>NC_071985.2:64927500-67427500 GCF_028885655.2 Pongo abelii | reverse complement strand
TCATTTGATTAGGATTCTGAAGGACTGACTGACACTAATATATAAACCAGAAGGCCTATTTATTCATTAACATTAAAGGAACTATCTTTCCATGACTGAAATACTCGTGCCTGCTTAGAAGACCCCCCCATCCCCCATTCACACCACCCACACATGCACACATACCATCCACACTTTCCTCTTCTCATGCCCTGGGATTAGGGTTCCTAGGGACAACTTAATTAGTACCTCCTGGTGAACATTGACTCAGCATATGGATAACTGGGTATATGCATATGAAAAATACAGCAGGTAAAGGAAAAGCTAGACAAATTGTTCCTTCTCCAAAATGATTTCAATTCTGTAATAATTACTTTTTTTCTCCCAAATAACATCTTTCTCTTTGGGCAATACTGGATAAAGTCAGATAAATTCTTACTTTTAAATATCTGTGTTTCTGGACTCCATGTTGACCAGCCTCTTCTCTTCTGCCTTCAAAATAACTGGAGATTTGCTTAGAGCTTTTATCAATTGTGTTCTAGACTTCAGGATTTATACAAGCGAGCATTTGAATGGTAGGCATGTGGATGGCACTGGGTATCTCTTAGTGTAAGACACTTCTGCAGAGATGGTTGCTGTTCTTTGGTGCTGACTCTCCTTGTCCCCCAGTTCTGGTCTGTACTCCTGACAATATCACTGAGAGATTAGACAGTGTGGGACCAAAGATCAAGATCCAACTCATAGACCTGCCTGAGTGCTCGGCTCTTCTGTGAGTTTCCGGGCTCCCTGGGAAGAAGGGCTCTCAAAAGACTCCAGTGACAGCCTTGGCCCACTTAACATTTGTGCCTTGTACTGAGCTGGGTGGGGTGTTCTTGTGTTTCTTGTTGACAGTTGCCTTGTGACTGAGCATCTCAGAGTATGTTTTATTACCAACTAACCCACTAACCAAGTGACATCCAGTAAGTCACTTTTCTGTGGACTTCAGCTTCTTCATCTATAAAAGAAAAAGAGAAATTTGGAAGAAATTAGCTTTACTGGTCTCATCCAGTCCTAAGACTAACAAGGTATTTATTTATTTAATATATTTATTTTATATATACTTATTATACATTTAATATATTTAGCATATAATGTAATATAATATAATACATAGATTTAATATAAAAGGAGTTATTTATTTAGGTTTTGGGGTTTTGTTTTGTTTTTGAGATAGGGTCTTGCTCTGTCACCCAGGCTGGAGTGCAGTTACATAATCATAGTTCACTGCAGTTTTGAACTTTAATAATCCCTCCACCTCAGCCTCTTGAGTAGCTGGGACTACAGGCGCACACCACCAAGCCTGGCTAGGTATTTATATTTACAACTTGCTTTAAAATACAATATTTCGTGGAATCCCCATAATTCCTCATTTACGTATGAGGAGATTGAGTCTTAGAGAAGATAAACAACTTGTATTGTTGTTGTTTTGAGATGGAATCTTGCTTAGTCTCCCAGGCTGGAGTGCAGTGGTGAGATCTCCGCTCACTGCAACCTCCACCTCCTGGGTTCAAGTGATTCTCCTGCCTCAGCCTCCTGAGTAGCTGGGATTACAAGTGCGTACCACCACAGCCGGCTAATTTTTGTATTTTTAATAGAGATGGAGTTTCACCATGTTGGCCAGGCTGGTCTCAAACTCCTGACCTTAAGTGATCCGCCCACCTCGGCCTCCCAAAGTGCTGGGATTACAGGTGTGAGCCACTGCGCCTGGCCTAATAACTTGTTTTAAAACATCCACCTAGAAAATGGCCAAACCAGGTCTCAAACACAGTCAGGCTCCTCATTTTCTTAATCACTAATCCACAATGTCTCCAGGGGCCTGGACCAGGAGGAATTCTAACTTCACCCACACCCTTGAGAGAGAAAGTGCAGCTTTCGGGCTTCCTTGAACACCCTTCCTCGCTTCTGCCTTCTCAGAATCTGGACTGCTTTCAACCTCTTTGCGTTCTTTCTGACTTCTCCGTGTTCTCTCTCAGCCTTCTCTATCTCTCTTTTTCTCCTTCTCCTATGCCTCCCTCTCTTGGCCTCCTCCCTCTCCTGCCCTCCCTGTCCCCAGCTGAGTGCCAGCCTCTCCTGGTAAACATTGCTGGCTTCTGCCATTATAAAGATGTTGCCACACACTCCTGAGTGAATCTGTGGGTCAGTGAGGGTGGGGAGATGGTGTCCAGGTGTGGCCTAATGACCAGGTTGGTGGTTTTCAAGCACCGGTGAAGGACGGCCTGTACTGGAATCACCAGTGGTGGGAGAGGGGTGTGATTCATAATGCAGATTCCTGGGCTCCAGCCCATTAGGGTCGGGGTGAAACTTGGTAATCTGTGTTTTTAAAAAGCTCCCCAAGAAGACTCTGAAGTGTAGCAATGCCCTCACTTTACTGTTGGGACTTATGCCCCCTAGAGACTATCCCTGAGGGGTAAGCCAGAGAGCAACCAAGTATCCACAGGCATACCTGGAGGGTTGTCTCAGGTAGAGGCCATGCATGAAGGTTGTGGAACATCAGTTGGTAAGTTTGACCACTTGCTCCTTCCTCATCCTAGGTGTCAGTGGTACATCTGGCTCAATAGCAACAACTCCCTGCTCCTGCTACCTTTGGACATGCAGAGTGACATTAAGTCTCCATAGGGAGAAGGTGGTGAGTAGAAACGTGGAAAAAGGCTTCTTAGGGACACAGATATGAAAAAAAGTGTTAGAAAACACTGGTTTATGCAAAAGGGTCTGTGTTTCTGGCTGAGAAGTTATAATTACAGCAAGTGTTCCACATCTTTTCATTCTGCATCTCTGTGCCCAAAGACAAAGGAGTCAAGGTTTGAACTCTCATATCATAGTCTCTTCATCTTGTTAACTAAGAATGATCACATATGCCCTGATTCTGCAGTTGGAGTGAGCTCTCTTCTTTCATTGCATAGCTCTGGTCATTTTTTCCACTCATTTGGCACTTAGCACTTAGCAAACAGTGACCTGGCATCGTTTGTATGTATCTGTTCTGTCTTCATAAATAGATTATAAAGCCTTTTACGGTAGAGACTACATGATCATTTGATAGTTTACTCACTTATTCATCCATCAAACATTTATTCAGCACCTCCAGGCATGGGACTAGATACTAAAGAGGCAAAGATGACAAGATATAATCTCTGACTTTACAGACATCTCTGTAAATAAACAGTTATGAAATGGTGTAACCAGCGCAATGATACAGATATGTACAGGTTGCATAGAGAAGTATTCTTCCCAGCTGAGAGGAGGCAGTGCTTAAGCTGAACCTTGAAGGAAAAAGGAAGAAGAGGAGTTCTCCAGATAGATATGGTGTAGGGGACAGAAAGAGGATTCCAGTTTGAACTAGAAGCTTCTGATAAGCCTGGGGCAATGGCACATGTGGGAAGGGACTGGAAATGAGACCAGGCCAAAGCATAAGGATCCTTGAAGCTTATTCTAAAGGCACGGATTTTATCTACAAGGCCATGAGATTCCACTGGATAACTTAAATTAGTCAATATCATCATTAGCTCTCAATTCCCAGAGCTCATCTATCTGTTATTTGGAAAGGAACAGATGAGTATTGGAACCTGATTAGACATGTTTCAATAACTCAGAGTTGGTGATACTTGAACAAGGGCAGTGGGTGGGGATGGAGTGGAAAGAACTGCCTGGAAAGTTTACTTGTTGTAAACTTAAAGTACTTACTTATTTATTTACTTATTTATTCTGTTTTCTGTTGCTATAATAGAGTATCACAGACTGGGTAATTTATAAAGAACAAAAGCTTATTTGACTCACAGCTCTGGAGGCTGGGAAGTCCAAGAGCATGGCACCAGTATCTGGTGAGTGAGTGGCATCGCAGAAGGCATCACGTGGTGAGTGAGTGCATGAGAGAGAGAGAGAGGAAACTGGGCAGAGAGAGGAAATTGGGCAGAGAAAGGAAATTGGGCAGAACTCATTCTGTTTATGAGGGACTCATTAAGTATCCACCCCTGTGATAATGTAATTAATCCATTCTTGAGAGCAGAGCCCTCATTACCTAATTACCCCTTAAAGGTCCCACCTTTTAATACTGTCACTGTGGCAATATTACATTCCAACATGAGTCTTGGATCTTGGAGTAGGTATTCAAATCACAGCGAAACTGCCTTTGAAAAAATTATAACAGTGAGAGAAATCTAACCTAACTGACTCCATCTTGATCTAGACTCGCAGGCTGACTGTCCTTGCTCATTTCTGGGCATAGGCCAAGCTAACTGTGGGAGGAATTTAGTTTATAGTTTAACTTTGAACGAAGAAAGATAACAGTCCCTCCCTAAAACTGACTCCCTCCTTGTTTGGAGACTGAAACCACCTTTGTTTTTCTTTTTCTTTTTTTTTTTTTTTTGCTTTGTTTTTTGAGACAGAGTCTCACTCTGTAGCCCACGCTGTACTGCAGTGGCGCAATCTCTGCTCACTGCAACCTCCGCCTCCTGGGTTCAGGTGATTCTCCTGCCTCAGCCTCCTGAGTAGCTGGGATTACAGGCATACACCACTGTACTCAGCTAATTTTTGTATTTTTAGTAGAGACAGGGTTTCACCATGTTGGCCAGGCTGGTCTTGGAGTCTGGACCTTAAGTGATCCACCCACCATAGCCTCCCAAAGTGTTGGGATTACAGGCATGAGCCACCGTGCCCAGCCTGAAACTACCCTTGTAAGACTAATGAAAGGCCACAAGATTAGGTTATCATGGCTCTCTGCAGCCTTGACCTCCTGGGCGAAAGGGATCCTCCTGCCTCAGGCTCCAGAATAGCTGAGGCTACAGATGCACACCACTGCACCCAGCTAATTTTAAAAGAATTTTTTTGTTTTTTTTATTGGTAGAGATGAGGTCTCACCATGTTGCCCAGGCTGGTCTCGAACTCTTGGGCTCAAGCAATCCTCCCACCTCAGCCTCCCAAAATGCTGGAATTACATGCATAAGTTACTGTGTCTAGCCAAATTTCTGGTGTTTATAAGCCACAAATTTATGGTATTTTGTTACAGCAGCCTGAACAGACTAGTACAGGAGTGAGGTAAGGAAGGTAGTGATGGGGTCAAGGGTTAGTGGGAGGAGAGGCAAGAGGGGGACCCTCTAGCATAGTCTCTGAGAATGGCAGACGCCCAAGGATTATGCTGGAGAATATGCTTATTTCATTGTTTGTCAACGGTTAGCTGATTACCAATGAGCCAGAGCAGAAGACCAGACGGAAACCATGACACCCACCCAACCATAGGTTTGGGCCTCCTCCAAAACCATTTCCTTTCTGTATGTGGATTCAGTGGGCTGGATAGAGAATATAAGTAAGCCTTGGGAGGCCCCCTCCACATTCTAGAGCCTGAGGTGGCCCTGAGTGAATGGTCATTCTTGAACCTTTTTCTTCTGCCTTTGATCAGACATACTTTCAGTTCAATGGGAGGCTTTGAGGGTCATCTGTACCCCGGGCTGTCTTTCTTCTTCTATGGACTTTATCATGCGCAACTTGTCTCCAGAGCCTTGATATGCAATGCCCCTGTCCAGTATCCACTACGCCATCCCTGGAGAAAAGGAAGATGGGCGAGGCTATGGCAAATATACTACATTGGGTTGCTGAAGATATTGACTGCCTGCATTTTAGTAGCCCAAGAGTTGCACAGCATTCCTAGACAGTTTGTACTTATCAGCAAGATGTATCATCAGAGAAACTTTATGTTCCGCAAACAGTGGCAGCATCTCACTCTCTATATGACTTTCTTGCTGAGTGGGTGTGTAGACATGGTGAGCCAGAACCTGCTGCCCAAGAGATGTGCTGCTCTGGAGCAAGGTGCCCAAGCTCTGGGCATGTTCATATTTTTGCCCCTGATGGTGTCTCACCTGCAGGACACAGAAGGAGTGGAGCTTCAGTCTCACGTGCTGCTCACCCAGGCCATGTTCCTGCTGACTCTGGTGGTGACTGCAGAGCTGTGGGCTCCCAACATGCCGCTGATCTGGATCATGAAGGCCTTTTTGTATATGATCACAGGCTCTTGGCTGATGCACATAGGCTTTATGCTGTTCAAACCAATCTCTGGCTATCAATGGATGGATGATGACAGAAATGACATTATGTTTGTCACCACCTTCTTCTGCTGGCATGTGATCTTCAGTGCCATTTTGATGATCTGGATCTATGGCTTCTCCTTTTGGTGGTATTGCTACATTTTTGTTAAGGCCTGAACCTGGATGTGCCACAATTGGTTCTCTATTGCCTGCATACTCCAGGACATCTGGATGAGAAGTTGTGGGAGGTGGAGCTGCCAGAGAGGATAATCCTGCATCCTTCTTTCAGAGGTGTCTCATGCTGAGGCATCAGACTTCTCTGGGACAGGCATACCCTCCTTCCCCTTCTGGTTTCTCTCAGTCTCATTTCCTGAGCAGTGTGCAGAGGACAGGAGAATGAAACAAGGCATGCAACTATGGCCCTCACTCTTAGCTCCCCAAGTATTTCCCTCCCCTTCCCTCTCTCCTCAATTCCAGCAACAGTAATCTGTGTGCCCTGCATGTCTCTGCATCCCTCATTCTCCTTCCATGTGGACATTAAAATAAATTCATGATATCCTGCCTTTGGGCCTTTTTATAAATATCCTTCACCCAGCACATAGAATTCCTACCGCTAGTCATATTTAGTACATAATAATCTACCCATTACAATAACCACCTCCTCATTCTTTCTTGTTCTGGACCTCTTCAATGCTCATATTGAAGAGACTGTTTTTGACTCTACAGATCTCCTAGAATGTTCTTGAGGTCTTTCCTTTGATTACTTTGTGATTTATCAAATGACATGGGACCCTTGAAGGTAACTTCTTCTGCAGGATTTTTTGTTTGTTTGTTTGTTTTAGACAGGGTCTCACTCAATTGCCCAGTTGGAGTGCAGTGATGCAATCACCACTCACTGCAGCCTGAATCTCCTGGGCTCAAGCAATCGTCCCATCTCAGCCTCCCAAACTTGGGTCTGCAGGTGCAAGCTGTCATGCCATGCCCAGCTAATTTTTTATTTTTGTAGAGATGAGTTTTCCCTATGTTGCCCTGGCTGGTCTCGAACTCCTGGGCTCAAGTGATCTGCCTGCCTCTGCCTCCCAAAATGCTGTGATTACAGATATGAGCCACCATGCCCAGCCCTCTGTAGGGTTTAATAGAACAAAGCAATACCCTGCATGTAGTGAGAGCTCAGAGGCTTGTCTGCTTCCAGACTTTCTTCAGCCCCGTCTCCCCAAGTGTAGAGTCTAGAAAATTCTTCTTCCAGGCCTTTCAGCCCATTGCTCTGTACATATCTTATTGATTTCCAAGCAATAAACTCATCCGGAACCACTCCTTTGTTGTTCTCATGTATAATAAAGTTCAATGGCTTGTTTATGCTCTGTATTTTTCTTTTTAATTCTCACAAATGTCTTATCAGGGAGGTTTAGAGGTGAGTAATCTAAAACTCAAAAGGGTTAAGAAAGTGGCTTAAGGTAGCTAGATATTTAGCTATGTCACATAATGCTATAGCTGGGTGTCAAGGAGGGTAGAACGCCAAGTAGAGTCAAATTACTGGGGACTTGCAAAGAGTGCCTTCATGCCTCCCATTCTGCTGCTCCCCTGCTTTTTTTTTCAAGACAGAGTCTCGCTCTGTCGCCAGGCTGGAGTGCACTGGCGCGGTCTCAGCTCACTGCAACCTCTGCCTCCTGGGTTCAAGCGATTCTCCTGCCTCAGCCTCCCAAGTAGTTGGGATTACAGCTACATGCCATCATGCCCGGCTAATTTTTAGTAGAGATGGGGTTTCACCATGTTGGCCAGGCTGGTCTTGAACTCCTGACCTCATGATCCGCCTGCCTCGACCTCCCAAAGTGCTGGGATTACAGGCATAAGCCACCATGCCTGGCCACTCCCCTGCTTTCTCCAGGACATGAAGAATCTGTCAAGCTTTCCTCACTCCTGACAAAACTAAAGTTAGGATAGAGGAGGGCGGGATCAGGGACTCTAGAGGGTTATCATCTTTCTTGTTTCCTTTTTTTTTCTAGTTCCTAAAGCAAATGCATCCTTTGGTTCTGGTGCTACTCTTCCTTTTTAATTTTCTCAGTCAAAAGCGAAGGTGCAGCAGGAATGAGTTGTTTGGTTGTCAGGGACCTCACCCCCTGGTTTTGGGGGTTGGTGGGCATTCTGAGTTATTGTGGGGGTGGAGGGTGCTTCCCAATGTCATTGAGAGGTGGGGGCTCAGCCACGTCTCAGAATGTGGGATGGCATGCGTGTGTTGGATGTTTGGCATGTGACCAGCAGGCAGCTTCCACAGAAAGCTGACACCTGCATTGTTGGAACTATCAGGCAACAATGCTGCTCCCCACTAGAGATGAACAGGGGTCCCTCGCATGGAAGTAAAATATGCCTCAGGTGCAGTTCAGATTCCGTGCATCTCTCTGGTCCTGGGGACCAGTGGAGCTCTGCAGCACCCCCTGTAAGTTCTGCCCTTTTCCTGGTTGTCGCCTCTGGCTTCCAGCCCCTTGTTTCTCCCCAACAACCTTGGATATATTTGCCTTGGCCAAGCCTTGCAGCTCCTCCTTCCTCTAGCTTTGTTGAACCTCCTCTAGTACCCTTGAAGTTGAGGGGACAGGGAATCTGCTCCCCTGTACATGCTTTCCCATTGATATGGTAAAGTTGTTTTCTACTTCACTCACGCCTCCTCCTGATTTTTTTTTTCTTTTTTTGAGACAAGGTTTTGCTCTGTCACCCAGGCTGAAATGCAGTGGCACCATCTCAGCTCACTGTAGCCTCGACCTCCCTGGCTCAAGAAGTTCTCCCACCTCAGCTCCCCCACAACCTACCCCCCAGAGCTGGGATTACAGGTGGCACCACCACACCCAGCTAATTTTTTTTTCTGTTTGATTTTGTAAAGACTGGGTCTTGTCATGTTGCCCAAGCTGGTCTCAAACTCCTGGGCTCAAGTGATCTTCCAGCCTTGGCCTCCCAAACTGCTGTGAGCCACCACCCCTGGCGACACCTCCCCTTTTTGATATTAAGAGCATATTTTAGATTTTTTTAACCTAAAATTGACTTTTTGTTTTTTGCTATTATAATCTGACCTCATCTTGATGCAAGATCTTTGACTAATAGAGGAAAAGTCATCTGCAAGGGTTGGGAACCAAAACCCAAGTATTAGTATTTCAAGATATTATTTCTCCACAAAGATGAAAGTTGAAGAAATACCAAAACCATGTGTTAACCCTTAGACCCATTCCATTTTGAGTACTTTTGAAGTCTTGTTAAATACTAATTTTCACTCGCGTCCGTGTGAAGAGACCACCAAACAGGCTTTGTGTGAGCAACAAGGCTGTTTATTTCACCTGGGTGCAGGCGGGCTGAGTCCGAAAAGAAAGCCAGTGAAGGGAGATAGGGGTGGGGCCGTTTTATAAGATTGGGTAGGCAAAGGAAAATTACAGTCAAAGGGGGGTGTTCTCTGGCGGGCAGGGGTGGGGGTCACAAGGTGCTCAGTGGGGGAGCTTTTGAGCCAGGATGAGCCAGGAAAAGGAATTTCACAAAGTAATGTCATCAGTTAAGGCAGAAACAGGCCATTTTCACTTCTTTTGTGGTGGAATGTCATCAGTTAAGGCAGGAACCAGCCATCTGGATGTGTATGTACAGGTCACAGGGGATGTGATGGCTTAGCTTGGGCTCAGAGGCCTGACACTAATAAATTCATCTCTTGTGGTAAATGATTGCCTCCAAATATTATATCTCACAACATGTATCTTCCAGGTAAAATACTATTAGCAGGCGCCTACAAAGCCACAAAGAATTATAGTTAAGGCCAGATACGATGGTGGAATAGGCAGACCTACTATTTGGATGATAAGGGCCTTTCTGTACTTCTCATGTCACAGCAGGTGTGAGCACTCTACAGTGATCCTAATTACTTTGGAAAGTAAAACGAACTGAAGATTATGTTTGGGGAAAAACAGAAAGAAAATCTTCAAATTACAGAGTGGAGTTTGGAAAAGAAAAGTGTAATGTTCAATACCGTGCACCAGAGGGCACCATATTTACATGAGCCTGGAAAGGGCACTTGCTCTCCATTCGGTATTGAATGACTCATTTAAACGAAGTGACAGAGGGGTAGAGAGGAGAGCAGGAAAAGTATATAAGCAAGTATTGTCCAAGCACCCAGTAAACATCATGTAGTTCTTCCTGTTAAACTTAGATGCATATGACTAAGCACAGAATCCAGTTAACATAGAGATATGTGTGTGTATCTCAAAAACCTTTTGGTCACTCACTCTGACCTTCTTTTTTATTTAGAGTGAAAATTTATTGTGTGAGTCTTGGAGGGACTGTCTCCCACTATGGATGCCAGAGGGGACCAGACAGTCCCTCTCCTGGCCCTGGCAGTAAGGACATGGATATCCTGTCCTAGACTCAGCAATCAGATCCTCCACCCAGAACTTTTATGTAAATATATTTATATTTATAAATTTATATTTAATTATATATAATGCATATTTAATTTTAAAATTAAATATATGATATATACATTTAATTTTTAAAATTAAATATATGATATATACATTTAATTTTAAAATTATATGATACACATTTAATTTTAAAATTAAATATATGATACACATTTAATTTTAAGATTAAATATATGATACACATTTAATTTTAAAATTAAATATATGATACACATTTAATTTTAAAATTAAATATATGATACACATTTAATTTTAAAATTAAATATATGATACATATTTAATTTTAAAATTAAATATATGATATATATGATATATATATTTAATTTTTAAAATTAAATATATGATACATACCTTTAATTTTTAAAATTAAATATATGATACATACCTTTAATTTTTAAAATTAAATATATGATACATACCTTTAATTTTTAAAATTAAATATATGATACATAATTAAATATAGAATATATACACATTTAATTTTAAAAATCATTTTTTAATAGAGGTGGGGTCTTACTATGTTGCCCAGGCTGGTCTCAAACTCTTGGACTCAAGCGATCCACCTGCCACAGCCTCCCAAAATGCTGTGATTACAGGCGTGAGTTACCGTGACCAGCCCAAAACTTTTCATCTTGAAGGAAGACTCAGAAGCTCAGGAGCAATGAGAGGTTATGCATGGCAGTGCCTATGACAACAAACACTCAATAGTGGTGGTGCTAGCAGTAGTGGCACAATGGGGACAACCACAAATGCTGAAAAAGAGGTGTTGTAGTTGAAATTGGTTCTTATTTCTACTGGAGGTCGTGTTAACCATCAAAAAGAAAATAAGTGTAGTTATCATAATAGGCAGGTGAACCCGTGTGGATATCTGAATGATCTAACCCACAGATTCTTTGTAGTGGTTATTGATCATGGGGTCCTTAAAAAATGTGTGTTCATTCAATAAGATTCTACTGGAAGGTATAAGCTCTGTGATGGCAAGGATTTTAGACTGTTTATTCAGTGATGCATCCCAAACACCTAGAACAGTTTGTGTTACACAGACCTGCCCAGTAAATATTTGTTGAGTGAATGAACAGGAGCCCAAAATGAGCCATCGTGGTAGAGAATCAGGCCCCTCATCCAATTTTCAGCCCTGAGTCAGACCTAGAGGCTCTGAAATTTAAAAAAAAAAAAAAAAAGGCATTTTACCAGTTAGGAAGAATCTTGCAATATTTTGCAAGTATTTACCATGAATATTCTTCTTAATCTTTGCCAAAGAGACCTGCTGTCATTTCCAGGGTAACTGTGCACTTGGGAAAAGGAGATGCCCAGAGTTTTGCAAACCGGATCAGATCTAGTAAATGTCAGATCTGAGATGTGAATGCAGCTCTATTTCATTTAGAAACCAATTTTTTTGTTTGTTTGTTTCTGAGACAGAGTCTCGTTCTGTTGCCCAGGCTGGGGTGCAATGGCATGATCTCAGCTCACTGAAAAATCTGCCTCCCAAATTCAAGCAATTCTTGTGCCTCAGACTTCTGAGTAGCTGGGATTACAGGTGCGCAACACCACATCTGGCTAATTTTTTTGTATTTTTAGTAGAGAAGGGGTTTCCCCATGTTGGCCAGTCTGGTCTCGAACTCCTGTCCTCAAGTGATCCACCCACCTTGGCCTCCCAAAGTGCTGGGATTACAGACGTGATTCACTGCATCTGGCCCCAATATTTTCCATATTTGCCTGATGATAATAATTATCTGGGGGCACTTGGAAAATATACAGACTCCTGAGCCCCACCCCTTCTAAATCAGAATTGCCAGGGGACGGTCCCGGCAATTTAGGTTTTTAACAACAACCCTGTCAATAAGGTAATTCTTATTACCACACATTTGGGAGACATCTGGTGCCCTTTTCTTTTGGGAACTAGAAGGTCATGAAAGGGTCAGGGATCTAACCATTATGCATTTCAAGATTTAGCCAGTGATACTGGCTTTTCATCTTTACCGTTTTTAGAGTGACTCCATTTGGTTGTTAATGGCTCCAATAGTCAGCCTTTTCGAGCTGTGGGAAAGACGGTGGGGCAGCGATTAGGACTCAAGGGTAGGTGCACACAGCTTACATCACACTCTCAGGACTGTTGTGGGGTGGGGGGAGGGGGGAGGGATAGCATTAGGAGATATACCTAATGCTAAATGGCGAGTTAATGGGTGCAGCACACCAGCATGGCACATGTATACATATGTAACTAACCTGCACATTGTGCACATGTACCCTAAAACTTAAAGTATAATAATAATAATAATAATAATAATAATAAAGAAAACAGTCTGAAAGCATTCCATCTTAAGGAATGTGAGCATATATTACTACTGTATATGCCATTATTTTAGGAGGAGACCACGACTCTATTTATTTTGCAAAAGAGATGATAATTCAAGGAATAATACGATATTGTAGAATCATGCAGTGCTTCACACTGAACTCTCTTAAGATGTGTGCATGTTAAACTGACTAATTAATAAGGTGAATAAGGTAATTGATAACAGATTGAAGAAGTATGGTAAGCTACAAACTAATCTTGCAATACCTAAAACATCAAGATGTAAAGCAAGAATCTCTTCTCACTAAAATCACTTTAAAATGCAGTATTTGGTCTTTATATATTCTAAAGAAAGTACAGTACTTTTTCAAATGTAAGTGATATTTTATTGACGATTCATTATTAACAATAATCCTTCCAGTTTTCAGTTTTCCCTCCATCCCCCATAGGAAAGCCTTTTGGACATTATATAAGCTTCCCTACAATCCCAAGGCTTAAAAACCCTCTCTGGGTGTGACACTGAAGAATTCTATTCTCAGTAATTCTTGGCTAAATTTTGAAGGGTTATAGGGCTTTTGGTCTTTCATCTTAATATTTGCTTCCTATTGAGGAAGAACGGGAGAAATGAAGAGTTATTTAATGAGAAAACCAAGTGCCTGAAGAGCCTTCAGAGAAAGGGAGTTCAAGCCTCTTGGAAGCTGATGTTTTAATTTTAATTTTTTAAAGATGAGGTTTCACTCTGTTGCCCAAGCTGAAGTTCAGTGGTGTGATCACAGCTCACAGCAGCCTTGAACTCCTGGGCTGAAGCAATGGGTTGATGTTTTAAACGGGCAGAATATCCAGGAGATACTGCTTATTAAAATTACATCAAATGTAACTGTTTACAAGACCCTTAGGAGCTGAGTTTAGCAATGCAAAAGTCACCCTAGCATGGGAGAGGTTGGAGCAGACAAGAGATCTTGGGCACAATTATAAAGAACTTGTCAAATAAAATAGTATGAACTAAAGGCTTAAGTATAGGAGGAGTCTTGTGTGTCCAAGGGGATTCAGCAGATTAGGTAAGATAAAGACTTATCTTCAGATTAAGGCCTACACCAGAGGTAAGTAGGTCACTGCCAGATAGAATCTGGAACCCCTTAGAGAAGGTGTCATTACGTGTTCACAATGGATAAAGTTCTGTTGACTGGGGGGTAATTCTGCCCCTAACAAATTACTGTGTCAGGAAGAGCATGGCAACATGAGCAGTGCTGGTGAGTCTCTGCGAGGGATGTCTCCAAGGCCTTGAGTCTCTCAAATAAGGCAAACCATTCATCTTCCCAATTGTTAATAGATCTGAGCCATTCAGGGGCACCATGGGTGACTTTTGTGTTATTCATGCCTTTGTTTTCCTTCTCTTTCTCCTTCTTCCCCTTCCTCCTACCTTCTGCCACCAGATCTTTGAGGATAGTACAGGGCCTTATTCATAAGACAACTAAGGCAAGAGGGAGGAAGTAAAATGTGGATTGGGCCACCTCTCCTCCAGAGAGAAGACTGGTATGGGGTTTGAGATTACGCAGTGATTTCATTTGTTGCCAAGTCAATATTATTATGGCGTGGAATGGGTGCTAAAAGCCTTCTCAAATTATTAGGAAGTTTGAAGGCAGAACAGGTAAGAAGGAAAAACAAGAATGGAGAAATGAGAGGATGAGGAAGGGAAGGATGTACAGAGCCTTGTCTCTATATCTCCTTAAGACTGTTTTGTCAATGGCAAGCCCTAGCATAGTCAAGCCCCTTGCCACCAGCAATGTGTGTAGCTATGAAAGACAATCACTAGTGAATTTCTGCCAAACCCCACTTTTCTGTATTCAGATGGGCTCAGTAATGTACTCATTCAACAAATCCATGTTAGACTCTATGAATGATAAACAAACAAAAGTCCAAAAGATTGAAAATCATCGGCTGGGAGCGTTGGCTCACCCTTGTAATCCCAGCACTTTAGGAGGCCGAGGCAGGTGGATTACCTGAGGTCAGGAGTTCAAGACCAGCCTGGCCAACGTGGTAAAACCCCATCTCTACTGAAAATACAGAAATTAGCCAGGTGTGGTGGTGTGCACCTGTAATCCCAGCTACTTGAGAGGTTGAGACACAAGAATCTCTTGAATCTGGGAGGCAGAGGTTGCAGGAAGTTGAGATCATGCCACTGCATTCCAGCCTGGGTGATGGAGTGAGACTTTGGCAAAAAAAAAAAAAAAAAAGATTGAAGATTATCTTTTGAAAGAACAATTTATTCCACATTTACAGAACTTAGACATTGTGCAAACACTTTTAGAGCCTAGAGGAAGAAAGGTGAAAAAACAAAGTCCCTCCTCTCACACGCTCAGTCTGATGAGGAAGACAGATATATCAATGGATAAAAACAGTAAGACTTGTTAATTGTAATAATGGAGGATATACGTGATGGTATAGGGAGACAGTGATGAATTCTACCATTGTGATAGATTCTACCCTTCTTCGTTCACCAAGAAGATTATATGTAAACCAGTTCTTAATGGATGACTATTAATTTGCGAGCTGACTGTGCTTGAGAAAACATGTTAAGGAATGGGAATATGGGAACAAAGACATGGAGGTTTCAAGTGAGAGTAACTAGCACATGCAGGAAACAGCAATGCCTTGGCTTAGCTTGCAAAGAGGAGGCAGAGTGTGCGGAGAGGCAGGAAATGAGGCTGGGAGGAAACTCAAAATCCAGATGGGGTAAAGCCTCAGATACTATACTAGAGAGTTTGGACTTTACCTTCTAGGACATCGAGGAGATTTTGAAAGACTTTAACAATAATAATATCAACAGATTATGGTGGCAGTACATGGAGGGTGGTTGGAAGGGCAAGAGGTGGGAGCTAGGGAGACTATTTAAGAAGCCGATGCAGAAGTCTAGGTGAGAGAGCATAGAGGCCTGCAATGGAAGAGTAACTTTATGGATGGAAAGGAGAAGACAGATTCCAGAGATAGGTACAAAGAGAAACCATATAGCATGGTCCCCCATTGCATGTGGGGGTGTGGAGGGGAGAGAGAGAGAACAAGAGAGTAAGAGCAAGACTGAGAGAGATTGAGAGTGAGAGTGAGAGACAGGGACAGAGACAGAGAGAAGAGCCTCAGTTTTCAGGATTAGATAATTTATTGAATGATGATTCCAGTAACTGGGACTGGGAATGTAGGAAAAGGAGCAGGTTGGGAGGCCTGGACACATTGAACATGTTGAGATGAAAGTGCCTGATGGATATGCACGTAGAGCTGGCCCATAGCTCATGTATATTTAAAACCAGAGTCAAGGAGAGAAGCCTGGACTGAAAACACAGATTTTGGAATCACCCATATGGAATAGATTAAATAAATCAAGGACTGCTTATAAAAAGAAGAGCAGAGGGCTTGGGAGGGGTACAGATAAAACACACATAACACTTGACAGCAAGAAAAAAGATGTATGTGAACAGAGGGCAAGTGCTGATACCAGCTCTGTCACTCACAATAGT
The DNA here is from genome assembly GCF_028885655.2 of Pongo abelii. Taxonomy (NCBI): domain Eukaryota; kingdom Metazoa; phylum Chordata; class Mammalia; order Primates; family Hominidae; genus Pongo; species Pongo abelii. The sequence continues at coordinate 67,411,221 of NC_071985.2, read as the reverse complement.
GTTTATCTGGGTTTCCTTTTTTTTTTTTTTTTTTTTTTGAGACAGTCTCACTCTGTCGCTCAGGCTGGAGTGCAGTGGTGCGATCTCGGCTCACTGCAACCTCCACCTCCTGGCTTCAAGCGATTCTCCTGCCTCAGCCTCCCAAGTAGTTGGGATTACAGGCTCCCGCCACTATACCTGGCTAATTTTTGTATTTTTAGTAGAGACAGGGTTTCATCATGTTGGTCAGCCTGGTCTTGAGCTCCTGGCTTCAAGCAATCCAGCAGCCTCAGCCTCCCAAAGTGTTGGGATTATAGGCATGAGCCACCGTGCCTGGCCAGGAGTTTCTAATTCTATTTCTATTATATGAAGCCAACAACCACCAGTGTTATCAGGAAAAATGATTGTTTAGTTTTCTTATATCATAACTACATGTTTGTGACTGTGCATGGCACTTACTGTCCTCATCAGATGCTTAGGTTGAGAGATGAGCTTAGGGCATAGTATTCGGACCCATTTTTCAGTCTTTCATTATGAACTTTGGGTATGACTGAGTGATGGTGGGCCATTGATAAAACAATTAGTTTATTATTTACTAGCTGAACATTGTGCTCTAAGGAGCATAAATAGTCAATTAGAGGAAACTCTAATTTACTAAAGAAGTTAGTTGCTTCATTCACCTGGGGTCTCCGTGTTTGGCTTTATGACATTCAATATTTATCTTCTTGAATTAACTTGGGCAGCACAATGATGATGATCACACCTGAGAGAAGTAATAAGTATGTTGCATGATCAAATTAATATTCAAGAAAGCTCTTGTCAGGCAGTAATGTTGGACCAAACCTACCAAGTTGAAATTTGACTGGAATAAATGTACATTCCTGCCCTTGGTTTCTGAAATGTGACTGCATAAGTAAAAGCATAATGGAGTTAATAGTGTAATACAGAGCCCCCAAAGCTAACCCCATTTCAGGCCCCATTACACTAGCATCAGATGCAACCTAGGCAAGGGTTCTCTTCTGTTCTGCTCTGGGAAGCATTTGAAGTGTTTCAGTTGTGAGTACCACTCCAGCCAATGAGAGAACCAGATGGAGAGAAGGCCATGTGAGGAATGGGTTGGAGAATTGCTTGGTGACTAGCCAGCGGGGTTGGAGGTAAGCAGACGTCTGTGATGTCTTTATAAATACTGGAAGCACTGTCCCTTTTAAGGGGACTTAAGTGAATTCTGTCAAGCTTCAGAGGGCATAATTTTTACATATAGAAGGTAAAGGAAGACAGTCGCAGTAGGAAAAAAGTAATCTACCACTTCGCCTTCTTCATAAACGGAATGGGCATACCTGAGTCAGTGAGCTCCCCACAGCTGGGAGTGTTTAAGCAGAACGATATTGAAAAAGAGAGTCCTGGAGAAGGGGAGAAATTGAATTGGATGACCCTAAAGGCTGTCATCATGCTGAGATTTGGCAATGTGAAATGATCCATCCGATTGCTGCATTTTCTGAACCTGAGTGCAATTCTGGTTCATGTTTTGTTTTTTTATTTCTCTCTCTCCATATAGAGATAATTCGTTCTACAAATCTTATAATTCTGCTAGAGGATGAAATCTTTGCCGATTTTTTCAACACATTTCTTTCCCTCCCGGTAAGAATTCTCAGATTTAAATACAAATATTTCATTAGCAGCTGAATAGTGAATCTCACAGAGCTGAGTGACTTTTTTTGTTTGTTTGTTGTTATTTGGGGTTTTACTAAATGTCTTCTTAAATAAAAAAACTCTTTTAATTTGAGCAAATAAACATGAACCAGAACCACCTTTAAAATCTCCAAAAGCTTCCTATTGTTGATGTCATCAGATCCTAAATCCCCAGCCTCCTTACTTGCCTTTACGGGTCCAAAGTTACTTCTCATCATACCCTCTGCTGATTCCCAGTGCTCTGTTGACAGAGGTCTACCCTCACTGGGTACCCCTGGCATTCCCGCACCTCTGAACCTCTCCTTGGGGTGTGTTTGTTTTCTGCCAGGAATACCTTTCCCATAGTTCCACCTACGAAAATCTTAAATACTCTTCAAATCTCTGCTTAAATTCCATTCTCCTTAAGGAATTCCTAGGTCGTCAGCATTGGAACCTCCTGATGGGAACTTCTCTGCTTCTGAGCCCCTTGGCACTTTGCAACGCTCTTGAGTTGTATGTGTGTGTATGTATGTGTGTGTGTGTGTGTGTGTGTATGTGTGGCCCCCAGTAGATTATGAGACAGTGAATTTCTGCAGGGCAAGGACTGAGGATTATTTATTCTGCTCTACTCCCTTTACCAGGTGTGTAGTGCATAGAAATTGTTGTTGACTGGAACAAACCTCTCTGTTTCCTTAATCTATGCAACTAAAACAAACCTCAAACATGAAAGTATTCTTAAATTCAAACCTGGACTTATCCTGAATCTTTTTTGGTTTAAATCCTTGGTGACATTTTAACACTGGTGCCTTATGAATTGTGGCTCATCTTGATGCACCCTTTCCCATAAGATGGTATATACTAAAAGGCGAAATTTCAGTCAAGTGGGAAAAGCACCCTCTATATCCCACACATGGTTATTGGGTGGTTACTTTGTGCCAGTCCCTGGGCTGGGCTTAGTATTGGGGATGCACATATTAATGACACCATCCCTGCATCCCTGTCCTCATGGAATTCCCAGTCTAGTGGGAGAGATATTTATTGAAGGTCTGGGTGACATGACAGAAGTTTTTAGGAGGCAGTGGGAGTACAGTACTCATGAGAGAGAGAGATCATCCCTACCTGGAAAAGTCAGGAAAAGCTGACACAAGACAAATATTAAAAGACAAGGAGGTACTTGACAGGTAACTGGAAGCAGAAGGTGAGGAGGAAAGGATGCATAAAGAAATAGGAGGAGGCGGGGCATGGTGGCTCACGCCTGTAATCCCAGCAATTTGGGAGGCCAAGGTGGGGGGATCACCTGAATTTGAGAGTTTGAGACCAGCCTGGCCAACATGGTGAAATCCTGTCTCTACTAAAAATGCAAAAATTAGCCGGGCGTGGTGGCGGGAGCCTGTGGTCCCAGCTACTTGGGAGGCTGAGGCACGAGAATCACTTGAGCCCAGGAGGCGGAGGTTGCAGTGAGCCGAGATTGCACCACTGCACTCCAGCCTAAGTGACAGAGCGAGACTCCACCTCAAAAAAAAAAAAAAAAAAAGAATATAAAAATAGGAGGAAAAGACTAGGGAGTGAGTAGCAAGAAAAGCAAAAGCATTATAGACAGAACAGAGAAAGTAAAGGCACCAAAGAATACAATCCTTTGACACTTTGGGGCAAATTGTAAGTAACTCAGGAAGGCTGAAGAACGGTTGTAAGGGTGAGACGCCACAAGAGATAAGCTGCACAGGCAGGCTGCGCCAAGCCCTGGAGATCAGGCAAACTATGCCTAGGAGTTTGGACACTACCCTAAGGTATTATAGAGCCATCGAAGGATTTGAAGTAAAGGAGTAACATGTTCAGGCTTTCATCTGAGAAAACTACTCTGCAGAGGTCTGGCCAACGGGTGGGCAGGAGACCTTAATGGAGGAAGAGAAAGCGGTTAGGAGGTTGTTTCAATCATCTAGGTGGGAAGTAGTGAGGGTCTAAAGGGAAAGGGGAGAGGAGGATAGGATAAGTAGAGGAGACTGTTAACAAAACAAAATATAGGACCATGTCACTGTTCAAACGTTGGGCAAGGTGGTAACAGGAAGAAAGGAAGCAAGGGTAACAGGTTTGGGTGCTTGGATGGATGGTGGTGTCAGGCAACAGGATTAAAACGAGGATAAGGAAAAGACCTCTCGGAGAGTGGGTCTTTTATGTGTTTCTCACTCTTACTATTGTCTCTGCCACTGTCTTAATGAAGGTTTCAGAAGTAATCTTTTTTTTTTTTTTTTTTGAGACAGATTTTGCTCTTGTTGCCTAGGCTGCAGTGGCACAACCTCAGCTCACTGCAACCTCCACCTTCTGGGTTCAAGTGATTCTCCCGCCTCAGCCTCCCAAGTAGCTGGGACTACAGGCGTGCACCACCACGCCCAGCTAATCTTTTGTATTTATATAGAGACGGAGTTTCTCCATGTTGGTCAGGCTGATCTCAAACTCCAGACCTCAGATGATCTGCCTGCCTCGGCCTCCCAAAGTGCTGGGATTACAGGCGTAAGCCTCCACACCCAGCCAAGAAATAATCTTAAGACCCGTTAATCAGTCAATTCACCAACACAATTAAAACAATTCACAATAATGTTCTAGAAACAGAGAGTGATGTGGGGAGGGGAGTTCCAGCCAAGAGTATAAGAAAGTCCTGGCTGCTTAGGCAGCTGTGGCCTATAAAGAGAGACAGCAGTAGTAGTTCATGTTGAATACTCCTTAAGTTTACAAATTTCTACCACTTAATTCCCATAGTCACCATGTGAAGTAGGAAGTATTTTCCCTTTTTACCAATGGATCTCAGAAGTTAAATGATTTGCTGTAATCCCAGCACTTTGGGAGGGTGAGGCAGGCGGATCACTTGAGGTCAAGAGTTCAAGACCAGCCTGGCCAACATGGTGAAACTCCATCTCTACTGAAAATCTAAAAATTAGCTAGGCGTGGTGGCGCATGCCTGTAATCCCAGCTACGAGGGAGGCTGAGGTAGGAGAATCACTTGAACACGGGAGGCAGAGGTTGCAGTGAGCCGAAATCGTGCCACTGCACTCCAGCCCAGGTGACAGAGCCAGACTCCATCTCAAAAACAAACAAACAAACAAAAAAAAGTTAAATGATATGCCTAAGATCACACAGTGAATCTAGGGCAGTTCTAGGAGCTGACCAGGTCTGCTGGCTCCAGGCCTGATGTGTTTTCCACATTAGCCTGTGCCCTCTATGGTATAAATGTCAGGTAGTGAAACTGCTTCCAAACCCCACTCCCACATAATCTCACAACTTCACAGTCCTACTGCCACTCCTTAAAGGTAGCTTAACACACCACTCAGGGTGTGTTGTGTTACACACTGAGTGCAGAGCAGAGAGAGATCCCTAAGGACTGAGTCTCCTTTACAGACTTATAATTGTAACATGCAGACAGCAACATCACCTTCCTTCAGCACCTCACAGCCAGTGACAAGGGATAAATGGGATTGAGGGAAGAGGGCCATAGACTAACAAAAGTGTGAGGCTGTTCATCTTGGGGAGATGGTCAGACTGACATGATGTGCTGAGAGTTCAGCCAGGAATTGGAGCTTCAGCTCGTCTAGCTTTCTGCAAATACTTCTGGGACACTTTGAAGACATTTTGTTGCCCATGGTGAGACTGCTTAAGTTTACGTACCTGTAAACATAGAAGTCCTTTCCCATCCATTTCAAAGGTGGTTGCCTAGGTGACAGTCTCTTTTCCGTGACAAAAGGGGATGGTATCCTAGAATTACATTATCAATTTTGGACACTCTCAATGCCTCCCTATGTAATTTGTATCCCCAATCTCCACATCTTTAGTCCTCTCTGTCTTCTCCAGTTTAGGTAAACCCAAAGCTATTTTTCATTGGGAAAACGTTTTAGACATTTGCTAAGTCCAGGGAGAAAAGTGAATACTGCATACACAAAGTAAATACGTTCTAATATCATGGGCCTTGGCCTTTGCACACAAGCAAATAGCTCTCAGGTCGGCTCAGGCTCCACAGGAAAGATAGCTCCCAGGTTGGGGCATGGTGGAGCCAAAAGATAAATGCATCTTGCAATTCAGTCTGTTTAGAGCTTGTTTGCATGTGTGCAGGGCAAGTTGATGCAGTAGAATAAATTTAAGAATTAGTGCCCCTTGAAATAAAAGAGCCAAGGAACCTCCCTTCCTCTGTGGCTGTAGATGGACTGTGTCATATACATGAAGAGAAGCTCTACTCCCTTGACTGTTTCCTAGCTTTGTTTTGCAGGTTTTTGGTCAGACACCATTTTATACTGTTGAAAATTCACAGTGGAGCTTGTGGCCAGAAATGCCTTGTAACTTGGTGAGTAAAATTCTTCAGAGGTAGAGAGTTTATGGTGGAGAATGAGAGAACTATAATTGTTTTTTGCTGTTAATTTGTTTTTGTTTTTGTTTTTGAGATGGGGTCTCATTTTGTCACCCAGGCTGCAGTGCAGTGGTGTGATCTTGGCTCACTGCAACCTTTGCCTCCCTGGCTCAAACAATCCTCCCACTTAAGCCTCCCAAGTAGCTGGGACCACACAGGCACATGCCACCATGCCCGGCTAATTTTTTGTATTTTTGGTAGAGACAGAGTTTCACCATGTTGCCCAGGCTGGTCTTGAGCTACTGAGCTCTAGCAATTCACCTGCCTCGGCTTCCCAAATTGCTGGGATTACAGGCCTGAGCCACCGTGCCTGGCCTGAGGGAACTATTTGAAATGTGAATTGGGAGAGGGAGAAAAAGAGGAGGTCCAGAGGGTAACTATAGGAGAAACTGTAAAGCAGGTGTAGAACAGACAGCATCAATCCAGGTCTACATTTCTCCTTTTTACATTTACCTCTTATCCAAGCAATTGCTGGTGAATTCTTTCCACTATATTCTAGTCCGTAGTTAGCAAATGGAATTCTCACATCTACCGTGATAGGTTAGACACTTGGAAACTGTCCTGAGAAGAGCTTTAAGGGCACATCTAAGCAAGAAAGAGTCTGGGAATTGACTGGCAATGTCTGCGATGGATGTGGGATGGGAAGTGGCAGCCCATGGGCCACATAATTATTGTCAGTATGCATTATCAGATATAGATCAAGATAAGATGCTTCTCTGCAGTTTCTAATGACTACTCGACTATTCTCCAGAGGCATGTTTTTCTCCCAATTTTTTTCTTTATGCCCTTTTTCTTTTTTCTTATTTTTCTCCTTGTCCCCACTCCTGTTTTCCTTTTCCACTACGTAGACCTGAGACTTACCAATGGCTTCCACATCCCCTACAAGGGAGCATGTAGGATCAGAAAGACCACTCTAAACCCTGATAACAACAAGGTTTTGCTTTCCCTGAGTTCTGGAGAGTTGAGAAAAGACATTCTATTCTGACGCTTATGTTTGATTTCCCAAGGATAACCCTGAAAGCTGAAAAAAATCTCTGGGGCTTGATGCTTCAGAATATATCCTGTATTCTAAATAATGCTATGTGTGAATCTTTGTTTTTGTATATGTAGTGCAATTGATAGGGGTTAGGAGCTCGTTAGAAATTTGAGTGTGTTTACAAAGAAGCAAGTTGAATAGAGTTATGATCTGACACCACAGACCCAAATCTTTTCTGCTTTTCTTCTGTCAAGCAAGACTTAGATTTTTTCTTTAACAACTTCACTCAGGGATAAGAAATAATTTTTTCATGAAAGATCAAGCTTTTTATTTTCTACTGATCCATTTACTTCTTTGCAAGTCTCTGCTCCTCTTTGATACTTCTTTTTTTTAAGTCCAGGTTCCAGGTTTATAGAAATTCTTTTTAATCAACACACCTATCCTTCTGGCCAGACACTGCAAGTGTGAGGTGATTAGTTGCCACTTACTAAGTTGTATTTTTTTAGCAGTTCAGTTTCATTTAGCATTTTTGTTTCTATTTTGCTTTGACTCTAGATTGCCAAATACAAAGGGTTATTGACCTGGTTGGAAAAATACCGATTACATTTCTTCTGTAAAACGAACTTGTGTTTCCATTACATTCTCTGTCAGGAGTTCATCAGTTTCATTAAGTCCCCAGAAGGAGGTAAGCATTGGTGTGCGCGTGTGTGTGTGTGTAGAAGTATAGGAAGTCACATTTCATAATGATCTTATGCCTGTCAGTACTACAGTAAGGTACAAATATTGGCTGAATTTATAGATATGTGCATAGCCCAGCCCATGTTTTGGCAATAGGCAAACTCTTAGCCTGAAATATTGGTATCAACAGAAATATGCAGGAATCTGATGGACTGGGCTGTTTATCTCGTTGTAGCCAGAAATGAGAAAATTAATGGTGGCCGCAGAACATAGTAAAATTGCCTAATTTAGAACCAACAGATTTCACCACCTTCATTACTACCATCTGGTTTAAGCCTCCAGAATTTCTTACCTCGTTAATGAAATCATCTCTTAATTTGTCTCCTTGCTTTTACTCTTGCTCTCTTGTTCATAGAAGCCAGAGTGAGCCTCTTAAAAAGTAATTGGTGGTGGTGCTGGAGGGACTTCCAGGAAGATGATGAAATAGGAAGCACTAGGAATCTGTTTCCTCATCTAGACAACAATTGTACTGGCAGAATCTGTATGATGTAAATATTTTGAAACTCTGGAGTCTATTGAAACTTGCAACTTTCGGGGAAAGTTTAGACAGTAAATTGTAGTTGATCTCATTCAATTTCAGCTCTTTGCACAGTAGCAGCTACTTACCCTCAACCCCAGCCCCATGGCACACAGTTGTGTACATGTTCCTGGGGTAGCTTACAGGAGCCAGGGTGGGCAAAAAGAACCTTGTCTTCCAAATATTAAGGATCTGTGCTCCGATTGCTACTTCTGATCACAGAAGTACAGACAAAGACGTGGGCACTCGTTGTTGTACTTTCCCATTGTTGTAAGCCCCTCTACCTCTAGCTGAAGTGATTTTTAGTGGATTTACAGAGCTGACATCTTCCCCCTTCTTCATTTTTCTCTTTTTTTTTTTCCTTTTGGGAGGCAGATCTTAAGGATTAGGGCATTCAAAAACAACTGAATATATGGAGAAAATTAGAAAGTAACTACCTATGCTTAAAGAAAGTTGCAGGCTCAGAAAAGATATAGGGAGACAAGTTTACGCCTCAGGCTAATTCTTGGTACAGAGATATCCTACAATAATAATAATAATAAAAACAATTAACAAAAATAACAACAAAAAACCCCCCAGCAAACTCTGTGAAAAGGAGGGAATCTGATTTCCAGAGTTAATACATCATTAGGTTCAAATATTCAGTTTTTAACAAAAAAAAAATCAGAAGGCACACAGAGAGGAAAGTATGGTTAATTTAAAGAAAATAAAGATAAACCTAAAGAAGCTGTCCTTGAGAGAGCTCTGATGGCAGAATTACTAGATAAAGACTTTAAAACAACTGCCTTAAATATGGTCAAAGAACTAAAGGAAGATGTAGAGAAAGTCAAGAAAGTGATAAATGAACAAAATGAAAATATTAATACAGAGAAAAACCTTAAAAAAACAGAAGTAATTCTGTAGATGAAAAGCACAACGAAAATGAAAATTTTACTAGAAAGATTTAAAGGCAGATTAGAGCAGGCAAAAGAAAGAATCAGTAAATCTGAAGATAGGACAGTAGAAACTATTAAATCTGAGGGACAGAAAGAAAAAAGTTTAAAGAAAACTGAACAGAGCCCCTTGATGGGACTTGTGGGGCACCATCAAGCAGGCCAACACACACACATTATGGAAGTCTAGAAAAAGAGTAGAGAAAGAAAGGTGCAAAGAGAATATTTGAATATATAATGGCTGAAAACCTCTCAAACTTGATGGAAGACATGAATATAGACCTCAAAGAGCCCAATGAACTCCAAGTGAGATGAACGCAAAGAGATCCACACCAAGACATATTATACTCTTGAATGCCAAAGACAGAGAGAGAATGTTGAAAACAGTAAGAGAGAGAAATTATTCATCACTTTACAAACGATATTCATAAGATTATAAGCAGATTTCTCATCAGAAACTGTGGAGTCCAGCAGGGAGTAGGTTGATATATTCAAAGTTCTAAAAGAAAAAAAATAGCCAAGAATCCTATATTCAACAAAACTGTCCTTCTAAAGCAAGGATGAAATTAAGATATTCCCAGATAAACAAAAGCTGAGGGAGCTTTCCCACAAGAAATGCTCAAGAGAGTCCCGCAGGGTGAAATGAAAGAACATTAGATGGTAACTTGAAGCCATATGTAGTAAAGATCTCAATAAAAATAAATATAATACAAACATCATAAAATCATAATAAAAATAATATTTAAAAGCTATCATCATTGTAATGATTTATAACTGCTCTTTTTTGTTTTTTCAAGATTTAAGAGATTAATATATGTTTTAAAAGAATAACTACTCGTCTAAAAGATAGTATTGTAACTTTGGTTGGTAACTCCACATTAAATTTTGTTTTCCACATAATTTAAGATATTAATGCACGTTAATTAATTATTAGTTTATATTTTCGGGAACACAATGTAATTTTGTGACATCAACAACCAAAAGAGGTGGAGTCAGAGCTGTCAAAGAAGCAAAGTTTTTGTCTGTGACTGAAATTAAGCTGACATAAATCAACTTAGAGTGTTATAAACTTACAATGTTAAATGTAATCTTCATAACTGCAAGGAAAATAGCTACAGAATTTACACAAAAGGAAATGACAAAGGAATTTAAATGTTTCACCAAAAAATCAGTTAAAAACAAAAGAAGACAATAATCCTGGTAATGCAGAACAAAAGAGCTATAAGGTGTATAGAAAGCAAATAACAGAATGACATGTTTCTTCTTAATAGTAAATTACTTTAGGCCAGGTGCGGTGGCTCATGCCTGTAATCCCAGCACTTTGGTAGGCCGAGGCAGGCGGATCATGAGGTCAGGAGATCGAGACCATCCTGGCTAACACGGTGAAACCCCATCTCTACCAAAAATACAAAAAAATTAGCCGGGCGTGGTGACAGGCGCCTGTAGTCCCACCTACTCGGGAAGTTGAGGCAGGAGAATGGCATGAACCTGGGAGGCGGAGCTTGAAGTGAGCGGAGATCACGCCACTGCACTCCAGCCTGGGCGACAGAGTGAGACTCCGTCTCAAGAAAAAAAAAAAAAAAAAAGGAAATTAACTTTAACTGTAAATGGATTAAACTTTCCAATAAAAAGACAGAGATTGGCAGAATAAATTTTAAAGCAAGATCCAATTACATGCTGTCTGTAAGAGACTCACTTTAGAGTCAAAGACATAGATAGAAAATGAATGGACGGAAAAAATATTCCATGTAAATAGCAACCAAAAGAAAGCAGGGGTGCCTATAATGATATCAGACAAAATAGACTTTATTTAATTTATTTATTTTTATCCTGCACTGTCTTCCCTCCCCTTCCAAAATAGACTTTAAGTTTTAAAAAAAGTTTACAAGAGACAAAGAAGGACATTACTTGTTAATGCAAGTTTCAACATATCAAGATGTAACAACTATAAACATCTACACACCTAATGACAGACCCTCAAAATATATGAAGCAAAAATGGACAAAACTGAAACAGAAAATAGACAATCCTAAAATAATCATTGGAGACTTCAATACCCCACTCTTAATAATGAATAGAATAGTAAGACAGAAGATAGGTTAGGAAATAGAGACTTCGACAATATATTAAACTAGCTAGATCTAAAAGACATATACAGGACACTCTACTCAACAACAACAGCATACACATTCTTCTCAAGTGCACATGGAACATTTTCCAGGATAGATTATATATTAGGCCAGAAATTCTCAACAGATTTTAAAAGAGAACATACAAAGTATCTTCTCTGACCACAAAAGGATGAAATTAGAAATAAATAACAGAAGTTAAAGTAGAAAATTCACAAAATTTTGGAAATTAACGCAGTATTAAACAATGGATCAAAGAAAAAATTACAAGGGAAATTAGAAAATCCTTAGAGATAAATGGAAATGAAAAAACAAAACTTATGGGATAAAATAAAAGCAGTGCTAATGGGAAAATTTATAGCTATAAATGTTTACATTTTAAAAAGAAAAATCTCAAATAACACAACTTTACAACTTAAGGCTCTAGAAAAAGAACAGTAAATTAAACCCAGAGCTAGCAGAAGAAAAGAAATAATAAAGATTACAGCAAATAACAATGAAATAGAGAAAATCAATGAGATCAAAAATTGGTCCTTTGAAAAAGTCAGCAAAATAAACCTTTAGTTAAGTGGATTAAGAAAAAGAGAAGACTGGCCGGGGGTGGTGGTTCATGCCTGTAATCCCAGCACTTTGGGAGGCCTCGGCAGGTGGATCACCTCAGGTCAGGAGTTCGAGACCAGCCTGGCCAACATGGTGAAACCCTGTCTCTACTGAAAATACAAAAATTAGCTAGGCATGGTGGCGGGGTCCTGTAATCCCAGCTACTTGGGAGGCTGAGGCAGGAGAATCACTTGAACCCGGGAGGTGGAGGTTGCAGTGAGCTGTGATCATGCCATTGCACTCTAGCCTAGGTGACAGAGCAAGACTCTGGCTCAGAAGAAAAAAAAAAGAAGACTTAATAATTACTAAAGAAGACTATAAATCATTAAATTCAAAATGAGTCTGGGCATGATGGTTCATGCCCGTGATCCCAGAACTCTACAAAACCAGGATGAGAGGATTGCTTGAGGCCACAAGTTCAAGACCAGCCTGGGCAACATAATGAGACCCAATATTCACAAAAAATAAAAGTAAAAAATCCAGACAGGTGTCATACATCTATAGTACTAGCTAATTGGGAAGCTGAGGAAGGATGATTACTTGAGCCCAGGAGTTTGAGGCTGTAATGTAATTACATTAATTACATTGCTGTAATGTAATTACATTAATTACATTAATGTAATGTAATGAGGCTGTAATGACTTCTAGCTAATTGGGAAGCTGAGGCAGGAGGATTGCTTGAGCCCAGGAGTTTGAGGCTGTAATGAGGCATTTGATATGCCACTGCACTCCAGCCTAGGTAACAGAGCAAGACCCTATCTTAAAATAATAATAATAGTAAAGTGAAAGTGGGGACATTACTATCAATTCTACAGAAATAAAAAGGATTATAGAAGAGTACTCTGAACAATTGTACACCAACAAATTTGGTAGCCTAGATGAACTAGAAGGGTTCCTAGAAACACAAAATCTACTAATGCTAAATCAAAAGATATAGAAAGTCTGAGTAGAATGGAATACTATGCAGCCATAAAAAAGGATGAGTTCATGTCCTTTGTAGGGACATGGATGAAGCTGGAAACTATCATTCTCAGCAAACTATCGCAAGGACCAAAAACCAAACACTGCATGTTCTCACTCATAGGTGGGAATTGAACAATGAGAACACTTGGACATCGGAAAGGGAACATCACACACCGGGGCCTATCATGGGGTTGGGGGAGGGGGGAGGGATAGCATTAGGAGATATACCTAATGTAAATGACGAGTTAATGGGTGCAGCACACCAACATGGCACATGTATACATGTGTAACAAACCTGCACGTTGTGCACATGTACCCTAGAACTTAAAGTATAATAATAATAAAAAAAAGAAAATCTGAGTAGACCTATAACTAGCAAAGAGATTAAAACAGTAATCCAAAATCTCCTGACAAAGAAAAGTCCTGGACCTGATGGTTTTGCTGGTGAGTTATACCCCAAACACTTAAAGAAGAATTAATACTAATTCTTCTTAAACTGTTCCAAAAGATTGAAGATGCAGGATCACTTTCTCACTCCTTCTTTGAGGCCAGCATTACCCTGATACTAAAGCCAAACAAGGCACTATAAGAAAAGAAAAGTATAGGCCAATATTCCTGATGAACATTGATGCAAAAGTCTGCAATGAAATACTAGCAAACCACATTCAACAGTATATTAAAAGGATTAAACACGATGACCAAAAGGGATATTTTTCCTGGAATGCAAGGATGCCTCAATATATGAAAATGAATAAATGTAATATACCACATTAACAGAATGAAAGAAGAAAACTACATAATCATCTCAATAGATGCAGAAAAAGCATTTGACAAAATACAGCACCCTTTCATGAAAAAAAAATGTCCAACGAACTAGGATTAAGAAGAAACTATCTAAACATAATAAAAGCTACATATGAAAAACCCACAGTGAACATCATACTCAGTGACAAAAAACTGGAAGCTTTTCCTCTAAGATCAGGAATAGGAAATGCCTGATTTCACTAATTCTGTTTCACACCATACTGGAAACTCTCACCAGGCAATTCGGCCAAAAGAAGAAGGAAAAATAAGAGACATCTTAATTGGAAAGAAAAAGGTCAAATGATCTTCATTTGCAGATAATGTAGTATTTTGTAGAAAAATCCAAAGATTCCACACATAAAAAAACTGTTAGAACTAAGAAATGAATCCAGCAAAGTAGCTGGATACAAAGTCAAAAACAAAACAAAACAAAAATCAGTTGCCTTTCCATATGCTTACAATGAACAATCTGAAAGGAAAATTGTGTGAACAATTTCATTAAACAATAGCATTAAAAAGAATAAAGTACTTAGGAATTCACTTAAGGAGGTGAAAGACTTGCACAATAAAAACTACAAAACATTGCTGAAAGAAATTAAAGAAGACATAAACAAACGCCTCCCATGTTTATTTATGGATTGGAAAACTTAATGTTGTTAACATGCCAATACAACCCAAAACAATCTACAGATTCATGCAATCTCTATCAAAATCCCAATGACATCTTTTGCAGAAATAGAAATGTCAGTCCTAAAATTTCGAAGGAACTCCAAACAGCCATAACAATTTGAAAAAATGTTCAAAAAAGCTGGAGGACTCACCTTCTGATTTCAAAACTTACTACAAGTTTATAGCAATCAAAACAGTGTGGTGCAAGCATTCTTATACACCAATAACAGACAAACAGAGAGCCAAATCATGAGTGAACTCCCACTCACAATTGCTTCAAAGAGAATAAAATACCTAGGAATCCAACTTACAATGGATGTGAAGGACCTCTTCAAGGAGAACTACAAACCACTGCTCAATGAAATAAAAGAGGACACAAACAAATGGAAGAACATTCCATGCTCATGGGTAGGAAGAATCAATATCATGAAAATGGCCATACTGCCCAAGGTAATTTATAGATTCAATGCCATCCCCATCAAGCTACCAAGGACTTTCTTCACAGAATTGGAAAAAACTACTTTAAAGTTCATATGGAACCAAAAAAGAGCCCTCATCGCCAAGTCAATCCTAAGCCAAAAGAATAAAGCTGGAGGCATCATGTGATCTGACTTGAAATTATACTACAAGACTACAGTAATCAAAACAGCATGGTACTGGTACCAAAACAGAGATATAGACCAATGGAACAGAACAGAGCCCTCAGAAATAATGCCGCATATCTACAACTATCTGATCTTTGACAAACCTGTCAAAAACAAGAAATGGGGAAAGGATTCCCTATTTAATAAATGGTGCTGGGAAAACTGGCTAGCCATATGTAGAAAGCTGAAACTGGATCCCTTCCTTACACCTTATACAAAAATTAATTCAAGATGGATTAAAGACTTAAATGTTAGACCTAAAACCATAAAAACCCTAGAAGAAAACATAGGCAATACTATTCAGGACATAGGCATGGGCAAGGACTTCATGTCTAAAATACCAAAAGCAATGGCAACAAAAGCCAAAATTGACAAATGGGATCTAATTAAACTAAAGAGCTTCTGCGCAGCAAAAGAAACTACCATCAGAGTGAACAGGCAACCTACAGAATGGGAGAAAATTTTTGCAATCTACTCATCTGACAAAGGGCTAATATCCAGAATCTACAATGAACTCAAACAAATTTACAAGAAAAAAACAAACAGCCCCATCAACAAGTGGGCAAAGGCTATGAACAGACACTTCTCAAAAGAAGACATTTATGCAGCCAAAAGACACTTGAAAAAATGTTCATCATCACTGGCCATCAGAGAAATGCAAATCAAAACCCCAGTGAGATACCATCTCACACCAGTTAGAATGGCAATCATTAAAAGGTCAGGAAACAACAGGTGCTGGAGAGGATGTGGAGAAATAGGAACACTTTTACACTGTTGATGGGACTGTAAACTAGTTCAACCATTGTGGAAGCCAGTGTGGCAATTCCTCAGGGATCTAGAACTAGAAATACCATTTGATCCAGCCATCCCATTACTGGGTACATACCCAAAGGATTATAAATCATTCTACTATAAAGACACATGCACACATATGTTTATTGTGGCACTATTCACAATAGCAAAGACTTGGAACCAACCCAAATGTCCAACAATGATAGACTGGATTAAGAAAATGTGGCACATATACACCATGGAATACTATGCAGCCATAAAAAATGATGAGTTCATGTCCTTTGTAGGGACATGGATGAAGCTGGAAACCATCATTCTCAGCAAACTATCGCAAGGACAAAAAGCCAAACACTCCATGTTCTCACTCATAGGTGGGAATTGAACAATGAGAACACATGGACACAGGAAAGGGAACATCACACACCGGGGCCTGTTGTGGGGTGGGGTGAAGGGGGATGGATAGCATTAGGAGATATACCTAATGTTAAATGGTGAGTTAATGGGTGTAGCACACCAATATGGCACATGTATACATATGTAACAAACCTGCACATTGTGCACATGTACCCTAAAACTTAAACTATAATAAAAAAAACAAAATAAAAATAAATAAAAAACATTGTGGTGGCATAAATGCAGACATATGGAAAGATGGAATAGAATAAAAAGCCTGGAAATAAACCCTCACATATATGGTAAAATGATTTTTGACAAGGGTGCCAAGACCATTCAATGGGGAAAGGACCATCTTTTCAACAAACGGTCCTGTGTAAACTGGATGTCCACATGCGAAATAATGAAATTGGACCCTTACATAACACCCTATATGAAAATTAACTCAAAATGGATTGAAGACCTAAATTTAAGGCATAAAACTATAAAACTCATGAAAAAACATACGGAGGGCAAAATCTTCACAACATTGGATTTGGCAGTGATGTCTTGGATATGATAGGAAAGGAAGAAGCAACAACAAAGAATTGGGCTCCATAAAAAATTTAAAAATTTGTACATCAAAAGGTACTATCAAAAGTAAAAAGGCAGCCTAAAGAATGGAAGAAAACACTTCAAAATCATATGTCTGAGAAAGGATAGATATCCAGAATATATGGAGAACACCTAAAACTCAACAACAACAAAGAGCAACATGACTCAAAAATAGGGAAAAGACTTAATTAAACAAAACATTCCTCCAAAGAAGATATACAGATAGCCAATAGCACATGAAAAGATGCTCTACACGACTAATCATTAGGGAAACGCAAATCAAAACTATAATGAGATACCATCGCACACCCATTGTGTACCAAAAAAAAATAAGATAACAAGCATTGGTGAGGATATGGAGAAATTGGAACTCTTTTGCATTTGCTGGTGGGACTATAAAATGGTACAAACTGTGGAAAACAGCATGGAGATTTCTCAAAAATTAAAAATAGAATTACCATATGGTCCAGCAATTTAACTTCTGAGTATATACTCAAAAGAATTGAAAGCAGGGTCTGGAGAGATATTTGTACATCCATGTCCATAGGAGCATTATTAGCAATAGTTAAGTGTGGAAATAGTCCAAGAAACTATCAATGGATGAATGGCTAAGCAAAATGTGAGATTTTAAATATATATATATATGTGTGTATATATATATATATATGCAATGGAATATTATTCATCCATAAAAAGGAAATTATGACAGACTACAACATGAATAAATCCTGAAGACATGCTAATTGAAGTAAGCCAGTCACAGAAAGACAAATACTGTATGATTTCACTTATATGAGGTACTTAGGATAGTCAAAGTCATAGAGAAAGGAAGTAGAAAGGTGGTTGTCAGGAGCTGGGAGGAGGGGGGAAATAGGGAGTTACTGTTTAATGAGTAAAGAGTTTCAGTTTTGCAACATGAAAAGACTTTTGGAGGTGGATGGTCATGATGGTTGTACAAAATTATTAATACATTTAACGCCACTAAACCGTACATTTAAAAATAGTTAAGATGGTAAACATTATATGTACTCTCTCACAATAAAAATATTGGAAAAAAATGTATTTCAGATCATATTACTCCTTTTCTCACCGTCTACACTGCTTCTCAACACCCCCAATGCTACCAATGACTGCTGTGTCAGTGAGAAATTCAACACCCCTACAGTGACCTTCAAGATCCTAGAGAACTGGCCCCATTTCCTCTCTTATCTCGTCTCTTCCTACTTCCCTCCCCTCACTCATTCCATTCCAGTCACATTGGCCTCCTTGCGGTTCCTCAAACATGCTGGACACATTTCCACTTAAAGTCTTTGCGCTGGCTTTTTACTCTACCAGGAATGCTCTTTCGGTAGATACTCACATGGCTCCCTCTCTCACCTCCTCAACTCTTTGTAGAAATCTTGTCTCCTCATTGAACCACTACCAATTTCTTTTATCCTGCTCCACATTTTTTCTATTCTGATTATAACCTTCAACCTCACTAGATAATGTACTTATTTATTATGCTTATTGTGTGCCTGTCTCCTTCACAAGAATATAGACTTCTTGGAGGCAGGGATTTTTTGTTCTGTTTGCTGATGTATTTCAAGCACCTATATTGGTACCTGATACTTGGTAGGCATTTAATAAACAGGTATTGAAAGAATGAATGAATAAAATTTTCATCTAAAGTTGAATTAGTAACTTTTGGCTCACTAGGGAAAGGAAACTAAATATGTTTCACCCCAGGCAAATTTAAGATTCAGGAGTATTCACAGAGTAAAATGTTGTAAGAAATCACCTGCTACATTCAACTAACCCCCTTCAATATATATGTAGGTAAAGATGGATTAAAATGCACACTAAGGGCAAAGTCCCTGTCAGGTTGAGACTGTAGAAGGGAAGGGGCTTTGGTTGGAGGGTGTTTGTATGAATTGTGTGCATGCTTGTGGGTCCCTCCCATGAACCTTAACACAGGTCACCAGATGGTGCCTAGCTTCAAAAGCACCACATAATCTGGACCCTGCTCATCTAACTGGTCACAATTTGTCCTCACCACACTAAACAAATGGGGGTCTGGCAGTGTGCAAGGCTGGGAGAGGGGCCAAGGGAAGAGTTCATTCTCCCTCTCTTACGGTGGAATTTTCCTGGCAGCCAAGATGATGAGATGGAAAAAGGCAGACCAGTGGCTACTCCAGAAATGCATTGGCGGGGTCAGAGGGATGTGGCGCTTCTATTCCTACCTCACAGGCAGTGCAGGTGGGTTCTTGGGGTTGTTCCTGGGGCTTTTGCAAGTTCCTAATGGTTTTCATGTTGCCCTAAGCCCCAGTTAACAGTTATGTGTGTCTGTGGTGAATATAAAAATGTTTAATAATGCGGTTTGGATAAAAATCTTTGAAAACTGAGGTCCATAGTGTAGGTTAAGGGAAAAGTAGTCAGAGTCCCTTTAACTCGTTTATTCATTCATTCATTTAACAGTGTCATTGAGCACCACTTTGTGGCAGCCACTGGGCTGGTAGGTTGGGTTACAAAGGTGAACAAGAGCCATAAGTCCCTGCTTCACAAAGCTGCCATTTTGGTGGGGAGATGGACGAGGAACACATAAACAAATCCCTGTAGTGGGAGTGATGGGAACACTGGCTTCTGTTCTATTGGGTCCAGTAGTTACTGGGTTCTGGGAGGCTGGTAGCTGGCCTTGGCTGACACTCCAGCTCAACAACATTAAGTTCCATCCAGACCTTAGCCCTAATTTTCAGGGTGAAATCCTGGGTCTCCAAGGAGCAGGTAGGGAAGAACTCGATGGACTACATCTTTCACTTTGCCACTCAGAGTTCAGGCCTGGCCAAGTTTTAACAAAAGGGAATATAGTCTTTGGCATCTTTTGGCTCCAGTGTCCTTCTGCAGGCCATTCTCAGTCCATGATCTAGGAAATGTGGTTTTTTTCCCCAATCTTCATTTTCTTTTGGACAAAATTTAATTACTTCATAATCCACCCCCAGAGTCTTGCAGTTTTCCCTCCAGTGATGGTTTTTCTAACACCAGCAACAAAAAGTCAAAGGATTCCCATGCATTAAGCCTCTTCTCCCCATGCCTCCAATTCTCCCCCACAGTAGAACTTTTCTAGACATGATACCTTGAACCAATCACCAGGAATGATGATTGATGCAGTGGAACAGGCTGGTGGGGGATGTCAGCTGATTCACCCAGATGCAACCACCAAAGGGGCAAAACTAGGGTATAGCTCTGTGCCTCTTCTGTCTCACCCATAGGTGAAGAATTGGTGGATTTCTGGATCCTCACTGAGAAGATCCTGAGCATAGATGAGATGGACCTGGAAGTGAGAGACTACTACCTGTCCCTCCTCCTCATGCTGAGGGCCACTCATCTGCAGGAGGGTTCCAGGGTGGTAACCCTCTGTAACATGAACATCAGTAAGAATTATAAAGCATCTTTTTGGGGGGATGCAACAAAAAAGTAAATCCAGTGTCTGATAATCCTCAGTCTCCTTCTTTGCAGGAAACCCCACTTTCTTTCCATCTTCTATGTATCAGAGAGGCTAGTGGCAACCCCAATCCTTAACCAGGAAAGTATTGAAAGACACAGTTGCCCTTAAGCTGGCACTTGCCTCTCTCTGAGATACTACCTGCTAATGAAGGCTGGCTGGAAGGAGGTGGCAGGAATTGGGGCAGGATACTTGAAAAGCACCTGTAACATTTAAGTCTATGTACTTTTGTAATTTTATTTTTTTAACTAGGATTCTCTAGAACAAACTGCAGCCCACCAGCCAAATGCACTGTATGTGGCCTGTGAGCTAAGACCATTTTTACATTTTCATAGGGCTAATTTTATGTGATTTACAAAGCCAAAATATTTACCATCTGGCCCTTTACATAAAAATTTGCCAATTTCTTCTCTAGAATGTAAGATTTATTTATATTTGTTTGTTCATTGATTAGATGATGAGGCATTCCTAACTCAAATACAAATGTGCTCCAAAAGATGTGCTATTTGGGATTAGTCACACTCCTCTCTACTCACATAGGTAATCGAGAATTGACGACATTAAAATCAGGGCTAGTTCTGCTTATCCAGTCCAAACCTCTTCATCAAAAATCCTGTTCAGACGTAGATGTCTCTTTTTCTTGATCGTTTTTCTTGTGCTTTTGCTTTTCTTTAAAATAACATTTAATAATCTAAAAAGTAGCTAGAGGAATCCCATAGCATGGCTTATTTCTGTGGAGAATAAGATAAAGGGATCACTGTGTGCTGAGAAAACCATAAAAATGTGTCGACTCTATATTTAAACTATTCATACTCCAGGATTATGTGAGGAGCTAATAAAATGCTATACACAAAGACATTTGAAAAAATTTAAAAACCTCTCCAACACCATCATCACAACATTTTCACCCATCATTCTCTGTATTATTTCCAGAGTCCCTCCTGAACCTCTCCATCTGGCATCCCAACCAGTCAACCACTAGGAGGGAGATCCTGAGCCACATGCAGAAAGTGGCTCTGTTCAAACTCCAGAGCTATTGGCTTCCCAACTTTTACACCCACACCAAGATGACCATGGCCAAGGAGGAAGCGTGCCATGGTCTGATGCAAGAGTACGAGACTCGCTTATACAGCGTTTGCTATACCCACGTAGGAGGGCTCCCTCTGAACATGAGCATCAAGAAGTGCCACCACTTTCAGAAACGGTACTCAAGCAGGAAAGCCAAGAGGAAGATGTGGCAATTGGTAGATTCTGACTCTTGGTCTCTGGAAATGGACCTCAAGCCAGATGCTATTGGTATGCCCCTACAGGAGACATGTCCTCAAGAGAAGGTGGTTATACAAATGCCTTCCCTGAAAATGGCTTCTTCAAAGGAAACAAGAATCAGTTCCCTGGAAAAGGATATGCATTATGCAGAAATATCCAGCATGAAGAATAAAGCCAAGAGCCACCTCCACATGGAAGCCCTCTTTGAGACAAAGGTCTCTACTCACCTGAGGACTGTCATCCCCAACATCAATCACTCCTCCAAGATGACAATTCAGAAGGCCATCAAGCAAAGCTTCTCCTTAGGATACATCCACTTGGCCTTGTGTGCTGATGCCTGTGCAGGGAACCCTTTCCGGGACCACCTGAAGAAGCTGAATTTGAAAGTGGAGATCCAACTTCTTGACCTCTGGCAGGACCTGCAGCATTTCCTCAGTGTCCTTCTGAATAACAAAAAGAATGGGAATGCAATCTTTCGTCACTTGCTGGGTGACAGAATCTGTGAGCTCTACCTGAATGAGCAGATTGGTCCACGCTTACCACTCAAATCCCAAACCATTCAGGGCCTGAAGGAACTATTGCCTTCTGGGGATGTAATCCCCTGGATTCCCAAAGCCCAGAAGGAGATTTGCAAGGTAGGCCATGCCTCACAGAAATAAGTTAGTATCTGGCAAATTAGGTCAAAACTGACTAAAAATCCCATCTGGTCACCTATACTGGCTAAGTGACTATATAATTACCCACATAAACCTTTACATATTGAAGAGTTGGTTGATCTGTTAAGGCAGGGGTCCCCAGCCCCTGGGCCGCAAATCTGTATCAGTCCATGGCCTGTTAGGAACTGGGCCGCACAGCAGAAGGTGAGCAGCGGGTAAGCAAGCATTACTGCCTGAGCTCTGTCTTCTGTCAGATCAGTGGCAGCATTAGAGTGCAAACAGTATTATGAACTGTGAATATGAGGGATCTGGGTTGCACACTTCTTATGAGAATCTAATGCCTGATTATCTGAGGTGGAACAGTTTCATTCTGAAATCATCCCCCCAGCCCCAAGTTCATGGAAAAAACTGTCTGCCACAAAACTAGTCCCTGTGCCAAAAGGGTTGGGGATCACAATCTTAAGGCACAAATTTTGCAACGTCCCCCAAATCAGCCAAAAACTCTAAAGTACACTGGAGGTGGGGAGTGGTCGATGTCCATTCCTTCTTCACTTTCTTGTTATGTGAAGCTGCCCCAAACCATGAACCTCAGAGTATTCTATGAGGAGAATTTTAAATTTCTGTTATAAACATTATGTATTGAAAAACAAGGTCTCCCTTTACTAGACTAGCCATCAAGGAAATGTTCAATTAGGATGAGTTTATTTTTATCTCAAAACATTAGATAAAAGCAAGAGAATACTCTGAAGACTCACAGGAAGTGATGCCCATCATATAGCTATTGTGTCAAGTTCTTAGCAGAAAGCAAATGGCAAAGTTAAGTTGGGTAACAGATGAGAGACAAATAAGAGGAACTACTCACAAAGGAATGGGTGGTGCAGTGGGGCAACCACAGGGATAGTGTCATACCATAAAGTCAGTAAGGGCAGGGCACCTTTGTCGTTCCTAGGTATGAAGACCTGAGGACAGGAAGCAATTACTAGAACCAGGAGAGAAAGAGCTGTATGGAATGGGACACTTACTTGGCAGAAGCTGTAATCATCAGTTAAGGGATATAACTAGTTCACAATGATCTAGGTTGGAGGGATTGGAGAAATAGATACCCCAAGCTCACTCTGCTCCTGATTTCCCATCTCCTGCCAGGACACCTCATCTGATAAACCCAAACAGAGGACAAGGGAACAGATTGATGTGGCTCACACAGGTTAATCTTCCAAGGCACAAACAGGGTGAAGAAGAGTAGAAAGTAGATCTGGAGGAGAAAATAGATAAAAATCATCAAATTATTTAGTGCATTATAATGTATTTACCTTGTAAAGCACATTCACACACATTGTGTCCTTTACGCTTCTTAGCACTCCCAAGAGACAGACAGAATAGTCTTGTTGCTTCTCTTGTACAGATAAGGGAAGTGAGTCACACAGAGAGTAAGTGAATTAGCCCAAAGCCATGCAGCTAGCTAGTAGATGATCCAGGATCAGAATCCTGGAGTTTTTGGCTCTAAGTCTGGCATGATTTCCAGTATATCATAATTATCCAGGGTTGTACAGTGAGGTAATTTCAGAATAGATCAGTCTAGTGGATCCACAGCCAAAGTGCTCCTTTGCTCAATTTTTGATTAATTAAAGCACAGTGGTCTTTCGGCATTTTGTGGAGGCATTTTACGACAGAGATTCAGACTGGGACTCTGCTTTCTGAATCAGCAGATTCTCACAGCAAATACTTCTGCCTGGGGCTTGGGGGCTTGGTGCAAAGATACTGAAGATATTTGTACGTGGAGAAGACTAGCCTATCACAGTTACTCATACTAAACATTTTTATATCATTCTTGACTCACCTCTTTGTCTTACACCCATGTCTAGTCTATTGGCAAACCCTGTTGGCATTACCTTAAGAAATCCAGAAGTGACCACTCCTTTCCACTGTTGTTACAACCACTCTCACCCAAGCCCTGTCCTCTTACCTGTAATATTGCTATTGTCTTCTAACTGATGCCTCGGTGTCTACCCTTGCCCCTCAGCAACTCATTTACATGCCAACCACAGTGATTCTGTCAAAACATAGTGTAATTTAACTGAAAATAAATAAAAGGAAATGAGCGAGGACCTTGAAAACAGATGGCTGTCTCAATGAAGATTTTTACTTTCAGTAAAATCCAAAGTCCCTAATAAATCTAGCAAGGCCCTACATGATCTGCATGCCACCTCTCCTATCTGGCTTCACCTACTATTCCACCCCCACCCCATGCTCATCATCAACTGTGCCAGGCACACTGCCAGCTTGGCTGTGCTCTGTAACATACAGATAACTGCATGGCTTAGTCTCTCACTCCCTCAGGTCTCCATTAAAGAGTCACCTTTTCAGTGAGGACTTCCTTGGCCATTTGATATAAAATTTCAACCAGATCCCCATTTTATTTTTCTCTGTAGCACATATCACTAAATACATACATACTCAGAGTGACATCAGCAATATGGTGAAATAGGAGGTCCCCAGCTTTTGTTCACCCATAGAAACATGGACTTGCCAACTATCCACAGACAAAAGTGCCTTTTGATGAGCTTTGGGACCCAAGTTGGAGGTTGCACCACCCCAGTGGAGTTCAAGACTGAGGAAAGCTGCTTTGAAAAAGCAGTCTCATGCCTCCAGTAGTAGGCCTGTCAATCAGGATCCTGGCTGCAGATCCAGAGTCAGCCTCATCTCCTGTGGACTCAGCTCCAGCATCATTTGTTCATAATTTTGCCACCAGGCCCACCCTCCTATGGTCTTAGCAGAAACTATGGCTGCTTAACACCCTGTTAATGGCCCAATGCCTTTGGGTCTCATTAGACATGGAAGCAGCCCTGTGACCCAGCTCCACATTGCTCAACTGCAGTCACAGAGGAAATATCATCTGCCCTGAGATCCAGCAGGAACCACACCCTGATAACAGGCTTGCTGACCCCAGTCCTGATGACAGACTCTGAGGCAGCCCTGTCCACCCATGGACCTAGAGACAGCCACATTCAATGGCTTTTCCAGACTGCTAGCAGCCTCAGTTTTATCCCTGACCACCTGTGGACTCAGCTGTAACCCAAACCACCTGCAGACCTTGAGACAGCCCCAACTGCCTTTGAACCAGGCTCTAACTCCATCTGCCCACAGGTATAGCTCCAGCTTCACCCACCCATAGACATAATGACCTTACTCATGGAACCCAACAGTAGGCCTGCCTATAAACATTGCCAGCTAACCAGCCCAGAATCTCTGACTGGCTAATTGCAAAGGCTTTTATGTGTGTGGCAAAACCAGTCTGTGAAGACCAGAAGAGGTGACTGCTCCTTCAAGTGTACACACGCCAATGCAAGGATACAAGGGTCATGAAAAATCAGGTACATGTAATATCACCAAAGGAAATTAATAACATTTCACTATCTGACCCTAAAGAAATGGAGATCCATAAACTGCTTGACCAAATAATTCAAAATAACATCTGAAAAAAATTTTTTCTTGTACTTTTTATGAAGAATTTCTAAACTGTTTAACACAATAATCCTTTTTTTAAGAGACAGGGTCTCACTCTGTCACCCAGGCTGGAATGGAGTGGCATGATCATAGCTCACTGTAGCCTCCAACTCCTGGCCCTAAGCTATTTTCCCACCTTGGCCTCCCAAAGTGCTAGGATTACACGGGTGAGCCACCATGCCCAGCCAAAATAATCATCTTAGAGAAGCTCAATGAGTGATAAGAAAACACAGATAAACATGGACAAAATCAGAAAAAATGCATCAACAAAATTGGAAGTTTAATAAAAAATAATAAAAGATCCAAATAGAAATCCTGGAGCTGACAAATATAATGACTAAACTGAAAAATTCAATAAAGAGCTTCAACAGCAGGCTTGATTAGGCTTCAAAGTCTTAAAGTAATTGAAGTTGTTATCAACATAAAACAGATTTATGTTTTAAGCAGAAGAAAGAAATGAACTCAAAGATAGATCATTTCAGGAATAAAAAGAATGAAAAAGAGCAAAGAAAGCCTAAAGGACTTATGGGACACCATCAAGTGAACCAATATGCACATAGAAGTCTCAGAAGGAGAAGCAAGAGAAAAAGGGATAGAAAGCTTATTTAAAGAAATAATGGCCGGAAACTTCACAAATCTAGGGAGGGAAATGGATACCTAGATTTCTGAAACTCAAAGATCTCCAAATAGGCTGAACCTAAAGAGTTTCATACTCAGACATATGATAAATAAATTATTAAAAGTCAAAGACAAAGAATTTTGAAAGAAGAATGGGAAAAGTGACTTGTAATATAAAAGGGAGCCTCGAAAAGACTATCAGCAGATTTCTCAACAGAAACCTTGTAGTCCAGGAGAGAGTGGGATGATATATTCAATATGCTGAAAGAAAGAAAAGGAAAACTGGCAATTAAGAATTCTTTACCCAGAAAAATTATCCTTTGAGAGTGAAGAAGTGTTTAAAAAAAATCTTTCCCAAACAAAATACGAGTTTGTCACCACTAGACCTGCCTTACAAAAAGTGCTAAAGGAACTTCAAGAATAAGGTGAAATGAAAAGATGCTAAATAACAATACAAAAGCATATGAAAGTGTAAATCTCACTGCTAAAGGTAAATATAAGGACAAACACATAATACTGTAATATTGTGATAAAGGTATATAAATCACTTTGAACACTAGTATGTAAATTAAGACAAAGTCGTAAGAATAATTATAACCACAGAAATTAGTTAATGAAAACACAATATAGAAAAAATAAAAGCTGACATCAAATATGTAAACTATGGCAAGTGGAAGAAAAGTATAGAATTTTGTATGCAATTGAAGTTATCAGCTTAAAGCAATTGAAGTTAAGTTGTTATCAGCTTAGATTTATGACTATAAAATGTTTAATGCAAGGTTCATGTTAACCACAAAAAATGTATAGTAGATACCTAAAAGATAAAAAGAAAATAAAGTATATCACTACAAAAAAAAATCAAATCACAAAGGAAGGACAGCAATAGAGAAAGAGAGGGAAGAAGAGAACTACAAAACAGAAAACAATTAACAAAATGGCAACAGTAAGTCTTTACCTAACAATAATTACTTTAAATGTAAATCGTCTTAACTCTGCAATCAAAAGACATTGAGTAGATGAATGTATAAAAACACAAGACCCAAAGATACAAAAGACTCATGATAGATTTAAGAACACAGATAGGCTGAAAGTGAAAGGTTGAAGAAAGATATTTTATGCAAGTGGTAACCGAAGAAAGCATATTTGGCTATACTAAATCAGATAAGATAGAATTTAAGCCAAAAGCTGTCACAAAAGCCAATGGAGGTTATTATATAATGATAAAAGGGTCAATTTAATAGGAAGCTGTAACAATTATAAATACATATGCACCCAACATCATCACCTATATATATAAAGCAAACATTGACAGATCTGAAGGAAGAACTTAATCTTCTATTATTATTGTGTTGCTTTAATAGAAGACTTCAACACCCCACTCTTCATAATGGATACATTATACAGACAGAAAATGAACAAAGAAAGAGCAGAACTGAACAATCTCATAAACCAACTGGACCTAACAGTCATACACAGAACTTTCTACTCAACAGCAACAGAATAATTATTCTTCCCAGGTGCACATGAACATTATCCAGAATAGATTATGTGCTAAGTCACAAAAAGGTCTTAACAAATTTAAGATTAAAAATATTCCATAGCCAGATGTGGTGGCACATGTTTATAGTCCTAACTGCTTGGGAGGCTGAGGTAGGAGGATCACTTAAGCCCAGGAGTTCAGGGTTACAGTGACCTGTGATCACACCACTTCACTCCAGCCTGGGTGAAAGAATGAAACCCTGTCTCTAAAATAATAAAATGAAATAACATCACAAGTTTTTTTGTTTTTTGTTTTTTGTTTTTGAGACAGAGTCACTCTCTGTCACCCAGGCTGGAGTGCAGTGGCGCAATCTTGGCTCACTGCAACTTCCGTCTCCTGGATTCAAGCAATTCCCCTACCTCAGCCTCCTGAGTAGCTGGAATTACAGGCGCCCACCACCATGCCCACCTAATTTTTGCATTTTTCTTAGAGACAGGGTTTCACCACATTGGCCAAGCTGGTCTCAAACTCCTGACCTCAGGCAATCCACCTGCCTCAGCCTCCCAAAGTGCTGGGATTACAGGCGTGAGCCACCACGCTTGGCCACAAGTATTTTTTTTATCAAATGCAATGGAGTGAAACTGGAAATTAAGAATAGAAAATGGGAAAATTTGTAAATACACAGAATTAAACAACATACTTTTAAACAACTAGTAGCTCAAAAAAAAAATCAAAAAGGGCATTTGAAAATACTTGAGACAAATGAAAATAAAAACAACATACCAAAACTTATGGGATGAGCAAAAGCAGTACTAAGATGGATGTTTATAGCAATAAATGCCTACATTAAAAAAGAAAAATCTCAAATAAACCACCTAACTTTACACCTCACAGAAACAGAAAAAGAAGAATTAAACCTAAACTTATCAGAAGGAAGAAGAGGATGAAGATTAGAGAATAAATAAATGAAATGGAGAATAGAAAATCAATTTTTAAAAACATAAAACTAAGTTTGTTTTCTTAAGCAATAAATGAAACCAACAAATCCTTAGCTAGGCTTAAAAAAAGAGAGAGAAGTTTCAAATAAATAAAATTATAAATGAAAGAAAAGATGTTACAATTTATTCTCACAGAAATAAAAAGGATAATAAGAGACTATTATTAATAATTATACACCAACAAATTGGACAACCTACAAGAAATAAATTTCTAGAAACATACAACTTACCATGACTAAGTCAAGAAGAAATTGAAAGCCTGAACAGACCAATAACAGTTGAAGAGACTGAAGAAGTAATAATAAACTTCCCAAAAGAGAAAAACCAGGGACAAGATGGCGTCACTGGTGAATTCCATCAAATATTTTAATAATTAATACCAATCCTTCTTACTCTTCCCAAAAGTATAAGGAGAGAGAACACTTTCAAAGTAATTTATGAGGCTAGAACTCTGACACCAAAGCCAGACAAAGACACAAGAAGAAAAGTAAACCACGGGTCAACATCCCTGAGGAAAACAGATGCAAATATTCACAAGAAAATACTAGCATGGCCAGGTGCAGTGGTTCATGCCTGTAACCCCAGCACTTTGCGAGGCTGAAGTGGGAGGATTGCTTGAGCCTAGGAGTTCGAGACCAGCCTGGGCAACATGACAAAACTCTGTCTTTATAAAAGATAAAAATATTATCTGGGCATGGTGGTGTGTGCCTGTGGTCCTAGCTACTTGGGATGCTGAGAAGGGAGGATTTCTGGAAGAATTTGAAGCTGTAGTGAGCCATGTTTGTGACACTGCATGCCAGCCTGGTGACAGGCAAGATGCTGTCTTTAAAAAGAAAAGAAAAAAATACTAGCAAACCAAATACAACAGCCTATTAAAAGAATTATACACAATTACCAGGTAGGATTTATCCCTGGGTTATAAGGATGGCTTGACCTATGCAAATCAATCACTGTGATGCAACACATTAACAGAATTAAAGGTAAAAATCACATGATCAGCTCAATAGATGCAGAAAAATTACTTGACAAAGTTCAAAATATTTTCATGACAAAAACTCTCAAAAATTACACATAGAAGAAAGGTACTCCCACACAATAAAGGCCATTTATGAAAAGCTTGCTGCAACATCATACTCAATGGCAAGAAGCTGAAATCATTTCCTCTAACATCCAGAACAAGCTAAGGATCCTCATTCTTGCTCCTCCTCGTCAACAAAATACTGGAAGTCCTAGCCAGAGCAAGTAGACAAGAAAAAAATAAAAATAAAAAAAGGCATCCAAATAGAAAAGGAAGAAGTGAAACTATATAGAAAAAGTAAAACTATCATGCCTCTGTTTGCAGATGACATGATCTTATATGTAGATAACCCTAAAATTACCACAAAAAACTGTTAAAACTAATAAGCAAATTCAGTAAAGTTGCAGGATAAAATCAATATTCAAAAACAGTTGTGATTCTATACACTGACACTAAACCTGCATACTATTTTTCACACTGGATGCCCAAATTTACATTCCTGTTTGTGAGACTGTAAATTGGTGTGACCAGTATGGAAAACAGTATGCAGATTTCTCAAATAATGAAAAGTAGAATCACCTTTTGATCCAGCAATCCCACTTCTGGGGATATATCCAAAGGAATTAAAATCTGGATCTTGAAGAGATATCTGCACTATCATGTTCATTGCAAAATTATTCACAATAGCCAAGATATGAAAGCAACTGAAATGTGCATCAAAAGTTGAATGGATAAAGAAAATGTGGCGTATATGATGGAGTATTATTCAGTCTTTAAAAAGAAGGAAGTCCTGCCATTTGCAACAACATAGATGAGACCTGGAGGACATCATGCTAATTAAAATAAGTGAGACACAGAAAGACAAATACTGCATAATCTCACTTATGTATTGAATCTAAATCAGATAAACTCATGGAAGCAGAAAATAGAATGGCAGTTGCCAGCAGCTTTAGGGAGGTGTTGATCAAAGTGTACCATGTTTCAGTCACGAGAGATAAATTTACTGTACAACATATGAAATATCATTTAACAATTCTATATTGTATACTTAAAATTCACTGAGAGAATAGGTCTTGTGTTAAGTGTTTTTACCATAAAAGAAAGAAAAAAGCAAACAAAACCAAAGGGAACAGGAGGAAACTTTTGGAGGATAGGTTTGTGGTATTGATTGTGATGACAGTTTAAAGGGTGTATACTTATCTTCAAAGACATCAAGTTGTATACATTAAATTTCTACAGGTTTTTGTGTGTCAATCATACCTTAATAAAGGACTTAAAAATAATTTTTAAAATACATACATAATATATGTGTATATATAAAATAAATGTATAATTCTCATAATGTATATGAATACATATGTGCATATAATGTGCATCTATGACATACACATAAAATATACTTGTATTATATTTCAAATGAGACATAATGTGTATATATAATATTTATAGACATATATTTCTATTCTTTTGCTTATTTTCTTTTTTTAGCTTTCATTTTAGGTTCCAGGGTACATGTGCAGGTTTGTTATATAGGTAAATTTGTGTCACAGGAGTTTATTGTACAGATTAGCAGCACTTGGGTCTTGGGGTGCACGTTCACTTTATGTGGAATGGTTGGATGTAGGCTGCCCACAGAGCCAGGATATGTGACTCTGCACCACCCCCTAAGAGCTCAAGCCCAGGGGTTCGGTTGTAACTGTAATTCTACCCCGAGGGACAGAGCACAGCTCTGGTCCAGCTTTGGGGAAGAAGGAGTACTCTGGAGGTTTGGGCCCACAGAGTGGGTTTGGGAACCTGAGCCAATAGGGCTCAGTGGCAACTCAGTTCCCTAGGGATGAGGCACTGTGTAGTGGTGACTCTAGACCCTGGGACGGTGGGGCTCAGAAGTATCCCAGACTGTGAAGCCAGGTGCAGTGGCACCAAATATCCTAGAATACTTGGGATACAGGGAAAGGGATGTCTTAGCAACTAGGACTCTAGAGGGCTAGTTCAGCTACAGGGAAGCAGGGTACTATAATTCTTTTGGCCTGTAGTGTGGGGTGCCTCAGCTCAGCCACTGTTCTGTTTCCCTGGGACCTGGGGTACTATGTCATCTTAGTCCTGGAATACACAGCTGCTCAGTGCCACTTCAGCTTAGGCCCAGGGTTGTAACTATTCCAGGTAGCCCAGGCACTATTTCCCTGGGATGTAAGATGCCACTCAGCTTAGGTATTGGTGTACATGACCACTCTTCTGGGAGGCAGGACACTGCTTTAAATCAGGCATGAGAATCATGTGACTGCTCTGAACAGCCAAGGTTCTGTTTTCCCAGGGGCCAGGGTACAGCAGCAACTGGAGGGATAGATGGAGCAGTTCCACCAATGCATCATTTTCCCAGAAAGGCGTGTGAAGCTTTGGCTTCAGTTCACAGGTTCGGGGCTCAGCAGTGACTGGGAGAGAAATATGGGGCAGCTCCAATAAGGCACTGTTTCCTCAGGAGGCAGTGTGCCATTTCAGTTCAGGCCCCTAGGGGCAGGGTGCAGCTGCAGCTGAGAGTGGTAGATAAAGCAATTCTACCAAAGTGCCATTTCCCCAGGAGGGAGTGTAGAGCTTAATGTTCAGCCTGAAGGGGTTAGGTAGAAGTGGGCAGAGCAGTTCCACTTGAGGTTGGCCCCAAGGGGAAGAGTGTGACAGCTGCCTGCAACTTGGCTTGGGGATGTCAGGTCATCGGGTGGGGGTGGTTTGGCAGCAGTTTACCCTCAGGGATGAAGGGAAGCTGTGGCTGCTTGCCCCTGGAGCAAGACACATTCCAGCAGTAATACCAGTTCCAAGATGGTATAGCACAGTAGTCTTGCAGGCCACAGGAGTCAGGGCACAGTGTCAACTCCTTCTCTGGTGGGAGCATAGCTGTGTGGCCGTTAGGCAGCTCCCTCAGCTGGGCTTAGTGCCTGTGAGGACTGCAGGGGACCCCAGTGGTGAGGACTGTAGGTGTCTAATGTGTTCATGAGGGCTGCTGAGATCTTCTAGCCTAGCTTTTCACAATAGGAAGAAGTTCCTCTTGGTCCCCAGCTGATCCAGGCTCAGGGAGTGGGTGGTGGAGGCCCAATGTTTCCTTTCATTCTCTCTGTGGCTATCCTGAGTTTCTGTGCTCATCAGGGTTTCTGTTACTCCTTCAATATACACTTTCCTTTTGTTATTTTAACTTTTATTAGAATGTAGTTATTCATGTATTGTTTCAGCTGTGTTTATTGAGGCAGGGGCAAGTGCTAGGGGCTTCTAGTCAGCCATCTTGCTGACATCACTCATCTTGATCCTTGGTTTTCTCATCAGTACATTGGGGATCATAATGGCTACCTCAAAGACACTCTATATGCAGCGCCTGGTAGTGAGTAGGTAAATACATGTTCATCCTCTTCTGACCTTTTATCAGACACATATAACCTTAGAATAGGTCATTAGAGATTCTGTCATCCCTTCTCTCATTGTACAGCTGATGGGCCAAATTCTCAGGTCTCACTGCTATTTACTGACAAGTGCAGAGCCAATGTCCAGATTCCTGCTCAGTCTATTGCAAGGTTAGTAAACTACAGTCTGGGAGCCAAATTCAGCTTCCCACATGTATTTGCATGGCCAGCAAGCTAGGGATGGTTTAACATTTCTTTATAGTAGGAAAAAAAAATCAAAAGAAGAACATATTAGGGCACATGGATAATACATGAAATTCAAATTTTAGTGTCCATAAATAAAGTTTTATTGCAACAAAACTGTGCCCATTTGTTTACATACTACCATGTCCTACAACTACATAGTTGAGTACTTGCAATGGACTATATAGCCCATATATCATAAAATATTTACCATCTGGCACTTTATAGAAAATGTTTGCAGAACCTTGATCTAGTGCATCACACACTGCTCTGAGAAGGGGCCAGGAGGGTTTATCAAGTGATGGACAAGCTCAATTCTAAAGAAAATCCTAATACATTCTAACAAAAAACTATTATAGGGTTTTTAGATGCTGTTTTATCATATTTATTATTTATGACTATTATTTTAATGTATATCTGGTTGTTTCTTTTAATCAAAAATGCTCTATTAAGCATTGTTTCTTAAGAAATAAATTTATTTATCTATTAATTATTAGGTAGAGTCATAATTTTTTTTTTTTTTTTTGAGACAAAGTCTCCCTCTGTTGCCCAGGCTGAAATGCAGTAGCACGATCTTGGTTCACTGCAACCTCCACCTCCCAGGTTCAGGTGATTCTTCCACCTGAGCTCCCCAGTAGCTAATTTGTGGTACTCCCTGTGGGTGGCATGCGCCTCCCATAGGTGCATGCCACCATGCCCAGTTATTTTTTTATTTTTTATTTTTTGGTAGAGCTGGGGTTTCACCATGTTGCCCAGGCTGGTCTCAAACTCCTTGTCTCAAGTGATCTGCCCACCTCAGTCTCCAAAAGTGCTAGGATTACAGGCGTGAGGCATAAGCCACTGTACCCAGCCTAAGTCATAAATCTTTTTTACTTATTTATTTATTTTTTGAGACGGTGTTTCATTCTTGTCGCCCAGGCTGGAGTGCAATGGCGTGATCTTGGCTCACTGCAACCTCCGCCTCCCAGGTTCAAGCAATTCTCCTGCCTCAGCCTCCCAAGCAGCTGGGATTACAGGCATGTGCCACCATGAGGAGCTAATTTTGTATCTTTAGTAGAGACGGGGTTTCTCTATGTTGGTCAGGCTGGTCTTGAACTCCCAACCTCAAGTGATCCGCCCACCTCGACCTTCCAAAGTGCTAGGATTACAGGCGTGAGCCACCGTGCCCGGCCTAGTCATAAACCTTTTAAACCAAAAGGGATGTTAATAGGGTGCTCATTTCACACATGCTTTTTTATTATTCATATTTAATATATATTTACAGTTTATTTATTAATGAGTAACATATTACATTACATATTGCTCGGATTCAATCACTGAACTGAATTGTCTCAGGAATATACTTCACTCAAGTTTCCCAGGAGCCAAGGAGATTTGTTAAAGCTACTAAAATTTATATCCCTAAACTCACCTTTTCGCTGCATGATTGAGGCAGTTGGTGGAGATAATCTTACATTCTTAAAAATTACTATCAACAATTCATTGCCTACAAAATAATCCCCACGTTACTCAGCAAGGCATTCAAGTCCCTCATATATAATTCCAACGCATCCCTGCTTCCTCTCTTGCCACTTCCCCATCCCTGGGCTCTTCACATGAATGCTACATTTCAGCCCACACTGGAGTACTCATGATTCCCAAACATGTTCTTTCCTATCCCCATGTCTTTGCTTAAGCTCTTTTTACTGCCTGGCATGATCTTTACTCAACTTCCCTGTGGTGAGCTCCTACTTATCCTGCAAGGTGCACATTAGATTAAACCTCCTTACCTTTATGAATTCTTCCTGGATTTCCCTGACTGATTCAGAAGCTTTGTTAATACCTCTGTTAGAGCATGTGCTATGCTGCTGTTCACACTGGAAGTTGAGCTCCTTGTAGCGACACTTGCAGCATGTTGATCTCTATATTCCCAGCAAGTTGTAAAGTGCCTGACACATAAGAGGCATTCATAAAGCATTTGTCAAATGAATGAATGAATGAAACTGAGAGTATGTGTTAATATATCTAGCTAAGCACTAACTCATAGGTTTTGTTGTTGTGTGTTTGTTTTAATGTAATAAAATGTTCTTCACAAAAGGGTAAGGTCTTCAAGTAGGAGATATGAGTAGACACACCAAAGAAAGACCCTTGGTTTTCAGGGCCATTTTGAGAAAAAATGAGATATTACTTTGGAACAGAATGAAATAATATGCAGATGTTAAGTAATGGTTCTGTAAATTATTTGTCATCTCTCTTCTTAAGTGAATATTTAGTACTCTTCTCTGAGACTTAGAGAGAGGCTGTGTTAGCTCCTCTATTCAGAGATAAAAGAATGCCTCCTAGTTGGTCATAGCTAATGTTTGCTGTTCCATTAGATCTCCGAATTACAGAACCCAGAATCTTCAGCCTACTCTGCTCCCAGGTGAACATATGCAGGAAAGATGCAGCAAGCTGACCATCCACCTCATAATGCATGTGCTGTGTTTGGTTTTCAGATGCTCAGTCCCTGGTATGATGAGTTTCTGGATGAAGAGGACTACTGGTTTCTCCTTTTTACGGTAGGAAGGACTTTGGGTTAGGAAGGAATCATGAGGATGAGGGAAGAAGAGAGAGTAATTACTGTTTTAAAAGGGTTGTGTGTTAAAGTAAATGAAATTGTTATTTTTCCTAGAGTCAACCAAAGATTGGCATGGTCCCTGTTGTTCTAAAGCTAAACCTCTCAAAGAAAAGGACTCAGTGCATAAGATGACTTTGAAAAAGTCACAACCACAGAAAATTTCTCCCTTATAGAAAATGAGTTTGATTAGAAAAGGGTGGGGGTTGGCATGTAAAGGATCAATGGTTCTTAACAATTGAAAACAACCTGCATAAGACCATGTGACAGGGAGGCATGGAGCACTGAGTTATTACAAAATTATTGCTTCTGGTCTAGTTCCTGTAACAAATGCAGTCTTCCCCTCACCCTCTTCTCTTAGACACAGAACAGGGTCATCAGCTCCAGACAGCATAAAAGAGAATTTATAGGCAAAGAAGAGAACATTCTTCTTTATAAGAGGATTCAGCAGTCTCTAGAGTTAAGCCAGGCTTTGGCTGACATGAAGGAAATGGACTATATGCAGTGGCGAAAGATAGCTACTGAGGACCTGAAACAAGGAGGCTCCCTCCAGGTAGAGCTAACATCTCCAGTGTTTCTAACAGGTCAGAGCAGTCACTGTAATTTTTTTGACCTTTACATATGGGCAACTGGAAAATAATATTTAACATTTACTAATTATTTACTAAGCATCAACACTACACAATGCAGAGATTACCTAATTTGGTCATCAAAACAGCCTATGAGGTAAGTACTAAGTAACTGAGGCACAGAGAGGATGTGACCTCCCCAGGGTCAGAGTAAGTTGCAGTCAGGATTTGAATCCAGACAGACTGACCGTAGAGCTCCCTGCTGGATCTGAGGGAGCCAGAGTGCTCAAGTGTAGCTAGACTCTTGCCCACCAAAGCATCACCACAGGTGATGCTGAATACTTCATTTCATGCATCTGATAAGCATGTTCCACCTCACCACATTTCCTCCAGAATAGGGTCCAAGCGCATTTCTGTGAATATATTTTACAGTCACCCGCTTCCCTAACGTAACACACCAGCCCACCCAGGCAGTGGAGAGACGTCGTTAGGAGCAAAAGGCTTTGCTGTCCCAGAAGTCTGGGGTTACACCCGTGCTCTCCTATTCACTTGTATGCTTGAGCAATGTATTTAACCTCTCTTTGAGCCCCAGTTTTCCCATCTGTAAAATGGAATAATAACAAACTTGTGCAAGTGACCTGAGATCATCTATGAAAGCTATTAGTACAATGTTTGACAATCACTTAAGAATCCAATACTGTAAATGTTGGTCATTATTATTCAAATTGAGCATACTGCTTTAATTATCTATGTTGAGGCAGTTGGAGTACTGCATATTTCTCAAACTTTGATCCACAATAAATACGTTTGACTTCATAATTCCTTAAACATATACCTGTGTATACGTGTGCACATATATATGAAAAAAAATTTCAAAGCAATACTTGCCCTTATTACATAAGATGCTGT
This sequence comes from Pongo abelii, assembly GCF_028885655.2. Lineage (NCBI taxonomy): Eukaryota > Metazoa > Chordata > Mammalia > Primates > Hominidae > Pongo > Pongo abelii. The sequence continues at coordinate 67,373,715 of NC_071985.2, read as the reverse complement.
ACTCCAACATTCTTTATTCTATTATGTTTCATGTCATATAAAAGCTAACAATGTCACCATTTATTTTTTGGCATACTAGTGAGTCATGACCTACACTTCGAAAAACATGGGTAAAGAGTAAGCAAAAGCTTTGAAAATTCAGTTGTACCATTCATATGCTCTGTGAGCTTGGGCAATTACTCCATCTCTCTGAATCTAATTTCTTCATCTACACAGTGGAGATAATGGCCTCTAACTTGTTTAGGATTAGAGGTAATGTATTTATATAGCAAGCAGGTGCTAAGTAAATGGTACTTGTTAGATTACCAAAAGAATGTAACATCCGGCTCTTTTTTAAAACTTTAATATGCACTCTAGATACAAACCAAGATGCCCTGGATGCCTGCCCCTCAGAGCCATGCTTGGGCATAAATTATTTAAATCTAGCATGAACAGGCCCTCTTTTTTAACCATAGAAATTCCACTCTGTCTCTAAACCCTGAGGATCTTAGATTCTTTCCCAGGAATCAAGACCAAAGTAGAAGAAAAGATGGCTGGTGAGTTTCACCACACATATGTTGGGCAATAGGCGTTACTTTGGTGGCTATGGGGCACCAGGAATAGCCAGTAAGAATGTGAACCACCCTCCATGGAAGCTTCTTGTCCCTCTCCAAAGCACATATCATTACTTCCTCTATCACTGCTCTTTTGGAGCACAAGTCTGGCCTAATAAAGGGCCTTCTTTGCATTTGGCCAAATCAGAGCCTTAAATCTCAGGTAGGTTGGTATCTCAAGCTGTACACTAAACTCACAGAGTACCAGAGCTAGAACATTATCTTTTTTTTTTTTTTTTTTTGAGATGGAGTGTGGTGGAACAGTCACAGCTCACTGCAGCCATGACTTCCCAGAATCAAGTGAAGCTCCCACCTCCGCCTCCTAAGTTGGTGGGACTACAGGCATGCACCACCACATCCAGCTAATTTTTTATTTTTTGTAGAGATGGGGTCTTGCCATGTTGCCCAGGCTAGGCTTGAACTCCTGGGCTGAAGCCATCCTCCTGTCTTGGCTTCCCAAAATGCTGGGATTAAAAGTGTGAGCGACCATGCCTAGCCTATGTATGGTACTTTAAAAAAATTATTATTATTATTATTATTATTTGAGATGGAGTCTCCCTTTGTCTCCCAGGCTGGAGTGCAGTGGCGCTATCTTGCCTCACTGCAACCTCCACCTCCCAGGTTCATGCAATTTTCCTGCCTCGGCCTCCAGAGTAGCTGGGATTACAGGCACCTGCCACCACGCCCTGCTAATTTTTGTATTTTAGTAGAGACAGGGTTTCACTGTGTTGCCAGGCTGGTCTCGAACTCCTGACCTCAAGTGATCCACCTGTCTCAGCCTCCCAAAGTGCTGGGATTACAGGTGTGAGCCACCACACCCGACCACTATCATCTTTTATATAGGGAAACATGACTTCCAGAATGGTGAAAAGACTTGCCCAAGGTTGCTCAGCAAGGAAGGAATTGATACAGGACTAGAAACCTGGATCCACTGCAGAAATAATCCACTGCTCTTAACACTTATGGTCAAGATTCTCCTTGGTTACACATGATGATGATGATGATGATGATGATGACTCACATTCATGGGTCCACACCCCAGTACTCTTTATAGACTCAAATAGTATAGCTTCAGAAAGTACTGAACTGCCTAGAGAGTTCCAGGAGAACTCTGTGCATTTAGATATACTCTAAATCCCAGAGCTCACAACCCAAATGAATATTTCTCCTCGGTAGGAAGTAAGGTGCTACTATTCTGCTTCTGTTACCCAGATCATTGTTAAAACGTCTCTTGCTATCTCAGCCTCATTGTCTCACCACATTTTGGATACAAAAAGGTATTCCCTCTCAATTCATCATGCATAACTTAAGATGATATATAGCTCTTTCTAGAAAAAAAAATCCACTCCGAAGGACAATGATTTGCAACTATTGATAATATTCAGATGTGTAAGTTAATTCTGAAAGTAATTCCCAAAATCAGAGCTGAGAAAGGGAAAACATAGCATAGCATGTTCTTTGCCATTTGTTATTCTTAGGGGCTTCAATTTTTTTTTTTGAAGCAATAGTAGAATGTTTGAAATGCATTTGTAGTTGTGGTCTCATCCCCGCACTTCAGGAGGCCAAGGCGGGAGTATCGCTAGAACCTAGGAGTTCAAGACCAGCCTGGGCAACATGGCGAAAACCCGTCTCTGCAAAAGAACAAATACATTTGCTACTCAATCCCTCAACAGATGGATGCTTTGAAGGAGTCGCCATTCATTTGTATGAGTTACTTCTCATATATGAATTAAAAAAGAGTAGCTCTTTCAAGTCGTATCTTGGTTACCCTAGCATCCCTCGGGCAAATAATCTCCATGGGTCAGTTTCCCTAAGAAGGAGAGGATCTTCTCATTCTGAAGGGGACAGGAGGTTTATTTCCTTGCTTATAATTTAGCTTAGGGAACTTGTATTATTTCTGTAAACATCCCATTAAAACATTATTGGCCTCTTTAAATAACTTTTTTTTCTTTTTTTTGAGACAGAGTCTCCCTCTGTGGCCCAGGCTGGATGGAGGGCAGTGGCCTGATCTCGGCTCACTACAAGCTCCGCCTCCCGGGTTCACACCATTCTCCTGCCTCAGCCTCCCAAGTAGCTGGGACCACAGGCGCCCGCCACCATACCCAGCTAATTTTTTTGTATTTTTAGTAGAGACAGGGTTTCATCATGTTAGTCAGGATGGTCTCGATCTCCTGACCTCGTGATCCGCCCATCTCAGCCTCCCAAAGTGCTAGGATTACAGACGAGAACCACCGTGCCCAGCATTTTAAAGGCAATAACTTTAACAAAAGTATATGAATCTTTGAACCCAGACTTTGGACAACTAAACTCTATCTCTGTTTTTCCTTACTTCACAGACATAACTAAAATGTCCTTTGAGGAGCTTTGCTACAAGAATCCAAAGATGGCCATACAGAAGATCAGTGATGACTACAAAATATACTGTGAGAAAGCACCTAAAATAGGCAAGTGTTTAAACTCAGGGATAGACGAGGCAACTAGGTTTTTTCAAATCTAAGAGAAAATCTGTAATCTTATGTTCCTTAAGGAACATAAGCCAAAAGAGGAACCATGCTTTGTTGGAAATGGAGAGGTGGTTAGGGGGTAATGACTATGTCTTTTTTCTCCTACAAAACCATAGAAGGGCATCATGAAAATAAGATGTAATCATAAATGAATGAAGTGATGATGGTTAAGATTGTTCATTGCTACTTTCTTATCTAGTTGTCACTCTGGGGTTTTAATTAATGTGAATTCTTCTTCTGTCAAGTTACCTGGAGGCTGAGATTTGTGAAGGGATGTTTGTTAAGGAGTGCTCTTGGGAATAATACCTATAAGAGAGTGAGGAAGGCAGGACTGGGGAGAGGTAGATGCTCAACTGTGAAGCAATCACAACAGGCCTCAGCAGATGCCATAAGAAACTCTGATGCCAGGGTGGCCCTTCAGAGTTGTCCCTCAATGAGGTAAGAAATTTAATTTGGGCTTTAGTTCTTCCACATTGATCCCGGGGAGATGTGAATGCCCCTGGGGAAGATATAACCTAGGATTTATAGCCAGGCAGTTTCCTTTGGCTGAAGCAACTTCCAGAAGGGGCCTTCTCTCTGGGCCATCAGCAGCCAGCACTCAGGCATCTAGGGGAATGATCGCTTTGGCCCTGAAGGGAGGTTCTGGGTAGTACCCAGTACCACCCACTACTGTCCATTTACTTTGTATAGAAATTTCACCTCATCTTGGAGTAGCTCCTCCAGGAATCTGACAGTTTCTTGTCCTGGGAAACGTATTTGAGAAAGGCAGGCTCACGTTACTCCACCTTATCTGAAGACCATTGCTAATATTCCTCTTCTTCCTCTCCTGCTCCCCATCCTAGATTCCTCTCATGCTCAGCTAGCACCTCTGCTGGTCTTGGGGTCTTACTAGACTCTCATCTCTGGGATACCTGAGCCCCTGGTCATCAGGACTTCTGAGGCTGTGGCTGCTTCACTTGTCAACCTATCATACAAATTGAGCCAGGGAATACCAAGAGTGGCAAGTGAATTGTCCAGTATCTGCTATGTAACATGATCTTAATGATTAGGATCAATTACCCTGTCATTACAGTGACTCCTTTGCTTGCCTGCTGACTTCTTGGCATAAGGAGCTTAATGCAATTGAACACCTACTATTTCCTCTAGTAGAAGCATTCTGCCTCCAGGAACTAAGATCTCTAGACTGGCACTGTCCATTACAGGAGCCACTAGCCCCATGTGGCCATTGAGCACTTGAAATGTGACTGGTACGTGTGGGTAAATAAAAGACATTGTTAAAATTAATTTCACCCTTTTCTTTTTAGCTTACTCAATGTGACTACTAGAAAATTTTAAATTATATACGTGGCTCACATTATATTTTTATTGGACAGCACTGGTCTAGACCTACAGAACCTAAAGGTATAAAGATGACAAATTTCCCTAAGTAAGTCTCTGATACTGATGGTAAATGGAAGACTTCTTTCATTCCTTGGTACCTGGGCCCATTTATTCTACTACTGAAGACACACTTCATAATGGTCTTTGAATTATCCTGGAAGATGATGCCTCATTTTCCCAAGGTATCGTCATTCTCCCCCAGCATTCTGGTAGCTCCAAGCTGCTTTCACAGCTGTGCCTTCAAAAAGTGGCTCCATCACTCTATCAGCTCTCAAAGGAAATAGAACTAGTAGATCTCATCTTCATGGGACCCACTGGCCATTGCCACATCTTCTTTTCTATAAAATGTATCCCTTGGTCAGAGGCAATGTTATGTGAGATCCCATTGAGGGATCAATCACTTATAAGCCCCAAGGTGGTGAGGCTGTCTGAGACCTTGCAGCTAAGATACATATCAGTTCCAGTCAAAATGAATTGCTGGAATTCACCAAGGGGTTCAGTGTAATCAGTTTGTCACTAAGTGGCTGGTTTTTATTAGGGATGTCACTATACTGGGGGCTCCACATTTGTTTCTGTTGCCAGCAACTTGAGTGTTTGGCACTCAAACATGGGGCACATGCTGTTGGTCTTTACATAGCCTTCATCCCTGCCACCTAGAACTCTGTCCATGAGCTCACTGTGCCAGCACTAGAGTGGTTTATGACAGAGACTTGCTGGCATCAACTGGCAGAGTGTCATTCTGTCTGCTTGGTTGTTTAGTGCCTCTTTCATGGTAGTTGTTTTTTGGTGGGCTTTAAGATACAATACAAAGATCTCCACATGTCATGCTTATTCTCATAGATCCATCCACATGTGTATATTCTCAGACCATTTTGTCTCCAGTATTCTAATCTTTCTCCTTCTAAGCCCCTGGCTTACCAGCCAAGCCATTCATCACTGCCCATGAGTATGTATATATTCTTATCCTGGGCTACTTCTCTTTCCACACAAACGAATGCACAGGTTCGCTGCCAAAGTTCTGCTCATGGGGTTGCAGGGGATTTTTCTCTCCCCATCATCTTTCAGGATCACCACTGATAGGGGCTTCAGCTGCTTATTTTCACCAATATATTGAGATGGTCCATTCATGAAACAGGTTCAGCTTTTTTCCTCTTCTGTCAGCTGGTCCTCAATGTGACCAGCCATAGATGTGATGACAGTGAAGTGGCAGTGCCACAGTGGTAATGACATGGGTGTCTGGGTCACCTGCTTAGGTAGTTTCTTGTACCTTCTGACCTGCCTCATGCCTGATTCCAGATGTACCATTTCCATTTTATGATGAATTACCGTCGAGCCACCTATGACTGGCTGATCTTGAGTAACCCAGTTTATGATGGTATAGTAATCTATTCTCACACTGCTATAAAGAAATACCTGAGGTTGGGTAATTTATAAAGAAAAGATATTTAATTTGGCTCATGGTTCCACAGGCTATACAGGAAGCATAATGCTGGCATCTGCTTGGCTTCTGGGGAGGCCTCAGAAAATTTACAGTCATGACAGAAGGTGAAGGGGGAGCCAGAAATTCATGTGGTTGGAGCCAAAGGAAGAAACGGGGAGGTGCTACACACTTAACCAATCAGATATAATGAGAACTCACTCATGATGGTGAGGACAGTACCAAGGGGATGGTGATAATCCATTCATAAGAAACCGCCCCATGAGCTGATAACCTCCCACCAGGCCCCACCTCCAACATTGGAGATTACATTTCAGCATGAGATTTGGGCAGGGACACAGATCCAAACCGTATCAGATGGGTAGGTCTGTCTGTATGCTTACTTGATATCACATGGACAGGCTCTCTTACTTTGCCATAGCTCAATAGCACATTGAAGTATTTTGTGAACAGTGTAGTTTTTTGCTGCAGATAACATGGCCTTACTCCAGAACTTTACGGATCTATTTCAAGATTATCCTTTTCAGGTCTGTTATAAACTCCATTGTCTTTTCCCACTACTGACACTCCTAAAACCATGGGATCTGTTGTGTTGTATGACCTAAGTGTTAGGGCTATTTATACCAGAACCTTAAGTTGCAGCAAAATTACTTTCCTACTCTGGGTCCCCCTAACATCTGGCAGCCTTATATTTCAGAGAAGTATTTTCAAGTGTGAAATATGCTGTTTCTGAAACATAAAGAAGTCTACCAGATTTTATGCTTCTTTCTTAGCAGTGAAAGATGCAAGATGCAATCTATATCCTTTATTTTGGAGAGGATGTCCAAATATGCACCAGATCACACTGGATTCTAGAACCTTTACTGATATGGTGGACCCTTCAGTCTTGGCAGGATTTATTCACCTCTGGAGCATACGTGTCTTACTAAGGCCCCCAAAATGCTTAGCCTTTATTGTTTATCTTGCCCAGTGTATATGATACATGTGATACAATGTATATGATACTATTGATAATGTGGACTAATGTAATATTCTGCAGAGTAGATGGTTTGGGGTCCATTGAATTACATTATGTTAGAGGATAGAAAAGTTAATATAATAATGGCAAGACAGTAAATATATATGCTGTCCATCCTGCATCAATGTGAACTGCTTCTTGTCCTTCTTTATGATAGGAATGAAAAAGAGATAGAAAGAAAGATAGATAGATAGATGATAGATAATAGACTGTGTGTATGTGTGTGTGTGTGTGCGCGTATGTGTGTGTGTCTGTGTATCTTTTTCAGGAGATATATATTTTTCAGGAGATATATATGTGTGTGTGTGTGTGTCTGTGTATCTTTTTCAGGAGATATATATTTTTTTTCAGGAGACAGATATATACATATATATCTGAAAATAAAAATTGCTGTTTTCTCTTGAAAATAACAACTAACTTATAGAAAAAAAAGTACAGGAAAAAAATCCTTTATTGAACCACTTGACAGTAGCTGTCAACCTAATGCCCCATCATCCTCAAATAATTCAGTGTATATTTTCCACAAACAAGGACATTCTCCCATGAAGCCACAATACAATGATCAGAATCAGGAAATTAACACCGATACATTACTACCACTTAATTTTCAGACAAAATTCAATATTTATTGAATGTCATCTTACTCAGATTTTCTTTGACTTTTATATCCTTGACACTTTTGAAGATTCCAAGTCTATTTTTACAGAGGTCCTTTCATTTTTGTTTGATGTTTTCTCATGATTAGATTCAGGTTATGCATTCAGGTTATTCAGAAATATCATTGCAGTTCTTTTCATTGCAGCAAGTGGTGCACGATTTTGCTTTGTTCCATTACTGATGATGTTCCCACCCTTCTTTTTGTAGAAATGGGGTCTCACTATGTTCTCCAGGCTGTTTTTGAACTCCTGGCCTCAAGGGATCTTGCCTTGACCTCCCAGAGCACTGAGATTATAGGCATTGATCTTCTCTTTGATCATTTGGTTAATGTGGTACCTGCCAGGATTCTTTGTTATAAATTTATTATTTTTCCTTTCATGATTAATAAGTATTATGGGGGGTGTACTTTAAAATTATGTAAATATCTCATTCTTACACTCTTAATTCATTAATTTATATCTGTATGAACTCTATTTTTTTATTCAATGGGTTATAATTCATTACTGTGATTATTTTGGTGCTCAAATTTTCCCCAGTTTGGTAAGTGGCACCCATTTCAAGCTGCTTATGTCTCGTTTTGGAATGTCTCTCGAGCATGCCCTTGCTTTTTTGTATATGCCTCCCAGGTGCATCTTCTACTTTCCCTGCTCCAGCTCTAGAATCAGTCGTTTATTTGAAGAGCCTCATTCCTTTTCTTAGAGAATGATGCTTAAAAGCCAAAATCAAGAAACTAGATTAACTCATTGCTATTGGAGTGTCACTGCAATCAGATCTTTTTAGTGGATTGAGCTAAAGAATGTGTGTGTCCCAGAGATTCTGATATGTTGTATCTTTGTTCTCATGGGTTTCAAAGAATTTCTTGATTTCTGCCTCAGTTTTATTGTTTACTAAGAAGTCATTCAGGAGCAGATTGTTTAGTTTCCATGTAATTGTATGGTTTTGAGTGATTTTTTAGTGATTTTCTTAGTGATTTCTATTTTTATTGTGCCATGGGCCAACAGTGTGGTTGGTTTGAATTCAGTTTTTTGTTTTTTGTTTTTAATTTGCTGAGTTGTTCTATGGCTGATTATGTGACCAATTTTTTTTTTTTTTTTTGAGACAGTCTTGCTCTTGTTGCCCAGCCTGGAGTGCAATGGCACGATCTTGGCTCACTGCAACCTCCACCTCCTGGGTTCAAGCGATTCTCCTGCCTCAGCCTCCTGAAGAACAGGGATTACAGGTGCCCGCCACCACACTTGGCTAATTTTTGTGTTTTTAGTAGAGATGGGGTTTCACCATGTTGGCCAGGCTGGTCTCAAACTCCTGACCTCAGGTGATCTTCCTGCCTCAACCTCCCAAAGTGCTGGGATTACAGGCGTGAGCCACAGCACCTGGCTCTTATGTGGCCAGTTTCAGAGTATGTGCCATGTGCAGATGAGAAGAATGTATGTTCTGTTGTTTTGGAGTGAAGATTTCTGTAGACGCCAGTTAGATCCATTTGGGTTAAGTGTTGTGTTCAGGTCTGGAATACCTTTGTTAGTTTTCTACCTCAAAGATCTAATACCATCAGTGGGGTGTGAAGTCTCCCACTGTTATTGTGTGATTGTCTAAGTCTCTTTGCAGGTCTCTAAGAACTTGCTTTATAATCCTGGGAGCTCCTGTATTGGGTGCACACATATATATTTAGGATAGTTAAGTCTTGTTTAATTGAAACTTTACCATTATGTAATGCCTTTATTTGTGTTTTTTGATTGTTGTTGATTTAAAGACTGTTTTGTTTGAAATTAGAATAGCAATCTCTGCCTTTTTTGTTTGTTTTCCATTTGCTTGGTAGATTTTTCTCCATCTCTTTACTTTGAGCCTGTGGGTGTCATTGCATGTGAGATGATTCTCTTGAAGATAGTAAACAGTTGGGTCTTGCTTGTTTATCCAGCCTGCTACTCTGTGCCTTTTAATTGGGACATTTAGCCCATTTACATTCAAGGTTAATATTGATAGGTGTGGATTTGATTCTGTCCTCATTAGCTGGTTATTATGCAGACTTGATTTTGTAGTTGCCTTATAGTGTCAATGGTCTATGTACTTAAGTGTGCTTTTGTGGTAGTCAATAACAGTCTTTCATTTCCATATTTAGCACTCTATTAAGGACCTCTTGTAAGGCAGGTCTGGTGGCAACAAATTCCCTTAGCATTTGCTTGTCTGAAAAGTTAGATACTAGATTCTTACCAGATATATGATTTGCAAATATTTACTTCCATTCTGTGGGCTGTATTTTCACTATCTTGATAATGTTCTTTGATGCACAAAAGTTTTCAATTTTGGTGAAGTCCAATTTGTGTTTTCTTTCATTTTTTGCTCGTGCTTTTAGTGTCATATTTAAAAATTTTTGCCAAATCCGTGGTCTTGAAGATTTACCTCTTTGTTTTATCCAAGAGCTTTAAAGTATTAGCATCTACATTTAAGTTTGTCATTCATTTTGAGTTAATTTTTTTGTGCAGCGTGAGGAAAGAGTTTGACTTCATTCTTTTGTGTATGAATAGCCAATTGATCCAGCACCATTTGTTGAAGAGACTCTTCTTTCCCCCCATTGAATGGTGTAGACATGCTAGTCAAAAATAAATTGACTGTACATGTATGGTTTTATTTTTGGAATCAAAATTCAATTCCATTGATCTCTAAGTTTATTTTTATGCTAGTACCACACTATTTTGATAACTGTGTTTTATAGTAAGTTTTAAAATCAGGAGATGTGAGTCCTTCAATTTTATTTTTTCAAGGTTGTTTTTGCTATTTGGGATAGCTTGCAATTCTATGTGAGTTTTTGGACCAACTTTTCCATTTTTTCAAAAAATAATCATTGGGGTTTGGATTGAGATTGTACTGAATCTGTAGATCATTTTGGGTAGCATTGCCATATTCAGTCTTCCAATTTATGAACACAGGATATATTTTTCTCTAAGTCTTCTTTAATTTCTTTCAGCGATACTTTGTAATTTTTAGTTTACAAGTTTTACATTTTCATGATTACATTTATAAGTATTTAATTCTTTCTGATGCTATTGTAAGTGGAACTATTTTTATTTCATTTCAGATTGTTCATTGTGAGTATATAGAAATACAACTGATCATTGCATATTGAACTTGTATCCTAAAACTTTGCTGAATTTGTTTCCTAGGTTTAATAGTATTTTGTGGATTCTTTAGAATTTTCTATACATTGGATCGTGTCACATGTCACCTCTGAATAAAATAGCTTTGTTTGTCCCTTCCCAATGTGGACATTTTTATTTTCTTTTCTTGCATAAGTGCTCTGGCTAGAACTTCCAGTACAATGCTAAATAAAAACAGTGAAAGAAGGCATGCTTGTCTTCTTCCTGAGCTGAGGGGCAAAGCTTTCAGTCTTTCACCATTGACTATAATGTTTCCTGTGACTTTGCCCTTTATCATGTTGAGGATGTTCTCTTCTATTTCTAGTTTGTTAGATGATTTTTATGATGAAAGACTGTTGGATTTTGTCAAATGCTTTTTCTCCGTCAATTGAGATGATTTTCTTCCTTCCTTTCTCTCTTTCTCTCTTTCTTTCTTTCTTTTTTTTTTTCCTTTTTCTTTTTTTTTTTTTTTTTTTTTTTGAGATGGAGTCTTGCTCTGTCGCCCAGGCTGGAGTGCAGTGGCGCATCTTGGCTCACTGCAACCTCCATCTCCCAGGTTCAAGCGATTCTCCTGCTTCAGCCTCCTGAGTAGCTGGGATTACAGATGTGTACCATTAAGCCTGGCTAATTTTTGAATTTTTAGTACAGATGGGGTTTCACCATGTTGTCTAGGATGGTCTTGAACTCCTGACCTCAAGTGATCCTCCTGCCTCTGCCTCCCAGAGTGCTGGGATTACAGACGTGAGCCGCTACACCCGGCCTTGATGTGTAACCTCCTTAATATTCTACTGGATTTGATATGTTCACGTTGTATTGAGGATTTTTGCATCTATATCCATAAGGAATGTTGGTCCATAGATTTCGTGGGTTGTCTTTGTCTGATTTATTATTAGGATCATGTTGACCTCAGAATGAGTTAGGAAGCATCTCCTCCTCTTCAATATTTTGGCAGTTTAAGAAGAATTGATGTTAATTCTTCTTGAAATGTTATGTAGAATTTACCAGTGAAGTCATTAGGTCCTGAGCTTTTCTTTGTTGAGTGGTTCTGGATTATTGGTTCAATCTCCCATTCAAACTGTTATTTTTTCTTGAGTCAGTTTTAGAAGTTTGTGCATTTTTTGAACTTTGTTTATCTAGATTACCTAATTTGTTGCCATAAAATTGTTTATAGTAGTCTCTTATAATCCTTTTTATTTCTGTAAGTTTGGTAGTAATGTCTTCACTTTTATTTCTGATGTTAATAATTTAATTCTTTTCCCTTTTTTTCTTGTTAAGTCTAGCTAAATGTCAATTTTGTTATCTTTTCAAAAGAAAAAGCTGTCGTTTTTGTTGATGGTCTCTATTGCTCTCAAAGAGTAGATGCTTCTACTCCCTATTTTGTCTACTTCCACTCTAGTCTTTATTATTCCTTTCTTCTGCTGGTTTTAGATTTAGCTTGGCCAGGTGCAGTGGCTCATACCTGTAATCCCAGCACTTTGGAGGCCGAGGCAGAAGGATACCTTGAACCTAGGAGTTTGAGACCAGTCTGAGCACATACTGAGACCTCGTCTCTACAAAAAATTAAAAAATTAACCAGGCATAGTGGCACATGCCTGTAGTCCCAGCTACTTGTGAGGCTGGGGTGGGAGGATTGCTTGAGTTTAGGAAGCTGAGGTTGCAGTGAGCTATGATCATGCCACAGTACTCCAGCCTAGGCAACAGAGTAAGATCCCATCTCTAAAAAACAACAACAAAAACAGATTTAGCATGCTCTTCTTTGTCTAGTTCCTGAACCTGCAAGGCTAGATTATTTACTTGGTATCTTCTTTTTTAATATCTGCATTTATAAGTTTCTTTTTGAGCAGTGTTTTCACTGCATCCCATAGGTTTTGGCATGTGATGTTTTTATTTTCCTTTAGCTCAAAATTAATGTACTTTTCAAGGTGCCCAACATCATTGATCAGAGAAATGCAGATTGAAACTACAATGTGATGTCATCTCACCCCAGTTAAAATGGCTTATATCCAAAAGACAGGCAATAACAAATGCTGGCAAGGATGTGGAGAAAAGGAAACCCTTGCACACTGTTGGTGGGAATGTAAATTAGTACAACCACTATGGGGAACAATTTGGAGATTCCTCAAAAAACTAAAAATAGACCTATCATATGATCCAGCAACCCCACTACTAGGTATACCCAAAAGAAAGGAAATCAATTGTTGAAGAGTTATCTGCACTCCCATGTTTGTTGCAGCACTGTTCATGATAGCCAAGATTTGGAAGCAACCTACACGTCCACCTTGATGGACGTGTAGGTTGCTTCCAAATCTTGGCTATCATGAACAACATTAAGATGGACATGGATAAAGAAATGAATCCAGATGAATTGATAAAGAAAATGTGCTCCTATACACAATGGAATACTATTCAGCCATAAAAAGAATGAGATTCAATCATGTGCAACAACATATGGAACTGGAGGTCATTATGTTAAGTGAAATAAGCCAGGCACAGAAAGACAAACATCGAGTGTTCTCACATATTTGTGGGATCTAAAAATCAAAACAATTGAACCCACGGAGATAGAGAGTAGAAGGATGGTTACCAGCAGCTAGGAAGGGTAGTTGTGGGGTGGTGGGAGGGTGGATTGTGTAGGGTGGTGAGGGGAGATAAGGATAGTTAATGGGTACAAAAAAGTAGTTTGAATGAATAAAGCCTAATATTTGATAGCACAACAGAGTGGCTATTGTCAATAATAATTTAATCATACATTTTTAAATAACTAAAAGAACATAATTGGATTGTTTGTAACACAAAGGATAAATGCTTGAGTGGATGGGTACTCCATCTTTCATGATGTAATAATTATATATTGCATGGCTGTATCAAAACATCTTATGTATCCCATAAATATACACACCTAAGTATCCACAAAAATTAAAAGTTTTGAAAAAAACAAAGTTATCATGCTTTTCAGCCCCCAGACTTTTATTTGGTCCCTTTTGTAATTTCTCTCTCTCTCTTTTTTTTTTTTTTTTTTTTTTTTTTGAGACAGAGTCTCACTCTGTCACCCAGGCTGGAATGCAGTGGTGCAATCTTGGCTCACTGCAACCTCTGCCTCCTGGGTTCAAGCGATTCCCCTGCCTCAGCCTCCTGAATAGCTGGGACTACAGGTGCACACCACCATGCATGCCCAGCTAATTTTTGTATTTTTAGTAGAGACGGGGTTTCACCATGTTGGCCAGACTGGTCTCGAACTCCTGACCTCAGGTGATCCGCTCGCCTACAGCCTCCCAAAGTGCTGGGATTACAGGTGTGAGTCACCATGCCCAGCCAGTTTCTCTTTATTGGTACTCTCTTTTGGTTAGACATAATTCTGCCGGGTTTTTGTAACTTTCTTTGCTCATGGTTTCCTTTAGCTCTTTGAGCGTATCTGAGACAATAGATTTAAAGACTAGTAAGTACAATGGCTGGACTTTTCATGGACAATTTCCATTGGTTCTTTTTTCCTGTGAATGGGCCATATTTTTTTTTGCATACCTCATAGTTTTTTTGTAGAAGACTGGACTTTTTAATATTATAATGTAGCAACTATGGAAATTAGATTCTCCCAAGGAAATTAGAAACTCCCCAGGATTTGTTGTTCTGCCTTTGGGGTTGGTGTTGTTTGTTTATTTAGTGACTTTTCTCAACTATTTTTGTAAAGTCTGTATTCTTTGTCATATGTGGCCACTGAAGTCTTAGTTCTGTTAGCCTGTGGTCATGTAGTGTTTTGACAGTTTCCTTAAATTCTTGGAGCCAAAAAAGAAAACAAAAGAACAAAAAAATAAATTACCGGTCTTTGTAGATTGGCTCTGTGTTGTGATGCTCTTTCAACACTTAGCTAGCTAGACCACTTATATAACTCTTCTTTAGCCTTCACTCCTCACTTGCCTGGAAACTAAATTTCAGCCAGAGGTAAAAGTTTTGGGTCTTCTAATGCTTTTTCTGAGCATACATCCAGTTCTAGGTATGTATATGGACTTCTTCATTCTCTGGTATACATACAAGCTTTGAAAACTTTTATTACCCCATATGTATCCTTCCCCAACTTCATCTTTTCCCAGCTTTTTGGTCTGTCAAATGCTGTCCCAACTGTTGTCCCTAGGCCCAAGCTGTGGTGGTCAATACTTGTGTCCTTAAACTCTTTTAGTAATTTCACTTGGGAAGCCTCCCCAGCCTTGGAAACACTCCAAGTATGGCAAAATAAAGGCGAGTCCTTGTGTCAGTTGTTCAGGGAGCCAGATAACTTTAGGTCAAAACAAACAACCACAATTTGTTGAAAATAAGATTCATATTTTGCCTTCTGGCACTAACAACCTGCATTACAATATGGGCTGCTGTCATCATGGCCACCACTGATGTGGAGACTGGTGGTGGGGGGGTATGTGGACAATTTAAAATGCCACACTTTCTTTACCACAATGCATCCTCATCTTTCTTCACCAAGACTTTCCCTGGTTGTCATAAATTCTTGACGAGATTCAAGAATTCTCCAAAGCTCTGATTCTCACCATTTTTGTCATATCCTTAGTTGCTTTTGTGGAGGGATGAAGTCTGAGAGCTCCCTCCTTTGCCATTTTCTGTGATATCATTTCCTACTATATCTTTTAATCCATGGATTTGGCATACTCCTCCATTTATTCATGTATTCATTAATTTGTATTTAAAACTAATAATTTTTATAGTTTTCCACTTAATATTATTATATATCTCCATTATATTTATTTCTAGACCTTTGATGTTTTCTGATGTACTTATAAATGTTTTCTGATGTGCTTGTAAATTTTTAAAGTTTTATTTTTAACATTGTCTGGCATATAGAAATGTAATTGATTTTTATGTAATAGACCAGTATTTCAAAACTTTACTGAATTAGCTAATTCTACAAGTTCATCTGCAAATTCCTTTGATACACACAATTATGTCCCTTGTGAATAAAGAGTTTCATTTTTTAAGATATTTATATATTTGATTTTCCTTTATTACCTTATTGCTCTTACTAGGTCTTCCATTACCTTTTTAGATAGATGTGGCATTACATTGAGACACCCTTGCCTCAATCTCAATCTCAATTTAATCACAGATTTAATCTCTTCAAAATATATAGGACTGCTTAGATTTTCTATTTCTTTTTATGCCATTTTAGTATGTTGTATATTTTATGAATTTGGCAATTTCATTTGACATTTCAAATATATTGACATGAAGTTGTTTGTGATACTCTCATTATATTTAAATGTCTATAAGACATGTAATGTTGAGTGCAGTATTCTGTATATGTTAGGTGTATTTGGCTAAACACATTCACATTTTCTGTATTTTTACTGATAGTTTTGGTTTTCATTGCTATCAGTTAGAAGAGACATTACTAATCTCCCATTCTGGATTTTTTCATTTATCTTTTTAGTACTTTCAATTTTTGCTTTATTGGAGTCTACATTGTTAGATGCAAGCAAATTTGGAATTATAGATTCCTGCTAGAATAATTCTTTTTCTCTAATAACACTTCCTGCTTTATAGTCTTTGTCTCCCTTTTGATAGTCATTACCTTTTATCTCATCTTTTTATTCTTTAATATCCCTTTGTTTTTATATTTAAGCTAAGCCCCTTTTAAGCCTAATCTTAGTTCTTATATTTTTGTTTCCATTTAAATCCAATCTGACAATTGCCTTTTAGTAAGCATATTTAGTCCACTTACATTTGATACGATTACTTATACATTGGGTTTAAAATTCTACCTTACCATTTTAAGTTTTTTTTTTTAACTGCTGCTGTAATAGACATACATAGTTTTAGGGTACATGTGACAATTAAACACATTCACATAATTTGTAAAGATAAAATTAGTATACTTGGGATATCCATCATCCTAAATATTTGTTTTTCCTTGCACTGGATCCATTAACATTCTTCTCTTCTAGCTAGCTTGAAATATACAATAGATTGTTGTAAGCTATATTGCTATATTCACCCTGCTCACCTTTCTTTTTTTTTTTTTTTTTTTTTTTTTTGAGACAGACTTTCACTTTTATTGCCCAGGCTGGAGTGCAATGGCACGATCTTGGCTCACCACAAACTCCACCTCCCGGGTTCAAGCAATTCTCCAGCCTCAGCCTCCCAAGTAGCTGAGATTAAAGGCATGTGCCACCATGCCCGGCTAATTTTGTATTTTTAGTAGAGATGGCGTTTCTCCATGTTGGTCAGGCTGGTCTCAAACTCCTGACCTCAGGTGATCTGACTGCCTCGGCCTCCCAAAGTGCTGGGATTACAGGTATGAGCCACCACGCCTGGCCTCACCCTGCTCATCTTTCTAACGCTAGGTCTTATTTCTTCTATCAAACCATATATTTATACTCATTAATCCATTTCTTTCTTTCCTCCTTCCCCCTAACCTTTGTAGCCTTTGGTAACCACCAATCATACTCCTTGTCTTCATGAAATCCCTTTTTAAGCTCCCAATATGAGCAAGAACATGTGATATTTGTCTTTCTGTGCTTGGCTTATTTCACGTAACATAATGATCTCCAGTTGCATTCATGTTGCTGTAAAAGACAGGATTTCATTCTTTTTTGTGGCTGGATAATTGTTTTTTTGGCTGGATAATTCCATTGTGTATATGTACCATGTTTTCTTTATCCATTCATCTTTTGATGATTACTTAGGTTGATCTCATATCTTGGCTATTGTGAATAGTACTACAATGAACATGGGAGTGCAGATTTTTTTTTTTTCTTTTTTGGGACAGGGTCTGTCTCTGTCACTCAGGCTGGAATGCAGTGGTGCAATCATGGCTCACTGCAGCCTTGACCTCTTGGACTCAAGCAATCCTCCCACCTCAGCCTCCTCGAGTAGTTGGGACCACAGGCACATGCCACCACACCCAGCTAATTATTTTATTGTTTTAGAGATGGGGTTTTGGCATGTTGCCCAGGCTGATCTCGAACTCCCAGGCTCAAACAATCCACCCACTTCAGCCTCTCAACGTGCTGATAGTGTGAGCCACCATGCCCAGCCCAGATGTTTTTTTGATATGTTGATTTTCTTTCTTTAAACTATATACCTAGTAATAGAATTGCTCTGTTACATGGTAGTTCTATTTTTAATTTTCCGAGAAACCTCCATACTATTTTTCATACTGGCTGTACTAATTTACATTCCTACCGACAATGTGCAGGTGTTTTCCTTTTTACACAACCTTACCAGCATCTGTTACTCCGTCTTTTTGATAAAAAGCCATTTTAACTAGGACGAGATCATGTCTCATTGTAGTTTTGTTGGTGGTGGTGGTGGTGGTTGTTGGTGGTGGTTTTTTTTTTTTTTTTTTGAGATGGAGTTTCACTCTTGTTGCCCAGGCTGGAGTGCAATGGCATGATTTTGGCCCACTGCAACCTCCGCCTCCTGGGTTCAAGTGATTCTCCTGCCTCAGCCTCCTGAGTAGCTGGGATTATAGGTGCCTGCCACCACACCCAGCTAATTTTGTATTTTTAGTAGAGATGAGGTTTCGCCATGTTGGTCAGGCTGGCCTTGAACTCCTGACCTCAGGTGATCCACCCGCCTCGGCCTCCCAAAGTGCTGGGATTACAGGCGTGAGCCACTGCGCCCGGCTCTCATAGTTTTGATTTGCATATCTCTGATGATTAGTGATGTTGAGCATTTTTTCATATACCTGTTGACTATTTGTATGTTTTCTTTTGAGAAACGTCCATTCAGATCTTTTGCCCATTTTAAAATTGGATTATTTGGTTTGCTATTGAGTTGTTTGAGCTTCTTATATATTCTGGTTACGAATCCCTTTTCAGGTGGATAGTCTGCAAATATTTTCTCCCAGTCTATGAGTTGCTTGTTTATTTTGATAATTGTTTTTGTTACTGTGAATAAATATTAGGATGTAATCCTATTTGTATATTTTTATTTTGGTTGCTGGTGCTTTTTTTTTTTTTTTTTTTTTGAAGTCTTACACAAAAAGTCTGCCCAGACCAATGTCCTGGAGCATTTCCCCAATGTTTTCATCTAATAGTTTTATAGTTTCAGGTCTTAGATTTTTGTCTTTAATACATTTTTATTTGATTTTTGTATATGATGAGAGATAGAGGTCTAGTTTCATTCTTCTCCATATAGTTATCCAGCTTTCTTTCTTTATTTTCTTGAGACAGAGATTTGCTCTTGTTGCCCGGGCTGGAGTGCAACGGCACAATCTCAGCTCACCGCAACGTCTGCCTCCCGGGTTCAAGAGATTCTCCTGCCTCAGCCTCCCAAGTAGCTGGGATTACAGGCATGCGCCACCATGCCCAGCTAATTTTGTATTTTTAGTAGAGATGGGGTTTCTCTATGTTGGTCAGGCTGGTCTCAAACTCCTGATCTCAGGTGATCTGCCCGTCTCGGCTTCCCTAAGAGCTGGGATTACAGGCTTACAGGTGTGAGCCACCGCGCCTGTCCAGTTATCCAGATTTCTTAGCACCATTTATTGAAGAGACTGTTATTTCCCCATTTTATCTTCTTTGCACATTTGTTGAAGATGAGTTGGCTGTAAAGGCATGGATTTATATCTGGGCTCTGTGTTCTGTCCCATTGGTCTATGTATCTGTTTCCATGGTGCTGATTTGGTTACTGTAGCTTTGTAGTAAATTTTGAAACCAGGTAGTATGATGCTTTTAGCTTTGTCCTTTTTGCTTAGGATTGCTTTGGCTATTTGGGGGTCTTTTGTGATTTCATATAAATTGCAGGATTAGAAAAATTTCTCTGAAGAATGTCATTGGTGTTTCGATAGGATGAATCTATAAATTTCTCTGGATAGTATTGTCATTTCAACAGTATTAATTCTTCCAATCATGAGCATGGAGTAACCTTTCATTTGTGTATATCTTCTTTTTTGTTTCTTTCATCAGCGTTTTGTAATTTTTCTTGTATAGATCTTTCACTTCTTTGGTTAAATTGATTCCTATATATTTTATATTTTTGTAGCTATTATAAATGGGATTCCTTTTTATTTTCCAGATTGTTCACTGTTGGTGTATATAAATGCTACTAATTTTTGTATATTGATTTTGTATCCTGAAACCTTACTGGATTTGTTTATCAGTTCTAACACTGCTATTATTGTATTGCGGTCTTTCTCTCCTTTTATATCTATTAATGTTTGTTTTATGTACTTTGATGCTCCGGTTTTAGGCACATAGATATTTATAACTGTTTTATCCTCTTGCTAAGTTGACCTCTTTATTACTATATAGTGACTCTCTTTGTCTCTTTTTACCGTCTTTGATATGTTGTCTATTTTATCTGATGTAAGTATAGCTATTCTTGCCTCTTTATTTCTGCTTGTATGGAATATCTTTTTCCATGCCCCCACTTTCAGTCTGTATATGTGAAATGGGAGAGTTCCCTGACCCCCCCACTGCAGAAGGTGCAACGGGGTGTGGCTCATCTGTTCGGCTGCTGCATGCTCAAACCCCTTACAGGAGGAGGGGCACGCAGACAGGCAGGTGCAGGAGCCAGGGCGAGCGCTTTTGGGCTCCAGCCCCACGGTAGCTTCTACAGGTGGGTGCCTGTGATTCTCAAAGCCCCACTGTGTGTGCCACAGTGCTGTTTTAGCTCTACCATCCACAGACAGCTTAAGTGTTAACCAGCTCAGTGCCCTCTTTGTACCTAGGTTCTAGTCTGGTGTTCAACAAGAATCAGGTCACATACAGATTTGAAGGATGGTGAATGCAGAGATTTTATTGGATGATGGAGGTGGCTCTCAGCAGAATGGATGCGGAGCTGAAAAAAGGGATGGAGTGGGGAGATGATCTTTCCCTGGAGTTTCGCTACCCCATGGCTGATCTTCTTTCTGACTGTCCCCAGCTGAACTCCTCTCAACGTTCTGATGCTCCTTCTCTCCTCTCTTTCTCTGCCATGCCACTCTTCTGCTCCTCTGCCCTTCTGTTTGTCTGTCCATGGAGCCTGGGGTTTGGGATTTATATGGGCACAGGATGGGGTGGGGTATGGCAGGCCAAAAGGCAACATTTGGGCACGAAAACAGGAATGCCTGTTCCCATTTAGGGTTGTGGGTTTCCAGGCCTAGGGGTGAGGCCTTTGCCAGGGAACTGCCCTCGTCTACCCAGTATTTCTCTGTCTCCTGCTGATATCATTTTCCCCCTCTGAAGAGGCACATCTAACTGCCATTAGAATATGGACGATGACCAATCTTAGCTACTTCCTGCTGACAGGGGGCATTGTTTTGGGGAAAACAGAAGTCAGATTCCTCCCTGATCTATCTAAGGGTCTCTGGCAAAACGAAGCCATCTTCTGAGGCTCTGGTTGCCTGAACATTTGGAATT
Source organism: Pongo abelii (assembly GCF_028885655.2). Lineage (NCBI taxonomy): Eukaryota > Metazoa > Chordata > Mammalia > Primates > Hominidae > Pongo > Pongo abelii. The sequence continues at coordinate 67,352,657 of NC_071985.2, read as the reverse complement.
TGATGGCCTAGGTGAGAGAGAAAAAAACAAGTTTTATAAGGTTAAGTATGCATGGGTTAAACATGTGTATTATACAAGGAAAGAATCTAGTGCCAAAGATTACAGAAAAAAGAAGTGAAATATACTAACAACTTGCACCCCAAGCTGTTTTTCCCTAGTGAAAGAAATTAAAACTTGTATGGGAGCAGTTAAACTTTAGAAGAGAGATAACTGTTTTTGCCACATCTGTAGCAGTTAACAGGTGCATTCTGGGAATTCTGGGGTTTGTGGACTTGTATGGTGGCTCTTAAAGCTTCTGCCTCTTTCTTGTGTCTCCCTATCTCTATTGTAAAAGATCAAGGCAGCCACTTTCAGGAGGTTCTCCAAAGTACTATCTGGTCCCAGGGCCTATTTCTGCAACTTCTTCCTTATATCAGGGGCTGCCTGAATAATAAATTTATCCTTTGGGGTTAGCTGTCACTTGACAGAATCAGGCGATAGAGAGGTGTACTTTACCAAGGCCCCTCTTAGCCTCTCCAAGAAGGCAATGAGATTTTCTTTTCTCTCTCTATCTTTTTGTTTGTTTGTTTGTTTTTGAGACAGTCTTGCTCTGTTGCTCAGATGAGAGTGCAATGGTGTGATCTTGGCTCACTGCAACCTCCATCTCCTGGGTTCAAGCGAGTCTCCTGCCTCAGCCTCCTTAGTAGCTGGGATTACGGACACCTGCCATCATGCCTGGCTAATTTTTGTATTTTTGTAGAGATGAGGTTTCACCATGTTAGCCAGGTTTGTCTTGAACTCCTGACCTAAGGTGATCCACCAACCTTGGCCTCTCAAAGTGCTGGGATTACAGGCATGAGCTACCGTGCCCAGCCTGCAGTGGGATTTTCATTAAATCCCTGGTCTATCATGGATAGCTTGCTGTAATTGAGAGGCTTGGTCCTCGTCCTACATAAGCCTTCCATTATGCATACCTGAAAGAGTCCCCTGTTCCAGTCTCCCATCTCGTCACTGGGATCCCATTTAGGGTCATTCACTGGTACTGCTTCTCTTCCAGTTGGATAAAGTTCACCCCCTTCCCTGATGCTATATATGATACAAAGCTCATCCCCAAATCTCTCTGACGCTTGCAGAGTGGACTGCTTCTCAGTGTTCCTCAGGGTCCCATTCAAAAGTAACATCACGTCTCTCCAGGAGAGTGCAAATACTTGGGTTAAATTCCGGAAAACCTCTGTGTATCCGTCAGGGTCATCTGGAAACCTGCTAAGATACCCCTTAATTTGCTTCAAGTCCTGTAGAGAGAAGGGGACCTGGACCCTACTAAAACAAAATTCACCAGGCATCTGTTGGAAGGCAAGAGTGAGACTGGGGCTTGTCTACAGGGAGGACTTCTAGGAGGGGGGGCAAGCATGAGACTGAAGCTGGATAGGACCTTTTCTACAGAAAAGGTCCAGCTGCCAGATGGTATCGAAATGAATGGTTCCTTCCTGAGGCCAAGCCAATCCTTCATAATTTGGTGAAAGCTTTGTGCAGAGGGATATGAGGCATTTTGTTTCTCCAGATTCTGAGGGTCAAAGCAGTCCCAAGGGTTCAGGATACACTCCAGAGGAGTATAAGCTGGGGGTGGTGAAGAGAGCTGGTTGCCCATTTTGAAAGACAGGAAAGTAGAAGTGTCCCTCATTTCCCTTCCTTCTTTCAGTGAAAACTCAGGGTGTGAGGGAGAGAGAAAACAGGCAGTCCTCCTTTCTCTTCCATCTTTTCATCCCAGAGTCCCAGCAACCATGGCAGGTGCCACCCACGGGTGTCACTGCAGCCCACACCCGTGAAGCAGGGAGGGCCTAGAGAATAGGAATTGTTCGCACGCACCTATGCCTCCATCCCGCTACTGTTGGCAACTTTGCGTTCCCTGGGCCTTATCTATGCCATGGAGCATGGCCTCCTTTCATGAAGCAGGGATTTAGTAGACAGGAATTGGTCCTGCGCATTTACATTGTGCCTGTTGCCTGGCTTTGAATCCTTCAGATCTGGTTTTCATTTCTAGGACTGCAACCTGGAGCCTGGAATCGAGTTTGGGACAAAAAAAAGTATTTCAGAGGCTTCACGGATCTGTTTAGATTAAGTCTCAAATGGGCCCTGGCGAATTTGCAGTTACCAGCCAGCAGGGGTTGCTCCTCCCTATCATAAGCAGAGTGCATGGGGGAAGGAAAGAAAAGAAAAGACAGTTTAAAGCACACACACACAAAAAAGAGGGGGGTGGGAGAAGAACTTCTTGCTTTGAGCAAATGGGTTCCTTTAATTATTATATCTTTCCGCCAGTTTAGACCAGTGAGGATCCTTCAGCCATGGGGGAAATGGCTCCGCTGGCACGGCAAACACGAGGCACTGGCCAGCTGGCTACGCAGGGTGCCAGCGGCAGCCGCGGTTTTTTCCCAACCCCCCGTGACCATTGGGCGCAGCTCGTACGTGCTGCAGACTCGCCCAGGTGCTCTAGCCAGAAGGGGAGAGGATAAGGAGAGGCGCCCCTGTGGCCATGGGGTGGGATTCAGGGTCGCACCAAACGGAAACCACATCGTTCTGAATTGCACCTCTGATGGCTGGGCCAAATGCTCATTCTATTTAATGTCATTGCCACAGTCTGTAGCAAAATCCTTGACATTATAAAAGAAGAGATAGGAGCCATTTCAAACCGTGAAAGAAGAGATAGCACAGCAAAGTCCAGGTATCTTGGCTGATGGAGTTCAGTCTTGGGGTCTTCCAGCAACAAATGATGCCTTTGTTGCCCCAGGGCTTTACTCCGGTCCTATGTGACGGGTAGACCTCCGTGAAGGGAAACAGCCGGCATTCCTTTACCCACAGGGAAGAGAGAGGTGGCAGGCCAGAAGGCAACATTCAGGCACAAAAGCAGAAATGCCTGTTCCCATTTAGGGTGGTGGGTTTCCAGGCTTGGGAGTGGGCCCTTTGCCAGGGAACTGCCCTCTTCTACCCAGTATTTCCCGTCTCTATCTCCTGTCGATATCATCTGCATGGGTGAAGTGAATTTCTTGCAGGTAGCATAGTTAGGTCTTCTTTATCTGTTTAGCCACCCTACACCTTTTAATTGCGGGATTGAGCTCATTTACATTCAGTGTTATTAATAAGTAATAAGTAAGGACTTACTACTGCCATTTTGTTGCTTATTATCTGGTTGTTTTATAACTCCTTTCTTTTTTCCTACTGTCTTTCTTTGTAGGTGAAGTGATTTTCTCTTGTAGTATGTTTTAATTTGTTGCATTTCATTTTTAGTGAATGTATTATAGATTTTTGCATTGTGGTTACCATAAGCCTTACAAAAAACATCTTATAGATATGTTATTTTATAAAGAAGTTAATCTATCTTAGATCATAAAGAATAAAAACAAGAAAAATATTTTTTAAAAGTTTTTACACTTTAACTCCACCCCTCCCACAGTTTGACTTCAGTTATCTTAATTTACGTATTACTAATGTTTTAACAGTTTCTGTAGCTATTATCATTTTTGATAGCTTTGTCTTTTAGGCTTCATACTAAGTTATGAGTGGGTTGAACACCATAATTATAGTATTAGAGTATTCTGGGTTTGTCTGTGTACTTAATTTTATCAGTAGATTTCATACCTTCAAATGTTTTTTCATTTGTTTGCTTAAGTTTTTTTTTTTATGTTAGTGTTTTTTTCTTTTAGATCAAAGAATTTCCTTTAGTGCTTCTTGTAAAATGAGTCTAGTGTTGGTGAATTCTCTCAGCTTTTGTTTCTCTTGGAAATACTTTACCTCTCCTTTGTATTTGAAAGATAACTTTTCTGGATACAATATTCTTGCATGGCAGTGTTTTTCTTTCAGCACTTTGAAAATGTTGCTCAACTCCCTGCTGGTCTGTATGATTTCTATTGGGAAGTCTGTTACTAGATGAACTGGAGGTCCTTTATATGCTATTTGCCTCTTTTCTATTTCTGTTTTTTTTTTTTTTTTTTTGTATTTTTCTCTCTGTCCTTGACTTTTGGGTGTTTGATTATTATAGTCCTTGGGGTAGTCTTATTTGGGTCAAATCTGTTTGGTGTTCTCTGACCTTCCTGTACCTGGATACTTATCTCTTTCTCAAGTTTTGGAAAGTTTTCAATTATTATTGTTTTTTTAAATAAATCTTATATCCCTTGCTCTTGCTCAACTTCCTCTCAAACACCAGTAATTCGATTTTCTCTTTTGAGATAACTTTCTATATCTTGTAGGCAACCTTTGTTGATTTTTATATTTTTTCTTCTTTTTTCCCCTCTGTGTATTTTAAAATAGACTGTCTTCAGGCTCACTGGTTCTTTCCTCTCCTTGATCCATTTTGCTGTTGAGAGCCTCTAATGAATTTTTCATTTCAGCAGATGTATTTCTAAGTTCCAAGATTTCTGTTTAATTTCTCTTATTATTTCAACTTGTTTGTTAAATTTCTTCAATGGATTTCTGAATTGTTTTTCTGTGTTATCTTGGAGATCACTGAGTTTTCTTAAAACTACTATTTTGAATTCTTGGTCAGAGAGCTCACATATCACCATCTCCTTAGTGTTATTTTCAGGTTCCTTGTTTTGATCCATTTGGGAAGATTGTGGTTCTCTGTTTGCTCTTGTTTCTTGTGGGTCTACATATGTGTCTTTGCATTAAAGGGTTATTTATTCCAGTCTTCTCTGTCTGGCTTGTTTTGTTTTATATTGAATATATTTGCTTAGAGGTTTTTTTTTGTTGTTTGTTTGTTTGTTTTGAGACAGAGTTTTGCTCTGTCACCCAGACTGGAGTACAGTGGTACAAACATGGCTCACTGCAGTCTCAACTTCCTGGGCTCAAGTGATCCTCCTGCCTCTGCCTCCCAAGTAGCTGGGACTACAGGCAAGCACCACTATACACAGCTAATTTTTTTTTTTTTTAATAGAGATGATGTCTCACCATGTTGCCCAAGCTGGTCTGCTAGGTCACAGCCTCCTTTTCAGCTCTAGGAGCTACCTAAACCTCAGAATTGCCTCAGTTCTAATAAAGGATTGGAGCACTGCTCTTCCCAAACAGAGGGGATCCCAAAGGGAATATCCTGGCAGTGTGGGAAGGCTAGCTAGGGGTTTGTGCCTATGGGACCTGTGGGACAAACCTCCTACAGTGTGATGTTGCTGAACAATAACTCTGATTTGATGTCTCCTTTGGCTGATCTATAGAGCAGAGTTTCCAGAACTGGGGATGGTAGTCCCACTTACCTGCTTTGCCTGTCCTCAGGAACAAATTTCCCTTCAGGCACTCTGAATTCTTCCCATGAAGATGCTTCCCCTGACAGAAAACCCAAGATGGTGGAGAAGCTGCTTTTAAACCTCAATCTCACTTTTTCCATTGTAGAAACAGCAAGTTGGGGGAAAACTTTCCATGCACTGTTGCTGGGCATAATGCGGGGAGGGGTATCTCAGATGTGGAAATCCAATTCTCTTACCATCTGCTCAGAGTTTTTTCACTTCTCTGCATCTCTGGGAACTGTCTCATATTATATTTGAGTTCCAGGATATTTCTGGCAAAAATCTCAGCATTGTACATTTGTTTTTGTTTTTCTGGGGTATGGTGGGTGGGGAGTGAAGCCAGCATCCTTCCATGCTGCCATTTTGGTACTCTATGTTACTACTTTTTATTTGTACCTTCTGTTCTATATTTCTTTTTCTTTCCTTTTAGTTTTCTTTTAGATTAAAATGGGGGTAGGTCAATAATTTCTATATTTTTTCTCTGGTCATGTGTTTTCTTCTTATTTTAGTGACTACCATATAGATTTCCAAATGCATCCCTGACATATTAAAGTTTGATGTAAACCAGTATTCCTACTGCATATGTATTATTGTTTTATGAGTCAATATTTAGGTTAACTCACATATTTAACTGTTTCTTTCTTTTCATTGATTTTTATTCTGCCAAGCTGCCATCTAGAAATTTTTTTAAGTCTAAAGAACGCCCTCTGATATTTCCTTTAGTGTTCATCTGAAAAATGTCTTTATTTTGCTTTTATTTCTGAAGAATATAGTTTCTGGATGGAGAATTCTTCTTGGAGTTGTTTTCTATTAACACTTTGAAAATGTTATCCCATTGTCTGTTGGCTTCCTTAGTTCAATTTGAGGAGTCACCTGTCAGTTTTCATTGACATTGCTTAGTAGAAGAAAATAGTTCTTTTTTTTTCCCTTTTTTTTTTACTCTCACATTTTATCTTTGTCTTTGCTTTTGTGTAACTTTACTATAATATGCCTCAGGTTTTATGCTACTTGTAGCTTCAGAACTTCTGGACTAGATATCTTTTGTCAGTTTTAGGGAATTTTCAGTTATTATCTCCTTAAGTATTTTTTCTGCTCCATTCTATCTATTCTGATAATTTTATTATACATATTTTTGACATTTTAAGTATATTTCATATACTTTTTTCTGTCTTTTTCATTTTTCCCCCTCTGTGTGTTTCAGTCTGGATATGTCCTTTGCATCTAACTCCTAGTTCAACAATTTTCTCTTTAGTTGTGTATAATCTGTCATTCAACTCATCTACTAGTTATTACTTTTCTTATAATCATTAAACTTTTTATTTCTAGAATTTCCTTTTTTTATAATATTGTCTATTTTGATATTTTCCTTTTTGTCTTATAATTACTTTAACTATATTAATAATAGTCACTTTAAAGTTCATATTTGAATTTTCTGTGCTTATTTCAAGTGCCATTTCCCCCCCTTGGTTTTTGGTGAAGTCTTTTAAAATATCTTGTTATTTCTGCTTGATTTATGAACATCATTGGTGAAAATCTGTAGAGCCAATTTGAACCTCCGGATGAAGTTATTTTCCTCCAGAGAAGATTTTTACTTCTGACATACACTAAACTAGTAGCATCCAGATAACCTTAATTTACTCAGGGATTAAGTTGTTTCAAAGCTAGTTCTCATTCCCTTCATGATTAACTATTTATTGTTTTCTTTAGTCTTTGGAGTTCCAACTGAAAGTTTAAGGTGTTTATCAGGGCCTCTTCTCCTTTTGCCCCCTTCTGCCCTGAGAATCTGCCAAAAGCTCTGCTAAATTCCCCAGTAGCAATTTGTTTACATAATTGTCAAATGTCTTAAGAATAAAAGCAATGTCCAATGTTTTGCCCATTTTCTAAAGACCTATGGCTCTGTCTTGTGTCCCATTGTGACTTTAACACTGCAAATGCCTTTAGGGTGGCTAAAGTATTGTTATAAACTGACATTTCTGGTTTTTAGTATCCTCATTGTTTCTAACCTCTATATATTGATTTTGTCTTAATTTTTTATAAATTTACTTTCACTTTGAAAGTATATTATTTTTATGCAGTATTTCTAGGTGTTTTGTATTGGGAGGGTTTTTGTTTTGTTTTGTTTTGTTTTGTTTATTTGTTTATTTTATATCTGGTCTTCCATAGTCTAGATTTTCTTTTTTCACTTAGTTGCATTTATTTAGATCCAACATATATTTCTATTGCTTTTAATACTTTTTGTATGCTTTCTGAAAGTATTGCCAAACTACACACAAATTTCCTGTGTAGGTACATTCTATTTAAAAACCGTTTTAAAACAATGACTATATAACTAGGTCATGTTCTAATTTCTGTAAGTCAGATGAGTAATACACCATCTCTGCCCTTGATGAGTTCATAGTCTATGTTTTCTTCTGCAATATTAACCTCAAAGGGCTCTTATAATACTGAGATCCATGAAATCTATTGTTCTTCAATAATAATGTTTTGTTTTTATTATTTAAAATTATTTTTATAAACAGAGTCTTACTCTGTTAACCAGGATGGAGTGCAATGGTGTCATCATAGCTCACTGTAGCCTCAAGCTCCTGGGCTCAACTGATCTTCTTGCCTCAGCCTTCCAAGTAGCTAGGACCACAGGTGCATACCACCACACCCAGTTAATTTTTAAATTTTCTTGTAGAGGTGGGGTCTCACTGTGTTGTCCAGACTGATTTTAATCTCCCAGCCTCAAGTGATCCTCCCACTTTGGCTTCCCAAAGTGCTAGAATTATAGGCATGAGCCACTGTGCCCAGGCAATAATGATGTTTTGATATATTTGGGAGAATAATGGTTTCTAAATGGAAATAGGGAACCAGACACCAATTCTGAACTTGCGTGGTGTGCTAGAATATCATTTGAGAAGCTTACAGAGGAAGCAGTGTCCGTGGGAAAGAAAATGGTTTTTATTAAAACAAGAAGATGGAGGGAACTCTTAAAAGAGAAGTCAAGCATCTGTGAAAGTTTGCTTATTACAAAGCAGGGATTCCAGGGGACAAGTGGAAAGATTTAGGATAGGACAATAGCAGTGTCAAGGAAGATGGAATGTCATGTGGAATATGGTCTAGTAAAAACAGCTGATTGGAGGAGGCCTGACATTTGGCATTAATTAATGTAACGAGGAGAGAGGCAATCTCTCTGAGGAAGGTGGGCGCTAGACCTAAAGGCCAACATACTTAGATAACATAACCTGGACTGATGTTCATGTCAGGTGTATCAGTCATCCCTAAGTCTGTTCTTAACACTAGATGAACTTAACCTGAGATGGCAGCAGTTGTGGGGACAGTGATTTTTTCACATGAACTTTATGTCTGAAAAATGTCCTTGCTACTTTTTCCCTTTTCATTGCTTATAATATAGTGTTCTCCAACTTAGCGATTTTTTTTTTTTAGATTTTAAAATGGAAATTATCAAGGAACTAAAGTCAGTTTCACGCTCAAATAGGAAAATGTCCTTGCTCAAAAGAACTCTTGTAAGGAAGCCATCAATGAGACCCAGGTGAGATATAGAATCTGTTTACAGCAACATCTTCAGGTACATGCTTTTGAAAAATCTCAACATGTCTAATGGTAAACTTATCTTTCTATGTGTAGGTTTTCAGACCCTTTTCCATATACAATACATACAGGTACAGACACTCTTAGTATTTTAAATCATTTATTTTCTAAAATTAGCACTATGCAATGTATGTATATATTATACAATAACTTTTCAAACTCAAACTATCACAGACATCTCATGTCAGTATGTGCAGATCTACCTCCTTCCATGAGTGTAGTATAACTTATATAGACATTTACATTGCCTTTAATTTTTTAATTGCTATAAATAGTATCACAATAAACATCTTTGTACATGTTTCTTTGCCTATTTGTGTCTTCTGGATTATGTACTGCTGTAGTAGCCTCCTAACTGGTTCTTTACTTCTTGTCTCTCTCCACTTATAGTCAATCTGAGAATCAAACTCTGGTAAGGTCCCACAACTAGGCAAATACCCTGTGGCCTTTTCTTTCAGGAGTGCCCACCCACCTTTCTTTCCATGTACCTTAGCATAAGTGCCACCTATACATAAAAATTTCTCCAAGTATTATGTTTGCTATAACTTTCTTCTCTTCTGAAACCCTAAAGGTCTAAAGTACAATATCAAGCATTTATATGTACTACTTTTTACTGATCTTTACTTTTTAGGTATGTTTTCCAACTTCTTGACTTGACTATAATTTTCTTGTAGGCCACGGCATTCACTTACTCATGTATTCATTTTTATTCAGTTACTATCTATTATCTATCTATAATGGCTAGCTATATAGAAGGTCCTCTTCTAGATGTTGAGGATAGAGTAGAACATATACATTTGCTAGTCAAAATCTCCTACAGAATATTTTGCATAGAAAAAACTCCCACAAAACATTTTCTTTTTTTTAATTAATTATTTTTTCTTGAGACAGAGTCTCACTTTTTGTGTCCCAGCTGGAGTGCAGTGGCTCAATCACAGCTCACTGCAGCCTCGAACTCCCTAGGCTCAAGTGATCCACCTGCATCAGCCTCCCGAGTAGCTGGGACTACAGGCACATGCCACCATGCCTGGTTTTTTTTTTTTTTTTTTTTTTTTGTAGAGACTGGGTCTTGCCCTGTTGCCCAGGTTGGTCTCAAACTCCTGGGCTCAAGTGATTCTCCCACCTCAGCCTTCCAAAGTGCTGAGATTACAGGCATTTGTACCCAGCCAAGAATGTTTTCGTTTATTGATGACATTCATTGAGGGTGATAAGTCTTTTGTCTCTTCTAACCACTCTAGATAGATCTTCCTCCCTTTCAGCAATTGAAACTATTCTCTGAGGTTCAATCATTTGTCACTTTTGCTTTTCCAATTTGTCCTAGTCACTGGTCTCCATTATGCCTATAGAAATACTTATTTTCCAATTTGCTTAAGCATGAATACCACAGAAGTCTTAAATCACATATCTGTAAGATCATTAAGTCCTAGAAGACATATCAGGGTCATATCGTCTAGTTTCATGACTTAAGTTAAGACCAAGCAGAGTAGCTCAGGGATACCACAGCTGCAGTTCTCTTAAACCTTTTCCCTATCCCTTATTCAATAAGTAAATGGCTATTGATTATATACTGTATTCTAGACACTCTATGAGTGCTAATGATACAAAAACTAAGACATAGTCCTTGCCCTTAATCTAATTATGTAACTAAAGAAAATGCAAGGCTGACCTTAAAATGTTATGATAAAATATTAGCTAATTACTATGGGAGTGAAAGGAGAGAGAAATTTTGAGTGAGGATCAGGAAAAGTTAGAATATCAGAAGATGCTCAGAATAGCATGTGCAAATTCAATTACAAAGAAATTAGAGTATTTTGTAGGTAGGGATAAACCCTACTCAAAGGTGAAGATTCAACACAAAGCTATAAATTCATGAATGTAAACCTAATATTCAAAGACTTAAAAATAGTCCAGTGATGTTGAAGTATAGACTGCATGCAGTGAAGGGACATAAAACATAAAAAGCCAGACTGAGACCAAATAATTAGAAAAAGGTATTGGGTAGATTATTAAGGAATTCGCATTGATTAATTGGCAATGAGCAGATTCTTTGGGGTTTGTTGGAGCAGTAGGTGGCAGAAATATCTACTATATGGATTTTTAAAATATTAGTCTGACAGAAATGAGAGTATAAGGAGTCAGACAGACATCCAGAGGTTGAAGGCAGAGATAATATATTTGGAAGGTCTTTGCAGTTGTTCAGGCAAATGATAAAGATCTGAGGTAAACAGTGGAAGTGGAAGTGGAAGGGAAAATACAGATGTACATAGCAATGAAGGGAGAAAACCAGACTTCTGGAATGGTAGAGCAAGAACCTTCTAAGTAGTCTCTCCATAAAAGTAAAACTGGGAAAACCTGTCAAAAAGAATTTCAGAACTCTGTAAATTAACTGAAGGCATTTAACAAATAAAAAATTGCTTATCCAAGAAAACTACCAAACCTCAGTAAGAATAGTGTAATCTGTGGCATTGTAACTTGTAATCACTCACATCACCAACAAGCTTGACAGCCATGAGTACCAGCCATCTTACTGCCAGCAGAGGGCACTGATATGGTTTGAAGCTCCACAAAAAAGCCAATGACCAGGAGCACTGTCAAAACCAATAGTAAGCCTTGTGGCCAAAAAATTGGGAGGCCACTATCACAGCCACTTAAGGCAGTGATACTAGTTGGGCAAGCAGTAAAACATTTAAAAGTAAAAAAGGGAAATCTGGGAGCAAGATATTCCCAAGGGACTGTGCAAATGCTGTGCAGATGCTCAAGAGAGACCAAAGAGGAACCCAGTTATCTATTTATCATTGGGTGATCATGAGGTCCTGAAAACTACTATAAAAAAGAAAAATAAGAATTAAAAAGAGAAAAAACTGAGCAGACACTTTAGTAGCCACACTTTAGGGGAGATATACTCTACAGAACTAGCCCAATAAGTCATTTAACAAAAAACAAAATACAAAAAGCAAACAAAACCATCAACAGCAGCAACTTTTGGTGGATGAGGGATGGGGTGTAAATTCAGACTCCAGGGTTGCGATAATATATTATCCCAAATTCAACTTTAAACAAGAAATTATAAGACACACACACAAACAAAAATCCCAGAAAAGTATGGTCCATCCACAGGGAGAATAAAGGCAGTCAACAGAAACTCTCTCTAGGTTGATTCAGATGTTAGACTAAAGACTTCTAAGCAATAGGTTCAACAAATGAAAGAAAATCATGTTTAAAGAATTAAAGGAAAGTATGATGATAGTGATTAACCAAATATAGAATATCAATAATGAAATAGAAATTATAAAATATAATGAAAAAATCTGGAGTTGAAAAGTACGTAACTGAAATGAAAAATTTACTAGAGGCAATCAATAACAGATTTAAGTTAACAAAAGAATCATAGAGATCCACACACAGACACATCACAGTCAAACTGTTGAAATATAAAGACAGAAAAATCTTGAGTGCTGCACGAGAAAAAGAACATATATTCAAGGGAACTACAGCAAGATTAAAGTTTATTTCACATCAGAAATAATGACACCAAAGGTAGTGAGATTATATATTTAAACTAAACTCAAAGAAGATAAATAATAACTATTAGTGTGTAGATACATAAAATAAAGAGAAAAACACAGAAAATCCAAGTAAATAAGTTAGTTTTTTGTAGAGATTAATAAAATTGTTAAACTGTAAGATATATTGACCAGGGGAAAAAAGATGACACAGATAATCAAACTCTGGGTTTAAAGAGGGCATATAATCACTGCCCTGCAGAAATTAATAAGATTGTAAGGAAATGCAAGAAACAAACTAGGCAACTTAGATGCAATACATAAATTTCTAGAAATACCCAAATTATTGAAGTAAGCTAGCTACGTTTCAAGGAAAAGTAGAAAATGTGAATAAATCTATAATAAGAAAAAAATTGAATTAGTAATTTAAGATTTTCTCACACAGAAACACTTAGGCACAGACAGCTTCACTGGAGAATTCTATGAAATATTTAAAGGATAAATAATGTCAATATTCCATGAACTCTTTGAGGAAACAGAGAAAGAAGGAACACTTGCCAACTTATTCTATGAGGCCAGTATTTTCCTGATCCCAAAGCCAGACCGAACACATTATAAGAAAAGAAAACCACAGACCAATACTCCCTCTAGTTTCTAGATATGAAAACCTTCAATACAATATTAGCAAATCAAATCCAGCAATATATAAAAAAGATCAGTGGCCAGGCATGATGGCTCATGCCTATAATCTCAGCACTATGGGAAGCCGAGGTAGGCAGATTGCTTGAGCTCAAAAGTTTAACACAAGCCTGGGCAACATGGTGAAACTCCATCTCTACAAAAAAAAAAAAAATACAAACATTATTAGCAAGGCGTGGTGGTGCACGCCTATAGTTACAGCTACTTGGGGGCTAAGCGGGGAGATCACTTGAGCCTGGGAAGTCAAGGCTGCAGTGAGCTGTGTTCGTGTCACTGCACTTCAGCCTGGGTTACCAAGTGGAATTTATCCTAGGAATACGAGGAATGCAATAACCAGTTAATACACCATGTTAATAAAATAAGGGGAGAGAAATTCACATGAATATCTCAATTGATGTCGAAAAAAAGACTTTTACAAAATCCAACACACATGTGTGATTTTTAAAACTCTCAATAAAATTAGAATAGAAGGGAACTATCTCATTCTGATAAAGGACATCTATTAAAAATCTATGGCTAACATTATACTTAATGAAATAGGTGTATAAAGGAAGAATAAGTTGGTCAAGATGTGGATGTGTGTACAGAGGTCTAAATAATAACTATAACATAAAGATGAGGTTTGATGTGGGCAGTTGAAATGTAGAAGTGGAGCTCATGGGAACTGGAGATAAAGTTTTGCTATATCAATAAAATTTAAAATCACTTCCTCATATCAATAAAAATTGAAATCACAGAGGAGGCACAGATTACCCAGGAAAAACCATAAGGCAAAAGAATAGAAGGTTAAGGATAAAACATTAGGGGCACCTTTATTCAAGGAGCAGTGAAAGAAGAAATCAGCAAAGGAAATTTAGAAACATTAATCAAAAACTGCTAATCATGCTCCACCTCACAGAAATGACTGCTAATTAGGAGTTGTTTTGAACCCATAATGTAAAGAGAGAATTCTCTTGAAAAAATTGTCCCTATTAAAATATCTTCCTTCATCTTTCATTGGGAAGGAAGATATTGGACCAAGCTTAGAAATGGTACATAAAAGTTCAAGTTAATCACCAAAGAAATAGACAGATTTAGCCAATCCATCCACAATGCTCTTCACATATGGCTAAAGGCCCTATAGCATGGTCAATGCACTTCCCCATTTCCTAATTGAAACAGAATCCAGAATCCTCATTCCTTTCTCTCTACCAAAGATGCTTTCCTGTTTTCCAGAAACTTGACAGAAGTCCTCTTAAATACACAGCACTTGGAGTTCTTCAGGGAGTTCCTCAAGGAACGGAACGCTGAAAGCCCATTGCAATTTCTCATAGCTGTACAGAATATCAGTATGGAGACCAATGAAAAGATTTGCAAGTCTCTCATAGAAAATGTAATCAAGACTTTCTTCCAAGGCCAACTCTCTCCTGGTATGCATCCTCTTCTGATCCTGTTTTCTCTCTCTCTTTAGTGTCTTAGGAGAATAGCCTGGGAAATAGCCTATCTCATGTGAGCCCCCAGAGAGAGCGGTACAGAGCAGCAGCCACATGGGGCAATATTGAGACAGATTAAGAGGGAAGGCAAAAGCAGAGAACAGTAAGAATAAATCCAAAGTCTTAATACGAGTTGTATTAGTCCATTCTCACACTGCTATGAAGAAATGCCCAAGACAGGGTAATTTATAAAGAAAAGAGGATTGGGGGGAGGAGCCAAGATGGCCGAATAGGAACAGCTCCGGTCTACAGCTCCCAGCGTGAGCGACGCAGAAGACAGGTGATTTCTGCATTTCCATCTGAGGTACCGTGTTCATCTCACTAGGGAGTGCCAGACAGTGGGCGCAGGTCAAGTGGGTGAGTGCACCGTGCGCCAGCCGAAGCAGGGGCCAGGCATTGCCTCACTCGGGAAGCGCAAGGGGTCAGGGAGTTCCCTTTCAAGGGGTGACAGACGGCACCTGGAAAATCGGGCCACTCCCAACCGAATACTGTGCTTTTCCAACGGGCTTAGGAAACGGTGCCCCAGGAGAGTATAGCCCACACCTGGCTCAGAGGGTCCTACGCCCACGGAGTCTCGCTGATTGCTAGCACAGCAGTCTGAGATCAAACAGCAAGTCGGCAGCAAGGCTGGGGGAGGGGCGCTCGCCATTGCCCAGGCTCGCTTAGGTAAACAAAACAGCCAGGAAGCTTGAACTGGGTGGAGCCCACCACAGCTCAAGGAGGCCTGCCTGCCTCTGTAGGCTTCACCTCTGGGGGCAGGGCACAGACGAACAAAAAGACAGCAGTAACCTCTGCAGACTTAAATGTCCCTGTCTGACAGCTTTGAGGAGAGCAGTGGTTCTCCCAGCACGCAGCTGGAGATCTGAGAACGGGCAGACTGCCTCCTCAAGTGGGTCCCTGACCGCTGACCCCCGAGCAGCCTAACTGGGAGGCACCCCCCAGCAGGGGCAGACTGACACCTCACACAGCCGGCCGGGTACTCCAACAGACCTTCAGCTGAGGGTCCTGTCTGTTAGAAGGAAAACTAACAAACAGAAAGGACATCCACACCAAAAACCCATCTGTACATCACCATCATCAAAGACCAGAAGTAGATAAAACCATAAAGATGGGGAAAAAACAGAGCAGAAAAACTGGAAACTCTAAAAAGCAGAGTGCCTCTCCTCCTCCAATGGAACGCAGTTCCTCACCAGCAACAGAACAAAGCTGGACGGAGAATGACTTTGATGAGCTGAGAGAAGAAGGCTTCACACGATCAAATTACTCTGAGCTACGGGAGGATATTCAAACCAAAGGTAAAGAAGTTGAAAACTTTGAAAAAAATTTAGAAGAATGTATAACTAGAATAACCAATACAGAGAAGTGCTTAAAGGAGCTGATGGAGCTGAAAACCAAGGCTCGAGAACTAAGTGAAGAATGCAGAAGCCTCAGGAGCCGATGTGATCAAATGGAAGAAAGGGTATCAGCCCTGGAAGATGAAATGAATGAAATGAAGCGAGAAGGGAAGTTTAGAGAAAAAAGAATAAAAAGAAATGAGCAAAGCCTCTAAGAAATATGGGACTATGTGAAAAGACCAAATCTACGTCTGATTGGTGTACCTGAAAGTGACGGGGAGTTTGGTTTTTTGTTCTTGCGATAGTTTACCGAGAATGATGATTTCCAATTTCATCCATGTCCCAATTGAACAATGAGAACACATGGACACAGGAAGGGGAACATCACACTTCGGGGACTGTTGTGGGGTGGGGAGAGGAGGGAGGGATAGCATTGGGAGATATACCTAATGCTAGATGACGAGTTGGTGGGTGCAGTGCACCAGCATGGCACATGTATACATATGTAACTTACTTGCACGTTGCGCACATGTACCATAGAGTCTAAAGTATAATAATAATAATAATAATAAAGGAAAAAAAAAAACGTATATTCCTACAAAAAAAAAAAAAAAAAAAGAAAGTGATGAGGCGAATGGAACCAAGTTGGAAAACACTCTGCAGGATATTATCCAGGAGAACTTCCCCAATCTAGCAAGGCAGACCAACATTCAGATTCAGGAAATACAGAGAACGCCACAAAGATACTCCTCGAGAAGTGCAACTCCAAGACACATAATTGTCAGATTCACCAAAGTTGAAATGAAGGAAAAAATGTTAAGGGCAGCCAGAGAGAAAGGTTGGGTTACCATCAAAGGGAAGCCCATCAGACTAACAGCGGATCTCTCGGTAGAAACCCTACAAGCCAGAAGAGAGTGGGGGCCAATATTCAACATTCTTAAAGAAAAGAATTTTCAACCCAGAATTTCATATCCAGCCAAACTAACCTTCATAAGTGAAGGAGAAATAAAATACTTTACAGACAAGCAAATGCTAAGAGATTTTGTCACCACCAGGCCTGCCCTAAAAGAGCTCCTGAAGGAAGCGCTAAACATGGAAAGGCACAACCGGTACCAGCCACTGCAAAATCATACCAAAATGTAAAGACCATCGAGACTAGGAAGAGACTGCATCAACTAATGAGCAAAATAACCAGCTAACATCATAATGACAGGATCAGATTCACACATAACAATATTAACTTTAAATGTAAATGGACTAAATGCTCCAATTAAAAGACACAGACTGGCAAATTGGATAAAGACTCAAGACCCATCAGTGTGCTGTATTCAGGAAACCCATCTCACGTGCAGAGACACACATAGGCTCAAAATAAAAGGATGGAGGAAGATCTACCAAGCAAATGGAAAACAAAAAAAGGCAGGGGTTGCAATCCTAGTCTCTGATAAAACAGACTTTAAACCAACAAAGATCAAAAGAGACAAAGAAGGCATTACATAATGGTAAAGGGATTAATTCAACAAGAAGAGCTAACTATCCTAAATATATATGCACCCAATACAGGAGCACCCAGATTCATAAAGCAAGTCCTGAGTGACCTACAAAGAGACTTAGACTCCCACACATTAATAATGGGAGACTTTAACACCCCACTGTCAACATTAGACGGATCAACGAGACAGAAAGTCAACAAGGATACCCAGGGATTGAACTCAGCTCTGCACCAAGCGGACCTAATAGACATCTACAGAACTCTCCACCCCAAATCAACAGAATATACATTTTTTTCAGCACCACACCACACCTATTCCAAAATTGACCACATACTTGGAAGTAAAGCTCTCCTCAGTAAATGTAAAAGAACAGAAATTATAACAAACTATCTCTCAGATCACAGTGCAAACAAGCTAGAACTCAGGATTAAGAATCTCACTCAAAACCGCTCAACTACGTGGAAACTGAACAACCTGCTCCTGAATGACTACTGGGTACATAACGAAATGAAGGCAGAAATAAAGATGTTCTTTGAAACCAACGAGAACCAAGACACAACATACCAGAATCTCTGGGATGCATTCAAAGCAGTGTGTAGAGGGAAATTTATAGCACTAAATGCCCACAAGAGAAAGCAGGAAAGATCCAAAATTGACACCCTAACATCACAATTAAAAGAACTAGAAAAGCAAGAGCAAACACATTCAAAAGCTAGCAGAAGGCAAGAAATAACTAAAATCAGAGCAGAACTGAAGGAAATAGAGACACAAAAAACCCTTCAAAAAATAAATGAATCCAGGAGCTGGTTTTTTGAAAGGATCAACAAAATTGATAGACCACTAGCAAGATTAATAAAGAAAAAAAGAGAGAAGAATCAAATAGATGCAATAAAAAATGATAAAGGGGATATCACCACCGATCCCACAGAAATACAAACTACCATCAGAGAATATGACAAACACCTCTACGCAAATAAACTAGAAAATCTAGAAGAAATGGATAAATTCCTCAACACATACACCCTCCCAAGACTAAACCAGGAAGAAGTTGAATCTCTGAATAGACCAATAACAGGAGCTGAAATTGTGGCAATAATCAATAGCTTACCAACCAAAAAAGTCCAGGACCAGATGGGTTCATAGCCGAATTCTACCAGAGGTACAAGGAGGAACTGGTACCATTCCTTCTGAAACTATTCCAATCAATAGAAAAAGAGGGAATCCTCCCTAACTCATTTGATGAGGCCAGCATCATCCTGATACCAAAGCCTGGCAGAGACACAACCAAAAAAGAGAATTTTAGACCAATATCCTTGATGAACATTGATGCAAAAATCCTCAATAAAATACTGGCAAACAGAATCCAGCAGCACATCAAAAAGCTTATCCACCATGATCAAGTGGGCTTCATCCCTGGGATGCAAGGCTGGTTCAATATACGCAAATCAATAAATGTAATCCAGCATATAAACAGAACCAAAGACAAAAACCACATGATTATCTCAATAGATGCAGAAAAGGCCTTTGACAAAATTCAACAACGCTTCATGCTAAAAACTCTCAATAAATTAGGTATTGACGGGACGTATCTCAAAATAATAAGAGCTATCTATGACAAACCCACAGCCAATATCATACTGAATGGGCAAAAACTGGAAGCATTCCCTTTGAAAACTGGCACAAGACAGGGATGCCCTCTCTCACCACTTCTATTCAACATAGTGTTGGAAGTTCTGGCCAGGGCAGTTAGGCAGGAGAAGGAAATCAAGGGTATTCAGTTAGGAAAAGAGGAAGTCAAATTGTCCCTGTTTGCAGATGACATGATAGTATATCTAGAAAACCCCATTGTCTCAGCCCAAAATCTCCTTAAGCTGATAAGCAACTTCAGCAAAGTCTCAGGATACAAAATCAATGTACAAAAATCACAAGCATTCTTATACATCAATAACAGACAAACAGAGAGCCAAATCATGAGTGAACTCCCATTCACAATTGCTTCAAAGAGAATAAAATACCTAGGAATCCAACTTACAAGGGTTGTGAAGGACCTCTTCAAGGAGAACTACAAACCACTGCTCAAGGAAATAAAAGAGGATACAAACAAATGGAAGAACATTCCATGCTCATGAGTAGGAAGAATCAATATCATGAAAATGACCATCCTTCCCAAGGTAATTTACAGATTCAATGCCATCCCCATCAAGCTACCAATGACTTTCTTCACAGAATTGGAAAAAACTACTTTAAAGTTCAGATGGAACCAAAAAAGAGCCCGCATCACCAAGTCAATCCTAAGCCAAAAGAACAAAGCTGGAGGCATCACACTACCTAACTTCAAACTATACTACAAGGCTACAGTAACCAAAACAGCATGGTACTGGTACCAAAACAGAGATATAGATCAATGGAACAGAACAGAGCTGTCAGAAATAACGCCACATATCTACAACTATCTGATCTTTGACAAACCTGAGAAAAACAAGAAATGGGGAAAGGATTCCCTATTTAATAAATGGTGCTGGGAAAACTGGCTAGCCATATGTAGAAAGCTGAAACTGGATCCCTTCCTTACACCTTATACAAAAATCAATTCAAGATGGATTAAAGACTTAAATGTTAGACTGAAAACCATAAAAACCCTAGAAGAAAACCTAGGCATTACCATTCAGGACATAGGCATGGGCAAGGACTTCATGTCTAAAACACCAAAAGCAATGGCAACAAAAGCCAAAATAGACAAATGGGATCTAATTAAACTAAAGAGCTTCTGCATAGCAAAGGAAACTACCATCAGAGTGAACAGGCAGCCTACAAAATGGGAGAAAATTTTCGCAACCTACTCATCTGACAAAGGGCTAATATCCAGAATCTACAATGAACTCCAACAAATTTACAAGAAAAAAACAAACAACCCCATCAAAAAGTGGGCAAAGGACATGAACAGACACTTCTCAAAAGAAGACATTTATGCAGCCAAAAAAGACGTGAAAAAATGCTCACCATCACTGGCCATCAGAGAAATGCAAATCAAAACCACAATGAGATACCATCTCGCACCAGTTAGAATGGCAATCATTACAAAGTCAGGAAACAACAGGTGCTGGAGAGGATGTGGAGAAATAGGAACACTTTTACACTGTTGGTGGGACTGTAAACTAGTTCAACCCTTGTGGAAGTCAGTGTGGTGATTCCTCAGGGATCTAGAACTAGAAATTCCATTTGACCCAGCCATCCCATTACTGGGTATATACCCAAAGGACTATAAATCATGCTGCTATAAAGACACATGCACACGTATGTTTATTGCCGCATTATTCACAATAGCAAAGACTTGGAACCAACCCAAATGTCCAACAATGATAGACTGGATTAAGAAAATGTGGCACATATACACCATGGAATACTATGCAGCCATAAAAAACGATGAGTTCATGTCCTTTGTAGGGACATGAATGAAATTGGAAATCATCATTCTCAGTAAACTATCACAAGAACAAAAAACCAAACACCGCATATTCTCACTCATAGGTGGGAATTGAACAATGAGAACACATGGACACAGGAAGGGGAATATCACACTTCGGGGACTGTTGTGGGGTGGGGGGAGGGGGGAGGGATAGCATTGGGAGATATACCTAATGCTAGATGACGAGTTAGTGGGTGCAGCACACCAGCATGGCACATGTATACATATGTAACTTACCTGCACATTGCGCACATGTACCATAAAACCTAAAGTATAATAATAATAATAATAATAATAATAATAAATAAATAAATAAATAAAAGAGGATTGATTGACTCACCATTCCACATAGCTGGGGAGGCCTCAGGAAACTTATAATCATGGCAGAAGGCACCTCTTCATGGAGCAGAAAGAGAGAGAATGAGTGTCAAATGAAGGGGGAAGCCCATTGTAAAATCATCAGATCTCATGAGAACTCACTACCATGAGAACAGCATGGGGGAAACCACCCCCATGATTCAATTATCTCCACCTGGTCCTGCCTGTGACACATGGGGATTATTACAATTCAAGGTGAGATTTCGTGGGGACAGAGAGCCAAACCATATCACTCCACCCCGGCCCCTCCCAAATCTCATGTTCTCACATTTCAAAACACAATCATGCCCTTCCAACATTCCCCCAAAGTCTTAACTCATTCCAGCATTAAGTCCAAGTCCAAAGTCTCATCTGAGGTAAGACAAGTCCCTCCTGCCTATGAGCCTGTAAA
Source organism: Pongo abelii (assembly GCF_028885655.2). Taxonomy (NCBI): domain Eukaryota; kingdom Metazoa; phylum Chordata; class Mammalia; order Primates; family Hominidae; genus Pongo; species Pongo abelii. Next base: position 67,331,078 of record NC_071985.2, on the reverse strand, counting down.
ATCGAAAGCAAGTTAGTTACTTCCTAGATACAATGGAGATATAGGCATTGGGTTAATACACCCATTCCAAAAGGGAGAAATTGGCCTGAAGAAAGGAGCTCAGTTCCCATGCAAGTCCAGAATCCAGTAGGGCTGTCATTAAATCTTAAAGTTCCAAAATGATTTCCTTTGACTTCATGTCTCACATCTAGGTCACACTGATACAATAGGTGGGCTCCCACAGCCTTGGGCAGCTCCACCCTTGTGGCTTTACAGGGTACAGCCCAACTCCCAGTACCAATTTACTGTATTAGTCCATTCTCACACTGCTATGAAGAAATACCTGAGACTGGGTAATTTATGAAGAAAAGAGGTTTAATTGACTCACAGTTCCACATGGCTGGGGAGGCCTCAGGAAACTTTCAATCATGGTAGAAGGCACCTCTCTACGGGGTGGCAAGAGAGACAATGAGTGCCCAGCAAAGGGGGAAGCCCTTGTAAAACCATCAGATCTCATGAGAACTCTCCCACTATCACAAGAACAGCATGGGGTAAACCACCCCCGTGATTCAATTATCTCCACCTGGTCCTGCCCTTGACACATGGGGATTATTACAATTCAAGGTGAGATTTAGGTGGGGACACAGAGCCAAACTATATCACTAGTGAAAGGAGCCAAGTCTAAGATACTTTCACATGTATCCTCTCATTTAATTTTATTTAATTCTAAAAATAGAATTTTATTTAATCCCTGTAATATAGGGATAGGCAGCTCCACTTTACTAATGAAGAAAAGGAAACAGAGAGGTTAACTAGCTTGTACACTTGGTAGAACTTGAATTCAAATTCAAGTCATTTGACCATTAAACCAATGAGCCTGAAGTTAGATACAAAAACCAAGAGTTAGCTGCCTGCAAAGGTGGAGTATCCACCACCCATGAATTGTGAAGAGAGTTGTACTGGGAAGGAGAACTGTATGCCTGAAAATCTTTGTTTCATAAGTTGTGTCTTATTTTGTTTCCTAAGGTGGGAGGGTAAATATGGTAAATAAAATCTTGGCCAAAAGCAGAAGTTGCAAGTAATGCAAAGCAATGAAGATAGAGCCTCCTGTTTTGTCACAGATGGCATTTTTGTGTGTTTGGTTTTTGCTTGTAGTAAACCAAGATAAGAAAATAAAAGTTTATGAATATAGAAAATATAGAAAAATAGGTCAAATTAACAAATCTTTATTTGTAAGCAATATTTATTCATTGAATCTCAGGATGTTGAGATCTGCACAATATTTTGAATGAGCTAGAAGAGGAAGAGTGTCCAGATCCTATTTTTGATTATTTTCAAGTCTCATTAATGAACACAGCAGTTTCTGAACAACTGCAGAACCAAACTGCCCTCACAATACTTATCTGGAATTTTGGATTCTCCATCTACCCAGCAATTTAACTATAATCCTTTACCCTTCTGCTCTCTCTCTAAATCCAAATTTTTCAAACCAGCTGCAGAAATAAGTCATTTAAAAATGTCTTTCCCCTTAAGCACTCATCCTCAAAATTTGAATGAAACTAAATGAGGAAAGTATTTGGTTTACAAATGCATTTGTACATAACATTTCAAATATGCTTTGGAGATTTTCAAACAAACTATGGCGGGATCAGAGTCTAGCCAGATTGAAAATGGGGGCTGTGAGACTCTAAGATAAAAAAAAAAAACACCACCAGCTATCTCAGAAACGGTAGTTGAGGATTACGACTTCTTTTCTCTCTTGCATTTTCTAGAAGAAATGCTTCAATGTGATGTCCCTATTGTCAAACAAATCGCTTCCATGCGTCATGTCACCACAAGCACACTGTTAATGCTCCAGGGACATATTATGAAATCTATAGAAGAAAAGTGGTGAGTATACTCAATGAAGGAAAGGATTCTTCCTGGAGTTGCTCCTTGGCTTCTGAAAGCCATATTCATCAAGGGTTTCATAATCCATTTTCATAGCTCGTTGCCAGAGCCTCTCTACAAAATAAAAAGTCAAACTTATCTTGAACTTTCCTACCTATCTACCTGACACACACACACACACACACATTTCTGTTTGTTTGCATTAACAAGAAACAATACAGTGTTGATCAGGAAGGTTAGGCTGACATTAACAAAGGTCTGATAGAGTAAGAAGAGAATTTTTTAGTATTTTACTATTCCCCAGTTACCACTGAGACTTCCTCCAGAAGCTGAGGTAGGTTTGCCTGGACTGTTATCTTTTATGTGCCAGGTTTTTGCCCTGTTTGATATTCCTGATGTCCTTCTGGCAGGTTTAAAGATTATCAAGACCTGTTCCCACCTTGCCCTCAGGAGGTGGAAGTGCAAAGTGAAGTACAAATTTCGTCTAGGAAGCCCTCAAAGATAGTGTCAACTTACCTACAGGAATCCCAGGTTAGTGAAGAAGAAAGTGAAATAAGACATTAGAGACAAAAAAAACCATCGTCTTGGGGATAGGTTTTTAAATCCCCATTTTGCAAAGGAGGAATCTGAGACTCAGATAAATTATTACACTAGGAATTTAAGCAAGTCCCTCTCTTCTCTACCTGTGATTAGAATCAACTGAGTAATAGGTACAGGGGTTGGACACATGGAGTTCTTCTAGTTGAAAGTTAGCGTAGAGGACATGGTTTGGCAATGAAGCAAAGTGGTTTTGCTGGTTTTCTGAACCCGAATTAAACTTACAAACCCCGTCACTGGTCTAACGGAACAACTTAGGCCTCCACTTACCAGGGTGAGCCTCTTACTGTGTAACAAAGGTGAGCTTGTAACAAGTGTCTTGCAGACAAACAAACCAGAGAGAGAATGCAAAGTGCTGAGAACACCATTTCCTTTTTTCAAACTATCTAGCTCATTCTTTCTCCTATGGGAGAACAGAAAAAAGGAAGAAAGAGGAGACAGGAATGTTACTCAGGAAAGTCTCTATATGGTTTGAGAACAACAACAACAAAAAAATACATGCCCCCTTAGAAATTCACTTGTTTTAGAGTTGGTCAGTATCAGAAAAATTTTAGCCCAGCTCGATCTGACTCCAAAGATCATTCTAAGATATCTTGGAAAATAATGCCTAAGTCCATTGATCCAATACTCAGGGATGAAAATGTGTTACTCTTCCTTTTCTCCTCTGTATTTCCTCCATATATGAATAAACTGCATGTCAGGGCACCATGAATGGTCATATAGATTACTAAAAAGAATACTGTACCCAGAACCAGTGCACTTGGTTTAATTTCAGACCTTCCAGTTGTTGTTAGAAAATAAGATAAAAGGAAATCAACATGTACTTAATGCCTACTCTTTGCCAAGCATTGCATTGAGGTTTACATATATAACCACTAAGTCTCACTGCAACCCTGAAGGCTATTGTTTCTGTCTTACACATGGAGACATTGAGACACAGGTTAAGTAACTTGACCCAAATTACACAATTAGGTTCTGAGAAGCCAAGCTCCAGACTCAAACTTTTTGATCCCAAATTCAGTGATTTTTGTACTTCACTGCTTTCTGTCTAAAGCCAGGCTTATGTTGTTTCCCTCTCTGTAGACTGAGACAACTGAACTAGTTAATCAACAAGAGTCTTTCTGGCTCTAAGTATCAATTTCTTGAAGGACAAATAAAATGTACAGTGGTTCCTGGGTACCTATTAAAAAACAGATGAAGAAACTTATGAAATTCACGTGTGTGTGTGTTTGTGTAGGTGTATGAGTGGGTGCAAATAATTATATTTTCTTTTTTAAGTGCTTAGAAATGGCTTTGCTCATTTCCTTATTCCTTCAATGTTTCCAAATTTGCCCGAGCCTTTGGTTCTTTATTTCTGTCCTCTTTTCTTCCAGTTTTTAGCTCTCATGCTCCCTCTCCCAATCACAGCATCTCACATCTTCACTGTCGAAAGGCTTTGGTAGAAGGAGCATGGGCAAATGGCTCCAGTCTGTTGAAGCTGGAATCTTTCACCGACCAGCTACTTAATTTCGGGCAGATTATACAAGCTCTCTAACCTGAGTTTCCTCACCTTTAAATTGGAGCTAAAAATTATTCCTTTACGGAGGTGTTGTGAGGATTAAATGTAACGAATGCCAAGTTTTGGCATACGGTAGACTCTCGGTGAACAGCAACTATACTAATGAACATGTTATACTCCTCTTTCTTTCCCCAGAAGAAAGGCTGGCTGAGAATGATCAGCTTTATCAGGAGTTTTTGCAAGTACCGCAGATTTATGTTGAATCCTAGTAAGCGCCAGGAATTTGAAGACTATCTTCACCAGGAAATGCAAAATAGCAAGGAAAGTAAGTCATTTCTGTATTTACCCCCACTCCCTGTTGATATTTTAGCCATCAGGATCAGCCCACATAAGAAGCTTATTGCTTTGTGTCATGCCTGTGGCAGCCTGGAGTTAGCAAAAAACCCCAGGTCCTGTGTGCAAAGCCAAGCCTAGGCCTTCCTAGAGAGGATGCAAGCCCAGAGGCCTCTGCTTAAGGAGCCAGCAAGGTTAGGGAATAATTAACCTAAGGCACTGCAAAATCTCACATTTTACAAAATAATTTCCTTATGTTTTTGAATTTACTCTTTAAAAATTATTTTCAAAATTTTTCTGCTTATAAATTAATACATGCTGTTAATAAAGAGGTAATAAAAATTACAGAAATATATAGTATAGAAATGCAAGTCCCTCAAGAGATAACATTGTTAATGCTTGTAAACCTACCTCCCAATTATTTTTCTGTATATGTATCTTAATATTTACTTTTCCCACAAAATTGATGCCACATATTTGATTTGTAACTTGCTTTTTTTTTTTTTTTTGCTCAACAATGTATCTTGGACATCATTCTATGTCAGTACACATATATCTGCCTTGTTTTTGACTGCCATAAAATGTCCATTATATGGATTAATTCAACAGCTTCACTCATTCATTCATTCATTTAACACACTTTTCGAGAATCTACTATGTGGCAAGCAGTTTGCCAGGTGCTGGAGATACAGTAGTGAACAGTAGTGAGCCTGCAGCAGAGGATCTGCCCTGTGGCACCTACAGATTTCAAACAGAAAATACAAGCCACAGATGTTGGAGCCGGAGTGCCTAGATTTGAATCTGTCACTTTCTAGTTGAAGGACCTTCGGAAAATTACTTTGTATCTCCGTTTTCTCATCTGTAGAATGGGAATGAGAATTGTTTCTATTTCACAGGGTTATTAGAACTATGCTTGGCAATAGTACATGCTATAAGGGGGTTAGCTAGTGTTACTGCTATTATTATATAATTGTGATGAGTAAACCCAATGATAATTGCAGGGAGATCCTATTAGTCAAGGCAGGAGGGCCAGAGAAAATGTCTCCTAGAAAATGACATAAAGTTGAGTTTTCAGAAATGACCAACTTAGGTAGGTGGGATGGGAGGAGAGTGATTTCTAGGTATGTACAGAATCATAAAATAAGAAAGAGGACTGTGCAATTCAAAAACTGCAATCAGGCCAGTTGGACTAGAGATTAATGAGATGGGGCAAATGCTTGAGATGAGATTGGAAGGGTTGGCAGTGACAAATCATGACTCTCTTGATGATATTTGGGTTGTTCCAACTTTCACTTAAACAATGCTGCAAAACATACATATTTTGCAATTGTGTGTTTCTATGAAACAAGTTCCTTAAAATGGGAATGATGGGTAAATGGTTAAAAACAGTTAAATTTTGACCATCCAAAAACATTGCACTAATTTAAACTCTTGCCAACCATATAAACTAGTGTCTGGTTCCTCACATTCTCATCAACACAGTGTGTTGTACATTTTAAAAACTGCCAACCTGGTAAATGAAAAATAATGTGCCAGATAGTCTATTCTTATTTATATTTCTTTAGTAGTTGAGCATCTTTATTTACTGGCCATTTGTATTCTTTCTTGAACTGTTTGTGCCCTTTGTCTATTTTTCTATTGGTATTTTAATACCATTTATTTTAATTTGAAAAAAGTTTGTATATATCTTTTATGAACTGCTTCACAATCAAATATTTTGGCTTCAATAATAGTTCTAGCAGGCTGGGCACGGTGGCTTATGCCTGTAATCTCAGTACTTTGGTAGGCCGAGGCGGGTGGATCACTTGAGATCGGGAATTCGAGACCAGCCTAACCAACATGGTGAAACTTCATCTCTACTAAAATACAAAAATTAGCTGAGCGTGGTGGTGTGCACCTGTAATCCCAGCTACTTGGGAGGCTGAGGCAGGAGAATCACTTGAACCCAGGAGGCAGAGGTTGCAGTGATCCGAGATTGCACCACTGCACTCCAGTCTGGGTGACAGAGTGAGACTCCATCTCAAAAAAAAAAAAAAAAAAAAAAAGTTCTTGTTCTTTTATTTCTTCTTTTAAATAAAACCAGCTCAAGCCCTCATGCCCCAGAATGGTAGGAAGTCCTGTTTCATCATTCTTTGACTTCCCACTTCCCCAACATTATGTGAGAACCCAAGACCTATACTTATCCAATTCAACAGGAGGTCTACCTGACTTCCAATTCCCCTTAGATGCAGGGAAGAGCTTGTGACACTCAGCCTGCCACTGTTCTAAGTTCTTTTATTTAAAATATAGCATACTTATAAGTGACTATATGAGCAGCTGAATACCCATCATCCAAGCCAAGAAACAGAAAATGGCATAACTCAGATGACACCTGGTGCCCCTCTTCAATAGAACTCCCCCTTTACCCATCACAGATGCAACCCCTATCTTGAACACAAGCATTTATTTTACTATTGCCTTTTAAAATGTACATGTGTTTTCACACTCTTTCTATAGTTTCCTGCCTCAAACAAACTTTGATTCCCATTGGAACTTCCACTCCATTAATCTTACTGATTTTCTTAGGCCAGAGTGTGTGTGTGTTTTGTATCTGAGAAAACAGAAGCAATCAAAAGAGGCGTTTTACAGCTTCCCTCCTCTGTATCACCTGGTCAGCCTCCTCTGTATTCACAGGCTCTGGTCACTGAGTAGGCTGCCTGTCCTTTCTCCTAAGGAAGCATCCAGGCCCTCATCTACTCAAGGGCATTCATCCATTTTTGCTTATTCTCCTGCATCATTTTTATTTTCTCTGCTGGATTACTCAATCGGCACCAAATATGGCATAGTACCTCTCAACCAAAAATTAATAATAATTTCTCCCTGATTCTACATTCCCCTCAAATTATCTGGCACATTTGTCTGTTTCCCTTTTGAACAAAAATCGTCAAAAGTTATGAATTCTTGCTGCTTTGTTTTCTTTTCTTCCCGTTTATCTTTAAATTACTTTTTAGAATCACTTTTTAAGCTACAATTTTATAGAGTAAAATCCACTAATTTTAAGAGTGCAATTTGATGAATGTAAGTATCTCTGCCGTCATGATATAGAATACTTGCTTCATCACAAGAAATTCCTTTATGTGTCTTTTTAATCAACACCCTCCCCCTTCCACTACTACTCTCTGGTCTGGCAACAACTGACCTGCTTTCTATTACTACAGTTTTGTCTTTTAAAGAATTTAATATAAATGGAATCAAGCAGTAGTCTTAATGCATGCATGCAATAGTCTTTTGTGACCAGCTTCTTTTACATAGCATAATGCTTTTGAGATTCATCTATGCTATTGCATATGTCAGTAACTCATTCCTTTTTATTGCTGGGTAGTATTCCGTTGTATCATAGCACAATTTGTTTCTTCATTCACCAATTGTTACATATTGGGTTGATTCCACTTTGGGGCTGTTATGAACTACCCTGCTATAAATATTCAGGTACAAGTATTTGTGTGGACATATGTTATTTCTTTTGGGTAAATATCTGAAAGTAGAAATGCTGGGTTATGTAGTAAGTGTATGTTAACTTTATAAGGAATTGCCAAGCTGTTTTCCAAAGTGATTGTACCATTTTTGCATTTTCACCACTGATGTATGAAAGTTTCAATCGTTCCCCATCCTCACCAACATTTGGTATTATCTGTCTTTTTAATTTTAGCCATTCTAGAGGGTATGTAATGGTATCTTGTTTTAGTTTAATTTTTATTTTATCTGAAGACTAATGATGTTGAGTATGTGTTCATGTGCTTGCTTTACATATTAGTCCATTTTCACACTGCTAATAAAGACATACCCAAGACAGGGAAGAAAAGGAGGTTTTAATGGACTCACAGTTCCATGTGGCTGGGGAGGCCTCACAATCATGGCAGAAGGCTAGGGGGAGCAAGCCACATCTTACGTGGATGGCGGCAGGCAGAGAGGAGCTTGTGTAGGGAAACTCCCCTTTTTAAAACCATCAGATCTAGTGAGACTTATTCACTATCATGAGAACAGCACAGGAAAGACCTACCCCCATGATTCAATTATCTCCCACCAGGTTCCTCCCACAACACATGGGAATTCAAGATGAGATTTGGGTGAAGACACAACCAAACCATATAATTTGCCATACATATAGTGCGTTTTTTAGTGAAGTGTCTGTCCGTACCTCTTGCCCATTTTTAAAAAACTTTGTTGTCTTGGCCTTTATTGGGTTATAAGAATTCTTTATATAATCTGGATATATTTTTGATGGACATATTTTGAAAATATATTCTCTCAGTTGATGGCTTGCTTTTTGATTTTTTAAGTAGTGTCTTTTGAAGATCCAAAATCTGAAATCCTCCAAAATCCAAAAGTTTTTGAGTACTGAAATGACACCACAAATAGAAAATTTCACACCTAACCTCACATAACAGGTTGCAGTCAAAACGCAGGGAGGGGCACAATACAAAATTTATTCAGTGTCCCCAAGGAAAAAAATAAAATTACCTTAAGGCTATATGTATAAGGAGTATACAAACATAAATAAATTTCGTGTTTAGATTTGGGGCCCATCCCCAAAATGTCTCATTGTGTATATGCAGATATTCCAAAAATTCAAAATCTGAAACACTTCTGGTCCCAAGTATTTCAGATAAAGTATACTCAACCCATAGTATAAGAACCTTAAAATAGGTTTCCAGACGTTGTAAATTTTATCTTTTTAGGTGTTGGATATTTTTATCTTCCTATAAAATATGCCTGAGCTTTGTTCTGGGATACAGTTAAGTTACTCAAAAATAGTTTTATTCTTTTGGATCTTCCTTTTATGACTGGTTAAGTGAATCCAGAGCCATGTTATTTGTATGGCTATTCTCCACTACCAAGGTAAAACCTTCCTTGGTATTCTACGAGATTCCTCATAAATTATGAGTTTTTCTAGTCTCTCGGTGGAAACAGGCACTATTTCTGCTTCTGTGTGAGCACCAAGGACCGTTCTTTAATGCTTTCAGATCCCCTACCCTCAAGCTTTGGGTAGTTTCCTCATATCATGAGCTGGTTAGCACTCTGCTGAACTTGAGGGAACCTCTGCAGATTTCCAGGTTCTGTCTCTCCTCTTTGAACTCTGTCTTGTAAACTCTAGCCACGTTGGTCTCACTGGACTCTCAGGTCCATCTCCTTAATTCAGAGAGTCCACCGAACTTGACCTGGGTTTTCCCTCTCTGACTGTGGAATGGATCCTACCTCAAGGTGGTAAAGTGGGGCAAGAGTAGGGCTCACTCATTTTTCCCAAGTCTCAGTGATCACTGTCCTTAATTCTCTGATAGTCAGTGTCTTAAAAACTATTTCAATATATTTTGTCTGATTTTTAAAAATCGTTTCAGAAGGGAGGATAAATCCAGTTCTTGGTACTCTATCTTGGACAAAAGTGGACGTTCCGATAAAAAACTTTCAGCAGGCTGGGGGTGATGGCTCAAGCTTGTAATCCCAGTACTTTGGAGGCCGAGGTGGGTGTATCACCAGAGGTCAGGAGTTCGAGACCAGCCTGACCAATATGGTGACACCCCGTCTCTAGTAACAATACAAAAATTAGCCAGGTGTGGTGGCACACGCCTGTAATCCCAGTTACTCAGGAGGCTGAGAAAGGAGAATTGCTTGAACCCAGGAAGCGGAGCTTGCAATGAGCTGAGATAGCGCCACTGCACTCCAGCCTGGACAACAGAGTGAGACTCCCTCTCAAAAAAAAAAAAAAAAAATTTCAGCAGATTAGTAACAGTAGCCAAGTTAGAATGATCATCCTGACTGTAATGTAGGGAATATACTACACAAAAGCAAAATTAAGTGTAGGAAGCACAGTCATGGCTGGAACTAGGGTAAGGCAAGGGAGGCAATATAACACACAAAAATTAAGGAGGCACTGACTGTCAGGCTCATGCAGATGCCAACCCCGTAATTGTAACACGTTGATAGTGAATGCTTCCTTAAACTGTGTCCTAGGCACCTCCCTCACCTTAGCATGTCAGGGACCTAGTCCTGACCCCAAGAACACTTAAGCAGCTTTTGGAACAAATGAAAGATGATGATGCTTTAAACAAATGTCACTGCAAGAAAGACCAATAGTAGATACATTTGAAATATATTTAGAAAGTAGAATCAACAGCATTTGGTGACTAATTGGATGTGGAAAGAGGAAGAAGTCAAATATGATTCCCAGGTAATAGTGAGCTGGAGCTGCTCATACTGGTTGGTAAGAGCCAGCTGTTAAATACCCTGAAATTTTGTGAGCTACTCAACAAATGTCGGTAGCTAAAAATCTATTACAGTGAGAATATTTACTATCTAAATCAGCCAATAATACAAATTAGGTCTCCCCCTCTACCACCAGAGCCAGTTTACAAGCATCCCATGGCTTCCAGGTTTATTTGGTGAATTTATCCACCCTCTTTTCCTAGAATCCCTAACCATCATATCAATTTCCACTGTTATCTAGACTTTTTTTCCCTTCAAACTCAAGTCTAAGAGAGAAAGATTGAAAGATAGTAGGAAAGGGATCTTGTGTCTTATTCCGTATGGTAACCTTAGGGTCAAGCACAGTGTCTGAGACATAACAAGTGCTAGGTATTTATGGACTCTTGTAGTTACCCTCCCATTCCATATACAACACTAAACCAAAAGGAACCCCACCTACACCATAGGGAACACCATACCCACTTCAATGAATCCTGAACAGCACTCCAGAATAAAGGATTTGCAGGCAGAATGGTAAATTCTAGAGCCAGATTAGACATTTTTCTGAAACCCAGCCAGATAACTAACCAAGGTCTATTTGTCAGATCCAGCCCAAACCTGTTCTTTTCTCAGACCTGAATCCCTATGAATAGATGTCTTTGGATATAATCTAGTCAAGAAACTTTCTAAAGGAAGCATTCTATTTTTCTGACACACAATCCAAATCTTCTAGTGGCTCTTGTGCTCTCCTTTACTCGTTACTCTCTTCTGTATTCTAGCTTTCTACCCTCGGTTTCCTTGGTAAACTTCTTTACTCTTGATATTTTGACTTTTTCTTTGTGCTGCTTTCCTCGTTTGCTCCTAAATTACTTCCTGATAAAACTTGAGTAAGCATCATCAGTGCTACACACTCCATTTGGAAGGTTACATCTCGTGTTTCAGTTTCAGTCTCTGCAGAAACCTTAAGGATTAGCGTAACTGTGGTGTGATTCTATTTCTATTAGATGAGCACCTTCAGTGCTCAGTTGACTTGTTTTTTATGTGTGTTGTCATACTATCTGAGTAGACGAGTTTTTCAAGTCCAAGTAAAAAGTTGAGCCCAATGGCAGAAAGTGACTATTTCAATAAGCTAAAAGATGGATCCACAGTCTCCTTTCTTCTTTTTGTTATGCCCAGGTTGAGGGTAAGAGTGACTTGATCAAACAAGATTGTAATTCCTTCTTCTTTCTCTCTCAGATTTCACCACACCACACAACACATCGGGACGTTCAGCTCCGCCCTCCACAAATGTCCGGAGTGCAGACCAAGAGAATGGAGAAATAACCCTTGTAAAGCGTCGTATATTTGGCCACAGGATTATCACTGTCAACTTTGTGATCAATGATCTATATTTCTTTTCTGAAATGGAGAAGTAAGTTTCCCACTTCTCCTTCTTCTGCCCTGAAAATGACTTTTCATCCTTAGGACTGCCCAGCAGAAACTGGCTTGATCTGTTAGAGACACAGTGATTTCAGCCCTGTCCAGTAAGAGTCTCTCCTTCTGAAAATCTTACTGAATGCTGCCACTCAATTGATTTCTATTTTTCTTTTCTTTGGGTGCTAAAAGCTCTTCAGTATTCCAGAAATTCCACTGTTAAAATGCAGTTACTTAGTCCCAGAAAAGGGAGCATGTTTTTCTCCATTATTTACAAATGTGAAAAAGTCCTATTATATAACACCATGAGACCAATATTCTTTAGTCAAAGCCAGGAATTATAATAATACAAATTGTGTGTGTGTCTGTATGACATTAAACAGATATTTTTAAGTTAAGACATATTAGCGTATATTAATTCACCTGTCAATTTTTTTTTACCAGTCAAATTTTTTATGTAAAGCCAAAGTCAATCCAAAATGGGAGGTCTGTAAATTTTTCTTGTATAGACTATACCCCAAAAGCTGTCTACTAATTTTTTTTTATTGATACATAATAGATTTACATATTTTGGAGATGTATGTGATATTTTGATATACTCATATAATGTGTAAAGATCAATCAGAGTAATTGAGATATCCATCATCTTCTTTATTTTTTCTTTATGCTAGACAGATTCAATTATTCTCTCCTAGATATTTTGAAATGTACGATAGATGATTATTAACTGTAGACACCCTACTGAGCCATTGAACACTAGGTCTTATTTCTTCTATCTAACTGTGTATTTGTACCTCTTGATCAAACTGTCTTCATCACCCCACCCCCTACCCTTCCCAGCTTCTGGTAACAACCTGAGATCCACTTTTTTAGCTCCCACATATGAGTGAAAACATGTGATATTTGTCCTTCTGTGTTTGACTTATTTCACTTAACATAATCACCTACAGCTCCACCCATGTTGCTGCAAATGACAGGATTTTGTTCTTTTCTGTGGCTTAATACTATTTTATTGTGTATCTGTATACACCATATTTTCTTTAACCATTCATCCACTGATGGGCACATAGGTTGATTCCATATTCCAGCTATTGTGAATAGTGCTACAATAAACATGGGAGTGCAAATATCTCTTCAACATACTCATTTTCTTTCCTTTGGATATATACCCAGTATTAGGATTGCTGGATGACGTGGTAGTTCGACTTTTAGCTTTTTGAGGAAGCTCCATACTGTTTTCCACAGTGGCTATACTAATTTACGTTGCCACCAACCAGGTACAAGATTTCCCCTTTTTACACATGCTCACCAGCATCTGTTATTCCCTGTCTTTTTGATAATAGCCACTTTAACTAGGGTAAGATGATATCTCGTTGTGGTTTTGACTTGCGTTTCTCTTATGATTTGCGATCTTAGCAGTTTTTCATATACCTTTTGGGCATTTGTATATCTTTTTTTGAGAAATGTCTATTCAGATATTTTGCACATTTAAAAAATCAGATTATTTGGGTTTTTTGTTATTGAGATGTTTGAGCTCCTTATATATTCTGGTTATTAATCTCTTGTCAGATGGATAGTTTGCAAATATTTTCTCCCATTCTGTGGGTTGTCTCTTTACTTTGTTGATTGTTTCCTTTGCTGTGCAGAAGCTTTTTAGCCTGATGTCATCCATTTGTGTGTTTCTGCTTTGGCTCCCTATGCTTCTTACACAAAAACCTTTGCCCAAACCAATGTCCTGCCATGTTTCCCCAATGTTTTCTTCCAGTAGCTTCAGAGTTTTAGATTTAAGCCTTTAGTACATTTTTATTTGATTTTTTTATATGGTGAGAGATAGGTGTCTGTTTTCATTCTGCTGCATATGGACATTCAGTTTTCCTATCACCATTTATTGAAGAGATGATCCTTTCCCCCATTGCACATTCTTGGCATCTGTGTCAAAAGTGTGTTGGCTGCAAAGGCATGGATTTATACCTGAATTGTCTATTCTGTTCCACAGGTCTATGTGTCTGTTTTTATGCCAGCACCATGCTGATTTAGTTACTATAGCTTTGTAGTATATTTTGAAGTAAGCTAGAGTGATGCCTCCAGCTTTGTTCTTTTTGGTCAGGATTGCTTTGACTATTCAGGGTCTTTTGTGGTTCCGTGTAAATTTTAGGATTGTTTTTATCTATTTCTGTGAAGAATGCCATTGGTATTTTGATAGGGATTGCACTGAATCTATAAATTTCTTTGGGTAGTATAGACATTTTAATAATATTATGTTTTCCAATCCATGAGCATGGAATATACTTCAATTGTGTGTGTGTGTGTGTGTGTGTGTCTTCTTCAATTTTTTCATCAGTATTTTCCTTGTATATATTTTTCAGTTCTTTGTTTAAGTTAATTCCTAGGTATTTTATGCTTTTTGTAGCTATTGTCAGTGAGATCACTTTCTTGATTTCTTTTTCAGATTGTTCATTGTTGGTGTATATAAATGCTTCTGATTTTCACATGTTGATTTTTTATTCTGCAACTTTACTGAATGTCTGAGTTCTAATAGACTGTTGGTGAAGTCTTTAGGTTTTTCTAAAGATAAGATTATGTCAGCTGTGAACAAGGCTAATTTGACTTCTTCCTTTCCAGTTTGGATGCCCTTTATTTCTTTCTCTTGCCTAATTGTTCTGGCTAGAACTTCCACTACTATATTGAATAAGAATAGTGAGAGTGGGCATCCTTGACTTGTTCCAGATCTTAGAGGAAAAACTTTCAATTTTTCCCCATTCTATATGATGTTAGCTGTGGGTTTATCATATATTTGCATTTATTATTTTGAGGTATATTTCTTCCATACCCAATTTGTTGATGGTTTTTATCATAAAGAGATGTTGAATTTTATTGAATGCTTCATCATCTATTGAAATGATCATATGGCTCTTATTCTTGATTGTGTTAATGTGATATATCACATTTATTGATTTGCGTATGTTGAATCATCCTTGTATTCCTGGGATGAATCCCATTAGATCATGGTGAATGATCTTTTCAATGTGTTGTTGAATTTGGTTTGCTAGTATTTTGTTGAGGCTTTTTGCATCTGTGTTCATCAGTGATATTGGCCTGTAGTTTTCTTTTTTTGCTGCATCCTTCTCTGGTTTTGGTATTGGGTCAATGTTGGCCTTGTAGAATGAGTTTTTAGTATTCTCCCTTTTGAATTTTTTGAGTTTGAGCAGAAGTAATATTAATTTTTATTTAAATTTTTGGTAGAATTAATGCCATCAGGTCCTGGCATTTTCTTTGATGGGAAACTTATTATGGCTTCAATCTTGTTACTCATTATCTGTTCATTTGAGTTTTCTATGTCCTCTTGATTCAACCTGGTAGTTTTTATGTGTCTAAGAATTTATTCATTTCTTCTAGGATTTCCAATTTGTTGGTGTATAGTTGTACATCATAATCTCTGATGACTATGTCTCTTTTTTGTTTCTGATTTTATTTATTTGGATCTTCTCTCTGCCTTTATCAGTCTAGCTAAAGGCTTAATGATTTTGTATATATTTTTAAAAAACCAACTTTTTGTTTCATTAATCTTCTGTATTTTTTAGTCTTAATTTCATTTATTTCTGCTCTGATATTTATTATTAATATTTTATTCTTTCTACTAATTTGGGTTAGGTTTGTTCTTGTTTTTTAATTCCTTGAGGGCAACATTAGGTTGTTTATTTGAAGTCTTTCTACTTTTTTGATGTAAGTATTTATTTTCTAAACTTTCCTCTTAGTACTGCTTTTGTTGTATCCCATAGATTTTGGAATGTTGTATTTCCATCTTCATTTGTTTCAAGGAATTTTTAAATTTTCTCCTTTATTTCTTCACTGACCCATTGGTCATTCAGGAGCATGTTGTTTAATTTCCATGTACTGTAGAAAACAGTTTCCAAGGTTCTGCTTGGTATTGATTTCTGGTTTTTTTCCATCATGGTCAGATAGGATGCTTGATTTTATTTCTACTTTGGAAATTTGTTGAGACTTGTTTTGTGGTCTATTTTGAAGAATGTTCCATGTGCTGATGAAAAGATTGTATATTCTGTAGCAGTTGGGTGAAATGTTCTGTAAATGTCAGTTAGGCCTATTTGGTGTGGTGTGTAGTTTAACTGCAATTTTTTGTTGTTGTTGATTTTCTGTCTGGATGATCTGTCCATTACTAAGAGTGGGGTATTGAAATTTCCTACTATTATTGTATTGCAACCTTTCTCTCCCTTTAGATCTTTTAATGTTTGCTTTATATACTTGGGTGCTCTCATGTTGGATGCATCGATATTTATAATTGTTATATCCTCTTACTGAATTGACCCCTTTATCATTATATAATAACTATGCCTCTTTTTAGAGTCTTCAACTTGTAGCCTATTTTATCTGATATAACTATAGCTATCCCAGCTCTTTTTTTGGTTTCTACTCACATAGAATATCTTTTTCCATCCCTTCACTTTTAGTCTATGTGTGTTTTTATAGGTGAAGTGGATTTCTTGTAGGTAGCATGTAGTTGGGTCTTGTTTCTTTATCCGTTCAGCCACTGTATGTCTTTTAATTAGAGAATTGAGTCTATTTGCAGTCAACATTCTTATTAATAAGTAAGAACTTACTACTGCCATTTTGTTGCTTGTTTTCTGGTTGTTTTTGAACTCCTCTCTTTCTTTCTTACTGTCTTCCTTTGTGATTAAGTAATTTTCTCTGGTACTGTATTTTAATTCATTGCTTTTTATTTTTAGTGTAACTATCATAGGTTTCTGCATTGTGGTTACTATGAGGCTTACCAAAAATATTTTGTGGATATAACAAATTATTTTAAAGAGATGACAACTTATCTTACATCACAAAGAAAAGAATAGAAACAAAGAAAAAACTAAAATGAATCTCTACACTTTAACTCCATCTTCTCAATATTTGGACATTTTTTCTCAATTTGCATATTTTATATTGCTTGTCTCTTATCAGATTGCTTTAGCTATTGTTCCTTCTGACAAATTTGTCTTTTAGGCTTCATGCTAGAGTTATGAGTGAATTGCACACCACAATTACTATATTAGAATATTCTGGATTGGTCTGTGCACTCACTTTTACAAATGAGTTTTATACCTTCAAAGGCTTCCTTCTTGCATGTTAGTGTCATTTTCTTTCAGAATAAAGAACTCTCTTTAGCATTTCTTGTAAGACATGTCTGTTGGTCATGAATTCTCTCAGCTTTTGTTTGTCTAGGAAAGGCTATCTCTCCTTCATAGTTGAAGGATAGCTTTGCTGGATACAGTACTCTTGGATGGTGGGTTTTTTTTTTTTTTTTTTGCACTTTGAAAATGTTTTCTCAAATTTTCCTGGCCTTTATGGTTTCCATTGAGAAGTCTGTTGCCAGATGAATTGGAGCTTCTTTATATGTTATTTTCTTCTTTTTCTGCTTTTAGGATTCTCTTTGTCCTCGACTTTTAAGAGTTGATTACTATAATACTTGGGGTAGTCTTATTTGGGTCAAATTTATTTAATGTTCTCTGGCCTTCCTGTACCTAAACATGTATGTCTTTGTCAAGTTTTAGAATGTTTTCTGTTATTGTTTTGAATAAGTTTTCTTTTCCTTGCTCTTGCTCAACTCCCTCTTGAACACCAATAATTTTTAGATTTGCTCTTTTGAAGTAATTTTGTATATCTTGTAGGTGTCTTCATTACTTTTCATTCTTTTTACTTTTTTCTCCTCTGTCTCATTATATTTGAGTTCTGAGATAGTGCTGGTAATAATCTCAGTACTATTTGTTTGTTTTGAGTTTCCATATGGGAGAATGAAGCCAACTTGCTTCTATGCTAACATTTTGGAACCTAAAGTGTCTGTCTACTGATTTGAATTTTTATTTCTTTAAAGTGGAACAGAATTTAAAGATTACTGTGAAGCAATTTAATCCTTCTGCATTTTTATACCTTTTTTTATGTTTCAAACTGCCTGGCCACACCTAACTCAACAGTATTTTGTTTTTGTTTTTGTTTTTGTTTTTATGAGACGGAGTCTCACTCTGACTCCAGGCTGGAGTGTGGCACCATCTTGGCTCACTTCAACCTCTGCCTCCCGGGTTCAAGCGATTCTGTTGCCTCAGCCTCCCAAGTAGCTGGTACTACAGGCACATGCCACCATGCCCAGCTAATTTTTGTATTTTTAGTAGAGATGGGGTTTCACCGTGTTGGCCAGGATGGTCTCGATCTCCTGAAATCATGATCGCCTGCCTCAGCCTCTCAAAGTCCTGGAGTTACAGGTGTGAGCCACTGCACCCAGCCAACAACACTTTTTTAAAAAGCTACTTGCCTTCATTAGAATTTCCAAAACATTCTAACTTGTTTTCACAGAAATAATAACTTTTCTTTAATGTTCATATTTTATCAGTTTTCACAAGTTACTAATTATAGCAATTATAGTTACTAATTATCTTTACAATAGGGAAAGACACTTGGGAAGCAACACAACTCCTGGTACACATTCACTTCTACTAGTTTGAGAAAGGTGAGAGTGTACTAAAGGTGTCCCACTAATCTATGCAGTCAGCATGTCATGGGCATCAGTCAGTGTGTTTTTCAAAAATGTAGACACCTGATAACTCATGCATCAGTTAGAAGAGTTTGGTTAAGAGATCTTCTACTCACCCCAGTGATGGATTTAGCTCATTTCCACAGATGCTTGTTGATTGCTCACTCTTTACTGAACACTGGGTTTGACACTGGATATACAAAAAACAACTATGACGTGCTCTGTACTTCTAAGATCCCGCAAACTAAAGAGGATGGCAGAAAAGACACAAACAAAAGTTAGGAAGTGTCTCAGGATGATAGGTGCTATGGGAGAATCAGGCACAGGAAGTATATTTAGACAACTGTAAGTCCTCAGGTATGGTTTCTTGGGAGACCCAAAATTCTTGGGTAATCTAAGCTAAATTTTGAAGGAAGAGTAGGGGTTAGTCAGATAATAAAGGATGTAGGGGGAGGTAATGGAGTAGCAGAGGGAGATACTAGTCAGAGTGAATAGCCTCACCTGCTGCTGCTCCGATTCCCACCACATTACGTCTTCTTCCTCGCTTGACCTCTACAAACTATTCTCTGTATAGCAACCAGCATAGCCTATTAAAAACATAAACCAGACTAGATCATTCTCCTGCCTAAAATGTTCTACTGGCAGCAGGGCGCGGTGGCTCATGCCTGTAGTCCCAGGACTTTGGGAGGCCGAGGTGGGCGGATCATGAGGTCAAGAGAGTGAGACCATCCTGGGTAACACAGTGAAATCCCGTCTCTACTAAAAATACAAAAAATTAGCCAGGCGTGGTGGCGGACGCCTGTAGTCCCAGCTACTCAGGAGGCTGAGGCAGGAGAATGGCGTGAACCCAGGAGGCCGAGCTTGCAGTGAGCCGAGATTGCACCACTGCACTCCAGCCTGGGATACAGAGCGAGACTCCATCTCAAAAAAAAAAATATTCTACTGGCTTCCCATTACCACTGGAATTAAGTCCAAACCTCCTCTCATTGCCTAAAGTGCTCTACAGGAGTGGGACCTGCCTGCATCTCAGGGCTTGCCTCAGGTCAGCACAGGAGAGGGAAGAGCAAGATAGTCCTTAGGCCTTGAAGTCATTAGAAGTGCAATGCTGCAGGGCCAGAATGGGTAAAGAAGGGAAGGTGGGATAAACAAGGGGGTTTGTGGTGAAGAAATTCACTTGAAGGGGCACTTGACATGTTATCTGACCTGTGATAAGTGCTCAGTATTTGCCAGTGGATGAATTATGACTGAATGAATAAAGTCACAACCTGGCCTAGAACTGGCCTTGCCTTTTTTGGGCCAGAAATGAGTCTAGGCTGGGTGCCTTGTTAGTCACTGTTTTCATCTTCTCCTCCTGATTTCCTACTTCACATTTCTTTTTTAGATTTAATGATCTGGTAAGTTCAGCCCACATGCTGCAGGTCAACCGGGCATACAATGAGAATGATGTGATCCTAATGCGGTCCAAAATGAACATTATCCAAAAACTCTTCCTGAATTCTGACATCCCTCCAAAGCTGAGGGTAAGAAAGACTCCCACTCCACTCTGGCCTTTCACCAAGAAGCATTTCCCCAACAAGGACAATTAGAAAGCTAATTGCCAGGCATCTCATAAGTCCTGGCCAACTACATATTAGCAACTCCATGAAAACCGTCTGCCTTTTGGAGAGGGGGTGGTCATCGGGTTCTGGGGGCCAGGAGAGGTTTTCTGCTTTCCCGTGGAGCCTCCACCAGTGACAGGCTCCCATTCTGTGGGTAGGTGAATGTCCCTGAGTCCCAGAAGGATGCCATCCTTTCTGCCATCACAGAGGGCTACCTAGATCGGAGCATCTTCCACGGGGCTATCATGTCTGTCTTTCCCATCGTTATGTACTTCTGGAAAAGGTAACTGTTTCTCCTTATTCAGTGACTGCTAGATCAGGAAAACACACTTAGTTTGGAGAGAGTTTTCTGCCTTCCTCTAGCACTCTGTTTCATAGTTTCCAGTTTCTAGGGGAAACTAAGATGGTGTTTTCTTATCCTATTCACCTCACTCCATCCCTCACACAGAACACCAAACACTGAATCCACAGATGGAAGGCAGAGTAAGACTGAGAGCCAAATGCCTGGTTTCCCACCCCTCCTCTTTCCATGCTTGCTTGGAGCAAGAACGTGAGGTTTTCTTAGGCCTGGGTTTCTCACAAGAAGGTAAGAGTGAACCACAGCCCCTTGGGGAGAAATTCTGTCAAGACTAACACAACTGCTTGAGCTTAAGAAGCTACATGAAGAAAGTAAGCCAGAAGTGTTTTGCTCTGTTATGCCCAAATCCCCGTAATTACCACTGAGGGGGCACAGTTGCTAGATACTCCCATTATCAAGAGGAGCTAGACATTGAAATGTGTATTTCATCTCTCCCAAGGTTAAAGTGGCAAGTATGGCAACTAACAAAACTAAAACATGGTGAAGAACCTGTGAAGGCCAAATACCAAAAATGAAACAAGCAAAATATATGCAGATGTTTTGCGGCCAAATGCATTCTGTGGCCCACTGGTTTCTAACCTGTCCTGTGGAGATTTGGCCTGAGCCTTCCCAGCTGGTCATTTATTCCTGTGGTCTGCCAGAGTTCCAGCTCATATCTTCCACATGGTGAATGGCAGTGCCTTGGGTGGTAGTGACCAGAGGACACCTGCCTGAAATGTTCCCAGACAAAGCTAATCAGGACACTTAGATTATCATGTGACTTGGACTCTTAGAAGTTCCCATCTTCCACCAAAAAAAAAAAAAGTTACTTTATTAAAATAGAAGTGTGAAATTGCTTACCAATCTCTCACCTTTATTTTAAAATCCTTAAGATAATAAATTATTTAATACAGAACCGAAAGAAGTACAAAAATCTAACTTCAAGACAAGCAATTTAATCTTTTGAACATCAAATGTTGTCTAGAACTTAATTCTGGTTCTCCTAGCAAGGACTAAATAGATATTCACCCAGAGACTTTTGGAGAGATTGGGAACCTCTGGGAAATATGTGCTTCTCTTGAATAAGCCAGTGTTTAGCTGTCTCCCATGTGCTTAGAGAAATGAGACATGCTTTAGGGAGGCTTTGGATTCCTGTTCCTCCTGCAGTTTCTTTATTTACTTTCCTACATACTTATAAAGAAATTTATGTTATGCAAACTGTGTTTACATATATTATCTTAAATGAACCTCTCCACAACCCTACACAGTGGGTGGGGAGGAGTATTATTATCCCTGTTTTACAGATGAGGAGACTGAGGTTCAGAGTGGTTGAGGGACTTGACTAGAATCACTTGGTAAGTGGTAAAACCAGCATTAGAAACCAGGTCTCTTGGTCTCTCATCACCATAAATAATGCATGTGTGGCATACTGGGAGGTCCATTAGGGGAAGGAGACCCAGTTCAGCAAGTGAAATGGGAAAAGCCTACTGGGATAGAACAGACTGTCCCTCAAGGAGAGGGGAGGAGGACAGCAGGCAAAACCACCAGATCCAAAGTGCCATAGAAAATAAATTCAGTCTTAGCCAAGATTGACCTCCAAGGGGTCCAATCCAAGGACTAGTTGAAGGTAGGGATAACAAAGGGCTTGGGGCCAGGAGGGAAGAGATGATGGGGAGTATTGCACAGGCTTCTAGAGAACATAAAGGTCATAAAGAGTACATAAATCTGAGTTCACATGAGAAACCAGATCTATTCCAGGGAAGGGCCCACTGGGAATACAGTGAGGTGGTCAAGGCTGTCAGTAAGGGGCAGGGTGGAAACTAGGATTAGGACCTGAGCAAAAGCCCTTTGGACACTCTGGCTATACCAGGTGGGGTTAGATAGGGATGTCAGAGTCTGATGCTGGGGTGCACCCCAGGGGTTAACCTCACCCCAAGCCTCAGGATAGCAGGCCCTTTACAGGCTCCATTCACTGATGGTTCCAGAAAGAAGCCCCAACAAACTGCCCATGCCAGGCCCGCGCTGGAGCCAGGTCTGGACAAAGATATGGCCTCAGAACAAAGGCCACTGGCAGGTAGCACCCCAAGGCCAGGATGCTCTCCTCTTCTCTGTTGGACACCCACATTCTCTGAGGACTGGCCCGGCCCCGTTTCCCCTGTGCTCGGTGCTCCAGCCCCCTCCACTGGGGGTTCCCTCCTATGACCAGAAGCCATTCTTCCCACAGGTTTTGTTTCTGGAAGGCGACCAGCTCTTACTTACAGTATAGGGGGAAAAAGTTCAAGGACAGAAAAAGCCCTCCTAAATCTACGGACAAGTATCCTTTCTCGAGTGGAGGTAAGCTCCACCACGACTCACAGCCCCATTCTCTAGCAACCAAGACTTGCGAAGAGAAAGCAAGGGCCCAAGGGGCCAAATTCAAGACTTCCTCGAGGGTGTTTTCTGGAGCCGGGACAGCTCATTTACTTGGCCCTCAGGGAGGCAGAGCACTCAGGGTAAAGCATGAATTACCTGTCACTAGCAGTGCTAGCAGAGGGTACCTCTCCCTAGCAATAACTCCGGGATGCCTCTGTGCATGCCGGTCACAGTCTATGTTGAGGGTACATGGAGAGGATGATCTGCTTTTCTGCTGCTTGAGAAGCCCCCTGCTCTATCTCCATTAAACCTTCCCATTAAGAAAGCATTTATTTTATAGCGTTAAGTGACAACATTAAAAACTGCATATATATAGTTTTAATGTGATAAATGTGTTTTTATGCATATATAATTTTTATGACAGCAGACATATATATGTAAAAAAACAGATATATAAAAGCATACACATATTTACTTATGTACAAATTTATAAAAAATAAGTATGCATACATATATATATATACACACACACACAGCCATGCACCACATAATGATGTTTCAGTCAATAATAAACCATATATACAATGGTAGTCTCATAAAATTATAACACTGTATTTTTACTGCGCTTTTTCTATGTTTAGATATATTTAGACGCACAGATACCATGGTGTCACAATTGCAACAGCATTCAGTACAGTAGCATGCTATATAGGTTTGTAGCTTAGCAGCAATAGGTTATTCCATAAAGCCTGAGTGTGTAGTGGGCTCTGCCATTTGGTTTGTGTAAGTACATTCTATGATATTCACACAACCACAAAATCACCTAATGACACATTTCTCAGAATGTATCTCTGTCATACAGCTGTGATTGGTACTTGAGCAAAAGGGAATTTTTTTTTGAGATGGAGTCTCGCTCTGTGTCCCAGGCTGGAGTGCAGGGGCGCAATCTCGGCTCACTGCAAGCTCTGCCTCCTGGGTTCATGCCATTCTCCTGCCTCAGCCTCCCGGGTAGCTGGGACTACAGGCACCTGCCACTGTGCCCAGCTAATTTTTTGTATTTTTAGTAGAGATGGGGGTTTCATCATGTTAGCCAGGATGGTCTCGATCTCCTGACCTTGTGATCTGCCCGCCTCAGCCTCCCAAAGTGCTGGGATTACAGGTGTGAGCCACCACGCCCTGTGCAAAAGGGAATTTTAACAAGGAAGAGGTTCGTGAACAGGGCAGTGGCTGGTGAGGACAAGGCTGGGTGTCTTTCAGGGGAAAGCTCTGAAAACCAAAGAAAACAGGTCTGTGAATCTGGGAACGGCATCAGAGAGTCATAATGTACAAGCTGCGAGACCTTGAGCATGGTGCTCCCCTCTCTCAGTCTCACATCCCTGATCTCATGTCTCAGCCCATTTTGTGTTACTAAAACAAAATACCTCATATTAGGTAATTCATAAAGAAAGGAATGTATTTGGCTCATGATTCAGGGGACTGGGAAGTCCAAGAGCATGACACTAACATCTGGCAAAGGGCTTTATGCTGCATCACCCCATGGTGGAAGGCAGAAGGTCAAGAGAGTGTGAGAGAGAACAAGAGACAGCTGAACTCACCTTTATAACAAACCCACTCCCATGATAATGGCAATAATCCATTCATGCGGGCAGACCCCTTGTGGCTTCATCACCTTTTTTTTTTTCAAGATGGAGTTTTGCTCTTGCTGCCCAGGCTGGCAATGGAGTGCAATGGCATGATCTTGGCTCACCACACCCTCCACCTCCTGGGTTCAAGCGATTCTCCTGCCTCAGCCTCTCAAGTAGCTGGAATTACAGGTGCACACCACCATGCCCAGCTAATTTTGTATTTTTAGTAGAGATGAGGTTTCGCCACGTTGGTCAGGCTGGTCTCAAACTCCTGACCTCAGGTGATCCACTTGCCTCGGCCTCCGAAACTGCTGGGATTAGAGGCATGAGCCACTGTGCCTGGCCAGCCTCATCACCTTTTAAAGGTCTTGCCTCTTAATACCATCTCTGTGGCAATTAAATTTCAACATGTTTTGGAGGCAACATTCAAATCATAGCATCTCACATGCAAAGGTTTAGATTTAGATAATGTTTTATCATTAACATTTTATAATCTAAGTGTGTTAAACAAGAGCTTTATTGCTTACTTAGAAAGATTTATTTCAGTAGGAGTTGTTGCAAGTGTTTTTAGTGCTTGTTTTTGTCCTTCCTCAGGAGACAATGCCATCTTAAGGTTCACCTTGCTCAGAGGTATTGAGTGGTTGCAGCCTCAACGGGAAGCAATAAGTTCAGTTCAAAATTGTGAGTTGGAATTGGATCCCCACTGATAGTTTGCTATTCAATCAGAGGGGGACTTTAAAACCAGCTTGGCCAATCCCCTTATTGACAATAAGGAGACTGAGACCCCCAAAATGTGAAGTAACTTGCTGAAGATCACATAGCTTATGAGTGGCAGAGAGGAGGTGAAAATTTAGTCTCCTGACCTCCTTCCATGGCTCTGTGAGCGACTCTCATCTAAATAATCCTGTCTTCTTGGTTTTTGTAACCCTGGGAAGGCAGGTACCTTAAGCTTCTCTATATCTCTGCTGACTCCTCTTCTCATTTCCAGGCATGACGTATGATCTTTATTAAGAGACTATCACAATGTCCTAATTGTTACTTCCCCCTCACACTGAGACCAACTGCTGGTTTGAACACACCATTTCATACCTCCTTCTTCCTGGAGGCTCCTGCTATGAATCTCTTCCCTGTCACAAAACCTGCAGTTCTAACCTTGCATACTGAGGCCATATTATATTCTTTTTCTTCCCCATCTTCAGTCTCAAGGAGTCAACCCCACTCCCACACACTAACCCTGCCTTTGTTTCCACATAGTCTCTCCTAACAAACCTTCCCTTTCTATCCCAACTGCCAGCTTCTATTAGGGGAAGAAGTTGGAAATACTGCTTTTCTGCTTCTCACAGGCATGAAATGCCAGCGTACCTGACCTGCCCATTTGTACGTGTTTCCTCATTGCTTCATGGGGGAGGCCACTATGGAACATTGCCTGTGATCCGTAGGCTCCAAACAGCCCTAAAGTCTTGTGATTCTAGTGTTCATCTGCCCTAATCTCCTATTTTACTTCCCTGGGACTATGTGATTGACATCATGGCCTTCGTGTCCAGAGGAAAGGTCTCCTGGGACACACACAAACACACAAATTGCAGCATAGAAACCAGGTCTCCTGAGTATCCCTGGAACAGGCCTGCTTTACCTTCACTTTCCAACCACTATCCTGGAGGTGTCTGTGGAAGCCCACCTGGCATGGTCCTCCAGGCTGGAGGCCTTTCAGTGACTGCATCTGTGTCATGAGTCCTGATGCAGTTTTTCTCTGTATTTCTCTTTAGCTTCATCAAGCAACCTTACTCAGCCAAGACTCGTGGTATCTGCCATGCAGCTGCATCCTGTCCAGGGGTAGGCATGAGCTGGAAATCCTCTTCAGTTCAGAGCTGCTATGTCCAAGCATGCAATGGGAGATGGTATAAACTTTCCAGAGACTAGCCTCATACCCTGCCTCTCCTCAGCATGCAGAACCTAGAAACTGAGCTTGCTGCCTCTGGTGGGAAGTTAAGAAGGTGTTTCTCTGTGGGGGTCCTTTCTCACCTCCAACTAGGACAGGCACTTTTAAGAAGTTGGAGTCTCTGACCCACTTTTCAGTAGAACACTACTGCTGTGGAAGTGTCCCAGATGATCTTTGATTTTTATTTTTAATTTTTATAGATTTAAGGAGCACAAGTGCAGTTTTGTTACATGGATATATTGGGAAGTAGTGAAGTCTAGGGTTTTAGTTTAGTCATCATCCAAATAGTATACATTGTGCCCATTAGGTAATTTCTCACCCTTACCCACCTCCCACTCTCGCACCCTTCCAAGTCTCCAGTGTCTATTATTTCGCGGTCAATGTCCAGATGTACATAATATTTAGCTCTCACTTGTAACTGAGAACATGCAATACTTGACTTTCCATTTCTGAGTTATTTCACTTAAGATAATGGTCTCCAGTTCCATCCATGTTGCTGCAAAAGACATGATGTTATCTTTTTGTGACTGATTAGTATTACATTGTGTATATGTATCCTACATTCTCTTTATTCAGATGATCTTTTATTGCCAGCTTCCTAAATATTCCAGGCTGCTCAGGGCAGGGTGCATAAGGTGGGAAAGAAAGAAGATCTGTTCTTCTGCTTGGCAGGATATTGGCAATAAGAACAGAAGGGACTTGAGTCTGTTAAAATCTGCTTCAGCCTAACTCACTTCTGCACAAGCTTCCAAGTGAAACTGATGCTAAGTTAGGGCTCTGGGAGAATCCCCAGGGGTCATGAAAACCATAGCTGAGGAGTGCCAAAGAGTTATTTGAAGGCCAAGGTGGTAGACAGCAGCCTCTGAATGACAGGCCTGGTGTCCTTGCCAGCCACGTCACTTCTCAGGCCTGTTTCCAGACTTGTCCTTCCAACAGGGACTTGGAGCTGCCCAGGTATTATTTGCCTGTCCCAGTGCCCAGAAGACAAACCAGATACTTTGAAGCTCTTTACACTGGAAAAGCAATGCATGGCTTCAGAGTTTATAAGACCTTGGGGAAGAAGGTGAGACTAAGAATGTGAGAAGCCCTATTCTGAAGCCTGAAGGTTTCAGTTTTGGCTATTGCCATTCCTAAAGGAAATGACAGTGGCAAACCAACAGAGAATGCAACTTCAATTACTGCATCATAATTGTGATAACTGGCTGTTTTCTCTCTCTTCAGACAAAAATTATCCTACACCAGAAAAGAGAAGAAGTAATCAAGCCAGACCCCCAGCAGAGGCAAATCATCTCTCAGAGGCCTCTAACACTGACAGAACCTTTTCTGGTCAAAAATGAAAGGCCCTGGTGCCATCTTCCCCAGAAACGATCAAGAAGGGCAATGGGTTGACAGCCCATATATGGCAGTACCAGACTGCAATGGGTAAGACTTGGGCAGAGCATGAGAGGAAGCGCTTCTTTCCACCACAGTGAGTTGGGTCAGGAGACCTGGGCTCTAGGTCTTGCTCCACATCTTCATGGCTGTGTGCAAATCCTGGCTCAGGTTTTTAAAGAATCCCAAGACAAATGGATGTAGAGATCACTGAAGGCAATCAGGAGCAAGGTGCTATAATTATCAGCAGGGACAGATGGTGTCTTTTAATGGTAGGATCTGTCATTTAGACTATGACTCACACCCATTGTCTCAGTAAGTCCTCACAACAACCCTGTGGGCAATCATGTCAGAAATCATTTATTTTTAAACAGTTAAAGAATCTGACTCACAGAGAAGGTAAGTGACTTTCCCAAGATTACTGGGCAGTAAATGGCAGCATCTGGACTAGAACACACCATTTCTGATTTTTTGTCCTGTTCTTGTTCTATGCCAACCTTTTACGCAACTTTTCATGCACAAAAGGAATAGTTCTTCCCGAGAGTTCTGTTCATTTGCCAACTAGTGAACTTAAAAAAAACTTTAAGGTTTTTGACCTAAAGCACTAAACTATTGTCATAATTCTAAATGAATAGGCCTATTTTCTCTCCTTTGAGAAAAAATAATCAGAAGTAAAATGAGTCAGAATTTCCTGAACAAGCCCTCCACCTGAGGTAAGTGAGGACAGGTTGGCTTGTCATCTCTGTGGGTTACAGAACAGGAAAGGACTGGAAAGCTTTTTGGAGAATCCTTTCAAATTTCCAGCCAAAGCTTCCTGCTGTGCCGATGTTTTTTATTTCCCAGACTTTTCACAAGGATGAAAAAGGTGATGTTGGAGCAGAGCTCGTGAACACCTGAGACTCTGAGGTCACCTGGTGGGGCTGTGATTGCAGGAGATCCAGGAAGACTGTGGGCAGACATGACTCTAGAGGAGGCTGAAAAAAGGCCAGGTGTGGAGAGCCCCTTGGGCCCCTGGGAGAAGGCCCAGCAAGACAGGAAGGCCTAGACAAAAGGGCATGAGGCTTCCCTTCCCTATCAGGGCTAGAGCTTTAGAACAGGACTGCAATTAATAGAAGGAGGAGTGGGCATGAAACAGAATCCCAGTTCCTAAAAATCGGGCAAAAAACTAAGGCAAGACCCCAGGTAAGGAATAAAGAAGAGCTCAGTTAGTGGAATTGAAGTAACAGGGAAGCGCTTCATCAAAAAGGAACAAGTCACAAGCCCCAGGCATGAAACTAGAGAGGATGTTAGGCCAGCGACAAGGTGACTGATGTGGATCTAGCAAGATACTAACTCATGGTCACATACTGAAATACACTCACATTGGAGTGGCACATGGCTGAATCTGCATGTTGGCAATAGATGGGCCGTACTTAAGGAAAAGAAAGGTACTTTTCCTGATCTATTTGAACTTAGATCTTTGCCCCATCTTCCTATTTCTTAATTATCTTTCTCTCCACATTCACCATGGGTATACTTATGTGTAGGTATGCAAACACACAAACATGTTATTTAAAAAGATTAATGATACTTATTAGGTCATCCCTGAATTGGAAAAAAAAAATCTTCTCTTTTGTTAAGTCTTGCTGATTGCTTCTTTTGGTTTCTTACATACTCCCTTCAAAGATCCCAGATCTAACATGTTCTAATGCCAGTTAGTCTAGTGTCACTAAGTCAGTCACCTGTAGAATATAGGCAGGGTGTATAAATGAGTAAAGCAGTCCATGAGAGATAAGAGGGAGTGGTAGAGACTGTGGTGAACTGGAGAACGTGTCCCAAAGGGGTCAGAGACAGTCTGCTCAAGCCAGCCAACCTGGTGTTGCCAGAGCTTCTACTTAGGAAAAAAAAGAAGGAAGGAAGCAAGGAAGGAAAGAAGGAAGGAAGGAAGGAAGGGAAAAAGTGAGAAATTAAAAATGTCTGTAACACTACAGTTAAAACAAAACTTAGTTAGGGACAAGACTGACTCACAGCCCAACAAATTGCATTCCTTGCTTTAATATTTTCCTTTGCCCTTGAAATTAGATTTGGGTCTTGGGTCTAGTTTGAACAAAAAATATGGGAGGGGAGGAAAAGGAGTCCCAACACTAGATCTAGGGGCCACTGCCGTCTAAGGAAAAGGCCAAGAAAGAGGGACCAGGTAAGGAACCTGGCCCACTTCAGTTCCTGTGTTAGTTTCCTTTTGCTACCATAACAAGTTACCAGAAACTTAGTGGCTTAAAACAACACAAATTATTATTTTACAAGTCTGTAGGTCAGAAGTCTGACCTGGGACTCAAGCTAACATCAGGGTGTCAGGAAGGCTGTGTTCCCCTCTGGAGGCTGTTGGGGAGAATCTGTTTCCTGGTTCATTCAAGTTATTGGCAGAATTCAGTCCTTGTAGGTACAGGATGGAGGTCTCACTTCCTTCCTGGCTGTCAGCTGAGAGCCGTTCCCAGTTTCTGAGAAGACACCCGCATTCCTTGGTGCATGGCCTCCTTCCTCTGTCTTTAAATCCAGCAATGGTGGGTCAAGTCCTGCCCATTCTTTGAATTTCTCCTACCTCTTCTTCTATCATCACATCTCTCTGGTTCCCTCTTCTGCCTCCCAACTCCCTTTTAAGGGCCCACCCAGACAATCCAGAATAATGTCTCTGTTTTAAGGTCCTTACCTTAATTCCACCCACCAAATTCCTTTTGCTATGTAAGGTCACACATTCACAGAGTCTAGAGATTAGAGCATGGATATCCTAGGGTGGTCACCAGAAATTCTACCGACCACAGTTCTAGACCACCTTCCTTAGAAAAGAATGTATGAACTCACAGTCTGGGCCTCTGATGCGATTACTGCCTCCTAGAGACTTGGGGACACCATTTTTTTCTTTCTCTTGTCATAGCTCTGACTGTTCTTTCTGATTCTTCTTCACATTTCTTCTGCTTCTTCCTTAAATATCAGTGCCCCCTGTGGCTCTCCTGTTGAACTTACCTTCTTACAATGCACTCTCCCATTTGCTTGAGATCCCTAGCCCCTAGCTTCTCCTCTAATAGGATCCACTGCAAATTTAATCCATTCTAACAGGATCCACAGCACAAATTTAATGTATCCCAAATCAATTTTAGCCCCTTTATTTCTTTTCTCCAATCAACCCCATCTTCCAAGCTAGAAAACTCAGAATCATCCTCAACTCATTCCTCTGCCTCCCCTTCCATATTTTACATGCAGAAAAGGGAAGTTCTGCCACTCTGCCTTGGACATGTCACTGCTATCCAGACCTTCCTCTCTATCCCACTGGCACTGCTTTTGTCGGGTCCTTGTCCCCATCACTGGCCCTGTGAAGTCACCACATTCCCCTCTCCACACACACCCAACACACTCTGCTTCATCCCACACACTGAGAACAAATCTGACCTGCTCATTTCCTCAGCGTGAAAGCTTTTATTCCCCTCCTTCACCTGGTTGGAAAAGTCTCACTCCTTTGTGGGACATACAAGGCCATTGCTAAAATGGCCTCAGTCCAGGTTTCCAGGTTTATCTTTTTCCTCTCTATCTCATACACGCCATTCTCCAGCAACTTGGTGATTGTCTAAAGGGCCCTTCCCTTTCTTCTCCATCATACAGACATCACACAGTGATACCTCCTGATTCTCCTTTCTCCTCTTGCTCTCTCCTCTTAGTTTCTGAGACACATTTTTTCCTCTCCTTGAGATACTTATTCATGTATGCGTCTCACCTACTAGACTACATGCTTTTGTAGGGCAGAGACCAAGTCGTATTTCCATTTGTACCTAGAATAGACCAAGAACTATTTTTCACCTTACCTAGCACAGAGACATGCAGATAATAGTTGTCTCATAAATACATATTGAATGCATGACTAAATGAATTGTGCTGGGTGCTGGAAATGCAGTGGAGAAAACAGAATGTGAAGTTCATGCTTTCACTGACCTTATAGTCAGACTGTGCTATTAACAGAAAATCAATTCAACTATCAATTACAGTTGTGACTACCACCATAAAGAAGAAATAGCAAATGCTATTGTCTTCAAGAATTTTTCTATATTCCAATAAATCTTGATGCTTTAAGAACTCTTTGTTTTTTAGGAATCTCACACAGCCCATTCAGACTAAAGGGTGATGGAAAGAGGCAGAGGAAAGCAGAAAGAGCAAGAGTGACTGAGACCTGCCTTCATCTATATAGAAGCCTTTTCTGATACATGTCAGAGAGTGACATGAAGCCTCCCCTCTTTATACAGAAGTATGAAAAGACATCTATCCCTCATTTTGAGAGCCTCCAACTTATCCAAGTGTCATCCAGAGGAGGAGGTGGCCTGTGTGTGCAGGACCTCAGGGTGCCAGCCCTCACCCATACACCTCCAGGGCTGCAGGTCATTAGCCAGAATAAAGGATGTCCACATTCACAATCTGTGGGCCTGCCATCCTCTTCATAAGTAAAAGAGCACAGGGAAAATGATAAGTTGCTCCCAAGAGGGCTCCCAAGGCCATTTCCAATCCAAATGATTCGTGGATACAATACTTCTTTTCCCAGATGAAGATCACAAGCCAGCTAGTCCCACCCAGTGACTTTGACACGTGGGCCCTCTCCCAGCCAACAGAGTCCAGACCAGAAGGCCCTGCACCCTCCATCAGAGCTCATGGTTTTCCATGAGACAGTCTTGTTTAAATCCCATCTCTGCTCCTAGCAACTTTGTGATCATCAGCAAATTACTTACCCTCGCTGACTCCCAACACTGTATGTGAAACGCAGCTGATGATGTCTACTTCATAGGGTTGTTTGAGGACTGACTGCATATAATGTAGTCCAAGAGCACAGCATAAGGCCAGGAACAGATGGAGGGTGGGGGACTTTAGTTGCTTTCCGTCCTTCTATCTTTTCCCTAAACTTCCCAGGACATGAAGGAAGCGGTTGGTCAGGAGTGGTATAGTGAATAATTTATTCCTGGGAAAATTCTGAATGTATTTTCTCCAACAAGTTACATGGTCCTTGGGGGCAGAATGAAAAGGGCATCACAAGTCCCAGCTACATGGGAGGCTGAGGTGGGAGGATCACCTGAGCCTGGGAGGCTGAAGCTGCCATGAACCAAGATCACACCACCGCACTCCAGCCTGGGTGACAGAGTGAGACCCTATCTCAAAACAAAACAAAACAAAAAACAACAAAACCCCACAAGATCCGTTTAATTCCTAACACATATGTAGTCCTTTGGAAGATATCTGTGTGTTATATGTTTAAAGACTTCTTTCCATGCCCTCTACATGCACACCCTGAGTTCCTGACAGATACGTACTTTTAAAATATTAGTGAGCCTTTATTGCACACTCACTATGTCACAGCAGGGCTAGGAATTGTAAGCCTCATTCTATAGGCAAAGTAATGGAGGCAGGAAGATGCCAGCACTACACGTCTTGTCAGTGGCTTCAAAATTTGTGATGCTTCCTGGTGTCCCGTGGAGATTCTGTACACAAAGACTCAACAATTTGCTTAAATGTCAGAGGAAAATCAGAGAGTCTATACGAGTCATTTTTTCAAGAATTGTATTTGTGCCGAAATATGGGTTTGGGTAGGTGGAAATGGGAATAGTAAAACAAAAAAAAAAACATTGAAGAGATGTAGGACTGCCAGACTTAGCAGATAAAAATACAGGCACCGGGTTAAATATGAATTTCAGATAAGCAATAAGCACTTTTTTAGCTTAAGTATGCCCAAATATTGCATGGGACATATTTAGCTGATACTAAAAAAGTTATCTGTTGCTTACTTAAAATTCAAATTTAACTGAACATCCTATGTTTGATCTAGCAACACCCCCTGTTCCCCACCTCCAACCAAAATGGGATGGGCCTGGGAATTTGAATACTCAACACTGAGGCTGGGAATGGGGTTGGGACTGGGATTGGGGCAGGGTCCCAGCAGGGATGAGAGGAGCTTCTGCTTTGGTGGAGGAATTACTCTTTTCCAGTCCTGCCTCCCAAGGCCCCATCCTGGACTTTCTGAGGGTGAAAGTGAGCTGTGAGTGCTGAGTCCCTACAGGTGAAGGGAGGAGCAAGAAGAATCCAGAGGGCTACAGAAAGCGGGGAGGGAAGGGGAACCACAAGTCCTCTGGGCACCTTCAGGAGGGGAGAGGATGGCTGGGTGTAAAACATCAATTATACTTGGTCTAAATGGGCACTGATGGCCTCATCTGACAAATTCAGTGCCAATGATGGTATTGTTTGTGTGAGACATGATGATTCTGCTTCCAGCTACCATCTGTCAAAGAAATTTGGAAATTAAACCCATTCATATGCTGTGAACTAAGGACCAGGGACCGGTGTGGCGCCATGGATAGTAAGGAAGGATAGAGGCCCCAGGAGAACATAGGAAAGGTCCCAGCAGAAGAGAGATGGCACTCTCTAATTAGGTTAATCTGAGGTGGTTTGGTAAAGGGACAACTTACAAAGGCAGAGGAGAGTGCAGGGAGGTTGTGAGGGAAAGTGCAGTACCCAGAGCTAGTTACACAGGGGCTCCAGGACCAACCCTGTGCTCTGAGGATAGGGCGCCTGGTAGCTGCACCCAAGGACAGAATTGGGAAATCAGACCTCTTTGCCAGGGGGTTGGGCCATAATCACGAAAGACACAATCCCAAACGCTATAATCTTGAAGGCTGAAATCCTGAAAGATTTCACAATCCCTAAAGTCTGAAATTCAAAAAATCACAAGCCTGAAAGATCAAAATCCTGAAAACACAATTCTGGAGAAAATAATTTTAAAAATTCTTTAAAAACATTTATTTACATTTTAAAAGGGGATGTATTTGGAAGACATGAAAATACAGCAGAACTCTTCATAGGCCACTTGACATGATAAAATAGACAATGATAACATTTTGGTAAGTGTAAATACTCAGCTATGCTAATGACAGCCACACAAACATAACAGTATGAGCAGACAAACCGTAGTCATAAGGAAGTAAGTCAAAAACAAAATATATAATGCATATCACTATGCTTGGTAATTGTGTGCACCCAGCTTTATAACTGCAGTCATCTGAAATATTATGACACACAACCTAAGTATTTTGACAAGATCAATCAAAAACCACACTAGGCCACTACTACCAAATACGCAGTTGCCCAAAGAGCTGAGATCTTGAGAAATGTTATCTGTCGTAAAAGCAGATGTACAAAAAGGACCATCTCTTCATTTACTGAGAAAGTTTCAATGTTTTTACATACATGGACAAAGTCAACGAAGGAGTCAAATTTGCATAAAACAAATTAGAACTCTCTAAAAGTCTTTACACAATTTATACCCCCAGTATTGGAAATGATGCAAAGATGGAATACATAACAAATTGTCAAAAAATGGTGACAATTTAAAATAGTAGGGGAACAAAACAAAACAAAAAAACTAAAAAAATTCAACATATGTAAAGGTATATTACATATTATGGGCAATTGCTCGGAAGTAGTCCATAAGAGTGGACCGACTTTTATGATCATGATATTTTGAAGTCTTGCATCTTGAATAGCTGTTTCTTTTTTCTTTTAGGGTGTGTCTCTCCTTGGAGAATGTGTTCACATTCATTTTCTATATGGTGCTACTTATTTTGAAATTCTTCTATGATTTGATATAAATGGACATGAGTACTTCCTATTAAATTTTCTCATCTTCTATGCCATGCTTCTATGTTGCTTTGGGTATTCATAAATCCATTCTGCATGCATTCATATATAAGACCACGAATTTGGCAGAAGCAATCTACTGTGCGAACAGCAACACCTTTGTGTGTCTTCTTATCCTACGGTGTATGTAACTGTTTTCAAATCTGTCAGTAACTTCACTATTTACTTGTTGTTAAGATGGAGTGATGACTTCTAAGCTCCTAACAGACCAGATGAGAAACTGGAAGTTCCTGCGAGATTTTTTAATGCTGGAGCCTAAGCCCCACCCAACGTTCTGATTTAATTGGTCTAGGGTCGAGCCCAAGTGATTCTAACTTGCAGCCAGAATTCAGAACTACTGATTTGAATCACATACGCTTTATTGCTGAAACACGAGAGACAGGCAATCAGAATGGGCACAGAGGACTTTCTCTTTGGTCAGTCCAGTCAGCCTTCTCTGGACTGGCTACAGTTCTGTAGGTCTTATTAAAAGAAGTGTTATCCATGTGGCATTTGTTGTTCTGCTCCTGGCCCTGCCATTCTCAATGATTTCTGGGGTTTATGCTAGGAATTAGTGACATAGACAGCTTTAGCCTTTTCTTTAGTTGTCTTCCTGATGACAACTCAACATTTCTGTGGCTTCAAGAACAGTGCCAGTTTGCCTCAATCTCTTTAGTCTGCAGTGACTCTGGGATTATCTCCAGGAGCGTGACAGCAAATGTACTTTACCAACTTCTTAAAAATAAACATAGTGATATCTTTCTCCCAAAGAAATATGTTTGTAAATTTTTTTCACACCTACATAGTCTCTCAATTTAGCCCAATCTCTGTGGCATTTTACTTGGATTATTATAGCATCACTGTCAAATTTAAAGGTTTTTCTATGACATCATCTTTCCCCAACATTTATTTAAAAAAAGAAAAAGAAAGAATGTTGTAGCAGGTAGGTACTCCATGATCTAAAATATGTCAGCAATTTCACATTATTTGCATCTTTTAAAAGATTTTTTAGCTGGGTGTCGGGGCACACACCTGTAGTCATAGCTACTCAAGAGGCTGAGGTGGGAGGATCACTTCAGCCTAGGACTTTGAGACTCCAGTGAGCTTTGATCCCACCACTGCACTCCAGCCTGGGCAACAGAGGGAGATCTTGTCTCTAAAATTAAAAAATATATTTTTAAAAAATTTAACAACTTTTTTGAAATACAATACAATTCACCATACAATT
This sequence comes from Pongo abelii, assembly GCF_028885655.2. Lineage (NCBI taxonomy): Eukaryota > Metazoa > Chordata > Mammalia > Primates > Hominidae > Pongo > Pongo abelii. Next base: position 67,294,487 of record NC_071985.2, on the reverse strand, counting down.
CACTCCTTTAGGTTGTATACGCTATAGTTTTTAACCGTATTCACAGGTTTTTACAGTCAATACAATCTAATCCTAAAACATTTTTGTTGCCGCCAAATGAAACCCCATACCCACTGGTCATCACTCCCCATTTCTCCTCACTGTGCTCCCCAGCTCTGTGCTACCACTAAACTATTTTCTGTCTCTATAGGTTTGCCTTTTCTAGACATTTCACATAAATGGAATCATACAACATTTAGTCTTTTGTTAACTGGCTTCTTTCACTTAACAGAATGTTTTCAAGATTCATCTAAGTCATAACAAATATTCATTCCTTCTTATCACTGAATAATATTCCATTATATGGATATACCACACTTTATTCATCCGTTTATCAGTTTATGAACATTTGAGTTGTTTTTCACTTTTTGCCTACTATGAATAGTGCTGCTATAAACATTCATGTATTCGTTTTTGTGTGGATTTATGTTTTTATTTTCTTTGTGTGTCTATCTAGGGGTAGAATTGATGAGTCATATGGCAAGTCTGTTTAACACTTTGAGAAACTACCAGAATGTTTTCCAAAGCACAGTTTCACATTTCCACCAGGAATGTATAAGTGTTTCAATTTCTCCACAACCTCACCAAAACTTGTCATAGTCTGTCTTTTTCATTATAACCATCCTAGTGAGTGTGATGTGAAACCTCATTGTAGTTTTCATTTGCATTTCCTTAATGGCTAATGATGTTGAACGTGTTTATGTATGCATACTGGTTGTTTGTGCATCTTCTTTAGACAAATGTCTGTTCAAATCCCTTACCCATTTCTAAGTTGGATTATTTTTAGTTTTTCATTTTTAAGTTGTAAATGCTTTTTATATATTCTAGATACAAGTTTCTTATCAGATATGTGATTTGCAAATATTTTCTCCCATTCTGTAGGTTGTTTTTACACTTTCTTAGTGTTATTTGCAGCATAAACTTTCAAGCCTTGATATAGTCAATTTTCTTATTTTTTCTTTTGTAAGTTGTACATTTGGTCTTATATCTAAAAAAAATTGCTTAACCGAAAACCACAAAAATTTACTCCTATGTTTTCTTCTGAAGGCTTAGCTCCTTCAGAAGAAAGGAGCTCCTACATTTAAGTGTATTATTCATTTTAAGTTAATTTTTGTGTATGGTGTGAGGAGGGGTATTGATTTCATTCTTTTGTATGTGTATATACAGTTATCCCACCTCCATTTGTGGAAAAGACTATTCTTTCCCCCATAGAATTGTCTTCCATACTCCTGGCAAAGAATCAACTTATGATCAACATAAAGGTTTATATCTGAACTCTCAGTTTTATTTCATTAGTCTACATATCTGTTCCTATGCCAGTACCACACTGTTTAATTATTGTAGCTTTGTAATAAGTTTTGACATCAGGAAGTGAGAGTCCTCCAATTTGTTCTGTTTTTTTCTTTTTCCAGATTGTTTTAGCTAAGTTGGGGCTGTTGTATTTCCATACTTTAGGATCAGCTTAACTTCTGCTAAATAAGTAAATAGGTAAATAAACAAATGTCAACTGGATTTGATAAAGATTGCATTGACTCTGGAGTTCGACTTAGAGTGTATTGTCATCTTAACAGTAGTAAGTCTTTCAATCCATGAACATAGGATGTCTTTCCATTTAACACAGTAAAACTGAGACTTATAGATTCTTAAGACAAAAATCAGCATTACAGGTAAGTCTTGCTTTGGATAACAGCTTAATTTGCCAACAGTTGAATAAAAACCCATTTTTTATATCAAATCACTTTTTCATAGCTAATATTAATAAATTTTCATAGAAATTCTTGGCCACCCTCCTCCCATACATACAATTTAAAATGATGCAAGGCCACATGCCAAAAGCATTTCAGTTAAATTGAAAAGGTAGAACAATTTAAAAAATTCAGAGTGAAGGCAAATAATCTTGAGAAGGGAATGACTTCCTAAGCATAACACAAAGGCAAAAAGCTGGGAGAAAAATACTGATGTATTGTACTACTTAATGATCTAAAGTTTCTATTCTTCAAAGTTCCTCATAAACAAAATTAAAAGTACAATTTAAAAAGAGGACTACATAGAAGATACTTGACAAAGTGAATAATTTCAATATATAAAGAGCTCTTTAAAAATGACAAAAAATGAACACTTCAAATTTTTTGTAATGGAGAAAGAACATGAGTTGTCACACAAATCGTTATCTGCCAATAGAGGGTGTAAATATTTGGCTTCAGAAGTAGTCAAAAAAATCCAAAATAAAGCAGGAGAGTTAATTTCTTACCTATGAAACTGATAGAGCTATTTTTTGTTTGTTTGCTTTTTAAATAAAGAGACTGCCTCTTGTGAAGTGTAAGGGAAAACAGACATTCTCATATAGAGAAAAGGAAATTGTAAGTTGATGCAGCCCTTCTAGAATACAATATGCTAATATATTTCAAACTCATAAAAATATGAAAACTTTTAAGCCAGTTATTCAAGTTCTAGATATTTAACTCTAAGGAATTAATCAGAGATGTGTGCAAAGGCTGATCTCAAATTAATTTTACTGTTGTTAATTGCAGTAAATAAAAATGCTAACTGTCCAGTAAGAGGGGTGCAGTTAGATAAATCATGGTGCATGTTGCAGACAAATATTTAATAATATGAGAAAATATCCAGAATAGAAGTCAATGCAGATACAAAAGCTTCATTATGCTATGACTCAAGTTATGACTAATAGTATGCAGATACATGAAGCTATATTGTTATGAACATAATAATATAATGTATATACATATTAAAAATACCAGAAGTTGGGAGGCTGAGGCAGGAGAATTGCTTGAACCCGGGAGGCGGAAGTTGCAGTGAGCCAAGTTTGCACCACTGCACTCCAGCCTGGGCGACGGAGCAAAACTCCGTCTCAAAAAAAAAAAAAAAATCAGAAGTTTAACACTGATTACTCTGTGTAAAGATTACAAAGTGCTATTTATTTTATTCTTTCTTCTTTTCTAAAATTAACTTTTCCACAATGAACTAAAATTAAACATACACACCCAGGTGTTTCACATATTTCAAGTAATAATTATGTATACATCTTTACAGTAATATTTAGAAGGAAGAAAATAACTATATATATATTTTTTAAGGAATAAATTATATGTGTGACATAGATCTTTGGAGTATTAGTCATATTAAAAATGGAAGCAAACTAGAAATCAGCCAAAGGAAAATGTGTAAACAATCTTGGACACTTTAACCTGATAGAGTATTAGATATTCATTTAAATAATTACTATAAATCAATATGATGCTATATTTGTAATATAAGTAATTTTATCTAAGTAAAAATGCAGCATCAGAATGAACTAATACACTAGGGTGTCAATTATGCGAAACTCTCATATGCATGTAAATGAGTTCAAGATAAAATACAAAAAATTAAAATAGCTTGTTACAGTAAAAAGAGTGTGAATCTTTATTTATGATACTTTTTGTATTATTTATCAAATAATATGAATTATAATTGGGTTTCTCACAGGACACGACTATTAAACTTATAATACATTTGATTACTCATTTTTAAATTGGTTTATGTCTTAAAGTTCAACTTTTTTTGCTTCTGCTCTTTTTCAACCCACATCATTTACCCAAAATTTTTTTAAAAAGTAACATCCTACAAGTGCTATTTTGCTGTTCTGTTCTTTATGGGAAGTGAAAAAAAGCTCCCTCATCTCTATGTGTTCAGGGCCCAGCACACAGCCAGTACTTACTACATATCAGTGAGATTAATTCAAGTATAAAAACTGGTAAAACATAAGCCTCAATTTCCACTCAGACATGGGTAACTGGCAGATGCCTGAAAGGTACATTTCTCCTTTCAATTTTTATTTGTTTGCTTGTTTGTTTGTTGAGACAGGGTCCCACTCTGTTGCCCAGGCCAGAGTTCAATGGCATGATCATGGCTCACTGTAGTCTCAGGCTCGCACCACCACAGCTATTTTTTTTAGGTGGGGCTTCACTATGTTGCCCCCTTTTTTAGAATGTATTTGCTACCCCTTCTCTTTGCTTCCACTTTAATCTCCTGTCTTTTTATTTTTTCGCCACACTTCTCCATCCCCTTTTTCCTCCCTCCTCTATGCCTCCCTAACGTTTTTTCTCCTCTTTCTATCCTACTTCACCTCTTCTCTTTTCCTCATATACTCAAACCTCCTCTGCATTCCCACCTTCATATTTCCCCCCTCCCTCCTTTTCCTCAACTTTCTCTCCCCAGTCCCATCTTCTTGTTCTTCCTATTCTTGTCACTTTTGTCTCTGCTTTCTGTTCCCTTTTTTCATTAGATGCATCATAAAAACACCAAGCTGGAAGCCACTGCTAACTGTTCCTCTTATTTCCCTTCTCCTCTTCATATTTTTAGTAATAGAACCCCCTACATTTTAGCTGCGCCCCTGGTTACCCAAGTAGAAACTGCATTCCCCAACCTCCCTTGCAGCTGGGTAAAGACATGTAGCTGAATTCCGCCCAAAGGAATGTAGGCAGAAGTGATGGAAGTAACTATTTGACCTCTCTTCCTCTTTCTCCCTGTTATTTTCTTCCCACACTCATTCTCTTGATAATCATTTCTCATTGCAAGGCCTTTAATACTATTATTAGATGACTCACGAATTTCTCCCCAGCCAATCTCCCTGAACTTCTGATTCGCACATCTAACCCTATATGACATCTCCACTTAAATGTCTGTTAGAAGTATCACTTTTGCCATGTCCCAAATGAAACTCTTGGTCTTCCTTCTAAACCTGCTCCTCTGGAAGCCTTTCCACCTCCATTTAATAGCAGCCCTACTCCTCCAGTCACTCAAGCCAAAATGCTGACAATTGTCCTGGACTCGTCTCTCTCACACCATATCTCACTCTGTCAGCAAATCTTGTTGGCTCTACCTTCAAAATACATCCCAGTCTGCCTGCCCACTTGAGGTCAACCTCACTGCCGTCACCCAGAGTCGGCTACTAAAGTCTTTGCACAAACTATTTAATAGTCTCCTAACTGATCTTCCTGTTTTTGCTCTTGCCCTCTGCTTTCTGTTCACAGAGGACCCAGAGTGATTCTTTTAAGTGTTAAGCTACATCATGCCACTCCTCTGCCCACAGTCCACCGAGGGCTTCCCATCTCAGTAAAAACCCAAACCCTTCCATGTGCTTTGGGGCCCTCCCTCCCTGGTTCCCTGACCCCTCTGTCTTCCCTTCTTCTTGCTGGTCTTTGCTCACTCTGTATGGCAACCATGCTTTTGTGCTCCTCGAACAGCTCAGGTATGAACAGGCCCCAGGGCCTCTGAACTGACTATCCGTCCCCTCTGTTTGCTTTCCCTCAAATACCTCCACTGCTTGCTCTTTTGCTTCCTTGCGGTTTCACTTGGTAGGCTCCCTCTTGATGCGGTCCACCTGATCCCCGTCTTTAAATTTAATCTACTTTCCCTAACTACCAACTCTTACCTTGTTTAACTTTCCTCCTGCTTACTATTACCCTCTAGTATACTCTGTCCTTATGGATGTTGGTTTTCTTCCCCACCCCACCCTGCTCCCACCTCATGAGGACAGGGATTTTGGTCTTATTTGTTCACTGACTTATGGAGCATAACTTCCTACTTCCTGGTCTGCTGAACAGCTGAGGCTTTAACATGAAAGACACAGAATCTTCTACCTTGTCTGAGTCACAGTCATTTGGTCCCCGTTAAAAGAGCTAAACAAAATCTTTGCTGATTATTCAGTTTCATAAAATGTATTTTTTAAAAGACTTGATTCTCAAGAAGAGAGAATTTTCAGTGAGCAGAAAGTGAAATTCTCTGTGTTTATGTTTCTCATTGCTTTGGGTTCACTTCTGCTGTGGACATCAAATCACTTCAAGATTCGTGGGTTAAATTTTTATAGGCCAATATTAGTGGCTAACATAGTAATGTTATGTTATTATTTTTGAATAAATATTATTAATAAATAATATTAAATATAAATATTATCAACATAGAATCCTATTGATGGTGTTCTAGAGCCTCAAAAAATCCAATTCTTTTGCTTTTTCCCCACCCACTTCTCTCCTCTTGTTAGTACCATCTTTGGGTCTTGTTGGGAACAGGCCTCCCAAAATCTGGCCATAAACTGGCCCCAAAACTGGCCATAAACAAAATCTCTGCAGCACTATGACATGTTCAAGGTGGCCATGACGCCCACACTGGAAGGTTGTGGGTTTACCAGAATGAGAGCAAGGAACACCTGGCCCACCCAGGGCGGAAAACCACTTAAAGGCTTTCTTAAACCACAAACAATATCATGAGCGATCTGTGCCTTAAGGACATGCTCCTGCTGCAGATAACTAGCCAGAGCCCATCCCTTTATTTCAGCCAATCCCTTTATTTCCCATAAGGAATACTTTTAGTTAATCCATAATCTATAGAAACAATGCTTATCACTGGCTTGCTGTTCATAAATACATGGGTAAATCTCTGTTAAGGGCTCTCAGCTCTGCAGGCTGTGAGACCCCTGATTTCCCACTCCACACCTCTATATTTCTGTGTGTGTGTCTTTAATTCCTCTAGTGCCACTGGGTTAGGGTCTCCCCGACCGAGCTGGTCTCGGCAGGGTCTTTTGTTTGTTTGTTTGTTTTTGAGACAGAGTCTAGCTCTGTTGCCCAGGCTGGAGTGCAGTGGCCTGATCTCTGCGCACTGCAACCTCTGCCTCCCAGGCTCAAGCTATCCTCTCATCTCAGCCTCCCGAGTAACTGGGACCTCAGACACATGCCACCAGGTCTGGCTAATTTTTTTTTTTTTTTTTTTTTTTGGCATTTTTAGTAGAGACAGGGTTTCACCTTCTTGCCCAGGCTGGTCTTGAACTCCTGATCTCAAGTGGTCTGCCTGCCTCAGCTTCCCAAAATGCAGGGACTACAGATGTAAGCCACCACGCCTGGCCCCATCTTTTGGTCTTAGTCTAAGCAAATAGGCCATAAAGCAATGAAAAGTTTACACAAATGAAAAACATTGTGGAGGTGATGAAAAAAACATTCCTTTAAAAAAAATATATGGCCGGGTGCCGTGGCTCATGCCTGTAATCCCAGCACTTTGGGAGGCCAAAGCGGGTGGATCACGAGGTCAGGAGATCGAGACCATCCTGGCTATCATGGTGAAACCCCGTCTCTACTAAAAATACAAAAAAAATTAGCCGGGCTTGGTGGCAGGCACCTGTAGTCCCAGCTGCTGGGGAGGCTGAGGCAGGAGAATGGGAGGTGGAGCTTGCAGTGAGCTGAGATCGCGCCACTGCACTCCAGCCTGGGCGACAGAGCGAGACTCCATCTCAAAAAAAAAAAAAAGAATGAAAATTCTGTTCCTGGGATAGGAGAAGAACGGAGGAGCATAAACATTTGCTGCAAGCCTATGGTGATTTTCTTAGCCACTTTTGTCCATTGGGGTCCTGGTGAAGACTCTCATTGTGGCTTGCAGATGGACACTTTCTTTCTGTGTGCTCATAAGACAGTGAGAAAGGAGAGCTCTTTCTGTCTTCTTATGAGGTCATTAATCCCAACATGAGGGCCCTATCCTCATGACCTTATCCAACACTAATTACCTCCCAAAGACCTCCATCTTCAAATACTAACACATTAGGGGGTTAGGGCTTCAATGTATGAACTTGGGAGGGACACAATTCACTCTATAGCAGTAATTACGAACAGCAACAAGTAAAACTGGGTGTATAGTATATGCCAGACACTGTACTAGGCACTTAGGCAAGCCTGAGAGAAAATCTCCACAGAAAGGAAAAAGGAAAGCTGAATTTCCCAGGGTCTCCTCCAGAGGAAGGTTGTGCTGTTCTTTACCCAAATCATCTTGAAAGCCTACTGTGTCCTAAAGCTGATGGGGTAGAGAACGGAAGAGCTGCCCCAGGGGTCAGCTCCAAGACTTACCTCTCTCCCAGGCTGCAGCCCCAGCAAAAACCCACCAAAAATCAAATGTTAAAAGTTCTTCTCAACCAGTGAATTCAAGGAGTATCTTATAACTTAAACACACTACACACTTATAACACACCAGGCACCATGTGAGGAACTGGGATATGACCTCTGCCCTCCCAGGCCTTTTGGAGAGACAGGTAAATGCCACCAACTGCTGAGTAAAGCATACGGGGATAGAGCTTTTACCCCTGAGCAAGAGTACAGAATCAGCCTGCCTAACACAGGACCTGATATGAACCACATGCTCAATGAAATGTTTGTGGTGATGATAACTGAACGAGAAATGTTTGCAGAATGTCAACAGAAACTCTCAGAGAATTCAAGCAGAGGGAACAATGATCATTTCCTCCCTTCTCTCACTACATGCTAGGCCCACATTGTTCCAGAATTACTAGAAAGTCAAAAATAGCTCCTTTTCCAATTTTCAGACAGCAGGATGACCTTTCTTAAAACTTACCCAGGAATTACTTGGTGAATATTTTCTATTGTAGATATCACCGACTCCCTAAAGTGGAAATGTCACTTAAAGAAAATCAGACTAAATAAGACAATTTAAAGTTTTATTGAGTAAGCGTCACAAATGGGCATTTTAATTGACATATCCAGGTGCTCATTACAAATCAGACAACCAAAGCTTCATTTTAAAAGTTAAAGCAATCTTGCTGCTCATAAAGTATTTTTTAAGCCTTAAATTTGTTCCTAATCAACATTTAATTTCATTCAGTGATATCTATTTATCCATTGCTAGATATCTCCTTTTCAGAAAGAACCTAAGGTACTGTTTTATTCCCATTACAAAGCTCCATCTCAACCACCACAATGATTCATGGAAAGAACATCAGACTTAGCACCAGAAAATTTGTTCAAATCAAGATAGTAACACTTCCTAGCTATACGTCCTAGAGGAAATCAAAATGTTTCTAACCTTAGTTTCCTCATCAGCAAAATAAGGATAACAATGTTGACCTTAAAGGATTGTTTTGAAAATTAAATAAAATAAAATACACAGATGTAATGTATACATTATAAAGCACCAGAAAAATGTAAGACAGTATTATTATTTATGTACAAAGATGGTTCATTCATTATTCAATGAATATTTATTGAACATTCCCACTTGGCAGACTTTTTGCTTGGCAGTGAAGATACAAAGTCAAGAAAAGATAGCCATCACCCATGAGGAGCCTACATTCCAGTGGAGGAACCAAAACTAAAAGGCGGAGGAAAGCTCTGGGTGCTTGGGAGCCAGAAAGAGCTCCTAGACTGGGTATGGGAAGTGAGGGAGGCCTGGGAGCCTCCTGTGGGGCTGACACCGGAAGGAACTCCATCACTACAGATCCAGCAACAGTAAACAAATCTGAGTCCCTCTTCTGTGGGGTGGTCCACACACTCCACAGTCCTGGGCCCTAAGCTAGTTCAAAAGCATCCCAGCCCCTTAAGGCAGGTTTTCTCAACCTTAGCACCATTGATATTTTTGTCTGGATAATTCTTTGTTGCAGGGGCTGTCCTGTGCAAGGTAGGTTTGGCAGCATCCCTGGTCTTTACCTACTAAATGCCATAGCATGCCCCCCACAAAGCTGTGACACCAAAAACTTCTTCAGACACTGCCAAATGCTCTCTTCAGTGCAAAATTGCCCCCCAGTTAAGAACTACTGCCTTAAGGTCATGGAAAACCAATGCAGTTGGTTCTGGAAGGAGTGGAATTCATGCACCCAGTGCCCAGACTTATATTAGATGCTCAATAAATACTGAATGAATGAATGAGATTCCTGGAGCCCCTATATATGTTTTGGGCCTCATCTGGAAGAGCCCTGGAAAGACAGTTAAGTTTTAAGGTGCCCAAATGAGAGGTACCAATAACACCACATAAATTTATAAAGTGCTAGGTATAAATTGAATAATCTTGGGCCAGTAGCTCACACTCTCTGAGTCTCAGATTCCTCAGTTCTTAAATGGGGATGATTATCCCTGTTTTGCAAGATCATTGGGAAAATTAAGTGAGAGAATTTTAACATATGCAGCATTAGGGGTCAAGGCACTCATTCTTTTGGTGCAATTGACAAAAGGAATCTTAGCAGAATGTCCTCCCAGTTAGTGGGTAAAGCTTATAGACTAGTGTAGTCTGGGCATATATTGCTTTTGTTATAGACATATGGAATACACGATGCCAGGGATTGACATATCAGCTATGCAACTCATCCCACACAAGCAACCTGGTGAGTTAAAAGGCCCAGAGCGTTGTGACTTGCCAAGGACTCTACAGCTAATAAGTAGTTCCCTGAACTCCAGCAAATCAGTCCATCAGCACCCAGGGCTGGCCAACACACTGGCCCCACCAGCTCCATCACACTGAGGCTTGTTTGGACTGTGGGTTTGGGGAAAATGCTTTCTATATTCTGTGTTCTGTAGTTTTGTATAGACATAGATCACCAGATCTGGAAATGTCTTCTGAAAATACCGGGAAGGGTCTCCAATTTTTAATTTCATCCTGAAATAAAACACAAATGGTTCAGCATGCTTGCCCCAAATTATTCTTCCCCACTTCACAGTATATGGCCCTGAAGATCTCTTTGCTCGCTTGATTTCTATTGCAGAATGAATAAGGACTTTGGAATCTGACAGAGCAAGACTCCTCCCCTGACTCTTCAACTAATTGTGCAACCTTTGGCCACAATCTTTCTGAACTTTAGATTGTTCTTTCGTAAAATGGAAATAGTGCAATGCCACAATCCTCTACCTAAAATTCCAAAATCCAGAAGAGCCCTGAACTGCAAGGCTTTTTTGTGAGTTTTCAGCTAACATTTTTGTCAGCAAAAGCTGATCTAACTAATGTGGGCTATTTTTAGACGTATATAACTCTACATTCACTTTATCTAGCTGTCCAGTTTCCTGTGTTACTTCACAGAAGGGAGTCACTAGCTCCTGTTCAATTTGTTTTACCATTTATCCAACAAAAAAATGACAAGGAAGACGAAAGCCTGCTGGACATGTCCCTCATTAATTGTAAGGCCACAGTGATAGCCCTTTTACACACAGAGGGAAGGAATTACTTTTCTTTCATCAAAATAAATTTTCTTTTTTCCATCGTAGATATGAACTTAGAATTGGATTTTTTAAATTGTTCTCATTTCACATATAATTTGTAGGAATGAAAGCAATGCTTACTTTTTATGCTTTTCTTCATCAATGTGTTCTCCCAAATTCCGGATGAACTTTAGCAGATCACCCACAGTGTTCTGGTAGAAATTGCCATTTTTTCTATAAAACGTATTCATTTTTTTCATAACACATTCATTAATCTAAAAAAACAAAAAATAACACAAAAATGTGGTAGCAACACAAAATAAATCCTGATGGAATATTCATACCAAAAGGCAAAATATAAATTTGAATATATTCATATATTCTATAATTATCAACTAATTAATAAAGCAAAATAATTTAAAAATGGAAGTAAATGCTATATACCAAAATGCTAACTATAATTGTGTCTGGGCTGGGCGTGGTGGCTCACATCTGTAGTTCCAGCACTTTGAGAGGCCAAAATGGGCAGATCACCTGAGGTCAGGAGTTTGAGACCTGCCTGGCCAACATAGTGAAAACTCGTTTCAACTAAAAATTTCTACTAAAAAATTAGCCGGGCATGGTGGCGCTGCCTGTAATCCCAGCTACTTGGCAGACTGAGGCAGGAGAGTTGCTTGAACCTGGGAGGTGGAGGTTGCAGTGAGCTGAGATCGCACCATTGCACTCCGGTCTCAGTAATAGAGCAAGACTCCATCTCAAAAAAATAATTTTTTTTTTTTTTTTCGAGATGGAGTCTCACTCTGTCGCCAGGGCTGGAGTGCAGTGGCATGATCTCAGCTCACTGCAACCTCCGCCTCCCGGGTTCAAGCAATTCTCCTGCCTCAGCCTCCCGAGTAGCTGGGATTACAGGCACCCACCACTATCCCCAGCTAATTTTTTTCTTTGTATTTTTAGTAGAGACAGGGTTTCACCTTGTTGGCCAGGCTGGTCTCAAACTCCTGACCTCGTGATTCACCCACCTTGGCCCCCAGACTGCTGGGATTACAGGTGTGAGCCACCATGCCCGGCAAAAAAATTAAAAAATTTTAAAAATTAAAACTATATATATAATTGTGTCTGGATGTGTGATTGTAAGTATGTTCAAATGTGTGTCTATATTTTCCAAGTAAATTGTTTTCATAAGAAATTAAATATATTAAAATATGGTTAAAAAATCTTTGACTACTATACTAGGAAACTTGTTCATTATACTATACGATATTTTTATCCTGTGGCCACCCTTTCAAATTCGTACTTGATTACATTTCTTTCTTTAAAAGGGCTGTTCAGACTGAAACTGGGCCTGGCAACCATGGCCAAAGTGAACGGTTTTGTTTGTTTGTTTGTTTTTGGTTTTTTAGGTATATTTCCAAAAGGAATAACTAACATTGTTAAAGTGATCACCCTGCCCAAAGCAATCTACAGATTCAGTGCAATCCCTATCAAAATACCAACATCATTTTTCACAGAATTAGAAAAAACAATCCTAAAATTCACATGAAACCAAAAAAGAGGCCAAATACCCACAGGCATCTTAAGGAAAAAGAACAAAGTTGGAGGCATCACATTATGATATACCTCCAATTATTGTGCAAGGCTAAGATAACCAAAACAGCACAGTACTGGTATAAAAATAGATACATAGATCAATGGAACAGAATAGAGAACCCACAAATAAAGCCACATATCTACAACCAACTGATCTTTGACAAAGTCGGCAAAAATATACACTGGGAAAAGGACACCCTATTAAGTAAGTGGTGCTGGGAAAATTAGATTGCCATATGTAGAAGATTAAAGCTAGACCACTTTTTCTCTCTGTATACAAAAATCAACTTAAGATGGATTAAAGACTTAAATGTAAGACCTGAAACTATAAAAATACTGAAAGAAAACCTAGGAAAAACTCTTCTGGACATTGGTCTAGGCAAAGAATTCATGACTAAGACCCCAAAAGCACAAGCAATGAAAATAAAGAGACAGATGGGGTTTAATTAAACTAAAAACTTCTGCACAGCAAAAGAAATAAACAGAGTGAACAAACAACCCGCAGCATGGGAAAAAAAATTTGCAAACTATGCATCCAGCAGAGGACTGATATCCAGAATTTACAAGGAACTCAAACAACTTAACAATAAAAAATAATAACCCCATTAAAAAGTGGGCAAATGACATGAATAGACATTTCTCAAAAGAAGACATACAGGCGGGGGGAGGAGCCAAGATGGCCGAATAGGAACAGCTCCGGTCTACAGCTCCCAGCGTGAGCGATGCAGAAGACGGGTGATTTATGCATTTCCATCTAAGGTACAGTGTTCATCTCACTAGGGAGTGCCAGACAGTGGGCGCAGGTCAGTCGGTGAGTGCACCGTGCGCCAGCCGAAGCAGGGGCGAGGCATTGCCTCACTCGGGAAGAGCAAGGGGTCAGGGAGTTCCCTTTCCAGGGTTGACAGACGGCACCTGGAAAATCGGGCCACTCCCACCCGAATATTGTGCTTTTCCGACGGGCTTAGGAAACGGTGCACCAGGAGATTATAGCCCACACCTGGCTCAGAGGGTCCTACGCCCACGGAGTCTCACTGATTGCTAGCACAGCGGTCTGAGGTCAAACAGCACGGCAGCAGCGTGGCTGGGGGAGGGGTGCCCGCCATTGCCCTGGCTCTCTTAGGTAAACAAAGCAGCCAGGAAGCTTGAACTGGGTGGAGCCCACCACAGCTCAAGGAGGCCTGCCTGCCTCTGTAGGCTCCACCTCTGGGGGCAGGGCACAGACAAACAAAAAGACAGCAGTAACCTCTGCAGACTTAAATGTCCCTGTCTGACAGCTTTGAGGAGAGCAGTGGTTCTCCCAGCGCGCAGCTGGAGATCTGAGAACGGGCAGACTGCCTCCTCAAGTGGGTCCCTGACCCCTGATCCCCGAGCAGCCTAACTGGGAGGCACCCCCCAGCAGGGGCAGACTGACACCTCACACGGCCGGCCGGGTACTCCAACAGACTTTCAGCTGAGGGTCCTGTCTGTTAGAAGGAAAACTAACAAACAGAAAGGACATCCACACCAAAAACCCATCTGTACATCACCATCATCAAAGACCAGAAGTAGATAAAACCATAAAGATGGGGAAAAAACAGAGCAGAAAAACGGGAAACTCTAAAAAGCAGAGTGCCTCTCCTCCTCCAATGGAACGCAGTTCCTCACCAGCAACAGAACAAAGCTGGACGGAGGATGACTTTGACGAGCTGAGAGAAGAAGGCTTCAGACGATCAAATTACTCCGAGCTACGGGAGGATATTCAAACCAAAGGCAAAGAAGTTGAAAACTTTGAAAAAAATTTAGAAGAATGTATAACTAGAATAACCAATACAGAGAAGTGCTTAAAGGAGCTGATGGAGCTGAAAACCAAGGCTCGAGAACGATGTGAAGAATGCAGAAGCCTCAGGAGCCAATGCGATCAAATGGAAGAAAGGGTATCAGCCCTGGAAGATGAAATGAATGAAATGAAGCGAGAACGGAAGTTTAGAGAAAAAAGAATAAAAAGAAACGAGCAAAGCCTCCAAGAAATATGGGACTATGTGAAAAGACCAAATCTACGTCTGATTGGTGTACCTGAAAGTGATGGGGAGAATGGAACCAAGTTGGAAAACACTCTGCAGGATATTATCCAGGAGAGCTTCCCCCATCTAGCAAGGCAGGCCAACATTCAGATTCAGGAAATACAGAGAACGCCACAAAGATACTCCTCGAGAAGAGCAACTCCAAGAAACATAATTGTCAGATTCACCAAAGTTGAAATGAAGGAAAAAATGTTAAGGGCAGCCAGAGAGAAAGGTCGGGTTACCCTCAAAGGGAAGCCCATCAGACTAACAGCGGATCTCTCGGCAGAAACCCTACAAGCCAGAAGAGAGTGGGGGCCAATATTCAACATTCTTAAAGAAAAGAATTTTCAACCCAGAATTTCATATCCAGCCAAACTAAGCTTCATAAGTGAAGGAGAAATAAAATCCTTTACAGACAAGCAAACGCTGAGAGATTTTGTCACCACCAGGCCTGCCCTAAAAGAGCTCCTGAAGGAAGCGCTAAACATGGAAAGGCACAACCGGTACCAGCCACTGCAAAATCATGCCAAAATGTAAAGACCATCGAGACTAGGAAGAGACTGCATCAACTAACGAGCAAAATAACCAGCTAACATCATAATGACAGGATCAAATTCACACATAACAATATTAACTTTAAATGTAAATGGACTAAATGCTCCAATTAAAAGACACAGACTGGCAAATTGGATAAAGACTCAAGACCCATCAGTGTGCTGTATTCAGGAAACCCATCTCACGTGCAGAGACACACATAGGCTCAAAATAAAAGGATGGAGGAAGATCTACCAAGCAAATGGAAAACAAAAAAAGGCAGAGGTTGCAATCCTAGTCTCTGATAAAACAGACTTTAAACCAACAAAGATCAAAAGAGACAAAGAAGGCCATTACATAATGGTAAAGGGATTAATTCAACAAGAAGAGCTAACTATCCTAAATATATATGCACCCAATACAGGAGCACCCAGATTCATAAAGCAAGTCCTGAGTGACCTACAAAGAGACTTAGACTCCCACACATTAATAATGGGAGACTTTAACACCCCACTGTCAACATTAGACAGATCAACGAGACAGAAAGTCAACAAGGATACCCAGGAATTGAACTCAGCTCTGCACCAAGTGGACCTAATAGACATCTACAGAACTCTCCACCCCAAATCAACAGAATATACATTTTTTTCAGCACCACACCACACCTATTCCAAAATTGACCACATACTTGGAAGTAAAGCTCTCCTCAGTAAATGTAAAAGAACAGAAATTATAACAAACTATCTCTCAGATCACAGTGCAATCAAGCTAGAACTCAGGATAAAGAATCTCACTCAAAACCGCTCAACTACGTGGAAACTGAACAACCTGCTCCTGAATGACTACTGGGTACATAACGAAATGAAGGCAGAAATAAAGATGTTCTTTGAAAGCAACGAGAACCAAGACACAACATACCAGAATCTCTGGGATGCATTCAAAGCAGTGTGTAGAGGGAAATTTATAGCACTAAATGCCCATAAGAGAAAGCAGGAAAGATCCAAAATTGACACCCTAACATCACAATTAAAAGAACTAGAAAAGCAAGAGCAAACACATTCAAAAGCTAGCAGAAGGCAAGAAATAACTAAAATCAGAGCAGAACTGAAGGAAATAGAGACACAAAAAACCCTTCAAAAAATAAATGAATCCAGGAGCTGGTTTTTTGAAAGGATCAACAAAATTGATAGACCACTAGCAAGATTAATAAAGAAAAAAAGAGAGAAGAATCAAATAGATGCAATAAAAAATGATAAAGAGGATATCACCACCGATCCCACAGAAATACAAACTACCATCAGAGAATACTACAAACACCTCTACGCAAATAAACTAGAAAATCTAGAAGAAATGGATAAATTCCTCGACACATACACCCTCCCAAGACTAAACCAGGAAGAAGTTGAATCTCTGAATAGACCAATAACAGGAGCTGAAATTGTGGCAATAATCAATAGCTTACCAACCAAAAAAAGTCCAGGACCAGATGGGTTCACAGCCAAATTGTACCAGAGGTACAAGGAGGAACTGGTACCATTCCTTCTGAAACTATTCCAATCAATAGAAAAAGAGGGAATCCTCCCTAACTCATTTGATGAGGCCAGCATCATCCTGATACCAAAGCCGGGCAGAGACACAACCAAAAAAGAGAATTTTAGACCAATATCCTTGATGAACATTGATGCAAAAATCCTCAATAAAATACTGGCAAACCGAATCCAGCAGCACATCAAAAAGCTTATCCACCATGATCAAGTGGGCTTCATCCCTGGGTTGCAAGGCTGGTTCAATATACACAAATCAATAAATGTAATCCAGCATATAAACAGAACCAAAGACAAAAAACACATGATTATCTCAATAGATGCAGAAAAGGCCTTTGACAAAATTCAACAACGCTTCATGCTAAAAACTCTCAATAAATTAGGTATTGATGGGACGTATCTCAAAATAATAAGAGCTATCTATGACAAACCCACAGCCAATATCATACTGAATGGGCAAAAACTAGAAGCATTCCTTTTGAAAACTGGCACAAGACAGGGATGCCCTCTCTCACCACTTCTATTCAACATAGTGTTGGAAGTTCTGGCCAGGGCAATTAGGCAGGAGAAGGAAATAAAGAGTATTCAATTAGGAAAAGAGGAAGTCAAATTGTCCCTGTTTGCAGACGACATGATTGTATATCTAGAAAACCCCATTGTCTCAGCCCAAAATCTCCTTAAGCTGATAAGCAACTTTAGCAAAATCTCAGGATACAAAATCAATGTACAAAAATCACAAGCATTCTTATACACCAACAACAGACAAACAGAGAACTAAATCATGAGTGAACTCCCATTCACAATTGCTTCAAAGAGAATAAAATACCTAGGAATCCAACTTACAAGGGATGTGAAGGACCTCTTCAAGGAGAACTACAAACCACTGCTCAAGGAAATAAAAGAGGATACAAACAAATGGAAGAACATTCCATGCTCATGGGTAGGAAGAATCAATATCGTGAAAATGGCCATACTGCCCAAGGTAATTTACAGATTCAATGCCATCCCCATCAAGCTACCAATGACTTTCTTCACAGAATTGGAAAAAACTACTTCAAAGTTCATATGGAACCAAAAAAGAGCCCGCATCGCCAAGTCAATCCTAAGCCAAAAGAACAAAGCTGGAGGCATCACACTACCTGACTTCAAACTATACTACAAGGTTACAGTAACCAAAACAGCATGGTACTGGTACCAAAACAGAGATATAGATCAATGGAACAGAACAGAGCTGTCAGAAATAATGCCACATATCTACAACTATCTGATCTTTGACAAACCTGAGAAAAACAAGAAATGGGGAAAGGATTCCCTATTTAATAAATGGTGCTGGGAAAACTGGCTAGCCATATGTAGAAAGCTGAAACTGGATCCGTTCCTTACACCTTATACAAAAATCAATTCAAGATGGATTAAAGACTTAAACGTTAGACCGAAAACCATAAAAACCCTAGAAGAAAACCTAGGCATTACCATTCAGGACATAGGCATGGGCAAGGACTTCATGTCTAAAACACCAAAAGCAATGGCAACAAAAGCCAAAATTGACAAATGGGATCTAATTAAACTAAAGCTTCTGCGCAGCAAAAGAAACTACCATCAGAGTGAACAGGCAACCTACAAAATGGGGAAAAATTTTTGCAACCTACTCATCTGACAAAGGGCTAATATCCACAATCTACAATGAACTCCAACAAATTTACAAGAAAAAAACAAACAACCCCATCAAAAAGTGGGCAAAGGACATGAACAGACACTTCTCAAAAGAAGACATTTATGCAGCCAAAAAACACATGAAAAAATGCTCACCATCACTGGCCATCAGAGAAATGCAAATCAAAACCACAATGAGATACCATCTCACACCAGTTAGAATGGCAATCATTAAAAAGTCAGGAAACAACAGGTGCTGGAGAGGATGTGGAGAAATAGGAACACTTTTACACTGTTGGTGGGACTGTAAACTAGTTCAACCCTTGTGGAAGTCAGTGTGGCCATTCCTCAGGGATCTAGAACTAGAAATTCCATTTGACCCAGCCATCCCATTACTGGGTATATACCCAAAGGACTATGAATCATGCTGCTATAAAGACACATGCACACGTATGTTTATTGCAGCATTATTCACAATAGCAAAGACTTGGAACCAACCCAAATGTCCAACAATGATAGACTGGATTAAGAAAATGTGGCACATATACACCATGGAATACTATGCAGCCATAAAAAATGATGAGTTCATGTCCTTTGTAGGGACATGGATGAAACTGGAAATCATCATTCTCAGTAAACTATCGCAAGAACAAAAAACCAAACACCGCATATTCTCACTCATAGATGGGAATTGAACAATGAGAACACATGGACACAGGAAGGGGAACATCACACTTCGGGGACTGTTGTGGGGTGGGGGGAGGGGGGGAGGGATAGCATTGGGAGATATACCTAATGCTAGATGACGAGTTAGTGGGTGCAGCGCACCAGCATGGCACATGTATACATATGTAACTAACCTGCACATTGCGCACATGTACCATAAACCTAAAGTATAATAATAATAAAAAAAAAAAGAAGACATACAAATGGCCAAAAAGCATATGAAAAAATGCTCAACATCACTAATCATCAGAGAAACACAAATTAGAACCAATGAGATATCATCTTATACTAGGGGCTACTATTAAAAAGTCAAAAAGTAACAGATGTTGATGAGGATGCAGAGAAAAGAGAGTGTACTGAGTATCTGCCAAAAGAATCTTTTTTTTTCTTTTTTTTTTTTTTTTGAGACAGAGTCTCACTCTATCACCCAGGCTGGAGTGCAGTGGCACCATCTCAGCTCACTGCAACCTCTGCTTCACAGGCTGAAGCAATTCTCATGCCTCAGCCGCCCAAGTAGCTGGGATTACAGACGTGTGCCACAATGCTTGACTAAGTTTTGTATTTTTAGTAGAGACCGGGTTTCGCCATGTTGGCCAGGCTGGTCTCAAACTCCTGACCTCAAATGATCCACCCATCCTGGCCTCCCAAAGTGCTGGGATTACAGATGTGAGCCACTGCACTCGGCCCAACAAATCTTATATCAAAAAGATACCTGCACTCATATGTTTACTACAGCACTATTCACAATAGCAAAGATATGGAATCCATCTAAGTGTCCATCAACAGATGACTGGATAAAGAAAATGTGTCTGGGCCATTTCAGCCATAAAAATGAAGAATGAAATCATGTGTTTTGTGGCCACATGGATGGAACTGGAGGCCATTATCTTAAGTGAAATGACTCACAACAGAAAGTCAAATATCACATGTTCTCTCTTATAAGCGGGAGCTCAATAATGTGTACACATGGATGTACAGAGTGGAATAATAGAATTGGAGACTTGGAAAGGTGGGAGGTTTGGAGGGAGAGGGATGAGAAATTACTTAATGGGTACAATGTACGTTATTCAGGTAATGGTTACACTAAAAGCCCAACTTTACCACTACACAATATATCCATGTAACAAAACTATCTTAGTACCCTCTAAAATTTATATTTTAAACAAGGTTACTTGTTTCTCCTTGCCTGCGGGTGTCCCAGGGCAACTCCTTTCATATCATAGTAATGTCATCCTCTTTCTCTGTGCTTGTCACCCTCATAGATACAGAGCCATAGATGGCTCTCATATTTAGAAAGAGTTTGGGCTACGTCATCAAGATGCAACAGTCAAGAATCCAGTGGGTCACTTAGGAAGAGTAACTGATGAAAGAGCAATGCTAGTGAGGATGCTGCTGAGACTGGCCAGGTGCACTCTGTGCAGAACACCCATGAGAAACGCCAAGCACGTATGTGTGGCAGGATGGGGCAAGTCAAGAACCAATACAGTCATACAAGCTGGAAAACTTGGGCTCCAGACCTATGCTGACAAAATTAATTGTGTGACCATGAAAATGGGCAAGTCAACAGGAAAACAAAGTGTAAAATGGGAATTAAAAGGAAAAACTTGAAGTTAAAACTTGAAATCCATCAAAATTCAATATAAGCGCATGGAATTTAGGGAAAAGAACAAAAAATTGGGAAATAAAAGAACAAGTTCCTCTTTCCAGCTCTGCCAATCTCTGGCTGTCCAGGCATGAGTAATTTGAGTGTGGTCTCTGAGCCTCAATTTCCTCAGTGAGTAAATGAGTTGGTAGACTTGATGCCATCACAGCTTTGTGTAGTGGTGTGGCTTAAGCACATGGCCTCTGCAGCCATCCTTCCCAGCTTCAAATCCTGGTGCACCCCTTACTGGTTCTGTGTAGTTGGAAAAATTATTTGTCTGTGCCTCAGCTTGCTCATCTTCAAAATATAGATGATTGTCTCAGAAGTTGTGCTAAGGATTAAATGCGGTAACTCATGTAAAGTCCCAAGAACTATGGCTGCCACATAATCAAGCACTACATAATCATTAGCTATCACTGTCATAGCTGCTTTCAAATTTCCTTGTTTCTACAAGTTAAAGTTTTAGCCAAAGTTTGATAGACATTCGTTTAGTAAAGAGTCATGGCACATCTACTCCATGCCAGGGATACAATAACTGACAAGACAATGGGTAGTTTCTGCCTTCATGGAACTTACAGTCTAGCAAGGAAAATGGACCGTAAGCCAGTAATTATGAGTGTGATGTGCAGTCTAGAGACCAGTGAGGGAAGGAAAGCAAAACAAGAATCAGGAGAAGCAGAGTCCCAGGTCAGGCCTAGGATAGGAAGCTGTTGGTTTCCAAGACCTGAAGATTATGGGTTCTCCCATAGTGCTTTGCACATGTCCGTGGGATGGCCAGTACACATCCCACGGCATCATTTCCGTGGGCTTCTCAGCCCCACAGGGACACACTGTATTCTGCTTTGTATGCTCAGGGCCTTGCATGGGCCTAGCACATAATTGGTATTGTATAGATGTTTGTTAATTAATAATGAAAGTTCTGACAGTACTGACTAGATTGAGATGATGACTAATTTTGTAGAGTTCCACTATACTTAATGCAAGTTAGGTGGAACTTTTCTTAAACAGAGCAATTTGAAAGATCATCTTTTCTTCATAGTCTGTTTCCTCAGGCACAATGTAGGTCTGTGTGTGGATCCTGAGAGCTGGGCTGTTTACAGGCCGTGGAGGCAGCCAGGCTGTACCTGGACTGAAACACCTCATGGTGAAGCACTTCCCTTGGATTAAGCTCTATTTAATCAGCTTCTCTTGCCATAATGGCAACAGGATTATCAGCTAAGTGTGAGGGAAACGCTCATGGGCTGGGATAAGGCCATCCAGCAGAAGCCTGAATAACAGTCTATCAGAGGGGCATGGGTCTGAATGGGAGAGAGGGAGGGCCAGCTTCTGAAAGTAGAAGTAGACACCCCGGTGGGGAGCCTAGAGGGATAGGGATGGGGCGGGCAGGAGGCAAAATCACCTCTTTCAGCCTCTGGTTTGCCACTGGTATAAAATAAGATAGAAAAACTAACATAAAACATTACACAAATTCTTATTCCTGGAATAACCCCTGCACTATAGGAATTGTTCATACCTTAGTCATCCACTTGTCAAAACTTTTGGAATGTTCAGAAGGCCCAGGTTGCAGTAGTTTGAGGATCTCACTTTCAGGTTTTCGTATTTTGATGTCGGATTCATTTCCCACATTCCGAAGCGTCCTATAGCGGCTGAAGATGACTAAATGATCTAAATGATCATGATCATCCCATCCCTCCCTTTCCTTTTCCAGAAAAAGAAAACTGTTAGATTTTGGTACTTTTTGTGCTTTCTTGGTTTTTCTTTTCTCTTTTTTTTTTTTTTTTTTTTTTTGAGATGGAGTCTCGCTTTGTCCCCCAAGCTGGAGTGCAGTAGCGCAACCTTGGCTCACTGCAACCTCCACCTCCCGGATTCAAGCAATTCTCCTGCCTCAGCTTCCCAAGTAGCTGGCATTACAGGCACCTGCCACCACGCTCGGCTAACTTTTGTATTTTTAGTAGAGACGGGGTTTCACCATGCTGACCAGGCTGGTCTGGAACTCCTGACTTCGTGATCCGCCCGCCTCGGCCTCCCAAAGTGCTGGAATTACAGGAGTGAGCCACTGCGCCTGGCTAGATTTTGGTTTTTAATAAAAGTAATATAACCATGTCTTCAAAAATTCTGCATGATGGGAGAGGCAAGCATCTCTGTTTTCCCCCCCTTATTCTTCAGAAATGAAAAGCAGACTCCAGAAAGGTTAAGTCATCTCTCCAAGGACACACAGCCAGTAAGTCCTAAGCTGAGAAAAAAGCCTGGGTCTCCTGATTTGCAGCCCAGATTTCTGTCTGCACCACCTCACCCTCTCCATCCTGGAGGCCTGTGGCATCTGCTCAAAGTTTTACTTACCTCTCCCAAGTCCAAAAGAAGGGATGACCCAGCAGATCACTCAGACAGTCCCTCACGTGTTCCCCAGGATGGAAGAGACGATGAATGAGGTCCTTAGTTTCCTCATCTGGAGAAAGTTGAACCACCTCTTCATTACTTTGAGCCTTCAGCTCCTCAAATGAGATGCTTCCCTTCTTTACCACATAGAGGACCAACCGTCCAAGGTCCTGCGCAAAAGCCATAAATCAAGCCAAAGATGCTTACTAATTATTTGGGTAACCCTGGAAGGAGTGGTGCAGGCTATTAGCAAACAAGATGATGGGAGGAATCTCAAGGAATTTGTAGACTTGTTAGGGAGGGGAGACACAGATTTGTGCATACAGACCTGTTCAAGGCAGTATATAGCCCATACCACTTAGTTTTATGAAGAGCAAAAGATACATATGAGTCACAGTTGTTAGGGCAGACTGCTTGGAGGAAGAGAGATTTGAGCTGGCCTCAAATGTATGGACAGAATATAGATAAACTGAGGAAAGGGAGAATGCTTTAAACACAGGGAGAACTGGCAGCCTGGCTGGGAACTGGGACTTTGGGTCTGAGGCTATATCACGCAGTACATAAAAAAGTCAGTCCAGGCCAGGAGAGGCAAAGTGATGACCCCAGGGATTAGGCTATGGCCAGGAGGAAAGGCCAAGAAGAAGGTCGCCTAAGGAACTCTTTGCACTAGCCACCAGTCAAGGGAGGAGCTGAAATCTGATGCCACCAAACCAGGAGGCCAGATGTATGGATGGAGAGTCTCGCCCATTGGGTTGAAAGTGCAGCACCCTGTAAAACTCTCCAGGAAAGACCTACCCTGACAGGGTCAGAATCAGCCTGGGGGCTTTGGTCTACAGCGGCCAATCTCCATGTCCCCTCAGGAGCAACAGCTATTTCAGAGTCTTCATCGTTTTGGCCAAGCTTAGGTTCTTTCAAGCTGGGAATTGACCTCACTCCTCCCAGGAGTTTTCAGAGAACCTTAGTATCCGGCCTTCTGCAGAGTGTAGCCCACGAGTTTGAGTCTGTGGTGAAAGAAACCTCACTTACTTTGTTCTTAGGTAGAAAAATAACTCCTCAATGAATATTGGAGATATTTGAAATTCTCTCCTGGAGAGAAGATGTGGCATGCTCAGTTTATTTACTTATTAAGGTAGTGGAGGAAGAGAGATTCAAAGAGATACAGTAAGGGGCCACAGCGACAGCCAACTCCACACCGACCCAAGCTGTTGCACCTTCCCGTTGTCATCTTGAAAGCTCTGCTGTGGGAGAAGCCCAAGGAAATGCAGTGGCCTGCAGGGGAGTCAGGACAGTGAGCAAGATGGGGAAAGCCTTGAACGTTCTTTTTTTCCTGGTTAAAATAGAACGCCCTCCAATTGCCCATAGGAAATAAGGTAATGAACTGTGACGGTTAATACTGAGTGTCAACTTGATTGAGTTGAAGGATGCAAAGTATTGTGCCTGGGTGTGTCTGTGAGGGTGTTGCCGAAGGAGAGCAACATTTGTCAGTGGACTGGGAGAGGCAGACCCACCTTCAGTCTCGGTGGGCACCATCTAATCAGCTGCCAGCATGGCTAAAATAAAGCAGGCAGAAAATGAAAGAGCAGACAACTTGCTAAGACTTCTGGCCTTCATCTTTCTCCCATGCTGGATGCTTCTTGTCCTCAAACATCAGTATCCAAGTTCTTCAGCTTATGGAGTTTTGGACTTACACCAGTGGTTTGCCAGGGGCTCTCAGGCCTTTGGCCACAGACTGAAGTCTGCACTGTCGGCTTCCCTACTTTTGAGGTTTTGGTACTCAGACTGACCCATCACTGGCTTCCTTGTTCCTCAACTTGCAGATGGCCTATTATGGGACTTTATGTTGTGACCGTGTGAGTCAATTCTCCTTAATAAACTCCCTTTCATATGTACATATGTCCTACTAGTTCTGTCCCTCTAGAGAACCCTGACTACACATGAAAGAATAAGGAAGCAGAAAGAAGAAAGGTAAACTGGATTGTAGAATTTACCTCTAGATCTCTCTTGACTTCCTGTGGATCTCCAGCCCACTCGATGCTCTTATCAAAATCTGCCAGGTGAGCAGCTTTCTTAGAATCTAAGGAAAAGTTTGCAGAGGCACATTGAAAAATACTCATTCTCCATAAAGTGAGAGTCAATTGATTTATATAAATATGTAACATGCTATAAAAATCATCATCTCTGTGGAAGACAATAATAAACCTTATATCTGTATTGCCATTCACCCCTCAAAACACTGCCATGTGCACTGTTTCATTGATCTATTAGGTATCTGCCAAGAGCAGCACTTACATTTTATTTTTTCCAGGCCAGGGGGTAGGAAGGGATGAGGACAAATTTAACCAGCTCCTTGTTCATGCAATTCCAGGGGCTGAAAGCACAGATTTGTAAAGGAACTGTTCCCTTACACTGAGCTTAAATCTCAGTGCATGTCTATGGATAAGGTATGTACTCTGCTTAGACCTTTAGGCAAGAACAGAGTTTCCTGAGCACCTATGATGTACCAAATGACTTACTATTTCATCATTGCACTTAGACCTCATAACAAACTTATGAAGGAGGCATTATCAGCCTCAAGTGAGGAACTGAGGCTCACAGTATCAAGTGACTTGTCTGAGGTTATAAAGCTACAAACTGGTGAGACTAGGCTTCAAGCCACCCTAATCATCACTGAAGCCCTGGCTTGCTCCCCTGCACCATATTGCTTCCTGGGACTTTACAGTCAGCTCTGCTTTTCTTTTAACATTTAAAAGAAAATGCTATTTTCCTTCCCTTTGTTTGGCTTGGACTAGTGGATTCTGACTTGTTCTGCCTTGGAGTCTGTGTCTTCACTACTTCACATCTTGTCCTGACATCCTCAACTTTGACCTCAATTTTGTCAGTAAGTTTCATGGTTACTGCCACCTTGTCTGAAGGAACTCACCTCTAGGATTCTCAAATTTCTGGAGCTACTTTGATCCCTGACATGCCTTCATCTGTTTATTTTCTCAATGGCAATCTAAGGCTAGCCTGGTATTCTGTTAGCATCTACCAACCTCCATGTAGACTAACAGAACCCAGTTATAATTGGTAGCAGGAGACACTGCACTGTAATTATGAATTTGTTGTAATAATGATCCTCAAATTGAATCATCCACATTTACTCTAGGCCTTTCCTCTCTGCAATGAAAAACTTTTCCTTTCATAAACAAAGATCCTACAATTTCTAAGAGAGAATTGGGGATTGGGGACTCACCTATTAAGATGTTTTGTGGTTGCAGATCCTGGTGGGTGTATCCACAGGACAAGTGTAGTTCTTGAACAGCCTTAAATATAGATGACAGGACATTTTGGGCAAACTCATCTTCCTCACTTTCCACATCTTCCCCTCTGTGCACATCCAAACACGCCTCCAGAGTCTGCTCACAGAGGGTGACACACACAAACAAGTGGCCCCTGTGGCTCTCACTCCCATAGAATGTCACCAAGTGACTGTTCTCCCGGCTGCTTTGCAGACAAGAGACTTCCTGCCGTGCACGTGGGCTGCCCTCACAGAATGTCTTCACAGCTACTTCTTGCTTCTCATAGAACCCCAGGTAGATGCCTCCTTCCGAAGTATCAGCAATTTTGTATTTTTCATCAATAAAGAACTTGAGTTTGCCAATCATAGGGCGGTATATTCTGTGGAGATCCTTCAGGGCTGCCCCCCAGTGTGAGCTCTGAGGCTTCCAGTCTTCAGCAGGAGGGTGAAAAAGTTCTTTGGCTCCATGAGAGAGAAGAAACTTCACAAGGGAACTGTCATAATTCCGCCTCGCTATCATAACAAGATCCCCACAATCTGTACTGGCTCCATGGTTGCACAGCAACTGGGCGATTTCCTTCAGTTTGAGCTCAACAGCAAGCAGGAGTGCTGTTTTGCCATCACTGTCTGTGTCATTAATCTCTATGTGCTCTTGCTCCAGAAGCCTCTGCACCAAACCCAAGTGCTTCTTCTCCACTGCCAGGATCAAGGGAGTCTTCCCTCTTTCTCCCCTCACATTGACATCAGCCCCATGGTCCAGCAGCAGATGCGTAATAGCCTCCACATCCCTATTGTGAGAGCTCAGGAGAGCATGGATCAAGGCATTTCTGCCCATATTGTCACAGGCATTGACATCTGCCCCCATCTCATCCAGGAGAATCTTCAAGACCTCTACGTGTCCTTCTTCAGCAGCGTCCATGAGAGCTGTGGCCCCTCCTTTCCTCAGCCGCTCTTGATCCTCCTTTGTCTTTCGCCTCAAATTCACATTTGCTCCTCTCTCATAAAGGAATTTTAGGGCTTTGACCTCACCATACACAGCGGCTTCCATGAAGGCTGTGAAGCCATAAAAATCACACTCATTGACATCTGCTCCTTTAGAAAGGAAAAGTTCCAGCAGCTTCACGCTCCCGGCAATCGCTGCGAGGATAAAGGGCGTGGCCCCATTCTTCTTCCTCAGAACAGGGTCAGCACCATGACGAAGCAGAAGTTCCACAATGTCCTCCCTGCTCATTTGTACTGCGTTATGCAGAGGTGTCCAGCCCCCTTCCTCTTCCTGGAAATTAACGTTGGCTCCGCCTTCCAGCAATTGCTGGACCAGGGCAACATCTTCGTTTTGAACAGCTTTAATCAGCAACTGATTGTCTTCCACTGTAGCCCTTCTACCGCTGGAGGATGTGGGTCCCTCCTGGGGGTTGTTATGATCCCTGGTCTCCATGACGGTAAAGGCCACCTGCTACCGCTTTTTGCCTTTTCCTTGAGAAAATGCAAACTTACCTCCTTGCACTTAATCAAAGAAGCTTTGAGTGTAAATTGGGATTCTCTGGCAACAGAGCAGCAGTATGAGGAAGGAACAATGTTCTCAGTCTTCTGACATTCCACCTGGCAACGAAGAGAGGTGCTTTGTAATTTTACAATAGGGAGAAAACACTTGAGTCAGAGAAATTAATTATATTAGCATTTTTTCTAAATATATGTATTTCTTATAAAACTTTTAAATTACAGAATATTATAAATATATGTAAATTCAAAATAAGAAAATTATTTCTCTAGTCCCAATGCCCAGAAACAGCCAATGTTAATATTTTAGTGTATTTCTATATATTTTTAAGACATTTGGAATTATACTCTGTAAGTAACTTTGTATCCTACTTCCTTTCGTTTAATACCATACTATAAGTCATTTCCTATGTTATTGCAAAGTCTTGTAAAACATTTTTCATGACTATGTAATATGAAATCATACACTTGTTTCATTTCTCTATTACTGAGTGGTTTTCAAAAATAAGTTTTAAAGGGTTTTTTAAAATTAAAAATTTAAAAATTCTAAATGATGTTGCAGCAAATTCAGCTTATTTTAGTTTATTTTCTTTTGATAGATCTTATGATAGATTTCATATGATAGAGTTCAAAGAATTTAATGACTATTCAAAAGATATGATTGTATTTAGGATTTTAAACCTATATTAACAAATTGCTTTCAATGTCATATAAATATATTCTTACCAGAGATAGGTGGCTTCCAGAAAAAAAAAAAAAAAAGACCGTGAAAATATGCACATCAATTATTTATCAATAAAAAAAGAAGAACCCTCATTCAATAAGAAAAATATATTTCTTGGCTTTTTTTCCCTTTGCATTTCTTATGTCACCAGGAAGGTTGATCACTGTGTTTGCTGACTTGGTGCATGTCCTCTTTGTACAACCATGTGCCCCTATTTAAAGTACAGACAATATCTGACTTATGTTGGTTCAACTTATGATTTTTTGACTTTGCAATGGTGGAAAAGCAATAAACATTCAGTAGAAACCACACTTCAAGTACACATACAACCATTCTGTTTTTTATTTCAGCATAGCATTCAATAAATACATGAGACATTTAACACTTTATTATAAAATAAGCTTTGAGCTAGATGATTCTGCCCAACTGTAGCCTAATGTAAGTGTTCTGAGCACATTTAAGGTAAGCTAGGATAAGCTATGATTTCAGTAATTAGGTGTATTAAATGTGCTTTTGACTTACAGTATTTTCAATTTAGGATGGGTTTATCTGTATGTAACCCCATCATAAGTCAAGAAGTATCTGCAGTAGTGAAAAGAGATTGTACTCTGACCTTAGGGAGATCTAAGTTTGAGCTTGTGGCTGTGTAATTTTTTACTATTACTTCCTGTAACCTTGGATTGTTGAATCTCAATTTTCTGTTTCCTGAAATGGAGACAAAAATAAATACAGTCATGTGTGTAAAGTACATTAAAGTATGGTGTGTTACAAATATTAGCCACTCAATAAATGTTAGAGCTAATTATATCCCTTTATGAAAAAATAAATTGCTTAGTGAATTCTATTCTCCCTACACATGTGCATATAGCTACTACACAAATAGGCAACTGGCAGCTATCAATTTCGTCCAACTGTCAATCAGATCTGAGAATTACAGATCCAGTTCAATGATCAGACAGCCCGAAACTGTTACCTGAATATTTAAATAACTGCATCTGCTATAGAATTCACGAAGCAACCCTTTTTCAGCAATCTCACCACTCTGACAGTTTCAAAGCCTCAGAGGTTAATTGATTAGCCTCTTAGAAGTTTAATTAATTGTGCAACACATACACGATCACCAGGCAATGAAATCTTTGAACCAAAGTGTTTGTGTAGACCGTCCCCATTACAATCAGATGTGAGGTGGGCTGGTATAAGCAAAGGAGCCGAGAAGGAGAGGAAATATCAAGGAAGCCCTGAGTGACACATCAGAGTCGAGAAGAGACGAGCCTGCAGAAGTACTGCAACAGACAATCCTGATTTCAGTTTCACTTTCTCTGTGTGACCAGAGATGCCTGAGAAACTGAGGACATGGATAAATGACGTGTGGACTGTGACAGAACCCTGGAAGGGCACTGGAGGAAGATCCTTCCAGGCAGCCAAGGGCTGGGAGCTCCCCTCCCACTTCCCAAGTCCCCCAGCCCCTGGCCTCTCCGGTCTCCAAAGCCCAAGAATTCTTCACGATCGACTTCTCAAGGTTTTCTAGCTTTCCTCCTTCTGCCTGCCTTACCTGCTCAACTCAGACCGTCTCAATTATTCCTTTGGCAGCCGCTAAGCCTGGAAGACTGTTTGCAGCCCGAGCAGTTTCTTCCTGCTGCGTCACTGAGCCAGCAGGGCGGAGCCAAGAAAGGAGTGAGGAATGTGGGAGTGAAAGCAGCCACAGGCTCATTCCGGCACCAGGAGCCAAGCTTCTGCTTGCACACCTTCTGGAGGAAAGCAATGGCCACTTTCTGTCTGCTGATGAGGAATGTGAGCGCCTATTGTGTCCCTACTCCTCATAGGCATCATCAGTGCTAGCCTCCAGTTCCTCATCACATTATGTCATATGCTTCTACCTCTATATCTTGGCCTGTGTTGCCTTGCTACCAGAACTAATGATAGTAGTAAGAGTGATGAAAATGTGGATGATTCTGTTAATAATGACAAACATTTACATAGCTCTTTAATATGGTCCAGGAACTGTTCTGAACACTTTATATATGTATTAAATTATTTAATCTTATCCTTATGACGTAGGTACTATTTTTGTCTCCATTTTGCAGATAAGAAAACTGAAGCATAAAGTGGTTAAGTAACTTGCTCTAAGGATTTGATCTATATCACTGAACATCACAGAGAAACAGCTTGTCCCCATTCTTTTCTTTTTCTTTTTTTTTTTTTTTTTTTTGAGACGGAGTCCCACTCTGTCACCCAGGCTGGAGTGCAGTGGCGCGATCTTGGCTCACTGAACCTCTGTCTCCCGCGTTCAAGTGATTCTCCTGCCTCAGCCTCCTGAGTAGCTGGGATTACAGGCACACACCACCACATCCAGCTAATTTTTGTATTTTTAGTAGAGATGGGTTTTCACCATGTTGGTCAGGCTGGTCTCGAACTCCCAACCTTGTTATCTACCCACCTCAGCCTCCCAAAGTGCTGGGATTACAGGTGTGAGTTTTTTGAGATGGAGTCTTGCTCTGTCACCCAGGCTGGAGTGCAGTGGTGTGATCTCGGCTCACCACAACCTCCACCTCCCAGGTTCAAGTGATTCTCGTGCCCCAGCCTCCCAAGTAGCTGGAATTACAAGCATGAGCCACCATGCCTGGCTAATTTTTGTATTTTTAGTAGAAACAGGGTTTCACCATGTTGGCCAGGCTTGTCTTGAACTCCTGACCTCAAGTGATCCACCCACCTCTGCCTCCCAAAGTTCTGGGATTACAGGTGTGACCCACCATGCCCAGCCCCTGCCCCCATTCTTACTGAAGCAAGATAATGAACAAAATAAGTAAATCATGTAGTGTATTGCAGGCAACAAATCTACAGAAAATAATAAGATAGAATAAGGAGCGTTAAAAGTGCCAGGATGTCCACAAAGAGTCGCTGCTGGTTCAGAGGCCCAGACTCTGAAGACAGAATCACCAAGATGGTGATTTTAAACAAAGTAGTCGGGAAGGGTATTGTTCAGAAGGTGACATTTGAGCAAAGACTTGAGGAAGATGCAGCAACAGGCTATGCAGATGACTGCACCAAGAACACAGCAGACAGAGGAAACAGCAAGCACATAGGTCCCGAGGTGGGAGCATGCCTGGTGGGAACAAACAGCAGCAAGGAGGCCAGTGAGGGTGGAGCAGAGTGAGGGAGGGGAGTTGATAAGCAGAGGTTCAGGTCAGGCGCCACCTTAGGGCCCGTTGTAAGGCTTTTGGCTTCTACACTAAACAACATGGTAGCCATTGGAGTATTGGAGCAGAGGAGTAACATGATCTCCATTGCTTTTTTTTTACAGGATCATTATCAGTCCTGTGCTGAGAAGAATCTGGGGATTGAAAGCAAAGGGAGAAGTTGGAAAATCCATTAGAAGGCTATTGCAATAATCCAGCTGAGAGTCAACGGTGGCCCAGACCAGTGTGGTAGCATAGAGGTAACAGTGGATGTTAGTTTGTCCTGAACAGATGATTTGGTAAAAACTCTTGGAGAATGCTGACTTTTCTGGTCATAATGACATATGTTGAAGTCTAGTGAGCAGAATCATACCTGCAGTGAAACCAAGGCAAGTGTATTACCAACTACAGCGAGAGAGGACTCATCCCAGGAACTGCAGAGTATTTTTTTTTTTTTTTTGAGATGGAGTCTTGCACTGTCACCTGGGCTGGAGTGCAGTGGTGTGATCTCGGCTCACTGCAACTGCTGCCTTCTGGGTTCAAGCGATTCTCCTGCCTCAGCCTCCTGAGTAGCTAGGATTACAGGTGCCTGCCACCACGCCCAGCTAATTTTTTTGTATTTTTAATAGATACAGGATTTCATCATGTTGGCCAGGCTGGTCTCGAACTCCTGACCTTGTGATTCGCCCACCTCAGCCTCCCAAAGTGCTGGGATTACGGGCATGAGCCACTGCACCCAGCTTTTTTTTTTTCTTTTTTTTAAGAGACATGATATTGCTGTGCCACCCAGGCTGGATTGCAGTGGCACAATCATATAGATCATATAGCTCATTGCAACCTCAACTTCCTGGGCTCAAGTGAACCTCCTGCCTCAGCCTCCCAAATAACTAGGACCCATTGTGAGGCATGCACCACCATGCCTGGCTAATTTTTTCAATTTTTTATAGAGATGGGTTCTCACTGTGTTGCCCAGGCTGATTTTGAACTCCTGGCTTCAAGCAATCCTCCAGCTTTGTGCTCCCAAAGCACTGAGATTATAGATGTGAGCCATTCCACCCAGCCCCAGGATATCTTCTAAAAGGGAATCAGGATACTTATTTTAGGGTTTGAGCTTTTTGTCAGGTGATTTGGGGAAGGGTTTAAGGAAATAGAGGTTTGTTCTCAAATGGGTGGTGTCAGAAAGCAGAAACACTTTGGTGCCTTCATTATGATCATCTAGGAATCAGGAGGAACAAAGTGTAGCTAGCACTGTCACTGCTCAAGAAACAGGTGGCCCATGTTACCCAGGAGAGGGGGTGTTGTTTACTTTTATGGTGGTACGGCATCTTATCTTCACCTCGTGTTCAGTCCTCATTAAGAAGTGGCCTCATTTCTGTCTTGTTCCACTGTAGTCATAGGACAATATCATCAATTATTGTTGGCATTCTGCAGAATTGTTTTGTTCCATGGGAGCCAGGAGTATCAAGGAGGGGGGTGCCCCAAGAGACAGGTGGAGTCTGACAACAGTCCTGGCAGAAGGAGAGATCAGTCTGTCCGCAAAGAGACCCCAGTCGCTTCTGGTTCAGAGGCCCAGACTCTGAAGACAGAATCAGCAAGAGCAGAAGAGACCCCTCCCAGCAGTGGATGCGAATTCCAGGCTGGGAACATGGAGAGAGAAACCAAGGCCAAGGTGAAATGTAAGGATAGCTTCCTCCTTCCCTCCGGCTCCCTCCTTCCCACACTCAAGATGTTAGAATTAAGCAATGTTCTTAACCTTTCCTTCCTTTGACAAGAAAGATCGCTGAGACTGCAGAGATTTTCTCTAAGCTTAGGAATAAATTGCATTTTACTTGCCAAAAGCCCTTCTTGGATCTTGGTGAGAAGACAATGGGGTCGAATTGATCACTGCACTCCAGCCTCGGTGACAGAATGAGACCCTGTCTCAAAAAGAAAAAGAAGAAAGAAAGAGAGAAAAGAAAAGAAGAAAGAAAGAAAGAGTGAAAACAAAAGAAAGAAAAGAAGAAAGAAAGAAAGAAATTACACTGATGTTCTCACATCAGTAATATGAGAATGGTTTGGAATGGTTTGATGTTATGTAGCAATGGCTAACTGATATAGCTACTTGCTATCTCTTTGAATTTGGGCAATTTACTTAAACTTTCTAGGCCTTGATTTCTGTGTCTATATAATGAGGATGATAATAATAGTAGCTAACTCATAGGAGTATCATGAGGATTACAGAAATTAACATATGCGAAGGACTTAGTGCCTGCCACATACAAGCAGCTACCATTTTTGAACACTTACTTTTACGTGCTATGATAAATATTTTTCCTAAATGTTCTCATTGTCATCACAAAAGTCTTATGAAGACAATATTATTGTTATGCACATTTTACAGGAAAAAGTGAGGCTCTGAGAAATTGAGTAATGTGCTACAGTTTACTCAGCTGATAAATAGCAGATGTGGAACTTAATTCAGTTGCCTAACTTCCGAGCCTGCTGACTCCACGATTAGGTTATACCACGCTGCCTGTGAGGCTGCCCCTTGGAACTGTGAGATTAACTGAGCTAAGGCAATTCTCCTCCCTAGCATGGGACTGTCCCTTAAGTGGCATCCCATTACAAATATAAGATTAATCCACACATTGTTGCTTTTCTCAAAGATTAAATTAAATCATTCTCCAGGTTACAGATCAAAGCTTGAAAATCACCAGCACTGTAAATCAAGAAACATCTTTTCTAAATGATGGGGACTCCAACTCCATTATCCAGCGCCTAACCACCGTATATCTCTTACCCTTAGGAGCACATCTCAGTTATGTAAATTTCAAATCTTTCTTTTCTTCCTTAAAGCAATTTGAATAACTGGACCAATTTAAAAGATTCATGACAGCAAATTACTTTAAAGTCAGCAAAGCAATAGGCCCTGACACTTTTTTTTTCTTTTTAATTGGAGTTTTGCTCTTGTTGCCCAAGCTGGAGTGCAATGGCGTGATCTCGGCTCACTGCAACCTCCGCCTCCTGGGTTCAAGCAATTCTCCTGCCTCAGCCTCCCGAGTAGCTGGGATTACAGGTGCGTGCCACCATGCCCGGCTAATTTTTTGTATTTTTAGTAGAAACGGGGTTTCGCCATGTTAGCCAGGATGGTCTTGAACTCCTGACCTCAGGTGATCTGCCCGCCTCAGCATCCCAAAGTGCTGGGATTACAGGCCTGAGCCACTGTGCCCGGCCCCCTGACACCTTTTTTCTCTCTACCTTACAGCTTCCATTTTTAAAGGTAATTTCATCCCAATAAACTAAAGAATCTCGGTTTAACTCCTATACCTGCTGTGCTGTCTCAGTAGCGATATTAATATTTCTATTAAAATTTCACATGTTTATTAAAATGCTTTAATAAATAAAACTACAGTGAAACAAATTAAAGCCATTGGATGTATAATTCCAAAGGAAGAAGCCAAACTTTAAAAGCTTGCATTGCCTGGCATGGCCACAGTGAGGCAGTAGAGGGTGAGAGACAAGCAGCCTTGCACAGTCACAGGGCACATATTTGAAAACAGCGTTGGCTGACCAGGTTTCCAGGAATCCCACGGTCCCTGTAATACCCTGGCTTACTTAATGCCTCCAGCTTTCCATTTCTTTATCTGAAATTCTGGAATGCTGTAAACATCAGACGAAATATGGTATTGAAGCAGCTAAAAAAAAAGTAGATTTAGAATCCTGAGTTGAAATTCTGATCCTGCCATTTTATTCAAGAAGTCAAAAGACTTTTTGACTTGACTAATGCCTACTGTATACAAGTCACTGTGCTAAGTGCTGGGAATCAGATAATAATAATAGCCAATAGTCATGAGGCAT
Organism: Pongo abelii; assembly: GCF_028885655.2. Taxonomy (NCBI): domain Eukaryota; kingdom Metazoa; phylum Chordata; class Mammalia; order Primates; family Hominidae; genus Pongo; species Pongo abelii. Next base: position 67,258,875 of record NC_071985.2, on the reverse strand, counting down.
TAACATCGTGCCGCACACTTTTATTTCATTCAGTGTTCCCTGTGACGCTTACTCTTATTATCCTCATTTTACAGCTGAGGCTTAAGCAAATTTCCAAGGTCAATGGCCAGGATTCCAACCCAACATTCCGACTCCACAGCTGGGACTGGAGAACTGCTTTGCTGTAGTCTGTTCTGCCCCATCTCACCAAGGTGAATAATATGACCCTGACTTTGAAGAGCTCAGTTTAATAGGAGAGCAAAAGCCATGAAGAAAGAAGTTCTGGAGGAATACCATATGTGCTACAATCAAAGTAAGAACACTGTGTCTTAGAATCATGCAAGTTGGGAGCAATTAACTCTGTACAGGGACATCTGGGAAGGCTTCACTGAGGAGGTGATGTTTTTGCTGGATTTTGAAAGTTGGCATTCTCCTCCTCGCACCTCAACCCCCAATTTTTTCTAAAAAAAGAGGAGAAAGAGGTATTCTAGGCAGACAGAACAGCATGTGTAGCCACAAAAAAAAAAAAAAAAAAAAAAAAAAGAGAGAGAGAGAGAAGGAAAAAGTCTGAGAGTGAAGGCTGTCCAGGCAGGAGATACGTCTGGAGAGGGACTTGGGTCGGGTCAGAGACCCCCTTGTGTGTTAGGATTAAAGCTGGACTTTATTTTAGAGTCAAAAGTGAACCGCTGAAGGGTTTTAACATAGCCACAAAGTGCTCAGATCTGTGCTTTAGAGCTGAAGACTGGCACAGTGTGGAAAATGAACCAGCCCAGGGAAAGGCTGCGGTAGGGAGACCCGGTGGGAAATTGTGGTATCTGATTGGAGAGGATGAGAAAGTCCTCTAAGGAAGCCTTGGTGAGCCTGTGCAGAAGCTGGACCCAACGCATTTGGGTCTGAGGGATTTCGATGCACTCAATACATGCATGTTAAAGGCATAAAGATGGAAGGAAAGGAGAAGGAAAGGGCGAGTGTTAGTACCTTCCTGTCTTCCTGGGTCCTCCGCTCTTCCTTCCCTTATCAATCACATTCCTCCACCCATCTTTCACAGACTGGACTCCCCCATGGCATAACTGAGTTCAGATCCCCACTCTGCCACTCGCTGGCTGGCTGCCCCAAGCATGTCCCTCCCTCTCAGAGCTTGTTTCCTTCTCTGGATGATAAAGAGTTCAGACCCACTCCACAGAGCTGTTGTAAGGACTAACGGAGCTCAGGGCCTGCCACAGTGTTGGTCCCCATCTTCCTTCCCAGACCCTTAATTTCAGGATCCTCCCTGGTGTCACCCACAGAATCCCTCCTTAGATCTGTGCTTAAGATGTGATTCTATGGGGCTTTCTACCCCATGTTCCTAAAGTCTGATCACTTTACTCAGACTATCAATAGGGAAAAAATAAAGGTCCATGTAAGGTCCAAATCTGTGTATAAACAGATCATTCAACAGAGAAGAAAACATTTTTTTAAGTAGTGGTAATCAGAAAAAAATGAGAGGGATTCAGTAGGATGAAAAAGGAGAACAAGCAGACAATTGGCAGAGGAAGAACAGATTTTGATCCTTGCAAACCTACCCCCAGGGTCTCACTGTGTCCCCCAGGCTGGAGTGCAGTAGAGTGATCTCAGCTCATGGCAGCCTTGACCTTCCCAGCATAAGCCATCCTCCCACCTCAGTCTCCCAGGTAGCTGGGACTACAGGCAAATGCCACCACACCCTGCTAATGTTTGACTTTTTGTAGAAACTGGGTTTTGCCATGTTGCCCAGGCTGGTCTTGAGCTCCTGGGCTTAAGTGATCCACCCACCTCAGCCTCCCTCCCTCAGTGCTCACAGGCATGAGCCACCGTGCCTGTCTCCCTATCCCCAAATTCTTTCAAGCACAGCTCAACCCTTATTCCCTTGGCCTACAGAATGGAGCAGCCTCATGTACAGAGTGGCTTCATATACCTCATCTCAGATACTGCTATGAAATTATAAAAAGAATAATAATTTCTTGAATATAAATTACAAAAGATTTCTAATTGAATTTAATTACAAATTACTTTTAAAAGTAAAAATCCTACAAAAGTCACCACCTAACTGATGAGGTCTTGCTACTTGACCAAGGGGTACTGACCCCTGCACTGTTACAGGCAGAATTGGGAATGGCTCATGCTGAGTCCCAGCCACGTGGGCAAAAGATATGGGCTCTGAAATGACAGTGCGCTGAGCCCAGTCCAATCCACACAACAGCCCAAAACAAGTGGGGCTGTCATGAACTTAAAAAGTCACTGATCATAGCAGCCTCGTTAGAACCTATCCCTTCTCTTGACTCTGGCAGGTACCAGGTGAACATCGAGCTCTTCCTGTACTTCTGCCTGTGCCATGGAAGCTTACTCGCCTGTCCTGTGGAATTCCCAAAAGCCAGCTCCTCCCCAGAGCTCTCCACAACACTTCCTCCTTTTCCCCTGACCCACACAGCACTTGAAGACAGGATGTCATATTTGACCTTTGCTTTTATTTTATAAGAATATAACATGCTGAAACAGGAAAATGGGGATTGCAAACATCATTCATATCTAGGAAACCAGCTCCATTTGTCACAATAAATAAATATTTAAACAGTGAGGAGTTCCTGACAGGCTCCAAGAGGTTCCCAGCACATTCAGAGGTAGAGTCTGGTGGAGAAAGGGAGACAGTTAGGCTGAAACCCCTGCTGAGATTCTCCAGTAGAGGCAAACTGAAATTACAATAATAAATACCAACAGCACCAACAATAACAAAAACAATGTTATGACAATCACAGAAAACCAATGATACAATACACTTAAATAATCTCCTGGAGGAGCTCATGGTACAGAGAGAACAGTGTTGATTATCCTGGGCCACAAAGAGGCTGCCCTGGGTAATTCACTTCCCCAGCCTGGGCTCTGCTGCAGGAATTCCCACCAGGAAATGTTTGTTCGGTGACGCCCTGAGGTGACAGGCAGGTTCTGATTATTCCCAGTCCTGCCCTTCCAAGCAGCCTCTCCCCCAAGCTTCTGCACTCTAAGGGTGCCATGGTCCTGGGCCACCTCTGCCCACTGCAATGGTTCATCTCACGTTTGCAGGAAAGAAACACAAGGCTCCCCTTCTATCTCAGGGCATCTCTTTTTGCCTGTTCTCATACCACAAAAAACACTGGCTGGATTTCAGCAGGACTCTCAGGGACCACCAAGAGATTTATTTCCTAGGATCCTTTTCTGCCTCGTTCCACACTGCGGGGCATGAGAGCTGGAAAAGCCACTCCCCGAGGCCTCCACAGTTTCTCCCCCTGGGCCCTGCCTCCAAGAGACAGCACAGAACTCAGAGAGGGCTCATCCAGGAAGAGGCCCCAGGGCGGGCCTGCTCACAGGTGGACCCTGCTGCAACACAGGGTAAGAGGCCACCTGCAGGGGGCCACCCAGAGCACTGAGCTGGATTCAAGTGAGCCTCCTTTCAGGGCTCTCCACTGACTTGGAAAGGGCTCACAGGCCAGCGTTTGAGGTATAAATATCTCGCATGGGGCAAGAGTCACAACAGCTTGCTGGCCTTGACATGACTGCAAGGCTGGATAGACACACAGGAGTGTTACGAGGTACAAGCTAAGGGACTCTGGGCTAGCCCAGAGGCCAGTGAGGAGGGCCAAAGGGGAAGACTCCACATCCAGGGTCCCTTACGTGCCCAGAACAGTCTGGGAATTAGGAAAACAGGATGCGATCAGAGTCAACTGAGAAACAGGCAAAACAGCTGATCTGGATGTCTTTCCTCCTCTCATTTTCACGGTTCCCTTTATCCACATGTTTCCTAAACCACACTAGAACACTTCCTTCTCCGGTGAGAACGAGAGCCAGTGCTAACCCCCATACCACCTTTTTCCCCCACAGAGAGCCCCACCAACCCTCATCATTAGCCCTTATTCATAGGTCCTGGAAGTGGGCGGCTCCTCTCCAGCATGAGTCCCACAGTATCTGAAGGAGAGACTGCTGCTTCCCAAACAGGCTGCTGGAGCGCATTTTTTTTTTTTTTTTTTTTTTTTTTTTGTCCTCTTGCACTTGCTTTGCAGAACCTGCCTCCCACACAGGGGCAGCCACCTCGGGGATGGGTGACTCAACCTCTCTTCCCGGCTGGCTTCCTCACTGCCGTGGAGACTCAGGTGTGTGAGGGCTCGGCCAGGCTGCAGCTGGACAGAGTGGCAGAGGCGGCTGAGGCTTGGGCAGCCAGGTCCCGGTAAGCGGGCGACTTCAGGAAGCGTGGGTAGGAGTCCTTCTCCATCAGGGTACGTGTCTTCCCCTGAGCCACATCAAAGCATGTGGCTGTGGCAGTCTGCAGGTTCATCCTCGTCAGCTCGCGGGTCTCATGGTCAATGTTGACCTGCGGGAAGGAGGACACGCACAGGGTGAGTTGGGGAAGAGGGTGGGCATGGCTGAGGGAGGGCCAACGGCAGGCTGGGCATTGGAAAGAGCACCGGATGCTGCATCAGGAAGTGGGGGCTCCTGAGTTGATCACTAGCTTTTTGGCTCTGGGCTTGTACCCACATCTGATCCAGTGTCTGTCCTCCAATCTCTCAGAATTAACATGAGCATCTATCAAGAATGTATACAAACACAATCCCCCTTTCACCCTTTCTTCTACAGCAACCCTGCTTCAAGTCGCTATCAGCTCTCCTGGGATTTGCACCGAGGCCTCCTACCTGGTCTCTCTGCTACCTTAACCCCCACCCCTGTAGTTTGTTCTCTACCCAGTCGCTACAGTGAGCCTTTAAAAACCCAACTCAGTTTGGTAGCACCTCTGTTGTCTCCTCATGTCTTTCAGAGGAAGAGCCAAAGGGCTTGCTGGGCCCACAAGGCTCCCCAAGCCCACACCTGGCCATCTGCCTCATGCCTGACCTCATCTCCTGCTCTTGCCCTGCTCTACACGGGTCCATTTGCTCATCCGTGACTGTGACAGGCAGGCTCTGGCCATTGCATTTGCTGCTTCCTGTGTTGGAATGTTCTTCCCTCCCTGAGTTCTTTCTTATCGCTGTTCATATGTCCTCACTTCCCTTTACAGAATGGAAAACCTTACGTCTTCCCAGGCCCTACCTCTGGTATTCCCTGTCTCTCATTTCCTGCTGTATTTTTATGAGTGCATAGCTCATCACCTGGCATATATTTGTCTAGTTGGTTATTGGCATCTTCCCCCATTCAAATTATAAGTTTCATTAGGTAAGGGACTTTGTTTGGTTCACTGTGACATACACAGTGACTGTAACAGTGTCTTGAATATAAGTGGGGCTCAATACACCTTTACAGAATTAGGTGGAATCAATCAGCGGTCAGAAAACAAAAATAAGGTGCAAAAGTAAGGCATTACTCTTATCTCTCCACCAGGTGGCGCCGTGTTCTTTAGCAAATGCAGCTGCCATATGCATAGCGGCCAGGAGAAAAGTTAGACAAAAAAATCACAGACCACAGACCAGCAGGCCTCAGACAGGTCAGCCTGGGGGCTGAGCCAGGTTATATAAGGTCCCTGTGCTGACCTTGTCTCCCCAGTTGGTACATGTTTTGAGCCTCTAAAAACGGATGGGTTTATAAAGGTGGGTATGGACAGAAGCCGAAAAACCTGCCAACACATCCTGCCCCATCATGAGTCATAGGGTTAAGCACCCAGGAGTGGCACTGAGCCTGGCTTTCCTAGTCTCTGGTCACAGAAGCCCACTCACCCTTGTGCCCAGTAAAGCCCTTCTACCTCTACACCTAGCCCTTCCTCCCCACTAGCCCTGATTCTCAGAGGGGAAGGAGCAGGCGGTGTCGTGAGGATTCACTGGGCATATGGGGGCTCTAACCTCTTTAGAGGCCTCACTGCAAATGAACTCCTCAAAGATCCGGTGTGCCCTGGAGGCCAGCTTGGTAGCTGATCGGATCTTCTTGAACTCCTCACAGGCCAGCCAGAACTCCAGGTTCTCCTCACTGAACTCTGTCTTCAGGAAAGCGTGGAAGGCAGCCACTCCATCTGGGGTTGCGGGAAAGAAGAGGAAACAGGTCAGCTGAAGGGACAGCAGGGAATACAAGAAGAAAGGAAAGCAATTGCACTTAATGGCTCTACTTTTAGAACATAATTTTCTTGAACAAGGACCTGCCTTTATATGTTGAATAGAGGCTGGCACATTAAGGGATCATTATTATTATTATTACTACTACTATTATTCTGCCCAGGCTCTCAGCAGTCCTGGGGCTGGCTCCAAAGCACATGAGTACACACGTGCCACCCAGAGACAGATACAAAAGGCTCCTACTCACTTTTACTGCTCAGGAGCAGGTCGAACGACTCTCTCCACCCCAGCACATCTTCTGAGAAGTTTCTACTAAAAGACAAAAAGAAAAAAAAGAGTAAGAAAAAAAATCAACAAACCAAAGCATAGTACAAATTCTAGCCAGAACTCTGATGGAAAACTGCATAAAATTCTCAGAAAGGCTTGCTTGGTGATTGTTGAAGCTGACACCTCAAACTCTTAGTTGGACTTAGGGTAAGCAGTAGTGTTTTCTAGAGCACAATTCAGCAACCAGAAATCAAAGCTAGGGACTCTTTAGTCCTCAGTCAATATCTCTAAGCCTGTCTCTTCTCTGTCCAAAAATTATTTCAATTCCCCTGACTCTCAAAGATTTGTTTTGTACACCTTCCCAAGGAAATAAGGTCCTCATAAATAGAGATTACATCTACACATAACTCCAGAGTTTGGTACAGTTGATAGCCAATATGAAAGAGTTTCTAGGCAAGGTGCATGCTAGAGTCATTAATAAAAACTTCAAGTGGTCTTGGATTCTGTCCTAGCCCTGGATGCACGTGTAATGAATCCCCAGTGAGACAGTCTGGTAACTAGGCATTCATGCCCTGTGTGCCCTCATCCGTGGATGGACTTGGAGCCCTGGAGCCACCTACCCACTCACCCATGAGCCAAGTAGTCGTAACAGACCAGCAACAAGTCCCACTAAAATCTCTAGGGAGGTGTTGCCAAGGTCCACTTAGCATGTCCTGGCTTCTTCTTGTATTTCCCTCCTCATGACTCCCTTCCCACTCCCTTCCGTCTGGGAGCCCTGAGCTGGTCAGCAACACTTACTTCTCTTTGCTGTGTTTACTGCCCCACTCGAACTTGCCAGTACTCCCAGTATCGCAGCCCAGCTCTGATTTGTGAAGAAAGATCCCCAGACGTGTCTTGAACTCTTTGGCTCTGAAAAACAAATCAGGAACATGAAAGCATTCTTTCATTTGCTCAGCCAGTGTGGAGAGGTTTATAGGTCCCAGAAGAGCTCTGGGTGGCGCCACCCAAACTTTAGCCTCAAGAGTTCCTGGAAACTCTTGGCTGTCCCCAGGCCCAAATTGTCCTTCTCTTATCAGCATCATCAACCCCAAAGCAACAAAAGCAATGTTTGAGCTATGCTGTGGTAGGTCTTACACTTTCTGGGTAATACACACGCTGCATATGTGGGCTTTTCCCTAAAGTCGCACTGATCTCTCTTCGTGCCTGTTGATTCAGAAAACTCAGCATTCTTTTCAGAAGTATTTCTGAACTGTGTGGGAAACTGATTCCTGCCTTCATCTTTACTTTTTCCTTCCCAGCCAGTAACGATTGGAAGCTGTTGAGTAGCTCTCTGGAATATGGACACACCCTCAACTGTGGGATCCCCCACCCCCACACACTCCACAAAAAAAAAATCTCCTTGTCTTCCAGGGGCAGAGGAGGCAATGCCCCTAGCTCTGGTCTGAGGAATGAAAAACAAATGCTTAAGAAATGGGCAGGCTCAGTTCTGCCTGGAAATGTCAACGTGGCCTTCCTGCAGCCGGGTCTTCAGCAGGTCACCTGAGCACGACTGCAGTTTGTCAGAGGATGGGGATGGCAGCAAGCCGCGGGCCCTTGCTTCCCTTCCCCTTGCTTTCTCCCTGCTGCTGGAATCTAAGCACATGGCATCAAGTGCGCCTCTACCTCTCTACTCAAGCCTCTAGCTCCCCATTCCCGCGCCCACCCAGGTCCCCAGGCCTGCCGCTCCACTCCCTAAAAGTTGGTGAGACTTCCCCCAAGCAGTTGGACAAGCTCCCCTTACCTCTCCAGGCAGGTGGTGGGGAAGGCGGCCAGGGTGCGGCACATGGCTGCGGGCGCAGGGCAGCACGTAGTGGGCAGGATGGTGGCAGGCTACAGGAGGCTCCGCGAGCGCCAGGAAGCAAAGGCGCGGTAGCAGGTGCTAGTCAACTGGGGTTGGGTTTAGCAGCCTGCAGGCGCCCAGACTGAGCGGCCGCTGCTTTAATCCCCTCGGAGGAGCGGGGCGGGGCTGGGCACTGCTGACCAATCGGAGGGCGGGGCTGGGCGCTGAGAAGACGGAGGCGGGGCCCGCAGCCAGACTGGGCCGGGTGCAACTTTCGCCGCAGCTGGAGCACGCGGAGCTGCACCCTCCGCCCGGAGGAAGCCGCGTGTAGAAGGAAAAGCAGCAGGAAAATTGGCACGGGGATGAGACATGCACACCCAGTTTCCTAGGAAAAAATACCTGCCGACCTCTAGTAACAGCAGGAAACTCACGCAGTGGTGTCGTGTTGAGAGAGTTTGCACCGGCGTGGTGGGTCTGGGAGGCACACAGGGCTTTGATCGCAGGCAAGTCTGAGCCTCCTGGGTCCTGAAGGGCAGGCGCACAGGGTGCAAACCTGGGCAAAACAGCATCTGATTATACTGATAAGTACCCTTTACGAGGCTCTCACCCTGATGGACATGGGGCTAAGTAAGCTCTTCATCATCATCATCTCCATTTTATAGTTGAAGGAACCGAGAATCAGAAAGCTAAATAAACTTGCCCAAGATCACAGTTGGAGATGACAGACAAGTGGGATAGGGATGAGTAGTTTATTGAATACCTACTATGTGCTAGGCACATAACTAAGACTCAAATAACTTGCTCAAAGATGTGAAGCTAGTAGGTGTTGGCTCCAAAATTCAGATGTGAATTTACCATTCTTTTTCCACTGCACCCCCCCCCCCCCCCACCCACACACACACACACACACCCGCAAAGGTTAGTATCCGGTCACGGCTATACCTATGGACGATCCTGGGTTTAAGCAGTTGCTACCTTATTGTCTCCATCTCTGAAATAAAGGTAATAAATGCCCTGCCTCTCACCTCATCTTCCCATAAAGGCATTGGGATTGCTATTAAGAGGCTGTATGTGAGGTTAAGAGTACAGCGTCTAGAGTTAGATTTTCAGGTTTCAAGTCATGGCTCTGCCAGGTGACCTGCTGAAGACCCAGCTGCAGGAAGGCCACGTTGACTGTTAACTGGCTACTGATGGGAGACTAGGCAAACTGCTTAACCTTTCTATGCCTCCATTTCCTTGTCTCTACGAAGAGAACAACTTATTTCATAAGGTGGTTGTGAGAACTAAATAAATTAATTCTTAGTTTGAGTTCCTAGGAACTAGACTCGAGTAGACACTTGCATGCAGGTTTACTGGGGAGAGTTATCAGAATTAAGAGGGAGTAAAGGAAGCAGGTCTGGGCAGAGGGAGGAGTTGAAGGCCATGCCATTTCAACAGAGACCCCAGCTGGTTCCAGGGAATGCCCTGAAGCTCAGCTGGCCCTTTGGAACTGTCCACTGAAGCAAGAAGACAAGGCCCTGGTAACCCCATAAAGACCATTCATTGCATACAGCTGCTCAAGAAGACGGCCTAATCTTAAGGCAGTGCCCTTTGTCAAGAGCAATTCCTGGAGAGAGACTAACACCCTGGGAAATGATGACCACAGTCCCCAAGACGGGATCTGGGTGGCACAGCACAGCATCCATGACAACATATAAGGTGCTTATATGACAGTGTTCAACATGTAGTCAGCACTCAATAAATGTTATAATAGCTTTCAGTTTTACTTAATAGGGATACTGGGATTGCTAGCAATAAGGAAAAATAGTGATTTTTTTGTGCTTCTTGGAATACAGTATAGGCAGTGTATACTGAGGCACTCTTAGTTAAGTATACCTGAGGCACTCTTAGTTAAGTGTACTGGAACTGGAAATAGCTGGAAATTGGACCCTGTCTCCCAATTCCTGAGCTAGTACTTTCTCCTGCTCTGATAAAGAAAGCAAAATAAACGGTGCCAGGAGCAGTAGCTCACACCTGTAATCCCAGAACTTTGGGAGGCTGAGGCGGGCAGATCACTTGAGGTCAGGAGTTCGAGACCAGCCTGGCCAACATGGCGAAACCCAGTCGCTACTAAAAATACAAAAACACACCCAGGCATGGTGGTGGGTGCCTGTAATCCCAGCTACTTGGGAGGCTGCGGCAGGAGAATCTCTTGAACCCAGGAGGTAGAGGTTGCAGTAAGCTGAGATCGCGCCATTGCAAAAAAAAAAAAAAACAAACAAGGAATTGATGCACAGCTCACAGACCAGCAAATCTGAGATCACAAAGCTCCCTACTCTAGATGAACGGCCCTCTCCGAGTTCAACCTGCCTCTTTGTTGCCATGGTTACCTCTTCAGTTTCCAGGCAGAAACTTTTTGAAGTTCACAATTTATCCCAAATTCTCTTCCCAGCAGGTCGGTTCATATCTGCAGTTTCAGTAATGCAAGATGACTCGACAGTTGCTGTAAATCCAGCAAGTTGAGCTCGCTTGTGAATTGCATTGGCTTGGACAAAACCTGACCTCATTTTTGCCCAGCACTCCCAGAGCAGCTGTGATCTCTTTAATGGATGGCAGCATGGGGGCACAGCTCTGCACCCTGGGTCATCTGGGGTCAGCAGTCTGGGCAAAGCTGTAGTCAAGATTAAATGTCCCACAGCGTCCCAGCCATATTGCCTTTCATCTCCTTCAGCTCCCAGCCCCCAGCACTACCCTTTCCATGGAGGCAGAAGTCTAGATGGGGATCTTTGTCTACTGATAATGGTAAGGGGAAATGAGAACTCTTCCTCCATTTTTCTGATTCAGCTCAGATGATCCCCACAGTGATTTAGGTCCTCCAAATTCAATCATCAATCTACAAATACATATTTCTTATGAATTTACTATATTCCCAAGTTGGTGGGAAAACAATAGCTTTTAAGGCTCTTCCCTGAATTCAAGGACCTTATAATCTAGCTAAGGAAATAGAACTGCATGGTGGGGAGCAGGGAAAGTGAAAGGAAACTATTGTTTGTCACAGAAACAGATGTCAAGGGAAGAGGCTGATCGGAGAGGGTTGACAGTATTGAAAAAGAAGTGATGGAGCCATGGTAGCCAGTGAGAAGCAGAAGTAGGAGGAGGCATGAAAGTGAAAGAAACAGGAAAAGCTCTTATCATTTGCAGGTACAGCAAAGGTGCAGAAAGACTAAGGAATTTATTAAATGCTGCAGAAGCACTTAGGGTTGTGGGACACAATTGGATGCCACTTTTAGATTTAAGAGCATATCCTGAGGCAGCTGAATGAGGAGGCAGTGATCATCTCCAGCAGAAGTGAAATAGGCAATCACTGGGGACATTTCCCTGCTGGTTCATGACAAAAACTTTGGGTACCCTCTCCTCCTGGGTAGGAGAAGTTGACCAAATTCAGCCTGGTTGTAGGAAATGATTTTTACTATGATTAATGATTACTGTTTAGGGTATTGAGTGCAGCTTGCTTTGCTGCTATATTAGTCCTCTCTGGTTTCTTCTTTTCCCTCCCTCCCCACTTCTCCCAAACCTAGACTTGGAGGATGATGTCTAGACTCCTCTGTAAGGCATCTAAGGCTCTAACCACTTGGCCTCACATCCTTTATACACACTAAATTCCAGCCAAACTCAGCAATTGGCACATTACCCTGGGCATCATGCTGCCTTATACCCACAAACCCTTGAGCATAAAATTCTCTTGGCCTGAAGGTCCTTCCCCTTCCTGTACTACTCAGTTAAAAAAATATTTTTCAATAAATTGATTTTACTTATATATTGAGATACAATTTACATATAATAAAATGCACAAATCTTAAGAGTACAATTCAATAAGTTTTGACAAATGTATACACCCATGTAACCAATATGTAATCAAGCTACAGCTTCCATCACTCCTCATGCCTGCTCCAGCAAATTTCTCCCCCAAACAGAGGTGACCACTAGTCTAAGTCCCAGAACCATACATTGGTTTTGACTTTTCTTGACTTTTCTACCTATTTTTGAGACCTAGCTCAACTGCCTTCTATTCTCTCATACATTCCCTAATTCCTCTCCCTCCCCCCATCTGCAAGCAGAGTTGGCCAGGCCTCCTTTAAGCCATCCCTGTTGCCCTGTACTCATAGAATCAATGTACAGTCTGTTTCCTCTGTGCACTCCTGGAGGGCAGGGACTATTGCCTTGGTCATCTTTTTTTATCTTCAGCCCCTATCACCATACTCAGTTCTGCATATGTTCCATAAATGTTGGCTGGGTAGATGGCTTCTGTTTCAACACAAATAATAAAAGCTAACATTTATCGAACACTTACTATGTGCCAGGCTCTGTTCTGTGTGCTTTGACTTGAAGTATCTCTTTCAATGCTCACAATTACACTCATAAGATGAGTAATATATTTTCCCCATTTTACATTTGAGTAAACTCTGTTTACATTGAGTAAACAGAGATTGGTTAAGTAACTTGCCTATGGCCACAAAGCTATTAAGTGGTCGAGTTGGGTTTTGATTTCAGATAGTCCAACTCCAGGACCTGGGTTCCTAAGCAAACACTACGTCAGCTTGCCGTGTGGTGTTTTCTAGAATTCAGAATTGGCTTGCTATGAGAAGAATGAAGCACATCCTTGGGGAATCATGGCACAATGTTCCAGGTCATCCTTCTGTCTTCTGCAGTTTTGTTTCCTTGTATCCTCTCTTTCTTGCTCACTCCATTCCTCCCTCCGCATTCACATTTTCCACTTCCTGTCTTTGCCCTTAGCTGTGATGTCGTCACAGGCTCTGGATTTTTCTGCTGCTTCACTTCCCAGTCCCTTGTGTATACAGTTCCCGAGGATGGCTGTGGAGAGTCCCTTTCTCTGCTCAAGTCCCTCAGTTAGCATGTGGGTTTTTATATCTCTTTTTCAGGAAAACTCAGAATTCAGCTCTGTGTTCCCCTGCCACACTTTCCAGCCCATGCTGTCCCATCTTCCTTTGCTCATGGAAAAGCCTGGTTCCTACCTGGGAGGGAGCCCAGGGGCAGCTCCCAAAGTCTTTGGGATGTGTCAGAACCCAAGACCTTTGTTCCTCCCCATCCTCCTAGGAACCTGAGAACTGGGGGATGGTGCCTGGCCCTCTGAGGTTTATGCTTTCTTGGTTCTCATATGCTGGCTTGGCCCTTCCCAGGCCCAGATCTTAGTGTTTTGTGGTCTGAAACCCGTGAGCTTATCTGCCTGACTGTAAGGTCCACTTCACCCCACCCCATAACCCGATAGTCTACCTCCCTCCAGGCTCCCGACCTCTCCCTGCCTGCCAGTGCCCAGCTTCCTCCACCTCTCCCTGTGCTCGCCAGCCCATGCTGTCTCCACTCTGCAAACCCCTGCCCACCCCTGCCATCACCTTGCTGCATTCCCTAAAGTACCAAGTAAGTCATCAGTAATAAATGGGCCCATCTCACCTTAACACTTCCATTCCCGAAGTAAGAGAGTTACCTAAGAAGCCTGAGTTTCTAAATGTCTTCCTCTTTCCCACCATACCTCCTCCTTGCCTTCTTCACCTTTGTCACAAAAGTCATTTTTCTGACAGCATCTCATTTCCATTCACTAAGACTTAGAAACAAGGCTTATTAGAATCTGCATTTTACTCTAATAATTTTCCAAGGCCCTGAGAAGCCAGTCAGAATGAAAGATTAGAGGGGTGAAACATGAGGCCTAGGATTTACAGATGACTGAAAGGTGATGTTTGTATTTCCTGTCCCCTAGTCCTTTGCAAACTGAGGATGGAGCACTTTTTTATTTTAGAACTGGAAAGTCAGACAGGCACAGCACCCGAGATGGTGCCTCTATCTCTAGAAGGAAATAAGCACCAGAAGAAATCTAACAGGTGCCATCCCTAATCTGGGAGTAGAGGAGGGATTCTGACCATCGCTCCCCACACCATATTCTCTAACCAAGGCAACAGCCAGTGCTGATGTGTAACATTGTGGGCAAGAGGAAAGCATTCTGCTCTTTGGCCTAACCGTTGTGTCAAGAGAAGAACAGGGATATAGAATAGGTGAGGAGAGAACATTGTTTTACTCTCAAATATTGTGTGTGTGTGTGTGTGTGTGTGTGTGTAGGGGCAGGGAACTGAAAGACCTTCACAGAGGAGAACCTCTATGAGTGGCCACCCACCCTCATTTCTTGGAAAATTCAACATATCAGACTACCTCTGTTTCCAGAGACATTCAGTGTTCTCTCCTCCGTTCCAAAGCTGCCTTTGAGATGTGAGTGCTTACTTGGACAGGTCTAAAATGGCCTCAGGGTGGTCTGGAGCCCAAATCTCGGTGCCTAGTGCAGTGTCTAACACAATAGAGGCACTCATTAAATAATGAGTGAATGAATCCCACTCCAAACATGGTGAATATCCTTGGAGATTAACTATCAACCGTGCCTGCCCCAGATCCTCCAGATTGCAGGCATTCTCAGCTAAACTTCAGCCAGTCAACTTTCTGGAAATGGGTCCCAGGAGGGCCGAATTATGGAGTGAAACTTGTTACTCTGCAGCCCTCTTACGCTCCCCTCCCCCTGTGGCTTGCAGTCTCCCAGTGCAGAGCAAACTGGAGCAAAATCAGGGAAGGGTCAAGCAGACATCAGTGCCTCCAGAGCCCAGCTAGAGTCGGAAGCAAGACACCAAACACACATGGCACCTATGCCGACTCCACCTACCCCTCTGTAGGCCTTTAGTGTGAAAAGCCCCCAGCTTACCTTGCCTCCTTTCTCTTCCTCTCTTAGGTATTCCAGAGCAGCATGTACTAGGGAGAACCCGGCTCTGTGTCAGATAGTAGGACGATTTCGGCAAGCTTGGGAGGTTGATGTTTGGTCTTCCTCCAGGCCCTGTCTTAGAGAAAAGGCAACTACCATTTTTAGGGCCCTCCATGATCCAACACTGGACTAAGGGCCTTACAGATGCCACCTGTACAGAAGGGGAAACAGAAATTGGTGCGTAAGTAATCTCCCCACAGTGACACACCTAGTAAATGGGAGTGCCAGGCTGGAAACCCAGTTCTATCCACAAGGTCCAACCCCAGGGCTATTCAATGCCTTGTCCCCATCTTCCCTAGCCTCTGAGCATCTCTCCCTCTGGACCTTGGCTGCTACTTCCGGCCATTTCTCCTCCTTGTTCTAGTCAGAGATATCTAGGTGCTTACCTAGGCCACAGATGAGACACAAGGACCCCAGGAACAGCAAGCCCCAACATGTGAATACCACACACACGTGCAGAGATGTCAGGTCAGAGGCATGGGAGGGGCTTTGTCATCTCCTGGGAGTTAAGGACCTACTTTCTGTGGGATCCCTCCTCCTCCTTTAAGTCACCTTCCAGGAGTCCCCATGTCAACAGGGAGAGTAGGGGGTGGGGGTGTGGCAGTCTGGTGCAGGGCCACAGAAGAAAAGCCATTTTATAGGAAAGCAGGGGAGGCTCAACAAAAGCACCAACACTAGCTGTAATGTGGCGACAAGTTGGAAGGGATCGTGCCTCTCACAATGTGCTCACAACACCTGAGCAGAGGGAGAAACGTGGTGTGATGTGTGAGCAGCTGGGAGGCTGGGCCGGCAGAGTGGCGGCGGGGGAGGAGGGCCGGAGAAAGCAATAGGAACAGGTGGTCCTTTCACAAGCTCCCAGGCCCTCAGCCCCCGACACAGCAGCTGTCCTAGAAACAGGCCCAGGTGGACAGAAGGAAGAGCACAGCAGGGGGTGCATGATGTTTTTGCAGCGATAGAAATGAGCTCTCCCTAATAGGCCCCACACATTTGAGCAGGGGGGCACACGCGGTGAGCTGTGTGACTGAGCCTGGGTGAGCCACGCCTCCTCCACCAGCCATCTAGCTGTAGTGCTGCTCCAAATGTGACCACAGGGGAACTTTCTGGATCCAAGCAAGTCCCCAGGCGTCCCAAACACCCTGGCTGCAGTAAACACAATGACAGTCACTAACAATTGGTGTGCACACTTCCACTGTGCTCTACATTTATGGCTGTTATAGTCCTCATCTCATTTAATCCTCACACTAACCTCTGAAGAAGGTCCTCTGACCATTGTTTTACAGATGGGGAAACTGAAGCATAGAGAGGTTAATGGAGGAAGAGATAGAAGGATGGTGCCATGATTTGGTACTGGGTCATCTGACTGTCCATGCAGTTAGCTACGCATTCTGCAGACTTCCTCCATCCCCAGCTCCCACAGTTACAAAAAGTTCTTTCTTGCTCTGAGTTCTGAAATGCTCACATTCCCAGCTCCAAGAGGATTCACAAAATGAATGTTTACCTTCTCTTACAGTTCAGTCTAGTCTTCACATCTTGGGAGGGGTTAGAGGGGGCAGAGGAAAGGAACTTTAGCTGCCTAGGTGCAGTTTAAAGAGAGTCTAGGTACTGTGGCTCTCAGCAGCCTTTGACCCTTGGGGCCACTCTCTTCATCTTATGGAGGACAAGGCCTTTGGTTCCCTGGAGATTCACTGAAAATCACTGACATGAGGCAGATTGATTAATAGGATAAAAATCACACAAATTTATTTAATGTGAGTACACATGAGCCTTCAGAATGAAGACCCAAAGACACAAAGGAAATTGTCCATTTTTATGGTTGGGTACAACAAAGTATGGACAGCCACGTAGAAATATGATTGAACAAAAAGGGTATGATCTAATGCTAATAGACTGAGTGGGGAAACCAAGCAAGGCCTGCCTGTCTGGATTCTTCTTGGCCTCTCTGAGCATGCATTCCTCTGTGAACCCAGAAAATCTGAGACAGCTCTCAGTCCAGAAAGTTTATTTTGCCAAGTTTGAGGGCCAGCCTGTGACACAACCTCAGGAAGTCTTGATGACATGTGCCGGGGCACAGCCTGGTTTTATACATTTTAGGGAGACATGAGACACCAATCAATATATGTAAGAAGTACATTAGCTCTATCCAGAAACATGGAGACAACTCAAACCAAGCCCCCCACCTTCCAGATCACAGGTAGCTGACAGAAAGATGGCTGCATTCTTTTGAGTTTCTGATAAGTCTTTCCAAAGGAGGCAATCAGAATATGCATCTATCTTTGTTATCTCTGTGAGCAGAGGGATGACTCTGAATAGAATGGGAGGCCCTGAGCGGTTCCCAGCTTGAACGGGCCCAAGATATTTTCTTTTCACACCTTCCTTCTGGATGTGGGGCAGGACCCTCTCTGGAACAACGGAGATCAGATCATTTCTTTATGGTCAGTTTTTACACAGAAAGATGAAGAGAAAATTAGACTAATGATTTTAGGATTCATGGCTGACTTTGGGAAAAGGGGTTCTGGTTTATATGGCTGCCTTGGAGAAGGGGAATTCTAGTTCCTAGTTCCTATGGCTTGCCTTGTGGGAGAATGAGACTGAGACAGGAGGGCAAGAGAAGATCAGAGAAAAACTTTTGCTTCTGGGGCAGTATCTATATCTATCTCTCTATCTATCTACATATCTATACTGGTTGAATCGAAGTGGTAGTCATTATAACAATCTTTCAACTATTCTGCATGCCTGAAAATCTGTATAATAAAAAGTTGGGGGAAAAGCTTTAAAGGCTGCCCCGTGACAATATGGATTACCTCTTTCTCTATTTCCCTAATATTGTGCATTTATCAACAACTTCATCACATTTCATTGTAATTATGTGCTAAGAAACTTTCTCCCATAGACTGTAAAAGTACAGTAGCTGCACACAGTAGGCACTTAATAACTGCTTTCATGCCTGAATGTACTCTCCTATGAGGCTGTCCTTGAGAATTAATAAGCCACCGGAGTGGGAAGACGCCAGAGTTAACCATACACTACACTTTGACGCTTCATTCTTCATAACACAGAAGCTCATGAGCACAGGAAAGGCGCCGTGGCTGGGAGGAAAGACAATAAATGGCTATGGACTGAATGACAGCTCAGTTTAAAACTCAGGAGATCCAGCCTCTGTGATTGGTCATATGATTAACTGGCTGTGTGACCATGTCCAAACACTAACCTCTCTGTGCCTCGGTTTTCTCACTTGCAAACAGGGAGTAATAATGTGTCTTGGCCAAAAAGTGGAGAAAAGTGTTTTGAGGCCGGGCGCGGTAGCTGACGCCTGTAACCTTAGCACTTTGGGAGGCCGAGGCGGGCGGACTGCCTGAGCTCCAGAGTTCAACACCAGCCTGGGCAACACGGTGAAACCCCCTTTCTACTAAAATAAAAAAAGAAAAAAAAAAAAGAAAAAAAAATGGCCGGGCGTGGTGGTGGGCGCCTGTAATCCCAGCTACTCGGGAGGCTGAGGCAGGAGAATCGCTTGAACCCGGGAGGCGGAGGTTGCAGTGAGCCGAGATCGCGCCACCGCACTCCAGCCCGGGCGACAGAGCGGAGGCTCCGTCTCCAAAAAAAAAAAAAAAAAAAAAAAAAGGAAAGTGTTTAAAAGTGCTTAAGTGCTCTGAAAAGTCTGAGATGCTATGCAAATAGTGCGGCATTATCCTTATTTGTACTATTAAAATGAGCGAGACTTTGTCCTGACCAGCGACGAATTGACTCACTCAGTTTTGGGGGAGGGGGCGGAGGAGTGGGAGGAGTGGGAGGAGAGGGAGGAGAGGGGCCACGCTTGTCTTCTCCGAGGGATGGGAATTTCCACCCAGCTGGAAATAATAAGCGCCCGAGGCTGGGGCCTCACTGTCTCCACCCCCGCTTTCCCTTTCCTCTGACCAAGTGACAACTGCTCGGAAACAGACAGGACAGAGAATCTTAAAATAGAGCAGCAAATATCCGCGGCTCGCCGCCCCGGGCTCTGTGGCGCCATCAGCAGCTTGCGCAGGACACACACGTCGGCTCACGCGCCGCAGCCCTCGGCCTCGGAAGAGCCGCGGCTGCGGAGCAGCGAACGCGTGCCTGCCAGGGAAAAGCAGTCACCAGGAACGCGGCGTTTTGGTCGGCTGCCCGTAGCCAGCCCTGTCCGCGCGAGATGCCCTGCTCTGAGGCTCTTGTGAGCTCCGCGGCCTGCGGCTCCGGAAGGGGAAGCTCTTCCAGGAAGCAGCGGCGGTCCCACGGGCCCTCTCAGGCTGCGGAGAAAGGGCGGGAGGCCGCGGGGCTCTCCAGGACTCAGTGGTTTCGGAGAAACTCGACTTCCCAGGCTCGGAGGGCCAGTTTGGGATTCTTATAGAACAAAACGTGGGCGGCATAAAGTGCTCCGAAGTGGAGATCACCTTGAAGACTGGGCCCTTGGCTCTGTGACCCAGCAGACCCGAAATTCCAATCTGGCAAACTTTCAACCTGACCCTCGGGAAAGGATTGCTCCCAGAGTGTGAGGGTGGAGGTGATGGGACAAAGATCTTAAAATCCTGAAAAACAACCGTTATTCTCAACTGAATTTCTGCTAAGTGCATTCATTCTTAAACACTACGTGCCTGGCGCTCTTCACTTGTATTAACTGGTTTAATTCCCACAACCGTAAGTAGGGGCTGTTAATCTCACAATGGCAGAGCCACCATTCAAAGCCAGGCAGTCTGACTCCAGCCTCTGTGGGCTTAACCACTACCCGCCGCCAAGCAGTTCCTAGGATCCTGGCAGGGAGAGGCATGGTGAGGACAGCAGACGAGGTCCCTCAAGTAGCTTGCATTCTGGAAGAAAAGAAAGATTATGAACAAGTTTCAGATTGGTAAAATAATTGTCAGTGGAGATTCATGCCATAAAAGAAGTGAGTAAAAGGAAGAACTACTTTCAGTAAGATGGTTTGGGATGGAGTTTCTGTTCATAAGGGCAGAAATGGACTCTCTCTGACTTAAAGAGAAAAAACTTTAAGAGTTTGGGGTAACCCACAGAATTATCAGGATGTCTCAGAATACAGACAAGAACAAAGGGAGGCTCGGCAGCCAAAATCCCTCCGCTAAACCACTTTGATGAGGACCAAACAGGTGCTACTGCTGAAAGCTAGACACCACATCCTACTCCACAACCAACGCTGGAACTCCCCAGACACCCCGCTGGCTCTGCCGCCCCTAAACCGGATGCGGCAGCCACCGCTGACCCCACAGCGGATTCTCCACCACCCCATTGCTTTGCATTGCATCACCACCTCCTGAGTGTGCCTAATCGGCACCCCGCTGCTTCTGATGCAAAATTCCAAGCTGTACTGGGCAAACGCACAGCCTCTGGCACCATTCCCAGTGCTGCTGAGCATGCAGACCTGAGCACAGCGGAGGGGGAGGGCTTGATGGGGAGGGGCACTTACAATTCATCCACTCTATTGAAGGCCCCTCAAACACACACGACCCAGTTTGGCTGGTGCAGACTTTTCTGTCCCCTCCTGATAGCATTTCAGCCTCTCTTCCAATAAAAAATAGTAGCTACTAATTTTGAGTGCCTGTTTATATGCAAATCTACCACAGAAATAAGCCTTCATTTCTGAGGCTACCCCTTGCAAAATAGTTAATTACTCTCCCCATTTTCAAATGCATAATCTAAAGGCTTAGAGAGGTTAGGAATCTTGTCCAGGTTCTCCAGAGTAAGAAGGGGTAGAGCCCAAATTTGAACTCAGGTTTGTAATGCTCTGGGGAGCACACACTGCCTCCTAAGGGGAAAGGCAAAAAAGTTATCAGCACAGAAGTGATCCCTGCTCCAAAATCTCAGCCATGACACGTGGGGAGAGGGGACACTCCATCTGAATTTATGACCACGGCCTCTACAGCCCCTGACCCTGCCCACCACCTACAGACCCTCCTGACACCCTGACCACTGCAGCCGTCCCAACCTCCCAGGTAGATGAGCTCTGTGAGGCCACTGGGTTCCTCCTGTGTCAAGGCAGACTCCTCCACCCCGCTGACCTTTAGCCCTCATAGCTTCCATAAAAGTCCTCTGAGGTTCTACACCTATGGGTTTATACTGCTACAGGTAGGGCTCACTTTACACAAACACATATGTGGGTTGAATGTTTGTGAATTGATTCTATACTGATTGGATTACATCATCATTTCAAAAACCATTGTTAATCTCCACCTGCTCTTCAGCTCTCATTGACAATCAGGCACTTTAGCTTAAAGTTTTATTGCCCCCACTTCCTTACTTTTCTTGGCAAGCAGCAATCTATAAATCAATATTTAAATATACCAAGGAAGTTCACCATTAATGGATTCCCAGGTGAATCATCTTATAAAGTGAAAAAATTACTGCTTGACAAAAAAGATCATCCCCTAAGACATTTGTATTGTGAATATGATTTTTTCTTGGCTTTTATTAATCAGGTTGCATGCATATACTTAGTGGTGTAGTAATAAATCAATCCTTTAAAAGGGGTAATCTGGTCAAAAAGAATGAGGAAAAAGAGGAGAGATAGAGTCAGTAAAAACAAATATGGATTTCTGGGCCTTTCTATTACTGGTTAAATTTGGGCTACCCCAGCCAACCTTTCAGGACTAGGTTTCTCTCATTGCAATATGGAGCAGAGTCTTTAGTATATATCATGAGACTGCCATGAGATTTTAATGAGGCACTGTTTAAGCCCCTTTGAGATAAGCATAAAGTATTATTGAACTGCAATCTGTGTGCACCTATGAAGAGAGAAACATATCACCTCTGGGTGTGGTGGAGAGATTGCTGCCCCCTCTTGCTATGTGCCCTCCCCTGGGTCAGGTTTCTATTTTTCCCCAAAGTGCCAGTGCCTGAGTCATTTCTAGCAAGTAGTGGGGGGTGGCATTACATCATTCACACTTTTCCCCAAGACCTGAGAAAACACGACAGGCAAACTGGCAATAAGGTTTAGGATTGTCTCCGGCTGCTGCTGGAAATCTACACAGAAGTGTTTCCCCTGGCAGCAGACAGCTGCTGTGTTAGGTGTGAATCAAACATGCAAACCTCTGGAGATTTTTCTTTCCCTTCTCTGAGACACAACTTAGCAGAATTGCTGAAAATATGGTGACACACTGTCTCAGCACTGGGGCTTTCAGGGAGATGGAGGAGGGGAGCGAGGGCTGCTGCTCACCAGGGCTCAGGAGAGAGTCCAGTCCCTTTCAGCATCTTCCTGTGTGCCTCACTGCTCTGAATTCATCTCTCTTTTTCACCCTGCCTTTCTGGAACTGTCAGACTCCTGCCCTGGATTCCTGTTTAGGACTGTGGTTACATCTCCAGAGGCAGTGGGGCCCTGCCTAGAGACCCCTGGGCAGGGATTGGGGAGAAAGTGAGCTTGATTCCCCCATCTTTCCCGTGATGACTAGAGTTAGGAACCCAGTTCATGTGTGCATGCCTATGTATATCACATGTGTGATTCCTAAACTAAAAGATTGAAATTCTCTCCAGAAATGTCAACAGTTTCAGCTGCATTTATTTAGTTTTCCCATTGTAGCTGGTGATTCCCAGATGACATATGACTACAGTGATGTAGGTAGAAGCATTCTTCAGCCTCCTCCAATGAGACATGCAACCTAGACCCAGAATGTACAGGCTGAGGGCAGCCAGGGAGCCTTAGAAGCCTATTCAGAACTCCTACATTTGGAGCCTAGGGATTTATTTAATGTCATTGTTATTTTATACACATGGCATTTGTTTATATGCAAATAATGCATACCAGTTACGAATCTCAGTCCACAAACTATTTTTTCTATTTCCTATAGCTTAACTTGATTTTTCAGAGTTTTCCTTGTGCAGACTGTTAGGCAATGAAACAAACAAACAAGAAATCAGACCTTCCCAAGGTACCTGTCTATGAGTGGTACCAAGATTATAAGGCTTTATACAATGCCAAGGTACCAAATAGTGGGTGTGAGTGATCCTCTGGTGTTTGGTCTTGTGTCCACTCAGGTTTCTGCTGAGATAGCCAATCCCTATCTACATGTTGCTTGAGTCTGATGGCTCTCTGCTGCTCCGTTATTTCTCTTGGTCTGTATGAACCTCTTGCGGTGCTGTCTATGGACCCCTTGCCCTCTCAGCCATTCCTCTCTAGCTTCTTGCTGAGTCCCCAGGGATGCCCTGGAAACCAGATCCAGGCCACTTCTGCTTTAATAATCCAGGAGCTATTTATTCCTTCATGTCCCAGCCCCAGCAGAATCTCTTTCCGATGGAGAGATAAAACCACGCCAGAGAAGAGACCAGATGCTGACATTTGGGCTTCCCCATGGAAAAAACCAGTGAGTTGCTGTAAAAGTCCTGCTCATACACACGGAGCTCTCAGTCACGCTCTTATTGCCTTGGTTTTAAATATGAGTGAACAATCAAGGATCACCAGACCTTAGAGTAAAGCCCTGAACTTGAAAGAAAGAGACTAAAATAAATAATAAAAAGGAACCCAAGAGAAACAGAAACAATTCAGGAAACAGAATAGAAGGGAAACAAATTAAAACAAAACAAAATCCATCATTCATATCTTCAGGGAAATAAGAGAAAATATTGCATCTATAAAACAAGAACAGAATTTTGTTTTCTAAGAAACAGAGAAAAATTATAACCTCTTGGGAATTAAAAATATGATACCAAAAAAATCAACAGAGGTGTTCAAAAACAATGTTGGGGAAATCTTTCAGAAAGTCAGAAGAAAAGAGACTTTGGAAATAATAAATTAGAAAATTAAAGGATAAAGGTGGGTGCGGTGGCTCACGCCTGTAATCCCAGCACTTTGGGAGGCCGAGGCGGGTGGATCATTTGAGGTCAGGAGTTTGAGACCAGCCTGACCAACATGGAGAAACCCCGTCTCTACTAAAAAGTATAAAATTAGCCAGGCACGGTGGCTTATGCCTCTAATCCCAGCTACTCGGGCGGCTGAGGCAGGAGCATCACCTGAACCTGGGAGGTGGAGGTTGCAGTGAGCCGAGATCGCACCATTGCACTCCAGCCTGGGCAACAAGAGCGAAACTCCATCTCAAAAAAAAAGAAAGAAAATTAAAGGATAAAGCCAAGACGTTTCATTTACAACTAATAGGAATGCCAGAAAAAAACAGTGGGGAGGAAATTATCAAAGAAATGCTATAAGCAAACCATCCCCAAAGTGTCAGTGTCCACACTGACCAGGCTACCAAGCACTCAGCTCATATTGAATATAAAAACCCAGACATCATTATAAATTCCGAGCCCTAGGATACAGAGGAGGTTCTAAGAACTTAGAGACCAGGGGATTGAGGGGGATTGGGTGATAGACCACAAACAATACACAGGAATTGAAATAACATCAGTCTTCTCAATAGTAACATTGAACACTTCCAAGGTTCTAAGTGAAAATAATAATTATTATTATATTTTAATAATATAATAATTATTATTATATTTTAATATATAATAATTATTATATTATTTTAATATATAATAATTATTATATTATTTTAATATAATAATAATTATTATTATATTTTAATATAATAATAATTATTATTATATTTTAATAATATAATAATTATTATTATATTTTAATAATATAATAATTATTATTATATTTTAATAAAATATAATAATTATTATATTTTAATAATATAACAATTATTATTATATTTTAATAATATAACAATTATTATTATATTTTAATAATATAACAATTATTATTATATTTTAATAATATAACAATTATTATTATATTTTAATAATATAATAATAATTTTTTTTGAGACAGAGTCTTGCTCTGTCGCCCAAGCTGGAGTACAGTGGCATGATCTCAGCTCACTGCAACCCTTGCCTCTCAGGTTCAAGTGATTCTCCTGCCTCAGCCTCCTGAGTAGCTGGGATTACAGGTGAATGCCACCACGTCTGGTGAAAATTATTTTCAACCTGGAATTCTATGTCGCCCAACTCAAGAGTGAGCAGAGAATGAAGATTTTCAGCCAGAAAAGTCTCAAAAAAATTATCTCCCATGTACCCTTAGAAAGCTACACTAGAAAATATGTAAGTCCATAAAACAAGAAAGGATGAAGTGGAAGACAGAACTCGAGAGATAAGAGGAAGGTGGAAGGAGTTCTCAGGAAGTAAGCAAAGGAAGGGTAGGACAACAGCAGGCTATGAGAGCAGCCAACCCTGAATAAGACGGCAAAGAGCTCCAGGAAAGATGCCTCAGAGGCAAAAAAAAAAAAAACAAAACATCTGATAGACTTGACAATGTGGAAATGTTATTGAGCCATGTTTCACAGAGCTGTGGGAGCACATGGGAGGGCTTAGTCAGGTGCTGATAGAAAACTAAACAAATAAAAATTAGAGGCAATTACTAACTCCAGGAAAAAAGAAAAACAATATGCAAGAATGCACAGGTAATTAAGATATATTACTTGGCTTAATAGTAAACAATATTTATACAATCACAATAACAAAAGCTTTGTTAGCCAGAAATTGGGGGACTAGGGAGCTAGCAGAAAAGAGGAAAATGTACATGATTTTAATATCTTCATTACCATAATAGGAAGTCTATAACTAATATCTGAAATTAATGACTCAAGAGACAGCCACATACTCTGTGAGTTAGAAATATAGGGGAAGTACCAGATGAATACCTTAATGTTGAAAGTGTTTTTCACTGGGGAAAGGGTGGTGGGGCAGAGGGAAGGTGAATAAGAGATAGTTAATTTTATTATTTTTTTCTACATATACAACTTAAAACCACTTGCCCAGCAGTACTTTTATTTAAAATAAAACTATAGTAAATAAATTTTAAAAACAAACACTACTGGTCATGTATGTAAAACAGACACATAAACAAATCAGTGAAGGAAAAAGTTCCAGGTGCTACCTGTGCACAGGTAAGGTATGGGCATGAAAGAGAGAGTAGCCAATTCCATCTTGGAAGGGCCAAGTACCTCCTGACTCCTATTTTCCCTTCTTATGCAGAAACACCTCTGCCTATGTGCATCTACAGATTTGGCTCTCTTGAGAAAACCTGAGGATCAGGTAGAAACTCACCAAACACGGATGGAGAGGTGGTGAAGTCTACTGGCCAGGAACTAACAGCAGAGTGCCAGACCACCTGGGTTTGAATCCTGGCTCTGCCACTGACTAACTGTGTGATTTTGGGCAAGTTACATACCCTCCTTGTCCTCCTCACATGTTCCTGCCTCACAGGGTTATTTCAAGGATTAGATGAGTTAATGTGTCAGGGGCCCAGAACAAATCTTGGTACATGTAAACATCATGTTCTCTCAGCAGACATGAGATGAACCTGCTGAGTGCAGGCACTGGGTAAGCACTGGAGGGCACAAACAACCCTAAGCATGCCCCTGTCCTCCAGGAGATTAAGGAGGGGTGGCGAGTGGTGCAGAAGATACAACTGTAAATAGCATATTATCAGCAATATCGTCTAGGTGGCTAGATGTAGAATGAGGGGGACCAGTTTCCTAGAGAGGTGGCTGTTAAAATTTGCTCCATGAGAGGGTCTGGGAGACACCTTTTGGATTTTGGCCCCAGTACCCCTCTGTAGAAAGTTTCCCTTCCCCTCTTGCATACACGTAGTTGCAGCAGAAATGCTGTTCTCTGATAATGCGATCTTGCCTCCCTGACCAGAGTGAGCACATTCAAATTAACCTGGTCCAATCCGTTGCTTACCTGGGAATTTTGGACCCCAGGCTGAAGGATAGATTGGTTTCCCTCTCAGTGTCTTTTTTTTTTTTTTTTTTTTTTTTTTTGAGACAGAGTCTGGCTCTTGTCCCCCAGGCTGGAGTGCAATGGTGTGATCTCGGCTCACTGCAACCTCCACCTCCTGGGTTCAAGCGATTCTCCTGCCTCAGCCTCCCAAGTAGCTGGGACTACAGGCACCTGCCACCACTTCCAGCTAATTTTTTTGTATTTTTAGTAGAGACGGGGTTTCATCATGTTGGCCAGGCTGGTCTCAAATTCCTGACCTCGTGATCCGCCCTGCCTCGGCCTCCCAAGGTGCTGGGATTACAGGCATGAGCCACCGTGCCTAGCCCTTTGTGTTAAGACTGATGATGTAAATGTGGGAACTACTGACCATTTTTTGCCATGTGAACTGGTAAACAGAGAGCAGTCTGCAAGAAAAGAGAAAGGTGGTGCACAGAGAGAAACTGAAAAGAGGAGGAAAGTTAGGGCTTCTGCGTTCCTTAGTGTTCTGCTCACTGTTTCTGCTCACAGATTCCATGGGGTGTTCCAGTATTCTCACCAAAACTCCCTTTTATTCATGCTGGTTTGAGTTGAATTTCTGTTGCAAACCAAAATTTCTCTAATAATAGAAGGGGACTCCCCCACTTCTCCCTCCTGTATAGGCAGCAGAAAAAGAAATCTGACTATATTCCCTGGTCTGGCAAGATGTTTGATAAGTCTAAACCTGGAAAAAACCCCAAAGAGTCCCTAGGGTTGCATCAAAATATAACCTGGCTCTGGGCCCAGGACAGAGCAGCTCTGGCTTCCTAGCGAAGGGTTAGGACTGTGGGAAAGGATGAAAGGAAGGACCGGAAAGGCTGAGGTCCTAGACTGGAGGGGGAGGTGAGAGCATCTGCAGCTGAGGCGCATTCAAGCTTGAAGTGCAGGGGCTGTGGTGGGAGGTCAGGAGAGTGGTATGGGGAGAGGACCAATAGCCATGGCAACAGGAGGGTCTTCCTTTGCCACTGAGGCAAAGGTGAACTCACGGGGAGGTAGCCAAGCAAGGTATAGGGAGAGGCCAAGTAAGTGGTGGTCTTTGCCATCCATTGATTGTGTTCTTTCCTGCCCATTGTATGCTGGGCAGCAACATTTTAGGCATGGGAATGAAAGACTCGATTTTCAGGGACCCGGCTATAGAAGTGAGTCATGGAACTATGGTGTATTCCCATTGTGCTCCCTTAGGTACAGGTGGCTGAGGAGTCCTTGGTCAGCAGGTGAAAGCATCATTCAAAGCTACAATTGAGGCAAATACCAATGATTACAGCTGATTGAGAAACCTAAGAAGACTTCATGGAGGAAGTGGACCTTGAAGGAGGGATAGGATTTAGACACTTAAAGGCCAAGCTTTACAGGATACTGTAGCTAGATATTATTTCCTTTTTGTAGCTCTACCTCTCACAGTTTTAACACAGCAGATGCTCAAAAATGTTTGCTTAACTGAATTGGATTCCAGGTATAGGAAACAGTATAAGTAAAGTCAAGGGATGAGAAAGGGAGTGGGGTGTTATGTGTAGAGGCCTCAAGGAGAAATCCTGTTTGTTGGTTATAGCAGGCACAAAAGGAATCAGGCAACAGAAGATATGCTGAAAAAGAAAGCTGAGGCCAGAGCTGAAACTTGGAGATGGAGCTCCCTGAGGACAGGGAGAGGCCAGGACATTTATCCTGGCCTGCCTAGTGATGGGCTCAGGGCCTATTGCACGATAGGTGCACAAAAACCATTTAAATGAATGAAAGAATATAAAGAGTTACCCATTAGCCAAAAGTTCACCACTGTGTTCCTTCAAATCCAATGTCCCCTAGTCCATTTAATTTAGGACTCGGTGCACATAAATTAGTTCGCACAAAATTTTTAGAATGAAAACCATGGATGTAATAAATGCTTTGGAACATGAATCTGGGTCTGAATCCCACTTAACCTTTCAGGGCAACACTTCTTTTTGATTCCTGTGTTTTCATGAGAAGGGGTTGCCCTAAAGTTATAATTGTTACCTCTCTCCCCAACTTTCCCCCTAAATCTAGTAAGCCCTACCCATAGAAGTAGCAACTCATTGCTTGGTGAGTTTAGAAAAAGAAACCAGACATACCGACTTCTCTTCAGGAGTGGCCTGTCCCCAGGAGATCCGCAATTCCTACTCTATGGTAAGTTTAGTGGAGCCTGAGAGGAAGTCTGCAATTTGAGAATTAAGTTCAATTCAGGAGAATCTATTAGCACACCCATTTGGCAGCGTGTGGCTCTTAGCCAAGCCCTCAAAACCAGCTTTTTCTGTAATAAAGCTGATGTTTTCATCATCAGGTGTCTGACTCCTGTGTCAAAGGGTTCTGAACTCAGGAAGTGAGTGAAAAGCAGAGGTGTTAGTTATTGGCTCCCTCAAACCGCAGCTATTACTGGCTTGAGAATTTCCTTACCAGGAAAATGGATATGATGATAATATCCGTCATGTAGAGTTTAGTGAAGATCGAAAAAGATAATATGTTTGATGTTCAGTAAATGTTTGTTGTCTTTACTTCCCTCTTTGAAACCCTCTCTTTTAAGCATTTTCCCCATGAAGGCAGGGGGATATTGTATCCGTCTGCATATATCCCCTCTATATGTCTAGCATGTATTTGGATGTTCTGTAAATGTTAAAAAGGTGGAAATGATTATTGCAGGAAGGCCCAGCAAGTGAGTCATTATGCCTGTATTTTTTAAAATAGTTTTAGTGAAGGATAATCAACATAGTTAACATGGTTGAAGTGGACAACTTGACAAGTTTTGACATAGGCAAACACCCAGTGAAATCATCACAATCAAAAGACTGGGCACATCCACTATCCTGAAAGTCTCTCATGCCTCTGTGTAATCCCTGCTCCCCTCCTCCTCACCCTCCTAGCCCCAGGCAGCCACTGATCTGCTTTCTGTCACTATGGATTAGTTTGCATTTTTTAGAGTTGTATATAAATGGAATCATATAGTATATTCTCTCTTTTCTTTTTTGTCTGTCTGCCCATATTTTTGAAGAGCAACAAGCACTCATCACTGAAAGCTGAAATACTGATCTTGGAGCCCAGAGTCCAGGACTGTTGTTCTGGTTAGACAGCAACATGTTGTTTGACCTTGGACAAGTCATATAACCTTTGGGTGCCTCAATTCCCCTTATCTGCACTATGGTAGGGAATAATTGTGTCTGCTCTACCCCCGAGATTTATTTAAGGTGGGAATACTGCATAAGGTATAATACTAAAAAATGGATAATGCACAAGCCATAAAATATTTATGTGTAAGTAGCTAGATGATATTTAGCAATATTAATGTATGTGTGTGTCTATCTGTGTCTGCTGTGTTTTCTACCTAAAATTTCCTATTTCCCTTCATTCAAGCAAATAGCTGACTCTGCACCTTATTTTGTCAGGCAAGTATTGTACAGAGTAGAAAAACAAAAGTAGCCTGCAGATCTTCCTGGCTTTGGATTTCCCAGACCTAAAGCCTTTAGAAGGGTTCAGGTTTACAAAAAAGGAAAAGGAGAAGGAATTTGTGGGTTTACACAGATGGTATCTCAGGGAAGTGGAGGGAAGGGTAAAGTGAACCCTTCTCAGCAGGCTCTGAAACAATCCTGCTTTCATCAGCATCCCTTTTACCCACCTTCCTGCTGATTCCTGTAGTACCTGAGCCTTTCAGGGACTCTTGAGGCGAAGAACTTGCCCCTTGTCAGTTAACCCCCACCCCACCCTTCCCTGCTCACCCTCTGGGCTCAGGTTTGGCTTCCATCCTCTCTGGTGAGTCATTTGTCATTCCTCCCTCTGCTGTCTGTCTTCATGTGGGTTACAGATGTTATTCTAGTTTCACTAAGCTAAAGTTTATTTTGCTGTTTCTTATTCTAATTGTTTGCCCATTGTTTTTAAGAAAGAAGGGTACAGAAAGGACTCAACTCTGCCTTCTTGAAATAGGAAACTAGTGATTTATTTGCCTAATATGTTTTAAAATTAGACTTTATTTTTTAGAGCAGTTTTAGGTTCACAGCAAAATTGAGGAGAAGGTACAGAGATTCCCATAGATTCCTAGCCTCTATACATGCACAGCCTCCCTCACTATCAGTATGCCCCAGCAGAGGGGTACATTTGTTACGACGGAGGAAGCTGCATTGGCATATCCTTATCACCCAGAGTCCATAGTTTATGTTAGAGTTCACTCTTGGTGCCCTGCGTTCTACAAGTTTGGACAATGTATAATGACATGCATCCACATCACAGTATCACACAGAGTCATCTCTCTGCCCTAAAAATCCTCTGTGCTCTGCCTATTCCGCCCTCCAAAGCCTCTGGCAATCACTGATCTTTTTACCATCTACAGTTTTATTTTCCAGAATGTCGTTACCTAACATTTCATATTGAGATGTAATTTACAGAAAGCAAAATGCTGGAATCTTGACAGTTTTAATTCAGGAAGTTCTGACAAACGCATTCATTCATGTAACCCACCTCAATATTGATACATGGAACATTCCCATCATCCCAGATAGTTCCCTTGTACCCTCTTCCAATTTCCCAGTGCCACCCTGTCCCCAACGAGGCATCTATTTTCCTGATGTTTTTAAAACATAGATTAGTTTGCCTGTTCTAGACTTTGATACAGAATGTAGTCTTTCTGCATCTGGCTTCTTGCACGCTGCATGTTTTTGAGATTCATCTGAGTTGGTGCATTTATCAGTAGTGCGTCTTTTTCCATTGCTGAGTAGAATTCCACAGTACGACTACACCACAATTTCTTATTCATTGTCTTGCTTGTTTGGGTTGTTTCAAGTTTTTGCCTATTGTGAATAAAGCTGTGATGAACATTTGCAGATATATCTTTTTGTGGACATATGTTTTTAGACCTGTGAGTGGAGTAGCTGGGCCATACGGAAGGTATATATTTAGATTTATAAGAAACTATCAAGCTGCCTTCTAAAGTGCTTTGTACCATTTTACATTTACACCAGCACTATGTAAGAATTGCAGTCATGCTACAGCCTTACCAACTCCCTTTTGTTATCTGGATTTTCATTTTACATATCCTAGTGGATACATAGTGGAACTTCACTGTGGGTTTTGGCATTATTTTTCCTAATGGTCCCTAGTCCCTGGAAGACCCTCTTACAGCTCTTAGCAGGGGCCTCTTAGCACTCTTTTTGGTTGTCATTTATATTTCACATGTGCAGCTGTTTATGGGCAGGAGAGAACCATTATGGTGATACAGTAATTGTAATGTGTGTTTCATATTTACAGAGGGCAGTAACTGCAGCTCACTGGGAGATTGCTCCCTAGCAAACAGAAATATTAATATGTCATTTGTGAACTTAGAAAAGAGGCCTCCAGGGCCGTAAGTGAAGAATTACATAACCATTGACATCTATGGAAATCTAGCTGTCTCCTCATGGCTTTAGTACTGTAGATAAAAATAATTTGGAGACAGAGAAGGGATATGAAAAACATTGTATAACTAAAATAGGAAAATGTATTTGGAGATCCATGGAACAGAGAAGGGCACAGGCTGTTTCCAATTCTGGCACCACTGTTTACAAAGCAAACTGTTGGCAAATTATCTGATTTGCATTCTCCTAAAAAGTGATGGTGTTCACCAGGTTTTGATTTGGTTTATTGGCGTTCATGTATATTATTTTGTGAAGTGTCTGTTTAAGTCTTCTGATTAATTTGAAAATTGTATTTTGTTTGTTTTATATTGAGTTGTAGGAATTCTTTACATATTCTTGACACACGTCTATTGTCAGATATATGTATTGCAAATATCTTCTCCCAATCTAGCTTCCCTATTTATTTTAACAGTATTACATGATAAGTGGAAATTTTCATTTTTGATGTAGTATCATTTATCAGTTTTTGTTTGTTTGTTTTGGTTTTTGATGGAGTTCGCTCTGTCACCCAGGCTGGAGTACAGTGGCGCGATCTTGGCTCACGGCAACCTCCGCCTCCCGGGTTCAAGCAATTCTCCTGCCTCAGCCTCCCAAGTAGCTGGGATTACAGGAGCTCACCACCACACCCGGCTAGTTTTTGTATTTTTAATAGAGATGGGGTTTCACCATGTTGGCCAGGCTAGTCTTGAACTCCTGACCTCAGGTGATCCACCTGCCTCAGCCTCCCAAAGTGCTGGGATTACAGGCGTGAGCCACTGCACCCGACCAATTTATCAGTTTTTTTTCCTTTTATGCTTAGAGCTTTTTATGTCCTAAGAAATTTTTGCCTCTCCTCAAGCCATTACAATATTCTCCTGTTTTCTTCTAGAAGCCTTATGGAAATTGTGGCTGCTTGAATTGGCCTCTGAGAAATCCTTGAAGGGCCTCTGGGGGCAACGATGAGGTCCAGCCAACAGCACCCTGGCCTCCTTCCTCTTTTCCTACCTTCTCTGCCTCTCCTTTCTTCTACCTCCACCTTAATCAAAGCAGCTCCCTTTTCATTTTAGGTATTGGAGTTTTAACTAAAGTTTTCTTTAACAAAAGGATTTCCACCTTTTTAAAAATCTCTCCACTGAACTGTAAATTCCTTGAAGATAGGAATCATGTATATATTATTCTCCTTTATGTGTTTAGATATATACAGTGCCTGCGCACCTTGTGAACACTCAATAGAAACTTTTAATTGAAATAAATCAACACAAACGTCGACTGGAAAGATGGGCTCTGTTCAATTTAGCCAAATATTACATAAGATACATTCCTGAGTGTCCAATCTGGGTCAGGCTCCAGTGAATGGAGAAAGGCTCCTATTGGGAGTGAGATCAGAGGCCTTCTCCTGCAGCTGGCTCCATACGAAGCAGTAATAAAAGCATCGCCTTGCTCTTATGTAACCTTTTACTATTTATAAAACACTTTCATATACCTTATCTCAAAAAAGAGCTCCCAAATATCTTCCCTACTCAGAAAGACACAAAGACAAGCAAATATCCCAGAGTTTCAAATATAGGGAGGGTAGGGGAGAGGAGAACGCAGGCCGCATTTTCAACTAGGACAAAATTCAGCTCCTCTTGCATGGTGAGCAGGGCACCCAAAGGGCCTTGTGATTAAACTCTTCCTTCTCTCCCAAATTCTGACTGATGCTTAAAATCTCACCAACTGTTATCCCCAACTTGGTGTAACTGAGGCTTTTGTCTCAGCTAAATGCAAATGTGGCTGTTGTGATGGACACACATTAGTCACCCTCCATTTACCACATAGTGTGGCAGGATTGGCTCTGTGGAAAGGTCAGTAATGAATGGCAGGGATATTTCTAACTGAGCTGGGGACCTCCAGAGCCACCTTCCCCCCGAAGTCTCATAACTGTGCCCTGGTCAAAATCCGCAGACACCACCCCCGACTCTGAGTTAGACAGGCAGGGGTGACCTAAGATAAAGGATGCCCTCACTTTCTGTCTGTGGCAGTGGGCAACACCCACCACCATCAGTCACCTCCACCCCCACTCCTGGTTTCTGCACCCACGTTTTCACTGTTTATCTCTGGGTAACCCCATCTGACCTAAGAAACTGTGGCAAGTCTGTTTCTTACCTAGAAAATGAATATTTGGAGACATTCAATGGTTAGATACTGTGAAGATTTTTTTTTTTTAAGTATATAAAAAGCTTAGCACCCTGGCCAGCACATAATGGGTGTTCAGTATATCTCTGTTTTGAAAATAAATGGCAGAATTCACTCCAGGCTTCCTGTCTGTCTCACAGACCGAATCACGCTGCTGGGCTGGGCTAAGTCACATTTTTGGTAAAAAGAGGTAACTTTCTCCAGCCAAGCCTAACAAGCTTTAAAAGGCCTATGGTTTATAAAATCACCAGTGCCCCTAATCAGCCCTCTCCCCCAGTTTCCCTCACCATCAGGGCTCTCCAGAATTGCCGTTCAGTGATCTCTTTTCTCTCCTGGGACTGCTCTGATTGTCCCATTTCCTTGGTTCCATGTGGCACACAATTGAGAAAAGAGGCACCTGTGCGTGTGACTTGTCACATCTTTTCCCAGCATTCTGCTCCCATGGATATGGGGCTCAGGAGGCATGGATGGGAATCAGGAAACTGCTTCCAACCCCATGACAAATGTCACCTATCTGTCCTACCAATTTGTCAGCATTGAAACTCAAAGTGACACTTTCCTGCCAAATCTAGATAAAGCCATTTCCACTCCAGTTGGAGTGAGTGTACCAGCCAATCTCCCAGAGGGAAACTAGGGTTCTGGAGATGATATGGGGTTCAGATTCAGCAAATGTTTTGGAATGTCCACTCTGTGCCCAGCATTGTGTTGGTTGTGAGTGTGTGTGCTTAGTTTACATTCCAAGCATTCCAAGTTGCATTACACAGATGAGAAAAGCAGGGCTCAGTAAGGCTCATTAACTTGCCCACTTACAGCCAGCGAATGAGAATCTCAAGATTTTACAAGATTTTATAGCTCCAAGTTCCAATCCAAGATACTTTCCATTAAGCCCATAGATGTCATTTCAGGTGCAACCTCAGGCCATCTTCTCCGGTATCCTCCTAGAATATTACAGATCACACAGTCTCTCTCCCCTCTGAACACCAAGAGCATGGCCATGTGTCCTTTCCACCTGTGAGTGAGCCTCACAAAGGACTGGAAGCTACCTAGGCTCAAGAGTTGTGTCTTCTTCTTTCATCCACTGATGGAATGCAGGGCACACAGGAAAACAAGAGTGTACTGAGGGCACTGAATAGTCTCAAAGCCTTCTCATATATCTTGTTCCCACAACTCTGTAACATAGGACAGAGAAGATTTATTTGCTCTGGGGTGGAGCAGGAGGGTAGAGGAAGGGAGGGAAGAAATGGAAGGAAGTTAGTGGGCAATTTAGGATTCAGCCCTAAAGGATCAAAGCACTAAGAATCCTGAATTATGGGAAGCATGATAAGGTCCCTGCTTGGCTAGGAGAATAGAGATTAACTTTATTTTTGAACACCTACTGGATGACAGCTAGTGCATTAGTAGGTCATGATGTACATTATCTCATTTAATGCGATCTCACATCCCTGCAATCATATTTGTTAATAGGCTTCAGTGCACAAAATTGAATTAATCTTTATAATCCTTGATTCATTTCATGCTGTACTTATTGGTGCATGCTTGGGTCTTAAGTATTTATTTGTTCTCTCTTTCAATTATTTATTTTATTGATTTGGTGAATACCCTTGAACCTATACCCAACCCAGGAATTACACTGATGGTAACTTACATCTATTCATCTGCTTGTTCCCCTCCCTTCCCTTACCCAAGCCAACCCCATCCCCAATCATTTCCTTGCTCTCTTTTAGATTTATTCCATGTATATGGAAACCTTAAAATATATTTCTTATTTTGATTATCTTTAAATTGTAATAAAATAACTTGCCTTTTTCCAACATTATTTTGCTGAGGTTCATCTATATGGTTACTATAGTGTCCTTAGAGTTCACTCGTTTCACAGCTTTATGATATTCCACTGTGCACATGTGCCACAGTTTATCCTTTTCATTCTTCTCATGAGAGCCCTTTATACGATCTCCAGTCTTTTGCTATTGCTAACAGTGCTGCTAAGAGCATTCTTGTACATGTTTTCTGGTGTTCACATAAAAAATGTTTCTGAGATTTACATATTTAGGAGTGGAGTTGCTGGGTCCATCTTACAGATGAGGAAACTGAGGCTGAGAGAAGTTAATGAGACTGTTCAAAATCACATAGCTAGTAAATAACCAGAATCAGGATTTGAATCCAGGACTGCTCTAAAGAACATAAGTTGAGGAAAAAATTGGAGATGGGGGATGTAGGGGGAAATTAGAGAGATGAGGAAACTATACAAGCTTGAGAAAAGAATTTCTATTTACTAGGGAGGAAATGAGAGAAGAGAGACAGACCTTCTCATATTGTTTTATATTGTTTTATACTCAGAAAAAAAAAAGAAAAGCGAAACTAAAGGCAGGTAGCCCGAAGCCTAGGAACCAGACCCGAAACCAGGCTTGGGCCTGCCTGACCTAAGCCTGGTAGTTAAAGATCGACCCCTGACCTAACTGGTTATGTTATCTATAGATTCCAGATATTGTAAAGAAAAGACATTGTGAAACTTCCCGGTCTGTTCTGTTTCACTCTGACCACCGATGCATGCAGCCCCTGTCACGTACCCTCTGCTTGCTCAATCGATCATGACCCTCTCACGTGGACCCCCTTAGAGTTGTGAGCCCTTAAAAGGGACAGGAATTGTTCACTCGGGGAGCTCGGCTCTTGAGACAGGAGTCTTGCGCGATGCTCCCAGCCAAATAAACCACTTCCTTCTTTAACTCGGTGTCTGAGAAGTTTTGTCTGCGGCTCGTCCTGCTACACCTTCCCTTACCCAATCCAACCCCATCCCCAATCATTTCTTTGCTCGCTTTTAGATTTATTCCATGTATATGGAAATCTTAAAATGTATTGTTTATTTTGATTATATTTAAATTGTAATAAAATAACTTGCCTTTTTCCAATATTATTTTGCTAAGATTCATCTATATGGTTACTATAGTGTCCCTAGAGTTCATTCATTTTCACAGCTTTATGATATTCCACTGTGCACATGTACCACAGTTTATCCTTCTCATTCTTCTCATGAGAGCACTTTGTATGGTCTCCAGTCTTTTGCTATTGCTAACAGTGCTGCTAAGAGCATTCTTGTACATGTTTTCTGGTGCTCACATAAAAAACGTTTCTGAGATTAACATATTTAGGAGTGGAGTTGCTGGGTCCATCTTACAGATGAGGAAACTGAGGCTGAGAGAAGTTAATGAGACTGTTCAAAATCACATAGCTAGTAAATAACCAGAATCAGGATTTGAATCCAGGACTGCTCTAAAGAACGTAAGTTGAGGAAAAAATTGGAGATGGGGGATGTAGGGGGAAATCAGAGTGATGAGGAAACTACAAGCTTGAGACAAGAGTTTCTATTTACTGAAGGTTCTGAGCACTTGTATACCAGTTTTCATGTGCCTCGGCCTATACTGGGAAGCCCCAGAGGTTAGGAAACTTCTGGCCCTGGTTCGGAACAAGAACCCTTTAATCTCCAGGACTGAGGGCTTTGTTATGGAAGGGGCAAATCTTTCTGGGCTTCAGGACAAGCCTGTTCCCAAGACACTTACTCCCTCCCATCAAATAAGGTATTCCCAGGTTCTGCCCCAGTCGGGCCCCACCCTCCCCCACAGTACACTGACACAAAGCCTGAGGCTCCCTTGTTGGAGACTTCTGGCCCTCTGGCCTGGGCTGCCCCCAACCCCAACCCATACATCCACTAACCACGGTGAGGCCACCCACAGAGCCATTTAATTATCCCTGAGTGCAAGGCCATGCCGCAGGCGCATGAAACAGGAAGGAAAAACAAGACCTGCAGCTGCACTATGATGTCAGCGATGGGGCAGACGGGCATTCAAATAAAAATTAAAATTACCAGGCAAATACGCCCTTGGCACACCAGCTGTTCGCTGCCCTCAGGCTTACAGGGTTCACCGATCTGTGTCTATTTATGTCATCATGGTAGGGCCTATAAAACCCCTCTTCGGAGTCCCTTCAGGCTCAGGGACAGGAGTCTCACTCTTTCCCAAGGCCACAGATCTTCCTTCAGCCTGGCCTTCTTCTGGTGGAATTTACTAAAGATTTTAAGGGAGATAAGGGGAGAGTGTGGATCACAGCTGGAAAAATGACCTAATATTGAAGCACTACATATAGAGGGTCAGGATATCATCTTGGCACAGAAGGACAGCCCCGTGTTACCTTGATGCATCGCACAGCATGGAGGTGTTAATCATGTATCCTGTAAGTGTCCCGGCCAGGAGGTGTCAGATTTGAGTCTTGCCCTATGAGAGTTTATAGTCTGGGTAAAAAGGGAGAGAATGAACATTAGAGAGGCAGTGTGGCAACTGTTGGCTCTGATCGGGCCCGCAGGGTAGGCTGCATGTGTCCTTGTGGAGGAGAAAGGAGAGTAGGCTGAAGCCCCAGAATTCCTCCAAAGTGGCCTGGCCTTACTAACCTCTGCCCAGCCTCCTGCTAGCTGGTCCAGCTCTGCAACAGATGCTGCTTCTGATGCAAGGAAGTGGGAGCAGGTCTAGGTGTTACTGAGACAAAAAGGTCAGCAGGCAAGGACAGCTAAGGGGTCCCTATGCATGGAACCTCAGCATGCTGAGGGTTCCCTGTGTATGGGACCTTAGGTGGGGTGGGCACCCGGGCCACCTTGGAAAACTAATGGCCCAGGCTAGAAAAAACACACCATGCTCACTCACCACTGTACCTCCAGCCCTGTATTCTAGGGATCAGGCTCCTACACTCCTGCTTAGAAAAGGGCTTAGCCTGGACTGGTGAGCAGGTGGCCAGCAGCTGCTCCCTTGACAGAGCAAGTTTGTCTCCATGGCTGCAGAGCAGGCCCAGATGCTGCCCCTCTGCATGAGGATGTGTCTTCTTGGCTGAAACAAGTCTCTCCACAGAGTAACCTACAAAGGGCCATTAGCCAGCAGGATGAGCGAGGGTCCCATAGCTCCCCTTCTCTTCTGCAAGTCACTTTATCACAGCAACTGCATCCCCTGAATTCAGAATGCAAGCCTATTTTCCCTCTGGTCTTGGATCAGTCCTCACTGGGCCTGCCCCATTTCAACCAGGCCATGGCCAAAATGAGGACCAAGACTACTTATGAGCACTTGCTCTATATTCATCCCCCAGAAGCCAAATCTCCTTCTCCCCATGTTGCAGGGAAGCGGGAGAGGAAGATTGCCCTGACCCAGCATGCCACTGTCTCCTAGGCTGCTGTGATTTGCATGTGATTATGATACACACAGTCCCACAACCCCTTCCCAGCTCCTCACCCCCTCCTCACTATTTCCTGGGAGATGCTGCCGATCTAGGCTCTGAGGAGTTGCAGGTTTCAATCAATCTTGCTTATTGGTAAAAACTGACCTAATAAAGCACTTACTGGAAAATCCTGACAATTTCATTTTTAGAACATACAATTAAAACCATTTCCCTTAATATCCAGCAAACCGGCTGGGCACATTGGCTCACTCCTGTAATCCCAGCACTTTGGAAGGCCGAGGTGGGTGGATCACAAGGTTAGGAGTTTGAGATGTGGTAGTGCATGCCTGTAATCCCAGCTACTCAGGAGGCTGAGGCAGGAGAATTGCTTGAACCTGGGAGGCGGAGGTTGCAGTGAGTCAAGATCGTGCCACTGCACTCCAGCCTGGGTGACAGAGCAAGACTCTGTCTCAAAAATAAATAAATAAATAAATAAATACAAAACCTCCCCAGCAAACCTACACACAGCTATTCTGTCATCAAGATGGGTTCCATTTTAATCTATTCCAGAGCCGCTTACAAACTCTACACCTTGAATAAGAACATCCACATCAGTTATGTTTCCAGTGTTTCCCAAAAGTTAAGTCAAAAGTACAATTCTGGTCATCTCAGGATAAATGAGATAAGAGCATGTTGAAAGTACGTGATCAGTTGATTTGGCTCAGGGATTTTGTGGTTTTTTTTTTTAACTCTGCCAACTCAAATATCTAGTTAATCTGCTTGCATTTTGGAGGTTGCAGTGAAAAGCCTGTGTGACCAGTGCATCATCCCTGTTATATTTAGCTCATAGGGCACCTAAGGAGGGCTGCTAATACCCTAGTTGGGGCAGAGCACAATTCTGAATGAAAGGCATTTTGTTTTGTTTCTAGCAGACAGAAGGCCTCCTTTTCTGCAAGTACACTTACATTCAACCCAACTCCATTGACTCTCTGCTGCTAACTGCTCCACAACATGCTCTGTCCCCCAGACAAGATTTAGAGACTAGCCGGGTGCGGTGGCTCATGCCTGTAATCCCAGCACTTTGAGAGGCAGAGGCAGGCAGATCATGAGGTCAAGAGACTGAGACAATCCTGGCCAAAATGGTGAAACCCTGTCTCTACTAAAAATACAAAAATTAGCTGGGTGTGGTGGTGCGCTCCTGTAGTCCCAGCTCCTCAGGGGGGCAGAGGCAGGAGAATCGCTTCAACCTGGGAGGCAGAAGTTGCAGTGAGCCGAGATCGTGCTACTGCACTCCAGCCTGGTGACAGAGTTGAGACTCCATCTCATAAAAAAATAAATAAATAAAATAAAGATTTAGAGACCTAGTGCTGAGATGTCTATAAGCCAGGATATCTCCAATACTCACAGCTTCTAATTTTTGAGCACCTACTCAATACCAGGTCCTGCTCCAGATGCTTTGCACATCATCTCTCATCCTTGCAGCAACCTGCCTGGAAATGTGGGTTTTGTGATCCCCCTTTTTCTAGTAAGAAAACTGAGGCTATGAGTGGCCAAGTACCATCCACGGCATCTCACACACACTGAGTAAGCAACAGCATCAGGATTTGAACTCAGGCCTGTCTGCATCCAAATCTCACCTCTATTCCCTCATCACATGGATCTGGGGAGAGCCCCCTGCCACTCGTGGTGCCTGTGAGCTGGTATTAGTGTGAGAGGAGATGGGGGCTACTTCTGTCTCCTTGAGAAGGGCATGCCTGCAGCCTGCACCCCACTGGTGTGTTCTCCTTTCAGCAGATTCAGGGGATGGAGCAACACTTGTCTTGGGAGTTGTGGGCAGGACCAGGACTCCGCCTCCCCAGGAAGAATGACATGCTCCGAGGATGTGGGACAAACTCGCATGGCTGCGCCTGTACCCGCTGCCTGGAAACGAACAGCTTGGGCGGATAATTGGCTAGTCCAATTTCCAGCGGGCTTTGCAGCATGTCTTTTAGCCACCAACATTTCCCACCAGGCCTCCAGCTTCTCCAGGAGCTCAGATTTCTGAGCAAGCAAAAGACAGAGAACTGATTCTCCCATTTCTCCTCCTACCTTCATCTCTAGCCGACCAGCATTGGTGTGGACTCATCCATGACATCCTATTAGCAATTTAGCTCAAGCACCCCTGACAACACTCCGCCACCCCCATTTCCTTGCCGCCCAGCACCTATGCACCTGCTCCACTCCCACCCCTTTCCCGTATTTCCATCTAGTCCACAGCACAGTAGAGGTTCAGAGCACCAGCTCTGGATTTCTAAATCCAGGGCTTTAAATCCCAATTCTGCCACGTACACACTGTACGGCCTTGGGTAGATCACTGAAGTACCTCTCTGTACGTGAGGATTAATAATAGTGTCTATCTGTGATGGGCTGAACTGAGTCCCCCAAATTCCTATAATGAAGCCTAACCCTAGTACCTCAAAATATGTCTGTATTTGGGGATAGGGCTTGTACGAGGTGATTAAGTTAAATGAGGCCATTAGGATGGGGCTTTAATATGACTGGTGTTCTTATAAGAAGAGGAAGAGACACCAAGGGTTAGAGAACAGAAGAAAGATTGTGAAGACACAGCAAGAAGGCAGCCATCTACAAGCCAAAAGGAGAGACCTCAGAAGAAACCAACCCTGCCAGCACCTTAATCTTGCACTTCTAGCTATCAGAACTGTGAGACAATAAAACTCTTGTTTAAGCCACTCTGTGTGTGATATTCTGTTTTTGTAGCCCGAGCAAACTCATACATTGCCTCATTTAATTGTTGCAGGGGCTGGGCTTGGTGGCTCGTCCCTGTAATTCCAGCTACTCAGATGTCTGAGGTGGAAGGAGTGCTTGAGCCCAGTTCAAGACCAGCCTGGGTAACATAGTGAGACACTGTCTCTACAAAACAATTTTTTAAATTAGCTGGGTATAGTGGTGCACACCTGCAATCCCAGCTACTTAGGAGGCAGAGGTGGAAGGATTGTTGCATCCAGGAGTTTGAGGCTGCAGTGAGCTATGACAGCACCACTGTACTCCAGCCTAGGTGACAGATGAGACCCATCTCTAAAATAATAATAATAGTAATAATAAACTGTTGCAGGGACCCAACTAGATGAACCATCTAAATTGCTGGTAAAGTACCTGGCCCCTAAGTGTTTCCTATTAGCATAGCAGCTTCTCATTATGCAGCCATTTATTTTCTATACCACTCACTTGGTAAGTGCCAAGGCTTATAAAGCATTAAGTCTTTCTAAGAATCAAGTAAGTTCTATGAGGATCCAGGTTTTAGATTTCTTGCCTCCATGCCCAGTCTACCCAAGTGACTAATCTATAAGAGGTGCTCAGCTGGGCGCGGTGGATCATGCCTGTAATCCCAGCTCTTTGGGAGGCTGAGGCAGGTGGATCACGAGGTCAGGAGATCGACACCATCCTGGCTAACATGGTGAAACCCCGTCTCTACTAAAAATACAAAAAATAGCCGGGCATGGTGGCGGGCACCTGTAGTCCCAGCTACTTGGGAGGCTGAGGCAGGAGAATGGCGTGAACCTGGGAGGCGGAGCTTGCAGTGAGCCAAGATGGTGCCACTGCACTCCAGCCTGGGTGACAGAGCAAGACTCCATCTCAAAAAAAAAAAAAGAAAGAAAAAGAAAACGAAAAGAAAAGAAAGAGGTGCTCAAAAAACATTTGTAGATGTAATGTTCTTCCAATAAATATTTAGGAACTAGGGCAGTAAACAAATGAGACCCAGGGAGTCTGGGTCTGGAATTACAATCTCTCTCTACCTTCAGGGATTTTAGAGTTTAGTAGG
The DNA here is from genome assembly GCF_028885655.2 of Pongo abelii. Lineage (NCBI taxonomy): Eukaryota > Metazoa > Chordata > Mammalia > Primates > Hominidae > Pongo > Pongo abelii. The sequence continues at coordinate 67,215,692 of NC_071985.2, read as the reverse complement.
GAAGGGATGTGATGTTGATTCTGTAATATCTTTTGCTTTGAGTGTTTTTCTTTTGCATTTATCTGAGAAGCAAGTGAGCTACGAATAAGGTGCTGGCTTGACTCCCTAGTGATTCCAATATGAGAGAATGATACCACTTAGCACACACTGTGTGCCTACTAGGTGCCACTTTCTTCCTAGCTTAATGTTCATAATGACCCCAAGCAGTTGACTCTGTTATTATTTTAGTTTTACAGATGGGAAAACTGAGGCACAGGGAAGTAAATTCCCTAGGATCACACAACTTGTAAGAGTTAAAGCTGAGATAGAAACCTAATCTGGCATCACAGCCCAAACTATCAGGAACAGCGTGCTCACGTAACCCTAATCAAAGCCTCTCAGGCTTGTGACTTTTCTGTTTCCACGGCTAAGCATCCAGCCAGTGACCCAGGGTGTGGACTGGGATGTCCCTCGCTGCTGTGGAATGAGGCATGAACATGGGAGGCAGCACGCATAGCATGTCCCCACCCTTTCTCTTCAGCTTTACTCCCCTTTCTGGATAGGGGACCAGGACAGACTCTAAAATGGACTGAATATTTGTGCCCAGACCCCAACACTTTTATACTGAAACCATGAGCTCAATGGGATGGTATTTAAAAGTGGAGCCTGTGGGAGGTGATTAGGCCATGAGGGTGGAGCCCTTGTGAATGGGATTAGTGACTTTTATAAGAAACCAGAGAGCTAGGTAGCGTTCCTTCCACCATGTGGGGATATAACAAGAAGTTGACAGTCCACAACCTGGAAGAGAGCCCTCCCCAGAGCCCGACCGTGCTGGCACTCTGATCTCGGACTTCCAGGCTCCAGAACTGTGAGGAACAATATCTGTTGTTTATAAACCACCAGTCTATGGCACTTTGTTACAGCAGTCCAGACAGATTAAGACAGGCCCCAACTAAGAAGCACATCCTCCAGAGGAAGTTATCTCAGTGACCTCTTCTGTCTCTCTCTCCATGGCTTTGTTTGTAGATCCTAGGACCAGAAGGGACTTGGCTTGTGTTTCTCTACATGTGCTGCATGTTAGTGAGATGCCAGGCATAGTGCTAAGTGTCTTACATGTTTAAGAGCCTCTGTCAAGGCCTAAGAGAGTGATCTCAGATACCAAAGCGGGTTCCAGACCAAGCCAACACTCCAGGGAGGGAGTGGAGAACCAGTGAGTGGCACTGAGAACCCATCCCTCAGCAAAAGATCAGGGGCTGGAGAGAACTTGTGAAAGTTTTTGGAGAGAACTATTTGTGTGCTGTGAGCCCCAGCCCCCTGGAAGGACATCTCACCTCACTCCAAGGGAGTGTGGGTTCTGTGGGTCCTTGGAGCCTGACATGTGCCCCCTGGTGCTTGAGGACCCAGGAGACAGGTGTCTATTCCAGCCTGGAAAATAAAAAATGTTAGCAGCAGGCTGGCTGGTGGCTCTGGCTACAGAGCAAGAAGAACAGCTGCTTTCTTCTAATTCTAGGGAAAAATAAGATCCAAATGGTGCCAATGGGCCCACTGTGGGCCTCTGGAGAGAAGACTAGCATGAGTTCAACCTAGGACCTGTCCAAGTGGGCAAGCGGACTGCAGCAGAGAGAAGCTGGGGCACTATCAGGAAGGACCAGTCCACCCGCCAGAGGGAATGATTCACCCTCACCGGGAGACTTGCAGGGAGCAGATTCCCAAGACACAGGGTCTCCATTGAACCAGGAAGGACTCCCCTTTCCCCTCCACAGAGTCCTCCAAGGCTGGAGAGCCCACAGCCTATTTCAGATGGCATCTACATCAGGCCTGACCCCCCACCCACACCCCTCATCCCTGATCTCTTATCTTTCCCCTTCCACTCTCTCCTGGAGGGGTCAGGAGCCCCATGTGGGAATAGGGGTAGAAGGAGTACAAGAGCAAAGCCAGAAAGACAGAAACCAGCCACACCCCCTTCCCAGTGGTGGACCCCTGTCTGCAGCAGCCCAACCTGCCACTACTCCTTGCCCAATCTACAAAATTGGAATTGAGGGTGACCATTTGCTTTACAAAAGGACTTTTCTTTTAACCCAAAGGATTCACCTTTGAAGAAATATCAGCTTTCCTTTAAAGACAGATTTTTCCAGAGCATTTTCAATTATTCGGATGGTTAAGATTTTGCATATCTCTGTCTTATCATCCCACTTTAAGAATGAGCTTTTGTAAGCAGATACAGTGCCTTATTCTCCTTCTGTCCCCTCCACAGGACCTGATCACCAGAGGCACTTAAAGATCTGATGACTAATACACAATTTTCGAGGACACACTGATTGTATAAAGTGAGGTACAGCCCTAAGCAGGATCAACCCACTGCATTTCCAGATTGCTCCAGCTGAACAAATACACAAACCATCCCCACCCTTTTTTTCTCTCTGCATTTTCAAGCAGTAGGCGGTAGTAATAAAAACACCACCTCAAATTGGGCCAGCACTTTACAGTTTCAAAGCCACTTTCATAACCCATAGTCACTCTCCACCCCACGCTCATCCCCAAGCCAGGCCCATCCATTTCCACCCATACCCCTACTTCTCCTGATGGCCAGCCCTGTGCCAGCCACTGCCAGGTGGTGCCACGTGCCCTCCCTCCAGCGAGTCCATGTGTGATGTGGACAGTTTCCTCATAAAGAGTCAGCTGGGCAGAAATGTGGGCAGAGAGCAGACAGCAGCTTGTTCAGGTTCTGTTTATTATGTTCTCACAGCCTTGTTTATAGTAAAGGTGAATGACATGATTCCACTTTACACGGTAATGAAACAACTTAATGAGGACTCCATCAGCCAAGCAGTTGATATGGCAGATGAGCTGCTACAAATCTGTTGTGTGCTCGCCGCGTGACTCAGCTAATGCTACCGGGGTTGGAGCACACACCGAGCCCAGCCACCTTTTCCATACCTGGAAGAGGGAAGGGAGTGGAAGGACCAAAAGGGAGTAAGAATCAGGAAAGGAACAGTTTATTGAAAGGACCCAGAGCCCAACCTAGGAAGGCCAGTGGCCCCATCCTGAAATCTCTCATCTTGGTCCACAGCATCTTGTGGAGTCCTGAGAGGCCACAGGGACAGGAAGGCGTCTCTGCTCTTGGCTTCTTCCTCCACCATCTCATGCCGAGTGGCATGCTGGGACAGGCTCTCAGTGCCAGGGAGACTTTGCCACCTCTCTTGCTTCTAACCCAGAGGGATGCAGATTTAAAGAGGCCTGACACTTGGCAGAGTGAAGGGTGGCCTGGGATGGAAAACTGTGATGCATCTGCCTTGCGTGGAAGTGGGCGCAGACAGGGTCAGGAGAACTCTGGACACTCTTGTTGCTGGGAGACCACCCTGCCTCTGCATTTGCTACTCATCCCTTCTCTTCTGATCCACGGAGAAGTAGACACCACGTTAGCGGCTGGTCTCTCCCACCTGCTCCTTGTTCTTCAGTCTTCCCCATTCTACCCTCACCCAGCTCTCAGCACAGTTAAGTTCACAGCTTTCCCTCACAGCAGAGCCAGCTGAGCTGCTCAGCTCAAGTGCCCAGGGCCTGCAGCCAGAGGCTGGGCCTACAGCCTGCGCAGAACGCTCTTTCACAGCTTTGGTTTATTCAGAGCAGCAGTTCTGGGGAGAGCACCGGAGATTAAAATCAACTAGGACCTTCCCAGCTGCCCACCCAACCTGGGACCAAAGAGGGAACAGTGAGGGCTTGGAAAGGCCTCACAGATCTTGATATCCCCAGGACGTGACACTCTCCACTGAAAAATTTGGAAGTTGTGTTACTACTATTATTATTACCACGACACTCTTCACTCACCACTTGAGTGGGGGTTCCAACTACCTTGTCACGTGGCCTTGGGTACAGAGACACAGCCTAATGCAAAAATGGCCAAACACAAGGGCGCAGGAAAACAGACAGGGGAAACAGCCTAGGAGACAAGCTTGGAGGAGACAGGACTCAGAAAGCATGGCAGAGTGTCTTTCAATCAAGGGTCCCTTCAGCTACCACCTTTGGCATGGCCGCTGCCCAGCAATGCACACAGCTTGGGCCAAAACACCTTTATCTCAAAAGAGCAAGTCAGACCCAGAGGGCACAGAGGCAGCCATCCCGAGTCAGGCTGCAGGGCTGGCCAGGTTCCCCGGTATCTATGTGCTTGCATGTGGAGATAACGCCAGCCCCCTTGGCCCACACAGCTGTGTCTCCCCCCTCCCCCAGCCCCCCGCTGTGTTCCTCCTCACTCCTTAGACCAATGCTTCCTAAGTTCAGCTGCTCATTGGAATCACTTGTGGAGCTTCAAAAATGACTGATGCCTGGGTCTCTACCAAAAGCTTCTGATTTGGCTGTTCTGGGGTGGGACCTGGACATCTAGGTTTTAAAAACTCCTTAGGTGATTCTAAGGAGCAGCCAAGGTCGTGAGCCTCTGTCTAAGACCATCTTTTTTCCAAGTCCACAGGCCACTAGCCACCTAGGAACTTATTAAAAATATAGATTTCTGGGCCCCATCTCAGGTCTATCAGATCAGCATCTCTGGGTGTGCACCTGGGAATTAGCACTTGTCACAGCCTTTCCAGGTGATTCCTGTGCATGCTCAAGTTTAATGAGAAGGACTGCCTCAGAGGATTCTTCCTCACCCCAGAGGTGCCCAAGGCCATGAATGGTTGATACTGACAGTATTCCATTTAGTTTGCCAAGGGCAATGACAAATCTCACACCAGCCCCCAAACAAGTTAGCCCTCCAGTGGGGCAAGGTCACTCAGGGATGGAGAGCAATTCTAAAAGTCACAGCTCTGCCTGGACTTGCCTGGACTTGCCCTGCCCTGGCTTGCCTGGAGCCTGCACAGGCCCAGGACTGAGTAAGCCTCAAGTCCAGAAGGCAAGTCCACAGCACAGGCCTGGCTTGAGGAGCAAAGGAAGACAGGAAATAAATGGAAGTGATACCCAAGGACATGGGCTTGCGGAAGAGGCAATGGGAGAGAGGGAAGGACTGGGAAACATGGAAGCCCAGGGATGAGGTATGCTTGGATATTGCTCTAGATGTTGTAAACATTTCTCTTTGTTTTATCACAGACCAAAATCTGGGTTGGCACGACCAGAGTGCCTAAAAGTAGGCATCAGAGTGGAGAGCTCTGCGCCTCTTGTGGGAAGCAGGGCATACAAAGTATGAGGAAAGCTCCACCCCATGGGAAGATCATGTCTGCCGTGTACTAGTCTAATGCTCACAATTGTCACACACACACAAACACACAGAGACGCTCCACAGGAGTACCATAAATTTAGCTATCATGTTCCTCTACACATGGACACACGCCCACATACCCTTACTTAGCTGCAAAATTCAGGATCCCCAAGCTTGGTCTTTCACACCTCCCCATTGTGGGAGGAAGTCACCAGGGCACCATGACACCACCATCTGCAGCCTTCGTTTCCTCAATAGTTGGCAAGAACTCTAGGCCTCTCTATGAGGCCATCGCACGACGCTCTTGTTCAGGCTTTTCTCCTTGGGATAGTGGAAGTGGAGAAAAAGCCCCTTTTAGAATGTTTCACATTTCTATAACTCTGTGCAGTTCCAATTTATATGCACCTCATATTCGACAGTAGAGTTGGCAGCAGATGCACATTTCATATGTAAACAATGTTTAAAATACCCTGTTAGAGAATTTAATCATTAAATTAATTCTGGCAGCTTTATCTAAGAAAGAATGATTTGTTTTTTTAACCGTGGTTGGGAAGATACTACCTGATCTAACTAGGAATACCCATTTGAGGCTTTGGAGTTCTCCAACACAAAATTCCACAGGTCTTTTCAGTGTGAGGGCTAGGAGACATGTGTTCTTCTTTCCCCTTGAGATTCACATAGTCACACCCACCCTCACTCACAGATAACAATGTGCTGTAGCAGTGCAGTGGCCCTAGCACTAGTGGGACTCAAGGGCCTTCTTGGCCTGGTCTAGCTATAGCTAAAAAAGGAAGAGATTCTCAAAGTTACCAGAGAGGAACACAAGCACTAGAACATCACCAGCATAACCTTAAAAGGCCCCTCACCCCTTAAAAGGAGAATGGTTCAGCCCAGGTCTCAATCGTCTGCACTCCAGAGCTTATGCCTAATCATGTGCTGTTCCACTTAGTCAAGCTGAACGTTTTGTAGATCTGCAATGAATCCAAATCCATTGGTCGTGAATTATTCCAATAGTAACTCCACTCTGTTATCCTCTCCACCTGGAAGCCAGCCTCTTACATGCCCCTCTTTCACTTTCTGGTCTCTCTGCTAAAGGTTCATCTCCTTGGTACTAGTCTTGTGCCAAAGTCAGCTTTTTCCTGGGTGGCTAGAGTAGGTTCCAGGCTGCTCACTCATCCTCCAAGGAAGAATTGCCTGATACATTTCCAAGAGCAGCTGCAGGGTACCATGAAAGCATTTTAGGAAGGTTCTCCACGTCTAGATGTTCACAGTGATCTTCTTAGCCACACCTCCTATTTCATGCTCAATTCCAAAAGGTCAAAGATCAAGAAAGAAGCTGCTTCATGGTATCCAAGAGAGAGATCTTTCTAAGAAAGCATTTTCCCAGGAAGTATGCTGGAAAGAGTTTCAGCCTAAATTCCCATTCTCCCCCATCATAATTACATGACCGGCATGGAAGGGGGGAGGTGGAGATACAGGGAAAGTATTAGGCACCATGGGAGCACTCCATGCTATAGGAATTCACCTCCCTTTGCCAAGCTGTCATCCTAAGAGATCAGTGATGTATGATGCTGCAGAGAGGTGAGGGCAGAGAAGACACTGAGAAACAGACAGGTTACATGGTACCCCTTTGAATAGAAGTCTACTGGTGCTACTTGCCCTCATCTCTTGACTTCTGGAAAAGTTCTTCGTAGAATTGAGGAAGATTTGCAAGCTGTATCTTTCTTAATGGCAGTTCCACTTCAGAAGTCATGAAGGACATCTCCCAAGACTCTTTCTGGAAATGTAAGGTTAGGGTAGTCTTGTGAATTTCCTAGGCCAAGATGGGAAGTAATCACAGTTTTTCACACTGGTCCAATGGAAATGGAAGAAACAAACAACTCCATGGATTTCACTCCTTCTCCGAGAAGTCACCTGTCAATGACAGAACTAGAAACCTGGAATTCCGCAGAAACCTCTCTCCTAAGCTGTGAGGTCTCAGTGAGCAGAGCTGGCCACTACAAATCACAGAGTTGAGCCCAAGTCTTTTGGCTATTCCTCCCAGGGATTTACAACAAGTGGAGAGTCAGGAATCCTAACTGAGGAGGGTGTGGAGGTGGTGGGAATTGCATTTGCATTATTTACAGATTAGCCTAGCACAGCAAATCTGCCCTCTCAGCGGAGGTGACCCAAGGCATTATATGAAGGGCAAGTTGCTGACCCAGAAAAGGGTGACAGCGGCAAGGCGCTACCACTAACCAAAACACAAACGTGGGTAAATGGAATAGAGTCCAAGCTCCGGCAGCTGGGTCATACTTTGGAATGGCCCTTCATTCCCTCCTCACCCCCAGCCTCCCACCCCCAATGCCACCGCTTTTGAACACCTATGACATTTCACATTAGAATATGATCTTGGCAGCAAGGGGAGGGGAAAGCCAGTGATTTCCAGGAGTCCCCTTCTGAGGTCTAACTGAGCCTCCTCTGGCTTTGGGACAGCAGATCTAAGTACATTTTGGACCTCAGGAACCTGGGGTAAGAGTCTTTCTCCATGAGGCTGTGTACTTTTCCTTGGGCTTGGTCAAAGCAAGTCAGGGACGGCTCCTGCAGGTTCTTCCTCGTGGCTTCTCGGGTCTGGAAGTCAATGTTTACCTAGAGATACAAACAGAGAGCAAGGTCACAGGCCCTCAAGGGCCAAGGTTTCTGGCAGCTAGCCCTAACTATGCAATAATTATTAATGACAGCATCCACATGTTTAAGGTGATTTCTGCTTTTCAAATTGCTTCCATGGAGGTCATCCCTTTTGATCACAGCAAGAATCCTGTGGGGTCTGAAGACCAGATACTCTCAGTCCCAATTTATAGACAATAATACTGGAAAGAAGAAACTAAAAAGCTTGTTTAAAGTAGTATGGAAAGTTAGTAACAGAGCCAAGGCAAAATCCCAAATAACTTGAATCCCTAATCCAGGGACCTTCACCATGGCAGGCAAAGGGATAGATCCAAGCCAGTTGTTAATGCAAGTCCCCTGAAGTAAGCTTTCTCTCCTGTCCTTTCTTGTCTACGAAGGAAACAAATGCCCTGTGGAGGGAGGCCCTGGTTAGAATGTACATCTCTGTTCCAACCAGCATTATAAAGGGCCTGTAGCATCCTAGCCAACTGATAAAGACTTCTCGCATCCCAAGTCAAAGCATAATTGAAGGAATCTAAAAATGCAATGCACCTAAACTTGTAGCAAACATTTTTCTTCATTTAAACCCTCCCCTCCCAAGTAAAATTCTGTATTATAACTCACAACAGCAATATAATAAAAATTCATCCTATTATTATAAATAAGTATAATTAAATAATATAAATAATTGTAATTACTCATTAATGAGCAGTGGCAAATACTGAACAGGTGCTTTATCTCTCATGCTCTGAAAGGTACGTATGCTTTTACATTGGGGAAATTGAGACCCAGAGAGGTTTAGTAACTTGACCAAGATCTCATAGCTAGTAAGTGGTGGAGCTAAAATTGAAACAAGATTTCAAAGCAGATCCACATTTCATTAAGCTATGCTGCCTTCCATCAGGAAAATGAACATAGACTCGGTAGCATTTATTCTTGCAAAATCTCTGTAGCAACACAGTTCCTGCTAGCACATGTTTGACAGACAACTAAAACACTCCTAATGGAGCTCCTTTGATGGAAGCCCTGGATTTCTGTTTCTTAAAAATGATCCTTTTTTCATCAAGGGCCACCAGAGTGATGAGGCTCAGTTTAGTATAAGAAAGTCCTCATCAAGCCTGGCTCAGATCCTCTCTGAGGAGAGAAATGCAAGCTAGGAGCCATGGATAGACAGGATGGTTGCCGCTGCCAACACACCTCCCGTGGAGCCTGCACATCCACAAACTCCTCAAAGATCCTATGGGCCTTAGAGACCAGTTTTGCAGTTGACCTGGTCTTCTTGAACTCTTCACAGGCCAACCAGAACTCCAGGTTCTCCTCACTGAACTCCGTCTTCAAGAAGGCACGGAATGCAGCCACCCCATCTGTGGATGTGGGAGGAAGAAAAGAGAGAGATAGGAAGCAGCTTAAGTTTAAGAACTGTAGAAGAAAGAAAGGAAGTAATAGTGTGAGGGTGCCCCTAATTGTCGAAGATCACTGCTCCTCCACACCCTCTTGAAGACCCCATTCTCATCTGGGTGCAGTGGCTCATGCCTGTAATCTCAGCACTTTGGGAGGCCGAGGTGGGTGGATCACCTGAGGTCAGGAGTTTGAGACCAGCCTGGTCAAAATTGAGAAATCCAATCTCTACTAAAAATACAAAAAAAATTAGCTGGGCATGGTGGCACATGTCTATAATCCCAGCTACTTGGCAGGGAGGCAGGAGAATCGCTTGAACCTGGGAGGTAGAGGTTGCAGTGAGCTGAGATCATGCCATTGCACTCCAGCCTGGGCGACAGAGCAAAACTCTGTCTCAAAAAAAAAAAAAAAGACCCCATTCTCTTAGACACACAAGTGTCCTCAGAGGCAAGCCATGCTTCGTATTCAAGAGTCATAGGGCCAGACACAGTGTCTCATGCCTGTAATCCCAGCACTTTGGGAGGCAGAGGCAGGTGGATCATCTGAGGTCAGGAGTTCGAGACCAGCCTGGCCAACATGGCAAAACATCATCTCTACTAAATACAAAAAATTAGCTGGGCGTGTTGGTGCATGCTTGTAATTCCAGCTACTTGGGAGGCTGAGGTGGGAGAATCGCTTGAACCTGGGGGTCAGAGGTTGCAGTGAGCCGAGATCACGCCACTACACTCCAGACTGGGCGACAAGAGCAAAAGTACGTCTCATTAAAAAAAAAAAAAAATAGAGTCATAGTGATATTACAAAGCCACATTTAGGAAACTGTAGTAATATATTTGGGGCACAGTTGTCTCTACCCCCTGGGTCTACTGGTGAGCTATGTTGCTATTTAATAATTTGAGCAAATTATTTGTTCTCTAACCTAATCCAAGTCAACCACCCTGAGGAAACACACAATTTGTTACAAGATGAACTAGAGGGAAGTGTGAATGTCTCATCCTTTGCTACTACCAAAAAAAATCTGAAAGTAAACTACCTACTGAAATGCAGTCAGAAGTTTCATTCTGTTACCTGGACGGGGTTGCAAGCCTCTTTTAAAAAAAACCTTTGAGGTGCTGTATTTTGACCTTTTATTCCATGTGTCCTTTATTTTAAAAGATATTGCCTATCAAATTATGTTTTAATTAAGATTGATCATAATTTTTCTGCCAAGTGATTTAACAAATTAATATGCCTTTTCATTTTTATTAATCAATATCATACATATTGTCAAGCAGTGCTTCCAACCAACACAAGATGAGTAGGATCACCATGTCGAGTTAGAAAGGGAAATCACATTTATTGATAGCTTATGCATCCAGTTAATGTTTTTATTTAAAAATATTTTTCATAAGTTATTTCAACCTCAACACAGTCCTCTCTAATCAAATAACAGCTATAGTTTTCTAAAAACTGTCCTCAGGGGAAGGGCACATACAACCTAGAATAAAGAAGTGTTCTACTGGTTATAAAAGACCCTGGCAATAATCTTTTATTTCTTTTCTAAAATTCCCCAGAAGAACAAAATGTTAACAACTCTTTTTTTTTTTTTTTTTTTTGAAATGGAGTCTTGCTCTGTCGCCAGGCTGGATTGCAGTGGCACAGTTCCAACTCACTGCAACCTCTGCCTCTCGGGTTCAAGCGATTCTCCTGCCTCAGCCTCCCGAATAGCTGGGATTACATGCGTGTGCCACTACACCCAGCTAATTTTTGTACTTTTAGTAGAGATGGGGTTTCACCATGTTGGCCAGAATTGTCTTGATCTCTTGACCTTGTGATCCGCCCGCCTCGGCTTCCCAAAGTGCTGGGATTACAGGCGTGAGCCACCACGCCCGGCCAACAACTCTTAATTCTAGGTGACAGGATGACCTGGGCATCTGACATCCACCACTATCCACCAGGATCGTGCAATGGCCAGGGTCATTTGATGGACTGCTGGTGCCATGCTGTTGATATATTCAACGCTTACTTTTACTTTCTTGAAATGTTTTCATTTCTCTGAATAAAAAAGTCATTGTATATCTTTGTCTTTCAAAATACATATTTTAATGTCTATACTAGAACAGTATCAAAAAAGCCACACCTTTACTTGCAAGAGCCAGGAACTTAAGAGAAAGGTTTCCAGGTGACTCCCAACACTAAGCTTTAAGTCACAAGGAGATTTAAGTTTGGAAGCTTGAGCTTAAAGTCATTTTAAAAAGTAGGAATGGCCAGGCACAGTTGCTCATACCTGTAGTCTCAACATTTGGGAGACTGAGGTGAACGGACTGCTTGAGCCCAGGAGTTCGAGACCAGCCTGGGAAACACGGCAAAACCCTATCTCTACAAAAAATACAAAAAGTAGCCAGCTGTGGTGGCGTGTGCCCAGCTATTCGGGAAGTTGAGGTGGGAGGATCACCCAAACCCTAGAGGTTGAGACTTATCCAAGTCAGGTCATTTTGAGAGTGAAAGCTGCATTACTGTTAATTACATGCAGACAATAATTATAAACCATGACCACCACAGGCAAAATCCAGGACACATGATCACCTTAACTCTAAATCACAAAGCATAGAGAAAGTAGAATATAATGTAAGGTTACTTCCTGTCAGGCAGGTGGAAAATAAAATTGTTCCTGTATCAAAAAAGAAGAGGAGAGTAACGTACTTTAGACTCAAATGAGAGGTCTGCTCAGGGTACCTCCTGCTCCCATTCCTACATTGGATTCAAAACTCTGGAGGAAGGGAATAGAAACCTGAGATAAACTGAAAATCAAAATGAAACAATGACACGGCAATGTTTAGGCAGAGATGGACTGAGAATCATTCATTCAATTCAGCAATGTCTTTTAAAACAACTACTAGTGTAACAAAGTACAGATGCTTCTCAACTTATGATGGGGGTATGTCCTGAAAAACTCATCGTAGATTGAAAATACCAAGAGTCAAAAATGCACTTAATAAACCTAACCTACTGAACATCACAGCTCAGCCGAGCCTACCCTAAATGTGCTCAGAACACTTTTGGTACAGTATTTAGTAAATTACGTGAGCTATTCAGCACTTTATTATAAAACAGACATTGTGTTAGATTATTTGGCCCAGCATTGCAAGAGAGTATCACATCACATATTGCTAGCCTGGGAAAAGATCCAAATGCAAAATTTGAAGTATGGTTTCCACTGAATATATATATCACTTTCACACCACCCTAAAGTCGAAAAATCATAAGTTGAACCATAGTAAGTCAGAAAACAAAATCATAAAATCCTTGCCCATAAAATCTCTCAAGGAAACTCTGTCACCCCTCCCTCACTCTGTCCTGTCCATGGAGAAGATCCAGAAGTGTCCACAGGCTCTAGAGGGAACTCGGATTAGAGAGCCAGCCTGCCTGCCAGGAGATACCCACTGCTTGTAGGAGGGGCCCCTGAGGCAGAGGCTACAGGCAGAGGTTGGAGGGAAAAACAGCTGGAGCTGTGGAAGCCTCAGTGCTCTTGGAGGAGGTTTCCTCCTTGAAGGAGACCCAGTGCCCTTGAGAACTAAGTGAAGGGCTGGTTTAGCAAGGAGGGACTCTGAGCAGTGACCAGTCCACGATTTCACTATCAATGGACACAGGGAGGACCCAAGGGGCCATAGGCCAGAGGTTCCCTCTCTGCCTCCATCTTACCACACTTTCCACTGTATTCAGTGAATGAGGAGGAGAATGAGGGGGCCCTAAAAGACTGTGAATTTATCTAAAAGAGTAACTGGAAAGTGACTTGGAAAAGCAACTCAGAAGAGCCTGTTGTTGGTTTTAAACCAGAAGAGACTACATTCTTCTAATGGGAGAGTTTAAGGTTGTTTGTGTCAGATTTTAATTTTTAACCAAACAGAAACAGGTGCTTATGAGCAAGGTGAATGCAGTTATGAACAAGGAAAGAATATTATCTTTTTGCCTTCCTTCATGGTACTGGTAAAGATAGCCTTGCTAAGGAAACTGTCTGTCCCTGTGCTAGATGAGGTACAGGCATCACCTCCTTAAATCCAGGTTTCAGCTGTGTTGGGTCTTTGTGCGGATGAGTAGAGATAACTTCTGCAAAGTGCTCCCAGGAGTCTTGCTTTACTTCTCATCTTACAGATGAGGAAACCAATGCTAAGAAAAGTGACTTGCCCCATTTCACACGGCTAACAATATATAGCATTGAAAACTTCATATAAGGTACACTCATCTTCAATCCAACATAGCAATAATGTCATCTTCATTCATTCATTCACTTGTTATGTGACTCAGGCTATGTTATGTGCTAAAAGCAGATATAATCGTGACTTCACAGAACTTGCCATCAAGGGGAAGTTTGAGCCAAGAAAACATAATGATGATGATTATGATGTAGTATGATAAGTTACATGATAGAGAAAGCAGAGGGGTCATGAAGGACCCAGGAGGGGTGCCTTTGCCAGCCCTGAGGAGGGAAGGGAAGAGCTGTGGGAGGAAGAGGCTTCTAAGCTGACATGGGAGGTAGAGGACAGGGGAGCTAAGCAAGGGAAGGAAGGAGAGGAAGGAGAAGAGAATTTCAGCAAGAGGGAACCACAGGAATGAAGGCCTAGAATTAAGAAAGTTTACTTGAGTAATTGGAAATAGTTCATTAAGACTAGCATTTAATAATAATACAGCTGAAAATGACTAGGCCTGCTTATAGGCTAGCATACACCAAGAGGCCTGTGAAACAGCCAGAGAGACAGAAGAATTTTGCAGCACTACAAAAGGCCAGGAAGAGAACATTTCAAGAAGGAAGTGGTCACTGTGTCTAGTGCTGCCCAGAGGTCAAGCTAGATACAGTCTGAGAAGCAGTCACTAGATTCAGCAAGCGTTGGCAGGAAGAGTTTTCATGGTGTGAGGGGGCTCTAGGTGTCCCATGGTATGTACGGTGGTGAATGAGACTGAAGGAAGTGGAAACAGTCATTCAGATGATGCTTGCAACAAATTTGGTAGAGAAAAAAGTAGAGAAATAAGACAGCATAGCTGGAAGGAAACATGAAGTCAGGAAAGAGATTTTTTTTTTTTTTAAGATAGACTTGGGTAGGGCCGGGTGCAGTTGCTCACACCTATAATCCCAGGACTTTGGGAGGCCGAGGAGAGCAGATTATGAGGTCAGGAGTTTGAGACCAGCCTGACCAACATGGCGAAACCCCATCTCTACTAAAAATACAAAAATTAGCCAGGTGCAGTGGCATGCGCCTGTAATCCCAGCTACTCAGGAGGCTGAGGCAGGAGAGTTTCTTGAACCTGGGAGGTGGAGGTCGCAGTGAGCCAAGATCGCACCACTGCACTCCAGCCTGGGCAACAGAGTGAGACTCTGTCTCAAAAATAAAAATATAAAAATAAAAGAGATAGACTTGGGTATGTGTAAATGTTGATCTGATCAGAAAAGACCAGTTGAGCAGCAGGAGCTGAAGTTCAAGAAAACAATCTAACCGACAAAATGTTGCACCCAGGAAGGTAGAAATATGATGAGGAGCAAAAAGAGGAGCTATGTGTGAATGCAGGGAAGTTTCTCATTTCGGGCAGGAACTTGAAAGTCTGTCTGATGTTAGCTGGAGAAGATGGCAGGGCCTAGGAAAGGTAGGGTGTTGTTTTTACTTATTTATTTAGGATGTGGGGCAGAGAATTTTACTTATTTACTATACACCATGCTTTTTGCTCAGGACTTTACAAAACATTAGCTCAATTTATTTTCACAATGCTGATCCATAGATAATATCACTCCACTTTCCACAGGAAGAAACTAAAGCTTAGAGAAGTGGAATACATGGCCCAATTACACAACCAGCAAGAGCAGGGCCAAGATTCCCAGCCAGGTCCATATGACTCCAAAGCAAGGTCTCTCCAGATGTGTGTGCAGACAGAAGGGAAAGGGCACTGAAAATGGGAGATTAAAAGAAGCAAAAGAATAGTATTTGGTGAAGGCAAATTTTAGAGTAGAGGGACCAAGAAAAAGTGAAAGAACTTCTTTTCCTTAAGGACAAAGGCAAAGAAAAAAAGAGAGAGGTAGAGGAAGATAGAGAAAAACAGCCAGAAAAGTGACATATTTGAGATATGTCAAGTGGGACAGCCTTAATCTTTGTTATTAATTTGGGATAAGGTCACTGTGAATGTGGGCTGCACCCACATGCTAGGTTTTGGGGCTACGGCACAAACACAGGAGATAAAGTCACCACCTCATAGAATTTAGAGGCTAGTCTAGTGTAACCAACATTAAGTGATAATTTAAAATAATCAATTGAATAATTACAAATGCACAGTGGGCTATAGTGGGGAACTCTAAGAGAGGGAAGGGTTTGGAACAGCGACCTTGGAAAAGTAAATAAGAATGTGATAAAAAAAAAAAAAGTCAAACAATTGTAAAGGCTTAAACTTAGATTTCTGGAGGAGTTACAATGCACCAAAAAGGGAGCAAGAACTTTTAATTTGATGGTGCATCTATTATTCAAAGAGAGGACCCATCAGTTCCAAGCTGGCAGATGATCCTTGAACCTGGAAAATAGCAAGGATTTAGCAAGTGGCAATTGGGACATAGAGGAAGAGGAGAAAGATAAGCAGGAAGTTAAAAAAAAAAAAAAGTTGAAGCCAGAGAAAGAATTTTAAAGTAACATCAGCAAGCATTGATAGCACACTTACTTTGGGCCCAGCACCACACCTAGTGGTTTATGAATCTTATGGTACTGGCTTCTCATGGCACATTTATAGCTTAGGTCCTGATATTTTCACCACTTTTTAGGAGAAAAAAACAAAGCTTAGAGAAGCCAAATAACTTCCCCAAGGTCACAGTCCATAAGTGGCAAGGATGCTAAACTGCAAAGCCAGCATTCTCATGCATGTAGAAGGACTAGCCTCTAGCTCTATGTGACAGTAGCCTGAGGGATGCCTATGCCAGTGACCACTGAAGTGGAGGGAGAGGACCCCCACTGTAGAGCAAGACAAGGAGGCCACAAGTGACACCATAGATGGTGACATTTCCAGGTGGGGTGAACAGAAAATGAGAAAAGTCACTGAGGAAGGCGGAGGGGTATCTGAGCATATGTCAACATAGAAACAGGGTGCTCATGGGCAGAAGAGTTCAACCAAGTTACACCATAAGCAGTTAAGGCTGACTCAGCAGGGATGGAGATTTGGAGTTGGAGATGTGTAGTGAACTCATAGCCAGCTCTCATTACCTGGCAACCTGCTGAGGCAGAAGCTCCACGAGTCTCAGCTGGGAGCACCAGTTCTGACCAAAATCAGCCCCGTCATTAACTGTGTGACTTTGGACAACACACTCAACCTCACTAGGCCCCAGCATCCTCATCTGTAAACTAAGGGGGTTGGATATGATGAGCTTTCCCAGGTAGAGTTAGCACTCTGTTCCGTGTCCTCATGGCAACTTAAATTAGCCTGTATCAGATACAGCTCTTAGCTGATTGATTTTCACAGCTCCACAATTCCATCCCTCTCCTCATCAATGTCAATGTCAATGTCATCACTGAGTTCTGTGCTGCCCAGTTTATATACATTAACTCAATCCTTACATCAACGCTCCTAAGCAGACAGAGGCTCTGGAGTCACACAGCCTGGCATGACCTTGGAAAAGTGCCTTAACATCTCCAAGCCCAAGCGTTCTCATCTCTAAAATGGGAATAATGAATAATGTCAGGACTTACTGAATTGAGCTGTTATAAGGATTAAATGAGGCAAGCCACGTAAAAGTGCCTAGTAGTTCATTACAAGCAGTCAGTAAGTGTTAGCTCTTAGCAAAGTATGTTTTATAAATAAGGAAAGTGAGACATGGAGAGTTAGTTTGTAGTCACTTGGCCAGTAAAAGGTGAGAAGTGACTTTGCACACACGTCTGCGTGACTTTGGAGCCACCCTCCTCTCTCCTCTGGTGATGGCTGGCAGGCCTCCAAAGGAGAGATGGACTGTGAGCCCAAATCAGGCAAACACACCACACGCATACCACAGCCCAGCAAGTGTACCATTTGGCTCACAGACCTGGAGATTCTCCACCAAAAGGACACCTGCTGTCGCCTTCTCTGTGGTAAGAACTGAGGCCATTAGGTGCCACCAATAACTTGGAACCTGCCTAAAGTCTCTTCTCTCCCACAAAACTGATGGCCCGGTGGGGTGGCTTTTTCATATCAAAAGAGCCGAAGTGTGAGCAGAAAGGCATCTTTCCCAACCATGGCCAGGGGACGCTGTAACGAAGAACAGCTGAGTGGCCTTGTAAAGAAGCCATGTTCTCTCAGGCAGCCTCAGCCCAAAATGTGGTGGCCTGCATTTCCAGGGCAGGCTCAGAAAGAGTGAGAGGAAAACCAAAAGAAACTTGAAAGTTGCCTGGAATTTCAAGCGAAGTGCTTGAGAGATGGGAAAGGAGGGGAGAATGGCCCTCCCTCATGGGCCCTTCCTGGGAGGGTCTGGACCTGAGATGCAACAGAGAACAGATTGTGGCAAAGACACCCCAACAGACACAGATCACAAAGCCTTGTGCAGACTGCACCTGCCCTCAACCCTCACCCTCTGCTCACCCACTTTGTATGCCTATCCCTCTCAGCCCCAATCTCCCCCAACCCTTTTTATATTCCCAGAGCCTGCACTGAACAAAGAGATACTTTAGTCTGAACAATGGAAGGGAGAAGGTGGTAGAGGGCACTGCTGCAGGAGCCCCTCCTCTTGCCTGGAGCAGATGGCAGCAGCGGGCTTCTGTGGACAGACCACTTGCTCCCCTACCCACCCACCTGGCCCACCTTTCCTGCTCACGTGACCAAACAAACAAATCCAAACACAACTGCGTAAAATCCTAGCCTACTGCGTGGAATAGAGCCAGCTCCACACTGTTTCTCCCCTTCCATCCACCTCCCACCTCCTCCCAGCAAGCTTTTCATCTGCTCCTTTCCCTGACTCCTCAGCATCTTTCCCTGCCCCTCTCCTGTTCTCCTGTTCTCTTTCCTTTTTGTCCTCTTCCTCTATCTTTCCCCTTTCCCTCCACCAGGACCCTCCTGCTTGTCCATGAACTGTAGTTGGTTCCAAATACAGAATGCTGGTTTAATTCTGAAAGGCTCATTCGTGTCTCCCAGCATCTCTCAGGGTGACATGCTTTGCATTAGCTGTGTTTTCTCTGCTGGGGCCCCATGTACCCCAGACCCTGCTCCCTCCCCAAGCCCAGGCAACTGAAGTCCCCCCGCCCCAGTTTCCCCGACAGATCTCAGGCAGTTGGAAAGAGTGACTACTCTCTGACCCCTGAAGCTGTTCTGCCTGGGATTCTGTCCTGGCTCTAACCCACACCAGCTAAGTGTGAGCTTGGGCAAGAGACTTAACCCCTCTGTGCCTCAGTTCCCTCACTTGTAAGATGCAGGTCCTAACAGCATCTGCTCCATAGGGTTATGGGATGTGGTAAGTTCATACATGTAAACAACATGCAGGCCTGACACATAGACAGTGATTGCTCAATCCAGGTTAGTGACTATTATTCCTGTACTTCAGTGGCTTAAGGAGTCATCATACAGAACATAACATACCCAATACAAAACAATCCTGAGTAACTGAAAGGCAAGGAGGTGGTGAACAGTTTGGGAAAATGGGAAGAGAAATGACAGAAGGACCTGCCGTTTTGTCATTTCATTTTTATTTCACTTTGGTTTTCTTTGTATAACCCTTCAAGAAGTCAAGGGTGCTAAGAAAATTATAATTTTTTGAGATTGGTACACATCTAGTGACAGGAAGGGAAAGGCTTGTGTCCAGAATTCTTGGAACAGTGAGCAGAATATTGGCATCTACCTGAGCATCCACAGAATCTCCAAGAACACACCGCGGCTGTGCATGCTGCCTGCGGCTGGCTTTCTCCCTCTACTTATTTGATGGAGGATGCTTACATAAGAAAGGAAACTGGGTCACTATGAATGAGCAGTGCAGCTGGTACAGCAGGGAGTGGAGCTTAGGTGACAGTTCAAGGCCCAGGAGCCCTGATGTAGCTGGCATCAGAGTGGGCTTGAGCCTAGCTCAGTTCCCAGGCTTGGAAAAATACAAGAGCACAACAACAAAAACAATTTATTTTAAGCTCTCTATTTATGAAAATGCTGTCCTAAAAACCAGAGTCCTCTTGTATCCCCGAACAACTGGAGAAAATAAGCTGGTGAATGGGTTCCAAGACCAGATAGAGGAGAAGAATGGAAATTACATTTCTAAAATCCAGGATACATACACTAATAGTGATGCCAAAACTTCTTTGATCCAGAAACAAATCACTGCTTTGAAATTCATGATGAGAATAGCATCAGGATCACAGCTTTTCTTTTGTGAAATCTGTGAAATAAATTGTTTTTAAACAAATAACTGGAGGTGGCCACAGTGGTTTGCACCTGTAATTCCAAATATTCAGGAGGCCAAGGCAGGAGGATCTCTTGAGCCCAGGAGTTCAGGGCTGCAGTGAGCTATGATCATGCTACTGCACTCTAGCCTGGGCAACAGAGCAAGACCCTGTCTCTAAAAAATTTTAAAAATAACTGGTGGGGGGAGGAGCCAAGATGGCTGAATAGGAACAGCTCCGGTCTACAGCTCCCAGCACGAGCGACGCAGAAGACGGGTGATTTCTGCATTTCCATCTGAGGTACCGTGTTCATCTCACTAGGGAGTGCCAGACAGTGGGCGCAGGTCAGTGGGTGAGTGCACCGTGCGCCAGCCGAAGCAGGGCGAGGCATTGCCTCACTCCGGAAGCACAAGGGGTCAGAGAGTTCCCTTTCCAGGGGTGACAGACGGCACCTGGAAAATCGGGCCACTCCCACCCGAATACTGTGCTTTTCCGACGGGCTTAGGAAACGGTGCCCCAGGAGAGTATAGCCCGCATCTGGCTCAGAGGGTCCTACGCCAACGGAGTCTCGCTGATTGCTAGCACAGCAGTCTGAGATCAAACAGCAAGTCGGCAGCGAGGCTGGGGGAGGGGCGCCCGCCATTGCCCAGGCTCCCTTAGGTAAACAAAGCAGCCGGGAAGCTTGAACTGGGTGGAGCCCACCACAGCTCAAGGAGGCCTGCCTGCCTCTGTAGGCTCCACCTCTGGGGGCAGGGCACAGACAAACAAAAAGACAGCAGTAACCTCTGCAGACTTAAATGTCCCTGTCTGACAGCTTTGAGGAGAGCAGTGGTTCTCCCAGCACGCAACTGGAGATCTGAGAACAGGCTGACTGCCTCCTCAAGTGGGTCCCTGACCCCTGACCCCCGAGCAGCCTAACTGGGAGGCACCCCCCAGCAGGGGCAGAATGATACCTCACATGGCCGGCCAGGTACTCCAACAGACCTTCAGCTGAGGGTCCTGTCTGTTAGAAGGAAAACTAACAGAAAGGACATCCACACCAAAAACCCATCTGTACATCACCATCATCAAAGACCAAAAGTAGATAAAACCACAAAGATGGGGAAAAAACAGAGCAGAAAAACTGGAAACTCTAAAAAGCAGAGTACCTCTCCTCCTCCAAAGGAACGCAGTTCCTCACCAGCAACGGAACAAAGCTGGACGGAGAATGACTTTGACGAGCTGAGAGAAGAAGGCTTCAGACGATCAAATTACTCCAAGCTACGGGAGGATATTCAAACCAAAGGCAAAGAAGTTGAAAACTTTGAAAAAAATTTAGAAGAATGTATAACTAGAATAACCAATACAGAGAAGTGCTTAAAGGAGCTGATGGAGCTGAAAACCAAGGCTCGAGAATTACGTGAAGAATGCAGAAGCCTCAGGAGCTGATGCGATCAAATGGAAGAAAGGGTATCAGCCCTGGAAGATGAAATGAATGAAATGAAGCGAGAAGGGAAGTTTAGAGAAAAAAGAATAAAAAGAAATGAGCAAAGCCTCCAAGAAATGTGGGACTATGTGAAAAGACCAAATCTACGTCTGATTGGTGTACCTGAAAGTGACGGGGAGAATGGAAACAAGTTGGAAAACACTCTGCAGGATATTATCCAGGAGAACTTCCCCAATCTAGCAAGGCAGGCCAACATTCAGATTCAGGAAATACAGAGAACGCCACAAAGATACTCCTTGAGAAGAGCAACTCCAAGACACATAATTGTCAGATTCACCAAAGTTGAAATGAAGGAAAAAATGTTAAGGGCAGCCAGAGAGAAAGGTTGGGTTACCATCAAAGGGAAGCCCATCAGACTAACAGTGGATCTCTCGGCAGAAACCCTACAAGCCAGAAGAGAGTGGGGGCCAATATTCAACATTCTTAAAGAAAAGAATTTTCAACCCAGAATTTCATATCCAGCCAAACTAAGCTTCATAAGTGAAGGAGAAATAAAATACTTTACAGACAAGCAAATGCTGAGAGATTTTGTCACCACCAGGCCTGCCCTAAAAGAGCTCCTGAAGGAAGCGCTAAACATGGAAAAGCACAACCGGTACCAGCCACTGCAAAATAATACCGAAATGTAAAGACCATCGAGACTAGGAAGAGACTGCATCAACTAATGAGCAAAATAACCAGCTAACATCATAATGACAGGATCAGATTCACCCATAGCAATATTAAGTTTAAATGTAAGTGGACTAAATGCTCCAATTAAAAGACACAGACTGGCAAATTGGATAAAGACTCAAGACCCATCAGTGTGCTGTATTCAGGAAACCCATCTCACGTGCAGAGACACACATAGGCTCAAAATAAAAGGATGGAGGAAGATCTACCAAGCAAATGGAAAACAAAAAAAGGCAGGGGTTGCAATCCTAGTCTCTGATAAAACAGACTTTAAACCAACAAAGATCAAAAGAGACAAAGAAGGCCATTACATAATGGTAAAGGGATTAATTCAACAAGAAGAGCTAACTATCCTAAATATATATGCACCCAATACAGGAGCACCCAGATTCATAAAGCAAGTCCTGAGTGACCTACAAAGAGACTTAGACTCCCACACATTAATAATGGGAGACTTTAACACCCCACTGTCAACATTAGACAGATCAACGAAACAGAAAATCTACAAGGATACTCAGGAATTGAACTCAGCTCTGCACCAAGCAGACCTAATAGACATCTACAGAACTCTCCACCCCAAATCAACAGAATATACATCATTTTCAGCACCACACCACACCTATTCCAAAATTGACCATATACTTGGAAGTAAAGCTCTCCTCAATAAATGTAAAAGAACAGAAATTATAACAAACTATCTCTCAGATCACAGTGCAATCAAGCTAGAACTCAGGATTAAGAATCTCACTCAAAACCGCTCAACTACGTGGAAACTGAACAACCTGCTCCTGAATGACTACTGGGTACATAACGAAATGAAGGCAGAAATAAAGATGTTCTTTGAAACCAACGAGAACCAAGACACAACATACCAGAATCTCTGGGATGCTTTCAAAGCAGTGTGTAGAGGGAAATTTATAGCACTAAATGCCCACAAGAGAAAGCAGGAAAGATCCAAAATTGACACCCTAACATCACAATTAAAAGAACTAGAAAAGCAAGAGCAAACATTCAAAAGCTAGCAGAAGGCAAGAAATAACTAAAATCAGAGCAGAACTGAAGGAAATAGAGACACAAAAAACCCTTCAAAAAATAAATGAATCCAGGAGCTGGTTTTTTGAAAGGATCAACAAAATTGATAGACCGCTAGCAAGATTAATAAAGAAAAAAAGAGAGAAGAATCAAATAGATGCAATAAAAAATGATAAAGGGGATATCACCACCGATCCCACAGAAATACAAACTACCATCAGAGAATACTACAAACACCTCTACGCAAATAAACTAGAAAATCTAGAAGAAATGGATAAATTCCTCAACACATACACCCTCCCAAGACTAAACCAGGAAGAAGTTGAATCTCTGAATAGACCAATAACAGGAGCTGAAATTGTGGCAATAATCAATAGCTTACCAACCAAAAAAAGTCCAGGACCAGATGGGTTCACAGCCGAATTCTACCAGAGGTACAAGGAGGAGCTGGTACCATTCCTTCTGAAACTATTCCAATCAATAGAAAAAGAGGGAATCCTCCCTAACTCATTTTATGAGGCCAGCATCATCCTGATACCAAAGCCGGGCAGAGACACAACCAAAAAAGAGAATTTTAGACCAATATCCTTGATGAACATTGATGCAAAAATCCTCAATAAAATACTGGCAAACCGAATCCAGCAGCACATCAAAAAGCTTATCCACCATGATCAAGTGGGCTTCATCCCTGGGATGCAAGGCTGGTTCAATATACGCAAATCAATAAATGTAATCCAGCATATAAACAGAACCAAAGTCAAAAACCACATGATTATCTCAATAGATGCAGAAAAGGCCTTTGACAAAATTCAACAACGCTTCATGCTAAAAACTCTCAATAAATTAGGTATTGATGGGTCGTATCTCAAAATAATAAGAGCTATTTATGACAAACCCACAGCCAATATCATACTGAATGGGCAAAAACTGGAAGCATTCCCTTTGAAAACTGGCACGAGACAGGGATGCCCTCTCTCACCACTTCTATTCAACATAGTGTTGGAAGTTCTGGCCAGGGCACTTAGGCAAGAGAAGGAAATCAAGGGTATTCAATTAGGAAAAGAGGAAGTCAAATTGTCCCTGTTTGCAGATGACATGATAGTATATCTAGAAAACCCCATGGTCTCAGCCCAAAATCTCCTTAAGCTGATAAGCAACTTCAGCAAAGTCTCAGGATACAAAATCAATGTACAAAAATCACAAGCATTCTTATACATCAATAACAGACAGAGAGCCAAATCATGAGTGAACTCCCATTCACAATTGCTTCAAAGAGAATAAAATACCTAGGAATCCAACTTACAAGGGATGTGAAGGACCTCTTCAAGGAGAACTATAAACCACTGCTCAAGGAAATAAAAGAGGATACAAACAAATGGAAGAACATTCCATGCTCATGGGTAGGAAGAATCAATTTCATCAAAACGGCCATCCTTCCCAAGGTAATTTACAGATTCAATGCCATCCCCATCAAGCTACCAATGACTTTCTTCACAGAATTGGAAAAAACTACTTTAAAGTTCATATGGAACCAAAAAAGAGCCCGCATTGCCAAGTCAATCCTAAGCCAAAAGAACAAAGCTGGAGGCATCACGCTACCTGACTTCAAACTATACTACAAGGCTACAGTAACCAAAACAGCATGGTACTGCTACCAAAACAGAGATATAGATCAATGGAACAGAACAGAGCCGTCAGAAATAATGCCACATATCTACAACTATCTGATCTTTGACAAACCTGACAAAAACAAGAAATGGGGAAAGGATTCCCTATTTAATAAATGGTGCTGGGAAAACTGGCTAGCCATATGTAGAAAGCTGAAACTGGATCCCTTCCTTACACCTTATACAAAAATCAATTCAAGATGGATTAAAGACTTAAATGTTAGACCTAAAACCATAAAAACCCTAGAAGAAAACCTAGGCAATACCATTCAGGACATAGGCATGGGCAAGGACTTCATGACTAAAACACCAAAAGC
This sequence comes from Pongo abelii, assembly GCF_028885655.2. Lineage (NCBI taxonomy): Eukaryota > Metazoa > Chordata > Mammalia > Primates > Hominidae > Pongo > Pongo abelii. Next base: position 67,190,982 of record NC_071985.2, on the reverse strand, counting down.
AATAGCAACAAAAGCCAAAAGAGACAAATGGGATCTAATTAAACTAAAGAGCTTCTGCACAGCAAAGGAAACTCCATCAGAGTGAACAGGCAGCCTACAAAATGGGAGAAAATTTTCACAACCTACTCATCTGACAAAGGGCTAATATCCAGAATCTACAATGAACTCCAACAAATTTACAAGAAAAAAACAAACAACCCCATCAAAAAGTGGGCGAAGGACATGAACAGACACTTCTCAAAAGAAGACATTTATGCAGCCAAAAAACACAAGAAAAAATGCTCACCATCACTGGCCATCAGAGAAATGCAAATCAAAACCACAATGAGATACCATCTCACACCAGTTAGAATGGCAATCATTAAAAAGTCAGGAAACAACAGGTGCTGGAGAGGATGTGGAGAAATAGGAACACTTTTACACTGTTGGTGGGAGTGTAAACTAGTTCAACCCTTGTGGAAGTCAGTGTGGCCATTCCTCAGGGATCTAGAACTAGAAATTCCATTTGACCCAGCCATCCCATTACTGGGTATATACCCAAAGGACTATAAATCATGCTGCTATAAAGACACATGCACACGTATGTTTATTGCGGCACTATTCACAATAGCAAAGACTTGGAACCAACCCAAATGTCCAACAATGATAGACTGGATTAAGAAAATGTGGCACATATACACCATGGAATACTATGCAGCCATAAAAAATGATGAGTTCACGTACTTTGTAGGGACATGGATGAAATTGGAAATCATCATTCTCAGTAAACTATCGCAAGAACAAAAAACCAAACACTGCATATTCTCACTCATAGGTGGGAATTGAACAATGAGAACACATGGACACAGGAAGGGGAACTTCACACTTCGGGGACTGTTGTGGGGTGGGGGGAGGGGGGAGGGATAGCATTGGGAGATATACCTAATGCTAGATGACGAGTTGGTGGGTGCAGCGCACCAGCATGGCACATGTATACATATGTAACTTACCTGCACGTTGTGCACATGTACCATAGAGCCTAAAATATTATAATAATAATAATAATAATAATAATAAAAAGAAAAAATATTAAAAAAAATAAAAAAAATAACTGGGACTAAGTAAGATTTATGTAGAGAGATTACGTAGAGAACAAACTATTTCCAGTTGTGACATTTTATTGGCAACCATTTGATATGCTAATTATACTTCAGTAGTGTGATTAATGTAATTTTCTTCAATGATCTCTACCTCATTAGTATATACGTAGCAAGATGATTTATGATAGTTGTATTAGGACTTGAAGATTGTCAAAGTCTTTGCACCAGAAAGGACATGAGAGAGCCTGTGATCAAACCCTACACTGGACACAAAAATGGTGAGCTCTGAGGTTGCATGGCTTCTTATTCTTAGGATGTGATAGCAGAAGAGTAAGAAGAGCCTGGGTTTACAACTCCTGTTCCAATGTTTTTCCTATTTTGTCAAGGAGAAGCTAAGTTAGGTAACCAGAAAATCAAGGTGGAGCCTGTGTCTGCAACTATTATAAGACATCAGCAAGAAATTTCCATTAAGGGGTAGAAAAAAGAAGTGTCCCCCTAACAGGGTGAAGGTTTAGCATTCACAAAGGAATCCTTTAATACAGGAGAAGTATTATAAAACCTCATGTAGCTGGGCGCGGTGGCTCATGCCTATAATCTCAGCACTTTGGGAGGCTGAGGTAGGCAGATCGTGAAGTCAGGAGTTTGAGACCAGCCTGACCAACATGGTGAAACCCTGTCTCTACTAAAAATGCAAAAATTAGCCGGGCATGGTGGCGGGCGCTTGTAATCCCAGCTACACAGGAGGCTGAGGCAGGAGAATCGCTTGAACCCGGGAGGTGGAGGTTGCAGTGAGCCAAGATCGTGCCACTGCACTCCAGCTTGGGCAACAGAGTGAGACTCCGTACCCTGCCCCCCTGAAAAAAAAACCCTCATGAACACCAGTCCATAGCCTAAAAGATTTTGAAAATCAAGTATCCAGAAATATTGGTCTAGTTAGTTTGATGTAGAAATATTGCAGGGATTCACACACACAAAGAAATGGAATATATCAAATTTACCTTCTGGGCTTTTAAAAACTACATCCTCAATGGAATTCCCTCACATGCATGGGGAGGTTTGAAGAGGGGCTGCCAAAAGCTCATGAGGCAAAGGGGACGAGTATTATGGGATTCAAAGAAGCCCTATTGGCAATTCTAATACTACCTCCAATCCACAAACTCAAGCTGCCTGTGGGATCAAGAAGCTGACACCATCTCTGGCATATAAGAGGCATGAAATGCATGTTTTCTCAATGAATTTAATATTATGTTAGAGCAAAAATAATTAGAATAGTTATTTTTTATTGAGTGCCTCTATGGAGAAATCATCATGCTTAGCATTTCAGAACCATGATCACACTGAACTCTCACAACTGTACAAGGTAAGCCTCATCATTCCCCTTCTACAGATGAGGAAAGTGAGGTTCACAGGGGTTAAGTAATCTGAATACAGTCACATCTCTGGTAAGTGACAGAATGGGTTAGAGGCCTGTCCAGTTGCTTTCATTCATACCTTTCTCAACAGGCTTTTAATAGTTGCCTAATATATTCCAGGCATTCCTTCAATAAAGACCAAATGCACCCACATTTCTGGGTCCAAGTACAAACTACAACAATGTGAAGATGATGGCAAGGAAGCAAAGACGTTCATTTTCCACCCATCTCTACTTCGCACATCTTTTTCTAGCTCTTATCCTCAATATATCCAGAAAGCACACCTGCCATGTTTGTTTATTTACTGTGGAACCCTCCTCCCTACATATGTGGAAACTGGGATTCACAATGTACTGCTAGGGATGCGCTGTCTGAGCACTTTGGAAAGCTTCCATATGAGATACAGTCTTTAGTATGTTTCTTGGAAAGCACAGGCCACCTGCCCCACCAGAACGCTCCAGATTCCTGGTTTTACTTATGTGCCTTTGAGAACAGGGCTTCTCAAGCTGAGATGTGCATAAACCTTCCTGGAGGGTTTGTGAGAAAAAGATCCCCAGGCCCCAGCCCCAGGGATCCTGATTCAGTAGGTCTGAGAGGACCCTCAGATTTTTATTTCTCACAAGCTCCCAGCAGATATTGGTGCTGCCTCCCTTGGACACCACTTGGAGTGACACTGTCTAGAACCTTTTGGCTTGGAGAGGGATGTGGGGAGGGCTGTGCAGTGAATGGAAGCCTGACTGTTCAACTGTATGTTCTAGAGCTACAGGCCATTTAGATGAATAGTTTAAGAAATTTCATGAATTGATAATTTTAATGTTTGTTTATTTGATTGTCTGGGGTCTTCTGCTTGGTTGCTGTGTGACCAGCTCCAGTCATTATATTTTTATATCTCAACCATTATCTCAAAAGGGGCTAATTTTTAAAAACTAAAAGTTTCTCTGTGGGCATCCTGTTCTCAGAGATAGATAACAGCTCTGCAAATGCAGAAGAGCTTTTAACTGTACTATCCATTAACCCAGCATTCCCTGGGCCTGGTGGGATAGATCAGGGAGACCCTCCATGCTCCGTGCAAACAGTGAAACAAGGCTAAACACCAAATAAATGCCCGGGGTGAGGTGCTCATTCACCCAGGTGTGTGGTCACACATAAGAAGTGAGAGGAAAGGTGAGGGAACCCTGCCTTCACCTTCACCTTAAAACTGTAATAAATCTAACTTTTTATGTCCAAAAAGTATCAAAGGACAGATGGAGGCAAGAAGGAAGGGAGAAATAAGGGAAGGAAGGGAGGGAGGAAGGGAGGAAGGAAAGAAAGAGAGAGAATGAAGGAGAGGAAGGGAGCACCAACTCAGAGTTCAGGACTTAATGTCCCACTAAAAGCTAAACAAATAAAAAACGTTTGCATGAACCTCGTGAGGAATAAAGAAGAATACACATGATTTTGTGCCTGTTTCCCAGCGACCTGTCAGAAAAGATCTTCCACAAATGAGGAACCTTTGCTCTCTTGGGTATGAGCTGCAGAGCAGAAAGTCTCCTGAGTGTACACACATTCACACACACACACACACACACACACACACTCTTGGGGCCAGACTAAATGCACAACTCAGACATGGAGCCTAATTGTTACTGGTGAACAGGAAAAAGATGCCAAATTAATGCACATTAGAAATCCTTCCCTATTTAATGAAGCCGTCAGCAATTTCAATTTCATTGTTCGTTTGTTAGTGTTTGTTTGTTTGTTTGTTTTTAAGAGTGCTTAGCTAGTGGTTACTTCCCGGACCCCCATGGGTGCTTCTTCCACTTTATATGGCATTTGTAAACAAATATAATTGGAAATAAAATGGCTCCAAACATTTGCCCTCCAGATTTTTTAAATTCTAAGGTTTAAAAAATAGCAAAGTTGCTTTCTTTTGCTTGAGATTTCAGCCTATGAGGTGCTCAGCCAAGGAGAGGAGAAGCTTTTTAACACAGGCACCATAGCCCCTCTTCTGGTGCTGGAGCCATTTCAGCTCTGAAGCAGTATTTTATATAACCCTGCAGGCAGTGCTGAGTCAAACTACCTGCCAAAGGTGATTGGTTATTGCCCAGCCTCTCTGTTTGCTACAGAGAGCATCCTGGATCCAGCTTCTGACACCTCCTCCTACTCCAGATCCTTCATTGTATAGATGAAGAAACAGAATCTCTAAGAGATTGAGAGATCCCATCCCGATCATCCAGATATCCAGTAATAGAGCTGGGTCAAAATTGAGAACACAGATCTGACTACCAGACAATGCTCTTCGCTTAATTGTCCAAAAGCATGTTCCCCAATTAAGTGGAAACCATGCTGTAAACCAAAAGCAGCCTCTGTCCCCAGATCAGTTAGGTCTTCTAATATTGACAAGACGGAATTGAAGAGGAGCACTGATGTCAGGATTCTATTTGGAATCTTGAGGCCACCCAGCGTGTAGTCAGCACACTGCATTGTTTCCTGTGTTATTGGTATGCATGCCTGTTCGCTCAGAGGCTGCATTCTCCACCAGAGATGGACTGTGCCTTGTTCATCTTTGTGCTTCCCCTCCTCCAGCTGCTTACCATAGATTTTGCACATCATGAGCACTCGGTACATCTTTTTAAACATAAATGAGTGCCCAAAACACCCAACAGAACAGGAATGGCAAAGATGTCCTATAGATTGAGAATTGGTGGGGGGAATAATCATCTGTATTTTCTGAAATAGAAATCTTAAGGGGGACAGCTGCCTACATGTAGAGCATTACCAGGGAGTGGGTTCTGGACTCATGTACATTTTTTTTGGAGCCCAGTCATTCAGGGATTCTTCACTCTTCACTTCTTAGGACATGTTATTGTCTTAATTGCAAGCTCCACAAACCTCTGATCAACACTGCCCCTCCTAAGAGACCAGCACACATGCAATCCCTTTGGGAAAGCTTAATCAGCCCTAATTGAGTCACAATGCCAACTCAAATTAATTAGACTTTCAGAAAGTTGTCAACATCCTTCAAGATAACCTGGGCTGACTGCTCCATAGCCTTCACAGGGAAGTACATGTTCAAATTCTGAAAGCTTGAAATTCTACCAGTGACTCCTGAATAAAGACCCCTTCTTTTCAAAGACATTCACTCCACTGGCCTTTTACTTCTATACTAAACAGAAATATAAACAGAACATCAGACTCCAAAAAGGATCACAAAACTTCAAAGTTCAAAAAGCCTATTTCTGCAGTAGTTTTACAAAGAAGCAATCTGGTGTCAGTTTGTTGTTTTGTTTTTTAAGAAACAGGGTCTCACTCTGTCACCCAGGCTGGAGTACAGTGGTGTGATCACAGATCACCGCAGCCTCAACCTCCTGGGCTTTAGCAAAATCCTCCTGCCTCAGCCTCCTGAGTAGCTAGGACTGCAGGCATTCACCATCGCACTCCACTAATTTTTTATTTTAGTACAGACAGGGTCTCACTATGTTTCCCAAGCTGGCCCTGAACTCCTAAGCTCAAGTGATCCTGCCACTTCAGCCTCCTAGGTAGCTGGGACTACAGGAACATGCCACCACATCCAGATAATTTGTTAGGATTATTATTTTTTTAGAGATGGGGTCTTGCCATGTTGCCCAGGCTGGCCTTGAACCCTTGGCCTCAAGAGATCCTCCTGCCTCAGCCTCTAAAATGCTGGAATTATAGGTCTGAGCCACTGCACCTGTCAGCTTGTAACTCCTTATCAGAGTCTCCGTCTCAGAAAAGTGTCATTGCATTCCTGAAAACCAAAAGCATCCCTGACAGAAGCAGAACCAAGTGTCTTCAGATTTAAAAGTCATCAAATCAGACAAATAAAATTTACATTTCTAGGTCTTGCTACTGCAGCAATCTAAATATATCCTAAGCTTCCTATCACTAATTTCACCACCATAAACTCTGACCATAATGCCTTAATATTAATAATTGGCAGCAAAATTTGTAATCTTATTCTCAAGGTCTATTTATTTTGCATTTGATAAATAAAAGTACCATTTTAAAAAAAACCCCACCATATTCTTACAAAATACCTTTAAGTAGAGAACCCAAAATTAATGAAAGGTGTCCTCTTATTAAATTTCTCATATTGAGTGACAGGTAGCAAGCATCTCCATCCCCATTTTAGAATGAGGAAACAGCCTCAGGGACTTGAACTAAGTGAGTCAGTTGTGAGGCTAAAATAGAAACCAAACTTCAAGATGACCTTGAATGAAATCCAGCCAGAAGAGAAGGCGTAAATTGGTAGTGACACTTGTTTAGCCTAATGTGACTCCAGAAAAAAAGTCAGAATAGCCTCATTAAAAAAAATAGCATTACTGCAAATCCTAAATATTATTATACATTTGTCATTACCTTGGCAAATTCATCACATAAGCTTGCTGTTTGGGGTGTAGCCATATGTTACATACGCTATATCTATGCTGTCTTATTTTCCTTCCTAAGTGCAATCCACAGAATACTAAAGTGACTGTCTCACAAAACTGCTTGCTACAATATGTACTTATTCTTAGATTTTGCATTTCATTTTAAAATCTAGTCAAACGTATTTATTAATTAGTTTATCCAGATCAGCAGCATAGCTGGAGGGAACTGCTCATCAAATTGAAAGCAAAATCACTTCTAAAGACATCTGAGGACTGAGAGTTTCTGTCAAGACCACCCAACCACTTAGTAACAACGCTGAGTCAAAATCAAGAACGCAGGTCTGACTCCCACCCAGTGCCTTTCATTTAATTGTACCAAACCATTTTCTCCAATTAAGTGGAAACACTACTCCAAACTAAAAGCAGCCCTCTGTTCCCAGATCAGTTAGGGCTTCTAATATCACTGCGACATATTTAAGAGGAGCAGGAAATGTCTATTTGAAGCCTTCTTTCTCTTCACAAAACTCCTCCCTCTTCCTCACCCTTGCTCTGCCATGCCCAGGTATTAAATGCCACTAGTTTCAAAGCCCATTAATTTGAACTTGCACATAATGAGAAAAAGCAAGAGATGAAAACTTTGGCTGACATCAAATTGCCCTCTCCACACCACTATATGCACAACTATTTCTGCCTTTGTGGGAAACAAAAGGCATTACAGATGAGGAAGAGAAAAATGGAAAAGGAAGGAGAGCAGAAGTTGTATTCCAGTAAAATGTATACTCAGTAAGAAATTGAGGGGTAAAATGCAGCTGGGATAGCAAACCCTCAAAACAAAAAGCAACAATAAAACTCAAAAACTGTCAACTCAAGTGAATAATAAAATGCACAAAATATTCATTTGACTGATGCATAGCCCAAGACTCTCCCATAATTTGCGGGGAGGCCATTCAATTCTACAAACAAGATCTGGCTGGAACCTAGCTTCTTTCATTCCCAAGTGAGCCAATCATTCCAAACCCCTAAGCTAAACTCTCTCTTGCTAAAACTGCTGAGAATAGAAAGGCTTCTTGGGATCATACTTTGAACCCAGAAAACAGAAAAGAAGGCCCTCATCTCACTGCAATTAAATCATTCATTTTCTTTTCTATATGCTGCTCTAGGCAGGAGGCTCTGGGAGAGCAGGGCCCACAGAAGTCTGGAACACCTAGTACATACCTGGATCATCACAGGCCTTTGGTACATCTCTCACTAAATGGATGATTTGCCATGTCACGATACGACCTGAATTCTACTTACACTTATGAGAGAGCAGCACATCAAAGGAATCTGCCCACCTCGTAGCTTCTTCTGTGGATAATCTCCTAGAAAAAAAGAAACATTTGTCTTGAATGTTTCTGAAATAACCTCCTTGCCCTCAACAACCACTAAGATTTGCTCAAGAAAACAAATTGGAAAAATGTGGGGAGGGGTGCGGGTAGCAAATGAAGACTGCATCTGGATTCCTGCAATTCTGTCACTAAATTTGTACATTCTTAAGTAACTGATGAAAAAAAACCTCAAGACTGGAATTCAGTGAATTTTGTCTGTTGGCTTTTAGTCTAAAGAACAAAGCTAAGTAAGTACATGATTTAAAGGTATCGAGGTAACAATGGAAAGAAACTGGTCTTAGAGTCAGAAAAGTTAGACTCAGCTCCTGACTCCATTCTTACTGTCACCTAAATGTCTGCACTTCTGAAATGGGGATAATGATGCCCACTACATAGTTGTGTGAGGGTTACACAAGGTAACATCTGTGACATTTAATACAGCACCAGCACAGAAGAGGTGCTGAATTCAGGTTACTTGAATCTAAGCATATTTTTAGAGTAAATTTGAACATTTATTTCCAAATTGAGAGCTCAGATTGACAACTAAGTAGAACCAAGAAGTATCCTTTGCCACCCACGGTTTTATGAGTGATGGATGATATGGCTTTCTTAGGAAAAAAAAAAAAAAAAGAGGATTCCCATTCTGAGATCACTAAGCTATACATTTTGAAAAGGAAAATAAACATTCCTTTCACTCACGTCCAGGGATATAAAAGGAGCTGCCAAGAGACAGGATTTTTCCAGTGGCTCATCTGGTCAGCAACTCACTAAAGAAGTGAGCTATATGACTTGCTATATTACCCAGGGAATGGCACGTGGCCATACTACTCACTTGAGAGCGCGGTTGGGTTTGTCTGGAAGAATAGCTGTGAAATCACTACACGAGTCTGACTTGTGAGACAGGCATCCCAGTCGAGTCCTCATCCCTTTGTTCCTGCAACAAGCACAGGGGCAGAAGGACGGGGAAACTCTCATGATCACAGCTGTCAGCTCTTTACAGGGCCCCTGGAGCTGCTGCTACGGGAGCCAGCACTGCCCCCACCCTTCCCCAGGTGGTCTCTGAAGACTTCATGAACAGGAAGAGACCACCTAGAGAATCATAGGTACCCCACCCGACCCCCTAGAGGCTTAATGCTTTTCAAAGCTGACACAGCAAGTTGATGGTAAGTCAATGAAGGTCATTAGCTTGGAAGAATTTCTAAATTAGGATTCTCTGTAGGGAAAGAAAATACAGTGATAACAAAATAACAATCCACATTTTGCTTTTCCACAAGGAGGGCAAAGTAACAGCAGCAGCAGCAGCTCCTGACTGCAAAGACCCAGAAGGGGTACCCACACCAGGAGCAGAGGGATGTTTGCAGGGTGCAGGGTGCATATCAGAGTCTTAAGCACAAAGTAGGGGGCCTCAAGGCAGGCCAGTTCCAACTCAAGTTCTCCCCACTCATCCCACAAATCTAGCTATAGTCAACCCATAGGATTGATGCCTGCAGGGGGAGAAGAGTAATTGGTACAATCAGCAATTAAGAACCAATGTCCCCTTTGTCAGTTCTTATGCTTGCCTAACTAAGCTCATGTATTCCTATTTACATTTTGGCTTATCTCAATAAGCATAATTAAATTTTTAACATGTATGTTTACATTTCTCATATGTTTTATTTTCCAAAGGACCCACATAATGACATCAGGCACTTAAATAGTTATCTCTTATAACAGATCCAGTGAGAAGTTACTCTAATGTCTCTTTCTGACTCCCAACATTAGTCTCCGTTTACCACTTTACCTTTTTTTAATATGTTTAATATTTTTTTTTAGAGACACGGTCTTGCTATATTACCCAGGCTGGTCTCAAGCTCCTGGCCTCAAGTGATCTTCCTGCCTCAGCCTCCTGAGTAGCTGGGATTACAGGCCCAAGCCACCATGCCCAGCTAGCCTCTGCTAACCTTTAATCAGAGGTTGACAAACTATAGCCCTGAAAAGGTGCCTGTCTGTGTAAATAAAACTTTATTGGAACACAACCACACCATTTGTTTACAAATTGTCTAAAGCTGCTTTCAACTACAAGGGCAGAGTTGGGTAGTTGCAACTCTGGACCATATGGCCCACAAACCCAAAAATATTTACTCTCTAGCCCTTGACAGAATAAGTTTGCTGACCCCTGACCTTTAACTATGACAACTCCTTGTGTTGAAGGCAAAGGTAAGTGGGATGCGTTTAGTATCATCAAATCAGGACTTAAGAGTGACTTAGAAAAAGGAAGTGCCGCTTGCACGTTTGCAACAATTTGCCACAGAAATAGTCCTAGAAGATGCCATTCTGCATGTTGAAAGAAGTCCTTCTGGCTTGGCTTTCTTTCCTCTTTTTCCTAGGGGTGGGAAGAGACCTTAGAGGTCATCCAATTCAATCTCTTTTACTTCAAATGGATTTTCATCTCTGGTAATTGTCTTTGTTCACAGAAACCTTATTCAAGAAATTTCTGCTGGGATGGTATTATATTTGGCAGGGATGGACAGCATTTGTATTCCACAGCACATCTCTGAAGAGCCTCCTAGGGCTGGAACATCCAAGTTCCCAGAAATATCCTGTCTCCTGCAAAAAATTGGGCCTGCACGTCCCCTGCTCCCACCTTGAATCTCAGCCAGGCCGCATTGTGAAGCCATCCATTTCATGGCATTTCCAAACACTGGCTACGCTATTCTCTCTCCTGCGACAGCGGGCTTCCTATGTGTCCACTTGCGCTTGCAGATCGCAGGGTGTCTGACAGCACGCCTTGCGAGCAGCTGATTAAGGGCCCTCGAGTCATCACATTCCATGAATTCAAGTTAAGGTCCTGCTCAGGGTGCCCCACAGACCAAAGCCCAACTTTCAGTGAGTTGGTTCATTCCTCGTGCCTCAGGATCATCAGTCATAAAACACTCAGGTCACTGCACTCAAAGAGCAATCAAAAGGACTTTCAAAAAATCGCAAACCCACGCAAGCCATTTAACAAGGTTTAGCAGGGACCAGTGTAAAGGATGCTACTTGTTACCAAGACAACTGTGATTCTCCCAAATAGTTTGCAAAAATCTTCAACAAAATATTCTTTGGGACAAAATGGTTTTTATTTTTATCTTTCTAGCTAAGACCTCAATTATAATCTTCTTAGCTAGGTCTGAAATAATGAGGGCAGAAGTAGGAGTCAAAGGTTAAGGATACTTTTTTAAAAATAACGAGGCTTTCCCTCATCTGTCTCCTTTCTACAGCCCCTATCCCAGTAACTCACAGAGATCCCTAAATTGTTCCATACAAGCTCATGCACAGTCCCTCATCCCACCCCATAAGTCACTGCCAAGCTGTCTCACCAGTCAATGGGAGGGCTTCAGCTAAGGCAGGTCCTGCTTGCAAGGCCACAACTTTGCAAGAGGCATACAGACAAGAACCGTGCAGTTCACACAGGAGGCCTATGGGGACAGATGCAAGTAGACCACGCATGGGCTCAGAAGGCTTGGGCCAGACTCAAATAACAGAGGGGGTGACAAGGTGGAGAAAAGAGGAAAGCGTCAGGGGCAAGAAAATAGGCCATTGATTCATTACCTGCGTGGCATCAGTAAGGCCGCCATACAGGCATCCGCTTACGGTTAACCCTTGGGCTGGTGTGCAGGGACGTCAGGGCAGGAAATAAGACTGCGGGGCTCAGGAATTTACCCTTGCACGTCCTCTCACCTAAAATCAAAGAATCTGCTGTAAGAGGGGCCACCCTCTCTCATCTGACTGCACTACATTTCCTCTCAGACGGGTTTCCGCCAGCGGAACACCTCCCCACACACATCCCCCCAGCCCCACAAATGTCTACTTGTCCTTAGCAGGGGCGACAAACCAAGGATGGACAAGAACAAATTGTTGATGGCTTCATGTTGATTATTGGTTAGGAGTTCCTGATTCCCCAACCACTGCCCATCAAATATAAAGTGGGACGTGTGCCTCAGGGGAGGTGTGGGCCTAGCAAACCAAAAATTACTGCTCTCTTTCTCTTACTAAAGTGGGGCCCAAGTGACCAGCCAGTGGGGTTGGAGGAGGGGGTCGGCACTTGCTCCAAAATAATCTGATTGGATGCTGCTCTGATTCTCGCCTCCCTCCAAGGGCACCTGTCCCAGGTGGGAGTGCGTGGAGACTCGGGAAATTGGGAGTGGGAGGGAGGTTGGAGGAACTCCAAGAGAGGCTTGTCAGGCACCATCACCACACAGGCTTGCTCCTCTGCAGGGATCACAGGTGCAGGCTGAAGAAATGAATATGCACGTCACCCTTTCTCGCCCATATGGAGCCTACATGACCTTCCTCAGCCTGGGGCCTGGCCTATTCTTGACGAGAAGCAGGAAGGACATGAGTGTGGGAAGACAGGGGTCATTGAGGTTGAAAGCTGATTGACTTACAGTCTTCCTCTCCTGAGGGTCCCATTCTCAGTGCTTCAAACCCTTTGTTCCCACGGAAGACCTCTGATAGGAAGAAACACTTGAGGAGAGCAGCCTATCCATTAAGGGCTCCCCTGGGGAACTCTGACATCAAACATAGAACCCATTTTAAAAGGAACCTAATTTAGATAGATAAGACTCCTATGTGAGCTACACCATTTAAATTATTTTTATATTACCGCGACTATTTCACAAGTACTTTTTAAAAATAGCTTCTTTAATAATACTATAATTAATAAAATTAAAAGATTGCTTTGTTAAAACTAGAAAAAAAAATTAGTTAGACTGTGTATGAAGGTCCATTGTCACGGATTGTGTTCCCTGGCTGCAGGGACATTTCTTTAATCTTTCTCCTAACCGGGCTTACACCTGCTTCCCCAGAAGTCATGAAATCAAAGCTTTTGCAGCTGTGACGGTCCCTAGAAGTCATGTTTGGGGCACCTAGGCCTCTTGCTGTGGGATATGGCCCCAGGGGAAGGGGAAACCCATGCAGGGACCTTTATTATCCTAGAGCCAAGTGGAACCAGAGACGACTACCTACCTACATCGCAGGCAAAGTCATTTGGGGCAGGGGATTACCCAGCCTTCTGTCCCCGCCTTGTCTCTCTTCCCATCCCACTGCCAGCCCACACTGGCTTGCCCATGCTGTTCAGATGCCTGTCTCTCTCCTTCAAATCCAGTGCTGCCCAAATTGCTGCTCAGACCCTCCACTACCCATTTGATGCTGTCACCCACAGATGCCAATAAATAAGAATCAGCAGGACACTCTGACCCAGCTGCCTTACCCACCCCAGCACCTCAGGGCTTTTATCCCATTTGGCCCTGGACTTCTGAGAGTTAGGAGTTACCCAATGCCCAGGAAGTTCAAAGGTGTGATTGCCCCCACAGTGCATGTGCCCTCATAGGTGGGCATCAAGTCACAGGTGTGTCTGGGGCAGACAGGATGAGACATAATGGGAAGAGAGGATACTCAAAGAAAAAACGAAGGTTAAAAGCAAAGAGCAAAGATTTACAAAGAGGGGGAGAGAAACTAGAGCCTCCAAGGGAAGAAAGCAATCAATATGCATGAAGAGGCAAGTTAATTAAATATGGATAATGCAATCGGTGCACACAGACACCCCGGAGAAGAAAGAGAAAAGCAAAGGCAGTACTCACTGTCTTTGGCCAGTCCTCATGGCCTGAGGGTCTTTGCCAACTGGATGGTCAGAGAGGCTGCGGGTTAAGGTGCTCTGGGGAAAAAGTAGATCTTTCTTTTAGCAGTCAAATCCTCGGCGAGTGAAGGGCATGTGTGCATGAACACATAGGCGCACACACACACATATATACACACAGGCATGCACAACACACCTCCCACCACTTGAGCCAGGCAGCAAGCGGCCCCGCTGAAAGCTCTTCTCTCTGCTTGTCACATCCAGTAAATACTGAAGCAGCCTACACCCAGCGGGCGGCGGCTCAGCTCCCGGGCACAGTCTGCACGCCCATCCTCATTGGCAGGATGCAGAAGGTGCCCCTGAGCTGAGCTCAGCCTCACTAACCTGAAGCTCCTCTGGCTGCAGCTCAGGGAGAAGTCCCCACAGCCCACAGCTGCCTCCCTCTGTACCCAGAGGCTGTGCAGGGGGCAGCAAAGAATAGGTATTAACTCTTTCCAGTCACCAGTGAGCTGAAATCAAGTGTCCAGGGGGCCCTCTTCTAATGAGCCCCGCTGCTGGCTGAAGGCTGGCTGCTGCACTGGGAGTGGGGAGCGTAAAGATCTTGCCCCAGACAGCTGCTGACAGCAGGAGCCACTCCAAATCAAATCTCCTAATGAGCCAGGAGGAGGGGGGCTGTCTTGCTGGGTGTGATGTGATGTGATAAATGCAGAGAGCAAGAAAGCTACAGGGCAGGTCACACATCTAAATTCCACCCCCTTTCTCCCAGTTTCTATTGTGCTGCACTACCAAGCCAAACCACACAGCCCTGAAATTAGCCCTCTCTGCCACATCTCAGCTGTGCCCCTTACTCTACAGAGGCATTTCTCCCCCAGCTCATCTCCACTCCCACCCTAACCAGTGCCAACCACACCACTCCCCACTTCTTAATGAGAAATTTCCACCTCCTCTGCCTTCCCAAACATGCATATTTCCAACTCTATGCTCCTGCCTCTCACCTGGTTTTTCCTACAGTAGAAACTCACCTCTCTCCCTCATCCATCACCTAGCAACTTCCCCCTACTTGCATTTGTTATGGAGTGAGACTTTTCCTTTTGTTCTGCCCGATCTGCACATGATCCCTATTTTTCTGTCTTTTCCATTTCTTTCTTCTTCCAAACCTCCTTACCCACATGGGTCTTCACACTGCCTGCTTCAGTTCCAGAAGGAGGACTCTCTTCCTGCTTGCCCTAGTGTAGTGGTTCTCCAAGCGTGGTCCCTGGACCAGCAGTGTCAGCATCACCTGAGAAGTATCAGAAATGCAAATGTTCAGGCCCCACCCCTAGACCTACAGAATCAGAAACTCTGGGGACAGTAATCAGCCTTCCAGGTGACTGTGATGCATGCTAAAGTTTGCAAACCACTGCCCTGGGAGAAAGCTTGTCTTCCCGTTATGCTCTAGGTCCCTAAGGCTGAGTCTACACTCCCACTCAGGAACTAGCTCCAAAGACACATAGCCTTTGCTGCAAACCACTTCTGAAACCCTGAAGGCAGGAGAAATCTCAACAGAAAGTGACAGCTTTATAATAATAGAAACGAATTCGATTTTTTAAACCTTTTTAAATGTATAAAGCATTTTCATGTATTGTCACTCAACAATTCTATGCCATCGTCAGAGAGGGTATTATTATTCCCATGTTACAGATGAAAAAACTGAGACCAGAAAAGGTGCTGTACCTTTATCAAAGCAACCCAACATGCCAGAGGAGGCACAAGGACCAGAATTTGGGTCTTATGACTCTAACAGCAGAGCTCCTTCTACTATATCATACCAGGACCCACTCTTTCTGGGCAGATCTATTGGTGCATAACCTGAATTCTCTCAGTGAAATGATTCTGCCGCAACTACTCATTGTCTGATGATAAGATGAAATAAAAATTCTGGTGCTGCCTCCACAGTGACTCATTGTCTCTTTCTGATATCGTCCACAGTGCCCCTCTATTAAAGAAAGGGAACTTTGTGTTATAAAATGAGATGCAAAAGAAAAGTTTCTCATTTCTTATTACCCCTTTCTTGAACCCTGTTGCTAATTGGGGTTTAGAACTTAAGCAGAAAGAGAACCCTTCATTTCTGGACATTTTCTTGGTACACGGCACCATAAGAAACTGGTACACAGATAAACTGGTGAATAAAAGCCCATTGATAAGCACTCCCCTAATTCAAGATATGTTTATAGAATAAGGTGAATCCACATAGCTAATGTTTAATGAGCAGTTAGTATGTGCCAGACACTATGCCAAACATTGCATTTGACTTATCTATTTAATTTTCAGAACAAATTTACAAAGCCAACACCTTTATCATCTCCCTTTTACAGATGGAGAAACGAGACGTGTCATTTAAAAGTGGCAGAGCTGGTATCTAGCACCAAACCTGATGCTTCCAGCCTCTGCTCTGCTCCTCGCTTTAACACAAAGGTAGTGCCATCATAGGACACTTCCTACCAGCACTAAAACAGCGGAACAAAGGCCTCCTCCAAATCTCATGCTGCCCCGGCCAGTATCCAGGGGGTAAAGGCCCCAAGGAAAGAGAGCAGGGCTGCAAATGGGCCTGAGTCACAAGTGGAAGCTAATCAATATTAACCAGGCATCAGAATCTTTAATTAGCCTTTGGAAAAATAATATAGTCACAGGAAGTCAATAAGTCCAATGTTTAAAAAGAGCTATAGTAAACAAGAAAAATGTAAAAGAAAGAACAGGAATATAAAGAGCAGAGGGACAAAAGTGTGTGGACATAAATAACACAAGGAAACGGAACATTAAAACTAGTCCAAGCTTTTTTTTTCCTAATCAAAACACTCCTAAATGCCAAAAAGTAATCACAGAGGACCATAGTTTGAGAAGCACAGACCTAGTGCAGGCACCTCTCACAAGAGGACACCAGCATAATCTTCCAAAGAGGCCAGGGCATAATTTCAGGGAGGAGAATTAAGCTGAACCTAAAGTAAAGCATTCTAGCATTGTCTTCTTTCCTGAAACAAATAAACAGAAAAGGCAAGCAGAGTTAAGTGCTCGTGAGAAAGGAATTCATCACCTTGGACTCTGCATTCCCCAGGCTTAGAGTTCTGGCCCAGGAATGTAGAGCTCTGGGTTCTTTTCCAGCTACTGCTCCTGACTTGCTAGCTGCAGTTGGCACAGGACATCTCAACTGGCCACAACTCATGTTTCTTACAGGAACACAGTGATTGCAAGCCCTGCTCCTGCCTTTGGGCTGTCCTGCGCCCCTCTGAACTTCCCAGTCTATACTCACTCCCCTTGGGAAGCCCTGCCCTCTCCAGGCACCCACCACTCCTCTCCAGAATCAGTGCTTCAATCTTGCCTCTTCGGCTCTAGGCTGCTTTTCCAGAGGTTTGCTGGACAGCTCCTCACATCTCAGACCCTGCACGCTATACTATCTCTAAACAGATCCTGCATGCTGTACTGTCTCTAAACAATCACTCTCCCCCATCCTCCATTCCTGCTGGGCTCCCTTTGCTTACTTGTGACATTACTCCGCCCAAGTCCCACAAGGGACCCTTAGCCTAATCCTAACCCCAACAAGTACAGACATTTCTGGCTTCTTTTTCTCCATTCCCTTCCTAAATTGGTTTTAAAATCTTGTCATATTTTTTAAATATTTCTCCACTTCATTCCCTCCCATCCATTGATGCTGCCATATGAGAAGTTATTCAACCCCCAGCACCTGCACAACCCCCTGCCCTCTCTTAAATAACTGATCTCCCTGCCCTCATTTCTTTCTCTGCCCACCCACAAACCTTCTTGCACACTACACTACAACCAGAGGACCACTGAACAGATACCATAAAGTGGATCATCTGTGCAATCATCTTTGAAGGGCTCCATTGCGGCTCCTTGTCCTGCCTGACAATGAGTTTGTCCCGTTTGCCTATCCAGGTTTTCTATCCCACACGCATGCATGATTCCTCTGCTGTCCCTTCTGCCCGGAATGTCCCCACACTTGATCTGCCTGTTAACTCTCAGCTTCTTCCCTAAACCCATTACCTCAAGCTAAAAATTCTCCTTTCCAAACCTTTTTCAGAATTCTCCCAATCAGAAGGAACCCCCTCCATCCCAATAGCACCACCTTGCTGTAAGGCCCTCTGACAGCCCACATCACAGGCATAGTTTATTCTTGAGATTTATATTTTCTGAGCCTCTCAACTGACTGTGTGCTCCGAAAAGACAGACTCTTTTACTTACTCTCCTTACTATTAATTCTCATTACCTCGCAGAGAGCAGGTGTTGAGTAAATGTTGGCTAAATTTGATTTTGAGTTCATGAAAAAAAAAATCTGAAAAATCGCTGAGGATTCTTTATGGCAGAAACATGTTAGACTTCTGCAGCCTTCTGGTCAAGACTGAAGTCAACAGAATGCTAATGACACTCAGGGTCAGCTGCACAGGTACAAAGGCATTTTCAAACTAACCCAATAGCCTGGTCAGGGCAGTGTGGAATTCATCAAGAGCAAAAGGAGCACCTGGCATTGTCACACAGGCCATGAGAGTGGAATTAAATTGAAGATAAAGGGAGTTTAAATCTGCAATATAATATTTTTAAAAGCCACGAGAGTGGAGGAGGAGGTTTATTGCCAAATGCCCCTGTGTGTTTATGTAATCAACATACCACCTAGGATAATACCACATTTAAAGCTTTTAATAAAACAGTCATTTGGATATTAGACTTGAATTCTGGTCAGCATGCTAAAGCTCTTTGGTAAATCTTTTAAAAACAATTTCCACTTCGTAGCTTCCTAGTAACAGTAGAAACATGAATCAACATATGCTGCATTGATTTAGGGTTTCCATGGAAACTGGAAGGACACAGGGAAGGGCAGGACAGAAGGAGGCCACTTGGCCCAAAATTCTACTTTAAAAAATGCACCTCTATCTCATTCCTCTGAGCATTAGCAGCCTCATTTCCTGTTCATCGGTTCAAGCATCTACATATTTAATTTGTAATAACGCTGCTCAACTCCTCATAAGGAACATCAGAGGGGACGTGGAGAAAAGTCAGCAGCTAAAGCTGTGTGCCCATGAGGTTTTCAAAGAAAACCAAGAAGCACAGGATTTGGAATCAGAAGAAAGGGCCTTTGGTACTAACTCTGCAATTAACTAGCTCCATGACACTCACTACTTCTACTAGCTCTGTGATCACCAACTAACATCACCAAGACGTTTCAACTTCAATTTCCTCATCCGTAAAACACAAATTAACACACCTGCCCGGTCTATTTTTCAGGGCGATTATATGCAAAGAAATGAGAAAGTCTGTGGGGGAAATGCCCTGTAAATTCCAGTACATCACACCCTATTATTATATTTGAAGATGATCTTGGCTTCCCTTAAAATGGAATTTTGCCAGTGAGCAAGGAGATGAAAAAATAAAAAAGATTCCTGATTTAGTGGAGATTAGACTGACTGGAAAAGAAAGTGTGGTGAATATGACAGCCCTGAGCTTCAACCCCAACTCCGTAATTTTCCAGATTAAGGGCAGATCCAGAACTGTGGGCAAGCTACTCGCCCTGTCTGAGTATCATTTTCATCGTGGATAAAATGAAGATAATAACAATAGCAATGTCATAGTCTTGTTACAAGGATTGAATTAGATAATGTAATGCAGTCTTCATCACAATTCTTGAGAAACGGCAAATAGCTGTTCTGTGTGAGCCACTTTTATCATTATTCGTAGTGTTTTCAACTATATTTTATCATCTGTAAAATGGGAATTAAATTTCCTCCTACTTCCTCATTTTACATAGAGGATTACTTAAATGTCTATTCAGCTATTTAATAAGCTGTTTGGGGAAAGGTGCTATATAAATAGAATGCCATTATTTAAAGATTCATTTTTTTACCACCTGCTCACTGAGGTGAGACAAAAATGTATAAGATAGCACATCTGTAATGATTCTCGAGCTGCTCAGTGGCTGGGGGTTACGTAAGTCTCTGTTACCTTTCTCATTTCCTTTTGTTCCTCTTGAGCATTCATTTCTCTCCTCACCGCTCACTGCAGGGTTTTCCTCTTGCCAGCCTCTTTTCTTTATTCACTATCTTTATACTCCCCCTTCTAAGTGTGTCTAGAAAGAAATTTCAAAGTTAAATTTTGGAGGCTTTGGTGTCTAAGCCTGCAATTCTTCCTTAGGTCTCCTAAAATGAAATGGTATAGCAACAGCAAGGGAAATGAAACAAAATCAGGAGATGTTAGAGGATTACACAGTGCTGCCTCGCAGACAATGGCCATCAGGGTTAAAAATAAAGCTTAAGAAACACCTCAGCCAAATGTAATACATGGACTTTGTGTTGAATCCTGATTCAAATGTAAAATTTTAAAAATAATACAGTGCAATTGAGAAAATCTAAACACTGATTAGATATTTAATAGTATTAAGATATTATTGTTATTTTTTAGTGCAATTTTGATATTGAGGCTTTTTTTAAGAGACCTTATCTTTTAGAAGCATACTCTGAAATATTTATAGTTGAAATGATATGCTATCATGAACGGCTTCAACATCATCTTGGGTGGGAAGCTGGGTGGTAGGTACATAGGGTCTCATTGTTCTGTTCTATTGATTTGTGTATATTTGAAATTGTGCCTACAATGTGTGGCTTCAGTAAAATAAGCCAACAAAGTACAAGAAAACTGAAATACAGAAGGAGGAGACTATTTGAATGGAACTTGATTTTCTGTACATTTTCCATTGTAAGTTTTTCTCCCCTTGAATAAATCCATTTTAAGAAAAGTCTATTATTTTATGCCTAGGGAGCAGGTGCTAAAATTCACAGAGGTTTAGAGTGGGTATAACTCCTAGACATCACCTACAGAAACTAAACTTTGAAGACTTTGTCCAATGTCACATTTCTTAGAGGCATAGCCAGGACTCCAACTCAGAGTTCCTGGGTGGAATCCAGCCACATCCTTTGTTCCCACTGCTGAGCTGCCCATCTATACAGGCAGAATTCAGGGCCATATGTTAACACTGGACAAGGAGACAAATGATGGCCTGTTTGCTCACCTCCGCAGCCCTTCTCTGTTCCTACTATGATCACAGCCTTAAACACTGAACTCAGGTTTTACAAATGACCTTTCCAGTGGCCAACTAGTTTCTGTGAGGGCAGCTGAAGGGCAGGAAGGTAGAGTGGAGAGAGAGAGCTTATGCAACATACACAACTCTTCACACCCTCACAACCTGATCTCCTGTCCCATCAAGATCATCAGGCCTCAGGTGTGAAATACCTGGACCTCTTTTCACTTACTAACAACTCCTACTAATCTATCCATGTTACACACACCCTGACCTCCTTCCGGCTGCTCTCAGATGTGTCTATTTAAGGTGAAATCTTCCTCCTGTGGCCTTCCACCTATTCTTTCCCATGGACCCTCCTTTATGAACTCTATCTTTATTTTCTCTTTCTCACATGTTATTCCGCACTTAACAAAAACAATGTTCATCTCTTTTATTTAAAAAAAAATTCTCCTTGGGAAACACCCTTGGGTGTTTCTCCTTTTATCAGCAAAACTGCTTGAAAGAGTCTCCTCTGCTTCCTCACTTCCTACCCCCTCCTAACCCCTTTGCCATTTGGCTTCCATTCCCACCATTCCCCTGAAACACAGCCTCCACACTGTGAGGTTCAAGTGGAAATGTTCCAGTACTTGTCTTTATGAACCTCTTTGCTGCCCTTGCCATGGTGACCATTCATTTCTTGCATCTCTCTCTTTTGACTTCCCAACGTTACACTCCCCTGGCTGCCCTTCCCCTTGGTCTCCCTTGCTGGCTCCTCCTCCTCTGTCCACCCCATAAACACTGGTATTTTCCTTCCTCTCTAATCTTAGCTTCTTGCCTCTCTCACCTTGCATGCTACTTGGGCGATCTCATCCTTGCCCATAGTCCTAAATACATTGGGTACGTTGACCATTTCTAAATATTTTTCTCCAACTCTAGCCCCTCTCCCAACATGTGGACTCCAATAGCTCCCAATCATGTAGACTCCGATAGTCCTTGGGTTGCTGAACATACCCCTCAGATATCCTACAGGCCCAACAACTGCAAATATATCTAAATAATGGACACATCATACTCCCATCTTTTCTTGGACCATTTTATCTGCCACCCTCACCACGCCCACCTCCCACCCCACCCGCACCCCCTGCACACACATATAAACCTCGGCTTCCTCTGCAATTGCTGAGCTCAGTTTCTGGCACCACCATCTACTGAGTAACTCCAGCCAGAAATAGGAAAGTAATTACAGGCAACTCCCTTTCTCTCATCTCCTGTCGACAACCAATTACCAAATCATACTGATTAAATCTTTCATAGTTTTCAAATCTGTCTCCTCCCCTCCATCCTCGCACCACTGCTCTGGCTCACGTCCTTATGGTCCTGCTTCATGTCCTCACAGTCTCTGGTCTCCATGAGAGAGCCTATTTTCTTAAATTCAGCTCCAATCTGCAGCCGTAATCACCTGGTTAGTCACAAACATGACTGCATTTCCTTCTCCTCAAAACCTTTAAGCCCTCCTACTCTAGGGATAAAGTTCCAGCTTAAGATGGATCCTGATACACAAACTCCCCAAGGTCTGGCTACCTTGAGTCACCTACCACCTCCCTGGCTTGTCCTTCAGGCCCCAATAACCCTACACTTTCCACAATCATGAGCACATATCACAGGGTTCCATGGCTTTGGGCCTCCTTTATTTCATTTCCTCTGCCCAGAATGTCCTTGATCTGAGTGAGTCCTGCTCATCCTTAAGCTGCACTTCAGGACGACTTCTCCAAAAGCCTCACCTGAACACCCAAGTTCAGGAAGTGCCCTCTGTGCTCCTATGGCTTCCAGGCACACTTCTCTATGTCAGCACCTGGCATAGCTAGGTACCTGCAACTCTCTTCTCCTAACCAGACCCTAAGTTCATCAAGGGCAGGGAGCATGGGTTCATTCATTCATTCATTCATTCAGTCACCTGACTAACATTTAAGTGTCTCCTATGTGCCAAGCAAGGTCCCAGGCATGGGTACATTACATTCCCTATGTACATTGCCTAGGTAAAAAATGTATTTTTCATCTCTACACCTCCAAAATGTAGCACAGTCCCCGGCAACAGGAAGAGGCTCAGTTAATGTTTGTTGAGCTGACATGAGCCCCCCAGCAGGCAGGTGAGGAAACTGTGCTTGGTGTAGGATGCTGGCCAACAGAGACAGCGTGGAGTCACAGAGTGGCACAGGCTCCAGGGTCAGCAATAAGGGTTCAAGCTCCAACTCTGCCCCTTTATGGCAGGCTCTCCTTGGCTTAGGACCTTGCCTTCTCATCTCTGAAATCAGAATTACTAATGCAATGCCCACTTCCTGTGTTACTGCAAGAATTCAGTGAAATATATAACTAAACATGGGCTGTAAATCACTTAGGCTTATGAAAACATTAAGTCACAGGGAGAACATCAGAGTCAGAGAAGGCAGAAGCCCCATACCCAGTGGGGAGAGGTGTGAAGGCTGCATGGACGAGACAGGAGGGCCAAAGGTGGGGAAGCAGAGGGATTAGTTTTCAAAGCCAGGGAGCTGAGAGGCAAGCATGAAACCCCGCCACAACTGAAATGTGGCTTTCCCTCCTATCTCTCAGTGCCAGGGTGCTGGTTATCAATCTCTTCCCCTTCTCAGATAGTAACAAAAGCTTTACCATTTACCATCAGAGTCTACAGCTGTGGGCAGAGAGCAGCTTCAGCACTCTCCCCCTCCTCTGAATATAAAATAAGCTCTTTCTAATCCTCCATTTTTAATGACTTCAGGCAATGGCTTTCATGTCCTCCCTCCTAGCTCCATTCTAGCCAGACACCTAGAATCACGCAGCAAGGAGAATCCACAGCCATCAGACCCAGGAGTGGGGTTCAGCCACAGCAACAGCAGCAGGGAATAGTGGAGTGGAGCCTGGGACTCTGGGGACAGTTCTCCCACTGGTGTTTGCTCCGAAATTCACAGAGAACTGGGAACTGAGAGCGCTCAGTGACATGCCTTGCTTGCGGGCATGTGCTGGTGCACGTTAATGTCTGAGCTAGGGGCGGGAGGAGGGACGAGGGCTGTGTGGGTGCACTCTGATGCACAGAGATGCTGAGCAAATTCCCCCTGACACTTTTCCTTGAGAGACAAGGCCCTGGGAGGAATCAACCTTAAGCCACTCAGCTTTTCTGAGACCCTCTTCCTTCTAGAACCTTTTACTGCTGAATTCAAAAGCCTTTGGGAAATTCCATACAGAGAACACTGACAAATTCCATACAAAGAACACTGGCAAAGGTTCTGATGATGATGCAGATATTTCTTGGACAGTGAAAAATACCCCCAGGCACAGAGGGGAAGCAAGGAAGCATTTCTGACATGTCTAGAAATGTAGGTGTTTGGACAAAGAAGAAACCAGAAAGCATAAAACAGAGATCCTGGAATAGAACGGACAGGAAAATTGTTCTAAGCCATAAAGTCATTATATGTAACAAAACTTACATTTGTATAGCGCAGTCACAAGTTGGGCTGTGCTATACAAATGTGAGTTTTGTTACTTATAATCACAAGTCACAAGTTGGAGTTGGGATTGAGAAAGGAAGATGGAGAACAAAAAGGACATTTGAGGCTTAGCACCTGCTAAGTAGGAAGAACAAGCATATTTCTGCACCCTTGCTCCTGGCAAGAGTGGTGGGCTTAAAGGTTCTGAAGAGTCTGTTAGAGAGTAAATGGGGATGATGATACAAGGACAGGTGCTTTCACTTCTCTGGCTGAACTTCATCGAGTTTTTTTACCCCCCTTGAGCCTCAATTTGTTCTAGGAAGTTGGAAGAATTAAACAGCATCATGTGGGGCAAGTATCTGGCAAAGTTGTTCAGCACATCTTGACCACTGGGAGCTATCATTCCTTTCAGCTGATCCTCACAAGCTCCTTTGAAAGTGAGCCAGACACTTGTTATCGCTCGCATTTTACAGATGAAGCTGCTCAGTGGCCCTGAGTGGAAGGCCCAGGGTAATTCAATTAATGGCCCTAGGAATACTTGAACCCAGGACCTCCAGTACTTTTTCCACCCCAACTCTGCCTATTCAGCTCATGCTGCTGCTGACCCATGGCTGAGATCCACACTTGGAGGGGTTTTCTTAACAGAAAGATGAGGGTTTGGCTCAGCTGTCCACCCACACTCTTGCTCTGTCCTCTAAGAGCCCCTAGTTGTAGTGGCATGGCTGTTGTGACTAAGGAACCATGTTCTCCAGGTCAGAGTTCACTGACCCACGGGAGAAAGACCTTCACCTAACTGGCATGTTTCATTCACCTGGACAAGAATAAGAGCAAGTTTTCAGATCCCTTTGTGTGTTACACACTATGTGGAAAAAATTTTTAAACAAAGAAGAAGCTAGAAGGCTGTGATACCCAAGGGAGGCTTACCTTGACCTGGCCATGGTGAGATGTGGGCCACACTACACACTCTACTCCCCACTCACTCATCAACTTTCCAGTCTAACACACACTTCTTTCAGGAAACCTGCTCTAAGAATGGATGGAGAGCAAACAGTTAATAAAGACTAGTTTACTGGAGTGATTGCTCACTGGACTCTCATTCTCAAAATAATAACAGCCATCATCAGCGTAATACCATGTTGCATGTTCAGAGCTTTTAACTTTAACCAAGCACTACTATGATCTCATGAATACAGTTATCTCACTCCCACTTGCCAGCACCTCCTTCATTTTCCAGGAAAACTCTAAAGTTCTTCAAATCTATAGGAACAAACAATCCAGAATTAACCCAGACTTCAGGATGGGGTAAGCTTTCCTTCATCATTTCATTAGACTGTAAGCACCCCAAGGTCAGGACCTACAAACACTTGCAAGCCAGGTTCTCAGTATGTAGTTCAACAATAGGTTGATATTGAGTCACCACTCTATCACAGAAAGAGAAGATCAACCCTCTTCTCAGTGCTAAAAAAAAAAAAAAAGTCACTGACTAGACAGTGCTGAGAAGGACCCATTTAGCTGATGCCACAGACTCTTCAGTCCCTGTAGGAGGCAACTGTGCCCTCGACTCACTGCTTAGAAATTGGTGACCTCCAATTTTAATCTCCCTCCAACTCATTGTGATTGTGAGTTCTTCTGCATCGGAATGTGTCACCAACATTAGTCACCAGCAACACCAAAGACCTGCACATGTACTAGAAACAAAACAGATTCTGTGTGCTGCCAGACTGCTGTGCAAGCAACCCATTTAAAACAACAGCAGAAAAAGACATGAATGAAACTAAAAATAAAGACAGTGTTATCGTCCAGATATCAACTTACAATATTTTCAGAGCCCCCTAAGGGAGCCGAAGGAAGAAACAGGATCACCTTTGAACAGAAAGCAGGTTTTAGGGGACCTGAGGAGTTGGGGTTGAGGAAGGAGGATGGAGAACAAAAAGGACATTTGAGGCTTAGCACCTGCTAACTGGGAAGAACAGGCATATTTCTACACCCTTGCTCCTGGCAGGTGTGGTGGGCTTAATAGCTCTGAGGAGTCAGAGAGTAAATGGGGACAATAACAGGAGACCAGAACCTTTTCTGCCCTGTAGTGTCCTGCACCTCTCAGCAAGACTTATAGCCTGGGCTGACCTGCCCAGGGACCCACTCAGGCCCTGATGGAAGCAGCTGCTCTTTCTTACCTGCCTGGCGGTGGGCAGCGCAGCTGGGAAGGTGTGGCTGGTGCGGGCCCCAGCTGGGCATGGTTCGGTGAGGCCCTGAGTGACAGAGTCAGCCACCTCCTCCTGGCACCTGGGTGAGGGTGGCAGAGGGCAGCCCACTTCACCCAGCGCCCCTAGAATAGCGGCTGCAACATACTGCTCCCGCCGGCTCCGCTCCTCTCCAGGCTCTGCATCTCATGAAAAGGGAAAGAGCGAGTGAGCGGCAGGGGAGGGGGTGGGGAAGCAGAGGGAGGGGAGAGGGGCACTCTGACAGATGATGCGCACTGCCACGCAGAGTCGGGGGAGGACCGCAGGCTCCAGCAGGATGGCACTGCCTGTGTGTCTCTCCCGCTCCCAGCTCGCTCACGGGCAGCTGCCTCCAAGGGGCTGGTGGCTCTCCAGAATTCAGGGAGAGGCAGAGTTCAGAGGGGATGGCAGAGGGGGAGGTGAGGGAGGGAGGAGATCACCTGGGACACAAGGAGGCAAAACGGGGTAACTGGCTTGTGGGAGAAAGGATAACCTGCTTTTGCTCAAAACATTCCAGGGTGAAAGTGGTTGCTTTATGAGAGATGGTGAAGAGGGAAAGATAAAGCCCCATATTCCTGGCCTGGCTTCAAGGTTGTCACTCTCCTTTCATAACCAACAAGGCCACTTTTGCTTAGGATTTCAGCAATGGCTAAGGCAATTTATATCACGCACAGCTCCAACTTTCTCAAAGAGGCAAAAAAAAAATTAGACATGAAGGAGTGTAATGCATGAAATGTTCTGTGTCATTTGTCACCCTCTGCTGCAAACAAGCCTGACTGTCCCCTCGACCACCTGGCCATCCTGTGGCCAGGGGGTGGTGGTGGCAAGAACAGGAGTAAGAGGAAGCATCATGGAGAAATGGGGAGAATGTGATGCTTCTGTCTGTAAAGGTCCATTTGGAGAGTCAGGACAAAACCTCTTGGACAGCTTGGGCCAGAGCCCAGAGCAGCTTTGGAGTGGAGAGGTGACACTTCACATGGATCCCATAGTCTCCTGGACCTGCCATGCACATGAGGCAGGTTGACTGCACAGGCCCGGAGCTTACAGTCACCAGCTCTATTTACAACCACAGCCAGAGAAAGAGGCTGACAGGGAAGTAAATCAACAGACCATGGAAGACAGAGAAGACCAAAGGAAGCTGCAGCTGGAGAACTCTCCACAAACACAGCTAATGATGGGAAGAGCAATCTCAAGCAAGGGCCTTCTCTGGAGGGAGGGATCAGAAGGCAGAGGGAAGGCAGAACAAGACTGCTGCAGGTCTCCATTGAATTGTCCTTCCCTGCTGCACTCTGGGCGTTCTCAGTCAAGCCTGACTCCAGAGGTCCTGACAAGCACTGACCCACGAGATGACCCCTCAGGGGACAGGTCACCATTTCACTGCGGCACCATTTCGACAAAATCAGGCCAATTCAGCAGACAACTCTTGGGAACCTAGTATGTGCTGTGGGGGATGCAGTGACGACTAAGACCTCCTTGTCATGTATTAGGTGACCCAGTGGAGGAGAGAGAGATTTAAATAGCTGACTCCAAGGCATGGAGAAGTGAGTTAAGCACTCACAGAGCTCTGCGGAAATGCTGGGGGAGCACAGAGGAAGAGGGATTAAGTCCAACTGGGAAGTCAGGGAAATCCCCTCAGAGGAGGTGTCCTCTGGACACAACCTGCACCCTGAAAGTTACATGTGGATGTCGACAAGCAGAGTCGACTGGGCTGGAGAACACAAGGCTGAGGAACAGCCTGGGCAACGGCATGGAGTCTAGAGGTACCTGGTATGTTTGGGAAACAGTGAGTGTTCTTTCTAGGGAGGCAGGAGAAAAAAGTAGAGTGTGATAGGATGCCATAGTGGTGAATGTGATGTAAAGGGTCCATTGGGACCACACAGTAAAAACTTTAAACAAAGAAGTGTTGATCAAACTTTTTTTTTTTGTGATCAGATCTGTGTTTTGAGAAGATACTAAGTGGAGAGGGATTGGAGGCAAGTGAAGCCCATCAAAACTTGTTACAAATTCCTAAGTGAGAGAAGATGAGAGCCAAAAAAAGACAATGGGCTTGAGAGGAAAGGACAAAGTACAGAGATTTGGGAAGACTGAATTAGCATGATGAGATCCTCTGTGAATGATAGGGTGAGCTCAGAATGGGAGGCTTGGGGACGGGAAGGAGCTGAGAATGACTCTACAATCCCATTTGAGAACTAGTTTTTAAGGCTAAGGGACCTAGGAGGAAAAGCAGACTTTGACCTGTAAATGAAAACTAATCGTGTATTTGCCTGAGCTCTGTTGATAGGCCAGGGCAGAAGCGGAAGAGGAGATGGAAATACAGCATTGGATCTTAGCAGAGAGGTAAGAGTTGGGAGCTCTCCACCTGAAGAAAAGATATAAGGGGAGTAAATGGAATCACCCAAGGACAGCAAGAGAAGAGGGGCTGAGGGCAGGACTTTGAGAAGTGACTACATTTACAGGAGGAGCAGAGAAAGAGGAGCCAACCAAAGATACTGAGAAAAATCATCTGAGAGAAAGAGAGTAGGAGGACCAGAGGAATGAAGTGTCACAGGAGCCAGGAAAGATGAGCTTTTGAGAAGAGTCAAATACGGCAGAGAAGTTAATGTGGGTGAGAACTGAGAAGAAAATGGCAAAATGAATTTTCGTCATAGGTGACCACCGGGAACGTGGCTTAGTGCAGTGCGTCTCAGACTTTAAGGAGCATGAGAATCCTCTAGAGCACTTATTAAAATACGGATTTCTGTCCCCCACTCCCAGAGTTTCCAATTCAACAGTTCTAGGGTGGGGTCTGGGAATTTGCATTTATTTCTTTTTCTGTTTTTTTCCCCCAAAGATGGGGTCTCACTATGTTTCCCAGGCTGGACTTAAACTCCTGGCCCCTCAAGGGATCCTTGGGCCTCAGCCTCTGCAGAAGGTGGGACTATAGGCCTGAGGGCTCCAGGAATTTGGATTTCTAACAACTTTCCAAAGATGCCAATGTTGCTGGTTTGGGTACTACACTTGACAACTATTGGCTCAGAGTATTGCTTCTCAGATTTTCAAATTATGGCACACACAGAAAATAATTTTTGTATGGAATACCAGAGTAAATGGAACCCAGGGCTCTGCCAGACTGCCCCAGGGCTGAGGGAAGAAATATCTCAGCACACAGCAGTGTACACTAACCAAACAGGTTGGGGAGGTTTGGCTGAGAGGGATAAAAGGGGAAAAAGTCAAATACCAAAATGTGAGTGGATCACTAGGCTGTCAAAGCAACAGAAATGGATTTTGCTTTCAAGAACAGGGACTCTCTTTCATCTTTGTATATCCAGCACCAAGTAAGTATCTAGCATATATAGGGACTCTGTATTTGTTAGAATAAATTAAATTAAGAAGTTTGGCTGAGAAGGAAAAGGGAGAAGTTGTTGTCTGCAGAAAATACAGAACCAACTGAACCAATACAGAAAATACAGAAATAAAGAAGAAAGAAACCCAGGTTTAAGAAGGCAGAAACATTTCTTTACCTATCCCTGACCAAGGAACTCCACCATTTCCTTAGTGAAGAGGGATTGGAAGACATCTCAGATTACATGGAGTTTATGGTGCATTTACGCTGACTTATGATAAACTGCATAGCTTTTAAACTATATATGTCCTATTGTCTGGTAGAGGTAAGACTTTAGAAACCTTCTGCCATTGTGCAAATCTCTTTATTAATTCACTTGCCAGTATTTAGTTAGAGTGTTTATTCTTAGGATAAGAAGATCTGAATATTCAGAGGAAGAGATTAAAGCGATTAAATGTATAAGAAACGTATACCACCTAATACCTTGTCTTGATTTTTATCTTTTATTGAAATGAATTCTCCCAATAAATTGTAAGCTCTCTGAGAGCAGAGGCTATAACTAATTCATCTTTTTTAGCCAGTGCCCTGTGCAGTGCCTGTTACTTAGTAGATAGTACACACACACTTTCTCTCTCTCTCTCTCTCTCTCTCTCTCTCTCTCATCTTCATTTTTAAGAAAGAAGGAAAGAATGAAAGGGAGAAGAAAGATGAGGAGGAAGAAAGAGAGGGAAAAGAAGAAAAAGAGGCACGGTGTTATATGTCATGGCCCCAGAAAATGTCCACGCCCTAATCCTTGGAACATGTGACTATGTTGTCTTACTCGGCAAAGGGACTTTGCAGATATGGTTAAGGTTAAAGACCTTGAGATGAAAATATTATCCTGGGTTATCTAGGCAGACTCAATCAAATCATACGAGTCCTTAAAAGTGGAAGAGGAAGACAGAAGAGCGAGTCAGAGATAAAGCCAAAGAAGGAGAGATTCAAACTATGAGAGGGACTCAAACCATGTTTGCTAGCTTTGAAACGGAGAAAGAAGGCCAGGAGCCCAGGAATACAGTTGCCACTAGAAGCTGGAGACCAACCCAGCTGGAGTTCATCAAGGACACAGGACATCAGTTCTGTAATCACAAGGAATTGAATGCAGCGCAACAACCCAAATGGGCAGGGAAACAAAACCTCCCCTCCAGCCTCTAGAAGGGAATGCAGACCCAGCAACACTGATTTTAGCCCAGTGAGACCCCTGTGGGAATTTCAACCTACAGAGCTGTAAGATAATAAATCTATGCCATTTAAGTCACTGTGTCCGTGGTAATTTATTATGGTAGTAACCAAAAACTAACATAGAGGGGCTGTTCTTGGTTGTAGTAAGGACATGTCTTTGCATTTCAACAGGAGCAAAAAGCAAAAAACAATATAGAGATATAGAAGACTGTTGAAAAACCAAAATCAGAAACTAGATGGCCTTTGCCTTTTAGTGAAATATAAGATCTAAATCTCTCCCTAACAGCATCTCTCTCTCTCTCTCTCTCTCTCTCTCTCTCATGCGCACGCACACACACACACACAGACACACACACACACACACCCCCCCCACAAGTGAATATCTGAGCTCAATCTTAAATAATTTCTTAGGATCCCTTTCCTTCCCTGGCATATCTTACTTCCAGTAAAAATAGCTTTATCTCTTTGATTGATTAGCTACTGTTGAGGAAGTCTTTCTTTGCTCTCCTATACAGTATTATCTGTCACAGGGAACACAACAAATGCCTAAGGTATAGGAGGAGAAAAGTAGAGAGGGGCCATCTCCCCCGGCAAGAGAAGAGAGCCTCTGGTGATGAGAATGCAGAGCCCACTAACAGAAGGAAAGAAAGTAAATAGACAGCAGAAACACAATCAAAATCACCCAGTCCTGGGATAGGAATGAGTCAGAAGATTCCAGGTAGACAGAAAATAGGATGGATGAATGGATGGATATGGATATAGATATAGTTAATGGTCAAAGGAACAAAGAAAGCTGCTGAACTCCACCATAAGGAACAATTTATATAGAGAGCCATGAAAGTTCAACTCTCCCTAGACTTGGGTGCAGATGGGCACAGGCCAGCATGTGAGCATATGCACATACACAATGACACTCATCACTCACAGAGTTTAAATCTTGTGATATCTCAAGGTCACTTCTAGGGACTAGAATTTAAAATATCTGTCTGGAGATCCTGTTCTTGGCCTGATCAACCTGTCTGAATAATCCTTGAACTTTATTCATTTTTCTTATTCCATTTCCATAGGCAGAATGTGGGCTCTAGGGTCAGAGAGGTACTCAGGACAAATCCCAGCTCAGCCACTTACCAGTTCTGTGACCTTGAGCAAGTCACTTAACCTCTCTATGCCACAGGGTCTTTTCCTAGAACAGAGGGATACTCATCATACCTGTCTCATAGGGTTGTAAAGAGAATTAATAAGTTTATGTGTGAAAAGCCAACTAATGGATAGCCCCTCTGCTCCTTCATAATTCATGCCCCCTGATATCTCATAACATCCTGTACTTCTCTGGTACAATAGCACACTACTTTTTAATTACCCATTTTCTTGTCTGTGTCACCTGGCTAGACCATAAGCTCCATGAAGGCAGGGACTGAATCTGTCTTGTTTCACTCTGCTATCCTCACCTTATCCCAAGTATTCAAATATTAGTGACGGAGTTGTACCTCTCACCTAGGTTATTAAATTCTTAGCATATAGGCATGGATGTTTAAAATATTTATCAGTACCTAGCTCTGTCCCTTTGGGCAAGTCATTTAAATTCTTTGGGTCCCCATTTTCTTTTCTGTTAAGTGACAGGGCTAGACTAGGTCATCTGTAAATTTGTTTTCAACTCTGCAGTTCTACAATTCTGTGCTTCATTTATACTTCTGGTCTCATCTGAAATAAATTGTTAAGCAGACATGTGTTTTTTGTACCAAAAAACACCTCGTGATTTGATAAAACCATTACTAGGATATTATCAACAGCTGTGGCAGATTGTTGACGTGATGGCCCTTCATTTGTTCACAGCTCTCTCTATCCATGACCTCTCTATCCATTCCACAGTACTCTCTCCCACCCTGACTCTAGGTTTAGCTACGTAACTTGCTTTGGCCTACAGGACAATAGCAAACAGGATGCAAGTAGACTTGAAAAGCACTTACAAATTGGGGCTTGCTTTCTCTTGCCACTCTTGGAATACTGTAGCTTCCTCATGAGGAACCCTGCACTAACTTGCTTCATGAATGAAAACATTTGATCCAGTCCCCTCTATTGTACCAACCCACAGCCAGTCTGCTGCCAGACATGTGAGTGAGGTCATATTAGATAATCTAGCCACCAGCCAATCCACCAGCTGACTGTTGATATAAGAGTGAGCCCAGCCAAGATTAGCTAAACTAGCTCCAAACTAGAAGAATTGCCCAACTGACTCACAGAATTATGACCTAATAAATGGTTGTTGTTTTAAACCACTAAGTTTTAGGATGTTTTATTACACAGCAAAAGCTCACTGATACCTCATGGAGTAGCCCAAATTTTAGCTCTCTTCCTTGAACACCAACTATTTTTAATTTACCCCTCCCAACTTCATTTCTAGTACCAAAGAGCAAAACTGACAAAGGCAACTAAATGAAATCTGGACTCTATTAGAAAGTTTACTTGTGAGAATCTGAATCCAACAGCATGTCAAAAAAGTTAATCCACCATGATTAAGTAGGCTTTATTCTTGGGATGCAAGTTTGGTGTAACATATGTGAGTCAATAAATATGATCCATCACATAAAGAGGACTAAAAACAAAAACCACATGATCATCTCAATAGATGCAGAAAAGCCTTTCAATAAAATTCAACATCCCTTCATGTTAAAAACAAAAGAAAACAAAACAAAAACCCTCAACAAACCAGGCATCAAAAGTGCATACCTCAAAATAATAAGAGCTATCTATTTCAAACCCATAGCCTACGTCATACTGGATGGGCAAAAGCTGGAAGCTTTCCCCTTGAAAGCTGGAACAAGACAGTGATGCCCACTCTCACCACTCCTATCCAACATAGTACTAGAAGTCCTAGCCAGAGCAATCAG
Source organism: Pongo abelii (assembly GCF_028885655.2). NCBI lineage: Eukaryota > Metazoa > Chordata > Mammalia > Primates > Hominidae > Pongo > Pongo abelii. The sequence goes on along the minus strand of NC_071985.2, from coordinate 67,156,987 downwards.
GCAAGAGAAAGAAATAAAAGGCATCCAAATAGAAATAGAGGATATCTCTCTTCACAGACAATATAATACTATACCTAGAAAACTCCAGTCTTTGCCCAAAGGCTCCTAAATCTAATAAACAACTTCAGCAAAGTTTCAGGATACAAAGCCAATGTGTGAAAATTAGTAGTTAGCATTTCTTTCTTTTTTTTTTTTTTTTTGAGACAGAGTCTTGCTCTGTTGCCCAGGCTGGAGTGCAGTAGCACAATCTCAATTCACTGCCACCTCTGCTTCCTGGGTTCAAGCGATTCTCCTGCCTCAGCCTCCTGAGTAGCTGGGATTACAGGCACGTGCCACCATGCCAGCTAATTTTTGTATTTTTAGTAGAGACAGGCTTTCAGCATGTTGGTCAGGCTGGTCTCGAACCCCTGAGCTCGTGATCTGCCCACCTCGGCCTCCCAAAGTGCTGGGATTACAGGCATGAACCATCGGACCCAGCAGTTAGTAGCATTTCTATACACCAATAATGTCCAAGCTGAGAACCAAATCAACAATGCAATCCCATTTACAATAGCCACAAAAAGAATAAAATATCTAGGAATTTAACTAACCAGGGAGGTGAAAGATCTCTACAATAGGAATTACAAAACACTACTGAAAGAAATCATAGATGACACAAACAAATGGAAAAACATTCCATGCTCATGGATAGGAAGAATCAATATTGTTAAAATAACCACACTGATGAAAGCTATTTACAGATTCAGTGCTATACCTATCAAACTACCATTGATATTTTTCACAGAATTAAAAAAAATTTTTAAATTCATTTGGAACCAAAAGAGAGCCAAATAGTCAAAGCAATCCTAAGCGTAAAAAAAAAAAAAAAAAAAGCTGGAGGTATCACACTACCCAACTTCAAACTGTACAAGGCCACAGTACATAAAACAGCATGGTCCTGGTACAAAAATAGACACATAGACCAATAGAACAGGTTAGAGAACCCAGAAATAAAGCTGCACACCCACAACCTTCTGATCTTTGACAAAGCCCACAAAAACAAGCAATGGGGAAAGGATTCCCTATTCAGTAAATGCTGCTGGAATAACTGACTGACCATATACAGAAGATTGAAACCAGACTCCTTTCTTACACCATATACAAAAATCAACCAATGTGGATTAAAGACTTAAATATAAAACCTAAAACTATAAACACCCTTGGAGAAAATCTAGGAAATATCATTCTGGGCATTGGCCAAGGCAAATACTTTATGGGTAAGACTCCAAAAGCAATTACAACAAAAACAAAAATAGACAAGTGAGGCCTAATTAAAGAGCTTCTACACAGCAAAAGCAACTATCAACAGGATAAACAGAAACCTAAAGAATGGGAGAAAATATTTGCAAACTATGCATCCAACAAAGGTTTAATATCTGGAACCTATAAGGAACATAAACGAATTTACAAGAAAAAACAATCCTATTAAAAAATGGGCAAAGGACATGAACAGACACTTTTCAAAAGAAGACATACACGTGGCTGACAAGCATATGAGAAAATGCTCAACATCACTAATCATTAGAGAAATACAAATCAAAACCACAATGAGATACCATCTCACACCAGTCAGAATGGCTATTATTAAGACATCAAAAAAATAATAGATGTTAGCAACATTGTGGAGAAAAGGGAACACTTACACACAATTGGTGGGAGTGTAAATTAGTTCAGCCACTGTGGAAAGCCATCTGGAGATTTCTCAAAGAACTTAAGACAGAATTACCATTTGACCCAGCATTTTCATTGTTTGGTATATACCGAAATGAATATAAATCATTCCACCATAAAGACACATGAACATGTGTGTTCATTGCAGCACTATTCACAATAGCAAAGACATGGAATTAACCTAGACACGCATCAATGGGTGGACTGGATAAAGAAAATGTGGTACATGTACACCATTGAATACTACACAGCTATTAAAAAATGAGATCATGGCCTCTGCAGCAACATGGAAGGTGCTGGAGGTCATTATCGTAAGCAAATTAATGCAGGAACAAAAAAACCAAGTGCCACATGTTCTCAATTATAAGTAGGTGCTAAACATTGAGTACACATGAACATAAAGAGAAGAACAAAGACACAGGGCCGTATTTGAGAGTGGAGGGTGGGAGGAGAGTGAGGATAGTATCCAGTACCCTACTGGGTACTGTGCTTATTACATGGGTGACAAAATTACCTGTACACCAAACCCCCATGACACAGTTTACCTATATAATAAACCTTCGCATGTACCCCTGAACCTAAAATAAAATGTGGAAAGAAAAAAAAAAAGAAAGTTTACTTTATTTGTTTCTTCTGAAATCTTGGTCAACCTTTCTTTACCTCAGGATGGTAAATTTTTTTGAATATGTTTATTAAATTACACCTATCCTGACATCTCCCACTTATCTAATACAGCTTTGCAAGCTAACTCTCTGCCAGCTATTTTGCCCAAATGTCTAATCTTCCCAAAGGAAGTGCTTAGTCTTGGAGAGAAGGAGCCGTCCTTCTTTGTCCTTCACAGTGTCCATTGTGGCCTTTCTTTCTGTGATTTCCAGACTTGTAAAGCTTGGCCTAGTCAACTTTTTAAAAATTCCAATGCAGCATCCACAGGATCATCAATTGTTTATTTTTCCAAGTAAGAACATTAAAAAATGCTTATCTATGGCTGGGCATGGTGGCTCACGCCTGTAATCCCAGCACTTTGGGAGGCCGAGGTGGGAAGATCACTTGAGGTCAGGAGTTTGGGACCAGCCTGGCCAACATGGTGAAACCCTGTCTCTACTAAAAATACAAAAAATTAGCCAGATGTGGTGGCACACACCTGTAATCCCAGCTACTTGGGAGGCCAAGGCATGAGAATCACTTGAACCCAGGAGACAGAGGTTGCAGTGAACTGAGATAGAGCCACTGCACTCCAGCCTGGGTAATAGAGCAAGACTTCTACTCAAAAAAAAAAAAGTTATCTACTATTGCCATCACTTTATAAAATAAAGAAAATTTTAATGTCAGAAAAGTATGAAACACATAATTGCAGAATGAAGGATAAGTCTTCACACAAAAGCACAGCTGGTGAACTTGCACCCACATAGGTACACAGAAATTGATATGAAGAAACATATACACACTACACTGCATTGGGTTGTTGTTTTTTTCTCTCATTTTTCTGTGTTCAGTGATGACTTTTTCTTTGACTGCTACCTATAGATAGACCGTATTTGGGAATCACTGGCCTACATCATTGCATACATGAAACAATAACTGAGAATACCAGAAGACCACAATCAGAAAAGGTATTTGGCAAGAACACCTAAGAAATATCTTAGCATTCATAACTTCTGCTAAAGCAGTGAGTCTTTTTTCATATTGACTCTGGAAACCTACACTGGAAAAGGCTTTGGTCCCTCCTACCGCTGCAGCAGATCCAAGTAAGACAAGTTTTCGGCGCCACAAAAAATGGACATGTAATAAATAGCCACAACTCACATTTTGCAGAACACTTTGAAGAAAAACAAACCTTCCTCCATTTTAGCACACTCAGAGCTATTGGAGCTCAGGAATCCTATTGAAGGGGACTCTGCAGGCCAAATCTAAATTTTGAGCCACTGTAAAACTATTGCAATCACTTAAAAAAAAATTAAGAGATAGGGTCTTGCTATGTTGCCCAGGCTGGATTCGAACCCCTGGGCTCAAGCAAATCTCCCACCTCAGCCTTCTGAGTAGCTGGGACTACAGGCACATGCTGATGCACCTGGCTCTACAATTGCTCTTAGCCATTTAAGAAAGTATTTCCTCTAACCCAGGCTAATACCTGATATGAACAGCAAGGGATACAGAAGTGGTCGACAGACAATGCAGAAGCAAGATAAAACAGAACAGCCATTTCCTAGTGCGTACCAACTGCATCATTTACTCGGTCTTTAGAGAGGAGAGATTGGAGGTCAATACACTACAGCTTAAAGTACATGTGCATATGCTTAAGATAAATATTGGGTTATATACATTCTGTATCTGGTAGATGTGGAATTTCAAAACTTCCACAGAATCGTGCACCTACACCTGCCCATTTACAAGCTTCTGCACCCATATACAGTGCTCAATATAAATTTTGATTAAAGGATGAATGAATCTCTAAACTTTCTGCTGGGGAGAGGATTTATTAATTTAATTAACATATTTATTTTGTACCTTTTATAGGCCTGACATTGTGCTAAGGATATATTTGCTAGGGCTACTCCCACAAAAGAAACAATCTTGGTTTCTTCTCTAGTTCTCGTTCTCCCTACCCTGCCTCTGTCCCTCTGTAAGAACCCATCCAATTTAGGAATTCACCAACTACTCAACTTTTAGACATCCCAAAGCCATTCTCAACAATCGCCCTCCAAGCCTCTCTTTTGTTTCTGAACTGCTATTGCTCCAAACCTAGTCTCTCTCTAGCTTTTTTATTTTTTATTTTATTTTATTTTATTTTATTTTTGAGATAGACTCTGGCTCAATAACTGCTCAGAGACTTATTGTATGTCTGGCTCTGTCACCCAGTCTGGAATGTAGTGTCATGATCTTGGCTCACTGCAACCTCTGCCTCCTGGGTTCAAGTGATTCTCATGCCCCAGCCTCCCGAGTAGCTGGGATTACAGGCACCCACCACTACACCTGGCTAATTTTTGTATTTTTAGTAGAGATGGGATTTCACCATGTTCACCAGGCCGTTCTCAAACTCCTGACCTCAAGTGATCTATCCTGCCCCAGCCTCTCAAAGTGCTGGGATTATAGGCGTGAGCCACCATGCCCAGCCTCTGTTTAACTTTAAACCTTGGATCTGGTGCCCTGATTTCACTCCTGTCTTTGTGCCTTGTAGCTATTGCTGTGTAACCACTCAAAAGCTTTGTGGCCTCAAATAATCATCATTTGTTATTGATCATGAATCTCTGAGTCATTTAGCTGATTTGGCTTATCTGGGGCAGGCTTGGTTGATCTTTGCTGGGCTGGCTTATGAACCTGAAGGGAGTTGGTGGATCAGCCGAGACTGGTTGGTCTAGAATGCTCTCACTCACGTGCCTGACATTTGGCTGTCTGCTGGCTAGGGTGCTAGGGGTGGCTGGGCCACATGTTTCTTATCATCTGTCTGGCTAAGCAAGCTTTTCTATTTTTATGGCAGAAGTAGGAGTCCCAAGAGAAACAGCAGAAGTGCAAAGACAATTTCAAGCCCAGGTTTGGTTCTAATGCAACCTCACTCTGCCACATTTTACTGGCCAACCCAAGCCACAAAGCCAGCCCAGATTCAAGAGGCAGAGAAACTCCACATCTTGATGAGAAAAGTTGCAGTCATGTTATAAAGGCATGGATATGGGGAGAGGTAGAGAATTGGGGCCATTTTAATGCTGAATCTACCACAGTCTTAGTACTTGAATTTATTTCTGGAGTTTGAAACTCTTGACTCTTCCTGTTGATATCAGACCTGGCTCATGTCTCTGACTTTTCCAACCCTGCTACCTCAGGTAAGAATCTCCACTCAATTTTCACCCCTTAAGGGGCACCCTCTGAAGCCAGCCCCTTGCTAACAAGAAGGAAACTCAGACCCCGTCCATGAATCAGTTCCCTTATTCTTAAGTAATCTTTCTCTTGTCTTGAATAAAAGAACCCCTTCAGTTATTGTTAAAAATAGATATCTGAACCAGGCTGAACTCCGGCTGACAACTGTAATCAAAATTCTGATACCCAGAGAGGGCAGACCACATAAGAAGAACCCTTACAAGATGCTACCGTAACAAGGCTGAATCCTTATTGAAAGACAGAAATAAAATAGTGTATTTTCTCAATTCTAAAACACTTTTTTTTTCACATTTTCACATTTCTAAAGCTGAGATGTCTTATAATCAGTGTGTATCTATAATGTGGTAAGGTTGGTGACTATCCCTCACCCCAGCCAATCCTCCTGAAAAAATAAAGCTGAATTAAAAACATAATTCATCTTTCAATTGATAGAATCTTGTAACTGTGGTGGGCCACCACTCTTCGTGGCAAATGCCAGTTGAGTGCTTACTAGAATGATTTAAACTGAAGCAGGAGAAAAGTAAAGCCATGAGAACTGGTAGAGCTTCCAAAATCTTCGGTGTGTTAATGTCTCCAATTCAGGGACTTAGAGAGAATACTAGCAATACCAGGCAGGATGACACCAACAGGCGATTGCTGTCCTCCCTTGACTTTTTCTAGAATGATGATTATTGAAAGGGAACAGATGTGAGTTTCCCCTGTTTCTCCCTTCCCCTGCTATCCTCTGGCACAGTGGCTGCTGGCCACTAGAATGGAGAGAAAGGTAAAATCAAGGAGAAGAAAGAAGCCAAAGCCACAAACCGGTTGGTGGTCTTTCTGTAAGGAGCTGGCATCATCTGGTCATTGCTTGATTTGTTTCATTTGGTTGGTTTCTTTTATTGTGTCCATCATAGTAGTTAAGCAGGCAGGCTCTAGAATCAGACTGCCTTGATTTAAATCCCAGCTCTGCTATTTTAAAGTGCTGTGACTTTAGGCAAGTAATAACCCTGCCGTGCCTCAGTTTCTGCATCTGTAAAACAGGGGTCAAAAATTAGTTGATATTTGTACACTTACAATAATATCTGCCACATAGAAACATGAAATAATTTGTTATTATTGCCTTCTACTTGAAATTCCCTTGGAGAAGAAGAATCTCCTTTCTCTGGAAAGCCAAATATAATTCCTTAAAGTCCTAGAAGCAACCTTAAGTCCCTCCCTGATGCTTATTTTCCCCCTAAGATTAAAGCCACATAGCCCTTTCCCCAAGATGTTTGCTTTTTTGTGGGTGAAAAAAATCAGCAACATTATCGGGATGAGAGTGAATTTGCTATTGAGCATATTCCTTTTTTGGTGTTCAAAACTCCACCAGTCCTAAGAAAAGGGCAGAGTTGCCCCAGCTAGAGTCAGGTGCTTATCATCATTTTGTTTAACCTTGAAATAATTCTTACTTCGTAAGCACAGAATTCACTGCATAAATTAGACCAAGGGGAATTAGAACAATGTGTGTGTAACTGTGTGCACACATGTCTCTGTAATGAATATGGAGTTACATATATTCAGCACGTGTGTGTAAGCGCCCAGAGACTTACTGTATGCCTGAAAAATAGAGCCCAAAGAGGCATAAAGCTATTTATTTGGAAGAAATTAGACTGTTTTATATGATTCTGAAAAGGTTAAGGCAGAAGATAGGTGGCTGCGTAGAGGGAGTTATGACTTGCGCATTTTGATTCATCTTTTCTTATTAAAAGCCGCCTCTCCAGCTGCTGTACTTTCATCACCCTGCATGCCTCCATCCCTGGGCCAGAGGGGTTTCCACATCACCACAGAGGCAGGCCTTCCTTCATTTTATTTATGCCATTTGGGATTAAACATATTGAAAAGGGGCCATGGCTAAATGGGTGTTTCTCGCCTGGCTCGGTACTGAGAAATCAAAGAAGGAGCTTCATGGTGTATGTGGAAGGGGATGGAGTGTAGAGAGGAGGAGGTGGTTTCTGCAGACAGGCAGCTCTTCCCATCTACCCAGGAGCAAAGATTAGTTCCCAGGGACCAGGCCTCAGTGGCAGGGGGCCAAGGAAAGCAGGCCCAAGGCCTTTCCTAACTCTTAGACCCCACGGATTGGCACATGCCACGGGGAAAGTGAAAAACATTTTACAAAACAGGCTAGGCACGTGCCACATGGCTGTGTCCTTAGAAACTTCCACACAGATCCCTGTTGGAGGCTCTTCTCCCTGTGCTGTGGCTCCCCAAAGCCTGCTTCGTTGCTGCAGGGACCTTAAGAATCCGAGGGGATTCACAGAGCCCTAGGGATTGCAACGGGATTACCGGGGAGGGATACAGGCAAAATCCCCTGAGAGGCCTGCAACGTGCTGCAAGCCTGGGGCCTTCCTGGCAGGATGGATATCTCTATTCCTGGAGTCAAAAGTTCTGGGATCTGCAGAAAGGGATCCCTCGGGGACTATAATGAATGCCGTGTTCCAGCAGTGCCAGCTCGGTTCAGCTGCTTGATTAATGACATATGAGAGGGCTCACGGCAAATTTAACAGGAGGGCGCACCCTCACACAGTGCCTGCCCTGGATAAGATCCGGCACTTCACACCCTACAGGAGACTGCAGAGGGGCTCACAGGACTCCTTTCCGAGCTCTGGATCCCGGGCGAAGCCTGTAAAGAGCCAGCCTGGGTCTCAGGTTCTGAGTCTTGAGTGCGTAACAATGCGCCCCAGAGCCTGCCGAGGGGAGGACTAGCTCCATCTGCTCCTTCCCAGTTCTCGGCTCCGGCGAGGGGGAGGGGGATCCCTCGGCGGTTAGGCCGGGTCCTGCACGGTTATTGGCTGACACATTTTCAAAGCTACTCTCAAAGGCTTTTATGAAAATGCTGTTGCCGGGCAGCAGCTGAAGCCATTTGCCCTAGAAAATGGATGGAAGCAGGTGTAACCACTCACCCCAACATGACCCCCAAAACATTCCCCGCGACACACACGCTAGTCTATAGTGTGTAACTTTGTCCCTGTATATTTCAATAAGCGCACCAATCTGACACCTCAGCATTCCTCCCCGAAAACGTAACCATGAGCATTGTTCTTCCTGGTTTCTCTTTCAAGAGAAAGGAGGTGCCAGTCCAGGGTGGTATTCCAAGAGACACCCCAGGTTCAGCCTCGGGCTTCCTCTGGCGGCAGAAGACACAGAGTGCATCTTCCGTCTTCTAATTCCCATAGCTTTCAGGAGATAGCAGAATTGCTGGAAGTCATGAGTGTCTTAGAAAGACTGAATGCTTTTTGTTAGAGTTCTCATTCTACTAAGTACACAAAACCGAACAGCATTTAAAAATTAATGCAATGTCTAATTTTTGTTAACTGATGAAATTTTATATTTCAAAGTGCTTTGAATTTGAAGCTTTGTATTCAAAAGGACTCTCACAATCATCTAATTTGATCATCATGATAGTCCAGTGGACTACTTACATTGGAGGAAATTGAGACACCAGAAAAAAGTAATTATTTAAGGATTCATCATGTGTAACATAGCAGAACTGGCACTCAAGTGCAAGTTTTCCAAATCCCAGTCCAATATTCTAAGCTTCCCCATTGTAATGAATGAGTTACATATATTATGAATCATTGTAACAAATTATCATATAAATTTACCCAACATGTTTGTCATGTTTTCTTGAGAAGGTGTTAAATGTGTCAAATGTGACATTTAAGTCCTCTTCTTCACCTACTTGTAGCTCCGCCCCAAATGAGGCAAATAAGTGAAATTAATGGCATGGGGCGGAATAGCGGGGTTTTGAGTTGGTGGACAATAGGCAACCATTGCATTTCTTTGAGCAGAATTGTGACATCATAAATCAGCATTTTAGGAAAACTCATTGGACAGCAGGCATCAGATGACTTCTGTGACTTCCTAAGTAGATATTACATGTATCCATGACTTCCTAAAGAAATTCAGTTCTTCAATATTGTTATCCAACCCCTAAGTGATAATAACAATGGGAATTTCAGGCCAGGTCAAAGGCACAGGCCACTGAGAGATGACTCCAGAGAAAAGGCAGGGCGGAGTTATCAGCTCCCTTGAGTCATATCCATGTCCAGCTTTCCTTTGAGACAAATGTAACTTTTTATCCCTTAAATGCAACTGTTTGTCCCTTAAGGAGTACCGTAAGGGAGGTTCTTACACCACTTAGATCAGAGGTAGGCACTACTGGGAGAAGTTAAGATTATAGGGTTGGTCTCAAGGTTACTCTTTAAATGCAGTCCTGTATCCAGCAGCCTGGAAAACTGAATGCTATTCAGGAAGCAGGACCACCAGCTAAGTAGGCAGAGGCAAAGGAATCCTTCTTAGTGGCCCAGTCAATCCTTGAGCTGAAATTCTTGAGCTGCCATCTACCCTTGGATCTTCCCTTCTTCACTGCTGGGGTTCTCTACTTTTAAACTATTTGCTTTTTATGAAAAAATGCTCCCCATCACTAATCATCAGAGAAATGTAAATAAAAACCAAATGAAATACCATCTCACACAAGTCAGAACGGCTACTATTAAAAAGTTAAAAAACAACAGATGCTGGTGAGGCTGCAGAGGAAAAAGTAACACTTACATACTATTGGTGAGAATGTAAATTAGTTCAGCCACCATGGAAAACAGTTTGGAGGTTTCTCAAAGAACTTAAAACAGAGGAGCCAAGATGGCCGAATAGGAACAGCTCCGGTCTACAGCTCCCAGTGTGAGCGACGCAAAAGACGGGTGATTTCTGCATTTCCATCTGAGGTACCGGGTTCATCTCACAAGGGAGTGCCAGACAGTGGGCGCAGGTCAGTGGGTGCGCACACCGTGCATGAGCCGAAGAAGGGCGAGGCATTGCCTTACTCGGGAAGCGCAAGGGGTCAGGGAGTGCCCTTTCCTAGTCAAAGAAAGGGGTGACAGACGGCACCTGGAAAATCGGGCCACTCCCACCCTAATACTGCGCTTTTCCGACGGGCTTAAAAAACGGCACACCAGGAGATTATATCCCACACCTGGCTCAGAGGGTCCTACCCCCACGGAGTCTCGCTGATTGCTAGCACAGCAGTCTGAGATCAAACTGCAAGGCAATAGTGAAGCTGGGGGAGGGGCGCCCGCCATTGTCCAGGCTTGCTTAGGTAAACAAAGCAGCCAGGAAGCTCGAACTTGGTGGAGCCCACCACAGCTCAAGGAGGCCTACCTGCCTCTGTAGGCTCCACCTCTGGGGGCAGGGCACAGACAAACAAAAACACAGCAGTAACCTCTGCAGACTTAAATGTCCCTGTCTGACAGCTTTGAAAAGAGCAGTGGTTCTCCCAGCATGCAGCTGGAGATCTGAGAACGGGCAGACTGCCTCCTCAAGTGGGTCCCTGACCCCTGACCCCCGAGCAGCCTAACTGGGAGGCACCCCCCAGCAGGGGCATACTGACACCTCACAAGGCCGGCCGGGTACTCCAACAGACCTTCAGCTGAGGGTCCTGTCTGTTAGAAGGAAAACTAACAAACAGAAAGGACATCCACACCAAAAACCCATCTGTACATCACCATCATCAAAGACCAAAAGTAGATAAAACCACAAAGATGGGGAAAAAACAGAGCAGAAAAACTGGAAACTCTAAAAAGCAGAGCACCTCTCCTCCTCCGAAGGAACGCAGTTCCTCACCAGCAAAGGATCAAAGCTGGACGGAGAATGACTTTGATGAGCTGAGAGAAGAAGGCTTCAGACGATCAAATTACTCCGAGCTACGGGAGGATATTCAAACCAAAGGCAAAGAAGTTGAAAACTTTGAAAAAAAATTTAGAAGAATGTATAACTAGAATAACCAATACAGAGAAGTGCTTAAAGGAGCTGATGGAGCTGAAAACCAAGGCTCGAGAACTACGTGAAGAATGCAGAAGCCTCAGGAGCCGATGCGATCAAATGGAAAAAGGGTATCAGTGATGGAAGATGAAATGAATGAAATGAAGCGAGAAGGGAAGTTTAGAGAAAAAAGAATAAAAAGAAACAAGCAAAGCCTCCAAGAAATATGGGACTATGTGAAAAGACCAAATCTACATCTGATTGGTGTACCTGAAAGTGACAGGGAGAATGGAACCAAGTTGGAAAACACTCTGCAGGATATTATCCAGGAGAACTTCCCCAATCTAGCAAGGCAGGCCAACATTCAGATTCAGGAAATACAGAGAACGCCACAAAGATACTCCTTGAGAAGAGCAACTCCAAGACACATAATTGTCAGATTCACCAAAGTTGAAATGAAGGAAAAAATGTTAAGGGCAGCCAGAGAGAAAGGTCAGGTTACCCTCAAAGGGAAGCCCATCAGACTAACAGTGGATCTCTTGGCAGAAACTCTACAAGCCAGAAGAGAGTGGGGGCCAATATTCAACATTCTTAAAGGAAAGAATTTTCAACCCAGAATTTCATATCCAGACAAACTAAGCTTCATAAGTGAAGGAGAAATAAAATACTTTACAGACAAGCAAATGCTGAGAGATTTTGTCACCATCAGGCCTGCCCTAAAAGAGCTCCTGAAGGAAGCGCTAAACATGGAAAGGCACAACCGGTACCAGCCGCTGCAACATCATGCCAAAATGTAAAGACCATCAAGACTAGGAAGAGACTGCACCAACTAACCAGCAAAATAACCAACTAACATCATAATGACAGGATCAAATTCACACATAACAATATTAACTTTAAATGTAAATGGACTAAATGCTCCAATTAAAAGACACAGACTGGCAAATTGGATAAAGACTCAAGACCCATCAGTGTGCTATATTCAGGAAACCCATCTCACGTGCAGTGACACACATAGGCTCAAAATAAAAGGATGGAGGAAGATCTACCAAGCAAATGGAAAACAAAAAAAAGGCAGGGGTTGCAATCCTAGTCTCTGATAAAACAGACTTTAAACCAACAAAGATCAAAAGAGACAAAGAAAGCCATTACATAATGATAAAGGGATCAATTCAACAAGAAGAGCTAACTATCCTAAATATATATGCACGCAATACAGGAGCAGCCAGATTCATAAAGCAAGTCCTGAGTGACCTACAAAGAGACTTAGACTCGAACACATTAATAATGGGAGACTTTAACACCCCACTGTCAACATTAGACAGATCAACGAGACAGAAAGTCAACAAGGATACCCAGGAATTGAACTCAGCTCTGCACCAAGTGAAACTAATAGACATCTACAGAACTCTCCACCCCAAATCAACAGAATATACATTTTTTTCAGCACCACACCACACCTATTCCAAAATTGACCACATACTTGGAAGTAAAGCTCTCCTCAGTAAATGTAAAAGAACAGAAATTATAACAAACTATCTCTCAGATCACAGTGCAATCAAGCTAGAACTCAGGATTAAGAATCTCACTCAAAACCGCTCAACTACGTGGAAACTGAACAACCTGCTCCTGAATGACTACTGGGTACATAACGAAATGAAGGCAGAAATAAAGATGTTCTTTGAAACCAACGAGAACCAAGACACAACATACCAGAATCTCTGGGATGCATTCAAAGCAGTGTGTAGAGGGAAATTTATAGCACTAAATGCCCATAAGAGAAAGCAGGAAAGATCCAAAATTGACACCCTAACATCACAATTAAAAGAACTAGAAAAGCAAGAGCAAACATTCAAAAGCTAGCAGAAGGCAAGAAATAACTAAAATCAGAGCAGAACTGAAGGAAATAGAGACACAAAAAACCTTTCAAAAAATTAATGAATCCAGGAGCTGGTTTTTTGAAAGGATCAACAAAATTGATAGACTGCTAGCAAGATTAATAAAGAAAAAAAGAGAGAAGAATCAAATAGATGCAATAAAAAATGATAAAGGGGATATCACCATGGATCCCACAGAAATACAAACTACCATCAGAGAATACTACAAACACCTCTATGCAAATAAACTAGAAAATCTAGAAGAAATGGATAAATTCCTCGACACATACACTCTCCCAAGACTAAACCAGGAAGAAGTTGAATCTCTGAATAGACCAATAACAGGAGCTGAAATTGTGGCAATAATCAATAGCTTACCAACCAAAAAAAGTCTAGGAGCAGATGGATTCACAGCCGAATTGTACCAGAGGTACAAGGAGGAACTGGTACCATTCCTTCTGAAACTATTCCAATCAATAGAAAAAGAGGGAATCCTCCCTAACTCATTTGATGAGGCCAGCATCATCCTGATACCAAAGCTGGGCAGAGACACAACCAAAAAAGAGAATTTTAGACCAATATCCTTGATGAACATTGATGCAAAAATCCTCAATAAAATACTGGCAAACCAAATCCAGCAGCATATCAAAAAAGTTTATCCACCATGATCAAGTGGGCTTCATCCCTAGGATGCAAGGCTGGTTCAATATACACAAAACAATAAATGTAATCCAGCATATAAACAGAACCAAAGACAAAAACCACATGATTATCTCAATAGATGCAGAAAAGGCCTTTGACAAAATTCAACAACGCTTCATGCTAAAAACTCTCAATAAATTAGGTATTGATGGGATGTATCTCAAAATAATAAGAGCTATCTATGACAAACCCACAGCCAATATCATACTGAATGGGCAAAAACTGGAAGCATTCCCTTTGAAAACTGGCACAAGACAGGGATGCCCTCTCTCACCACTCCTATTCAACATAGTGTTGGAAGTTTTGGCCAGGGCAATTAGGCAGGAGAAGGAAATCAAGGGTATTCAATTAGGAAAAGAGGAAGTCAAATTGTCCCTGTTTGCAGATGACATGATTGTATATCTAGAAAACCCCATCGTCTCAGCCCAAAATCTCCTTAAGCTGATAAGCAACTTCAGCAAAGTCTCAGGATACAAAATCAATGTACAAAAATCACAAGCATTCTTATACACCAATAACAGACAAACAGAGAGCCAAATCATGAGTGAACTCCCATTCACAATTGCTTCAAAGAGAATAAAATACCTAGGAATCCAACTTACAAGGGACGTGAAGGACCTCTTCAAGGAGAACTACAAACCACTGCTCAAGGAAATAAAAGAGGATACAAACAAATGGAAGAACATTCCATGCTCATGGGTAGGAAGAATCAATATCGTGAAAATGGCCATACTGCCCAAGGTAATTTACAGATTCAATGCCATCCCCATCAAGCTACCAATGACTTTCTTCACAGAATTGGAAAAAACTACTTCAAAGTTCATATGGAACCAAAAAAGAGCCCGCATCGCCAAGTCAATCCTAAGCCAAAAGAACAAAGCTGGAGGCATCACACTACCTGACTTCGAACTATACTACAAGGCTACAGTAACCAAAACAGCATGGTACTGGTACCAAAACAGAGATATAGATCAATGGAACAGAACAGAGCCGTCAGAAATAACACCACATATCTACAGCTATCTGATCTTTGACAAACCTGAGAAAAACAAGAAATGGGGAAAGGATTCCCTATTTAATAAATGGTGCTGGGAAAACTGGCTAGCCATATGTAGAAAGCTGAAACTGGATCCGTTCCTTACACCTTATACAAAAATCAATTCAAGATGGATTAAAGACTTAAACGTTAGACCAAAAACCATAAAAACCCTAGAAGAAAACCTAGGCATTACCATTCAGGACATAGGTATGGGCAAGGACTTCATGACTAAAACACCAAAAGTAAAGGCAACAAAAGCCAAAATTGACAAATGGGATCTAATTAAACTAAAGAGCTTCTGCACAGCAAAAGAAACTACCATCAGAGTGAACAGGCAACCTACAGAATGGGAGAAAATTTTCACAACCTACTCATCTGACAAAGGGCTAATATCCAGAATCTACAATGAACTCCAACAAATTTACAAGAAAAAAACAAACAACCCCATCAAAAAGTGGGCGAAGGACACGAACAGACACTTCTCAAAAGAAGACATTTATGCAGCCAAAAAACACATGAAAAAATGCTCACCATCACTGGCCATCAGAAAAATGCAAATCAAAACCACAATGAGATACCATCTCACACCAGTTAGAATGGCAATCATTAAAATGTCAGGAAGCAACAGGTGCTGGAGAGGATGTGGAGAAATAGGAACACTTTTACACTGTTGGTGGGACTGTAAACTAGTTCAACCCTTGTGGAAGTCAGCGTGGCCATTCCTCAGGGATCTAGAACTAGAAATACCATTTGACCCAGCCATCCCATTACTGGGTATATACCCAAAGGACTATAAATCATGCTGCTATAAAGACACATGCACACGTATGTTTATTGCAGCATTATTCACAATAGCAAAGACTTGGAACCAACCCAAATGTCCAACAATGATAGACTGGATTAAGAAAATGTGGCACATATACACCATGGAATACTATGCAGCCATAAAAAATGATGAGTTCATGTCCTTTGTAGGGACATGGATGAAATTGGAAATCATCGTTCTCAGTAAACTATCACAAGAACGAAAAACCAAACACCGCATCTTCTCACTCATAGATGGGACTTGAACAATGAGAACACATGGACACAGGAAGGGGAACATCACACTCTGGGGACTGTTGTGGGGTGGGAGGAGGGGGGAGGGATAGCATTGGGAGATATACCTAATGCTAGATGAGGAGTTAGTGGGTGCAGCACACCAGCATGGCACATGTATACATATGTAACTAACCTGCACATTGCACACATGTACTCTAAAACCTAAAGTATAATAATAATAAATAAATAAATAAATAATAAAAAAATAAAATAAAATAAAATAAAAGAACTTAAAACAGAGCTGCCATTTGACCCAGCAATCCCATTACTGGGTATATACCTAAAGGAAAATAAATCATTCTACTAAAAAGGCATTGTGCTATTCACAGTAGCAAAGACAAGGACTCAACCCAGGTGCCCATCAATGTTGGGTTGGATAAAGAAAATGTGGTACATATACACCATGGAATACTGCGTAGCCATAAAAAGAACAAAATCATGTCCTTTGCAGCAACATGGATGTGGCTGGAGGCCATAATCCTAAGCAAATTAACCCAGGAACAGGAAACCAAATACCACATAAACATTGGGTACTCATGGAAATAAAGATGGCAAGAATTGAAAAGATGACTAGATTAGGGAGGAAGTAAGGGGGGCAACAGTTGAAAAACTATTGGATACTATGCTCAGTACCTGGGTGACAGGATCAGTCATACCCCAAAACCCAGCATCATGCAATATACCCAGGTAACAAATCTGCACATGTACCCTTGAATCTAAAATAAAACTTGAAATTATAACTTTTTGAAAAAAACTTGTTGTGTCATACACTTGTTGACAAAGGGATCAGTCAGTTAAATAATAAACTAATAAGGCTAAAGATCCAATCCTAAGTAAAATATTTATATCATCAGTGATTTCCTAATTAGATATTACATGTATCCATGACTTCCTAAAGAAATTCAATAATTCAATATTGTTATTTAACCTCTAAGTGATAGTAATAATGGGAATTTCAGGCCAGGTCAAATGCACAGATCACTGAGAGATGACTCAATATTTTGAAAGCGATAAAAAGTTTTGTTCTTTATTTGGACCAAATAGGTGTTCACCTACCATATGTACATTCACAGCCCATCTAACTGCAAATATATGGACAGTTAGTCACCTCTCTAAAGGTGAGTGCAGTGGGTCATTACAATGTATAGGCAATGATAAAGGGGCAGAAAAGGAACACTTGGATTGTTTCCAGCAAGTTCATTTGAGCACTCACCCTCTCATTTATTTACCCAGGAAGTTATCCTTTTTGAGTACTTATTATGTACCATGCACTTTGCAATGCTGGACAAGATAGAGTTCTAGACGGTCCTATCTGAGTAAATAATCCCAAGCCAGTGCTTTGACCTAAGTTTTGCAAAGATTCCTTACCCTCTACAAATTCCCTGCCTATGCCTTCTGAAGGGAAAGGGGCATTTTCTCCTGCAACCCAAATTTCTGAGAGAGATGCTTGTGTGGCAGCAAAAGCTGCAAACCAGAACGTTCCCTGGAGGCTGGGAAAATTGTGTTATCTCAAGAGGAGATTACACTAATCTGAATAACAAACTGCTCTGACCCACAAATCCTACCTACCACCCCCAAATCCTGAACTAACCTGATGAGATAGCAAATAGAATTGGAGCTTGTGGAGGGGTGGCCAAAAGGTACATTTGCATAGACCTCGGCTAAGAAAAATAATACCCTTTTGTTTTTGTGTCTTCAATTCACCACAACTTCAGGGGTTTTGTGACTTTATTTTGTCCTAATCCATGCTCACAGCATCCTTCTACCTTCTACCTCTATTCTAAAGTGAAAATACAGAACCAATATCAGCTATAACCTGATTATCTGTAAAAATTGGGCCAGCACAGGGTCATGGATAATAACTACAGACAATTTTGAAAGTCATTTAAATTTGCCTTTGGCCTACATTTGTTTACACAAGTGCATTTCAAAGCAGATTCACCTTCCTAACCACATTTTGTTTGCATTCCCTCAGCACGCATTGACTGGGAAGTCAGGGAGGGGTGATGCCGAGTAGGCTGAGTGTTGAGAAAAACTGATTAGAGATAAAAATTTGTAGGAGTTAAACCACAAATTTTATTATTCATTTAACAAATATTTATTGAACATTAACAAATGGTACAGCACAGCACTTGGTTTTGCAGGAAATATAAAGTTGAAATGAAATAGTTTCTGACCTGAAGAAGTTTGACTTCTTAGAGAGGCAATATATAAAGACTTTACATTTATTTAATAAAGATTTCACTATAGCTTTAACTATAAGCCTAAATAGGACTGTTTTTGCTTCAGATATCTACAGGGCCCAGGCGGCTTTTGATTGAATGGAATTGAGACAAATAGTGATTCCTCCAATTAACCATAACTGTAATTTTCTGTGTTTCTCCACTTGTATAAAATACAAGTTTCTCAGCTTGCGTAAAATAGCCACAGAATCACTTCCCTGGGTACTAGAACTCTCAGGACAATGGGTTGGAGAGGTTTTTACTTGAAACTGCACATCTGCAGGTGTTGAGGAGTTCATCACCGAAGAAGCAAATACTCAGTGTCTCTCACTGTCCTCAGTTAAACCATTCTCAGGCAGGCCCTGTCATGAGCCCTTCTTTTGGTTTATCTCTATTCCCGGAATCTGCATTACACTACC
Organism: Pongo abelii; assembly: GCF_028885655.2. NCBI lineage: Eukaryota > Metazoa > Chordata > Mammalia > Primates > Hominidae > Pongo > Pongo abelii. Next base: position 67,138,275 of record NC_071985.2, on the reverse strand, counting down.
CCTAAAAGGCCAGGAGCCCTCCCGATTTCAGTCCTCCACAGAAGAAAAGTGTGCCAGTTTGGAAAAAAGCAGGTAAGGGGGGGCATCTTGGACCCATATGCAGAATGGGACAAAGGTGTGGCTCCACAGTACTAACCCTTCCCCTAGCCTCTCCCTCTAAAACTGGTCCCTTTCCACTCCCCTGCTGCCATTTCCACGGTGGAAAGAGGAATCGGGGATGCGGATTATGTATGTGTCACTTGCTGTGTGTGAATCGCAGACCCACCCTCACTACACCCACTCCTGGCAAGACCATGTTGGACCCAAGCTGTCCTTGATATATTGCAGGGAGGTGGCCTTATGCTAGGGATGAGTGAAGAATTCGCACAAGACACCTCCAGCCAGGCTTACCCAGGGCCAACATTGTCACTATCAGCACCATCATCGGAGGCACTCACACCACACGTGCCCATCTGTGCACAGGCAAGCCAGGTGTGAACATGGGTCCCAGCCTCCTACTGCAGGTTGTGACCTATGAAATCATTTTCAGAGGTCAATGTTTTTAATATACAGTAAGGGTAAGTACTGTTATGTGAAACAACATATCATTATGTATATTCTTACTCTGTATCACAGTTTTATTAGGATTCTCCAGAGAAACCGAAGCAACACCATACATATAGATATATAAAAATAAATTCATTATGAGAGATTGGCTCATGTGATTATGAAGGCTGAGAAGTCCCAGAATCTGCTGTCTGGAAGCAGGAGGTGCAAAAAAGCCCATGACCAATGGTATAAACCCCAGTTCAAGTATGAAGGCCTGAGAACCAAGAGTACCCATGCCTGACAGCAGAAGACAGATGCCTCAGCTCAAGCAGACAGAGCAAATTTACCCTTCCTCTGCCTTTTTATTCTATTCAGGCCCTCAATGCAGTGGATGCTGTCCACCAACATGGGTGAGAGAAATCTTTATTCCGTCTACAGATTCATGCTAATCTCGTCCAGAACACGCCCCACAGTCACACCCAGAAGTAATGTTTTACCAGCTATCTGGGCATCTCTTAGTCCAGTCAAGTTGAAGCATAAAAAGAATCCCAAGTTTTTTTTTTTATAGCTATTTTATCTAGAACATGCAGCATTGATGTGTGTGAGCATGAAGGAGAAGGCCTTAGGAATGATCGCATAATACTCATTGAATCAGTACTCAGATAATAGTAAATATCTGCATCATCTACAAGCAAATGGCGACATAAATAAAAAGACAGGGAATGTGTAGGGTGAAGTTCCATTTTAAACAAGACTGTGTATAGAGAGTTGCCAGTTCCTTCCAATTCTTATCATGGATTTTACATTTCCAGAAATGGCGTTTGTGCCCCTGACTCAGCAAGGGAATCAGCAGCAGCCCCGTTCAACAGCTTCTTCTATAAATGAAGAATTTTAGGAGCAAGTGGGTATGCGGCAGAGGACATTGGAGCAAAAGGCCCTCTCCTCAGTGTCAGATTCTGTCCCCCAGTATCCCTGAGAAACGTTTTGGAGATGCAACTTTTGTTTTTTGTTTTTTGTTTTTGGAGACAGGGTCTCATTCTGTCACTCAGGCTGAAGTGCACTGTCACCATCTCGAGTCCCTGCAACCTCTGCCTCCTGGGCTCAAGTAATCCTCCCATCTCAGCCTCCCAAGTGGCTGGGACTACAGGTATGCACTACTACGCCCAGCTAATATTCGTATATATATATATTTTTTTTTGTAGAGATGGGTTTTCACCATGTTGCCCAGGCTGGTCTCAAACTCCTGGGCTCGAGTGATCTGTCTGCTCACTTCAGCCTCCCACAGTGCTTGGATTATAGGTATGCACCACCACACCTGGCCTGGAGATATGTCTTCTATGTCAGGACAAAATCTGGCTCCCCTATTCAACTAGTGCTGCTGATCGTGCCACCTGCTAGAACTGAGCTAAAAAGAGATTTGAAGACCAGGAAATTAACCACCTAAGTAGGAAGACCTAATGCTCCCAGAATGCCTTTCTCATCCATGGGCTAACTCATTTTTGTTTTTCCTTTTTTGAGACAGAGTCTCACTCTTGCTGCCCAGGCTGGAGTACAGTGGCATGATCTCGGCTCACTGCAACCTCTGCCTCCTGGGTTCAAGTGATTCTCGTGCCTTAGCCTCCCAAGTAGCTGGGACTACAGGCGTGTGCCACCACGCCTGGCTAATTTTTGTATTTCTGTTAGAGATGGGGTTTCACCATGTTGGCCAGGCTGGTCTCAAACTCCTGACCTCAGATATCCACCCACCTCAGCCTCCCAAGGTGCTGGGATTACAGGCGTGAGCCACCATGCCCGGCCATCCATGGGCTAACTCTTAAAATCAATGTGGGAGTACATTATTTCATATCAAACTCTAAGTCCCCCTGAAGTGGTAACACTTTAGGCTGTCAGTCATTTATATCTCAGTATGAATTCATTTCAGATTTTTTTTCTAAAACTAATTATCTTGGGAGGCCAAGGCAGGCAGATCACCTGAGGTCAGGAGTTCAAGACCAGCCTGCCCAACATGGCGAAATCCCATCTCTACTAAAAATACAAAAAATTAGCCGGGCGTGGTGGGGGGCGCCTATAATCCCAGCTACTCGGGAGGCTGAGGCAGGAGAATAGCTTGAACTGGGAGGTGGAGGTTGCAGTGAGCCGAGATCGCACCACTGCACTCCAGCCTGGACAACAAGAGGGGGACTCCGTCTCAAAAAACAAACAAACAAACAAACAAAAACTAGATATCGATAGGAACAAAAACAAGATTGTGCCTGAGAGGACACTACTTCTGTAATAGTAGCCTGAAGGAAGGAGGCTGGAGAGGCAAAGACAACCTTTTGTACCTTGCTGTGCTGGGAGCTGGTCCAGCTGAGGAACATGGCCTTCTGCCCACTAAGAACACTGCAGCCAACAGTGGTTTGAGCCAGCTTTCTAAGAACATTGGCCATTTGAGTTTGGCTTTGAACCTAGAAGTCCAAATTCAAGTATGAAGCAGGGGAAGGTGTGGCAAAGGCATCAAGATTTTATTTTAATATTTGTCAAACCATTCTGCTCCTTTTCCTGCCCCCACCTCTACTATCACCGCCACTAGAAGAAACATTCCAATAACCCCCTAACTTGGGGCCAGATGATCTCTATGGTTTGGCCAGGAAAAGTCCAAGGGCAGAGGCACCTAAGACAACTATGTTGTCATCATCATAATCAATAAATAACATTAGGCATTTTCTACATGCCAGCAAGGTGCTAAGTTTTTGTTTGTTTTGTTTTGTTTTGTTTTTGAGACAGTCTTGCTCTGTCACCCAGGCTGGAGTGCAGTGGCGTGATCTTGGCTCACTGCAAGCTCCGCCTCCTGGGTTCACACCATTCTCCTGCCTCAGTCTCCCGAGTACCGGGGACTACAGGAGCCTGCCACCATGTCCGGCTAATTTTTTGTATTTTTGGTAGAGATGGGCTTTCACCGTATTAGCCAGGATGGTCTCGATCTCCTTACCTCATGATCCGCCCGCCTCGGCCTCCCAAAGTGCTGGGATTACAGGCATGATATGCTGAGCTTTTTATGGGGATTATTTCTTTCAATCATCACAAAACTCCACGAGATAAGTCTGTCATTGTATAGATGATAAAACTAAAGCTTAGAAAGGTTAAGTAATAGGCCACAGTCACAGGGCTCGTCAGTAGTGCAGATGGAATTCAGCCAAGGCCGTCTGACCCCAAACTCCTAATCAATAGGCTAAGCAGCAGCACCCCTTGGGAAGAAGTACTAGTCACTCAAGCAGTCCACCAGAAAAGGTCTGCTTCCCTCTGTTTGTCTTCCACTCAAGCCTCATCCCTTCACAATGTGACCTGGAAAGGAATTTTCCCCCATACTGCCCCCCAGGAAGCCATGGAAAGGAAGCCCTGGCTGACCCCTGCAGTGTCCTTGAAGGAGATGGATGAAGGTGAGGTAGACCTGACTCACAGCTGCTGCGGGTCCCTGCGCTGGGAAGCAGCCTCTCTATAGAGGCGCACCTGGGCTGCCCACACCCCTGAGATGATATAATGGCTCAGACAAGGGGTTTGAAGCCATCAGTGGACTGATAGCATAATACCCATGACTTTCACAGAACGTTTCTTGAAGCGGAAGAAATAAGGGCAGGATAATTTTAGCTCTGTGTGCCTTAGCACGGCTCCATCTCTCCTGCCACCAGGCTAGCTCCCAGACAGAGACCACTTGTGTCTTTCTGCATTGAGGCCCTCAAACCTGGCCAAGAACAACAGACTTCAAAGTTTGTGGAGTAAGTTTGGGCCACACGGGGGGATCAGAGCTCAAGTCTCCTGCTCCATACTTGGGAACTGTTGTGTCAGCAGGAAGCCACTTTCTCTTTGAACACAGCCATGAGGTGGCGAGACTTCTGAATGTCCAAGGAGACACTGGTGCTCCTAACATCTGGTCGCTGATGCACTGCTACCCAAGCAGCTCTGGGCAGGCGGAAGCTTGGGGCAGGGAAAGGATGACCTGTGCAGCCTGCAGAGATGGTGAATGTCCTTCCATCTAGGAACAGCAGCCTGACGAAAGCGCCTTTTCCCGTTTCCCACACACCTTCTTCTCTCCGTTTCTCTCTTTGGTTTTAGTGGTTCTTCCTTCCTTTTCCTGACTTTCTTTCTACTTCTGTAGATGTGCTTTTATGTATGTGTGGGTTTTTGTTTTTGTTTTATCCCCATTAGAGCATATTGTCCACCATTTTCTCACTTTCCCAATGTTGTGGGTCCTTAGTGGGAAAACACTGGGCCTCATAGTTTCTACTCTTACTGAAAAGTTTTACACTTTTCAGCCCTCCCGTCTTTGCTCACCAAAGTCCAGGCATATGTGCTTATTGACAGAAAAGATTCAAGAATCTGAACTACGAAGTGCACACACACACGTATTCTCTCTCTTGCTCTCTCTCTCTCTCACACACACACACGCACATCCTTTCCATACCCACTCAAACCAGAATACTCTTGACTCAACCTCATCAGAGCCAGTTAAAGATAATGATCTTTCTCTGGTTATGGTCTCCACATCAATGTGACACCTCATATCCAACCATCTTTGGAACTCAGGGACTGAGTTCATTTAGCTCTTGGTGAAATGTAAGTGACCCCATAAGGCCAAAGACTGGATAAGCACATACCAAGGAGTGTACCAGGTATTGCCACTGGCTGATACTATATCTCATCGGCACTCCCCTGCCTAGGTGGCAAGTAGCTTTCTGACACACTATTTCTATTCCCTGACTTTAAGAAAAAGGTGCAGAGTTGCAAACTACTGCCAACCTAATCTTATTTTTTCAACTCCCCCCACTGTCACTTACTTGTTTTATGAATGCGAACCATCTTAGCAGCTCTTTGCATCAGTTTCTTCATCTGTAAAATGGGGGTAATAAAAATTACCTATCCCTTAGGGTCATTATGTCAAATAAATGTGAAACAGTTATAGTTCTTGGCTGCAAGCAACAGAATCCAACTCTAGATTCTGGGTTATACGAGTGAATAATTTCTTTGGGACAGCCCTGTCAGAATTAGTCAACTCCAATCATTTTTCCATCCTTGTTTCACTAAGGTTTCATATTTCTAAGAGAGACAGAGGGCCTGATTGGTCTAGCATAGGCCACACCCATCCTTTTTACCAGCGAAAGGCACAGGAATTTGACTCACAGGTGTGGTATGAGACCTAAAGTTATGGCCCAAAATGAGGAAGGCCTCAAATGACCTAACTGCAAACTTCTTTCTCCCTCTCCTCCTACATATAAGGTCCCCCTAGCCAAACATCTCTCCTTATCAAATGAACAAAGTGCAATTCCTGCTTTTCCCTGAGTAGTGGGTTTCAGTTCCCTGCTGGCCTGTGAAATTACTCAAATGACCCAATCACATCTTTATAAGGTAGCAGGGACACCCCTACTGTCTTGATACTACAAAGTCTGTCTCCCACAGCCTCTGCTTGTTCACTCTATTCCTGAGCACAACCCCCTATGGCCCTGTGTGGCCGGTGGTGTCCTCCTCCCCGAGGCTGTGTGTATAAGTGACTAATAAAATGCTGGCGACCTCATCTGTCCAGGGTCAGGTGTCCTGTGTGTTCAGCCATCCCCATAACCCTACAGCAAAGATCACTCTCCCACCAATGGGAAGAAGAGAAGGCAAACAAAACAAAAGGCCTCCAAAGATTGCATGTAATGGAGAATAGGTGGGTTCCAAAAGGAAAATCAGGAGTTGATTTTCTGCTTTAAATCTGCTGTTACCACAAGAGGAGGAGGGATGTAGGACAAGCAAAAACAACAGGCATTCAAACACCATAAAAAGTGCTTAACACAGTACCTGAGAAACAGAAAAGGACCTGAAAATGTAGGTAGTAGTAATATTATTTTCATATCATTATGGAATTCAACAAACTCTTCAAAAAGAAACCTCTCATTGCAGCATTTTTCATGTTCATGGAGTACTTTTTGTCCCTGCCCCCTGCAACCTTTCCCCAGCACCTACACAACAGTGGAGGGCAATAAGCATCAAGAAACCAAAGGCATCTTTAAGGCAACCACAGGTGTGAGTCCCAATGCAAGAGGAACAAAGATGCCGGCAGAGGACACCCCTTTGCATGGGATTCCTGAGTTGGCAGGTGAATGAGGCCCAAGAAGTAGATCACACAAGGACCTTGCTTTGCAAATGAAGTCACTGTCAGCCAAAAATGCATCAGGCCGGAAGTGAACAGGTGATGAGCCAGTACCTCTGTACTGAACCACTCCCCTAATCATTTGCCTTTTTCAGGGAACACTTGAAAACACTATTTCTGGCAAGGCTTGGCCTTCAGAGTAGACAGTGTGGCCACTGCACCATGATGTATCCCAACAGACAGAGCCCCCTGACCCTGAATACCAATCCATTGTCTATCATTCTGCCATTAAAATGTCATTCTTCTGATTTCCAAGAGTCCTTTTCAAAATGACACAGGTCCCACCTTGTCAGCAAATACTTTACCTGCAACGTTTGATCTCCTTAAGCTGGGAAGCAAAATAGGACACAGGCTGGGTACCTGACTGGAAGCAGAGCACCTGACTAGGACAAGACCCAGGAGGGAGGAAAAGAGGACTGATAAGTTGCTGGGAACACATACCAGCAACAAATATTGAGACAGATACTCAGTGGGCTGGGGTCAGCCAGCATTACCCCTGACTTGAACTGTGGAACCATTCAGCTAAGTGATGTGGCTGCACCCTGGCATCACCCTAACTTTTGTCTACTGGGAGCTCAAGGCCTTGGCATCTGCATTGACAGTCAGGAATATCTTGGCCCCAGATACTGGCTAAGTTCCAAAAATCTCCAGATGCTACACAGGGCCTGAGATCTCACCACCTTGAACAGAAGGAAACTCTAACCTGAACTTCCCATCGTATTAATCTCTGTTTTCCTCCTTTGCTTTCCACCATCCTAGAGCTTCTAATTTGCAGAATTTAGAAATCAAAAATCTTGAGCAGTTGCTTGCATAGCTCTGTCCTGTTTCAGAGTATGAATGATAACAACAGTAGGTGCAACAATTTTTTAGAGCTTATTAAATGCCAGGAACCCTATAAGTAACTTATTTACTCCCCTACGATGACCCTGCAAAGTGAACTTTGTTACTCCCATTTAACAAGTGAAGAAATCTAAGTCACACATAATAGGGGGAAGAGCTGGAATTCAGATCTAACTCTAAAGCCTCAAACACACTCATTGCCACTTGAAAAAGGATGCTGGACTTATCATCATGTGCCAATCCTGCCAAACAGGTTAGCCACACATCCATGAAGGACCCATGAAAATGTGAGTTTTTCCTGAAGTAAAGCTTCTCAGGCATTCAGAATGTAAACTCATACAGCTACTTGGATGTCAATCCATGGCCACATTTGACCTGATTACTCAGGTCATACAGAGCCCAGACCCTGCCCTAGAGGCTAATAAACACATCTTGTTCCATCTGAATTTGACCATAAAATCCAGCTATCTTTTTAGTCTGTTTCTAGAGTCCTTATTGATATATCCTTCCAATGTGCTCACATGTCACCCACGGCCAGAACATAAAAATGTCTCTGGCTTGGAACACCATATGAACAGTATTTACACCTTTTAAAAATATGGGCATCCTTCAAAATACTCACACTTTATTATAAACAATACCATTTAGGATGTTCTAACACAGAAGTATTCTATTCCTTCTGTTCTTCTATTGTAGTCATGGAGACCTCAGATTTGGTTGAAATAAACAGACAAAATTAAAACCTGCACAAAAAGTTGGTATCAGAGCAAACAATATTGACAGTTTATATTTCAGGGGTATTTTTGTCTGAGGAAATCAATCATTCTACAGACGTGACCTCATTCTGATCTCTCAGGTAGGAAAAGGATAGTGCTGCCTTCCTCTTAAGATCCACAAAGGACTCATGGTGACGACCAGGTAAAGGGGAGACTGGGGCTGCAGCACCCTGAAATATATGGCTGAAACTAAAGAATTTCACCCACCCAGTTGTTTGGCATCAGACTGGTCAAGTTAATCATTTGAATTTAATATTTTAACTGGTCAAGTCAGCCAAAGTGGTCTACACAGATAAGAATTGGCCAAGTTGCCATTGTCCCAAATTGAGCCATGGCGACCAACTAAGAATAAATCTTGGGTGGCTCACTTGAAGATACATACAGTTTTAAAAAAGAAATATTTCCCTGCTGTTAACAACATTGCTCTCTTTATTTTATTTTATTTTTTCTTTTTCTTTGAGACAGAGTCTTGCTCTGTCACCTAGGCTGGAGTGCAGTGGTGTGATCTCAGCTTACTGCAACCTCCGGCTCCCAGGTTCAAGTGATTCTCCTGCCTCAGCCTCCCAAGTAGCTGGGATTACAGGCACGTGACACCACACCTGGCTAATTTTTGTATTTTTAGTGGAGACGGGGTTTCACCATGTTAGCCAGGCTGTTCTAGATCTCCTGACCTCAAGTGATCTGCCTGCCTCAGCCTCCCAAACTGCTGGGATTACAGGCGTGAGCCACCACGCCCGGCCTCTCTTTAATGACTGCAGTTGTCCCATAGATTGCACTGGCACCAGGGGATACCTCTAAAATACAAATCTAATCACCTTACCCCCACTGACCTCAGGATGAACCTGAGGTCCTTCCTGATGACACAAGGGCCTTAACTGACCTCTGGACCACTTTCCTGTTTCACCTCTCTCCCCTGTCCCCACTGCCATACTATAGTTGTGAGATGCTATTAGTAACTAGCAATTATTTAAATGCTCTAGCTGTTGCCAAAGCCATTTACTTTGCCTGGAAATACTACATCTCCCACAGATACGCATACATGCCAGCCCTGACCCCATCATTGCCTGTTTGAAAAACACCAATTTATCTCTCTTTTCTTTTATGGTTACTTTTTAAAGTAATTTTTTATTGCAAAAGAAGTACACAGAAAATACAGTACATAAAACAGAAACAAGAAAAGTCGAAGTACACATTATCATGATACCAAAGATAAAATTGTTTGCATTTTGATATATTCCTCACAATCCTCTTCGTGTGCACATTTATAGACATTTTCTACCACGCCAATTTGACTTTGAGACTCATCTCAAATGCCACTTCCTATAAGAAGACTTTTCTAACCTTTCCTCCCCCTCATGCCCCCAAACTTAATCTCGCTCACTCCCACTCACCCTACAGGTTTCAGCTTAAATGTCATATCCTCAGACAGTTTTTTCCTGACCCCCATAGTAAATGACATCACCCCAGTTACTCTCTTTGATAGCACACTGTTCTTTCTTTCATAAAACTATCTGAATTTATCATTATAAATGTATTTATTTGTGTATTTATGCATTCACGTCTTTCTTTCCATTAGGCTGTAAGATCCACGAGAGTAGAAATGATTGCTGGCCGTGCTTATCACTGTGGACTCAAAGCCTGAAATAGCATCTGGTTCATTAAACACACGATGAATATATGTTGAATAACTAAATGAATGAAAACACCATTCTTCAAGCTCCCACTAACACCTTACCACTCTCTACCATGTCAACTTATTTTATTATAACAATTGCTCACTATTAAACCATATGGTCCTGGAAGACAAAGACTGTCTTTAAGTCTATAAAGTCATATTTATATGTGAAATCATGATTACATCCCCATAACACAATGTCCTGCACATGGTAGATATTCAATTATTCAGAATGAGAAAAATGGAATGAATGAATGAATTGCTATATGGGCAGGGCAGCTTGCCAGTGATGCTCTCAAGTGATCCTATTTCTTAAATAAATCTTTCTTCCTGGTTTTAATAATAGTTTCCATATAACACCAAAATATAACTGAAAAGTAAAAACATTGCTTTGTGCTCCAGATGTTTCATTTTCAGAAGCCAAACATCCAGATCATTTGGACCCATATGAAAAACTGAGCATCTCTTCATCCAAATGTCTGGCATTTTCTTGGCTTATTCAGAGTCCAAAGGAAGAAAGAAATGGATGCGTTACCCCTCCGCCATCAATACAGAGAGAAAACGAAAATAAATAATTAGTATGATTAAAGCCCACATTTTCAATGCGCCATAATCTTTCTATAATACATTCCAAAGAGCACTGATTTACATAAGAGACAACTGTTGTATGGGAACATCAGTGAGTTTTCTTTCAGCTACAAAGAAGAAAACCCACTGAAAGTGGCTTACCCATCAATAATATTTATTGTAACATATAAGAGGAAGTCTGGAGTTTGGTTTATTCAGCAGCTCAGCAGCATCAACAAAGACCTGGGTATTTTCTAACTTTATACCCTGTCTTTCTTAGAAAACATCTTTCTCTCAGTTTCAAAGTGATGGAAGAAGTCCAGGTGTCACATACACAACAAATAGCATCCTGCAAAGTAGGCAGTAACTCTCACATACCCCTTTAAATTGGCACAAAAAACCTGAGCATGCTCCCCACTCCCCATCTGGCTTCTTCTCAGGTCCTATAGGCCATGATTGGGCCCTGTGTCTATGCTTCACCCAGTTATTGGAAAGGGGAGTAAGATTATCAGTATTGCTTTAGATTAGCAGTTTCCTAACTTTAGCCCATATCAGAATCACCTAGAAGTGACCCAGCATCACCCAGATTGTGGGGCTCTATCCCTAGAGTCTTTTATTCAAGTGGGGCCTGAAATTTTGCATTTAGAATAAGTTCCCAGATAATATTGATGCTTCTCGTCTTGAGACCACATTTTTGGAACATCTGACTTAGACCAATCATGACCCACCTGCCAGCAATGGGGAGGGAGCCAAGCCTGCCAGGTGTCTTGGTTGCCTGAGAGCTATACAGAATTGTGGTTTTTCTCAGCAAGGAACAGCAGTGTGGCTAGTAATATTAGGGTCTGCCACAGTGAAACAGGATAATAATACTGGAATGTATTGAGAGCTTTGTATGCACCAAAAATTGCTCTAAAACCACAATATAGTCACCCTTGATATCCAAGGAGGATAGATTCTTTCATATCCAAGGGGCATAGGTTCCAAAATCCATGGATATTCAAGTCCCTTGTATAAAATGGCATCGTATTTGGATGTAACGTACACACATCCTCCCCTGTACTTTAAATCATCTCTAGATTGCTTATAATACCTAATACAATGTAAGTGGAATGAAAATAGTAGTTATACTGGGTTTTTTTTGTTTGTTTGTTTTTCCCAGAGACAGAGTCTCACTTTGTCGCCCAGGCTGGAATGCAGTGGCTTGATCACAGCTCACTGCAACTTCCACCTCCCGGGTTCAAGCAATTCTCCTGCCTCAGCCTCCCAAGTAGCTGGGACTACAGGTGTATGCCACCATGTCTGGCTAATTTTTTGTATTTTAGTAAAGACGGGGTTTCACTGTGTTGCCCAGGCTGGTCTTGAACTCCTGAGCTCAGCCAATCTGCCCGCCTTGGCCTCCCAAAGTACTAGGATTACAGGCATGAGCCACCACACCTGGCCTGTATTTTTATTTATATTATTTTCATTGTTGTATTGCTATTTTTTATTGTTTTTTTCTGAATATTTTTCATCCACAATTGGTTGAATCTGCAAATATGGGAACCCCCAGACATGGAAGGCCAAGTGTATACATTTCTAAATCTCTCAAATGATTCTTTGAGGTAGGTATCTATTATGCCCATTTACAGATCAGAAAATTGAGAAACAGAAAGCTACAGAAATTGCCCATAGTCATACTGCTAGTAAGTTCTGTAGGCTGAGTTTAAACCACGATCTGTGTAACTCTCACAGCCCAAACTCTTTGTGATGCAATTTGGGGACCTGAGTTTGAATTCCGGCCCTGCCGCTTTTCTGTGCCTCGGATCATCATCCAAGATCAAATACAAATGCCACCACCTAGATTCACCTTGAGAATGATCACAATTTAGTGAAAAGTGAGTGCACTTTGGGACCAGGCAGAAAATCAGGCTTCCTGCTGTGTGACTTGGCTAAGTCTTTTCATCTGTCCAATCTCATCTTCCCCCAAGGTATAATGAACATACTAATTCTTGTCTCACAGGAAATTTGGAGGAAGTGTGTGGTAAAATACTTTACCCTATCCCTGGCACATAGCAGCCAGTCAATATGAGTGGCTCTCATTACTATTAATTACCAACTCTGTGAACTTGGACACTCATCTGTAAAACTAGAGCTTTACAGAATACTTAGGAAGTCTAAACAAGCTCTGAGAAAATGCCTGGTACATTCTTATGCAAATGACCTGCTGCATTATAATTGCATGCAGTTAAATGAAAACCACACTATTTCCTGTTATAAGAAAGTGAAAACCATCCTCATCTTCAACCTCAACAGAAGGAGAAAACTAAGGCTGAGGCTGGAGGAGCAAGAGGGAAAGAAGAGCCTCCTGGAACCATCAATTACTTTCCTATGGAAAAGAGTCAGACTCATTTTTCTCCCTGAAACTAACAGAGTATCTCCTTCCTTTTACATACCAATGATTTTCACCTGAAATTGTTGAGATACGATGACACAGCTAATCTCAGCACACAGACAGTTTCATTATGTCATCATTTCAGCTCATTTCATCAGTGAAACCCTGGAAAGGACTTACCTGCAATTAAAAGAACTAAAATTCTGGTGTTTCAGAGTCTCAGCAAGGCCTGCCCTAGTGGGTGTCCCTATCTGAAAGAGTGCCCCATCCTGTGCCCACTGTCACCCTTGGTTCCCTCCCCTACTGTGTTTTCTTCAGGGAACCTAACACCTTCTAAAATTACAATGTCAGTTTACTTGCTGATGGTCTGCCTCCCCCATAAGAAGTAAACTCTAAGAAGAGAGGAAGTTTGTCTGTCTTGGTCACTGGTATGTCCTCAATCCCTAGAATCATCTTTGGCTTACAGTAGTTACTAATTAAATATGTTGAATGAATGAAGAAATAAATAAGTAGTTATTTCAATAACAGAGACAAGCTCATCTCTTTTTCCAAGCTGAAATTTTACGAAGTATAAGACAGCAACCCACTTATCCTAATGGTATACTCATTAATATTTCATCAAAGGAGAGAATAAAAATGAAAGGACTGTGAAAACTGTTGTCCATGTAGGTGGAATCTTACCTTGAGGACCTAAGTCTGTGCTGAGATGTAGACAAGTTTAAGCATGACTAAGGGTGTGATGACCTCACATGGTGGGGGCCAAAGCACCTCTGTCCTGGGACAGAGCATGTCCAAAGGTAAGAGAGAGTTGGAATATCTAGGAAAGATCCCAGACAAGCCAGTGTGAAGGAATATTTTGAGGCAAGCCAGGCTCTTTGTCCCAGCAGGTCCTGCAACCACAGACTTACATCTGAATCCTAGAGAGACAGAACTAAAGCAGAACCCAAAAAGAAACAGAACTGATTCAGCAGTTGGAGCAGTAGACAACCAACATCTGCATCTGGAAGGGGAAATCCTAAAGATGTTGTCAAATGTGGACGGCACCATGGTATTTTCAGAGGCATTAGAAACACCTCCACAAGGCAGTGGCGGCAAGACCTCCACCTGGCATCGCACTTCCTGAAGCAGCCAGGCAGATGCCAGCAGTGGAGCCTCGAGTGGACATCTCTGTCATGGTGGGAGCCACGATACTGCAGTAAACTCAGAGACATCATCTAAGCTGACTAGAATAGAGAAAATTGGCCAACTCCACATGACAGCTGAGAGGACAGGTTAACGAGCACACGTTAAGCAACATGGAATCTAGAGCCCTAGAACAATACGAGTAAAATGGAAGAGGGACTAGAGAACAGAACACTGTTTTCTGGCTGTTGTCTTAACCCTCTTCTTTTTATAGTTTTAATTGCTGTGATATGGCGTGCTTCACCAAAAAAAATAAATAAATAAATAAAACTGGGTCATCTTAAGAGCCTCTCCTCTCACCTTGAATCCAATCTTAACACATTGACAAGTTAGGCAAACATATGTACATTCACAAATCTCACTGTAATAGCATCGGATGGAAATGGGACATTTTAATAGAAATGTCGAAGGGATTCAGAGGTTGATGTGATACTTTTTTCCCAAATAAACAGTTTCTAAAAATTGCTTTTGAAAGGCATGCTTACCCACCCAACTACCTCCACAATGACTGAAATCTTCCCATGTTTCCCTGGTTTCTTTCTTGTCCCAACAGCTCATTCCCCATCTGTCCCAGGTATCCCATTATTAGGCCTTCTTAGTCCCTTGCCTTCTCTATGCACAAAGGCCAGAAGCTGTGCAGCACAGAGTAGCCTTCCTCCTGGGAAGGGAGTGTTAACGCTCACGCTCATTCTTCCTCTATCACAGAAATCAAAATCAGAAAAGCAGTTTTAAGTGAGAAGAGAAAAAAAGTTAGGCTCTTTCCAAAAATGTATAAGTATCCTTTACAAATGATACCACAAGAAAAGAAGAAAATTCATGTAAATGTAGGAAAAATAGGATGCCTAAAGAGTAGAAACATGAATTGTTTGAAAATTTTCAAAATCAAAAGTAAGCTCTATTTTTCTTTTTCTTTCTTTCTTTTTTTTTTTTTTTAAGACAGTCTCTCTCTGTCACCCAGTGGCACAATCTTGACTTCCCAGGTTCAAGCGATCCTCCCACCTCAGCCTCCTGAGTAGCTGGGACTACAGGCGCATACCACTGCACCCTGCTTCCCCCTACCTTCCTGTAAAGATGAGGTCTCACTATATTGCCCAGGCTGTTCTCAAACTCCTGGGCTCAATGATCCTCCTGCCTTGGCCTCCCAAACTGCTATGATTATAGGCATGAGCCACCACACCTGGCTATTTTTCATTTACATAGACTGGGGAGAAAGGAAAAGAAAAACACTGCTGCAGAGCAACCAAAATAAATGCAGAATGTTTATGCCATTTATAGTCACTTTTGTTAGTTAAGGGTAAAATATGTTACACACTGTAACTTGGATTCCTTATGAAATTATCATTTTTTTCCTCCAATCTCTCTAATTTGCCCATACCCTATTTCTTCTAGTCTAATCAGTTTTGCTTACACTAACCTCCAGCCAGTTTGCCTAATTGACCTTTGTTTCTGAGCTATTCACATAATTTCTGCTTCTTCAGAAATATGTTTAGATGATTCTCTTCTAAATCATCTGATCACTTTGTAATTGCTGAAAACTTATCTTAAATATTTTATTCATTATTTTGAATTTTTCCAAAAGACAAAATTGACCTGAAGATTTTAAAAAGTCTTTTCTTGTTTGTTTGTTTGTTTTGTTTTGTTTTTCTTTCCTCTACCTCCCTCAGAGCTTACAGTTCTATTTTTGAGTAGCAAAAGTTGCAGATAGGTTTTTGAGAAATGATTGGATTTAACTGCAGATTTTCATAAGAAAATGACTAGTCATAAGATAGCAGTGGACCACATGGTGTCATTTGAAAGTTCTCTCGCAAAAATCTTCACCAACCCTGCTTTATGACCCCAAAAAAGTAGAAGCTTTGGATTTTCTGTTAAAATGAAACCATCTATGGAAGGGATAATATCTCACTTCTCTGCTCAAAATCATCCATTCATTCCCCACTGGCTACCAAATAAATTCCAAGTTCTTCAATTTGTCATTCAAAGCTCTCAAGAGACATGCCAACTCTGCCTTCTCAGCATCGTCCCATTAACCTCCTTCAGAAATGCACTACCACCATTCACTGCAGGCCCATGTTCTGAGCATGCCCATTACATTCCTTCCTTTAGGGCTTTGCTTATAACGTGCTCAGCCTGCCCGCCCTCTCTATTTACCCATGTGTGCTCATCAATATCCTTCCTCCAGCACTTGGTCTGCAGCACTTCAATTCTTGATTATAATTATACATATGTGTGTGTGTGTGTGTGAGTGCGTGCATGTGTGTGTGTATAATTATACATATATATGTGTGCGTATATATATATACATATATATATGATTTTAATCTCCCTGATTTAGTCTTCTTTAGTTTGATGAAGATCTTCTTCACTTTAACATGACAGAACCCCCCAATTTATTCATTTACTCGATAAATATTTATTTAGTGCCTATCATGTCCCAGGTTGTAGAAATTGGGATGCTGCAGTGAAAAACGCAGAACAGACAGACCATTCAAGTTGAGTTAAGCAAAAACAGGAGAGGGGAAATGTATTGGCTCATGTCACTGGAAAACTAAACTTGGTCAGTCACAAAGATCTAGGGATGTCATTAGAAATTAATCTCACTCTCTCAAAATATTTATCTTAATTCTGCTTTTCTTGGGTATGCTTTGTTCTCGGCAAAATTTCTTCACAGCGTGACAGAAATGGCCACTGGCAGCAGTGTGCTTCCATCATCCTAGAGCCAATAATGCCTAAGAAAAGAGAGTGCTGCTTTCCCAGGGAAAGGGCATCTCAGGGATCTGCTAAGGGTAAGTGGAGCCAGGGATATTGACTTTGAGCTTTTCTATGCATCTATTGGTCACTTTTATGTATATTAAGTCATTTCTAGCCATCCTGGTGTAGGGATGGCTTCCAGGAACACTGCTGTCACCCACTGTGCTGACTCGTTCAGCTTTACAACACAAAGATGAAAGGTCAAAGTTCATATCATGACATGAAAATGAGCAGCACTGGAAGCATGTGTGTAGCAGAGGAGAAATGAAGTTTGAAGCCTACAGACTCAGAAGCTAGTCTACGGAAAATTCTTCCAATCACATACATGTACAATTCCTAGCAGATAATTTGGTGTCGTTAATGTCTAGTCAAAATGTACACTCCCTATCACAGCGCAGACAATTATAAAAGTAACACAGTACTTCCTTCCCCTTCTATGATAGAGATCGGCAAAATCAAACGTATCAGAATTGCTGTGTTTTAGGACATAGAGCTGTAGCACCACAGGTTCTGTGTATGAAGCTGTGTGCTTTACACAACTTGGGACGTATTATATCTTAGCATATCTGATTCCTCTTGTCCTGATGAAGAAGGTAGTTGCAGAGGAAATTTTGCAAAATTGCCAAAAAAAGAGGAAAAATAATAAGTGTCCTGAAGAAACAAGTGTTGTTTTTTTTTGCTTGTTTGTTTGTTTTTTCACATATGTAGTCATTGAGAAGTCAATGAATATCGTAAAAGAGTAATTTGGTCACCTAATTGTATTTGTTATCCATTGCTGCCTCACAGATTGCTCTGTATGAGTTTCTCGGGGCTGCCATAGCAAATTACCAAAAAAAAAAAAAAAAAAAAAAAAAAAAAAAAATTCGGTGACTCAGAATAACAGAAAATTATTATCTCTCAATTCTGGAGACCAGAAGCCTGCAACCAAGGTGTCAGCCTGCCATGCTCCCTCCTGAGGACTCTGGAGAAAAATCTCTCCTTGGCTCTTTCCCTGTGCCTGGTGGCTCTTTCTATGCACCTCTTGGCTCTTTCTATGAGTCTGGTGCCTCCCAACAGTCCTTGGGGTTACTTGGCTTGCAGCTGCATCCCTTCCATCTCCACCTCTGTCATCCTGTGGCCTTCTTGCCTGCATCTCTGTGTGTCCTCTCTGTTTATAAAGATGCCAGTCAGGCTGGGCGTGGTGGCTCACACCTGTAATCCCAGCACTTTGGGAGGCTGAGGCGGGTGGATCAGGAGGTCAGGAGATCGAGATCACCCTGGCTAACATGGTGAAACCCCGTCTCTACTAAAAAATAGAAAAAATTAGCCGGGCTTGGTTGCGGGCGCCTGTAGTCCCAGCTACTTGGGAGGCTGAGGCAGGAGAATGATGTGAACCCGAGAGGCGGAGCTTGCAGTGAGCCGAGATCGTGCCACTGCACTCCAGCCTGGGTGACAGAGTGAGACTCCATCTCAAAAATAAATAAATAAATATATATATATTATATATATAAAAATAAATAAATAAAGATGCCAGTCATTGGATTAAGAACTCAGCCTACTCCAGTATGGCCTCATCTTAACTAATTACGTCTTCAAAGACTCTATTTCCAAATAAGGTCACATTTTGATGTTCTGGGTTGGGGGGTACATTACTCAACCAATTATATACCCCCAAACCTGGCATCTTAAAATAAAATAGTGTTATTTCACATCACAATTTCTGAGGAATCCAGGAGTGGCTTAGCAGGATGGTTCTGGCTCAGACTCTCCCAAAATTACAGTCCAGCCGTCAGTAAGGGCTGCAGTCATCTCAAGGCTCAACTAGGGCTGGAGAATTGGCTTCCAAGCTCACACATGAAGTTGCTAGCTGCCTGGGATCCTCTCTGGCTGTTGGCGCGAGGCCTCAGCTCCTCACTACATGGGCCTGGCTCCACAGGCTGGGAAGTTTCTCTATGATACAGAAGCTGGCTTCTCCCAGAGCAGTGATTTAAAAGAGAGAAACAGAAAGAGAGAGAGAACAAACTATCAAAAATGAAAGAGAGTGCTCAAGACAGAAGCTGCAATCTCATTAAATCTAATCTGAAAAATGATGTGTTACTTGTGCTGTATGCTGCTGTTGGTCCCACAGATCCACTCAAGAACAACATAGGAGGAGACTATGCAAGGGTCTAAAACCAGGAAGCCCAGGTCCTTGGGGGTCATCTTGGAGGCTGCCTACTGCAAAAATAATGCAGCTCAATATATCATGGCAGCCATTTTTAAGTGTATCTAAATTGTTCCTTTGTATGCCTTAATTCCAGATTAAACTGTATTGTACTTAGAATCAGTGATGACTCTAATTTTAAAAGTAGTGTTAAAAGAAAAACTTTAAATAAGTTAACAGAGTTTAATTGAGCAAGGAATAATTTGAAAATCGGGCAGCCCCCAAAACCAGAATAGGTTCAGAGCAGCTCCAGGACCGCCACGTGGTTGGATAATGTGATGGTTAATACTGAGTGTCAACTTGATTGGATTGAAGTATGCAAAGTATTGATCTTGGGTGTGTCTGTGAGGGTGTTGGCAAAGGAGATTAACATTTGAGTCAGTGGGCTGGGAAAAGCAGACCCAACCTCAATCTGGGTGGGCACCATAGAATCAGCTGCCAGCATGGCCAGAATATAAATATAAAGCAGGCAGAAAAACGTGAAAAGGCTAGACTGGATAGAGATATATATATATATATATATATATGGAGATATATTATATGTATGGATATATATATATATATATGGATATATATCTCCTATTAGTTCTGTCCCTCTAGAGAACTCTGACTAGTACAGATAACATTCATGGACAGAAAAAGGAAAAAGGACAGAAAAAAGAAGACACAGTGAGGTACAAAAACAATCAGGCCTTTGCCTTATTTGAACATGGGTGGGACAATTGACCATCTGTGATTGGCTGACTCAGCTACTTGTTATAAGAGTAGGTTACAGCCTGTTTACACATCCAGTTAGGTTACAGTTCACTATGCGCAGAAAAGCTTTTAGGTCAAACTTAAAAATATGTAAGGAGAAGGCTTTAGGCTAAATTTTTTATTTTTTGTTTATTTTATTTTATTTTATATTTTTTGAGACAGAGTCTTGCTCTGTCACCCAGGCTGGAGTGCAGTGGTGCCATCTCGGCCCACTGCAACCTCTGCCTCCTGGGTTCAAGAGATTATCCTGCCTCAGCCTCCCAAGTAGCTGGGATTACAGGCGCCTGTCACCATACCTAGCTAATTTTTGTATTTTTAGAAGAGACGGGGTTTCACCATGTTAGTCAGGCTGGTCTCGAACTCCTGACCTCAGGTGATCAACCCGCCTCAGCCTCCCAAAGTGCTGGGATTACAGGCATGAGCCACCGTGCCCAGCCTAAGCTAAACTTAATTTAACAATTTTGAGAGGTTGACCAAAGCTTTAGGCATTGATATCATTCTGTCACTGTTGTAAGTGGACGTATCTGGTCTCAAATCCCACTGGGAAATAGCCTAACAGTGAGTTTTATAAGGTGGGAATAAGGAAAATGAACAATAGAGAAAAAGGCTGATGGGTTAACATCAGGTTACTTCAGGTTACCTTTTTGTAAAGGTTAGAGCTGAGGGGGTTTCCTTATTATGCGGGAATCTCCTGTTTTGAGGAGAAAGAAAATGGTCTGTTTTGGGATCTATTGGCTTCCTTAAAGTTTCAGTTTGATTACCACATGCCATGTAGCAAGAGGGACTCCATTTTGGTTTTTCTGATCTGTTAGAGCATAGTACACAAGTTTAGTCCAAAACTGTGCCCCCCAACCCTGATAATTTTAACATTATAGAAGTTGCCATGAAGTTACTTGTTAAAACAGACCCCTAAATACAGCAGATGCTCACAATACTCCCTGCGGGACTGCTGCCAACTTCCTGTGGACTCAGACTGGATGTGTCTTAATGTTTCTGCGTACACTTCTTAGACCAATAAGAGCATCTGAACCTTTCCCACACTTTCAAAATTAGCAAAGCCAGCTGGCCATCCAGCAGGATCCTGAGAAAGAACACACGAGACGGGGACATGGGGACAGGAATGAGGATGAGTGATGGGCCAGAAATCCAAGAGTCACTTCCTATGAGGAGCCATAAGAGGTGCTGGGTAGTCCCTGAATCCTAGGAGTGGGGAGAAGAACTTGCAAATCAAACTTGGTGCTACAACCCACCATTTCATAAGTCTTAGTTTGTAAGGCTGGTATTTTTGGTATTCAAGAAGTGGTGTGTTTCCTGCTAGATTCTGTCTGGAATTCTGGTGGGCTCAGCCACACAACGGTGTCTGACGTCACGGTGTGTGATTCAATCAGCCAGGCTTCCCCTAGTTACAGGCAAAAGAAAGATATATTAATTGGGCCTAAATAAACAAAGCATCACCCCATTAAAGTCACAAAATGTTAATGTTAAACAATTTATGAGTAACATTTGCACACATTTTAAAGAGTGCAGTATAGAGAAGATGGTTAATAAATGATGAACACTTAGGAACAAGTAAAGCAGCTGTCTCAGCTTCCACAACTGCTATTAGCACTACTTAAATTGCCTCTGGATCTTTAACATCTGGGCCCAGTACTCCTACTCAGTGGCTTCTCAGCAGCTTGCAGTTTGCAGTTCTTAGTTAATTGCAGTAAACTGGCACTGATTGCTTTTGAGAAAGAATTTCATTTGTGCCTATGTGATGCTAATCTCAAAAAAAAAAATCTTCAGGTTTCCAAAACTTCCATGTTTTAAAGAAAACTGCTTTGATATTTACTAAGCTTTTCTCTGTAGAATGTTTTCAAGTATCCTCTAAGTGGCCCTGGTTAACCCTCTTTCCTCTAGGAGTAGCGATAGGTCTATGCAGTGCCCCCCAGTCTCAATCTCCGTGCTCTGATAAGATGCCATGCCACAGCCAGGTGCGGTGGCTCACGCCTGTAATCCCAGTACTTTGGGAGGCCGAGGCAGGCAAATCATCTGATGTCGGGAGTTGGAGACCAGCCTGACCAACATGGAGAAACTCTATCTTTACTAAAAATACAAAATTAGCTGGGCGTGGTGGTGCATGCCTATAATCCCAGCTACTCAGAAGTCAGAGGCAGGAGAATCGCTTGAACCCGAGAGGCAGAGGTTGTGGTGAGCCGAGATCGCACCATTGCACTCCAGCCTGGGTAACAAAAGCAAGACTCTGTCTCAAAAAAAAAAAGATGCCACTCCACTGTAATTTCCGTGCCACCACAGTTCTCCCAAGGAAACTAGAAAGTAATGCACTACTTAATGAAACTAGAATGTTGCAGCCATCTTCATGAATAGTCTTACGAAGTGAGAAGGAAACGAAGCTAGCCACAACAGCCTGTGCATTGCAGCAGGTCCCTCGCCTCAAAGAGCCCTGTAGCCATTACAGGCATGAGGTGTTTGATATAGACTTTTTTTTATCATGGACCCTCCTGGCTACAGCAGGCTTCTTCACCTTCTGGGGCCATGTACACCCTCCAGAGGTTGGGACAGTGAGAGATGAATAACTTTTCAGCTCCTCCCTCTCTCATTCCAACATTCCCCATCCCATTCTAGTAACTGATGATAAGAACTTTTAATGGTTGCTTCCCACAAGTCAGGAACTTCACCTAAGCATTTTCTAGGTATATCTCATACAAGAAATCATACCATGGTTAAGATCATGGACTCAAGTCAGACCACCTGGCTTCAAATCCTGCACTACCACTTACTGGCCATGTGACCTTGGACAAATAACTTAACCTCTCTGTACCTTAGCTCTTCATCTGTAGAATGAGCTAATAATAGCCAGACCTCATGGGACTGTTGGGAGAATTAAATGAGTTAATATAGAAAGAACATGTAGAACGGTGCCTGGCTCATCATAAGTGTAATGTAAGTATTGGCTAATAATATGTCTGGAATGAAGACAATTTATGATGAATTTTGTTTTTTATGATTTGGAGTTTTTCTCTTCATGACATTTCAAGGGAGTAAAATTGACATTCTGCTCTTTAATCATTTGCATAAAATGTGAAGAATTTGGAAAAATAGAACCTTTTCTTGAACAACTCATAACCTAAATGGAATTAGATAACTAAAAGCAGTTCCTAAAGATTACTTTGCTTAATATTATGCATTTTAGAACACCAAATAATTCTGTAAAGATTAGAATTATGTCATCTATTCCGTATTTTTCTACTTTTTATTAAAATTAATTTAATTTTATAAATATTTTAGGCTCTAAAGTATAGAGTTTTTTCTAAAGTAATCTATCCAATGTATTCTCTCATTATGCATATTAATCTGCATTCTTTCCCTATTTATTATTCAAAAGTTCATAGTAATTTTATGTATAAAATGAATAGTTTCACAATCATGTTAATTTTTGCAGGATTTTACTCTTATAATAACAAATGTACATTTATACTTCATTTGACTGAGACATTTAACTGAATAAAACACACGAAGGGATTTTTTAATTCCAAGTTACATCCAGAATAAAACTTACCTGTATTTGAATAGCCTAATATTCTGATACTCCAATATCTACAACAAATCCAAATAGCACAATATGTTCATTTTACAGAAATTGTTACACTGATATTTGGTGGTGGTAAACTAAATAATTACAAAATAACTGCTCACGCCAACATTCAAAATGTCAGAAATGACATTGAAGCAGGCATTAATCTATCTGGGCTTCCAAAGACTAAACCTGAACCAAAGCTGAATAGCGTATTCTGGCTAAACATAAAAGCAAAGCCAAGCTTCAGTGCATTCCTAAGAAAATAGAACAATATGCAACCATGAAGGATGTGGTCTAAAAAATAAAGATACCGAAAAACGCTCCTGATAGCATCAGAGTACATAAGAAGACAACATATTTAATTATATAAATATGATTCAAATCATTTCAATATGAACCTTTAGATTCTAAAGACCCACTCTAGCTAGCACAAGTAAACAGTAGTTTAGCATAATGATAAACATTGAGCAATATGGATAATGTCAATGAAATCCAAGAGCAGAAACTTCACGGAGCTGAAAAGGAGGAAGAAAAAGTAGAGGAAGAGTAAGTGTGCTAAAATCCTCACCTAAATGATGGGTATTAAGAGGCAAGGTCCAAATTTGATGGACCCAAAAAAAGAGAAAATTAATAATATTCTTTAAAGATTCAACAAAGGAAATCAACAGAAGAACTAACAATAATTGCATTAAGGATTAGAAGGGGAACTGGACAAGAATAGTGCAATACTCATATTTGATAGGAGAGAATCAACAGATAATATCCTAAAGTAATCAGTCAAAAATTAGCAGGACAAGTGTACTATTTAGAAATAGAAGGTAACTATCAAAACCCTAAAAACACTGTCGCTTAAAGATTGTTGTCTCTGCTAATGCATGCTGGGCTTAATACCTAGGTAATGGGTTGACAGATGCAGCAAACCACCATGACACACATTTACCTGTGTCAAAACCTGCACATCCTGTACATGTACCCCAGAACTTAAGCAATACAATAAAATAAAAAGATGGTTGCCTCTGGCAAGTGGAAATGGGGTAAGGCAAGACAACCTGCTTCTTTTACAAGGCTTTCTGCATAATCCTTTTTAAAATTCAAGTTTCATGAATTAGCTGGATAAAAAAATTTTAATGAAATGGTTGATTGCATTAGAGATATTCTTTTCTTAGGATATGTATGTCTGAATGGATGGTAAAAATGCTGGCTTGTGAGTAACTTCAACTCTCTTCACCCCAGAATACCTCGGGATGAGTGGGGATGGTCTGGACTGGTGAATTCTGACGGGGGTCTTCCATGCTCCTAGAATCAGAGGGCAGCTCTTCTGCCCATATTTATCCAATATAGATATCCCTTTCACTAGTGGTGTTAACACTGATTATTGGCAAAAGTGGGAAACTTCCATTTTTATTTAAAAATCATCCTTTCTCCAAAGACAGTATGGTGAAATCATTTCTCATTTACATTTAGTAACTCCCTTAGTCACATAATAAGTCAGAATTCTATGAAAATGTGCGTTGTTCTGTAAATGTGAATGACTTTAAAAAACAAAGCATTATTAAAAAATATAGGGTCCTTCCTTGCTACCTAAGTGAACCCTGATGAAGGTATATTAATATACTGATTAGTAATTTTTGCACATTAAAAATCTTATATAGATTTAATACCATTTTCAGCTTTTGTTTAATGAATATTTAATTCAGAAAGCTACGAAATAATAGGTAATTATAGCTCTACAAGAACACATATTGACATGTAGTTTAAAAGACTCTGAAAGGTGCCTTGTGCTTGCAGTGAGTTTATAATTTAAACACAAAGAAAAATTTTAAGGTTGCCAATCAAATATTCCTCAGAAGAAAGAACGAACGGAGGATCCCACTTCCTCAGGGCACATATGCAAAGGAGATACTAAAAATAACATAGGCCACGCTTGGCAGACCATGTTTAGGCAAAATTCCAAACACATCTAAAAAAGGCTGGTGAAGAAAAAAGTTTCCCTAACTTCAGGCATATAAGGGTCAGGTTTAGAAAAGATGATGGGGATAATAAGAAAAGGGTCTTAGAGGTAGGAGCAAATAGCAAGTCCAAGAAGTTTGAAATTCACTTCCCTAACCTTCCTTTTAATATCTTTTTCTTAATTTGAGCAGTCTTCCAACATCTTCAACCCTGACTCCACCAAGGAGCCCTGACTGCCTTCTGCTATCCATAAGAAACTCATTCACTCTAACTTGTAGGGACTTAGTACATTATCTCACCTAGCGAGATTTATACTTCCAAGAAGGATCAGTTGAATAAAACAACACTTTAGCCCATGCAATGCAATATTAATTTTAAAACATGCACACCCTATTGCAATAGTAGGCAATCACCTTTTCTAGCAGAGTTTGGCTGGGTTTAAAAAAAAACAAATTTGGCTGGGGTCAGTGGCTCACGCCTGTAATCCCAGCACTTTGGGAGGCCGAGGTGGGCAGATTGCCTGAGCTCCGGAGTTCGAGACCAGCCTGGCTAACATGGCGAAACCACATCTCTACTAAAAATACAAAAATAGCCAGGCATGGTGGCAGGTGCCTGTAATCCCAACTACTTGGAAGCCAGAGGCAGGAGAATTGCTTGAACCCGGGAGACGGGGGTTTCAGTGAGCCAAGATCCTACCACTGCACCCCAGCCTGGGTGACAAGAGCGAGACTGCATCTCAAAAAAAAAAAAAAAAAAAAAAAAATTTAGAGTCCTTCCAGCAATTTGCATTCTACCTTGCAGAAAAAGTCCCTAGACCAGTAGATCTCAATTTTTTACGTGCTTAAGAATTTGGTGGAACACTACAACTGACCAGTCTCATTTCCAGAAATTCTGAGATTCTGATTCAGCTCCAGAAAACTGTATTTTTAACCAGCACTGTAAACAATTCTGATATAACCCATCTCCTGGCCCACATTTGAAAATCACTGCGTGGCACTGAAAGACTAAAGGGTTAGAGAAATCTTCACTTCTCCCTGATGCAGAGAGATCCACCAACGGCAGATTTCCAAAGAAAAGAGTTTATCTGACCTGCATTCTATCCTCCTGTTCTCACCTATAACTTGCCCCTAAAAACTCTCAGGATCTTTAATAGCCATTTTATTCCCAAGCATAGGCACTAATTGGATCCCCACCTGGCAACACTTTCCAATGTTCAGCAAAGCATCTGCAGTTGCTGGAGAATTTAGATAGAAATGTAGCCCAATAATCCTGCACCTTTAGCCCTCACAAACTTAGCTATGAAAAGTGACTTGGCTTCACGCTGTTACTTCTAATTTCTGCAGTGTGCTGCTTGTTGGTTGACTGCAATTGGCAGTTGGATTATATCCTATTTCTTGCTTACCTGATACAGTAAAATAATTCTCCTTTACCTGTTCCCAAGACTTTTGTCACCCATCTATGCCCATCCTACCTCCTACCCCAAGGAAATAGAGTAAGCCCACCAATTATAATGAAAACATTTCCTTAAAGCTAGAAAAGATGAAAAAGTCTTCTTCTAGATCAAGATTCTTGAAATCACTGCTGACAAAATCCTCAATCTACTTTTTTCTCAAAAGCCCATCCCAACTAATATCACATTACTTGGTCTCAACATTACAATAAGCACAAATGCACACACAGAAACTGCATCCCAATTCTCAACAATGAGAGGTCATTTAGGTGGTTTAGAATATTCTCTCCATTAATGGACTATGATTTAAATGAAAACACAAAATTTAGAAATCCTCAGAGTACTTGAGAATGTGCTTGGACTTCAGGGTTCTACAGATCACAGTTTGAAAAACAGCAGTATAATAGAATTCTCATCACTGCCACTTATTACTTAGGTGACCTTGTTAGTGGCAGCTAATCTCTCCAAGCCTTGGTTCCAACTAAAGCAGATTGCTCAACAAAAGGCTGCCAGTATTAGCACAGTATGAAGGATAGATCACAGTGGGAGAGACTGAGGCTAGAAGACCTGTGGGAAAATTACTGCAATGACCTGGGTATGAGCCAGGAAGTGTTGGGACTAGGACTAGGTTATTAGCAGTGGGAGTAAAAAGGGATAGATACTGACGACTTTAGAAAGAACCAACATTGGTGACTGACTGGGTGTTTTCCCAGACTACACTTCCAGGATGTTATCTGGTGTTCTGTGAAAACTATTAATTTCATCTTCAAAAAAATTTGGGGAATTTTGCTATAATGTCAGCAGAGCAAGCGCTCTCTCTCATTCCCTCTCTCTCTCTCTCTCTCTCACACACACACACACACACACCCCACTGTAGCAGTACTAGGTTGCCCTTAATGCTCTGAATCATTTTCTAGGCTGCTACACTTCCAGTTCCTCAAACAGAACTTGTCCAACAGTAAGTCTAAATAAATATTTGTTAAATGAATAAATGAGCAAGGAGCAAATAAGGAAACAATTAGACGGTAGAATTTTAGGAGCTTGAAAAAGACTCATACCATTCATTTCAACTTCTTTCTCCTGCTGGCCAATGTTAACATTTCATCAGTAGAATTTACATCCTTTGGCCACAATGTCTCAGGAGAGGGCATGGCTTCAACAAAGGAGTTCTCAGACCTACTTGAGGGGCAGAAAACTTGAGTAATAGTGATCATTATGAAGCATCTGAGCCAGAAATAATTTTATTATCAGAAACTGAATGTTATATATTATGTTGGTACAGATTGACAAATAAGGGCATGCTATAGAAGGACAAAGAAAAGCTAATTGAGTAGAAGCTCCTGGAGGATTCTTTGAAGATAAAAGCAAGATGACAGCCACAGTGAAAAAGAATCAAGGGTCCTTCACCCTGGCAACTTTGAAGATGATTTCTTGTGGCACATGCCTCAGGTAGAGTCCAGGCTAGCCAGCCAAATAGTATTATGACTTTCCAGAAATCACAAAGCAAAGCCATCACAGCTTAATGCAACCAAGTTAAATGGTCACTGTAGGAACTTAAAAGACCTATATTGTTCCTAATGTAAGGAACATAGAGGAAACCTGAATACAGAAGCAAGTGCATCTCATGGTTTCACAGTCTGCTCTGAAAAAGGATTTAAATGGCAAAGACTGTGAGTGAAGCGAATGGATTTCACAACAGAGGATACTCAGATATTCAAATGCTGTGTTCATAGGCAGTAACACAGTGTCTGGTACATGTGTTATAGTTTTTTCTGTTAATTAAATCTTAACACAATTTTGCAGCAAGATTATTTGTCCTGTGTTTTCAATATCCAAGTGTGTTAAATAAGAAATGATATGCCATGCTCAATATCCCAGGAAGTTAATTATCTGGGAGAATTCATGAAGGATTGTAGAGATTATGATGCTACATTTAAGTATCCATTTGCTATATGTTTACTGGTTGACTGCTAGAATGTAGCTGACAAGGAGCATTAGGTATCAAGTGACTTAAGAAATTTTTACAGAGTAGGACAAATAAAGCCTGCAGGTAGGAGCTAAGCTAGGGCTGGAATTTGAGACCAGTCACAAGCTTAGGCCAGGATAGGGCTGGAACAATGCCTTGGAGTGACTCTCACTCATATCTCAAATCTGCTGCCACACTGGAACACCAGGGGGTGGGGACAGCCTGAGGATTGAGGAAGCAAAGAAGATAGAGCTAAGAATGATGTCAAGGACCAGCCAAGGTCCAAGGAAAGGAGGAGAGTAATGAAAGGAGACACAGGCAGACCCACCTCCATCCAGGGTTCATCTACACTGTCCAATAAAATTAGGAATAGAAGCAGGCACAACACTGACAGACTAACAGAGGTCCCTGAAGCCAATAGTATTCTGTTTAATGGCATAGTCAAAAGAAAACACACAGCCCTAGATACCAAGTTATTTATTTATTTATTTATTTTTATTATGATTATAATTTTTTGAGACAGAGTCTCGCTTAGTTGCTCAGGCTGGAGTGCAGTGGCACGATCTCGGCTCACTGCAACCTCCGCCTCCCACGGTCAAGCAATTCTCCTGCCTCAGCCTCCCAATCAGCTGGGATTACAGGCGCCCGCCACTATGCCCGGCTAATTTTTGTATTTTTAGTAGAGACGGGGTTTCACCATGTTGACCAGGCTGGTCTCAAACTCCTGGCCTCAGGCAATCTGCCCGCCTCAGCCTCCCAAAGTGCTGGGATTACAGGCATGAACCACCACGCCTGGCCCCAAGTTATTTATTTTGATTTCAGATTTGGATAAACAAAAAGCAGGTCAGTCACAACATGATCTGATTCTCTATGTTCATGTGGGTTTTAATTGACTGGAAGCTAAAGAACTCAATCATAATGATAAGAGTTATGATTTTGAATGCATAGTGCATAGTAGCAGCAGAAAGTAGCTTTACAAGAAAACATCCCACCAGAAAAGATGGTCATACTTGCCAAGTTAAAGAGATTAGAAGATTCTCATCAATAAGCTACAGAAAAAATAACTGAAAGAATCAAGACTGTTGTAAACGTCTTTTCAATATCTTGACACCTCTATGTCCTTCTTTGACTTTGTAGTTGATCCCAATACTTTTTCATGCATTTTTTATGTTGTCTCATTATAAGGTATGGTTTTGTAAAAATAAGGCTTGACCAAGACAATCTTCCTGTAATAGAATCTACTAATATTAACAAAGGAGGTGAGGGAATTGACCTAAATACCCAAGTTAGGAACCAAGGAGTTATAATTTTGTGTTTTAGCACTGGGAGGATGTTGGGAGGTTCAGAGCCTATAATCACTTAGTGTCCAGTCAATAGAAGGTCAGCAATTACTGCAAGTTGAACTCAGTATTTTCTAAGGCGATGCTGATCATAGAAATATAAGGTGGGCCACATACATAATTTTAATTTTCTAGTATCCACATTAAAACAGGTAAAAAGAAACAGGTGAAATTAACTTTTATCATATATTTTAACACAATATAACCAAGATATTATTATTCCAACATACAACCAGTACTTGAAAGTATTAATAATATATTTTACATTCTCTTTTTTTAATACTACGTTTTTGAAATTCAATGTGTAATTTACACTGACAACACGTCTCTCTTCAGGCTAACCCCATTTTAAGTGCTCAGTAGTGCCTTGAGGTGAATGGCTACTATACTGGGCAGTGCAGTCCTAAGAGCTCAAATGAATAGTGAATTTTTTTTAAAAGCACTTATTTAATGTATTGTATGCTGAATAAAATTTTCAAGAACATCAAAAATTTTAATATATCTTATTAAATTGGTTATAGAGTATTATAATCAACTATAAAGAAAAGTCACTGCCATTTTTTTTAAAGAAAATTTAACATTAGGAAAACTGAAAACTAAAAATAAAGAAAAAAGGGGTTAAAGATATCCATTAGTTAACTTTTGTGGTAGAATGCTCTGTCCAACAGAATTTGAAGACCAATGCTTTGAATAACATAGGTCATTTACAGCTCCAAAAAAAATGAAAGCCCTGAGAGCTAGATCTGATGGGATTAGGGTGGAACAGAAGGAAACAGGAAAGAGTTGGAGGGAGAAGGGAAGATAAGCAGGGCGCTATGGCAGTAACAAAGAGAGGGCCCTGGTGGAAGCAGGGACAACACAGGGCTTCACCTTCATTTCATTTTTGCCAAGAACCAGTCCTGTTATTGAATAAGTCTGTGCCTCTACACAGCCTGGTTGCACCAGTTTGTGATTATATTTTGCTCTGGCCCTTTCTTTTCTATATTAACAAGAGATGTATCTGAAGGCATGGCTCATTTTCTCCGTCTGACCAGCTTCATGATTGATCGTGATCAGCAGGGTCTTCCCCTCACAGAGACACAAGCAATAACCTTACTAACCTGGGCAAGGCCTTTCTGCCCCCAAATATCTCCTCCACTTTGTACCATGACACCTGAAGGCCACAGAGTGCCTTCCTTTGGGTTAGGACAATGTTTCTCAAACTTCAACCACTTGATTATGTCTGTCATTGTTTTTGCCATGTCTGTGTACCACCTATACCATTGCTTACTTAATATCATTTTTCAAATTAACTCCTTTTTCTTTTTTACAACAATACATTGATTAAAGATACTCTATGTCATCACCAGGCAGTAAAACCAATGTGACTTGCCATAAATAGAAAGTTACCCTGAAGATAACACCACTATTAAAATGTTACATGGTCATGCTTGTACCACCTTAAACCATTTTGCCTCCCACCAGTGGTACCATTACCACTAATTAGGAAATACTGGATTAAGGAACTGTACCCAAAAAGCAATTGCTAAAACATGACTGTCAGAGAGCAGATGTGTAGCATTCACAAATGCTAGTTAGCTATGAACTTTTCTTGAGTGGAGAATAGCGTTTAGGTCAGATTTTTTTTATCTTTATTGTGCATAGGAATCACGTGGGAAGCTTATTTAAAATATAGGTTTCTGGGTCCTACACTAGATTTAGTAGATTTAGTAGAATTGGGTTAGGCCTGGATATCTGCATTTTTACCAAGCTTTTTGGGTGATTAGGATTTAGTGGGTTAGCAAAGCCCACTTCAAGAAACCCTGGTACATAAAACCGCAAGCCAGTATGAGATATGGAAACCTATGTCATGGATATTAGCCCTGGGATAGCAGTAGAAGTCCAACATAGAGAGGGAAGGACATGCCCTTGAGTAATCCCCTCCCATGCAGTGTGCGCTGGACCTAGCAACTTGCTTCAAACATACAGAATATAGAAGTGATGGGATGCTGCATCAGAGAATAGGTTCTAAAACTGACCTCCACCTTGTTCACTCTCTCCTGCTCTGCTCTTCTTGCTTGCTCACTTGGATGAGCCAGCTGCCATGCTGTGACATGCTCATATAGAGAGGCCCATGTGGCAAGGGACTAAGGGCAGTATATTATTTCCTGCAGCTGCTATCACAAATTACCACAAAGTTGGTGGCTTAAAACAACAGAAATCTGTTTTCTCAGTCCTGGAGGCCAGAAGTCAGAAATCAATTTCACTGGGCCCAAAATCAAGGCATTGGCAGGGCTTTGCTTCCCTTGGTAGCTCTAGGAAGAATCTATTCTTGCCTCTTCCAGCTTCAGGTGGCTACCAGCATCCTTTGGCTTGTGGCTGCATCACTCCAGGCTCTGCCTCTGTTGGTGGCATTGCATTCCTCTTTGGTGTCTCATCTCCCTCTGCCTCTCTCTTATAAGAACACTTCTGATGACATTAAAGGGACCACCCAGATAATCCAGAATAATCTTATCTCCAAAGTCTTAATTTAATCTCATAGGTAAAAAAAAAAAAAAAAAAAAAAAAATTACTATATAGTAGATTTTATGTGTATTTGACCATAATGAAATAAATTTTGTTAATTTTGCTATATGATGTGGTTTGGCTGTGTCCCCACTGAAATCTCATCTTGAATTGTAGCTCCCATAACCCCATGTGTCATGGGAGGGACCCAATGGGAGGCAGTTGAGTCATGGGGGCAGGTTTTTCACATGCTGTTCTCATGATAGCGAATAAGTCTCAAGAGATCTGATGGTTTTATAAAGGGCCGTTCCCCTCCACACACTCTCTTGCCTGCTGCCATGTAAGACGTGTGTTTGCTCCTCCTTTACCTTCCACCATGATTGTGAGGCCTCCCCAGACATGTGGAACTGTGAGTCCATCAAATCTCTCTTTTATTTATAAATTATCCAGTCTCGGGTATGTCTTTATTAGCAGCATGAGAACAGACTAATAAACCATACAAGATAACATTCACAGATCCAGAGAACAGGCCCTCTTATCTTTGGGGGCGACCATTCAACCCCCTAGAGGCAGCTACCAGCCAACAACTAGGGAGGATCTGAGGACCTCAGTTCACCAGCATGTGAGAAACTGAGGCCTACCAACAACCACATGAGTGAACTTGGAAGCAGTTGAACTTGGAAGCAGGCTTGAGATGACTGCAACCCAACTGAAGCCCTGATTGCAGCCTTGTGAGAAACCTTGACCCAGAGAATCCAGTTAAGCCATGCCCAGATTATTGGCCCACAGAAACTATTTTTAAAAAATGCTTTTTAAAGCAACTAAATGTTGTGATAATTTGTTACACAGTAACAAATAACTAACAGTTGCTTTGCTCAAGACTCATTAAATGCTAATTCATTATGTATTCATTATGTTGTATTCACATCTAAGATAACAATTAGAGCCAAAACTGTTTCATTAATGGATGGAGGCCGCTTGATATTATAACAAGAGCACAAGCTATTCATTTAGAAAAAGCAACCTTGAACAGTTGTTTAACTTCTCTGAGCCTTTGTTTCCTTTTGTGTTAGACGAAGATAATGATACTTTTCCAGGTGTATTATGGATACTTTATGACATATGTGAAGCATCTAGTTCAGTATCTGGCATCAAATGACCAACAAATAGTAGCCTATATAATTTTCATGAACCTCAAGAAAATATATATTTTAAAATAGCATTAAATATATTTTAGGCTTATCATTTTAGATTTTTAAATGAAATTATAGTTGACCTTTGAGAGGTCAATTATTTGGTGTTATTTTAAACAAATGAAAATGATCTAACAATGGACTCTCTCATCTTTATGGGCCATGCCAGGTATACTCTGGGTACCCTTTATGGCCAATCCTGTAATTAATATGAAGTATGGAGTCAGAACATGAGGGAATAAAAAAGGCAAAACAAAATTATTTTAGCTACAGTCAGTGAAACATCTATTGACAGAGAGAGGGGATACAATCACTGAACAAGAGCAAACCAGTAAAGGACCTTGAAACCAAGTATGCATCTGGGAAGCAGTCCAGAGATTGACTGCCGGTCCATTTAAGGGTTAGGGCAGGGTGAAGAGGCTGAATCATGTGGATAGCTGGGGAGGCAGTTTCAGAAACATCTTGTAGGGCAAGGGGATGAAGGTCGATGGTAAGGACATTGAAAGATGTGGAAGCTAGAGAACTAAAGAGACAATCTCTCTTCCATACAAGGTTAGATCTGTAGTTGTATCTCTGAACTTGATAAGCACTTAAGTTCTGGTCTCTCCTCACCCCTGAAATAAAGAATCTTATTGGATCCTCTTCCAGGTATCTTCTAGCTGACATTTATGGCTTCTTTCCATTTAAACGTGGAATATTCCCCCACAAATGTGCTGGGAGAGTCTCAGCTTTCAGATGAACAATGAAGTATGCTGGGTACAGTCAGCTGCTACTTGGCTTCACCTTCTGCTCTTTCTCTAGTGTCAGTACTTACTCCTCATCTAGGAAGAGAATCAGTGCTTAATGTGAGAGAAAAAGAACCCAAAAGATGGCTTTCTGAGGGGCTTCGCACAGCCTGTTAAGACAATGTATTTTCTGCCCAACGCTGACAGTGTCACTGGGGCCCCTGACCTTGAGTACTGACGTGGAGGAACTGATGTTCTTTCAATGGGGTTTTTAAAGGCACACCAGCAGTCACAGACATAGACACAGTTTCTGGCGTTTATGAAGAATTGGGGTTTCTTTTAAGAGGAAAAAAAAGAATAAACCAAATTGTTCATTCCTTTTCTAAAGTATTGTATATTGGCTTTGTATTTGAGGACTGCCTTGTTATCTTCATGTTTTCAGGCCTCCCCCTGTACCATAACCTAGGGGGAATCTCCATGGGCCTGATTTGTGTATGTAGACACTGCTGTTTCCATTCCTCTTGGCCTTGACCTCTGCCTCTTCACACCTCCTCCCACTCACCCAGCCAGCGGGCAGCCCACCCAGAAGCCCTTGCGCCAGCAGTTACCTGGCAACAGCGACAATCACGCTAACAGGCAACAAGGCAGCAGCAGAGACCAGAGAGCTCTGACTCTTCCAGAATCTAAGCAGGGAAGGGAAGGGGGACAAACGGCTCTTTTTAATCAATGGCTTTTCGTCCCCATCCATACTGTTTTCCTGTCTCACACATTCCATGCTCCAGCTCCCAACCCCCAACCCCCAATTTCTACCATCGCCTGGGTGAAACTAGTCTCCAATCCAGAGTTTAATAACAGCCACAGAGATTCATATGGAATTGTGTACTTGGGGAGACCCAGTAATCATCCTCCTTAATTCCAATGCAGAATGCTCAGGAGTTAATCAATCCTAGTTTCCATCTGTGCACATGTTGTGCTGCAGTCCAAGGATGTACTTGACCACCCAACTGGCCTGCTGTAATAGAGTCCTAAGTGCTGTGTACTCAGAAACATTGACAAGCTATTATCTTACTTCTTGCCTCCCTGGCCACAATTCTACAGTAAGTGCTACTGGAGAGTGGGGCATAAGCATACCAGTTAGTAATAGCTAATATTTACTGATACTTACTCTGTTCTAGGCTCTGTGCTGAGCACTATACAGACACATCTAACTTTCAAAACAGCCATATGAGATAAATAATATTACTATCTCCATTTTACCAAGGAGCAAAACTGAGGCATCAAAGGTTGTACATCTATTAAGAGTAGGGCCAGAATTTGAACTCATTTCAGGATTTGAACTCATGTTCTTAACTACTTTTTTATGTAGTTAAAAGGTGAAAGATGGTAGGATTTGCTAAGAAGGAACCTGGATGGTAAGGCAGAGATGAAAATTATCAAACTGTAAGAATCAGGGGATACAATTAATTACATAAAGTCGCTTAATGGAATATGCTAAGGAAAACTTATTCCTCAATTAAAGTGGCATTGTGCAATAACAGAGACAGATCAACCTCTTTCAGCAGAATCCTGGAAAACTGTGTAAACACCCACAGGCATTGGAGGATGTTAGTGTTAATCCACTGGGAAGATGACCCCTGAAGACCCTGTAATCCTCATCATTCTGTGATTCAAAGGGAAAAGCAATATGGCCATGTGAGTCAATACAAATAGCATGGGATTTGGAATGAGAAGACCTGAACTTCAGTCCTGGCTTGTCTGTCCACTCACTTTGTGACCTCAAAGAAGTTGAATGAACATGTATTGAGCCTACGTCTTGCAGCAAGTACTGACTTAGGATTTGAGGAAATAAGATCACCAGACTTGGGACATGTCCTGAAGTCGGTCATTGACTCATGGAGCGCTGAGAATTGTAGACAATTTCCTCACATTTTCCTTATATATAGACCGAGCAAACTAACAGCAGCTTCTTAGAGTTGTGAGCATCAAACAAGATAGAGGTTGTGAAAAGGACTTGGGGACTATATGTCATGCAAAGTTAGTGGTAATTATTAATGCTAAGACTGAACTCATAATAACTCATAGATATTATCATGGTCATCACCTACATGATATGATCCCTACTGACCTCTCCAGCATCATTTCCCACTAGCTCTCTGTCCTTCTTCTTGGTTGAACAGACCAAAATATTCCTGTCTCAGGGTCTTTGCATTGCCTGAAATGCATTTACCCCAGTTATCTGCACAGTTAATTCTTTCATTTTATTCACACTTTTTATATTCCCCATGGAGTGCCTCTCTGTTCACCATATCTAAAATAGAAAACATGTGTATACACACACATGCACACACATACACATGCATGCATACATACATGCATACAACACACATGCATATAGACATGCTACATACACATACCCACACACATATACACACATATACACACAAGACACATGTGCACATATGTATGCACATACTCTCTAGTTCCTTATCCTGCTTTATTTTTCTTCAGAGTACTACCTCTTCCTGAAACTATGTTTTTATATGCTTGTTCACATGTTTGTTATCTGACTCTCCACTGTAAGCTCTGTGAGGGCAGAGACATTGGCTTGTTCAACATCATATTTCCAGTCCCAGAACAGCTCCTGACTCATAATGTACACTCAATAATTATTGAAATATAATTCATATACCATACAATTCACCTATTTAAAGTATAAAATCCAATGTTGTTTGTTTTTTGAGACAGGGTCTTACTCTCTCATCCAAGCTGACATCCCTGCAGTCACTGCTGCTTTAACTTCCTGGGCTCGAGAGTAGCTGGGACACAGGTGCACATCACCACATCTGGCTAATTAAAAAAAAAAAATTTGTGAAGATGGGGTCCCACTATGTTGCCCAGGCTGGTGTTGAACTCCTGGACTCAAGCAATCCTCCCAGTGCCTCCACCTCCCAAAGTGTTGGGATTACAGGTGCAAGCCACCATACCCAGCCCAATTCATTGTTTTTTAAGACACAGTCATGTGCCACATAATAAAGTTTCAGTCAACATTAGACTGCATATAAGATGGTGGTCCCATAAGTTTATAATGGAGCAGAAAAATCCCTGTTGCCTAGTGACATAGCCATTGCAACGTTGTAGTAACGTATTACCTTTTCTATGTTTAGTTGTGTGTAGAGACAAAAATATCACTGTGTTACAATTGCCTTCATTATTCAGTACAGTAACATGCTATACAGGTTTGTTGCCTAGGTGTGTAGTTGGCTATACTAAATTCAGGTAAGTACACAACTTTTTGTTGTTTCACACAAGAATGAAATCACCTACCGATGCATTTCTCAGAATATATTGCTGTCATTAAACTATGCGTGTCTGTATTTACAGGGTTGTCCAAACACGACCACAATTTTAGAACACTTTCATCACCCCAGAAAGAAACCCATGCCTGTGAGTGCCACTCTCTATTATCCCCTTAAGTCACCCTACCACCCCCGACCCTTGACTTAGGAAAGTATGAGTCTACTTTCTGTCTCTATTAATTTGTCTATTCTGGACACTTCACATACATGAAATTATACATATATGGTCTTTTTGAAATTAAATTTTGACTAATGAACAAATTACTAAATCCAATTCTTTGCCACACCCTCTAGATATAAATAGTTCTTCAGAAAGTTTCCTTTCATGAGTTTTGAGCAATCTAACATTCAATCTGCAAGACAGAGAATTGGTCTGACCAAAATACAACAAAAATCTCACTTATTTATGTTGTGCTTTTGTTTATTTTTTAATTGTGACATTTTGACAGAAGTTGAACATCAGCTTCCCTTTGCCCTAGAAACAGAAAAAAAAAAAAAGAAAGAGTTGACAGAATAAACACATAAAATGAAATTCTGAAGGGCCTATTTATTTACTCATGAGAACCAACTGTTTTCAAACATTCTGAATTGGAAATGATTTAATTCTAATCTAAGCAAAGGCCAGCAAGCCTGGTACTCTGATATGTTGATTACAAATCATTCTCTATTCTTTAAAGCAGAACTTTGATCAGGCAACTTTGGTAGATGTAATTCCATGCATCCAAGGACTTGAAAGTAATAAAATGGCCTTTTATTATTTACAATCATTTCATAATTGACTTCACCAACCAGACTGGCTCTCCCTTTCAATTATTTTAAATCAGTGAGATTCTACTGCATAAATACACTCTTCTCCAACAATCATTGTTAAACCATTTGTCATATTTGATTCACATAAAGGCAAATGATATTAAGTGTATAAGTTAAACCACGAACTAAGTTCTTAGAATTGGAATGGAACTTTAGGGCATTGAGCATAATCTCTTACCCAAAGCTGAAATCCCTGCCATAGCTTCCTAGCTTGAAATATCTCAGTGATTTTTTCCACATGTGCATCACTTTCTCCCTATCCTGACCTTCATCTTTACTTGAGACAGCCTCCACCATCACTCCCAACAACTTTAATGCTCAAATATTCATCCTTCTAATAAATTCCTCAAGTATCATAAAGATTCTTCCCACATGTACATCACTTTCTCCCTATCCTGACCTTCATCTTTACTTGAGACAGCCTCCACCATCACTCCCAACAACTTTAATGCTCAAATATTCATCCTTCTAATAAATTCCTCAAGTATCATAAAGATTCTTCCCACATGTACATCACTTTCTCCCTATCCTGACCTTCATCTTTACTTGAGACAGCCTCCACCATCACTCCCAACAACTTTAATGCTCAAATATTCATCCTTCTAATAAATTCCTCAAGTATCATAAAGATTCTTCCCACATGTGCATCACTTTCTCCCTATCCTGACCTTCTTTTAGTCCAATTTCTGCCCTCTAGGGTAAAGAAGAGGATACCTGTTTATTCCTGTTCGGGGCAAGTGAGTCCCTCAAATATCTGAAGACCCCTTGCCTGCCTAGAAATTCTTCCCTGGGCTAAACAGCCCCCAGGCCATCTTACAACTTGGTTTTCAGACCCCCTCTCCAAAATACTGCCACCCCAGGTACCACCTT
The DNA here is from genome assembly GCF_028885655.2 of Pongo abelii. NCBI lineage: Eukaryota > Metazoa > Chordata > Mammalia > Primates > Hominidae > Pongo > Pongo abelii. Next base: position 67,098,763 of record NC_071985.2, on the reverse strand, counting down.
TCTGATCATCCACCAATCCGCTGCTATCCTTCAGTACAAATCTGCAAAATGGGCATTTAACTAAGAACTTTTCTAATGTGTTTCCAATAAAAAAGAGACCATATATGGCTAAAATTAATTGTTAAAATAACTTCTTAGATGCAAACACAATATATATGATGATGTCAAGAGTATATAAATGAAAACTTCCAGGTGGGTGCAGTGGCTCATGCCTGTAATCCCAACAATTTGGGAGGCCAAGGCAGACAGATCACTTAAGTCCAGGAGTTCAAGACCACCCTGGCCAACATGATGAAACCCTGTCTCTACTAAAAATACAAAAATTAGCTGGGCATGGTGGCTCATGCCTGTAATCCCAACTACATAAGAATCACTTGAACTCAGAAGGCAGAGGTTGCAGTGAGTGGAGATCGCACCACTGCACTCCAGCCTGGGCAATAGAGTAAGACTCTGTCAAAAGAAAGAAAGAAAGAAAGAAGGAGGAAAGAAAGAAAGAAGGAAGGAAGGAAAGAAAGAGAGAGAGAGAAAGAAAGGGAGGGAGGGAGGGAGGAAGGAAGGAAATTTCCCAACTTAGGACATCTGTAGGCTTTTCACATTCATTTGTCATCAAGGACTGCTTCGAGTTAAAATGAACAGATCCCATTTAAACAAAAGACAATGTCTTCTTTAAAGATAGGAAATGCATCAGATGCTCTGACCTGCATCTCCTATCTTTTGCTTTTGTTATTGTTTTTGAGACAGATTCTTGTTGTGTTGCCCAGGCTGCAGTGCAATGGCATGACCGCAGCTCACTGGATCCTTCTGTTTCAACCTCCCAAGTAGCTGGGACTACAGGCACGTGTCAACAGTACTGGTCTCCTTTTTTTTTTTTTTTTTTTTTGTAAAGACAGAGATCTCGTTATATTGCCCAGGCTGGTTCAAACTCCTGAGCTCAAGCAATCTTCCTCCCTCAGCTTCACAAAGCATTGGGATTACAGGCCTGAGCCACCATTCCTGGCCCTGCATCTTCAATCTTTAGACACATGTAATTTCAGCTAAGGTTATTATGAATTGAACCAGGACATCCAGAGTTATTTTGGCAGCTGTGAAAACAAAAGCAGTAATACTAAGCTTCTTTTATCCATTTAATTTGGAGCTTTATCAAGGAGAAAAAGTAAATTTCAGTGTGCTTCCCATTTAAAGATGCCATGCAGAGAATGTTTTGTGTTTTCGCAAGTCTTTCCAGTGGCTAAGGAGTGCTGTAATGTAAGGGGTAGAACTGATAGCATATTTCTGTCAGAGACACTATCTTAATGGGTATATTGCTATACAGGTCTGATCTGTACTTGCAAACACAATAACCACTTCACTCAGAAATGAGCCAGCTATGGGAGATTGGACCCTACCAACTGGGGCCACTACTTAATTTCCAGCCAGGGAGATACCTCTGACCCAAGAGTGGAACAAGCAAGACGCATCAAGCAGTTCCCTTCCAATAGGCAACACCATGCAGAAAAGAAAGCAACATTGAAAGTTAGTCCAGGTTTGGCCGGGCGCATTGGCTCATGCCTGTAATCCCAGAACTTTGGGAGGCTGAGGTGGGAGGATGACCTGAGTTTAAGACCTGCCTGGCCAACATGGCGGAACCCCATCTCTACTAAAAATACGAAAAAAAAAAAAAAAAAAAGGTAGTCCAGGCAGTGTTTAAATCAGAACTCTATCATTTTCTTTTTTGTTTTGTCTGTTTGTTTCTTTCTTACATCTTTTCCTGGCTCTTCATTTTTGAGTATGTTTTATGCTTTTTTATTTTTAAAAGTTTACTTTTTTTTAAATTGACAGGTAGCATTGTGTCCAACATGCTGTTTTGAAGTACATACACACTGTAGAATGTTTAAATTTAGGTAATTAACAAATACATTACCTCACCTAGTTATCATTTTTGTGATGAGAGCAAATAACATTCACTCTCTTTACATTTATCAAGAATACAATATTTCACCAACTGTAGTTGTCTTGCTGTACAATAGGTCTCTTGAAATTTATTCCTCTTATCTAACCATAATTATGTATCCTTTGACCAACATCTTCCCATTTCCCCCTCTCCTAATCATCTCTGCCTATGGCAACCACCATTCTATTCTCTACTTCTATGTGATCAACTTTGTAAAGATTTCACATGTAAGTGAGATCATGCAATATTTGTCTTTCTGTGCCCAGCTTATTGCACTTAACATAATAGCCTCCAGGTTCATTGTTGCAAATGGCAGGATTTCATTCTTTTTATGGCTGAATAGTATCCTATTGTGTATATACACCACATTTTCTTATCCATTCATCCGTTGATGGACACTTAGCTTGATCCCATGTCTTGGCTATTGTGAACAGTGCTGCGATTAACACAAGAGTGCAGACATCTCTGACATATTGATTTCAATTCCTTTGGATATATACCCAGTAGTGGAGTTACTGGATCATATGGTAGTTCTATTTAAAATTTTTCGAGGAACCTGTTTTTCATAAGGGCTGCATTAATTTACATTCCCGCCAATAGTATATAAGGGTTCCCTTTTCTCCACATCCTTCCAGCACTTATTCTGTTTTGTCTTTTTTATACTGTTCATTCTAACTGGGTGAAATGGTATCTCATTGGGATTTTATTTTGCATTTCCCTGACAATTAGTGATGTTGAGCATATTTTCATATACCTGCTGGCCATTGTATGTCTTCTTTTGGGAAATGTTTATTCAGGTATTTTGCCTATTTTTTTATCAGGTTATTTGGTCTTTTGCTGTTGTTTGCACTCGTTATATATTTTGAATGTTAACTCTGTGAAATGTATAGTTTGCAAATATTTTCTCCCACTCTGTGGGTTGTCTCTTCTATCTGTTATTTCTTTTGCTGTGCAGAAGCTTTTTAGTTTGATGTAATCCCATTTGTCTACTTTTACATTTGTTGTCTGTACTTTTGAGGTCTTATCCAAAAAATCCTGGCCTAGACCACTGTTATGAAATGTTTCTCCTGTGTTGTCTTCTAGTCGTTTCATAGCTTCAGGTCTTACACTTAAGTCTTTAATCTATTTTGAGTTAATTTTGTATATGGCAAGAGAGGAAGGTCTAATTTTTTTAATTCTCCATGTGGATATCCAGTCTTCCCAATACCATTTATTGAAGAGGCTTTCCTTTCCCCATTATATACTTGGTATTTCAATAATGAGTTGGCTTTAAATGCATGGATTTAGTTCTGGGCTCTCTTTTCTGTTCCTTTGGTCTATGTGTCTGTTTTTGTACCACACACTGTACCATGTTGTTTTGATTACTATGACTTTGTAGTATACTTTGAAATCAGGTAGTGTGACACCTCCAGCTTTGCTCTTTTTACTCAAGATTACTTTTGCTATTTGAGGTCTTTTGTGATTCCATATGAATTTTAGGATTTTTTTTTCTATTTCTGTTAAGCATGTCACTGGTATTTTCAAAGAGATTGCATTAAATCTTCAGCTCTACCATTTTCTGATGGGTGACTGAGGAAATTACTTAACCTCTCTCTTTTTCTAAATTTTATTTTACTTTAAGTTCCAGGATACGTGTGCAGAACATGCAGGTTTGTTACACAGGTAAATGTGTGCCATGGTGGTTTGCTGCACCTATCACCCCATCACCTAGGTATTAAGCCCTACATGCATTAGTTATTTGTCCTGATGCCCTCCCTTCCCTGATCCCCCAACAGGCCCCAGTGTGTGTTGTTCCCCTCCCTGTGTCCATGTGTTCTCATTGTACTTAACCTCTCTTAGTCTGTTTCTTCATCTAAAAATGGGGCTTTTAATACCTACCTCAGAAGGTTGTTATGAAAGTTAAGTAAGATAATATACATAAAAGTTCTCAACAGGACCAAGCACATAGGTGCTCTTTAATAAAACTAGTAAACAAATTATAGATCAGAAAATTATTTAGTGAATGCAGAATTAGAACACATAGTATGAGATATGTTTAACAGCTCTTTCTTTTGGGCTATGGAAGCCTAATAAATTTTTTCTTTTTACTCTACAAAACTGGAACTGGTCAGTGAAAATGGCCTACCCTCTTTTCTGAACAACAATAAAGATGTGGTGAGAGTTCCCATGTCCACATTTTTTATTTCCAGGCTCTGTGCAGACCAACACCCTTTTTTGGAACTTGTCTTTGTAATACTACCCATCTTTACATCAACAATAGTTCAGATCCTTGACTTTACAGATGATTTTTCTTTCTTTATAATCAACAGGAAGATACTTAAACCCACTGGCAAACTATACCCTATGTCTTAGGTTGAATTGCTTCTGACATTTTTCTATATATTTTTATACAATTCTGTCACAAAAGGTGACAGTTTTTCCTTGGATTCTTGGATTATCTTGTTCTCTCACTAAACTTGTTTGTTGAGGGTTCCTCTAACTGCAAGCTGATAGCCACCAAAATTTCTCCATCAATTAAAAACAACCAATAAATGTAGACTTTTAAGTTCTATCATGCAACATAAATGCATTGAATACCTTCATGTTTATGAAGTAGGCAAAGAACAACAATTTATAGCCCATGCTTTTAAGAAGTTTACTATCTAGACTCTAGATACTAGACTAGATACTATCTAGACTCTAGATACTAGACTAGATACTATCTAGACTCTAGATTCTAGAGGATGTAGGTATATAAATAAATAGCTACAACTTAAGGCAGAATGTAATACTCACTTTGTATGAGATATGCAGAAAGAGCACAGATGAAAGAAGTTATTTCTGATTTGGCTTTAAAATAAAGCAAAGTTTCCTGGAGAGGGGACATTTGCATCTTGAAGAATGGATAACATTTTGATGGAGAAAAAGAAGAGCTGGGCATTACAGAGGGAATGTCATGAAAATGAAAGAACTTGTTTGGGGAACAAGTAGTTAAGCTGGGCTATGATATGGGGGCGGGGGAAGCAACATCATTTGAAGATAGAACTAAACAGAAAGAAGAAATCAGAACATGGAAATAAAGATCATGCCAAGAAGTTTGAGATTTGTTGTGTAGGCAATGTGGCATGTTTAGAAGGCTTTGAGCCAAGAATTGGCATGATTACATCTACACTTTTAAAATAAATTATGCAATCAATAGCTTATTAGATAGTTTAAAAGAGAAAAGACTAAAACCTAGGCATGCTATTTTCATTAACTCATTCATTTATTTATCATATTTGTATTGAGCCCCTATTAGGTGTCAGGTACCAGGGTCATGTACAGTGTTTAATAAGACAGACACAGTCCCTGCACGTGTGCCTACGTACAAATCAGATGAAAAGTAATTGGGCTCTGAACAGGAGGAGTGCGTGATTAAAAAGGGGTTCATTTTCCCTGTCTTCCCAGAGCTGTGGCTCAGAGGAGCTTAAATGACCTCTGAGTCATATCCTACCACATACATTTAATATTGTTTTCTAACCAACAACTTAAGATCAATGATTTTTGCTATGATTTAGCCTATAAAAGCCTAGATTAGTCTGAATTTTATTCCAAGCATTAGGTACATATACTTTCTCACATTCAAGAAGATATACCATATACATAATTGAATTAGGAATTCTGATATACAAGAATACATACTTGCAGATAAAGGCTGGATCACTAAAACTAGAAGCAACCTTCCAGCACACGTCGGAAACTCTAATCATCAGATCAGCTTAACCCCTTGGCATTTTATTTGGCCTACAATATTGAATTCTGGTTGTTTTTGTTTTATTTGAATTTGAACATCTTCAGGCAAGGCATTTATTCTCCAGTTCCTCATAGGCGCCGCCATTCCTATTGTCTTACACCCAGAAAATCCATTCACTTCTGTCACCTATCTGACCCCCAGAGGCATTTGTGTTTGTCACCTGATACTTTCCCAACTCCTTTCTTGGCCATGAACCCCACAGTTGAGAAACGTAAGAGCCAGAGAGATCCCAAGCCACCTCATGTCACAGTGTTAGTTTATAACAGAGACAAGAATTCCAAGCCATTCCCACCTCCTGACATGACAGCAGAGGCTGGGCTGAGCCAGCTGACAGAACATTCCTGAGGGATTACCTTACATCCTAGCAGCCACAGGAGTCGGCACATCAACCGGTCCTGCTCCGGAATGGCCAGTAATTCAAGACCCAGCCACAGACGAGCCACAGGTGGTTCCTGTCAGGAACAGTATTTCCTGGTATTTGAAGCCTGTTCTCTCTGGGGATGCTTGGTCAGATGGGACAGTGGCAGCTTTGTCTTTTCATTAGAATTTCCTCCTGTTGTGCATCTACACAAGGGGAACTGACTGTGCAGTAGAATGACTAAAGAAAGATGCTAAAGTTGGAACTGGGGACAATCCAAGTTGGCGGCCACTGAATCACGAGGAGATTCTATACTGCCTTTTGTTCTTCCCTCCAGCTTGAGTGACTCAGTTGTTGAAATTTTGTGGCAAGACACCTGGAAGCCATTTGTCTTTTTTATTAAGGACTCATTCATGCGGTAAAAACGTAATAATGTTCATTTACCATCACTCCATTAGCCAGAGCACCAGATTGCTGCTAATTCAATGTGGTGCTGATTCAGTCATCGCATCACTGAGGCAACATTCTTCTGTGAAAGCTATTTATGTCCCAGCACCATTTGAAAGGCCCTTTAGATCCTTTTTGAAACATTCAAGTCCCAGAGAGGCAGCCTGATCTGCAGAGCACTGCACAGGATGTAGGTCTGAAAAGAGCCGCTTCAGAGTGCTGGCCAGCCAACTTGAGGTCAGGCCTTCAGGCTCAAGTGTGCGTCCCTCTTTTATCCTCAAACGTGCTTCAGGACACATCTTTTCAGATTCAGAGAGTTCTGGCCAACCTCAGCTCTGTAACCACTCCCTGCGCACTGCAGACAGGAAGAATTTAGAGGGACATGTCAGTAGCTGAACATGTGATAACACTGGCTTTAGACTCACCCATAGCCTGGCATGAGAACTCAGTCATCCTGCACAGCTTCTCTGAGCCCCCAGTTTCTTCAATTCAACAAGAGGGTATTTACCCCACATTGAAACAAGGCAAGTAAATTACAAAAAGAAGATAATGACCTAGTGGTGGGTAGTTGAACACCCAGCAGAAGCCGGTAGAGGGACAACACCGTAAGGCAATTTATATAATGAAAAAGTCCTCAGCATTGCTTACCCCCACCTCTCTTTCTGAGGGGCAGGGGTCTCAGCTAAAATAATGACCACAAGGAAGAAAATAAAGCAAACACTTAGAAGTGAGAACATGCAGTATTTGGTTTTCTGTTCCTATGTTAGTTTGCTAAGGATAATGGCCTCCAGCTCCATCCAAGTCCCTGCAAAGAACCTGATCTCATTCTTTTTTATGGCTGCATATATTCCATAGTATTAATGTACCAAATTTTCTTTATTTAGTCTATTGTTGATGGACATTGAGGTTGATTCTGTGTCTTTGCTATTGTGAATAGCGCTACAATGAACATACATGTGCATGTGTCTTTATAATAGAATGACTTATATTCCTTTGGGTGCATGTTCTCACCTATAAGTGGGAGCTAAATGATGAGAACACATGGAAACATAGAGGGAAACAACACACACTGGGGCCTATCAGAGGGTGGAGGGTGGAGGGTGGGAAGAAGGACAGGATCAGGAAAAATAACTAATGGGTACTAGGCTTAATACCTGGGTGATGAAATAATCTGCAACACACCCCCATGACACAAGTTTACCTATGTAACAAACCTGCACATGTACCCCTGCACTTCAAGGTTAAAAAATAATAATAATAAAGCAAATGTTGTCCTTGTCTCCTCCCTCCTTCCCAAGCACCCCAGGTGAAATTAGCTGATAAGATGCTTATGGAGAACTTTGAGCTCCTGGGAGATCAATGATATATGAATAGAAAGTGTTATTATTCTGCAAAACACTGGAGAATGGCTTCCCCGGAAGTCATCGTGTACCAGTAGAGAATAAATGAAATAATTTCCTTTCCTCTGATCTCTGGCTAAAAGCTTCTAATCATTTAAGGAGGATTTAATCCACTAGTGGACTGTCCCCATTTGAGGACTGCAGGGCTAAAGTTAGTACTGACCTGAACACGACAACCACAAGGGGGAATGGGCCGGAGTTCCTCTCTGCTGCTGCAAGCTGGTTGCCTGCCAGTTTGCAGTTTCTTCCCCAGAGCTGGGGAGACACAGTCCACCAGGGTTTCTCCTTTGAAATGCCTTCAAGCTAGGACAGGCTTGGGAAAAACTCCCCACCCCAATTTCCGATGCTTTTCTTCTAGGGGCCTACTCTTACCCATTTGTGGGTGGAGGGCGGTTGGGAGGGGGCTTGCGCTCAGCTGTTAGTCATAACTCCAGTTACAGCGTGCCCTCTTGTAAGCAGAACCAATTTTAAGGCTCCAGGGAAAAGTCTTGCCAGGTGCTAAGAAAGAAATTTTGAGGCTGGCAGGCTCACTCTTTACCCATAAAATTGTTCCATAAAAGTGGCTTCCAATTCCAGCCTCCATATCAGTCTGTTTCCAAAGGTTACAACTGCACAGTCCAGAGGGAAAGGAGCAAGAGAGGGAGTGAACACATGGCATGACGATTGATGGAAAGAACTGGGGATGCTTCCCTTGGAGAAGGGGTAGCTCAGGGAGATGCACAAGTGCTTTTAAATATGTGAACGTGTGTTCTTATAGTTTGGCTTTTAGGATAACAAACAGAAACCCACTTGAGCTAGCTCAAGTAAAGCAAGATTGTTGTAGGGCTTCTTGTGGTATAATGAAAGGATTCCCAGGGAAATTCAAAAGATGGAGCCATAATAGGCTTGGGAATCCCAGATAAATGAGTGGGAGAGTGGATCTGAATTGAAGGTACTCTAGACACTCAAGTAGCAGAAGCACTAATACCTTTATTACTGATAAGTCACTCTAAACATGACTCATCTACAGGCCAGCCATCTACTTTTTCCTGTTCCTTAACAACTAGCAAATTATTTCCAAGTTGCTTCATTTAAATACCACAGAGTGAGAGCCCACCTGAGTGACAGATTGCAGAATAGCCATAGACTACCATTGATCAGGGATCTATCTACCTGTCACCCAATCAGCTGTAACAAGAGGGTTGGACTAAGTGCTATGAAAAATATTGCTCCCACCCTGGCAACCTGAACTGTAAGCTGGGCAGCAAGCAACAACTTCTCAAATGAGAAGGGCACAGGAGAATGGGCAGACCGGCATGGAGATAAAGAGCATAGATCCTGGAGTCACACTGTCTGGTCCGAATTCCTGCACACCACTTCTTCGCTGGATAAAGACAGTCACTTGGCTTCTCTGTGTTTCAGTTTACTCATCTGTAAGATGGGAAAAATAAATAAAGTTGTTGAAAGGATTAATTAGGCAATCCACATAAAGCACTTAAAATGATGTCCGGCAGAGTAGTATTCAATAAACATTGGCTATTATTATTCTCTCCAATACAGTGCTTCTCCAAATTTTGTGTGAACGTGAATTACTTAGGGAGTTCGTTAAAATGCAGATTCTGATTCTGTAGGTACAGGATGAGACCTGAGATTCTGCATGTCTAACCAGCCTCCAAGTGATATCAATATTTCTGGTCCACAACCCACACTTTGAATAGCCAGGATCTAGTATATAGGACATGAGACAGAGGGAAGAGACTGTCTCTAGGGAAAAGAACTAGAAAAACATGACAGAAGTGCTTATACATATTATAAACTTTCTATGAATTCAAATGGTTTTTAAATGGAAATATATGGGCTGTTTCAGAAGATAGTGCATTCCCTCTCTCAGGCAGGGCTGACTCCTCCATTAGACATAGGAGGCAAGTGTCTGGGGCCCACGATGCTTTTAGGGGCCCATGAAAATGTTTTACTTTTAATTTTTTTAAGCCAAAGGAAACATAAATATAATAATGAATATGTAATAATAAATCCAGCCTGGATTACAGGTGATTTTATGCCAATGCAGTCATAAAATATAATTTTAGATACTTTTTTTTTTCTTGAGACGGAGTCTCACTCTGTAGCCCAAGTTGGAGTGCAGTGGCGCAATCTCAGCTCACTGCAAGCTCCGCCTCCTGGGTTCAAGCAATTGTTCTGCCTCCTGAGTAGCTGGAACTACAGGCACGTGCCACCATGCCAGCTAATTTTTTGTATTTTTAGTAGAGACCAGGTTTCACTGTGTTAGCCAGGGTGGTCTCAATCTCCTGACCTCGTGATCCACCCATCTCGGCCTATGGAGCAAAAGCAGAAGTGCCGGGGTTCCAAGAAAGTCATAATGTGGCCCTGACTGGATGTGATCATGGGGATAAAGAATGAAGATGGAAAACTCTAAGATTCCTTGCAGCTTTGAGTCAATGTTTCTTTAAGATTCTATGACAATGCTCTGCTATCTATATCCCCAGCTATAAAGTCACACCTGCAAACACTCACTTTCTGCTTGTCTCACATCCTCACACATAGACTAACATTGCTTATCACTGGCCATAAATCAGCAGCTTACAAACCACTCCTAGAGTGTATAATCTACTTCTGCCTTCTCCCTGTTTGCTTCCAAAATAAAGCAGTTATTATTGGCTGGGCACAGTGGCTCATGCCTGTAGTCCCAGCACTTTGGGAGGCCAAGGACAGTGGTTGCTTCAGTCCAGGAGTTCAGGACCAGACTGGGCAACATTGCGAAAATTTTTGTACAAAAAGTACAAAAATTAGCCAGATGTGGTCGCACACACCTGTAGTCCTAGGAGGCTGAGGTAGGAGGATTGCTTGAGCCTAGGAGGTCAAGGCTGCAGTGAGCTGTGATCATACCACTGCACTCCAGCCTGAGTGACAGAGTGAGACCCTGCCTCATTAAAAAAAGAAAAGAAGGAAAGAAAGAAAAAAAGAAAAGAAAAGAAATTATTGTTTTTATTCCTACAAAATACATTTGATTCCAGATATTGCGAACATTTTTGCAGACATTTCCTCATTAACATATACATCTCCTTGTTGAAGGAAGTGGAGTTTTTGTTTTATTCTTATTTTTAAGGTCGGAAATAAAGCCAAGAAAAGATTAAATGAGAGCTGTGCTTTAAAACTCAGTGGGAGAGGCTGGGCATGGTGGCTCACGCCTGTAATCCCAGCACTTTGGGAGGCCGAGGTGGGCAGATTGCCTGAGGTCAGGAGTTCAAGACCAGCCTGGCCAACATGGTGAAACCCCGTCTCTACTAAAAATATAACAATTAGCCGAGCGTGGTGGCAGTCACCTGTAATCCCAGCTACTCAGGAGGCTGAGGCAGGAGAGTCGCTTGAACCTGGGAGGCAGAGGTTGCAGTGACCTGAGATGGCACCACTGCACTCCAGCCTAAGCGACAGAGAGAGACTTCACCTCAAAAAAAAAAAAAACTCAGTGGGAGAGAAGAACATTACTAAGTCTATTGCTATGATTATTATTATTATTATAGTTATCAGTGGAAAACATACATCCAGCACTCATAAATAACAAAGGCAGTGATTCTCAATTGGTACAAACTGGAACTCCTTATGTAGCATTAAACAGATGCCTGGGCCCTACCCCAAACCTTCCCTCTCAGAATACTCAGAGAACAGAGCCCCAGCCCTGGTGTTTTGAAAAAACTCCCACCATTACGAGGGCTTAAAACCACTGTGTCATGGCATGGAGAAGAATATTGCAGAACCTCAGGAAGGAGAAAGTTCCAAGGAGGGAATGTTTTGGTGTCTGAGGCTGCAGAGAGATGGAGTAATGTAAAAATGGGAAAAGGTCCTTCGAACCTGGGGGAACATTGGTGACTCTGGTGAGAATAGTCACCCTGGGTCATGAGGGTAAAAACCATACTAAAAGATTGCTTACTCTTATACACAGTTAGATATTTGAGGGATCATAAAATTGAGACACGAATGGAAGATTAAAAAATAGACAGGGAATATAGACTTAAACAGGGGTACATGTGGACACACAGAGTGGAATAACAGACATGGAGACTCCAAAAGATGAGAAGGCCGTGAGGAGGGTGAGGAGTAAAAAATTACATATTGTGTACAATGTAAACTATTCAGGGGATGGGTACACTAAAAGGCCAGATTTTACCACTATGCAATATACCATGTAACAAAGCTGCACTTGTACCCTCTAAATTTTTAAAAATACATTTTGTAAAATAGGGGTTTTAATCTGGGGTCCTCAGATTCCTCCTACACCCCACCCTCCATTCCCCTCCAAGGGACCCATGGATAGAAGTCAGAGAATCAGCCAGCCGTGGTGGTTCACACCTGTAATCCCAGCACTTTAGGAGGCCGAGGTGGGCAGATCACAAGGCCAGGAGATCGAGACCATCCTGGCCAACATGGTGAAACCCCATCTCTACTAAAAATACAAAAATTAGCTGCGTGTGGTGGCGCATGCCTGTAATCCCAGCTACTCAGGAGGTTGAGGCAGGAGAATCGCTTGAACCAGGGAGTCGGAGGTTGCAGTGAGCTGAGATCACCCCACTGCACTCCAGCCTGGGCAACAGAGCGAGACTCTATCTCAAAAAAAACAAAAAGAAGTCATGGAATCTACGAACTCAGATGGGAAAAAAATTACATCTTGATTTCACTGACCTCTAACTGAAATTGTGCCTTTCTTCACTTATGACTGCAGGCTTCACACTTCAGTAGTGGTAACAGTACCTGTGACTTTGTTACCTATAATAATCACAAATATTTTAACATCACAATACAGATAATATTGCAAAATATTGTTTATAATTGTTACTACTTTGAAATTATGGGAGTTATTAGAACCACTTCAAGACCTGGTTACTTAGTGCATTAATAGAAATCACCTGGCTGGGTGCAGTCGCTCACACCTGCAGTCTCAGCAGTTTGGGAGGCCAAGGCAGGTGGATCACTTGAGGTCAGAAGTTTGAGACCAGCCTGGCCAACACAGTGAAACCCCATCTTTTCTAAAAGTACAAAAATCAACTGGGCATGGTGGCGTGCACCTGTAATCCCAGCTACTGGGGAGGCTGAGGCAGGAGAATCACTTGAACCCAGGAGGCGGAGGTTGCAGTGAGCCGAGATCGCACCACTGCACTCCAGCTTGGGCAACAAGAGCCAGACTCTGTCTCAAATAAATAAATAAATAAATAAATAAGTAGAAATAGTCACCAAAAAAAAAACCACTGTGTCAGAATGGATGCCTAACTTAACTGACAGAAGCTGCTTTCTGGAACTTTCTACCCTAGGCCCTCAGCCACGAACAGGTGCTATTCCATTCCTAATATACCCAAATCATTATGTTGTATTTGCTCTCCTGCCAATTCTTTCTTATCCCTTGAAAGTGAGGGCTAAGAAGCAGAGAAGCAAGAAAAGAGACCCTGGGAAGGTATCATTGTTCACCGCTCCTCTCCCTGCTCACGTACTTTTGTCATTTAGAATAAACCCGCTGGACACTAGAGCAGGAAGACACCATAAAACAGTGTTCTCCCGATGCCAGGCCACAGATCAGGGCTGCTCAGGTCAGATCTTTAACGAGGCCCAGTGAAGTGAGAAAATTAATGACAAGGTACCGAGTATGTTACAAAACTAATACATCCGATTTCAAAGAATGTTCTTTTTTTGAGATTATTACTTTCCTATATTTTTATATTAAAATGTCCTTTCTTTTATGAAACAGTACTGATGCTAGATAAAAATTTTATTTTTGTATTTTAATATCCTTACTTGGCAATGTAAAGTATTATAAGTCCTGTGTCTGTTTTCCAATTTTAAAAATTATTTTTATTGCTTTGTGAAGTCCAAAATACTGAGAAGTGCTGCCTTACATGTTTGTTTTATTCACTTCTCTCCTTTTAGAGATGAATTCCCAAGAAGGTGCTGTGACTTCTGTTCCAGCATATTGGATTAGAAAGAAAAGCTTCAGAGTCTGATTTTGAGACCTGGATTTGGCCTCTGGCTCTGCCACTTTCCACCTATGTGATCTCTCCGAGACTCAATTCTATCATCCATAAAGTAAGAATCATTTCTACCTCAGGAGACAATTGAAAGATTATATAAGATAATGCATATAAAAGCACTTTCCATGCTCTAAATAAAGTCATTATTATTACGATGATCATCACCATCCTTTTTATTATTGTTACTCAGTATCACCTGGTTAACGGCAGAAGTTGGTCTAGTCTTTCGGCTTCCACATTGGCTGACTCTGTCCAGTGACCTTCAAACTACTGCTTAGTGAATCCACCTTGGGTTGCTTCTTATTTAGCTCAAGAAATGTTAACTGTTTATTTACTATTCCTGCCAAAATCACATAACCTGACTCTAATTATGTAATGATGAGGAAACATCAGACAAAACCCAATTTCAGTGACTCTTATATAGAGTCAATTCTTTTTTATAAAGAATTGGCCTGATTTCTTCAAAAATGTCAAGGTCCTGAAAGTCAAAGAGAGTGCAGAAAACCCAATGATATGCATAATTCTGGATTGAATCCTGGATGGAAAAAAGCATTGGTATAAAAAAACTTATGAAGAAAATTAGCAAAATGTGAATAAGGTCTGTAGATTAAATACTAGTATATCAATGGTCAATATTCTGAGTGAATATTCTTCTTAGAAAATGTATACAGAAGTATTTAAGGACAAAGGGACATGATTCCCAAAACTTGTCAAATAGTTCAGAAAAAAATATATATAATACATATGTATATATTGCCTGAAGAGAGGGGGAAAATAATAAAGAAAATTTGGCAAAATGTTGAAAGTACCCATTACATGTAAAGCACTATGTGAGATAATAACACCTGACATATGTAGGACTTTACAGTTGACAACATCCTTTCACATGACTGCTCATTTGAATTGATTATCACTGAATTCTCAGTGAAATACAATGAAGCTAGGTCTTATGGGAGGGTGAGGAGGAAGGGCCTCAAATTTCAGCCAGGAAGGCAAAAATTTGTAAACAGTTTTTAAAAAATTACTTCCCTAGAGTATTCTTTGTGTTTATCATTTTATCTTATAAACACAAAGGGATTTGGCCTTCTGTTAGGGGCCAGATTTTGACTAAGGTATGGCTGTTTCTTTTTTTTTTTTTTTGAGGTTGGAGCAAAAGTTTAATAAGTGAAAGAAGAAAGCTCTCTGCTGCAGAGAGAAGACCAGGAAGAGGGTTGCCATTTTCACAGTTGAATGCAAAGGCTTTTATAAGAAACTGAGGAGGACTGAGCATCTCATTTGCATAAGGTGTGAATTTCTGGTAGCTCCCCCCTGTCCTCCTAGTGCATATGCAGGCCCTTAGCTTGAGTTACTCCATATTGCTTTGTTCCCCTTACTGTACATGTGTTAGGGGGATGTAATTTTCCATTGCAGGCATGTCTGGGCAAGTCCCCTGTGTAGCCTTTCTTATTTGTGTGGCTGGGAGCATGTCTTAGGCAAGTCCCCCTGTGCAAGTTCCCTTATCTATGCCTGCAGGCTGTTCTTTTGTTTGAAATAATTCAACCAAGGACCCACCCTAACTGCCTGCCTGTCTGGTTTCTTCCTTTCTCCTCTCTCATTACCCACCTCAGGAGTGGAAACCCTAGATATGGCTTTTTAATCACTCTATTCACTTATTCAGAGTATATAGACTCATATTGTGAGAGGTACCTCCGTACTGACATCACCTGAGGAAATAAGAAGTTCATGTCTTCTGGCTCATACTCACTGCAGATCTGATGCTCATTCCTTGAGTTGAATGTTCAACAAAATTGCTCCCATATTTAAATCTCTCTCTCTCTCTCTACCTTAGCAAACTGGTTTGGTTCTGCTGAATTCATGTGGTTGAATTAGAGACAGATGAACACACAATAATGGGACTCAAGCAGGACAGTGTGCAGGAATTGGTTGACTGTGGCTCAACATCCATTCTCACCTATTGTTACCGAGCAATGGACTCACTGCCCAATGCACATAGAAAACAATACTATGGCACCAGCTTTGGAGAAAATAAAACACTTTATTTCAAGTCAACTGGCAAGGAGATAGGAGGCAACACTCATAAGTGTCTCTCCAATCTGGGAGTAGCTCCAGCTTTTATGGCCTTTCTAACTAGTCCCAGGTGATGCCAATGCAGCTGGTCTGCCAGGCTGGTGGTGTTAAATTAGAAGGTCAAAGCCCTTTCTATTGTGCATACCCAGGCAATTTTGGTCCTTTGTCACCTGTAAAAACTAAAGCAATAATAGTTAATCAGTTTGAGCTGGTCCCATGGTTACATTTCCCGGGTGTTTTCCAATACTGCAGAGGCTGGAAGTAAAATAAATAAATAAATAAACACTACATTTTCTGGAATCTAGTTAGGAGACTGGATATGACTTATGTTCTGTCAATTAGATGCACTCATCAGAAATGTAAAAGGTGGAAGTGGGCAGAAGCTGTCTTTCTGCTGTTTGCTGTTTTCTGCTGGTAGGGAAGATTTTTGTGTATCAGTATTTAGTCTCTGCCTTTGTGAGTGTTGAGGGGTAGTTGGGCTATGAAGATCACCAGACTCCACATTCCACTGTCCACATGGTTTGGTCCCCCAAACAGATCAGATGCTGTTTTTCTGATCTCTCGATCACAGCTATGCCTTTGTGTCCTTAAAGTCAATGGTTCCAGTCTTTGCCCTTCCTAATTGGGGTTCGGGTAGTCATTTCCCTTGTAATTCAGTTCTATCATATTCCAGGAGCCATTCTTAGCTCTAGCCAGCCTAGAGCCCATTCCTTTTAACCCTTCCAACAATTTCCTAAGAACCTAATCTCCAGATAATTCTCCTTTGTATCTAAAATACCTAGAGTAGTTTGTTGTCTGGATTAAATTCTGGCTGGTTTTTCCATTTTCCAGATACAGAGAGTAGTCAGGCTGCAAGAGGTTAAAGTGGGACAGTGCTTGAATGAGGTGCTCATGCAATCGAATACAATATCTAGGCTATTAGTGCACCTCATCCATGAACACAAAGCTGACTTGTGCATCTGGGATTACCTTGCTCGTTTTGATTACATAGTCCTAAGACAAAGACGGCACCTTTAGAAAATCTGCATGGGATGCCTAACATTGACCAGGTTCAACAAATAATAAGTATTCAAAGTATTACTCCAAAGCTTCTCTTCAGGAAATTAAAGCAAACTTCCCCACATTATCAGTTCATTTTTCCCCCTTTGGAATCTTTCTAGCCACATCAGTTCATTTTTAACTTCCTAAGGCAAGAAAGAGAGGGGAGTGCTCCAGACAGAAATGAATAGGGGTGATGTTAACTGTCCAGATTCAATAATGATGAGTTGGAGTTCAGAAAATACTCAGCAGGAAATTTAACCATGAGCAAGAGCTCAAAAGCAATGTACCCATAAGCAAATACATTCTCTATCTTCCTTTTGAAAATATGAAAGTAGAAAATAAATAGGTCATGTAGAGTGTTCACATTTATTCAACATTTACTATTACAAGTCTCTTCCTCAATTTCCACAGCAAACTTCAGAGGCATGTACCATTAATCACCATTTCCTGGGTGAGAGGACTAAGGCTCACACAATGTGAAGTAACCACTCAAGGTCACACAGCTATTAAATGTCGTATCCCAGGTGGAGGAACACGTATCCTAACCAACGCTTCTTTAATATCGAAGTCTATTCCTTTAACAACTTGCAAACTAATGCAGCTCTCCACAAGGTGAATGATTGCCATTATTTTTCCACTCCCCAAAATACTGTTTTCTAAGCTGAAATAGACAGCCATTTATTAAACCCAGCAGCTTTCATTAATCAGTTTCTTGAGTGAAAAAAATAAAACAGCAGGTTCCAGAGTTTTTATTCTTAGCTCACTAGGAGAAAGGAGAGGGCAGGAGAAAGGGAGGAAATTAGCATCAAGACCCAATATGAGGGATCCAAATCTATCTTTCTGCCTCCCAAAGCAGCTGCTCCCAGATCCCCAGCCACATAGTCCTTTACCAGTTCCATGATGCTAGAACTCCCGCACCTCACTCCTGAACCCAAGCAGGATTTCCCTTCCCTATAACTATTAATTCCCCTACAGTGAATGAGGGCCATGGAATTTCGTTTCCCTAATGTTACAAAGAGTTTTTTCTCATCAGCAACTAGCTAAATTTCTGAGGGTAGAATGATGAATGCACCTGCAACACGAGACCTCTTAACACCTCACTTGACCCTCTGTGCAGGTGCTCCTGCCACTCTTGATTAGAGTGCTGAGGTTCTGACACTCCTCCCTGTGCCACACAAATGCCCAGTGATTCATTTATAACTGACACCCAGGCCTTCACTATTCACTGTTGCAAAGAGAATTTTGGACCTCTGAGAGTTATAACCTTTCCCTATTTTTCTTTTCTGCTAATAAATTCTGGAGAGCAGTAAGGATAACAGTAAGACATCCGTCGTCTTGGGTTTACGAGCAGCTGGCATGACATTCTCAGCCAATATAACTGCAAGCTGACTTTAATCATAGTCTGTTGATCTCAGCTCTCAGAAATATTGCCTTGATGTATCATTCTATTCTTTCTCTAAGCTGAATGCATGAAGGAAGGCTTTCTGAGTTTCACCATCTAAACCCCAGGGAGGAGGGTCAGAGGAATGCAATGAACTCTTATTTCATTTGCAAAGGTAACTGGAAAACACTTGGATCTTAAAAGTCCTTGAGCCTTGAAAAAAGACAATTTAAGCTAAAGTCTGGGGACATTAAAGTAGTTGCAAATTTGAGCAAACTCTGTGCCAAACAATTGCTGTATTTCACTGCTCTTTAATAACATTCATCAAATATTTCCACATTTTCTAAGACAACCCTTGGGTTACCACTAAGGCTTGTCATTTTTTCTAATTAATGTTAATCTAAATTTGTGAATCTTCCTAAAAACTTCACTATTTTTCAGTTTTGCAAAAATAAAACTCAGCTGTCTTAAACACCATCTATGATCCTTATAGCTTTTGATTACATGAGGGGATGGCTTTGAAATGATGAGCTTCTGTCCCCTGGATCTGACAAAACAAGCAATCCTATTTCATTTGCATTTGGCAAGTGCTTAGACCAGTGGCCTCCATATATTTTGCACATGCCCCAAGCCAATAGAAGAGTGTTAAGCATGCTGCCTATATGCTAGGCTGTGGTAACGAAGAGACCCAAATGTGTATAATGACTGAAATACCCAGAAGTTTATCTCTTGCTGATAAAATTGCATGAAGTGAATGCTCCTGGTAAGTTGGCAGTCCCCTCCCAGGAATGTTTCAGGGATGAAGTCTCCTTCTATCTCAGGCCTCCGACATTCCCAGGGCCTGTTCATTTTCTGCATGTAAGCCAGCAGAAGGGGAAAGAGTGCAAAAGAAGCATGCCTGCTTCTCAAAAGCCTTGGTCCAAACTTGACATTTATCACTTCCACTCACCTCTCATTGGGAATAACTAGAGAACTGGTCACACCCACATGCAAGCAATCTGGAAAAAGTTGCCTTGAGCTGGGCAGCAGCTTGCCAGCTAAAACTCTATATTCTGAAATGAAGAACAGATTTTGGTGAACAGCTATTTGTCTGCCACATTCTCAGTTTATTCATTCCTTTATTCAGTCATTCTTATTTATTTATAAATGGTGTTCGTGTGTGTATATATATACAAAACTCTGTACTAATATGCATATTGTAAGGCATATACAGAAATATAAATTATAAAGGATGAGAAAAACCAGCTTAAATAGAAGTTTTGTTTTTCCTGCAGCCCATTGGATCATCTGTGCCTCCCATGGTCAGGATTCACCCCCTAGATTCACTACTCTAGACTCCGAGAAGTCCTGGAAATTAGGAAGTGCCCTTCTAGAGAAGCATTTTAAGAAGTAAAAGATACTGCCCTCCTGCTAGCCTTTCCCCCATTCTTGTAGATGGCACCCAGATCCACAAAGCTGCTCAAGCCCCAAACCTGGAAATCATCTTCAGTTCTTCATTGTCCATTACCTCCATATCCAGTTTCCAGCCAGTCCTGCCTGCTTGCCCTCCCAGCCAGATCCAGAATCCCTGCTTATCTCTCCACCTTCATGACTCTCACCATATCCTTAGCACCAGCATCTTTTCTGTGGACACTGTAAGAGCCTCTTGTCCTTACAATCCATTCTTCATGGGACCGCCATTGTGATCTTTCAAACATGTAAAGATGATCAGGTTATTGCCCTGCAAACTCTCCAACGGGCTGATACCTCAAATACAATCAGCCTCCTTATTGAAGCTTACAAGGCACAGTAAACATTCTACAAATGTTTCTTGAATATTGTTAAATATATACATACAGGAGGAAACATCTGAAAAAATAAATACCAAACTGCGGTTGTTTACTGTTAAATCGTTCAATGGCAACTGTTATAATTAAGAAAAAAGTTACTTATATTTTGTAAAGAAGGAGAGGGAGAGAAGGCTAATAAGAAAAGAAGGACATCTGTTTCCAGGTAAACTCTACTCTGAAGACCAGTTATTATTATTTTTGTTACTATTTTCCTCTCCTAATTGAAGCAGATTTCTACTTGTCTTGCAAAAGGTTTGCAGCAAGAAAGAGAACAAAAAGATACTTTTTACCTCATGGCTTTCTTTTTTTCAAAGAGCAAAACCCATTGAGGAGAATAGGGCCTGCTGACAGGAAAGTGCCTCTGATGGAAGGTGGGCAAGGGATTTCCTTCTAGAAAAAGCAAAGCCTTAGGTTAGGGGGAAGAGAGATCTAAGGTGCCTTGGAAGAAAGGCCATGTGCAGCCTTGGGAAGCTGGGCACCTGGATTCTGGGCCTAGGGTTCCCAGTTTTATAGGTTTCAGGGTTCCAAGAGCCGAAGGGAAAGTGAAAGACCACAGCAGTCTCAGTGGAACCAATGTAGATAATTGTCCAATACAATATGTTGGCCTTAGGTAAGACCCAGATCTTGGCACACGTTCACAGGGCATGAGGGAGATCAGCCCAGAATGGCAGAGACTAAATTTCCTGCCAGCTCAAAAGGCTGGGTTTCCAGAGCCAAAATGAAGTTGATTTATAAAAACAAAAAAAAGTTATATTTCTTGAATGCCTTCATTTGTGTCCTAAGACTTATACCCACTATCATTTTATACAAAAATGTGCAAAGGATACATCACTTTCATAAATGAGTACTGATTCAATGTCATTCCTATAATATTGTCACTCTTACTCACATGTATTACATGCATTTCAGTATGCTTTCCTAGGGCAAAAAGTGGAGGGGAAAGGGTGGAGCAATGACAGTGCTGGTGTTGTCCCAGAGAATGCATCTCATGAAGCATAACAGCTGGTACATGTTTCAGTGGGCAAATGCCTAAGAACCAGTTCTCTATGTCTGTTCCATTCTGACTTAATTACAGTTTGTAATTACAGTTTGTTATATGCATTCCTAACCAGGCCTGCTTCAGAACCTTGGATGTAGGGAAATGACATGGCACAGTGGTTGAGAGCACAGGTTCTTAGCTAAGACTGTCTGGGATGGAAACTAAGCTCTGCCAGTTATGTGACATGGAGCAAGTTTCCTAATCCCCCTGTTTTCTTATCTGGGGATAATGCTACTCTTACTTCAGGGGGTTAGTGAGGAGTAGTTGCGTTCATTTTAAGGTGCTTAGCACAGTGCCTGTCACATTGTAGGCTTTCTATTAAATGTTAACTGTTACTACTAGATTTTATTATAGTAGGCACTTAGAAAATGCTGAATGAATGAATGAATGAATGATTGTCTTACCCTCTGGTCCACCAAGAGCAGAAAATTATACAAGAAATTGACCAGATTATTCTCTATTTAGGTGCTGTTCCAGACCAAATTCTGCCACACCTTGTTTTTACTATTAAGACACATACATTCAGGCCAGGCACAGTGGCTCACACCTGTAATCCCAACACTTTGGGAGGCCAAGGTGGGCCTGAGGTCAGGAGTTCAAGACCAGCCTGGCCAACATGGCAAAACCCCATCTCTACTAAAAAATACAAAAATTAGCTGGGTGTGCTGATGCACGTCTGTAATCCCAGCTACTGGGAAGGTTGAGGCAGGAGAATCACTTGAACCTGGGAAGTGGAGGTTGCAGTGAGCCAAGATCGCATGCCACTGTACTCCAGCCTGGGCAACAGAGTGAGACTCCATCTCAAAAAAAAAAAAGACACATACATTCAGGTATTTCTCACATACCCTGAGGCATTAGCAAGGTGCTACATGGAGTCATGTCTGCTGTCCCACTTGGTGACCAATAGTCAACATTAGCAAAAACTTTGACCATGATGAGGAATATAGGTTATGGTTATACCCAAAAAAAATTATTCTGGAAATGCTGTTTTCTGTGGCACTCAATCTTTCACTTTTGGCCTCAGGTAGCATTAGAATAAGTCAATTCTGGGAATCATGGAAAATCAATAAATTTGTTGTCTTTCTTCTGGGGATATATTTAAAATAACCCTCAGCCTTTGGGAGGCTGAGGTGGACAGATCACGAGGTCACGAGTTCGAGAACAGCCTGGCCAACATAGTGAAACGCTGTCTCTAATAAAAATACAAAAAATAAGCTGGGCATGGTGGCAGATGCCTATAATCCCAGCTACTCAGGAGGCTGAGGCAGGATAATTGCTTGAACCCGGGAGGTGGAGGTTGCAGTGAGCCAGGATCACGCCACTGCACTCCAGCCTTGGCCAAAGTACAAGACTCCGAGTCAAAAACAAACAAACAAACAAACAAAAACAAATAAAATAACCCTCAGCCAACAACTCAACAGGATGACTAGCTGGACAGCAGCCATTTGAAAATGCTCCAATTTCAAGAAATTGTATTGATAAATTACTTTCCAAATATTCTCTAGAAAAACTCCTATGATGAAAGAAAAATGAAGCATGTATTTATCTTCAGTCCCTCTGTTTCCTTCCCACTGAAATACAGAACAAAAGTCACAAACATGCCATATTTTCTCAGATCTTTATACAGTTCCCTGAGCATGGAATGTTCTCCACACCTCCCATTTCACCCAGCCCCTTAATCCCAGCGAGTCATAGTTGTATAGTGCAGAGATTAGTAGTTGAATTCAAATCCCAGCTCTGTATTTCCCAGAGTGAGTGACATTGGGCAAAGTTGTTTAACTTCCCTGTTAATCACCTTCCTATAGGGATGATGATTACACCAACCTTGTGGGGCTTTGGAAAAAATTAAATAGCTTAATATTTGGAAAATGCATAGAATAGGGCAGTTCTGGCACATAGTGAGCATTACATAAGTTCTGTCATTATTGTCCTTCAAGTCCTAGCACCAGTTTCACAGAAACCTGAAGGTTCGTTCATTCCCCTGGGCAGGGTTATGCACCTCCTTCTCCATGCTTATACTCATCTCTACTGTAATATGTATCACATTCAGTTATAAAGGTTAGTGTGTAGGTCTCCCTTGCCACTAGTCAAAACTATAAGAAATACAAAGGCAGTAATTTTACCTTTTTTTTTTTTTTTTTTGAGGTGGGGTCTCTGTCGCCCAGGCTGGAGTGCAGTTGTGTGATCTTGGCTCACTGCAACCTCCGCCTCCTAGGTTCAAGCGATTCTCCTGCCTCAGTCTCCTGAGGAGCTGAGACTACAGGTGCATGCCACCACACCCGGCTAGCTTTTGTATTTTTAGTAGAGATGGGGTTTCACCGTGTTGGCCAAGCTGGTCTGGAACTCCTGACCTCGGATGATCTGCCCGCCTCAGCCTCCCACAGTGCTAGGATTACAGGCATGAGCCACCACACCCAGCCCATTTTACCTTTTGAGTTTTCAGGCCTTACAACAGAGCTGTGAACATAGCAGATGCACAATAAACATTTGGTTAATATATGAAATCATTAATTAAATGTTATTTAAGCTTTTCAAGCTTCTCATGAAGTCAGTATTTTCCCCTCCTTGTATGAAACTGTTGAGCAATGGCTATTTCTGTGGCTGCTTCTAAAGCCAAACGAGGTAAGGTTTTGAGTTATCTCAGAGACCGTACAATAATCATTGGTATCATAAAAATTTGTTATTAGCCCTGTTAATAGAGTGGATAAATATCCTTGCTGGGACAGCAGTGTCTTGGCCCAGCATATGTCATCTATAGAGTGGACTCTTAGAGTTTCCTTAGGCAGCTCTCCAGCAGTGCATCCCTCCAGCATTGCTGGGATACGGGACATGTCGCAGCTCCCAGAAGAGATCTCCCAGTGGCTAGTCACAGTCAATCTGCAATCAGAGAAGGGTTTTGGCAAGAAAGTGATCCAAGGAGACACTGAAAATAGCGAGTTCATTGAAGGCCAAGGGAACTTCCCCTTGTGAAAGTAAGAAAGGATGACGAAATAAGAAGCTTACTGGCAGTGAAAAGAAAACATCCTGTCTGAGTTGAATTGCAGGAGGGGGAGTCAGGGAAGGCTCCAGCCACCTTGGAAAGGCAGCATGGAGCAGCAGGGAAGGCACCAGATTTGGAATCTGAACAATCAAGTCTCAGTTCTTCCATTTGATGAGCGCACTTTCTCCTCTTTAAAATGGAGACCCAGCCTGATGTGACGGCTCATGCCTGTAATCCCAGCACTTTGGGAGGCTGAGCCGGGCGGATCACCTGAGGTCGGGAGTTCAAGACCAGCCTGACCAACATGGAGAAAACCCATCTCTACTAAAAATACAAAATTAGCCAGGTGTGGTGGCACATGCCTGTAATCCCAGTTACTCGGGAGACTGAGGCAGGAGAATCACTTGAACCCGGGAGGCAGAGGTTGCAGTGAGCCAAGATCACACCATTGCACTCCAGCGTGGGCAACAAGAGTGAAACTCCATCTCAAAAAAATAAAATAAAATAAAATAAAACAAAACAAAATAAAATAAAACAAAATAAAATAAAATGGAGACTGAAACAAAGAAAACTGTGAAGCACAATATGAATGTAAACATTTATCCTGTGTTGTTAGAAAGGCCCCTTCACACAGTAATTCACAGAAAGGGTTCCCACCCTGAACAAGGTCTTTTCCATCTTCTCCACTTGAGGGCTGAAAGGGATGTCTCTGCCTCCTTTTCATTTAAATTAGCAGGTTCTTAAGAAGTAAGGGTGGGCAACAGGATTGGAGGCTTTCATGAGACAAAACTTACTAGGAATTTGCTTAGGAATCTGCTTTTGGGAGGCACTATGTAAACCCACACAGTGTGACTTACAGCCTATGAGGAACTTTCTTATGTTAGGCTCAAGCATTAAAAATGCAAACTGCCTGTGGTGCACTGCTGGAGCTGCTATCTCCACCTAGCAAGAGCTGACTGCGCACATCTCTTCCCAGCTCCTTGAAATTGGCCCTGGTAGAAGTGTTTACCTCATGGTAATTGACAAACGCTACAAATCAGGGTGTCTTTTCTTCTCTGTCTCCAGGAGCTTGCTTATGAGCACACCTCTGACTGAGGTCCACAGGACTCAAGATTCCTCCAGCCATCACTCTCCACTACAAATGCCACAAAAATGAAAGTTTGACCATACACATAAGTACTAGATGGGAAACACTGAAAAGATACACCATGAGGAGGGAGAAAAAACAAAAAGCCAAAAAATCTTAGTATATCAACTGCACATTCCTACCACATGGAGATCTGACAATGAAGTATCTTGAGGGTTTTTGGAGTTTTTTTTGTTTTTTAAACTAAGAATAACTGTAATATGCCAGAGAATTTTGAATCAGCCTTATCTGTAGTCTCAAATGAATATATTCAAAAGTCATATCATAGCAGAAATTCAAATATCTTGATTGCATATTGAGGATAATATAATGGTGGAACAACTAGCTTGTCAAATAGGTGATCGGGATGGAATAAAAATGCATTCTTGGTTGTCTTCTATCCCAATGAGCTAAAGTAATATTGCATTTATAACTTTTCAATACATTATGGTCATATTGTTTCCTCATGCATATTTTATTTGTTCTTTTTATAGTTTACATGAATTGTTCCTTTTCTTCCGGAACTCCAAACATTATGCTAGGTTTTCAAGGCTGGTGCTTGTGATAGGGGAAGAGAATAATGCCTGTGTGTGTAAGGTGTCTGATGTTTCTCAGAGGCCTTTCTTATATGCAATCCTCATTTAATCCTTATACACACCCTCCAAAGCAAGGCATACCCATTTTCAGACAAGGAAAAAGACACTCACATGATAAGAAGAGCTACTGGAATCTGGACCCTGCTGTCATTATCGTTCCTGGACATTAGATGTTGACTGTTATAGCCATCGATAATGCTGCCACTAGAATGATGCTCATATTGTCTCTACTTCTTTGCATCGCTCTTACAGTCATAAAACTCAAAACAAGAACATCTGCTTAACCGGGCTTAGGTCTCTTGTACATGCACTAACTGGTGAGATTTCAAGTGAACCAGCACCTTGTATTTTTTGGGCTTCTGCTGTTAAATGAAAATCCTTCATCTAACAAGACACAAAATGGTACATTCTCCAAACACAGGAGGAAGTTTAAATTCAAAAGAGTAGATATTATTATTACTATTATAGTGAGCATCTATTCTACCCATGGGAGCCTATCATCTTTTGAGTCTTTTCTCTATATTTGGAGACATATCCAAATTATGAGTCATTACATAGGATTCACAATGCAAATTTCCAGCTGCCCTTGCAGCTAGGATTCAGGGACATGAATTACTTGGTGTCAATCAAGGACACCATATCATTATAAGATTTTGATTCAAGGCCACCTGCAGTGGCTCATGCCTGTAATCCCAGCACTTTGGGAGGCCGAGGCAGGCAGAAAACTTGAGTTCAGGAGTTCGAGGCCAGCCTGGCCAACATGGTGAAACCCTGTCTCCACTAAAAATACAAAAAGTAGCCGGGGATGGTGGCGGGCGCCTGTAATC
Source organism: Pongo abelii (assembly GCF_028885655.2). Classification (NCBI taxonomy): domain Eukaryota; kingdom Metazoa; phylum Chordata; class Mammalia; order Primates; family Hominidae; genus Pongo; species Pongo abelii. Next base: position 67,071,959 of record NC_071985.2, on the reverse strand, counting down.
CCAGCTACTCGGGAGGCTGAGGCAGGAGAATTGCTTGAACCTGGGAGGCAGAAGTTGCAGTAAGCTGAGATTGTGCCACTGCAGTCCAGCATGGGCAACAGAGTGAGACTCAAAAATAAAAATAAAAAATAAAATAAATAAAAAATAAAATGACACCAATTTCTTTTTTAAAATGTTTTTGATTCAGAAGGAAGCAATAAGAAGAAAAAGGCTCTGCAGAAAAAGGACCTTGTATCTTTGCAAATTTGCTGGTGAAGGGGATGCAGAGGTATCTGGGTTTTTTTGTGGTGGCTGTTTCCCAGGGATTACAATAGGGTATTTTGGACATAAAAGCAATAGCTGTGGAACAGCAGCATTTTTCCATTAAATTTGTTGTTTAGTTTGGGATATTATTCCTCAAGGCTTATTCTCAAGCACAGTTTTCCAGTTCACGCAACAGTCCTGTGATCCATCTAATATTTTTAAATAAAACGCTTTTCTATTGATTCAACAAGAATCAGCGTCTGTTGTTTGGAGCCAAGAACTTTGATTAATACAGTTATATTTCCTACAAATGTGGAAACTTATGTCTTGAAAGGTTAAATTGCTCAATATGACTAAGTCAGTCAATGACAGGGCAAAGATTTGTACCTGGACTGTCATAATCTCAAGCCCATATTCTGATGCAAAAAGAGTATACCATAAGGTCATAAAACTAATGAGTTGTGCTTGAGTTGTTTTAAAGTTAGTATAAATTATAGAAAGATCTAGTCTAACCTAAAGCTCTGAATAATAAACTATCAAGTGGAGTCCACAACCCAAATCTTTTGCTATGTAATCTAATGTGCTTTCTATGACACCTCTTATCATCATAATCCTATCACATTTTGCTTTATGTATTTTGAAACTAATTTTTAAGTGCATTTGTGTTCAAGAATATTATACAGAGAAGAGATTACCATTATTTCTTGCATCCCACACCTCTCTGTATTCAATTTCCATCTTACTGAATTACACCTTTTAATAATTCTTTCAGCCAAGGTCTATTTTGAATTATTTATCAGAAAATGCCTTTATTTTTGCCTCATTCTTGAATGATGTGTGTTTTCTGGATAGTATCTTCAAAAGATGAGCATGTATGTCCCTTCTGCCTTCCTTGCAACCACCCTGCTCCTGCGCCTGCCTGGGATGCAGACCTGAGGGACACAGCTAAAGTAGCCATGTGGGATCCTAAAATAGAAGCCACAAATTGAGAGTAACAGAGCCACTCTATCAGCCCTTGACATCTGGACTGTTACATGGGAAAGAAATAAATTTCTATCTCTTTTAAGGCTCTATATTTTGGGGTCTAACTTTTTTAAAAAAAACAATGTCTACTATGTCTTAGCAGTTGTATCCCTGTTTGCTTTGCTCTCTCCTTTCCTTATGCCTTCCTCAATATAGACGTGTACGGTACCCTGGTACACACTCCCAACCCCCACCTTCACTTTTATTTCTGGGTCCTAACCAGAATCCACAGAGTGCCTTGACTGCTATGTGACCTGGCCAGCTGCAGTTTTTTCCCAGCGGATTTTAACCCTAAGCAGGGCCTTGAACATTCCCAGGTATTGATAAAGGTATCTAGGCTTACTAGAAATAAACTGGTCCTGAACCTGAGCCAAATTCCTTAAACCTTCATATAAACTCCATACCCTGACCCCCTTGCTGCTGACATACCTAAGTAGAACATCCCTTTCCTCTCGCTTTTCATGGGAAGGATTGCTGCAGCCCACTCTGTACACAAGTTCCCCTGATAAATGCTTTGGACTGGTCACCCTGGCATTTAGTGCTCCTTTCTTTGGAATCCCAAAGAGCCCTATCTCAGGATGGTTTGGGGCACTGTCTTGTGAGAACTCCCTAGCACTGCTTTTGGGGTGACTCCCGCCACCAGTTGGGTAGGACAAAACAATATGTGTGTGAATACATAAATGCACGTACCTCCTTCTTACTTCAATTTCTCCTCTTTATGTCATATTTTTCTATCTCATTATTTCTCGGTGCTGCATTTTGGGTGACTGCCTTAGTTCTTTCTTTCAGTTCACTTGTTCTCTTCAGAAGTCTAATCTGCTATTTAACATGTCCCTTTGAGTTGTTAATGTCAACAAATATATTCTTAATCTCTACACTTTCTATTTGGTTCTTTTACAAATATACCTGGTCTTTTTTAATGCCAAAATATTCTTCTGTTTTATTCCTTCCTTTATGTCTCTGACATTTAAGAGATACTTGCATTTGGCAAATGTTTATATTCCTCCCCCCCCAAAAAAAATCATATGTTGAAATCCTAATCCCCAACATGATGGCATTGGAGGTGGAGCCTTTGGTAGATTCGTGTCTCTATAAAAGAGAGCCCAGGGCGCTCTCTCATCCTTTTGGCCATGAGACTACATAGCAAAAAGACTGTCCTCTAGGAACCAGGAAGAGTGCCCTCATCAGAAACCAAATCTGTGGGCCACTTGATCTTGGACTTCCAGCCTCCAGAACTGTGAGAAATAAATGTCTGTTGTTTGTAAGCCACCCAGTCTATGGTATTGTTTCATAGCAGCCCAAACACACCAAGACAATACTTATTTCATAGCCTCATTCAGAGTTTTTAAATTAACCCAGTTCTTGGATTGTGATTTCTCTATTTATTTTATCTTCAGGTTTCCCTTCAGGGTGATTCATTTTGTTCTTAATTTTGTATTAAGGGTTCATCTTTAGCAGAGCTTGTTATCTGACCATATACCTGTGTACCTAAATCATAGAAACAGCCCAACATGGCACTTTGTTTCTGGTGAAATTCTAAGGATTCAATTGTCCTGGACCAGATTTCATGGTAATTTCTTAGAATGAGATTTCTGTATCTCCCAAATCCTACATCTACTCATGGTAAATGCCTGGGAAACATATTTTTCCCACCCACAGCCATAGACCAACTACAAGTTTCCTTCCTCCTCTTCATAACAATTGTCAGTATTTTCCATAGTCCCTTCCTCACAGATGAGGCACCCCTTCTCCTAGGCTCCAGAGATTATTGACAAGACTCTGTCACAGGATTACCACATAAAATACAGGAAGCCCAGTTAAATTTGAATTCCAAATAAACAACTTTTTTTTTTTACCATAAATATGTTCCTTTCAACTTGTAGAACATGTTTACCCTAAAAAAATGATTCATTGTTTATCTGAAATTCAAATTTAACCAGCCATCCTTGTATTTTAATTTGCTAAATCTGACAATTCTAGTCATAGTGTTCTGCCTAAACTTGGCCTGAGGCGCCATGTCCTATCTCCAGATGGGCCTCCACACCCAAGACCCCAGATCCTGGGACCTATGTGCCATTCTAGCAACATCAGCCACAGTTATTACTCTGGCTCTGAGTTTTCTTTTCACATTGAGAACTAGAAGATTTCTCTTACTTTTTTCAATACTGGTTGTAATTGATGGGTGTGGTGGCTCACACCTGTAATCCCTGCAATTTGGAAAGCAAGGTGGGTGGATCTCTTGAGCTCAGGAGTTTGAGACCAGCCTGGGCAACATGGTGAAACCCCATCTCTACCAAAAATACAAAAAATTAGCCAGGCATGGTGGCATGCACCTGTGGCCCCACCTATTTGGGAGGCTGAGGTGGGAAGATTGCTTGAGCCCAGGAGACAGAGGTTGCGGTGAGCTGAGATTGCACCACTGCACTCCAGCCTGAGTGAGACAGTGAGACTTCATCCTAAACAAACAAACAAACAAACAAACAAAAAAAACATGGTTGTATATTTTAAATTGCTGCCACATATTATCTAGATTTTCTATGTGACAGTGGTGGAGGGAAGGCTTCTCCATGTCACCTAGTCTGCCATGTTGTCAGAAATATTTTAATTACTTCACATCTGCCCTCATCCTCCACTTGAGCACTGTACTATGCCATGAAAAAAAATGAAGCACAGAGTGGTGAATTCACCCAAATTAGTTGGAGACAAGGGAATGTCCAGGAACAAGTCCTCCTGACTTGTACTTCAGGGATGCCGCCCAGCTCATTGTTTCTACAGGACGGGTTCTCCAAAGAAAGGCAGACAGGTCCCAGTTTTGGCTAAGGTTGGACTTCCCAAAAACCTGGGTATTCAAGGATTTTCTTTATATTTTTGGGGCACAGGAAGGAAGTAAAATTCTGACTTGCTACGTTTTACCGGGCCAAGTCATAGATGAAAGGCTAAATGATGAGGTTAAAATAGAAAATTATTAACTAAAAAGGGTTGAAAAGTCTATTTTAAGACCTTAAATTAGTCAAAACCTAGGGAATGGAAGACATAGAGTCATAGGATGAGAAAATAATGTGGTTTTGTATTGAAATGTTTCAGAGAAAGGCCCCTTTAAAAACAGTTCTAAATAAAGTTCTTGGAACAGAAGAAAACTATTTTGTTTTCATTTTAGACATGGAAAATCCCCTGGACCAGAAATTCCAAAATCCTCTTTGCATATTTTCTGATTTTTTTCAATAATTCCACATCCTCTGCATGGTTTCCAGGCAGAGCCTAATTTGGCCTTGACCCTGCATGCACCAAAGATCTCAAATTCAGCCTTTGACATAATGTCACAATAAAGTTTTACTTTCTGTTCTTGTATACTGTGTGTTAAGGTATCAGTTTGTTAAAGATAAACATTTAAAATCATCACAATTTTTGAAACTCAGTTTCAGCACATCTACACTTATTTCTACATTTTTCTTATTTTTATTTTTAGTATTCTAGATGTCTTAAAAATTAATCCATGCCCTGGGCTTTCCACCCACTCTGTCAGGCTCTGCTGCTAAAAATTCACGTTGTATAAGCCTTAAAGAGTGTGTGTCCCTCCCAAACAGTTCCCACATGAATATGAGTTTAAGAAAAGAAGGTATACATTTTGCTAATAGAAATAATTTATAATTCAAAAGAAAAAGGAATAATACTTCTCGTGTTTGTCTCTGGTCCCAGAACTTACTTGTCCCACAAGACCTTTGGCTCTAATCACCTCCTAGGATTACTCCCTCTAGGTCTACGCCACTCAAAGAAGAATCATGAGATGACAGTCTAAATTATGACTATCCCAACTTTCAAAGCAAATTAAATCAGAGAACTGTAGAATTTTAATATATGTCTTATTACAAAATAAACCGTGTAACTTGGAAAACATTTGGAAATTTCGCAAAAGCATAAAGAAGTGGAAATCACATATCACTTCACCACTCAAATATGTTTCTGTGAATAAAACATGTTTTATGCATAAAACACATTTTAACAAAATGTAATCATACTCTTCAAGTTTTCAAATTTGCTTTTTTCATTTATCTATATATTGTGAACATTTCCCACAATATTACATATTTTTCTACAGTACCACTTTAGTGACTATACATTCCATTTTATAAATATGTGTTTATTTCATCAGTCCTCTCTTTGGGGGCATTTAGATTGTTCCCAGTTTCTCCTAACTCTATGATAATTATCATTGTAGTAAAGTTATTCTTGCAGTCAGCTATGATTATTACGTCCTTCGGATAAATTCCCAGAAGTGAAACTGATTGGTTGAACAATATGCACATTGTCAAAATTTTAGGCACACATTGCCAAGTTACCTTGTAAAAGGTTTATCAATCCCACCAGTAGTGTATGAGAGTACATATTTACTATTAGCTTTGAGGAATTTTGTATAAACTAAGTGATCATCAATAATGCAAAAGTATTTTTCATTTATGAAAAGGATTTACAACATGGCTCCTTTAAACAGTGAGCTTCCTGGTACATTTAAACATTCTTCAATTTAAAATATGATTTTAAGTTTCTGTAGAAATTTTCTATAACACAACTAATAAAGAAAATAAAATATTTCTCTATTTGATTTTTTTTTTTAATGGAGAATGCTACCTTTCAAAGGACTCTTTCTCTTTCTGTGTTCACCCAGCCTGAGAAGAGATACCACAGTTCAGCACCATTATTCGGCTCATAATCCATCTTCTATTTCATATTCCATTTCCCATCATGCACTGGATAAACACGGCAGCACTGACATGATGAGAAGCCTTCCCTGAAGACTGCAGCCCACACTCATCTATCCCTTCACTGAACTCCTATTATACTTATTGTCTGTACCACACAATTAGCACTTTATTATATACTGTCTTGTTCTCTAATTGTCTGTACCACACAATTTAGCACTTTATTACATTCTGTCAGATTCTGTAATTGTGTCATTTATTTTTATCATATCTCTCCAACTAGATTACAAGCACCAGGGTGGCAGGGATGCTGTCTGGTCCTGCTTTGCCATTCCACATGGCACCAAACACTGTGCCAGGCACAACAAGGTAGGCCTTCAATACATGCTGGTGAGTTTATGGGTTGATGGTGGGTGAGTGGGTTGGGAGATTTGTTGACTGACTTTCTGGTGGGCTTTAAGTAGGCTGAGTTATCTGGAAGATAGAGTAGGAAATATTAATTGATAAGGTACTGGGTAACAGAAGATTTAGGCACCATGGTCATTCCACCCACTGTCCATCTGTCCAACCTGCTTTGTTGCCTAGTAAGTCATTTGGTTCTCTCCACTTAAATTTTTCTGTATATAGTCACACATAACTTACAACAGGGATACATTCTGAAAAACACGTCATTAGGCAGTTTCATTGTTGTGTGACCATCATAGAATGTGCCTACACAAATGTAGACACTGTAGCCTACTGCACATCTGGGCTATATGGTATATAGCCTGTTGCTCCTAGGCTACAAACCTGTATAGCATGCTACCATACTGAATACTGTGGGTGATTATAACATAATGATATTTGTTTATCTAAACATAGAAAAGGTATAGTAAAAATACAATACAAAACATTTAAAATAGTACACTTGCATAGAACACTTACAACGAATGGAGATTGCAGGACTGAAAGTTGCTCTGGGTGAGTCAGTGAGTGAGTGGTGAGTGAATGTGAAGGCCTATAACAATACTGTACACCACTGCAGACCTTATAAACATTGTACATGTAGGCTGTACTTCATTATTTTAGAAAATATTTCAACAATGATAAACTTAGCTAACTGTAACTTTTTTCCTTTATAAACTTTTAAATCTTTAAAAACTTTTTGACTCCTTTGAAATAGTACTTCACTTAAAACACATTGTATAGTCATACAAAAATATTTTCTTTCTTTGTATCCTTATTCTATAAGCATTTTTGTATTTTATTTATTTATTTTACTTTTTAAACATTTTTGTTAAAAACTAAGTCACAAACACACACCTTGGCCTAGGCCTGCACAGGTTAGGATCATCAATATCACTGTCTTCCTCTTCCATGTCTTGTCCCACTGGAAGGTCTTCGGCGGCAATAACACACATGGAGCTGTCATCTCCTACAATGACAATGCTTCTTCTGGAATACCTGCGAGAGGACCTGCCTGAGGTGCTTTTACAGTTAAGTTTTAAAAATATAAGTAGAAGCATTACCCTCTAAAATAACAATTAAAAGTATAGTAAACACATAAGGAACACGTGTTTATTATCATTATAAAGTATTATATACTGTACATAATTGTATGTGCTATACTTTCATAAGGCTGGCAGTGTGGTAGGTTTGTTTACACCAGCATCACCACACCCACGGGAGTGTGCTACGTGACAACAGCTATGTTACTAGGCAATGGGGATTTTCCAAGTCCATTATAATCTTACAGGACCACCACCATATATACGGCCCATTATTGACCAAAACGTCCTTATAGGGTGCATAACTGTTATGTAGAACAGGGAAACAAGAACAAGTGACCAGACAATACCGTTTTAAAAATCACCGGAAACCACATTTTTCCTCTGATGATTTTACACTATAACATTATCTAATTGGGGAGTCACTGCTGTGTAGAGGAAAGAAGTCATGCTTTGGAATTAGAGAGACTCCTTAACAGCTGTGTGATGTTCAACAAATTGTTTAACACCTCTCCCCCTCTCTCTGCTTCCTCATCTCTGAAATTATTGTGATTATGATTATTTGTGATATTGCCACTGAGTGTCTGTAAGCCTGCTGGAGTATTCTTATTTTTCCCAATTTCTGTAACTATCATGCCTCTAAGGAAGCGTTAAGTATTATTATTACCATAATTAATACCTCTGTTTGTTTCACACACTACTTGAAGAGTTTCTGCCTAGGCTGTGATTAATGGGTTTCCTTCTCAGTATGTGTAGAGAATAAAGTCAGATAGACTTACATAAGTCATCTTTTTTCCTGATTGAAGTCATTTACATATCGTGGTCTATCACATGACATCACATTATGTCTAGTAAATAATAAGAAAAGAAATGCCCAATATTCAGCATTAACAAATTTGTGCCTCAGTCTGTCATGTTCACTTCTGCTATAAAAACTTAGGTGAATCGAGCATTGAGTTAATTATATTTCTCTGAATTTGGAATGATACAAATAAAATGTCCTGTCCCTGTGTGTCATCCATTTTCCCCTGTCTAATCAGTATGTTTTGCCATGTTCTATCCTTTTGTGTTTTTGACCTTGTTTTTTTCAACTGGCAGGTACACAATAAAATGTTAACTAGTCACCTGGCTGTTCAACATGTTATTGTTTCAAAACAAGGTCAACGAAACCTCCCCCGAAAGTGCTGTTCTAACCCTGGGTCTTCTCTAACCCTGAGGGTCCAAGGAGTCTAGAGAGCTATGAGTGGCTGCTCTATAAGAAAGTAGGTCCTCTTTAAGAAGAGCTTCTCTCCCTCTGCATGTGTTGCCTGAATATCTTTTTGGCAAAGATGGGCTGTTTCTTTCTGCATATCTATGCTAATTGGGCTGTGTTCATTTATTCTTTCAGAAATATTTATCAAGGTCAGCTGTGTAACAGACAGGAGACTGCATGCTGGAGATACAAAAATGAACACCACACAGTTAGGAGCTCGCATTCAAGGAAGCCACAGTCTAACGGGGGAAGCAGACATGTTTGCAGACAATTGCCACACAGTGAGATAAGCATTAACAGAATATGCATGGCCAGGCTATCAGCTTGAGCCCAGTAGTGACCACCACAAAGAGTCAACTTGGTCTGATAAATCTAAGGGAGCAGTTGACCTGGCTGTAGGTGCTGATTATCCTGAAGGGAAGAGGACTGCTGGAAAATGGTCTCGTGGTATCTCAGGGTGGAGAAAGGAGAGTGGGAAAGGACAGCCTTGGGATGGGTATGGGGTGACTTTGGTTCCCTGTACTTGCTCCATAGACTCATGCTTGACCTCTACAGAGACAGATTCTGCAGGTAGAGAGGGAAGGGGCTCAAGTGAGACAATGAACACATGTCATGCTCTTTTGGGGCCCAGCTGAAAAAATGTGAGGCAAAGTGGAAGAGAAGAGGCTTCTCTCCACAACTTAGGAACAGTGTGATTGATGTCCTTGGGGCCCAGGGAGAAAGCAACTTTGACTGAGACGAGACACTGCCCCCCAGTGGCCTCGTGGCAGGGGGTTCAACAAGAAGCTCAAAGTGGAAGAACAGGCAAGAGAGGAAGCACATTGCAGGGATCACCATATTGTGCCTCCCAGTAATAACGGGAAGTTGGAAGGGAGCAGTGTGTCTGCATTAGGCAGGTGGAGGCTCAAGCCAATGCCATGTGAGTATTACCACTAATATAATAACTATTCTCATTAGGGCTGGTTTGTATAGGAAACTTAATTCTCCATATGCACAAAAGTTGTGGGAACACCAAAAAAAAAAAGCACTTATTTTCTGATCACAAGATTTAAGTAGAGTGATGCCTATACTGGTTAATAATGGAATTGAGGTCTGGTAGGTGGAAAGACAAGAGGCCCAAGGTAAGTAATAAAAGGAGACTCAGACACCAGTGTTGGGGTTGGGGGGAACTGACAGATGATGAGAGGGAGTTCAGCCAGGCCTTCCCTTCCCCTCAAACAGAGGGGCTTAAGAAGCTTAAGGAGAGCTCTCAGTGGAGGAGTCAGCAAAACGGAACTAAAGAAAGTGGCCCTGAGGCTGGAGACAGGCTGGAGGCAAATAACTAGACAGAAATGTCCGCAAACAAATTCTAAAAATAAGACTTATCTCCTAAGCTAAAAAAATGAAAATCTACCTATGTGCACATAAATAGAATTCAAACAAAAAATAACCTTTCAAACAGCACTAAAGGGCACGTTGAAAAATAAGTCCCTCCTGCCTCAGCCCCCTTCCCCAGAGAAGCAGTAGGTGGCTGCCTGGCATGGCCTTGGAGTGCTGCCCCCCAGAGTCTTGACCGTCATTACAGGGTGAAAGCATAAATGTTAGGGGACCTCCAGGATCCCTAGAGCTCTAAAACCAGCAACCATCTCTGTGTGTCAGTGCTGAACCAGTTGTTAAATATTTTGAACATCACTGATATCCTTCTAGAAATATGTGCACATATACAAGTATATCCCTACACACACCTCTTTTTTCCTTTTCATACAAGTGGAAGAACTGAATAAATAGCATTCCACATTTTGCCTTTTTTTGTGCCTACTTGGTCTATCTTTAAATGCATGAATATACATTGTATGTTTTTCTTTCAGAAATAACAGAATTTAGGTTATGGAGATAACAGAATACCTAAAACTGAGAAATGGAGCACAGAAGTAACATGAGAGACTTTGGAATAACCTCTGGGAGCTTTTCATTAGGCACCAGTGAACCAGGCCAATGGCGACTGGAGAAACCACTCTGAAAGATGGAATCTGAGTGCGCTAGTCCAGGCTAACAGCACCCCGCAGGCTTGGGCAAAAGGGAAAAGGAGGGACAAGATCAGTCACATTTGCCCAGGAGGGATCTAAGCTTCCTAGAGCCCTGACTCTTAGTGCCTAAATACAGCAGTTACTGAGAATCAAACCAGCCTCGGGTGGCACCAAGTTAAATTTCAAATTTCACACTCTGAACTTCTTCCAGGGAGTTTTTCCTTCATTCAAAAGAGATATAAAGTGAAGTTCTTCATAAAAGACCTAAAATTTATTTCTCCTAATTGTCCCATTTTTACCTCAAATGCTGAAGGAAACATAGAGTTTTATTCATGAGAGAGAAAATACTTATAAACTAAACTTGAACCGGATTTTAAACTATGTTCTACACATTGAAAAGTCAAGAGCACTAGGTGTACTCTTCTTACAGGTATGTTTATTTTAAAAACCCAAAGAACCAGCCGGGCATGGTGGCTCACGCCTATAATCCCAGCACCTTGGGAGGCCGAGGTGGGAGGATCACGAGGTCAGGAGATGGAGACCATCTTGGCCAACATGGTGAAATCCCATCTCTACTAAAATACAAAAAAAAATAGCTGGGCATGGTGGTGGTGCCCTCCTGTAGTCTCAGCTACTTGGGAGGCTGAGGCAGGGAAATCGCTTGAACCCAGGAGGTGGAGGTTGCAGTGAGCGGAGATCACGCCACTGCACTCCAGCCTGGCGACACAGCGAGATTATGTAAAAAAAAAACAAAAAAACAAAACAAAAAAACACCAATATGGGACAGGAGGCAAGAGTGTTAATTTTCCATGTCTCATTTCTGTTTCTATACAACATATTTTCATTATTTTAATATAAATGAGAGAGAGAGGCAGAGATTGAAGAAGAACATTTAAAACTGAGGGAGTAAACTGCATAGGAGGAGTACACAGAATGGGAGCAGAAAACTATTATCTAATACTTTTGTTGTTCCCTGATGTCCCCAGAAATTTTCAGTCTAGAAAAAGTCATAAAGGAGCAATTTCTGCTGATAGACTGTCACCTAGTGGTGGGTTTTTACCTTATTCGTAATATAAGTAGCTGCTGAGCTTTGGAATGTTTTTAGAAAACATGCTCATTACTCTTTAAGATCTCCGAGGAACCTTTTACAATACTGTAACAAGCAGAATGTAACTCACTTTTGTGCTTCCCAAAGGTCTAATGTCCTTATAGGTAATAGCTAAAACAGGTTGCACATCCTTCAAAAGAAAGTTTGGCCTCTGTAATTATTTGAATATTGTCAAAGAAGCCCTGTAGGCAAAATTAATATTCGTAACTTTCTCTTCTGTTTACAACTCATAGCACCCTCAGTGTTCTTGCTAATGGTCAAACTAGGCCCATATTTTCTAAAGTTTTCTCCATTTTCAGGTGGTGATAAAAGAGTGTATGTAACCCACTGGCCACATTGGCCTAGAGATACGATTCAGGACAAGGAAGTCACAAACTCAGCAACAAGACAATGTTCCCCAGATTTAATCTATGCCAGGAATCCATCCTGCTTGGTCACAAAGAGGCATTACAGTCCTCTTTGTCCAGTCCTTATTCTCTGTGTAATACCAGCCCTCTTGGCCAGGAGGGTTCCTACTGTTGCCTTAACCGTAGTCAACGGGGAGGCACCCTGCTCCCATCAGTGATAACATCTATGTTCAGGCCACAGAGCCAGCACATAGCTCTCTGTTATCAACATCCATTCTGCATGCCATACTATTTCAACCATTTATGCAGTATAGGCACTATATGTGTCACATGAAACAGAACAGATAGACCACATCCACACCAAGAAGTTGTGATCAGAAGGGAAAGCACTGGGTGTTATGAGGAGAGGTTGTCACCTACATTGGGAAGATCTGAGTGAGGTCCCTTTTAGGAAGGTTGCATCTGAGTAGAAGTCAGCCAGATGAAAAGCATCCTTGTCACATGTCAAAGCCCGGATCTTGGTAAGGACTTGGGGCTTCTGAGGAACTGAACAGAGGCCAGATGCTATAAACTAACTCCACAGAAATAAAGAACATCACAAAATTCCGGGAGGCTTAAAATCTGTAGTCACAATAGCAGCATTATTCATAACAGCCAAAGAGTAGAAACAATTCAAATGTCCATCAACTGATGGGTAAATAAAATGTAGTATAGCCATACAATGGAAAAGATAAATAAAATGTGGTATAGCCATACAATGGACATAAAAAGGAATGAAATACTAACTCATTCCACAATATGAATGAATCTTGAAAATGTTATGTATGCTAAATGAAAGAAGCCAGACACAAAAGACCACATAGTATGGCTGGGTGAAGTGGCTCATGCCTATATTCCCACACTTAGGGAGGTCAAGGCAGGCAATCTCTTGGGCTCAGGGGTCTGAGACCAGCCTGGGTTACATAGTGAGACCTTGTATCTACAAAAAATAAACAAAAAATTAGCCAGATGCCGCACACGATTGTAGTCCCAGCTACTTAGGAGGCTGAGTTGGGAGGATTGATTGAGCCTGGGAGGTCAAAGGTACAGTGAGCTGTGGTCATGCCACTGCACTCTAGCCTAGGTAACAGAGTGAGAGCCTGTCTCAAAACACACACACACACACACACACACACACACACACACCATATAATTCCATTTACATGAAATGTCCAGAACGGGCAAATCTATAGAAATAGGTTAGTGGCGGCAAGGCACAGTGGCTCACGCCTGTAATCCTAACACTTTGGGAGGCTGAGGCGCGCGGATCACCTGAGGTTGGGAGTTTGAGACCAGCCTGACCAACATGGAGATACTCCGCCTCTACTAAAAATACAAAATTAGCCGGGCATGGTGGTGCATGCCTGTAATCCCAGCTACTCCGGAGGCTGAGGCAGGAGAATCGCTTGAACCTGGGAGCCAGAGGTTGCGGTGAGCCAAGATTGCACCATTGCACTCCAGCCTGGGCAACCAAAAAAAAAAAAAAGTAAAAAGAAAGAAAGAAATGTCGATTGGTGGCTGCTTACGGCTGGGGGTGGGGAGGGGGAAATAGAAAAATGAGTGACTACTAATGGCTAGAGTTTTCTTGGAGGGAGTGATGAAGATGTTCTAAAATTGTGACACAAGTTGCACAATTCTGTGAATAGACTAAAAACTACTGAACTGTTATACGCTTAAAATAAATGAATTGTATCATAGTGAATTATATCTCAATAAAGTTGTTACTTAAAAATCTGGAGTCACAGATCTTAGGTTAAGAACGCCGAATATGGAAGTATATCTCTTGTGTTCAACTCATTTTTTTCCTTCTAGCTCTTTCTCCTTAAGAACCCAGTAGGCATTCACTAAAGGGCTAAGCCAAAAGACAGCTGAGCATGGCCACACTATGCTGCCCCCTCCTGGGATCCCAAAGGGTCTTCTGAAACCAAGCTTATGCACAGGACTTTTCCCTTCTCAAGAGATGTCCCTCTCCTAGTTAGCACTCACACTCAGAAGATTAACCCTAAAGGACAAGGGTTTTTGTCTCAGGGCCAGCAATCAGTTCAACTTCTATTCGTGGCCTGTTCCCTTCTCTGAAGACCTCTGGACTCTGATGAAAAAATAAACCCTACCTTTTCCATCAGCCCCACTGGCACACCCATACAAGCCAGAATTTCCAGAAGTGACTCTCATACCCGGTTATGCGTTCTTCACAGTGAATGGAACAGACTCTTGTTCACCTGTGGACAGACCTTTTACTGGACCACAATGGGTAACAACACTTCAAGATCCAACTTAGGTCTCCTTCCTTCATAAGTGTTCCGCAATTTAGCAGTGTTTCAGTTGTTGAAAATCCGTTTTCTCTTTTCTGGTAAGTATAGCCTTACCAGAAGATAAGGGGAAACTTTCTGGGGGACCACCCCTCACGCACAGTCAGCTGAGGAGCCTGTGATGGGGGCATCACCTCCAGCTCCAAGGATAGAACATATAACTGTTCTGACCAAGTTCATTGCACCATATCTCCCAAGCTCTTTCCTCTGCACCAGTGAGTTTCAAATTTGAATTGTAGCAAACAAAATCTGATACGAAACCCTGACATACATTTGTTTTAAACAAAGGAGAGTTGATGGTAGTAATATTTCCAAATCTCACCCTCTTGGCCTGCACATGGATAGGCACTATGTCCTGCACTGTGGGAAAAACAAAGTATTGGACATGATGCCTGCCTTGAACACCTTGCAGTGGAGTTGGGGGCAAGAAATAAAAGCAAGAAAAGTAATGATGATTAAATAATACTACATAATAATAGAAGAAATCTCACAGAGGCTGCCGCTTATCAGAAGGGGGTTAGAGGCCTGCAGTTCAGCACTGAGCCTTTTGCTGCCTCTCTTCTTCTAAGCCCTACTCATTGTCTGATATTTAGCTTGGCTGTGACCTTCCCCAGTAAGACGTTTCTGGAACACCCTCCTGCCTCATCACACACACACACACACACACACACACACACACACCACCGCCTTCAGCCCAGATTAGAGCTCAGTGTTCCTGTAATATCTCTGTACAGGTCTATCACTGCATTTACCATATTTTAAAAGAACAATGTCTCCCCAACACTTCACAGTATAGGCTCTGAGTTTCATAAGGGCATAGAGTGGATACTGTAAGAATGCAGTGAGATTCTCCCTACTCCACGCTCCTTTCTTCCATCTTTTGTTCCACGGATGTCAGCCCTACATCAGTCTGCAGGCTGCTCCTGTCTGCTCCAACTCCCTCCCCCAATAAGTCTCTTGCACATCTAATCCCATCTTAGCATCTGCTTCTTGGTAAACACTAACAAATTATTATAAGGAATTACTTTGCACTACCATATTTATACAAAAAGTAGCTAGTTCATGCATTTAGAATATTGGTTTGTTGGTTGACAATGTTAAGCCTAATGACCTATACCTTTTTGGGTATTGACATACTTAATTTTGCACTTATTAAACTGTGACTTTCCAAAAAAAAAAAAAAAAAAAAAAAACCACTTTCATTGTACCATTAGGATATAATATTCTTGTTAATATTACAAAAACCAAACCAAAACAAAAAACCATGCTGTAGCCTTAGGAGAACTTGCTTGATTTAACTAAGGGTTTTTCTTTTTCTTTTCTTTTTGTATTTATTTTTTTTTTCCTGTAGGATAACACAGTGTTAAAAGCACAAGCTTCTGGACTGCTTGAAATCAAACCACAGCTTAACCAGCTCTATGGCTTTTGGCAAATTACTTCAACTCTTTAAACCTGTTTCTGATCTGTAAAATGGAATGATCCTTGCTCATCTGTAATATATAAATTTATAAAGCAGGACCCACCAATGGGGTTATTTTATGAATTAAATGTTAAAACGGCTAGAATGGTGCAGGCTGAGTAAGCACTGAACACAGTACTTATTAGCTATTATCTCTGGTGCTGTGTGCAATGAAAGAACTATTAGAATACATTTAAAAGCACTTTGCAAACTGGAAAGCCCTTTGAACAATTTAGTTTCTCTAAATGTAATAATAAGCATCAGCCATCGCCTTTTATGGAAAATTGAGGTGGAATCACATCAGCAAGAGAAGACTGAGGACTTG
Organism: Pongo abelii; assembly: GCF_028885655.2. Lineage (NCBI taxonomy): Eukaryota > Metazoa > Chordata > Mammalia > Primates > Hominidae > Pongo > Pongo abelii. The sequence goes on along the minus strand of NC_071985.2, from coordinate 67,055,664 downwards.
TCTCTGGCTCTGTTCCTGATTTATTTACACAGTACATGATCCTAGAATAAGACTTCTGATACTCCTGAAAGTAGAGGCGGTTGGGTTAAAAATACTTTTCCCTTTCAAAACTCTTTCAAATGTTCTCCAAAAGAAGCCAGGAAAGCTCCTGTATGAGTAGATAATTCACTTTAAAATTCGCTCATCTCTCTTTAACACGAGAGTCTGCAGGGCTTGTGCAGCGGCGTCAACCCAAAGAGAGCTGAACGCGGATGGGCAGTTGGGGTTCTCCGTACGCCTCGGAAACAGCAGCCCAACGCAGAACCACGAGATAACGGGGATTGCAGAGCCCTGCGCAAAAGAAGGAAAATTAAGACGCAGCGGAGCCCAGGAGGTGCCCGCACGCGGGAAGGACTGGCGTGCAGACGAGGCAGGGGGAGGTTTGCACTCGGCGTGGCGCGGGTGAGCGGCGTGCCCTCGAGCACCCGGCCGCCAGTTCGGATGCTCCCGATCCTCGGGGAGCCGGGGCGCTGCGCCGGAGTCACTTCAGCCCACGTTGTTCAGGTGACACCCGAGGAAGAGAAGACTCCAGTGTGCAAAACATTTCGGGGTTTCCGGGCCAGCGGTTCCGGGCGCGCCTCTCGGGCGGCGGCGCAGAACTACAACCCCCAGACTCCCCGGCGTGGCGGCACGTGGGCCCGAGCCGGGCGGCCGCGGATATAAAGCGCGGCGGCGGCTGCCGGGCTGAGCGGCGGCACGGACAGAGCGGAGGCCTGGGTGAGCGCGGCCCGCGACGGCGCGGGCGAGGACCGACGGACGCAGACGGCCCGATGACCTGGGTGTTCGGGCGGAGGGGCGCTGGGGCCTGATTCGCGGGTGGGTGAGACGGTGACGGACCCGGAGGAAAGGGGGAAGGCAGATACGCTGGGAAACGGATCTGGGGAAGGTGTGAATGCGAAAAGTGTAGGGACAGACGGGGCAGAAGGGCTTACTCCCCCGGATTGTTTGCAGACAGCATATCTGCCGGGTCTCCAAAGGTCCTTTCCTCAAAATAGAGTTAGCAATTGAGCAGAAGAGAGCTTAAAGTTAAATCTCATACATCCCCCCTTCACTTTAGGAGAAATTGGTGATTTTCTGCTTTTTTAAAAATCCCTATTTGTATCTCCTCCGAGTACCTGTCCCTCAAGATATTCTCTGCCCAGAGGTACATTCTGCCCCCACTTTCTGTCTCTTAAAAAAACAACTCTGCCATTTTAAAAAGAATTTGACTTAGGCAGCTTTAATTCTTTGCACTAAGTGTCCTTATCTGTGGATGGAGGTATAAGATTTCAAGAGTAATACCCCCCCCCCAATGTTTCAGTAATAATCTAAATTCACATTAAGCCTTAGGCTGGAGAACATCTGAGCCATTCGCTTTAGCTACTAGCTCTGAAAACTTCAAAGCATAACATTCCCAAGTTTATCTAAAACTTGAATCTTAAAAATATTGATAATTCTCTGTTAGGCTTCAAAGCATAACTTTCCCAAGTTTATTAAAAACTTGAATCTTAAAAATACTGATCATTCTCTGTTAAAGTCTTTTGTTGTTGTTGTTGTTTTGTTTTGTTTTTGAGACAGAGTCTCGCTCTTGTCGCCCAGGCCGGACTGCAGTGGCGCTATCTGGGCTCACTGCAAGCTCCGCCTCCCGGGTTCACGCCATTCTCCTGCCTCAGCCTCCCGAGTAGCTGGGACTACAGGCACGCACCACCACGCCCGGCTAATTTTGTATTTTTAGTAGAGACGGGGTTTGGCCATGTTGGCCAGGCTGGTCTCGAACTCCTGACCTCAGGTGATCCGCCCATCTCGGCCTCCCAAAGTGCTAGGATTACAGGCTTGAGCCACCGCGCCTGGCCAAAGTCGTTTTTATCCCATTTCTTCCTGTAGGCGTTTCACAGTTTGCAAAGGCAGCAAATTTTTATTTAGTGTAGTTATCTGTGCAAAGAAATTTTCCAAGCTGCCATTGCCCCCAGATGGCAGACAGTCTAGGAGAGGAGCCAAAACCACCCTGCTTAATAACTCTGATGTAAGGTTTTTAATGAAAAGCCAGTGTTTGGGGGAATTCTGAGGTTTAAGAAATTATTTTCGGCTGGGGTATCAGGAAATCCCCTGGCTTTTAAAATGAGGGGTTTTTTGGTTTTTGTTTTTGTTTTTAAGCTATACCTGCTGGAATGGATAAAGTGAGCTTTAAAAGTTGATCAGACTGAAGAGATTGAAGTGAGAGAACCACAGGAACAAAGGCAAGCAGACAGACAGTGAAAGGTAGGTAGGAGGAACAGCAAACAGTTTGTTCAGCTGGGCAAGTACAGTGCAGGCATGAAGATTTCAATAGAGACCCAGACCCCAGGGAGTTGGGTCTTTATTAGCCTACTGGCATTTTCTAAACAGGACAAAGACAACACCAGAAATGCTGGTGTTACTGGAAGATTAATCTGACAGCTGGTGTGGATTGAAGGAGAAGAAAAGAGGGATTAGGACAGTGATTCCTAACCCCTATCCTACACTCCCAACGGCCCCTTGTTTTGAATTTTTGAACTAATCAAACTACATTTGTGGTAATTAATTTTATTTCTTTCCATCAAAGACACATATAAAACTGCCAATTTGAGCTTCTGATGATTCTAAGAACATCAGTGTTACTGTCCTTAGTATCAAATAAATGCAGGCAAAAGCACAAGACTACAGAGTTTTATTTAGCCTGAACAGCCTAGTAGTGTTGGATTTAGGAAATGTTTAATGCTGACTCAAGCTCTCAGGACTCTTATCACTTGAACCTTCTTGGGCCCTGTGGACCTGGGGTTTTGCCTATTTGTCTAGATAAGAGGTAACGAAGGGAAAAATTATAAAGGTGAAAGGAGGAAAGGAGGAATAGCAGGGGAAGAAGATAACAGAATTGAAATGACTTAGTCCCTAAATAGACAAGAGTAGTGAGTGTTGGAAAGGAGGCACCAGCAGAGCAAAGATGACTGGGAAGATGATGCTGGTAAGGGCGTGATAGTATTTTCTACTGTCCTATACACATCAGGCAAGACTTCATGGAGAACACTGAACACGTTCTCACTATGTGTCTAGCATTGTTGTTAATCAATTTACATGAATTAGTTCATTTAATTCTCTCAACCCTATGAAATATAATTACTATTATACTCATTTACAGAAGGGGAAACTGAAGCAGAAAGAGGTTACTTAATGGGCTCAAGGTCACCTACCTGGTAAGTGGTGGAGCCAGGATGCAGATCCATGAGGTCTGACTCCAGAGCTGGCCCTCTCATCCCTCTGCAGTAAGGAACAATGGAGATGACAGGTTCCCTTTGGGCATGTTAAGTTGAGATGCTTGTGGGAGTGCTAGGTGAAGATATACAGCAGGCATAGCATCAATCTCCTTTGATGCTTAAACATCCCTCCAGGGGGGAGATGGTCTAGGTTATGGGCCTTTAAGGCTCAGAGGCTAAGTGGCCTGCTTATTGTACTGAAGGTGGTCACATGAAGCTCAAAGAAGGATTAGAGCCACATCTTATGATTTCTTATCTTGTGTTTTCCCATGGGCCAGGTTATTGGATTCATCTTTCTAAACTTCCAATCTGATTTTAGTCTCATGTTTGAACTAGGAAATAGAGCAAAGCTACATGCAGGACTTGGTCTTGATTTTAGGAGCAACTCTTGCTAAGAACATGTCTGTTTGCAAGGAAGGTATCATGTTGTCTTTCTACTGAAAGCAGTCAGTGTTTCTCAAGGGCTTACCTGAGCCAAGACTCTTGGGGAAGAAAAATAGAAGATATGGTCTCTGTGTTTCAGAAGTTTATTCTCCTATTTGGGAAGATAAGATGAACAATTAGAAGAGCAAACAAAACAAGATAGCTCATAACTAAGTACTACATTATGTGGGTTAGATTTAAGTATAGTGGGCATTGGGTTTTTGAATGTGCCAGTAATGTCAGAACTATAGCATAACCCTTCTTGTTGGTCACCTACAGACATCACTTTATTTGCTACAAAGCCACTATCTTTTGTAGAATTGTCATCAAATACTATCTGATTATATTTTATTTTCATTTTAAATTGTTAGACATTAAATTTGTGGTCTGAAATTGCATTTGTGGCTTTTTATGTCTTATAGCTCAAAAAACAATAATGCTTCTAGAACTAGCAAACGTCAGAGCTGCGAGTTGAACCAGGTGGTCTGCCTGTGGAACCGAGGCTTTTAACCAGTCTGCTCTGTTGTTTCTTGTGGCCCATCCAGAGTCTTTTACACTGATTATGGGCAGGTACACTCTCTGCCAGATGGTGAGAGATCCTTTGGCTCCAAATGAGTGGTGTGAGTTTGACTCTTCCAGCAGTGTGCTCCCCATCTGTGGAAGCCATCATCCAGTCACAGTCTGTACACCTGGTTCAGTCACCCACATATTCTTCGCTCTTGAATTGAACACCTGGTGTCAAGCAGAGGGCTCACTGCAGAGAGCAAAGGCAAATGAAACATCCCTGTCCTGGGAGCCTGCTGTAGTGGGGAAGAGGGAGGTGAATATGCAGTCTACATGGTTAACTAGAACTAGGAAAACTGGACAAAACTGGGCAAAATTAGGATATGAAAAGATAGGTAAATCTGAAGGTAGTTATGTAAATCATGATGAAACCTTAAGACAGGCTTGTTTTAGGTGAGATTCTAAGAATGAAGACAATGGAAAGAGAAAATGTCCATATTTTCTTTTATGACCATATTTCAGTTTAAGTAATAGTACAGTTGACCCTTCAATTACGTGGATTTGAAGTGTGCAGGTCCATTTACACAGATTTTTTTCCAACCAAATACGGATAGAAAATCAGTATTTGCAGGATGCAGAATTCTCATATGCCAGGCTGGGGCTGACTGTGTGACTTGAGTAGGCATGGATTTTGGTATACACAAGGGTCCTGGAACTGATCTTCTGTGTATACTGAGGCATGACTATAATTCACTGTACGTTTTACTTACCTGAGTTAGGTTCAAGCTCTTTCTTGGGTCTGCTGCTGTTAACCTCTATCCTTTGAGGTTTTAGATTGCTTCCATCATCTGTATAGATAAAATGGGAGACTGTCCACATAGTATTTTCTCAAGTCTACCCTCTCCTGTCTTAAAGTTTCCTCAATAGAATTAAGCTCTAAAATTTTACCATCTTGTATTTGCTCTGTGTGTTTGTGTACTTGTAAGCACATTTTACAGTTCTAAACTAGAAATGGACTTTGCCTGGGAGTTTTATCATTGACATTCCTTGAAGAAAGAGAGAAATTACATTGTATGTTTTCCAGACCTACCAGCAGCTCAATGGCCTTCCCAAAGAAGAAACTTCAGGGTCTTGTGGCTGCAACCATCACGCCAATGACTGAGGATGGGTAACTATCATTTGGGGCCTTGAGGGGATCAGTTGTCATTCAACCGAAAAGGAGAGAAGTTCTTTGTAACAACAGTCACTTAAGACCCTGCACCTCTGTGGAACTGTTGCCAAAAGGCAGCTTCTGTCTGTCATCCCTCTGCACTGTCTCTGATCCCCAAGTCTGAGGAGGCATTATATCTCTGACCCCAAAGTCAGAGAAGCACTATATCACCTTGCAGAAAGGGAGAAGGTGAGAAATGGCAGCTTGCCTTTCTCCCAGTGTCTGTAGCGCCACAGAGCAAATTCTCCTTGGATTTCACCACAGCCTTGGCCTTTCTAAACAAGGCCAGTAGCATTGGATGAGAATCCCATTTTAGCATAATTGGATATCAAGCACTGACCTAGGCCCTCTCAGGTTGCTGTCTCTAGACGTCAGCATGATTCCACTTCAGGCTGTTCATAGACTTGATAAAAATGTCCTACCCTGAGGAAAGTGGGAGGTTATCTGCAAGATGGACTTTTTTTTTCCTGTTTACAGCCTCATTTCAACATTGACTAGATGTTGGGCAGCGGGGGAAGGGAAGTAACAACAGTTCACTGTTGACTAATCATTACCGCAAGCAAGTATTTTGACCTCCAGATGAATACAGTGGCAGTCCTTCTGCTAAAAAATCAGATAACAAAAAGGCCCTGTGACATAGGGAGCCATGCACTGTGTATAACTCCTCCTTGAACATCACCCCTGACAAAAGAGAGTTCATCCACCTCCTGGATCTACATGTTTTTGACCCGTCAGAGGAGTCAGGCTGCCAAAAAGTTAGAATGCTGGCTTATTTAAGCTTCTCCTTTCTTTCTGTGTAATATTATAATAATAATCATACCTACATAATGAATTATAAGCTTTAATGAGATAATTCATACAACAGTGCTTGGCACAGGGTCAATATGCACTTAGGTCAAAAAGTTTGAACTGCCTTTATGGCATAAGGCAGAGGCAAAAGGAAGATGTATTTAGTACACCTTTTACAAGGGACTTTCTTTTTGGTCTTCTGTTGCTGAATTTATAAACGTTCATCTTACCCTTTTAAAGGAGATGAAATTTCTTATGTCTTTTAGTATTCTCCTTCAAAGTTGGCCATTTTGCAGTTCTACCTTAGAGACTTTCCAATGACTCCAAGACTTCTGGCTTCTAAGATCCATGAAAAATCACATCCTTACTAGGTCTAAATAAGATTCTTGCTGATATGGCATTTAGATTACTCAGCTGGTTAATAATAATTTTTTTTCTGTTACTTCCCCTTTCCACAAGTTTTAAGAAAGACTGGCATCAGCTGTTTCTCAATGCATCAGTCACTTGTTCGCAGATCAAACAGAAGACATGTGATTGCATGAATCGGCAGGATTTACTTCCTGTTACAGAGTGAGATCCTTCCTGTAATCTCCTAACACTGCATCTGGTCCATACTACTTTAACCTTTTAATAAGACCCCTCTTATCCTGGAAGTGGCTTCGTAAAACAGTCTTGTTTGTTCATCAGGGACCCACGGACAATGTCAGTGTGTTCTTCCTCCCTGTTTTGCTGTTTTCCTGGAAGGCCAGATCCCATGATAGAGATAACTAAAATGACTTTTTCTGGATCTTTTTCTGTTTCCCAAAAATCTGTGGTCCTGCTGCGTCCATTTTACTATTTTCTCATCAATTCTGCGTTTTTCTTCTAGGAACCTTACTTTCCTGAGGTGTGAAATCAAAAAAAAAAAAAAAAAAAGAATGCATTATGTGTAGGCTCTTTCAGAAATAAATAGTGTAGGTCAGTGTATAGCACAGAGTAGGCATGTGAGCCATGTTAGTTCCCTTTTCTCCCACCACCTGCTTCATCAAACATTCCTGTAGGTACAAAGTAGCTTTGGAACACCCACCAAGAACATGTAGGCTTTAATGTACTTACCCACAAGGGAATCTGCACTTCTGGCATGTTTCTAAGACATGAGATGGAAGGAAGGGGCGCATGGAATCTAATACCTGGAAATACTGCCAGGTGACCTGCCATTGTGGGAGTTCTAACCTGAAATGTACATATACATATCCTCCATAATTCTGAGTGGCTGAACAAAGACTATTTCCCTATATCCTTTTTTCTTCTCAATTCCAATGAAAGCTCAGTAACAATTCAGCTTTCTGCATATAAGTTGATGTCCTGGAGTAGGGTAGCTGGCAGAAAGAACATGGGTAAGTAGATATTAGTGAAACGATCTGGGTCCTGGATCCCAAGCTTTGCCACCAGTTAGCTCTCCGACCCTGGGGAGATCTTGTCACCTTTTAAGAGCTCTCTTGGCCTGAGGAGATCTTGTCACCTTTTAAGAGCTCTCTTGGCCAGGCACGGTGACTCACGCTTGTGATCCTAGCACTTTGGGAGGCCGAGGTGGGCGGATCATGAGGTCAAGAGATCGAGACCATCCTGGTCAACATGGTGAAACCCCCTCTCTACTAAAAATACAAAAATTAGCCGGGCATGGTGGCGCACACCTGTAGTTCCAGCTACTTGGGAGGCTGAGGCAGGAGAATCGCTTGAACATGGGATGCAGAGGTTGCAGTGAGCCAAGATCATGCCACTGCACTCCAGCCTGGGCAACAGAGTGAGAATTTGTCTCAAAAAAAAAAAAAAAACTCTTTCATATTCTCCAAAGAAAGTTCAACCACATTATCTCTATGACCCTTTCCAACTCTTAAGTGTCTGCAGTCCTCTCATGCCATTGGGGATATTGTGGAGATCACCATTAAATAAGAATGTATAAAGTACCTATAATTCCAGTCCATCGTCCACACTGTAGCTCAGTGAGCTTCCTAGTAAATAAATCTGATCATGTCACTCTCCTCTTTAGGAATCTTTTGACTCTCTTTTGTCTAAGCCTTGCTACCCATCATATGGCCCATGGACCTGTTGCTCCACCACCATGGGAACTTGGTAGAAATGCACAATCTTGGGCCATATCATACCACAGATCAGTCCTGCATTTTAGCAGTGTCTCAGATGATTCTTTAGCACATTAAAGTCTGAGATGAGCCGGTCTAAAGATTAAAGCCCAGGCTCCCTGGGATGGCGTAGGAAGTCCTTCACAGTTTACCTTTCCTGCTTCATTTCTTTGTCACCATACCTCTTCTGCCTTTCATGTCTTTACTCATTCTCTTTCCTCTGCCTTTTTCTACCACCATCCTCTTCTTTCTTGCTCCACTTGAACACTTCTACTTATCTATCAAAACCATCCTTAGAAATTCTTCCCCAATTCTCTTAAAAGAAGTTAGATGACCCTTCTATAGCACCCTGTCCATACTCTTCCCCTGTGATCCCATAGCACCCTTTTTGTATTGTATCAAAATTATTTGTTTATAATTATTATTACAATAACTTTTTGTTACTTGCCTATGTCTTCCAGCAGGCTTTGAGCTGCTTAGCCCTGTTCAATAGATATTGAATGCCGATAATATACAAGGACTGAGAAATTATCTTATTTATCTTTATATCTTAAGCATGTGGCATAGTTGTGGTAGCTTTTGTTATTTTATGAGTGAATATACTGCAGGAATTACTAGTGCTGATAGTCGAGAAAAAGGGAAGGAAGCAAACACTGATTGATGCTATGTCAGTCATCATGCGGGCATTTTCATTTACATGTTCCCACTTAATCTTGACAACAGCTATGTGAGGGAGCCATAGGTATCTCTGTCCTGGCAGTTGAAGAAACTGAGATCCTAAAGGCTAGCACAGCTGCCCCAAGCCACACAGCTAGAAAGGGAGGATTTAGTGTATAAAAAGGCAATTCTACACTAGCAAGTCTAATGAAAGACTTGCTTTTTTTTTGAGACAAAGTCTCGCAGCAGGCCGGAGTGCAGTGGCACAATCTCGACTCACTGCAACATCCCCCTCCCAAGCTCAAGTGATTCTCCTGCCTCAGCCTCCCGGGTAGCTGGGATTAGAGGCATGCATCACCCTGCCCGGCTAATTTTTGTGTTTTTAGTAGAGACGGGGTTTCATCATGTTGGCCAGGCTGGTCTCAAACTCCTGACCTCAAGTGATCCGCCCGTCTCGGCCTCCCAAGGTGCTGGGATTACAGGCATGAGCCACTGCGCCAGCCAAGACTTGCTTTCCTTATTTGTTCTAAGAACTCACTTTTTCTTTGGGCAGGCTCAGTCATTAGACCAGAAAGTCCATTTCAGATCTAAAATGTCAAGAAAAAAGTTGTGTTTTTTCCCTCAAATGTTCTCGGCATCACCCTGGGGAATCTTCACAACACCCTCTGGTAAAAACAAATCTGTTACCCCAGTGAGAAAAGGCCTGGCCTGCTAGAATCAGACTGGCATAGATTATTGTCTTTTTAATAGTCTTTGAGAGACGAGGGGACCCAGACTCCCAAAACAGAACATTTTCCACCTCCAACAGGGTGGGCAGGTTAGTCCCTGCCTGCCTCCCTGCTGAAAGAATTTTAAAATAACCAGTGGCTATTTTGCCAAGAGTACGTATAACTGCTGTCTGATTGAATGCTGAGAGATATGTATAAAAGGCAAAAGAAAATGGAAAATCAGATTTTCTGATATACATGCCACATCATGTCAGGTATGAAAATAGCCTGTCCTGTGGATTCTGTCTTCTCAGATGAAGTGAGTCTTTCATGGTGGTTCATGCACCAGGAGAGGAAACAAACAGCAATAGGGATTTCTCCCTGAAAAGCCACTTCAGAAAAATTCTATCACCCTTTTACCCTAAGAGAAGAGTTGTAGAGGCTACCTGCAGTTTCACAATCCCCCCACTCTGGACCTCAATTTGTGGCAAAAAGAACAGAAGACTCTCTTCCGCTTATGTAGTTTGGGCAAACTAAATGTCTAAAAACAGACAATTAGAAAAAGGAATTAGAACAGACGATTAGAAAAAGTAATTATACTCATCCATAAAATAGAATGTTGTTTAGCCGGTATAGTAATGGACCATCTAAAAATGTGGGAAGATGTTAAAATTAGAATGCTGAATGAAAAGTTTAAAACTGTGTCTAACATGGCCATATTTATACAAGAAAATATAATGTGTATTTGTGAATAGAAGAATATCAAACTAAGAGGAATCATCTCCAGAGATATCCTGAGTGGGTTTTCTTTTTTTATTGTATGTACTTTCTAAAGTAAACTATATAGCTCCTGTAATTAAAAAAAAGTTAAATAAAATTAATGGGGCACAGTGGCATACATTTGTAGTCCCAGCTATTTGGGAGGCTGAAGTGGGAGGATTATTTGAATTCAGGAGTTTGAGGCCAACCTAGACAACATAGCAAGACCCTGTCCTCCCCCTCCCCCAAAAAAAGCCCCAAGGCATGAATCTAAACCCAACTCAAAGAATCTGAATCCCCAGGAATTGAAATTAAGACATTAAACTGGGTTTAAATATAAAAATGACTACAGCAAGCATGGAATTTGGTTCTGGGTCACTCTCCCCTGATGTGCCCAGTTGTTAGATGCGTTCTTGGGGCTCATGAAAGAAGAGAAGGTGCAGTGCAGCCTATTCAAGTGAATTGACTTCTGTCAACTCACTTCTGTGAGTACTGAGCTCCAAATGCCCAGTGGTGGGCGGAAGAATAATCCAATCTCATTGTTTCCAGTCTCTCTAGTGACTTTCTGGTAACTGATCATGGTTAATGGCCTCTGATGATGAAAATAGACCTAGGTACCATGAGAGTAGGGTGGGAAAACAAGTGAAGGGACAGGCTGGGCATGATGGCTCACACCTGTAATTCCAGCACTTTGGGAGGCTGAGGCAGGCAGATTGCTTGAGCCCAGGAGTTCGAGACCAGCCTGGGCAACCTGGTAAAACCCTGTCTCTACAAAAAATACAAAAATTAGCTGGGCGTTGTGGCACACACCTGTAGTCCTAGCTACTGGGGAGGCAGAGGCCGGAGGATCACTTGAGCCTGGGAGATTAAGGCTGTAGTGAGCCGTGATTATGCCACTGTACTCCAGCCTGGGTGACAGAGCAAGACCCTGTCTCAAAAAAAAAAAAAAAAAAAACGGACAGAATCCTCAAGGAGAATTATTTTCACCCTAACCCTACCTTTTGGGTACCTGTGTAACAAATATGGTAGTAGCCCTGGATGATTTCACCCCCACTTGTGCCTGGAGCTGCTGAGCATCCCAGCCCAAAGCTGCAAACTTGCACCTGCAGAGTCAGGCAGGGATCTGAAATGCCTGAGGGACCTGAGGGCATCCAGTCCTCTAAAGTAGGGCCTACTGCTGCTCTTTCTAATTTCCAGCTGTATGGAAATGTAGTCCTGGCTTTTTTTTTTTTTTTTTCTTTTTTTTTTGAGACCGAGTCTTGCTCTGTCACCCAGGCTGGAGTACAGTGGTGCCATCTTGGCTCACTGCAACCTCCACCTCCCGGGTTCAAGCAATCCTGCCTCAGCATCCCTATTACAGGCTGAGATTACAAGTGCCCACCAATACGCCTGGCTCATTTTTGCGTTTTTAGTAGAGACGGGATTTCACCATGTTGGCCAGCCTGGTCTCAAACTCTTGACCTCAAGTGACCCACCCACCTCAGCCTCCCAAAGTGCTGAGATTACAGGCATGAGCCACCATGCCCAGCAGCCCTGACATTGTTAGATTTTTCTGGCTTTTCAAATACTCATTTTTTTAAAGAAAAAATACAATATCATCAAAGTCAAACACATTTAGAGTTAGCCCCTTTTCAACCTAGATCTCTCTAAAGAGGTCTGGTAGTTCCAAAAGGACTTAAGTCCAAGAACATTTTCTGGATGATGACCACTGCCCCCAAAATTCTGCCATTAGTGTCATTCTTCTAGGTTAGGGGCATTTTATAAGAAGCAGCAACCTACTTTCTCCTTTCTTGAAGGGACAGATAATGCAAAACCCATTAGACCTCTAACCCTGAGTGAAATTGTCAGCTGAATAGCCTGCCTCCCAGCAAGGCCTGAGGGAGAGAGGTGAGTGTAGGTGGAAGCACTATCCACTGAGGCCATCAAAACTGTGAAGTTCATGGAGAAAAAAGGAGCTTCCAGTTTCACATACTGGCCTAGACCTGCCTAAGGGTGCAGCCAACTCCCTAAAAAGAGGATGATACTAGAATAGGACCAAGCAAACTATCTCTCAAGAATGTTGGAGGGGTTGGGCTCGGTGGCTCACACTTGTAATCCCAACACTTTGGGAGGCTGAGGCAGGAGGATCGCTTGACCCCAGGAGTTCGAGACCAGTCTGGGCAACATAGTGAGGTCTCATCTCTACCCAAAATTTTCAAGTTAGCTGCACCTGTGGTCCCAGCTACTTGGGAGGCTGAGGCAAGAGAATCACTTGAGCCCAGGAGGTCAAGGCTTGCAGTGAGCCATGATCACACCACTGCACTCCAGCCTGGGCAACAGAGTGAGACCTTGTCTCCCAAAAAAAAAAAAAAAAAAAATGTTAGAGGGAAGGAGGATCATAGGGTTTTGTCCTATTTATCCAACGTCTTCTTTCCAGCCTCCCTAAGCTGTCATTTATCAGTCCTCTTCTGAGCCCCCATACAATTAATTTTTGCCTCAGTCATAACCTTCATTATATTTTGCTATTTTAATCACGTATACTGTCTTCTTTAATTAATGTAATAGTGAAATTTCAAAATATTATGCAAGCGTGTTGCTAACCTGCTTGTAAAGGCAGAGCTTGTGGTGATTTCGTCATTGTAAGTTCCCACATCACCAGTCCTTTGCCCAGCCTTTGCTGAACACCTGAGCTGTTCCAGGTGCAGACTGAGGTCAGGAGGGAGCAGTGTTAGGATATGGAGGCATGTGCCATAATGAGGGAGTTCGCTCCCCTTATAGGCTTTATAATTGCATTAACACACCTTTTCCCAAGTGGCAGGCTCAGGCCTGCTATCTTTTCTCTGAGCTTATTATAGGTATGATTGCCTGTGCATTCTTTGCATTTAATAGCTTTCCTTTTAAACTCAGAGTCAGCTGTTCTCTATCTTTCCTCATTTTGTTCTTATTCCTTTTGACATATACAATTTGATGTCTTTGTTTCCTAGATGCATCAGATTTTTTTTTTGTTTTATTTTTGTTGTTTAAGGAATTACAGTAGGTAAAGGTGAAAAGAATGTTAATAAGGCCAAACTTCAATTAGGATTCTCTGGCCCTACGGACAAAAGTGCAGTGGCAGCCAGCTAGCACTCTGTGTTCTTGGCAGGGTAACCATGGGCACAGTGTAACCATTTAACCCAGGCTTGCTGCACCATTTTCCTTTGAATTTCACTCTTCATTGCCCATCATTCCCCTCCTGCATTTTGATTGAGGACAGGTTGCCTAATACAACTTGTGAGGAGTCAGTTTCTAGATTTTGAAATCAATATGATTTGAAGAGACCTTAACCTTAAGCATCAGATCCTTACAAGGTTAGTGTGCCTCAAATTGCCAAGTGCATGCAGATCACACGGCGATCTTGTTAAAATTCGGATTCTAACTGGGCCGGACTGTGTGAGGCTTGGGATTCCACGTGTCTAATAAAGTACCCCAGATGCTGATGCTGCTGTTCCGCCTTTGAGAGGCAAAGTGATGACAAAGTTCCTAACTGCTAACCTTGTTCAATATAAAACCAGCAAATACAGATGGGTTTAAGACTCCATGTTTGTCCCAAATATTAAGTGTTAAAATTCTTATAATATTAAGATTGACTTTTCCTATCCTGTGAGCCTAAGAAATGAATGTTTCCATCCTCTGTAGTGACTTCCTAATAACTGATCATGGTTAATGGCCTCCAGCGATGAAAATAGACCTAAGTACCCTAAGAGTAGGGTGGGAAAACACAAGAAGGGACAGGCCAGGCATGATGGCTCATACTTGTAATCCCAGTACTTGGGATCAAATGGCAAATGTTAAGTTCTCATTTAACCATGTCTGCAACCATTACTCTTCCCCCAAAAGGGCAAAAGATGTGTGGCCATATGGACTTTAAAGAGAGAGCATTGGGCAAAAGTTAGTTCGGTAACTACTTTTTAAATACTGCTTGTCATGAGGTGTAAATATAAAGCCTCTATTGATAACTAACAGTGTTTTGCTCATAGAAATGAGGCATACATGGCTGAGTGAAGAAATCACCAGATTCAGGGGGGAAAAAAACCCAGGCATTATTTACAGCAGGCTAAGAATTTCACAAATTGAGTGGATTTTTAATAACTATTAGCAAGAGGGAGCAGTTTATATACCTGAGGATTTGTTGAATAATAATCTGAAAAAGACTAAATATGCCTTTTTTTCCACATGTCTTCTAGAGAAATCAACTTTTCAGTAATTGGTCAGTATGTGGATTATCTTGTGAAAGAACAGGGAGTGAAGAACATTTTTGGTAAGTCAACTTTGGGGATGTCTCTGCATGTCTCCAGCTCAGTCTTTAGAAGGTATATCTCACCTGGTTACCAGCCAAGAGGTCACACAGTCATGGTGTCACAGGTTATGATGGAGCCTGGCTAAGCTAACTAAAATTTGTGAATTTGTAGGCCCACCAATGTTAGACCTACAAAGCACCTCAAGAGATTACCTCATTTGATAGTGTGCCAACACTTAAGGTATTATTTTTTATCCCCATTTGGAGATGAAAATATATGACTCAGATATACTCTAGGTTGCCCCAGGCCATTCAGCCAAGAAGTGGTAGAGTAACAACTAAACCCTCTTAGGTAACAACTAAACCCTCTTCTCTCTTTTGTTTATTTATTTATTGAGATGGAGTCTTGCTCTGTCTCCCCCTGGGCTGGAATGCAGTGACACCATCTCGGCTCACTGCAACCTCCACCTCCCGTGTTCAAGGGATCCTCCTGCCTCAGCCTCCTGGGTAGCCGGACTATAGGCGCACACCACCACACCCAGCTAATTTTTGTATTTTTAGTAGAGACAGGGTTTTGCCATATTGGACAGGCTGGTCTCGAACTCCTGACCTCAGGTGATCCGCCTGCCCCAGCCTCCTGAAATGCTGGGATTACAGGCGTGAGCCACCGCGCCCAGCCTCTTCTCTCTCTTAAGAATGGGCTTTATTCTGTCTTCCCCTGGCCTTTCAAATTGTGAATGGAAGAAAGACTCTAAGTGTAGCACACAAAGAAATCACAGGACTAGTAGTTATCCCCTTTTATTTCATAGAAGTGAAAGTTTAAAAAAATTAGATCTTGAACATTTTAAGCCTGACAGCTATGCTTACCTGCGATTGAGCTGTCCCTTGCTTAGTGTTCTGGGCTCTCGGACCCTTGGATGCATTTTTATTCTGAGAACACTACACCTTGGCCCTGACCTACTGCTCTACCAACAGGAGCCCCTCCAGAGCCAGAGGTACCTGGTAATAATAATCAGAGCAGATTAAAACTTGTGTGAAAAAGTGTCCTGGCCACAGGTCAAAACTGAGATCTGATTACAAAACCACTCAATGTCCCTCTACAGCGCTAAACCATAGTGGAGAAGGCAGATTCTTACTCCACAAAAGGCAGCAGATCTCCCCTGGGTATGAGGAAAAAGCAGGAATATCCCTATGACCAGAGCACGCTTGAAGTCAAGACGTCAAAGGAGTGGTTAAAAATACTTTCCGACTCCCCTGCCCTGCCTCCCCAACCTCCCCTCTTCCAACCCAGTGCTGAGTGCTTAGAGATTCAGAGTGCCACCATATGCATGAGACCTCAGTAATGTATCCTACTGCCATAGGCATCTTTCTGTGATCCATTAAGAAATGATTGTAGTAGGCCAGGTGTGGTGGCTCATACCAGTAATCCCAGCACTTTGGGAGCCTGAGGCGGGCAGATCACCTGAGGTCAGGAGTTCAAGACTAGCCTGCCCAGCACGGCAAAACCCCATCCCTACTAAAAATACAAAAACTTAGCTGGGCATGGTGGCAGGTCCCTGTAATCCCAGTTACTCAGGAGGCTGAGGCAGGAGAATCACTTGAACCTGGGAGGCAGAGGTTGCAGTGAGCCAAGATGGCGCCACTGCACTCCAGCCTGGGCGACAAGAGCAAAACTCTGTCTCAAAAAAATAAAATAAAAAAGAAATGATTGTAGTAGAAGGAAAAGAGGAAAGAGGATGAGTTTTGGAATCACACAACTCTGGATTCAAACTTAAATTATTTACTGTTTCAGACTTTATCTTTTCATCTGTAAATGAGAAAAATAATTTCTACTTTGCTGGGTTGTTGTGAGAGTAAGTGGATATGTAAGAGCACTTGGTATAAGAAATATTAATATCCTTTGTGCTTATTTATGAAATATTTATCTAAAAAACGAGTTGTCGTAGAGCACTACCATCATGTCAAATTGTAAATGGAGATAGTTTGAGATCTGTAGTATACAAAAGCACCCGCATGAGTAACTCCCACTTATTTGACATCCTGGTACTAGATAGTGTTGATTTCCCTGCCATTCAAGCCCAGATATAAAACTGGGTAGTGTGTTTGGAGATTGACGTAAAATGTGGGCAGTCATCCCTGTCTTTATTTAAAATATTTGCTGACTGTCCGTAATATCAAGGTCAGATTTATAATTACAAGTCACAATTAACCTTCCCACTGCCTTTGACAAGGTGAAAGGAAAAAAGATGGAGTCTGAAGTGAAAATGGAAACATGGCATTTTCGCCTCCTGACCATCCTCAGTGCAGCAGTTTCTGACCCTGCACTTTCATACTCGGGGTTGGAGGAGCAGAGGTGCTCCTTGGTCCCGCTGATTTACTCTTTGTTTGAACAGTGAATGGCACAACGGGAGAAGGCCTGTCCCTGAGCATCTCAGAGCGTCGCCAGGTCGCAGAGGAGTGGGTGACAAAAGGGAAGGACAAGTGAGTGGCTGCATGAGGATAAAAATGCCCTTTGGCAACAGCCGTATTCAGTGAGCCTCTTCCCCAGAGAATACGCCCTCCCTGCTTTCTGGTCAGAGCCGGGGCTTGAGGTCAGCTGGTGGGAAGATGAGCAGAGCCCCCGGGATCCTGGCTGCTTGGAGAAGAGCCCCCTCCCTTTCTGTGCAGAAGGGCAGCCAAACTGCTAGACACACCTGCCACCCAGAGGTTCCGTTGGGAAACTGCTTCTTACCTGTCTACAAGGCCAATCCCCTCACAGTTACCCGTCCTTGGGCTGAAAGGTAAGAGGGGAGGGTGGTGACGGACTCTGCTGGTCACTTGGCTCTTCCACTGAGCAACTCACACTCCTTCCCTTCTTGGGATGAGCGCCTGATGCTTGTATTGGCCCACTTCTCCTTACAGGTCTCTGTGCATCCAACTCAACGTGCTCTTTTATGGTGCTTCCTCTTGCGCTGTTGGAGGACTTTCTGTAGCCCATAAACTTCCATGCAGTGATATATTTTTGTAACACCCAATTCATGCCATGGTTGAACAAACAGGATAGTATCAGTTCCATAAGCACTTCCAGTTTAACTAAGTTTTTTTTTTTGTTTTTGTTTTTGTTTCTCTTGAGACGGAGTCTTGCTCTGTCACCCAGGCTGGAGTACAGTGCAATCTCAGCTCGCTGCAACCTCCGCCTCCAGGGTTCAAGCAATTCTCCTGCCTCAGCCTCCTGAGTAGCTGGGACTACAGGCGCATGCCACCACACCTGGCTAATTTTTTGTATTTTTAGTAGAGACAGGGTTTCACTGTGTTAGTCAGGATGGTCTTGATCTCCTGATTTCGTGATCCACCTGTCTTGGCCTCCCAAAGTGTTGGGATTACAGGTGTAAGCCACCACACTCGGCCAACTAAGTTTTATTGATTTGTCGGTTACATTGTTATATGTTATGTACTGTGATAGGCACCAGCCGTATAAAGTAAGGGCTCTGCCTTCAGGTTGCTGACCATCCAGTAGGGGTGTTAGATCATGAAAACTCTAACACCCCAACCCTTCTGATGAATGTATAAACAAAAAGGGAGTAATTGATGTTGTCTTAGGTGGAGGTAAAAGATTGGAGGTAAGTTCCAAGTGAGCAGAGGTTGTCAGTGTGAAGCCCATAATGACCTTGGGAATCCTTAATGGCTTCAGGGCAGCTCCAGTACTCTGAAATTATGTGCCAAATTTGAGTGCATATCCACAGAAGCACTTTCTGGTGAGTCATCAGCTTTCAGTTAATTTTGTGAGATCTAGGGTCCAAAAAGATGAAGGACCATGGGCAGAGTGCGAAAACAGGAGGGCTAAGGGCACACATTAAGAACAGTACTGGCTGGGCACGGTGGCTCACGCCTATAATCCCAGCACTTTGGGAGGCCAAGACAGGCGGATCACAAGGTCAGGAGATCGAGACCATCCTGGCTAACAGGATGAAACCCCATCTCCACTAAAAATACAAAAAAAAAAAAAAAAATTAGCCGGGCGTGGTGGCAAGCGCCTGTAGTCCCAGCTACTCAGGAGGCTGAGGCAGGAGAATGGCGTGAACCCGGGAGTGAGACTCCATCTCAAAAAAAAAAAGAACAGTACCAAAAATGAGGGACAGGGAAGTAGGCAGAGACAGAAAGCCCTCAGAGGGTAGGAGGCTAGTTGGGAGTGAGTCCTGTCACTGCAGCCAGGGAAAAGAATGATTTCAGAGACTGTCAGTGTAGCAGGGGCCATAGAGCCCGACTGCCTGAGTTAGAGGCCCAGCTCTGCTTATTAGCTCTGGGAACTCAGGCACATCACCTAACTTCTGTGTGCTTCATCCCTAAAATAGAAGTAATAATCGTATCTCACTTATGAGGTTGTAGTGAGGATTAGAACAGTGCCTGGCAGGCACAGTTCACATAACGCATTCACACTAATGTAAGAATTCATTGTAACTATTTAGATGCAGTAGATGCTATGTTCATTATAACATTTGTTATAATAACTATTAGATGCCATGAAAGTCAGCACACAAAAGACTGAGAAGACCACTAGGTTTGACACAGCATAGGAAGTCACTGATGACCTCTGAAAGAGCAGGGCCAGTCAGGTTATTGTAGAGAAGTCAGACTGCAGTTGAGTTACAGAATGCAGCAGACATCTGCAAGTGGGAGCGGTGAGTGCAGCTGATCCTCACAAAAAGTTTTCTGGCAAAGGGAAGGAGAGATGGAGTCATACATTAGGAAGGAAGGAATAGGCAAGATTGAAAGAAGGATAGTTTTGTTAAGTGGAAAAATGTTGAGCGTGTTTCTATGCTGAAAGGACACTGCCATGGAAGAAGAGATTAAAGATACAGAAAAAACTGGTAAACCTTGGCTGGGTGCAGTGGCTCATGCCTGTAATCCCAGCACTTTGGGAGACCAAGGCAGGCAGATTGCTTAAGCCCAGGAAATCAGGACCAGCCTGGGCAACATACGGAGACCCTGTCTCTACAAAAAATAAAAATAATAATTAGTCGGGCATAGTGGTATGCCCCTGTGGTCCCAGCAACTTGGGAGGCTGAGGCAGTAGGATCACTTGAGCCCGGGGTGACAGAGGTTGCAGTGAGCCAAAATCACACTACTGTAGTCCAGCCTGGGTGACAGAGCAAAACCCTGTCTTAAAAAAAAAAAAAAAGTGGTGAATTGATACCTTTGATGGAAGGTCTTGGATAGGGGAATTTGGCTAGGGGTTTGACATACAGATGCTCCTCCACTGATGACAGCATTACATCCTGATGGATTGATCAGAAATTCATTCAACTTACAATTTACATTGGGTTTTAAAGACATAACCCTGTCATAAGTCAGGGAGTGTAATGATGCTTTCACCCCATTGTAAGGTCAAACCATCGTAAGTTGGGGACCATCCGCACAACCCAAAGTAGACAGAGTAGCTTTAGAAGACAGCTGAAGGCCTGGCACAGTGGCTCACACCTGTAATCCCAGCACTTTGGGAGGCCAAGGTAGGCAGATCACCTGAGGTCAGAAGTTTGAGACCAACCTGGCCAACCTGACAAAACCCCGTCTCTACTAAAAATACAAAAAAATAGCCGGGCGTGGTGGCAGGTACCTGTAATCCCAGCTACTCAGGAGGCTGAGGCAGGAGAATCGCTTGTACCCTGGAGGTGGAGGTTGCAGTGAGCTGAGATTGCACCACTGCACTCTAGCCTGGGCGACAGAGTGAGACTCCATCTTAAAAAAAAAAAAAAAAGCTGAGAAGCTAGGAGGAAAGCAAATGGTGATATAGCCCCAAACACAGGTGGAGAGAAGGAAGGATAAGGGAGTCTGTGTGTGAATGCTTCTTCATCTTTGGTCTCTGGGACTCTAGGACATCTGCCCAGAACAAGGAGTTGGGTAGAATTTAGAGCTTGACAGGAATAGTCAAGATTTGAAGTAGCCACTCCAGAGAAATGAGTCATGACAGCCAGAAGGCTCGTTGGAGCCTCCTCCTGGGTTGGGAGATTACTAGGAAATGTGTATTTTAAATTTCCAACAGTGGTAGCTGTGCCTAGCAGCCCAGGAGAAAGAGGAAGAGCGAATGGATGATTGGCTTCACCTAAGCCAAGAGAAAGGGATAGTGAAGGGAGGGGTCGTGCAATAAAACTGCTGGTGAGAGTTCAACAGGTCAGTCAGCCCTCCTTTCTCCATTCAGAAGTCTTCTATTATCCTTTAAAAATACAAACCTGATCATGTCACTTCTCAGCTAGGTCCTGTTTTACCTAAGACATAGCTAGCCAAGAACCCCTGGAGGACTCTGTGATTGGGCCTAAACAGGAATGTGGTGTCTCTGTCTCATGAGGGCATGTGTTATTCAAGGTCCTTCAGAAGACTCACTGGGATGACTGCATTCACAGCTGAACATTATTAATCCCACTTTGAGAAGACCAGTCTCGCTGTGGCCTCTCTCTCCCCAGATGGGAACATGGAGTACACCCAAAAATGAACATCGGGGTATCAGAGCAAATATCCCCTTTTGGCCAAATTCTGAGGAGATTTGCAAAATAGGAAATTGCTTTTTATAGTGAATTCACTTCTCACAGGACTAGTTCCTGGTTTTACTCTTTGAGGAAACTCTTTATTTTTCTCTCCAACCAAAAATATCTCAGTATCATACCTATCTTCATTTATGTGATACCACCAAATAGAGCATCTAAAACAATGCTTAACCAAAATAAGTACTCATGTATTGATTAATCAATTATTGCGTTTCAAGTTCTGCTTGGTTGAACCTTAAATTCTATTCCCTAGACATTTTTTAAAATCCCTAATGATTCTTTATCTTTACTGTTTTCTGTATTTTTGCAGCATTGAGCGGCTCTATTCTTTTTTCTCTTTTTTGTTCTCCCAAACTTGTTTTTTTTTCTTTAAGTCTCTATTCTTAAGGCTTAACAGTAATAACTGCTAATATTTATTAAGCGTTTACTATGCCATGTACCATGCTGTGTTTTACCTGCATGAACTCACGTAATCCTTACAATAGCCCTGGGAGACAGGTAATGTTATTATCTGAATTATTCCAGGAAATTGAGGTGTAAAGGTGTTAAGTGCCTTTCTGAGGAGTTCACAGCTGGTTCATAACAGTCAGGATTCAAGCTTAAGACTCTAACTCTGGGATATAAGTTCTTAACAGCTATGTTGCACCACCTCTCAATTAGATTTCTTCCCTAGTGCTTGATTCACCCATTGGCATCTTGATTTTTTTTAATTTACATTTGATCTAAGTCAACAAATATTAGCCAGTGCCAGATATATGCAAAGCACTTTTATATAAATATATGCAATATCATTTACTTACAAAAATCATATGTAATATCTGACACATAAATTGATTCTAAACATGATTAAACTAGGTCATTTCTTTCCATTAGAATTTATTATGTATTTTATTTTTATTTTTAATTATTTTTTGAGACATGGTCTTGCTCTGTTGCCCAGCCTGGGGTGCAGTGGTGTGATCTTGGCTCACTGCAGCTTCCACCTCCTGGGTTCAAGCGATTCTCCCACCTCAGCCCCCAAGTAGCTGGGACTACAGGCACACACCACCACACTTGGCTAATTTTTTGTATTTTGGGTAGAAACGGGGTTTTGCCATGTTGCCCAGGCTGGTCTTGAACTCCTGAGCTCACGCAATCTGCCCACCTCAGCCTCCCAAACTGCTGGGATTATAGATATGAGCCACTGCACCTAACCTATAATTGATTTTTAAATTTTGTGTCTTTTATCACAACTTAGAAGTGTTTTATGTAAGCATGTATATAAGACGAATTTCTATAGACTCCAATTTAAGATAATGGGCTTGGACTAAATTATCTTTGTGATCCTCTGCCTCTGACTTAATGAGAGATGAATCCCATTTCTGTACACGTTTAACGATTTTCAGCATATATTTCTGCTGTTGGTAATATGAAACCTCCATGATACTGTATAAACATATCACCTTCCCACTGGCTCTAAATGAAGTCATTGCAGAAATGGCTGTATTCCTACAGAAAGGAAGAAATGAATACCATTTTAACCTTGCCTTTAAATACCTCCTTTGGGGGCTGAATATTCTCTGCTGTGAAATCAGAATCATCCTAGGCACAGTCAAATCACAACCAACCTCTCAGTAACATGACAAGACTTTGATATCAATGACCTAGGTTAAAAAGATCACCATAAGCCCCTTTAGGTAGATTAAATATATTGCTATAGAACTTAATAAGTGAGATTAATAAGGCATCAGTTAACTGCTAAAACCAGCACAAATCAGGATAGTGCAGCCCTTCTGCATGCCTCTAAACTCTAAGCGATGCAGCAGTGTTTTTTCTTTTGCAGGCTGGATCAGGTGATAATTCACGTAGGAGCACTGAGCTTGAAGGAGTCACAGGAACTGGTATGTATGCAGCTCCATCTGGGAGAGACCACTCAAGGGGCCTCCATTTTTATGCTACAGTTAAAATCAGTACTGTATTTGCTACGTAGTGGATGGTGTGCCTGAAAAAATAAGGTGTGGGATCTCAGGGGCTCACTGCCTAGAAGCAGGCATTGAGCCATACAGAAAAGGTTGTAGCTCCAGGTGATGGTAACTGTAGGACAGGAGATGGAAGCACCTTCCTCCAAGGAGAGTAAGGATGGATGCAGCTGTAGCTGAGTTTGCAGGTAAGGAGCAGAACTGAGCCAATTTCAGTTTTCTCTGGGAAGTAGAAGGCAGTGCCATCTGCAGGGCACAGAGGGACAAAGGATAGAGTAAAGGCTTGAAGAATGGCAAATGTGAATTCTGCATTGGAGAAAGGAGGAGGGAGCTAAAACACAAAAGGATTGCTTGGTGGTGCTGAAGACCAACTTAAGTTGTAAGTTATAAATTTGTCATACCACCCTTCAGCACAGTTGTGGAATTTTTTTTTCTGGGTACACTCTTTAGCCAGAATATAGGAACAAGAACAGAGACAATTGGATTGCTCCCACTTTCGAGATTAGCAGGTTAAGTGGAGCAGAGGCAAGAGAGGAAGGGGTTAAAGTTCCTGGCAGAAAAGCCGGTGGTGTGGTGATTCTGAGGCCTGGGTGAATTGGTTAAGAAAAGAAGGCACACACTTTGGGAGGCCGAGGCAGGCAGATCACGAGATCAGGAGTTTGAGACCAGCCTGACCTCGTGATCAACGTTTTAGTAGAAACGTTGTCTCTACTAAAAATACAAAAATTAGCCAGGCATGGTGGTGGGTGCCTGTAATCCCAGCTACTCAGGAGGCTGAGGCAGGAGAATTGCTTGAACCCAGGAGGCGGAGGTTGCAGTGAGCCGAGATCGTTGCACTGTCTGGGCAACAGAGCGAGATTCCATCTCAAAAAAAAAAAAAAAAAAAGAAAAGAAAAGCACAAAGATGTTTAAAATTGTTTATCAGAAGGCCCTGTACCTGGACTGCTGTAAATTAACCAAGTTTCCAGAACTTAGATATTCTACCTCTAAAGATTACAATGACTTTTTCTGGCCCAGCTTCTTCTTAATGGGTTTTGTTTGATTGTTTTGGCTATTTAGATTTAGAAATGGGATGTATAATATATTTGCAAAAAATTGCAACTTAGTGCTTTAGGCAAGATGCAAAGGAGTAGCTATCATTAGCCATAATAAGTGTGGAATCAGAATTTAGAGACTTGATTTATTCCTCTTACATTTGATTTGCTTCTCTTACAAAAGATTTTTCAACTAAGGCAGTGTGGTGTAGGGTATATTTTTCTTTTTTTTCTCTTTTCAATTGCTGCCTTTCCAATGTATAATACAAATTTTAAAATATTGTCATGTAATGACATGAATGACGGTATCATCCATTGGACTGAACATCTGAATAGTATGGAAATAATCTTGGAATGAATAATCCTCTGGAATAGGGATAATCTCCTGGTATAGGGATAGTCTTGCCAAAGAGACAATAACATTGGCATCTGCTTAGCCATAACTTTTTATTGGATGGTGCTTGAATGGACACTGCCATCAACTCTCTTAGGTGTTTCCTCTTTCCTTGCTTTCAGCTAAGGTTAATCTTCTACTCTTTTTCTAAACAGAGTAGTAAGCAAATGATTTAAATATGTCACATTCTGATCCTGTGTTAATAAAATTATTCCCAGTGCCTTAATTGGGCTATATCCCAGTCTTCTCCTTTTAACTATTCTAGTTTACATCGGCAGAAAGATAATCACATCTATTAGATATAGGTATTACAAGTCAAAGTCTCAGAAGGAAGGCCCTTTTCCCTTTTTAGATAGTGGGGCACGTTCTGAAACAACAAGTATCTACTGGTTCCTTGCTATGTGCCCAGCACCATGATTGACCTGGACTCAAGGGTAAGCAAGATCTGAGCCCTGCCCTGAGGGACTTAAACTCTAGTTGGAGGACAGTCACCATACACAACTGCTTTAGAACCTGGTAGGTGTAGGTACTGTATTTGAAATAGATACATAGTGTTATAAGGGTCCAGCAAGAGGAAATATTACTTTTTTCTGGAGGAATTTGAGAAGATATCAGAAACATGGTGCAGAGTATCTTCTGTGATGTATATAATCTTTTCCTTTTCAGCATGTCTCAACTGCATTCCCAATCTAATATAAATTTTACAATATGACTGTCATGTCATTGGACAGAAAAGACAGTATCATCATCAATGGGCTGAACAGAACAGAAATTACATGAGCAGATATCTCAATTAATGGTTATAACTTATCAAAATGAACCATTTATGTCTCCTTAGCAAGGTTTTTTGTACTGACAAAATATGAAGTATAAGATTAAGTGCACAGCTCACCTTCATCGGGGAGCTCTACTTTGCGACCTGGAATTTTCCTGGCAATGACATTCATTAAATTTGGTTAATTTTCCCACTTTCCAGTGGTACATCAGTTAGCAAATTTGAAGAGCTTGTTACTGATCTTAGTATCTAAGCTATAGGTGACTATAGTAAATCACTTGCTCCAATATGGTCTTCTTTCTTCCTTTAAAGGCCCAACATGCAGCAGAAATAGGAGCTGATGGCATCGCTGTCATTGCACCATTCTTCCTCAAGCCATGGACCAAAGGTAAGTAGATAGGTCTGAATGCATGGCACCTCACATGGTCTACTTCTTCTTGCCTCCATTCAAAATGGTTATATTTAATTTGTGAAAGTAAAGCACTATAGATTGGAGGCTTGAAGTTGCAATGGTACAGTGGTTCTCTGAAATATTTGCTCTCCCTGGATCCATAAAAGAGACTGCATTAAAGTACTTCAATTTTTTGCCAAGTAATTGATCTGATTGGGTCATCTGCTGAGCCTGGTTGATCTGTAGATGCCTGTTTGGGTCAAGTGTCTGCTCCTGGACCAGTGAGTTGCATAGGGTGTCAGTCACATGGCAAAGCATAGGACCATTTTTCTTAAAAGAGAAGAATATAAATGATGGGCATTTTGAGACTACACATCCTATTCAAGGTTGAGTAAATGATGAATTTTAAGAGGTTTCACAGAAATATTCATTGCCTTCCAGAATACAAAAGTATTGCTTTCTCTTTCTCTACTGTCTTCTCTGCGGAAACTATTTATTGTGTCTAAGTATACCAAGTCTTTTTAATCCTTTTTGATTAGCAAAAAAAGAAGTATAAATTTTAGAAGGATAAAAACAGACATTATTTGCCTACATGATTAAATAAATCCGTAATTAAATGCATAATAGGTCTAAATCATCATGAAATATCACCTATTATTGATACATAGAAAATAGTTCATTTAGGTAAGCAATTTAATATTTATAAATTGCGAGTTTAAAATGAACATTTTTAAAGTTTTAAAAATTTTTTAAATTATTTTTTAGAGATGAGGTCTTGCTCTGTTGCCCAGGCTGGAGTACAGTGGCATGATCATAGCTCACTGCAGCCTCAAACTCCTGGGCTCAAGCAACCCTCCTCCATTGGCCTCCCAAGTAGCTGGGACTTACAGGCGCATGCCACCATGCCAAGCTAATTTTTAAAAAAATTTTGTAGGGACAAGATGTTGGTATGTTGCCCAGGATGATCTTGAATTCTTGGCCTTGATCCTCCTGCCTCAGCCTCCCAAAGTACTGGGATTACAGGCATGAGCCACTGTGTCCAGCCCAACATTTAAAAATTTTTTCACATGGCTTTACAAATTTTTACGTGAATATGTTTCCTAAAAGGAAAAATAATGAATATATGCATAATAATTTGTCAGAAATATTATCATAGACTTGAATACACATCGTAACAGTATTAAGATGAGTACATAAAATTCTCCTATTACCCAGTGGCATCCAAAGCAGGAGGAGTGCTGCTGGACCTATCATCTGTAGTAGTGTTGCAGGCGAAGCTCACATGAGATGATGCAGGAAACCCCACTTCCTCAGCAAACCAGAGTGTGCTCTCTTTTGATGTATCTGGATTTCTCCCCAAAGGGAAAAGTACCAAATTTTGGTGGAATTCTTGCAAAATGTGCCACTACTGCTATAATTTCCCTCTTGAAGCAGATATTGTTTATCTTTTTGTTACAGGATTTTCTCAATTAAAATCTTATTATTATCCTATAGTAGTCTCTGTTGTTTACTGTTCACACTTAGCCTTTTTGGGGTAAGATGACAAGAGTCTCACATGATGGACTTATGTTTTTCATGATCATCTCTTAATATATGGGAAGGTTTTCATCAATTTTTTAATAGAGTTTAGTATGGTAGGAGAATAATCGTCTTATTTTGGGCTTTCTACAGAAAAGAAAATAAAACTTGAAGGAAGTGAGTTGCAAAAACATTGCAGTAGCAGTAGCAGGGATAGTAAAAGTGGTTGAGAATTTGAGGCTTCTGAGAAACATGGTTGTTTTTCATCAGATGATTCTCTTTTTTACCAGGGAAAGCCACTGTTTTACACCTGTTCACACCATGACTGTTCCTACTGTTCTTTCAGATATCCTGATTAATTTCCTAAAGGAAGTGGCTGCTGCCGCCCCTGCCCTGCCATTTTATTACTATCACATTCCTGCCTTGACAGGGG
The DNA here is from genome assembly GCF_028885655.2 of Pongo abelii. Taxonomy (NCBI): domain Eukaryota; kingdom Metazoa; phylum Chordata; class Mammalia; order Primates; family Hominidae; genus Pongo; species Pongo abelii. The sequence continues at coordinate 67,027,932 of NC_071985.2, read as the reverse complement.
TAAAGAGTAAGTACTGCTTCTGTTGATATTTCTTTCCTTCCAACTCTCACATCTTACCCTGTTATGCTAAGAAACTCCACTCCATCCCACCCTACCCCATGCTGCAAAAGCACACCACCACTGACTGGGCAGTTCCAGTTGTTTCTAAATGTCACTCTAAAGTCCCAACCCTTATCAATCATTCACACTGCCGTATAATGGAAGTTGTTAGGTATGAAAGGAAATTTGATCTCTGGGCACTTGTAGCACATACCTTTCATCTCTATTACACACACATCCCTTCTTCTTATTGAGAAGACATGAGTTTGTAAGCCTCACTAGGACAGGAGTGTGTCTACCTTGAACCTGTTGTATTCTTAGTGCCTATAGCACACAGGAAAGTCCTCTGATCTCTTCCGACTTCTCTTCTAGCTTTTCTTTTATTATTACTGTATTTCTCCAGAGAGAAGGGTTTTATAATTAGCTGAAATTTCTTAGATTATTTTTAAAATCCCACTCTTTTCTAAATTCCATAAAAGGAAAAATGGAGGCTGTACTTTATAAACATTCTGAGGAAAAAAAAAACAAAACTGCTTTTCCTATTCTCTACTTTCATACTTAGCAAACTCAACGCAAAACATTTTACCTCTGGCCACCAAAATGTGTGTGGGCATTTCTCCCCACCAACAACCAATTCTTCATCAGAGACGAACTGGGTGTCCTCTAATTGGATTCAGTTCTGACACTGTCTGCTGGAGTTAGCATTGGATCCCACAGGTTAAGGGCTAGTCCCACAGGACTGCCCCCACTTCAGTGCCAGTCTCAAGTCCCAGGTTGTGGCCTGTACTTCCCACCAGCTGGCTATAAATCAGGGTTGCAATTACCTCCTCCTTGGGTTCAATTAATGTGCTACAGCAGTTCACAGAACTCAAACACTTTACTTACTATTGCCCATTTATTACAAAGGAAACAGATAAACAACCAGAGAAGAAGAGATGCATCGGGTAAGATATGTGAGAAGCGGCATGGAGTTTCATGCCCTCTCTGAACAAGCCATCCTCCAGGCACCTTCACGTATTCAGCAACCCAGAAGCCCTGTCCTTTTAAGTTTTTATGGAGGCTTCATTATATAGGCATGATTGAGTACCTCATTGGCCATGGGTGATCAACTCAATCTTTAGCCCGGCTCTCCTCCCCAGAGGCCAAGAGTGTGACTGAAAGTTCCACCCAAGTACATGGTTGGTTCCCCTGGCAACCAGCCGTCATCCTGAGGCTATCTAGGCGATCTAGCCATCAGTAAACTTCATAGCATACAGAAATATACATATCACTTTGGAGATTCCAAGGGATTTAGGAGACTTGTGTCAGATGCTTCTGTCTCTCAGGAAATTACAAAGGTCTTGGGAGCTCTGTGTCAGGAATCAGGGTCAAAGACCAAGTATTAGAATAAAATATTCTCCTAGGACCCCTGTCTACAAGGTTTTGGGTACTTTGTCTCAGGAACCAGGGACCAAGACCAAATATATATTTACACTTCACAAATATCCATCTACTGCCTTCAAGGAATGGGAAGTTTACGATTATAATTGGACAAGCACATAGGAGCTGCTAGTCAGGGACCAGTGATTATGCCTAGTCTGCAGTCAGTTCTGGCTGACAGCAGCATGTGGCAGCTCACTGCAGATGCATGGCACTATATGAGATGTTATTTCCTAGAGATGTGCAGATTAATAAGGCACTTATTATTTTGAGCAGTTCGTGCTGAGGAGTTGTTGGATGGGATTCTGGATAAGATCCCCACCTTCCAAGGGCTGAAATTCAGTGATACAGATCTCTTAGACTTCGGGCAATGTGTTGATCAGAATCGCCAGCAACAGTTTGCTTTCCTTTTTGGGGTGGATGAGGTAAGTCACCCCCTAGCATGTTGCAGCAGGTCAGTTCCCTCCAAAACAATTTGTGTAGCTATATAGTCGCATCTCTTCTCTTTCTCTTTTTTATAAAAGTGAATATTTTTTGTTTCTGATTAGCAACTGTTGAGTGCTCTGGTGATGGGAGCAACTGGAGCAGTGGGCAGGTAAGCATGACTCATTTTTCCCAATGGTTATAAAGTCCCCCAGAAAGGCATTCATCACCAAAGTAGCTGTATTTCTTGCATGTGTATCCTTTCTAATAAAAGTTTCCTTTCTTTTCCACATTCTTCCAGTGAAAGGGAATTAAATAGTGCTTAGCTGTTTGTTAGAAATTCAGTTGTTGGACTGGGCATGGTGGCTCAGCCTGTAATCCCAGCACTTTGGGAGGCCGAGGTGGGCGCATCACTTGAGGTCAGGAGTTCAAAACCAGCCTGGCCAACATAGTGAAACCCCATCTCTACTAAAAATTTAAAGAAATGGGCCAGGCACAGTGGCTCACACCTGTAATCCCAACACCCGCCAAGGCGGGTGGATCACGAGATCAGCAGTTTGAGACCAGCCTGGTGAAACCCTGTCTCTACTAAAAATACAAAAATTAGCCGGGCGTGGTGGCGGGCGCCTGTAATCCCAGCTACTTGGGAGGCTGAGGTAGGAGAATCACTTGAAACCAGAAGGCAGAGGTTGCAGTGAGCCGAGATCGCGCCACTGCACTCTAGCCTGGGCAACAAGAGCGAAACTCTGTATCAAAAAAAAAAAAAAAAAATTAGCCAGGCGTGGTGGCAGGCACCTGTAATCCCAGCTACTCGGGAGGCTGAGGCATGAGAATCACCTGAACCCAGGAGACAGAGGTGGCAGTGAGCCAAGATCAAGCCACTGCACTCCAGCCTGGGTGACAGAGCAAGACTCCATCTCAAAAAAAAAGAGGAAAAAAAGAATTCAGTCATTGTTTACAAGCATCTGTTGCAGTTAGGGGTGAGACACATGAGCACATGAATTGAGCACACGCACAGGACCTACACCTTAGCAGCAGCTGACCCTTAGTGCTATAGACCCTGGTGACCAGTGTCTCAAGGATGGACTCACACTTTGTGAGTTCTATCTTTGTCAGAACTTATTTGGTTACAAGTAACAGAAACCCATTTAAACTAGCTTATGTACAAGAAGATATATTATTATAAAATACTGGGAAATCACATAGAACCTAAGAGGAGGACGTACAACCAGGCCTCAGAGAAGATGAAAGCCAAGAACTGCAGAATCTCAACAGCCAAGGCAGATTATCTTCCATATGTGGTTTTTTGGAGAGACTCACCTCCACATCTTTCTGCACATCTCTTTATTTCTCTTCTCTCTCTCTCTATCCAGATGGGCTTTCTCTGCTTCAGCATGCACATGGCCAGTCATGGCTGCCCAAGCGTGGCATCTCAGGACATCATTAGATAGCACTACCTGGGCAAGTGTCCATGTCAGGTCCAACCAGAAGCATGTGGCCCAATGCCTACTTAGCAAAAGACAGGCAATTCAATTAGCATGTCCACTGCACATGTTAACCTGATTCATAAGAATATGCTTCCAAGCAGATTGAATGAAATGTTTGCATTAACTGAAAGGTACCAGGGGAGCAAAATAACATTTATAACATGTCTTGGTGAGCCTGGCTGTGAGGAAGAGTGACTGAGTTGAATAACATAAATGGCTTGTTCACCAAGCCAAGATGGCCTATGACAGCCATTGTAACTACAGGGGTATTTCTACTGAGGAAATTTGAATGCTGTATTTGCTGACCATATGTATTAATTCATTCTCACATCGCTATAAAGAAATACCTGAGAAATTTATAAGAAAAGAGGTTTAATTGGCTCACAGTTCTGCAGGCTGTGCAGGAAGCATGGCAGCGTGTGCTTGGCTTCTGAAGGAAACTTTCAATCATGGCGGAAGGCTAAGCAGGCACATCCTACATGGCCAGAGCAGGAGGGAGAGGAAGTGAGGTGCCACACGCTTTTAAATAACTGGATCTCACGAGAACTCACTATCGCGACAACAGCACAAAGGGGGATGTGTTAAACCATGAGAAACTGTCCTGTGATCCAGTCACCTCCCACCAGCCCCACCTCCAGCACTGGGGATTACATTTCAACCTGAGATTTGGGCAGGGACATAGATCCAAACCATATCACCATTAAACCTTTTTCTGCCTGGAAATTCTTACTTTTTTGGCTCCTGCTTTTTGTCCTCCATACTAGGCATTTTAATTCTGTCAACATAATCTATAAGCAAAGTACAGTTGGTTAGACTTCATTTCCCCCTAGTTATAATCACCTTTCTGTTTAACCAAGGATACACCTAAGACGATTGGGATTCAAATGTTAGTATTCTGAAACTCCTCAGACATTGTTCTTCCTTACTCTATTGCCACAAGATAACATGAGCTTCACATTCCTGGAATCCCTTGCTGTTGACCCTGGTTCTATATATACAAGTCCAACAACATTTCTGTTATTGGTACATCAAGATAAATACATTTTCTGATACCGACTTACTATGAGAGAAGGCATTTGAATTTAAAGAACTTGGGGAAATGTCCTTACTATGAGTTTCTATAACCTTCTACCTTGCTGGTTTCTCTAAGAATTCAGTGACTTAAGATATTTATCTTTATAGGTAGAGTTTTTTAAGTCCACAAAAATATTTTGTCAGATCAAATTCTCACCTTCATTTTTGTTGAATTGTTATAGAAGACAACATGAAGCAATGGAAAGTGTTCATGGAAACTCTGAAGCCCTTCTTTAATCAAAATAAAAACCAGGCCTACCTTGCAGGGTTTTACAAGGATTAGACACGATTTATGTCAAGCACCTATAATATAATAGGCACTTAGTAAATGATCCCTCATTTTATTATCATCATTATTAATATTACTATCTAGAAACTAGTCTTTAAGTAATATACACATTAGCAAGGAATATAGGTAATTTGTTGGGATTTGCCCCTATTTTCATGGTGTTCCATCCACCCAGTTTTTCAGCATAAGGCTTTTAGGACTCACCTCAGATGCTACCTTTTATCCACAGTTCTTGTCTAGCATTGCACCTGTGTGTACCCTAGGGCAAGAGCTGGCCTCAGTTGCTTCCTAACAAATACACCTCCATCTTTTTCTTCTTTATCTTTTTTCTGCTTTTCTTCCTTTATCCCCTTTTGCCTGTCTTCCTTCTCTGCAGTACTGCTTAGTATTGCTGGAAAACTCAGAACTGAAGACAGTCTGATCCCCTAACAGAAGGACCCAAAAACAGACTTTAGGAGGACTAGGTGTATTTTTTCCCTTTTAAACAGCACAGGGATTTGAAGATCTGGACCTTTCCTGTTGAGTTATTGAACCTGCAGTATTTGTTATTGTCTTGCCAGTACCTATAACTACCTGGGAAAAAAGACAAACCAGATGTTGGAGGCTTTTGAACGAAAGGACTTCTCTTTAGCCCTGAACTATCAGGTAAACGTTTTCTTCCCTTCCCATAAATCACAGCCTTTTTTCTTCCCCACTTGAGGATTCTTTTTCTTCTCTCTACCATGCCTACCCTCATTAAAATTGCCCAGCCACTTCTTTCTTTACCTTTCTTCTGTTTTGTACTTTTTCTTGTTTAAAACTAAAGCTGTCCCCATTGTCTGTGTTCCCGACATGTCTAATCAGGACAGGACCCATATGGGGATGGCTCCTCTCTTCCTCCTAGAAAGGATCTTATTTTTACTCTATCTTCAAAGTACTTTTGTGACTATAATATAATGGTCATAGATTTCTGGGAAAATGACCACAGGCTGTCCCCTTGAGGACATCACACCAGAGTTATCACAGAATATGAGGAAGCTATGAAGATGGTAACCTAAAATGGGGAAGGCTTCATTCAAAGTCAGGGCAGGTCAGTCTTGTCCACCCTGGAAATGTGCTGAGAACTAGGAACATCCACCAGGAAGGAAATAAGAGCCTAGTGGGTGATCCAAAGTAGATACAGGATTTGAGACAGGAAGGAAAAACCAGCAGAAGCTGATATGTTGCAGGGAAGACCTCAGAGGACATAGTGGCTGCTGTGAATGTTCCATGGAGGACAGCCTAGCCATCAGGGAAAGAAGAGCCTCAGTGAAGGGTGGAACAGTCTCAACAACTGGTTCTCTTTTATTTAGAGATAGGGTCTTGCTCTGTTGCCCAGGCTGGAGTGCAGTGATGTGATCATGGCTCACTGCAGCCTTGAATCCTCCTGGGCTCAAGCAGTCCTCGTGCCTCAGCCTCCTGAGTAGCTGGGACTACAGTCATGCGCCACCATGCCCAGCTAACATCTGGTTCTAACCTATGGTTCTAAAGTGTAAATGGAATGAATTGGAAGAAAGTAGGGTGGACATGAGAGCAAGACTTTTGGGGTCTGAGAGGCATGAGGATTTTCAGGATAGTATAAGTGGTTGAGAGGGGTATCCCAAGAAAATAAGTGGGAATGGAAAGACAGAAGCAAGATTGGAGCAAGTGGTTGGTCCTAATAAAGCTTGTCTGTGGGATCTTTCTGAACAGGACAGGCTGCCATCAGGGTAATCAGAGATTACAGATCAGAAGTACAAAGTATCCTGGGGGTTAAAGGAAGTGACCTGCAGCCCCAACCCAAAGAGAACATGAAGAAGCAGAATCCAGAGTGGTTAATTATTCCCTACCTGTAGGCCTCAAAGTTGAGCCATCATAAATCTACTTCCTCCTCAAAGTTTAAATACCATATGTAATATTCGCCTTTGTCTATCCTCAGACCAAGTGAAGCTAAGAACAGGAACAGGGTAGGGATCTAGGAAGCTATGCCAAATAAACTAAACATCGACAAGACTTTGGTTTAGATAAGGGTAAGAAGAATGAATTGTGCAGACTCTGCCATCTCCTTGCATTGATGGTTCCCCCCACCCTGCCCAGTTTCCTAGAAAAGGTTATTTCTGAAAATTCTAACCTGTTCTGAGAAGAACAGGGAATCATAGATGGAGTAGACTGAAGCAACTATAATGCTGACCCTTCCATTCAATGGCTTCTCTTATTGGTTAATCCAGTCTCCGTCTTTTTTCCCCTCTTAGTCCCACTCTAAATAAATCATCCCATTGAAAACAATGTTGGTAAGGAACTTAGTTGACCACATTCTCTGTTTCTTCTTAAGAAAGCACGTGTGAGTGAGTCTTATTTACTCAGTACATAATTTCAGTAAAGGTGGTTTCTGCTCTTAAAGAGCTTTTAGTCAATTGAAGCAGACAAAAAGTTAGGGCTAAATTTATATCATTCACTTGAATGTACTTAAGTGCCATCTGTTATATTTACATGAGTGAAATTACACATGTACAAAGATATTCCTTGCAGCTTTGTTTGTAACAGCAAAAGATAAAAACAGCCCAAATATTCATCCATAAGGCAATGGTTAAATACATTTTATTATGTAATTGAATTATATATAGCTCTTAAAATGAGATAGCTTTATGTATTCTGACCTGGAAAGATCTACATGCTATGTTAAATGGAAAAAAGCAGCAAAGTATAAGATAGTAAATGTAATGTGCTATATTGTTCATGGGGTAGAACATATATGTTTGTAAGTCTCTGGGTATTAAAATTTTATTCTACATTAAATTTTATTTCTAGTATACAGTCAATTAAAACAAATATGTTAAGCATTTTGAAAAATACTTTTAAATATAAAGTAAAATGTTATTGAAAATGCATCTCTTAATAAGATGCATGAGGCTCTAAGGCTGGGCGCAGTAGCTCATGCCTGTAATCCCAGCACTTTGGGAGGCTGAGGTGGGTGGATCATGAGGTCAGGAGATTGAGACCATCGTGGCTAACATGGCGAAACCCCATCTCTACTAAAAATACAAAAAATTAGCTGGGCGTGGTGGCAGGCGCCTGTAGTCCCAGCTACTTGGGAGGCTGAGGCAGGAGAATGGCATGAACCTGGGAGGCAGAGCTTGCAGTGAGGCGAGATCATGCCACTGCACTCCAGCCTGGGTGACAGAGCGAGACTCTGTCTCAAAAAAATAATAATAAAATAAAAATTAAAAGATGCATGAGGCTCTTTTTTTTTTTTTTGAAAATTTAAGTTTCTTGTTTAATATTAGGGTTTTTTTGCTTTAGTAATAAAGCATAATCCAAATGACATGACTTTTTTTTGTAATTTTTAATTTTTTTTAATTTTTTATTTATTTTTATTATACTTTAAGTTTTAAGGTACATGTGCACAATGTGCAGGTTAGTTACATACGTATACATGTGCCATGCTGGTGTGCTGCACCCATTAACTCGTCATTTAGCATTAGGTATATCTCCTAATGCTATCCCTCCCCACTCCCCCCACCCCACAACAGTCCCCAGAGTGTGATGTTCCCCTTCCTGTGTCCATGTGTTCTCATTGTTCAATTCCCACCTATGAGTGACAACATGTGGTGTTTGGTTTTTTGTCCTTGCGATAGTTTACTGAGAATGATGATTTCCAATTTCATCCATGTCCCTACAAAGAACATGAACTCATCATTTTTTATGGCTGCATAGTATTCCATGGTGTATATGTGCCACATTTTCTTAATCCAGTCTATCATTGTTGGACATTTGGGTTGGTTCCAAGTCTTTGCTATTGTGAATAGTGCCGCAATAAACATACGTGTGCATGTGTCTTTATAGCAGCATGATTTATAGTCCTTTGGGTATACACCCAGCAATGGGATGGCTGGGTCAAATGGTATTTCTAGTTCTAGATCCCTGAGGAATCGCCACACTGACTTCCACAATGGTTGAACTAGTTTACAGTCCCACCAACAGTGTAAAAGTGTTCCTATTTCTCCACATCCTCTCCAGCACCTGTTGTTTCCTGACTTTTTAATGATTGCCATTCTAACTGGTGTGAGATGGTATCTCATTGTAGTTTTGATTTGCATTTCTCTGATGGCCGGTGATGAGGCTCTTTTTTAAAAAATCAATTTGTCTGGAATCCGTGGATGAATATTACTTAATGCTAGGATAAGTTGAGGTTCAGCATCAATACTAGTTTTGTTTTTAGAGAAATAAGTGCTACAAAACTGTGTTCATGTAAGTTAGATAATAATGGAAGGAGTTTTGTTATAGCAGTGTCACCCAGTTCTTTGAACATTTTTTGAGTCATATGCCAAAAATCACAGAATGCTTTAATGATTTTCAGCTGAAACCTGAGTAGCAGTGTAGAAAGCAAATCATAGAAAAACCTCTGATTTTTGAGAGGACTTATTACCTATTAATTAGAGGAATCACTGACCCTCTCTTTATCAATACCAATACTGACATTTTTATTTGTATCCCAAGGCAATGATATAGAAGGCATGTCTTTATTTTTTTTTCAAAAGTAGAAAAGACTGTGACAGGAGAAACAGAAAAGAACAACCTGCACCTCCATTTCATGCAGATTCTTATGCTGATCAATTTTAGAAAACAGCATTTATGGAAATTGAGGATCTAGAAATTGATTCCCATAAATCTTAGCCTTGGCCACGTGCTCCTTAGGCATCCTGGATGGTGCCCCAGAGCTTATATGCACCCGAATTTGAAAACCACTGCACTAGCTGATAAGTTTACCTATGTAAGCCCGATGGATAAGGAGTGTGATTCCCATCTTTACTCTCTTGTAGAATTCCATCATTGAAGCTTCTTTTCTGCATTGGCCCATTCTGTAAAGCCTACATGTATGAAAAGATCTTACCTAAGCCTGGATGGATCCCAGCCATCTTCACTTGGCTATTTTTCTCCACTCTGACAGACCTTCAGTAAATGAAGGTGTGCAGACTTTTTAGGGTTTCTGTAATTTGACTTCTACATTATTTACATTGTTTACACAGTTCAATAATACTAACTATAGATATGTTTGTTCTTTTCTAGTTTTGTATCCAGAGATTTATCAACTTTGTTGTCAAACTAGGTAAGTGCCACCCATCTTCTGCTTTGCCTGCTGCTGGAGACTGTAAAGAAAATGGAATACCATCACTTACTCTGAGGGTTCAATAAGAACACCTTTTAATGGTCTGTTGCAAGCAGAGTTCTGTTTCCCTTATTAACCCTCGGGGCCAACCATATAAAACTGTGAAATAAACCTAGTTGGAAAATCTTTGGCAGCCTTCTCCATTTTAGCACATACCTACCCCATTTTCCATTCTTTCTCTCCTAAACCATCAGCACTCCCTCCCTTTACTTGTCTCTGCTCATTAAAATTCTACTACTGCATTTAGGTTGATTTCAGCCTAAGTGCTTGGAGGAAGGCAGTCTAAATACAGATTTTACTAAATTGTGAATGACTGACAGCTCTCCCAAGAGTATTTACAATTTAAACAGAGTTTATTAACACAAGTAAGCCTAAATGGATGGAGGTTTGGATAATATGACAAAGTAAAATTGGGGAGCAGTCGTGGGGAGAAATACAGTGAATTTGAGTAGAGAAACCTCTCCAGAGTGTCTTAAATCTTCTATAACAAATGACAAATGCCACTATCCACTCTTCTGCAAGAGATTGGCCCTTGGGCCAATTGAATCTGCGTTAATGCAGGAAAATTTTTAAGTTTATTTTTGGTAGACCTCCCTGCTCTCTGTCAGAGTCCTGCATAATTCTGGCAACTCCTCCCTCTCCCCCAAGCACCTCTTCTGTGTTATGCCCCTCATTCTTGCAGGGTTCTCAACCCACTCTCTTACTCCTTCAAGGACGTTTCTGTTTGTTTTTCCACTTTCATGATTTTTGCACATTTGTGTGCTGCCAGTGCTATGAACTACCTATTATTGTTCCATTTCTCTAAGCAATGTTTTCACAAAATTGTGGGTTTGGTGTGATAATTATTATGTTCCTAAAGTACATTAAAATAGGTATTGAACTGTTAAAATTTTAGACAAACTAAAAGATTGATGTGTGTAGTAGTCCCCCCTTATCTCAGGGGATATGTTCCAAGATGACCAGTGGATGCCTGAAATTGCAGATAGTACGAAACCCTATACATACTATGTTTTTTCCTGTACATACATACCTATGGTAAAGTTTAATTTATAAATTAGGCATAGTAAGAGATAAACAGTAACTAATAATAAAATAGAACAATTATAACAATATACTGCAATAAAAGTTATATGACTATGGTCAGTCTCTCTGTCTGTCTCTCAGAATACCTTATTATTTTTGGATTGCAGTTGACCACAGGTAACTGAAACCATGGAAGGTGAAACTGCAGACAAGGGAGGCCTACTGTATATTCAATCATGCTAATATTTTCCCTCCCAATGCTCAGTTTTTTCTGTAACTAAGTTAACTTAGCAAAAGAAAGTTAGTTCTTCTATCTTGAATCTGAAAGCAATAGCCAGCTAAGAAAACAAATTACAGACATTTTAGAAGATGGGGATTGGGGATTATGATGGATAATTATTAGTTATGCTTTTTACATATTAACAGTGTACCTGATCTTCCATCTGCCTCTCCAATCTGAAGGCTTTGTCTTTCTTTAGTTCTGAAAAAATTATCTGTTATCTGTAAAGAATGTTTTGACTACATTTACTCAAATCTCTCATTCTGAAAGTCTATTAGTTGTATTTTGGATTTTCTCAATCTGTATCTCAATTTTTAAAAACATTTAACATATCTTTCTATGCTGTATTCTGGATTGTTTCCTTAGATCTACCTTGAAAATCACGAATTCTTTCTTTAGCTATGTTTTTACTGTTTGATTTCCCTAAATATATATATTTTTTCAGTATTTCTTGTTGTTTTATACTCTACCATTCTTTACTTCTCTTAGGCTATGGCTTCTATTCCTTCTTTTATCTCTGAGAAGTCTGTTTCAGAATTTTCTGTCATCTACTCTCAGGATGTGAGTTTTGTCATTTTTGAATGTGCTAGTTCTCATGCTGCTGCTTTTCCTCATGGGTTTTGTAATTTTTAGCTTTGAGCTCATGTTCAGAGACTGTTGTTTTCTGGGTAACCCATTGAACATTAGGTTGTAAGGTGCCCTATCAAGTGAGTTTACATTTGCCTCTGCTAGGACACTGTAGTTCCACCAGTTCGAACCAGTCTTTGGGTTAATTTCTTAGTATAGTACCTATACTAAGTGTGTGACGTACATTGAGATCCAGCATTCACCTTTGGCTCAGGCTTGAGATTTCTTTCATGAGATCTGTTTCCATCCACAAGCCTAGTAGAAGTCAAGCTTTCTTCTTTATCCCCAGACCAGTGGGCTGGGTTTTTTTCTATTGCTTTTCATAGAAGGCTGACTACCAGTTTTATATAGGTAGTTTAATTCCAGCTTCTCACCATGCATAGATCTAAGGCTTCATTTTCCTTTCCCATCCAAGCCGTATAACACCAGCATGAAAACAGCAGCGTTGAGTCATAAGCCACCTTAAGTACTGCATTTCTCAGGGACTTCCTAAATAAGCTTAAACTAAATTTCATCCTGGCAATAAAGTCCTACCTCCTTTGATCAACAATAGTATATTCCTAAATCAGATTATCCTCAAGGGCTGTTTGGCATCAGCTTCTCCTCACCCTTCTGACCTCTTTATTCCTGACAACTTTGGCTTCTCCTTCTTGGGTTTAAGATTAACCTTGAGTCTTTGTTTTCTTTTACTGTGATCAACTTTTAAAATTTTCCATTGCTTCTATGTGTTTGAAGCAGGAAGAGAGATTTCGAATGATTGCTCATCTGTCATATTGACTAGAAATGTTCCCATCTTTTGTTTTAATCTTATCCTGTTGTAGTAGTTGCTGTTAGCATATGATCTCCTTCTTTGGGATTTTTGTGGAGAGATAGACGGTACCAGTCATGTTTCCTCATTTATTTTTCCCGTCTAGGTTTTGGAGTGTCACAGACCAAAGCCATCATGACTCTGGTCTCTGGGATTTCAATGGGCCCACCCCGGCTTCCACTGCAGAAAGCCTCCAGGGAGTTTACTGATAGTGCTGAAGCTAAACTGAAGAGCCTGGATTTCCTTTCTTTCACTGATTTAAAGGATGGAAACTTGGAAGCTGGTAGCTAGTGCCTCTCTATCAAATCAGGGTTTGCACCTTGAGACATAATCTACCTTAAATAGTGCATTTTTTTCTCAGGGAATTTTAGATGAACTTGAATAAACTCTCCTAGCAAATGAAATCTCACATCAATCAACAAGCATTGAGGTACCTATTGTGAGCCTTAAAAAGTCTTATTTTGTGAAGGGGCAAAAACTCTAGGAGTCACAACTCTCAGTCATTCATTTCACAAATTTTTTTGTGGAGAAATTTCTGTTTATATGGATGAAATGGAATCAAGAGGAAAATTGTAGTTGATTAATTCCATCTGTCTTTAGGAGCTCTCATTATCTCGGTCTCTGGTTCCTAATCCTATTTTAAAGTTGTCTAATTTGAAACCACTATAATATGTCTTCATTTTAATAAATATTCATTTGGAATCTAGGAAAACTGAGCTACTGCATTTAGGCAGGCACTTTAATACCAAACTATAACATGTCTCAACTATATACAACTCAAAATACACCAGCTCATTTGGCTGCTCAGTCTAACTCTAGAATGGATGCTTTTGAATTCATTTCGATGTCACCACTTTTCGCTCTTCAAAAACACTGGGTCAGGTGAGGACTTGTTTCAGTTCCTATAACTAAGTAAAGGGCGGCTTTCTCATAACAAAGGAAAAGGTCTTCCCCAAAGATGAATTTAAGTCTCCACTTCTTTCTATACAGAAAACTCAAAACTCAAAGTTTCAAAGAACCAAAGGGCTCTTCCTCTAGGCACCACAAACTTCCCCTTCCTCCACTGAGAAGACTGTCTCTCCCGCAGGACCCTGAATTATTGAAATTGAAGGCCGACTTCCTTTCTGCAGTGAGCCCAGGGGCTACTGTTATTATCCTGTCACACTTGCAACTAGTTACTTTTGTTTAGTAATAGAAGATTTGGGGAGGACCCAAAGGACTCACAACTTTCTCTCCATACCTCCTTTTACTCTTTTCTTTCTGTGTAATGTATAAACAACTGTTTAATCTCCCCTCTAACAAACCTTGATGTAAGTTTTCTGATATCAAAATATATTGACAGTTAACCCTTACTGATTTTAAACTTGACTATCCAGTCTGTTAATTACCTAAGATTTTGTTTTCATTTCATCTCTAATTGTTTTGATCATTGGCAGAGAAAGAGTATTTGAAATTCATATCAGTTTTGCTCCTTATTTTAATCTCTTTGAATTAAAAATAAAATATTTTCAAAATGCAAATTTGAAATTATAAGTAGACTTCAATTATCTTTGCTAATCCTCTCTTTAATTAGTCAGCTAGTTAAAAGTTGTTATATTCATATATCCTCAACCCTCTTTTTGCCTTTGTAGCTGTTAATTTCCTGAAAGAAGAAAATGAGTTTTTTGTTAGTTTTTGGTTCTGAGGATGTGATATCCTTACTTAATGATACTAAAGCCAGATTTAAATTTTAAAATTAATTCTTGGGTATCCAGTAACCAAAGAACTATTTTTCTATTTTTGCTTTTGTGAAGTCAATGCTTAGAGGATTTTTAAGATGGTTAGTGAGCTTTTGTGAACATAAAGAGAAATATGATTTTAAAATGACCAGGTCTGAATTTAGCTCTGTTAACATCCAGTAGCTTAGAAATGAATATCATGGCCAGGTGCGGTGGCTCATGCCTGTAATCCCAGCACTTTGGGAGGCCGAGGTGGGCAGATCACGAGGTCACGAGATCGAGACCAGCCTGACCAACATGGTGAAACCCATCTCTACTAAAAATACAAAAATTAGCTGGGTGTAGTGGCGCACGCCTGTAGTCCCAGCTACTCAGGAGGCTGAGGCAGGAGAATCGCTTGAGCCCGGGAAGCGGAGGTTGCAGTGAGCCAAGATCGCGCCATTGCACTCCAGCCTGGTGACGGAGCGAGACTCTGTCTCAAAAAAAAAAAAGAAGAGAAAAGAAATGAATATCATATAGCAGTAGGCTATTAATAGTGCACTTAACAAGTAAAATTTTGCAATACTATGAACTTACCATTTCGTTTATAATCTATTCCTAAATTGTTTTTAACATTAAAACTACAGTAATGGCATGTGAAATATTTCATTCAACACGGTACTAAAAGCTGATTTCCAACCTCTTTGTTTCAAGATAGAAATCTGAGATCAGTCCACTGGGGATGGTTGGAGGGACAGGAGTGATTTTAGGAATTGGTTTTACTTAAGATCTCTCTTGCCAGGTGCAGTGGCTCACGCCTGTAATCCCAGCACTTTGGGAGGCCGAGGCGGGTGGATCACGAGGTCAGGAGATCAAGACCATCCTGGCTAACACAGTGAAACCCCGACTCTACTAAAAATACAACAAATTAGCCGGGCGTGGTGGCAGGCGCCTGTAGTCCCAGCTACTCGGGAGGCTGAGGCAGGAGAATGGCATGAACCCAGGAAGTGGAGCTTGCAGTGAGCCGAGATCGCACCACTGCACTCCAGCCTGGGCAACAGAGCAAGACTCCGTCTCAAAAAAAAAAAAAAAGAAGATCTCTCTTGGGTTTATTGAAAGATGTAGGAAAATGCCATGGGGGTGAGGTGGAAGTAGGGTTGGGGGGCAGTGGGAGTAATGTATATTCTTTCCTAGAAAGGGTATTTGCCACAACTTGAGAGAAATTTCTTCTTTCTGATCACCTAAAGGGCACGGAAATCCAAACTCTTAGGAGGCTGATGTCTGAGGCTGGGTTGAGGGGCTTTGCAGAGTGACTGCAACCCAAGTTTAGGTACCCACCTGGGCTCACCAAGGCTTTTCATACAGAGGAAACGGAGTGAGATCTACAAACCCATCAAATCAAGTAGAGGAAACAACACATCCAAGCCATTTAACCATTTCCTTATCACATGCTGACTCAACCCTCAATTTCCTCCAGTGGAAGTAAGAGGGAAACTTGGAACCAAAATTATGCAAATAGCAGAGCTAAGCCCCAGGTAGAGGCAGAGCACTACCTCACACTTTGTTTCTGGGACTGAGAAATGGCTATCTGGGTGGACAAAAAAACCCAAATCGTAGTTTCTCTGTGAACCCCCTTGGTGACTCTTAGGAAATTGTTTGATACATAATACATTTTAGCATGTTAAGTTACACAACTAGAAGGAAAACCTTAAAGCATTTTCTTAAGTCTTAATCACACAATTAATAAATATAATGGAATGGATTCAACAAAATACATAAGAGAACTATATCTAGCAGGATGTGTTACCTTTATCTGGAGACCAGTTACAAAGAGTGTTCAAGTTCTATTCCAGCGGGACCACCTAAGAAGATTATACATCAATCACACATTCACTTCTGATATATTTTCTCTGATATATTCTGCTAGAATGCCCTTCATGAATATCAGCATCCCACATTTGAGCCAGATGTTGGGTTAGGCCCTATAGGCACAGAAATTGTCACAAATGCCAGCCTTTGGTGTGAGAGACAAGCCTTCTCATCTATCAGCAAGCACACATAACAAGGTTATCTTTGAGGTCATGGGGAAGTGGGTTCCCACAAGCGGGCAAGTGCATCAGCATCTCAGTATGGTCTACAGTCCAAGAACAGTTTGCACCATTTTAAGGTTATCCTACCTCAGGTAGAAGGAGGTGGGATAATGACCACATACTACATTCTTGAGAATCCTCAGACTAGGGTGAAACAAAGTGATCCACCCTCAGAGCTTGAATGAGTGGACACATTTAAAGCATGTTAGAGTGGCAAATAATATTCACAGGCTGTATTAGTTCATTCTCATGCTGCTAATAAAGATGTATCTGAGACTGGGTAATTTATACAGGAAAGGTTTGCCGTTCAGCATGGCTGGGGAGGCCTCAGGAAACTTTACAATCATGGAAGAAGGGGAAGCAAACACATCCTTCTTCACATGGCGGCAGCAAGGAGAAGTGCTGAGCAAAAGGCACCCTTGTAAAACCAGCGGCTCTCGTGAGAACTCCCTCTCACGAAAACAGCAGCATGGGAGTAACCACCCTCATGATTCAGTTAACTCCCATCAGATCCCTCCCATGGCACACGGGGATTATGGAGACTACAATTCAAGATGAGATTTGGGTAGGGACACAGCCAAACCATAACACAGGCCTAGCTAGTCTTCAGGTTGCAGTTACTATCTGAATTCCCCTGAATATTGGCCAACTAGTACTGTCCTTTTCCTAAGGTAATAACCTCAATGAGGTCTGACTTCCCAATTTGAGCAGAACTCCAGAATCATTCAGTTAAAATACTAAGTATATTCTGCCTTTTGCTCTTTCATTTGTCTATATAGAACTGTACCTATCTGTATGTCTTTCAAGACCCTTCAATATGGCCAGAGGAAAGTGGTGGGGGATGGAGGTGCAGAAGAGGGACCAATTTCCACAAGGTAGTGAGAGGGGGCTTCTCTGGGTCCATTAGACTTAATCTGACATTAGAATGTTGGAAAGAAACCAGTCAGGTGAAGAGTAGCAGAGGGTGCATTCCAGGTGGTAGGACCCACATATTTGACAGTTCTGAGCCATGGGAGAGTCTGGAGTGTGAAAAACTGAACAGAAGCCAATGAATCAGAGCTCAGACACCAGGGAGAAAGAGTAGGAAGTGATTAATTTAAAGGGACTGCAAAGGAGCCAGCTCCTGTAAGGTGTTGTAAGTCATAGGAACATTAAACTCACAGTGTTTTTCTGTGCTGTAACTTTAAGTGCTATAAATTTAGAGTGTAAAATAACTATAGGCCCCCCCTAAAGACTGAAAAATTAGTACAGAAGGAAGAAAGTTTACAACAAGCCTTCATTACATTACAGTTTGTAAATAAACTGTCTTTATTATTTCAACTTGTTGATATAACCTTGTCTCTGGAAAAATTGATTTTTTTGGTCTGAAATTGTTTAGTTTTCTTGGGTTTACACAGAATGCATCATGATTTTCCAGTTAAAATATTATTTTCATTTAGTGGCTTTTCACTTAGCAGTAGGGTTTTCAGGAGTGAATTAAACATAATAATGACGAAAAGGTATATTTCTATTCAGTAGCAGATAATTCTAGTATCTAAAACATTTATATATAATTCTGTCAGTTTTCTTTTTCTGCTGGCACTCAACTCATTGGACTTTATTTGTTTTTTAAAAACAGAGACAGGGTCTCACTATGTTGGCCAGGCTGGTTTTGAACTCCTGGCTTCAAGTGATCTCACACTTCAACTTCCCAAAGTGTTGGGATCACCCACATGAGCCACTTATACCCTGTCACTCATCAGAGGTACTTAAGATCCTCACCTGTTTTATGATTTTTTGAACTTGAGCTTATGTTCAGTGGAATTTTATAGGAATTATTTGAGGTCTGGATAGAAGAATATTCCACCAAAGAGAATATAATTTTAATCCTTCTAAGTGATTTATCTCTGCTGACTAATAACCACTTTAAATAATTGGCTTGAGGTTTTTTTGGGTATCAGAGGAAGTGAGTCTTTTTTAATTCTACCTAGCATCTAGTTTTTGATAGACAAGTTTCCTTATTATACCCCTTTTCTGGTTGGTTTGGTTTTTCATTGTTGCTATTGTTGTTCACTTTTCACTGAAGATATAAGGCATTCTGGCTTATGTGTAGGTCTCCTCTCAGCCTCTGCATGTTGGGCAGTCTCTTTTGTCTCCTTTCTCCTAAGCCCCAATGCAGCTTTTATTAAAAGGAAGCTCTAGTTCATTAAAAATCAGCAGACCCTTTCAGGGTAGGTGCTTACGTCAGGGTTCTCTTGCCTCTCTGGATTCATTCATTCACTTCATTTATGTTTACCTCTAAAGCATTTTCTTTCTTGGCAGCACAGCAATACATTTTTTTTTTTTTTTGTATTCAACATTTTCTGTTATTTTTCAATGGTAAGTTTATTTAGGGCATCTCCATTTTTTTCAAGCTTTTGGAATCTGTTGCTTTCAATTACTCTTAAATACAGCAGATTTATATTTTGCTACAGGTTCCACTCTGAGTCATTTTTTCTTAATAGATTATTACATCCCATTTACCTTTATCGAAAATCTTTCTAAAGTAGTTTGTAGACGGAAACATTAATTTGTTCAGATAAATAAATACAGTAATTCTATACCAGTATCCAGTAAGAAATTACAAATTCTAGATATGTGAAACTAATTAACACTGGAAAAAAGTAAAACCCCATAACCTTATAGAAATGTGTTGTTCTTGTGGTGGCTCATGCCTGTAATCCCAGCACTTTCAGAAGCTGAGGTGGGAGGATCAGTTGAGGCCAGGTGTTTGAGACTAGCCTGGGCAACATAACAAGACTCTGTCTCTACAAAAAGAAAAGAAAGACATGTATTAGTCTCAGTTAAAGCATGTATAAAGCAAGCAACAAAAATGCTCAAATATACAAATGCATGGGTAAATAAAGCCCTGAACCTTAATATGGGAACCATAAAAGCAAATGTGAATATGGCATTTCAAGACTACATAACTAAGAAGCAAGCCAAACTATAAAATAAATTAATTCCTGTAGAATAAATACAGAGAAAGCAAATGTAACTGTAAAAATGGAACAAAACACATTGCAAAATCCTGTGAATGTGAATAGATTTCTTTATCGCCATAGAACTTGTAGATTAACAAATGGTTCAAGAAGAACTGGCACAATGGAGACAGAAAAATGACTTCCAATGTTACAACTGCTTATAGAAAAGACAAATATTCACTTATACATATGTACAACAAGCAATAAAAAAGGAAGAAGTCTAATAGAAATTGGCTTTTGAATGACCGTAATTATTAACAAGAAAATAATTTTAAAAGTATTAGATAGGTTCTTTTCTTCATTCTCAAAATCTAGACTACCATTTCTGCTGGAATCCAGATTATATACTTCATCTGTGTCACTCATTGCATTAAAAGAGTCATCAGTCCTTTAAACCAGCGGTCCCCAACCTATTTGGCACCAGGGACAGGTTTCGTGGAAGACAATTTTTCCATGGACCAGGGGTGTGGGAGGGACGGTGTCAGGATGAAACTGTTCCACCTCAGATCATCAGGCATTTTCTCATAAGGAGCATGCAACCTAGATCCCTTGCATCTGCAGTTCACAATAAGGCTCACACTCCTATAAGAATCTAATGCTGCTGCTGCTGCTGCTGCTGCTGTGACAGGAAGCGGAGCTCAGGCGGTAATGTTTGCTCGCCCTTCGCTCACTTCCTGCTGTGCAGCCCTGTTCCTGACAGGCCATGGACCAGTACCAGTCTGCAGCCCAGGAGTTGGAGAACCCTTCGTTAAAGAGATCAACCAACTCTTCAATATGTTAAGGTTTATGTGGGTAATTATATTAGAGGAGAAAAGGCTCTGGTCTTGTCCTCTTATAAGGGCACTAATCCCACCATGGGGGCTCTACTGTCATGACCTCATCTAAACCCAGTTATATCCTAAAACCCCCATCTCCAAATACCATCACATTGAGGATTAGGGCTTCAGCATACAAATTTGGGGGAGATACAAATATTCAGTCCATACCTGCATATGGATGGTGGTTGGAATATAGGAAGAATAAGACTCTCCAGGTAGAGGGTATATAGAGTGCTAAGAACAGAACCTGGGTGTGACTTGCAATTGGAGTGCACACAGAGGAAGAGAAGTTGAGTAGAAGTCTAGATGGAGTGATCAGAAATATGAGGGCAGAACCATGCTCAAAGGAACTCCAAAGGTCTTAAATTTGAGCGACAGTGGTACTCAGAGAACATTTGCCTTTGGGAGTCTCATCTTGGAGGAGAAGATATCTTTGTATCTCTTATTTCCCACCAAACTAAGTGAACTGTCATCAGTTATTTCTGGTCAAAAAGGTAAATGTGAAATGTTAAGTAGTCCAGTTGAAGCAGACCTTTCATTATTTGATCATTGAGTGACCTATAGCCTCAGTTCCAAATTCTTAAGATAGGGACAAAGTTACCTGTTTTATAATAAAGCTTAAAAAAAAATTCCCTACCCTGCTCTGTCCCACTTGACTAACCTCTGAAATCTCCTAGTTGGTCAGCTACCGGGAACAGGTAATGGTTGTGTTGAAATCGGCCCACTTTCCATACTTTTGGGACATGTTTTAAGGCTTCATCTGCAAATGTTAAGATCTTAGACAGTGCTAGTTGCCAAAGGCCACCTACAAAGGTAATGCCAGTCCTCGGACCCAAATCCCAGGGGACTCTAGGTCTCAGGTGCAGAGCCTAAATTAAGAACCAATTCAGTAACAAAATTCTCCTTAATCCTTGGAAGCTAAAGATCCAGCTTTGAAAATGTATTTCCATATAATATATTGATACTTTTGTTGTGCTCATTATATACTATAAAACACTTGCAATTCATTTATGCTAGTTGAGTCTCTTTATTTATTTATTTACTTATTTTGAGATGGAGTCTCTGTCACCCAGGCTGGAGTGCAGTGGGATGATCTGAGCTCGCTGCAACTTCTGCCTGCCCCCCTCCAGGTTCAAGCAATTCTCCTGCCTCAGCCTCCTGAGTAGCTGGGATTAGAGGCACCCACCACCTTGCCCGGCTAATTTTTGTATTTTTAGTACAGACGGGGTTTTGCCATGTTGGCCAGGCTGGTCTCGAATTCCTAACCTCAGGTGATCCACCTGCCTTGGCCTCCCAAAGTGCTGGGATTACAGGCATGAACCACCACGCCTGGCCTTGTTGAGGATTCTTGCATCTATGTTCATCAGGGATACTGGCCTATAGATTTTTTTTCTTGTGTCCATATCTAGTTTTGGTATCAGGGTAATACTGCCCTCACAGGATGAGTTTGAGAAGAACTGGTATGAGTTCTTCTTTAACTGTTTGGTAGAATTCAGCAGTGAAGCCATCAGGGCCTGGGCTTTTCTTTGATGGGAGACTCTATATTACTGATTCAATCTCATTACTCATAGTTGGTCTTTTCAGGTTTTCTATTTCTTCTTGGTCCAATTTTGGTAAGTTGTATCTGTTCAGGAATTTATCCATTTCCATTTGGTTTCCAATTTGTTAGCATATAGTTGTTCATAATAGTCTCTAATGATCCTTTGTATTTCTGTGGTATCGGTTTAATGTCTTCTAGGCCCCTGCTGCTTTCAACACCCTGAAGGGTACAAAAAAAAAAAAAATTAAGGTCTTTCCTTCAATGATTTTATTCTTAATTAAGGAGAACAATCACATGAAGAAAATAATGAGTAAATGCTAAACTATGTTGTTCTGATTTTAAGAATGACAGTTTTAAAGGGAGTGATCACTATCAGCTAGAAGGATTAAGAAAAACATAAGGAAAGAGGTGAAAAATAAAGATCCATAGATATAATGAGCCCAGATAATTGATTAGCCTGGATTCCCTGGAACAATCCCAGCTGGAAATGTTTTGTATCATTACCTTCATGGGAAGCACTGGAGTTCAAAATTTAACAGTGACTAGTATAATAATTAAGGATACAATTATTCCAAAGACTTGGAACACAAAAGGTTATCCAATTTAAACAAAAGCAATCTTGCAGATTTTATTCCTACCTTAAAGTAGTTTGCTGAGCACTTACAGTAATGTTCCAGGCACGGCAAGGAGCGACCTGCGTTAGCCAGGCAGAATGCCCGCCTTCACTGAGCTTATTTCTTTCATGGTTTTTTGTTTTTGAGACGGAGTCTCGCTCTCTCGCCCAGAAAATGGCGTGATCTCGGCCCACTGCAACCTCCGCCACCGCCCCCGACCCCGGGGTTCAAGCAATTCTCCTGCCTCAGCCTCCCGAGTAGCTGGGATTGCAGGAGCCCGCCCAGCCACCTAAGTAGCTGGGATTGCAGGCGCCCGCCCCCATGCCCGGCTAATTTTTGTATTTTTTTTTTAGTAGAGACAGGGTTTCACCACGTTGGCCAGGCTGGTCTCAAACTCCTGACCTCAAGTGATTCGCCCGCCTCGGCCTCCCAAAGTGCTGGGATTACAGGCACCGCGCCCGGCCAGTTTATTTCTTTCAAGAGACACTGGCATTCAGACTATCTGAATCAATCCGGTAACTACGCCCACTGAACACCTACTACGTGCCAGGTATTGAACTAAGCCCCCCTTCATATGCCATCTCATGTAATTATCTCAACAACCCTACCAAGTTAGCAGCAAGGTTTCCAGTTCTGTCTTCGAAGGGAACCTCCTCTCACCGGAGATCCCTATGACAGACACTGCGAAATATTTTGCTGCATCAGAATGGTACAGGCCGTCAACTCCCTAACATGCGCAAAAGCGGGTAGCCGATTATCCAGGGTAGTGGATTATCCAGAGTAGCAGGTCGGGCGCGCTGCCCGCCCAGCTCAGCCCATCTCCCTAGCAACGAAACCCTTCCGCGCCGCGAGGTGGCTGAGCCCCGCCCCCTCCATTGGCGCGCCCTCGCCATCCCCCGCCCCGGCACGCGCTCTGCGCATGCGTACGCTCGCTGTCCCCGCCCCCTCGCGCCGCGGTCGGAGCCATTTCGCCGATTCCTCCATGCGAGTAGCTGTGCGTTTCTCTGTTGTCTCGGTAGAAGGCCAGAGTCACACACGGTCCTAAGAGCTGCGCACCAGGAAGCGAAGGCTGGTAAGGGAGAGACGTTCCGGCCACCGTGCGGAGCGGCGGGGTCGCGGGCGGGCGGCGTGGACCATGGCTCCGCAGCCGGCTTTGTTACGAAGCGCGGGCGGCGGCGGCGGCTGGGGGTGGGGGAAGGGACGAGCCGCCAGCGGGTCCCCGGATTGCGGGTTGCGTGCGCGCCTCACCGCGATGCGCTTGCGCCGTCCGGGCAGCCTGTGGCCCCCCTCCCCTCCCCTCCGCCCAGCGTTTCCCGCTGCTGCCTCTAGAAGCCAAAGCCCGCTTCCTCCTCTGGCCTGCGTACGCCGGGGCGCCGGGGCACCGCGGCGGCTGAGGGAAGGGGGTGCTTCGCCTGTGGTGGTTGCCGGCCGCCAGGGCGCCACTAGCCTAGGGCCCTTCAGTCATTCATTCAAGCCACGAATAACTGGCGCCGTCGTGCAGGCCTTGGTGGGTAGAGCAAAAAGAAAGAATGTAAAGGGAGAGCGCCTTTGGCTAGTATAGCGAGGTAAGGCGTCTCGAAGGAGGGAGGCTTTGAGCTGATAACGTCGGCCAACGCGAAGGAAGAGCAGAGCCTGCAGAAGCGGAAGGGATTAGTTATCGCTTAAGGGCAGAAACTGGGCGGGAGCTGAAAGCAGGCCATGTGACTGGAGTGTGGCGAGAAGGCCTTCAAAGGAGAATGGGTTTTAGGGTGGCACGAGTGGAAACAGAAACCGTGTAGGACAATATTTCACTAGCCCAGGTGTGCAGTAGTGGTGGCAGGAGAGATGGGGAGAAACGAATGGATAGGGGACGTATTTTGAAGCAGAAATGCGTAGTGGTGGAAGGTGGTAGATCTGGAGTCAGGCTACGTTTTCTGGAATTCTTGTGCCTTTTTTTTTTTTTTTTTTTTTTTTTTGACGGAGTCTCGCTCTGTCGCCAGACTGGAGTTGCAGTGGCGCGATGGCGGCTCACAGCAACCTCCGTCTCCCGGGTTCAAGTGATTCTCCTGCCTCAGCCTCCGGAGTAGTTGGGACTACAGGCGCGCGCCACCACGCCCAGCTAATTTTTGTATTTTTAGTAGAGATGGGGTTTCATCATGTTGGCCAGGATGGTCTCGATCTCTTGACCTCGTGATCCGCCCGCCTTGGCCTCCCCAAGTGCTGGGATTACAGGCGTGAGCCACCGCGCCCGCCCGAATTCTTACTCTTACAGTTAGGAGCTCTGTCTTCCTGAGGCAAGATATTCTTTGTCTCAGTTTCCCCTTCTCTAAAGGGATAGTGATCTTGCCTGTACAGGATTACTAAGGATTAAGTAAAATGGTTCCATTTAGACGATCTATTATGGATATTGTTTGACACACATTAAGGGTTCTACAAGGGATAGCTATGGAGAATCTTCAGGGAGTGGATGACTCTCAACTTGTGCCAGGAGTAACTTGGTGGATGCCGTACCGTTTATGGAACCGAAATGTAGGGGTAGGGTGTTGGAACAGATTTGAGGGGAATTTAAAATTCTGTTTTGACTGAGATGCCAAGTTACCATGCAAATGGGTGAGTTAGTGCCACAGTTGGATGAACTTAATTTTGGACTTTAAAGAGAAACGACGGGCGGGCGCGGTGGCTGACGCCTGTAATCCAGCACCTTGGGAGGCTGAGGCGGGCCGATCAAGAGGTCAGGAGATCAAGACCATCCTGGCCAACACGGTGAAACCCCGTGTCTACTAAAAATACAAAAAATTAGCTGGGCGTGGTGGCGGGCGCCTGTTGTCCCAGCTACTCGGGAGGCTGAGGCAGGAGAATCGCTTGAACCTGGGAGGCAGAGGTTGCAGTGAGCCGAGATCTCGCCCCTGCACTCCAGCCTGAGCGACAGAACGAGACTCTGTCTCAAAAAAAAAGAGAGAAAAGACTAAACTTTCAATATGTGTATTTGGGCATCGATAGCATGTAGTTGACATTGAACATTATGGGGTTGTAAGAGACTAGGGAGACAGGAGTTTGATAGTATAGTCCTTCGTATTTCATATTACTCATTCACCATGAGGGCTTGTTGTTTAATTATTCACGAGGTGGAATTTCCAGATAAACATTTTCAGCTTTCCACGGCTTTTTTGTTAATAGGACATTCCCTTCGCCAAATGGATGACCAGAGTTAGACTGTGGCCACTCAGACGTAACAAATTTATGCTAGGGGTGCAGTTTGATGACGTTAGACTTAGGTGCTAACAAAATGCATCAAACGTGAAACGTGAAGCAGACGGTTTAATGCTGGTAATGGGATTTCTTCTCACAGCAAACTAAATTCATAGCATATTTTATTTTCTCTGGTTATAAATGTGGTCTCATATCTTGCTTACAGTTTAGACTCAGCATTTAGACTGATAGGCTCCATATCTTGTGGTATTTTATAGACTTGTTGCACTTCAAGAAAACTTTAATATTCTCAAATTTTAATAAATAATAAGGCCTAAAGGAGAGATTTGGTATAGAACATTTAAGTTAATAGGTTACTATCTTCAGTACTGAGTGCTTAATGTATTTGAACTTTATTATTAATACATGGCCTACAATTTTGGGGACAGTGTGCTAGTGGTCATAATCAGAATGAGAATAAAACATTGAATTTATATGCAAATGATAACTGTTTCTTAATATATAGTAGTTTGGATTTGAATTTAGGCCCCACTGTGGGTGACTTGGAAGTTACTTTTCTAAGTCTTACTTTCTTACTTCCTGAAAAGACAATGATAGTACCCACCATATCTGTGTGCCATTGTTGTGAGGATGAACTGAGTTAAATATATAAGGTGCCCGTTGTAGAATATAGGGCCTTATATAAAATACTTTGTAAGAAAAGATAAAAATCACTCTTAGTCCCCAAAGATAACCATTTTAGGGGGTATTTCTTTCCAGTCTTGATCATGTATATGTACTTTTCATGAAGTTCAAATCATACCGTTTTGTATCCTTTTTCTTACAACATATAAACGTTCCAATTATGTCATTAAAATTTATGGGGAGTCTTAATAGCAACATGGTAGAATATCCTATGTTTAACCCAGATTCAGTAATCTAGATAATTGGTTTCTCCCAGTTTTTGCTATTATAAATGCTGTTTTTAACTGACTTTTGTTTTCTTAGATCTGAAGAAGACGCTTGAATCATGGGTGACGTTAAAAATTTTCTGTATGCCTGGTGTGGCAAAAGGAAGATGACCCCATCCTATGAAATTAGAGCAGTGGGGAACAAAAACAGGCAGAAATTCATGTGTGAGGTACTGAAAAATACAGTTTGCATTTATGTGATTTATGAGGTTCATTTTGGGGTTAAAAGAAAAATGTTTTCTGTTTGGTGATGTTAATGTGTTGCACATTAGGAAATGACAGTTCTTTATTGTGACTTGACTGCTATTCTAAATCATTTTCAAGTCAGCATTACTTTTAAAACAATCTGACAGGTAAATTATTCTAATTAGAGCCTATATCTTCTTCAGCTTCCTCAGTACTAGTAGTGGGGATGGGAAAAGTTGGATCAACCATTTGTAGTTGTACAAGCACCTTTAGAAAGCAGAGCAATTCTTGATTGCTTCAAATCAAAGTGCTTAAATACAGATGGAGAGCTTGTTCATGGATATTACAGAATCAGATTTTAATGTGAACCTTCTGTTATATGAGAAAAAGAATCTGAGCCACTTACATTATTTTTGGGTACAACACAATTCAAGCTTTCTCTTTCAGTAGCTCATGAATTCTCTTAGGTGTATTATTTTCAGTGTATTTATAGAGTATATTTCCTAAAGTTAGCTGTTTGTTGTCTCTTAATGGACTACTGAATTATGAATTTTTAAAATCTCAGAATTACCCAGGTCAGTCTCTTAGTACTTTTTTTTTTTTTTTTTTAAAGGTTCAGGTGGAAGGGTATAATTACACTGGCATGGGAAATTCCACCAATAAAAAAGATGCACAAAGCAATGCTGCCAGAGACTTTGTTAACTATTTGGTTCGAATAAATGAAATAAAGAGTGAAGAAGTTCCAGCTTTTGGGGTAAGTGCCTATGGCAAATCACTTGAGATGTATGTTGTAAAGTTGTACAAACTCAATATGCGTAAGAGACTCAAGATAGTAATTTTTCACTGTTTTGAGATATATTGTGTTTCATAATGAAATTTGGCATCTTGTTTTCTCTCAGCACTGGACAAAATTTCTGAAGATGTGGATTGCATCCTTATTATATACCTATCTTAGGGGCTTGAGAAATTCCATTAATCTTTGTGTCTTATGGTTTTATTTATTTCATGTATACACCAGAAATTTCAGTCTGTTATGTTCCATTCATTACCAATGATAATACTTTAAATAAAATAGAAAAATCAGTAATATTTTAGACACGTTTGCTCCCATTGACCACCCGCCCCGTAAGCGATGAGGTCTTGCTCTGTTACCCAAGCTAGAATGCAGTGACACAACCATAGCTCACTGCAGCCTCAAACTCTTGGGCTCAAGCAGTCTTTCATCCTTACCCCCCTTAGTAGCTGGACTACAGGTGTGCATGCCACCACTTCTGGCAAGTTGTTTGTGTTTTGAGGCAGAGTCTTGCTCTGTCACCCAGGCTGGAGTGATCTCGGCTCACTGCAGCCTCCGCTGCCTGGGTTCAAGCGATTCTCTTGCCTCAGCCTCCGAGTAGCTGGGATTACAGGCACACTCCATGATGCCCAGCTATTTTTTGTGGTTTTAGTAGAGATGGGGTTTCACCATGTTGGCCAGGCTGGTCTTGAACTCCTGACCTCAAGTGATCCATCCACCCACTTCCGTCTTCCAAAGTGCTGGGATCACAGGCATGGGCCACTGCACCTGGCTGACATGTCCTTATATAACAAAATAGTATTTTATGCAATGGAGTATTTTTGTGTTTTTTATATCATGATTATCTTAATTATATTATGTAAGTATGCAACAAATACCTCTGTCTAGTAGGTTGGTTTTTTTGGGATTTTTGTTTTGTTTTTCTGCCTTTTTTCTTTTTGGGGCTCCATCAAACTCTTGGCCTCAAGCCATCCTCCCACTTCAGTTCTTCCCCAGTAGCTGGGACTGTGGGTGTGTGCCGCTACACTGAGCTCTAGTAGTTTTTAAGAAATGAGCTTTTTTTTTTTTTTTTTTTAAGACGGAGTCTTGCTGTGTTACCTAGGGTGGAGTGCAGTGCTCATTGCAACCTCTGCCTCCTGGGTTCAAGCATTTCTCCTGCCTCAGTCTCCTGAGTAGCTGGGATTACAGGCACCTGCCAACATGCCCAGCTAAATTTTGTATTTTTAGTAGAGACAGGGTTTTACCATTTTTGCCATGCTAGTCTCGAACTCCTGACCTCAGCCTCCCAAAGTGCTGGGATTACAGGCGGGAGCTACAGCGCCCGGCCCACACCCAGCTAATTTTTGTGTTTTTAGTAGAGACAGATTTTCACCATGTTGGCCAGGCTTGTCTTGAACTCCTGACCTCAAGTGATCCGCCCCCTTCAGCCTCCCAAAGTGCTGGGATTACAGGCATGAGCCACTGTGCCCCGCCTGTCTATGCCAGTTTTAACAGGGTCCTGTTACTGAATTTTTGTATTCTGACTTGTTTATGACAGTATTCTGACTCGTTCTGAAAGAAATCTTATTTCCTTCCATTCCTTTGACTAAGAACTCGATAGACTTACTTTCTGGTAGATTAACTGCTGGGTAATTATAGTATCTTACAGTCTTTAATTTCATTGGTTTGCCTATCTGTAAAATGAAGGGATTGGGCAAGATCAACTTGAAAATGCCTTCTGGTTGAGAAAACAGTTTTGCAAATATCTTTTACATGTTTGAAGTCTCCCTCTATTCTTTATCTTTTAGGCTCTTCTCTATAGTCTTGTAGATCTGCTAGTGACAAATTCTCTTATTCTCTTTCTGAAAATATTTTTATTTTACCTTCTTTAAGAATATTTTCACTGGATGTAGAATTCTGGGGTGCCAGATTTTTTTTCCCCCTTTTGGTATGTAAGTGAAAAAAAAAAAAAAAACAGTTTTCCTCTTCTCATACCACAACAATCAACACAGAAGATTTCTGTGACTAAATGTGGGGTGGAGATAGGGGGCTTTTTTCCGCACACCCCAAGCAAGCAATCAGTTCTGCAGCAGACACTAGCAGGGTATCCTCCAGTTCAACTCTGACACTACCTGGAGATAGCGTCAGATCCCACAGGGTGAGGACTCAGTCCCACAAGACTCTCCAGCCCCTTCAGACACCACCTGCAAGTCTGGGCCTCTAGAACTTATGACTAACTAGCTTCAAGTTATGGTTTTCATGACTGCCTCTTTGGGGTCAGTTAACTTGCTAGTGTGGCTCACAGAACTCAGGAAAACCTACATTTACCAGTTTATTACAAAGAATACTACAAAATACAGTTGGAGAAATACATAGGGCAAGATATGGCAGAGGCAGCAGGGAGCTCCCGTGCCCTGCCTCGAACACCATTCTTCAGGAACCTCCACCTGTTCGGCCATTTGGAAGCCCTCCAAACCCTGTCCTTTGGTTTTTATGGAAACTTCATTATTCAGTATTGATTAAATCGTTGGCCATTGGTGACTTGACCTTCAGCCCTTCTCACCTCCCCAGAGGTTGGGAGGTGGGACTGAAAGTTTCAGCCCTCTAATCTTTCCTAGGTGGTTCCGGTGACCATCCCCCACAGTGGAGCTACCTAGGGCCTGCCAGCCAGCAGTTAACTCGTTAGCATACAAAAAGTCTTCACTTAGGAGATTATAAGGATTTAGGAGTTCTGTGCCAGGGGAATGGGATTGAAGACCAGATGTACTTTTTTTTTTTTTTTTGAGATGGAGTTTCGCTCTTGTTACCCAGGCTGGAGTGCAGTGGCATGATCTCGGCTCACCGCCACCTTTGCCTCCGGGTTCAAGCGATTCTCCTGCCTCAGGCAGCAGTATCTGGGATTACAGGCATGTGCCACCATGTTGTATTTTTAGTAGAGACGGGGTTTCTCCATGTTGGTCAGGCTGGTCTCCAACTCCCAACCTCAGGTTATCTGCCCGCCTCGGCCTCCCAAAGTGCTGGGATTATAGGCGTGAGCCACTGAGCCCAGCCAAAGACCAGATAGGCTTTAAAGATAATATGACACTGTCTGCTTCCTGTTTTCTGTAAGAAGTCAGCTATAATCAAATCACTCTCCCCCATATGTAATGTGGTAGTCTCTGTTTTTAAGATCTTTTCCTGTTATTTTTGGTTTTTAGTAGTTTGTGTTGTGACCGGGCATGGGTTTTTTTGTATGTGTGTGTTCTAACTTGTTCAAGGTTTGCTGAGATTCTTGAATCCGTAGATTTATGTATTTTAACAACTTTGAAAGATTTAGCTATTATTTAAGATATTTTTTGTTTTATTTTTTCTTCTTCCCTCTTGGTGTTTATATTTAAGACTTGATATCCCACAGGTCCCTGAGGCTCTCTTTCTTTTTTTTTTTCTATTGTTTTTTCCACTGTTTCTCAAATTGAATAATTTTTATTAATTATCTTCAGATTCTTTGATAGTTTTTTCTGTCCCTTCCATTTTGCTAAGCCCACACAGTGTATTTCAGACACTACCTTTTTCACTTTTAAAATCTCCAGTTTATTCTTTTTTGTATATGTTTTCTCTGGTGGCATTTCTTTTCATTCGTTATAAGTGTATGTTTGTAATATAAATATGGATTTCTTTTATGTCATGAAGCTTAATTCTAGTAGCTGCTTTAAAATCCTTGCCTACTACTACTAACATCTGAGTCATCTCAGGGTTGGATTCTATTGATAGGTATATTTTCTTGAGGTTGGATCACATTTTCCTCTTCTTGTATCAAATAATTTTTGATTGCATTCTGGGCATTGGAATATTATGCTGTGGAGACTCTGAATAATGTTATACTCCTCCAGAGAGCATTGATTTGGTTTTTTTGTTTTGTTTTGTTTTTAATCAGGCATTTAATTTGACTGGACTCGAACTGCAAATGCTGTCTTTTGGTTGTTAACTCAGATCTCACCTCAGTTTTCTGATCATTTAGGACAGCCATGGAAGAGTCCTTCAGGTCTCCTTTGCTGGGCAGCTTGGAATCCGCCCTGTACATGAGTGGTTTTCAAGGGTTAGCCAGAGATTTCGTATACAGAATTCGGGGCTCCTCCTCTCTGGCTGTTTGCTTTCCAGCATTCCCTCACTTTCTAGCAGCTTTGCTTTCCCTGAACTCTGAATTCTGATTCTTCAGGCCAAAAAGATGGTTTCATTGGAGGTTTAGCTGCCTGGGATGGCTTCTCTCAGGCTAAAAGCTACAGTAAACTGTAATTAGACCCTTGATACTCCGTGCTTCCCCATTTTAACTTGTCTCAATCTACCTGCTTTTTTCGTTCATTTTTTATTGCCTGCGTATAGTTCTGGTGTGTTGTGTGTGTGTTTGTATTTTTTTCCCCCTAAAGTTTATTTTACCTACAGGAGGGTCAGTCTTACAGGAACTTACTTGGCTACAACCAGAAGTAATCCCCTATGTGATTTTTTTATTAGTGTTTTAACATGGCTCAGGTGTTTTCTATTAAATGCTCCGTGGATTTCCTACTTTCTTCCTTATTTTCTCTGTTCCAGCTACAGTAGCTGTACTTCTTCATAGGTCTTCAAATACGCCCCTATCTTTCTGCCTCAAAACTTTTATACCTGTTTCTTCTACCTGAAGGACTCTTCCCCAGCTGTCCTACTTAACATTATAAATTCACTGTCACCCTCAGGTTACTTTCTAAACTCCTTCAATGCTTTATTTTTCTCCGTAACACTTACTTTTTAACTCAGTGTTTCTCAACTGGAGACCATTTTGTCCCCCCAAGGGACATTTGGCAATGTATGGAGATATTTTTGTTGTTGTAACTCGAGTCGGCCACTGACATCTAGAAGGTGAAGGCCAGGGATGCTGCTAATGACCTACAATGCACTTGACAACCTCCTACAACAAATAATTAACCAGCTTAAAATGTCACGAAGATGAGAAACCTTGTTCCAACGTAATTTATTTTTGTTTGATTGTATTAGAATGTAAGTTCGTGAGGGCAGGGATTTTTTTGTTTTTAGTTCGTTGCTGTGTTCCCAACATTTAGAAGGTTCCTGGTCTATATAGCAGATACTTAAATGTTTTTTGGTTGACTGAATAAATGAATGGATGAATTTGGAAAAAAAAATTGTAACAACCCATTTCTACTTTTAACCCCACTGTATTATTAGTCCATTCTTGCATTGCTATAAAATACCTGAGACTGAATAATTATTATAAAGAAAGATTTAATTGGCTCACAATTCTGCAGGCTTTACAGGAAGTGTGGTACTGGAATCTGCTTGGCTTCTGAAGAGGCCTCAGGAAGCTTAGAATGATGGCAAAAGGTGAAGGGTAAGCAGGGATGTCCTACATACCAGGAGCAAGAGAAAGTAAAGAGGAAGATGCCACACACTTTTAAATGACCAGATCTCACAAGAACTCACTCGCTGTTGCTAGGATAGCAGTACCAAGGAAAGTGGTACTAAACCACGCATGAGAAACCCACCTCATGATCCAGTTACTTCTCACCAGGCCCTACCTCCAACATTGAGGATTAAAATTTGACATGACATTTGGGCAGGGATACGTAACCAAACTGTTACCAGCTACCATCTTTATCTTACCTCCTCATTCTAGGGAAATCCTTTTTCATAATCACTTATTTCATCTGGAACTTACCCTTTCATGCCATAAATTGCATTTGCCAAAAGTGAGCATGTAGAAGATATTTTAAAAATTTTTTGCTGTGGACAATTGTAGATGTGTGTAGAAGAATAATATAGTGAAACTCCATGTTTCCATCATCTGTCTGCAACACTTTCAGTTTTACTCATTTCTAACTACTCCCCTTTCTTAGATTATTTTGGAGCATCCCAGACATCTTATTCATCTGTTAATATTTCAGTTTTTAACTAAAACCTAATTCTTTTTTTAAAAAAAGTATTATAATCAAACCTAAAAGAAAAATTTAAGAATAGTGTCTTAATATAATGAGATATCCAATTAATCTTTACATTTTCTTGATTTGGTAATGTCTGGAGATGTTTGAACTTGAAGGAGGTGTGTTGATGGCATCTAGTGGGTAGAAGCCAAGGATATTAAAAACTATGGTATTCAGAACAGCTTTCTGCAGCAAATAATTACCTGGTTGAAATGTCAGTGGTGCTAATGTTGAGAAACATTGGTCTATAACCTCACCACTAGTTTTAGATACCTTAGTATTCTTTTAATTTGCTTTTTAAAATTATGAGTGAAGTCAAACATCTTTTGGGCTTTAAGGATCATTTACATATATATTTTTGTGTACTGCCCCTACATATATCTTCCCTTTTTTTTTATTGGATTCTTGGTCTTTTCCTCTGTGTTTGTTAATATATTAGCAATATCAACTCCTTATCTGTGATGTGTCACAAATATTTTTTCTCAGTTTGCCCATTATAACTTTATTTTTACTTGTGTTTTTTGCCATATCAAAAAAATTGGTTCATTGTAAAGTGTACACACGTACCCCCTCCTTTTTTTTTTTTTTTTTTTAAATTTCATCAGCGTTCAGCTTTATTGATCTCATCCTGCAACCCAACAAAATTTTTCTGTCTTCTCTGGCACTGGATTCTCTAATTATCTTTCTGTCTCTGACAGCTCCTTAATTTTTTTTAATCTTCCTCTTGGTAGAGTGTGGAACCATATCCTTAAGTATTAAGTATTCATACATAATACTACTCCAAGCTTGGGTATTCTGTCAGATACTTGTGTCTTTTTGTAATGAATACATCAGTACTTGACTATTACCTAGGCTAAATCATCCAGCCTTGGTGACAGAGCCAGACCCTGTCTCAAAAAAAAGAAAAATGGCGTGGTGGCTCACACCTGTAATACCAACACTTCGGGAGATAGAGGCAGGAGGATCGCATGAGTCCAGGAGTTCAAGACCAGCCTCAGCAACATAGACCCCATCTCTACAAAAATAAAATAGAAATATTAGCTGAGAATGGTGGTGGCTACCTGTAGTCCCATCTACTCGAGAGGCTGAAGTGGGAGGATCACTTGAGGCCCAACAGGTTGGAGCTGCAGTGATCTGTCTTTGCACCATTGCACTCCAGCCTAGGTGATGCAGTGAGACCCTGTCTCAAAAAAAAAAAAAAAGTTTTTAAGTGGGAACAGATTGTGAGAATAGAAAAAGAAATAAATGGACTATAGCATTGCCAATGTTGCTAAAATCTGTGTATTTTTGTTTAGATAGTTATATGTATATTTTAATGTGATAAAATATATATCGTGTATACTATTTTATAACCTACTTGAAAAAGTATTTTCTCATATTGCTGACTCTTCCTTAGGCAGAGCCAAGATTATGCACTGTGACACTTTTAATACTCTCATACCTCACCTATTTTAATTGATTTTGAAATGTTAAAAAAGGAAATCCTCCCCATCACTGGAAAATAGACGTTACATCAGACACCTCAATTCTCATAGGTTAGGAATTTTCTTTTAGGTTGGTGTAGATACAGAGTGAGGTAGAGAGGAATTTGAGGTCCTGGAGTGGCAAAGTGGTAGAAAGAGGAGGACAAGTTAGCAATGTGGTGCCAGGACTGCCCACTGAATTTTTCCTGTGCCTTGGTTATTAGGGCTGACCCTTGAGTAGGTTCTACTTTGTCTCCATAACTCCAGCCTTGGAGGAACACTATCCTTCAAGGTATAAGCTCTCTAGAAGAAAGCAGAAAAGAAAAAAATTCACAATGTACTAATAACACAGCATTAGAATGCTGCTAAATATATTGGCAGAAGCAAAGTGGTAATGTGAAAAAGTAACAAGGTGCCCAAAAAACCCTAATAGACAATTGGAAATTTGAATTTAGATCTAAGTGAAAATTTTAAATTATGGTCATTTTAGATAACAGTGTCTGTCAAAACTCTGGAGTGGTCAGAGGAACAATCATTTATTCAAAATAATATTAGTTATACTATTGCACAAAAAACAGCTTTTTGAATGAATTAGCTTTCATCTCAGAATGAAACAAATTAATAGCGATAAAATCAGAAATTGC
Organism: Pongo abelii; assembly: GCF_028885655.2. Lineage (NCBI taxonomy): Eukaryota > Metazoa > Chordata > Mammalia > Primates > Hominidae > Pongo > Pongo abelii. Next base: position 66,992,389 of record NC_071985.2, on the reverse strand, counting down.
TGAATTAGACAGTAAAAAGTAAAATTTTTCAATGTTCTTTGCAAACAGAAATAGTTCATCCCATCTAGTTAAGGAAAAGGTTGTATAGATCTCAGTTCTTCATCCTAAAACCCATGTGGTTAGATGGGTTTAAGAATTCAGAATTTTCCTTAGTTTAGAAAACTAATATATTTTATGTAACAGCACATCTGAGGCAAAACCCTGTAATTAAACTTTCTTAATACGTAGTATTAATGACTATAAGAGAAAAATATCTACTCTGTGATCATCTTAGTAAAGGCTTTTGAAAAGGCATTTGATAAAATTAAACACTAATGACCAATAAAATACTTAAGAAATGGAGTAGAAAAATACTTTCTTGACTGCTTTAAAAGGTATTGAGGTAGTAAACACTGTACTAAAAATGAGCCCAGAGCAGTGTTACTCAAAATGTTACAGTTTGTGAGGAGGTAAGTACAGAAATGAGTAAACATTTAGAAATACAGTATTGTCACAGGTTGTTCCCAGTGGATTAGGGGAAACAGCCAGTTCTTCATTGCAGATATTTTGAGATGCACTGCTGTAGAGACTTAACCTCCTAAACAAAGATGGCAATATTACAAAGAAAGGAGATATGACACATGGGTTTCTTTTAAGTATTAAAAGAATTTACTAGTCCCTGTGAAGGCAAAAGCACTGACAACTGCCTTGACTTTTTCTTTTGCAGGTAGCATCTCCGCCCCCACTTACTGATACTCCTGACACTACAGCAAATGCTGAAGGAGATTTACCAACAACCATGGGAGGACCTCTTCCTCCACATCTGGCTCTCAAAGCAGGTAAGGGACTTGAATCCATGCACGTGGTGGAGGATAAGATATACACAATCTTGATCACCATCTCTGTTTCTCATTTTGGGTAGAAAGAACTGCAGTAAACTCTTGATGTTAAGAGACAACCCAAGGCCTTCATAAATTTGCACATACTACCAGATCATTTATTTTTTTCTTAGAACATGTGGTACAGCATAGTTCTTTGCCGTCATTAGCTTTTACTAAGTTTTTCTCTGAATAAATAGGTTTTGCACAGGCTAGAATATTCAGTGAAAGAATCTTATGAATTGCATTTTCTTGTTCCTTATTTTTATTAAATATATTGTTGACTTGTTTGTTTACCCTGTGGATCCAGGCCATTGCAGAATGACTTACAGTAGGTCCTTGAATAACTTTGTTTCCTTCAGTGTTATTGTCTTACAACATTGCTTTTAGTCTTCGTTTCCAAGAACCTAGCATCGACATTAATTGAGGACTTACTGTATAGTCACAGCTTTTATTGGGATGTCTACCATATGGTAGATTAGGATTTGGGTCATATTGCTTAAGTCTCATATTTACTGTTTATTGAATAGCAGTAGTATCTACTTCATATGATTGCTTTGAGGAATAAACTTTTTTAAATGCATGTAATAAACTTAGAGTTAATAGTCAGTGCTAGCTGCTGTTTTTACTTATTTGGCGTTTTCATCAATAGTTAACTTATTTCCATCACTAGTCCTAGCAGGTAGCTATCTCTTCAGTCATATTTATCAAATAAATGGTTTTATCATTTAATCTGTTGTTAACATATGTAACAAGTTTAAAACAAAGCTATATTGATAATATAGGCCAAATTATCAGCCACTTCCTGTAATTCAACACTAAGATAGCTTCCCCCCTGCATATTAGCCTCAGAATTTGTAGTTGGAACCTATACTTCAGTGATGTAGCATTTTTCAAGTAAGCCATGGACGTGTTTCAGGCTCCTTTCCAAATTGAAACCATGAATTTCTAAACATGGAGGGCCAAAATATAAATTAGGATAATTCTTTTTTTGAGGCAGAGTCTTGCTCTGTCACCCAGACTGGAGTGCAATGGTGCAATCTTGGCTCACTGCAACCTCCACCTCCCAGGTTCAAGTGATTCTCTCACCTCAGCCTCTCCAGTAGCTGGGATTACAGGCATACGCCACCATGCCTGGCTAATTTTTGTATTTTTAGTAGAGACGGGGTTTCACTATGTTGACCAGGCTGGTCTCAAACTCCTGACCACAAGTGATACCCACCTCAGCGTCCGGAAGTGCTGGGATTACAGATGTGAGCCACCATGCCCAGCCATAAATTAGGATAATTCTTTAATGTATTTAGGATTTTTCTACAGTTATGACTCATTAAGAGAACAATTTTTTTCTTTTAACAGAAAATAATTCTGAGGTAGGGGCCTCTGGCTATGGTGTTCCTGGGCCCACCTGGGACCGAGGAGCCAACTTGAAGGATTACTACTCAAGAAAGGAAGAACAAGAAGTGCAAGCGGTAAGGCCAGCACCCTAGGTTACATCTCTGAGAATGTGATTTGGGACTTAGTTAACAGCAAGGCTTAGGATATTCACAAGTTAATAATTGGGTGCATCTTTTAAGAGGTTATTTGAGACTACTTATTAGCACAAGTCATAAAGCTGAACTACCCATTTACTCTTGTTATTCACATTGCCTATGGAGGGAAAAAACAGTATTTTTTTCTTGGTAGTAATAAAAAGATCTCCTCTTCAGCTTTATAGGAAATGTAATTATCTCAGGGGACCTTATTTTATGAGCACTTAGAGTAAAAAAATGTCTTTAGTAGTATAGCTTATTTTTCCACTTCATGTATTCAGAGTGTTAAAACAAGCACAAAGAAGTTGTCATTTTTTTTTTTTAGGAAGAATTTAAGCGCAATTTATTAACTAATAGCTTGTTTATATAATAGGGCCTTTAGATGCAATAAAAACTAATTCTGGTTCAGTTTTTGACTAGGATTATAAACTATCAAAAACAGCCTTTGCATTATAAAGGATAGTACAAAGACGATATTAAAAATTTCTCTGCCTGAAGTTTGTATAACTAAACTTAACACAGCCAAATTTAATTATCATTGATTCTACAGACTCTAGAATCAGAAGAAGTGGATTTAAATGCTGGGCTTCATGGAAACTGGACCTTGGAAAATGCTAAAGCTCGTCTAAACCAATATTTTCAGAAAGAAAAGATCCAAGGAGAATATAAGTACACCCAAGTGGGTCCTGATCACAACAGGTTTGCTTGTTTCGTTCTTTTCCTTCTGTAGTAAGTTAAGGTGGTTTTGGATATTCACTGTTGAATATAATCTATTTTTGTATGTTGTTTGGTTAATTGTGTGGATTAGAAGTGAATTGTTAAAAGATAACGTTAATTTGCACAAGAATAATTATTGAATTGTATTGTGCAGTTTCCATGGTTTTCACGAGTGAATTTTAGCTATGTAAGAAGTTCAGCGTAAATCTTTTTGACATGCTAGACATTTAAGATGCTCATTTGAATCTGAAAGGCAAAAGTCATAACCACAAGTGCTGGTTTGTCCCTAGTTGATTTAAAAGCCAGCCAAAGGTGGTGATTTTTTTTTCACCTTGGTATTGTTAGAGGCGGTTACTATTTCTTTAATGGGTCAGGTTAGATACTTAAGTTTTGAGTCCCAGAATTAGATTGTATTGCATCTACATCCACATTTCACTTAAGTCTTGAAAACTGCCAGCTTTCCTAGGAGTCCTAGTGAAATTTAAGGGCTTGTTGTAAGGTCGAAAAGGAACAGCCTTGGTCTTTGTATGTGGGGTGTACTTTTTTCCTGTTAAATGTATAAAACAATGTAAAGGGAGGTCATTTTAACAGTATGTTTCTCAGCCTGCTTGCTGTTCTTCCTGAGAGCATTCCAGGGTGTAGTAATTATTACTCCCAGGAAGGCTCATATGGATTAGACTTTTCTGGGGAGCGATGTATTTTTATTAGAACGGAGGGGAGGTTGTAATGGAAACCTTTTTGAATGATTCCGTTTGCTGTCCGTACTTAAGAAATAAATTATCCAAATACATTAAAAAGATTTTTCTCGAAAATCAAAGTGTTCTCCCTTGGATGCATCTAGCGACCCTGAAATAATTAATATTAATACAAAATTTTGTTACTGATCAAAATGATATTTAGAGCATGGTTCCCCCTTCCTCCCACTGTTTTGTTCAATCCTGAATTCTCAGATATTTCTGGTGTCAGCCTTTTTAAAACCGTCAGGTTGCAAAGGAGTGATACATTTGTTGAAGATTTGTTTTCATATTTTGTCTTTCTGAACGGATTGGGCTTGGTAGCACTTGGTGACTTTAAGAACAATGAGATACCTAAGTGTGCCTGAAGCTCATCGTTGCAGACATTTTTTGTTATCAGTATCTTATCATAGATTTCTGATACAAAGCAGTGAAGAATTCAGGAAAAGACAATGTGGGAGGCACAGACACTTGGGGGAGCCAGGACAGCATTGCTCTTTGTATGTCCTTTTATTTAAAGGCATAACAGACAGCAACACCAGAGGTCTGTGTTCATACACACATGTGCTGCTGCTTAGGCTGAACTAAGCAATCACATGGGAAACTATTGTAAACTGATTTCTGGTGTCGCTGTTCCCCCTAGGTGGAGGAGAATGAGATTGAGTGCTGACTTTAAGCCTGGCTGAGAAACATACTGGCATCGATGTCATTAATGAAAGGGTGGATGTTGTTCCCCTGAAAGCCAGTGGCCTTTGACCCCTGAAGCCGCTGTGCCTGAAGGTCAGTTCACACGAGGTATAGGAAGGAGTCTAACATTTATTTTTTTCTTAAGCCTCACCCAGCCTTTTATTCACACCACCAAGTCTAGGTTAGAATGTATCTGAGCAGTGAAAGGACCAGAATGCATAGTTATCAAAGGGCAGTTTTTCCCTTGCTAAAACCTAAATTCATTTTTTAGACTCTGCTAGCAGTTTTAGATATAATGTTACAACATGTGTTTTGTTCTCCAGGACCTGATTTAAATAAATGTGATAAAAATAGGCTAAGTTTTTTGTCATCCAGGGCTGCTTCCAACTGCAGGCAGATGTGAGAACTCTGCCTCAGGAGCCATTGACATGCACAAAGTGTATGTGCATGTGTGAGTTTGCGTATATTAGCTTAATAGATCGCAGTCATTAATGGGTGGCCTATGCAAAGGAATCTTAAAATAATTATAACCGTAACGTAAAACATTTGGGGCCTACTTTATTTCTTGGCTCCAAGCTAAGTGGAAAATTCCTTTTCATTGAATGTGTTCTAGCTCTTGAGACTCCAGCCTTTGGAATAAGAGTAAGTAAATATAAAATCTAATACCCTAACGTTTTCCTTTCATGAACAATTGGCTCATCAACTTTGATTATAGTTGTCTTATGCCATGTTGTATATTATTTGAAGTTTATATACTTCATTTGTTCTAGGGTTGGGCAGAAATAAATGTTGGTAATTTTTTTTTTTCTGTGATTTGCCTAAGCAGTTGGAAAGCCTGCCTGACTTGGGAGACCTGGATTTGCTGGTTTCTAACAGTGAAATTTCTAACCTTGCTTGTATATGTTGTTACAGGAGCTTTATTGCAGAAATGACCATTTATATCAAGCAGCTGGGCAGAAGTAAGTGTTACTGTTTCCCCAATATTCCAAGTCTTTGTATAGAGAAGGAATCTTCACATTTTAAGTCTTGAGCCACGTATACAGAAGCTGTATTATTGAAAGAGCACATGATGTAAGACAGCATCTAGGGTATATTTTAGAATATTAGTAATTATATAAATTAGAGGCAAAGTCTCCCAGTTTACATGTGAAAACAGACCATGTTAGTGTAATCTTTCAAAGGTAAGACACGGTGGGATGATTAGGAGTCTGCCAGTGTCAAATAATTTTAAACCTTTTTTATTTTTTGAGACGGAGTCTTGCTCTGTCACCCAGGCTGGAGTGCAGTGGCATGATCTCGGCTCACTGCAAGCTCCGCCTCCCAGGTTCACGCCATTGTCCTGCTTCAGCCTACCCAGTAGCTGGGACTACAGGTGCCCGCCACCACGCCCGGCCGATTATTTTGTATTTTTAGTGGAGACGGGGTTTCACCATGTTAGCCAGATGGTCTCTATCTCCTGACCTAGTGATCTGCCTGGCTCAGACTCCCAAAGTGCTGGGATTACAGATGTGAGCCACTGTGCCCGGTCTTAAAACATTTTTTCATTTTTATATAGACAATGAGTTATTTTGAGTGGGTGGGTAATACTAAGGGAGAGAGGATAAAGGCAGGCTAACTTCTGTCAGCTCACTTACCTTACTGAGGTTAATTTGGCTAGTTAGGCAGAAAGATACCTTTGTACCCCTTTGCTTTATATTCATCTCTCCTAAAGATGAATGATACTGGAGGAGAGGAAACTTTCTATTAATATTTTCTTTAAGGATATGAGTAACTTAGCTTCAGTTTAATGCTGAGGTCAGCAAACTATAGCCCTCTGGCCAGATCTAACGTACTGCCTGTTTTTATAAGAACTGTTTTATTGTAACATAGCTACACTCATATTTTAGACTTTACAGATCACACATTGTTATTCTCATTTTATTTTTACAACTCTTGAGAAACGCAAAGCCATTCCCAGGCCTGTGGTTTGTCAAACTCTGTTGTCAGTGACTGCTTTCACACATTAAAGGTAGAGTTGAGTAGTTGTGACAAGATACTATATGGCCTGCAAAGCCTAAAATATTTATTAATTGACCCTTTATAGAAAAAGTTTCCCAAATCCTGGTCTAGGTAACCACTCTGGACCCAATTACTTTTACTAGTTTATTTTTTACTCTTCGTCTTTTCAAACTATATTTTCTTCCCCTATTTTATTGTCTGATATTAACAGTGACAACTTCGTTGAAATAGGTGATTTGCTTTCATAATATTGATTTGTATGAGTCCTAGTATCAGCCAGTAATCAAAACTGTTGGTTATTTAGTTGATAAGCTGTTTGGCAATGTCTTTTGTTTAGCAGATATTAATAGAATAAAAAGGAACTAGAAGCCATGGCATACCCTGTATTTTAGGGCTTCTTGTGTACGTAAGCCGGTGGTTTCTTGTGATAAGATGTTTCTTTACTCAGGTGATTTCTTTCTGTCTGATAATCCTGACCTTACATTATAGGGATTTTTGCACGAGAACATGGATCAAATAAGAAACTGGCAGCACAGTCCTGTGCCCTGTCACTTGTCAGACAACTGTACCATCTTGGAGTGGTTGAAGCTTACTCCGGGCTTACAAAGAAGAAGGAAGGAGAGACAGTGAGTCTTTAGATTTAATAGACTTGTGAGATAGTGTGAGATTCAATTTAGCTCTTGTTTAGTATTTGGCTAAAGAAGTTTAATTTTAAGAATCTTATCTCAGGAAATGAAAATGGCCCTGCTAATCATCTCTGTGTCTGGCATGATGTTCATAATAGGCAGTGAGTAAATAATCACTGAAGTAATTCTCTCACTAAAGGGAACTGACTATTGGTTTAGGAATATTGTAGACCTAGTGTTAACTGTATAGTCTTAGCCCCATTATAGTAGATTTGAGTAGTGTTGTTACGTGTGATCCTTTTTCCATAGGTGGAGCCTTACAAAGTAAACCTCTCTCAAGATTTAGAGCATCAGCTGCAAAACATCATTCAAGAGCTAAATCTTGAGATTTTGCCCCCGGTAAGCATAAAGCTGTTCAGTTCACATTTACATAGAACTCTCAGTAGACAAGCAAATCATATTTTTTTGTTTGTTTTTCTTATTTTTTAATAGCCTGAAGATCCTTCTGTGCCAGTTGCACTCAACATTGGCAAATTGGCTCAGTTTGAACCATCTCAGCGACAAAACCAAGTGGGTGTGGTTCCTTGGTCACCTCCACAATCCAACTGGAATCCTTGGACTAGTAGCAACATTGATGAGGGGCCTCTGGCTTTTGTGAGTGCAATATTGTTTTTGAGATCAGACTTCTGTGTTTTACTCTTGAGACTATATTTGATTAGTATGTCTAGGTAAAAAATGGATTTATTTTGAAGCTGAATTATGTGCTTTTATTTGACTATGTTGGCTTTTTGTTTTACAGGCTACTCCAGAGCAAATAAGCATGGACCTCAAGAATGAATTGATGTACCAGTTGGAACAGGATCATGATTTGCAAGCAGTAAGTCTGAATTATTTAGACATGTAGTGCTCAGAGCTTCAGAATGTTCTAGGTATGGGTAAAAAGTCAATGAGCAGTACATTTTGCCCTTTTAAGGAGGGCATATCAAAAGATATGTACCAAACTGCTAATCCTAGTTACCCCTGAAGTTAGTTGCTATGAGTTGAGGGCCTGTGAGAGAATTTCACTTCTTAATGTAATTTAATAAAAGTGGAGAGATTTAAGGCAGTAACTCCTTTTGTTGTTGGTTTTTTTGTTTGTTTTAGTGTTTTCCAAATAAAAAATTAAAATGTTAAAAAGAATGGATGTGCAATGTTCAGGGACAATGAGAAAATTTAGTTTTTGGGCAGCACCAAAAGATACATTCTTCAGAAGTTTAGTGAAAAGTAGTAGTTCTATTAGAGATATAAATACACACATTCTTTTTTGAAAAAAACATTTTCATCACTAAGCCATTGGAAATGAGTAAGTTTTTATAGAGATGGAAGTTTGGTTTTTTTGTTTGTTTGTTTGTTTTCTCGAGACAAAGTCTCGCTCAGTTGCCCAGGCTGGAGTTACAGTGGCGCAGTCTCGGCTCACTGCACCCTCCGCCTCCTAGGTTCAAGCAATTCTCCTGCCTCAGTGTCCCGAGTAGGTGGAATTACAGGCACGCGCCACCACACCTGGCTAATTTTTGTATTTTTAGTAGAGATGGGGTTTCACCATGTTGGCTAGGCTGGTCTTGAACTCCTGACCTCATGATCCTCAGCCTCCCAAAGTGTTGGGATTACAGGCTTGAGCCACCGCGCCTGGTCTCTAGAGATGGAAGTTTTTTAAAGGATCAAGACAGTTGCTTCTAATGTGTTGGTAGACATTTGACTGAAGTGTGACTTTTCTAATGCAGATCTTGCAGGAGAGAGAGTTACTGCCTGTGAAGAAATTTGAAAGTGAGATTCTGGAAGCAATCAGTCAAAATTCGGTTGTCATTATTAGAGGAGCTACTGGATGTGGGAAAACCACACAGGTTCCCCAGTTCATTCTAGATGACTTTATCCAGAATGACCGAGCAGCAGAGTGTAACATTGTAGTAACTCAGGTAAGTAGTAAACCAACCATGAAATACCTAGAGACCAGACTATTTCTAATTCTTTCTTTGATTAACTAATTTTTGCAATTATTTAAGATTGAGAGCATTGTGCCCTTGAAATTAAATTTAAAAAAAAAAAAAAACATAAAAAGAACATAGTCTTTTTCTAATCCCCAGTATGCTACACTAGTAAGCTAAACTGGACTATGTGAGGGATTCTTTTTATCTGGGCTAAAGAGTCTCTGGGCCTAGAATCAGACTGTCGAGATTAAGAATTCTTTGTCCTAAAGTTCATCCAAATCTTGGTCTTCTCTATCTAACCACCTTGATATTGAATAAAAACCAGTCAGACAGGTAATGGTTAACTTTTACTGTATGCCATGTTCTATTCTAAGCAGCAGCTTTTTAGAAAAAACTCAATCGAAGTTCATAATGACCCTAAGATGTAAGTACTATTTCACATAGTATTTCTTTTTCAGTAAATTAAGGCACAAAGAAGGTAAAATGCCCAAGGTTAACACACAAACTGGTAGAACTAAGATTAAAAAACCAAGCAATCTGCCTTTTAGGATTCTTCCTTTTAACTAACACTATATTACCTTACCAGCAATGAACAGCGCCTGCAAGTTTGTCCCAGTACTTAGGGAAGAACTGATTAGCTCTTCTAAGTGCTCTCAGGTTAAAGCAGTTCCGTTGGCTCTACCCTGTACTTCTGGCACTTTGTGGGAGAGCATTGCAAATAGCCAGGTACTGCCTCTCAGGTAGGCTTACATCTTGACTTAGAAATTATTTTTTTCCCCGATGGGTAATGTTGCTTAACCTGGGAAACATAATCAATTTTCAGAGGAGAGTTACAAACTTTGAAATGTGTGCATGTTCATTTACATTTGCATGTATAAAGCATATATCTGAAACTTTTTAACATTTCTGAAATTGAGATACATTTTTATAATTAGTATATTTGTATAATTGTATATTTTATGTGAGAATTGGGTTTTCTCCTGAAAAAAAAAAATTGCTGTGAAGGAATCATGTTGCATCCTAAGGCTGATGATACCTTAGGCTTGAAAAAATATGACAAATTGACATTTTTCTTGGAAAGGATTCCTAGCCTGTTCACAAAATTTTCTTTGATTTTCCGACTCACCCCTAAAACTGGCTATGGATTTTTTGACTTAGAGTGAAGGCTGCAGCCCCAGATGTCATCATACTCCAATAAAATATTCTTACTCTTAATTCTTAACCTCATCTTTCAGGGAGAACATTGTTCAAGAGTGCAGTTTTACAGAAGAGAAGCCTTGAGCTCAGCTCTGCTCTGCTCTGGTCTTCCCTTCCTCTCCCTTCTACCACTGTCCATTTCTAATCTCAAAAGCAGTTCCAGCATATAGCAGAAAGAAGTGCAGAATTTAACAAGCGAGCTGTGAAGACAGGAGTCTCAAGTTGTCTGCATGTCATGAATAGAGTAAAAATTCCTGCCCAAGTGAGAAGTGCTTTGTCTCACTGTCTTTTAAAATGTTCAGTGGCATGGAAATGTGTTAGCAAACCTGTGTCTTCTGATTTGGGGTGAATTACTTATAACTCATATTGCATCTACTTTCTGTAGCTTGCATGTTTTTGTCCTAGTGTTTGTCCCAAAATCAGTCTCATACCTCTTACCTGTAACAAGTCTTCAAAATTTTAAAGACCTATATTGTGTCCTAGTATGTACTTAGTTTGAAAGTCTCAACTAAACATTTATAGTTCAGCCATGAAGGTACAGTAAGTCTAAGATTTAAACACACTCAAATTCATCAGCACCTACCTGTAATATGAAAAGTAGGCCTCAGCATGCTGATTGGTTATTATAGAATACAGTTTTTTATTATTTTTGTTTTTAATATACTGTACTTCTTTTGGCACAGTCTGAGATAGCATTAGTTATTTTTGTAGTAATACCACTGTTGAATCATTTTTCCATTATCTTGCACTTGTAGCCATCTATAGGAAACCACATGAAGTCATCAGTTAAGTATTAGAAAGTTGTTTTATGTTCCTGATTTTAAGTGTATTATCTCAGTTCACAGAGCACAAGTTTAGAGTTATGGACTGGAGTATAACAGAATGAGTAGCTCAAACCATGACATCAGCCTTAGTGTAAATTCTCAACCAAACTCACTGAATTTTATCCTTTGGGCTATCCATACGCAAGCCACTTAAAACCTGTGGGCTGTATGCAGAAAATTTTAAGTAGGAAATAGTTGTCTTCTACCTTTAAAGTTATTTGGAAGAGATGAATTGTAATTGTAGGATATAAATCAAACATATTAATGTAATTTTATCAATCCTGTACTTACCCCATAGTACCATCATTTCAGGATAAGAGCGGTTCTTTATATAAAATAAATTCAGAACCTTAGAAGATAGAGATGGTGGAGCCTGATACATTTTGTAGTATCCAGTGCATTAGGAATCTTGACATTTTGTGGCAGCTTAGTCACATTACTGTGTATTTAATGCTCAGATGTGAAAAAGCAAAGTTGGGACCTTTTTGAACTTCAGTTTTGAAAGATAGAAGAAATTGCTGTAGTTCTGGGTAAATGGCAAGAGGTGTACATCAAAGGTATGGATTCTAGAACACTACAAAATAACAGTTTGGGAGAGATCTCCAACCTCTTATGGTATAGAAAGTGTTACCCAGTACCTGGTACATAGTAATTTCAGTGACTGCTTAGTACATATTATTAGAGCTACTTCAGTTAAACCAGACAGAAGTGTGAGGAAGAGGTTAGCACTTGAAGTTAACCTACTACTATGGCTGGACTCCAGGCAAGAGAGTAGTAAAATTCTAAAGAGAAAATGAGATAAGCAGATATGTGCAATGAAAATTAAAAGCACATATCTGGAGGATAGTTGGAACTATTCTTCCAACTTTCTGTTGGAAAAATATCCTTTGCTTTCATCACTGGTACTTTCTAACTAGTCTCACTTTTGTCGGTTATTGTTTTATTTTTAACATATTTAGTAATCCAAGTGTAACATAGTTAAAATAATAAAAAGTAAAATAATTGGAGAAAGGATTATATTGGGAGTAAAGGAAATTTGAAGTCTTAAGTCATTTATGTGTCCTTAGGCAAAATAACCTTTTTGAACTTGTGTTTTTAATCTACTAGAATGCAGCAGGAAAAGATTTTACTAGTATTCTGAAGCATAAATAAGGCATATTTGCTGCCATGGTTTTTACTGTTATATTACACAAATATGATTTCTAGATGTCTCTGTGTTCTTGATTCTTATTTATATTTGAGGAATATAGAATATGTATATATTCCTTATAATAGAAGTGGCCCTGCAGGTATAGATAGAACTTGTTTTACCTATGAGCCTTGCCTTGTATTTATTCACTGTGGCAGAATATATAAAATAATTATTGACGCACAGAAGATCAAGGGAAAAGTGGTAGATTATTTAAGGGCTAAGTAGAGCATCTTCATACGCTGTAAGGTGGCGTGCAGTCTGAGAAAGGTTTAAATATTCATTGATACGCTCACGTTAGGCATTGTTATCCCACACAAAATGCCTGTCCTGTGAATATTTCTAATGAGCTAAGAATTAAGAATTAGAAGTTTTTTTTTTTTTTTTTTTTTTTTACTGCTTTTTGTGTGCTATAACAGTAATACATACACCTTGGGAAATTTTAAGAATAGAATAATTTTTTAAAAATCCAAAACCCAGGCCAGGCTTGGTGGCTCACGCCTGTAATTACAGCACTTTGAGAGTTCAAGACAGGTGGATTATTTGAGTGCAGGAATTAAAGACCAGCCTGAGCAACATGGCGAAACTCCATCTCTACAAAAAATACAAAAATTAATTAGGCGTGATGGCACCCCAGGGTAGTCCCAGGTACTTTGGAGGCTGAGGCAGGAGGATCGCTTGAACCTGGGAGGAATTTCTTGTTTCTTGAGAGACATGGTCTTACTCTGTTGGGATTACAGGGACACACCATCATTGCTCACTGCAACCTCAAACTCCTGGGCCGAGCAACTCGCCAGCCTCAGACTCTCAAGTAGCTGGGACTAGAGGCCTCTACTACCAGACCTAACTGATGTTTATTTTTGTAGAGATGGTGTCTCACTGTGTTGCCCAGGCTGGTCTTGAACTCGTTGCCTCTAGCATTCCTCCTGCCTTGGCCTCCCAAAATGGTGGAATTCATTGGCTAGCTACCGCACCGGGCTTAAAGATTGTTTCTGATATTTTGATATGTGTGCTGGGATGAACATACTTGTATACTCCTTTGATTAATTGGATTAAATTCCTAGACATAGAATTGTTGGGTCAGAGGGTATGCATATTTTAACTTTATGCATTTCGCCACACTCCCCTCAAGAAAAATGACAGATTTCTAGTCAAATCAACTAGGGATGAAAAACTCTTGTATTTTAAATGTTTTTTGTTTGTTTTAAGCCAAGGGCTGTTGAGGAAACCGGAAGTTGGTAAATCAGAGAAGCATACAAAATATGGGAAAGAGATTGCGGGGTCATTTATTTATTTGTTGTTGAAATAGTTGTCTTGATATTAATGTTCTAGTCGTACTTAGAGAAATTCAGCAAAAAAGTGCTTTTGATCATGGTTTTTTAGCACCTCCTGTATTAGTATTTAAAACCTCTATCATGTCTTCCTTGGGATTTAAGACGTTTGTGTTTTGTGGGTAGTTAAGAACTAAAATAGGTAACTGCTTGGGAAACTGACCATCTCCTGTGCATATTGAGTTTAGGAGTAATCTGGAAACCACAAGGATCGTAGACTTGAAAATAACCCCAAGGTGACAAAGCAATCTCTGAGTACCAGTTAGCATGTGAACACACCTCAGAAGAGTCAAATATCCTAATATTTTAAGTCTTTCTAGAAGCCAGCTGTTAGTAGAAGTGTTAGAAGAGAAAAAAAGAAAAACTATAGGAAAGACAGTAGTAGAAAAGGGGGACGATAGGTTGTAGAATACAAGCAACTTTTTGAAAGGACGCAGAAAACTTGGTGGTTACATTTTGTACCTTTAGTGAAATAACATTTTCACATTCCTTGACTCAAGTATGTAGAACTCTTTTGATGGACAGATACAGAGCTCATACTTTCATGTAACGCTATTTTTCAGGGTAACTGAGGTGCAGAGCAGTGTCTGTATCTCATTTTGTTCTCACTAATTAAATCTCTGGATGAAAGTGCGTGTGTATGAGATGTGTTGATATTTAAACAGCTGATCTGACTTACAGGAGTTGAACCTTCAGAACTTTGGTAATTTCTATGAAATATAGAGGAATTCAAGAAAATGGTGACATAGCTGGAAAAATCCTTATCCATTGCTAAATAAGATTATTGAAAGAATTGTTTAGTGCAAAGAAAATAGTGATCAGTAAAAGCTACCAAAATTCTACACAGTGTATTTAACAAAGTAGTTTTCAATCTTTTATCTTTATGGGCAGGATAAATATAAGCCAGGTGATAGTATACACAAGCAAGGAACTGAAATCTAGCCTGTCATCAGGAACTTATAGACAGAATCAAATCCAGGGCACCTTAAAAGCATGCAGTATATAAATCTTCGTGTACCTCTGTAGCTATACATTAGGCATGTCCTCATAGTATCCACCAAGTAAAGATTGTTTTTGTACTTAGAAGACATGGAATACTTCAGAAGAGTTTTCATAAAAAGATCCCCCTTAGAGTTGTGCAGATTGATTGTTGGAAATAGCAGTACACACAGTTTTTCCTGCTATGTGAGCTCATCAAAAACAGTGATTTCAGTTTCTGGCACCTGATGCAAGAGTACATTGAATGTTTGATTACTGAGTTAATAAGTGAGCAGAAGGTGGTCACAGTACATATGGCAAAGAAGGCAGTTGTTCACCTTCCTGATTCCCATAGGTCTCAGTGAAATAATTTTCTAAAACTGTTTTTAGTGTGGCGATCAGTTACAAAAACAAACCCCCCTACGTATGCTGTGCCCTGTTTCCTACTGGAAAATCACTTTGAATACTATTTTAAGAGTTGGCAGCAATGACAAATTATAGAATCATTTTATATGCAAAATGAAAAACAACATTTTTTAAGTGTCTGCCATAGAATCAAATAGTATTTTTTGTACATTTATTGTTTCTGTTAATTATTCAGCTGTCAGTAGGACAGATTTACTACAATAATCCAAAAATGCTAATAAACAAGTGTATCTAACTTTGTAGTTGTTAAGTCACTTTTCTTTTTTTCTGTCTCAGCCCAGAAGAATCAGTGCAGTTTCTGTGGCAGAGCGAGTTGCATTTGAAAGAGGAGAAGAGCCTGGAAAAAGCTGTGGCTACAGTGTTCGATTTGAGTCTATACTTCCTCGTCCTCATGCCAGTATAATGTTTTGTACTGTAGGTCAGTAATGTATTTTGATTTTTCATTTGGGGTTTATATTGTGGTTGTGAAGAAAACTTGATAGCAGAACAGAATGACTGGAAAGAAATAATGAGCCAGTCTCAGATTTCTTGTTTAAATAAAACTTTTGGCAGTTTTTTCCTTCGTGGAAAGTATGACATACCCGTTAGATCTTGTAACTTAGAGAAAATGAAATCATAAAATCAGTGAAAAAAACTATATTTCATAGTACACTATCACTTTTTAATAGTTTAAATGTACATGCGATTATTTTCTAAAATGATGCTGGGGTCTCTTAGTTGAAATACAGATAATTGTCCATAGATTTACTACTTTGAACTTTTCTATAGTTTATTGATTGTTTTTCTTTTCAAGGTGTGCTCCTAAGAAAATTAGAAGCAGGCATTCGAGGAATCAGTCATGTAATTGTAGATGAAATACATGAAAGAGATATTAATGTAAGTAACTTGAGAGGTACAGTAAGGTACTTAATTCTGCTATTTCTAAGAGAAATCAGTAGAATGTCTTTGTTTTCCCTTTCCCGTTTTTATCATTATCAAAACCATGAACTTCAGTCACTAAGATGTTGAAAATCATTTTTTAGCGAGATTATTCAATCTTTTTTTTTTCTTTATCGTTAAACTTTACAGAAAGCCTTATGGAGTTGAAGACCTATGTTGTAAAGTATAACTGCAGTATTAGCTGGTATAATTCAGCAATTGAACTAATGATTTATGACTAAATAGCTGATGGAATTTTTATGATTCATTTTTCTTTGATTTAGAAGTTTATTATAGATTTTATAATGGTTTTTTGTTTTTGTTTTGTTTTGTTTTGTTTTTGAGACAGAGTCTTGCTCTGTCACTCAGGCTGGAGTGCATTGGCACGATCTCAGCTCACAGCAACCTCCTCCTCCCGTGTACAAGCAACTCTCCTGCCTCAGCCTCCTGAGTAGCTGGGACTGCAGGTGCTCGCCATCATGCCTGACTGATTTTTGTATTTTCGGTAAAGACAGGGTTTCATCATGATGGTCAGGCTGGTATCAAACTCCTGACCTCAGGTGATCCACCTGCCTTAGCCTCCCAAAATGCTGGGATTACAGGCATGAGCCATTGTGCCCAGCCTGTAATGTTTATAATTAAGGGTCCTTTTAAATGTTTTCAGCTCTGATCTTTTCAGATGTTAATGAGAATCATGCCAAAAATTAGGAAGAAACTAGAATTTATTTCCAACCTCTCCATCTTTTGGTCCTTGACAAAAACTGTGTAAAATCAACTTGCTATGCAATTAAATGATATGAAATGATATCCAAGGTAAGTAGTATAGTGACTTTCAAAGGTTTCAATGCATGAGCAGCATGCTTATTTAAACTGTCAGCGATAACTCAAAGCATTTCTATTTTTTATTTCTTTTTCTTTTTTCTTTTCCCATCCCCCATCCTGAAGTTACCCAGGGGCTACCAGCCATAATTTCAGTCAATCATTAGCAAACACAAGACATCACTTCAGAGTTTCTAAGTATTTTATGAGTTGTATGCCAGGAAAGGGGGTCAAAGACCAAAATACATATTTCATAATATCATAAGTCATAAAATTGAATAGTACTCAGCCACAAAAAGAAAGTACTGATTCATCCATCAGTATGGATAAATTTTAAAACATTATTCTAAAAGAAATAAGCTAGAGGAGACATACCTACCATATAATTTTATGCATATGAAATTTTAGAAAAAAGCAAATCTGATCTGTGGTGACAAAAATCAGTAGTGTCCAGGGATTGGGAATTTCCAAATTTCAAGCATAACAGTCAAAAAAAAATTTAACTGTTATGCTTGAAATGTGACATTATTTGATGTACTTTCTATTTAATAAAATTAAAAATAAGGTTAATAAAAGGATTTGGATTTTAGATCTCATGATAATCTGTAACACTTATTTTAATTCCTTTTTTTTTTTTTTTTTTTTTTTGAGGTGAAGGAGGAGTCTTGCCCTTGTTACCTAGGCTAGAGTGCAATGGCACGATCTCAGCTCACTGCAACCTCTCCCTCCCGGGTTTAAGCAATTCTCCTTGCCTCAGCCTCCCAAGTAGCTGGGATTACAGGTGCCTGCCACCAGTCCTGGCTAATTTTTTGTATTTTTAGTAGAGAGAGGATTTCACCATGTTGGCCAGGCTGGTCTCAAACTCCTAACCTCAGGTGATCCACCCTCCTGGCCTCAAAGCATTTCTTAAAGATTTTCTCCTCTTACTTTTATATCTGTTTTTGTTAAACATCTTCAGTTTTGTCAAAACTAAGCTAAAGCAAATAAGACTGGTTTGGATGGTTTATCATGACTATAAATCATGTAACTTTTCAGTAGGGCAAAATTTTTGCTCTTTTGTACTTTATAATCTCTTGGAAACTTTATAGGTTTTTCCTAATTAACTTAATTGACAAATGTTTTGATGTTATCTTTGCTTGTTAATGTAGCAATGTTCTTAGGGTTTAAATTATACCAAACACTGGAATAATGTCATGGATTATCGTTGGTATTTTTCTAAAACAGTAAGTTTTGGTCAGCTTAAGCAACTTAAGATGTAAGTCTGGGCCAGGCACGGTGGCTCACGCCTGTAATCCTAGCACTTTGGGAGGCTGAGGTGGATGGGTCTCTTGAGGTCTGTGTACTATTCACAGTGAAACCTTGTCCGGTATTGTTTGGTCCAGTCCTGACCGGTCTTATCCGGTTCAGCCCGATCTGGTCCGGTCCTGACCAGTCTTATCTGGTTCAGCCCGGTCTTGTCCAGTCCTGTCTGGCCTAATCTGGTCCAGATAGGTCTTGTCCTGTCCGGTTTGGGCCAGTCCTGACCAGTCTTACACTGTTCGGCCCGGTCTGGTCCTGTCTTATCTGATCCTGGCCAGTCTTATCCGGTTCGCCGCGGTTTGGTCTGGTCTTGTCTGGTCCTGACAGGTCTTGTCTGGTTTGGTCCAGTTTTGCCCAGTCCTGACCAGTCTTGTCTGGTCCTGACCAGTCTTGTCCGGTTTGGTCTGATCCAGTTTGGTTTGGTCCAGTCCTGACTAGCCCAGTCTGGCCCGGTCTGGTCCGGTCTGGTCCGGTTTGGTTTGGTTTTGTCCGGTCCAGTCTTGTCTTGGACTTTCACTCTTCCGCCCAGGCTAGAGTGAAGTTTCTGCATCTCAACTCACTGCAACCTCCGCCCCCGAGTTCAGGCGATTCTCCTACGAGTAGCTGGGATGGTAGGCACCTGCCACCACACCTGGGTAATTTTTGTATTTTTAGTAGAGATGGGGTTTCACCATGTTGGCCAAACTGGTCTCAAACTCCTGACCTCAGGTGATCCGCCTGCCTCAGCCTCCCAAAGTGCTGGGATTTACAGGCATGAGCCACTGTGCCCAGCCTGCAGAAACTTTTCATGTTCTCTTTCAAGATAAATCTTACCTAGTTCTGTCACCTTACATAGAAAACCCAAGTGCACTTATAGACCAATTACTACAAATAATAGAATTTAACAGTATGGCTGGATAAAAGGTTAATATACCAAAGGCAGTTGCATTTTTTATACTTACACAAATAACTAGAAAAACAAACAAAAAAAGATACCATTGCAGTAGTCAAAGTATTCAGTACCTAAGAATAAACAAAAACATGCAAGATCTCTACAAGAAAAATAAGTTTTATCACAAAACACTGAAAAAGAAAAGACCACGTTTATATGTAGAAGAATTTAATAGCATATCAATTATTTTCAAGTTGGTCCACATTTTGAATGCAATTCTAATTAAAATCCCAGCAAGGTTTTCCATATAACTTGATGAGGTGATTATAAATACTTAAAAAGATAGACTTATGGCCCCAAATAGCCCGTATTTCTAAAGAAGAGCAGAATAGAGAATCTTGGTTTACAGATAACAAGACTTGTTTTGAAGCTAAGATAATCGAGACAGTGAGGTACATGAGTTGACAGATGGGATAAGACAGGGCACAAAAGCACATTGTATGTTATATGTTGCATGCAACATTGTTAGGAGAGAGTGGTGGCATGTCAGATCAGTGAGAAAGGGAATGAGCAATTAAGTAAATGGAACTGGAAACTAATGGTTATTTCAAAGTAGTTGAAATCGGTTCCCTACCTCATAACTAAGTACAAAAATCAACTCCATATAGATTGAGAACTTTAAATGTGTTGACACATGAAAGAGTTTTTCAAACACTGAAGTAGAAAATAGAAAAATATAAATAAGCATCTTCTAGACAGTGCTGTCCAAAAGTGCTGTCCTACGTAAGCCACATAGGTAATTTAAATTTTTCTAATAACACATTTAAAAAGGTGAAAAGGTGAAATTAAACATATTTAACCCAGAATATCTAAAATATTTGCAACACACAGTTAATTTTAAAAGTTACATTTGAGATATTTTGCATTATTTTTCTTCATATGGTGTCTTCAAAATTTGGTGTGTGTTTTACATACAGAGTACAAGTTCAGATTAATGCTACTGTATTGGGCAGCATAGTCTTAGACCTTCTGAAAGGATTGCTGAAAACATGAAATGCACTAACCTTGAAATAAAAGATCAGTATGTTATTCTATATTAAAATTAAGGTTATTTGTTTTTAATCAAAAGGTTATTTCCTTACTTTAAGGAAAACCACAAGCTCGAAGATTCCAATATGTTAGTTTAGGAATATATAAGCAATTCTACAAATCAGTAAGAAAGTAAACAACTTAGTAGAAAAATGAGCAAAAATACAGGCATTTTATAGAAAAGGAAACATTTGGCTAATAAACATGGAGATACTCAATGTCATTGGGACTAATAGGAAAGTATAGATCTAGATCACAACAAGACA
Organism: Pongo abelii; assembly: GCF_028885655.2. Classification (NCBI taxonomy): domain Eukaryota; kingdom Metazoa; phylum Chordata; class Mammalia; order Primates; family Hominidae; genus Pongo; species Pongo abelii. The sequence continues at coordinate 66,972,070 of NC_071985.2, read as the reverse complement.
CTGCTTTATATACGTTTATTTAATAAAAAGTGACACTAAAAATGTTGGAGAGTATGTGGATCAGCAGGATTGCTTATCCACTGCTCATGGGGATATATAAATAATGGTACCACTTAGAAAAATAGTTAAGCATTATCTCCCGAAGTTCAGCAGTTACATACCCTATAGCTTGGCAATTCCATACCCACGCTTAACCTACAGAAACTTGGATATGTTTAGCACTCCTGTTTAGACTTGAACAAGAATGCTCATAGTAGCAAATGTTCACATTAGTAAATCTTGAAGCCAGATATGTGTAAGAGTAAGTGAATTAACTGATATATTCATACACTGGGACAGTAAACTGTCATCAGAAAGGATGAGTATAATAATGTGTGGATGAATCTTAGCACTGCTGTTGTATGTAAAAAAGGAAATCCCAAGACAACATAAAATATGCATTCCCATAAAGTAAGTAAAATTTAAAAATGTAGTCAGCCGAGGCGGGTGGATCACTTGAGGCCAGGAGTTTGAGACCAGCCTGGCCAACATGGCTCGGCTCACTGCAGCCTCTCCCTCCTGGGTTCAAGTGATTATCCTGCCTCAGCCTCCTGAGTACCTGGGATTACAGGCATGTGCCACCACACTGGGCTAATTTTGTATTTTTAGTAGTGACAGGATTTCTCCATGTTGGTCAGGCTGGTCTCGAACTCCCAACCTCAGATTATCTGCCCGCCTTGACCTCCGAAAATACTGGGATTACAGGTGTGAGCCACCGGGCCTGGCCAATAGCACTCATTTCTAATCTCCACAACTATTAGGCTACAACTGTTCTTAAAAATTGTTATTGTTATCTTAAAAATTGATAAAAGACCCACCGTGGTCCTTTATTTTGGCACTTCTATGAGTCATCTAAGAAACTGAATTTAATTGATGTCTTGTGGCTGTATAACTCTTTTAGGCATAGCTTGTTATATAAACTTAATGTAATTTCAAAAATTTTGTGTTTGTTTTTTAATAGACTGACTTCCTTTTGGTAGTACTGCGTGATGTTGTTCAGGCTTATCCTGAAGTTCGCATTGTTCTTATGTCTGCTACTATTGATACCAGCATGTTTTGTGAATATTTCTTCAATTGCCCCATCATTGAAGTTTATGGGAGGACTTACCCAGTTCAAGGTAATATTGTGGGGGTGGTATAGGAACATATTTTGTGCAATAGGGTTTGTATTTTCTTAATCCTGGAGATTGGAGTTACAATTTAAAGAATACTTAAAATACTGGACAAATTATAGTATCAAATGTATCATAGCATTTTTGAGGAGATTCTCGTCTGTAATTTTATACAGTAGTGAGTACAGTCTGAGAAGTGAGACCAGGTTTCATTTACTACTTGAGTAGTTTGCATATCCAGTAAGTTTCCAGGCCTTTACTTACAAAGCCAAACTTTAAGAAATTATAAAGTATAGTCAAAGGGAAATCACTGTGGTGTATAGGTAATTATGGGAATTACTATTAAAAGTTTAAGCAGCCAGGATCAAATTAAGAATGCTTTTTAGAGCCTGAGCAACTAGATTTTGAATTAAGATTAAGGGAAGTATATCAAGGTTATGTATTTCTGATAAGTGAGAGTTCTTTAGTATCTTTTTGTTTTTCTAAGACGGGGTCTCACTGTGTCACCCAGACTGGAGTGTAGTGGTGCAATCTTGGCTCACTGCAACCTCTGGCTCCCAGGCTCAACCAGTCCTCCCATCTCAGCTTCCTGAGTACCTGGGACTACAGGCGCACACCACCGTGCCTGGCTAATTTTTGTATATTTTGTAGAGACAAGGTCTCACCCTGTTGCCCAAGCTGGTCTCAAACTCATGGACTCAAGCAGTCAGCCTGCCTCAGCCTCCCAAAGTGCTGGGATTACAATCTAGAGCCACTGCGCCCAGCCTTCTTTACTGTGTTTAGGAGTTGTTATCACAGTTTTCTAGGATAGTCATCTGGTAGCTGTGGGGGGAAAAAAAAAGAATTATGGCACATTCTAATTAAGGGCATGAAAATAAGAGAGAAACAGTGTAGATAGATATGAAGTGATGTTATGGCTATGCCAGCATGCTAAGCCAGTATAATTCACTGGGGTACAGGTTAATTCTAAAACTGCTGTACATGTGTACTGGAAATGACATACAAGTAAATGGATGGCAAGTGGTGGGAGCTCAGTTTCTTACTACTAGAAAGAGAAGTTAAGGATAAGTGGGATTGCTAGAACAAACCATATGGTACTGGATTATACTCAAAGAGATCAGTATGAACTTGTGTTTAGCTAAATGGAGATACAAATGGATAGGTATAGAAATAATTATAGATAGGTGTGGATACATGTGTTAGTATACATACACATTTTTTTCTAGCTCTGTGTGCTGAGTGGGAGTAGAAGCAGTGACACCCAGTAGATAGGGATATGCCCCACATCCAGATTTTGTTTTTAATGTCATTCTCCAACTAAAGGAGCCAGATATTCCTGGAGAAATGGCTGCTTCTAGGATGAAACAATATACAAAAATGAGCCTGGAACATCTTGTCCCTTAAAGTAAGGAGGTGCCTAAAAGAACCCCATAACAATGAGGATAAAGGGACACAGCCAACCTGAAAGCTCCCAATGGCCAAGGCTGGAACAGTTTGAGGAAAAAAAATAATATGGTATTAGATTACCAAAATATAAAATATTTGTGTGTCTATACTGATATGTAAATAAGTGGTTTAATAAAAAGAATAGTGACAAGTGTTTCTTACAAAAGAATTTCAAATAATTTGTGTAAATGGTTTCTCCATTTTTCAAACAAGTGGGCCTAAACTACCTAACCCCTGAGTGGGCTGTGTTTAATAACTTCTAAAGACTACAGTGTGGGAAGAAGGAAAAATGAGTAACTTTACAGTGGAGAAACTTGGCAGGCACTACCACAGGTGATCAAGTTTTAACATCATGAGGAGTAAGTTACATTGATAGGATATGCCCTTAATATGATGTGATGAGACTGGCACTTTGGGAGTCTTTGGCTATAGAGGGTGTTTCGATTATAAAGACATTCTGGGGCCATCTGAGAATCTCGGGCATAATTGATCAACAGATCTTCCAGAGATCTTCCATTGAGATCCTTCTTCAGATTAACCAGAAGCCATTTTGTGTGTGCATACTGATAGAGGAAGGATGGACTGTGGTATATTGTATTGAAGTTACTTCTTTCCATGTATAACTCCCACACAATGGAAGTGTATAGATAAATGTTTGATTGAATGTTATACACAGAGGATACCCCAACTGGCTCTGGGAACATGTATAAAAGACATCTCACCCTCCTTCAAGGTCTAAGAGAGGGAAACACTGAGTTTGATTAGGAAAATAAGGTTATTGCTACTGGAACTTTTTGGCATTTGTGAAGAATCAGACTAGAGGGGTAGGGGTATTAAAGTAATTTTGAACTATGAATTAGCAGATGAATTTGGGTCTGCTCCATTGTGAAAGTTGATAGTATTTAACCTGACTGGATTGTCCCTGGCAGAATATTTTCTGGAAGACTGCATTCAGATGACCCACTTTGTTCCTCCACCAAAAGACAAGAAGAAGAAGGATAAGGATGATGATGGTGGTGAGGATGATGATGTAAGTGAATTTCATGAAGAATTTCCATTATGGGCAAATTGTCAATGTAGAGAAAAAAAATGAGTTAGTGTAATATGCAATGTATTAGCATTACAGCAAACTTTCTTAAAAACTGACTAATGTCTGCCTTTGGATTAATTGATGTATTTTACTGCAAAAAAATTCCAGGTTCAGTGACAAGCTGTTTTCTATCACAAGTTAAATTATTTCTGGCGTAAAGATCAAAGGAAAAAGAAGAAAGAATACGATGTTTAAAGGCCAGGCATGGTTAGGGACAATGCTGTTGTATAAGGTTTTGCTACTCAAAGCTTTTCAGTAGGCTGCAGCACCTGGGAAACTGGTAGAAAGGTAGAATCCTGTGCCCCACCCTAGATCCACTGAGTCAGAGCTACAGTTTAACAAGATCCTCAGGTGATCTGTATATACAGTAAAGTTTAAGAAACAGCAGCTATAGCTTTAGCTACAGGAGACTGGAGATGACATTATCAGGTGGACAGAGTATTAAATCAGGGAGCAATGAGGGATTTCCTAGGAGAAACAGGAAAGAAAAGACTTATCTTGTAGTGCTTGAGAGTTGGACAACGATAGTATAAAAATGGATTATCTGCAAATACAGACTGAGACAGCCAGCAATGCAGAATTTGCTAATAAACCTAAGATTATATCTTTTTAATCAAAAGATCTGAAGATGTAAATGAACAGCAGATTAGAAAATTCAGGAAAAAGACCAGTTGCAACAACTGTTTCTCAACTTGTTTTATCATTGATTCTAATGTAAACTTTTTGGAAAATACATTATTTCAATAATAGAAAGAAATATACTCAGTAGAAGGCTCTATGAGAGGTTTGAGTCAAATTTAAGTTTGTGTTTGAATTTTAGTCCTATCATGTGAGAAATACTAATTAGTGGAAAAGTTCAGTATATTAATGTAAGTTCTGCATTTTTGGAAGTTAAATTTCTTCTGTATTCTATAGTGTGTGACTAATCAACTAGAATAAATAATGACATTACAAGTAATTAGAGTCACTAGAAGAAATCTAGAGGACTTATCTCATGAGCCGTAGTAACTGAGACAATCCAAAAATATGTCTACCTGTTTTTTACAGGCAAATTGCAACTTGATCTGTGGTGATGAATATGGTCCAGAAACAAGGTTGAGCATGTCTCAATTGAACGAAAAGGAAACTCCTTTTGAACTCATCGAAGCTCTACTTAAGTACATTGAAACCCTTAATGTTCCTGGAGCTGTGTTGGTTTTTTTGCCTGGCTGGAATCTGATTTATACTATGCAGAAGCATTTGGAAATGAATCCACATTTTGGTATGAGTCTTTGAATTCTCACATATTTGAGAGTGAAAATGAATGTTTTTGCTAGTGCCTTAGCCAGTATGTGAAAACAAAATTTTGTGTTGTTTCTACTTTCGAATAAAAATATGTATAATGGAGAGCTGTTTGAAACCAGCTCCTGTTTTTAGTCCCTGATTGTTCTGTGTTGTTATATAGGAAGCCATCGGTATCAGATTCTACCCCTGCATTCTCAGATTCCTCGAGAGGAACAACGCAAAGTGTTTGATCCAGTACCAGTTGGAGTAACCAAGGTAAATATAAACATTACAGTGATGGGATTGGAAGTGACATAGATACTAAACAAATGTTACAAGCCTTCAAAGAGCTACCCAAAAAATTGTAACCCACCTAAATTGAGGAAGAAAAAAGGAGTCTTCTCTTTCTGAGCTTAGTAGACTGTTCATTAATCAGTTATTGGGTGATCTTTTTAGGACTTCTGTAATTTTCTCGTCATTTGTTACATACATAAGCAAATCAGTGCTTTCAAGTAACTAGTAAGAATATTTTCTGAAGTGTAATTTTTCTTTCTTCACAGGTTATTTTGTCCACAAATATTGCTGAAACAAGCATTACCATAAACGATGTTGTTTATGTCATTGACTCCTGCAAGTAAGTTACTGGGAAACCTGTTTGCCTGCTCCATTGTTACTAACTGGAAACTTGTTACCAGTTAACAGAATCAAAAACACCTTATTTTTAAACTCCTGTGTTCTTAAATCTCCAAAATTATTGTGCATCTATATAGCATTATAGGTAATTGATAAGAGTAATTATTTCTGTTGATTACTGCAAATCAGTTATGGTAGAAAGTGACAAAGCTTGAAACTGTAACTGATGATTACTTCTCATTGCTCTTGGCTGCTGGTGTCTCACTTATTTCCCATTGGGTGTTTCCATTGATCACTGCCATACTATAGCATGCTGTTTGATGAAAAGATGACCAGTGTTTAGCACATGACAAATATCCTGCCTTGAAGGACACTCCTTTAAGGATTAAAGGTCTTCATTTTGGTATGAGATGAGCCTGGAAAAATACACCAGGAGACATTCTGTGTAGATATAGGAATTACGTGGTAATTGATAAATTGAAAGGACAAAAAAGTTGAAACTTGGTTATATCTGGCCAACTTGTGCCCCATGACTTTTCTATATAATTCCTTAGTGTGTCCTAACAATGAAAACAATTTGCTGCCAACATCCATTTTAGGAAATGATGAATAGCATTCTGTGCCAATCCCAGTCATTTAGTGGCAGCTGTCTCTGTATGTAACATTGAAGGAATCTGAGGTTACTTGGGGGTTCAAAAGGACCACACAGGCATCACTAGATATAGATATCCTAAAAGTTACACTAAACTTTGGAATAGAGATGACTTAAATAATTACTTTCTTTTGTGTATGTGCCATATTCCATTTAAATGCTTTGCATTTGTCAATTTATTTAATGTTTACCAAAAAAATTATAAGGTAGATAATGGCATGGAAAGTTTGGCCAAGGCAGTTCAGCTGGTAAGTGGCAGGTGAATGTTACATTGCCTTTTAGTAGGTTGACAACTAGGAGTTTGCAGTCAGATTGCTGATTCTTACTTGTGCCATTCATGAATACACATCACAAGTAGGTATGGCTTTAACTACATAGTGGAAAGCATTCACTACTTAGTGGATTAACAGTTATTGATAATACACATGGGTCTTAGAATTAACCACTTTTTCCTATGTAGGCAGAAAGTGAAACTCTTCACTGCTCACAACAATATGACCAACTATGCTACCGTATGGGCATCAAAAACAAACCTTGAGCAACGGAAAGGGCGAGCTGGCCGAGTACGGCCTGGATTCTGCTTTCACCTGTGCAGTCGAGCTCGTTTTGAGAGGTAAGACCCATTCTTGACCTTTAGTAAGGGATTTTTGTTCTGTTCTCTGTAGGGACAGATGTGTGCAGTTATGTAAACCTGCCAATATAAGCTGATCTAAGTCTTGCCAGCCATGTTGGAATCAGGTGTAAATGTTTTGTAAGAATCTTCATCACAAATCATTTACAGAGAATAAGCCAGATTTAGAAATATAGAGACCTAGATTTTAATATTGTTTGTGCCTAATACATTGTATAACACTAAGTGGTTACTCCTTAGGCCTGCATTTCCCTCATTCTATAAAATATTAAGTTACTTAACCTCTCTTGTTTCCTTAGTTGTAAAAAGAATATGGTAAATAATGCCTAACCCATAAGGTTGGTATAAGTATTAAATGATTTAATAATGTAAAATACTTTGAACGGTGTCTGGCATATCATGATCTCCCAATAAGTGTTTGCTGTTGTTAATTTATACAGGTCAGATATCTCTTTTAAAACTGAAATGCTTGGGACCAGATGTGGTTTTGGATTTTTTTTTCTTGGTAATATTTGCATTGTATTTACCAATTCGGCATCCCTTATCTGAAAATATGAAATCCAAAACGCTCTAATGAGCATTTCCTTTAAGTGTCATGTCAGAAGTCAAAAAGTTTCGGATTTTAAAGAGTTACATCTATAAGAGCCTTTCTAGTGGCACTAAAATTACATGAACTGGGAAGGTGGGGAGGTTGTAGAGAAAGGTTAGTATGAGTTATCATCCTACAAAAAGTCTTGTTGTCGTTTTTAACCCATGTTTGTCAACAGGCAAGGCCTGAAGAGACCATGGGTGGAGCTAATAACATTCAAGATTTTGGATAATTTTTTCATTTTTCTTCTCAGCCTAAAAGGCTATCAAGCTGTGAGGATAAGTCAGAAACCACTATGCAACCAGATCAAATTTTGTCAACAGTGTGTATAGTGAATGATAAAAGGTTCAGTGGTAATTGTAAAATAAAAGGATGAGGAAAGGGCAGCTCTGTATCCCTGATTACCTTGCTGCAAAAAGTTTATTAAACTAACATCTGTGTATACATAAGGCGGATGGTTATTTTATGCTTGTTTTCTCTTAGACTTGAAACCCACATGACACCAGAGATGTTCCGAACACCATTGCATGAAATTGCTCTTAGCATAAAACTTCTGCGTCTAGGAGGAATTGGCCAATTTCTGGCCAAAGCAATTGAACCTCCCCCTTTGGATGCTGTGATTGAAGCAGAACACACTCTTAGAGGTACTTAAAATACAAACCTACTTGACACAGATATTAATCATACCATCTGTCTTGTCCTGGCAGATAACACTTAACAAATGAATCAAGATGAAGATGTAGTCAACAGGGCTGTGATGATAATAGTAAGGCCTCCGTCCTACCTTAGATAGTATAGTCACTGTTCTAATGAGCAGTGAGGAGGAAGAAAGGGACAATGTGAGTCTTACTTTAAAAAAGAAAAGAAAACTTAAAAAGGCATCTCTTAACTATGTACTAAAGATCAGAACATAACTTACTCATGATACCCACAGTATTTCATATGAATCTCTTCGAACTTTTTTGTTTTTTTGAAACGGAATCTCGCTCCATTGCCCAGGCTGGAGTGCAGTGGCGTGATCTCAGCTCACTGCAACCTCCACCTCCCAGGTTCAAGCCATTCTCCTTCCTCAGCCTCCCGAGTAGTTGAGACTACAGGCATACACCACCACACCCAGCTAATTTTTGTATTTTACTAAGACAGGGTTTCACCATGTTGGCCAGGCCGGTCTGAAACTCCCGACCTCAAGTGATCCACCCACCTCAGCCTCCCACAGTGCTGGGATTACAGGCAGGAGCCACTGCGTCCAGCCTGGAACATTTATGTTTTCTTGCTAAACTTGTTATAGAAGCAGTGAAAATAGTACAGTGAAAATTAAGGGCATTGGAGCTAGATCTGAATTTGAATTTTGAATCTAACATTTATCTACTATGTAACTTCAGAATTTTCTCTAGATTTTTTTTTTTAAAAAAACATTTAACAGCTGGGTGTCAGACTTCTTACGGCGTGTAGAAACTTACGCTGCTACATATACAGTATATACATATATACATATACAGTATAGTTAATACTGTATTTATAGACTTCATATGAATTGTATTTGTTTTTATAACCTACAGGATTTAGTTGTAGTACCTTCTTTATGTTGGGTGCTCCAGATTTTGATTTTGTTCTATTTTTGAGTACAGAGAATTGTTGGCTGTAGACATGGTATTAGCGATTGGCTTGACAAAAGAGGAACTCTAAACTACCATCTTAACCTTAATTTAGAGTAATGTTTTGTCTGCCTAAAATTAGTGTTCATTTGTTTCTGCTCACAAAGAACTGTCTCCCCACAGAGCTTGATGCATTAGATGCCAATGATGAGTTGACTCCTTTGGGACGAATCCTGGCTAAACTCCCCATTGAGCCTCGTTTTGGCAAAATGATGATAATGGGGTGTATTTTCTAGTAAGTGCTTTTGTTTTATTTCTCTTCGTTAAGTGGTAGAATAATTTCAGAATCTTCTCCTCCCTGTAAAAGCAGTATTGGCTCAGATAGATGAAAAAAATCCTAAATGTTCTTCAGGCAAGTAACATACCTAGTAGATATTGAGAGAAGTGTAACACTAAAAAAATGAACAGTTCTACTATATGGATATCTGGCCCCAACATGGGGAAAAGGGCACTGATTTCTCAAAAGTTAAAAGCAAGCAGGCCAGGCAATGTGGCTCACACCTTGAATCCTAGCACTTTGGGAGGCCGGGGTGGGAGGGTCCCTTGTTATTAATAGTCGGTCTTGAAAGAGCAGCGTCAGGAAAAGAGGTTTATTTTATCAGAAAATGTTGAAGATTAAGAGGTTTGGTATGATGGGGAAGAGAGAATATAAAAGGAAAAATATACTTGGTCATAATTTATGATAAATGTGTGGCCATTAGAGCATCAGAGCACTTTTTTCTTTCTGATTCTGAAGAGAGCAGCTATAAAGTTCTTTGTTAAGCCAATTTCATTGCAAATAAAAGTGGAATCATAGCCATAAAGAGTGCAACCCACAGTCGACAGTACTACCTGAGCTGCTGGCAACAACATTGTGATCTAGTCTGGATTTAACTGTCTTTGTGTATTTCAGCGTGGGAGATGCTATCTGTACCATTGCTGCTGCTACCTGCTTTCCAGAGCCTTTCATCAATGAAGGAAAGCGGCTGGGCTATATCCATCGAAATTTTGCTGGAAACAGATTTTCTGATCACGTAGCCCTTTTATCAGTATTCCAAGCCTGGGATGATGCTAGGTATGAGTAAGATTTGGGTGAGCTGTCTGTAGTTTCTCATTTGTGTTTAGTTTTCTGGTGTTAGAGAATGATTTCTCATGCCAATTTATTTTAGAATGGGTGGAGAAGAAGCAGAGATACGTTTTTGTGAGCACAAAAGACTGAATATGGCTACACTAAGAATGACCTGGGAAGCCAAAGTTCAGCTCAAAGAGATTTTGATTAATTCTGGGTTTCCAGAAGGTAAGACTTCTTCCATTGTTAAGATGTCTTTAAAGTGACATTTATATAGTACATGCAAATTGACAGCAAAGTGTATTTTAGTTTCAAATTTTAGACCCTATGATTTTTATATATTCCCGACTATTTCTTAGTTCTCATGAACACTGGTCTAGTTCCCAGAATGAGTACTTTGCTGATAACCTTACAGTGGTTTGCAAAGTAATTTATTAGCATTTAGACTTGAAGTAAATTCTACCACATTAAATTTTAAATGGCTTTAATTTATACTTTCGGTGTACAGATGATTAAAGGAGTTTATGACATCTAACGTAGAAAAAAACCAACCCATGTTTCTTGATGAGCTGTAGTACTTTTCTTTTCCAACTAGGTTAAAATATAGAATTATTTCCTAAAACATTGAGAACTGGAATGCATAACCAGAAATAAGACTGTTGAGAGACAGAAGGTAGTTGGGCAAGATGGTAAATTTGTAAAGGCTGTGATTGGAATAACAAAGTAGTGAGTAGTTCTCTTCTGTCATAAGCCAGCCGAAATTTTAGTTTTTCCTCAAAATTATAAGAAAGGGAAAACTTCATATGCTAGAGTCTTGAGATGCATTTTACAGGTAATGAAACAGGCACCAAGGTATAAATTGTCTTTAATTCATCCAATTACGAGGCTATAAGACTAGAACTGGTTTGTCTAGAACAAAATATGTCTGTGCTTTCAGCGGTTGACTGTCATGCTTTCCAGTCAGTAGCTAAGTACTCAAAGTGTAGACTGGGTAAAAACGTCAGCCTTCATTCTAGTAGGTGTCCTCTTAGATTATCTCCATCTTCTCTACAACTAACAGCTATTTAAGAGTAGCAGATAAATACTTTGTGGTCCTATCAGTCAAGCTCTTATTCTCAGAGTAGATGGTTGATTGGGGGACTTTAAAAAGTAATGACCCCGGCCGGGCACGGTGGCACACACCTGTAATCCCAGCACTTTGGGAGGCGGAGCCAGGTGGATCACGAGGTCAGGAGATCGAGACCATCCTGGCTAACACGGTGAAACCCGTCTCTACTAAAAATACAAAAAATTAGCCGGGCGTGGTGGCAGGTGCCTGTAGTCCCGGCTACTCGGGAGGCTGAGGCAGGAGAATGGCGTGAACCCAGGAGGCAGAGCTTGCAGTGAGCCGAGTTGGCACCACTGCACTCCAGCCTGGGCGACAGAGTGAGACTCGTCTCAAAAAAAAAAAAGTAATCACCCCAAGCTTATTTATGGTTGAGTCTATAAGAGAATAGAGACGTTTTTGTTTTCTTATGTGGAAACTCAGTAACATTACTCCTTGAACTTAATCTGGGTGTAAGGATTCTGAGAAGAGAAAGTTTTACAGACAGGTTATGTGAAAAGAGTGAGGAAGAGTCAGTTCTCTGAATTATCTTGAATAGTTTGCATGTAATGTGAAGATCAGTCAGTTATCTGATTTTTCTTTTCACTCTGCTCCTCTTAACAGATTGTTTGTTGACACAAGTGTTTACTAACACTGGACCAGATAATAATTTGGATGTTGTTATCTCCCTCCTGGCCTTTGGTGTGTACCCCAATGTGTGCTATCATAAGGAAAAGAGGAAGATTCTCACCACTGAAGGGCGTAATGCACTTATCCACAAATCATCTGTTAATTGTCCTTTTAGTAGCCAAGACATGAAGTACCCATCTCCCTTCTTTGTATTTGGTGAAAAGGTAAGAAAAGACTGGAAAAGTTTACATTGAAAGTTGAAATTGTCTTTATAATCAATTAGGAACATGAATTTTGATTTTCAAAGCACAGTGTATAGTGGTATTTGGAAGTTGGAATGTCAACCATTTTGTATTGTCTCTTTCTCCATTTGCAGATTCGAACTCGAGCCATCTCTGCTAAAGGCATGACTTTAGTCACCCCCCTGCAGTTGCTTCTCTTTGCCTCCAAGAAAGTCCAATCTGATGGGCAGATTGTGCTTGTAGATGACTGGTATGGATTTTCAGATGTGAACTCCAAACTGAATTCTTAGAATTACAATATGATGGAAATCAGCTGCTAATCTAACTTAATTATATACTAATTATAACTTAAATATATACTAATTATATCTAACTTAATTATATGCTATATACTTAATCTTAAATTGATACCAGTAGAAGCAAATGCATTAGGAATTTGAGCCATGTCTACCACTAGGCACACTACCACTATGGAATCAGATTAAGTGAAGCTTGAGTACCCTTTCATATACTCTGTATATTGATTCAAAACTAGTGGTAAGCACTGGGCAAAAATGGAATAGAGCTTAATGGACAGCCAGTAGGCTTAGCCACCATATTCTTGAAAACCTAGAAAATGCCAGCATTCTGGGTCTCTTAAATTCATTATTTTAAAGTCTGGATGATCTGGCTGGGTGCGGCACATCACTTGGGCTCAGGAAGTTCAAGATCAGCCTGGACAACATGGTGAAACCTGTCTCTACGAAAAATACAAAAAAATTAGCCCTGTGTGGTAGCGCACACCTGTAGTCCCAGCTATTCTGGAGGCTGAGGCAGGAGAATCACTTGAACCTGGGAGTTGGAGGTTGCAATGAGCTATCACGCCACTGCACTCCAGCCAGGGCAACAGAGGAAGACTCTGTCTCAAAAATAAATAAAGTCTGAATGATCCATATTGCTGGACTTTGTTTTTTGTTTATTATATATTGCATATATTTTTATTATAGTTTATTTGGCTTGATAGGCTTTTTGGCTTAAGACTCCTGCTCATAGCTAGCAGTGAATTTTAAGAAGCTATTGCTGATTATTACTACTCTTCATATCTGTGTTTGCCTAAGTTTGGGGCCATTATAAGTAGGTTTTTTTTTTTTTTTCAATATTAATGCTTAAGAAGTTAAATTTATTCTATAACGTGCCATGTGTGAAGTTGAGAGATAATGGTCTTTTTCTACATATACTCCCTCTCTTATTTTTAATGTATTTCGCCACTTTAGGATTAAACTGCAAATATCTCATGAAGCTGCTGCCTGTATCACTGGTCTCCGGGCAGCCATGGAGGCTCTGGTTGTTGAAGTAACCAAACAACCTGCTATCATCAGCCAGTTGGACCCCGTAAATGAACGTATGCTGAACATGATCCGTCAGATCTCTAGACCCTCAGCTGCTGGTATCAACCTTATGATTGGCAGTACACGGTGAGTACAATATTAACTTCTTACTGAACCAAGTAGAGGGGAGAGATCTTACCTAGTAGGCCTAGAATTCCTAAAGTTAGTGATAGAAGCCCTATCACTTAAGTAAAATTCTAGATATAGATAGAGCTATAGATAGTTTAGTTGCGGCTAACACACTCAGAACAAAGAATGTCATTTACTTTTTTGTTAGTAATTGGTCTACTGCATCAGTGCATGTTGGTAGTGTTAGAAAAGGATCTTACAAATACACATTCATAGTTCAGAGTGGGTCACATGACAGGGAAGTGACACAGCCCAGATAGCCCTTTTTCCATGGTACTGTTTTGGCATCTCTAAAGAAAAATATTGATGAGATGTTAAATTGCTTCTTTATCAAATGTATATGTGTTTTTGTTTATCTTAAACAACTAGAGCATGGATATCTTAAAGAAATGAGAAATTTATCTTAATTCTTAAAATTTTTATTTGCTTCAGGTTTTCAAATTTTTTTTCTTTGCCCACTAATTTTTATTTACAAATACTTGATACTTACCAAAAAGGCAGAAGAATGATACAGTGTATAGCCATATAGTCTTTATTTAGGTTCACTAATTTTCAGTGTTTTGTACATTTGCTTAATATTTGTGATGAAGTAGCAGGCATTGCCACATTTTACGTCAGTACACTTCATGTCTTTTAAGAACATGGCCACAATACCACAATCACACCCCAAAACCTTAAGTGTTTTAGTAATACTATAATATACTAATGTACTAAAATTCTTCCAGTTATCCAAAAATGACCTCTAATTCCTCATCAAAAATGATGTGTTGGCATTTGGTCTATCTGTAAGATGGGTTGATTGTTATCCTCATCCTCTTTAATATAAACAAGGAAACTGGGCACAGATAAGACCCAAGGTCATACAGCTAATAACTGATAGAACCAGGTTCAAACCCAGGCAACATGGCTCCTGAAACAGTGCTCTTACTATGCTATTCTGTGGCCCTCCCAGGTGGTTAAATGCATAGAATAATTCAATAAGCGTCATAGGCAGATAACAAATGAAGTATTCATGGGTGTTTAGGAGAAGAGAGATTATTTTTGGTAGGACGGCTGGTAAGCAAAGAGCCTCTGTGTATATAATCTGTTTCTAAGAAGGATAATAGTCCGGAAACTAGAAAGAAAGGGATGCATGCAAGAGAGTTTAGGATGTATGAGTATGTGGTGGCCTAAATTACAGTAGTAGATAGAATTGCAATGGGGAGATGTGACTGGATTAGACAGATTTGTGGTAGAATCAATAGGAATTCGTGATGGACTAAAATGGAATAGTGCAATGAAAGAAGGAAGACAGATTACAGTCATTTATTTTTTATTTTATTTTTATTTTATTTATTTATTTATTTTTTTTTGAGAGGCAGTTTTGCTCTGTTGCCCAGGCTGGAGTGCAGTGGTGCCATCTTGGCTCACTGCAACCTCTGCCTTCCGGGTTCAAGCGATCCTCCTGCCTCAAACCCCGGAGCAGCTGGGATTACAGGCACACACTGCCACACCCAGCTAATTTTTGTATTTTTAGTAGAAACAGGGTTTTGCCATGTTGCCCAGGCTAGTTCTAACTCCTGACCTCAGGTGATCCACCCACCTCAGCCTCCCAAAGTGCTGGGATTACAAACCTGAACCACTGCACCCAGCCACACAGCCATATTTCTGACTTAGCTGCTGAATTGGTAGTGTTATTCTCGAAGAAAAGCTGCACAGGAGTAATAAGCAGATTGGGGATATGTTTAATTGAAGTTGTTGACGGTCCATCTCGATTTCTGCAATTTTTCATTAGCTTTATTTTCCTTATTTGCCACATGAAACAGATTTAGGCATTACCAAGGACATTTTTCAAAATCATATTTCAGAATTATTGCAGGAAAACATTTGGTTATAAAGACCAAATAGTTTATTGGCAGCTCCAGGAACCCTCTCCTAATGCTTGCCTTCTTGGAAACACTATTGTTATTGAACTGAGTAAGAGGACTGTCTTAAAGTTCTGATGACATACTGCCAAAATTCAAAACCTTTGAGATCGAACCAGAAAGAACTTCAGAAAAACAGATGGATACAATTGATAACTGTTTGAGAATAGCAGATCAATTTTATTTCAATTTCTATTTGTGCATTTGGCTTCATTCCCTTTATGTATTAAATTTTCAAATATAACTAAATGTGTACATTTGGTGAGTCGTTGGGAAATAATAAGAATGCTTTGCTAAAGTGATGGTTTTGTGCTTTTCCTAGGTATGGAGATGGTCCACGTCCTCCCAAGATGGCCCGATATGACAATGGAAGTGGATATAGAAGGGGAGGTTCTAGTTACAGTGGTGGAGGCTATGGCAGTGGCTATAGCAGTGGAGGCTATGGTAGCGGAGGCTATGGTGGCAGTGCCAACTCCTTTCGGGCAGGATATGGTGGTGTTGGTGGAGGCTATAGAGGAGTTTCCCGAGGTGGCTTTAGAGGCAACTCTGGAGGAGACTACAGAGGGCCTAGTGGAGGCTACAGAGGATCTGGGGGATTCCAGCGAGGAGGTGGTAGGGGGGCCTATGGAACTGGCTACTTTGGACAGGGAAGAGGAGGTGGCGGCTATTAAAACTTGGTTATGTCAGTTCCTGTGTGTAGACAGTAAGGAAAAAAAGGCATGCTATGTGTTACGTGTTTCTTCCAGTATGTTTATTTGCCACCAAAAAGTAAATGCATTTTCACCCATTCTGTGGTTCATTGTAGTTTAAGGAAACCAAGCATATAGATGCATTAGTGATTTTGTTTATATTATGTAAAATATAACGATCTCTTAAAAATACCACAGTTTGTATTTTTTCTTTAAGGAGTAAAGATTTGCCTTTAAATAACTTGGTATTTTCCTGGCTTTCGTTTAATACAATAGAAAATAAAGTATTACACCGAATACTTGCCGTGTAGTTTGTTTGTTGACCTCATATGTTAGAAAATTTTACAATGCCAGTTACATCTGTTCATTTTAAATGTCAGAGAAGTTGTACCCTGTTTCAAAAGTATACTAAGTGATACTACTTGTAATAGAATAAATCACCTTGGAATTGAATTGTTACCTTTTGAAATAAATACTGGCAAGTGCACAAGCCACATAAACCTGAATAAAACTTTTGACCTAGGGCTGAACATTTGGCTTCCTCCCATATTCTGTCTTTGAATAAGACCAAGGCCAGCATTTTCTTTTCTAAGTTAGTTTCCACAATGACAATTAAAAGCAATATAATCAATCCATAGAACTCTTGAATAAAAGGTAAATGAAGCTTCACTGATGTGACACATTTACCTACCTTACTGTGTTGCAAAAGGTTTTTGTCAAGCTACTTTGTTTTAATAGAGATGTTCATACATTTATAGCACTTTACAGTTTCCAGTGAATTCTCAGATTTCTCATTTGAGCAAGATACAGTGGAGAGGGCAAAGGTACTGGATTACACAGAACTGGGTTTGTCTTAATTCTGTTCTCAACCATGTGGATGATCTTGGGCATATTTTTGTCTTGGTTTCCTTTTCAAAGTCTTTTATCCTGCATATATGTTTTAGATCACCTTCAGCAATTATTGTTAAGCTGATGGCACCTATCTGCAGACTCACAAGTCTATCTCCAACCGAGATTTCCTTTCTGAGCCATGTAAACAACTGCACACTGAACATGCGTCTCTGCTTAAATATCCCACAGAAAAAAATCTCAGTGCTTTCCAAACTGACCTCTTTCCCCTCCCAACCTACCTTATGTCCTGACAGTACTGTGTTCTCTGCTCTGCTCTTTGGAGTTTCAGCTGCTTAATTGCTTAAGCCACCACCGCTGGTCAGCTCAAAACATCTTTCAATATACTTTTATAGATCAGTTGCCTCTGTTGTATTCAGTCTTAGTTTGGACATACAGTGCCACAGCAACTTAACTGATCCTGCCTACAGGCTTGCCTCAATCTGATCTCCACTACAGCTACAGTAAACATTCCCAAACAAATCTAGTTTCATACCCCCTCTCCTGACTTAAACCAATGGTTCTTAACTGCCGTCAGGGTAGAGGCTAAACTCCCTTCTTAGCTGCTCACTCCGGCTCTACCTTCATTTCTGCGGTACAGCTGTAGCTAGCCAAACTAGCACCATCGATGGATCATGAGCTTTCTCTCCCTTTGCAAGTTGTGAAAACTCCCATAAAAGGTATAAAATCAATAATAGTTCATTTGAATGGTACTCATCCCTCCAACAAATTCAAGTAGAAATGTAAATTGAAAAATGGCCAAAAGTTGTCAAAGTGCATTCTCTAAAGGTTGAAAGAAGCACTAAGGCACAGTTCTAATGTTACCATATTCAGCTAAAGACCTGAGGAGCTCCATATGTAGCTCCCCCCTGTCTTGTGCCCCACGTATTCCAGGTGTCCTCCCTAAACTCCAGTTTGTCTCTTAACTGCAGTGCTCTGCTTGGTACTTTCTCCCTCTGCCATGACCCAGAAAGTGCTTCCACATAGCCATGGACTTGTCTTATTTGTTTTCCTTCTTGGGGGATCACAGTTCTGCATTGCCTGTTACCTAATGTCTGAAAGCAGCTGTTTAAGTAGTTGCTTACATGGGAGGAAAAGTTCAGTGCCATTTGCGCTTGTCATAGCTGTAAGTGGGAATCCACTTCAGTTACCAAAGAATCCATTATAAGGTCCAGAAATCATTCCTTTTCTTAGATGAGACTTAGCAGAAGGCTATATATTTTGTGACATTAATACCTTGAGGCATCAACCACTGTTTAATTTCTTTTTTGAGGCAGGGTCACCCAGGCTGGAGTGTAGTGGCACAATCTCAGCTCACTTGCAACCTCTACCTCCCAGGCTCAAGCAATCTTCCCACCTCAATCTCCTAAGCAGTGGATAACTGGGACCACAGGCCCCTGCCACCAACACACCCAGCTAATTTTTGTATTTTTTGTAGAAACGGGTTTTCACCTGCCCAGGCTGATCTTGAACTCTTGACCTCAGGCAATTCACCCGCCTCGGCCTCCCAAAGTGCTGGGATTACAGGCATGAGCCACCACAGCTGGCCTTCATTTCCTTTCTTAGCCATCCCTACCTTTTGCTTAGAACAAAGACAATAGTTAAAGAATGTCACAGCAAGTGTGCAATGACTGAAAGTTCTTCCAAAATGAGAGCTTGAATACACACCGTTCCCATTCAGGAAATGGGAGAGAATTCGAGGAAAAAATAATGTAGAAAGGTTTCTGCTTACCACCCATTCTCTCACAGCACATATCTGCTGGGGTTTGGGGTAATAGAGTTGGCAGTGACAATTGAGTCCGCCCTTCTAGAAGTTCAGACAGGAAAGAGTGGCCTGATTTGCACGTGTTTGGTCCGTGGTTGACAGCTTGAAAGTTAACTGGAAGAAAAAGCTGATGTGCCAATTTCAGGAAGCCATGCTGCAGACCTCCGTGTGTTAACAGAATGTGTAGGTACAGTGTCCTGAAGTAAGCAGCTACAATTTGGTGGGATCTGCTGTGCTGTGAAGCTACACTCCAGACCCTCTGAACGTCACCGATGCCATAGGAACAGATCAGAATATGAATAGTTGTGCCAACTTAGGGGTCAGCCCAGACGACAAGAAAGAAGACATCAACTTTAGCCAAGCATGTATTTGAATACCAATTTCCCTCTTTCTGAATCTGGAAACAGAATTGGGACAGGAGGATAGTAAAGAAAACCAAAAATGGAATTTCTAATTTGGAACTGATGTGAATTTTGGTTTTGACTGGGAAAACGGCTCCTGAATTCTACTGTATTTATCAGAAAGACTTAGACTTGAATTACTGTCCAGAAGACAAAAAGGAAAGTTTTTTAAAGTTGTATTTGTGTAACTTTCATATTTGCAGACTGTTTTATTACATGTAGCATAAAATATTTCTGGACCATGTGGGGAAAATTTAATATTGAATCTCAAAGTTAACTGAGGTTACCTGAATTTCTGAGACTATTTTAGTGATAATTTAGCTTCTAAGAAAAGATGTTGAGGAGAGGTGGAGCAAGATGGCTCAATAGAACCCTCCAGTGATCATCTCCCCGCAAGAACACCAAACTGAAAACTATCCACACAAAAAACCTTTGTAAGAACCAAAAATCAGGTGAGCGATCACAGTACCTGGAAAGAGGTATATTGAGGAAAGAGGCATGGAAGAAGGTAGGAAAGACAGTCTTGACTGGCCTACATCACCCCTTCTCTAAAGACAGTCTTGACTGGCCTACATCACCCCTTCTCTATGCCCTGGCAGCGGCCACATGGCTCAGACAGAATCTGTGTGCCTGGTAGTGGGGGAACAGATTCTGAGACTGCGTTGGAACTCAGTGCTACTCTATCACAGCGCAAAGAAGAATTTAGCCCACGCCCATGGAGGAAACATTTATACCTAGCCAGAGATAGCTAGGTATATTGATGCCTAGACACCTAGATATTTATAGCCAGAGATGAATTGTGCTTCCCAGTGGCTGGAACCTGACTTCTGGCAAGCCCTGCCACTGCAGACAAAAGTGCTCTGGGGTCCTAAATGAAAGGCAGTCTAGGCCACAAGGACTGCAATTCCTGGACAAGTCCTGGTGCTGTGCTGGGCTCTGAGCCAGTTCACTTCAGGTACACACAACCTAGTTTGAGACACCAGCTGGGGCAGCCAATGGAGTGTTTACGTCACCCCTCCCCCAAAACCAGAAAGCACAGCTTGCAGCTTCTAGAAAGACTCCCTCCTTCAGCTGAAGAATGGTTCAACATACGCAAATCAACCAATGTGATACATCATATCAATGGGATGAAGGACAAAAAACATGA
This sequence comes from Pongo abelii, assembly GCF_028885655.2. Taxonomy (NCBI): domain Eukaryota; kingdom Metazoa; phylum Chordata; class Mammalia; order Primates; family Hominidae; genus Pongo; species Pongo abelii. Next base: position 66,951,666 of record NC_071985.2, on the reverse strand, counting down.
TAATTTCCATTAATGCTGAAAAAGCATTTGTTAAAATTCAACCATCCTGTGGGGTGGGGGAGGGGGGAGGGATAGCATTAGGAGATATACCTAATGTAAATGACTAGTTAATGGGTGCAGCACACCAACATGGCACATGTATACATATGTAACAAACCTGCACGTTGTGCACATGTACCCTAGCACTTAAAGTATAATAAAAAAAAGAACATCCCTTCATGATTTAAATAAAACCCTCAAAAAACTGGGTATAGAAGGACATACCTCAATACAATAAAATCCATATATGACAGACCCACAGCTAGTATCATACTGAATGGGAAAGGACTTTCCTCTAAGATCTAGAACAAGACAAGGATGCCACTTTCACCATTGTTATTCAACATAACTGGAAGTCCTAGCTAGAGCAATCAGGCAAGAGAAAGAAAGGGCATCCAAATTGGAAAGGAAAAAGTCAAATTATCCTTGTTTGCAGATGATATGATCTTATATTTGGAAAAACCTCAAGACTCCAGCAAAAAAACTACTGGAACTGATAAATTTGGTAAAGTTGCAGGATACAAACAGACATACAAAAATCAATAGCATTTTTTGCCAGCAACAAACAATCTGAAAAAGAAATCAAGAAAGTAAGTCAATTTACAATAGCTACAAATAAAATAAAATATCTAAGAATAAACTTCACTGAAGACGTGAACGATCTCTACAATAAAAACTATAAAACATTGATGCAAGAAATTGAAGAGGACACCAAAAAATGGAAAAATATTCCTGTTCTGTTTGGAAGAACTGATATTGTTAAAATGGTCATACTACCCAAAGCAATCTACAGATTGAATGCATTCTCTATCAAAATACCAATGACATTCTTCACAGAAATAGCGAAAATAATTCTAAAATTTAAATGGAACCACTAAAGACCCAGAATAGCCAAAGCCATCCTGAGCCTAAAGAACAAAACTGGAGAAATCACATTACCTGACTTCAAATTATACTGCAGAACTATAGGAACCAAAACAACATGGTACTGTTAGCAGCAGAACATACCTGAGTCACACAGCACCAAAGTATGTTACTGGCGATGAATTCATATGAGTCTGCAACAACCTCATTTCTTGCCTCCTCAGAGGAAAGAATTTGAGGGGCATAAGGCAGAAGGAGAGACTGAGGCAAGTTTTAGAGCAAGAGCGAAAGTTTTATTAAGAAGTCTTATAACAAGGGCCAGGCCCGGTGGCTCACGCCTGTAATCCCAACACTTTAGGAGGCTCAGGCAGGTAGATCACCTGAGGTCAGGAATTTGAGACCAGCCTGGCCAACATGATGAAACCCCATCTCTACTAAAAATACAACAATTAAGGCCAGGAGTGGTGGCTCATGCCTGTAATCCCAACACTTTGAGAGGCTGAGGTGGGCGGATCACCTGAGGTCAGGAGTTCGAGACCAGCCTGACCAGCATGGAGAAACTCCGTCTCTACTAAAAATACAAAGTTAGCCGGGTGTGGTGGTGCACGCCTGTAATCGCAGCTACTCAGAAAGGCTAAGGCAGGAGAATCGCTTGAACCCGGGAGGCAGAGGTTGCAGTGAGCTGAGATTGTGTCATTGCACTCCAGCCTGGGCAACGAGCAAAACTCCGTCTCAAAAAAAAACAAAAAAAACAAAAAATTAGCCAGACGTGGTGGAGGGCACTTGTAGTCCCAGCTACTCAGGAGGCTGAGGCAGGAGAATCGCTTGAACCCAGGAGGCAGAGATTGCAGAGAGCCGAGATCATGCCATTGCACTCCAGCCTGGGTGACAGAGTGAGACTCTGTCTCCCAAAAAATAAATAAATAAATAAAAGTTTTATAACAGGAATAAAAGGAAGGAAAGTACACTTGGAAGAGGGCCAAGTAGGTGACTCAAGAGGCAAGTGTGCGGCTTGACCTTTTGACTTGGGGTTTTATACATTGGCATACTTCTGGGGTTTTGTGTTACTTCTTCCCGCTTGCCAAACTCCTGAGCTCTTATCAGGAAGCTGCTGATCACCAGTTTCAGGTGTTTTCTATTTATTAGAATAGACTGCCTTTCCTTGGCACTGGCTGTGACCAATTATTAGTTTAGAGAGACAGTTGACCACCTGACCATCACCTGATGGTTGCCTGACACTCCTGGTGTATCGTGGGGGGTGGGGGGAGGGGCGGAGCGCTCTTCTGCCCCACTCATACCCAACTAGCTACCCACTGTAACATTACTTGCATAAAAACAGGCACATAGACTCATGGAACAGAATAGAGAAATTAAAACAGTTGAACTCATGGAGATAAAGTAATGGTTACCAAAGGCTGGCAAGGGTAGTGGTGGTGGTAGGAAAGTGGGGATGATTAATGGGTACACAAATATTGTTAGATTGAATGAATAAGATTTAGAATTTGGTAGCACAACAGGGCAACTACAGGCAACAATAATTTACTGTACATTTAAAGAAAACTAAAAGTGTCCTAGCCAGAGCATCAGACAAGAGAAAGGGCATCTGAGTCGGTAGAGAGGAAGTCAAACTGTCACTGTCAGTGATGTGATCACATACCTAGAAAACCCTAGGTATGCAGTAAGACTCATCCTAAAAGCTCCTAGATCTGAAAAATGAGCTCAGTAAAGTTTCAAGATAGAAAATCAATGTACGCAAATCAGTAGCACTGCTATAAACCGACAACAACTCAGTTGAGACTCAAATCAAGAACTCAATCACTTTTACAACAGCTGCAAAAATAAAATACTTAGGAATATACCTAACCAAGGAGGTGAAAGATCTCTTCAAGGAAGACTACCAAACACTGCTGAAAGAAATCATCGATGACAGAACGAAATGGAAACATATCCCATGCTCATGGATGGGTAGAATTAATATTGTGAAAATGACCATACTGCCAAAAGCAATCTATAGATTTAGTGCAATTCCCATCAAAATACTATCATCATTCTTCACAGAACTAGAAAAAACAATCCTAAAATTCATATGGACCCAAAAAAGAGCCGGCACAGCCAAAGCAAGACTAAGCGAAAAGAACAAATCTAGAGGCATCATATTACCTGACTCAAACTATACTACAAGGCTATAGTTACCAAAACAGCATGGTACTGGTATAAAAAAAGGCATGTAGACCAGTGGAACAGAATACCCAGAAATAAAGCCAAATATTTACAGCCAACTGATCTTTGACAAAGCAAACAGAAACATAAAGTGAGGAAAGGACACTGCATTCAACAAATGGTGCTGGGATAATTGGCAAGCCACATGTAGAAGAATGAAACTGGATCCTCATCTCTCACCTTATATAAAAATCAACTCAAGATGGATCAAAGACTTAAATCTAAGACCTGAGGCCATAAAAATTCTAAAAGATAACATCGGAAAAACTCTTCTAGACATTGGCTTAGGAAAGAGTTCATGACCAAGAACCCAAAAACAAATGCAACAAAAACAAAAATAGATGGGACCTAATTAAACTAAAAAACTTCTGCACAGCAGAAGAAATAATCAGCTTAGTAAACAGACAGTCCACAGAGTGGGAGAAAATATTTGCAAACTATGCATCCAACAAAGGTCTAATATCCAGAACTCAAATCAGCAAGAAAAAAAAAAATCAAAAAGTGGGCTAAGGACATGAATAGACAATTCTCAAAAGAAGTTATACAGGCCGGGTACAGTGGCTCATGCCTGTAATCCCAGCACTTTGGGAGGGTGAGGTGGGTGGATCGCCTGAGGTTAGGAGTTCAAGACCAGCCTGGCCAACATGGTGAAACCCCATCTCTACTAAAAATACAAAAACTAGCTAGGTGTGGTTGTTGTGCATCTATTATCCCAGCTACTCGGGGGACTGAGGCAGGAGAATGGCTTGAACATGGGAGGCGGAGGTTGCAGTGAGCCGAGATCACACCACTGTACTCCAGCCTGGGCAATAGAGTGAGACTCCATCTCAAAAATAAAAACTAATAAAATAATAAAAATTTTAAAATTAAAAAGATATACAAATGGCCAAGAAACATATGAAAAATGCTCAACATCACTAATTATCAGGGAAATGCAAATTAAGACCACAATGAGATACCACCTTACTCCTACATGAATGGCCATAATTTAAAAATCAAAAAACAATAGATATTTGTATGGATGTGGTGAAAAGGGAACACTTTTACACTGCTGGTGGGAATGTAAACTAGTACAACTACTATGGAAAACAGTATAGAGATTTCTTAACTAAAAGTAGATCTACCATTTGATCTAGCAATCCCACTACTGGGTAGCTCCCCAGAGGAAAAGAAATCATTATATGTAAAAGACACTTGCACACGTATGTTTATTGCAGCACAATTCACAACCACAAAAATACAGGACCAGCCTAAATGCCCATCAACCAAGTGGATAAAGAAAATGTAGTATATACATACTATGAAATACTACTCAGCCATAAAAAGGAATGAAATAATTGCATTTGCAGCAACCTGGATGGAATTGGAGACCATTATTCTATGTAAAGTAACTCAGGAATGGAAAAACCAAATATTGTATGTTCTCACTTATAAGTGGGAGCTAAGCTATGAGGACACAAAGGTGTAAGAGTGATATAGTGGACTTTGGGGACTCGGGAGAAGGGTAGGAGGGAGTGAGGGATAAAAGACTACACATTGGATACAATGTACACTGCTCAGGTGTTGGGTGCACCAAAATCTCAGAAACCACAACTAAAGAACTTATTCATGTAACCAAACACCACCTGCTCCCCAAAAACGATTGAAATAAAATTTTTTAAAAAGATAAATAAAAGTGTATAATTGGATTGTTTGTAACAAAAAGAAAGAATAAATGCTTGAGGTGATGTGTGCCCCATTTATTGTGTGTGGTTATTACTCATTGCATGCCTGTATCAAATTATCTCATGTACCTCATAACTATATACACCTACTATGTATACACAAAATTAAAGATTAAAAAAATAAATTTTAAGACATAAAAAAAAGATGTAAAAAGAATCTTTACTTCCTGGGAACTGACTAGAGTTGCCAAATGTCTCAATTGGCCCAGGACTATCTGTTTTCCTAAGACAGAAGAAGCGCTAAAACTGGGAAAGTCCTGGGCAAACTGGGATGAATTGGTCACCCTAGGATTTATCTTAAATGGAAGCACTTTTAGGAATTTTCAAACTTTGAAATTCCATATTTCTTTCATACCTAGAAATAAATTTAAGATAAAGGTAACAAAGCAGTTGGCTATATAATCAAATGTTTAATGTTTCTCATCTTAACAGGCATAACTGTAAAACATTTTTCATGCTAACATGTAAAAATAACCAATAAATACATTATTTTACAGTTTTACATTTTTGTATTAATATACATTATATGTACATTATAATATATCTCTCTATTATATAATAAGTAATCTCACATCTCAAGATTTTTTTTTTTTTTTGAGACAGAGTCTCACTCTGTCACCAGGCTGGAGTGCAATGGCACCATCTCGGCTTACTGCAATCTCTATCTCTCCCAGGTTCAAGCAATTCTCCTGCCTCAGCCTCCCAAGTAGCTGGGATTATAGGCACACGCCACCATACCCAGCTAATTTTTGTATTTTTAATAGAGACGGGGTTTCACCATGTTGGCCAGGATGGTCTCGATCTCCTGACCTGCTGATCTGCCCACCTCAGCCTCCAAAAGTGCTGAGATTACAGGCGTGAGCCACCGCGCCAGGCCAAGAATCTTATTTTTTTTAAATATATGTATTTAAATATACATAATATATAAGAATATATACATATTTAAATATTTAAGAATATGTACATATTTAAATATTTAAGAATAAGTATATATATTACACTATATATTATTTATATATTTAACTATATAGTTTATAGATTATATTATCTAGTATGTAATCATATATAGTTCTTATATATGATTATTAACTTTTAACATATAAAAATATATATTTTAAAAGTTAAGAATCATATATATATAATTATATATATATAATTAAGAATCTTGAGATGTGAGATTACCCTGGATCATCCAGGCAGGGTCAACCTAATCATAAAAGTCCTTAAAAGTGGAAGAGGGAGGTAGAAGAAGGAGTCAGGGAGATGAGACAAAAGAATAGACAAGAGACTCAGAGGAGAGACACTCGATCCACCGTTGCTTTGAAAATGGAGGCCATGAGCCAAGGAATGAAATCAGCCACCAGAAACTCAGCTGTCAACCGTCAAGGAAACAGGGAGCTGAATCCTACAACTACAAGGAACTGAATTCTGTCAACACCCAAATGAACAAGGAGACAGATCCTTCCCTAGAGCATCCAAAAAGGAATGCAGGCCTGTCAACACTTTGATTTTGGCCCAGGGAGACCCATGTCAGATTTTTGACCTACAGAACTGTAAGATTATAAATCTGTGTTAAGCCGCTAAGTTTGTGGTAACTTACTATGACTGCAATGGAAAACTAATACAATATATAAATTCAGTCTTTCATTTATTAAGGTATAGGAGGAAAAGTAGGGATGGAAAGGTAGAAGAGGAAAAAAGTTAATTTTATGAAATATCAAAATTCTTAGAAAATCTTAAAAATGCTTTATGCATGTTTTAGAATCATGAAACGAAAAAACAGCATCACTATATTCTGTAGTTGGCCTGGGAAAAGACAAATAGGTTAGAAACCAGTGGCAGCAACAGAAGGGAGGTAGATGGCCAGAGTAAGAAGTTTATTTACACAAGGCTACTGCTTTTATTGTATACCTTCAAAGATATTAGTTTGCCCATTACCTATTCTTTCTGAAGGCAAAAACTGAGAAAGGTAGGGGAAGAGGATGGAAAAGGAAAATCCCCACCCTTAACACTCACTACATTCATTATAGAAAGATGTTTCTTATTAAGGCCCCCAAGGACAATCCTGGAATTATTTTAACAAGTCTTTGTGTACACAGACTACGTATAATCAAAATCTATGGAACTGCCTATAGGTTTTCTTCTTTTAAAAAAGTGCTGTTGGGCCGGGCGCGGTGGCTCACACCTGTAATCCCAGCACTTTGGGAGGCCGAGACGGGCGGATCACGAGGTCAGGAGATCGAGACCATCCTGGCTAACACGGTGAAACCCAGTCTCTACTAAAAATACAAAAAAAAAAAAAAAAAAAAAAAAATTAGCCGGGTGTGGTGGCAGGCGCCTGTAGTCCCAGCTATTCGGGAGGCTGAGGCAGGAGAATGGCGTGAACCTGGGAGGCGGAGCTTACAGTGAGCTGAGATCGCCCCACTGCACTCCGGGCTGAGTGATAGAGCCAGACTTCATCTCACAAAAAAAAAAAAAAAAAAAAAAAGATCAACTCTCAGCCTCAAGAGATTGTTTATGGCAATTCAGCGTAACCTTTGTTAGGTTACAGATAACATGAAGTAAAAGTCAAAAGTTTTAAGTATTTAAGCCTGAGTGCTTAAATTTCTTTTTATATTCTTAAGTCAACATAAGCTCTGCTTTGGGAAAAGACCATTCGTTGTTTCTTAGAAAATCAACTCTCTATTTTAGAGGCCACATGACCATCCAATGTAAAGATTATATTTCTCATTTGCAGCTAAGTGTAGCCACATAATAACATTCTAGGTAGAAGCATGAAAGTCCAAATAATGTGTGCAGCTTTGAAGAAAGGTTCTTTCCCTTCTGCTTGGCTGAAAACCAGGCATGAAAGCTTGATTACCAATTGCTGTCTTAGATTGTATGGTGATTTTTCATGGAAATCTTACAATCGTGAAACAATGTAGAAGAAACCTGAATTTCTGACAACGCAAAACACCTACCTACCTACATACCTACCTACCAGCCCTATGCTGAGTTCCCACAAGGAACATCTATTAGCCCTCTACTCTGCACTTCTTGACTATGAGAGAGAAATACATTTCTGTATTGTTTACCTCTCTTATTTTGGATTTCCTTGTTTCTTGCTGTTGAATCTATCCTATTTTTTTCTTTTTTTCACTTTTTTCTTCTAAAATGTATGCCTACAAGAATGAGCTTAAAGAACCTATCTTATTTTAATATATGACATATTATCTTATTCTGGTTATTGTGAATTAGTGATAAATTAAATTTTGTCTCTTGTCTACATAGAACACCTAATGCTTTTTATTGGAGGAGTATTAGAAAACAATATTTAAAACCATATTTGTTTCTGGATTAAATAGTGATGACTGTACTGTATACTAAAAATATACTAATATCATTGAATTGTACGCTTTGTAATGTGTGAATTTTATGGCATGTGAATTATATCTTAATAAAGCTGTTATTTTAAAAATATGTAAAATGAATCATTCAGTGAAAGCATTATGATATTTAAATATTTTTTAATTAAGCTTTGAATTGAAACTACCATTTCAGTGGGATATGAGAATCATTTATTAAACAAATTTGTGAAATATAAAACTTTAACATCAATTCAGACACTTTAACTTGTGACTATTCTGATATCCCCCTTGACGTTTGCTTCTATCTTATTATTATTCATTTCCAGATTCAGATTTTGCATTACTTTGAAGAGCATTTTATCATCTTTTTTATCTCCTGAAGAAGCCCTTTTGTTGAGAGCTTCTTCTGCTACGATAAAAAACTGTTCCATTGGTTGAAGAATGCTTACTCCATAGCCTTTGTTGCTATAAATATGATTATTAGTCATCTTCAATTTGGGTGCTGGAAGAACCTATTAAATTATTTGAGGAAATTAGTTTTTCAATGATTTTATTTAAAAAAATGAAGTAATGAACATATAAAAATTAGCTTAGACTTTATTCTTGGATTAACAGACTTTTTAAAACAACCAAGACTCTCAATTTTGAACAAGTGTTAAGTAGTGTTTTCATGACACCAACTAACATAATATTAACTACAAAAAATATTTAATAAGAATTTTTTTTTTTTTGAGATGGAGTCTTGCTTTGTTGCCCAGGCTGGAGTGCAATGACACAGTCTTGGCTCACTACAACCTCCGCCTCCCGGTTCAAGTGATTCTCCTGCCTCAGCCACTCAAGTAGCTGGGACTACAGGCGCGTGCCATCACACCCGGCTAATTTTTATATTTTTAGTAGAGACAGGGTTTCAATATTTTGGCCAGGCTGGTCTCAAGCTCCTGACCTCGTGATCCACCCGCCTTGGCTTCCCAAAGAGCTGGAATTACACACGTGAGCCACCGCACCCAGCCAATAACAAAATATTAAATGAGCCAGGTGCGGTGGCTCATGCCCTGTAATCCCAGCTCTTAAGAAGGCAGAGGCAGAAGGATAGCTTGAGCCCAGGAGTTCAAGACCTGCCTGGGCAATATAGCAAGACCCTATTCTCCACAAAAAGAAAAAGAAAAAAAAAGTGTAAGAAAATATTAAATGAAGTTTTCAATTTACTTTTATCAGTTATTGATAAAAACAACTAATTCTGTATGGGGACACAACCCATGAAGCCGATCTCTTATAACATAATAAACATGAAAATAAGTAATTTCAAATAATATGTGATTTGGAGAAAATAAGGTAATGTGATAGCATGACTGGCTGGGGAGAGGTCACCACTTGAGTGTTCTTTACATTAAAGGCTTCTTTGAAGAGGGACAACCACATTCAGATACTAATAAGATCTATAGAAAGAGTGTTTCAGGTCAGGCATGGTGGCTCACACCTGTAATCCCAGCACTTTGGGAGGTAGAGGCGGGTGGATCACCTGAGGTTGGTAGTTCGAGACCAGCCTGACCAACATGGAGAAACCCCATCTCTACTAAAAATACAAAATTAGTTGGGCGTGGTGGCACATGCCTGTAATCCCAGCTACCTAGAAGGCTGAGGCAGGAAAATCGCTTGAACCTGGGAGGCAGACACTGCGGTGAGCTGAGATCGTGCCATTGCACTCCAGCCTGGGCAACAACAGCGAAACTCCATCTCAACAAAGAAAAAAAAGAGTGCTTCAGGTGAAGGTAACAGCCAGAACAAGTTTAATAATTTCTGGGAAAACAAACAAAGCCAGTGTGGCTCGAATATAATGTATAAGAGGAAGATTGGAAGGAGATTAAGCTGGAGAAAGCAGGGGCCAGATCTTGTCAGATTTTATAAAACATGTTTATCAAATTTTAATGTATGTATATATCATCTGGGGAGCTTGTTAAAGACCACATTTTGTTTAATAGGTCTGGCGTGAGGCTCAAAATTCTCCACTTCTAACAAACTACCAGGTGATGCCAATGCTGCTGGTCCATGGCTCACACTTTGAGTATCAGGAATATGATTCTTAAAGTGTGAGTTAAACCAGCAGTATCAGCATCACCTAGGAAATTACTAAAACAAATTCTCAGGCTTTACCCTAGACCTACTGAATCAGAAAGCAGAGTAGGCCTCTGCAAGAATGATTCTGATGCATGCTAACATTCAAGGACCACTGAAAAATTGAAAAATATTTAAGAACAGAAAAAATGTTTTAAGATAAATCAAAGATTTTAAAACTGCTCCCATTTACCATTTGTACCTTCTTTTCTTTTCTTTTATCTTTTTTTTTTTTTTTTTTTTTGAGACGGAGTCTCAATCTGTCACCCAGGCTGGAGTGCAGTGGTGCACTGCAACCTCCGCCTCTTGAGTTCAAGTGATTCTCCTGCCTCAGCCTACTGAATAGCTGGGACTACAGGCATATGCCACCACGGTTGGCTAATTTTTTTTGTATTTTTAGTAGAGATGGGGTTTCACCATGTTAGCCAGGATGGTCTCGATCTCTTGACCTCGTGATCTGCGCACCTTGGCCTCTCAAAGTGCTGGGATTACAGGTGTGAGCCACCGTGCCTGGCCTTGTACCTTATTTTCAACCAATTATCTGACTTAGTGTCCAGAATCATACAGAGAGTGGGAGGCTACTAGTAATATATAATTCCTGCCCTTAGATAATTTATAATCTATTTGAGGAGACAAAATGTACATTCATAAAACAAACAGAATGTTCTAGAAAAAACTTCATTAACATAAAAGTTCATTAACTACACAAGCCTAGAGAGGGACTTAGAAAGACAAGATTTATAGAAGCAGAAAGGATGGAAGACATTTCACCTAGAAATTATTGCTATTAATGTTTTAATTGATTAGCTTAAATCACTTAACACAACTTTGAAAGTAAGACTTCAAATGCTTCTTAATATATTATTATTCTTAATTTGCTTTACTTTGTAATTTGAAATACCAAAATGTATTACAGATCTGATCAAAGAAAATTCTAAAATGTCTTTAAGAGAAAAATCTATCCCATTTCTCATATTCAAGGTTATTTGCAAAGAGTTTAAGTACAAATTATTAAATTATAAGGCTAAACTTATTTCCTAGCAGCCATCATTTAATCATATCTTATTACTTGTACTATTCTTTTCCAAATCAGTGATAATATTTAGACTGCCTTTTAAGACTAAAACTAATATTTTAGTACTTATAATTACTTACAATTCTTATAACAATGCTACATCAAGAAATAAGAGAATACCTTCATATTAACTCCACCTAAGGTGCTTTTTGAACTGTCACTGGTTCTGAGGTTATTACAGTGATGAATTTCATTTCTTTCCAAAATAGCTATGCTTCCAGGATACAGTTCAACACCAGCACCCTGTAAATTAAAAGCAAATAAAACTATCTACAAAATATATACACAAACCTCTCACCAAAATCTTCTTTAGACTTGAAAATTGTAATTCTGTATTACCAATATAAACATTGAGTTACATGAAAATACATGATCATGCATGCAACTGTTAATTGTAAAGATAATATTTAAAAATATTGAAAATTTAAATATCTGTTAAAGAATCATTAGACTTAGAAGGTTGAGGTCATATAATCCATTATCTTACTCTTCCACCCAAATGATTCTCTAGAAAGGAGTCCACTCTTTAAGCAATTGTTTCAATAGTTATAAAAATTTATATCTACTGTAAATCCCACTTAATGCCACTAAAGTATATTTCCTCATTTTAGTGGAAATTTTAAAAATTCTTTAAAAAGATGCTCTTATTTTTCTACTTCCTTTAATCCTTTTTCTCATTCAGTTCTCCAGTCCTTCAATGATCTTTGTGATTGTTATCTAAAGACTCAAGCTCTTAATTTTTAATTATTTATTGATTTATTGTTAAAGACAAAGTCTTTCTGTGTTGCCCAGGCTGGTCTCAAACTTCAGCTCAAGTGATCCTCCCGTCTCAGCTCCTAAAGTGCTGGGATTACAGGAGTGAACCACTGTGCCTGGCCTCAAGTTTTTTATGTCCTGATTATTCAGAAGCTGTTAGAACTAATCACAACACCTAACAGCAACATCTGATAACTTACATGTCTTATTTCTTTAAACTGTCAAATGACTGACTCATGATTTATGTTATAGCCACTCTTTTCCAGATTTTAAAAAGTCACCCGTATAAAACAAAGCTAAATATTCTTTACTTTGGACCTAGCATTTCATTTTTCCTAAATGTACTATGACACTCTAGTACTCATTTTGTAGATGTCTACCAGTTACTAAGTTTAATTAGAATTCCGCTAAAAGATGAAGAAATTGCTACCCTTTATTTGTATATTAAGATCACTCAAAGCTGTTATCTATAGTCATATAAGGCCATACTTTTTAAAGAATGAAATACCTGGGCACCAGTTATTTCACTGTCTGTAATTGTCAAAGCAGCTCCAGTAAGAACACACACTCCTGTTCCTTCACATTTTAATATGCAGTTTTCTAGAGTCATGTGACCAGACTCCACCACCACAATACCATCAACCGTCCCTTGTTGTATCAAAGATAGATGCATTAGTTTCACATTGTCAGCTTTGGACACCACAAAACTGTCACGAGAAGGTTCAGAAGTAATCATAATTTCCTCTCTCTTTCCAACTCCTGATTCATAGGGATAAAAATACATTAAATCAGTAATCTCCCATTTTAAGGCCCTTTATTGTCATTCAACAATACTGCTGTTACTAAAGTTTTTCCCTGTGTGCGTGTGTGGGTGTGCGCGCACATGCGCATTTTTAGAGATGGGTCTCGCTATGTTGCCCAGGCTAGTCTCGAACTCCTGGGCTCAAGTGATCCTCCTCCCCCACCTCCTGAGTAAGTTGGGACTACAGGTGCATAGCACAGTGCCCAGCTTCACATATTTTTAACAAATAATATATAGTACCTACATAACTATAGTGTAATCTTTTTCTTTTTCTTTTTTTTTTTGAGACAGTCTTGCTCTTTCACCCAGGCTGGAGTGCAGTGGCTTGACCATGGCTTACTGCAACCTGGGCTCAAGTGATTGTCCCACCTCAGCCTCCCAAGTAACTGGGACTACAGGTGTGTGCCACCACATCCAGCTAACTTTTGAATTTTTTGTAGAGATGGGGTTTCACTATGTTGCCCAGACTGGTCTCAAACTCCGGGACTCTAGCAATCCACCTGCCTCAGCCTTCCAAAGTGCTGGGATTACAGGCGTGAGGCACCATGTCCAGCTTTTGTTGTTGTTGTTGTTGTTGGTTAGACAATGAGAATACTCTTACTTCAACATCAAAAAGAGAGAAAGTTTCTAAATACGTTCAGGACCTAAAAGAAATTTAGTAAATTCTGCTTTTCTACTTCTGTTTTGGAGAGTTAGCATGTGATATTAGCCTTTTTGAGAAAATGATGAGCATATTTTAATATAGCTTTACATCTGGGTTTTCCTTAGTAAAGTGATGTGAAAAGCAGTAAAGATAGATAAGAAAAAAGTGCTTTGGGTAAAAAATATTAATGGAGCTAATAGAAAATATAAAGAACACGTCTTAATTATAAAATGAATATAAAGGATTTTTGTAAAACATAAATTCTATTGTAATTTCCAATAATTCCATTAAGCATGTTTAGAATACACAATTTGTCCAGTATACATTGCTGTAAAAAAACTACAAAGGATGCCCTGCTAACCCTTTATAATGATGTCATCTGTCAACAAAGCAAGATTTGCAGCTTGATATTCTCCTGGAAAAATTATTACTGTATCTCCACTATAACAATTATCCAAAGCCAAATCCAAATCATCATGCTGTTGGAGAAGTGTGTCTGAAGATAAATCCTTTATCTAAAAAGAAATAAAACACTTGCACTTTCAATAATAGGTTAAACTGAAACATGTCATTTTAATCAGTTACTTACTGGACAAGTGCTTTTCCCAAAAGACTTATCATTTATTAAAGACTAGCATTTATTAAATGCTCAAAGTATCAGTTCATCGATTAATGTTGAAATAAAATTTTTCTTTACAATCGTTCATCATTTTATAACTATTAAATACTGGGTATTAGCTATGTGCCATATTTTGAACTTTACATATTACCTCCTTAAGTCTTGCAACAGTTCCTTGACATATTATTATTATTATTTTGAGACGGAGTTTCACTCTGTCGTCCAGGCTGGAGGGCAATGGTGCAATCTCGGCTCACTGCAACCCCTGCCTCCCGGGTTCAAGCGATTCTCCTGCCTCAGCCTCCTGAGTAGCTGGGATTACAGGCGCACACCACCACGTCTGGCTAATTTTTTGTATTTTTAGTAGAGATGGAGTTTCTCCATGTTGGCCAGGCTGCTCTTAAACTCCTGACCTCAGGTAATCTGCCCACCTCGGCCTCCCAAACTGCTGGGATTACAGGCATAAGCCACCGCGCCCGGCAACATAAGTATTATTACCCCTGCTATAACGTTAAGGAAATTGAAGCTTGGCAAGATTAAATGAACCGTCAAAATTAGTAGTGAAGCTAAGCTTTAGATACAGTTCAATATGACACCAGATCTCATGCTCTTCCCTGTGTATCATTTTGTTTTCTTTAACTCAAAATGACCCTCCAATTTTAGTAAATGAACAAAATTCTTTTTTTTTTTTTTTTTTCGAGTTCGAATTTCACTCTTGTCACCCAGGCTGGTGTGCAATGGAACGATCTCGGCTCACTGCAACCTCTGCCTCCCGGGTTCAACCAATTCTCCCAACTCAGCCTCCCCAGTAGTTGGGATTACAGGTGTCTGCCACCACACCCAACTAACTTTTGTATTTTTAGTAGAGACAGGGTTTCGCCGTGTTAGCCAGGTTGGTCTCGAACTCCTGACCTCAGGTGATCCACCTGCCTTGGCCTCCCAAAGTGCATGAGCCACCGTGCCCGGCCCCCAAATAAACAAAATTATACATATCAAAGATTCTAAAATATGCACTGGGAGTAGAAAAGAGGAGATAACTTCGTTATTAGTGTCGTAAAGACTGAAGGGCTTTATTTATTTATTTTGAGACAGGGTCTCATTCTGTCGCCCAGGCTGGAATGCAGTGGCACGATCATGGCTCACTGCAGCCTAAACCTCCCAGGCTCAAGTGATCCTTCCACCTCAGCCTCCTGAGTAGCTGGGACTACAGGCACACATTGCCATGCCTGGGTAATTTTTGTATTTTTTGTAGAGGTGGAGTTTCTCTATATTGCCCAGGCTGGTCTCAAACTCCTGAGCTCAAGTGATCACCCACCTCAGCCTCCCAGAGTGCTGGGATTACAGGTAGGAGCCACCATGCCCAGCAGTGTGAAGGACTTTTAATATAAAATATAAATCCAGGCTGGGCACAGTGACTCACACCTGTAATCCCAGCACTATGGGAGGCCAAGGTGGGTGGATCACTTGAGGTCAGGAGTTCGAGACCAGCCTGACCAACATGGTGAAACCCCGTCTCTACTAAAAATACAAAAATTAGCCAGGCATGGTGGCACATGCCTGTAATCCCAGCTACTCAGGAGGTGGAGGCAGGAGAATCGCTTGAACCCGGGAGGCGGAGTTTGCAGTAAGCAGAGATGGTGCCATTGCACTCCAGCCTGGGCAACAAAAGCAAAACTGTCTCAAAAAAAAAAAAAAAAAAAAGTAAATAAATAAATAATAAATCCAAATATAAAATTTGGAAATATATTCTGAAAAAATGCCTATCATTCTTTGATCCCAATGAGAATGGCATTATCATGCATGTATCTTTCTTCTTCTTCTTCTTCTTCTTCGTATTATTATTATTATTTTGAGATGGAGTCTTGCTCTGTTGCCCAGGTTGGAGTGCAGTGGCACAGTCTTGGCTCACTGCAACCTCCCGGGTTCAAGTGATTCTCCTGCCTCAGCCTCCCGAGTAGCTGGGACTATAGGTGTGTGCCAGCACACCTGGCTAATTTTTGTATTTTTAGTGGAGACGGGGTTTCACTATGTTGGCCAGGCTGGTCTCGAACTCCTGACCTCAAGTGATCTGCCCGCCTTGGTCTCCCAAAGTGCTGGGATTACAGGCGTGAGCCACTGCACCCAGCCTTTTTTTATTATAAAAGTGATACCTGTTATAAAAACATGGAAAAGAAAGCATAACAAAAATTGAAAAATTAACTTGTAAATTCTTAACTAAAGAAAACCTTCATTTATATAGATATTTCCTTCTAGTATATTTCCCATGCATATATTCATTTATTCATATGCCAATCAATCATACCATACATTGTATATACTTTTGAATTCTGATTTTGTCATTATATCACCTTCCCCATGTCTTTAAATAATTTTTCAAAGCCTATTTTTTTAATGATTAAAGTTTCAACTTATTTTAGATACGGGGGTACATGTGCAGGGTTTACTATGTTCGTTTATTGCATGCAGGTATTGAGCATAGTACCCAATAGGTAGTTTTTCAACAGACATCCCCTCCCTTCTTCCTCCTGCACCAGTAGTTAGCAGTGTCTATTGTTCTCATGTTTGTGTCCATGTGTGCTCAGTGTTTAGCTCCTGCTTGTAAGTGAGAACATGCGGTATTTGGTTTTCTGATCCTGCATTAATTCACTTAGGATAATGGCCTTCAGGTGCATCCACGCCACTGCAAAGGACATGATTTCATTCTTTTTATGGCTGCATAGTATTCCATGGTGTGTATGTACCACATTTACATTATTCAATCCACCATCAATGGGCACCTAGGTTGATTCCCTGTCTTTGCTATTATGAATAGCACATCAAAGCCTAACTTTTAACAATTACATACTAATGTATCAAACAGATATATTACAACTTATGTTATGAATTTCTCACTCTTATTTTAGATGGTTTATGAGTTTTCAACATTATGAAAATACTATAACAGATGATTATGTATATCTCTAGTTATTTCTTTAGGAAACATTACTAGACAGGAAATTGCTGAATCAAAAGGTATAAACATTTTAAGACTCTTGGATATACTTTGCCAAATTCCTCTCCAGAAAAGCTTAATCAATTAAAATTGGGTTAAGAATGCTCGTTTTGTTATAAACAAAACAACATGAGATTTTTAAAAAATTTGTACAATATTTGCCATTTTAATGGACAAAACTCCGCCTCACCTCATTTTCATTTCCATTTATTTGATAAGTGAGATTGAACACTTTTTCCAGGTATATGTAAAATTCCTATAAACCTTACTAAATCAGCAACCTACAAATTCATTTGTGCAGGTATTACATACATTGGAAGCAGATAGCACAAGACTACCTCTGTAAATAAATAATTTGTAAGAACTATGAAACCCTCCTCATTTATATTTTTTTTATTCACTGAAATAAGAAACACAGGAGAGAGAAAAAAGTGTGATAGAGGAAGACAATGAGTTTAATTTTGGTGCCAATAAATTTGAAATGCCAGTGGAGT
Organism: Pongo abelii; assembly: GCF_028885655.2. Classification (NCBI taxonomy): domain Eukaryota; kingdom Metazoa; phylum Chordata; class Mammalia; order Primates; family Hominidae; genus Pongo; species Pongo abelii. The sequence goes on along the minus strand of NC_071985.2, from coordinate 66,933,979 downwards.
CACTAGAAAGAGGTATCCAGCAGACTACGGATATAAGGGTCTAGAATATAGGACCTGACTAGACATAAGGTCATAGAATTATTTACTTATATGATAATTTGAGCACAGGAATGGATGAAATTAGCTACAAGAATGTGTAAAGAGGGAAAGATAGCAACCTAGAACAGAACACTGAGGAATATTTAACAAACTGGCGGAAACACAAGATCTTACAAAGAATATTGAGAAGTAGGCAAAGAGGTGGTAAGAAAATCAGGAGAATAGGATGTCATGGAAGGAGGAAGTACAGTTGACCCTTGAACAACATGGGTTTGACCTGCATAGACCCACTTATACACAGATTTTTTCAACCAAACACGGATCAAAATACAGTATTTGCAGGATGAAAATCTGAGTATATGGAGAGCAGACTTTGAATTTTGTATATATGGGTTTTGCAGGGCTGACAGCAGGACTTGAGTACACACGGATTTGGATACATGCCAAGTGTCCTTGGACTAATCTCTGTGTATACCGAGGGACAAATGTAGTTGGTAGTGTCAAATGCTGCTCAAAGATTAACAAGATGGTAATCTCTGAGTTGTACCTACGGCAATTGGCCAGAGGGAGATTCTACATGACCACAACAGCATTTTCAGTGATATTCCGGAGACAGAAGCCGGATCACAGTGAGTAGAGGAATAAATATGAAGAAGTGGAAATAAATGCAGACAAATATTTCAAGTAGTTTTTCTCTGCAAGGTAAGAAACAGATGTGGTGTTTAGGGTAGATATTGTTTTGCTATTTATTTATTTATTTTTTTTTTTGAGACGGAGTCTCGCTCTGTTACCCAGGCTGGAGTGCAATGGCACGATCTTGGCTCACTGCAACTTCCACCTCCTGGGTTCAAGTGATTCTCCTGCCTCAACCTCCCTGAGTAGCTGGGATTACAGGCACCCACCACAACGCCTGGCTAATTTTTGTATTTTTAGTAGAGACGGGGTTTCACCATGTTGGTCAGGCTGGTCTCAAACTCCTGACTTCGTGATCCGCCCGCCTTGGCCTCCCAAAGTGCTGGGATTACAGGTGTGAGCCACCGCGCCCGGCCTTGTTTTGCTATTTAAAATAGAACAGAATTGAACATATCTCACTGTATTCAGGAAGGAGAGAGTAGAGAGGAGAGGTTAAAGACACAAGGAAGAGATGACAGCACAGAAATGGTGAAGTAATGGCTCTTCCACTGAAGCAAACATTAAGTTGGCAAAAACTATGGAATCAACTTTTGGGAGCTCTAGAACCTAAATCAAACACAGCAACAAAGGAAATGCTTAATGAAGTGGCTGCTAAAATTCAGTAAACAAGTGTGGCATTTTTTTTGCTTACCCACCTACCATCCCCCAATCCCCTGCTCTGCAGCAGCAATGGAAATGGCAGCCCACATTCCTGGTGTAGCTTACTGGTGCCAGCAGGACACCAGGTGGTAGGGTGCAATATAGGCTTTGTTCTCAAAATACTATGGTTGTAAATTCTGACCTATCTGGTAGTTCTCTGATAGACTGGCAAAGAAAGATGATATTTTTTTCACCCCTCAGGCTGGAGTGGCTTTCCCTTTGCCCCATAGATGCCTAGCGCAAAGAACACAGAAAGAGACAAGCAAAATTCCTCAAAGGAGGGGCTGAGGAGAAAGATTTTTGGAGGAATAAGGGCTTGAAAGGAATCAGGGCTTCCCATACACCAGGAAATCAGTAGTGAAATGCACATGCACTGCAGGGCTAGACGTATGCTCAGAAGATACCCAAGAAGAACCTAGGCTTGCACCTTTGGCTGCTCTTTGGGCCTTGTGCAAACAGGAAGCAAAAGCTAATACAAAGTTTTAGGCAGCCTGGCTTAGCTTTGAAGGAGTGTCTCAGCTCAGAGACAATCTGCAAACACTGGGAGAGTTTTTGTTTCTGTTTTTTTCTAGTTATTTATCCATTTTTTGTTGTTGTGTTTTTTTTTTTTTTTGAGATGGATCCAAGCTCTGTCGCCCAGGCTGGAGTGCAGTGGGACAATCTTGGCTCACTGCAACCTCTTCCTCCCGGGTTCAAGCGATTCTCCTGCCTCAGCCTCCCAACTAGCTGGGATTACGGGTGTGCACCACTATGCCCAGCTAATTTCTGTATTTTTAGTAGAGGTGGGGTTTCACCATGTTGGCCAGGCTGGTCTCAAACTCTTGGCCTCAAGTGATCTGCCTGCCTCAGCCTCCTGAAGTGCTGGCGTTACAGATGTAAGCCACTGCACCTGGCCTTGTTTTTTCTTTTTAGCTGAGCCATTTAAGGAAATCTCTGTTAGATCACTCACTATCTACTGAGATAACACAACAAAGACTTCAAGTGCCACACAGAAAACGAATACAGCCTTTGCAAATTAGTTTAGAAAAGTCATTAAACAAACATACAGCTGCAGTCTTCAACAACTGAAACAAACCCTGGGGAGGGGTAGAATCCAATTTCCAGAGTTACCATATTATAATATCCAAAATGTCCAGTTTTCAACAAAAAAATTGCAAGGCATACAAAAAAAATAAGATACCATGACCCATTCACAGGAAAAATAAATTGACAGAAACTATCCCTGAGGAAGCCCAGATAAGACTTTGGACTTACTAGACAAAGACTTTAACTCAACTATTTTAAATGTGCACAAAGAGCTAAAGGAAACAATAAAGAACTAGAAGCAACCAGGAGAACAATGTCTGAACAAATAAAGAATATCAATAAAAATATAAACAAAATAGAAATTCTGTAGTTGAAAAGTGTGATAGCTGAAGTGAAAAATTCACTAGAGGGGTTCAACAGCAGATTTGAGCAAGCAGAAAAAATAATCAGCAATCTTGATGAAAGCACAATAGAAATTATCCAGCCTGAGGACCAGAAAGAAAAGAACTATAGAAAAAAATGAACAGCATCAAAGGGACCAGTGGGATATTATGAAGCATATAAATATACTTATTAGGAAGTGTCAGAAGAAGAGGAAAGAGAGAAAAGGGTGTGTTGTTACTTTGTATATATATATGGGTTTTCATTCACAGCTCCTGACTCATAACTTCCACAGTCCTTATTACAGTTTTTTGTTATAATGTTGGGTGCTTTAGGCCTCATGAGCAGCCCTCAGGAAACAGAATCTCTCTAACCTTCTCTTGCTCTCCTTTCACCTGCCCCAGGGCAGGACTCTAATATTCCTGTGCTTTTCTGATTGTGGGTCATAAGACCCTCATTCTAAACCAGGTTCCGCCAGGCACGGCTGCTCGTGCCTGTACTCCCAGCTCTTAGGGAGGCAGAGGTGGGAGCATAGCTTGAGCCCAGGAGTTTGAGACCTGCCTGGGCAATACAGCAAGACCCTGTTATCCACAAAAAAGAAAAAAAGAGACAAAACTAAATAAATAAACTAGGTTCCATCCCATAACATGAGTCCAATCACGTTTTAACACAGTTGTCCAAAGAAACCCAAGAGGACTGGGTTCAGAGAGCCTTCAAAAAGCTGACCTCATAACATTTCCTGGAGGATGACATACCTGGAGGAGGGCATGGGAGCTCTGTGTACCTTTCCCTGATACCTTCCCCTACACATCTTTTCATCTGTATCCTTTGTAATATCGATTTTTATTCTTTTTGAGACACAGTCTCACTCTGTCACCCAGGCTGGAGTGCAGTGGTGCAATCTTGGTTCATTGCAACCTCTGCCTTCTGGGTTCAAGTGATTCTCCTGCCTCAGCCTCCCAAGTAGCTGAGATTACAGGTGTGCACCACCACACCCAGCTAAGTTTTGTATTTTTAGTAGAGACGGGTTTTCACCATGTTGGCCAGGCTGGTCTCAAACTCCTGACCTCAAGTGATCCACCTGCCCCAGCCTCCCAAAGTGCTGGGATTACAGGCATGAGCCACTGTGCTTGACTGTAATATCCTTTATAATAAACTGGTAAACATAAGCCAGGCACGGTGGCTCACGCCTGTAATCCCAGCACTTTGGGAGGCTGAGGCAGGTGGATCACAAGGTCAGGAGTTCAAGACCAGACTGACCAATATGGTGAAACCCCTTCTCTACTAAAAATACAAAAATTAGCTGGGTGTGGTGGTGTGCACCTGTAATCCCAGCTACTCAGGAGGCTAAGGCAGGAGAATTGCTTGAACCCAGGAGGTGGAGGTTACAGTGAGCCGAGATCGCGCCACTGCACTCCAGCCTGGGTGACATAGCAAGACTCCATCTCAAAAAATTAATTAATTAATTAAATTAACTGATAAACATAAATGTTTCTCTGAGTTCTGTGAGCTGCTCTAGTAAATTAATTAAACCCAAAAAAGGAGTTGTGAGAACCCCAACTTGAAGCCAGTCAGTCAGAAGTTCTGGAGGCCTAGACTTGTGACTGGTATCTGAGGGAGAGGGGCAGTTTTGGAGGCTGAGTCTCCAACCTGTAGAATGTGACACTATCTACTGGTAGATATGCTGAAATAGAATTGTAGGACACCCAGTCGGGGTCTGCTGGAGAACTGATTGATTACTTGCTGGTGGGGGGAAAGCCCCACAAATTTTGGGGTCACAGAAGTTTTCTGTGTTGATAATTCTTGTTTTGTTGTGAAAACAGAGGGAAAATATGGTTTGAGTGTTTTCCTAACAAAGGCAGAAAAAATACTTGAAAACATAATGGCCAAAAACTTCCCAAATTTCATTAAAGACATGAATCTACATATCCAAGAAGTGTAATGGACTTTAAGTAAGATAAACACAAAGAAACACACATTAACATATATTATAATCAAACAATTAAAATCCAAAGATAGGCAGGGCATGGTGGCTCACACCTGTAATACCAGCACTTTGGGAGGCCAAGGCAGCCAATCACCTGAGGTCAGGAGTTCCAGACCAGCTTGGCCAACATGGCGAAACCCCATCTCTACTAAAAATACAAAAATTAACCAGATGTGGTGCCACATGCCTGTGATACCAGCTACTGGGGAGGCTGAAGTAGGAGAATTGCTTGAACCAGGGAGGCAGAGGTTGCAGTGAGCCGAGATTATGCCATTGCACTCCACCTGGGCAACAAGAGCAAAGCTCCATCTCAAAAAATAATAATGATAAAAAACAATCCAAAGATAAAGAGAGAATCTTACAAGCAGCAAGAGAGAAGCAATGCATTAAGTATAAGAGATCTTTAATAAGATTAAGGCTGCTTTCTCATCAGAAACCATGGAAGCCAGAAAGCAGTGGGATTTAAAAGTGCTAAAAGATAAACAACCAAAAATTCTATATCTAGAAAAAATACCTTTTCAAAATGAAGAAGAAATTGACATTTCTAGATAAACAAAAGTTGGGCCTATCCTAAAAGAAATGCTAAAGGAGTCCTTCAGACTGAAATGAAATAGACAACAGAAGTAACTCAAAGCCATATAAAGAAATAAAAAAATTCCAGTAAAGGTAAAATCAAGGGTAAATATAAAGGCAGTATTACTGTATTTTTGGTTTGTGACTCCTCTTTTTGTTTCCTATATAATTTAAGATACCGATGCCTAAAACAATCCTTGTAAATCCATGCTAATGGGGAAACAATGTATAAAGATGTAATTTGTAACAATAACAACATAAAGGGACGATGGAGCTGTATGCTATTAAAGCAAAGTTGGCGTCAATTCAAACTCAATCGTTATAAATGTAGGATGTGAATTATAATTCCCTTGATAATCACCAAGAATATAACTAAAAAATACACACAAAAGGAAATGTGGAGTAAATCAAAATGGTACACTAAAAAAAAAAATCATAAAACACAAAAGAAGATGGTACTGAAAGCACTGCATAACAAAATAAGATATTACTTGTAGGAAAAACAGTAGCCAATGGCAGAAGTAAGTCCTTACTTATCAGTAATCATTTTAAATGTAAATGGATTAAGATCACCAATTAAAAAAGACAGGTAGAAAGGATAAAGAAAAATAATCCAACTATATGATGTTACAAGAATCTCATTTCAGGCCGGGTGTGGTGGCTCATGCCTGCAATCCCAACCGTTTCGGAGGGTGAGGTGGGCGGATCATGAGGTCAGGAGTTTGAGACCAGCCTGGCCAACATGGTGAAACCCCATCTTTACTAAAAATACAAAAATTAGCCAGGCATGGTGGTGCATAATCCCAGCTACTCAGGAGGCTGAGGCAGGAGAATCACTTGAACCTGGGAGGCAGAGGTTGCAGTGAGCTGAGATCGCACCATTGCACTCCAGTCTGGGCAACAGAGGCAGACTCTGTCTCAAAAAAAAAAAAAAAAGAATCTCACTTTAGATTCAAAGACACAAGTAGGTTAATAGTGAAAGAATAAAAAGATATTCTGTACAAACAGTAATTGAAAAAGAGCTGGGGTGGCTATACTAACATTAGATAAAATAGACTTTAATAACACAATTGTTGCTAGAGACAAAGAAAGGTATTATATATTAACAAAAGAGTTAATTCATCAAGAAGATGTACCAATAAGCATATGCAAACCAAACAACAAGGTCTCAAAATGTATGAAGTAAAACATTCACAGAATTGAAGGAAGAAATAGTTTTATAATAGTAGTTGAAGATTTCTAAACCACTTTCAAAAATAACTAGAACATCTAGACAGAGGACCAATATGGAAATAGAGGACTTGAACAACAGTATAATCCAACTAGACCTAACATACATATATAGACTGCCCCCCAAGTCCAACACAAAAGGATATGCATTCTTCTGGAATGCATATGGAACATTCTCCAAGATATACCATCTATTAGGCCACAAAACAAGTCTCAATAAATACATCTTCTCTGACCACAATGGAATTAAAGTAGAAGTCAATTATGGAAAGAAAACTGAAAAATTTAGACATATGTGAAAATTAAACAACGTATTCTTTTTTTTTTTTTTTTTTTTTTTGCGACGGAGTCTCGCTCTGTCTCCCAGGCTGGAGTGCAGTGGCGTGATCTCGGCTCACTGCAAGCTCCACCTCCCAGGTTCATGCCATTCTCCTGCCTCAGCCTCCCGAGTAGCTGGGACCACAGGCGCCCGCCATCACGCCCGGCTAATTTTTTGTATTTTTAGTAGAGACGGGGTTTCACCGTGTTAGCCAGGATGGTCTCGATCTCCTGACCTTGTGATCCGCCCCTCTCGGCCTCCCAAAGTGCTGGGATTACAGGCATGAGCCACCACGCCCGGCCTGACAACATATTCTTAAATAACAAATGGCTCAAAGATGAAACACAAGGAAAATTTGAAGATACTTTGAGATAAATGAAAATGAAAACACAATATACCAAAATTTATAGGATGCAGGAAAAGCAGAGCTCAGAGAGAAATTTATAGCAGTAAATGCCTACATTAAAAAAGACAGATCTCAAATCAGCAATCTAATTTTACAACTTAAGAAACTAGAAAAAGAGCAAATTAAACCCAAAGCCAACAGTAAAAGGAAACGATACAGATTAGAGTTCAATGAAATAGAGAATAGGAAAAATAAAAACAAAATAAAAAATTAATTATTTGAAAAGATCAACAAAATTGACAAAAGTTTAGCTAGACTAAGAGAAAGAGAAGGCACAAATAACTAAAATCAGATATGAAGGTAGATACATTACTACTGACCTTGAAGAAATAAAAATTATTTATAATCATATTCTATGATTATACTATCATTATATGTACACCTATGAACAATTGTACACCAACAAATGCACTGATTTCATATCAACAAAAATTAAGTATACAAATTCCTAGAAACACAGAGTTTACCAAAACTGGCTCTAGAAGAAATATAAAATCTGAACAGACCTATAACAGTAAAGAGATTAAAAAATCAGTAAGCAAAAATCTCCCAACAAAGAAAAGTCCAAGATCAGATAGCTTCATTGATAAATCTACCAAACATTTCAAAAATTAACACCATGAACACTAAATAATAACTGATGAATGCAAAGAGGAAAACAACAGACACTGGTGTCTACTTGAAGGTAGAGGATGGGAGGAGAGACAGGAGCAGAAAAGATAACTATTGGGTACTGACTGGTCTTAACACCTGGGTGATGAAATAATATGTATAACAAACCCCCATGACACGAGTTTACCTATGTAACAAATCTTCACATGTACCCCCAAACCTAAAATAAAAGTTAAAAAAAAAGAATTAACACCAATCTTTCCCAAATTCCTCCAAAATCTGTGAGAACACTTCCTAATTCTCAGGCCAGCATTATCTGATAACAAAGCTAGACAAAAATACCAGAAGAAAAGAAAACTATAGAGCAATATTCCTTTTGAATATAAATGCAAAAATCCTCAATAAATCCTAGCAAACTGAACTCAACAACATATTTAAAAGGTTATACACGATGATGAAGTGAGATTTATTCCAAGAATGCAAGCGTGATTTAATATAAAAAATCAATCATAACACACCACATTCATAGAATGAAGGGGAAAAATAAATTACACAATAATATCAATTGATGCAGAAAAAGCTATGCCCAGCTAATTTCTGTATTTTTAGTAGAGGTGGGGTTTCACCATGTTGGCCAGGCTGATCTCGAACTCCTGACTTCAAGTGATCCGCCCACCTCGGCCTCCCAGAGTGCTGGGATTACAGGTGTGAGTCACTGCACCCGGCCAGAAATTTATTTTCTTACAGTTCTGGAGGATGGAAGCCCAAGATCAAGATGTCAACAGATTTGGTTTCTTCTGAGCCTCTCTCAGCTTGCAGGTGGTTGTGGTTTTGCTCCCTCTTCACATGGTCATCCTTCTGTGCACATGCACCCCTGACATCTTTTTCTGTGTCCAAATTTCCTTTCTTTTAAGGATATCAGTCAGATTGGAGTAGGGCCAACCCTAATGGCCTCATTTTAATTTAATCATCTCTTTAAACACTTGCTCTCCAAATATGCCTACATTTTAGGGTACTGGGGTAAGGACTTCAATATATGAATTTTGGAGGGACACAATTCTGCCAATAACACCCCATAGTATCAGAAAAGACAATGATGCCCACTTTTGCCACTGCTGTTCAACATTGGACCAGACGTCCCAGCCAGAGCAACTAGGCAAAAAGAAATAAAATGTATCCAAATTGTAAAGGAGGAAGTAAAACTCACTGTTTGCAGATGACATGACCCTATATATACTCTCCTCTCTCTCTATATATGTATATATACACATATATGTATATATACACACATATACATGTGTGTATATACACGTGTGCATATACAAACATATATATACATATATATACACATATATACACACACATATATCTCCAAGGAATGCACCAAAAACATATGATAGCTAATAAACAAATTCAGCAAAGTTGAAAGATGCAAAATCAGAACACAAAATCAGTTTTGTTTTTATATATCACTAATGAACAATCTGAAAAGAAAATTAAGAAAATTCCATTTACAATAGCACCCAAAATAATAAAATGCCTAGAAATAATGTAAACCAAGGAGGTCAAGGACTTGTATACTGAAACTGCAAACCATTGCTCAAAGAAATTAAAGAAGGTCTAAGTAGATGAAAAGCCATCTCATGTTCATGGATTGGAAGATTTTAATATTGCTAAAATAGCAATACTACTTACATTGATCTACAGATTCAATGTAATCCCTATCAGAATTTCAATAGCCTTTTTTTTGAAGAAATGAACATGTTCATCTTCAAATTAATAATGAATTGCAAGGGACCCTGAACAGCCAAACAATACTGAAAAAGAACAAAGTGGAGGACTCACTCTTCTGATTCCAAAACTTACTACAAAGCCACAGTAATAAAATAGTGTGGTACTGGCATAAAGATAGGCTTATAGACCAGTGGGATAGAACTGAAAATCCAGAAATAAACCCAATTATGGGCAAGTGATTTTCAACAAGGGTTACAAGATCATTCAATGGGGAAAGAATAGTCTCTTCAACATATGGTGTTGGGACAAATAAGTACCTACATGCAAAAGGATAAAGCTGAACCCAAACCCAACACCACATACAAAAATTAACTCAAAATTGATTAACAACCTATATATAAGAGCTAAAACCATAAAATTCTTAGGAAAAACCATAAGGGTAAATCTTCATGATCTTGAACTTGGCAGCGGATTCTAAGGTATGATATAAAAGCATGAGTAACAGAAGACAAAATAAATTTCTGCCTTAGTCTATCTGTGCTGCTGTATAACCGAATGCTACAGACTGTGTAATTTATAAAAGAAATGTATTAGCTCACAGTTCTGGAGGCTAGGAAGTCTAAGGTCAAGGCACTGGCAGGTTTGGTGCCTGGTGAGGCCATTCTCTTCCAAGATGGCACCTTGCCTGCCGCTTGGATCCTCACATGGCAAAAGGCAAGAACTCTGGAGAGGAACTCTGTCTTCACATGGCAGAAGAACAACAGAGGGAGAACCAGCTCCCATAACTCCTTTTTATAGGGGCATTGATCCATTCGTGAGGGCCCCATCCTCTTGAAATACCTCCCATTAGGCCCCATCTCCCAACTCTATTGTGTTGAGGATTAAGTTTCCAAAACTTGAGTTTTGGAGGGGGGCAAAAACATCCAAACCAAAACAGCTGAATTTCCTCAAAGTTAAAAACTGTAAGGCATCAAGGGACATTATCAAGAGTGTAAAAAAGCCTAGGCACCATGCTTAGACCGCTGGGTGAGGGATGAGGTAATTTTGGGCAGGTCAATGGGTCAAAGCTAATTTCAATTATAAGCATAAAACTGGAATGGTCATTCAGTGAGGAAGATCAAACTGGGTGTTTGTTTTAACATTTATTGAATTTTCTAACTATGGATCCATGTTTCTTATTGTTACCAAACTTGATAAAGATCTGAAAGTTGGAGGCCATGACTTGCTTGTTGTAATATATTAAATCAAGAAAGAGGGATTCACACAGCCTCCCCCTACCACATCATCCCCCACTGCTTTGGAAGTGCGCACATGCAGGCAGACGTCACCACCCCTCCCCTACCAGCACACATGCATGCACACTTTGTTGTCCTGCCACCACTAGCACTAATGCATACATACAAACACCACTGTCCCACCCTCGCTGGCACCCCGCCCCTGCTGATACATGCACACCCTGCTGCACCGCTGGCACTGTTGGCACATATGCAGGAGCGCAGACCTGCTGCCACTGCCCCAACAAAGGGCTTTGGTCAGCACTCACCATTGAAGTGTTGTCACCAGCAGACTGTGAAAACCTCAGCCCCTCCAGTGCAGGAGGTGATTAACCTTGAGAGGCCAGAGAACAAACCTGTGCTGTGGGCCTGGTACCAGCCCCCCAGGGTTGCACATGCAGCCCAGTAGTACTGAGGTGAGAATTGGACCCCGACATCTTCCAGAAATGAAGCCAGTTGACTGAACCCACCTTATACCACAGTAAAACCCTCACACGCATCAAAGAATATAAAAGCAAAAAAAACCCATCCAAAGGACATCAACTTCAAAGGAACATCAGCCCAAGCAGATGCAAAAAAAGCAGTGCAAGAACTCTGGCAACTTAAAAAGCCAGAGTGTCTTCTTACCGCCAAACAACCACACTAATTCCCCATCAATGGTTCTTAACCAGGCTGAAATGACAGACAGAACAGAGAATCTGGATATGAACAAAGATCATCAAGATTTAGGAGAAAGTTGAAATCCAATCCAAAGAATCTAATGAATCCAATAAACAATACAAGAGCTGGAAGATGGAACAGTCACTTTATGAAAGAATCAAACTGAACTGATGGAGCTGAAAAACTCACTCCAAGAATTGGAAGTATTAATAGCAGAATAGACCAGGCTGAGGAAAGAATCTCAGAGCTTGAAGACTAGTCCAACAAAAATAAAGAAAAAAGAATAAAAAAGAATGAACAAAACCTCTGACAAATATGGGATTATGTAAAGAGACCAAACCTACGACTCATTGGCATCCCTAAAACAGAGGGAGAGAAAGCAAGCAAGCAAGCATATTTCAGGATACTGTACATGAAAAATTTCCCAACCTCTCCAGAGAGGTTGACATTCAAATTCAGAAAAAGCAGAGTACCCCTATGAGATACTATACAAAATGACCATCCCCAAGACATAGTCATCAGATTCTTCAAGGTCAACATCAAAGAAAAAATATTAAAGGCAGCTAGAGAGGAGAGGCAGGTCACCTACAAAGGGAACCCTATCAAGCTAACAGTGGACCTTTCAGCAGAAATCCTGTAAGCCAGAAGAGATTGGGGGCCTACATTCAGCAATCTTAAAGAAAAGAAACTCCAACCAAGAATTTCATATCCACCCAAACTAAGCTTCATAAGTGAAGGTAAGAAAATGCTAAGAAAATTCATTACCACCAGACCTTACAAGAGGTCCTTAAGGGAGTGCTAAACGTGGAAATGAAAGACTGTTATTTGCCACCACAAAAACACACTTAAAGACATAGACCATTCACACTATAAAGTAACTGCACTATCAAGTCTGCATAACAACGAGCTAATAGGTTTGTTAGGTTTGTTTTGACAGGATCAAATCTGCACATATTAATATTAACCTTGAAAGTAAATGGGTTATATGCCATACTTAAAAGGCACAAAGTGGCAAGTTAGATAAAGAAGGAAGACTCAACTGTATGCTGTCTTCAAGAAATCCATCTCAGGCAGGGCGTGGTGGCTCACAACTATAATCCCAGCACTTTGGGAGGCCAAGGAAGGTGGATCACCTGAGGTCAGGAATTCAAGACCAGCCTGGCCAACATGGCAAAACCCCATCTCTACTAAAAATACAATAATTAACCAGGTGCGGTGGCAACGTGCCTGTGATCCCAGCTACTTGGGAGGCTGAGGCAGGAGGCAGAGATTGCAGTGAGCTGAGATCACACCACTGCACTCCAGCCTAGGCAACAGAGCAAGACTCAGTTCCAAAAAAAAAGAAATCCATTTCACACGCAATGACACCCATAGGCTCAAAGCAAAAAGATGGAGAAAAATCTACCAAGCAAATGGAAAACCAAAAAAAGCAGGGGTTACTATTTTAATTTCAGACAAAATAGACTCTAAACCAAGAATGATTTTAAAAAGACAAAGAATGGCATTACATAATGATAAAGGGTTTGATTCAACAAGAAGAATTAACTATCTTAAATATATATAATCCCAACACTGGAGCACCCAGATTCATAAAACAAGTTCTTAGAAACCTATGAGGAGACTTAGATAACCACACAATAGTGGTGCAAGACTTCAACACCCCACTGACAGTATTAGACAGATAATTGAGGCAGAAAATTAAGAAAGATGTTTGAGACCTGAACTCGACACTTGACCAAATGGACCTAACAGACATCTACAGATCACCTGAGGTCAGATCACTTGAGGTCAGGAGTTTGAGACCAGCCTGGCCAACATGGTGAAACCCCATCTCTACTAAAAACACAAAAAATTAGCCAGGCATGGTGGTGCACTCCTGTAATCCTAGCTACTTGGGAGGCCAAGGCGGGAGAATCGCTTGAATCTGGAAGGTGGAGGTTGCAGTGAGCCAAGATCACGCCACTGCACTCCAGCCTGGGTGACAGAGCAAGACTCCATCTGAAAAAAAAAAAAAAAGAAATCAATACTAAGAAGACCTTTCAAAATCATACAATTACTTGGAAATTAAGCAATCTGCTCCTGAATGACTTTTGGGTAAACACTGAAATTAACACAGAAATAAAAAAATCAAAAAATTCTTTGAAACTAATGAGAACAAGGATATAACATACCAGAAACTCTGAAACACAGCTAAAGTAGTGTTAAGAGGAAAGTTTATTCTGCTAATCGCTCACATCAAAAGGTTAGAAAGATCTCAAATTGACAACCTAACATCACACCTGGAGGAACTAGAAAAGTAAGAGTAAACCAATCCCAAAGCTAGAAGAAGAAAAATAACCAAAATTAGAGCTGAACTGAATGAATTTGAGATGTGAAAAACCATACAAAAGATCAACAAAACCTTTGTTTTTTGAAAGAATAAATAAGATAGACTGCTAGCTAGACTAAGAGAGAATATCCAAATAAACACAACAAGAAACAACGAAAAGGACATTACTACTGACACCACAGAAATACAAAAAAAACCCTCAGAGGCTATTACAAACACCTCTATGCACAAAAACTAGAAAACCTAAAGGAAATGGATGAATTCCTGCAAACATACAATCTCCCAAGATTGAACCAGGAAGAAACTGAAACCCTAAACAGACTAATAATGAGTTCCAAAACTGAATCAGTAATAAAGAGCCTACCTACCAATCAGAAAAAGCCCTGAATGAGACAAATTTACAGCTGAATTCTACCAGACGTATAAGAGTTGCTACCAATCCTACTGAAACTATTCCAAAACATTCCTCCCTAACTCATTCTTTGAGGCCAGCATGATTCTGATACCAAAACCTGGCAGAAGCATCAAAAAAAGGAAACTTCAAGCCAATATTCCTAATGAACATAGATGCAAACATCCTCAACAAAATATTAACAAACTGAATCTAGTAGCACATCAATGACCTAAGTGGCCATTAGTCAAAAAGCTAATCCACCATGATAACATTAGCTTTATTCCTGGGATGCAAGGTTGGTTCAACATACAAAAATCAATAAATGTGATTCAGCACACAAACAGAACTAAAAACAAAAACCACATGATCATCTCAACAGATGCTGAAAAGGCTTTCTATAAATTCAACATCTATTCATCTTAAAAACTCTCAACAAGCTAGGCACTTAAGGAATATACCTCAGGATAACAAGAGCCATCTATGACAAACCCACAGCCAACATCATACTGAATGGGCAAAAGCTGGAAGCATTCCCCTTGAAAAACAACAAGACGATACCCACTCTTACCACTTCGATTCAACACAGTACTGGAAGTCCTAGCCAGAGCAATCAGGCAAAAGACAGAAATAAAAGGCATCCACATAGGAAGAGGGGAAGTTAAATTATCTCTTTAGAGACTATATGATTTTACACCTAGGAAACCTCATAGCCTCTACCCAAAAGCTTCTAGATCTGATAAACAACTTTAGCAAAGTTTCAGGATACAAAAATCAATGTACAAAAATCCATAGCATTTCTATACACCAACAATGTCCAAGCTGAAGAACTAAATCAAGAACACAATCCCATTCACAATAGCCACACACACAAAATAAAACACCTAGGAATACAGCTAACGAGGGAATTGAAAAAGCTCTACAACAAGAATTGCAAAACTACAAAATGCTGTTGAAAGAAATAAGAGACAACACAAACAAATGGAAAAACATTCCATGCTTAAGAATAAGAAGAATTAATATTGGTTTTTTGGGGTTTTTTTGAGACGGAGTCTCGCTCTGCCGGCCAGGCTGGAGTGCAGTGGCTGATCTCAGCTCACTGCAAGCTCCGCCTCCTAGGTTCATGCCATTCTCCTGCCTCAGCCTCTCGGGTAGCTCGGACTACAGGTGCCCACTACAATGCCCAGCTAATTTTTTGTATTTTTAGTACAGACGGGGTTTCACCGTGTTAGCCAGGATGGTCTTGATCTCCTGACCTAGTCATCCGCCCGCCTTGGCCTTCCAAAGTGCTGGGATTACAGGCGTAAGCCACTGCGCCCCGCCAAAAGAATCAATGTTGTTAAAATGACCATGCTGCCCAAAGCAATGTACAGATTCAGTGCTATTCCGATCCAACTACAAAAGAAAGAAAAGAAAGAAAGAAAGAGAGAAAGAGAGGGGGGTAGGGGAAGGAGGGAGGGAGGGAGGAAGGAAGGAAGGATGGAAGGAAGGAAGGAAGAAAGGAAGCAAGCAAGGAAGGAAGGAAGAAAGGAAAGAAGGAAGGAAGGAAAAGACAAAGAGAGAAAGAGGGAAAGAAAGGAAAGAAAGAAAAGAAAGGAAGGAAGGAAGAAAGAGAAAGAAAGAAAGAAAGAAAGAAGGAAAGAAAGAAAGAGAAAGAAAGAAAGGAAGAAGGAAAGGAAGGAAGGAAGAAAGGAAGGAAGGGGAGGAAGGGGAGGAAGGGGAGGAAGGGGAGGAAGGGGAGGAAGGGAAGGAAGGGAAGGAAAGGAAGGAAAGGAAGGAAAGAAGGGAAGAAAGCAAGAAGGAGGGGGAGGAAGAGGGATCACATATGAAATAGTGAATAAGGTTAAGAGCAATGACAGTGATCATGGGCAGGCAATGCTCCTAGCATCCCCTAAGTGGCAATAAAGAGCACAAAAGGAAGTGAAAAAGCCTAAGGGATGGGGGGTAAAAATTTGCAGAGCATATATCTAATAGGAGTCTAGTATTCAGAATATATAAATAACTCTTATAGTCAATAACAAGAAGACAAACAACCCAATTACAAAATGGGATATGAATTTAATAGACGTTACTCCAAGGAAGATACACAAATGGCCAACAAGTCCATGGAAAGATGTTCAACATCTTCAACATCATTAGTCATTAGATAAATGAAAATCAAAACTACAATGAAATACCACTTCACACTCACTAGGATCACTGTAATTTTAAAAATAAAAGAAACAGAAAAAGTAAATAATAAAAAAAGATAAAAGTTTTGGTGAGGACTGGAGAAATTGGAACTCTAATACTTTGCAGATGACAATGTGAAATGTTTCAGCCCCTGTGAAAAACAGTTTGGCAATTCCTCATAAAGTCACACATATGACCCAGTAATTCTAGTCTGAGGTATATACCCCAAAGAATCGAAAACAGGTAGTCAGACAAACTCTTGCACACAGATGTTCACAGTCCCACTTTCCTCAATAGTCAAAACGCAGAAACAACTCAGATATCCACCAACTGATGAATGTATAAGCAGATCGTTGTATATACATACAATAGGATATTATTCAGCCAGAAAAATGAATGAAGTACTGATAAATGCTACAATGTGGATGAACCTTAAAAACATCATGCTAGATGAAAGAAGCCAGACATAAAGGTCAGATATTTTACGATTCCATTTATATGAAATGTCCAGAATCATGAATCTACAGAGATAGCAGATTGTTGGTTGTCAGGAGGTGGGGGAAAGGGGAAATGGAGGTATGGGGTTCTGGTTTTGGGTAATGAAAATGGTTGGGAACCAGACAGATGTACACAGCATTGTGACTCTACTAAATGTCACTAAATGTCACTTTAAAACAGTTAATTTTGCTATGTAAATTTCACCTCAAGGTTTTTAAGAAAGGAAAAAAGATACAAAAAAAAAGAAGGAATAACAGAGCACACTGTCTCTGAGGAGGCAGATGGCAACAGAATCAGTAGTACAGATGGAAGAAAACTGATTAAATTCTTCTTTGTACTTCGTATATTTTCAGACATGGTTATCACCTTCTGTAGCACTTCAGGCAAAATCTGGCAAAAATGATGGTTATATTATTGGGATATAAACTGCAAAATAGTAATAATAATATCAGTTGACATTTATTTATGTGCTAGGCATTTTGCTAAAAGATTTATATAAATTATTTCACTTAAGCCTAACACTCTATGAGACAGACTTCATTATTCTCTCTTGCAGATGAGGAAATAAGAGAAACCATGTAATTTGTTTAATCTCATAGAAATATTAAGAAGCAAAACTGTGAATCAAATCCAGGTTTTTATGATCTTAAAGTCTATGTTCTCCAACATCACACTATACCATCTCCAGATTGAAAGAAGGAACAGCCTGTGATCAACAAGAGGATAAAGGCCTATGATACACAATGGGGATACCACTGTTTCTCCTAGATCTGGGAGAATGACTAATGTTTAACTTTAGTTCAGAAACTGAAACAAGTGGTAAACATTTATTGAGCACTTACTATGTGCTGGGCATTATTCTAAGCATATTACAAATATAAACTCATTTAATCTTTACAACAACTCTATAAATATGAAACATAGGATTATTATCCCAGTTTTACATACGAGAAACTAAAGTACAGATGGGTTAAATAACTGGTTGAAAATCACCTAACTAGTAAGTGGCAAAACCAAGAATCCAGGCAATTTGTCTTTACAGCCCATGCTCTTAACTAGCACCGTATATATATATATATTTTCTCTCTCTCCTTTTAAAGCATTCTGCAAGTAAGGAAATTGAGGCTTAGAGGTTATGCGCTTTGCCTAAGATTATTTGTTAAGTGGTCTCAGGGTATTTGAACATTGGGTATCTAACTACAAAGTCCATGCCTTTCCACTGCACTGCTTATAAAGATCACCAACATAAGATGATGGGCATGAATAAACTGCGTCTAAGGGGTGGGTATAGAGCAAGAATTCTCAGTCAAGAATCTTCAAAGATGAGGAAATTGTTAAAGCTTATATGCACAGCAGCCGGGCGCGGTGGCTCACGCCTGTAATGCCAGCACTTTGGGAGGCTGAGGAGGGCGGATCACGAGGTCAGGAAATCGACACCATCCTGGCTAACGGGGTAAAACCCCGTCTCTACTAAAAATACAAAAAATTAGCCGGCGTAGTGGCGGGCGCCTGTAGCCCCAGCTACTCGGGAGGCTGAGGCAGGAGAATGGCGTGAACCCGGGAGGCGGAGCTTGCAGTGAGCCGAGATCGCGCCACTGAACTCCAGCCTGGGCGACAGAGCAAGACTCCGTCTCAAAAAAAAAAAAAAAAAAAAAAAAACTTATATGCACAGCTATACTACTATCAAACTATAATATTTCATGAACCTCAAAAGTAAATCTAAAATCCAAGGTCTAAGTAAAGTGGAAGCTGATGATACTTTCTCCTCACAGTAGTCTCCTTCTAATTATTCTGGCCTCCAAATTTCAGGTATAATTACACAAATGAAAACAGGATTGCAAAGCACTGAACAAAAAAAATCATAGAAATTTCTGTCATATAAGAAAGTGAATAAAGCCAGGACCTATTTAAAAGTGAAAAGGAGAAGTAAAAATAAAAATGACAAAATAAAGCTGAGGATAAAAGCAAGATTTATACATTTTTAAAAAGATGTTTTAAAAGGTGTTTATAAAGATGTTAGTAGAATAATCAACATGATTGAATAATATGCTCCAATAAGTAATTAAAAGGAAAATTAAATTTTGTTGAAAAGAATAAAAATTGGTAGAATAGCAGACAAGACTGTCTAATATGCCAGCTTTATCTTTCATCACTCTCTTAGATGTTAACCACCAGCCTTGGTGGCCTTCTTTCAGTTCCTTATATATACTAACCTCTCTTGTTACACACACTAATTTATTCATTCACCAAAAATTGCTGGGCACCTACCATGTACCAAGCATCATGCTAGGTGACTGGATGAGTGGTGAATACTCTTTGCTCTCAAGAAGCTCACATACTAGTGAAAGAGACAGACATTAAATAGCCACAAAAGTGTTAAATGTAGTCAAGATAAAGGAAAGTGCCAATAGGGAAAAATACAAGGTACTATAATTGTATACGGCAGTCTAATGTATTATGAAAGGTTGAGAAGGCCTTTTCCTGTGGAAATATTTAAATCAAGACCTGAAGGATGAACAGTGGCTCAGCAGGCAGAGGAAACAACACAGCTTATCCCAGGATGTGGGGTGAGTGAAGGAAAAAAGTGAGTGTGTATGAAAGTGATGAGAAGTATGAACAAGATAACTCCCAGAAAATTGTTATTAGCAACCAAGTAGATGATGGTACCACTTATTGAAACAGAGAACTCCAGAATGAAAGCAAGTCAACGGGATAAGATTATGAAATTAATTGCAGACAATTAATTGATGTACTGGTGAGACAATTAAGTGGTCATAAGCAATAGGCAGTTGGACACATAGGTTTGGGGCTTAGAGCAAAAGTTTGGGCTATGCAAATACATTCTGGAAAAGTACCTGTATATATAAGTGAAGTTATGAGAGAAGATTAGCTAAATCACTTCGGGATAATATAGTGCATAAAAAAGACAAGTACCAAGCATTTAGAGGACATGAGAAAAAAAGTAACTAGAAAGAATGAAAACCAGGAAAGTATACTAACATAAAACAAGGAAAGAGATTATTTCAATGAGAGAGCTTTGAAATGCTACTGAGAGGTCAAGTGAAATGAAAATATTTGCTCTTTGGCCTAGAACATTTGTTTGTTCTTGGGCTGGATAAATTTATATTCATCCTTCAGGATTCACCTGAGTTATTTCTTCTATCCAGCATTTCCAGACTCCTAATTCTGTCTTATGTACCCATCCTACACGTACTCTGTACATACCCTTATCATAGCATTTATCTTTCTGTGTCATAATTGTAACTGCCTATATACTTGTGTCCATATTTCCACCATGCTTGAAATTTTCAAATGTGTGAAGAAGGAAGACTGTGGGTCTGGATCAACATTTTGTCTCCCCTAAATACAGTCTTTCTCACGTTTATGTCTCATCTTCACCATAGCAACTAACACAGTACCAGGATACAAGGTTAGTACTCAGTAAATATTTGTCACCATTTATTTATTTAGTATCTATTATATGGCAATAACTGAGCTGGAGGTAGTTGAGAAAATAAGGCATTAATAATTAGACAAGGACTCCACCCTCAGGGAGCTTCTTTTCCGATTATACACAGCTAGTACTTAAATAACAAATAAGAATAGTTTAATTCTTACCATTTCAGTAGTCATCACTTTTGCTACAATATGTGTTATAGTCTTTCCAAATTCTCTTTTTCCTTTCCTACGCCTCAGAATTCTTGGAAAGAAAGGTCCATGAACTCTATAGTTGAAAATATTTAGTTATAATTAAATTAACATGAAAAAGACTGACCTTGTCCTTACTTGTAAATAAAAACTTGGTACTAAGCATCTTAGAAATGTTTTCATCAATTATAAGTTTCTTGAGAGCAATGAGCAACTTGAGAATGTAATGATTCAGATCTTTTAGATAACTGCATGTTTAAATCCTTAAACTCTAAAATATTTTCATTTTAATTGATAGTACCTGGAAATCTGCATGCAACCCTCTGCAACAATTGCCTCAGCTACCTCAACCTTCCAATACAGTAGAAAAATTTCCTGGGTGTATTTTCATCATCCATTGAGTTGTAGACTCACACAAAGATAGGTTATGCCTGTGACAGGGAGGCATCAGAATATTTTCGAATATACCTAATTTTAGATACTATGCTCAATTAACATATCGTTTTGTTTCAAAGGATATTATCTCCATAAAATAGTTGGCTGTTGGCCTCCCAGCAGAACTGTTCCAGCTTCTCTCTTAGTTGTTTTTATATTGTTTGCTATTCAGCACTTCTAATTAGTTCTTTCTCTTCTTCCTGCTTTTCTTTATGTTTCCTGTTCCTATCTCTATCATTTAAGTGTCTCCAACAGAAAGTCAGATAAAAAGTTTCAGTATAACTGTTGGCTTTTATCATTACTGTCAGCCAAAAGGGACACTCTTTTTCCAATAGATATGGATTTACCAGTAATCTCTTTAGTATAATCTTTTGCATTCTCTGCAGCACTTTGATTATTGCTTTATGCTAAGAGGATGTGGCTTTAGTGTGCATATATATATATATTTTTTTTTAATTAAAGACAGGGTCTTGTCCTGGAGTATGTATATATATACATATATATATACACACATACATATATATACACACACATATATATACACACACATATATATAATACACACATATATACACATATATACACACATATATATACACACACATATATATATACATATATATATATATATTTTTTTTTTTTATTAAAGACAGGGTCTTGCCCTGGAGTGCAGTGGTGCAATTATGGCTTACTGCAGCCTTGACCTCCTGGGCTCGAGAGCAATCCTCCCACCTCGGCCTCCCCAGTAGCTAGGACTACAGGCATGTGCAACCTTGCCTGGCTTTTGTTTTTTTTTTTTTTTTTTTTTTAAGAGGCAGGGTCTCATTACATTGCCCAAGCTGGTCTTGAACTCCTGGCCTCAAGCAATCCTCCCACCTTGGCCTCCCCAAGTGCTAGGATTACAGGCATGAGCCTGGCCAGTACCAATATTTTTGAGCTGTATCTCAATTATTATATATTTTTGTAAAACTTATGATTTCAGGAAACTTTCTAATAATTTTCTATGCAAGTTATTAAAAACTGAATTTAAACATATAGCAGTATCCTCCAAAAGTTTCAATAAACATTTCAAAATCAAACCCACTCGGCATTTTTATATCTATTTAAGCAAGTGGTCTTGATCTTGAGAAACAGGGAACCATTCATACATTTTTTTTTTTGCTATATACCAGTTAATTAGCTGCTCCAAAAGTAAGACATCCTAAACATTCAGGAAACCACAGTAGTTTATCATGCTATCCTAGTTTTAAAATCAAAGGTATATATAGGTGTTTTTTAATCAAGTTTATTAAGGTATAATTTACATAAAAGGTATTCATTTTAAGTGAACTATTCCATGAGATTTCACAAATGTATATATGCTTTTAACTCAATCACAATAATAAAGATATAAAAAATTTCCATCATACTGATAAGTTTCCTCATGCATCTTTGCAGTCCTGAACAAACATTGGTCTGCTTTCTGTCATTACGTATTTCCCTTTCTTCAAATTTTTCTTAATAGGCTTTATTTTTCAGAGCAGTTTCAGATTTTCAGCAAAGTTGAGCAAAAGGAAGAGAGTTCCTGTATATCCCTTGTTGTTCCCCCGCACACACAACCTGACCCACTATAAATATCTGGCACCAGAGTGGTACACTCGTTACGACCGATGAACCTAGATTGACACATCATTATCACCCAAAATCCATAGTTTACATCAGAGTTGACTCTTGGTGTTGTCCATTATAGGAGTTTGGACAAATGTATAATGACATGTAGCCACCATTACAGTATAATACAGAAGAGTTTCACTGCCCTAAGAATTCTCTATGCTCTGCCTCTCCCTTAATACTTGGGAACCACTGATTTTTTTTTTTCACTGCCTCCACAATTTTATCTTTCCAGAATGTCATATAGTTGGAGTCATACAGTATGTAGCCTTTTCAGATTGGCTTCTTTCACTTAGTAATATGCATTTAAGTTTCTTCCATGTCTTGTCATGGCTTGACAGGTCTTTTTCTTTTTAGTGCTGAATAACATTCCTTGTCTGGGTGTACCACAATTTATACATTCACCTGCTGAAGGACATTTTGGTTGCTTCCAAGTTCGGCAATTATGAATAAAACTGCTATAAACGACCATGTGCAGGTTTTTGTGTGAACATAAGTTTCCAACTCATGTGGGTAATTATCAAGGAACATGATTGCTGGATCATATGATAAGAGCATCTTTAGTTTTGTAAGGAACTTCTAAACTGTCTTCCAAAGTGACTATACTATTTTGCATTCCCACCAGCAATAAGTGAGAATTCCTGTTGTTCCACACCTTTCTAGGAATTTTTTATGGAATTTTATTATTTATTTATTTATTT
Organism: Pongo abelii; assembly: GCF_028885655.2. Taxonomy (NCBI): domain Eukaryota; kingdom Metazoa; phylum Chordata; class Mammalia; order Primates; family Hominidae; genus Pongo; species Pongo abelii. The sequence continues at coordinate 66,910,582 of NC_071985.2, read as the reverse complement.
ATTTGAGCAGAGTCTCGCTCTGTTGCCAAGGCTGGAGTGCAGTGGCATGATCTCAGCGGCACGATCTCAGCTCACTGCAACCTCTGCCTCCCGGGTTCAAGCGATTCTCCTGCCTCAGCCTCCCAAGTAGCTGGGACAACTGGCCTGCACCACCATGCCTTGCTAATTTTTGTATTTTTATTAGAGATGGGGTTTTGCCATATTGGCCAGGCTTGTCTCGAACTCTTGACCTCAGGTGATCTGCCCACTTCAGCCTCCCAAAGTGCTGGGATTACAGGCGTGAGCCATCCTGCTCAGCCTCTCAATGGAATTTTAAAGTGGAATAATATACTATGCATTCTTTTGTGTCTGCTTTTTTCACTCAGCCTATTTTTGAGATCCATCCATGTTATTGTTATTGTGTGTGTTAGCAATTTACTTCTTTTTTTTTTTTTTTTTGAAACAAAGTCTCACTCTGTCACCCAGGCTGGAGTGCAGTGGTGCGATCTCAGCTCACTGCAACCTCTGCCTTCCAGGTTCGAGCAATTCTCCTGCCTCAGCCTCCTGAGTAGTTGGGATTGCAGGCACACACCACCACGCCTGGCTAATTTTTGTATTTTTAGTAGAGACGGGGTTTCACCATGTTGGTCAGGCTGGTCTTGAACTCCTGACCTTGTGATCTGCCTGCCTCAGCCTCCCAAAGTGCTGGGATTACAGGCATGAGCCACCTCACCCGGCCAGCAATTTACTTCTTCATATTGCTGAGCAGTATTTCATTATAGGATTTTCTATATACAAGACCATGTCATCTGTGAATAGAGATAATTTTACTTCTTCCTTTCCAATCTGTATGCTTTTTATTTCTTTTTCTTGTCTAATTGCTCTGGCTAGAACCTCCAGTACAATTTGAATAAAAGTGGCAAGAGTAAATATCCTTATCATGCTCCTGATTGTAGGGGGAAAAACATCTCTTCTTTCACCACAAAAAATGATGACTGTAGCTGTGAGTTTTTCATAGATAGCCTTAAACAGGTTGAGGAAAATGCCTTCTATTCCAAGTTTTTTTTAGAGTGTTTATCATGAAAGGGTGTTGATTTGTCATATGATTTTTCTGTGTCCATTGAGATGACTGTGTGTCTTTTTTTTTATTCTATTAATATTATGTATTATACTGATTGATTTTCATATTTTAAAACAACATTGGATTCCTGGGATAAATCTCACCTTAGTCATAGCGTCTGATCTTTTTATATGTTGCTGGACTCCATTTGTTAGTATTTTGTTGAGGATTTTGTATCTATATTCATTAGTGATATTCGTGTAAGCTTTCTTTTCTTGTGATGTCTTTGCTTTTGGATTCAGAGTAATATATTGGTCTCACAGAATGAGTTGGGAAATCGTTACCTTTTATTTTCTGGAAGAGTTTTTGAAGAATTAGTGTTGATTCTTCTTTAAACATGTGTCACAATTGACCAGTGAAGACATCTAGTCCTTGACTTTCCTTTGTGAGTAGTTTTTCATTTGCTAATTCAATCTACTTGTTATAGAGCCAGTCAGAATTTATGTTTCTGCTTGAATCATTTTCGGTAGATTGTGTCTTACTAGGCATCTGTTCATTTATTCTAGGTTATCTAATTTGTTGGCTTATTTATACTATTCCTTTGTAATCCTTTTTATTTCAGTGTAGGTTTTTATGTGGACCTAAGTTTTCAAATTAATTGGGTAAATACCAAGTAGGATTGCAACTGCTGAGTCCTATGGTTAAACTATGTTTCGCTTTGTAAGAAACTGCCAAACAGTGCTCTAAAGAGGCAGTACCATTTTGCATTCTAACCAATAAAGAATGAGAGTTCCTTTGCTCAACATTCTCAGTAGCAATTAATATTATCAGCTTTTTGGATTTTAGCCATTTCTAATAGGTATGTAATGGCATCTCATTGCTGTTTTAATTTGCAACGTACTAATGACAAATGAGGTTGAGCATCTCTTTATATGCATTTTTCTGTGTGTCTTCTTCGGTAAAGTGTCTATTCAGATCTTTGCCCATTTTTAATTGGGTTGTTTGTTATGTTTGAGTTTTATGAGCTCTTTGTATATTTTAGATACAAGTCTATCAGATATGCATTATGCAAATATTTTCTCCTAATCTGTGGCTAGTTTCTTCATTCTCTTAATAGTGTATTTTTCAGAGCAGTTTTCAATTTTAACAAAGTCCAACTTATGACTTTTTTCTCTCACATAACATACAGTATTGTTGTGGTACCTAAAAACCCACTGCCAAACACAAGAATATCTATAATTTCCTATGAGTCTTATGGTTTTGAGTTTCATGTTTAGGTTTATGGACCACTTTGAGTTAATTTTTGTGAAAGGTCTGTATCTAGGTTCACGTTTTTGGATATAGATATTCAATTATTCCAGCACCGTTTGTTGAAGAGAATATCCTTTTTCTATTACATTTCTTTCGCCCTTTGTCAAGTCAGTCTACTCTATGTGTGGATCTTATGGACTCTCTAATCTGGACTATATAAGGACTCTATTTATGGACTCTATTTCCTTCCACTGATCTATCTGTCTCTTCCATTAATCTATTCTTTCACCTATATCATACTGTCTTGATTACTACAGCTTCACAGTAAGTCTTAAAATCGAGTAGTATGAGTCCTTCTACTTTTTGGCTATTCTAGGTTTCCTGCCTTTCCACATGAGTTTTAGAAACAGTTTGCTAATCTCTACAAAATATTTTGCTATGAATTTCACTGGGATTGCACTGGATCTACAGATCAAGTTGGGAAGAACTGACATTTTTAAAATATTGGGTCTTCCAATCCAAGAACATAAGATATCTCTCCATTTATTGTCATCAGTGTATTGTAGCTTTCTGCATTATAGGTCCTATATTTTGTTAGGTATATACCTAAGTATTTCACATTTTTGGTTCTACTGTCTATAATTTTTAAAATTTAAAATAAATTGTTCACTGCTGGTATATAAAAAAGCAGTTGATTTTTGAATATTAACCTTGCTTCCTGTAAACTTGCTATACTCATTTATCGGTTTCAGGAGTTTTGTTCCTTTTTGATTCTTTGGGATTTTCTACATAGACAATTACGACATCTGCAAATAAAGATAGTTTTATTTTTTCTTTTCCAGTCTGTAGACCTTTTGTTTCTTTTTCTTGTCTTATTGCATTATTTAGAACTTCTAGTATGAAGGTGAATAGGAATGGTAAGGAATTGTACATCTTCCCGGAGAACCAAACCCTTTATCATCATGAAATGTCCCTTTTTGTCCCTGATAATTGTCTTAGTTCTTAAAGGCTGCTTCATCTGAAATTAATATAGCCACACCAGATTTTTATTAATTAGCATGAACATGAAATATCTTTCTCCATCCCTTTACTTTGAACATATCTGAACCTTTATAAAGTGGGTTTCTTACAGATCACATATAGTTGGATATTGTTTTCTTGAATCCATTTTCATAATCTCTGCTTTTTTATTTAGACCATTTACATTTACAGTTATTTTGACATAATTAACATTTACCATATTGTAGCTGGTTTCTATTAATACAGAGGTTGCTCTTGTCCTTTGTTTCCTTTTTCCCTTTCTTTTCTGCCTCTTCTAGTGTTTTGGTTGCTTTTTTGTTTTTTGTTTGTTTGTTTGTTTTTGAGACAGAGTCTTATTCTGTCACCCAGGCTGGAGTGCAGTGGCATGATCTCAGCTTACTGCAACCTCCACCTCACAGGTTCAAATGATTCTCGTGTCTCAGCCTCCTGAGTAGCTGGGATTACAGGCATGCACTGCCACAAATGGCTAATTTTTGTATTTTTAGTAGTGATGGAGTTTCACCATGTTGGCCAGGCTGGTCTGGACTCCTGATCTCAGGTGATCCACCCACCTTGGCCTCCCAAAATGCTGGGATTACAGGTATGAGCCACCACACCCGGCCCTGCCTCTTCTAGTTTTAATTTAGCATTTTACTTTGTTCCATTGTATCTACTCTCTTAAATCAATTATACTTCTTTTTTTAAAAAATTAATATTTGCCCTAGAGATTGCAACATATATTTTTAACTAATTTAAGTCCACTTTCAAATAACACTATACTACTTCACATGTCATGCAGATACCATGTAACAGAGTATTCCAATTCTATCCTCCCATCTTTTATGATATTGTTTCATTTATTTCAGTAATCCATAAGCTTTAATTACCTAATGAATCATTACTACTATTCTGTTAAATAGCTATCTTTTAGATCAGTAAACAATAGGAAAATTGAGGCTGGACACAGTGGGTTACACCTGTAATCTCAGCACTTTGGAGGTCGAGGTGGGAGGATCGATCACTTGAGCCCAGGAGTTTGAGATCAGCCAGGGCAATATAGTGAGACCCTGTCTCCACAAAAATAAAAATAAAAAAATTAGCCAGGCATGGTGGCACACACCTGTGGTCCCAGCTACTCAGGAGACTGAAGTGAGAGGATCACTTGAGCCTGGGAAGTCGAGGCTGCAGTGAGCCATGATCACATCACTGCACTCCAGCCTGGGTGACAGGGCAAGACCCTGTCTCAGAAAAATAAATAAATATAATATATATAAATAAATAATATATATAAATATATAAATTATATATATTTATAATAATATATATTATATATTTATAACAATATATATTATATATTTATATAATATATATTTATAACACATAAATATATAAATTATATATAATATATATAAATAAATAATACTAATAAAATAATTTATTTTACCTTTATTCCTTCTCCCACATTGTTCCTTACTATATGTAGACATGAGTTTTTGTCATTTTTCTTCTCCCTGAAGAACTTCCTTTAACCTTTCTTGCAGAACAAGCCTACTAATGATAAACTCTCAGTTTTGTTTGTTTGTTTGTTTGTTTTGTTTTGTCTGAGCAAGTATTTCTTGCTCACATTTGAAGAATAATTTCACTAGATACAGAATTCTAGTTTGGTGGTTCTTTCAACATTTTGAATATTTCTCTCCACTCTCATCTTATTTTCATAGTTCCTTCTGAGAAATTCTTGTTCACTATAGTAGGTAATGTGGGTTTTTTCCTTTGGCTTCCTTCAAGATATTTTTTCTTTATTTGTCGTTTTATGCAGTTTAAATATGATATACCTAGGTGTTGATTCTTTGATATTTATCCTGTTTGGTGTTCTCTGAGCTTTATGGATCTGTGGTTTTGTGTCTGTATTTAATTTTGGAAAATTCTCATCATTATTAATTCAAGTATTTCTTCTGATCCATTTGCTCTTCCTTCTTCTTCTGGTATTACAATTACACATATGTTAACACCTTTTGAAACCGTCCCACAGTTCTTGAATGTTCTCTTCAGTTTCTTTCATTCTTTTTTCTTTGCATTTCAGTTTGGGAAGTGTCTATTGACAAATCTTTAAACTCATTATTAATTCTTTCTTCCCACAATAGATCATGTATCCCAGCTATTGATGAATTTTAAATTCTCTGACTGATGAATTCCAAAATCATACCTGAGTCTCTTTGTGATATTTGCTTTGTTTCTCTGAACTGTTTTTTTTTTCTTGCCTTTTAGCATGCCTTATAATTTATTGTTCAAAGCCCAACATGACAAATCAGGTAACAGAACAGGTTAAAAGGCCTTTAGTGTGAGGTTTTATATTAATCTGGCCAGGTTGTGTTTAATGGGTACTATAGCTGTAGGTGTCAGAAGCTTCAAATTCCTCTAGTTTCCTTGTTTTTGTCCGCCATCTTGTCTTTGTGCTTCTTATTTTTTCTTTTTTTTTTTTTGAGACGGAGTTTCACTCTTGTTGCCCAGGCTGGAGTGCAATGGCGTGATCTCGGCTCACTGCAACCTCCGCCTCCCAGGTTCAAGCAATTCTCCTGCCTCAGCCTCCCGAGTAGCTGGGATTATAGGCATGCACCACCATGCCCGGCTAATTTTGTGTTTTTAGTAGAGATGGGGTTTCTCTATGTTGAGGCTGGTCTCAAACTCCTGACCTCAGGTGATCCGCCCACCTTGGCCTCCCAAAATGCTGGGATTATAGGCGTGAGCCACCGCGCCCAGCTTGTGCTTCTTCTTCTTCTTTTATTTTTTTCTTTTAAGAGACAGGGTCAAAAAAACAAACAAACAACAACAACAACAACAAAGAGACAGGGTCTCGCTCTGTTGCCCAGGCTGGAATGCAGTAGCATGATCAATGCTTACTGCAGCCTCAAACTGTTCGGCTCAAGTGTTCCTCCTGCCTCAGCCTCCCAAGTAGCTGAGACTACAGGCACACCCCACCACATTCCTAGCTAAATTTAAAAAATCTGTTTGTTTATTGTAGAGATGGGGCCTCAATATGCTGCCCAAGGCTGGTCTCAAACTCTTGGCCTCAAGTGGTCCTCCTACCTTGTCCTCCCAAAGTGTTGGGATTACAGGTGTGAGCCACCATGTCCAGCCTGTCTTTGTGCTTCTTTTAAAAACTGTTATGTAGACAGACTCTGTCTATGTCTTGCTACTCTTTTAGCTATAATCCAGTTATCTTATTTGCTTCACATATTATATATAGAGGAGGTCTACCTCTTCCTTTCTTATGCTTTGGCCAAAATCAAAAGAGTTAAAATGAAAGATAAGGAAAGAAATGGATTAATGAGTTCTTTTGGTCAAAAAAAACAATGATTTCAGTGAATTCAGCTAATACAATTTTCCAATACTGATAGTTGTACCTTGTGCTTACCTCATAAATTAGACATCTAATTTTATACTTCACTTTAATCAGAACATATACCACAAATTAAGTGCTATGATAAAATAATAACCATGTAAACTTTTGCTTCTATTTGAAATAGAGCAAATTATTACCGGAGGCGTAAATCTTCCCACATTTTCAATAATCCACAGAGCATGACTATCTCATAGTATTTTTTCCAGCATTCAACAGCCTCTGCTGCAGATGGATCTTCTTTAATATTGCTCTGATACTCAATGAGCTCGACACGTTTGTTTTTATATTTCTCCAAAGTTTTTTTAAAACGTTGTGCGATAGGACCAGGTATTGTTCCATCCTGTATATCACACCACCTGAAAATTATCAACATAATTACAATGTTTATTTTTTCTAATGTGCGGTATAAGTTTATAAACTATACTTACAAATTAATTCTTTCTTCAATAAGTGCAGTATAATTCTCACAACTTTCTTCATCATCCCAGTCTCTCCAAAGAAAGTCATAAAAAAACCTACGATAAACCAAATTAAGATGACAGTAATCAAAAACAGCCACTACTGATTTAGAGCTACACGGATATTTTGATGTCAGAATTCTCTACCTCAATCTTAATTCTTAAGCAAAATATTTTAAAATGACCTTTGAGTGAACTAAAATAAAAGGTAAAACTTTAAAAATTAGATGATTTGCATCCTATTTTAGGTTACAGTAAATGAGATAATGAGTGGGACTGTAAAATTGTTTCTAAATTTTATAGATTTTGGCTATTATTTGCTCAAAAAATAAATAATATGTAAGATACTACCAAATTTGTATGGGAGGAAAACATTAGAAAAACAAAAACATGACAAAAAATATTCTGTATTTTGTTTGTGGATAGCTTCCCTCAAATTGTATCAACTTATAAGAAGCAATCATAATGTGAATGATGATATCTAGTATTTGTAATGCCTTTAAATTTGAGAAATGAATGCTAATAAATTTAAGATGCTTAAATATGAATAAAAGTTAATGTTACTTATTTCAAGAATTCTTTTAAATTTTATTTTTATAAAATGCAAGATCAAAAAATTGCAAACTTTTCATTACCCATATATAATGTTTCTGCAAGGAAATGTTTTTACTAAAAGTTACAAATACAATATGTTAATTTAAGATGGACAAATTTAATCCAGCAGTAGTGAGTGAAAATTAAATCAGTAAATGCTTATAAAGTGATTATATGAGCAAAGCCTTCACATTAACTTTTGGATATAATAAATTTAACTTTCAAAAGTAAAGGCCCTAATACCTGACAACTTCCAAGGCCAAAGCAATATCATGTATATCAGTATCTTGTCCCTCAACAGGATACACTTCCAAAAGAGGCACACTGTGTTCCAGTTCCTCCAAAATCTCATCAACCAAATCTCTTGGAATATTTGCAATGTTGGAAGAAAAGGGCTCAGCAACAGAAATGGTAACTTTGAAACGAGATGATGAGTCTTGGTATGGCTCACAAGTTACCTAAGATAAATATCATAAGAGATAAGAGATATAGTTACAAATATCAGTAAACCACAGGATTTCTTTCTCATATATGAGCTCCTTATAAAGTTTCTTCTTTTAAATTTATGACTTCTTCAACAATCAACATACAGAATAATTATAGATCAATATTAAGTATACTATCAATAGTTTTACAAACCCTACTTCTTAAACACATTTTTTTTTCAGTTTCATGAAAGGAATTCTGTGTCTCCTAAATTATTTGTTTTCTAAGATTGAGTTGCCAGACTTTGAGATTTCATAAAACAGTGTGTGTGTGTGTGTGTGTGTGTGTGTGTATATACATATAAAGCAGGGTCTTACTGTGGTTGCTCAGGCTAGTGTGCAGTGGCTATTCACAGGTGTAATCATTGCACACTAATCCTCGAATTCCTGGGCTCAAGCCATCCTCTTACCTCAGCCTCCTCAGGACCTGGGACTACAGAAACATGCCACTGTGCCCAGCTAATATTATCGAAAAAATTTTGAACAAATTTTGCCATAAAAATATGTTAAATATAATAAATCATAATTATAAGCTTCCAGTGGGCATCTAGCACACAGTAAGCACTGAATAAAGTAGCGAAATAATAAAAATGACAATGATAATAACAAAAAAACAAACACAAACAAAAGCATGTTAAAAAAAAAAGCCCTGCTATCTGTATTACACCATTGGTAGAAGAATGGCTATTCAAACACCAAAAAAAAAAAAAAAAAAAAAAAGGAGAAAGACATAAAGAGTAAAATTCTTTTTTTTTTTTTTTTCAAAATTGAGATTTTATTGGTTGAGGATCAGTTCAGACATTTCAATTTGTACACAATTCTTAACACATGTAACAAAAATCTAAAAAGCCATTTATTGTAATTATTTTTTAAAGTTATTCCAGTGACTTTCCAGCTTAAAATTTGGAAGCAAATTTTCTTTAAGAGGCTATCAAGTACCAGTATCTTCACATGTTGGTCAGCTGTTACATACAGCTCACCAGTTCACAACTGAATAGCACCTACACTACATATTCAAATTTGTAACCTTTCACAGCACAATAACAAAGTTATTAGGAAAACAGGACTACTACAACCAAAGACGTTACAGAGTGCACACAATTCTGACAGGGAGAGCCATGATCAAACAGTGGTTTTCTTTAGGAAACAATTCTTCTAAAAAACATGGGAATGGAAGTAATTTAAAATGTTCAAGACATTAAATGCAGGACTGATTCCACACTGCCATTTAATATGTTTTGTATTATAGGATATAAAAACTAACCCCCCACCTATGGAATGTTAAGCTGACACCCGAGACAGTCAAAGCCTCCCGTAATTCAATATCCCACACTATTTTCTGGTTGTACCAAAAAATAAACAACCAGCAAATGATTTCACCTCTTAAAAAAAAGCATTTACACTTAAAAAATGGGATGAGGTGGGATTCCGTCCTTCTTAAAAATGTTTCTAGAGCTACTAAAAAATTTGAATTTTCAAAATAGTTGATAAAAATATTCCTCTGGATTGTACAAGAAGGGAGACAGGGACCACTGATAAGACATGGTATATGGTATTAATCAGACTTGGCTTCTTTCTCTCCTGCTTCATCAGAGGCTGGACTCTCCTCAGTTTTCGTTTCCCCATTTTCTGCAGGTAAATCTTTAGTTTCTTGGTTAGACACTTCGGCCTGTTTTCCCTTTGCTCCCCTTTTCCCTTTTGTTTGCACTTTTTTGTCGGAAGATTTATCCTTCGCTGCTGCCTTTTTCGGCTTCGCTTCCACTGTTGCAGGAGGCTTAGCTGACAACCGCCCCGATCTCCTGTTGGGCTCTTCCTTGGCGGCCCCTTCGGCGGAGCTGACCTTCCTCTTGGGCATCCTGGCGGCAGGGAGGGAGCATGCCGGGTGCCTGCGGGCCGCGGCGCGCAGAGAGCCTCCGCGAAACTGGGCTGCCTGGCCGCTGCCACTCCTCCCGCCGCCCGAGCTACTGAGACCCACCAAGAGTAAAATTCTTAAGTTGATTTAGCTTCATGAACAACATGCTATATTGTTTATTCATCTTATTTCACCATAGTATAGTGATACTTCCCTGCACTTGTCTGAAAATCAGTGCTTCAGAACCAAAGTTGATAGTTTTTAAAAAATTTAATAAATTACATATTAATACAAATTTTAAAATGTTGGCACAAAATTTGTATTAACACAAACACTTCCAAAATCTGTTCTGAAAATTTTCAAGTACAGCCAATGAAATTCTTTATTTTTTGGTAGAGTTATGTCACAAAAAATATTTTAAATATCAGTAAGTGTTATATCATCAGCACATAAAACAATATTCATTTAAATACAGGAAATATCTTCAAATCACTAACCAAACTTTGAAATACAAAGTTTATAACTAATTTAATATAAATTATGTTCTTCAAAGCAGTTATGGGACAGAAGAAAACTTAGAAAATAGAATAACAACTTAAAAGTGTGTGTTTGAAGATAATAAATGATCTGCAATCCATATTTGTGACAGGACAAAAATATATTTCCAAAGAGTCATTATGAAATATGATACCGAGCTTTATATTTTAATATTTTAGTTCTCTCTCTTTTTTTTAAGAAACAAGGTTTCACTCTGTTGCCCAGGCTAAAGTGCAGTGGCACAATCATAGCTCACTGCAGCCTCGAACTCCTGGGCTCAAGCAATCCTCCCTGCTCAGCCTCCCAATTAGCTAGGACTACCTGTGCCACCATGCTCGATTTTTTTTTTTTTTTTTTTTGGTACAGACAGGGTCTCACTATGTTGCCTAGGCTGGTCTTGAACTCCTGGCCTCCAGTGATCCTGCTGCCTCAGTCTCTCAAAGTGCTAGGATTACAGGAATGAGCCACCATGTCTGGCCTAGGTTTTTTGTTTGTTTGTTTGTTTGTTTTTGTTTTTGTTTTGAGACAGGGTCTCACTCTGTTGCCCCGGCTGGAGTGCAGTGACACAATCTCAGCTCACTGCAACCTCCGCCTCCCAGGTTCAAGCGATTCTCCAGCCTCAGCCTCCCAAGTAGCTGGGATTACAGGAATGCGCCACCACAGCCTGGCTAACTATTGTATTTTTAGTAGAGATAGGGTTTCACCATATTGGCCAGGCTGGTCTCAAACTCTCAACCTCAGGTGATCCACCCGCCTCAGCCTCCCAAAGTGCTGGGATTACAGGCATGAGCCACTGCACCTGGCCTGGCCTAGTTTTGATTTTTTTCAGTATTATACATGCATACAGTTTAGAATCAAATAGCTGTACCAGGTTTGTTATGAAAAATAGAATTCAGGCTGGGTGCGGTGGCTCACGCCTGTAATCCCAGCACTTGGGGAAGCCGAGGCGGGTGGATCACCTGATGTCAGGAGTTCAAGACCAGCCTGGCCAACGTGGTGAAACCCTGTCTCTACTAAAAAATACAAAAATTAGCCTGGCATGGTGGTGCGTGCCTGTAATGCCAGCTACTCAGGAGGCTGAGGCAGGAGAATAGCTTGAACCTGGGAGGTGGAGGTTGCAGTGAGCCGAGATCGCACCACTGCACTACAGCCTGGGAACAGAGCAAGACTCCTTCTCAAATAAATAAATAAATAAAAGAGGCCGGGAGGCCGAGGCAGGCGGATCACCTGAGGTCAGGAGTTTGAGACCAGCCTCACCAACATGGTGAAACCCCGTCTCTACTAAAAATACAAAATTAGCCGGGCATGGTGGCGTGCACCTGTAGTCCCAGCTACGTGGAAGGCTAGGGCAGGAGAATCGCTGGAACCCAGGAGGCGGAGGTTGCAGTGAGCCGAGATCACGCTACTGCACTCCAGCCTGAGTGACAGAGCGAGACTCCATCTCCCATCCAAGCACTAACCAGGCCCGACCCTGCTTAGCTTCCAAGATCAGACGAAATGGGGCGTGTTCAGAGTGGTATGGCCGTAGATGATACTCAGTCTCAAAAAAAAAAAAAAGAAAGAAAAATAGAATTCCTTGACGGTCTTCTATCACCCTCTAATTCTTGCTCCTCAGAGGCAACCATTTTTAACTCTTTTAGCTGATTATTTTTGACATTTATATCTTTATCTTTAAATAATACGCTTATATTGCTACTTAAAGTTTTGTTTCCAGTTTTGGCATTGGATATTGACTTCCAACTCTGAAAGATAAGAATTTAGTTATCTCTTTCATTTTGCCTCATTTCCTTAATATACAACCACTCTTTCCTGGCCTTTCATTCACCAATATGGTTATATCTTAAGTATTCAGCATTTATTTTAATATGTTTGAAAAATGTGATTCACAGGTGAGCCATATGGTGTGAGCTGATTTTTCTTTCCTGCAAAAAATGTTGTTTTCCCAGCAGTCAATAACTGTATTGCTTTTCATTTGCTCATTTTCTTTTTTCTTTTTTTTTTTTTTTTTTGAGACGGAGCCTTGCTTTGTCGCCCAGGCTAGAGGGCAGTGGTGTGATCACTGCAACTCCTCTGCCTCCCGGGTTCAAGCAATTCTCCTGCCTCAGCCTCCCACGGATCTGGGACTACAGGCGTGCGCTACCACATCCGGCTAATTTTTGTATTTTTAGTAGAGATGGGGTTTCACCATGTTAGCCAGGCTGGTCTCAAACTCCTGACCTCAGGCAATCCGTCCATCTTGGCCTCCCAAAGTGCTGGTATTACAGGCGTGAGCCACTGCGCCCAGCCATTTGCTCATTTTCTGCGTGGCTTTCATTAATTTAGCCCCAAATTCCTTAAGTTGTAAAAATCTCCTTTCAATATGTTAAAAGCCAATAGATTGTGTTTGAAATAAAAGACTGGTTTCATTTTATTTAAAGCACTCTTCCAGAGTTCTCTGACCAGTTCTATTTTGAAGTGGCTCTCTAGGCCTGCTATGTACATAGCTGTTATCACTGTGCCATCATCCCAGGAATTCTCTTTGTTTTTCTCTTATGTTGTGGCTTCTCTACATTTTGAATCTGATGTCTTCATATTTCTTGATTTACTCCCTTGACTGTAGATAACATCCATTAACTTCCTAAGAAAGGGTGCATTGGACATAACTTTTGAGACCTCACATATTTGAAAATGTATTTTTTCTACTCTTAACTTATAGTGTGCCAAGGTATAAAATTATACAGTGGGATATCACTTTCCCTAATATTTTTGAAAATATATTTTCATAGCTTTTTAAAACTAAGAATTACTTTTGAAAAGTCTGGACTGGGTGTGGTGGCTCACATCTGTAATCCCAGCACTTTGGGAGGCTGAGGCGGGAGGATGTCTTGAGGCTGGGAGTTCCAGACCAGCCTGGTAAACATAGTGAAACCCCATCTCTACTAAAAATACAAAAATTAGCTGGGTATGGTGGCACATGCCTGCAGTCTCAGCTACTCGGGAGGCTGAGGCATGAGAATTGCTTGAGCCTGGGAAGTGGAGGTTGCAGTGAGCCAAGACTGCACCACTGCACTCCAGCCTGGGCAACAGAGCAAGACTCCGTCTTAAAAAAAAAAAAAAAAAGGAAAGGTCTGATGTCTGATGCCATTCTACCTCTTGATTCTTTATATAAACCTATCTTTTTTCTCTCTGGAATCTTATTGGACCCTCTCTTTGATCCCAGTATTCCCAAACTTCATTATGTGTTGGACACTAAGTGGGCCCTTTCTGTCTAGAAATTTATGTCCTTTGGTTCTGAGAAACTTTTACAATTTGACAATTTGCTTTCTTCTGTTCTTGCCACCAACCTCTTCCCCCGTCTCTCTTCTCTCTTTCTTTCTTCTCCTCCTCATCTCCTCTTCACTGGTTGATCCACCCAGGCTCTTTCTGTGGTAAGTCAGTATCATTAGGTCTTTTTTTTTTTTTAGCATATGATCATACAAAAATATTTCAAATCTCATTCCTGGAGTGATATGCCTTAGCTGCCTGTGTTCTAGAAGCAGAGTTGGAGGGTAGAAGATAGAGGATCCCAACATTCAGTACCAGCACATTTTCATGTAATTCCCTTCTTCCCCAATGGGGGTACTCCCACCCTTAACCATGCTCCTCAAGTTGGCTTCTTAAATTTGTAGGTTTATATCTTTTGCCAAATTTGGTAAATTTTCTGCCATTCTTTGAATATTTTTTAGCCCTCCCTCTTTTTTCTCTCTTTCTGGAACTCTGAAGACATGAATGCTAGGTCTTTTGTTATAGTCCAACATGTTCCTGAGGTTCTGTCCTTTTAAGTCTATTTTCTTTTGTGGTGTTAGGATTTGATAATTTCTATTTTTCTATCTTCAAGCACAATAATTGTCCTGTCTTCATTCTGCTTTTTGTTGTTGCTGTTTCACACATGTTGATGTTTCCATGTTGATGTTAGCTCTTCTAGTACCCCATCTAGAATATATGATGCAAAGAAAAGCCCAGGTGGCTGGGCACAGTGGCTCATGCCTGTAATCTCGGCACTTTGGGAGGCTGAGACGGGTGGATCTCCTGAGGTCAAGAGTTCGGGACCAGCCTGGCCAACATGGTGAAACCTCGTCTCTACTAAAAATACAAAAATTAGATGGGAATGGTGGCTCGCGCCTATAATCCCAGCTACTCAGGAGGCTGAGGCAGGAGAATCACTTGAACCTGGGAGCTGGAGATTGCAGTGAGCTGAGATCGCGCCACGGTACTCCAGCCTGGGTGACAGAGTGAGACTCTGTCTCAAAAAAAAAAAAAAAAAAAAAAATCACCATGATCACCTTAACACCTAAATCTTTTTCTGCATTTCTACACTTGGATCTTAGGCAAAAGGCCAAGAAGCAATGTTTTTCCAGATTTCCGATTTTCATAGAAGACATTTCCAGAAATAAAGTGCTAGTTTAAAGTTCTTGATATATTTTGCCAAACTGCTTTGTATAGAAGTTATAAAAAAGTTTTCTTAATTTCTGGACCATTTTATAACCAAAATTAAGGATATGCTAGATTTCCTTCCCATCAAGTACAGTTGACCCTTGAACAACACATGTTCCAACTGGATGGGTCCACTTATATGCGTATTTTCTTCTGCCTCTGCTACCCTAGTGACAGCAGGACCAACTCCTCTTCTTCCTCTTCCTCCTTCTCCTCAGCCTATTCAGCATGAAGACAACAGAAATGAAGATCTTTATGATGATCTATTTCTATATAATGAATAGTAAATATATTTTTCTCTTCCTTATGATTTTTCTTTTGTGAGACAGGGTCTTGCTCTCAAATTTCTGGGCTCAAGTGATCCTCTCGCCTCAGCCTCCCGTGTAGAGAGGACTATAGGTGTGCACCACGACCCAGTTCATTTTAAAATTTTCAGTAGAGATGAGGTCTTGCTATGTTGCCCAGGTTAGTCTCAAAGTTCTGACTTTAAGCGATCCTCCTGCCTTGGGCTCCCAAAATGCTGGGACTACAAGCACAGACCTCTGTGCCCTGCCTTTACAATTTTCTTAATAACATTTTCTTTTCTCTAGCTTACTTTATTGTAAGAATATAGTGTTTATCATATTTATGACATACAGAGTATGTGTTAATCAACTGTATATGATATCAGCAAGGCTTCCAGTCAACAGTAGGCTATTAGTTAAGTATTTGGGAAGTCAAAAGTTATACACGGATTTTTGACTGTGCAGGGCCCTGCACTGTTCAGGAGTCAACACTATGTTTCTAAGTTTTTTGTTTGTTGGTTGGTTATTGTATGAATTCATGATAGGCAGAATAATGGCCCCCAAAGACGTCCATTCCCTAATCCTGATCTGTGAATATGTTACCTTACATGGCAAAATGGACTTCACAGATGTGATTACAACTAAAGACATTGAGATGTGGAGGTCATCTTGGATTACCCAGTTGGGCCCATTCTAATCACGAGTCTATTAAAAGGGGACCGCCTTTTTAGCCTGCAGTGAACCAGAAAGATGCAATGTGAGAAGGACATTGAAGATGGAGGAAGAGGGCCACAAGCCACAGAATGCAGGCTGCTTCTAGAGGTTAAAAAAGGCCAGGAAACAGATTCTCCCACACAGCCTCCATAAAGGTATGCAGCCTTGCATACACCTTGAGTTTAGCTCAGTAAGGCCCATGTCAGACTTCTGACCTACAGAGTTGTAAGATAATAAATTTGTATTGTTTGAGCTACTGAGTGTGGTAATTTTCTGTGGCAGCAATAGAAAACTAATACAGCATCTAAAGAAAAAGCGATCAGGGGCCCATAGGAATAAATTATTGTGACATCAGAACAAAGAGTACTATATAGCATTAGTAATACTTCAATTGAAGTAAGACTAAAGAAGCAGAGTCAGATAAAACAACAATATGAATTGTGCAGCACTATCTTAAGAGGTCCCAAGAGCCATTCTCACTTGTTTTTCTGCCACAAAATTATTAGAATCTGCCAATATACTGCTCTGCTTTTTCCTCTGTTCTTATGTTTCGTCCTGTCTTTCTAACATTTAGAGGACATTACTAGACCCTCACAGATTCTAAAGCAAGGCAGGGACAGATTAAATAATCAATGTATTGCAGGTAAAACCTTAGAAATTGATAGAACTTTTAGTTTACCTAATCCACTGAGTTTCCATGGAACTTTAGAGATCTTGAAAAGTTTTATGGAGTATAGGGGCTATCATGAGGTATTGAGAGAGATGCTAAGACACCATCATCCATTTCAATCAGAAATGTTCTGCTTCAATATTAAGCTTCCACACAAAACCTGATTGAAGAAAAACCCACAAACTTATACTGCTTAAAAAAAAAAAAAGCCATAAAGCCAGATGAAAACCATTTTTATCCAGATGAAAAAAAATCCAGAGAAGTTGTGAAAGATCTCGGCAAAGCTACTCAGTCTGAAGATGAGCAAACCTCTAAAAAACAGAGTGAGTACTACTGGCTGGGCATGGTGGCTCCACCTGTAATCCCAGCACTTTGGGAGACTGAGGTGGGTGGATCACTTGAGGTCCGGAGTTCAAGACCAGCCTGGCCAACATAGTGAAATCCCGTTTTTACTAAAAATACAAAAATTAGCCGGGTGTGGTGGTGCACACCTGAGGTCACAGCTACTCAGGAGGCTGAGGTGGGAGGACTGCTTGAAACCGAGAGGAAGAGGTTGCAGTGAGCTGAGATTGCACCACAGCACTCCAGCCTAGGCAACAGAGTGAGACCTTATCTTGAAAAAAAAAGAAAAAGGAAAAGAAACAGTATTACTGAAAAATTAACTAATAGAGCCTTATTGAAAAATTAACTAATCCCAATAATCTTTTACATTCCTTTGTAATCTCTATGATTGAAAATATGGTATTCTTTTTTTTTTTTTTTTTGAGATGGGGTCTCACTATGTCGGCCCAGGCTCACTGCAACCTTTGCCTCCCAGGCTCAAGCGATCCTCCCACCTCAGCTTCCTGAGTAGCTGGGACCACAGGTGTGTGCCTGTTTTTCTGGTAGAGACGGGGTTTCACCATACTGCTCAGGTTGGTCTCTAACTCCTGAGCTCAAGTGGTTCACCTACCTTGGCCTCCCAAAGTGCTGGGACTATAGGTGTTAGCCACCACGCCCAGCCGCCATTCTTTATCTGTAAAACTGACACTGATTTTTCCATAGAACACATATTTTTAAATTGTTTTCAAGTAGTATATAACATAACAAGTTACATACATAAGTTTTTCTTGTATCAAAAAATACAGATTTAAACTAACTATCTGGGGCAAGGGTGTCATTTGTAATTATAAATATTAATTTCTATATAAGGATAATTGACCTTTAACAGAATCAAACATGCCACAATGTTTAGCCTAAAGGCCTAACAAAGAAAAATCTTATCAGGGCCGGGCGCAGTGACTCATGCCTGTAATCCCAGTACTTTGGGAGGCTGAGTCAGGCAGATCATGAGACCAGGAGTTCGAGACCAGCCTGGCCAACATGGTGAAACCCCTTCTCTGCTAAAGATCACAAGGTTAGGAGTTCAAGACCAGCCTGGCCAACATGGTGAAACCCCGTCTCTACCAAAGATACAAAAAATTAGCTGGGCATGGTGGCATGCGCCTGTAATCCCAGCTACTCGGGAGGCTGGGGCAGGAGAATCGCTTGAACCAGGGAGGCAGAGGTTGCAGTGAGCCGAGATCACACCACTGCACTCCAGTCTGGGCGACAGGACGAAACTCTGTTACAAAAGAAAAAAAAAAAGAAAAATCTTATCAGATAAAGGCTTGGAAGATATTATACTAAAAGGGTACTTTTTTTTTTGAGACGGAGTCTCACTCTGTTGTCCAGGCTGGAGTGCAGTGGCATGATCTCAGCTCACTGCAAGCTCCGCCTCCTGGGTTCACACCATTTTCCTGCCTCAGCCTCCCGAAAAAGGGTACTTTTCAAAGGAAAAAAATTTCAAATTTTTCCATAGTTTTCTGATCCATTTCTTTTTCTTTCCTCATCTGAACTAAACTTCATAATTCAGATAAATGAAGATTAAAGGGAAAAGACAGAAAAAGAAGGTCAAAGACTGAATTACTAATTTTATAAGAAATGCATTTTTGTTATTTTTACATTAGTTGAGCAAAAACTAGGCTAATAAATATTGTCTGATACTACTAGATTCCATTTAATGATAATGGTTTACAGGCACTAATATTCCCCTAACCTTCTTTTTACACTATTAATTTTCTCAGAAACTTAAAACAGAAGTAAAATGTGTCAACTCTTATGTATCAGTCTCCAAATAATAAAGTCATATTTTAGTCTTTAAAAGAGCTGATTCAAAAAGAACAAAGATCAAATAAAATTTATTTACCTCAACCAGTATACCAACAAAAGGGATAGAAGCTTCTTCATATTTCACAAAGAATACACTGGGATTAGTCTTCCAGACTCCAAGCCATTGGTCTTTCAACTTTAATTTTTCTGATAGGTATTTACCCATAACTTCATCAGCATCTTCTGCCTAACAAGAGAAAAAATGGATCTACATATAAATATATGAAATTATAGATTTTTAACTAAGTGTTTTGTTTTTTTTTTACTGATTTCTATTTTAAAATGGAACCTATATAGCCTTAAATAATGAATGATCTGGAAAATTACAGATTTTAACTGAAACCGCATCTAGTGGAAAACATCACCAACAAAAAATTAAACTTAAAAGAGATCTATTCACTCGAATAATTCATAGATAAGACAGCTAGTTATTGTTTATGTCTTAATTTTCAACTTTTTATAAATATCACTGCAGTGAATATGCAGGTACACAAATTCTTCTGCTACAACTTAAAAAAATAGAAACATGAAATATTTGCTCTATTCCATTTTATCACATATATATTTTCTATAAGAGAAAGTCATGCCATCAGGCACAGTGGCTCACCCCTGTAATCCCAACACTTTGGGAGGCCGAGGCGGGCAGATCACCTGAGGTCGGGAGTTCGAGTCCACCCTGACCAACTGGAGAAACCCCGTCTGTACTAAAAAAAAATACAAAATTAGCCAGGCGTGGTGGTTCATGCCTGTAATCCCAGCTACTTGGGAGGCTGAGGCAGGAGAATTGCTTGCACCCGGGAGGCAGAGGTTGTGGTGAGTCGAGATTGCCCCACTGCATTCCGGCATGGGCAACAAGAATGAAACTCCATCTCAAAAAAAAAAAATATATATATATATACACACACAGACACACATATATACACATATATACACACATATATACACACACGTGCACACATATATATAAATATATATATAATATATTACGTAATATATTATATATAATATATTACGTAATATATTATATATAATATATTACATATAATATAAAATATATTATATATTATATATTATATCTATTATATAATATATTATACATATTATATAATATATATTATATTATATAATATATAATGTATATTATATTATATAATATACATTATATATTATATATAATGTATATTATATATAATATAGTATATAATATATGTTATATATAATATAGTATATATAATATATTATATATAATTATATAATATATAAATATAATATATACTATATTATATATAATTATATATAATATATAAATATAATATATACTATATTATATTTATATATAATATATAATATATTATATAATATATTATATATAATATATTATTATATAATATATTATATTATATATTATATAATAATATATAATATATAATATATAAATATAATATATAATATATAAATATAATATATAATATATGTATATAATATATAATTACATATAATATATAATATATTGTATATATAATATTATATATAATATATTGTATATATAATATTATATATAATATATTGTATATATAATATTATATATAATATATTGTATATAATATATTTAATTATATATTATATTATATATAATATATTTAATTACATATATTATATTATATATAATATTATATATAATTATATATATTATATTATATATTATATATTATAATATATATAAAATATAATATATAACATATATAATATATAATATATAATATATATCATGCCGCATGATATATATATAATATATTATATGTTATATATATAATATATTATATATTATATATAATATATTATATATATATTATATATTATATATAATATATTATATATATATTATATATTATATATAATATATTATATATATATTATATATTATATATAATATATATCATGCCGCATTGTGGACTGCTGAGTGGGAAGTACCCTTAAAGTAATTTCTAGCATTCTAGTGTGAAAGTCAAGGCGAAGTGATCTTACTCATGTTTGGACATAAACTGTTAAATAAAGGTACCAAGATTCATGCCTGTGCAATGATAAGGCCAATATATCTTCATTTTTTAGGAGCTCTCAGAAAATTCTCTCTCAGGGCTGTCCCGTTAACTGACGAATTTTGTCGGAAACTCGAACCTTAACTCCTCTAGGGCAGGACGTGGGCACCTCTAACAAGGTGAACGCTCTATACATGTTGACTCCATTTACTTTTTTGAAACGCAAGTTTTCGTTGTGCCCTGTGGACCCCCATCCGCCTAAGAGGGAAGCCCCAGATGCCTGTCGCCAGGTTCCGGCAAGCTTCCGACCGTCGTCTTCCTGTCCCGGATCCGCTCACCTTACAGTCCTGCAGCACTTCGTCGCAATACAGCGACACCTTCTCGTCCCGCCACATCCCCCTCATACGGGACACGCAGACTGGGGGCAGGGGCTGCGCCTCCTCTTCATCCTCAGGCACTGGCAGAAGGGGCTCCTCCTCCTCTGCCGCCGCCGCCTCTCCCGGGTGCTCGGCCTGAGCCGCGGGCAGGTGCTGGAGCCGCAGCCTGGCCGTCTCCCGGCCCGCTTTCCCCTTCACCTGGCGAGGGGAGGCCACCACCGACCGCACTGGGATCGCGGTGCCCTTCAGGGTGGTCGCGGCCGCCGCGTCCCCGGGGACAGCGGAGGTAGCCTTCTCGCCTCGCCTGTCCGGGCTGATGGTGCGGAATGAGTCCGCGGGCACCGAGGCCTTAGAGCCCGACGCCATCTCCTCAGCAGCCCGAGGGCCGGGGCAGCAGTTAGCCACTTTTCCCGCCCTCGGCCGCTCTGGCCAATAGGCGCGTTGCGCTTCAGGCCCGCAACGAGCGGCTGCTCGAGGGAGTCCCGCCGGGTGGGGTGTTGCGGCTCTGGGAGGGATGTGAGGCGCGGCCCAGGACTAGGGGGTGCGGGGCCTGCGGGTACAGCGCGGGGTCCTGCGGAGGCATTCAGGGTGCTGGGGGACGCTGCTCAGAGCTAGGTGGGACAGGGCGAAGCGCCTGGGCTCAGGACAGGGGTGGGGGGCCCGGGGCAGTGTTGGGTGCGGCTCCGTGCCGAACCCCCACCAGGTGCCGCACACACCAGAAGGTGCCAGACGAGCCCCAACGCACTGGCTCTAACCCCAGTCCTCTGTCTCCCCCAGGGGAGGTTTCCTTAGGGTCCTCATACCTTTCAGGGTGATTATGAGTCACCTTCCAGGTCATCAGGACCTAAAAAAATGCTCCACCTACCACTCCACAAACAAAGCCTGAAAGAAAATTTATTTTCATACTGGGAGGTGACACTAACTGGAACCCTCTGGCTATTACTAGAGGAAACCCTAGTGACAAATCCAGCAACCTAGATTTCCCTCTCAGCCCCCACCTATTACAGGGTTCACCAAATAGGATATCTTTACATTTTAAACAGGACTCTCACTTTTTGCCAAGATGTGGTAATACCAAGGAGAAGTTAGTCTGTTTTCTTGTCTCTTGTGCTATTCAAAATTCTCACATAAAAGATTATATTATATAACTGTTAAACTGGACAGCAACTTCCAGCTGGGAGTGATGTGTGCAAACTATGAACACTTTCACGATAAAAGTCTGTTCAAGATCATACATTTTGGAGAACAACAGAGACCACTCACTTCTGGTATTCTACTGTTGAATGTATATTGAGCCAAATGGAATTAACCTTTGTTTACAGTCTAGCTGTGAAATACTGCACTGAAGCTGACAGCTCCCAAGGAGAACAGCATTGGGAAAACACCTGCCTTCCTTCACATTCCTCTGGAAGAACACTATGTTAAATTCTGAGTTTATTTTGAGGAAAATATTAACATCATGTTACTGTAGTTTAGGGAATAATTACAACATGCATCATGTTTCAACTCTATTCTTACTTTATTCCTTTCGTTGAGTCCTGGACTTTGTTTACAACGATACTAACTGCATATTTCACTCACACACACACACAAATGTTTTACTCTAGTGTTTCTTCAAAAAAGTTTGTTCTTGATAAATTATGGGTTTTTTAATTATTAGGTTCTGAATAATAAAGACCACCTGTCCTGGTCCAAAGTTTAAAAACAGCAACAGCTCCCTTTTCCTCCAAAAGGCAAATACTTGTTAGAAATCTGTTACATGCCACACAATGCGTAGATGCCACAGTTATAGAGGTAAAAGACCAAATCCCCGCCCTCGTAATCCTAGTGAAAGATACAGATGGGTCAGTAGATGATTGTGTTTGGTAAGGACCATGCTTTTATTTATGTATATATACATAAATACATATATATATACACACACACAGAGATAATTTGTATTTATGTGTGTATATATGTGTGTGTGTGTGTGTGTATATACATATATATATATATTCCACATTGTAGGAGAAAAGGACCTTTCTTCTCCAAAGAAGGGATACTTAAGCTGAGTTTTTAAAACAACTTTTTTCTTTTTTTTGCCTCCCAAAGAAATTTAGCTTGTTTCTCCCACCTCCTGTCTCCTCCAGGATGCTTTGACAAATGGAATGCCACTGTCCTTTTTTCCTACAATGACTCCCTTCTCCCTGGGTCCAACACAGAGCTCCCAACACCTAGGCTCAAGATCGGCTTTCAGTTCCACCCATGGCCACTGCGTTTCTTGGTCATTCTTCAAGGGGTCTTTGTGTTCTCAACCTTCTCCCGCATTCCCAAGTGGAAGCTCTGTTGGTTCACCCTCTAGTCCTCTTCCTGCTGAGCCAGTCTTCAACTAGGAATCACACCAGAGTCACCAGGACAAGGAAAGCTAGGCCCATCTGAAGGAGATTCTGGGCAGTGTGGTCTCAGAGGGCACAGTCTTTCTGGAGTCCCGTCTCTGGTTAAAAGGTAGGTGTCCCAAGAGCCAGAAGAGGTGGGGTCTGCTGGTGTTCTCAATGTCACCTGTGATCAGGAGCTTCACCGGTTCACTGGGGAAAGACCACACATGTTTGTTATAGGAGCCAAAACATCGGTATGTCCCTCTGTGGGCTGTGGTCACAGGGCCCATGGGGAACTCCGCCTGGACATTCCCATATCTGCGCTGTATGCGGCTGGATCTTCCCTCCTGTTACCACCAGATCCAGAGTCCGACCAGAGCTCCCCAGCCAGATAGAAGCAGCTGTATAGCCCTGCCGTGCGGGAGGTCATGAGTAGGATGTGGAATTCAACTTTGTTAATCCATTCAGGGGGTTTTGGTCTCTCCATGGCAGAAAGGCTTCCTTCAAAGTACAGCTGGTATTCAACAGCCCCAGCATTTCCCCAGTGACAGATGGTCACCGGCTTTTCATTTGGAATCATGAACTGGGTTCAGCCCAGATGATGGGTTTTGGGAGAGTCTGCTGCTGAGCACTGATCCTCTGGCTCAAACACAGCCAGTGGCAGAGCAGGTCAGGGAGTGTAGAAGGCATCGCTCAGATTCTGCCAAGCAGTGGGGTGGGGACTGAGCCCAGCAGGCCAGGAGATGCACAATATGTGGTAGGTGAGGCCCAGTGCCCATCACCATGGGGCAGCTTTCACCTTGACTTTTTTCACGAGAAGGTTCACAGCTCCTCTCCGCCTCTGACCATGAGCCTACAGAAAGGCCATGGTCCCTATGACACATCTGACCACAGCTGTGGTCTAGCCAGCTCCTCTGATAATTGTCTGCTCAGCCTGAAATGCATTTCTGGGTCAACTTCTCAATTCTGCAATGTGGAAGTCATGCCCAGGGCATGAGTCAGTATTCAGACCCATGATAC
Source organism: Pongo abelii (assembly GCF_028885655.2). NCBI lineage: Eukaryota > Metazoa > Chordata > Mammalia > Primates > Hominidae > Pongo > Pongo abelii. The sequence continues at coordinate 66,885,849 of NC_071985.2, read as the reverse complement.
CCCCTGAGAATCATATAAAAATATAGGGAATTTCACAATGAGATACCATCTCACAACAGTCAGAATGGCTATTACTAAAAAGTCAGAAATTCACAGATGCTGGTGAGATTGTGGAGCAAAGAGGAAGGTTTACACACCGTTGGTGGGAGTGTAAATTAGTTCAGCCACTGTGGAAAGCAGTTTGGAGATTTTTCAAAGAACTACAAATAGAATTGCCATTCAGCCCAGCAATCCCATTCCTGGGTATATATCCAAAGGAAAATAAATAATTCTACCAAAAAGACACATGCACTTGTATGTCCATTGGAACACTTCACAATAGCAAAGATATGGAATCAACCTAGGTGCCCAACAGTAGTGGATTGGATTAAGAAAATGTAGTACATATACACCATGGAATACTATACAGCTGTGAAAAGGCACAAGATTTTTGCAGCAACATGGATGCAGGTGGAAGCCTTTATCCTAAGCAAATTAACGCAGAAGCAGAAAACAAATTACCACATGTTCTCACTTATAAGTGGGAGCTAAACATTGGGTACACGTGAACACAAAGAAGGGAACAACAGTCACTGGGGACTCCAAAAAGGAGGAGAGAAGGAGGGGGGCAAGACTTGAAAAACTATGTATTTGGTACTATGCTCACTAGTTGGGTGACTGGATCATTAAAAGTGCAAGCCTCAGCATTACATAATATACTCATATAAGAAACCTGCACATGTATCCCCTGAATCTAAAAAAAGTAAGTAAAAATAGGGACTTTTTAACGGTGGCTCTTCTGTGTACAGCATGCACATGCTTGGATAAGTTAATTGGTTTCATCAGAATGGAATGATAACACTATCTTCTTCAATGATTTGTTATAATGTTTCAATAAAATAAAAGTGAAAAGAAAAGCTTCCCACTTAAAGACTTAATAAGGGCTGGGCACAGTGGCTCTCACCTATAATCCCAACACTTTGGGAGGCCGAGGCGGGCTGATCACAAGGTCAGGAGTTCAAGACCAGCCTGGCCAATATGGTAAAATGCTGTCTCTACTAAAAATACAAAAATTAGCCAGGCATGGTGGCGGGCACCTGTAATCTCAGCTACTCAGGAGGCTAAGGCAGGAGAATCGCTTGAACCCAGGAGACAGAGGTTGCAGTGAGCCGAGATCACACCACTGTACTCCAGCCTGGGAGACAGAATGAAACTCTGTCTCAAAAAACAAAACAAAACAAAACAAAAAAAACCTTAATAAGAAAAGAAACATTTCTAAGTAAGTAACTAACTCTCCACTTAATAAAAAAAAAAAAAAGAAAAAACTCTCTACTAAAGTTGCGAAGATCTACGGTAAGAACAAATGTTCTATCTGTGAAATTGTGAAGAAGAAAAAAGTAATTGGTGCATATATAGGGTATGGTACTATGCACAGTTTCCGGCATCCACTTGGGCCTTGGAATGTATCCTGGTGGATATGGGGGACTGCAAAGAAATGTGCTAATTCAAAACAGTGAGCAACATTGGAGAGTCTCCCTGCAGGTACAAGAGGATGGACTGAGTGAGAAGTAGATTTCCCATATACTCTTGGGAGATGAATAACAATAATAACAATTAGAGTGATAAAAGCACAATAGTTGAAAGGGATCCCTCTCTCTTTTTTTTTTTCCAAGACAGAATCTTGCTGTGTCACCCAAGCTGGAGTACAGGGGCGCAATCTCGGCTCACTGCAACCTCCAGCTCCCTGGTTCGAGCGGTTCTCGTGCCTCAGCCTCCCGAGTAACTGGGACCATAGGCATGCACAACCATGTCTGGGTAATTATTGTATTTTTAGTAGATACAGGGTTTCACCATGTTGCCCAGGCAGGTCTCCAACTCCTGAGCTCAAGTGATCTGCCCGCCTCGGCCTCCCAAAGTGCTGGGATTACAGGAGTGAGCCACTGTGCTCAGCCTGATCCCTCTCTTTCTTCACCATCAAACTACTCTGTGCTATATGAGAAGAAAGGGGTGGAAGAGTTTTTTGCACTCTTACACGTGGTCCTGAAAAGTGAAGCATGCACAGCCACTGAAGCATGCACAGCCACTGTCCCTCTTCTTGACAGAAAAGCCTTGTCTCTTTCTCACTTCCCAAATTTGGCTTGACTCTCATGGTGTAGTCAACTTCTTGAAGGTTGCAGGATAAGATGCCAGGCAGGACGAGGGTTCAAATACCAAGTCTCTTTTTTCAGTGCCTTCAACTCTTAGCCTCAAATTCCAGAATGTCCTTCCTCCATCTAGCCAGTATCCGTCCATTCTACTTGTCTAGATAGTCCCTACCCAAATGTCCTTATAACATTTTGAGGGATGGCATCATTCTCATTTGTCTATAACATCTTGCCTAGAGCCATCGGTTTTACAGGCTGTACAGAAGGCACAATGCTGGCACCTGCTCAGCTTCTGGGGAAGCCTCAGGAAACTTTCAATCATGGCGGAAGGAAAAGAGGAAGCAGGCACATCTTACATGGCTGGAGCAGAAGCAAGAGAGCCAAAATAAATTTTATTGCTTTTTTTTTAACCTCTGATCCTTTTATTAGCCTCCTGCTCCCCAAGGAGTATCCTGCTTCTGCCAGTTTAATGTCTCAGAACTTTGGTGTCGTTGGTCTCAGACACCACTTTGCCATCCACTATCCAGCTGGTGGTGGTCTTTTTGATGGTTTGCATGGAGTTGCACCTCTCCAGGGTATCACCAAGATTGAAGTCCTTGACATCTTCCAGCAGGCCGCGGTAGGTGGTGATCTCAGCCTCCAGCTTGATTTTGATGTTCAGCAGGGCCTCGTACTCCTGGGCCTGGTGCTGTCCCTCTGCCCAGGTCTGTGCTAGCTCTGACTCCAGGTGCAGCAGGATACCATTGAGCTGCTCCATCTGCAAGGCGTAGTGGGCCTCCGCCTCCCTCAGGCTGTTCTCCAAGCTGGCCTTCGGATTTCTTATGGAGTCCAGGTTGATCTCCAAGGACTGGACTGCATGTCTCAGCTCCGTGAGCGTCATCTCAGCAACTCCAACCTCAGTGGACTGCATGGTGACCACTGTGGTGCTCTCCTTAATCTGCTGAGACCAGTACTTGTCCAGCTCCTCTTGGTTCTTCCAAGCCAGCTAGTCATACTGGGCCCAGATGTCTGCCATGATCTTGGCAAGGTCCTGAGATTTGGGGGCATCTACCTCCAAGGTCAACCCAGAGCTGACAATCTGGGCTTGTAGGCCTTTTACTTCCTCTTCGTGGTTCTTCTTCATGAAGAGCAGCTCCTCCTTGAGAGCCTCGATCTCTGTCTCCAGCTGCAGCCAAGTGACACTGGTGTCATCAATGGCCTTGTGGAGCCCCTGGATGTCACTCTCCACAGACTGGCGCATGGCCAGCTCTGTCTCATACTTGACTCTAAAGTCATCAGCAGCAAGATGGGCATTGTTGATCTGCAGAACAGTGCAGGCATTGTCCACAGTATTTGCGAAGATCTGAGCCCTCAGGTCCTTGATGGTCTTGAAGTAATGGCTCCAGTCTCTGACCTGGGTCCCTTCTTCTCCAGGTGCTCCCAGATTTTGCTCTCCAGCTTCCGTTTCTCGGTCTCCAGGCTCCTCACTCTGTCCAGGTAGAAGGCCAGGTGGTGGTTCAGGCTTTGCATGGGCTCCTATTCATTCTGGATACCTCGCATTCCTGCCAGACCCCCAGCCATCCCTGCGGCCAGGCCCCCGGACCCCATGCCGCCCTGGAAGCTGGTGGAGCGGGACATGGAGATTTGGGAACCAGAGCCCCCGACGCCTGCATAGACGCTGGCTGTGCTGCTGACTGGCGAAGGGCCATAGCTGGGCGCCTGGACAGAGCCCAGGGACTGGTAGTTGGTGGAGGTGGAGCGAGTGGTGAAGCTCATGCTGTCTGCAGAGGAGAGTAAGAGGACGGGACTCCGGCTTTGCTGACGACCTACTTTTTACTAATTATGAAAGCAATGCCTCTACCCTGAGCCAATTTGGACAATACAGAAAAGCATAAGAAAGAAGAAAACTTAAATGAACTGTAATTCCAATGCTCAGCAATAACTACTACTAGATTTTGGTATATTTTCTTTTAGTATTTTTTTCTATCACACTATTACAAAGTTTAGATCATATTAAATTTTATAGTTTGTTTTTCTATTTAGATAAGCATTTTCATATCATTAAAAATTACTTAAACACATAATTTTCAAGAGTGGCATGTAATTTCTTGGTATAAATATAATTTGTATAACCTTATATTTTCAAGCATTTGGGCTACATTAATTTCTATAGCATCAAATATGCCATTTTGAATATCTTTGTGCATAAGCTTTTGCTTATATTTCAGATATTCCTCTAGGGGAAAGTGGGATTACTGAGTCAAGATGTAGAAACATTTTAATGCTCTCAGTATTGCCAAGCTGTTTCCCAAAAAGAATGTAATTAATTTCTACTTCTGTTAGCAGATAAAATTCCCAGGTTGGCTGAGTTATGAAAGAGAAGGAAACTATAGGCACCTAAAGCAGGGACAGAATGCGGGGATGGAGTAAAGTAAATATTCTAAGCAGAGAGAGTAGTTAGTGGCTTTATCCAGGGGTAGAAGAACTTGGTCTAGGTAGCTGAATATAACAGGAGTAGAGAGGACAATTTGGGACAAAAACTCAGGCTGTAGAGATATGCATAAGCCATATTACAAAGAGTCACGTATATTATGTTAAGAAGTTGAATTCCAGCCTTACTGATAAACTCACCCTTATTCAACTTTATGTCCCACCCCTGCTCTAGCACCCTCAGCATTCATTCCCATATAAACTATCCCAGCTCCTGCCAGTATATATTGACTAGCTCCTTCAGGGTATACTTATTTTCCTCCCTTAGCCACTTCAGCAGTTCCCCAGCCAGTTATGTTGTGTCCTAACCCTGTTTATTGGATTAGTGGCCAGGAGTAGATCCTCAAAGTGGTGGCTGTCATCATCAGAAGCAGAAGTTTGAGTGGGCTCAAGTGAGCCTGATGTTCGAGTGGGGGCCTGGGTAGAAAGGGGAGGTGCTGCTGGGCTTGTGTGGGCACTAGGGATCAGGCCTGCTTCAGAGCAACAGGAGGGTCTTTGGTTTCTGCATACAAGGGCTAGTTTTCACATTAGGTTGTGTGGCCAAAAACTCCTGGTCTTGTCTTGCTCTTGCAAAGACCTTAAATGGAATGTGTGGCTATGACAGAATTGAATTTGAGAATTTTAAGGTCCTGGGCATCTTTCTTTATCTCTTGTTCCCAAGGATCTGACCAGTAGCCGTTGTCCTGGCTTGCTCATGCTGTTTTCTTCACCTGGAATGCCCTTCCTACTCCTCTCCACCTACCAAAATGTTTCTAGGTCAGGTTCTGTTACATGGCTCTAGTCAAAATCAACCCTTCCCTCCTTCATGTTCTCAGAGTACTTTCTGCCCCATATTATACACTGGAAACACTTCATGTGCTAGCCCAATGACATTCATATTTTTTCATCCCGGTACTTAACACAATGCTTGACATTTAACTAGTGAAAGTTTAAAGAACTGTACAACTATAGGAGTACAATTTTTTTCCCCAATATTTGGGCTGAAATGTGTATCTGTCCTCCTCTCACCCCCAGGTTGTGACCTCCTTGATGCCAGGATCAGATTTTGTTAATCTTTATGTCCGCTGGAGAGTTTACTTAGCACAGGGCTGTCACACCACAGGTTCTCAACAGATGTGCACTAAATTCTATAAATCAATGTGAATATTTGTATGATGTTATTATCTATGGGTTGGGCTGTCTGGCAAAGTTCTGGGTTAAATCCACAGGCTGTTTCCACATACGAATGATCTAAGTTATACATGTTTATTTTAAAATTAGAAGTCACTATTTTCTACCAGAAAATTCTTCTCAAAACTTATATTCTTCCTGGTTCACTGTGAAGCAGAAAGTAGTCTCTGGGACTGCAACCCTGCAGTCTCTGGGCATATAACTCTTTGAGATCTTTTTTCTTTTAGAAAGAAAAAGCTAAGCACTAACAAGTAATAATAGCTGGCTCTCAATAAAACAAAATAGATAAGAGTCACTGACATTTCAGAGATCCACCCAGACTCAGAGTTTCCTTGATATTTCATTATTATCTGGAGTAGGGACTTGGGGTTGACAGCAAAGCAGATCTACCTGATATAAGAGCAGAGGCATAATAGGGGCTGGAGTGTAATGTAAACAGCTCTGGAATGGGTGGGGGGTGTATTGAAGAGACAGCAGTGACCTGGAGGACTCATCTCCCCTTTATTCTAGTAAGGACTTCTAAACTGGCTTTAGGTAAAAAGTTGGGACCAAAGTTAAAAGGAACTGAGGGATCTCGTTGGCAACAGGCTTGAGATTCTGCAGAGGAGAGAGAATAGCTCATTTATTTTACAGATATGTATTGAGCACCTATTCTGTGCTGGCATGGTATTTGGTGCTGGTGCTGAAGACAGACAATAAACATGATTTTTTACATAAAATTGTCAAGAAAATAAAAACACATATCTACCCCAAAACTTGTACATTCACGTCCATAGCAGAATTATTTATAATAGCTAAAAAGTGGAAAGAACTTAAATGTCAATCAACTGATAAACAGATAAATAAAATGTGGTATAGCCATACAATAGAATACTATTTGGCTATTTAAAAAGGAATAAAGTACTGCTGATACGTACTACAACATGGATGAACCTTGAAAACATGCTAAATGACAGAAGATGAGGTCACAAAAACCCATATGACATATGATCCCATTTATATAAAATGTCTAGAATAGGCAAATCAATAGAGACAGAAAGTACATTAGTGGTTGCCTAGGGCTGGGGGTCGGGGGTTGCCAGGGAAGAGGGGCAGAGCTTGAAAAGGAATGGGAGCTCACTGCTAATGGGCCCAGGATTTCTTTCTGGGGTGATGAGAATGTACTATAATTGATTGTGATGATGACTGCTCAACTCTGAGAACTGAAACCATTGAATTAAATGGGTGAACCGTATGGTATGTTAATTATATCTCAATTTTTAGAAGTAAAATTTATGGCACATTATATGATAGTTAGGTGCTATGGAGAATGATAAAAATATGGAGATGGATAGGGCAGAGCAGGTTTGAGGACATTTTGGAGAGTAGGCCCGGGATATAATTTTTGTACAGAGCACAGAGGGAAGGTCTCACCCGTAAGATGATGTTTGAGTAAAGATCTGAAGGAGGTCAAAAGGAAAATCTTGGACTTTGACAGCTGCAAAATAAGGAAAGTTTTTTCCATCACCAAATCATTCCCAGGGTACAGTTCAGATATAAAGAACATAGATGCATTAGTAGTAACACAGTTTTAGGAAGTCTTTAATACTAACACATTATTTTCATATTTCCCTATGTAAGAATAAATAAGGCTCACATCAGTCAGAAAACACTAAATAAGTACACTGGGGATTTAGGTATTTTGGAAGTTTTGTATGGTGGAGATTTGGTTTATATTATTTTGGAGGTGCACACCAGGATGCTGTGAAATGTAGTTGTATTTCTTTTTCCTTTTGTTTTCCTCAATTGAAAAAATAAGTATTAATGAACACTTCATTCGGACATTTATTCACAAAAAATTTTTCTCTCTTAGAACACTAATTTTTTTCCTCCTCAACTCTTTGACGTTAACTTTGTAAACCACAAAAAAACTAAAAAAACAAAAACAAAAACAAACAAAACACTTTGTAAACAAATACTCAATGGCAGTAACAAACACAACGGTTCTTTGAAGCCTGTACCTCCTTATTTTGACCAGAGGAGAGCACTAGAGAGCTTTCGGGCTATTGAAGGGCTCCCAATCCCAAAGGGCTGGGTGGAGCCTGAAGCATTCCTTCAGCCAGGCGTAGCCTTAAGTCCTGACTCAGAAGACAACAGCACAGCACTTTGCTAAAGGGCAAGCTCAGACACATTTCCGTAACATATAACACTTCTTTCACCTCAGACGTGATGTTCTGCTAAATTTTCAACATGTCTTAATGTGTACTAACCCCTTGATACTTGTTTTGTGTTCTGCTTTTGTTTTCAGCTCTTTGGGAGGTAAACAAGGATTTTAATTTCATTTTACATAAACCACAGAAAAAAGAAAGAATCACCATACGTGTTTAAGGGCACATGAACTCCACTAAGGAGAGGCAGTACTGGGTATGGACAAGACACAACTTAAAACTTCCGACTAAAGCTACCCTAGTGAAAAGCCAATGGCCCAAACTTGTCTTAACTATCAGAAGTCTTAGGTTTCAATTTTGATAGGAAAAGACACTAAGAATAACATCAGCTAATTAGCCTACAATTTGAACAGTGTATAAATATCTAATAATGGAGCAGACACTTAAAATGTATAATAACTGGGGTATCAAAGGCAGAAGACAACAGACACTCTCAACCACTGTTGATGGAAATAGAAATAGTTAAAATCTTATTGGAAGGCATCTTGTTAAAAAAAAAAATCTTTCAAAATTTTAAGTGTGCATAATTTCAACCCAGCAATTCCATCTCTAGATATAAGTTCCCCAGAAATGCTGCGCATGCACACAAAAATTTTATTTATAATAGTTTTAATAATAATGATAATAGCATTTAGCACTTACTGTGGGCTAGGTGCAGTTCAAGAACTTTACATACGTTGACTAATTTATCTCTAAAAACAGCCTGGCGATCCCCATTTTATTGATGAGGAAGCTGAGGCAGGGACAGGTTAAGTAACAGCTGTGAAGAGATGGAGCCAGGATTCGAATGCAGGGAGTCTGATCCCAACGCCCCTGCTCTTAACCACTATGCTATGCAATACAAGGACATTTATTGTAGCATTGTTTATAGTGGTGTAAAACTAGAAACAGCCCATGTCTAGCACTAGTGGAATCGTTAAATAACCAATGATGTATTCATATTGTCAAAATGAAGTCAATCTAGGTGCCCTGACTCGGAAAAGTCCCCAAATGTATACTGTAGAGAAGGGGAGGGAGAGAAGCAATTATCGGAATAATACATATCATATGATTCCATTTGTGTTCTTTCCAATTACACGTTTGTATTTGGACATATATTCAAGCATAGAAAAAGGATGGAAGAACATACAGACACCAAACTGTACCAGTTGTAGTCTTTGAGGAGAGTGGTATTGGGAAGGGGGTGGTTGTAAAAGAGGAATTTCAATTTCATATTTTGCCTTATGTAATTCTGTATTACTTGAAAGTTTTAAAATAAAATATATTTACATACTACTTCTGCATCTTTTAAAAAACTGGAACACTCTTTCAAAGACTAAAAAAGGACATACTTGGGCTGGGTGCAGTGGCTCACACCTGTAGTCCCAGCACTTTGGGAGGCCGAGGTGGGTGAGCCAAGAGTTTGAGACCAGCCTGGGCAAAATGGTGAATCTCCATCTCTACAAATACAAAAAAAATTAGCCAGGTGTGGCAGCGAGTGCCTGTAGTCCCAGCTGCTCGGAAGGCTGAAGCCGGAGGATAGTTTGAGCCCTGGAGGTCAAGGCAGCAGTGAGCCATGACTGCACCACTGCGCTCCAGCCTGGGCAACAGAGTGAGACTCTGTCTCAAAATAAAATAAAATAATAAAATAAAATAAAATAAAGACATAGTGTAAACATCGAAGGGAATCTTAGCAAACAGTTCAGTCAACTCCTTCATAGTACTAGTGAAGAAACCGCAGTTTTTGGAAGTAAAATGGAGCCTGTATTGTTACGCCTATAACGGCTGCTCTAAGCTAAAGGCTGCCTGGCTGACTCCTGCCCCAAAGCTCTTTCTGTGTTACTACTTTGCTTTCACCTGGAGAAACCTCTAAAAGAGAGTTATGCACTATCTTAATGTGATTTGACAGTTACATTTTATTTCATAGATTCATAGTTATGTGGCCTTTTAAAACGTTTTGGAGGAACATATGTCACTCATTCATTCAACAAATATTTATTAAATAAAATAATTAGATATTACTAATTAGGTGCTAATTGTTATATGCCAGGTACTATTCTAGGCCCTGGAAATATAACATTGCTCAAGATATACACAGTTGTCGCCCTCAAGAATTATGGGAAAATGTTCACCACATAACCACATAGGAAAAAACACATTATGAAGCTGTATGTCCTAAATGAAAATGCACAAAAATGTTAACAGTTATCTCTGGAGTTTTAGGAGATTTTTATGTGGTTCTTTATGTATTTCTATGTTTTCTTTCTTTAGGAAGTTTTCAATTGGAATGTATTTCCTTCATAATGAGAAAAATATATTTTAAAGAATCAAACAGTAGCTCTTTGTGTAAGTTTTGAAACCTGTTGAACTATATGAAAAGAGAAAAGGGTCATTATACCAGGAGAAAGAAAATGTTTCCCTGAAAAGGAAAGGCTTGGACAAGCTCTTCTGTTCTTGATGCTGAAACATAAGTCTATGGAATTCCCAGGGAAAAGGCTTTTCAGAGGGCACTTCTGGAGCTGTGAGACATCTTTTGTCATATTACTAAGGAACATCAGACAGTACACTTTGGGGGAAAGAGCTATGGAAGCCAGTCCAGGCTAGTGGTTTAGTCTTCAGGCTTTGGAGACAGACTGTATGGACGCAGATCCCAGCTCAACCCCTTTCTAGCTATGCAACCTCAAGAAATTTGTTTGCCTTTTTGAACTTCGGTTTCTCCATCTGTGAATGTGAATAATAATGGAACATACATCATTTGGTAGTTAGGAGAATTAAGTGAGATAATGTATATAAAGAGCTTAAAACTGTGGTTGGTACATAATTGTGTTTAGTTTATGTTACCTGCCACTTAGCTCAGAAGCGGAATCAAATTCTCACTTCCCTGACTACCCACCTCCCCACCACACATACAGTCTGCACATTCATATGCACCCACACACCAAAGAAATACAGGTTATACCTTAGAGAAAATGTCTTCAGTACTGTTTCAGCAATTACACAAATTAACTCATCTACCTAACAATTGGACTAAAAATAGAACAATCCTGCATATTAAAATATAATAAATAGAAAATGATACACTAAAATGTTTTTCTTTTCACAATGTGTTTTGGGCTTCTTCAATGTCCACAGAAATCAGTCTCAATATTTTATTATATCCTTTGCTTTATTTTCCAAATCCCTTAAAAGTAACTAATAATGGAGGAACTCTGGCAACAAAAGAAGGCTTAGCCCTGTGTGCCAGAGCTCCCAATTAAGCTAAGGTCTAGGCGCTGCCCTGACATATGACAAGCAGAGCTATCCAGCTTGAAGAGACCTTATAGGATTGGACAATGAGGACATCCACAGCACCCATGATACCTTAACCCTTACCCCTTGCCCATTATCAGAGGGTTGATGCGTCAGCACTTTGATACTTTGAAGAACCATTGTCAAAGACCCTGCTTTTGTGTAATGCAGTGTGTTCTAGATTTTGAAGGAAAGTAAAACAATTTATTAAACCTACAATGAAATAATAAGATTATTTTCCAAGAAGTAGTCCTATTGCTGAGAGCCCTCTTGTAACCACGATGGAAGCCAGCCTGGGTACAAAGACAGCAGATGGCATAAATAATGGCAGAAAGAAGAAAAGCCATACTTCTGACCCAACTATGCCTGAAGCTTGGAACAACCTCCGGACTCCTTAGTTATGTGGGCCAATAAATACCCAAGCTTTTTTTTTTTTTTTTTTTTTTTTGAGATGAAGTCTCACTCTGTCGCCCAGGCTGGAGTGCAGTGGCCCAATCTCGGCTCACTGCAACATCCACCTGCGGGGTTCAAGTGATTCTCCTGCCTCAGTCTTCCGAGTAGCTGAGATTACAGGCACTGGCAACCATGCCCGGCTAATTTTTGTATTTTTAGTAGAGACAGGGTTTGACCATGTTGGCCAGGCTGGCCTCAAACTCCTGACCTCAAGTGATCCGCCCATCTTGTCCTTCTAAAGTGCTGGGATTACAGGTCTGAGCCACTGCGCCCGGACAGTTATTATTTTTTTTAATTAAAAAATACAAAAATTAGCCAGGCGTGGTGGTGCACGCCTGTAATCCCAGCTACTTAGGAGGCTGAGGCAGGAGAATCGCTTGAACCTGAGAGGCAGATGTTACAGTGAGCCAAGATTGTGCCACTGCACTCCAGCCTGGGTGACAGAGAAAGACTCTGACCCAAAAAACAAAACAAGACAAAAACTAATAGTTTATGTTGTAATGAAGCAATCAGGTATTTGGTAGAACAAGTGAGTTTCCCATTTTGGTGTTTTTGTTGTTTTGTTCTTTTGTTTAAGAAAGAGTCTCACTCTGTTGTCCAGGCTGGAGGGCAGTGGCGCAGTCTCAGTTCACTGCAACCTCCGCCTTCTGGGTTCAAGCAATTCTCATGCCTCAGACTCCCACGTAGTTGGGATTACAGGCATGAGACACCACGCCTGGCCAGTTATTTTTTAAAAAGTTTTTGGCCAGGCACGGTGGCTCACGTCTGTAATCCCAGCACTTTGGGAGGACAAGGCAGGTGGATCACTTGAAGTCAGGAGTTTGAGACCAGTTTGGCCAACATGTTCAAACCCCATCTCTATTAAAAATACAAAAAATTATCTATAAAAATTATTACATTTATTTTAAAAATATTATAAAATTATCTATAAAAAATTAGCTGGGCATGGTGGCCAGCTCCCGTAATCCCAGCTACTCAGATGGCTGAGGCAGGAGAATCGCTTGAACTCAGGATACAGATGTTGCAGTGAGCCGAGATTGCGCTACTGCACTCCAGCCTGGGAGACAGAGCAAGACTCCATCTCAAAAAAACAAACAAACAAACAAAAACTAATAGTTTATGCTGTATGTACTAGTAAAGCAATCAGGTATTTGGTAGAACAAGTGAGTTTCCCATTTTGGTGGGTTTTTTGGTTTTGTTTTGTTTTTTTGAGAAAGAGTCTCACTGTTGTCCAGGTTGGAGGGCAGTGGTACAATCTTGGCTCACTGCAACCTCTGCCTTCTGGGTTCAAGCAATTCTAATGCCTCAGACTCCCAAGTAGCTGGGATTATAGGCTCACACCACAACACCTGGCTAATTTTTGTATTTTTAGTAGAGATGGGGTTTCACCATGTTGGCCAGGCTGGTCTCTAATTCTCGGCCTTAAGCGATCTGCCCACCTCAGCCTCCCAAAGTTCTTGGATTACAGGTGTGAGCCATGGTGCCTGACCCCTATTTGGTTTTGAGTCATAGACCCAAATTTACAGAGCATGGACTTTCATGCACAGTCACACTGAGTTTTTAACAAGAGTATATTCTCTATCACTAAGAATTCCAAAACCTGTTTCTTTTGGAGTACTCTTTAACTTAGATTCATTTTATGTTTTAAAAGTCTAAGCCATAAATGTGTTTTGCTGGTAAAATGTTTCATAGGTCAATTCATTGGTTGCAGGTTTGGAAGGCTCGCCACATGAAGGAATTACTGCTGGATGAGAGATGCTGGAGCTTTGGACTGACCAGGGACTCTGGCCAGACCTAGGCTGGCCCAGGGACTTAAGGCCCAAGGGAACATAAGTGAACAAGTGCTGTTCAAGGGAGCCACTCACCCATCTTTTTCTGTGGATTTGTTCCTGCTGGGAACATACCAGACACGAAGGAAAGGGGATATAGCTTCATTTTAGATAAGGAACTGCACGACTTAAACTTTATTTCTCCATACCATTCTCTTTGATCTTAGGGTGAGTAAGAGGGAAAAAAATGTGCTTGTAGAGAGGTGAATGAGGAAAGTGGTCATATCTTTGCCTCATAAATGCTGAAAAACTTGAATCACTGAATAGTTTTAACTGGCTTTTGCCTGTTGAGATAATAACAATTACCTTTAGGCAGCTCAGGGAAGAATACAGTTATGGGGAATTTTAAAACTCCAGTCAAGATCAGTTCAAAGTAGGTTCCAATTTGTCTTATAAATATAATTCATTTCATCTTGCCAACTTGAAAAGATATTTTTCCAAAGAACTTAGAAATGGAGGGTAACTATGGACTAGAAGAAAATGGAACAGTCTGGGATAGAATGATGTGGGATGAGTTGAAGCTCCCCAGGCACAAAACGATTAAGATTTCATTACATTCATCATCAGGTGCCTCTCCCCCAAGTAGCATTTAAAGCACTCCAAAGTTTGGTCCAAGCTGCCTTTTCTAGCCTTGTATCCTACTAACCTTTCCTTATCTCATGCAAACACCTGTGATTCCTTTCATATCATTTCTTACCTCTGGGCTTTTTTTCAAACTGCTCTATTCCTGTTTGGAATGCCGTCTTTCCCTTCCTTCCTGCAATATCTGCCCATCAAATTTGCACTCTTTATTTAAGACAGTTAAAACCTGACCAACTCCAAAATGTCTCACAAGGTTCTTGCAGAGAAGAATCTCACCATCCTTAATAGTTACATAATATTTTGTGTGTACCAATATCGTACACTTATCACCATCACTCTCTGTCTTGTATCACAGTTTATGTGTTTATCTTCCACATTTTCTTTCCAATGCATTGAGTGCAAGGGTCACATCTCGTTCATCTCTGAGCCTCCATCTATGTGCTTTGCACGTATTCTATAGTTCATATGTTCAGTACGCTCCCATTTGGTTGTAGTACTTATTCATTACCCATGATAATAGCTCACTCTGATTCAGTCAAGCACTGTTTTAAAAGCTCTGCATACATTGACTCATTTAAAACATGCAATGCGGGTTACCATTATTATCCCCAGTTTACAGTTCAAGAAACAGATTACGTAAATATCTCCAAGGTTACACAGATAATAAGGAGCAAAACTGGGATTTGAATCCGGAAGATCTGCTTCCAGAGATCATGCCCTTAACCACTAGGAGAAACACAGTCGGCCCTCCATATCTGTGGGGGGATTTGTTCTAGGACTCCTGCAGGTACCAAAAACTGTGGATGCTCAAGCCCCTTATATAAAATTGTGTAGTATAGTCCTGGCGTACTCCATACTCTATCGGCAGGTTTCCAACTGGTTGGTTGAATCCTTTGCAGATACAGAGGGCTGATTGTATATACAGTCACCACCGATTTTCTTGTATTCTTTTGAAGAAATCAGAGATTTGATAAGCCACACACTGGATGTGGAATTCTAGAGCTCTGGTATCATAAGTCCTGGATTAGGAGAATTTGACTGAACATACATACATCCACTGAAAATTGTAAGCTGTTGATATAGATATTTCTTATGTTTTTAGGCTGCCCAGCATTTTTTGATCACTCTTGCTATTTTTAGGAAATCTCTGGCCTTAGGAATTCTGCTCCCCAAGATACAAACCCAGAAAACTCAGTTCCCTGGGGTCCTTTGTAGCTAGAACATAAGCATGTGAAATTTTATTTCAGAAAGGTTCTCACCCAGGAGATAGCTTTGGTGCTGGGCAGCAGTACATAACACTCTAAAGTCAGTCCTAGGCAGCAGGGCCAATGGTGTGCCCCTCAGTAGTGGGAAGGACAGAGGCAGCAGCAGCAGCTTCCTCATCAGCCAGTTCTGTACCATGGTCTTCAGTGTTATTCCTGGAAACGTAGCCTTAAGCCAGTCCTCCCACTCTTCTGTTAGCTACCCAGTATCCTTTTCTTCTTTAACAGTTTTATTGAGAAGTAGTTTACTTACCCTAAAATTCACCTGCTTTAACCCAATATCTTTTAAATAAACTTATGTTAATAAACTGCTTAAATATCCAGAGTCAGTTTCTCTTGCTTGTAACTGAAAATGCAAATTGAGTTGTTTATAATCATAAATGAAAGGGCATTTTCTTTGGAATGTTTTGTTGCTGCTTTTATTATTATTGTTAAGTTATTTATCAATCTCTCTTCATTTGTTCAACTGCATTTCTTTGGCACACTTTTTCACATTTATGATACACTTTATACTTTTTTTTTTGTTTGAGACGGAGTCTCGCTCTGTCGCACTGGCTGGAGTGCAGTGGCACGATATCGGCTCACTGCAAACTCCACCTCTCAGGCTCAAACGATTCTTGTGCCTCAGCCTCCTGAGTAGCTGGAACTACAGATGCGTGCCACCACACCTGGCTAATTCTTGTATTTTTAGTAGAGACGGGGTTTCACCAAGTTGGCCAGGCTGGTCTCGAACTCCTGACTTCAGGTGGTCCGCCCTCCTGGGCCTCCTAAAGTGCTGAGATTACAGGCATGAGCCACTGCACCCGGCCCATGATATACTTTTCCATAGGAATATCATAAAAACAGCTTAAGTCAACACTAAAGTGTACTTTCTTAACAATCTCCACCTATCTGAGCTACCTGATGCCTATAGCATTAACTCTTGTAGCCAGGAGGTGGCTACTCCATTATGCTTGAGGCGTTTGTTCTGAGACTTTTTTATATCAGTTTTTTTAATATTGTGTCACCCACATCTAATTTGAAAACTAAAAACGTTTAAGTGATTTAATCAATCAAGTGGTTCCAACGCATTCAACTTAGTTCTCATAGAAACAACTTTTCTTTCTTTTCACTTATATTTTATTTGCTTATATAATTTTAAAAATTAAATTTTGTAATTAGATAATGCAAATGGAAATGCCAAACTGAAATATTACCAATTAGGAAATCTGTTCTTGGAGGCTACTTCTGCCTAATGTCACTGTGATATAATATGAAACACTGCATAACTCATGAGAGAGCGAAGGCTGTCCTACGTCAGTGTTGAAAGTCAGGTTAGCTCAACAAATGTGTTTTGCTTATCTCCAGAGAAACTGAAGATGAACTGAGGAACGCAAAGCAGTTCAGGCCATTAACTGAAAACTGACAGTTACAGCAGAGGAATGAAGAGTCCCATTCCATACAAGAGTTTGGTATCTAAATGATAGCAAGATTAAGTTAAAAATGACAAGCTGTTGGGGGGGTTTGTTCTTCTTCTTTTTTTAATCTAAGGTCTTAGGGGTTTTAAACATTAAATCAGTCTGCTTATAAATCTTGCTGTAAAATGGGCTGGGATGAATTCAAGACACTATAAGACATGAACAGTATCTTCAAATGGCATATTTTAGATAAACCTATCACTTATCTTTTCAGCATTCAGAATTCAACTGAAGTCCTCCCATACACAGCAGTACCCTATAAACAAAGGTGCAGAGTCTAAGACAAATAGGGAGGATCAATGCCCCTTGGAAGTTCCTTCTAACAAGAAAGTAAATATGGTCAAACGGTGGAGAAGGGCTGTGGTATTTTTCAGATATGGGCTAAATTCATCATGGTTCATTTCCAGTCCACTCTTACTCAGTATGAAATGTTTCAGTTCACAAGAAGGTGTGAGGAGTTGTCTCAGTTTACTTAACTCGCAACTGTAGTTTTGGAAAAAAGATAAAGTTTAAAAGTTATTTTTCTCATTCTAAAGTTTATTTTTGGTTTTTAAGGACTCCGTGGTTTCTAAGGACGTTGGGGCAAGGCATGCTTATTTTTTTATTTTTTATTTTTTGCCATGAAGTTACAGGATAGCTTATAATT
This sequence comes from Pongo abelii, assembly GCF_028885655.2. Taxonomy (NCBI): domain Eukaryota; kingdom Metazoa; phylum Chordata; class Mammalia; order Primates; family Hominidae; genus Pongo; species Pongo abelii. The sequence continues at coordinate 66,868,384 of NC_071985.2, read as the reverse complement.
ACAGTAACTAGCTGGTGGTTTTTAAGAAGACATGGAATAGGGTTGCCTTTGTCAGTACGCTATTAGAAATAGACTGTTAATCAACCACTGCTCAAAGTCTGATGTTTAACTTCTTGAAGTAAACATTTGAGGTCACAGCAGTCCCTCCTTGTAAGTTTTATATATTACTTCAGTTGGAGAGGTAAAGGCATTAAAACAGTTAACTACACATTTGATCAATGAATCAGTCTCCCATGTTTGATTTAAGGCTTGAAAGTGAATTAAACTTATGAATAAAATCAGGCTCTTAGATTCTAAACTATAAGTTCATAATAATTTCATTAAAATGTTTATAACTTTCAGAATTTCAATATGAAACCATGCTTTTTTGACATTAAAAAGTTTGCGGCAGAAAGTAAAACCTTTAAAAGGTTTATAAAACATTTTAAATTTGTTTGTTAAATTTCTATCAAACAGTAGGAATCTAAACATTCTAAGAGTTGCTACACTTCTGGAAATAATTACCTGAAAGGAGATTAACATTTCTCAACTAGTTAGTGGCCCAGATCTCTGCTATTGTTTGTTAGTGAAGGGGCTATTCATTCATAAAGCTGGACCCACCCAACCGAACAAAGAGACCCTTGGTGGCTGTTCAGGTGGACTCCAAGCCAAGAAAAAGGAATTGCTTCATTTCCTCAAGACTGAACTTTTGATCAACGCTGTGCGGTCAGGCTAAGAACTTAGATGGAATTTTAAATAAGGCAGTAATGGCATTTCAGAAGCCACCATCAAACATCCTCCAATTAAGGAAGCAACGTAACAAGGTAAATTGAACCAGACAGGAATTTATTAAGGAAATTCACCTCTATTACCACAAAACACATCTCCTGCCAAGGCCAATGAATATTTCACAGATAATAATCAATTATTGACTCTGGTACATCTCTGAATGTGATGTGGGTCTTACTTACAAGTGTGACATTTTAGTAACCAAAACGGGATTAAGTTTTCAAAATGCTGGGTAAACGCAGTGAAAGGACTGACAAGGCTTCTGCTCCAATGGGGTTTATGTTCTAATGGAGGAGGCAGACTGTAAACAACTTTTTCAAATAGATTTTTACAAATGTGATTACTGTTTTGAAGGAAATACAAAAGTTGCTGAGACAGAAAATAACTCAGGGGAACTAAATAAATAGGGTGGTCAGAGAAGTTCTCTCTGGGTTGGGGACTTTTAATTGAGACCTGAAAGATGAAAAGAGGCCATCCATGGGAACCCTGGCAGGAGGAGCATTGTAGGCAGAGGCAGTGCAAGTACAAAGGCCCTGCAAGGCAAAGGGCCTGCCATGTTGTGGAAGGACTGACAGTAGCCCTGTACAGCCACGGTGTCAGACCCTGGGAAAGGTGGCACGAAGTGAGGTTAGAGAGGCAGTTGGGGACAGATCACGTAGAGCAGCTTTTCTCAAACATGTTTGACCATGGCTCATAGTAGGAAATATATTTTATGTCTCACCCACTACTCAAATAAAACAAAATGTTTACATAGAAAATCCTACTCTTACAATGTATAATGCCTATGATATTTTCTATTCATTTTAAAATACTAATCAATATCCACTAAATTCATTTCTTCACCAACTAATGGACTTTTGCAAAAGCATCGATAAGAGTCTGGGAAACTTTTGGAAGTCTTTTTTTATTTTTATTTTTATTTTTATTTTTTTTAATTTTTATTTATTTATTTATTTTGAGACGGAGTCTCCTTCTTTCGCTGAGGCTGGAGTGAAGTGGTGCGATCTCGGCTCAATGCAACCTCCATCCCCCAGGTTCAGGCGATTCTACTGCCTCAGCCTTCCCAGTAGCTGGATTACAGGTGCCCGCCACCATGCCTGGCTAATTTTTTTGTTTTTAGTAGAGGCAGGGTTTCTCCATGTTGGCCACACTGGTTTCGAACTCCTCACCTCAGGTGATCTACCTGCCTTGGCCTCCCAAAGTGCTAGGATTACAGGCATGAGCCACTGCGCCCAGCCAGAAATCTTTAAGGAAGGGAGAGCTTGATTGACAAATGGAAACTTCATTTTAGTCACTATAGAAAGATTGGATTTAAGGATAACAAAAATAAAAGTGGAAGGATCTGTTACGGTATCATTGCCAAAGCTCAGGTGAAAGATAATAGCTCAAGCTATGTTGGTGGCAATCGAAGTGGAGAGACATTCAGATTCAGGATATATTTTAGAGGTAAAGCCAACAGGACACAGTGAGGAATTGACTGGGTAGTGGTGAAGGAAAGGAAGGCATCAAGAGTTAGTGCCAGGCTACTGGCTTCAGTAGCTGAGAGTATGATAGTGCTGTTTATTAGGAGACTAGAGTTAGCACTGGATGTATGGGGAAAAATTTAAAATTCCATTTTAAACATGTTAAATTTGAGATGACTCTGAGTCATCTGAGCAGTTAATTACACAAATAGAGTTCAGAGAAGAAAGCTGAGGGTCAATAGAATTAGGGTCTGAAACAAACAAATGGTATTTGAAGTCGTGGTAATGATGCGTTCTCCTAGAGAAAGTGTGGATAAAGTTGAGAAAAGAAAGCACTCGCTGAGTACTTTCAAGGAGCACTGATTTTAAGAGGTAGGATAGAGAGGATTAAGAGAGCTGGTAAAATACAGTGAGAGGAGTTGCCTTTAGAATGGGAGCTATGTCAGGGGTGTGGTGCCTGAGAACCACTGTAGTAGAATGTGAACCAAGGGGGGAAAGACTGCATTGAATACTGTTGAGGAACGAAGCATAAGGAGAACAGAACATTGCTCATCTGGCACTATAGAGGCCTTTGGTAACCTTGACAAAGGTGTTTCTGTGTCATTGAAGGGACAAAAGCTAGATTGACCCTATACCCCAGAAATTCCACCTCTAAGTTATAGCAACTAAGAAACTTGTGCACATGTGCACCAAGAGAACCGTATACAAAAAATTCATAATTGCTTCGTTCACTGGAACAAGAAACTGGAAATGACCCAAATTTGTATCTTTGGGAGAATAGATAAATAAATTATGATATATTTATACTGTGGGATGAGTGCTTTAACTTGGGCAGGTATATTAACAAAAAACACACAATAAACAAACAAAAAAGTCACAGAGTATATCTGTAGTATGATTCCATTTATACAAAATTCAAAAAATGAAAAATAACACATTGTTTAAGCATACATAATAAGTAAGGGAATGATAAGCAAAACTGAAAAGGGCTATTACCTGGGTATGGGAATACTCAAAGATTAAACTCTATCTGTATTACACATGCATTTTGGTGTATATAAAATATTTCATTAAAAATAGCTACTTAGCACTGTCTCCTGAATAGGTCTAAATATATTGACCGACTTGGTAACAATAAACATTGCTAGTATCCTACCTGTGGTCTCCAAATACTATTTTTTACTGAAAGAAACAAGAACTCTCTGAAAAAGGGCTGATTTTAAGAAAAAGAGATTGGGAATATACAAGACAAAGCTAGACAATCTTGTCTTTGGGGAACGGCTAGAGCTGTGTAAGAGGACACAGAAGCCAAAAAAAAAAGAACACAGAAACCAACTTGAAGTGGTTCCCACTGGCAAAGATGGAAATGCTTGATTATCATTAAGGATATTTACTGCAATTGATTGAAAAACTCATAAAATATGCTTATCCTGCTTTTTAAAATATAAACTATTACTGTTGGTTATTCAAATAGTAAGTGAAAGAAGTTTCTCTTTATAGTATTCCAGATAATAAAAGAAGAAGAACTGGGAAAATATAACCATTTTTCAATTTGTAATAAAATAATGGGTTTAATTCTCATCAACTGCTGCTAACGTCACAAAAGAGAGAGAAACAGACATTGTGTGCCTCCTAATGGAAGAGCACAAACCAGCTGTGATGTCTAGCCAAAAGAAACTGAACCTGAATCTGATCAATCTTCTAGATCCAACTACCAGTTTATAGAAAATACAGAGGACGCAGGAAATCTCACCTATACCACAGGGATGAATTCATTCTATGAAATCCACATTGTGGAAAATTCTAAAAGACAAATAACTCTGTTTTTTCAAAAACAACAATAAAAACACTACGAACTAGCATAAGAAAAATGAGAGATGAGGGGAAAACAATAGCTTCAAAGGGACTTAAAAGATATCCAACCACTCCCAATATGTAAACCTTATTTAGATTCTGATTTGGATCAACTACTAAAATTTTCTAATAAATGTATGAGACGATTGGAAATTTCGGATACTAACTGTGATATTATGATACTGGTGATATTGAGAAATTATTAAATATTTTAATAAGTGATAGGTGTATTGTGGTTATGTTAAAGATAAATTTTACATTTAAAATGAGTTTTATTTAAGGGTAAAAATTAATCATGAATAGATTAATTTGCTAAATTAGTTTAATTAATTAATTAGTTAAAATAGCTGACTAAAGGTACTTTTACAGCTGCTTCTTCCCAAATAAACTAGAATGAGAGAAAATATGTACATACATGTATGAACTTTAAAGTCATAAATCCACACATGTAATATAAAAGATAAAGGGGGCCGAGCACGGTGGCTCATGCCTGTAATCCCAGCACTTTGGGAGGCCGGGGGAGGCAGATCACCTGAGGTCAGGAGTTCGAGACTAGCCTGGACAGCATGGTAAAGTCCTGTCTCTACTAAAAATACAAAAATTAGCCAGGCATGGTGATGAGCACCTGTAATCCCAGCTACTTGGGAGGCTGAGGCATGAGAATCACTTGAACCTGGGAGGTGGAGGTTGCAGTGAGCTGAGATCTTACCATTGCACTCCAGCCTGGGCGATAGAGTGAGACTCAGCCTCAAAAAAAAATAAAATAAAATAAAATAAATAAAGGGAAAGAAACAACAACAGAATTTCGGACTTCAGAGTAGATCAAAAACGTATTAAGTGAAAGTTTCCTTGGCCAATCCAACTTGGAGAGTGTTCATTTGTTATTGCTTTAATTTCCATTTCCCTAATTACAGTCATGTATTAATTAACAATGGGGATACATTTTGAGAAACTCATTTTTAGGCAATTTTGTAGTTGTGTGAACATCATAGAATGTACTTACACAAACATAGATGTTATAGCCTACTACACACCTAGGTTACATGGTATAGCCTTGTGCTCGTAGGCTATAAACCTGTATAGCATGCTACTGTACTGAATACTGTGAGCAACTGTGACACAATAGTATTTATGTATCTAAACATATCTAAACACAGAAAAGGTACTGTAAAAGTACACTATAAAATATAAAAAATGGTACATCTGTATAAGGCACTTACCGTGAATGGAGCTTGCAGGACTGGAAGTTGTTCTGTGTGAGTCAGAAAGTGAGTGGTGAGTGAATGTGAAGGCCTAGGACATTACCGTACAGCACTGTAAACTTTATCAACACTGGATACTTAGGCTACTCTAAGTTTATTTAAAATTTTTTTTCTTTAATAATAAATTAACCTTGGCTTGCTGTAACTTTGTTACTTTTTAAATGTTTAAATTTTTTAAATTTTTGACTCTACAATAACACTTAGCTTAAAACACAAACATGTTGTATATCTGTCCAAAAGTATTTTCTTTCCCTATATCCTTATTCTATAAACTTTTCTCTAACTTTAATTTTTTTAAGCTTTTTTGGTGAAAAACTAAGACACAAACTTACACATCAGCCAGGCCTACACAGAGTCAGGATCCTCAGTATCTCTGCCTTCCACCTTCATATCTTGTCTCCTGGAAGGTCTTTAGGAGTAACAACATGCATGGAGCCGTTATCTCCTATGATAACAATGCCTTCTTCTGGAATACCTCCTGAAGGACCAGCCTGAGGCTGTTTTACAGTTAACTTTTTATTTTAATAAATAGAAGAAGTACACTGTAAAATAATGATCCAAAGCATTATGAATACGTATGGCAGTAATATGGTCACTTATTATCATTATCAGGTATTATGTACTGCACATCATTGCATTTGCTATACTTTTACAGGACTGGCAGCACAGTAGGTGTGTTCCCACCAGCATCACCACACCCATTGTGCTATGACATTTCCATGGCTATGTCAGGATAACTACAATGTCACTAGGCAATGGGGATTTTTCAGCTCCATTATAATCTTATGAGACCACCGTCATGTATGTGGTCTATCATTGACCAAAACATCGTTATGGAGCACATGACTATACTAGTGAGGCTGATCATCTTTCTTACTGACCATTTAATTTCCTTTTTTATGAGTTGGCTGCTCATGTATTTTGCCTGATTTTCTATTGGGTGGTTTGTTTTGAAATATTCTGAGTACTAATTTTTTATTACTCACATATGTTGCATATATCTTCTCTGAGGTTGTCATTTGTATTTTAAGTTGTTTATGCTGTCTTTTGTCATATAGATGTTTTTAATTTTCTTTTTCTTTTTTCTTTTTTTTTCTTTTTGCCAAGACAGGGTCTGGCTCTGTTGACTAGGCTGGAGTGCAGTGGCATGATCTTGGCTCACTGCAACCTCTGCTTCCTGGGCTTAAGCTATCCTCCCACCTTAGCCTCCCGAGTAGCTGGGACTACAAGCACATGCCACCACCCCCAGCTAATTTTTGTATTTTTTGTAGAGTTGAGTTGTTGCCATGTTGCCCACACTGGTCTCCAACTCTTGAGCTCAAGCAATCTGCCTGCCTCAGCCTCCCAAAGTGCTGAGATTACAGACGTGAGCCATTGCACTCTGCCTTTAATTTTTATAGTCAAATTTATCAACATTTTTCTTTGTGATTTATGGTGTTTATGTCTTGTTTAAGAAAACCTGCTCCTTTCAAGTTCATAAAGATTTTCTTCTAAATGTTTTAAGATTTTACCTTTTAACTGGGTGCAGTGGCTCACGCCTGTAATCCCAGCACTTTGGGAGGCCAAGGCAGATGGATCATGAGGTCAGGAGTTCGAGACCAGCCTGACCAACATGGAGACCAGCCTGACCAACATGGTGAAACCCCGTCTCTACTAAAAATACAAAAATTAGCCAGGCGTGGTGGCATGCGCCTGTAATCCCAGCTACTCATGGGGCTGAGGCAGGAGAACCGCTTGAACCCGGGAGGCGGAGGTTGCAGTAAGCCAAGATCACACCATTGCACTCCAGCCTGGACGACAGAGCAAGACTCTGTCTCAAAAAAAAAAAAAAAGGATTTTACCTTTCATATAGAAATCTTTAATCCCATCTGAAACTGATTTTTGTGTAAGATTTGCTGTAGAGATCTAGTAGTTTTTAAAAATATATGAATTACCAAATTGTCCCAAGATCATTTATTGAGTAGTTATCATGTTCCCCCAATAATTCACACAGCTTTGTGTTACAAGCAATCCTTTTGTTGGATTGGGCAAGTAAAAGAAGACTTTGCCTTTTCAAGTGAAATCAAAACATATTATTAGAAGAGAAAGGAGTTAGACTGAGGAGAGAAATGGATACAAAAAAAATAGAATGAATAAGACATACTATTTGATTGTTCAACAGGATGACCATAGTTAATAATAATTTAACCATATATTTGAAAATAACTGAAAGAGTGTAATTGGATTGTTTGTAACACAAAGGATAAATACTTGAGGGGATGGAACTCCTGTTCTCCATGATGTGATTATTCACATTGCATGCCTATATCAAAACATCTCATGTACCCCACAAATATATACATCTATGTGCCCACAAATTAAAAATAATTTTTTTTTTTTGAGACAAAGTCTTGCTCTGTTACTCAGGCTGGAGTGTGGTGGCATGGTCTCGACTCACTACAACCTCCACCTCCCGGGTTTAAGCAATTCTCCTGCCTCATCCTCCCGAGTAGCTGGGATTACAGGCACCCGCCACCACGCCAGGCTAATGTTTTGCATTTTTAGTAGAGATGGGGTTTCTTCATGTTGTCCAGCCTGGTCTCAAACTTCTGACCTTGTGATCCGCCCGCCTCAGCCTCCCAAAGTGCTGGGATTACACGTGAAAATTGTTTTTTAAAAGAGTGAAAAGAGAAAAAAAGGCCATAAAATGCTACACTTTAAATAATCTATAATGGCTCATTGTCACTTTCGGTCTTTTTGTTTGTTTGTTTGTTTTTGAGACAGAGCCTCACTGGGTCACCCAGACTGGAGTGCAGTGATGCTTCTCGTTTCACTGCAACCTCTGCCTCCTGGGTTCAAGCGATTCTCATGCCTCAGCCTCCTGAGTAGCTGGAATTACAGGCACACACTACCACGCCCAGCTAATTTTTGTATTTTCGGTAGAGACGAGATTTCATCATGTTGGCCCCAAGCTAGTCTCAAACTCCTGACCTCAAGTAATTCGCCTGCCTTGGCCTCCCAAAGTGCCGGATTACAGGCATGAGCCACTGTGCCCTGCTCATTTTCAGTTTCCTTTTTACAGAGAAGAATTTGTTCTAGAACAAACTGAACTTTTTTTTTGTGCTGCAACTGAAAACTAACAGAGAATTTATATTAGACAAAACAAGAACTTGTTCTTTTGTAGCTAATGTGTTGATGCATGGACTTAATTTTCATCCAAGTACTGATCAGATATTGGTTAAGCTTTTGCCAAAAGTGAACATACTATGAGTAAATTATCCAGATGAGTTACCTACTTTTTATCTAAAATGCCTAAGTACAACTTGCTATAGCGAAGCATATGCCACACCATGATTAGGAAAACCAGAGATATTCTATTTTGAAAGATTTCTAAGTTGATAGAACCTGTGACTTCTATTAGTGGTTCTTTTAATAATTGTCTCACAAACAGCTCAGATCTGATATCCACTTGAAACAGTAAATCACTTTTTTAAGCAAGATTTTTTACATGATAGAGGCGGTTTTATGACAAACAGTATATTATGAGCCAATAGCCATAGTATAGAGAATTTAGACAATTGAGGCCAACAAATCTCATACACTCTTAATGCCCTAACACACAATTTTTACTATCATTTTAGTGAACATTTTCAGTATATTTTTCACCTGAGTACATTTTTATTAATAACTTTTTATTGCATTATACATAGACAGGTAAAAAGGAATCATTTTCTATTTGATTTTTCACCTTGAATAGCTTGCTTGTTATGTATTCTTTTACTATTCTTCTAGCAGTTGCACTATAGATTCCAACGTGCATTGTTGACTTTCCTAAAAAAAAAGTTGTAAAATATACATAACAAAATTTTGGATCATTTTTAAATGAATAGTTCAGTAACATCAAGCACATTCACATTATTGTGCAACCATCATCACTCTCTACCTCCGGAATTTTTCATCTTCTTAATCTGAAACTCTGTACCAGTTAAACCATAATTCTCTATCCCCAGTCCCCTATCCCCTGACAACCACCATTGTTTGTTTCGTCTGCATGAGTTTGACTACTCCAGGTGCCTCATATTAAGTGGAAGCACACAGCATATACTCTTTTGTGACTGGTTTATTTCATTTAACACAAAATCTTCAAGGTTTATCCATGTTGTAGCATAGATCAGAATATCATTTCTTGTGGCTGAATAATATTCCATTGTATGTATAGACATTTTGCTGATCCATTTATCTGTTAATGAAAATTTAGGTGGCTTCCACCTTTTGGCTCATGTCAATAATGCCGCTATGAACATGGGTGTATAAATAACTTTTCGAGACTTCCGTTTTTAATTCTTGGGGGTATATACCAGAAGTGGAATTGTGGGATCATATGGTAATTCTATGTTTAATTTTTTTAGAAGCCTCCATACTGTTTTACATATTAGCTACACCATTTTATATTTCCAATTCAAATTCACGGACACAGAATGAAGAATGGTGGTTGACAGAGGATAGCAGGGAGTGGGGATGGAGAGTTACGGTTTAACTGGTACAGAGTTTCAAATTGAAAAGATGAAAAATCCCAGAGACAGGTGGTGGTGATGGTTGCACAATAACGTAAATGTGCTTGATGGCACTGAGTTGTACATTTAAAAATGGTTCAGGCTGGGCGCGGTGGCTCACGACTGTAATCCCAGCACTTTGGGAGGCGGAGGCAAGTGAATTTCTTGAGGAGACCAGCCTGGCCAACATGGTAAAACCCCATCTCTACCAAAATACAAAAACCAACTGGGTGTGGTGGCGGGTGCCTGTAATCCCAGCTACCAGGGAGGCGAGGCAGGAGAATTGCTTTGAACCCAGGAGGTGGCTGGTCCAGTGAGCTGAGATAGCGCCACTGCACTCCAGCCTGGGCAACAGAGCAAGACTCTATCTCAAAAAAAAAAAAAAAAGATTCAAACAGTACATTTTATGTTATGTATATTTTATATAGGATTTCAGTTTCTCTACATCTTCACCAGCAGTTGTTATTTTCTGGTTTTCGTCTTTGTTTTAATAATAGTCTTTCTAACAGATGTAAAGGGGTAGCTCATTGTGGTTTTGATTTGAATTTCTCCAATGGTTAGTGATGATGAGTCACTATTGACCTTTTGAAGTCTAATTCAAATTATCACTTTTACTTCTTCCTAAACAGTGGAAGGATCTTAGAACACTTAATCTCCATTTTCCCTCTTACTGCTGTATGTGCTGCTATCATCATGTAATTTAATTTAGATTTTTTAATTTTTTTTTTATTTTTTGAGATGGAGTCTTGCTCTGTCACCTAGGCTGGAGTGCAGTGGCATGATCTCAGCTCACTGTAACCTCTGCCACCCAGGTTCAAGCGATTCTCCTGCCTCAGCCTCCCGAGTAGCTGGGATTACAGGCGTATGCCACCAGGCCTGGCTAATTTTTGTGTTTTTAGTAGAGATGGGGTTTCAGCGTCTTGGCCAGACTGGTCTTGAACTCCTGACCGCGTGATCCACCCGTCTCGGCCTCCCAAAGTGTTGGGATTACAGGCATGAGCCACCGCACCTGGCCAATTTAGTTATATTTTTAAACCCTTCAAAGCATTATGATTATTTCATATAGTCAATATTGATTTATATTTTTTGAAATATTTACCCTTTCCATTCTTATATTTGTTCTCTCATTTTTAAGTTTCTATCTTAGGTCATTTTTCTTCTATACCAAGAACATCCTTTAGTGTTGTCTGCTGGTTTCTTGTTTTTTTGTATTTGAAAAAAAGTTTTTATTTAGTGTTTTGTTTGTTTGCTTGGTTGTTGGTTGGTTGGTTGGTTGGTTAGTTTTTGTAGCGATGAGGTCTTGCTGTGTTGCCCAAGCTGATCTTAAACTCCTGGACTCAAGTGATCCTCACACTTTGGCCTCCCGAAGTGCTGAGATTACAGGTGTGAGCAATTGTGCCTGGCTTTAATATTTATTTTAAAGTATATTTTTACTGGATGTAGAAGTCTAGGTTGGCAGGTTTTCCCACCATCATTTTGAAGACATGATTCACTGTTTTATGGCTTTCATTGTTTCTGTTGTGAGTAGTCAGTCACATTGTTGCTCTGCTGCAGGTATCTGTGTTTATTTGACTTCTTTCGTATTTTTTTCCCCTTTGTGTTTGAGATTCAGCAGTTATACACTGATGTGCTTAGGTGTGATTTTCTTGTATTTATCTTGTTTAAGAGTCTCAATATTTCTTGAACCTGTACAGGGCTCAATTTTTTTTATTGGTTTTGGAAAATCCTCACCCATTATCTCTTTAAATATTGCATCTGCCCATTTTCTCTCTCTTCTCCACCTGCATCTCCACTTATATGTAGGTTAGACATTTTTAGTGAGTCTCATTTGTTTTTTATGCTTGTTTTGGTATTTCCCCTCTTTTATTCTCTCCATCTTCAATCTGTCTCTTTCATCTGACCTATATTTCAGTTCATTAATTCTGTCTGCACTTACGTATTCTGTTGTTAAATCCATCCTTTGAATTCTTAATTTCAGGTTTTTTCAGTTCTAGGATTTCCGTTTGATTCTTTATATTTATTTTTAGTTCTCGTTTGATTCTTTATATTTATTTTTAGTTCTTTGCCAAATTTCTCCATCTGAGATTTTCCTTCTATTGTTTTTATCTCTTATTTTGGGCAGACTTTTAGTTCCTATTTTGGAACAGTTGAGGCCGGGCTCAGTGGCTCACGCCTGTAATCCCAGCACTTTGGGAGGCCGAGGCGGGCGGATCACCTGAGATTGGGAGTTCGAGACCATCCTGACCAACATGGAGAAACCTCGTCTCTACTAAAAATACAAAAACATTAGCTGGGCGTGGTGGCACATGCCTGTAATCCCAGCTACGCAGGAGGCTGAGGCAGGGGAATCACTTGAAACTGGGAGACGGAGGTTGCGGTGAGCCAAGATTGTGCCATTGCACTCCAGCCTGGGCAACAAGAGCAAAACTCTGTCTCCAAAACAAACAAACAAACAAAAAAACCAGTTGAATATGGAAAATTGCAGCCTCAAATGCCAGCTCACCCTCTCTTTGTTTGTATGTCTGGCTATTTATTATTCTGTGTCAGATATTGTGTATTAAAAATTATGCAAAAAATTAATTTTGAGGCTCTGGATGACATTATCTTTTTCCACAGGTGATCTCCTTCTGCTCTTGACAAACAGGTAAGCTAGGGAAGATCAGTTTAATTCATTCAGGATTTAAGGTTATTCAGTGTTTGGCTTCAGCCTTTGTGAGGTCTGGTCTCTTTCTGATCTACCTTTACTTCTAGAATAGAGCCTGTCAGTTCTCATTCAAAAGCCTAGTGTTTACTGGGATTTCTCCTCCTCCTTCTTGGGCCTAGGATTCCAATTTTTGTCTTTTATTTACCATGAAATAACAAAAACTCTGCTAAGCATTGCACCCTTTGGCTGCTGCTTCCACTTTCAGAAGTGACAAGCACATCAAGGGAAAAAGCAGTCCTAAAAATCAATGGCTTTTCTCCTCCTCACAGATCTCGGTCCTGCAAGGTTTTACAGGATTGGAAACTTTCTCTTTAAATCAGTTTGCTTGACCAAGCAATACATTACCACATGTGAGATAAAGCTTTATTTAATGATGCTTTTTTTTTTTTCTTAACAGACAGGGTCTCACTTTGTTACCCAAGCTGGAGTACAAAGGTACAATCATACAGCTCACTGCAGCCTCAAACTGCTAGCCTCAAGCTATTCTCCCACCTCAGCCTCCTGAGTAGCTGGGATTACAGGCATAAGTCACTGCTCCAAGCTTTAATGATGCTTAATAGTTAAATATGTTAGCTAACCCAGTTTCTACAAGGTACAGTTGAAATTTTTAGTCTCGCCAATAAATGGTCATATAGCTTCTGCTTAAACATTTTCAGGAAGGACAAGTAGTCACACTCAAGCCAGTCCATTCCACTTTGGGATGGCTATAATTATAGGAATGTCTTATTACATTCAACGATAACAACAATAAAACCCACTTATTTTCTCATAAATTTCTTAGTCCTAGTGTTAGCTTCTAAAACAACAGAGAACAAATTATTTTCCCTCTTTTCTAATGCATTCTTTAAAAAACATTAGTGTGGCTGCTGCATTCCCTTTCATTTAAAACAAACAAACAAACAAACTTCTACTGGCTGAATATTACTAGCTTTTTTTTTTTTTTTTTAACCTAGTCTCTATCAAGCCAGGCCTTCCCCTGGCTATGATGGTGAGTTATTTTTAGACATATATATGGGATTTTATATTTAGAACTACTAACTTTCTTTTTAAAAAATTTAGCTTAATATCTCAGTCTATTGAAATCACTTTAAAACTAGGTTTTTGTCATCCCTATAAACTTTGTGTCATCTTAAAAGTGGCAAACATTCCTCCAAATTCTTAGGGACATTTATAAAGATTGTTGAATATTAAAGTGCCTTGAATAGATTCCTGTGGAAGTTGATGAGAGACTTTTCCAAGCTTGCTCCTCAGCCATTAATCACGTGTTTGCGCACATTCTACAACTAGATTTAAGTCCACCTAAAATTTATTGTCATTCCTATTTTTCAAACATCTTATTCACTAGAATATTTTCTGTGCCAAACTCCTTAGAGAAAAAATTATTATGTCTATAGCTTTCCTATAATCAATCAACTTAGCAATGCTATGAAAAAAAGAAATGAGTTTTATGTGCCATGACTTATACTCAATGAACAAATCACACCAGTTAATCCAGGTTTTTGGAAGGTGGGACACACATTTTTAAATGAATAAATACAAATAGAATAACATGTAGGCTAAGTAAAAAACTAAGAAAAGACATTATTAGAACTTGGAATTTTATAAATGCTTGTTGAACGTAATAGAAAATTTTACTTACTAGAGTCAACTGAATGAATTACCTAATTATTTTTATTTACTTTGTATCTGCACATATTTTCTCTTTCCAATCGGGTTGTACTCTAATTGTATTTCTTTTGTTCCTCATTCCTACTTCCATCCCCAATATCTAGTGTAATACCAGGCACATTATAAGAACTCAATTGTTGGTTGATTCACTTTCTACCAGTGACATCAGTGAAATGCTTTATTCATTCCTTCAGTAAATATTTATTTATTTATTTATATTTTTTATTTTTGAGACAGAGTCTCACTCTGTCACCCCAGCTGAAGTGCAGTGGCATGATCTCGGCTCACTGCAACCTCTGCCTCCTGGGTTCAAGCAATTCTCCTACCTCAGCCTCCCTAGTAGCTGGAATTACAGACACCCACCACTTCGCCCAGCTAATTTTGTATTTTAGTAGAGGTGGGATTTCACCATGCTGGCCAGGCTGGTCTCGAACTCCTGACCTCAAGCAATCCACCCGCCTCAGCCTCCCAAAGTGCTAGGATTATAGGCGTGAGCCACCGTGCCTGGCCAGTAAATGTTTATTGAACCCTTAATTTATTCTAGGCATTGTACTAGGAACTGGGCTACATTAGCACAATGCTCCCAAGTTGTTGTCAGTCCGATACAAAACTGGTGAGCAGACATCCAGACAAGTGGATAGGCACTTAGAATCCCATATATTAAAAAGCTAGTAAGAGATAGAGTTCCTTTACTTTTAAAGGCAGATTCTAAATCTAAGAGACCATTCTAAAACTAAGGGAAAAGTCTCCTTGGCAACATATATCCACCGAATATTTGAGTCACAATATATTAATAGATTAATTTAAATATAATCTTTACCTGAGCTATAATGTCTACCTTCTCCTGCCCCATGAGGTGGGAAAGTATTTCATCACATAAAAAAGTTATTGGTGGGGCATGGTGGCTCACGCCTATAATTCCAGCACTTTGGGAGGCCAAGGTGGGTGGGTCATTTGAGGTCAGGAGTTTGAGACCAGCCTGAACAACGTGATGAAACCCCATCTCTATTAAAAATATAAAAATTAGCCGGGAGGTGGGCACACACCTGTAATCTCAGCTACTCGGGAGGCGGAGGTTGCAGTGAGCTGAGATCACGCCACTGAACTCCAGCCTGGGTAACAGAAAGAGGCTCTGTCTCAAAAAAAAAAAAAAAAAGTTATTGATCTTTTAATCTGTTAGGAAGTAGAAATTGGTGGTTACAAAAGAGTATGTAAGAGATTGCCGCAATTTTTTAAAAAATATAATCTATGAATATAAAAGAAATGGGCTTGTGAGGGGTTTTCTCACTCTAGGCTGATTCTTCAAGCAATCACTATGTCAACAGAAACAGATGTTTCCCTTTCTTCATATGATGATCAGGCAACCAAACTTATTTGAAAAACTAGAGAGGCACCATTTGTCTGTATTGTAATGGCAGGTTTTGCAGCAATTGTTGCATATGGATTATACAAATTAAAGAGCAGGGGAAATAACGTCCCTTCATCTGAACCACATGCATGTGACAGCCCAAAGCTTTATTGTAGGATCAATGATTGTTGGTAAGGGCTATTCCATGCATCAGGAATTCTGCGCAAAACCTAAGCTTTAGAAGAAGAGATGCTGTCTTGATCTTGTTGGAGGAGCTCGCTTCAGTTAAACATCTCATTATCAAAGTTACATATTAATGTTGAAAATAAACTATTTGAGTAGATTCAGATGATGATAACATGGTATTTTGAATATCGGCTTCCTTTCTTGTAGGCTTGATCTGCCTGTGACCGAATTACTAGTAGTCACTAGTTTACTAACAAAGTCATTTGGGGGACTCAAGTTAACACTAAAGAAACACGTCACTTAAATCCACTTGGTGATGTTGAAATGTCCAGCTTCTTAAACTGTTCAGATGAAATTAGTTCTAAAGAGGATAGCAGGCCAACCCCGAAGTACTCCCAGTTTGCTGCAGAAGCTCACATATTTTGGATGTTATATGAGTCTTATTTGCCCCAGTTAATTTAACTTTTTTCTGCCTGTCCTGTGGACTAGCTTCTGCCTTAGAACTCTGGCAAAAAAGTGCATGGAATATAACTTGTAAAGCCTCCCACAACTGAAAGTATATATATGTGTGTGTGTGTGTGTGCGCGTGTGTGTGTGTGTTTGATACGGAGTCTCGCTCTGTTGCCCAGGCTGCAGTGCAGTGGCGCCATCTGGGCTCACTGCAAGCTCCGCCTCCCGGGTTCACGCCATTCTCCTGCCTCAGCCTCCTGAGTAGCTGGGATTACAGGCGCCCGCCACCATGCCCGGCTAATTTTTTTGTATTTTTAGTAGAGAAGGGGTTTCACCGTGTTAGCCAGGGTGATCTCGATCTCCTGACCTCGTGATCTGCCCACCTCAGCCTCCCAAAGTGCTGGGATTACACGCGTGAGCCACTGCGCCCGGCCTATATATGTGTGTTTTTAAACCAAATCTGGAAAGCTTACAATAGAACTGCATAGTTGTAGTATTTATTAAAGAATCACAATTGTAAGCATGAGAATAATTTATGAATTCTAGTTTAGTTCTTTTGTAATTGCAGAATTATATTTTTGCTGCTGTTATATTAGAATACTTGTTAAATATCATCTTGAAATAGAAGCATGTATTTTAAGCACGTGTATTTAAGCAAAGGTAAATGAAGAAACTTTTAAAATGTATGGGTTGTTTATTTTCTCTGTAAGAATTGTAAACATTAAATAAATTACTTATAATGGAATTGATTAATGATTTATGAGAAAGCTAGCTTGACCAGACATTATACACAAACTTTTATATGCTACAGAATGCCATTACACTTGTGAAATTCTCTTGTCTAACCTGAATTTACATTCCATGGTGATATCATGGTATATGCATTGTTATTAAAATAAGTGACCACGTCAAAAAAAAGAAGAAATTAGAAGGTTGCACGTCAATATGCTAATAGTGGCTGACTATGGAGGAATTACTACTTATTTTATTTTCTTTGGGCTTTTTTGATATTTCCAAATTTCCTAAAATTGGCATATTTTATAAAATATTATTTGCAAAGAAGGTCATAGTTCATGAATCTCCCATACTTTGAGAGGAAGAACTACTTTTAATTTCAATATTGAGAATGCTGTAAGGATTAGGAACACAGAAAAAAGACTGAATGAAACTAAATAAAATTCTTAGAATGAGAGAAGACATTGCTGCTTTATTTATCCAGGAACTGACTCTGAGTTTTAAATCCTAGGACTGTTACCACATGTGGTATTTCTCTGGTAGAAAATGAATGATCTCCATTTTGAAAAATCTGGTTCAAGCGGCAAGCTGCAAAAGGGTCCTTTACCTTCCCTCATTCCAACATAAAAATATTGAGGTTTATCCATCTGTTCTAGGGCTCCCTACTTCATAATTTGTCTATAGGTATAAGGCCATTTAACCTATGTCACATGACTGGCATTTGAAATAGAAACAGATGTTAGCATTTTCTTCCTCAGCCCCCCACCCTTATAATTTTGATGTAGAGGATTCAAAGACCATGAGGATGCCCTATGTGAGACATGAAAATTTGGATAGACAAAAGTTACTTTAATTGGATGGCAAAAATGCCATGAGTGGTTTGTTTTTATGGCATCTGCTATCTCCTACAGCACCCTAGAGTTATCTGTATACATTGTATATTTTTCATTTTGTTTTTAACCAGTAGGGTAAGCCTCCGGACAAAATTCTATTTCGATTTCTTTTGAAATTTCTTTTTCTTCTTTCTCTTTTCTTGCATACGTTCCTCTCTCTTTAGTTGCCTCCTTTGGCTTTTTCTCCCTTTTGTCCTTAGTATCCAGTATCAGTCCCAGTCATTGCTTAATCATACTGGGGGTCAGTCCCAGTCATTGCTTATTCATACTAGGGGTATGGAAAGCTAAGGAACACAATAACTCAATGTGCCACATTTGCCATTTGTTCTCATCTCCCTTTCTCTCTATTGCCCTGCTCTATTCTGCATCACAAGAATTGTGTTTCCCAGGATTCCTTACTAACTGCTTAGGTTCATCCAAATGGGTGGCAATAGCAAAAGACTGGAAGGTAGGAGAAAGGGTGCTTCAGGTGATATCTCCAGCAGTCACTGTGCCTCCTCCGTGGCTGCAGCTCCTACTGGACATTCCTTCCCTCTGGGGTCCTAGCACCCACTGAGCAGTCCCAGTTGTGGTGCTAGTTCCCTGTTGCACCCTGGCCTCCAGACTCTGGGAAGAGCTCCCCACTGCATTGCCCCTGCTAATATCTCGGTGGCTACACTACCCCCTGGGATAGTGCAGCTTCTCAGTTCCTCCATTACCTACAGAATCCATTTCTCATATTTAAGTCTCTTGGTTTATAAGTCTTAGAGGGGTTTCCATTTCCTGACTAGACCCTATTGTTATACTCTAGAAAAAGATATTATATAGTTCTGAAAAGAGACCCAAAACGATGAATGTAGTAAAGTCCATGTTAATTTTAATTCTTGGGAATGGTGTGGGTTGATTTCAGTTCTATTGTAAACTTTGGAAGCTTCAGATCAATGTTTGCCAAATAGGAAAAAATAAATACATTGGTACTTAGGGGAAGGAAATGTTATTTTTAAGAGTCTAAGCTACATGTTTAAAACAATAGACTGCTTTAAAAAGAAAATCTTAAGATATATAAAAATAATCCCATTTCCTCTGAAATATTGCAAATCATTATTTCCTTTATGAAAAATTCAGTCAATATCTATTTAGAAAATAAAAATATTCAGCTGTGCTTTTACAAACAACTTTAAATTTATTATGTTTTAAAATTAAAGTTTTAAATTTGAATTAAATAATTAAAAATATATGGGGTACCTGCTGTGTATTATGAAGCATACAAAGATGAATAAGACAAAAGTAGTTCAAAAGACAAAATACCAGAAAAAAAATGCATATGTATGAAGACAAAGTCCACGTATAAAATCACCCTTCATTTAAGTTAAATTTAACTGACATTTATATGATACCTATTTTTGTTTTGTTCTGGAATCAGAACAAAGATTTACTGTTAGTATACTAGTGATATAATGCTTTTATCTTTTTTTTCAATCAGCTTCCTCAGGTTGAAAATATAATGCTGATTTCATCTTATACCACCTTCCTTCTTGCTCCCCTCACTCCTGCTATACAGGCCTTATTGCTATTCCTTAAACAAGCTAAACACGCAGCAGAGGCAGTGAAACGACGGTTACATAACAGAAGATCAATCAAACAACAAAATATATTAATGATGATGGTTGGGTGCCAAGTTCCTCATTGTCAGAGAAGAGAGTTACAGATACGTGAAGGAAGAAAAGTGGAATGAACATTCTGTGTTGGATTGCAGTTAGAGATATAAGTGTGAATCCCTGGATTTCAGTATGTATAAAAATAAATGTAGACATAACATATATGCATTTCCTAATTCTGGCCTGGAATGGCAATTCCCCAGTGCTAATGAGTACACCAAGTGTCCAGAAGTTGGCTCCTAAATACTATTCTCCACTAAAAAATCATCAGGACTCCTTATAAAAATGGCTGATTCCAGGGTGGTACAGGAAGGTTACAAGATGATCCTGGAACATTTTCTTGTGCCACTGAGAAAGAAAATACTTAAAAAATGATTGAGATATGTCAAAGGGACACAAGCCAATCTGAAGGAAGTTTCCATTGGCCCCAAATGGGGACTATTTTAACAAGAAAATAAACACTGCTTGGAACATAAACTAATAAACTGAATTTTGGTGAAACTTTATATAGTTTCAAAGTACCACTTTACAAAATACTTATTAATTATAAAGGGAAAAAGAGTAACTGTAAAGTGGAGAAACTTGGCAGACATCACGTTAATCA
The DNA here is from genome assembly GCF_028885655.2 of Pongo abelii. NCBI lineage: Eukaryota > Metazoa > Chordata > Mammalia > Primates > Hominidae > Pongo > Pongo abelii. The sequence continues at coordinate 66,848,280 of NC_071985.2, read as the reverse complement.
AGTAATCAGAGTTAAATGGAACAAATCTAAGTTCTCTGCCCTCTGATAGGATGAGACAGGAAGAACAAAGCATTACTTCCTGACAAGGATTCAATACCTGAACTCATGAGGATCCCTCAGACAAATCCAAATTGAAGAATATTCTACAAAATAACTTGCCAATAATTCTCAAAAATATCAAGGCCTTGGAGGTCAAGAAAGACTGAGGAATTGTTTGGTACTGAAGGAGTCTAAGGAGATGTCACAAGTAAATTTAGCAGGTGATTCTGTGCTGCTTCCATTGTCTGTAAAGGAGATTTTAAGTGTTAATTTTCTGATTTTGATGGTTGTACTGTGGTTATGAATTCATAATCTATTCCAAGTTATGGGGCAAGTTAGCAATTTGACTCTCAAATGATATAAAGAAAATTTCTTTGTACTGGATTTGCAACTTTTCTCTGAGTTTCATATGGTATCAGAATAAAATGATGTATACAAAGAAAAAGAATACAAGTCTTATAATTCTGTAGGTCAGGTATTCAAGTGGGACTTAGCTGAGCAGGTTCTGTGCTCCGTGTAGCAAAGGTTTGGTCACTCACTCGGCTGCATTTAGCAAGATGCTGAGCTAGAAGTTCCAAGAAGTCTTCACTCACTGTCTGGCTCCTCTCTGCTCCTCCATGTGTACCACCCTCTTCCCCTGCATGGAGTGTCATCATTCAGGAGTCCAGCCCAAGATTCTTTCAGTCTGATGGCTGGATTTCCAGAGCCACAGAGGAAATAGCCAGGACTCTTAAAAGTCTCTTCACCTAGATGGTGGTTACACAGGAGTGTTCACTTTGTAAAAAATTAATCAGGCCATATATTTAAGCTTTTGTGTACCTTATAGTATATATGAAATACTTCAACAAAAAAAGTAAAAATAAATTATAGTTACTGTTTTTCTAATTGCACATCCTCCTTTTTCACTTTTCTACTTAACACCATGTGATGGGGCAGATTCTTCCTCGGATGAAGCCAAGATGGTAACATAAGCATGGGTATTTGATCACTTCCCTATCCAACCCCCTACAGACACAGCCTAAGCAAATATAAAATGGGTAAGTTTTGACTTACTCTAGAAAATAAAGATCTCTCTCACCTCGATATCTCAAGACTCAAAGACTCTTCACTGAGCTAATGTAAGAAAGAAAGGCCTATCTGTCAGCAGTATACCTTTCCCCATTTTCTGTAGGGACAGGTAGGGAGGATAGCTTTGACTCATATCATTTTGCTTGCTATGAGAACTGGCTGGTCCACAATGTTAGTCTCCCACCTTGGAAGAAGCTTCTTCACAGGTCTGCCCCAGGGAAAGACATGCCTGGCCTTGCTCTCAAAACCACTCAACGAGGAGGAAGCCTGCTTGAAGACTCGCTCCAGGGAGATAGAATCTACCACAGGCTCCACTCCTGCTCAAAGGAAACAATCTGAGAATTCGAAAGAAATACATTTCTTATTTATTTATTTAGAGATGGAGTTTCACTCTTGTTGCCCAGGCTGGAGTGCAATGGCGCAATCTCGGCTCACTGCAACCTCCGCCTCCCAGGTTCACGCAATTCTCCTGCCTCAGTCTCCCAAGTAGCTGGGATTACAGACACGCACCACCACTCCTGGCTAATTTTTTTATATTTAGTAGAGATGAGGTTTCACCATGTAGGTCAGGCTGGTCTCGAACTCCTGACCTCAGGTGATCCACCCACCTCGGCCTCCCAAAGTGTTAGGATTACAGGCGTGAGCCACCGCACCCGGCCCAAGAAATATATTTCAAACAAACCCAGTTAAAATAGACTGCAACTGAATGAGTACCAAATTATGAAAAATTAAATGTATAAATTAGGTCTTGGTCAGTTTTCCCATAATAGAGAACAAACAGGCTGACGAAAATTATTAGGAAAAGGTTAGGCCGTGTGTGGTGGCTCATGCCTATAATCCCAACATTTTGGGAGGCCGAAGCGGGGGATCATCTGAGGTCAGGAGTTTGAAACCAGCCTGGCTAAAGTGGCAAAACCCCATCTCTCCAAAAAAAAAAAAAAAAAAAAAATACAAAAATTAGCCGGGTGTGGTGACACATGCCTGTAATCCCAGCTACTCAGAAGGCCGAGGCAGGAGAATCACTTGAACCTGGGAGGTGGAGGTTGCAGTGAGCCAAGATTACATTACTGCACTCCAGCCTGGACGACAGAGCAAGACTCCATCTCAAAAAAAAAAAAAGAAAAGAAAAAAAGAAAAAAGGGTTAAAACATGAAATATAGATGAAAGTAATTTAAAAAAATGAGTTGCAGAAAGCAAAAAAAGGAAGAGAAGTAAAAATAAAGTAAACAACAAAAAGAAGTTTATAAATAGATATGCAGTCAGGCACTGAAAAAGATATGTATACTTGAACACATTCTAATAAAATTTATAAATTCCAAAGATAAAGAAGTTTTACATTGTTGTTGTAGCTGGGACCACAGGCACACGCCACCATGCCCAGCTAATATTTTTCCATTTTTGGCAGAGACGGGGTTTCACCGTGTTGCCCAGGCTGAACATATGAATTTTGAAGGATACAAACATTCAGATTATGGCATCCACCATCCTTTTACTCCCATCTCAACTGATTGCCCTGTGGGCCTCGGGTATAGCTGTTAAAATAAGGCATTCCTGCATGATTTTCCTGCGGTGGATCCCTGTTCCCCTGTTTTCTGGCTCCCTATGGATTTTTTTTTTTTTTGAGACAGTCTTGCTCTGTTGCCCAGGCTAGAGTGCAATGGTGTGATCTCGGCTCACTGCAAACTCTGCCTCCTGGGTTCAAGCGATTCTCCTGCCTCAGCCTCCCGAGTAGCTGGGATTGCAGGCGCACACCACAGGCCTGGCTAATTTTTGTATTGTTAGTAGAGATGGGGTTTCACCATGTTGCCCAGGCTGGTCTCAAACTCCTGACCTCAGGTGATTTGCCAGCCTTGGCCTCCCAAAGTGTTGGGATTACAGGTGTGAGCCACTGTACCAGCCAGAGATAATCAAATCTTAAGCAGTCCATTCTATATTCTGTAAGTTCAGCTGCTTTAAGAAAATGAATACATGGTGAGATAAGTATATCTCAGTAGTATCAGGTCACTCTTGCTTCTTTTGCTGTAAAATGAATTATTTGGACAGAAGCAGTGTTGTGTGGAATACTATGTTGGGGATTAAGATATTCAGTAAACCCGTAGGTAGTACTGCTGGCAGAAACATGGTGAGTAGTAAAGAGAAATCCATATTCAGAATAAATGCTTACCTTTGCCTTCACCATAATGGGAAATGTTGTTAGCCCCTGAGTGTGCCACATTTCAAAGTGTCAGTGCTGATTTCTGTGTCACTGAGCATTGATGCATGGGTTGTTCTCACGATATTCTTTCTTTGTTATACAATAGTAGAGTTTTTTAGCTGCCCACTTGGTTGCCCAAAATAAAAACTACATTTCCCAGTCTCACTTGCAATTTGATCTCACAAATTAAATTCTAGGAAATAGGATGTGTAATCTCCAGTTCGTGCCCTTAAGGGAAAGTAGTGGGCTCCCGTCCTATTTTCTTGATTTTAGCCAGCTAAACTGTGGACTTGATTGTGGGAGCTACAGTAGTTGCCATCAACCACAAAATGAAAATTGCATTTTGAAAATGACAGAAAAGCAAGCTGGAAAGAATCAGGAGCCCCAAAACTCTAAAGCCTGGATTACCTACTGGGATTTTAATTTAATTTTAATTTTTAGAATAATTTCAACTTTTATTTTAGATTTAGGGGATACATGTGCAGGTTTGTTATATGGTTTGATTGCCTGTTGGTGAGGTTTGGGGTATGAATGATCCCATCAACCAGGTAATGAACATAGTTCCATAGGTAGTTTTTCAGCCCCTGCCCCACCTCTAGCAGTCCCCATTGTCTATTCTTCCCATTCTTATGTCCACGTATAGCCAATGATTAGCTCCCACTTGTAAATATATGCAGTATTTGGTTTTCTATTCCTGTATTAATTCACTTGGGATAATGGCCTCCAGCTACATCCATGATTTTATTCTTCTTTATGGCTGCATGGTATTCCATGGTATGTATGTACCACATTTTATTTATCCAGTCCACTGTCGATGGGCACCTAGGATGATTCCATGTCTTTGCTACTGTGACTAGTGTTGCAACGAATATATGAGTGCATGTGTCTTTTTTGGTAGAATGATTTATTTTCCTTTGAGTATACACCCAGTAACAGGATTGTTGGGTCAAATGGTAGTTCTAAATTCTTTCAGAAATCTCCAAACGCTTTCCATAGTGGTTGAAGTAATTCACATTCCCACCAACAGTGTATGAGCCTTCCCTTTTCTCTGCAGCCTCACCAGCATCTGTTATTTTTTGACTTTTTCATAATAGTCATTCGGACTGGTGTGAGATGGTATCTCACTGCGGTTTTGACGTGCATTTCTCTGATGATTAGTGATGTTCAGCATTTTTTAATAGGTTTGTTGGGTGCTTGTATGTCTTCTTTTGAGAAGTATCTATTCATGTCTTTTGTCCACTTTTTAATTGGGTTACTTATTTTTTGCTTGTTGATTTAAGTTCCTTATCCTACTGGCATTTTTATATGAGAGAGAATCATACTTCATTCCTATTACTTTTGCTTTGTTTAAGCCACTGTATTTTCAGACTAATTTGTAACCTATTTTGTACAAGTACTTTGCAATAGCAATCATGAAATCAACTTTGATAAGGGGAAGTCCATTTTGCTGAGCTCACACATAATCTCCATTATTACCATCATAGCTTATTTGTACTTGTGCCCATTAAACATTAGAAGGCTGGAGAAAAAAGTTGACTGACATTCATTATGCAAGTCCACTTGTTCACCTAATTATTTCTCTATAGGGTACGGTAGAGAGTTGGGAGCTCATTCAAATGGGACATAAAGACCTCACATTCTGAATCTAGTCTGAGAAGCTCATATATATAGTTTACCCAAATCTCGTTGTTACTAATTCTTCCAATGAGCATTATTCCCAAGTTCCTGACCATTGGATAGCACCCATAAATCATTAGTGTTGTTCTGTTGTTGTTGTTGTTTTTTGGGGGGATTTTTTGTTTGTTTGTTTGTTTGTTTTGAGATGGAGTTTCGCTCTTGTTGCCCAAGCTGGAATGCGATGGCATGATCTCGGCTCACTGCAACCTCTGCCTCCTAGGCTCAAGTGATTCTCCTGCCTCAGTCTCCCTGGTAGCTAAGATTACAGGCATGTGCCACCATGTCCGGCTAATTTTGTATTTTTAGTAGAGACGGGGTTTCACTATGTTGGTCAGGCTGGTCTCGAACTCCTGACCTCAGGTGATCCACCCACCTTGGCCTCCCAAAGTGCTGGGATTACAGGTGTGAGCCACCACTCCCAGCCTATTTGTTTTGTGACAGAGTCTTGCTCTGTCACCTAGGCCAGAGTGCAGTGGCATGACCTCAGCTCCCTGCAACCTCTTCTTCCCAGGCTCAAGTGATCCTCCTACCTTAGCCTCCCAAGTAGCTGGGACTACGGGTGTGCACCAACATGCCTAGCTAATTTTTGTATTATTTGTAGAGAAGCAGTTTCACCATGATGCCCAGGCTGGTCTTAAATTCCTGGGCTCAAGCTATCCACCTGCCTCAGCCTCCCAGAGTGATGGAATTACAGGCGTGAGCTACCGTGCCTGCCTCATAAATCATTGTTTATGTTTGCCTTTGGTCTTCCATCATTCCAGGCAAAGCAGGTAACCACATTGCTGCTTGAAGTTCCTCTTACCAGGAAGGGAACTGTCTTTCAGGGCCACTTCCGGGCAGAGGTCTAATTCCATAGCAGCCTACTTCTTGCCAGCACCAGTATATATTCCAAAATCATCTGTAAATCAGGCTTGAATTTTTCCTCCTCAGTTAACCAATGATACTGAATCATGAAGTCATATACATGGATTAAGGGAAGGGGGCCAGTGTACAGCATGAACTGATGCATTGGAAGAGTGAGCCACTGTGCTTTAAGGGCCTACTTCAGATGAAACTCTCAGTTTTTGCTTTCACTGGATGATGAAGCACAGGTCAGGCCCAACTTTACCCTATAGTGGATTAGAGAAGAAGCACCCTGTTTGTGATGAGTAATCAGGCCGATTAATCACTTAGTGTCCTATGGCCATGTGAATAGTCTTTATCAGGTGAAGATTGAGGAGAGAATGTCTTTGTGATAAAATCCAAAGGGGCTTTGATGTGATTGTCTTGTTTAGAGCTGCCCCAGATTTCTACACAGCACTCTAAATTCACCATGAATACCTCTATCACCATTGTATCCTCTGGGACTCAAGGACCAAGTACTTTCATTGCAGCCGGGACCAGCTGACAGCTTCTCTTACTCTAAGCCTTACTCAGCATGAATGGCATTATCAGTTACTTGGTAAAGAGGCCAGAGCAGTACACCCAATGATGGCACACATTAACTCCAGATGAAAACAATCCCACCAAGTGTTGTGTATTTCTCAAAGTAGATTTGCAAGGTGCATCAAGATATCTTTCCTTTTGGAGGGTATATCCTGATGTGACTCAAATAATTAGAATCCCAGAAACTTTACTGAGGTGACATGACTGTGCACTTTTATGAGATGTATCTACCACTCTTTGGCACACATGACACCTGCCCACCAAGGTTGTGATAGTGTACTGCTGTCCTTGTTAGTGAAAGTAGGCTATTTCTAGTGTTCTCAGCTTACAGGTAGAGAAAAAGTGTATTTATAAGATCAATAACTATGTACAATATGTGATATTTTGTTGATTTGATCCAGTGAAGAGATCATAGCTACAATTGTCAATTCTTCCTGATTAAGCTTGTAATGCCAAGACCTATTTGTCTTTAGCAAAAGTCAATGTCAAGTTCAATGTAGATAAGATGAGGATTACTACTTTCATTTATTTCAAGTATTTTAAACTCTTTCAAGCACCAGTTTCTATGATTCTTCCAGGAATGCAGCATTGCTTTTGATTTGCTGTTTTGATTGTGAGGGACCTTCTACTTGACGCTTTCTACCATAATAACACTTACTACTTGAATTAGGGTGTTAATGCTAGAATTCTACCAGCTGCTGAGTATACTATCCCAATTCTACACTCTGGAATCAGGAGAGTAACCATAGGTGGGTTTTTAAGTGTCAAGACCCCTTGTGAAATGGACTTAAGATCAACTCTATTTATAACCTGACCCCTATAAGTTAAATTCCACTAGTAATAATAATGTTTTGGGATCTCAGAGATTCATGGCAGCCCAGAGCTGCCAGTGTCCACTAATCCCTGAAAGTTATTTCTCCTCCCCCAGTGCACAGCTGTCTCAGTAAGTAACACAGGCTCTTTTTGGGAAAAGATAGGAGCTCTAGATTTGAAACAGTATTATGGTGAGGGGTCATGACTATTGGGGTGTCTTAAATCAGACTCCATATACCAATTCAAGGGACAGACTCAACAAAGAATTATCCTGCATCCTGCGTAACATTCAATGTTCTCCCAGATATGACTCTATGTGAAAAATCTGTATAATGATCTGAACCTAGAACCTAACACCATTTACTATATAAACAGAAAAGCATTTTTGGAAGGTTTTAATATACACTAAATTTTCTGTAATACAAGAATTATGTGCATACAGCTATTACTATGTTTTGTTTAAAACTTTATCAAGAGTTGTTTCATCATTTTGGAAAAATCTCATCACTGACTGCAATACTGCCTGCAAAATTTTATCTTCAAAACAACACATCTGTATAAGTCTGCATATGGAGTTGTTGTAGTTATAGTGATTCCACATATATATGCAAACACATGGCTACTTTGCTGTGTCTTCTAGTAGAGTTGTGCCTAAGAATTCACACATAGAAATACTAATACTTTCCTTTTATTTCTTCTCCATGTTATAGTTAGAATATTAATGTTGATTTAAACAAAGGTATAGGTAGGTCATATTAACTGTGAATTTCATTTGAGAATAATAAAAGTTGTGTTGTAAAAAATTATCAGAAAGGGGGCATTAGGTCCATAGGGTTGAGAATCATTGTTTCATATAATACGAAGGAATTTCTCTTATCGCAACTTAACTCAGCTTAGGACACTGTTAAATCCTAGCCAACAATTAGAACTATTCTCAGCTGCTTGAGTTAGCTCACTGATTCCAGAATTTCTTATAGACACATGCCAATTGAGAAACTCAGCCTAGTCTAAAATTATGTGCCCGCCTCCTGATCTAACACCCTTAGAATCCATTGCCACACATATTCACCAGGGTTTGGATGATAAAATTAGCACTTAGAAAAAGCCAGCCCACACAGTTTTTGACTGCTTTTGCCCTCACTTAAGGTATATTGCAGCAGACATGATGTCTCCTAAAGCCTTGCCTTCAATGGACACTTCCTTCAAAGTAATCACAGGTGGTAATTTAACTGTTTTGTCACTAGGTGCTTGGACTACCAATGTCTCATCCTTTCTTCATTATTGTTTTCTGATACTATTTCATACAGAATATGTCTTCTGGCATTTTATGGAGAAGGCAAAAAAAAAAAAGAAATTTTCTTCTGAATAATGCTCTAGATGATTTTCAGAAGTATATTTCATCTCACTCTCTTCTTTTGGATTGTCAGTCCACAAATGTTTAGATAATGTCCAGAATCTACTATGTGCTGGACATTAGCTTGGTGTGGGAGGCAATAAGCCTGGCAATGTCCCTGCTCATATGGCATTTTAAAAATACTGTTCCTGACCGGGCATGGTGGCTCACGCCGTAATCCCAGCACTTTGGAAGGCCGAGGTGGGCGGGTCACAAGGTCAAGAGATTGAGACCATCCTGGCCAACATGGTGAAACCCTGTCTCTACTAAAAATACAAAAATTAGCTGGGCGTAGTGGCATGCGCCTATAGTCCCAGCAACTTGAGAGGTTGAGGCAGGAGGATCTCTTGAACCCGAGAGGCAGAGGTTGCAGTGAGCCGAGATCACGCCACTGCACACCAGCCTGGTGACAGAGCAAGACTCCATCCCAAAAAAAAAAAAAAAAAAAAAAATACTGTTCCTTTCCTCTTGTTCTGCAGAATTGTTTCCATGGTCCACACTTGATTTTTCTCTCTTTCCTCATTTATCTCTGGGATGAAAGCTTTCCAGACTTTACGTCTGTCTTTGTCAATAACAGTGACATTTGAGTAGATCTGATATCTAATCCTGGGTTATGCCTAAGTGCCTGCTAATGTAATTCAAAGAGAATGTATCTACGACGTGAAGAACATTGTGCTGAGGGCTGGGCATGGTGGCTCACCGTGGCTCACGGAAGGGGATGAGGTGGAACATCTAATCCCAGCACTTTGGGAGGCTGAAGCAGGAGGATGGCTTGAGCCCAGGAGATCAAGACCAGCCTGGGCAACACAGTGAGACCTGTCTCTACACAAAATTTAAAAAATGAACTAAGTGTGGCAATGCACCCTGTGGTCCTAGCTACTTGGCGGGCTTAGGTGGGGAAAGATTGCTTCAGTCCAGGAAGTCAAGGCTGCAGTGAGCCAGACGGTGTCTCAAGAAAAACAAAAACAAAAGCAAAACAAACAAAAAAACCACTGTGCTAAGAGGTGTGGCAGATAATAATATATAATAATAGCTAACACTGAATGCTAAATAAATACCAATCACTTTTAAGTATTTTGCATGTACAACTTGGTTAGTCTTCAATCACTCTATGAGGTGTTGCTGTTATTACCTGTATTCCCATTTTACAAATGAAAGAATGGAGGCATTAATAGTGACTAAGAAGCTTGCTCAAGGTCACACACCAGTAATTAAACACAGGTAGTCTGAATCCAAGACCAACTCTTTTAACTACTTCCTTGTGATAAATAAGATATTAAGTTGAAAAACATGCCTTGCCTCAAACAACTTGCCATCAAGGGAATGCTGAGGAAATGACTAAAACTTATCAGTTGTGAAAAGAGTCAACCAAGAGTCTTGAAGTTTTTTAGAACAGCTAGCTCAGGTAACCTTTCTGTTTATTTTTTTCTTTCTCTCTTTCACTTTTTTTTTTCTCTGGTGATTCACTTGACAATTCATGGAATCGTGCTTCTGTATTGTCACCTTTTGATCTTACTGCTTCTCTTTTCCACTAAAATGGAGAATTTCTTAAAGATAGGAACTATATATTATTTCTCTTTTTATCTTTAACCCCTAGCATATAATAGAGGACCACTCAATATAAAGACTCAATAAGATATTATATTCAAAGAAATGACAGTAATTATTCATAATTAGTATCTATGAATACATTGCACCTAGGGGCACTATAGTATTTTAGAGCTTTTGATTGAGTAAGTCCCAATACTATTCTGGTAAGAGAGTTAAACATTAATATCCATGTTTCACAATCAACGGCTTAATTGTCAAAAGGTCAAGTGGCTTACTACAAGTTAGTCAGTAGGGGAAAAAAGAGAATCTAGGAGTTTTTTTTTTGTCTTATTACAAGAAAAAAAAGAAAAAAGATTTCCTCAAAGTTAAATTAATGCACATAAGAATATCAAAAAATATAGCAAAGATACTTTGTCAAAATCAAGCAAAACTTAAACACAAAACATTAATTTATGTTAACTTTATGTAAGTAAGTTATTTTGAAAGTCAACTCTAAAGATTATGTTCAGAAACTTCTATTTATACTATTTTTGTTTTCTACACATTATTTTAGTAATAAGGGCTGTATCCTCCCATGAGATCTACAGGGCGGATATTAGATAAGCCACAGATGAGTTAACTTGTTTTGGCTTGAATGAGGAAATGTGGCCGCTCCAGATGCTTCCATGCTCTGAGCACATCGGATCCAGTAGGCAAGAGAAACTGGGCTAAGACTCAAAGAAGGGAGGTGTTTTTAGCTAATGACAAAGTCTACTCTTCCAGTGTTTCTGTAGGCAAGGATTTTTTTTTTAAGAAAAATATTATTACAACATAGTTATAGATTTGTTCTTGATAAACAAACTTCAACAAAGGATGATCCAAAAGGCTTGAATTTCTAGCTGCAGAAAGAGTTATTTTTACTCTTCAGTCTGTTCCAGTGACTTTTTTCCCTACCTTTGTTAATGGCTTCACCATCCATTGAACTGACCAAGCTAGAAACCTCAAATTCATTCTCCACAGCTCCTTCTCCCTCACCCTCATATGCCACTGGTTTTAGTTTTACTCATATGCCCATTCTGTCATCTAAGTAGATATATTTATTATATCTACTTATATATCTACTATATCTACATGTATAACACATCTGTTATAACCTCCATGGCCTCTTCTAAAGATTGAGCCTCTCCACCTCTCTGGACTATATGCCCATCTCCTAGATGGTTTTACTGCCCCTGATAAAGTTATTTATTTGCCTAAAAACCACCAATGGCTCACCCTCATCTACAGATCAGAATACAACCTCCTTAGCATATCTGTGCTCTCCCCAATCTGTATAATCACCTATTTTCTTCTACTTCCCTGAAAACCTCTACTCTGTCAGTTTCTTCTCACCATTCCCCAGACATCTCCAGCATATCCAGCTCTTACATGTTTCAGTGTTTTTGTATGTGATGTTCCTTTAACTTGCAGTCCTTCCTCTGCCTTCATTACATGACCAATCCTAAGGCTTCCTTTACTCCCAGCACAAATGTGGCCTCTCTCTGAAAGATGTCTTGACTCCTCAAATAATTAACCACTCCCATTTCACATTTGTGGCAGAGATTCCTGCTCCTCATTGAATAGAGTCTTTTGATGCTGCACATTTCCCAGCTCCTTTCCAGTGAGGTAAGGCCATGTGACTTCTTCTGGTCAAAGGGCTGTGAGTGGAAGTGAGATGAGCCACTTCTGGTCCAAAACACCAAAGAGTTGGTGCATGACCCTCCAACTCTCTCTTCTCTTGGCAAGTGTAAAGGTCTGGTGATGGGATGGTAAAACCACAAGATGGAAATGGCCTAAGCAGACCACATGTAGGGAGCTGCTCTGAGAAGTCCTCTGATCCTGCATTAGGCTTCATGTAAGCAAGAAATAAACTTTTGTTGGTTAAGTCACTGAGCTTTGGGGTTTATTCACTACCACAGTGTAAACTCCCCTAACCAGCCTAACTCAACATCCTACATATCTCTATTTAGCCTTTTGTTTTACAAAACTATAATAATGGATATTATTCTGTACTGTTAACCCCAAGGTCAGGCACTACACCTTATTTAGCATCTAACACAGTGTTGTAAAGAAAATTGAACTTGAAAACTGGACTCTGCGTCTTCAAACTTAATTTCCAAACCTGTTCTCCTTCCAGTGCTTCTAATCTCAGTAAATGGCATCATCACTAACCCAGTCACTCAATCCAGAATATAGAAGCATATTTCTTATGTCTTTTCAAGCTTCTAAAGCCAGAAAATACCTTGGAGGTTCTTATTCTACCTCCCAAGTATATCTTAAGTTTGCCATGTTTCTCCATTCTCTCACTCATCACTTTCTACCTCTTACTGGAGTGGTAGCCACCAGCTTTCTTTATGTGTGTGTATATATATATATGTATATATATATGTGTGTGTGTATATATATATGTATATATATATGTGTGTGTATATATATATGTATATATGTGTGTATATATGTATATATATGTATATGTGTGTGTATATATGTATATATGTATATATGTGTATGTATATATGTATATATATACACACACACAGAGACATATATATACACACACACACGCACATATATAAGCTTTCTTTTTATATACAAATATATAACATTATTAGGTAATATATATGTATATTATTATACATATACATTATATATACATATATTATTAGGTAAATATATATGTATATTATATATACATTATATATACACATATATATTATTAGGTAAATATATATGTATATTAACTTCAATAGCTTTTGGGGTAAAAGTGGTTTTTGGTGACACAGATGAATTGTATAGGGGTGAAGTCAGAGATTTTAGTGCACCTGTCTCCCAAGTAGTGTACATTAAACCCAATATGTAGTTTTTTTTTAAACCCCTCTTTCCACTCCCACTCACTCCCCTTCTGAGTCTTCAAAGTCCATTATACCACTCAGTATGCCTTTGGGTACCCATAGCTTAGCTCCTATTTATAAGTGAGAACATGCAGTATTTGGTTTTCCATTCCTGAGTTACTTCACTTAGAATAATGGTCTCCCGCTCCACCCAGTTCATTGCAAAAGACGTAATTGTGTTCCTTTTTATGGCTGAGTAGTATTCCACGGTGTATATATACCACATTTTCTTTATCCACTCATTGGTTGATGGGCACTTAGGTTGGTTCTATATCTTTGCAATTGTGAATTGTGCTGCGATAAACATATGTGTGCAGGTGTCTTTTCGATGTGACTTCTTTTCCTTTGGGTAGATACCCAGGATTGGAATTGCTGGATTGAATGGTAGATCTACTTTTAGTTCTTTAAGAAATCTCCATACTGTTTTCCATGGAGGTTGTACTAATTTACATTCCCACTAGCAGTGTATAAGCATTCCCTTTTCATCACACCCATGTCAACATTTATTGTTTTTTAACTTTTTTTTTTTTCTGCCGGGTGCGGTGGCTCCCGCCTGTAATCCTAGCACTTTGGGAGGCTGAGGAGGGCAGATCACGAGCTCAGGAGATCGAGACCATCCTGGCTAACACGGTGAAACCCCATCTCTACTAAAAATACAAAAAATTAGCTGGGTGTGGTGGCGGCGCCTGTAGTCCCAGCTACTTGGGGGAGGCTGAGGAAGGAGAATGGCATGAACCTGGGAGGCGGAGCTTGCAGTGAGCCAAGATTGTGCCACTGCACTCCAGCCTGGGCAACAGAGCAAGACTCTGTCTCAAAAAAAAAAAAAAAAAAAAAAAGAAAACTTTTTGTTGTTGTTGTTGAGATGGAATGTCACTCTGTAGCACAGACTGGAGTGCAATAGTGAGATCTCAGTGCACTGCAACCTCCGTCTTCTGGGTTCAAGTGATTCTCCTGCCTCAGCCTCCCGAGTAGCTGAGATTACAGGTGCGAGCCACCACGCCTAGTTAATTTTTGTATTTTTATTAGAGAGGGGGTTTCACCATTTTGGCCAGGCTGGTCTCGAACTCTGACCTCAGGTGATCCGCCCGCCTTGGCCTCCCAAAGTGCTGGGATTACAGGCGTGAGCCACTGTGCCTGGTCAGTTTTTTAACTTTTTAATAATGATCATTCTGGCTGAGGTAAGGTGGTATCTCATTGTGGTTTTAATTTGCATTTCTGTGATTAGTGATGTTAATCACTTTTTCATATGTTTGTTGACCATTTATACATCTTTTTTTGAGAAGTGTCTATGCATGTAATTTGCCCAATTTTTGATGGGATTATTTGTTTTTTTCTTGCCGATTTGTTTGAGTTCCTTGTAGATTCTGGATATTAGTCCTTTGTTGGATGCACAGTTTGCAAATATTTTCTCTCATTCTGTGAGTCGTCTGTTTAATGTGATGATTGTTTCTTTTGCTGACCAGCTGTCTAAATAGCTCTCTTCTATTACTTCTTTGTGATTCATTTTTTTTTGCAATAAGATAAATGTTTTTTAAAATTTACAAATATGATCATATTATTTCCATGCTTAAATAATTCCCAGTTGTTTAGTATTTAGTATTCCTTTCAATAATTTCCAGTAGTGGCTGTATTTCTTATATCATATACCATCTTACTTTATTTTAATTGTTTATTTAAATTTTTGTCCTTCTCATTAAATTTCAAGTGTGTTCAGGGCATAGCATAGCCCTGTCTTGCCTATTCACTGCTATATTTCCAGCTTCTGACACAAAACAGGCAGTAAATAAGTATTTCTTGAATGAATGAATGAATGAATACCGGGAAAATAGTACATAGTCAATAGGAGTTTACTGAATAGATAAGCAACCACATATCTTCAAGCAGGTATGAATGTTTCCATACATTCTGAAATATTTTATCAGCATATATTTTTACTTGCAACACTCTTTCCTTTCCTTTATGCTAGCCCACAATCCTTGCAACCTTTAAAATTCTAATTCATGGCTGATTTATTCACTCATTCATTGGGGGTGGAAGCCCTTTGCATATTAATTCATACCCACTTTATACATTTGAGTTATATAATATGACTTAGTTTTTGTTATTTTGTAAATGTGCTTGAATAATTTTTACACTTATATACTCTATCTTCTAGACTAAATTATAGATTCCCCTACAATTGAGACCATGATCCCTATTTGTTTTGAAACTCTTCCCTCTCCTCATACCTGTAACCTCCAGGTACTTAGCATGGTGTTCTGCATTTAGAGATCACTGAATTTATTGAAGGATTGGCAAGAGTTAGCTTGTAAGAGTGAAAGCTGGATGGGAGAAATGCTCAACAGACAGATACTGGAATGGATCCTGGCTTTGCCTGGAGGGAGAAATGAACTTTAGGGAGGCTTCTAAGGCTTGAGTCAGAGGTACAAGGTGTTTGGTTTTCATTGTCTTAATTTTGCTGGACTCTATCCCAAGATTCATTTTTTTTAACAACTCAGTCAATCATACTTTCATGTATGTATGTATGTACATATGTATGTATTTATTTATTTAAGACAGAGTCTCGCTCTGTCACCCAGGCTAAAGTGCAGTGACAGGATCTAGGCTCACTGCAACCTCACCTCCCAGGCTCAAGCAATTTTTCTGCTTTAGTCTCCGGAGTAGGAGGACTACAGGCATGTGCCACCACACCCGGCTAATTTTTGTATTTTTAGTATAGACAGGGTTTCGCCATGTTGGCCAGCCTGGCTTCAAACTCCTGACCTCAGGTGATCTGCCTGCCTCAGTCTCCCAAAGTAACAACTCAGTCAATCATACTTAACAGGCCTTTGATATATGTAAGACACATTAAAAACAAAAATGGAGAGGAAAAATAAGTTTCTCTAATGTTCTTTTAAATTGTATTGAAAACCCACAATATCCAAGGTAAATTGCATTTACTTATTAGAAATAAGTTAATGTTAAGATTTAATTTATCTGGCCGGGCGCAGTGGCTCACGCTTGTAATTCCAGCACTTTGGGAGGCCAAGGTGGGCAGATCACCTGAGATCAGGAGTTCAAGATCAGCCTGGCCAACATGGTAAAACCGGTCTCTACTAAAAACACAAAAATTAGCTGGGTGTGGTGGCACGCATCTATAATCCCAGCTACTTGGGAGGCTGAGGCAGGAGAATCGTTTGAATCCAGGAGGCAGACGTTGCAGTGAGCCAAGATCGTGCCACTGCACTCTAACCTGGGTGACAGAGGGAGACTTCGTCTCAAAAAAAAAAAAAAAAATTGGTCTTTAACTTCAGATAATCTGGAATATAAGAAACATACTATCTGAATGAAGTCAGGCATTCCTGCAGATGTATTCTTTGTATGTCACTGGTCATGGCCCTGTTCTGCTGTGCTAAGAGGGACTCCTTGCTTGGCAGTTCTGCTGTGGCAGTGGGAAACACACTCCATTTTCTGTAGCCTCAGTGCTGCCATGTAACTATATAACTAAGGGTGGTGCATAAGACCCATCAAGGGGACAGCTTGATGACAATGATTCTTTCATGTGCTCAAGAGACATTGATATGATGTCTTTTTTTTTTTGAGACAGAGTATCGCTCTGTCAGGCTGGAGTGCTGTGGCATGATCTCCGCTCACTGCAACCTCTGACTCCCTGGTTCAAGCGATTCTCCTGCCTCAGCCTCCTGAGTAGCTGGCATTACAGGCACGCACCACCACGCCCAGATAATTTTTTGTATTTTTAGTAGAGACGGAGTTTCACCTTGTTGACCAGGATGGTCTTGATCTCCTGACCTCATGATCTGCCTGCCTCGGCCTCTCAAAGTGCTGGGATTACAGGCATGAGCCACCTTGCCCGGCCCTTTTTTTTTTTAATTTTTAAATTGAGATAGGAGTCTTGCTGTGTCACCCAGTCTGGACAATGGCATGATCTCGGCTCACTGCAACCTCTGCCTCCCGGGTTCAAGCAATTCTCTTACCTCAGCCTCCTGAGTAGCTGGGACTAAAGGCGTGCACCACCACGTCAGCCAATTTTTGTATTTTTAGTAGAGATGGAATTTCACCATGTTGGCCAGGCTGGTCTTGTTCTCCTGACCTCAGGTGATCCGCCTGCCATGGCCTCCCAAAGTGCTGGAATTACAGGCATGAGCCACCGTACCTAGCATGATGTCTTTATAATGAGTGTCTTAAGAAGGAAGTTCCAGTGTAAGAAATATTCCAGTATTTAAGAATAATGGTAAAGCTATCTTGTTGCTTAAAATGATCCTATACACAAAATAAGGGAAAAGTACTATTCTTAGTTTGTACACCTAACCTCCATGAAAATGTTTAAATGTCATACACATTGGACAAAGAAAATCCATTCTTATAATTACTAAAATTAAATATCAAATACATAAAATTATAGCATTTCAGAGCTGAAATATACCTTAGAGCTATAGGCACACAGGATTTTGGCATTTTGTTGTTGTGATTAATTACTTGAACTTTACTGAGTTACTAAGGAGCTACTTTTAATGGTGTATTTTAGAGGGCAGTGATTACTGGATTGTGACAAACTTTGGCATTTTAGGATATAACTTACTTTTACTTTTAGTTTCCACACTGATTTAGAAAAAAAGCAGGCTCATCTTTTGTACACACAAAGGGTCACAATCTCTGAGATGTAGCTGGTTCATTTTGTGTCTACTGAAATCTGGAAGGTAGTTTTTAACAATTGTATTAGTCAGTTTGGGCTGCCACAACAAGTACCATAGACTGGGTGGCTTAAACACAGAAACATATTTTCTCACAGTTCTGGAGGCTGGAAGTCTAAGATAAGAGTGCCAGCCAATTGGGTTCCTGGTGAGGGCTCTCTTCCTGGTTTGTAGACAGCCTCCTTTTTACTGTATCCTCACACGGTGGAGAGAGCCAGCTCTCTGGTGCCTCATTTTATAAGGGCACTAATCTCATCAAAATAGGGCCCCTCCCTCATGACCCCATCTATCGGGGAATCTGCCCCGATATTCACGTAGGTTCTTTTCTATTTTCCTTAAGCGTTAGCCAGCTTGAGAAATAAAGGGACAGAGTATAAAAGAGAGAAATTTAAAAGCTGGGCATCTGGGGGAGACATCACATGTCGGTAGGTTCCATGATGCCCCACAAGCTGCAAAAACCAGCGAGTTTTTATTAGGGATTTTCAAAGGGGAAGGAGCGTGCGAATAGGTGTGGGTCACAGACATCAAGTACTTTACAAGATAATAGAATATTACAAGGCAAATGGAGGCAGGGCGAGATCACAGGACCACAGGACTGAGGTGAAGTTAAAATTGCTAATGAAGTTTCGGGCACCATTGTCATTGATAACATCTTATGAGGAGACAGGGTTTTGAGATCAACCGGTCTGACCAAAATTTATTAGGCAGGAATTTCCTCTTCCTAATAAGCCTGGGAGCGCTATGGGAGACTGGGGTCTATTTCACCTCTGCAGTCTTGACCATAAGAGATGGGCACACCCGGGGGGCCAGTTCAGAGACCCACCCCCAAGCACGTATTCTCTTTCCCAGGGATGTTCCTTGCTGAGAAAAAGAATTCAGCGATATTTCTCCCATTTGCTTTTGAAAGAAGAGAAATATGGCTCTGTTCCACCCGGCTCACCGGTGGTCAGAATTTAAGGTTATCTCTCTTATTCCCTGAACAATTGCTGTTATCCTGTTCTTTTTTCAAAGTGCCCAGATTTCATATTGCTCAAACACACATGCTGTACAATTTGTGCAGTTAATGCAATTATCACATGGTCCTGAGGTGACATACATCCTCCTCAGCTGACAGGATTAAGAGATTAAAGTAAAGACAGGCATAGGAAATCACAAGGGTATTGATTGGGGAAGTGATAAGTGTCCATGAAATCTTTACAATTTATGTTTAGAGATTGCAGTAAAGACAGGCATAAGAAATTATAAAAGTATTAATTTGGGGAACTAATAAATGTCCATGAAATCTTCACAATCCACGTTCTTCTGCTGTGGCGTCCACTAGTCCCTCCATTTGGGGTCCCTGACTTCTTGCAACACCCATATAACCCTAATTGTCACCCAAAATCTCCCTCTCACAAATACCATCACATTAGGAGTTGGGGCTTTGATGTACGAATTTTGGAGGGGACAGAAACATTCAGTCCATAACAATAATTTGAAGTTCTTTTTTTTTTTTTTTTTCTTGAAGCACTTCTGGCTTCAAGAAGTGTTTAATAACATTTAAAAATTTTTTTAAAATTGGTTATTGCCATGGTGCCAATTTCCCGGGAGTTACTTTCATCTATCTATTTATTTATTTTTTGAGACAGAATCTCACTCTGTCAGCCAGGCTGGAGTGCAGTGGCACAATCTCGGCTCACTACAACATCTGCCTCCCTGGTTCAAGCGGTTCTCCTACCTCAGCCTCCTGAGTGAGTAGCTGCGATTACAGGCATGTACCACCATGCCCAGCTAATATTTGTATTATTAGCAGAGAAGCGGTTTCACCATGTTGGCCAGGCTGATCTCAAACTCCTGGCCTCAAGTGATCTGCCCACCTCGACCTCCCAAACTGCTGGGATTACAGGCATGAGTTCCCGGTCACGGAGTTACTTTTAAAAATATTTTGCTGATTTTCATGTCCCCAAATTTAGCAATTTGCTTTGATCTTGCTGAATGTTCATGGGCTGTTTATTTTGTGAAACACTAAGAAGAATTCTTTGAGGGTGATCATTTTATTTTTCTGCTTAAAGTTTCAAAACCTATGAAATATTTTTTGTTTACTTGCCTTATGTAGTGATTATACTGAATTCCTGCTTTATAGGCTGGATTATTTTCTTCGCTAAAGCTGCAATGATGTCACAGAATTCTTTTCTATTCAGATTGTCCTTTTCACAACTCATTCCAGAACAAGTGATCAATGCTTCTATTAGCACAAATGTTCAGATGCTATTAAAAATAAGACAAGGGTGCTTTATGCCTGAAAAATTCTGTGGATGCTCATACAAACTGGACATCCAAAAAGTCATCCAGCTCTTTGAATGAAAATGTCATTCTTGTATTCAGTGAGTTCTCTGATGTCAAATTAGTTCCTGGAATGACCTTTCCATAAATTCAGTTTGAATCAGTAGCAATCCTTGCTTTGGAAAAGCATATCCTGTGTGGATAACAAATGGATATAGTGAACATACACCAAAGACAAGAGGTGAAAGGTTAATAGGAAATTATCATTACTGCAGTAAAAAAATGATTGGATAAAGGATTTAAAGTCTTATACCTGGCACACTAACATTTTAAAAATTTTTTAAAAACTGAAAAAGAAATTTTTTGAGACAGGGTCTCACTCTGTTGCCCAGGCTGGAGTGCAGTGGCACAATCTTGGCTCACTGCAACCTTTCCTTCCCAGGCTCAAGCAATCCTCCCACCTTAGCTTTCCAAGTAGCTGAGACTACAGGCATGTGCCACTATGCCCAGCTATTTTGTTTGTTTGTTTGTTTGTATTTTTAGTAGAGACTGGGTCTTGCCATGTCGCCCAGGCTGGTCTCAGACTCCTGGACTCATCTGATCCACCCAATTCGGCCTCCCAAAGTGCTAGGATTACAGGTGTGAGCCACTTTCCATTACAATTGAAGGACTGTGTAATTTGCTGAACAGTTTTTAAAATGTGATGTATGCGGAGAGGATTCTTTGGCTTTGCTGCCAGTAAGCTTACTTGAGTATGGCCATCCTGTCTCTGGACTTGGATAAAAATGGACCCTTTTTTCCTTCCTGTGGAACTAACATTGAATAAGCCTTGTCTCTACAGCATATTTATGAAGTCTTTGAGTGGTTTAACATTAAAGTTTAAGTTTTAACTTTAATAATTCAGATTGCAGCCAAGGAAGAAATAATCTGTGTGCATAAATTAATGGAAATTGAATTTTTATTTCCCTGAGCTGATCTTATCTACAACAGTGATTCATTTTTGCCACAGAATACAAACTGAGAATACATGTATTTTTATTTAATGATATTTATCAACATTATTGTTTGTAGGTTATTTCTATTATGCCTATAAATTATGTTTTTACATTTTTAAAATTCAAAAAAACTTTATGAAGATATTATTTATTAGCAAAACATCCATTCAAAGATTAATGTTTTGTTATTTCGGACATAAATATCATACCTAGGTGAATGTTAATTTGTGACTGATAGTATGACAACATACACATGAACCGATGTTTGACACTTGCTGTGTCTTTGGTAAGTCAATATAATTTGAGAGGCAGTGTTATGTAATGGTGAAGACAGAGACTGCAGCCAGACTGCCCGTGTCTGAATCTCAGCTCTGCCACTTATTAGCAGTATAATCCTAAGTTACTAAATCTTCCTATGCCTCTGTTTTCTCACCTATAAAATGGGATGATACTAAAACTATATATCTCATAGGATTATTGCAATGATTAAATGAGTTAACATACACTGAGCACTTAAAATGTCATTGCTACAAACTCCAAATAAGTATTTGTTATTGTTGTACATAAGGGGTAAGAACATTGACTCTAATGTCAGACATCCCCAGTTTGAATCCAGCCTTCACCAGCAGCTGAATGACCTCGGAGAAGCTACTTAAAATCACAGCACTTTAGTTTCTTCATCTGAAAATGGGGATAATAACAAATACGAGCACTAACTAAAATAATAGAGGCAAAAGTCATAGAAGAGTGCCCAACATATAGTAAGTGGTGAGTGAATATTAGCTATGGGTATTATTTTCACATTAGAGAGACTAAATTATATATATCTCTCCTAAATATCAAACGCAGTGTGAAATGGTAAGTATGCTATCAAATGAAAAATATTATTTCCTGTTTCACTAGCTTGGAGAATAACTTAAGGTCACATATTTTTAGTAGTAATATGACTCCAAATATCTATCCTGCTTATTATAAGAATGTCTTTCCTTTTTTAGGTCCCCATATCATGGTAAGTCCAGGAACCAGGGGTTGTTACTCAATTTCAAGGCATTGATTCTGATTATTCTTTTTTGCCAGTGAAAGACCATTGCTACTTCTACAGTAGCTCCTCAGAGTAGTGGGTCAAACAGGTTCTGGTGCCAGCCCTCCTTTTCCAATTTGTTCAAACCACTGAGCCTTTCTTCTCATCTCTCTAAAGCACAGCTAGGACAGACTCTATGATCCATGCAAGGAAGAAAATCAAGGTCCCAGTTATTTACTTTTAAATAACAATATATAGTAATAACAAACAGTATACTAAGAAAGATAACTAGAAAATCTCCTAATGTTTGGAAATTAAGCAACACATATAAGTAACCTATAGGCTAAAATAGAAACTGTAACCAAAATTAGAAAATATTTTGAACTGAAATAATAATAATAAGCCACATCAAAAGTCATGAGATGTGGCCAGGTGCGGTGGCTTATGCCTGTAATCCCAGCACCTTGGGAGGCTGAGGTTGGCAGATCACTTTGAGGCCAGGGGTTTGAGACCAGCCTGGCCAACATGGTGAGACCTTGTCTCTACTAAAAATATAAAAAATTAGCCGGGCATGGTGGCACGCACCTATAATCCCAGCTACTTGGGAGGCTGAGGCATGAGAACTGCTTGAACCTGGGAGGTGGAGGTTGCAGTGAGCTGAGATCATGCCACTGCACTCCACCCTGGAGGACAGAGAGAGATTCTGTGTCAAAAAAAATAAAAATAAAAAAGTAATGAGATGCAGCTAAAGTGGTGTTTAGAGGGAAATCTATATCCTTTAACATGTGTTAGGAAAAAATGGCTGAAATTCATTATCTAGGATTTCATCTCAATAGGTTAGAATATGACATCCATTGTTTAGCTCCCACTTATAAGTGAGTACGTGTGGTATTTGATTTTCTGTTTCTGCATTAATTCACTAGGATAATGGCCTCTAGCTGCATCCACGCTGCTGCAGAGGACATGATTTTGTTCTTTTTTATGGTTGTGTAGTATTCCATAGTGTACACACACCATATTTTCTTTATCCAATCCATCGTTAATGGACACTTAGGTTGATTTCATGCCTTTACTATCATGATTAGTGCTGTGATAAACATATTAGTGCAGATGTCTTTTTGATAAAACTATTTATTTTCCTTTGAGTGGATACCCAGTAGTGGGATTTCTGGGTTGCATGGTAGTTCTATTTTTAATTCTTTAAGAAATCTCCATAATATGTTCTATGGAGATTTAACTAACTTACATTCCCATCAACACTTTTGCTTATGTTTGAATTTTTTCATAATAAAAATTTCAAAAGGAGAAACACTATTAAAGAGGGAAAAGGCAAACCACAAAGAAGACATTTGCAACACATAGCACCAGAAAAGGGGACTATATCCAAAACATGTAAAGAATCCCTACAAATCAATAAGAAAGAGAAAGACAACTCAATAGAATAATTAGCAAAAACATAAAGTGGCACAAAACAAGATACCCAAATGGTTAATAAATATATGAAAAGGAGGCCAGTTGAATTAGTAATCAAGGAATTAGAAATTAAACCCACCAATTACATAGTACACATCCAATAATACACATAATTTATCTTTTGTGCAAATATGTACATAAACTGGAGTTAGAGTACCTCAAGTTCTGTGCCAATATCAAAATAACATTAGCCTAGAATAGCTACAATTTAAAACACTTGAAAATACCAAGTATGGTTGAGAATGTGGTGAAACAGCAACTTTTTTTTTTTTTTTTTTTTGAGACGGAGTCTCGCTCTTTCGCCCAGGTCATACTGCAGTGGAGCTATCTTGGCTCATTGCAAGCTCCACCTCCCGGGTTCACGCCATTCTCCTGCCTCAGCCTCCCGAGTAGCTAGGACTACAGGCGCCCGCCACCGCGACCGGCTAATTTTTTGTATTTTTAGTAGAGACGGGGTTTCACCACATTAGCCAAGATGGTCTCAATCTTCTGACCTCCTGATCCACCCGTCTTGGCCTCCCAAAGTGCTGGGATTACAGGCGTGAGCCACCGAGCCCGGCTGAAACAGCAACTCTTGTATGCAGCGGATTGGAGCGAATATTGGTACAATTAATTTGGAAAACAGTTTGGTAGTGTCTACCAAATTTGAATATATGCCTACCCCTATGACCCAACAATTCCACTCCTAGGTATATACCCATCAAAAATATGTGCGTGTAAAAAATGTGTCTGCAAAAGACAAGTAAGAATGTTGATAATAACATAGTAACATTCTTCAGAATAGTTTCAAACTGGAAACTACTGAAATGTCCAACAACAGTAAAATGAATAAATAAATTGTAGTGTATTTATACAATATTATAGCATACAACAAAGAAAAATAAGGAATTTTTGCACATACATCAATTGACATGTCAAAACCTAATATTGACCAAAAGAAGCCATTCCCACACAACGTACAATGGACAGGGCTTTGGGGTTAGGGTAATATTTCATTTCTAGACCTGGGTAGTGATCACAGGTGCATGGGCTTTGTGATTCCCTCATCCGACTTTCAAACTATACCCTTGGGTTTTGTGTATTTTTCTATATCTACACTGAATTTCAATAAAAGTTGTCTATTACAACAAAAGAATGATATTAACTAGGAGAGAGTTCTGATAAATGAAAAAGCCATTTACTGCATAGAATTACGGGGGAAATGTTTTAAAATCTTGCTTTAATTTGGTTGTTACAATAAACACAATTTGGGTGGGAAGAAAAAGTAATTAACATTTGCTCAAATACAGATATGAACTAGAGATGGAGGCCATTAAGTTCTGTGCCAGGACCATAATAATTTCAGCTGGAAATTTTCTTTAAAGCTGGTGTTATAACATTCCACCACAGCCCAAAAAAAAATCTTACTCAAAGAGCTGTGAACTTCTAATTTTGAACAATATAACTTCTAGGCACACCCTCCAAAAAAATCTGTTGCAATACATACCAACGTAATGGAATGAGGTAATAAACTATTTAATATAAGGCAATTAAATTCTGGGGGAAACTACCAATAATAATAGTTCTGGTTTTAAAAGAATTACTCGGTCGGGTGCAGTGGCTCATGCCTGTAGTCCCAGCACTTTGGGAAGCTGAAGGGGGTGGATCACGAGGTCAGGTGTTCAAGATCAGCCTGGCCAAGATGGTGAAACCCCGACTCTACTAAGAACTACAAAAATTAGCTGGGTGCAGTGGCAGGTGCCCAGCTACTCAGGAGGCTGAGGCAGGAGAATTGCTTGAACCTGGGCAGCAGAGATTGCAGTGAGCCAAGATCGCGCCACTGCACTCCAGCCTGGGCGACACAGTGAGACTCCATCTCAAAAAAAAAAAAAAAAAAAATTACCCTTTCTTTCTAAGAGTAATCAGTTGATCTTGTCAGGGTCAACAACTTATTAAGGAAATTCTGAGTTCCCATGACAAAACCATGTTATCTACACATAAAAGATTATTTATCTCTATTCTTTATAGTGGGATACAGTTCGCATTTGGTTAGTGGAATAATAAGATTTTTGAGATTTGAAGTTCTCTCTTTTCTTCATGGGAAAATTTTGGGTAGGGGTGAGGTTGGTCTTTGCTACTCATTTTTGGAAATACTTCCTTTTTTATTGTACTTGTATATTGTTATAAATAAAATTCTGGTTTAAATATTATGAATTATGGATGTGTCCTTTTGTCTCTCTTTTAAAACTAGTATCATGATATAAAGATAGTTTGCATTGAATGCATGGGTAAAAACAGGGGAACCCTTATACACTGCTGGTGGGAATGTAAACAAGTACAGTCATTATGGAGAACAGTATTGAGGTTCTTCAAAGAACTACAAATAGAACTATCATATGATCCGGCAATCCCACTACTGGATATATATTCAAAGAAAGGAAATCAGTACACCAAAGATATATCTGTTCCCTAAGTTTACTGCAACATTACAACAGCTAAGATATGGAACCTACCTACCTGTCTGTCAACAGATGAATGAATAAAGAAAATGTGGTATACACACACAGTCACACACAATGGAATACTATTCAATCATTAAAAAGAATGAAATTCTGTCATTCATAGCAACATGGATGAGCCTAGAGGACATTATGTTAAGTGAAATAAGCCAGGAACAGAAAGACAAATACCACATGTTCTCACTCATATGTGGAAGCTAAAAAAGTTAATCTTGTAGAAGTAGAGAGCAGAATAGTGGTTACTAGAGGCTGGGAAAGGTAGTTGGGATGGGGGATAGATGCAGATTGGTTAAAATATATAAAATTACAGCTAGTTAGGAGAAATAAATTCTAGTGTTCCACATAGCACTATAGGCTGACTATAGTTAAAAATAATTTATTAGATATTTTTAAATAGCTAGAGGAGAGGATATTGAATGTTCTTAACACAAAGAAATGATGACTGGGCACTATGGCTCACACCCGTAATCCCAGCCCTTCGGGAGGCCAAGGCAGGAGGATCGCTTGAGCTCAGAAGTTCAAGACCAGCCTGGGCAACAAGGTGAGACCACATCTTTACTAAAATTAAAAAAAAATTAGTCGGGCATGGTGGCCCATGCCTGTGGTCCCAGCTACTTGGGAGGCTGAGGTGGGAAGATTGCTTGAGCCCTGGAGTTGGAAGCTGCAGTGAGCTGTGTTTGTGCCACTGCACTCCAGGGTGGGTGACTTAAAAAAAAAAAGATAGATGTTTGAGGTGACATACACGCAAATCACGCTCATTTGATGAATATACACTGTATGTATCAAAACATCATTATGTACTCCATAAATATGTATGATTATTATTAGAAAAGTAAATCTTTTTTCAAAACAAAGGAGTTTGGGCAATTCTGTTAAAAAAAAAAAAAGAATTGGGTGCATGGGGCTGGGTGGGAAGGAAGGGTTTTACTTCATACAAGAGGAATCCTGTCTTTACCTGAGCTCGCCACGAAAGATACCTTATCTTGTTTTGCTTGGATTTGTACCAAGGACCTAGGCAGGATCTATAAACCTAACACAAAGCATCATGTGTAGTCATTGTAACTTTGAAGATGGATATTGTCATTCTCTTCCAGTATCACATTAATTTTTACCTAATTTTAAATTCTTATTTGATAACCTAAAAACCTTGGAAATATGAGAACGCTCTTCCCTTATCCTCTTTCCTATCATGACGCTGACATAACAGAAAAGGAAACAGCATTGGTCAGGGAGCCAGAAAGAGCAGGTTCCTGGCCTGACTTTCCTCCTACTTGTCTACAGAGGTTACTTAACCTATTTGAACCTTAATTTCTTCAGCTCTGCATAGGTGATAACATTCTTTGCTTCAGTGTAATTTTGAAAAGTGTAACATAGAATGTAAATATAGGCTAACATTGTCAATCATTATTAATAATTATTATGTTTAGGTTGCATTTCTAAATATAAAAAGATAAAGCATATAGTATAGTGATGCTTAGGCTTGGGAAGAATACAAGGAAATGAGGTCAGAAAGAATAAGGACTGGAAAAATAAGTGCGTTGGTAATTATAAAAATATAAAAAATCACAAAGTTGCAATGGAAAGGTCAATGCAAACTTTTAAATTATTTTTCTAATTATATCACACATTCTAAATCCTGCTGTAGTAGACATCTGTTGTTTTTTCTGCCTTGTAACCTGCCCTCTTCTGGCAACAGCAAGCTTTCCTTTCAATTGCTTTTCCCATATTCCATGGTTTTCTGGTGGGCTGCCAAACACCACACACGGTATTCTATTTACCTAGCTTTAGGGGTATGCCAGGTGACCAAAGCCAAGCCAATCAGCATCCTTCCTTGAAATTATTTATATAGATTATGAAGGGAGAAATCTCTTTTCTCTGGACTTTCAAATTTTTTTTTTCTTTAATTGGAGCTCTCTTGCCTGTACAATAAACAATAAAAAACTACATTTCCTCATCCTGCCTTTGTTGCTGCATAGAGACACTGATGACTGGGCACTAAGATCATCTTTTGAGGGACCTGAATAAAATTTTTCTCATCCCTTCACATTTTTCTTCTAAGTACCATGTCTGGTAGATAATGAAACTCCCCTCCCTCCCCCCCATCCCTCCTTTTTCTTTCTCTCTCTTTCTCTCTTTCAGATAATAGAATTCCTCTCTCTCTTTCTTTCCTTTTTTTTTTTTGAGACAGAGTCTCACTCTGTCGCCTAGGCTGGAGTACAGTGGCGCAATCTCACTCATTGCAACCTCCGCCTCCTGGGTTCAGGCAATTCTCCCGCCTCAGCCTCCCGAGTAGCTGGGATTACAGGCATGCGACACAACGCCGGGATGATTTTTTTTTTTTGAGACAGAGTCTTGCTCTGTCGCCCAGGTTGGAGTGCAGTGGCGCGATCTTGGCTCACTGCAACCTCTGCCTCCCTGGTTCAAGGGATTCTCCTGCCTCAGCTGCCCGAGTAGCTGGGATTACAGGCACGCGCCACCACGCCTAGCTAATTTTTGTATTTTTTTAGTAGAGTTGGGGTTTCACCACGTTGGCTAGGCTGGTCTGGAACTCTTTACTTCAAGTAATCCACCCGCCTCGGCCTTCCAAAGTGCTAGGATTACAGGCGTGAGCCAACGACCCCAGCCGGCCTGGCTAATTTTTGTAATTTTAGTAGAGTCAGGGTTTCACCATATTGGCTAGGCTGGTCTCGAACTCCTGGCCTCAAGCAATCCCCTGCCTCGGCTTCCCAAAATGCTGGAATTACAGGCGTGAGCCACCGCGCCTGGCTGATAATGAAATTTCTAAGCACTTAAGAACATGCATTCAAAAGACTGGAGTTTTTTGAAAAACAGGGTAACCTGCAGTAAAAGAAAATCTTACACACTTTCACTTTTTTTCTTTAAATACTAAGTCTATTTAGTAGACTGTGGCATCTCTAGGTGGCTAAAATAATTTGTCGATAACATCAAACATCTAGTTAGTGTTCAAATTTCTCAAATTGTCTTAAAAATTTTGTTTTAACCGTTGATTTGTTTGAATCAAGATCCAAATAACGGAGCAAAATTTTTATCATCAAGCCCACTGGCTGGTTACACTTTACCTCTTTTCAAAATAGATGTTTGTCACTGTGACACATTTCCATAAGCAAGAGAATTGAGAGATTAATTCAAGGTCTCTTTATGTGCTTTACAAATATCAGATAGGCTCTGGTAATTAAGTTACGGAAAATTCGCATAAGTAATATCTTGATGTTAATCTTGGACATTAGGACTCAAAAGGCAGCAATGACAAACCCATTTATGTTGATTTCACAGCCTTTGGGGGTCTCCTTGTCTTTATTTTGATTGTTGGAAACAGAGACCCACGCTTTGGCCACTATATAATGAAGTACTAAAAATGTATAATAATGCAAATTCACTAATATGTTTATTATATATTACAGATTATTACATATTACAGATTATTACAAATCTGTAGCTTTATTTACAACTGACATCCTTATTTTTGTCCTATATGCCCACGTTTGTTCTCAAGTACAACGAAGGACTGAGAGAGCATATAATCCCCTCTAGGTGTAAATGAACGTATTTATTTTGCTTCAACTCATGTATGAAAGGATTAAAAAATTATTAGTCCCCACAACTTAATTCTCCCAAAGAGAAGGTGCCAAGAATGAGGCACCCTTAGCCATGCATAATCTCCACCCATCCCATCAAATAAACGGAACAGTGATGAACATAACTTGCTAAGTAAGCTCAGCGGTGTAACAAGTCCCTAGATTCCCCTCCCTTCTTCATCCTACCAGAACATTATCCTTAAGGTTTTCCTTATCAGTAGTCTGCGTCTAACTAACCCTAACTATCCAGTCACCTAACATATACTTATTTCCTTGTTTCAGATTCCCATTATGCCTATCTTAATGGGACAACTGGGTCCGAAACTATGCATGTGTTTGTTTTGTTTTTGCGGTGTACTTATTATCCGCACCTTACCATCAAGTTCCTGAAAAGCTAGAACAAAACAAATCCGTGTCATTCACTATGTGCATCCTCTCTGCTTGGGGACGCCAAGGGTTTCAAGCTGCTGCCTCCCTGCCCTGGTCTCTGCTTGCCGTATCAGCACTGGGTAAGCGCCCAGGTTCTGCTCCGGGACTAAAACTCATGATTTTCTGGCTCAGGTTCTGTGAACTGAGTCATTCTGGCACTGAGAATATTCCGTGACTCAGCAGGCCCGAAAAGGAGGATGTCAGAATCCACATAATTTCGAGTCTTTTAAAGGCAAGCCGAGGAACACAAACAACACAGTGGAAGAATTTCGCAGTGGGTCGTGCGTACCCAAGGGAAAAATTCATTCCATTCCCAGCCTTTTCACTTCCTTCCTTGCCCCGGTAAAACGACTAGTTACACTTTAAATCAGCGGCAGGAAATCGCTTCACGAAACTCATCTGGCTGCTGCGACCAGGCCCTTCCGATTCTCCAGGGACCGTGTCGGCCCCCTGAACGCGCCGGGACCTCTGTTCGGGAGGGGCTGGAGCGGGGCCCCGGGCAGCAGCGGGCGCTCCCGGTTGGAACCCATACCTGGCTGGGTGGGGACCCTCTTGCCGCAGCCCAAATTGGCGCGAGGCCTCAGGGACGACCCCGAGCGACCTCCTGACCCGGCATCGCCCCTCTAAGGCGCCCTCCCCGGACTCCTCCTGCAACCCGGAGTCTCCCAGGCCGCGGAACCCGAGGACCCCAGCGACTCCCGCGCGGGGAGCGGGTCTGCGAGGCCGCCCTTCCCTCCCGGCATGCACCACCCAGCCGCCCTCCCCTCCCCTCCCCTGCCCTGCTCTCCCCTGCTGTCCCCTGCTCTCCCCTCCCCCAACCCCCTCCCCGGATCCCCGCCCACCTCGCGCGCCCCTCCCCCCGGGTCGCGCGCCGCGGGCCCGAGCGCGAGGCGCCGCTGCTCCCGCCCCCGCTGCCTCCTGGAGTCGCCGGGGCGGACGCGCAGTCCATGGGGCGCGGAGGGCCGGGGAGTTGCCTCAGGGGCCGCAGGAGTTGCTGAGAGGACACAGGGTTGGGCTTCTCCTCGCCCAGACCCCACCCCACCCTGCCGACCCCACCCCCTGCTCCTTCCTCCCCGGGGGCGCGCACTCGGGCACGCGCTCGGAAGTCGGGGGTCGGCGCGGAGTGCAGGCTGCTCCCGGGGTAGGTGAGGGAAGCGCGGAGGCGGCGCGCGGGGGCAGTGGTCGGCTAGCAGCGCGGTCCTCGCTAGGGGCGCCCACCCGTCAATCTCTCCTGCACTAGCCGCCGCCACCGCCCGCGCCGGAGTCAGGCCCCTGGGCCCCCAGGCTCAAGCAGCGGAGCGGCCTCCGGGGGACGCCGCTAGGCGAGAGGAACGCGCCGGTGCCCTTGCCTTCGCCGTGACCCAGCGTGCGGACGGCGGGATGAGGGGGAGCCATCGGGCCGCGCCGGCCGTGCGGCCCCGGGGGCGGCTCTGGCCCGTGCTGGCCGTGCTGGCGGCCGCCGCGGCGGGCTGTGCCCAGGCAGCCATGGACGAGTGCACGGACGAGGGCGGGCGGCCGCAGCGCTGCATGCCCGAGTTCGTCAACGCCGCCTTCAACGTGACTGTGGTGGCCACCAACACGTGTGGGACTCCGCCCGAGGAATACTGTGTGCAGACCGGGGTGACCGGGGTCACCAAGTCCTGTCACCTGTGCGACGCCGGGCAGCCCCACCTGCAGCACGGGGCAGCCTTCCTGACCGACTACAACAACCAGGCCGACACCACCTGGTGGCAAAGCCAGACCATGCTGGCCGGGGTGCAGTACCCCAGCTCCATCAACCTCACGCTGCACCTGGGTAAGCGGTGACAGCCCCGTCCCCTGCTACTGCTCGCCAGCAGCTCAGCTCCCGGACCGGCTCCGTCCCAGTGGCCGGCCTCACGGGCGCAGACAGCCGCGTGTTTGCTCTCTGTTCCCCGGCATGGGCCACACAGAAACTCCTTTCTCCAACTTCTTAAATAGATCTCGCTTTTAACATCCCGTGAGGGGCAGGATGTCCGCACGAATCTCTCTGCTTTCCTGTTCTTTCTGACTTAACGGGATTCTGGCTCTCTGATTATTCTGCATTTCGCCTGTTAGGATTGTGATTCCCCCCTTTTTTTTCTGAAGTGTTAATCAGAAACTCCCATCCCCACTTTTCTCTTTGCTAGCAAGGTCATCACAGCGCATTCTTGGATCGGAAACAAGAAGGTCCGCCTTAAACACTTTCGCCTTTAAAATGTTTAGATGTCCTTCCAGGGCTGAGGGTGATTGCTCTGTTGAGTTAAGGGGGAATTTGAGGGGAGCAAATGCCTTCGCTGCCTATATTGCCTATGTGTAATTAAAACATAAATTCACTTTTGAGGTTATTGTTCTTTATAGCTGCTCAGCCTTAATTAAGAGCCACAAAGCGATTTGACTGCTAATCCTGGTGCAGAATAAACAAAAGGAAGTGCACTCACTGTAATTGCTGGGCATAGCCTTGTCCCTGGGTAAAAAGGCTCTCCTTTACTGTCTTCCCTTTTGCTTTCATTCAAAGCAAGTGTAGAAACACGTGTAAGTGATCTTTCAGAAATCAGGAAAGGGATGTGTAGAAAACTTCATGGCAGGGCAGTGGATTGAGGATGGACATGTGTATCTGGAAGCACCAAAAATAATGTTCGATGTAGCTAAGGTTTTCTTCATCATTGAGATATGTAAATAGGCAGAAAGTTTCATTATTGTGTTTAACAGGAATCGATGTGTGAGAAACTGACGTTTGACTTAGCACTTCACTCCCCATTGCCTTGGAAGGCTTGATTATTACCAGTAGCTGGTACTGATGAACTTCCAGAGAGAACAGACTGCCCCAAGCCATTCTTCTGTCAAGGGAGGGTAATTCTGTGAGGCTAATATCACTTAGGGGTGTTGGAAAGGAACATGTTGTAGGCAAATGGTTCTTTTGATCATGATTTTACTGCTCTCCGGTACACTAAACTTTATGTAAGTATCAGGATTCCAGAGAAAGAATTGGACTTAACAAAAAGTACTTTGAAAAGTGGGATTAAATTATTGTGTGTGGAATAAGTATTAGAAAAGCAGAATTATTTACCATCTTGTTTGCAGTTAAGTCATTAAACAAATGAAACATTTTGAAAATAATTTCATAAAATGATACTGTGAGGTATCTGTTTTTCAGGGATTGAAGAAGTAAAGTGCACGGAGTTCAGTTTTTTAAAGGTGCCTTTCTAAAGACATAGCTAGTGACCGAGGATTTCCTAACATCTGTGAGATTGCTCTTTATTGTCTCCTGTTATATTTTTTAAGTTGGCCAAAATTATTTTTGAAATTTGTATCTAAGTATTTCTGTTTAACTTTTGACTTGTTAAAGTTTGTGTTCAAGTTTGAATACTCTTGAAGTCTTATTTTTTTCATCTTCAGATTTTAAAATTTTCAAAGAAAAGGCGTTGCCTGATGTCTCAAATCTCAGATGCCTGAAATTCAATTGACAATTACTGAACAACAGTCTCTTATTTACATAAAGGTGGGGTTGTCAATCTTGGCTCTCAGAATTTTCTCGTATAGGCACTGTGTAGCTAAAGGTTATTTAAGGTGATTTCAGAGGTAGATAGATTACTCAGTGATTACTAGCCTGTTGCAAAGATAATGTGGTAGAGTAACCCGGTATCAGTTAAGTTAGATTGCTCCCACTGGGAGGCAGATATGTTAACTTTGGGTCATGGTTGATTAAAAGGTCAAAAGAGATCTTAGAGTTTACCTCTAACATCACTTTTTACTATAAAATGTTTTATGCTTGGACTTGGTTTTGCTGAAATTTTCCTCAACTTTTGGTAATATTCTTGCTAAATGAAATTCATAAAGCTATGAGTTTAAAACTTGTAAGTTAAAAGTTATTTTCTTACAAGCATTGTGATTAACTGTAAAAATACGTACTTTAAACTTTTAGTTTAAACCAACTTGACTAGGATACTTGACTTGTTCTTGGATGAGAAATGACATCCTGGAAGAAATCATGCATAGTGGAGGAGGTGGGAAGGGAGAAAGGTTTGTGTGTAGTGAGGTTGAGGTTTCTCTTTCTGTCCCCCCCATCTTAATGGCAAGGTTATATGTATACATGTATGTTTTGATCAACAATTTATGACAAGTAGGCAAGGTGTTATATGTCACTGTGTGTTTTGATGTTCAGCATATTCACTCCCCAACTCCAGTTACTCCATGGGCTGTAGCTAACTAATTATTTCCCATGAATTAAAGTACCATGACTGTTTTGTGCATCTATTAAATCTCCCTTCCAGTTCAAATTTCACATACCCTTAAACAAGTGATGCATATTGTGCTTCGCTCTTACAGAGCATGTGAAACTAGAAATGAGTAGTGTGAAAGAACTAGGTCTAGCCACCACTTTTCTAGCCTTTCTTTTGATGTTGAACTTTAAATACAGTAAACTTTAAAATAAGCAGTCAAATCATATGTAAGAAATGTAAGTAGTTATGTAAGTGTTTCAGCACTGACTTTTTTAAATTATAAAAATGAAACATGACATTGTAAATTCAAACAATAAGTGTAATGACAAGTGAGTTTCTTTATCACTAGCTGCTAAGCTCCATGCCCTAGAGACCACCCTTCACAATTTCTTACATTAATATGACCCTCTGGAAATTTTTCATGCATACACATGTATATATGAAATTATAGGATCATTTTAACTGGCACTTTTTGGGAGGCTGAGGTGTATTTTAACAGATGGCCAATACAAATCTGATTATTGTGCCCGTATCATCACTTGCTGTACAAAAGCCAGGAAAATCAGTGTTGATTCTGAAAACAGCTGTCTCTTAAGCACCATACATAGTCATCCAGGGTGCAGGGTGCAGTGCATCCTCGGATAAAAAGAGTTAAAGTTGCTATGGGAACCAGAATTGCACTTCCTGCTTATTGTAGGGAGAAATCTCAACCAGCCACCGTTTTCTAAAAAGAAGTCTTTTTTGTTTCGCCTTTAACTTCTGGATGGATTATTCAATTGCTGTTAAAAAGTTTGGGTTTTATGTCTTATAAGTTATAGTAAGTTTTTATCAGTACCAGTGGGGTAGTAGTTGATACTAAGATTGTAGCTAAGGATTTGCCTTTTATCAAACAGCCCCATTAATTAATGTGATAATCATTGTGGATGGAAACTTGGCAGACAGGATCCTAATCTTGAGAAAGGTAGCTTTTCCTCTTTCTAAAAACAATTAGATTAAGGAAAAGAGTGCTTATAAAACCAACCCAATCAAAGTTTATGGAACTCCTAAAATTAACACTGAAACCAGATTAGTTTCCAAGCTCCTCATAAACTGTAGGAACCAATAGTGATTAAATGAAGCTTTTAAATCTGCATCTGAATATCTTTTTTGTGTGTGTAAGTTAGAATAATTGATATATAAGGCTACTGCCTTTTATTCTCTTTGGTCCTCTGCTGAGTGTGTATGTATTTAACATGGAACAAATGGCAATTTTTCCCCCAGGAAAACCTTTGCAAGGTGGGTTCTGACTATGTCAGGGAATAGCTCACTGTGGTGACTTCAGTGTGGTATTTGCGCACCCTGAGGGGACACTATTTTAGTTTGTCTCACAAAGGCCTGATTTACATTTTGCAGGTTTCAACTTGAGAAGTTAAGGAGCTCTTCCTTAATGGCCAGCAGTTGTTGAACACAGTTTTATAAAGTTGCTGTTGGCTGCTTTCCTGTTCTACAGTTCACTGCTTTTTCTCCAAATTCCTTCTCCATTCTAAGCGCATTCAAAAAAGAATTTACACATTAGGGGAGAAGTTGGAGCTATAAGGCATCCCCCCCTCACCTCTTCCATTTGTCATTGGTCACATTTGTGGGAGGAATCAAGTTTTGACTATTTCAATTCTAAATAATTTTAGAAAATTGGGTGTGCCTTTTGCTATGCACTCCTTCCTCCTGTGCATACATTCTCATGTTATTGCCGGATATTCTGCAAACATTTTAAAAAATACTCTTGAAATACATACCACTGTACCTGATAGAAAGATGTAGAAGATTGAGGGTCCTATCTTCAGAAGATTATACTCTGTTAGGAATTTACACACTCATAATGGCATTACAATAACAAATCAAGGATGTCTATATAATATTTTACAGCTTATAAGGCCTCCAATTTATCACTGATGAGATTTCTCACAACGCAAGGAAGGCAAAGATGCCTAAGGTTGTGATTTGCCCAAAGTCATGGGGGAGATAGGTCTTTGACTACGTAGTTGATTGCATTCATTCTTGCAGCTTGCAGCTTCTCTAACGAGTCTCTCAAGAGAATGTCTACTTTATTCTAAGCCACTTTTAAAATTTCATGTATACCCTGGTTCAGAGATACCAGACTCCTTTGGTTTTCCTTGTTTTTTCTTCTGCGTACTTCTTTTTATTTATGTTTCTGGATTCCTCTCTTTTCATGCTTTTCACGCTTCGTGGATGAACTCATGTTTGTCTCAAGGCTTTATTTGCAATTTCATTTGTAAATTTTTAAATTCTAAAGTTGTATTTCTAGTAAGCTCTTTTTCCAGATCTAAAAACTTGTTGATTATGGTCAATTTGGGATGTCCAGAGACCATATTCAAAACTAAATTCACTCCTTGTTGTCTTACCCAACTCAAAGCCCTTTTGGTATTCCCTATCTCAGTGAACTACACTGCTGTCTAACACTGAGGCTCTCAACCGATGTTGCCCACGTCTCTACTGAAAGAACCGTGCTTGACAGGCTTCATAAGTAAGACTACTCTGGTGAACAGATAGGATCCACTGCTGTGAGGTGGGTCGGTTCTGCGTAGCTGTAACTTCACCCCTTTCTTTCCCACCAATCCTTACTATAATCTATCCAAGACTCTACTCTTACCTTCTATATCCAGACACTATGTGTCTCAGATGCTTATCTTTCTCTCCATCCTCTTTGTCTCTGCCTTACTGTAAGTTCCCATTGCATTTCACCTGGATTGTTGCCACAGCCTCCTAATAAACTGGTGGGCTTTCTGCCTCCAGTTTTGCCCTTTATATTTGGACAGCCATCCTTTGGACTGAGTGATGATTCTAAAATGCAAATCTGATCATACAATTTTGCAGCTAAAAATTCTGCAGTGGTTCCTCAAGCTTTTAAGATAAAGTCCAAACTCCTTGGCGTGGTGTACAGGGTACTTTAGGATCTGGACCTTTTTGTTGCTTCACGTGTTCACAGGGCTGTCCTTTGGTTTGGAACACTTCTCCCAGGTGTTAGGACTCCTTCCCCAGTTTCTCTTTCTCTCTCCCCTTTCTGCCCCACTTCCTAGCTTGGATGAGGTCTCCCACTCATGCCACCCTGTAGGTATTTATCACAGTCCCTGTCACATAGGATTGTCTGTTTCTTGACTTGTCTGTTTCTACCTTTAAACCATGAAGTTTTTGAAGGACGAGTCAGGAGTTTAGTAATCTTTTAGTTCAGTTAAAGATGACTAATATTGGTTAATTGCTTGTTATGTATTAGCACCAATGCAAATTCCTGGATGTGTAGTGATTCATGGGACATTGCCCTGACCTCATTCTTAGATGAGGTGTAGATACAGAGACCCATGTCTCTTGATTTGGGGGTAGGCAAATGATGGCCTTCTTAGCCAAGTCCAGTCCAGTCCTGCCACCTATTTTTGTATGGGCTATGAACTAAGAATGGTTTGTACATTTTTAATTGGTTCGAAAAAAGTCAGAAGAATAATATTTTGTGACATGTGAAAATTTCATGAAATTCAAATTTTAGTTATCCATAAAGTTTTGTTGGAGCACAGTTTAGCCCATGTAACAAAGCATTGTCTGTGGCTGTTTTTGCACAATAAAGGCAGAGTTGAGTAATAGCGACAGATTCCATATGTCCCAGCCCACAAAGGCTGAAATATTTACTGTCTGGCTTTCATAGCACAGGTTTGTTGACCTCTGTTCTAGAGCAGTACTTTCATGTTATATAGTAAGTCCTAAGTGAGAGATGCAAGCACAGAGAGGATTCACTTCACTAACTGTTTGGGTGGAGGCTGGAGGCATTCTGTCTCCAGGGACACATGTCTGGCATAGTGTTCATAAAAATATATGTACAGTGAGTGAATAAATGAATGCCTGAATTATAAAACTCCCAGAACATTGAAGATTAATTTAAATTATTCAAAGTAAAACTTTTGAGCTTGTGTTTATTTTTTATCAGTGCCATCTCTCCATTTTATAAGATATATGTCACTGTAATAGCTCATGTTACATGCAGTATGTGGTTTTATTTCTGTAAATTTTTTAAAAAAGTACTAAGGTATGGAACTGGTATGGAATTGGAAAGGCCTATGACTGTCCTTTTTTGGGTAAAAATTAGACTGTTATGTGACTTGAAGGCAGCCTAGATAAATCTTAGGAGAAAACTCATGAATTCTCACATGTGAATATGTATTTCTGAAATGTTAATTTGTATTTTTTTCCTTTAAAAATGGACATAAGCAAATTTTATTTAAAGTATATATATTCTATAGTTTCAGTTACTTGGGAGGCTGAGGCAGAGGGATCACTCGAGCTAAGAAGTTTGAGGCTGTAGTACACCATGATTGCGCCTGTTGAATACCCACTGCACTCCAGCCTGGACGACATAGACCCTATCTCAAAAATTAAATAAATAAAATATATATATTCACATGAACATTGTTGAAATAGATTCTTAAAGGGAATTATTAAGCAGCTGAGGGGAAAGGTTACAATGAAATATCTTATTTGCTTGTTGTATATAGCATCCTTTTAAGTTTAGTGAAGTCATCATGAGTAGATTTAGAAGATAGGCATACTGTTTCTTTAGGATAGTAAAGGAACTGTAAATGTAGAGTACGGTATAGCCCAGTGTATTCCACATTAAAGTGGTTAGGCCGATGAGCAGTAACCACATATTCATCTAAAGTTAATAGGCAGGAGCAACAGTTGCTTCTTTTTTTTTTTTTTTTGGAGATGAGTTTTGCTCTTGTTGCCCAGGCTGGAGTGCAGTGGCGTTATCTTGGCTCACTGCAACCTCTGCCTCCTGGGTTCAAGCGATTCTTCTGCCTCAGCCTCCTGAGTAGCTGGGATTACAGGCATGTGCCACCACACCCAGCTAATTTTTTATTTTTAGTAGAGACGGGGTTTTACCATGTTGGTCAGGCTGGTTTCGAACTCCCGACCTCAGGTGATCCGCCCATTGTGGCTTCCCAAAGTGCTGGGATTACAGGCATGAGCCACCACACCCGGCCTTGCTTCTTTACTTGTTCATTTTTCCTGCTGGACTTTATTGACAGGTGTACCACTGTTCTGTTTGGGTTTTAGGGAAAGGTGTTAAAGTTTAGAGCAGAGCTGTTTATTTTTACTGCTAAAAATTTCTGAGAAGGTTTTTAAAAGTATGGGATTAATATTTCTTCAAGTTGTCAGCTTGAAAGTGTAAAATTTCAAGATGATTTTGTGCTGATTCTGTTACTTTGCCTTCGTTGCTTGCTATAAGACTTGTTTAGGATAGAACTTGCCCTGTGGAGAAGAATAGAGTAGAATAAAATAATTTAAAAATAAGAAAAAAAAAAGATTAAAGAAAAAAAAACAGATGTGTAAGAGGGCCCTGCTGGAATTTGCAGGCATCTCCTTTCTTGTGACATAAAGTTAGGTGTTTGCTCATTTGGGTCTAAAATTGACAGCTTGCTAATGGGGTTACCAGAAAACCCATTTATAGAAACATTCCTGAGATTTTGGAGTATTACATCAGACTAGGGTGGCACTAATTAAGTATGTCTGCTTTTCTATGCGTGTGCTCTGCTAGGGGCCAGCCTGAAATAAGTGGGCCCAGTCAGCCTGGTACAGCTACATATTCACGAAATAAAATAAAGCAGACTTCTCACTTTCTTAGACAATGGCACCCTCAGATCTCTTGTGGGAGAAGAACCTTATGGTAAGGCTGGGAAATGAATAAGGGGATTTACCTTATTTCTTTTGAACTTTAGGAGCTACATTTCCTCAGTTCCCTCCTTTTACTCTTTGTTTCCAACTGTGTGTG
Source organism: Pongo abelii (assembly GCF_028885655.2). Taxonomy (NCBI): domain Eukaryota; kingdom Metazoa; phylum Chordata; class Mammalia; order Primates; family Hominidae; genus Pongo; species Pongo abelii. Next base: position 66,808,214 of record NC_071985.2, on the reverse strand, counting down.
GCCGCTTTGTCTTATATTGAGGGCAACATTAGATTGTTTTATTTTTAGATTTTTGTTATTTTATCTTTTTGTTTTGAAAGTTGGAGAAGATATTAATTCAAAATCAGTTTTCTTCACATTGCTTGCTTTTATTTATTTATTTTTTTTAAAGAGACAAAGTCTCACTCTGTTGCCCAAGCTGGAAGTGCAGTGGTGCAATCAGAGCTCACTGCAGCCTTGACCCTCCCAGGCTCAAGTGATCCTCTTGCCTTGGCCTCCCACAGTGCTGGGATTATAGGCATGAGTCACCATGCCTGGCCTCTTTTTTTTCTTTTTTTGAATTTGGTACGTGGTCTTATATAGAGTTAAGGACTCAGTAAATTTTGTTTTATGATGATAAATCACAGTACTGTGTATATATGAAAGTTTCTGCTAACCAGAATGATTGTTTGTGGCAGTGACTATACAGGTACCTGTCTGTTTTCAGAGACATGGTTAATGAGCAGTCTCTTTTTTTCCCATCTTCTTTAGAGTTCTGATTTTGTGTTCTATTCTTGAACTGGGTGGAGCTCAAGAATAAATTTTACATATGTAAAATTTCAGAGCTATGCATTTAATATTTGTTTACTTCATTATATGTAAATTATTCCTCAAATAAAAAAATGAATTAAGAAACTTTCAGCCAATTGTAGTACAATATAATATAGTTGATTTTGTTTGTTTTTCATGATTTTTGGCTTAGGAGAGAACACAATGTGAGGCTTCATCATCTAAAATATATTTCTCTTAGTGTCTTTCTTCTCTCTACCAGAAGTTGCTGGCATTAATAGGCATTAACCAGATATTTGTTGAGTGATCAAATCAGTGAACTGGCTGGTTTTAATTGAGTTATGAGCCCATTTTCATTGAAGTAACTGCAGAGCCCTCTCATACAATCAAGCTTGATAGACAGCTCAGGCAGTGGAGCATGGGAAACCTGGGGAAGAGCTGTCCTCTGTTCTCACCTCACTTTAAGCAGGTAGTGGTTTTGGTTGATGCTTCATCGTTTGATGTGGTAAAGTGGTAAGTCTGTGGGTTTTGCTGCAGGTTTAGAGAATTCTTTAAGAATGTCTTTGTGTGGCATATGCTTTGGTCACAATGTCTGGTGCTTAGGTAACTTGCTATTTAATTTCCATGGTGAAATGTAAATGTTCCACATATCACTTAAATAATGGGAAGACCCCATCTTCATTCATTTAAACATGGTCTAGGTAATGGCTTTCTCTTATTGAGCCTTTTAGAAATAAAAAGTCTGAAGTTTGAATTATGTGGCTTTCTTGGAGAAACTTATTTTCTTTTTTTTTATTTTTTTTTTTGAGACAGAGTCTCACTCTATTGCCCAGGCTAGAGTGCAGTGGCATGATCTTGGCTTACTGCAACCTCCACCTCCCCGGTTCAAGCGATAGTAGCTGGGATTACAGGTACACACCACCATGCCCGGCTAGGTTTTTTGTATTTTTTTTAGTAGAGATTGAGTTTCACCATGTTGGCCAGGCTGGTCTCGAACTCCTGACCTCAGGTGATCCACCCTCCTTGGCCTCCCAAAGTGCTGGGATTAACAGGCGTGAGCCACTGTGCCCGGCTGGAGAAACTTATAAAGCTATGAAATATTTCCAGTGATCTGAAAAGATCTACCCACTTAAAATGAGATAAGCTTATTGCATTTTTATTCTAATTAGTGGACAAAGGACTTATGTAAATAAGACTGCTGGGGAGAAAATGGTTCGCTCATAGCTGTTGTAGTATGGGATGTGTGAGTTATGGTAGATGTTGAAGATACTTTTTATATCCTAAAGATACATTTATTCGTAATGTATTTGAGATCAGACAAAAACATTGACCTGTAGAAAAAAGAACTTTTTTTCTGAGATGGCGTTTCACTCTGTTGCCCAGGCTGGAGTGCAGTGGCAGGATCTCAGCTCACTGCAACCTCCACCTACCGGGTTCAAGCGATTCTCCTGCCTCAGCCTCCTGAGTAGCTGGGACTCTACAGGCGCATGACACCATGCCCAGCTAATTTTTGTATTTTTAGTAGAGTCGGGGTTTCACCGTGTTTGTCAGGCTGGTCTCGAACTTCTGACCTCGTGATCTGCCTGCCTCAGCCTCCCAAAGTGCTGGGATTACAGGTGTGAGCCACCGCGCCCATCCCAGTTGAAACTTTTTAAATTGTTGGGAGAATACCTGCAGAGCATTTTGAAGTGTAGGGATTGAAGTCAGCCAGGAAAAGCTTCCCGGATTTTGAAGAAAAGTAATAGACATGAGTGTAGGGTGTTTCCAGGAAGGTTGAGTTGTTTAAATAAAGATCTAAAAGTAGTTAGATAATGGTGGAGGTATTATTTGCCATTCATGGAGCAATGAGGACGTGCCAGATGGATTCTGAGGAGAAGAACTTGAAAGCTGGGTGACAAAAGAAACTAAATTACCTTTTGTCAAGTGCCTCCTGGTTACCTCTTTGAATTCTTCAGTCTTGAGAACTATTATTAGCCCTGGGGAAGAATAATATGACTAGTGACTTTTCTGAGGTTGCATAGGTTGAAATCCAGAACTGCTGTGGTACATAGATTATGTTTTTGCCACTCTGCCATGTTAGGTCAGACCTGCTGTAAGTGATAGTGAATTCTAGAAAGACCTCAAATTGAGGAGTAAAATCAGAGTGCTAAAGAACTGAGCATTGTTTCTCTGAGAGACCACTGCTTGAGGATCTCTGGATTTAGATTGCTTCTATTAAAAGGGCTTTACACTTATTCTTGAAGAACAGAGGATTTTTTTTTTTTAATTAAAAATATATATTTTTTAGACAAGGTCTTGCTCTGTCATCCAGGTTGGGGTGCAGTGGCACTATCCTATTTCATTGCAGGTTCAAACACATGAGCTCAAACAAACCTCCCACCTCAGCCTCCTGAGTAGCTAGGACTACAGGCGTATACTACCATGCCTAGCTAATTTTATTTTTTTGTAGAGATGGGGTCTCTCTATGTTGTCCAGACTGGACCTGAACTCCTGGCCTCGAGCAATTCTCCTGCCTTGGCTTCCCAAAGTGCTGGGGTTACAGGTGTAAGACACCATGCCCAGCTGAGGATTGTTTTCAATGGAAGAATTTTAGGTTTTGGGCACATGTACTAGTTGTATGATATTTAGCTGTTAATGCTTCTAGAAATTTCTAAGGAATTTATTGAATTTGAGAATGAGGTCCTGGATTTTGTGTGTCTATTGATAGAAAAAATATCCTCTACCTGTGGAAAGAAAATTTCTACATGCTCTGAATTTATTATGCCAAGGGGAAAAGTTAGGCCCTGGAAACTGAGTCACATAACATGGCTGTTTTTCTTCTCTGGTGCGTGACTGTTGCTTAGGGACCTTTGTGTTGAGATGTTACATATAACCAGATACCCTATTCTTTATTCAAACCTAGACTAAATGAAGCTGGAGGTAGAGACCCCTGTGATTGTTACTGCTTTACAATGGAGTGTTAAGCGACCCCCTTAGAGTATAATAGTAACCAGTCAAATCTTGTATCTATATGTTAGCCTTATGTAGAAAATCTTGTAATCCTGTTCCACTCCCCTGTTTTTGCCTATATAAATGATTCTCACCTTTCCCAACGCTGGGGAGTGCTGAGCACCGTTCTTCAGTGTCCATGTTTCCTGGAAAACTACCTACCCTCACACTTTGCACTTGAATGAATTCTTTTTTTTTTTTTTTAAGACAGTGTCTTGCTCTGTCTCCCAGGCTGGAGTGCAATGGCGCAATCTTGGCTCACTGCAGCCTCCGCCTCACAGGTTCAAGTGATTCTTCTGCCTCAGCCTCCCAAGTACCTGGGATTACAGGCGCTTGCCACTGTGCCCAGCTGATTTTTGGATTTTTTAGTAGAGATGGGTTTTGCCATGTTAGCCAGGCTGGGCTCCAACTCCTGACTAGGTGATCCACCCGCCTTGGCCTCCCAAAGTGCTGGGATTACCGACGTGAGCCACCACGCCTGCCTTTTTTTTTTTTTTTTTTTTGAGACAAGAGTTTCGCTCTTCACCCAGACTGGAGTGCAATGGCGTGATCTCGGCACACTGCTACCTCTGCCTCCTGGGTTCAAGCGATTCTCCTGCCTCAGCTTCCCAAGTAGCTGCGATTACAGGCATGTGCCACCACACCCAGCTAATTTTTGTATTTTTAGTAGAGATGGGAGTTCACCACGTTGGCCAGGCTCCCGACCTCAAGTGATCCGCCTGCCTTGGCCTCTCAAAGTGCTGAGATTACAGACGTGAGCCACTGCGCACAGCTGAATGAATTCTTTTAAGTGGATCCTCTAAAAAACACATTACACTTATTTGTGAAGAACAAAGGATTGTTTTCTTTTTTGTTTGTTTTTGTTTTGTTTTGTTTTGTTTTTTAGATGGTGTTTCACTCTTGTCGCCCAGGCTGGAGTGCAGTGGCATGATCTTGGCTCACTGCAACCTCTACCTCCTGAGTTCAAGCAATTTTTTTGTTTCAGCCTCCTGAGTAGCTGGAATTACAGGCGCCCACCACCACGCCCAGCTAATTTTTGTATTTTTAGTAGAGATGGGGTTTTGCCATGTTGGTCAGGCTGGCCTCGAACTCCTGACCTCAGGTGATCTGTCTGCTTTGGCCTCCCAAAGTGCTGGGATTACAGGAATGAGTCACCGCACCTGGCCCCAAAGGATTGTTTTCAATGGAAGACTTGTAGGTTTTGGGTACTTGAACTAGTTGCATAATATTCAGTTGTTAATGGTTCTAGGAATTTCTAAGGAATTTATTGAATTTCAAGATGAGGTCCTGGATTTTGTCAGTGTCTGACAGGAAAAGTGTACCCTACCTCATTTCCTGAGGGATGATCAGTGGCTTCATTTATACAGGGAATGCCACCATCTTATCTCCTTTCTGCCTTATCCATGACTTCTTTCTGGTTGTTGAGAATTGCTGAGTTTAGTTCACTTGCTTATTTTATCTGACATTATTAAAGATAAGGCTCTCTGGTCTGTCTTCACATTGTAGTTCTTTCCTTCTCTGCTCCAAGTAAATTCTAACCCTTACATGGTACGTTTTGTTGTTAAAGTTTGCTAACTGAATAGGTCTAACCCACCTTTTGTTAATTGATGGATAGATAACTACCGTAGTCCCAGGAGCTTTCTTTGTCAGTATTAACATTATTCAGGTTCAGAAGTGATACCGTTCACTTTGATGTCTGTGTATGTGAATTTGCAAATCTGTAAGTCTTTCTTTACCTCTTCCCCTCTCTCTTTCTGCCTCCCTCCTTTTCTCTTTAGTTTCCCCAGAGTGTTGCCGAGCTAAGGTTCAATCAGAGGACTCTTAGATACCTTAATTTTTTTTGGCTTTATTTTTGAAGAAAGGGATCATAGTTCCCATTAGGACATGTATTTACAATGTGTTTTCTTTTGCTCTCACACCACACTCTACCACTACTTCTAGAACTTAAAATTCTAGGATTGTTTTTTCTCCCTCATGCCCTATCCCCTTTTTAAAAAAAACTCTTCTTATTATAGTAGAACTTCACAGATTTGAAGTTGGCTGATTAAATATACTAAGTATTACTGAACCACTGCCCTGCCTTTTCTGCTTTCTTTACAGACCTGTTTAGTATACATTGTATGTATGTATTTTTTTTTTTTTTGAGACAGAGTCTTGCTCTGTTGCCCAGGCTGGAGTGCAGTGGTGTGATCTCAGCTCACTGCAACTTCCGCCTCCCGGGTTCAAGCAGTTGTCCTGCCTTAGCCTCCTGAGTAGCTGGGACTACACGCATAGGCCACCATGCCTGGCTAATTTTTGTATTTTTAATAAAGATGGGGTTCTGCCATGTTGGCCAGGCTGGTCTCGAACTCCTGACCTCAGGTGAGTCACCCACCTAAAGTCCTGGGATTACAGGTGTGAGCCACCGCTCCTGGCCCACAGATGATTTTTAAATGCTCTTGCTCAGTTTCCTTTCTTACAGGGAGAGTGGGTGGCACCCTGTGCTACACTGGAGGGCTGAGTGTTGGGTTTAAAATGTCCTCAATGTCCTCCCTTCTCTCTGCTGTTTTTTTTTGTTTTGTTTTTGGTCAGTTGGTAAACTATAAATGCATACATGTTTTCTCAGGACTTTTCCATCAACTTTCTTCAGAGAGAATGAAGGGATCCCAATGATTTCCAAGAAAAGAGTTTTGCAGTTTTTAGAAAGAGGGTAGTGACAGCATGATGAAATGAGCTGAACAGCTTTTTTTGAGTTTTCACTGGCAGGGACTGGGAAGTGATATTTTCCTGCCCTGGCATCACAAATCCCAATTAGAGGCAGGAATCTGCTGCCCACATGTTCTCAAAATCCATGACCATTTTATTATCAAAAACTGTAAGGAATAAATAATTTGACAATGTAAAATGGTTAGATCGAGATTTGGAGTTTAATAGACTCTTAGTTTTCTGGAATGTTGACATCAGTGGACTCTTAAAAATATGTGGCTAACTAGAATAATAAAATCATAAAATTTTGGAGTTGAAAATTTAAGCTATAAAAAAAAAGAAAGAAAAAAAGTTTTAGGGATAGGTCCTGGTTTAATTTATTTAATCTCTTACCAAATAATTTAAGGTAGGCGTAGTTGCCTTGGGTGAGCAGTTTTACCTGTAGACTCATGCATCTGTGCTGCTATTGCTCGGTGGTTCCCATCCATCATACCCCTATTATGATGGTGCTGGTGACATTATCTGTTTTGATGCCACTAAGTTTAAAGAATTTTTTCTAAAAAAATTCTGGACTATGATCTGATAGAGCTGAGCATGCCGGAATTTTCACTGAAATTGTGTTCTTTTGGAGGTGGGAATAAACAAGGGACTAAGGGTAAAGATTGTGGTGGCGTTGGGGGAGGGTTAGAAACCAAAAGAGCAATTGTGTACTTGAATTGCTTTGGTCATGTGATTGCCCCTTCTTGGGTAAAGGGTCATGATCAGTGGCCTTCAGTGTCTTGGATTAACTTTCGGAGCAGTCCATACATAGTTTTGAATTTGTGGTATTTTAGATAAGTTCATGGGATAGAAAGTCTATTGGAGACTATAAATTCTTAGAATTCTACAAATTATGAGCATTTGTGGGAACATCTGTACTGCAGCTGTAATAAAATTTGTTTATTATCAGGATTGCTTTAGAGGCTCTTGCTGGGTTGTTTATTACTGTTTTCAGCATTTTTGCCACACGCCCTGAAATAACATCAACTCCTGGGTAGACTTCAGGATCATTCAGTTTTGTAGCCATTCTAATCAGGTTTAGGTTTTAAACATATGTCCACTTTAGAGCTCTTATGTCCTGGCACAGACGTCAGTGGTGAATCCAGGCCATTTCAAGATGGACACTGATTCTGGAATTAACATACTTCCCAGATGTTTGTAGTACAGATTTGTTTTCTGTGCTGTCTTTCATGTGTTCTTCTGTGTCTGTCTCTATCTGTGCTTTCCTCTATTTTTCCTTTTAGAACCCCTGGGGAAAGGTAGGTATCTGCTTTTTGGATTGGGAAATAGAATAGGTATTAAATTTTTGGTGAAAACCTTTGAGTTGGTATTGACATTTCTGTGAGAGGAGAGGCTGCTTTGTTCCCTTGAGGGAGACTGTTGGTGAGGGTGGTGTTGGGGGTGAGAGTCTGAATGTAACTAGACACGGACTTCTTCACATCTCTAGTGGTTTTCAATTATGAAATGGACAACTGATGCTCTGAGTCAGCAGCCTTTTAACCATGCCTGACTGAAGAGACCTTGTGTTTGAAATTCACAGCATTGCCTGGATCCCTGCTGTCTTTTTGTGCCTCCCGCTAACACACAGCTGTTTTTGTTCATACATCATTTTGTGTTCAACTGCCTGGTTACTTCCTCAGGTCCCTTTTATGGTGAATAATGGACACATGGGAGTTTGAACACCCAAGTGTGTGGTTTTTCAAACAGGAAGTCTCAAGGAAGCACAGTAACTTTGTCAGAGGAACAAAAGATGGGACAGGAAAGGCTATTGATGATTCTAGGCTTCAAACATCTGCTGGGAAATCTGACAATTTCTGAAATACAGATATTCCATAGCTTACAAACAAGATGGTTTGTTTATTTGGAACTTGTTCCATTTTTTAAAAATCAGGGTATTAAATCTTAATCCATAAAATAGAAGTGGAGGGAAAAAAAGGATATAATGTGGCATCATTAGTGTTAAAAAGAGGAGAGAGGCTCTGCCTGTGTCTTGACTGGATTTCAGGAGAAAGGCCAGAGCAGCTCATCTTGACTGAAGGTAACCCTGAGGCTGTATCCCCGGGTGAGCACATAGGTGGAACTTGACAGAGGCTGCTAGAGCTGACAGAATTGGATTAAAAGATGATTTTATGCAGAGCTTTTGATGATTGAGCACTGGAGGAATATGAGATAAAGAAGAATGTAGGTTGCACTTAAAGAGCATGCAGTCCAGTGGGAGAGTAAGAATGTGTGTATCAACAAATATTCTCTGAGACAAAACATAAAGTGCCGTGAGAGAAGGATAGAAATTCCATGTGATTGCAAAGAAGATATGACTATAGAAGATCAAAATAAATGCTTCCCAGAACGTTTATCTGGTGACCGTGAAGATTCCTTATGACCTTGGGATTCCTTGTTTATATGATAAAGGACTTGCCAGAAATAGTCAAATAAATCCTGATTTTAGATTTAAAAATGAAAATTAAATCTGGAAGTCAAAGAAGGGGGAGCTCTGGGTTCATAGCAATTTATATTAAGCAAGCGGGGTGATGCAAATGCTAAAGAAAAGAGTACTGTGTCAGGCTTAATTAATGGAAGTGATAGTATTCGAAGGAGTACAAGTTCTGTGCATCTTATTCCCCTGCCTTTAATTTCAGTCATGATAAACTGTTCATAGTAAACGTGCTCCCACCATGTGGGTACTACTACATTGTTTTCTTGACTCTTTTCTGTTTTTTCCTTTGGCTACTTCCTAATCATCTTTAAAACTCCTGACAAATTTCAACTCCTCCAAGAAGATTTGCTAATTTCTAATTCCTCTGTTCCCTCCAGAGCACTTGCCTTTATGTCATTTGATGTTTATATGTCCATTCACTTCTAAAATCTAGTAAGCATATTGCATACCTAGGATGTGAGGGGTGCTATATTGTATTGTTTTCTCTCTTTCCCCCATTAGCTGAGTTCATCAAAGACAAGATGAATTCATAGATTTCTTAATTCATTCATTTACAAATATTTATTAAGCACCTGTTACGCAAAAGGTACTGCATAGTACCGGAGACAGGGCAGAGAAGACCTAGAGCTTAAGTTCTGGGTAAAAAAGCATGCAGTACAAAGGACCTGACCTAGGGAGGATTTCATTGGCTTCCCCCCACCACCCCACTGACTTTTATGCCCCTAGTGTATGGCATAATAGCTTTTATATGGTAGTAGGGGCTCAAAAAAGTTTGCTGAATGAGTAAATTTCTATTTCTTTGAGGCTATGGCCACAGAATGCAGATGAGTGCAAGAAACAGCAATTTTGTTTAGGTTTTCCCATGATGGAATTTGCCTTGTAGATAGGGTTTTTAAAATTGGTCAGGTAGAACAGGATGGCTAGTACATGGTATAGTTTCCTCGCCAGCATTGTTAGATGAAGAGTAAGTCACTGTATCAAAGAGCCCCAGTATAAAGTAATAAAGTAATTAAAAACCCAGTTTTAAATCATTGAAGTTTGTTTCTCCTTCAGGTGGTAGTTCTGAGGTCAGCGGTTCAGGACAGCAGAGTAGTTCTCCACACTGACATTCTGGGACTCATGAGTGTTTCCTGGAAATAATCTGGCATCCTTTAGGGTATCATTCTTATGTGCCTGGTTGAGGCTGGGTGATAGGCCCCTGTGCTTTCCAATTGGGAAGATATTGAGGAGTGTGTGCCTAAATCTTAACACTTGAAAATCTTACCTCCCCAAAGTGCCATAACACCTGAAAGTGTATTATCTGCCACCAGAGAGAGCTTAGTTACTTGGCCACCTCATAAACACAGTAGAGGCTGGGAAATGGGGTCTAGCTGGGTGGTCTTGTGCCTGGCCACAGATCTATTACAGTGATGGATGGGTTGGTGGGGAGAGAACAGATTTGTGGCAGACAGCTCTGCCATGCCAACTCCTGTGCTGAAGAATCTGGTTTCTCCCAAGTTTTGGTCTTTCTGGAGAGTCTTCAGAGGTTCCCATTCTGTGGCTGGCAGTTGTAGAGAGTGGATATAGAAAAATAGTGACCATGCTCACTGTGGATCCTCACAACTTTAGCTTTTCAGGAAAAGAGCCTCTGAAGAAAGGGTGTATACTCATTCTGCTCTTAGTGCACAGCCTTCACTCCCTGACTTTGCAGAATTGGTTTATTCTTTGACCTTTTCCATTTTCACACCCCCAGCCCTCTCCTGGCACTGAGATCCCACTGTACCTTCTTGGTGTTGTGTACTTAACACTGATGGGCTCTGTGTCGATCTGCCTCAGAGGAGCACATCCCACATGGGCATTGTCTCAATTCACTTGACGATGCTGATGGTGTTTACCTTCAGCTGTGACAGACCAATCAGAGCTGTTTTAAAATCCAGATGTCTTTTAGGAATGAGAGTTCCAGAAGTGATAAATCAGTGCTTTTTGTGGCTTGAACATATACAGTTTTGTTGTGGAATCTTCTTAAATGTATATTTATCTTTTTCTTCAGTGCGAGTTCATTGAAGGCAGGAATCATGTTTTAACCATTAATTAGGTGTCCAGCTTAGAGTGGGGTGCTTATGATCTAGTAGATTTAGGAAGATGGGTCTACGTTACATAATACCCTCAGCAGTACCCCCATCTCCAAGCAATTGAATATATCTGCAGTAAAATGTATTCATACGAAATAGGCTGATGAAAGGCTATCATAGCTTCACACTAGGTCGTGTTTTGTTGTCACACATTATTAAAATCTTCTGCTGTTTAGGGCTTTTTGAATTGAGAATCACAGATGAAGGATTATGGACTTATATCACATTTGATTACAGAAGTTATATCACTTTTACAGATAGTGATAAAACTACTGAAGACTATATAAAAATGTGAACAATAGGCATCTGGTAAATTGGTTATCTAAATAAGCAGATAAAGTTTAATAGGAAATTTCATTTCATTGAAAGGGTGAATTTTGACATGTTCTAACAATTTGAGTGAATGGGTTATTAAATTATGGTAACAATATTTAGAACTACAAATAGGGCATTACATAAATGTTTAAAAGAAGAAAAGAAATAGGGTTGAATTCTGATAAAAAGTGACCTATTAGGAAAGTATTTCTATTCCTCTAGGGACATCAGTTCAATTTTTGTTGTTGCTTCATTGTTTTTTGTAAAAAGGCATTGCCTTTTAAAAATCTTTGTAAAAAGGCAGTGTCATTTTTAATGACATTATTACCATGCATAGTTTTGTGAGAAACCTGGCTATGTTAAAGCCGTTTCATTTGAGATACATTTTGAATTGGAAGTTATTCTGTTATTCTTGTTTTCAGAAGCAGATAATTTTGGCGATGTCTGTGTCCTTCTTGTCTGCTCTTTATTTGTTTACCTACTTGCTTATCACAACTAACTTTCTGTCCAGTTTTTTTTTAATCCTTAGTAAATCAGTGTCTAGGAATCTTTAATCACTCAATTTTGAGGATGACTGTGTAAATGGTTATAAATGATTGCTTTTGCCTGTTGTGTTCTGTCAGCTTGGTTTTTGCTTTCTAAAAGATTACAGTCTCCTTGAATTGACATCTTTCTTTTTTATTTTTTTAAAGTCAAACTCATTCTCTTTATTTGTGCAGCGTCCTTTGCCCAAAATACATCATGTTGTCCTCTGGGCTTTATTGTCCTAGTTTCTTTTGGAAGAAAAATGCCTTCTCTATAAATTTTTCCCCACATCTTAGAAGTGTGACACAGCAGTGCTTACTGTATCAGTCATTGGTCACTTGAGCGTACCATCTTCTTTGGGAATCTTTTTTATGTTTATTTATTTATTTTCGTATGCGCCCAGCGTGGGAACCGTGTTTTAAACCATTAGGTCAGTAACTTAGAGCTGGGTACTTGACTCGTAAAACGATAAGCCTTTAAATATTCTTTGGCTCTTTTGATGAATCAGAAGACTCAATTCTAAACTGACAGAGAAGCATAGGACTAAATTAAAAAAATATATCCAGACCATGGCTTTGGAAGGGTGTTTGAAAGAGCTGTGTTCACTAATCATTGGAGAAAGGCCACGGAGCTATTTTCTCAAGATTTAAGACATCCCCCTTTTTGTGGACAGTAGTAATAAAAGACCTGTCTGTTTGTTCTGTTGAACTTTCCTTTAAGAACTGGAAAATAACTGAAACCAACCACCCAACCACAAAATTGTTTCTTTTTAAGAAGCGTTGTCTTCCTTTCCAGGATCCACAATGCCAAGTTAAATACCTTTCTTTTTTTAGGGTAGCAGAGTTTCTCACACTAAGACTTTTAAACGTTTCTGTTATATTAATTGTAAAGTGTCATGAAGTTGGTGTCTCAATGCTTTAAAAAAAAAAATAAAGATCCACTAAAAGCCTTCTTCTTGTCATTTGAAGGTTATTAAAATGTAATACTTCCCTTGTACATTCTTAATACTGATTTCCAGTAAACCCAGGGATTATTTCTCAGAGAGGAAATTCTGTTGTCACCTAGGCTAATAATTACCAAGTGCTCACCAGTAACAAGTAGAATCTTCTCAGTAGGTTTGTTTTTTTTTTTTTTTGGCTTTTTTTGTTTTAAATATATATGACCAGTTGATTAGTATGAATTATTGTTTTGTACTTACAAGTCAATACAAAGTAAAATAGATAATTGTTTATGCAGCCAAGTATTCTGTTTTAGTGCACATAAATATGGAGTAGAAATAAAAGTTTCCATATGAAGTAGATTAGTAACTCTAGGGACATTTCTTCCAATTTTCCTCACCCCAGGTATCTATTACTATGGATTTTATGTTTTAGTCTTTTGCTTTTAAAAGAAAATAGTTTTGTAATTCCTAAACAATGTATTGTTTGTTTTTGAGCTTTGTAAAAATGGTATTCTATATGTGGTAATTGGCAACTTGCCAATTGAAAAAAAGTTCAGTATATTTTTGAAGTGTAGCTGTAGTTCATTCATTTGCATTCCTGTCTTAGTTAAGATTATACTACACCTAAGCTTTTGACTATCCTGCTGATGGATTTTTTTGTTGTTGTTGTTGTTTTACGAATAGAATGCTTCTATGGGCATTCTCACACATGTCTCCTGATGCCTATGTGTGAGATTCTCTCTACCTGGATTGCTGGGTCATAATACTTGAGTTTTTCAATGTTATAAAATAATGCAAATTGTTTCCCAGAGTGATTGTGCTAGTTTAGATGCTCAACTAGCAGTGTTAATAGGCCTGTTGATCCACTTTGGGTATTGTGAGAATTCTCAAATTTTGGTCATTTGGTGGTATAAAATTGTATCTTAGTGGTTTTATTTATAAAGGAGAGTATCTTTTCATGTGTTTATTGGTCTTTCATATTTCCTTTCCGCAAAATGTCTCATCATGTTTTCTTTCCCATATTGATTTGTAGAATTCTTCATATATTCTTTATACTAATCCTTTGTCAGTTATGTGTTTTCCTTATCTTCCAGTGTGTCCAGTGTGTAATTTGTCTTTTACATTTTTTCTATGATATCTTTTGAACAAAATGTCTTAATTTTAATGCGGTCACATTTGTGGGTACTTTTTCTGTTAGCCCTTTAGAGTCTTATGTAAGAAATCTTTCCTTATATTTTCTTTTAAGGATCTTCTGAAGTTTTGCCTTTCTACTTTTAAGTTTATCTGGAGTTGATTCATGTGCATTGTCTTTATCTGCTAGGACAATTTCCTTTCCAACTTATTCTTCTATTTTAGAAATATCTTAGCTATGTTTAGGCCTCTGCTTGTCCATGTAAAATTTAGAATCAGGTTGCCAAGTTCCTCAGTAAGCTATTTGCATCTCGATTGAAGTTGCATTGACTTTGTATATCCATTTGGATTGAATCGACATCTTTATTATTGATTTTTTTCTCCATGAACATGGTATAATTTATATCTTCTCTATTTAACTCCAATAATATTTAATAGTTTTCTCCTCATGAGCCTTGCTCTTTTCCTGATGGATTTATTCCTAGATACATTTTATTTTTTGTTGCTATTATAATTTTTTCTTAATTACACTTTCTAACTCTTTTGTCACTGGTATATAAAAATAAAACTTTTTTTTGTGTATTGACCTTATAACCACTTGCTTAATTGTTTTATTCTAATAATTTGTCTTTAGCTTCTATTGGGTTTATATGTAGGTAGTCATCATCTGTAATAATGACAGTTTTGTTTCTCCTTACCAAGCCTTAACTCTTTTACTTTTTTCTTTGTTGATTAGAACAATATACAAAATACATTTTAAAAAATTCCCCTTAAATATTATGCCTTTACAAAGCTCTGCTAATTTGATAGGTGAGATATGTTTTAAAGTTTATCTCTTTTATAATTGTGGAGGCCATTTTTAATTCTGTTGCATAATATTTATTTCTGTAAGCTACCTCACTTTTTTTGTAAAGAGGTATGATACTAACAGTTTCTTTCAGCTTAGTTTTCAACTTCTTTTGCTGTAAGGCCATTTTAAGAAATGTTTTGGGTACAGGTTTCAGTTAATTAAAATAGCTCTAAAATATCAAATTAGGTAGTATACAGATATTATTCAACTTTTTGGTAAAATTAGCTACCAAATTAGTTGCTGTTCATATGGTTTGATGCAGTAAGTGGTAATTGGGAAAATGGAAACATTTCTATTCATAAAATTCACTGGAGATTTGATTAATACATGTATTTCCCTAAAAAACAAAGCAAACTGAACCAGTGGTAACTCGAGGAAGCATTGATAGAGAGACTTGGGTTTTGTTTTGTTCTTCATAACTAAATCACTCAATTACAGAGTGTGATAAATTTCTCAAGCTTCTGAGATGTTTTAGGTTAGTCTTTATATTTTTATATCAGTTCTGTGGATCATGTATTTTAAGCTTAACTTTCTTTTTCTTACATTTTCATCTCTTTATCCCTCCTGCTCATGTCCCTTCCTCTCCCTCACCTTAAGCACAGCCTGCTTGGGTTTTTGGGTGTGTGTGTTATAATAATGTATCACTTAGTAAATTATAAGCAGCTTGAGAATAGAGAAGTTTCTATTCAGTCATAATGCATAAGAGTGTTCATCAAATTATTTGGGTTAAATAAAACCCTTTTTTTCTATTTCCATTTTCTTCTCCCTTATTGAGAAAAGCTACACTAATGTTCCCTAGGGGTGATGTGCATAGAGATTGGGAACTTAAAGAATTATTGTCTTAAGGGTATATGGGTTTCCTTATCCAAACACAGGTAAACGAGGCAAGAGACTTCACAACGATTACTCTGTTCTTCCTAGTGTTGGTTGGAGTTCTCTGTACTTCTGTTTCCTGTCCAAGGAGGGAGAGATCCGTCATTCTGAATTTATTTATTTGAATTTATGGGACAAAAATGCTATAAATCAAATTCCTTGTTAGGGTTTTCCAGTGCGTTAAATGTAAAAACTTGAAAAGTTTGCTGAAAAACTTGGTTTCCGTGTCCATATTTAATAGATCATTTTTTCCCCAGATATTTTCGACTATAGCCATTATAAGAAATATATTTTGTGTTGTCACCTAGTCAGTGCATATAGCTGAAACAGGTTTATCAAAGCAAGTCTAATCATTATTTCCTGTATCATACTCTGATATTTTCTATTCACTTCTAATTCTTTTTTAAAAATGCTCATCTGGATCTGTTTTTTGTGTGTTTTTTTTTTCATTTCAAACTAATGGGTTGTTTGAAAAGTACTGAGTTACATAATAGGTGCTTGAATGGTAAGAGTCTGATTCTGAGGCTCATCAGCTCTCCTGAGAGAATTGGTGTTCTTAGACTGCATTGGTGGATGAATCTGATCAGAACATTTACATTTTGTGAAGATCTTGTATGATTCAAAACATTCATAATGAAAGATAGTTTTTTTTTGTTTTTTGTTTTTTTTTTTTGACAGAGTCTTGCTCTGTTGCCCAGGCTGGAGTGCAGTGGCACGAACTTGGCTCACTGCAACCTCCGAAACGATTCTTGTGCTTCAGCCTCTTGAGTAGCTGGGATTACAGGCGCACACCATCACGCCTGGCTAATTTTTTGTATTTTAGTAGAGACGGGGTTTTACCATGTTGCCCAGGCTGGTCTCAAACTCCTGAGCTCAGGCAATCCACCGGCCTCGGCCTCCCAAAGTGCTAGGATTACAGGTGTGAGCCACTGCTCCTGGCCAAAGATAGGTTTTATTATTGGGAAAAAGTGTTAAGGTAGGTGAAATCTATAGTCTTTGCTCAAATGTTGCTTTTTATTTTCTAAGTGTCATCACTAGTGTTTTGCAGAATGTTCTCTCAACAAACAGTACTGCCTATTGAGGTGGGTTGATTTGTTGTTCTAAATAGTTCTGCCACCTCCAATTTCATTTTAAAGTCATTGATTTTCAGGTGCATTTGTAAGACTAGCATCATTAATATCAGCACTTAATAGCTAACATTTATTAACTACTATGTGCTATGCATGGTGTTGAGTGCTTTTCTTAGATTAATTTAATCCTCAGCACAACCCAGTGCGGATGGAGCACTCTCCCAGTTTACGGAGGAGGAAGCCGAGGCATAGAAGCCACACAGCTATTTGTGAGGATTCAGGCTGTGCACTCTAGGGTCTGGTTATAGAGGCTATTCTCTGAATCACACTGTGCTCTGCCTCAGAATAAAATGCCTTCTATACAATGTGGCTGTAACGTTAACTTTTGGGGACTGGTACCACTTGTTACTCTTTCCTAAATTTGGGGGTCATTTCCAGTATTCTAATGGCAACGATGCTATAACACAGCCCCTAGGATACTGATATTCTGTTATATTGAGAAGAAACTAGGGGTAAATAAGGTCTTTTGACATTTTAATGAACTGATTGCTTGGGGCTTCAAGATTAACCCACCCCGTATATTGCAAGGTCGCTTCTCAGCCTGAAGTTTACTTAGGTGAAAAACAACATTTTCTTTCTTTAGTGTCTGCTTTATGCTAGACATAGTTCCTGGCTTGGAGACTACAAAACTCAATGTGGAGTATTTGGCTTTGATTAAGAGGGAAGCCATTGATTATTCATAGACTTCTAGGACCACAGCCACCTTAGAGCCTTAGGGGCTTTTCCCACCTGACCCCTTCTACTGAAGAGGAGCAGGCCAGGAGGCCAGTAGTTCCGCATGGTATCAGGATTCCTTGTTCTTGGTGCTCTACTGTGTTGCCTTTTCTTCTGCCATCTTATTCCTTTGATTAGTGAGAACTTTGTGCATCCTTTTTTTTTTTTTTTGAGGTGGAGTTTCGCTCTTGTTGCCTGGACTGGAGTGCAGTGGCGCAACCTCGGCTCACTGCAACCTCCACCTCCCGGGTTCAAGCGATTCTCCTGCCTCAGCCTCCCGAGTAGCTGGGATTACAGGTGCCTGCCACCACGCCTGGCTAATTTTCTGTATTTTTAATAGAGACGGGGTTTCACCATGTTGGCCAGGCTGGTCTCGAACTCCTGACCTCAGGTGATCCACCTGCCTTGGGAGGCTCATGCCACCGCGCCTGGACGCATCCTTTCTTTATCATTTCTCTTCCTAGTATGTGAAATGTGGCGATAGGTGTTTATAACCACTTACTAGGGATTGACTCAGCTATCAACTTGACACCTGCTTAGGGTGACTAATTTAGCCTCTTGAAGCCTCAGTTTTCTCGTTTAAAAAAAAAAATAGGGTAAAAATTTACCCTATTGTGTAAAAAAAAAAAAAAAAAAAAACCCACTTTATAGGATTGATGTGAGGATTAAATGAAATAAAGGCATTAGGCCGGGTGCGGTGGCTCATGCCTATAATCCCAGCATTTTGAGAGGCCAAGGTGGGCAGATCACAAGGTCAAGAGATTGAGACCATCCTGGCCAACGTGGTGAAACCCCATCTGTACTAAAAATACAAAAATGAGATGGGCATGGTGGCGTGCACCTGTAGTTGCAGCTACTCGGGAGGCTGAGGCAGGATAATCGCTTGAACCTGGGAGGTGGAGATTGCAGTGAGCTGAGATCACGCCACTGCACTCCAGCCTGGGCAACAGAGGGAGACTCTGTCTCAAGAAAAAAGAAAAAAATAAAAATAAAGGCATTAATAGTGTTTATGTGGTGTTTGGTGCAAAGCAAGCATACAATTGATGATTATTTTTCATGAGCTTAATAAAATTGAGGGTCTAGCTGGGGATACCTTTTGGAAGAGAGAGATTACAGAGTTACTGTTGCATTAAAAAGTCTCTTGTGTATGGAATAAGAATCAAGTGGCATTTTTATATTTTTATATTTCAGTCCTCTTTCTTTAGTAAAGGTGGAGTAGAACTGGTCCAGTCCCCTCTGCTGCTGCCCAGTGCTGCTGAAAGGGCAGTGTGGTACAGTGGTTAGAGCATGGGCTGTAGAGGCAGATGGATCTCAGGCCAGCCGTGCTTTAGCTGCCTGCTGCCATATGTCAGGCCTCTTTGGATATAAAGTTCCATAATTTCCTCAGGTATTAAAAGTGAACCATAGTGTTTCCCTTATGGGATTGTAAGGATTAAATAGAATGGTGAACATAGAGCAGCCAGTGCAGCACCCACCCCATGGTCGATCCACCCTCTGCTTCCTTTTCGTTTTCTCTGATACTTGACCCTTGCCATATATGGGCTCCTCTTGCTCCCAGTTTGTTTCTTCCCTGTATGTCCTTACCAAATCTGGTGTGTATATTATCCACCAGTCACGTCCCACTGTCTTTCAAGGCCTGACCTGAGCCATCTTCATTCATCCTTGAAGAGTTCTTCCACCCTCCTCCCCCCACCCCACCGTTCACCAATTCATTGATCTGTCCTGAATTTCTCCAGTAATACCTGTTTGGCACTTAACTAGTCCATGAGGGGGCATAAAGGGACCTTGTAGACCTTGGAAGTTATTTAGTTGACCACGCTCATTATACAGGTGAGGAAGCTGAGGTCCAGGGAGATAGCAGTTGCCTAAGATCAGGTTTCCCACTTCTAGACTAGAGCTCTCTCCACCACCCTATGTACCGTTTCTGTTTTTAAGCCTGTAAAACAACAAACACCAGAATAAACACCAAAACCTGGAAATAGGAGATTACATATGCAGACTTGTACTTCATGGGACAGAGAGCTGCTTCTGGGTTTGTACTCTGCTCAGAAGCTATATGCCTTATTTTACTTTAGTTGGTAGGTATACTATATGAGTAATTCTATTTTCTTTAAAATTGTAACACATGAATTAATAAACATACATTTACTAAGCATCTCCTGTGTGCAAAGCTTTGAGGACTGTGAGCTTCATAAAAGAGTCTGCGCTTTCAGGGCCTACTTGGGCTGTTAAAAAGCTGTAAGGATAAGGAAAATGCAATCCGTATTGAGATTCTTGAGCTTTCTAAAGTGTTGTTTCCCCACAAGAACTAAAAGGAAACAGATTCAGAGAAACACAGATTGGTGTTCTTACCTTGTTCTCTCCTGTACCCTCTCCAAGAAAAGGTATTTGGTAGTGGAAGGTGTATTTATTTATATTTCAAAGGCACAATGATGTCTGTTTCACAGCTTTCTGGATGTGGTGAGGGACTTTATTTGGTCAGCCCTCATTCCTTACCACTTCCTTTGCTATCTTTGATAGGTAAGCAGGTTTCATGAGGCAGGCCAGTCTCTCGTTTCACTAGGTTGTCTGTCTCTCTGAAAACTTCCTGACTATCCCAAACCATATAGAAATTTATTTTAAAAATTTGACAGCTGGCCGGGTACCATGGCTTACGCCTGTAATCTCCGCATTTTGGGAGCCCGAGGTGGGTGGATTACCTGGGGTCAGGAGTTTGAGACCAGGTTGGCCAACATGGTGAAACCCCGTCTCCACTAAAAATACAAAAATTAGCCGGGCATGGTGGTGGGCACCTGTAATCCCAGCTACTCAGAAGCTGAGGCAGGAGAATTGCTTGAGCCCGGAGAGGTTACAGTGAGCCAAGATCACACCACTGCACTCCAGCCCGGGTGACAAAGCAAAACTCTGTCATACTTTTTTTTTTGACAGCTGTCAAACTGTAGCCTAAGCCTGAAGGGTTGGTAGTTGAAAATATATGTCATGTATATCACCCTCATTTAATCTCTATTGAGGATGTTCTTTTTTTCCTTCTTACATAAATATTATGTGCTCTAACTAAACATATATATATTTTTATGTGCAGTTCAGCGCATAAGGAATTGAATCACAATTGGAAGTCCTCTTTAGAAGGATTTGCTCGTTTGACAGATAATAGCAGACTTTATCTCTTTTTAAAAATAAACCATCAGTTTATGTCATTGAGTATATTTGATCCTTCTAAAAAGAGGTTCTCTCTCATATTTATTTTTTGTCTATGATGTAGTTTTCTAAAAGTTCATCTCTATTGGCTACTTCATTTCTGTTCTAAATGTAGTAAGTTCTTGGAAGTGTACTTAGAGGCAATTTAAGGATTTTATCTTAAGCCTGCTGACTGTGTAGTTGAGTGGATGCTAGTTTTTGGTCAGTTGTTCTATTTCATACCTGTAACATAAGGATATTGAGGGTGACTAAATTTTACAATGCTTTGCATTTTGTACATCTTTATACGTGTCTGCTTCTTGAAATCATTGCTTTTTGTGATAAAGACCCGTCTATGGTTATTTCAATTTGCTTGGCAGGTGTATATTTAAGTCTGTTTTTTTTTTCTTCTAGACAGTTATTTGATAATAGAGATTCATACTGTTTTCTGTCTCCAGCAAATACTCACTGAAATGAAGAATGATGGATTTGGTGATTTGGGAGTCTGGTGTGTGAAAACACATCTTAAAGGATTCAGGTTTAAGTTTTTTGGTTCTTATACACAGTTCCCATTTTTCTGTAATGTCTTCTTATGTCTCAATATGTAAATATTTTGTCTTTACTTATACTAATGTTTCTTGTTACCCAAATTATCTCCTAAGACTGTTTATGTAGACTTGAAATATTTCTTCTGTCTGTGGGTGTGGGTGTGAGTACCTTCCCAAAAACATCCAGGAATTTTTGCCCACCTACTTGGTTTCCCTGGAGCATGAAAGAAGGTGATTAATGGGGGAGAAAAAAACTCACAAAAAGCCACCAACAAAAAGCTACCTACATGTTTACATGTATTTTAAAGGAAAAGCCTGTCAGCTGCAATCAAAGCAGCAAGGGCTCTTCAAGGAAGGTAATATCTATATATTGTTCTGTTTTATAACATGTAAAATTTTCTCCCCTCGGGAAAAAACGTCTCACAGAAGATTTTCTTGCAAGATGACTATGATATGACAGGCTCTGTTTTTGTTATGCATAGGCAGTTGCTTCTGTTGTGTTCCCTGCAGCCTAGTGCGTGTGTATTTTCTTAGACTCGTCTGGTAGTGAAGTGGCCTCTAGCTCAGGTCTTCACAGGCAGAACATCCATGCTTTGAGGAGGCTGTATTAGCAAAATAAGGAACCTACTCAGAGGTAAGGGAGAAGCTTCATTGTTGATGCTGTTATTAACTCAGGCTCAGCTTCCTGGTTTGAGAGATGTTCTGAATACATATTGATGGATGGGCTATTAATACATTACATCATGGTGGAACTTGGCATCCCAGACTGGATAAGCCCACTTGCCCTGTTATATACCAGCATTTGTGGTTTGTATTAATAACTCTGTAATCCCAGCTACATGGGAGGCTGAGGCAGGAGAATTGCTTGAACCCGGGAGGTGGAGGTTGCAGTAAGCCAAGATCACGCCATTCCACTCCAGTATGGGCAACAAGAGCAAAACTCTGGCCCAATAATAAAAATAACTAACCCGATTGTGTGACAGGAGATAATGGAAATGATCTGAGTGGCCACCTAATTTCAGTGAAGGAACTAGCCAAGGTAAGTGACTTGCTCAGCGTAAGTCCACAACTAATTTGTGGCCACTCAGGACATTGAACTGGGTCTCGGAGCAAATTATAAGATAGGTAAAACAGAGGGGACACAAATGTGGAATAGTGAGAGGATGAGGAGAGTGCAGTTCAGGCTGGGATCATGTGTGGCATATTCGTAGGAAACCACAGAATCTGAAGTTAGTTAGGTTTGGATTCCATTTACCACTTACAAACTACGTGCATCAGAGGAAGAAATTTAATTTCTTTGACTGTAGGTTCCTTGATTATAGAGATGTTGTAAGGATTAAATGAGATGACATATCGGAAGTGTCTGGCACTGTGTAGGGGACATCACATGTTCCGTGAAGGCAGCTGTTATTGTTCTGGTACCTGAAGTGGGAAGGGGAGCAAGGAAGGAAACGTGAGGATTGTGATAGTAGGGAGGGCTCTGTTGATTTTGAAAGGAGAGTCCTTTCAAAGCAAGCCTTTAGAAACCTCACATCTGATCATGCCACTCACTGTCTGCTTAGAAATCACCCCTGGCCCCTCATCATGTAGCTAGACTTTTAAGTCCTTATGAATGTGCCTTTCCCACTTGCTCTTTGCATTCCATTTGTGCTGTATCTCTGGCAGTTCCTAGAACATGACATGCGTTTTCATTTTCATCTTAAGTAGTATGGCATGCACCAATAGTTCCAGCTACTCAGGAGGCTGAGGCAGGAGGATTGCTTGAGCCCAGGAGTTCAAGGCCAGCCTGGGGTACATAGCAAGACCCCATCTCAAAAAAGAAAAAAAAAAAAAAGCAATTACCCCTTTACCCTATATCCCTCTGTCCTGCATTTGCCATCCTTTAAGACTCAATTCAAACTTTATTTCTACTGTGAAGTCTCTTGGACCAGGCTCTCCTCATGTCTTACTTTCTCTTGCAGTGACTCACTATGCCTATTGTGTTTCCATAGTACCCTGTACACAATATTACAGTGCTTACTACACTGTGTCCTAATGATTTGTTTACATGTCTGACTCATAATTATCATTACATTCCCTGGGGACAAGAGCTAGATCTTAATCATCTTTGTATTCTTATCACTAAGTTGATGCCAGACACACAGTAGGCACTTATTAGATGCTTATATGACCGAATGAATGGGTGAAAAGCAGAAGTAGAGAAGTTATCTTAAGTTGATATAACAGTATGAGCAAAATATGGATGCAAAATTAGTGCTATTGTGATGGCAAGAATGAGACAGTTTGAGAAAATATTGTGTTGAGAAGTAGGTTTGTGTAAAATAGAGATAGGAAGATATGATCACTTCATGAAAGGCTTTGAATATGAAGCAGACCAACTGAGATGTGTTAGGAAGGGTAGCCATTTTAGTTTTTTTGTTGGAAGTGACATGGTTAGATAGCAGAGTTGCAGGAAAATTAGTCTAATGGTACTAGGTTAAGTTATTGTAGCAATCCAGGTGTGAGTTAATGAGGGGTAGGACTAGGGTGATGTCGATCAGAAAGGCAAAAGGAGAGACACTGAAAACAGCAAACCACAAAAACTCTGGCAAACCAGTTCACTTTTAGGTATCTCACATTTTGGTGTGCCAAGGTTCCCAGCTCCCATACTCCCTTCAAAAATAAAGTCCTTCCCATTTTAGTCTTTAGTTATTAGTGTGTGAACACTCTGCCTAAATCCTGAACTTTCTACTCTGGTTTGTCAGAGGAACAGTTCTTTCAGTTTTAATTTTTGTCTTAGATTTTTTGGTTGGTGTTTTTTTTTTTCTTCCCCTAGTCTCATCTGTATAGGGCTGTGAGCCCAGAAGGAAAGTTGGGAAATAATTTCTCAGTATTCTTTGGCATTTACAAGATGTTCCTGTAGTCTCATTATAACATGGTTTCCTGACATTTTGTTATGGGCGTGTTGTTGTTGATAGTGCTTTTTGGAAAACAACACCTATATCTTTTTTTCTTTTTTAAAAAGTGCTTATATCTTTTAAGTTTTATGTTACTTTGAGATATTCCTGTAAGTTCTTTTGTTCATAGATTATGAAAAATGTCAAAAGGAATTCTAATCAGAAATCAGTTTTGCTCTGTGAATTTGTACATTGAAATATAAATGATTCTAGTTGATACATTCTATCTCTTATTTTCATTTAATGTTGAGATAAATACACACATGTAAGGCCATATAAGAAGGGAATAACTAATGAGTGCCTATTCTGCCCAGTCTTGGGCTTCACAGACATCATTTATATTGAATGCTCATAATACCTGGTAAAGTAAATATTAATAATCTAGTAAGGCAGTTAAGGCTTTGGGCAATTAAATTCTCACTGTACATCATTGGGACATGGCAGAGAAGGAAGCCTATGTCTTTTTCTGACTATAGTGCCAGTTGACTCTGCACATTTGCATACAGCAGTTCTCAGATCTTCTTAGTAACAGAATCCTTTATCCCATGAAATCAGACTCCCAATATATAAAACAGATAAGAATAGTGTTCAGTTATATATATTTATTGTATTTGGTACATTACACTTAAGGTGGAAATCTATGTTTCAGTCTTCACTTGGTTTCATCTTAAAACTTATTTCTATATATTTTGTTTGCAAAATTAAAAAAGTTCAAATTTTCAAAGATAGGAAGATTCTAATAGCTTTTTTGCTGCATCAATACTATTTTCTTGTCAGAACATGATAAAGATTACAATGTGGAACTTTAATAGCTTTTTAAATAGTTTGTCTTGTAGTTTCAGGGCAGCATTTGATTATATGGGTGCAGAAAACTTGAGAAATAGGAGGAAATTTTGTTTTAAAGTTGTATTAGGTGAGGCGCATGGATCACCTAAGGTCAGGAGTTCGAGACCACCTGGCCAACATGGCAAAACCCCTTCTGTACTAAAAATATAAAAATTAGCTGGGCGTGGTGGGGCGTGCCTGTAGTCCCAGCTACTCGGGAGGCTGAGGCATGAGGATCGCTTGAACCCAGGAGGCGGAGTGAGCCAAAATTGCACCACTACATTCCAGCCTGGGTGACAGAGTGAGACTCTGTCTAAAAAAATAAAAAAGTTTTATTACTGGCCGGGTGCGGTGGCTCACGCCTGTAATCCTAGCACTTTGGGAGGCTGAGGTAGGCAGATCATTTGAGGCCAGGAGTTCGAGACCTGCCTGGGCAATATGGCGAAACCCCATCTCTACTAAAAATACAAAAAAATTAGCTGGGCTTGGTGGTGCATGCCTGTAATCCCAGCTACTTGGGTGGATGAGGCTCAAGAATTGCTTGAACCCAGGAGGCAGAGTTGCAGTGAGTCAAGATCACACCACTGCACTCCAGCCTAGGCAGATAGAGCAAGACTCAGTCTCAAAAAATAATTTAAAAAAAAAGTAGTATTACTAATCATATTTAGTGACATCCACAGTAATTATCGGTTAAGTACATTTTGGGGGCAGGAAGGGAGTTAGTGAATGCCTCCACATCCAATATTAAATTCATTGTTTGGCAGAAAAACAGTTTTTGAATGTACCCTGTAATATTTTAAGATGTTACTTTGAACAGTCAAAAAAGGCCGTCAGCTTTTTACTCAAAGTTCCAGAATAGTCAAATTTCTTTTGTTTTACATGTTGAGTCTAAATGAACACTTTTCTGCAGTCCTTAGTGTAGTAAGGTTGGAGCTTGTTCAGCAAGATAGGCAAGTTCATGCATATGCGTTTTATTTCAGAGCTAAGTAATTGACATAATTTATCAACCAAAGTGATTTATTTTTAAAACACCTCATTAGAAATACTCAGATCTGCATATTGCCACAAAGCAAGTGAAAATAAGTTGGAAGTTGGAGTTGTAATGTATTGGGTGTACATACCCTGAAAGTGAGAACTTCCAAGGTGCCTTAGTGAAAATGACAGCTTAAATGGCATTGTCTGTTACTATTTGGAAGATGCTGACATCTGATGTTTCTAACTGACCACTAGAACATGTGTCAGTAGTTGCTTTTGTAGGGGCCATGCTGTTCTCCTGCTCTTTCCTATCATTGCTTTAAACAGTACACTGTAATGTCTTATAAATCTTCCATGTATTTTTTCTGCAGAAACAAACACAAACAGGAAGATAGAGACACATCTGTCTCAAAAATTCCATTTGAATCATTATAAAGAGTTTAGTCAAATTCATACATCAGATGAACTTATCAAATACAGAGGGTGCTCTTGCTTGAAATCTTCCCCAGGTGGTATTGTGAGAATAATGCTCTTAATTTTATTAATTTTATTTTTGTAATACCTTGCTTATCCATCATAATTGATACGGATCCCTCCATTGCCTTTGGATAATGTTTACCTCGCACATAGTTCATTCTGTGTTATGGTAATTTACTTTGAATGACAAATTACTTAAATTTTTATTGACAGTCTTTAAGTATAAAAAAGACCTGAAATTTGAAATCTGTATTAGGTATTATGAAGCAAAGTGGGTAAACTTTATTATTGTAGAATTGACTCTTAAACTATGGCCAAGTACAGGCACCAGCCAGGCAGGTGTGTTTAGGCTTTCTCTGGCATTGGAGCATGGTACAGGGCAGTAATGATGTAAGTGCTTTTATGTATATGTATATATAGTCATGCATTACTTAACAATGGAGTACGTTCTGAGAAATGCTCGTTAGGTGATTTTGTCATTGTGTGAATGTCATAGGGTGAACTTAGACAAACTTTGGTGGTATGGGCCTACTACATACCTAGGCCATATGGGATGGCCTATTGGTCCTAGGCTATAAACCTGTATAACATGTGACTGTATTGAATACTGGAGGCCATTGTAACACATTGGTAAGTATAGTAAGTCCTTACTTACTGGCTTCAATATGCTTCTGGTCAGAAAAACATAACCAAACATAAACACTTCTAAAACGAAACTTTGAAATAAGCATGAGTTATATGTATATTTTTAAAAGATTAATAAAAACAAGTAAGACAATTTTTACCCAATTTTTGGTGAATCAGTGAGTAACAGTGGCCATAGTGGTGGTGGGTTAAATCAAGGATTAAAGTTTGTAAAGCAAAAATTGTAAGGGGCACCTCCTGTTACCATATAATGAAAAAACAAACCAAAAAACCAAAACAAAATAACAAATATGGCAGGTCACCACATACTTTTGTACTGTATTGTTCATTGTGATACATTTATATGATTACTGTATATTCAATGAATTTGTAGTTTACAATAATTTGTATTCATTTTCTGACTTATTCTAGTTTAGGGTCATGTGTGGCTGGAGCCTATCCCAGCAGCTCAGGAACCAGCTTTGCTAGGATGCCATTCCACTGCAGGGTGCACTCACACACACACCCACACTCACTCAGACTGGAACCATCTAGACATGCCAGTTAACCTAACGTGCACATCTTTGGGATGTGCACATGGGGAGAATGTGCAAACTCCATCCACAATGACAGTGGCCCTGGCTGGGAACTGATTTTTTTTTTCTTATCAGCATTGTAACTGAACAGTGTTGAATGAAACAATGTTGAACGAAATGACACTACTTAAGGACCTGCTGTATTTGTGTATCTAAACATACCAAAAGATAGGAAAAGGTACAGTAAAAATACGGTACTATAATTTATAGGAACACCATCTTATATGTGGTTCGTCTTTGACTGAAACATTGTTATGCAGTGCATGACTGTATGTATAGCGAGGGAGACAGAGACTGTGTGTATATATATATATATCGAAAGAGATTTAAGTAATTGACTTATCTGATTGTAGGGGCTGGCAAGTCCAAAATCTGTGGGGCAGGCCAGCAGGCTGCAAATTTGGGTAAGAATTGATGTTGCAATCTTGAGTCCAAAAGCTGGAAACTCAACCAGAATTTCTAGGTTGCAGTTTGGAAACAGAATTCCTTCTTCTGGAACTTAAGTCTGCTATTAAGGCCTTTGACACGTTGGATGAGGCCCACCCATATTATGGATTTGTTTTACTCAGAGCCTACTGATTTAAATAGGTTAATCACATCTAAAAATGCTTTAAAAGCAATGGCTAGACTGGTGTTTGATCAAGCAGCTGGATACCATAGCCTAGCCAAGATGACACATGAGATTAATTGTCACGTGTATATTTTTGATTATAAATTTTGAAACATTAATATTTTAAAATTAAGTTTGATTCAGTGTGAATATGTCTTTGGAAGTCTGGAGCTCTGAGAAGAATGAAAAGTAGTTGTTTACTTTGAGAGGCAAATGGTATTGAAAGAGCCAGTGATTTGCAGCTGGGTGATTTGGATTCAAATAAATTCCAGCTGTGCCATTTACAGTTTGTGTGACTTTGGTCAGGTTTCTTGAACTTGAGTCTCAATTTCCATGTTAATAAAATAAGGTATTACTTTATCAAGCTACTTTAATAAGCAAGAGAATGCTTGTAAAACTCCCACTGAAGTGACTGGCATATAGTGGCATTTAATACATGATAACTCATTATTGTTGTAGTGATTATCATTATAAGCTTAGGTTTATATTACAAAGTTTTTTATTTACCTTTATATCTTTTAAACTATATCCTTTTACCAAGTGTACTGTACTTTCTATAGTTTATGGGAAAAATTGAATCAAAATCTAGCATTCTCAACTTTAGAGTTCTTTTTTCTAAGAATGTTGTAATTGAACAACTAAAAGAGGCAATTGACATTATGCCATCAGAGGGTTGGACGAAGGTTAACTGAGGTATCCTGAAAAGCATCTGCCGTGCTGGAGAGGATGTGGGGAAATACGAATGCTTTTACACTGTTGGTGGGAGTGTAAATTAGTTCAACCATTGTGGAAGACAGTGTGGTGATTCCTCAAGGATCTAGAACCAGAAATACCATTTGACTCAGCAATCCCATTACTGGGTATATCCCCAAAGGATTATAAATCATTCTACTATAAAGACACATGCACACATACGTTTATTGCAGCACTGTTCACAATAGCAAGGACTTGGAACCAACCCAAATGCCCATCAGTGATAGACTGGATAAAGGAAATGTGGCACATAAACACCATGGAATACTGTGCAGCCATAAAAAATGATGAGTTCATGTCCTTTGCAGGGACATGGATGAAGCTGGAAACCATCATTCTCAGCAAACTAACACAGGAACAGAAAACCAAACACTGCATGTTCTCACTCATAAGTGAGAGTTGAACAGTGGG
This sequence comes from Pongo abelii, assembly GCF_028885655.2. Lineage (NCBI taxonomy): Eukaryota > Metazoa > Chordata > Mammalia > Primates > Hominidae > Pongo > Pongo abelii. The sequence continues at coordinate 66,779,019 of NC_071985.2, read as the reverse complement.
AACATATGGACACAGGGAGGGGAACATCACATACTGGGGCCTTTCAGGGGGTTGGGGGCTAGGGGAGGGATAGCATTAGAAGTACCTAATGTAGATGACAGGTTGATGGGTTGATGGGTGCAGCAAACCACCATGCACATGTTGTGTACCTATGTAATGAACCTGCACATGCTGCACATGTATCTGAGAGCTTTAATTATAATTAAAAAAAAAACGTAAAGAAAACCATCTGCCACAGCTTGGGACAATAAGTTTGGTTTATTGTGTTTTAGTCATTGGTATATAACTTTTCTGAAGTTATGCGTTACAGTTAAGTACATTCTAAGAGTGCATTATAAGGTTAATTTCTTGTTTTGATACCAGTGTTTGTTAAAATGGAACAATATTTTCTAGAAAAGCTTTAAAGTAGTCGTATTCTTACAGATTTTAAATCTAGGACTTTGTCTAACTATTGATGATTAGTTGAGTAGCTCTGGGATTTTTTTCAGAAATTAAAAAAATCTTTCATCTGTACAATTTTTCAGTTTTGTTTAGAATTCTTTTTTTTGTCATTGCATTTTTAAAGCACTCATTTTAATTTAATAAAATGATGAGTGTGTCTCCTAAAGTTGACCACACAACTGCAAATTGTATTTTTTGCATTTCTTTGTTGGCAGTAGTAGTTTCCTATTGGCTGTTCTGTACTTACATATATATATATATATATATATATATATATATATATATATATATTTTGTTGTTGTTGTTGTTGTTGTTGTTGTTTTTGAGAGACGGAGTCTCGCTCTGTCACCCAGGCTGGAGTGCAGTGGCACGATCTCGGCTCACTGCAACCTCTGCCTCCCAGGTTCAAGTAATTCTCCTGCCTCAGCCTCCTGAGTAGCTGGGACTACAGGCGCACGTCACCACATCCAGCTATTTTTTTTTTTGTAGTTTTAGTAGAGATGGGGTTTTACTGTATGGGCCAGGCTGGTGTCAAACTCCTGACCTCGTTATCCACCTGCCTTGGCCTCCCAAAGTGCTGGGATTTACAGGCGTGAGCCACCGCGCCTGGCCACTTGTCAATATATTTTAAAATTTTTTTATTTTTTGCTTGTCAGTATTGACCTTAATATTTGTAGTATTGGGAGTATCATGATAGCAGAAAGGACTGTGGAAAATCTGTTATTAGAGGGCTTCACATGGGTGCTTCTGTAATAAAATGAACGGTGAAAAGAGACTTAACCATTTATAGTTGTTGGCTTTGGATAAATCTCCCAGAAAATAAGTGGATTGGAGTCCATTAACCCGAGCTTCCCATAGCATAATGGGAGTTGAGCTTAGGGCCTGTTTCCTAGTAAGTAACCTACTGTGGCTTAGGGGCTAGATCAAAAGGATCTGGTAGTACTGAGTTTCTTAGTACTAAATTGAAAATGGATTTCTTTTTTTTAAAAAAGGCCTTTGTTACAACCTTATTGCCTGAGATGATGTAACATGTTAATGGGTTATCCATTTTGTATTGTTTTGTGTGTGTGTGTGTGTGTGTGTAAAGAATATACACAATCTCAATGCTGAAATGAATTTGAAATGTAAGCTAATTATTTTCAAGCACTTAGGATATTACAGTCTAAGGTAAGAAACAGTAAGCTAGTACTCATTTGTTGTGCTAAGCAAATTACTAATTATTTAGGTGAGCATGAAGAAGAAATCCAAACCAGAAAGGTTTAGGGATATTAATGTTCTTCAAATTAGTTAAGAAAGTTAGCAGCAGCCACTGAATGAGGACCTACTATGTGTAAGCACTATACTACTATTTTATGCTCATTTTTCTCACAAGAACTCTATGAAGTAGATATCAAATTATTGCAGGTCTCTAATTGCATATCCAGCACTCAAGGCAAGACGTGTTTCACAATTCATGACTTTTAGGTTTTTAGAAAAGTGACACATGGGCTGGGCGCGGTAGCTCATGCCTGTAATCTCAGCACTTTGTAAGGCTGAGGTGGGTGGATCCATGAGGTCATGAGATTGAGACCATCCTGGCTAACATGGTGAAACCCCATCTCTACTAAAAATACAAAAAATTGGCCGGGCATGGTGGCGGGCGCCTGTAGTCCCAGCTACTTGGGAGGCTGAGTCAGGAGAATCGCTTGAACCCAGGAGGCGAAGGTTGCAGTGAGCCGAGATTGTGCCACTGCACTCCAGCCTGGCAACAGAGTGAGACTCCATCTCAAAAAAAAAAAAAAAAGAAAGAAAGTGACACATGTATATACTTTATATCAGTGGTCACCAACCTTTTTGGCACCAGGGACTGGTTTTGTGGAAGACAGTTTTCCACTATTGAATTCTGCCTGGAGTATATGTTTTAAAATTCAATATGTACCTTCATATTACAGACTCTCTACTGTACCTGCTATATTGTGTATTACAACAACATCTGAACTCAGGGAATGGTTTTAGGTTCATTGTCAGGACTCTGGGTCCTTTTATATGGCATATAAGCATTTTAACTTGTTTCTTGCCATATTTTCAAAACAGCCTTGTGTATGTCTGGGAACAGTAAATAGGGAGTTTCATTATCACTGTTGTGCTAATGCATGTTTAACGTTAGACAGATGAGTAGCTGTTCATCAATATATGTAAAACCTAGAGAACTGATTAGCTATTCATCAATATATGTAAAACCTAATTATTAGAAAAATGTCATGTCCTATGTCTGTGCACTGGGAGATCCAGGAAAGGTAAAAGTTAAGTCATTATCCTCAAGGAGATTGCAGTCTAGTTGGAGGTGTATATTATACTATTTATTCTGTTGTTTCAGTGGGATTTGTTGTGGGAGAGAAAGATATGTTAAACAGAAAGCCTGAAGAGAGGTATGGGTGTCCAGTGTGTCAGGGAATGCCTCCTTCTTGTAGCATCCAACCAGATTGTTTTGGGAGTTAGAAATGTAATGCAGTCAGTCCCCCAACTTACAGAAATACAACCCAGACCATCTGGTACATCACAGTTGTGTGGTAACAGCAGTAAGGAGCATCGGCTGAGTCTGAGGGGAGAGCTGGGTGCTCCTTGCACCTCCCTGGCCCTGGCAGGTCTCTTTGCTGATCTTGTGCTGCTTTCTGAGAAGCCTGTTTTTAGAATGCTTCTCCGGGTAGCCAGCACCAGTGGACCACCATTGAAGTAGGAGTGGGAGTTGAAAGAGATAGGGAGGGCATTCCAGGTAGATAGTGTGGACAAAGCCACCGAGCCTGAAAAGAGAATGGCCCGGTTGAGTAATTTTAAGTAGTTTGAGATGGCACAGTGCCCGGCACACAGTCTCTTCATAAATGATTACTCAAAGATTGAGTGAATGGACAGATGAATGAATGGGCTAGATTGTAGCATGTGTGTGGAATTAGGTAAGAGATTCTTAGACTTGGTCATAAGTGCCTAGTAAATCATTCTTCCATAGCCCCTTTATAAGGTAAATACCTAGTCATAAAGTTCAATCTGTGATTCACTAGTTATATTTGCAAATTATTTAGTCTCTGGGCCTGTTTCCTCACCTATAAACAAGGTAGTTAGGCTTGAGAACTCCTCTATTCCTTCCATCTTTAGAATAGCTATGATTTTAAGTAAAGGGACAGGGACCTACTAGGGCTTCTGTTGGGGGTTCAGAGCTGAACCTCTTCTGCTGTCCTGGCTCTTTAGGCATCTCTCTGGCCTGTTACAGAGGTTGGATGACTGGGATGCCTTGTGGATGCCCAGATGTTCCTGGGATACTTCCAGTTTTGTGGGTGATGGTAATGTCTGTGTGTTCTTCCTTTGTCATCTGGGCTGTGATTTGAAGGATATACCACCATTTGTATTTAATGTCTAGGGTGGTGAGATAAGAGCTCCTATTAGATTTTTTAACTAGAAATGGAATAAATGCTGTATCTAGTTAATAATTAGGAAAACTTTACTCATTTTTTATTTGAGGCTTAAGGAGAAAATAAACTTTAATTTAGGGATTTTTTTTTTTCCTGCTTGAATTCAGTGGGGTCTTCCTCAAAATCTTAAGTGGGAGTTCTCAGTTCCCCTTGTAATGTCAACCTCGGCAAATTTCTTCTGTTGATATGGAAAGAATTGTTGGACAGGTGGTAAGGGTAACTGAGCAGTGGGTAGGGGTGAGTTCAAAGAAGAGAAATCCTACAGACGATGGTTGGTTGGATGATAAATATGAAGGATTGTGTACTGATGTATTCCCTGTGGTGGTCTGCAAGAGTGTGTGGGAGACATTTGTTCTCATTTCCTGTTTCATCACAGCCTGCCACCTGCTGTGTCGCTATACAAAGTAACAGTACTTTTAAAGATTGCTGTTTAGGAAATCATGTTTTATGTGTCAGGAAGCTGGTTTTTTTTTTTTTTTTTTTTGAGTCCCATTAAAGACTGATCCAGGAAGCATCTCTCTATATGAAAGTTGGTGTGTATGTGTGTGTTTGTGTGTGTGTTGACAACTTAGGATATTGGTGATTGATGCAGAAAGGAAGATAATGAGTAACTTGGGATTGTGCCTGTGTGGATGTTTTGTCTACACGTGGGTGGAGGAAAATACTTGACGCTGTGTTCTGTAGCTATTACCCTGTGGAGTTTCTCACTTGAAAATTGAAGCTGTGTCCAGATACAGCTGTAATTCGGAATAATAGCAAGTATAGTACTGTCTTTGTTTTTCTGGGCCCTGGGAAGACAAGTCAACAGCTCTTTGAGGTTCATGTGTGACTCTATATTCCGGCCTCATTATTTACAGGTTTGATATTTGCATGTTTGCCTACTTGCTAAGCTTTGAAACCACAGAAATCAATCTTTATGGTAGTTTTGTGGTCATTTGGGGACATCTACAGAGCAGTGAAAAATGTGAGTCCCTGAAACACACACAGCTCAGCTGAAGTGAAAGGAGGTGATGTTCTGCCTTCTTGTTTCAGCTGCACTGCTGTAAATAAATATCACTTTCTTAGCCTATTTAATGCCGTATTTTCCCCATTTCTGTCCTTTTTATTGGTGATTTCACTGCCTAACATGACCCTCAAGCATAGTGCTGAAGTGCCATCTTAAGTTCCCAAACACAAGAAGGTGTGTGCCTTAAGGAGAAGGTGCATGTGATGGGTAAGCGTTGTTCAGGCAAAACACATGGAAAACAAGGTTATATTCTGTCCAGTTGACGAAAATGTTGAGACCAGAGGTTTGCAGATGTCAACTCCTGGAACAATGATTCTGTATTCTCTAATGCAGTGTTATGTTATAGAAATACAAGTACCATGAGCAGTAAAAATTGTATTTAGAGTAGAAGCTAATTGGTCCTAGTCATGGTTCACATGTCTGGGTGAACATGGGGAATTTTTATGCCTTGTGAAACATATTTTAAAAGTTACCTTTTGAAAGTTAAAGGAACTGTTTGGTTTGGAGCTAAGAACAAATAATAGCACATAGGTAGTTTGACTTTCTGAATTCTTTTAAGTCTGCTATTTGGAGGCACTGTTTGTGATAATGTGACCATAGTGAGCTTCTGCGTATGGATGAAATCTTGTTACAACACATTCCAAAGATGATGAGGCATGGGGACATTTAATTCAAGTGTTCCTTGCAGGGTCTACAGACAGCTCTTTGAATATCTTAAACTCCAAGGGTCCTTGGCTGACTTACGTATCTGTCTGCTTCCTTAGAGGCCAGCTTCATAGAGAGCCCTCGTTCCTCAGATTTTCAACATTGTATTCCGTTTGCAAAGACCCTTCTTTATGGGTGTGGTCACTTCTAGAACGAATGCCTCAATTGAAGCTAGGAAATGGTGGAAGAGACTTTTTCCAAGTTGCTGTTACTGGGAGCTGTGAGAGACTATTGGGGTGTGATTAATGAATGTCTTTTGGGTATTGCAGGTTAAAACAGGGGTCCCCAACCCCTGGGCCACGAACCGGTACCAGTCTGTGGCCTGTTAGGAACTGGGCTGCACAACAGGAGGGGGGCAGCAGGCAAGTGAACGAAGCTTTATTTGTATTTATAGCCGCTCCCCGTTGCTTGCCTTATGGCCTGAGCTCTGCCCCCTGTCAGGTCAGCTGCAGCATTAGATTCTCATAGGAGCATGAACCCTGTTGTGAAATGTGCATGTGAGGGATCTCGGTTGTATGCTCCTTATGAGAATCTAATGCCTGATGATCTGTCGCTGTCTCCCATTGCCCCCAGATGGGACTGTCTAGTTGCAGGAAAACAAGCTCAGGGCTTCCACTGATTCTACATTATGGTTAGTTGCGTAATTATTTCACTATATGTTACAATGTAATAATAATAGAAATAAAGTGCAAAATAAATGTAATGTGCTTGAATCATCCTGAAACTGGTTCCTGGTGCCAAAAAGGTTGGGGACTGCTGGATTAAAGGACAGAGTCAGCTGGTCATCATTGTAACATCATTGCTTGGTGTTTTAGTAGCATTAAGACTGAAGTTTTGCTTTTTAAATTTACTTCTATATGTTGCTAGAGGGGATTTACTTCTGCCTCTGGTGATATTCAGCTAGGTTTTTTAGAATGGTCTTTCTGTGGGACAAGAAAAAAATCTCAGAAAGCTAACAAAATAGGTAGGGATTTCTGGATATAAACCTAGGAGAAGTTAGGAACTACAGAAGTAAGCCTTGAATGCCTTTTCCAATCTGAAAGAAATAGCTATAAAAACAAAGGTTTTGGCAGCCTTATGGGGAGACAGAGTCAGAGTTCAGGGCCTTTCAAAGATAGGTGGTCTGATAACCTCCCAAACCTTTCAACTTGTTCTCTAAAAAGCTTTTATCATCTGTGTAAAGGGAAAACAGAAATACACCATTCTGTGAGTAGAGTTGGAGCCAGCTTTGCATCACCTAGGTAACCCAGCGGGCACTCAAGCCTTGAACTTGTGTTAGGGTCAAGCCAATTTGGTGTTACTCCCAGGTGTCTGGTATAAGCAATTGAACATTCTTTTGGAGCAAGATACTAGGCCTCAAAGTACTCATATATATGTGTATGTCTTTTTTAAAATACAGTGTCCAGCACATAGTCAAAGATGACTAGGCACATTAAAAAACAGGGCTATAAATGAAAGAAAACCTAGCAAAATAATAGACAAGAGAAGCAGATACCCAAATTTCAGGTATAGAAATTACAGCTGTGTTTAGTATGCTTAACAGAAAAAAGGACAAGTTTGAAGATCAGGCCACTGGAAACAACAAAAAAGTGGCATAGATTACATAGATTAGAAAGCAACCTTGTAATTCTGGAACTAAAAAAATCCATTGCTGGGTTTAATTTGCAGGATTTATACATGTTGACCTATAATTTTTCTTACTCCTTTTTCCTTTATCTGATCTGATATCAAAGTTATACTAGCTTCATAAAGTGAAATGGAAAATATTCTTTATTTTTCTGTTCTAAAAAAATGAAATTATGCAATTATTCAAACAGAATACATAGTAACATTAGTCATATGTATCTTTTACAGACTGACAGGTTAGTGCCACCAAGTATTCATAAGTTTCTGTTCATAGAGTATTTTTATACAGAAAAACAGTGAATTTAATAGCACTTTTTATTCTCTTGAGTTTTAGGGACCTACAACTCAGGAAAGGCTGAATATTTGGAATCTAAGAGTGACATGTGCATGTGTAAAACAAGTGCTGTTATCTAAAAAATACATCATAAAAGTTTACCATACAGGGTGTGCTTTACCCTTGGACATGAATAGAAGACAAAAGCAATAAAGCCACTTAGTAGTGGTTTACTAAGTGTTCTGCCACTCTTGACAGGGTCCTGGTCTAAAGCTGGCACTGTCAGCAAGTGAAAGACTGCAGTCTGTAAGGACCTGGGCAAGAGAAGACATTTTCTGTATGAACATAATTGTACAGTAATATTGAGCCTGAGTTGCAGGTTTTATAAAGGAAGTGGAGGCTAAGTACTTATTGAAGGAAGAGCTAGATATAGAACACCTTTTCCCTTTATTCTATTATGGGAGATTTTTGACGTTTTATGAGTTAGAAAAAGTTATCTTTTTCATTCTGATCTGTTAGTTTTATACCTTTAATCCCCAATCTTACTGTGAATTACTGGAGTCTATTTTTAAAATCTTGGAAATTTTTTATTTAGTGCTGCAAAAAAGAAAAATGAAACTTTACCTGAATACTAGGTAACTGAATAGACATAACGGAAACCTCTTCCATTTGTCTACCTTGGGTGTATATATTGGCCTTCATCTCATTTAGTTTTTATTTCCTCCCAAATTCAGACACAACCTCAATCCCACTTAAGACTAAAAGAATTATACTGAAACAAGATTTGCCCACTGCTTATATTTTTCTTGTCTAATGGAAAGTATTTTCCAAGATAGATTATTAAAATTATAGATACATTTGAGCAAGAATGAAAAAGAAAAGGGTTACCTCAGAGTTCTGTCTGATGTGGGCTTTGTTGTTGTTGTTGTTGTTGTTTGTGGGTTTTTTTTTTTTTTTGAGACAGGGTGTTACTCTGTTGCCCAGGCTGGGGTGTAGTAGTGTGATCACAGCCCACTGCAGCCTCGACCTCTCCAGGCTCACGTGATTCTCCCACCTCAACCCCAAGCAGCTGAGACTGCTGGTGTGCGCCACCACACTTGGCTAATTTTTACAAAGACAGGGTTTTGCCATGTTGCCCAGGCTGGTCCCAAAGTCCTGGACTCAAGCAATCCACCCATCTTGGCCTCCCAAAATGTTGGGAATACAGGAATGAGCCACTGAGCCCGGCCTATCTGATGTTTTTAATCTCTTTACAAGCATGGGTTCTAAATGGCTATCAGTCCTGTGGTCTCTAAACTTTGACTAAGCATGCTAGTAGTAAAATATTTCTTGGCATACTCCTGTAATGCCTGTAAATTGATTTATACTTACAAATAATACACATATATGGTATAGTAATATATGTATTACAAGGATAGGAAATAGCTTAGAAGGATGTGGCAAAACTAAATATAGTGTTTTTAATATTTTCTCACACATCTCAAGGGACCTCTTGTTTACTCATTTTGGATGCTGATGATCCAGACTCCCCACTCCTTCTCTCAGAAACAGGGAATTTACACTTTCTAGAGTTAGCCCATTTCAAGTGTTATGTTAGTTTGTATAGTACAGTGATTGGAATGAGTAGCCACAAGCATTTGATGGAGCAAAACTCTCATATTCTGGAAGAGTTTTTAAAACTTAATTTCCTTTCAAACAGATCTTTGAGTTCTGGGTATTTGAAATGTTTGGTTTGTGACTTTCAGCAACTTCCTTTGTGGAGAGGAAGAATAAGAGCTATTACAGTAACAGTTTCTTAATTTCTTGGCACTCTGGGACATATGAAATCAGTAGATTTGACATTATGTTGTCTGGTCAGTTTCTCTAAATGTTTCTGCAGCTGTCATAAGCAATGGCTCATAAAACCTCACTCTGTCATTTTACCACATCTTATAGAAATGGATACAGAGAGAACTTTTTTTTCTTTAGCAATTCCTTTCCAACAGTAAACCTGTAACTATGCCTCCACAGTAAAGAAGGATGGACATGAAGAATCCCATCACCCTTTGGAAGTTTGTGTGCTTTCCAAGCTTTTTTTGTTATTGTTGGGCACACTTTATATTCATGCTTTCAGCTTCCTTTCGTTTTCCTTTATCCCTGAGTAGGGAAGAAGGACATTTTGTCTAATTGAGATTTGTCATTTTTAATTGTTAGCAGTAAGGAATAAAAGAGTGCTGCAGTGGGATTGTTGATGAAAAATGAGAAACTTGAGGGAAAGTACCTCAGTAGTTGTACTTTGCTCCTTCGATGTTTTCCATGACCGTTTGTTCATCCTTCTTTACCATCTTTGTCCATCAGCCCAGGGGAGCAGTGGAACCAAGCTGGGTGAGAAGGCAGGAGGGGCTAGCCTCCATTTTCTCTTCCCTAGTTCTTCCCCCTCACATCAGCATATCCTACCTTTGTAGCCCTTTAGGAAGAGACAGTGTACCCAGACCATATTTCATCAAATCCCCCATCAAGACAAAGTCCGTCTGCCACTTGCTTTCCTTCTTTTCTGCCATTTGTTGCCAGTCCATCATGTGGACATACTCTCTAATGTTGTAGGTTTGACCATTGGTTATTGAAGCTTGGATATACATTTGTATAGAAAATCACTGGCACTCAAAACATTTGTACACATGCAGAAGAAAAATCTCTTAGAGACCCCACTGTGTCTCCTCTTACCATCTAATACCTGTCCTAAATACTTAAACACAGAAAAATAGTGTAACTTTATACCCAGGTACTTAAAGAAGGACCTCTTGATTTTAGGTGTTACCTAGTGACTTTTCACTGCAGTCTCTTGAAGTAGCCAAGATTGCATTTCTCATTTTGGTAACTGATATAATTAAGAGATACTTTGGAGAACAGTGTGGGTTGCTTTTGTCTAATTTAGAGAAAACAGAAGAAAGGACCTAAAAGGAAAACAATCTCAAACCTAACTTGCCCGTGCATTTCTCCTTTTTTTTTTTTTGAAAAGCATGTATACTTGGTGAAAGTCTTAGGGAAGTGATTCCTTTGAAGTACCCAGCAGAATAATTATATAGCATTTTCATTTTACATTGTGATCCTGTTAGTCATTTTGGAGAGGGAAGACTAATGATAGCAGACAATGCTGGCTATTTGCAGGAATGCCTTTCACTGTATCCTCTTCCCTGTTGCTTGTTCTCAGTGCTGTTGCTTCTGATGACTAGCTCTTTTTCCAAACAAATTTTTCATTTTTCCATAGGTTATTGGGGTACAGGTGGTGTTTGGTTACATGATAAGTTCTTTAGTGGTGATTTGTCAGATTTTGGTGCACCCGAGCACTATACACCACACCCTATTTGTAATCTTTTGTCCCTTGCCCCCCTCCCACCCTTCCCATCAAGTCCCCAAAGTCTATTGTATCATTCTTATGCTTTTGCATCCTCATAGCTTAGCTCCCACATATCAGTGAGAACATATGATGTTTGGTTTTCCATTCCTGAGTTACTTCACTTAGAATAAGAGTCTTCAGTCTCATTCAGGTCACTGCAAATGCCGTTAATTCATTCCTTTTTATGCCTGAATAGTATTTTTATGGCCACCATATATATATATATACACCACAGTTTTTTTATTCACTCATTGATTGATGGGCATTTGGGTTGGTTCCATGATTTTGCAATTGTGAATTGTGCTGTTATAAAACTGATGACTAGCTCTTATCAGTTTTCTCTCTCATGTGTTTGGGGCAATAAGTTGTCTCTTAAATTTATTCAACCCTGACATTATATTTTTCTTATCCCTTAAAAGTTGTGTTTTGCTTTTTGTTTGCTTGTGTGTGTGTTTGTGTGTTTGCATTTTAGTGTACTTATAAAAGGTTTTGGTTCAGAAAGGTTACTCCCAACAAGAATTTTATTGTATTTGATATTCTTGACTAGTTATGTATCCTGTTGTTTTCTGCATCTGGAGATAAGGTGTTAACTGGAAAGATATTTATCACATTGGAATGTTAATTGCTTTTTAAAATGTGCTTAAGGCCCAAAGCCCAATTAATAAGATAGGATCCTCATATCCCAAAATCTTGAGCCAAGGGAGGGAACTAAACCTTTAACAGATGAGCTGGTCAGGCGCGGTGGCTCATGCCTGTAATCCCAGCACTTTGGGAGGCCGAGGCGGGTGGATCACGAGGTCAGGAAATCGAGACCATCCTGGCTAACATGGTGAAACCTCGTCTCTACTAAAAATACAAAAAAATTAGCCGGGTGTGGTGGCGGGCACCTGTAGTCCCAGCTACTCAGGAGGCTGAGGTAGGAGAATGGCATGAACCCGGGAGGAGGAGCTTGCAGTGAGCCGAGATCATGCCACTGCACTCCATCCTGGGCGACAGAGTGAGACTCCGTCTCAAAAAAAAAAAAAAAAAAAAATAGATGGAGTAATTTTAACTCATTCTTATGTTGTTGTTTAAAGGCAACACTGTGAGATGAAGGGGATCATGACATGTAATTCATGTAAGAAATTTTAATAATAGAAGCTTTAATAACATATAAAGAATATTGAGTCTGGGCATGGTGGCTCACCTCTGTAATCCCAGCAATTTGGGAGGCCAAGGCAGGTGGATCACCTGAGGTCAGAAGTTCGAGACCAGCCTGACCAACATGGAGATATCTCATCTCTACTAAAAATACAAAAAAAATAGCTGGGCATGGTGGTGCATGCCTGTAATCCAGGCAGGAGAATCGCTTGAACCCGGGAGGCAGAGTTTGTGGTGAGCCTAGATCGCACCTTTGCACTCCAGCCTGGGCAACAAGAGCAAAACTCTGTCTTAAAAAAAAAAAAAGAATATTGAAAATGAGGAGTGAAGAGTGAAAATTTTAATCTCTTTCCTGCTCTCTGGGAGAGAGAGTGCTCTAATTTTAGACAACTAGACACTATTTTTAGATAGAACCATTGCTACAGAAGGGCAGTTTGCCATAATTTGATATAACTGTTGCCTAAGAATGTTCAACTTTCATTTGTTCCAATTCTCTGCTTATCAAGCAACTTTCTGATCTCTAATCTGGTTTTTTGTTTTTGTTTTTTTTTTTTTTGAGATGGAGTCTCACTCTGTCACCCAGGCTGGAGTGCAGTGGTGTGATCTCAGCTCACTGCAACCTCCACCTCCCAGGTTCAAGCGATTCTCCTGCCTCAGCCTCCCAAGTAGCTGGGACTGCAGGCACATGCCACTACACCCAGCTAATTTTTGTATTTTTAGTAGAGACGGGGTTTCACCATGTTGGCTAGGCTGGTCTCGATCTCCTGACCTCAAGTGATCTGCCTGCCTTGGCTTCCCAAAGTGCTGGGAGGCAATTTACCTTCCTCAGCCTCCCAAGTAGCTGGGATTACAGGTGTGAGCCACTGCACGTGCCCAGCCCTCTAATCTGGTCTTCTGTGAGGACTTGTCCTGTGCAGATATCTATTCCCATTGTTTTAACAAAAATAGCTTTCATTGAAATTTTACATATGATTGTTTATGGTATTTAAATTAGTTTGGTTATCACAAGTCAGTTCCCTAGAACCTAATCAGCATTTAATGGACTGATAAAAATTCTGAATTTGAAAAGCGGTAGATCAGGTGATTTTACTTGAAATAACTAACCAGCATTATTAGATTACACAAAATTCTGCCAAAAAGAAACATAAATGTTTTTATTACTGTAGTTGTTTTACAATGTTACTCAAGATCTCATTAAGTAATGATAATGCCATCCATGACAATGTTAAAAAGGTGTTTTTTTTTTTGGATGGATGTGGTGGCTCATGCCTGTAATCCCAGCACTTTGAGGAGCCGAGGTGGGTGGATCACCTGAGGTCAGGAGTTCGAGACTAGGCTGGCAACATGGTGAAATCCCATCTCTACTAAAAATACAAAAAATTAGCTGGGTGTGGTGGTGCACATGTGTAATCCCAGCTACTCTGGAGGCTGAGGCAGGTGAATTGCTTGAACCTGGGAAGTGGAGGTTGCAGTGAACTGAGATTATGCCCTTGCACTTCAGCCTGGGTAACACAGACTCTGTCTCAAAAGAAAAAAAAAATTTTTTTTGCTTTTTAAAAATTGTACTAGCTATTTTTTCCACAGCTGTTTAAGTTATTACAGTTTCTAGGCTGTGTCCTTCATCATTGATTATCTACATCCAGATAGCTGATCACCGATGAAATATACATGTGCAAAACTTGGAGATGTGGACACTAGTTTTAGCTGCAGCTTCTGAAGTGGCAGGATGGGGTGGGGCAGGGTGAGGTAGTGGGTATACCTGGAGTCTTCAGCGGATCAGCCCCACTTTTGTCACCTCCCTTTCTCTGGAGGCTAAGGATTTCCTCAGCTGCAGCCTTGGGGCTTAGGATGATTGATAATAACCCCAGCTCCACTTATTGGTCACTGAGTCGAGTCAGACCTGCTGGGGATCAGAGGTTTTGTTTCTTCCTGTTTACTTTTTCCATACTCAGTAGCTAGTTAAATCTCAACTATTATAGTTTGATGCCAGTGTTTTAAATCCTGTGTTAAACAAGAAACTTACCTTGTTAGACTGTGTGGTAAGGTTTTAGTTTTTAGTTAGTTTGTTTTTTTTTTTAACACAGTCCTTAGCTTTGCTGATATGGACCTAACAGCTGGCCTTAGGACAACTGTTTGGCAGTACTAATGTTCTCAGATATTTTTTAAATGTATTTTATTTATTTATTTTTTTGAGACGGAGTTTTGCCCTTATTGCCCGGGGTGGAGTGCGCTGGTGCAATCTCAGCTCACTGCAACCTCCATCTTCTGGTTTCAAACAGTTCTTCTGCCTCAGCCTCCCAAGTAGCTGGGACTACAGGCGCCCGCCACCACGCCCGGCTAATTTTTATATTCTTAGTAGAGATGGGGTTTCACTATCTTGGCCAGGCTGGTCTTGAACCCCTGACCATGTGATCCGCCCGCATCGGCCTCCCAAAAGTGCCGGGATTATAGGCGTGAGCCACCGCGCCTGGCCTGTTCTCAGGTTTTAATACTTTTAAATGTAAACTGCCTTTGAAAGGCTATAACACAGTTCAGTTGGCTTCTAAAACAAGTGTTTTAAATGAAATTTAGTAATACTGTTTAGAAAATGAATAACTTTATGGCCAGGCATGGTGGCTCACACCTATAATCCCAGCACTTTGGGAGGCTGAGGCAGATGGATCACTTGAGGTCAGGAATTTGAGACCAGCTTGGCCAATGTGGTGAAACCCCATCTCTACTGAAAATGCAAAAATTAGCTGGGCGTGGTGGCACACACCTGTGGTCCCAGCTACAGTGAGATGAGATTGTGCTACTACACTCCAGCCTGGGCAACAGAGCGAGACTCCGCCTCAAAAATAAATAAATAAATAAATAAATCTTTAGAGCGTTTTTAAGTTCACAAAAAAATTAAGTCAAAAGTACAGAAATCCCACATGTTTACTTCCTGGATCACCACACACAGCCTCTGCAATTGTCAACATTTCCTATCAGAATGGCATAGTTGTTATAATCAATAAAACATTAACATATCATAATCCCCTAAAGTCTATAGTTCAGGCTCACTCTTGGTGTTGCGCATTCTAAGGATTTGGACAAATGTTTCATGACATGTGCCATTACAGTATCATTCAAAATAGTTTCACTGCCCTAACAATCCCCTGCTTTGTCTTTCATCCTTCTCTCCTTCCCCACTTCCAGGCAATCACAGACCCTTTTACTATCTCCTTTCCCAGAATGTCATATAGTTGGAGTCATATATTATGTAGCCTTTTCAGATTGGCTTCTTTCATTTACTTATATGCATTTAAGTTCCCTCTGTATCTTTTTGTGGCTTGATAGCTCCTTCTTTTTATCACTGGATAATATTCCATTGTATGCATGTACCACAATTTATCCATTCAATTACTGAAGGACATATTGGTGGCTTCCAAGTTTTGTCAATTGTGAATAAAATTTCTATAAACATCTGTGTACATATTTTTGTGTGGACATACATTTTCAACTCAGTTGAGCAAATTCAAGGAGTGGATTACCATACATTTATCATACCATTCAGCAATTGTATGCTAAGAGTATGTTTAGTTTTGTAAGAAACTGCCAAACTGTCTTCCAAAGTAGCTGTACCATTTTGCATTCCCACCAGCAATGAATGAGAGTAGTAATGCTTTTGAATCCTAAAGAGATTGCAATGTTAAATGTATTTTTGATGATTTCCTTGTGGAGATATCATTATGGCAAAGGACCATGAAGCCTGAAGGGTCACGGTAAAGGAGGTGACTGGTGATAGGTGTGTGTGTGCGCAGGAGTTGAAGGGCAAGGGCTTCCCAATGTTTTCCCATCTCCAAATTACCACAGCCCACCCAGAAACTGTGTCTTACATTTTAGAATCGTTGCTGGAAATGGTGTTACATTGTTAATGTGATTATGCACTGATGTGCTTTCATTATATTAGTATTGATGATGAAAGTATCTCTGTCATTTTAGGCATGTAACTAGGCCTGTAAAGATGTCTTAATTGGGGGTTTATTAGGATTAGTGTCAACTGTATGGCAACCATATCCCAGTGCTGGGAGTCAAAGTTAGAACTGTGACTTTGGACATTGCTCTTTAAGGTCAGGGTAGTGTCCTGTGAGGTTCCGCCAGCCTCAACCTTGATGTGGCTAATATCATCATTTGTAATGTTGTGATATGGTGGAGCAAGAGTTCTCTGGCCTCAGCTCTTAGCCAGGTGGCGTGACCGTTTGCTGTGCCGAATTAGCTGCCGCCGCGCCTTGGAGCCCCGAGCAGCTTGGCCAGGCTGGCCCCAAGCGGAACCAAAGAATGCTGAGGCTCTAACCATGGAATATTCGGAATGTCCCATTCTATGAAGGAGGTTTGCCGGCCGCAACAGGAATATTCATGAACATGGAGGGGTTGGTCATGTTCCAGGATCTGTCTATAGACTTATCTCAGGAGGAATGGGAATGCCTGGACGCTGCTCAGAAGGACTTATACAGAGATGTAATGACGGAGAACTACAGCAGCCTGGTCTCACTAGGTCTCTCTGTCCCAAAGCCTGATGTGATTTCCTTACTGGAGCAAGGGAAAGAGCCCTGGATGGTTTCAAGGGACGTGCTGGGAGGATGGTGCCCAGGTTTGGAGACCAAGTATGACACAAATACATTATTTCCAGAAGAAAAAATTTTGAAATACATTAGCTGGAATACTTCACAAAGAGAAGCTGCCCACTGATGCTACTTGGATACCCCCACTGGTATTGTTCACATAGGATAACCAAGATATATTTTTTCCTTTTAGATACCACTTTTTAAGATAATAACTTTGCTCCTTATTGTTCTGTGATCACTGATTCTTTAATATTGCTATAAATTTGGGAATTTAAATGTATCTGGTGTTACAAATATAAATTTTTATAAATATATTAAAAAAAGAGTTCTCTGGCCTCAGAAAACATAGCTCATGTGAAGTTAATGAAATGCTCATGCTTCTGCTGTCTGTGATACTGAATCTTTCAACATTTTTGGCCTTAACTGTGACTTGTTCTGGTGGGAGAACTTGGAAGAAGTGAAAAAAAATCAATAACTTTTTGAATTGGTGCAAGACAGGTAAAGAAGAGAAGTGTTGGGCTTTCTTTTACATTATTCTGTTACCATCAAAGGTAGATTCCCTACTATTGCCATATACAAATGTTCTTTCATTCCACAGGATTAGAGTTGATGATGATCTATCTGCCTTTAAAGGTAGATCTCAACTTTAAACTTTAAAGTTGAGTTTTCTTTTGTAAAATAAGAGTAAAATGGCAAGCAGATGGAAGCATCTCAAGCCAAGGCATCCTTCCATCTGGGTGAATTGTAGCTAATGTCCAGAAACAGTAAGAATCACACCTGGACGAGTTGCCAGCCAGCTGCCCATATGCTACCTGATGTACGCTGGTATGTCCTGAGACTGAAACTTTGGTATAGGTACTGCTCAGTTAAATGTAGGTCATTCTCACACAGAATCCCATTTGGGCTACCATCTTGTTTCTTTTGAATCATAACATGAAACTTACTATATAAGTATGTGTAAAATATTAGGCTATTTATCATTTTTCCTTTTAGAAGTTTTTTAAAAAGGTTTTTGCCAACTTGAAGGTGTAAAAATTTTAATATAGGTGAAATAATCAGATGTATATTTAAAATATTCATTTACATATTTTAAATCACATATATACAGAATTGGGATTGTTTTCCACATTCTTAACATTTTACGGGACAATTTTATTCCAGTTTTTTTACATACATCTTTGATATCAGTAGTTATTGAAGTCACTTTTTAATCATCAACATAATTTCCCAGATCATATTATATTCATTTTCATGAATACATTGTGATAACAGTACTTTTTAAAATTTGTGTAAGATTGCTGTCACTAGAAGTTTTATCTCAAGCCATGCATACTGATCTACATAACATTAGGATAGTTTTTCACCCTATTTCTCTTATTGGTTTATATGTGGGATCTTTACAATGTAACTACTCACTCTCCTGCCTCAAAGTATTCTTTAAAAAGCATATTATTGGCCAAGCGCCGTGGCTCACGCCTGTAATCCCAGCACTATGGGAGGCCGAGGCGGGCGGATCACCAGGTCAGGAGATCGAGACCAGGTGAAACCCTGTCTCTACTAAAAAATACAAAAAATAAGCCGGGCGCAGTGGCGAGCCCCCTGTAGTCCCAGCTACTCAGGAAGCTGAGGCAGGAGAATGGCGTGAACCCGGGAGGCGGAGCTTGCAGTGAGCCAAGATTGCGCCACCACACTGCAGCCTGGGCGTCAGAGCAAGACTCCGCCTCAAGGAAAAAAAAAAAAAAAGCATATTATTTACAACATTCAGCACTTTTAATTTTAAAGCCATACCTACTAAGAATGACTACTTAAACTTGTGTTAATTTATTTTTCTCTTAAGAAAAGCAAAAGAAAATGAAACAAAACAAAATTTGGGATTACATATCCAAACAAAATTTGGGATTACATATCCCAAATAAGTTTCTGAGACTTCTATTATCTGAAGTCATATTAAGCTAATTTGATTTCCCCACAGTAATTGGTGGTCTAAAATGAAGTACTTGGGAAGCTCTGTAAGAACTAGAAGATAAGACAGTTCTCCCTTTTCTGAAAGGACAACTTAGAGGAGAAATTCTTTGATTATATTAGGCATATATGGTATTTAGAACTAGACTCTGTCCCTATCTGTACATGTATTCATTTAAATTCTCTGTGGGTTCCTTACAACGCATCCTTTTTTTATAGTGTCATTAAGAGTGACAATGCTAGGCATTTTACTCAATGTGAATATTCTTAAAATTCATTTATGAAAATGTCAGGAGAAGCCCTGAAAGAAAATGTAGTTGAGGGTGTATATTTTATTGGTCCATTGTGTCAAAACCATCCATTCATATTTTATTACTTATTCAGAAGAAGAAATGTAAATTTGGCCAGGCATGGTGGTTCACGCCTGTAATCCCAGCACTTTGGGAGGCCGAGGCGGGCAGATCACGAGGTCAGAAGTTCGAGACCAGCCTGGCCAACATGGTGAAACTCCATCTCTACTAAAACTACAAAAATTAGCTGGGTGTGGTGGCATGTGCCTGTAATCCCAGCTACTCGGGAGGCTGAGGCACGGGAATTGCTTGAACCTAGGAGGTGGGAGACTGCAGTGAGCTGAGATCACGCCAGTGCCCTCCAGCCTGGGCAACAGAGTGAGACTCTGTCTCAAAAAAAAAAAAAAAAAAGTTTATGGAATCATCCATTTGGGCTCAGTTTTTGCTGTTTGTACCTTTCCTAAGGCTTAGCACACCCTGCTCTGTGTTGCTCCCTGACTGGTGGTTTCACTGAATTGTCCCCATTTTTTTTGTTTGTTTGTTAGTTTGTTTTGTTTTTTGAGTCAGGATCTTGCTGTATCACCCAGGCTGGAGTGCAGTAGTGTGAACATAACTTACTGCAGCCTCGACCTCCCAGGCTCAAGGGATCCTCTACCTTAGCCAACTGAGGAGCTCGGACCACAGGTGCAAGCCACCATGCTTGGCTAATTTTTGTGTTTTTTTTCTGTAGAGATGGGGTTTTACCATTGTTGCCCAGGCTTGTCTTGAACACTTGGGGTCAGGCGATCTGCCCGCCTTGGCCTCCCAAAATGCTAGGATTGCAGGCATACGCCAGCGTGCCTGGCTGTATACTTTTTTAGGGGCGGGGGGAATGCACTTGTCCTTATAGGCTCCGTTACTGTAGGCATTTAGTACTGCTTGAAAATTAAATTAGAAAGTAAGTGCCACTTAAAAAGTTTGTAAATATGCTTTATAAATTCTAAAGGTGTGGAAAATTGGTGATAATTGGTTTAGCCTCATACCATTCTTTTGCTCTTGTTTTCTACCACTTAGCTCTTTTTCTCCTTCTCATATGCCTTTTATTTTTCACACTAATATTTTTCTTTTTCACTTATCACTGGACATTTAAGAACTTGGAGTGCTTGATCCTTAGCATACATTTGTGTCCACTTAGGTCTTTTAGGGGATCCCTTGAAGGGCACTAAGTATAAGCAGACAATAAAAACAGGAATGCCTATATCCATTAATAAATAAATAAATAAATATATGTATGTATATACAGGCCTCATTTATGCTAAATTACACAATTATACTATATAGTAGACTTGAAATTATATTTTTATGGAAAGAAGGAAAGTAAGGAGACAAATCTAGTGAAGGCTGCCTTAACAGTGCAGAATCACTGTGCAGCAATGTGCTATATGGCCGCATTGCGATTATAATCCGCCTACATGCATAAGTCAATGGGGTCTTTGCTCCAAACTTGTGGAAGAATGAATGAGCCAAGTAGTGGTGGGAGTTCAGTTTAGTTCCACTGTTTTGTAAATTGGGCTAATTTTCAAAGGTATTCAGACATTTACCTTTTCAAGTGATAGAAGCAAGAGCAGAGAATTCATCCTTTCTTTCTGCTAAAGAATTTATTCTAAAACATTACATGTCCCTTGTCCCTTGTGGCTAGATGTGGAGATGTTGGATTGTTTGTTTGGAGCATGCAGATTGCACTGTTTCGTCTTTTGTAGAATCAAGAGTTATCTTTTTTCATCCAAAGATGGAAACAACTATTTGAGAACCCTATCATTAGAAAATTTTAAGCCTTTAAAATAGAACCTTACCTTCTGTTATTCATTGCAAATTATTTTAACACAAACTTACCTGCAGCTGGGCATATAGGACTCAACTGAGTACAGAATATTGGCAAAAGCATGTAGAGGGTCAGAAAATTACTTAAGTCTGAACTTGATTGGAAATCAGCTGGTATTTCATGTCTCTGATGTCCTTCATCTTTGCAAAATCAGTTCCTGTGGCATTTTAGCATTTCTCTAGAACATTACTATGAGAAAGGAAAGTATTAAAAAGATCTAGTAATAGAGATATTTTCAGAAATCTAACAGATAAGATGGTAGAGTCAAGCTCTTTGGAGCTAGATGTATACATTAAAGTTCATCTTGTATAAACTCTTTATTTTACACTTAAGAAAATTGAGGTATGGCTGCTTCTTACTCCCTAGTACAGTACTTCTCTCACTGTGTATCTTAATTATTTGTATCTTATCTCATCTGTCGTATGGAATTCCTTTAGGGCAGGGACTCACCCTTATTTTATCTATGTATCTTCAGTACTCAGCCTATTGCCTGGCACAGAGTAAATTTCAGGGTATGTTTGTAAATTGAATGAATCATTGACTGAATTAACCAAACAACAAGTCAGACTCACCTGGGTTCACTCTCTTCTATTGGGTTGCTGCTTATTTTACAAATCAGACAGTTCTCTCCCTATAAAAGGCAACAACAAAAACATACCTCAAAATAAAGAGATAGCTGGGGATGAGTCCTGGCCCTCAAAATCTTACATTCTTATGTGTGTATGTGTGTGACATGTGAATAAAACATTCAGAAAATAAAGGAGATAATTCCAGGTACTGATAATACCATGAAAAAAATGTCATGAGCATCAGACAGTAATTATCTAAATGTCTTCTTTTTAGTAGAAATCTAACCCCATGCACTGGGCCTCAGTCCACCTATCTCACAGAGAGGAAATCCTTGCTACTACCATGAAAGCTTATCACATGCTCATGGCTGAAGGAGTTCTTCTGGAAAGCCAGAGCTGCTAAAAGGAACTTAGGGGATCCGTTCCTAAGTTCCTCTAAGATCCCATAGAGGGCTAGAGGCTTCTTTCCCTCTTGGGGGATGCCATGTTGATTAATGAAATTTTTGCTACTTGGCTTTAGGAAGAGGGCATTTATTTTCTTTTTTTCTTTTCTTTTCTTTTTTTTTTTTTTGAGACGGAGTTTTGCTCTTGTTGCCCCGGCTGGAGTGCAATGGCGCGATGTCGGCTCACCACAACCTCCACCTCCCAGGTTCAAGCGATTCTCCTGCCTCAGCCTCCCAAGTAGCTGGGATTACAGGCATGCCTCACCATGCCCAGCTAATTTTGTATTTTTAGTAGAGATGGGGTTTCTCTGTGTTGGTCAGGCTGGTCTGGAACTCCTGACCTCAGGTGATCCACCTCCCAAAGTGCTGGGATTACAGGCATGAGCCACCACACCCGACCAGAAAGGTCTATTTTCTTTGATCTTATTAAAGGCTGCCATATACAAAGGTTTTCTTTTAATGTTGATCTGTTTTTAAAATATGGAAGAAAGCCTTGAAAGGCATCATCATAAGCTCTACGTCAATATCCAGAAAATATCGTCTTGTTTTAGAATTCTAGCCTGTTTTGTTTGGTAGATGAGTCAGTCTACTGTAAATAAATATTTATTGAGCACTTGTTTTGTGCCAAGCACAGTGCCCTAGGGATTGTAGTGTTTTTCAAATTGTGGGTCACAGGTCCCTAATGTCATAAAATCAATTTAGTGAGCTATAACCAGCATATTCAATCAAATGGAATGAAAAATAGAATATCAGATTGCATCATGGATAGTATTGTATTATTTTATCAAACGAGTTTCAATTGTATATGTATGTGTGTGTTCAAGGTTGCAATGTAAAGTATCTTTTTTACTTGTGTCATGGTTAGAAAAGCTTGAAAAGCACTATTACAGAGCATACCCAAAAGTATATATTCCTTGCTTTAAAATAAGTTAAACTCTTGTTGGAGCAAAGAAACACAAAAGAATAAATACTCAAGTAGTGAATTATAATAAGTGCTATGTGTTCGGAAAAGTAAGATGATCATACAAGTTGAAAGTGGCATGGATGTATATGGTGGAACTTGAACTAAATCTGGAAAGATGGATAGGGCTTGGAAGGAGTGAAGACTAGAGAATGGCTTAGAGGTGAGACGTGGCATATGGATAATAAAGATGGCAAGACTGGAACAGAGGTTTCAGTTTACATTAGAGAACTGTAGGATATAGTTTGGAGATAGAAAATGAAGCACAGTTGTTCAGACTTCTGGATGCCTTGTGATAACATGCCTGAGGAGTGTGCATTAGATCAGGTAAGCTGCACAGATTCTTAAGCTGGGGAGTGATAATGATATAGGGTGGGTTTATAGAATACTTTCCATCTTCTTCCTAACTCCTCTTTAGTCATGGGGAGCTCCTAAGGGAATTTCTTCTAGGTAGGTGTTGGATACCAAGTCTCTGGCATCAGATCAAAGAGAGCCAGAAAGGACTTTGGCTGTTCTCCAGAATGTAAATACAAAGGTAGAACAAGTCCCATTGTGGGTGCATGTGAAATACTCCCATGGAGGAGAACTGCAGTGCTGTCTGTTTGAAATATGGCAAAGAATGGATTGAAGAACATTTCTTCTGATATCACTGTTTAATGTTTGCTCTCAATGTAAAGGGAAAAGCAGATTAAAGGGCCCATGTTTTTGAAGTACTGGGAACCTGACTGACCTACCTGAAATATGCTATGTAAATAATTTGTCATGTGATCTCCTTACCCTCAAGACACCTTCACTGAATATGCTATATACATAATTTATAAAACAGTTTCAAGTGTGATTGCAAAAAGTTTCTCCTCATTGGAAAGGGACATTTGATATTTATCTGCCAAACTCTTTACTACTTTCCAATTAAAGATAAATTTAAAGAAGTTTCTGAAATGATAATGTGCTTTACGGGGAAGGTGATTTAACTAGAAAGAAGCTTTTAAAAAAATGACTATTTAATCTATAACACTAAATACACCAATAATTTAGATTGACTTCTGATTGAAAGTTATGATTCTGTTGTGGCAGATTATCAAGTGTTCTAAATTGAGGCTATTCTAGGACATAGTTTTTAATCTAAGTCATATTAAATAAAGTTTATGGGGGCCCATTGTTTTAGACTAGCCTCTTGGACTAGGCCCCAGCAGACCAGACTAAACTAGAATGGAGTTGCCCATGCTAGGTACCACATAATTAAACTGAATTCTGAAACAGGCCTAGTTTGTTTAAGTAACAAACCAGAAGATTCACAACAACCAGTCAAAAGGGGCCTAGTTTACCTGGGCATGATAAGAAGTCTCCTCTGTTTTAACCCTAAAAGGAAAGTAACTTTTGAAACAGTCAATCTGCTTTTTGTTCTGTTCCTGCTTTTCTCAGACCTTTTTTGTCTATAAAACCAATTCCTCTGCTCAGCTCATTGGAACACTTATTCTATTTTATAGAGTAAGATGTTGCTCAATTCTGGAATCACAAATAAAAGCCAATTAATACCTTTAAATTTGTTGTAATTTTGTTTCTTAACAGTCATTAGAAAAAATAAGCAGATGCATCTAGGAGTGCAAGATTATCTACATGTAGTCGAGGGGGATTACATACATTTTAGCTATTTTGTAGAAGGTATAATTTAATCAGGAACACAAGTTCAAGCACAGCCCATGAGAGATGAAGGGATATGAAGAACACTAACTTTGGTTTCTAAAGGAGAGCGTGTAGAGTGTACATTCTTACTCGTCTGCAAAGAGGGTGGATCGTTTATACTTATGAAGGCATCTGCTCACAATCAGTCGCTTGTAGAGAGAGTGCCAGCTGGCAGGGTACTTGGGTGATGTAAATTGTCCATCCGCTCAGAAGAGCAGAAGTACAAGGAGGCCTTGTGCGAAGGACTGAATTCCTACCCAGAGGACAAGGGAGGGAGGTTCTTGTAGATATTTAAATGAGATCTACTTCCATTTTCCACTTTATTTGCAGTTTTCAACATGTCATTTTTCCTGCTGTCCCAGCTACGATTACTGTTTGTCTTGAGTAATCAGTTTCCCCCCTTCACTGCAACTGCTGCTTATTAAGCCTCTGCCTGGTGGGGGGAGGGTGGGTATGGGAGGGGGCACTGCTGGAAAAATGGTGTCACTTTTTCCAAGAGTGTTGTTTTCCTTGTCTTTCTGCTTCACTGGTTCATTTTTGTGAGCTGTATAAGAGCTAAAGGATATTATTACAGATTTGATTTTTTGAAATGCATCAAATCTCCATCCCCTCACCTACCTGCTAATCTTTTTGCTTGTTAAGAAAGAAAGTGCTTCTTTCTGTGAAATCATAAGCAATTCTAGGAGTATCAAATGTAATTGAATTAAATATTATAAAATTTCTGAATGGACTTCCTTCTGCTTTTTTTTCATGAGAGTGGAGAAAAAATTCAAACTTCCTTGGACCAAATTTTAAAACAGTATACCCTGCAGAAGAGGTTTTAGTAGAAATCTTTGTTTTTATATTCTTTGATTTCTTAGGTCTGGATTGGAGTGGGTCACCGAACTTTTTCTGTAAAAGGCCACTAAGTTAATATTTTAGGCTTTGCTGGCCATGCAGGGTCTCCACAATTGCCCAACCCTGCCATTGTAGCCAGAAAAGCAGCAATAAACAGTGTAAAGCATTGTTTACAAAAATAGGTGGTGGGCTAGATTTGATCTACCAGCTGTGGTTTGCCAGTCTCTGTCTTGGATTCTAAGCTACTTAAAGTGTGTCCTACCTCCCTCCCTCCCCTCTTCCTCTTCCTCTTCCTCCTTCCCCTCGCTCTCTAATTACTATATGAACATCTGGCACTTTGTACTTAAGCCCCCCTTTTAATATATATTTTTTAAATACCTACAATTTCTTCTCTGAAAAATAAATATTTCTATGCTAGTCTGTAGCCAACAGAATGTAACGCCCTCCCTGAAATGCCAACATTACCCGACACAGACGGGGATTAAACAAGTCTAGGCTTCTAGACAAATAAGAAAAAGTGTTTTCTTATCTTTTTGAGTGTACCAAAGCAGAAATTAACTCTTTGCTTTCAAATGTGTCCCTTATCATTGAGAATTGCTGGTGGTCCTGTATCATTTTATTATAGGAAGGAAGGATGGACACCAGAGAGGGTGGGGAATTTGGTTTACAGGGAATCTTGACCAGTGCCTGCCTATAAAGGATACCACTGTGAAATCCCCAGCAGTAAGCAGGTTTTCTAAAAATCAAGTGTGTATTTCTACTTGCCTAGGTTTTAGGGCCTTATGAATGCAAGTTGAATGATAGAGGAAATTGGCTTGGAGGAAAATGTTGGGGAGTTTGGGTTTAGCTGGTGCAGTCACCCCTAGACTTGGATGTGGAGTGAGTACCCCTGTTGACTTTAACATCTGTGTGTGTCTTAAAGAAGACTGCTACTTTTCTGGTTTATTGTGTATGCCTACAGTTGACACGTGGAATAAATTGCACCTTAAAATGTCTGACATGAAAATCAGAAGAGCTTAAGTTCATTCCACAGAAGCCTTTTGTTAGAATCTTCAAAGGATGAGAACCAGGATGAAGAAGAGTTTACAGTAGGGAAGTATTTCTCAACTGTAATTGCACATAAAAATTGCCTATGGTGCTTTAAAAAAATACAGAGTCTGGGGACACATGTTCTCGGGATCTCCTAAGGGCTGTCACAGACCATAAAGTTTAAGAAGAAAAAACAAAAAAATACAGAGTTTGGGACCTCACCCAAAACCTACCAAAATGGAACTTGTGGAGATGAGGCTCAACAATTTGCATTTTCAAAAGCTGTGTGGGTGATTCTAATAGCAAGTCTGGGACCTTATTGTGGGCCAGATTATGGGAACTACTGTAACAGGAAGACATAGACCTGGGCTGGCTCTAATGGAAAGGGGCCTTCTAGAGCGCCTGGGGGTTTTGAACTCTTTGGGTACAAATAACTCTTTTTAGTGTGGATACTTACAGTGATCCTGAAAATGTATATTATGCCTTTTCTCTTTAGGAAATCTTTGGGAAGGCTTTTTTAGAGAACGTCTTTGTGGATGAAAGGGGCTCTCTCCACATCTCTTAGACCCACTCCAATCCACTCTGTACCACCAGAGAAAGTCCTCATTGTTCAGTAGAAATCCAGCTACCACACTGGATCATTCCCATCAGCACAACACATGATGTCTTCCCATCTTAAAAAGCAATTTGTTCTTGAACACCCCTTTCCCCCTCCAGCTACCACCTCATTTCTTCATAGAAAAATTACTTAGGGGGCTGGGTGCAGTGTTTCACGCCTATAATCCTAGCACCTTGGGAGGCCCAGGTGGGAGGATTGCTTGAAGCCAGGAGTTCAGTGTTGCAATGAGCTATGATAGTACCATTGCACTCCAGCCTGGGTGATTTAGGGCTCTCCCCTGTCTCTAACAGAAAATAAGAAAAATTACTTGGAAAATTGTTTTTATTACCCATCTCCAATGCCCCCTTCCCTTGTGCCCAGCATTCTCTCTGGCTTTCATTCCTGTAAGTTCTAACAAAGCACTTCAAGGTCAGACCTCCAGGTTGCCAAATGCAGTAGCCAATGCTCAGTCTTCATCTTTCTTAGCATTTCAGGAGTATATGACAAAGTTCAGTTGATCACTCTCTTCTTTTTAAAAGAAGCTTTTTAAAATTTGGCTTCTGGAATTCTACTCTTTTGGTATTCTTTCTACTTCAGTGGCTTTTCTCTCCAGTCTCCTTTTCTGGGTCCTCCCCATTTCCTCCATTGCTAAAAGTTGGTATGTCCCGAGACCCAGTCTGTATACCTCTTATCTGTCTATATCCATTCCCTAGTTGTTTTCCTCTAATCCCATGGCTTTGAATACTAACTGTATGCTGACGACTTCCAGATTTCTCTCTCCTGCTGCAGCCTCTTCCTGAACTCCAGACTTTTATATCCTAGCTGCTGAATTGATATTTTCACTTAGAGGTTTCATGGGCATCTTCAACTTAGTATATCTGAAACTGAACTCCCAGTTTCTTACTCTCCATCCCCCTACGGCTGCTTCATCATTCCAGTAGTATAAGCCAAAGCTTGCACCCCACATCCAGTCCATCAGTAAAACTGGTTTGTTCCACCCTCAAAATATGTCCAAAATAGCATTATTTGTTAGCTGGATTGTTGCAAAACTCATCTAACTCATCTTCTTGTTTCTCTGTCATCCCTTCTGTAGTCTTTGTTCAGTACAGCAACCAGTCACCCTTTTGAAATACTAGTTAGAGCCTGTTACTCCTTTGTATAAAATTCTCCAGTGGGTTCTCATCTCATTCAGAGTAGAAACCAAGTCTTACAGTGACCTACAAAGCCCTCCATGTTGGCATTCCCTCCCCCTCTCAGCTTCTCTCACCTCATCTCGTAATACCTTTCCACCTTACTCACTGCTGCTTCAGCTGCACTGGCCTCCTCACCACTCCCTGGAACTTGCCAGCATGTGGCTGCCTCAGGGTATTGCACTTGCCTTTCCTGGAATGCTCTTCCCATTCCTGGAATGCTCTTCCCCCAGATGTTGCACTGTTTTACTTCTTCAGGACTCTGCTCAGATATCACCTTATCCATGTCATGAGACCATCTCTGATAATGCTGAATTAAATAGGCTCCCCACAAACTTTCTATTCCCACTTCATTTTTCACCGTCATCTGACACACAGAATTTTCATTTTTATTTTAAAATCTATCCCTTACCCAAGCATGCTCCCTACTTTTACTGTAAGTTCTACAAGGTTGAGACCTTGTCTTATTCTCTGCTGATCCCCAGTGCCTAGAACAGAGACTGGCACATAGTAGGTTTTCAGTAAATGTTTGTTGAATGAATGGAAGAATTTGGACTTGAGCAATTATCAAGACCAGTCATAGCCGTTAACCTTGACCTAATGGGTGGCTGTGGTAAGAAATTAATAAGCAATTGTGAAAACTGAGAAAGCTGTTTTAGTATGTAAGATATCTTATGGTATTTGTAATTTGTAATTATTTCCTCTTTTAAGGACAGATGCAAATAGTACATGATCTAGGGGAATTAGGGACCAAGTTTATTAGGAATGAAACTAAAGAATAAAAGGCACTCTAGCAAAATGAAGGATTGGAGGGGTTTTTTTTTTTGGTTTTTTTTTTGAGACGGAGCCTTGCTCTGTCACCCAAGCTGGAGTGCAGTAGCGCGATCTCAGCTCACTGCAACCTCTGTCTCCTGGATTCAAGTGATTCGCCTGCCTCAGCCTCCTGAGTAGCTAGGATTATAGGCACCCGCCACCACACCCAGCTAATTTTTATATTTTTAGTAGAGACAGGATTTCACCATGTTGATCAGGCTGATCTCGAACTCCCAAACTAAGGTGATCTCCCGCCTTGGCCTCCCAAAGTGCTGGGACTACAGGTGTGAGCCACCGCGCCCGGCAGATTAGAGTATTTTAAATAGCACATCACAGTGGACTTCTAAGTTCACTTAGCAAATAGTTGTTGAATAAAAAAAGTAAACTATTGGTCAACTTTTTGTGACTTTGTGGGATTATTGGAGTTGACCTTAGTCTATTACTATACCACTGTGACTAGGTATTAGAATCTTGTTTTTCTAATTAGATTGTTTTCTCTTTTTAAAAAAACTATTTTTCACCCTTCTGTTATAGATAAAAGCCAAACTATAGCCAGCTTTCAATAGCATATGAATATCACAGAACAAGAAAGAGCTTCCCACAAAATTATGGTGTCTTTTTCATATCTTAACAATTGCACATTTCTAAAATATGGGCTTATATAGCTTATATTTAATTGCCTTTTTATTTCTTTAATGTTATAATTAACTTAGTTGCCTTCTTTGTGACTCCATTAAATCTCATGTCAGTCAAATCCCTGTAGTGGGATCTTTGTTTAGCAGAGTGAGTGGATTTTTTGCCTCAGCTTGCATGAGTGGGGGTGAATATTGACCTTGTTCCTTTAGCCCAGCTCAAGGACTTATTGATGCCTGTGGTCTACCACCATGAATTAGGTCTGGTATGGAGTCTTGGAAGCATGGGGTTTGGGTTAATAAGGCATATTACCCAGTTCTTGGCTTAAAATTTCACTTGGGAATCTTATCTTTTTTGGTGAGTATATCAAATAAAATGGCAAAGATATGCAGATTAGGATGAATTTATCATATGTTTTGATAGTGGAAATTGTTTGTACCCTCTAACAGTGATTTGCACTTATTTGAAATTACTCTCCAAGGGTGTTTGACATTCTGGTGTTCAGTTAAGAATTCTCTCTGTATGCATGTAATGGCTGTTTTATGATCACGTTTTAATTACCATGATGAGTCAATTTTGGCCCTTCAGTTTACTGAAGTGTATATGGCATTTTGGGGCATTGCAGTTAGGCAATGCAAGCAGAAAGCTTTTATTTTTTAGAACTTCTACATTAGGTTAGTGCTGTGATCTTATTTAACCATAGCACCAAGTAGTATTTTGAGGGTGATAGGGAAAGAGAATTGTCGTTTTTGGCTTAAACTTTAATTTTGATACTTCATCGAAAAATCTAATTTCCATAGAGATTATGGGTTTATCTTCTCCAAAATCATACCGTCTACTTCAGAACTTTCGTTTTCCTCTTAGCTCCATAGTGATAATCATACCATTATTTTTATAAATAGCTTTTGATACAGAATTCTGTTAGCTTTAAAAAATTCTAAAATGATATCTTCTGTTTTACCTACCTGCTTTGTTATATTTCACTGTGGCAACATAGAATTGAGACTTTCCATATTCCATCTCTGCTCATCTTAGTTAGCGTGTCTTTCCGTTATTAACAATGGCCCAAGTGTGATAGGAAGTGCTTATTGCCTGTACTCAGAAAACATGACTGTTGAAGCCCTTTGTTCATTCATTTGAAAGGGATGCTTTCTCAGATTGTAAGTTCCATTGCATTTGTTGTCATAAATTTAGTTAGGAATTACTATTTTATACAAAGCTGTAAAGGTTACTTGTCTGCATTTTTAAGTTGTGCTGATCTAAATATACTTTCTAAGGGATTGTCCTCTTGCACTGTCGGCATTTGACTGATTGACAAGGGGGAGGCCATGAAAAGGGAGTACAGAAATTTAGGGATAAGGAACAGGATAATAAGTTTTTAAAAACAAACAATTTTGAAGATAAGTTTTAGCCAATAGAAACTAGCCCTTCAACAGGCAATAATGAAGACTGAGTTTTTCAGCATCTGGAGTGACTGACTGCACTGTACCAGATCATCTTAGTATATTCCTTATGTGCTTAGTTGTTCTGTAGTGCTTCCGATCTCCTGCCTGTGTCTGCTTGAGGATCCCACAGTCAGTATTAACTTGGCCTTGGGTCGTCTTAATCGGTGAGGCTCTATTTGTGCAATCCATCCGCTGAGGTGGAACAATAACAGCTGGTGTGCAGCTGGATATGTTGTCCTGGGAACTCTTGTTTCAGCCAGCAGTTATGCTAACAAAATTGAAAACATTTTCAAATAGTTGCTTTCTGTGACTACTGTTTGTGTTAACTGTTTGCAGAATCCCATTTAGTAGCCTAAATACACCCCATCTCTAATTGACTTTGTGCTACAACTTTATTAAAGTTTTATATGCCTAAAATCAAGTCTGGCTTCAAGGAGAGCATTCCTTTTCTGACTTCCAAAGAGTTAACACATAAGAGCCAGTAGTGAACCAGTGACTCCTAATTTGATACTTTAGAATGAACTAGTTTTCTTTTTCTAATTCAAGCTGTGGAAGGGCATTTTGCAATTTTGTAAAATTCTATATGGCTATTGTCATTCATTACTAAACTCTAAAGGAGGTTGTTTCACAAGATCCTTATGGAATTTTTCTGAGTAGCACATAACAGAGGAGCATTTATGTTCCCCAGCAGTCAGTGCTTGAATCCAATTCTAAGACAAGAAGAGTTTCTCCCTTATTCAGAGAGATTAGAAATACTTCACCACGTAGGAGGCTTAAGCAGAATTCCTTGGCTTGGTCCCACGTGAACAAAGGCTGGATTCTCATTGTTGATGCAGCCCATTCCCCTCCTCTCATTCCCTCAACCAGCATGAATTGTAGGACCTAGAGCAGGAAGTATTGGTTAATTTTGTGTGCTTCATTCTAAACATCTGCCCTTGAGTTTTTTGTTTATGGAAAGGATATGGCAGGGGGAGGAAGAGGGGCAGTAGAACACTCAGAAGCTAAACATTTTCTTGGTGGTGTGTATATCCTTGGTTAGTCTTTGTGTGTGTGAACATGGGGTGGGGAGTGGAAGATGTTCTGGTTGAATAGCTGCTGGAATACATCCAGAAATGCACTTACTGTTTTCCTTAATCATTTGGCTTGGCTACTTTACCTTAAAGCCATACTGTCTACTTTCACTTGCTCCCGCAGCATGTTGATAATTTAGTAGTGTCATCAGACTGGAAATTAGAAGACCTGGTCCTGTTTTCTATTCATCTACCTGTTAATTGGATCTTCTTACTTTGTCAATTGTGAAATGAGTAGGATGGACAGAGTAGGGAAGTATAGTGAGAGAGAGGACATGGTAACCCTCAGGTAGAGCTATTTAACAGAATAAAAAGCTCCTTAGTGTTCCAGTTCTGGTTGTAGTTAATTCCAGATAACACACATACCTCGCACTTTGACCCCTCTATTCCATTTTCTGTATTTGCCTTTTTATTTATCCAGACTGAATTCCAAATTCCTTGAAGCAACTTTAGTCCCCTCGTCTTGTTGTCTTTCTTTTACATTGTCAGAGGGGATGCTGAATGCTGCAGTAGAAATCACACCTCCACAGAGATGTTTGTACAAAGGTGTGGCCTCCTGCTCTCTTCTCAGCCACCTGGTCTCTGCCCAGTAAGCCGCCTTTTTTCTAGTCAGCTATCTTTGCTGGACTTTACAGTGGCTATTATAAAGTTTCTACACTGTGTTCAGATATTCCCCACCCAACATTACTCCCTGTCTTTGCTGCCAGTCTTTAGCAGGTATCCTTAATTTTCACTACACAGAAAAAAAGTCATCAGTAGAACTCGAATTTTAACTTCTGTCCCTTAAAACCTACAATGTCACTTTGCATATGCACCCAGACAGAGAGCAAAGAGGCAGGTTTCCTTCTGTAGAGAACCAGTCTCCCAACAAACATGGAATCCCATTCTTGTTTTCCAGCTTCTATTTTTCACCTTTCCCTCTCTGCTGACTCAAGTACAACAGCATTTAATGCACGTTCATCTCTATCAGAAAGCAAAAAAGAAAAAAAGAGAAAAGTCTTTCCTTGGCTCTGTAACCCTTCCAAATACCATATTCCCCTCCTTCTCCTCTTCTTTAGCCAGACCACATGGTAGATTAACTACACTCACTGTGTCTGCCTGCTGTCTATTCTCAATTCCTTTGTTTTCGTTGTTGTTTTTTTTTGAAAGGGAGTCTCGCTCTGTTGCCTAGGCTGGAGTGCAATGTCGCGATCTTGGCTCATTGCAACCTCCACTTCCTGAGTTCCAGCAGTTCTCCCACCTCATCCTCCTGAGTAGCTGGGATTACAGGCGTGTACCACCATGCCTGGCTAATTTTTTGAATTTTTAGTAGAGATAGGGTTTCACCATGTTGGCCAGGCTAGTCTCGAACTCCTGACCTCAAGTGATCCGCCTGCCTTGGCCTCCCAAAGTGCTGGGATTACTGGCGTTAGCTACTGCACCCGGCCCATTCTCAATTCCAACCACTGCCATCTTGTCCCTGGCACTGCTTTTGGTGCAGCTGTGACCTCTGTAGCTTGAAGCTGACGGGTACTTCTTAGTCATTATCTTACTTGACTCTCCTAGCAGATTTGAACCCCATTGATTCCTCCCTCCTCGAAACCATCTTTCCTTGGCTTCTGTGACATTTTTATTCTTCTACTTGCCTTCCTCCCTCTGGCTGCCCCTTCATAGCCTCCTCTGTCATCTTCCTCTGTGTGTGCTGTGAATGTTTGTGCACCTCAGGGTGGTCTCAGAAGTCAGCTGTTACGCAACACACTTGCTCCATAGGCTTCAACTGTACTCAAGTCTCCAGTGTCCATCTACATATTAGTGAGTCCCAAGTCTCTGTCTCTAACTCAGACATCTCTCTTGGCCTGTCAAGCTGCTCACATCCAGCTCCCTACAGACATTTCCTCGTCTACATGACCTGCAGGCATCCCAAAACTAGTGTATCTGAAACGGAATTCATTTCCCATCCTGCCCCTGTGCCTGCCTCCAGTCCTGCCCACCCTTCTCTGTTCTCTATTTCAGTGAATAGTACTACCGTCCACTTGGTTCATTTGAAACTAGAAAACTGAATGTTATTCTTAATCCTTCCACCTCATGGAATGGGAAAAAGCAGCTTTGACAATGAAACAGGGTACTAACAGTGACAAGTGGAGGAGGCTTTCAAAAGCAGCTCCCTATTACCTTTGTAGTACATCAGTTCCTAAGTTACTATTGAAAATGGCTTCCTGCACCTCACTGAGGTCCATTCATTTCTCTCCATTCTTCTGTTCCCATTCTTAGTTCAACCTCTGTCATCTCTCCTGGATTACTGCCACATCTTGACCTCCCCATCTTCGTTCCTGTCCCTTCAAACCTAATCTCCACACTGATCTTTCTAAAAAATCAAACCTGATCATGTATTTTCTGGTTTAATGCCTTCAGTGGCTGGCCATTGCCTTTAAGCTGAAGTTGCTCCTTAAACATGACCGTAGCCTGGTGTGCTCTGCTTCTTGTTTGCCTCATCTCCAGCCACTTCTCTAGTTCTAGCTACCCTAGACAACTCTTAATTCCTACAGTGATCTCTCCTCTGTGTTCTCTGGGCTTTCATACATGCCATTTCATGTGCCTGGATGATGGGTCCCTGTTTGCTTAGCTCATTCTAAGCATTCCTCGTGTCTTGGATTTAGATGCCACTTCCTCTAGGAAGCATTTCTTGAACTCATAAATCTGTGTTAGATGATCTTCTCTATGCTTTCCAAACATGATGTACTTCCCCTTCATGGAATTACCTCATGATGATTTGTAAATTGCAGTTGTCTGTATGCGCTGTTGGGTTGACTGCAACTCTGAGGGCAGTGCACGTGGCTCTCTTGTCATGGAGGTGTGTGAGCCTCCATACAGACTGCCATAGAGCTCCCTCATTTACAGCTGTGGCTGTAGTTTGGCAAGGGAAAGGTAGCCCTGCAAATGAAGCTCAGTGCCAGCAAGGCCAGGCCAGCACCTGCAAGTAGACTGCATCAGAGTTTAATGCTAGCATAATTGCTTTCTGGACATTTTGCTACTTGTGGCTCTGTGTCTGTGGCCGCAGCAAGAGACATATGCCTGGTTCTTTCAGAGGGTGACTTTGTAGTACAGATGTCGATTGGAACACAGGATGCCTTGATTGATTTTACCTTCTCTCCTTTGGCCCAGTCTGCTGCCGTTGGGTTGCTAAAGAACAATGAGATATCAGAAGGATAGAGAGAAAATAGAGAAGCAAGGATAATCTGTAATCTACAGACTAGTGAGCAAGCCTTTGAACAGTCCAGGCCACCTACTCATGAGTAAAATTACATTGTTTAACTATTCTGGAATGTCTTAGATAGTGAGTCTCTGGAATGCCACAGATACTGTACTATAACCTCGCCCTCATTCAAAGGTGATGTCTTGACATTTTTGACGCGACAAAGAGATACAGGTAAAACTTGCATTCTTTTAACAGGAAGTGTGTAAACTGTATTTGTGTGACCTGTGTCTAGGCAAAATGCTCTGCATCCTAGATAGAATATTCATGTTTGTATAATATCCTTTGGTAACTGTACCAGGAACAGTCAGGTCCTTTTATGTGAACATATTCAGAATCCCAGTTCAGGATTTTCTTTATAAACCCTACTGTGGTAATGCCTTATATTTGTATAGAATTTTACAATTCGTCAAGTATATGTAGATCTTAGTTTGACCTTCCAACAACTCTTGAAGTAGGTGGGGCAGGGACTGTCATCATTTTTACAAAGAGAAAATGGCAGAGCAGAAATCATATGGTTAGTAAAGGAGGGAGTCAGGACCTGAACTCAGGTCTCAAAATGCCCTGTCCTGTGTTCTTTCTGTCATGCCACATGGCTTTGTGTTGAAGCTAATGCGTGTGCAAGTATGTTTCACGTATGTGGGGGACAGTTAATCCAACCTCCTCTAAGATTTGGGCCAGTTGAGAAGTAGTCAGATATGGCTCATCCTGTCAGTTTTATTATAGAGAACGCTCAGTTGAAGAATGTGGCCTGGACACATAGCTCGCATGGGCTTTCTGCTCTTTTCCTCCCTGAATTGACCTCACCCACTTACTCCCAGATCCAGCAGCAGGACAGCGGCAGGCCCCACCCCACACAGAGGCAGAGCCCCACTCTATTGCACTGAATGCAGGAGAGGAGAGAGGGGGACTCCAGCCGGCAGCCAGAGAGAGACAAAGCAGGGTCCAGGCCACACATGAGGAATCACTCCTTGTCTCTCAGGGACTAGTGGGTACGATGAACTGAAAGTAGCAGAAGTCTCTCCTCAACACTTCTGAGAGCACAGAAGTTGCTGTTCTGTGGGTTTTGTAGGAGAGGGTTGGGATGGTTCTTGAATTAATTGGCTTAGGGAGAAAAAACTAAGCTCCTTGAGTACAAGGATCTCTGTGTCTAACACATTCTGTCCCCTGATGTATATAGCATAGAGCTGAGCATAGATTTCTGCCCCACAAATTCTTGTTGACCAAACTGGGATCTTCACTATAACACAGAAGTAGCAAAGTGTAGATATTGTTAGAGATAGCAAGACCCAATGTGTGAATGAATGGTGATTATATCTTTTACCCATGTGAAGACACACTGGCTGGCAACCAAGCCATCCTGACCATAAGACCACACTCTGGCTTTTGCAGGGAACTGTCTGCCCCAGTGACTGCTGTCTTTTCCTCTCTGCTCAGAGCTCATTTCTCATATATTCTCTTTTGAACATATTCAAACAACCTTTTTAAACTTCCTTTCTCCCTTTCTCTTTTTTTCCCCATTTCATTGTTCATCCACTGAAGGAATTTTTTTTTCCTCTTTCTTATTCTACTCCATGCTACATCTCTCAAACACTGTCCTCCCTTCTTCAAATGTCTGTATCTTAACTTGGTAGATAAGTAGAAGAATAGTGCTGATGATATTCTTTCTGCATCAAGAGTGACGTTACAGTTAATAGAGAATGAGGTTTTTTTAAAGTCTTAAAGGGCTTGGAGACCCATTTAGAAAGTTAGCATATATTTGCTTTTGTATCTTTTAATTAAGCTTTTGCTGAAGTACCAGCATTAAGAGTAAATGTACCTTTTATTCAATTTTAGTTTTAATTAATAGTATAAGTACAGTACTAACATATGCCGCCAGTTTTCATTGCACACAAAATTTCCACAATGCACATCACGACAGGCCTTTATGAGCCAACTTATGGACCCAACTGCAGTTTGTCATTTTGTGGGAAAATATGTAGTTTTCTGTTTTAGAATAGCCTGTCTTCTTGGCTATTCAAATTCCAAACTTTGTCAAATTCCAAACTAAGCTGGGAATAGAGGGCATTTCTTTGCTTCATACATGTGACTTATGACTTTTGATGTGTTTGTCCCACAGGAAAAGCTTTTGACATCACCTATGTGCGTCTCAAGTTCCACACCAGCCGCCCAGAGAGCTTTGCCATTTACAAGCGCACAAGGGAAGATGGGCCCTGGATTCCTTACCAGTACTACAGTGGTTCCTGCGAGAACACCTACTCCAAGGCAAACCGCGGCTTCATCAGGACAGGAGGGGACGAGCAGCAGGCCTTGTGTACTGATGAATTCAGTGACATTTCTCCCCTCACTGGGGGCAATGTGGCCTTTTCTACCCTGGAAGGAAGGCCCAGCGCCTATAACTTTGACAATAGCCCTGTGCTGCAGGTAAGTTCTCACAGGTTGGCCTGAAGCCAGCTAGTTCTACAACATGCGAGGTGCAGGAAGATTATTGTAGTGGGGCCTGTGGTCCCACTTCTGAGGTACGGGGTCAGAGTAGAATACTTGAGCAACACAGACAGAGAGCTTGATTCTACTCTCTGTGTACTATTAATAAGTGAAGGAAAGTAGTTTTGTTCCTGCTGCCTGGTTGATGTTTGTTCTTATGCACTTGCAGGTCTATTCTTGGATGTAAACTTTACACATTTTTTAAAAAGTCAAACAATTTTAACGTTAGCCTCTGAACCTGAGGTGGAAACATTTTCCTTCTGACCTTTTGAAGAGAACATTTGACCTAATTACCCAGATTTCTTGGATCTTTTCTTGCCTATTTTTGATTTGACGAAATAAAATGTATTCTTTAAAATTAGCAAAGGGGAACAGTTGAAGCAAGATATTTAAGAGTGCCATCTTCTTTCATTTTTACAAAAGAAAATTTTGATTAGATTTGTCTGGCACCATTGCTGATCATTAAAGAAACTCCTCATCACCTAAAAGGATGGATGTTAGTAACAGGATATTAATTTAGGTACCCATAGCATTGTATTTAAACATTGTGATAGAAACATTTCCCTGTTTGAGAAGGATTTCTTTTTTCTCTTGAATTCTACATGCATATTCCTTATACACCATAATACGGAATTCTTCTGTGTTGCTCAGATTTCTGCGAACTTTTCATATGTCCTGGCTATTTGATTATGGAAAAGCTGGTGAGCCTCATGCTGTACTCAGCACTTTAACACAGAATTGGAGATGCTGCTGCATGTGGCTGAAGTCAACAACCACATGGGAATAGCCTATGTCAGTTGACTGAAACAAGAAAGTCTGATAGTGGGTTTTCAAATGCTGTATACATTATATGAAATGCTATTGTGATTTCTAAATAGGAAATACCCCATTTTTCTAGGGTTTCTAATTTGGATCTTCTTATTGTTTCTCACCATTATTATGTTCAGGAACTCTCTTTCTAATTGTATGGTTTTGGACAGTGACAAAAGATAAGAATATATTTTTCTATGGGTCCAGTTGCCTCCCTTCCATTGTATTTCTGTAAGTTGCTGGGAGAGTATGAATGTGAAAGCTGTTGGTAAACTGAGGTTATGGTGAGCAATGAGTGTGCTTGCCAACACCTTTCAAAAAAGTGTTTCTTGCAATGGAGATAAGTTGTGTTCAAAATAAACGGCCGAGAGAATAGCTAATTTTGATAGATGAAAAAGCAGGGCCGGGCGCAGTGGCTCATGCCTGTAATCCCAGCACTTTGGGAGCTCGAGGCAGGTGGATCACTTGAGGTCAGGCGTTCAAAACCCACCTGGCCAACATGGTGAAACCCTGTATCTACTGAAAAAAAAAAAAAAAAAAAAAAAAAAAAAAAGTTAGGCATGGTGGCAGGTGCCTGTATTCCCAGCTTTCCTGGCTGGGAGGCTGAGGCAGGAGAATCACTTGAACCCGGGAGGTGGAGGTTGCAGTGAGCAGAGATCATGCCACTGCACTCCAGCCTGGGCAACAGAGTGAGACTCCATCTCAAAAAAAAGAAAAAGAAAAGAAAAAGCAGAAGACCGAATGCCCAGTGGAGAGGTGACCTACAAATACACTTTAAGTTGATCAGCTAGCAAACATTTGCCAGACTTCTTTCTTTCCTACAGCAAATTATTGCATTTTCCTGTCCTGATGAGGCAACAATAGAAAGAACAGTGTAGTCAGTAGAAAATGCAGTGATACAAAGTTGTAACTGTGGTTTTCTGGCACCTTTGCTAACTGTACACCCGGTCAGCCTGTCTTGAGCCATTTCCCCAACTGTAAGAATTGTGATGTTTGTTGCTCTTTATGCCGTAGAAACTAGTGAGACTATATGAGGTAATGAGACTATGTGTGGTAAAAATGCTATGGGTTATGACCTCGGATTTAAAAAAAAAATGCTGTGGGCATCTGCATAGACGTGGTCAGTCAGTTTCATTATGCAGTAACATGAATTATGTGTCTCTGGATGTAAGAGCTCTGTCTCTGATATCCAGTTGCCAAGGAGGTTGAGCTAATTTGACTTTTAGCTGATCTGACAATGAGAGAGAACTCTTGCCTCTCTCCCTCTTTTCATTGCTCCCTAAACCTCCCTGCAGAAGCTGTAATCTCCCATATGGGGAAGGAGACCCTTCTTTGTTTCACCATATTATAAGTATTACTAAGCATGTATTGATTTATGGTAATAATTTACATTTATTAAAGCACTTACTATAGCATACTATAATGTGACAAGCACTGTTCTAAGCCCTTTGATTTTCTACCTCAGTTAACCCTCACGGTAACCCTGTAAGGTAGATACTTTTATTGTCTCCATTTTACAGATGAGGAATCAGAGGCCCAGAAAGGACATAACTTGCCCCAAATCACACAGTTTAAGTGGCAGAACTGGGATTCAAAACCTGCTGGGTCTAGCTCCAGGGTCTGTTCTTTAAAGATGCCTATTAGAAAAAAAAATGGCTTAGCTTTTTGAGAAGCTCTTATTCAAAGAGAGCTGTGATAAGGTCGAAGCCTTGTAGAAGATATAATAAGCATTAAACACAGAAATATGTTTAGCTATTTACATTACAGACGACTAAAAGATTCCTACCGTTGTGGCCGTGAATAGGAGTTGTTATTGGAGTTCCAAGTTTGGATATGGTGAAATCATCGTCTCTTTTCCTTTCTAATTATACTTGAAGGCTTTGTGGAGATTAGCTTTTATGAGCTCTCCATGTTGTTCTATATGCCAGGTATTTGATGTGGCTTAAGGCAGTGGTTCCAAATCAGAGCTGTGCCTCCCAGACTCACCTGGAGCCTTCTGAAAACATAGATGTCTGCACCTCTGCACTTGCTTGTTACGTCTCCAAAGGTGATTTTGTTGTGCAGTCCCTAGAAAAGACTTAAAATGGAAATGCTGTCTTTGAGTGGTTATATGTCATACACCACCCCAAAACCTAATGGTTTTAGATAACTGCGATTTATGATTTCTCATGATTCTGTGTTAGCCTGGGTCACTCACCTGACAGGTCAGCTGGGGCCTGGGTCTCTGTCTCCCTGTGGTCTTTTATCATCAAGAAGCTAGACCAGGATTTACACCACAGCGGAAGTGATCTGGGAGGGTGAGTTCCTGTGCACAAGTACTTGTCAAGCCTCTGCTTATGTCACATTTGTTGATGTACCCTCGGCTGAAACCAGTCACACACCCAAGCCTAGAGTCAGCAGAGAAAGAGACTGCACTGGGTGTGGGCCCTAGCAGACATGATTCACTGGGGTCATTAGTATAGCATTCTACCACACATGTAAACATCTGCCTAAAATTAGCTCACTATAAGGGCTTAGATCTCATAAAACCTAGGGAAAAAGTCTACAGCCCCCATTCTTGTCCTCTGCCATTATGGTACACCTACCAACTTGATAAGTTGTGGTTTCTTCAAATTCATTCATTCACTTAGCAAATAATAGTTCGCATACCTACTGCATGCTAGGGAAATCGCAGTGGACGAAACAGAAATTTCCTGCCCTCATGGTACTTACAGTGTGGTGGGAAGGGGAAGGTATGTGTGGAAAAAGACAATGTAAATAAAGTGAGAGTGGGAAATAGGGAGTTGGGGAGGGGTAGCAATGTTAGATAAGGTGGCCAGGGAAGGCCTCAGAGAGAAGGTGATATTGTGGGGAGGGTCAAGACAAACACAGACAACATCCTGTTGGTTCAAGCCTATGTAATGATTTATTAGCAAGTACTTGGGCGTCTCCCTCCGATCTGTCAGTAGGGGATTGGGTTGGCAGGGAGGAATAGATGCTATAAAATGGGCAGGGGTGGCCAGGCACGGTGGCTCATGCCTGTAATCCCAGCACTTTGGGAGGCCGAGGCAGGTGGATCACGAGGTCAGGAGATTGAGACCATCCTGGCTAACACGGTGAAACCCTGTCTCTACTAAAAATACAAAAAATTAGCTGGGCGTGGTGGCGGGTGCCTGTAGTCCCAGCTACTCGGGAAGCTGAGGCAGGAGAATGGCGTGAACCTGGAAGGTGGAGCTTGCAGTGAGCTGAGATCGCGCCACTGCACTCCAGTCAGGGCGACAGAGCAAGACTCTGTCTCAAAAAAAAGAAAAAAAAAAAAAAAAAAAAAGGGCAGGCAATGACCAGCATCTCTGATCCAAGTGTGGTGCCCCATGAGTTCTGAGCTGGTATCCCTTACTGGATTTGGGGTGCAGATACAGGATGGAGGGAAGAGGCATGTGTATCGAGTCCCTAATGTATGCTGCACATTATATTTTATTTAAGCCTCTCAGCAGCCTTGCAAAGAAATTAGTTATTATCCTTGTTTTTGGAGACTCCGAGTAGTAAAGTAACAAATTAAAGAAGGGAAGAGTCAAGAAGGAGAAAAATATTAGAAAATTGAAGAAGTCATTGAGTATTATAATAGATTTAGTGGTGGAAGAGGGCATAAGTTAAATGATAAGTTAGTGATTTAGAACATTTTGTCACATTTATATCATTTTCAGTCCCTCCACTTCTCTTTTATGTTTCTATTTTTGCTTCCTGACAGGAATGGGTAACTGCCACTGACATCAGAGTAACTCTTAATCGCCTGAACACTTTTGGAGATGAAGTGTTTAACGATCCCAAAGTTCTCAAGTCCTATTATTATGCGATCTCTGATTTTGCTGTGGGTGGCAGGTAAGTAAACTATTAAATTAGTCTTGAAAGTGTTTGGAGCTTTTGCATAGAGGTGGATCTAGCAACTTGTTTACAACTATGGTAATACCATTGTTAGATGTTTTCTTTACCAAGAATAGGAGCGGCAGTCCTTCCTGTGTGATAATGCTTAGCTGAAAGGACAGACAGCAGCCTAGGATATTTTCACTGTGAGATCTTCTTGTTTTTCTGGAAACTAAGCATGTAGGTTTTCCAAAACCTTGTCAAATCCACACACTTAGTGAATTCTTATTGACAATTCAAGTGCAAAGGCACTGTGAAGCACTTGAGGAAGGGTAAGACTCACCTTATCCTACTGAGAAGTCCTGACCTTCTCCGATCTTACAAATGAACAGGGTAGGCAATGTATGAATATGTGAAAACTGAAATACTGGTAATCACCTGTTTTTAAAAAATAGATAAAGCAGCAGTAGAAAAGATGCCACATATCAAGAATGATCCAAAACTGCCAGGCTAGAGAAGCAGATGGCATCTGAGCTGGGTCTTGAAAGCTTTGGATAAGGAAGGAGAGGATGCCTTGGTTGGATGCAAGAGGATGAACATGTCATAAGCAGAAGTTTAGAGACAGGAGAGTATAAACCTATTTAACTGAAGGAAAATCTCTTATGAATTTGTAGAGTTGTAAACCAGAAAGATAGTTTCGTGGCCAGAGACCTTAAACAGCAGGTGAAGAATCTTGGACTTACCTCCTCTGTGTTAGATCATGAGATCCCAAAAGCAGAAAACATATTTTTGCTTACGTTGTTTCCGGTATGGGATTGGTGCTTAGTGAAAGTTGATGGGAACTGTACCCAATGAGAAATCAGGCAGAATTTTTGGAGTAGGACTCTGATAAGAAAACAGTGGGCCAGGAGGATTAATGTGCAAACAGGGTAAAAATAGTGTGCAATTGAGGGAATTTATATTCCTGTTATGATGCTGGGTTAGGCAACAAATACATGACATTAAGCTGGTGGCAGCAGAATGGAAAGGAACATATAGATGCATTTTATTGTGAAGGAAACGTTACCAGGACTTCAGTCAAAGGTGCTTTTAAGATTTAGTGATCAGGAGAAAGGTTGGTACCATTAATAAAATAAAGAAGATGAGCTAAACTGAAGAGTTTGGTTATACATATGTAAAATTTCAGGTCATGGGGGACATCAAAGTTTGTGCAGCAGTCAAGGATAAGAGCTTAAGAGAAGATGAGAGCTGGAGATCTAAATCTGGGACTCGTCCTGCCATACTGTCAATGATTCTGAAGTATTTTAGTGTATCAGTGAATGGTAGTTGAAGCTATGAGACTGATTGCTGTCATTAAGGAAGCAAGTGAGGGGAACATTACGACTCCATGGTGCACATTAGTATTGATGGGAATTTCCATGAGTCCTTAATTTGTTAACATACTTCCATCTAGGGAATCCTTCAGGGATTCTTGCTCCAGACAACCTCAGGGGATATTAGTCTGACTACCAAACATCCATATGGGGGTGAGGTATCTAATGTGTCTCACCACCTTTAGGTCAGAATACTTTAAAATCATTATGGCAGATAATTGCTGATGTTCATCAACTTATTTTGTGGTTTTGCAATCCTAAGCACATAAATAAAGCACTCCTTGATCTTCCCAATAACCTTTTGAAATAGGCATTATCATCATCCCTGTTTTACAGGCGAGGCACAGAGGTTAAGTTACATTGGTAAGTGACAGGGAAGGGTTTCAAACCCAGGCAGCCTGGCTTCAGAGTCCATGCTTTTCTGAACCACTACATTCTGCTACCTCTTGACACACAGGTTTGACTTCAGGAATTGATCCTACAGATAGCCTCAGAAATTGTTAGGGACTTTCTTTTCATATCTGGTTAATCCCTACCCCTGTTAAGTAAAGCTACCTTGTTTAATTTTTTTTCATCCTTAAAAATTCAGACATCCATTACTTAATCTTGCCCAGTTCCTCAGTTTACACTTTTGAATGGTAAAACTTACTTCTTTGTGTACATAGTTTTTCTGTGTGCATTTCTGGGACTTTGCAGCTGTTCCATTTTTTGGAGTGTCTCGTCTCTCCCCAGATGTAAATGTAATGGACATGCAAGCGAGTGTATGAAGAACGAATTTGATAAGCTGGTGTGTAATTGCAAACATAACACATATGG
Organism: Pongo abelii; assembly: GCF_028885655.2. Classification (NCBI taxonomy): domain Eukaryota; kingdom Metazoa; phylum Chordata; class Mammalia; order Primates; family Hominidae; genus Pongo; species Pongo abelii. The sequence continues at coordinate 66,734,480 of NC_071985.2, read as the reverse complement.
AGTAGACTGTGAAAAGTGTCTTCCTTTCTTCAATGACCGGCCGTGGAGGAGGGCAACTGCAGAAAGTGCCAGTGAATGCCTGCGTGAGTGCCCCATGGCATCAGTCTGTCAATTGTCTTGAGGACTTCCAAGGGTGGAAGAAGGAATGGGTGACTTCTTTTATTCCTCCTTGAAGGGAAAGCTCTGAAAGGCCATGCTTTTTCTGTAATTTGAGTAGTATTCAAGTCAGAGGAAAGTCATAGATGAGGGCAATTCACTGTAAAGGCAAACTCTGAGGGTTTTGTGTTTCCTTAATGAACACATGTCCCAGAGTTGGAGCAGCATCTGCAAGGTTTAGAAATTTGTTTAGATCCAAATACTGGGCCAGTGTAGTCTACTCCAGAATATGGTTTCTCTAGTCTTCTTTGTTCCCCTTTAAAATACTATTATTTTTATCAATGTTCAGGCAGCCAAGGTAATTAACATGTATCAAATATAATGAGTTCTAGGCTAAGAGGGGCCATTCCAAGATTATTTCTTTTTTCTTTTCTTTTTTTTTTTTTTGTTTTGAGACTGAGTCTCACTCTGTCACCTAGGCTGGAGTGAGTGATCTCAACTCACTGCAACCTCTACCTCCTGGGTTCAAGTGATTGTCCTGCCTCAGCCTCCTGAGTAGCTGGGATTACAGGTGCGTGCCACCACACCCAGCTAATTTTTGTGTTTTTATTAGAGACGGGGTTTCACCATGTTGGCCAGGCTGGTCTCGAACTCCTGACCTCAGGTGATCCACCTGCCTTGGCCTCCTAAAGTACTGGGATTACAGGTGGGAGCCACTGTGCCTGGCCGCATAAGATTATTTCTCAAAACTATTTTTTCTTTATCTCACTAAAGAGTACAACGGGGAGAATTTTCCCACTCCCCCGATGGAGAGATGGGTAGCTTTGGGAAGAAGAATAGGTCCTAGTATTCCTAGAAAAAGGTAAAAATGAAAAAAAGGTAAAATGAAAAAACTTAAAACATTGTTTATCCCTTCATAATGTCATGGTTTATTCTGAACAGATAGAGAAAGAAATCTCAGGAGAAGGGAACCTTTTAATCATGATTTTAAATGGGCAATAATTTTCTTATGTCCTTACAAATATTCTTTGTCATATTCTGTTAAGAATAAAGAGAAAAAGAAGATACTCTTAACTTGCAGAAATTATTGGCAGAGGCTGGGAACGGTGGCTCACGCCTGTAATCTCAGCACTTTGGGAGGCCTATGGAGTTGGATCACCTGAGGTCAGGAGTTCGAGACCAGCCTGACCAACATGGTGAAACCCTGTCTCTACTGAAAATACAAAAATTAGCCAGGTGTGGTGGTGCACACCTGTAATCACAGCTACTCACTTGGGAAGCTGAGGCAGGAGAATTGCTTGAACCCGGGAGGCGGAGGTTGCAGTGAGTCAAGATTGCGCCACTGCACTCCAGCCTGGGCAACAAAGCGAGACTCCGTCTCAAAAAACAAAAACAAACAAACAAAAAAATTATTGACAGAAACCCCGAGAAGGGACCACTATCTTAACTCAAGACTATTTCCACTGAACTGCCGAGAGGAGATTTTCTTATTCATCTTTTCAACAAATCCTAAGATTTGCAAGTAAAATTTACAGCCTCCTCTAACATTTGTAAGCACTTGCTTGACCTTCTTTAATTCCATTACTGAACTGTAATATTCAGTGTTGGAAGCTCTACAATAAAGGCTGGTGCAAGAATGAAATACTCCTAATATGTGGCATCTAAATAAATGGACATGTCTGCTTGAAAAGCATTCTGCTTAATAATGTCACATTTTGAGTCTCTCCAGAAAGTTACTTAAAGAACCAAACATTGCCATTTCACCTCTAGCAAATGAACTGAGTACTGTAGCTAGAGGACTTTGATGAGGAACTAAGTCAATTTGCTTTTCTCGTTGGTCCCTTCAGCACTGTGACACTTCAAAGAGTGACATTTCTGGATGTTGTGACAGTACTACATTAATTGTCAGGATGCTAGGGCTAGGGAAGAGAACTACCTTCTCTCAAGGAGGGAGCCATGGCATTTGCTTTAGCTGTAGGTTGGGACAGTGTGGACAGTGGTGTTATTCTGCTTCACCATCTCAGAACATCAGATCTTCAGGTGGGTTGGGCTTGGTGAATTGAGGGATAAGCTAGGGCATCTTGAGGGAAGAGAAATAGCTAATGAAGGAAGGAAAAGGGCACTTCAAAACTAACTTAACAAAACTCTAATTTTTGGTGGCAATAACTCAAGTTTCTAAAAAAGTTTTCAATTGTAATACTGTACTATGAAATAACTATGCTGCTATAAAGACACATGCACACGTATGTTTATTGCGGCACTATTCACAATAGCAAAGACTTGGAACCAACCCAAATGTCCAACAATGATAGACTGGATTAAGAAAATGTGGCACATATATACCATGGAATACTATGCAGCCATGAAAAATGATGAGTTCATGTCCTTTGTAGAGACATGGATGAAATTGGAAATCATCATTCTCAGTAAACTATCGCAAGGACAAAAAACCAAACACCGTGTGTTCTCACTCATAGATGGGAATTGAACAATGAGAACACATGGACACAGGAAGGGGAACATCACACTCTGGGGACTGTTGTGGGGTGGGGGGAGTGGGGAGGGATAGCATTAGGAGATATACCTAATGCTAAATGACGAGTTAATGGGTGCAGCACACCAGCATGGCACATGTATACATATGTAACTAACCTGCACATTGTGCACATGTACCCTAAAACTTAAAGTATAATAATAATAAAAAAAAAAAGAAAAAAAAAAAGAAATAACTGATCATAAGGAAGAGAGAAAAAGAACAAAAGGGGCTGGGTATGGTGGCTCACACTTGCAATCCCAGCACTTTGGGAGGCCAAGGTGGGAGACTCATTTGGGACCAACCTGGGCAATATAGTGAAACCCTGTCTCTGCAAAAATAAAAAATAAAATAATTAGCCAGGCATGGTGGCATGTGCCTGTACTCCCAGCTAAGTGGCAGGATGAGGCAGGAGGATCACTCGAGCCTGGGAGTCTGAGACCAGCCTGAGCAACAGAGCAAGACCTTATCTCTACAAACTTTTTTAAAAAAATTAGCTGAGTATAGTGGCACACACCTGTAGTCCCAGCTACTTGGGAGGCTAAGGCAGGAGGAGGATCACTTGAGCTCAGGAATTTGAGGCTGCAATGAGTTATGGTGACACCACTGCACTCCAGAGTGAGACCCTGTCTCCAAAAAACAAACAAATCAAAATGTGTTCATGATTTTGGTTAGAAGAAGTCTGCATTAAAAAAGAAAAATGTATTCCAAAAAAGATGTATTCGAATATTTTTTTAAAACAACAATATCCTGTTCAATTTGAAACCAAATAAAACTTCTTTTTATTTACTCTTCAAGATACTGCCTACATTTTGGGAAGAATCAATAACTCAGAAAAAAATCTTTTTATTATAAACATAGTAAGGAATTTTTGTGACTACAGATACTTGGTCTTGAAATATGGTTGTGCCCTGCAGGGAATATAGCTACTTAACAGATCACCCATTTGGAGTTGAGGCTTCCCTGTACATGGATGTTTCTGGAGGATCTAGATTTCTTTTTAATTCTGCTTTCATCTGTCGTGGCACTAATTTTAACCCATATGTCTCAAGTTACCCCAGTCTAGTTATATAAATAATCTGGCACTTTGGAAGTTAGTGTCTTAATGTATTTGACTCATCTGAAGCCTAAAAAGTTAAGGTAAATTGAAGCCTGCATATAAAATGGCACTTTGTTTTTGGAGTTGATACTAGAATAAAGGCTAAAGATTCAGGAGAATTGTAATTTGACTTGACTTTTACTTGTATATGAGCAATTACCTGGAGGCAGATTATTTTCTAAGTACGAGAATTCCTTGTATGTTATGATGGTGCTATTTTTTAGAGGGAGGAACATTTATCATCTGGCTATATATACCCTTTATTGGCATACTGTTGGGTTTTGTTGTTGTTGGTTTGTTGTTTGTTTGTTTGTTTTTGAGACAGAGTTTTAGCTCTTGTCGCCCAGGCTGGCGCCCAGTGGTGTGATCTCAGCTCACTGCAACCTCTGCCTCTCAGGCTCAAGTGATTCTCTTGCCTCAGCCTACCGAGTAGCTGGGATTACAGGCACCTGCTACCACACCCGGCTAATTTTTTGTATTTTTAGTAGAGATGGGGTTTCACCATGTTGGCCAGGCTGGTCTCGAACTCATGACCTCAGGTTATCTGCCTGCCTCAGCCTTCCAAAGTGCTGGGATTATAGGCATGAGCCACTGCACCTGGCCTTCTTGTTGTTGTTAATGAACAGTGCATCTGGTAATCATTCTTAGTCTACCACCATCTGTCTGCCTCAGAGATGTGGGAAGTTATGTTTGGTTTTAAGTCTTAAAATGCTCTTCTTAAAGGTACCCAGATCTGATGTAACTCATGTGTTTTGACTGGCAGCCTGTGACTGCAATGGTCGATCCCAGGAATGCTACTTCGATCCTGAACTCTATCGTTCCACTGGCCATGGGGGCCACTGTACCAACTGCCAGGATAACACAGATGGCGCCCACTGTGAGAGGTGCCAGGAGAACTTCTTCCGCCTTGGAAACAATGAAGCCTGCTCTCCATGCCACTGTAGTCCTGTGGGTAAGTGACAGGAAGATGGATTGAAAGACAAAATGATAGTTCTGTGGACCCCCAGAAAGGAAAGCTTTGTTTCCAAGGCGTTTGGACAACTAAATGTGGAGGTGTGTACATTATTATAACACAGAAATGAGTCAAGATCTGTCTCTACCCCACGCCTCCACCTTTTTTAACCAAGTTGAACTTTCAGATGAGTTTCTGGTGTGTAAGTGGGGGATGGTGGCCTGAGTAATGGTTCTGCAAATAATTAGCAACAGGATCATAGAGACAATTTGAACTTTGACTGTAAAAGGTTAACTGCTTTGTGAGTTCTTCCTTGTTAATGATTTTGTTTAGTCTAATCTCCTTAGAGTGCTGAAATATTCTTAGCATGTTGGTGTGTGTACAGAGATTCATAGCATTCTTAGTCCAGCCCATTCTTCAAGAGTTTGACCTTTATTTTTGTCATTTAGGCCTATATATACCTAAATTCTAGACATGGGCCTTAAGGGGCTGTGATCGCCCACAGAGAAGTAACTGATCTTGTGTGCAGTGTTTCATTGGGTACAAAGTGATTTTCAACATTGATGAGTAAATTCATCTTAGCATGTGTCTAGAAACTTAAAATGCCATGGCTTAAAGGGTCATGATTTTGAGAAAGTTCTGATTTAAAATTTGGTTTTTATTATCTTTGTGACCATCAGGAGATTGCATACTGGTTCTCAGGCATTGCTTTTAATTACCAGTTATCTTTCTTTAACACATTGATTTTACTTACGTATCTGGCCGAATTTTTCTTTGACAATAGGCATTTTACATTTTAGGCTCTCTAAGCACACAGTGTGATAGTTATGGCAGATGCAGCTGTAAGCCAGGAGTGATGGGGGACAAATGTGACCGTTGCCAGCCTGGATTCCATTCTCTCACTGAAGCAGGATGCAGGTAAAATATTTTCAAAGCCAGAAGAAGGGGGCAGAATCTATATATAGTCAACACATATTAATAGATCTTATGGCTTATTGGCAGCAGGGTAAACATTTTTCCTGTAATAATTGTCAACAAGACTGAGGACTAGCTGTAATGGTGAGCCACAAGGGGTTTGGCTTGTACAAAGAGTAAGCAGAGTTTTAATGGGATGACTATCTTAAACTGAAACCAAATATAAAAATGACTTTAGGCTCACGCCTGTAATCCCAGCACTATGGGAGGCCAAGGCGGCTGGATCACGAGGTCAGGAGATCAAGACCACGGTGAAACCCCGTCTCTACTAAAAATACAAAAAAAATTAGACAAGCGTGGTGGCGGGCGGCAGTAGTCCCAGCTACTCGGGAGGCTGAGGCTGGAGAATGGCGTGAACCTGGGAGGCGGAGCTTGCAGTGAGCCGAGATCACGCCACTGCACTCCAGTGTGGGTGACAGAGTGAGACTCTGTCTCAAAAAAAAAAAAAAAAAATGACTTTAGTGTCCTTTTTGTTCTATGTGTATTTCTTTTAAAAAAATCTGTTGGCTGGGCACCTGTGGCTCACGCCTGTAATCCCAGCACTTTGGGAAGCTGAGGCAGGCAGATCACGAGGTCAAGAGATCAAGACCATCCTGGCCAACATTGTGAAACCCTGTCTCTACTAAAAATACAAAAATTAGCTGGGTGTGTTGGTGTGCGCCTGTAGTCCCAGCTACTCGGGAGGCTGAGGCAGGAGAATCGCTTGAACCCTGGAGGCGGAGGTTGCAGTGAGCTGAGATGGCGCCACTGCACTCCAGCCTGGGCGACAGTGTGAGACTCTGTCTCAAAAAAAAAAAAAAAAAAAAAAAAATCTGTTAACATGTAAAACAAAGGGCTGACTTTAAGAGTGGAAGTTTTCTCCCTTCTCTGATTGTTTTATCCATTTTTCATTGAATAGGCCATGCTCTTGTGATCCCTCTGGCAGCATAGATGAATGTAATGTTGAAACAGGAAGATGTGTTTGCAAAGACAATGTCGAAGGCTTCAATTGTGAAAGGTAGTGCATTCTTTCTCTAGCTGCATTGTGTTTTCTCTGTTACCATATTTCAAGTAAAAAAAAGTAACTGATTGTGTCTTAATCTTTTTCAGATGCAAACCTGGATTTTTTAATCTGGAATCATCTAATCCTCGGGGTTGCACACCCTGCTTCTGCTTTGGGCATTCTTCTGTCTGTACAAATGCTGTTGGCTACAGTGTTTATTCTATCTCCTCTACCTTTCAGATTGGTAATTTAGACCTCATCCCCCAACCTGTTAGAACTGTGAGACTACACTTAAAATATTTTTAAAAATAAAATCAGTAATTCTTTGAGGGCTTTTTGATGGTTGGCAACACTTTGTATTATTTAGCATGCATAGTTTTTGTAGTTTGGCCTTTTAATTTAATGAAAATGTACTTTTGGCTTTAGAATTTATCTCAATAGTGATTACAAATGTTATATAAATAGTAATAAAGTAAAATATAGTTTGAGTGGTATAGCATATATTGGTACTATTGTAGGATTCATTTATTCAAAAAGGTTTATTGATGCCTTTCTTTATACAAGGTGTGGTCTTACACATTTTTATGGTACATAGAGGACCTGAATTCAGGATGTTTACAGTGTAAAGTGCTTGTGTTTTCCTTCTCTACCTGCAGATGAGGATGGGTGGCGTGTGGAACAGAGAGATGGCTCTGAAGCATCTCTTGAGTGGTCCTCTGAGAGGCAAGATATCGCTGTGATCTCAGACAGCTACTTTCCTCGGTACTTCATTGCTCCTGGTAAGTAAGGCTAGAAAGCAGTCTGACCTGCTGTGTGCCTCTGTTTAATCTCAGTCTCACATTCTTGCCCACCATTGTGTCTGTATTCCAGCAAAGTTCTTGGGCAAGCAGTTGTTGAGTTATGGTCAGAACCTCTCCTTCTCCTTTCGAGTGGACAGGCGCGATACTCGCCTCTCTGCAGAAGACCTTGTGCTTGAGGGAGCTGGCTTAAGAGTATCGGTACCCTTGATCGCTCAGGGCAATTCCTATCCAAGTGAGACCACTGTGAAGTATGTCTTCAGGTAAGATAGCCTTCTTCGTAAAGTGAGACTTGACGAACATTGTGAAAGTGGTGTCTTTATTTAAGTTTAACTGGCCTCTAGATGTATTTTAAAGAAAAACTTCTGGGTTATTGTGGTGATTTTGTAAAAGGGAGCCTTCCTTTCTTTACCTTTATCTTTTCCAATTGTACTACCAAACCAATAGTCTTATTTTTTATTTGATTTGATTGTTAGAGTATTGCATTGTTGGGGCATAAATGAATAAGAAATATTTCCCCAACATCCAGAATTATCCTTAGAGAGGTTAATGTGGCCCTTTCTTTCTCTCCAGGCTCCATGAAGCAGCAGATTACCCTTGGAGGCCTGCTCTTACCCCTTTTGAATTTCAGAAGCTCCTAAACAACTTGACCTCTATCAAGATCCGTGGGACATACAGTGAGAGAAGTAAGTTATGATATAATTTAGGAGAGTTGTTTAAAAAGATGATTGGTTAGAAAGATTCATGATAATATAAAAGTTTCTCTTTCCTAATAATATAACACTGAGAAGTGTATAACAATCACATTATACATGAATTATATATAAAGACAATGCATTTTTTAACTGCTTTCAAGGACCTGGAAAAAATTTGGTAAAATTAGTAAATAGTATTATTTACTAATTGATTACTCAATTGATCAGTAGGTCAATTGAGGTTACATTGTATATAAATAGATTTTCTAAAAAACCTAATTATAGGCTAGGCGCAGTTGCTTATACCTGTAATCCTAGCACTTTGGGAGGCTGAGGTGAGCAGATCACTTGAGGCCAGGAGTTTGAGACCAGCCTGGCCAATATGGTGAAACCCCGTCTCTATTAAAAATACAAAAATTAGCCAGGTGGGGTGGTGAAAGCCTGTAATCCCAGCTACTTGGGTGGCTGAGGGATGAGAATCGCTTAAACCCGGGAGGCAGTGGTTGCAGTGAGCTGAGCTCATGACACTGCATTCCAGCCTGGGTGACAGAATGAGAATCTGTCTCAGAAAAAAAAAAAAAAAAAAAAAAAATCTGATTATAATTCTACTGGCTTAAGTTGCCTTATCTTCATTTCTTTTTATTTACTGTTGTGTAATTATAATTTATAATTTGAACCATTGGTTAAATTATTAAAAGTCATAAATTATTGAATGATTTTGTTATAATTTTAGGTGAACAAGAGTTTAAGACTTAAAAATTTTTTTTTTGAGACAGAGTCTTGCTTTGTCACCCAGGCTGTGGTGCAATAGCATGATCTTGGCTCACTGCAACCTCCGCCTCCTGGTTCAAGCGATTCTCCTGCTCAGCCTCCCAAGTAGCTGGGATTACAGGCACGCCCCATCACACCCAGCTAATTTTTGTATTTTTAGTGGAGATGGGGTTTCACCATATTGGCCAGGCTGATCTCAAACTCCTGACCTCAGGTGATTCCCTCCGCCTTGACCTCCCAAAGTGCTGGGATTACAGGCATGAGCCCCTGCACCCGGCCAAAATTTTTTTCTTAAAAAAATGGTTTAAACAAGGATCTTTTTCTCTAGCAAGGTACAGCTGTTTGGGGTGGTGGAGTTAGTGATGATGTGGTATTGGGAGAAGCATCTGCAGCTTAGATGTGTTGATTTTTGAAATGCCTGCGTGAATATCCAGATAAAAATGGCTTATAAGTAGTTAGAAATATGAATCTGGGGCTTAGGAAGAGATTAGGACTAGTGATCCAGATTTAGAAGGTTGTCAACATATGGGCAATAATTTTTAAACTTGGAAATATGACAGAAGATATAGATGGGAAAGAAGGATGGAATCCTGGAAACAGTTAAGTCCATGCTTTAAGACCCAAGGGCAACATGGCAAAACCCCATCTCTACTAAAAAGTACAAAAATTAGCAGAGTATGGTGGTTCATGCCTGTAGTCCCAGCTTCTCTGGAGGCTGAGGTGAGAGGATCATGTGCACTCAGGAGGTCAAGGCTGCAGTGAGTGGTAATTGTGCCACTGCACTCCAGCCTGGACAATGGAATGTGACCCTGTCTCAAAAAAAAGTAAAATAAATAATAAGACCCAAGAGAGAAAAAGAATTTTAAGAAAGAGAAACAATTAACAAGTTTAGGAAGCTAGCATCATTGGGTTTTGGATTGGTGATTCCTTAATCACTGCTGAGTTTTTGTTTTAAGAAGTGTTAAAACTGTCCAGGCGTGGTGACTCATGCCTGTAATTCCAGCACTTTGGGAGGCTGAGGCAGGAGGATTGCTTGAGGCTAGGTGTTCAAGACCAGCCTGGGCAACATAGCAAGATTCTGTCTCTCTAAATCAAAAAAATTAGCTGGGCATGGTGGCACACACCTGTGGTCCTAGCTACCTCGGAGGCTGAGGGCAGGAGGATGCGTGAACCCAAGAGGTTGAGCTCGCAGTGAGCTGTGATCATGCTGTCGCACACCAGCCTGAGTTTACAGAGTGGATCTATCTCAAAAAAAAAAAAAAAAAAGTGGCGGGGTGGTGTTGAAACTGAAAGATCACAGTGCTTTAAGAAGTAATTTGAAGTTGAGTAAGTAAAATAAAGAATGTTCTGTTAAGAAGTTTGGCTATAAGGAAAAGACATGGACTATAATTTGGGAGTAGGAACAAGATTGAAGAAAGAGTATTTTTAGAATGGGGAGACTTAAGGATGTTTAGAATTGGAAGCACAGTAACCAATAAAGCCATATCTCATGACCTAACTAGGCAAGGTAAACCTGTAAACATACTAAAAGTAGTACATTTAGGGCAGTAATGGAGGTGTCCTTCAGCCTTAGGTGGTTAATTTTCAAATGAATTTTATAAACAGCAAGTGCTATTTCATAACATGAAAAATACGCTTTAAGCATAAGACTGCAAAACACTAGAGTGGAATGGAGATTACATGGAAATATGATGATGTTACTGAGGACTGTATCTCTCTGATAAAATGTTCCTGTTGGTGCTTGTATCAGGGCCACCACTGGATTGGATGAACCATTGGTCTAAGGCAATATAAGGTTTCCTCTGATTTCTTATAGAAATGGAAAAGCATTGAGCTTTGGAGTAATTGTATACTTGTAAGAAGTAACCCTGAGTATTAGAACTTTACTTGAGAGTTTTTGTTTTTTGTTTTTTGGGGGGTTTTTTGGCTGTTTTACAGAGGGCAGAAATTATATAACCTGAGTATTACCTGTTGACAGGTGCTTTCCCTTCTGTCTTATCCTTGAACTCTGTAGTGCCTGCTTTTGTAGCAAAAGAATGAAAACACTCCTTAATGGCTGTAGACGTAAACTCTTCTTTTCCCCTCACACTCTTGTTCGTATCTCTTCTCACTCCAAATGATTGTCTAATGCTTTTCATTTTTCACATTGGTGGGGACTGTAAAATTCAGCAAATCTAGGGCTACGTGTGTGTGTTTTAAACAAAATAAGTTTGGGCCAGGCATGATGGCTCAAGCCTGTAATCCCAGCACTTTGGGAGGCCAAGGTGGGCTGATCACCTAAGGTCAGGAGTTCGAGACCAGCCTGGCCAACATGGTGAAACCCTGTCTCTTCTAAAAAAAAAAATACAAAAATTAGCCGGGCATAGTGGCACACGCCTGTAATCCCAGCTGCTCGGGAGGCTGAGGCAGGAGAATTGCTTGAACCCAGGAGCAGAGGTTGCAGTGAGTCGAGATCGCACCACTGCACTCCAGCCTGGGAGACGGAGTGAGACTCCATCTCAATAAGTAAATATATATATAAACAAACAAATTAATTAATAAATAAAATAAAAGTTTGCTGTGCCACCACTCCAGATACTTGGCACTCAGTACCACATGATTGTTCTAAATGCTGTTGTCTAATTCTCTTCTCCAGGGGGTAGACGTGGATATCTCGTTTAGTGTATCAGAGCCCAGTTAAACTAATGGCTGATTTTCTCTGGAATTTGGGGTCTAGTTACTTTTTAGTGTTACTTACTTTACACAAGGTTTGGAAAACAAGCCAGTTCGGTGATTTTCTTTTCCTCACTATACACAGGTGCTGGATATTTGGATGATGTCACCCTGGCAAGTGCTCGTCCTGGGCCTGGAGTTCCTGCAACTTGGGTGGAGTCCTGCACCTGTCCTGTGGGATATGGAGGGCAGTTTTGTGAGATGTGTCTCTCAGGTTACAGAAGAGAAACTCCTAATCTTGGACCATACAGTCCATGTGTGCTTTGCGCCTGCAATGGACACAGCGAGACCTGTGATCCTGAGACAGGTGAGATGATCTTTGGCAGCTCTTAGACCTAACTTCTCTTTAGCAGTTGTGTAGAAAGTGCTCATTGTCTTATATGCTTGTACACTTGCCTGTTTTCTCACACCTGCCTTCCAAATAGGTGTTTGTAACTGCAGAGACAATACAGCTGGCCTGCACTGTGAGAAGTGCAGTGATGGGTACTATGGAGATTCAACTGCAGGCACCTCCTCCGATTGCCAACCCTGTCCGTGTCCTGGAGGTTCAAGTTGTGCTGTTGTCCCCAAGACAAAGGAGGTGGTGTGCACCAACTGTCCTACTGGCACCACTGGTAAGTCTGCTCGCTTTGTCTGCTTTCAGTGTTCCCTTCTATAAAAAGACCTAGGGGAAAGGGGCTTCGGAGTTGTTTTGGATCTTTGTGTTTGGTTCAGTTTTAGTGGTTATGGTTTTCCTAATAGGAAGCTGAGGCTCACTCTCCTTGTTTCCTTCCATCTCTCTTTTGGGTATCCCCTGATTGTCTCCATCTCTCAACCAAGGGCTTTCATGTCACCTTGATCTACCGTCTCCCCTTTAGGTGATCAAATCTCATCTTGAGGCTTCGAAAGCCTTTCTATATCTATGATAGCTAAGTTTGTATTTCCAGCCCTGACACCGCTCCTGAGCTACCTACTTGTCATTTCCACTTAGATGGTGGGCTAGAAGCCTTCCACTTGCTTTTCCACATCCCTGTTCACCTTTCTCCACCCTGACTGAGACCTGCATGCACTGCATCAAATGTCAGGCTCCATTTGCATTCAGACAGTAGAAAGCACATACGAGAGCTCACAGAGAAGGAGGAGGGTGAGGACAGAGTATTTATCCCATGGCCGCTTCTCTGTGGGGTTCTCTGGATTGATGACCTCAAATCCATCATTGATGAGCCAAATCAGCTCCTGGGAGGCCATCTCCAAACAGCTCTTTTTACCTTTAGATTCTGCTAGCTGCCCCACCCACCACCTGAGGCCCAGGGTATGGAGCCTGTCTCAAGTGCTGCACTCTTCTCGCAGTTTCCCTACACTCCGTGCTGATTTGATTGTGTCAGCCATTTTCTGCTGTGATTTTGATTCACATAGCCAAAGGAACTCAAATTTAAACAAATCCAAGTTAAATATTTGATTTCCTCCCTTTTTCTTCAACCCTTTGTTTCTCCTCCAGTCTTGTTCATCTTAGTAAATATGCTGCCATTAGCCTAGTTGCTCGAGCTGAAACCTTAGGGCTTATACTTGATTCATCTTCCTTTCAAGTCCTAGAAACAGTCAGCAAATCTTACTGATGTTATCTCAGATCTGACCACTTTTCACCACTTCCACTATCACCAACCTGATTCAAACCTCTGTTACCTCTCACCTGGGATTGCCTACTTGTTCTCCCTGCTTCACCTGCTCCCCTACAATGGATCCAATCTCAACATGAAAGCCAAAGTGGTCCTTTCAAAATGAACCTCAGATTACACCACTTTTAAACCCTCCAATAGCTTCTTGATACACTAAAACCAAATCCTTTACTCTAACTTCCATGCTTCTACATGGGTTTGAACTGCTTCCATGGCTTATCTTGTTTTTCTGAAGCTTTCTTCCCTTGGATATTATCCTGGCTGGTCTCTTCTCTATCTTTACATTGCTATCCCAATGTCTCCTTCTTACAGAGGCTTTCCCTACCCACCAGTATAAAGTAGCTCTCACCTTCACCCCATCATGCTGCTTTATTTTGTTTAATTTTTTTATGCTTATCCCTATCTGAAGTAATCTTGTTTATTTGTATGTCTGTGTATTGGTCTTCACCAACTGCTGCATATGCTTTGTGAGAGCAGAGACCTTGTCCACCTTGTTCACATCATCCTAATGACCTAGAACAGTGCTGGTATATAGTAGATGCTCAGAAAATACTTGTTGAATGAATTAATAAACCTCAGATTCACCAGAAATTTGAGTCTAATTCAGGCCCTGCTGGTTACAAAGATATCACAAGCCCAACTTGAACTAATCAAGGTAGGAAAGTGGAAAAGGAAGGATGAGGAGCAGTGAGTTTAGTAGAGTGGAAAGAGCTCTGGATTCTAACTCTCCCTCTCTACCTGTCACTTCTTTGGTTGCAGGCAAATTACTTATCCTTTCTGTTCCCTGAGCTATAATATTTAGTACAAGCAGTCAGCAACTGATGATTTCTAAGTTCTCTTCTAACATGCCCTGATTCTGTACCAATTGATACTGATTAACAAGGATTAGCACATGCCTCTTACATTTTAACAGAATGGTTCTGCTCACCCTGTTGTGTGGGAAACTTATGGTGTCAAGAGTGGCACTTCACCTCTTTTAATATCATCTGCCAAAACAACATATATGAATGTGCCATCCTTTGAGACTGGAGAAGTTTATAAACCTTGGGCTTGACTCATTTACTGAGCACTTTTAATACATGATTTGGGTTGATTGTCACAACAATTAAAGTGAAGTAGGCAGACCAGGTGCTTCCTTTCTAGTGAGGAAATAGAGATGTGCTCAAGGTCACTCTGGTGGTCTGGCCCCGTGCCAGGGCTGCAGCCCAGGTCCTCTGCCCTCCACTGCACCATGTCTTCTCTCATGTGATGATTACACTAGATTACCTGTAGCCAGTGGTAATCTATCACCAAAAATGTCTAAGGCCTTTCTTTCATAACATCAGATTGTCTCATCCCCAGGTAAGAGATGTGAGCTCTGTGATGATGGCTACTTTGGAGACCCCCTGGGTAGAAACGGCCCTGTGAGACTTTGCCGTCTGTGCCAGTGCAATGACAACATCGATCCCAACGCAGTTGGAAATTGCAATCGCTTGACAGGAGAATGCCTGAAGTGCATCTATAACACTGCTGGCTTCTATTGTGACCGGTGCAAAGACGGATTTTTTGGAAATCCTCTGGCTCCCAATCCAGCAGACAAATGCAAAGGTAATCAGCCTTCGACCAGATTCTGTCACAGCTAAATGCCCCTTTATTGTGAGAATTCTTGTGTGTCTCTTAAAATATGTATAGTTGTTTAGTCTAAGAGAAATACATTGTGAACTGCTTTTGTCTTTTAAAATTTTCATCACCACATTAAAAAAGTATAAAGAAGGACAGTCATGGTGGCTGACACCTGTGGTCCCATAAAAAGAAACAGGTGAAATGAATACTAATGTATTTTATTTAATATATCCAACATATGATTTCAATAAGTAATCAGTAAAAATTGTTAATGAAATATATGTTCTTTCTCACGCTAAGCCTTCAAAATCCAGTGCGTATCTCACGTTTATAGCACATCTCAATTCAGACTCGCCAGCCACATTTAAAGTGCTCAGTAGCCACATGTGACCAGCAGCTACCAACCTGGCAACACAGGTCTAAAGAATCTCTTTGGATTGTTTATATTTTAGTATTTCTCTCAGGTGATTTGTGTCTTTTGCCGTCTCTGTCTTCCTGCCTTAGCCTGCAATTGCAATCCGTATGGGACAGTGAAGCAGCAGAGCAGCTGTAACCCCGTGACGGGGCAATGTGAATGTTTGCCTCACGTGACTGGCCGGGACTGTGGTGCCTGTGACCCTGGATTCTACAATCTGCAGAGTGGGCAAGGCTGTGAAAGGTGAGACATAGGTGCCTTTGGTGAAAGTAATCTTTGCTTTTTCTGTTATAAAAAATGAATTTTTGTAAGTACATTTAATAGTTGACTGTTCAGAAATTACTGGAGTGCCTAATGTAGGCAAGGCATCCTTCAGGGGCAATGCTGGAGAACTGTAATAAAGCTAATGAAAGAAAGGAGTGGAGCACAGTGGCCCCAGCTGTGCCAGAATCACCTGAGCAACCTTTTAAAAGCACAAATTGCCAAGTCCTTTCTGAGGCACTTAGAATCAGACCCTTCAGGGTTGCAGCCTGGGAACTTCTGTTTTCAAAGCTGCTACTTAGTGTCCATACAGTCCCAGGTTGGAGAGCACTGGTAGCAGTTAAGTTAGGAAAAGAGGTTCTGAATAGCACTCATGAAAATTACTTGAACCTTAGGGGCTTAATAACCCTTAACATTCCATCTTAGTAACCCTTACCATTCAGTTTTCTGATACAAGTTACAAATTACATCAGTGCTATACTAAAAAAAAAAAAAGTTGTGCTTAAAGCCTGTTTTTCTTGCCTGAGAAATGTCCTGTGTTCATTTTCAGGTGTGACTGCCATGCCTTGGGCTCCACCAATGGGCAGTGTGACATCCGCACCGGCCAGTGTGAGTGCCAGCCCGGCATCACCGGTCAGCACTGTGAGCGCTGTGAGGTCAACCACTTTGGGTTTGGACCTGAAGGCTGCAAACGTAAGGGGTGTTGGTGGCATACAACTCTAAGCTTCCACTAATTCCAGTTAGTGTCTTAAGGCTAGAAAAGACTTTGACAGCCTCAGTCTAGCCACTTGGCTCATAGTCAGGGCTGTACCTAAGTCATCGTAGATGCTTTATTTGATGAATATTATCCATTTCTAAAACTCTGCAGATCAAAGGCTTCTCTGGTTTCTTTGTATGTTTTCTTTTATAACGTTTCTGATTCTTCCTTTTTCCAATCTTTTATTTTTTCCAAAGAAGTCTTCCTTTGATTACTGAGCTTTCCCACTGTGGTTCATGAAACTTCTTTATTGATTGCATTCTTAGTGCAGATAATGAAATAGTGGAGGATTCTGTTCACAATGTGTTTGTTGACTTGCTGTAGTTGCTTCCCACCCTTGGGGCCCTTTTGGTATGATTACGTGTAAACATCTGCTTCTTCTTGGCATAAACACTTGCCTGGAATTGGGCCTCAGAACAAATTGGCTTTTGCTTTCTGAATTCTTTCATTTCTCCTGTGGAATGTAGCATAAGTAATTGACTCAGTTCAGAGAACACAGTGAATAAACAAACTATAAGATAATGCAAAAGAAGCATTAGCATTTGGGTTTTCTAGTTCCTTAGAGAAATATTAAACAGTGGAGAATTGAAGGTAGAGATGAATTCTTGAAGTGCATGAAACAAGCAATGATAGTTTCATAACTTCTCTAATTGCTAAGTAACCTGAAGTGTGTCCCAAAGGTTGCACGTTTTACTTTAAAGCTCATTTTGACTTTAAAACATGTCAGTTTTCTCTGCTAAACAGACTTAGCCATTTAAGACCTCATAAATAGTCCTGTTTTTCAAAAAAATTATAATGACAGTTTAGTCAGCTTATTGTTATCAGTCTGAATTAAGAGATATACTCTTCCTTCTTTTGCTAATTATGTATTATTTTCTCCTTATTCTGCAGCCTGTGACTGTCATCCCGAGGGATCTCTTTCACTTCAGTGCAAAGATGATGGTCGCTGTGAATGCAGAGAAGGCTTTGTGGGAAATCGCTGTGACGAGTGTGAAGAAAACTATTTCTACAATCGGTCTTGGCCTGGCTGCCAGGAATGTCCAGCTTGTTACCGGCTGGTAAAGGATAAGGTAAGCTGTCAATAGTGCATTCATTCATTCATCCAGCAGACGTCGAGTGGCAACTTACTGTGCACTAATCTCTATAGAAAAAGTGGTGAACAAGATAGATGTGGTCCCTATTCTTAAAGACTTATGTTCCAGTTGGGAGGCAAATAATAATAAATAAATAAATAAACAAAACAAACACTGAGATAAGTGCCAGGAAGAATACAAATGGAGAATAACTGGGGGAAACTACTTTATACAAGGTCTCTCTACAGAATTCATCTAAGGTGAGATCTGAGGGATACAAATGAATGAGCCAAGTGAAAAGTAATGGTAGGTTTGTTCCAGGCAGAAGGAACCTGGTGTACAGAGGCCTGAAAGCTGGAGAGTGGCTGGAGCCTGCTGAGTGTGGAGGGTGTGGTCTGTTTTTTAAGACTGGAGAAGTTGGTACGGACAGGTTATATGGGACCATGATGACCATAATAAGAAGTTTAGATTTTATCCCAAATCCAATAAGAATGCATTGAAGAAACTCTTAAAATCTAGGAAATCCAGATTATATTTTAAGAGGAGCGTTCTTGACTGCTGTGTGAAGAATGATGGTTAGGAATGGGGCTTAATGGGAAGCCTCAATTGGATTGGATAAATATGCGTGTTTGGGGACAGGATAGGAAAAGAGAAGAATAAGGATGTGTCTTGGGTTTTTTGCTTAAGGTAGCTGGAGGCCTTATTTACTGAGATGGAGATTCCCCAGGGAGAATAGAGGTAAGAGGTATAATTTTGGATGTTAAGTTTGAGATACCTATCAGAGAGCTGAGTGGAGATATCACGAAGGTAATCTGACACTCAAGGGAGAGGTCAGAGCTGAAGAATCATCAGCATGCAGTCTTTAAAGTCAAAGGAATGGCTCTAAAGGTTTTTTTTCAAGTTAGAAAAATAAACTAGCCGTGTCTTCTCTTCAGAAGTAGACGTGCATGGAGTGGATAGAACTACATATTCATGCAGCGCACCAACATGGCACATGTATACATATGTAACAAACCTGCATGTTGTGCACATGTATCCTAAAACTTAAGGTATCATAATAATTAAAAAAAAAAAAAAAGAACTACATATTCATGGAGTGCCTATGATTGCTGCAGGAAATGTGATTGAGTTCTTCAGGAATACTTGTGTGTCCTACCTTTCCCTTTTCTTTCTTCCTTATGTTTAGGTTGCTGATCATAGAGTGAAGCTCCAGGAATTAGAGAGTCTTATAGCAAACCTTGGAACTGGGGATGAGATGGTGACAGATCAAGCCTTCGAGGATAGACTAAAGGAAGCAGAGAGGGAAGTTATGGACCTCCTTCGTGAGGCCCAGGATGTCAAAGGTACGCATGATTGAACAGTGCGTGACTTCTGTGAGATGGACCAATCTTTAGATGTGGCTCCTAAAGCAAGGTTATTAGTATGGTTTTATAAAATTCTTTCTCAATTTTTAAACTACTTGTAGATTATAAATAATTTCATTTTTTAAACACTAATTCAAAAAGCAACCTGACAAATTTACTGCTTTAAGCTACAGTAAGCATAGGGTGATTTTCCAACAGATAAAAAACTATTCGATATTCAAATTTCAAGCATTTTATGAATCTGTTCTATTACAAGGTGTCTTAAAATAGTTTTAAAAATCATTAAAGGCATGCGGGCATGCGTTTTCATAAGTTTTTTTTTTTTTTTTTTTTGAGCCAGAGTCACTCTGTTGCCCAGGGTGGAGTACAGTGGCGTGATCTTGGCTCACTGCAACCTCCACCTCCTGGGTTCAAGTGATTCTCCTGCCTCAGCCTCCCGAGTACCTGGGACTACAGGCACATGCCCACCATGCCCGGGTAATTTTTTGTATTTTGAATAGAGATGGCGGTTCACCGTGTTAGCCAGGATGGTCTCAATCTCCTGACCTCGTGATTTGCCCGCCTCGGCCTCCCAAAGTGCTGGGATTACAGGCGTGAGCCACTGTGCCCAGCCAAAAAATTTTTACATTATCAAATAATTGAGTAACCCTCCAAGCAGGACCACCATATATAGTTAGGCAAGAGTTTGTAGAATATCACCCCTGCACATGCATTTGGTAGCTAAGTTCCAAGTTGTTTTTTTCCAAACCTGTATTCATCTTCATTGGTCTTACCTTTGACTTCTCATCTTTTTTTTTTTTCCCACATTCCTTAGAAAATTTAGACCCCAACACTGAGCATGATGCTGAAATATGAATTGGTCAATTTACTTAATGGTTTTTATATATTAATAAAACCTCATGATACATGAGAGTTTTAATAATAACAGACTTAAATTTATCTTTTGATTTGTTAGGACCTGAGTATGAGATTTAAGTTGAATGAGCATATTAATAAAGAATAATTTGAAGAACTATTCAAAAACAGAGATCAGTTTGAAGGAAATTACACAGATATGCTGGCACATGGGGGTGGCAGAAGAGTCTATTTAGTTTAAAATACAAAATGAGTTTAATTTGTCATACTTCAACTTAATGTTTTAAACCTAGTTTTTTCTGGGTTTTGAAAAATGTTCGGCTTTTAGGGCTGGCAGCATTTTTAACAACATTGTATATTTATGACTAAATTGCATGTGCTGGTATTAAAGTCAGTCATTCTCGCCTTCATTAAACATTCCTTGGATGTCTTCTCTTTGCCAACCACTGCATAAGACCAGCGATATAGTGATGAATAAGAAAGAGTTCATAGTCAAGTGGACAGATGGGCACACGGTTGGAGGTGTGATGAGTGCACAGTGAAGGACCTACTGGGCGTGGTAAAGGCTGTCCAGCTATGCCAGGGGCTTTGCGGAAACCTGGTAGTAAGTTGCGACGTTTAGAAGAGTAAAGATACATAGGGCCTCAGATTTCATGTGAGATGATATGATGCTCTTCAGATAATTTACAGACTTTCTTCTGCAAACCATTTTAGATGTTGACCAGAATTTGATGGATCGCCTACAGAGAGTGAATAACACTCTGTCCAGCCAAATTAGCCGTTTACAGAATATCCGGAATACCATTGAAGAGACTGGAAACTTGGCTGAACAAGCACGTGCCCATGTAGAGAACACAGAGCGGTTGATTGAAATCGCATCCAGAGAACTTGAGAAAGCAAAAGTCGCTGCTGCCAATGTGGTAAGTGATTGCAAACGTCTGAGATGGGGATGGGGGAGGCCCTTGGAATTTGTAGCAAGTCTGTTACTGGCAGTGGAGTGCTTCTTCAACTAAATTGACTCCATGCATCTTTTTATTTGTCTCTAAATATGGAGCAAGAAAGCCACGTTGCTCATAGTTGGCATGAAACAGTTATTAAAAACTGGATAAAAACCAAGGGACATCTGGGTTATTTCTCTAGCTTTGTTCCTTCTATGGTACTAGGCAGTTTAATCTTCCTTTATCCTTTACTGAAAATAGAAAGAATCTGCAATCAAGAGTGCTGATATTAAATAAAAATCTCTGAAAATAAGAAGAGGCATTCTTGGGGCCGGGCGCGGTGGCTCACGCCTGTAATCCCAGCACTTTGGGAGGCCGAGGCGGGCGGATCACCTGAGGTCGAGAGTTCGAGACCAGCCTGACCAACATGGAGAAACCCCGTCTCTACTAAAAATACAAAATTAGCTGGGTGTGGTGGTGCATGCCTGTAATCCCAGCTACTTGGGAGGCTGAGGCAGGAGAACCACTTGAACCCAGGAGGCGGAGGTTGTGGTGAACTGAAATTGTGCCATTGTACTTCTGCCTGGGCAACAAGAGTGAAACTCCATCTCAAAAAAAAAAAAAAAAAGGAAGAGGCATTCTTTTTGCCCTCTAACAAAAATTTAGTTTTGACTCTTGCTTTATTAAATTTAAATAATTCAGTCCTTTGAGAATAAGTGCTTTATTTCCTGTGCAGTCAGTCACTCAGCCAGAATCTACCGGGGACCCAAACAACATGACTCTTTTGGCAGAAGAGGCTCGAAAGCTTGCTGAACGGTAACTTCTAGATCCCTGTTTAATGGTTAAGTTGTGGCTTCCGTTATGGTGTGTGTGTGTGTGTTGTCTTATCCCATAACCCACAAACACTTCCTACATAACCCACTTTTGCATAGTTTGCTCTCTTTTCTAAGATGTTATCAGCTGTGTATACTCTTTTCTTCCTTTTACTTTGACATTAGAATATTCACTTTGAATATTAGAATACAATGGTTTGAAGACAAATCATATTTATATATCTCAAAACCATAATATTTTTAGATTTTTAACTTATTTAAGACTGTAGTAACTGAATGAACCTAGCAGATTGTTGTTAATAAAGATTAGGCGTGAGATTTGTTTTTAACTAGATAAATGATTTCTTGCTGGCATACACAATTTTATATGTACATTACTGTCAAATAATTAAATTTAAAAGTAGTCTTTCTGAAGAATTATAAATATTTTCTCTTATAAATGTACACCAATAATTTTTTTGGAAAATATTCTCATCTCAGTTTTAGAATGCTATTCATAAATTCAGCCCCAAATGATCGCAAAATTCCAAATGAATGAGGTTTTCCAATATTTGTAGAATTCTTGCCCATGTGTGTATACATACATATAATAAAGTAGGCCGGAAGCAGTGGCTCATGCCTGTAATCCCAGCACTTTGGGAGGCCAAGGCAGGTGGATCACCTAAGGTCAGGAGTTCAAGACCAGCCTGGCCAACATGGCGAAACCCATCTCTACTAAAGATGCATTAGCTGGGCATGGTGGTGTATGCAGGTAATACCAGCTACTCAGGAGACTGAGGTAGGAGAATTGCTTGAATCGGGAGGCGGAGGTTGCAGTAAGCCAAGATCACACCACTGCACTCCAGCCTGGGTGACAGAGCGAGACTCCATTTCAAAAAATAATAATAAAGTAAGCATTACCTAAATTTTACTTATTTCCCTATCAGATGGTTGTTTCATGGCTTATTTTTTGTTTTATCTGTATAGTCATAAACAGGAAGCTGATGACATTGTTCGAGTGGCAAAGACAGCCAATGATACATCAACTGAGGCATACAACCTGCTTTTGAGGACACTGGCAGGAGAAAATCAAACAGCATTTGAGATTGAAGAGCTTAATAGGAAGTGAGTATAATTTAAAAGTGGTTTACACCCCTTCAGATGTTCTGGTAAGTAACACTAGTTCAATGAAAAATTAAATGCTGGTGCATTCAGGGCATACATTCATGCAGTAAGATTTCCTTTGTTAATCATGCTTTTGAAATGGCACAGTAAGTAGAGAAGGGCATGTGAAGCCACAGAGATTTGGTTTGATTCAATTACTGTAACTACAGAGAATAGTAACAAGATGAGCCATGATACATAAAATTCTGCACAAATAAAGAAGAAGAGAAAAAATGTAATAGACTAAGTAGAGGAAACATAATTGAACTACAAATCTTTAAAGGGTGTCTGAAATAAGAAAGTATATGGTAAGCCATACATTATAGAAAAATTTTTCTTTTTTTTGTTGTTTTTGTGAAATGAAGTCTCACTCTTGTCCCCCAGGCTGAAGTGCAATGATGAGATTTTGGCTCCCTGCATCCTCCGCCTCCTGGGTTCAAGCGATTCTCCTGCCTCAGCCTCCTGAGTAGCTGGGATTACAGGCGCCTGCCACCACACCCAGCTAATTTTTGTATTTTTAGTAGAGACGGGGTTTCACTATGTTGGCCAGACTGGTTTTGAACTCCTGACCTGAGGTGATCTGCTCACCTCAGCCTCCCAAAGTGCTGGGATTACAGGTGTGAGCCACCGTGCCCAGCCAAGCCATACATTATAAATAGAAATGATAAAAGAAAATGTAAATATGCAAAATGTTGGTATTAAAATGCAAGCATTTTAATGTAGCATTTCCTTTGAGGTTTTGGGCATATTATCACATGATCATGTTAATCTGGTTAACATTAAGATGCTAAAAGCAGCTAAGATTGTCATTAAACCACATTATTTGTGTCTTAGGTATGAACAAGTGAAGAACATCTCACAGGATCTGGAAAAACAAGCTGCCCGAGTACATGAGGAGGCCAAAAGGGCTGGTGACAAAGCTGTGGAGATCTATGCCAGCGTGGCTCAGCTGAGCCCTTTGGACTCTGAGACACTGGAGGTATGGGGGCAGCCTGTACGCACAGCCCCACCCCGTCTCTCCCCCAAGTCTATGTGAGAGCCGACTGCTCTGCACCTCCCTCTGTCCTCCCACTGACTCGCTGGTAAAGTTGAGTCTTATTTCACATATGCTAATAGAACTTACCAAGGTAGCCAGATGTGTTGGCTCACACCTGTAATGCCAACCCTGGGAGGCTGAGGTGGGAGGATTGCTTGAGGCCAGGAGTTCAAGACCAGCCTGATCAACATAGTGAGACCCCATCTCTTAAAAAAACAAAAACAAAAACTTACCAAGGTAAAGAATCCTGTGATTGTAAACATTAAATAGCAAAGACTACTTTAATGATATGAACAATCACTCCTAAGTCTTTAGTGCAAATCCAAATTATAATAATACATTTGAATTGCTTAAAGCAGAGTACATGTAGACATTTACTCCCAGGATCTGTCTGGTAGAGACCTAGAGAGAAATAGGAGAGAATGGTGTAATTAAAAGACTATAGCAGGGTGTTCTGAGGCAGGTAAAATATTTTGGAATTGGTAGGATTTTATTTCATATCTGTACTCTAATCATGGATCCTCACTCCAAGCTCTGTATAAATGGTATATTCTTTTGCATTAAGCTTGAGATTTACTAAGTTTCACTTCTTATATCTGAGGTGTTGACTTGATTTTTACCATAAAGGTTTAGGTCTCTTTAGACATGTACAGATTGTCTGATTCTATATATTTAGAATTAGAAAATAGGCAGAATTAGTCTATGATGATAAAAATCAGAACAATGGCAGACACAGTGTTGGAAAGTAGAGTGTGGAGTAGAGATCGGGTGGAAAGGGAGAAAGGGGAGCTTCTTGGGTGATGGAAATCTGTATCTTGATTGGGGTGTTGGTTATGCAGAAATGCATTTGTCAAAACTCATCAAACTGTATGTGGATGCTGTGAACTTCAGTGGGTGTAAAGTATATCTCATTTTTAAAAAAAGTCCATAAAATCTTGATCTGTGCAGTTCTTTTAAAAATATCATTGAGTATTAGGTGTTACAGAGTTCCTAAGCCTACCTTTTCGTTAGTTTAAATGTTTTATCCAAAGTGTATTGATCTTACTTGCTTTTCACAGAATGAAGCAAATAACATAAAGATGGAAGCTGAGAATCTGGAACATCTGATTGATCAGAAATTAAAAGATTATGAGGACCTCAGAGAAGATATGAGAGGGAAGGAACTTGAAGTCAAGAACCTTCTGGAGAAAGGCAAGACTGAACAGCAGGTTGGTTTGATTTGCAGGTTGCTTCATTTCTTGAGGCACCATTTGAACAGTGCAAGTGGGTCTGTGATGACACTGTACTTGCAGAGACAGCAGACGACAGTGCCGAGAGAGCAGCCTAACATGTTTTATGCTGGCAAGTCTCAGGGTGGCACCTCTGGAGAGCCTTGTCTGTCCAGGAGACAGAAGGGATTTGCTTTGAGGGTTCATCGTCTCATCTGCCATGTGTTTGCAGACCGCAGACCAACTCCTAGCCCGAGCTGATGCTGCCAAGGCCCTCGCTGAAGAAGCTGCAAAGAAGGGACGGGATACCTTACAAGAAGCTAATGACATTCTCAACAACCTGAAAGGTAGAAAAGGCTGAGATAATAGGGGCAAATGCTTCCACCACTAGAGTGATTTTTTTTTTTTTAATCATGACTTTTACCATATTTATTACTTCATCCCCAACTCCCTACTTTTTTTATGCTAAAGTATTTCAAAGGGAAATCCCAGAGCTCCTGTCATTTTATCCCTGCATACTTCAGTATGGATTTTTTTTTTTTAAAAGATGTTTTCTTATTAGGCAAACTCACATAACCAAGATGCCTATTTAGAGGACTTATATAGGTAAATGGAGATTATCTTTCATTTTCTCTGCCAGTGGCATCTGATCCTTTTTTTTTTTTTTCTTCACCCCAGATAGAAGAGAAATGTGACCAATTCGCTGAGCAACTGTGAATTCTTGTCTGATAAAATAGTCATAGGTTCTATAAATAGAGAAGCTTTACAGGATGCTTTACAGGATACTAGTTGAAAGTATGGGCCAGGCACGGTGGCCTGTAATCCCAACACTTTGGGAGGAAGGATCACTGGAGGCCAGGAGTTGAAGACCAGTTCCTCACTGGGAAATATAGTGAGACCCCATCTCTATAAAAAAAATTTTTTTTTTAATTAGCCAGGCATGCTGGCACGTACCTGTAGTCCTAGCTACTTAAGAGGCTGAGGTGGGAGGATCCCTTGAGCCCAGGATGTCAAGGCTGCACTAAGCAGTGATTGTGCCACTGCATTCCAGCCAGGGTGACAGAGTGAAACCTTGTCTCCCAAAAAAAAAAAAAAAAAAAAGTAGTACTTCAAAGTATGGACTCTGGTGTCAGTGGGCCTTGGTTCAAAACCCTGCACCCTGCACCACAGGTCATCTAACTTCTTTAATCCTCAATTTTCTTATAAAAATGATACAGCCTATTTTATGTCAAAGACACAAAGCTCTTAACTCAGTACCCGACACACAGTAAACACTAAATAAATTGCAGCTTTTAATAATGGTTGAGGTAGTGGTAATGGGATGCTCAGCGCTCTGCATTTTAAAGCACGTTGTTGAAGTAAGAATTCTATTTCCAGAAACAGGGAACATTTCTATAACACTAACTGGGAGACCTATTCTGTAGAGATGTGTAATTTCTAAAATTTCAGCCCATGCTGTCTTCCATTTTTTACCCTGACTTCCATTGTTCATAAAACAAAATCCAGTTGGAACTCCCTGAAAGGCCCCCTTTTTACTTGTTGGGAGTTTAGCTCAAATGTGTCCTTGAACTTGTTTCAGATTTTGATAGGCGCGTGAACGATAACAAGACGGCCGCAGAGGAGGCGCTAAGGAAGATTCCTGCCATCAACCAGACCATCATTGAAGCTAATGAAAAGACCAGGGAAGCCCAGCAGGCCCTGGGCAATGCTGCAGCGGATGCCACAGAGGCCAAAAACAAGGCCCATGAGGCGGAGAGGATCGCGAGCGCTGTCCAAAAGGTGTGCGTTTCCTCTTCTCCAAGAGTCCCTGCCCATATCTTTCTCTGGTCACCTTCCAGTTTCTTTCCAGACCCTCAGAGCCCTTGCAGATTGTTTTCCTGAACTTCAGTAAAATTGTCTTAAACCATATTTGTCTTTTTTTTTTCTTTTGACTAGGCATGAGAGTAGGTATCCACATTGATTGAGGAGGGGGAATCAGTAAAAGGGTGCTTTACTCTAAAATTTCTGCTATGTCTCAGTGTGAGGTCTGGCTTCAGAGGTCTATAGAGCCCATTCCCACAAAAAATCAGACTTTTTCTAAATAAACATTCTTCTTTGACCTAGACAGGTGGTGTTTATTTCAGTACTATGTAGTGTGCCTTATCAATATAACTTTCAAGTCCCCCTTTCAAGCATGTCGCCATATGTAAGCCACTCCTAGGAGAGACTTCCCATAGCTCCATTTTTAGGATTCTTTGAAGTCATCTTCAAGAATAATGTTTTTTAGTCTGGCTTTCTCTTATTTCAAGGTCAATCTGTTTGTTTTATTTAAAAGAGAGATTGGAGCAATTTTAGAATTAGGTATTTAAGAATCAGAGAAACCTCTTAGTTTCCTTAGAACAATTGGCTTTTGGATTAATTATATTTTGTAAAATACTCATATTTCAGGATTGTGGTCTTTTTGTACATTATGATGAACTGCCAAGAATGAACCAAGCTAGCTTTGAATTTAAATTTTACCTCAGTGAAAGCATCTAATCAATATGATGTCATAGAAAGTATATGCCATTAAACGTTTATCATTTGCTGTCTGTGTGACCCCAACTAAAAATGGCAATAATAGAACAGAAGTTTCCAGGATTAAAGAAGAGGATACAAATGAAAGCGCTAGATAAAATACAAAATGTTATTATGTGGGTAGTAATGTTATTATTTTGTGATTATTTATAACCCAAATTGATAATGTAAGTCATGAGATAGTATAAATCAATATATTATTATTTCTGGATTATATTTTTAAGACATTTTATAAATTATAAAAGGAGCAGGAGCATACTTGAGAAAAAGGAAAGCTTTTTTAAAAAAATTGCAATTTTCTTTTGTGCCTAGAATGCCACCAGCACCAAGGCAGAAGCTGAAAGAACTTTTGCAGAAGTTACAGATCTGGATAATGAGGTGAACAGTATGTTGAAGCAACTACAGGAAGCAGAAAAAGAGCTAAAGAGAAAACAAGATGACGCTGACCAGGACATGATGATGGCAGGGATGGTAAGAGGTTTTGGTATATTTGCTCCTTGGCAGAAAGTGAACAGTGTTTAATAATAAAGATCCCCCACTTGTTGAGATGAGTCTTTTTTATATTGACTTCTGTTTTTCATCACATTGTCTCGTCAAGAATTGGGTTAGTAGCTTACATAGAAGACAAAGAATTTGGATCTTCTGCCAGGTATTTTTGTTGCACAATTGTCCTGTCCCAAAGTTACTCAGTTAAAAGTAAAACATTGCTTTACACATTTGAGGTTTTAGGACATTAAAAGTATGTGTTTATATTTTTCACTGGGTAATTCATAAATGTTAATAAAAAAGGAATGCAATGAAGTTAATTTTCTTCTTATTCTTGTTCTCCCAGCACCTTGCTCCTTAGAGACAAAGACAAGTTTCTTGCATATAAGAAATTTTTGAAGATGGCATTGTCTACCACCCCACCAAAACATATGAAACTTACATCTAGTTTAATTTTTCACGTTTTGTGATAATGTATATGCAAGGTACCATTTATAACAAAATTGACTTGTCAATGGATGGCCCAAGGAAGAACTAAGGTCCATTTTTCTGTTCTATGCTATATTTTGCTTTGAAAAGACTTTAATAGAGTCACAGTAGGAATAGTCTTTTTCCAGTTGGGTGTAGCAATCACGGTAATGACATACACGAACTTGTGGTTACTTGCTCACTTTCAGTGGCAAGGAAGAGGCCGTCGTTCACTGCTGCAAGAAAACAGAGTCCCTCAGTGTGGGTCATTTTCACCTTGGGATGGAAAAAAGTACAAAGCCTGTTAATCTCAGTAAAGACTCTAGGGAAGTGATAAAGGAAACTATTCCTGTGCAAACACCTGATTTTATTATGCTTTTTGCAGGTTGGGGGGGTGGATGTTGGTTTGGATTGTCCTGATTTTCTCTGTTATGGTGTGGCTCAAGTAAAAATTCCCATAAAGGTGTCCGGGCACAGTGGCTCACTCCTGTAATCCCAGCACTTTGGGAGGCCAAGGTGGGCGGATCGCCTGTGGTCAGGAGTTCGAGACCAGCCTGGCCAACATGGTGGAACGCTGTCTCTACTAAAAATACAAAAATTAGTTGGGCATGGTGGTGGGCGCCTGTTACCCCAGCTACATAGGAGGCTGAGGCAGGAGAATTGCTTGAACTTGGGAGGTGGAGGTTGTAATGAGCCAAGATCACTCCACCCTGGGCTACAGAGGAAGACTCCATCTCAAAAAAAAAAAAATTCCCAGTAAAAAAATAGATGTTTCTCACATATGTTGAGCATATATGGATTTCATTTTTAATATGGTTGTAGAAACATTAGATTTAAAGCATATTGAAAAAGAAAACAGTATATTCTTTAGGAGCTTCAAAAAAGGGTTTTGGTTTAATTCAAAGGGTGAAAGAAGATCTTTTATTATTTTGGTAAATAACTTCTAAGGAAACAAACCACCCTCACATTCACTATCTCATTTGTATTTCTGTCAATTCTGAAAGGCCAGCATTTGGCCAGTATTATTTGAATCTGTAATGTATTTTTTAACCAGAAGAATGAAGGTTTATAGCTTCATTCTTTTGGAAGAGGAGGCTGGAGACCACAGGTTAAATGCAGGGGCATCGCTCTTGGCAGGCCCTGGCAGGGTCCTTTCTCCCTCCTTTTATGCTCGCAGACAAGCTTATGGATGCTCAATAAGGACAGCTGCCATTTGGACAGAGATTAATCATTTATTTGTGAAGTTTTTTTCTGCCTTGCTTTCTTGTTCTTTTTTAAATCTTCACATTGTTTTGATCCCAAAATGTTTGCGTTGTCCTGACCCAAAACTAGGAAAAACAATTATGTGGTAAGAGGCTCAGAGCCACTTACTTAAATCTCAACTAGATTTATTTGTGAGAACATCTGTTTTCTGATATTTAGACACTTCCTCTTCCATTGCTGTTTCCTATGACTCATGCACATTTATTTGTTCAGGTTTCATGGAATTTCCCAAGTGTATTTACCTTTGTTTGGTTTTTAAAATGTAAATTGTATTGCCCCAATAAACGAGTATGTGTGTCAGGGGGACTGTGGCTGGGTCATTGCATGTGGAAGGGGAGTTTACAGAAGAGCTTTACTTAACTATGAAAATTTTCAAAGAATAGGACATTTCTAGTAAGTCCCTAAGACTGTCCCGAAGGACATGTTTTGGTTCTGAAACATAGTTTCTATAATCATCCTTAAAAAAATAACTTGTTTCTGCTTAATAGGCTTTACTATGAATATACCTCCATATATTATTGAGTGAGAATGTGAGAAAAGGAGATAATTTTTGAAATACAAATACAGTGAGTTAGTGAGTGTAGGCAACCTGACTACCTAGTCATAACTTTGATGAAGTAGAAATACCAACATCCTCAATATGAAGATATGCAGCAGTCCCACCAAAAAAAAAAAAAAAAAAAAAAAGCAGTGAGAGATTTCAATTTCCTAAGTTAGAACAGGGAAGAAAATCTGGAAATTAGATTTGTTGGGTCATTGGGAAAAAAGATTTAAAGAAGATGAAAACATACAGTCAAGACTCTTTGCCTCATTTTTCCCTTACAGGCTTCACAGGCTGCTCAAGAAGCCGAGATCAATGCCAGAAAAGCCAAAAACTCTGTTACTAGCCTCCTCAGCATTATTAATGACCTCTTGGAGCAGCTGGGTACGTAGCCATAGAGTCATTTTTGTCAGTCTCTGAATCTTTTGTACTGTTCTTAGGATCTGATATAGTACAGTTGACTCAAAAGCAGATGATACAGGTTTACATGAATCCCTTTTAAGTCATTAATTAAATTATTAATATTTCCTTTTGTTCTTGCTTATTTTTGAAAGCCTTATAAAATAAATGTTTGTCTTGGATGATAGGGTCTTTAAGAGCAACTTGCTTCTTTACCATAGTGATTATTTGTCAGCTTTACAGTGTGACCTGAATCATGACTTTAGGCTGTGTTAATGTGACAAGTACTTACTAGGTGCCTTCTGTGGACCTTGCCCTAAATAGAACATTGTGGTCTGAGGAGTTTCTTTTTATATTTTGAAGATATATTGCCAGCTAGGGTAGCATTTATGGTCCAGTATCATTGTACAACTAAACAGTGATTTTTCTTAACTTATCTTGCTGGCAGTATCTTTAAGGGGTTTAAAGTAAAGGATTTCAATAGTAGAATAAAAGAACACAGGCTGGGTGTGATGGCTCACACTGGTAATCCTAGTGCTTTAAGAAGCCATGCAAGGAGGATAGCTTGAGGCCAGGAGTTTGAGACCAGCTTAGGCAACATAGCAAGATCTCACCTCATCTCTTCAAAATATTTTAAAAATTAGCTGGGTGTGGTGCTACACTCCTGTAGTCCTAGCTACTTGGGAGACTGAAGCAGGTGCATCACTTCAGTTTGAGGTGATAGTGAGCTGTTATTGTGCCACTGCACTCCACCCAGGGCAACAGAGCGAAACCCTGTCTCAATTTAAAAAACGAAAAAGAATACTTAAAACTGGTCATGACTTATGTATACATATGTAACAAACCTGTACATTGTGCACATGTACCCTAAAACTTAAAGTGTAATAATAATAAAATTAAAAAGAAAAACCAAAAAACTGGTCATGACTTTACTGCCTAGAATTCTCTTCATTTGCTAAGTAAGAACAGTCCGATGAGGGGAAAGCTTTCATGCCAGAAGAGAGAAAAACCTTGATTTTTCAAGGAAATCTATGCATACGGAAACCTTCTTTTAATCCAGTTTGATAGGGTGATAGGGAGCAGGCTTCATTTTAGGACAGATGCACTTTTGTCACCAGACTCCATTATAAAGTGTCAACACTCTAGCCAGGACTCTTTATAACAAGGCATTATATTTTAATTTGCCAGCCTTTAAAGACTGGTGCATTTTGTTTTGGTGGGGGGCTACAGGGATATTTTTTATCGGTCTCAAATGTCAAGAATAAGTTATGTGCCAACAGATGGATATAAAATGAAAGTAAGCTAGAAGAGAAAGCTTTTTGTGGAACAGCTAGACTTTTAACATTAGTCTGACTTGGGTTAGTATCTTTGCTTTGTTGCCTATAGGCTGTGCAAACTTGGGCAAATTATTTAACATCTGAAAATCACTGATGTAAAATGGTCTTGTGAGACTTTAATCAAGTCAAGTATGCATGAAATGCTGTCTATTGTGTCTGCTTTTGTTTGTTATGGAAACATTTCATTTCTTTCAAAAGAACCTCTTTTTCTTGCTAAGCTTAAAGTGAAGACTTGCTGAAATTATTTCAGCATTTTACTCCTGGCCATTTTCCATAGGAAGGCTCCTAATAGTGTCTAACTCCTGAAAGCAGAAAGTGACCTTCAAAACTAACCCATCTTCCCTGGAATCTCTCTAAGAGCTGAGGGATTAGGGTTCTTAGAGATTTGTATATCTTTGATGGCACTAAAATGACATATAGTTTACATGTATACACCTGGAAAAGGTATTAAATGTTATCAGATGGCCCTCAAAGGTCTAGAACATGGTAGCTGTGCATTTAGGAAACATTCTGCAAAAACCATTGTCTCAGAAAAAAACATCCAGCTCTATATTAATTATATACTCAGACCCATCCCTGCTGGGTTAGGTCAGCATTTGTACTTGGTTTGCATATTTTATACCATTGTGTGACATCAACAATCTGCCAGTCACATTTGCTGGGCTGCCTGTGCAGAGTGGCAGCTGCTGGGCCTAGAGTCTAGTGCAGGTACTTGTGAAGGGATCATTCTTACTGAATATGTCTGTTCTCTTCTATGTACTTTCTGACCCTCCAGGGCAGCTGGATACAGTGGACCTAAATAAGCTAAACGAGATTGAAGGCACCCTAAACAAAGCCAAAGATGAAATGAAGGTCAGCGATCTTGATAGGAAAGTGTCTGACCTGGAGAATGAAGCCAAGAAGCAGGAGGCTGCCATCATGGACTACAACCGAGATATCGAGGAGATCATGAAGGACATTCGCAATCTGGAGGACATCAGGAAGACCTTACCATCTGGCTGCTTCAACACCCCGTCCATTGAAAAGCCCTAGTGTCTTTAGGGCTGGAAGGCAGCATCCCTCTGACAGGGGGGCAGTTGTGAGGCCACAGAGTGCCTTGACACAAAGATTACGTTTTTCAGACCCCCACTCCTCTGCTGCTGTCCATCACTGTCCTTTTGAACCAGGAAAAGTCACAAAGTTTAAAGAGAAGCAAATTAAACATCCTGAATCGGGAACAAAGGGTTTTATCTAATAAAGTCTCTCTTCCACTCGCGTTGCTACCTTACCCACACTTTCCCTTCTGATTTGCGTGAGGACGTGGCATCCTACGTTACTGTACAGTGGCATAAGCACATCGTGTGAGCCCGTGTATGCCGGGGTAGAGCAAGTAGCCCTCCCCTGTCTCATCGATACCAGCAGAACCTCCTCAGTCTCAGTACTCTTGTTTCTATGAAGGAAAAGTTTGGCTACTAACAGTAGCATTGTGATGGCCAGTATATCCAGTCCATGGATAAAGAAAATGCATCTGCATCTCCTGCCCCTCTTCCTTCTAAGCAAAAGGAAATAAACATCCTGTGCCAAAGGTATTGGTCATTTAGAATGTCGGTAGCCATCCATCAGTGCTTTTAGCTATTATGAGTGTAGGACACTGAGCCATCCGTGGGTCAGGATGCAGTTATTTATAAAAGTCTCCAGGTGAACATGGCTGAAGAAGATTTTTTCTAGTATATTAATAATTGACTAGGAAGATGAACTTTTTTCAGATCTTTGGACAGCTGATAATTTAAATCTGGATGGGCAGCTTGCACTCACCAGTAGACCAAAAGACATCTTTGGTATTCTTATAAATGGAACTTACACAGAAGAAATAGGGATATAATAACCACTAAAGTTTTGTTTTCAAAATCAAACTAATTCTTAGAGCTTTTTTATTAGTTAGTCTTGAAACTAATGTTAAGTATCTGGCAGAGAACAGTTAATCCCTAAGGTCTTGACAAAACAGAAGAAAAACAAGCCTCCTCATCCTAGTCTTTTCTAGCAAAGGGATAAAACTTAGATGGCAGCTTGTACTGTCAGAATCCCGTGTATCCATTTGTTCTTCTGTTGGAGAGAGATGAGACATTTGACCCTTAGCTCCAGTTTTCTTCTGATGTTTCCATCTTCCAGAATCCCTCAAAAAACATTGTTTGCCAAATCCTGGTGGCAAATACTTGCACTCAGTATTTCACACAGCTGCCAACGCTATTGAGTTCCTGCACTTTGTGATTTAAATCCACTCTAAACCTTCCCTCTAAGTATAGAGGGAGGACCCTTATGTGGAGTTTCCTAGTGGGCTTCTCAACTTTTGATCCTCAGCTCTGTGGTTTTAAGACCACAGTGTGACAGTTCCCTGCCACACACCCCTTTCCTCCTACCAACCCACCTTTGAGATTCATATATAGCCTTTTAACACTATGCAACTTTGTACTTTGTGTAGCGGGGCGGGGTGGGGGGAAAGAAACTATTATCTGACACACTGGTGCTATTAATTATTTCAAATTTATATTTTTGTGTGAATGTTTGTGTTTTGTTTATCATGATTATAGAATACGGAATTTATGTAAATATACTTGGTCCTATTTCTAGAATGACACTCTCTGTTCACTTTGCTCAATTTTTCCTCTTCACTGGCACAATGTATCTGAATACCTCCTTCCCTTCCTTCTAGAATTCTTTGGATTGTACTTGTTCCCCACTACTTTGCTCTCTGCCTTGTGTTTGCAGCATCTCCATTCTCTAAAATTAATATAATTGCTTTCCTCCACACCCAGCCACTGTAAAGAGGTAACTTGAGTCCTCTTCCATTGCAGTCCTGATGATCCTAACCTGCAGCACCGTGGTTTTACAATGTTCCAGAGCAGGAACGCCAGGTTGACAAGCTATGGTAGGATTAGGAAAGTTTGCTGAAGAGGATCTTTGACGCCATAGTGGGACTAGCCAGGAATGAGGGAGAAATGCCCTTTCTGGCAATTGTTGGAGCTGGATAGGTCAATTTTATAAGGGAGTACATTTTGACTGAGCACTTTTAGGGCATCAGGAACAGTGCTAATGATGGGTAGACTGGGAGAGGTGGTGTAACTTAGTTCTTGATGATCCCACTTCCTGTTTCCATCTGCTTGGGATATACGAGAGTTTACCACAAGTGTTTTGACCTGATATACTCCTGAGCTTTCACTCTGCTGCTTCTCCCAGGCCTCTTCTACTATGGCAGGAGATGTGGTGTGCTCTTGCCAAGTTTTCACATCATCGTTTTTCCTGGCTAGTTCATTTCATTAAGTGGCTACATCCTAACATACGCATTTGGTCAAGGTTGCAGAAGAGGACTGAAGATTGACTGCCGAGCTAGTTTGGGTGAAGTTCACTCCAGCAAGTCTCAGGCCACAATGGGGTGGTTTGGTTTGGTTTCCTTTTAATTTTCTTTTTGTTATTTGCTTTTCTCCTCCACCTGTGTGGTATATTTTTTAAACAGAATTTTATTTTTAAAATAAAAGGTTCTTTACAAGATGATACCTTAATTACACTCCTGCAACACAGCCATTATTGTATTGTCTAGCTCCAGTTATCTGTATTTTATGTAATGTAATTGACAGGATGGCTGCTGCAGAATGCTGGTTGACACAGGGATTATTACACTGCTATTTTTCCCTGAATTTTTTTCCTTTGAATTCCAACTGTGGACCTTTTATATGTGCCTTCACTTTAGCTGTTTGCCTTAATCTCTACAGCCTTGCTCTCCAGGGTGGTTAATAAAGTGCAACACTTGGCATTTTTTATGTTTTAAGAAAAACAGTATTTTATTTATAATAAAATCTGAATATTTGTAACCCTTTATATTTGGTGTGGCCTGAGTGTGGTACTGGGGACATAAGATGATTTAAAAGGTATAATGAATGAAAAGCCATACATAATACCTTCTTTGGGTGACTTATTTTCTTGAGAACAGTATACATTTATATATATATATATATATGCCTCTCTCAAGTTGGGATACTGCAGTGTAGTCTGGAAGTTGGTGAACTTTTTCTGTAAAGAGCTAAATAGTAAATGTTTTAGGCTTTGCAGGCCATGCGCCTATGGGCTGTAGTTTACTGGAACCCCAGCGTAGCCTCAATACTCAATAACAACTGACAGCCAAGCACAGTGGCTCACGCCTGTAATCCCAACACTTTAGGAGGCCGAGGTGGGCTGATCACTTAAGGTTAGGAGCTCGAGACCAGCCTGACCAACATGGTAAAACCCAGTCTCTACTAAAAATACAAAAATTAACTGAGCATGGTGGTGCGTACCTGTAATCCCAGCTACTCAGGAGGCTGAGGCAGGAGAATAGCTTGAACCCGGGAGATGGAGTGCAGTGAGCTGAGATCGTGCCACTGCACTCCAGCTGAGGCAGCAAAGCAAGACTGTCTCAAAAAAAAAAAAAAAAACTAACATTTGTTGGACTTACTAAATTAGCAGATGTATGTTAAAAGTTGTCTTTCTGTCTCTCAATACACACGTGTCTAGCTTAAGGTGGTTTCTTTAGATGATGAGAAACTCTTAAACCTATGATTTAATAAAAAGTAAGTAATATGCTGCACTAACAGGCTAGAATCGGGTAATTTTACTAGAATTTACCTCACTCTTTCTGGAGGGCGGACCCATCTGAAGTTTCCTGAGACCAGGTGAGGCCTTTGGGAGCTACAGAGACAGCAGGAAGGCTTTGGGCCTGCAAAGGCCTTCCCTTTACTCTTTGATGCCCTGTTTATTACCCTGGGTCTCCGTGAATTCCATGCCACCTTCCCAATCTTAGGAATTGTTGTAACTATGATACCTGTAAAGAAGAACCTGAACTACTTTCATTAGACTTCCTCAGAGAAAGCTTTAGAGGGCACTAATTACTAATACTATTATAGCTTTCTTACATACCCTGTTTTTAACCTTTATTGAGGACCGTTTCCTCTCATTTGTAGGACTAATTCAGATGCAGCTATGTCTCCTTTATCATTACTGGCAGAGTGATGAGTGAGATTTTAAAATTTTGCTCCTATTCCATCAGTGATTTTCAGGACAGCAGTTTCTCAAAAGTTGCTACTAGCATAATCTGATTCAGAATATCCCTAGAGGTTTACTCCATAAATAAATAAACGTCCTAGCCCCTTAATACACCTGAACTCATCAGCTCTGCTTCCATTAAGCTCAAAATGGAATGCCTGAAGAAGACCCCAGGCACCCAGGAAGGTGAGGAGGTGGGAAAGCAGGTGGATACATTCATAGGGTAAGGAAGGACAGGCCCGAGGAAAGCTCAGATCTTTCCAGGCACATAGATTATGAAAACAGAAACAAGAGAATTATAAATGGCAGATAATTTTGTCCACACTAAGCAGGTTTAAATGAATAATAATAGGTAGAGTAAAAAACACGAAGCTTTTTAGAAAGTTATCTGTCCAAGGCTCCACTAGGGAGCTATGATCAACTATAGTGCCTTGTATTTGTAGTGAGTCTCCTAGAATGACTGTATTTGTTCTACATTAGTGAATGAATTCTAAATAATAGAAGTCAAATGCATACTTAAGAGAATTATTTTTCTTTAAATCCAATGAAAAGCCAAAAGCCCTGACTAGGAATTCAAACATTAGAAACATCAACATTTCGAAAGTTACGACACCTCCATGTCCTTGTCTTAACTCCTCTCTCTGCCTTGAATGTCCTTTCTTTCCTCTGCCCAGTAGTACAGTAAAGCCTAAGGTCAAAGTATCACCTGTGTTGGGATTGGCCAGTCCTTCTTGTGTCCACCACTT
Organism: Pongo abelii; assembly: GCF_028885655.2. Lineage (NCBI taxonomy): Eukaryota > Metazoa > Chordata > Mammalia > Primates > Hominidae > Pongo > Pongo abelii. The sequence continues at coordinate 66,696,880 of NC_071985.2, read as the reverse complement.
TTCCCACCTTTGCTCTGTTCTAGAATGGCCCTTGGACACATCTTTATAGTTAGGTGCCACTAATCTTTCCCTCCCACTTTGCTCCCACCCACAAAGATCAGGGTCTGTGTTATTCATGTTATCCTTGGGGCTAGGAGACATACACTAGGCACTCAGGTTGTATGATAGTGAAAAGGTAGCCTTCTCCACCTATGCTCCCATACCTGTTACTTTTTTCCTACTGTGCACAGACAGGGAGTCTTATGGCAGTTTGTTGACACACTGTCTCAACTCCTAACAGCGTTCTGCTCTCTCAACATTCCCACCTAAGTGTGGATTGGCCTCTTGTTTGCAGGAAGATAAGCAAAGCCACAGTCTCGCATTATATGGCACAGCACACACCACATACACGGCCATGTGGTCAGCAACTGGCTAGTGCAATCTGGTCTGCAAGGCCCATTGCCCTGGCTCCCAGCCTCAGACCCACCATTCGCAATGCAGTTTCTCCACACAGTTCCTCCGGCAGCCCAGCATTAATTTCCTTTTTCTCTAATTCCTGGAAATGATCCCAGTAATTTTCAATCAACCAATTAATTTGGTGTTTTATCTTGTTTGCATGTGCACTTTAGCAAGCCTTGTAATTAATACTGGCCATGAAGTTATTATTTATGATTAACTCAGTATAGTTTGTTTATTTCTATAAAAAGTCAAGCATCAGGCTCTTGATCAAGAATGTGACCTTCTATTACACTATTGTCCCCATGAGTAAGTCCAACTCAATTTAAGTGATTCTCCATGAACCGTGCCTGGTTTGAAGACAACCCTTCCATCTTCCCATCATTCTTTTCACCTTGGCTACTAACAAAAAAATCACTTGAACTTCAGACCGATGCTTTTCAGGCCCATCCCATGGTATCTGCCCTAATACAGAGATCCTTTGTCATTTAGTAACTAAATGCAGCCATCAAATTTTGTCCATGTTACTTTTGTTAATGTTAAGAATTTCTAATGCAATTCCTTTCTGAATATTCAGTGCCTTCTAGGACATTCTGTCCTAATTTTCCTTACACTTCTCTGTTGATCCCCGCCACTTCTTCCATGGACATTTCTTTCCTCCTGACCGTGGTCTGTGTATTGGGGTTACTGCAGAGTAAGCACAAATCAGCCATGAGCAGAAATGTCTGGGAGATGTGCTGTCCTAGTGTGGATTATAAGTTCCTGGGTTGCTGAGCTGGCGTCCAGAATGAAGGCTCAGGAGGCACAGCTATTATTTCAATGATTATATGTTCAGCGTGGTCAGAGAGGTTTGTGTTACAACTTGCTGATCCTTCGTGGCTCAGACAGTCTGCTCTCGGTGCTGTCTTTCTTGGGCTGATACAGGAGATCAGACCTGGCTGAAGAGAGTTTTGCCTCATTGATTTCAGATAGGTTGCCCTCTAAGTTTCTGAAGGACTTAGGAAGGATTGGCATTATCAAGATAGCTTGTATGTTTTAAGGCACCTTCATGATTATTTTCTTTCATTTCCCCCTCATGTGAAGAGAGTCTTCATTTGACCAAGGGGGAAATTCAAAGCATGATTTGCTGTTCCACCACCCTAACCACTGTTTTAGCACATTGCCTTATTCTCTGTCATGATTTGGATCAATTTTCCTTTTATGAAGGAAATATACTTGTATTTTATTATAAGCTGCCTCAAATCTCTTTTTTGGAGAGAGTGAGGTGAGGATTTAAATTTATCAGCAACTTACCCAATATTAAGGAATCACTTAGTGGCAAAATTATTACGTGAAACCTGATTGTCCTCAAGCAGCCTGGGCCACACACACCATACAGCTCACGCCCCTCTCCTGCTCACACACCACACAGCCCACACCCCTCTCCTCCCCACACACCACACAGCCCACACCCCTCTCCTCCTCACACACCACACAGCCCACACCCCTCTCCTGCTCACACACCACACAGCCCACACCCCTCTCCTCCCCACACACCACACAGCCCACACCCCTCTCCTCCCCACACACCACACAGCCCACACCCCTCTCCTCCCCACACACCACACAGCCCACACCCCTCTCCTCCTCACACACCACACAGCCCACACCCCTCTCCTCCTCACACACCACACAGCCCACACCCCTCTCCTCCTCACACACCACACAGCCCACACCCCGCTCCTCCTCACACACCACACAGCCCACACCCCGCTCCTCCTCACACACCACACAGCCCACACCCCTCTCCTCCTCACACACCACACAGCCCACACCCCTCTCCTCCTCACACACCACACAGCCCACACCCCTCTCCTCCTCACACACCACACAGCCCACACCCCGCTCCTCCTCACACACCACACAGCCCACACCCCTCTCCTCACACACCACACAGCCCACACCCCGCTCCTCCTCACACACCACACAGCCCACACCCCTCTCCTCCTCACACACCACACAGCCCACACCCCTCTCCTGCTCACACACCACACAGCCCACACCCCTCTCCTCCTCACACACCACACAGCCCACACCCCTCTCCTCCTCACACACCACACAGCCCACACCCCTCTCCTCCTCACACACCACACAGCCCACACCCCTCTCCTCCTCACACACCACACAGCCCACACCCCGCTCCTCCTCACACACCACACAGCCCACACCCCGCTCCTCCTCACACACCACACAGCCCACACCCCGCTCCTCACACACCACACAGCCCACACCCCGCTCCTCCTCACACACCACACAGCCCACACCCCGCTCCTCCTCACACACCACACAGCCCACACCCCTCTCCTGCTCACACACCACACAGCCCACACCCCTCTCCTCCTCACACACCACACAGCCCACACCCCGCTCCTCCTCACACACCACACAGCCCACACCCCGCTCCTCACACACCACACAGCCCACACCCCGCTCCTCCTCACACACCACACAGCCCACACCCCTCTCCTCCTCACACACCACACAGCCCACACCCCTCTCCTCCTCACACACCACACAGCCCACACCCCGCTCCTCCTCACACACCACACAGCCCACACCCCTCTCCTCCTCACACACCACACAGCCCACACCCCTCTCCTCCTCACACACCACACAGCCCATACCCCTCTCCTCCTCACCCACCACACAGCCCACACCCCTCTCCTCCTCACACACCACACAGCTCACACCCCTCTCCTCCTCACACACCACACAGCTCACACCCCTCTCCCGCTGCCCTTGTTTCTCTCTCTCTTTCCCTTTCTCTACTTAGGCTCAAGGATAAGGCACATAAGGCTAGTTCACCTAGATAATTTTGCTTAATAAGGGAATTCACCTAGATTTTAACCCTCTTTGGAATATTTTTACACCATTTTCATTTCCCTATTCTTTTTGCTTTTTAATAACTTTACTCAGTTTTTGTAATTTTCTTCTTTCAAATAAGTCCCATTGTCACAGCATTTTATAAAAGATGAGATTGTTTTGTATTTTTATGAAAGACTGTTTTTCTCTTTTCTACTTTTTAAATCCTTTTATTTTGAAATAATTTTAGATTTGCAGAAGATTTACAAAGGTAGTACAGAGAGTTCCCATATACCCTTCACCTAGCCTCCCCCAACATTAGCATGTGACATAATTATGGTACATTTATTAAAACTAAGAAATTAACATTGGTACAGTACTATTAATTAAAGTACAGTCTTTTGCCTACTTTTAAACATCTTTTTTTCTAAGGCTCCATTTTTAAAGTAATACTGGGATTTATAACAGAAAATCAGAATATTTGACATTAATACCCAAGTTATGGGGCAACAGGAATTTGAAGTCCAAAATAATTGATTTTACTTTTATATTATGCTCAAGACTTCCCAATGTATAATATATTCATAGTTAATTGCAGATAATGACATTAAGCAACTTAATAAAATACCCTTAAAGTTTTAGAAAGAGATATTAAAATATCCATCTGAATAAACATGGCATTCACAATATGTCACAAATTTAAGTATTTATTAGATATAGGAAATTTACTTAGAAGGATTTGTTTTTGAATTTTTTGTATTAAGACATAATTTCTTATGAGTAGTACAAAAAATTTTTTGTATTAAGAATTTTTTGTATTAAGACATAATTTCTTATGAGTAGTACAAAAAATTCCCATTTTTTTTAACCCAGATTCCCTCAGTGTTTTCATATCTTTTGTAGGGACATGGATGAAGCTGGAAACCATCATTCTCAGCAAACTATCACAAAGACAAAAAACCAAACACCGCATGTTCTCACTCATAGGTGGGAACTGAACAATGAGAACACATGGACACAGGAAGGGGAACATCACACACCGGGGCCTGTTGTGGGGTGGGAGGAGAGGGGAGGGATAGCATTAGGAGATATACCTAGTGTGGATGACGGGTTAATAGGTGCAGCACACCAACATGGCACATGTATACATATGTAACAAACCCGCACGTTGTGCACAAGTACCCTAGAACTTAAAGTATAATTAAAAAAAAACTATATATATATATATATATAATTTTACTACTATTGCTTTATCATTTCTCTCTCTGGCTCCCACAAACGAGAGGGAGAGAAAACTGTTTTAAGTTGCAGAGATGATGCCCCTTTACCCATCATAATTCAATGTGTATTCCCTAAAGACAGAGAACTTTCTTATATAATTATAGTATAATTGTTAAAATCAAGAAATTAACATTGATACAATATTTTTAATCTACAGCCATTATTCAGATTTTACTATTTGTGGTAGACAGAATAATGCCCTCCGCAAAGATGTTCACTTCTCAATTCCTAAAATTTGTGAGTGCATTAGGTTACTGATGTAATTAAATTGTAAATCAGCTGACCTTAAAATAGAGAGATTATCTTGGACTATCTGGGTGGGCCCAATGTAATCAAAAGTCTCTTCTAATATGAAGAGGAAGACAGAAGCCGAGCGCAGTGGCTCACTCCTGTAATCTCAGCACTTTGAGAGGCTGAGGTGGGTGGATCACCTGAGGTTAGGAGTTTGAGACCAGCCTGGCCAACATGGGGAAACTCCATCTCTACTAAAAATAAAAATTATCCAGGCGTATTGGTGTGTGCCTGTAGTCCCAGCTACTCAGAAGTCTGAGACAGGAGAATCGCTTGAACCTGGGAGGCTGAGGGCAGTGAGCCGAGATCATGCCACTGCACGCCAGCCTGCACTACAGAGCAAGACTCCATCTCAAAAGAAAAAAAAAGAAGAGGAAGACAGAAAAGGACATCAGACTGATACAATGTAAGAAGGACTCTGCACAATTGCTGGTTTGAAGGAGGAGGAAGGGGGCATGAGCCAAGGAATGTGGGGCAGCCTCTAGGAGCTGGGAAGGGCAAGGGAATGGGTCTTCCCCAGAGCCTCCAGAAAGAATGCAGCTCTGCTGACACCACGATTTTAAAGCAGAGATCCCTATCTGACTTTAACCCATAGAACCATAAAATAATAAATTTGTGTTCTTTTTTTTTTTCGAGACAGAGTTTCACTCTTGTTGCCCAGGCTGGAGTGCAATGGTGTGATCTCAGCTCACGTCAACCTCTGCCTCTCGAATTCAAGCTATTCTCCTGCCTCAGCCTCCCAAGTAGCTGGGATTACAGGTGCATACCACCATGCCTGGCTAGTTTTTGTATTTTTAGTACAGACGGGGTTTTGCCATGTTGTCCAGGCTGGTCTCGAACTCCTGACCTCAGGTGATCCGCCCACCTCGGCCTCCCAAAGTGCTGGGATTACAGATGTGAGCTACCGCGCCTGGCCCTTTGTGTTCTTTTAAGCCACTAAGTTTTAGGTAATTTGTTATGACTGCCGTAGAAAACTAATATACCATTTGCCTTGATAATATCTTTTATAGCAAAAGAAGATCCAAGATCATGTGTTGTGTTCAGCTGTCTTGTCTCCTTTTTTTCTTTTAGCTCCTGATCTTTCTTTGCATTTCATGACGTTGACTTTTTTTTAGAATGAGGGTAGTTATTTTGAAGAATGAGCCTCGATTTGCTTTGTCTGATGTTTTCTCTTGATTAGATTCAGATTATAAGCTTTTGGGCAGGAAGATGACAGAAGTGATGCTGAATTCTTTTTAATAATACATTGATTGAATCAGGAGGCACATAAGTCATTACTGGCAATGTTAACTTTGAGATTTGATTAGGGTCGTGTCTTCCAGGTCTCCATTATAAAGTTACTCTGTTACCTTTTGTAATAAATGTGTATTTTGTGAGAAGACATTCTGAGACTATCTAAATATCCTGTTACTCCCCACATTTTCATCCACCAGTTTTCATATCCAGTGATGATGGCTACTAAGTGGAGATTTTCTAATATATATATATTTTTTGTTGTTTTGTTTTGTTTTGTTTTTGAGATGGAGTCTCACTCTGTCGCCCAGGCTGGAGTGCAGTGGCATGATCTCGGCTCACTGCAACCTCCGCCTCCTGGTTTCAAGCATTTCTCTGCTTCAGTCTCCCGAGTAGCTGGGATTACAGGCGCCCACCCCCACGCCTGGCTAATTTTTGTATTTTCAGTAGAGACGGGGTTTCGCCATCTTGGCCAGGCTGGTCTTGAACTCCTGACCTCGTGATCCACCCACCTCGGCCCCCCAAAGTGCTGGGATTACAAGTGTGAGCCACCACACCCAGCCTATATGGCATATATTAATTGGCATTATGCTGGAGGTAGAGCTTTTGCTTCTCCCTTATTTATTTACTTACATATTTATATTATTTTAGATTCATGGGGTCTTATTTTATTTAATGGGGTACAATATATTGTTCTTGATTTTTGTTTTGATTCCTAATTATCCCCTATTTGACCAGTGGGAGCGCTTTTTATTTTGTTTTTAATTGACACATAATAATTGTACATTATTTGTGGGGTACAGAGGGAAGTTTCAATACATGTGTACAATGTATGATGATCAAATCATGGTGTTCAGCATATTCATCACCTCAAACATTCATCATTTCTTTGTGGTGAGAACATTCAGCACCCTCTTTTCTAGTTATTTAGATATTTCGAAATATACACTAGAAATATACACATTTACTAGAGTCACCCTATTGTGCTATAGAACGCCAGAACTTACTCTCATCTAACTGTAATTTTGTACTCTTAACCAATCTCTCCCCGTCTGCCCCTCTTCTCTCCTCTCCCCAGATTCTGGTAACCACAATTCTACTCTATACTTCTGTGAGATTATCTTTTTTAGATTCCACAAATGAGTGAGATCATACTGTATTTGTCTTTCTTTACCTGGCTTATTTCACTTAACACAGTGTCCTCCAGCTTCATCCATGTTGCCAAAAACGACAAGATTTCATTAGTTTTATGGCTGAGTAGTATTCCATTGTGTATATACTGTATACCACATTTTATTTATCATTTCATTCATTGCTGGATACTTTGGTTAATTCCATATCTTGGCTATTGTGAATAGTACTGCAATAAACATGGAAGTACAGATTTGTCTTTGACATACTGATTTTATTTCCTTAAAGTATAGTCCCAGGAGTGAGATTGCTGGATTATGTGGTAGTTCTATTTTCAGCTTTTGAGGAATCTCCATGCTGTTTTCCATAATGGCTGTACCAATTTACATTCCTGCCAGCAGTATGTAAGGATTCCTTTTTCTCCACATCTGCAACATCATTTATTATGTTTTTGCCCTTTTGATAACTGCCATTCTAATTGGGGTGAAGTGATATCTCACTGTGGTTTTGGCTTGCATTTCTTTGATGATTAGTGATTAGTACATGTTTTATGTACTTGTTGGTCATTTGTATGTGTTCTTTTGAGAAATGTCTACTCAAGTCCTTTGCCATTATAAATTGGATTACAGTTGATCCTTGAACAATATGGGTTTGCATTGAAAACATTGGAAAATACTTTGGAGGTATGTGGCAGTTTGAAAAATCTCACAGATTAACTACATAGTCTAGAAATATTTTTAAAATGAGAAAAAGTATGTCATGAATGCATAAGATATATGTAGATACTAATCTATTTTATCATTTACTATCATAAGATATACACAAATCTGTTATAAAAAGTTAAGGCCAGGTGCGGTGGCTCACACCTGTAATCCCAGCACTTTGGGAGGCTGAGGAGGGCGGATCACCTGAGGTCAGGAGTTCAAAACCAGCCTGGCCAAAATGATAAAACCCCATCTCTACTAAAAATGCAAACAAAATTAGCTGGGTGTGGTGGTGCATGCCTGTAATCCCAGCTGCTCCAGAGGCTGAGGCAGGAGAATCGCTTGAACCCAGGAGGCAGGGGTTGCAGTGAGCCAAGATCATACCACTGCACTCCAGCCTGGACAACAAGAGCAAAATCTCCGTCTCAAAGAGAAAGAAAAAAAAGTTGGCTGGGCGTGGTGGCTCACACCTCTAATCCCAGCACTTTGGGAGGCCAAGGCAGGTGGATCACGAGGTCAGGAGTTCAAGACCAGCCTGGCCAAGATGGTGAAACACTGTTTCTACTAAAAATACAAAAATTAACCGGGTGCAGTGGCAGGCACCTGTAATCCCAGCTACTCAGGAGGCTGAGGGAGGAGAATTGCTTGAACCCAGAGGTTGGAAGTTGCAGTAAGCAGAGATTGCACCACTGCACTCTAGCCTAGGCGACAGAGTGAGACTCCGTCTCAAACAAAAACAAAAACAAGTTAAAATTTATTACAATTTACATGCACAAACACAGGCTGTATGTGGTGCCATTTACAGTCAAGAGAAGCATAAACAAACATAAAGATGCAGTATTAAATCATAACTGCATAAAATTTACTGCAGTACATACTGTACTACTGTAGTAATTTTATTGCCACCTCCTGTTGCTCTTGCTGTGAGCACAAGTGTTGTGAGTGTCTGCTTAAAACACCCTATGACACTAATCATCTCCACATGAGCTGTTCATCTCTTCAGTAAATTGTGTATCACAGAAAAAAGTGATCTCTTGCACTTCCCACATCTTTGTCATCATGTTTAGTGTAATACCATAAACCTTGAATAATGCCATCGGACCCATATGAACTGCCACTAATGATACTGGAAGTGCTCCCAAGAAGCAAAGAAAAGTCATGATGTTACAAGAGAAAGTTGAATTGCTTGACATGTACTGTAGATCAAAGTCTGCAGCTGTAGTTGCTACCATTTCAGACAGATGATTCATCTTATAAACAGATTATGTAAATTTATGGTATTCATAAATACAGTACAGTATTATAAATGTGCTTTTTCTTCCTTAGGATTTTCTTAATAATGTTTTATTTTCTCTAGCATACTCTGTTGTGATCATAGAGGATATGTAACATACAAAATGTGTTAATTCACTGTTTATGTTATCATTCAGGATTTCAGTCAATAGTAGGCTATTAGTAGTTAAGTTTGGAGGGAGTCAAAAGTTAAATGCAAATTTTTGGCTGCATGGGGGTCAGCACCCCTAACTCCTGCATTAAGGGTCAGCCATATTTGCTTTTTTGGTATTGAGTTGTTTGAGTTCCTTGTAATTTCTGGATATTAACCCCTTGTCAGATGCATATTTTTCAAACTTTTCCTCCCATTCTGTAGGTTGTCTCTTCACTCTGCTAATTATTTCCTTTTGCTGGGAGTATCTTTTTTTTTTTTTTTTTTTTTTTTTTTTTTTTTTTTTTGAGACAGAGTCTCGCTCTGTCGCCCAGGCTGGAGTGCAGTGGCGCGATCTCAGCTCACTGCAAGCTCTGCCTGCTGGGAGTATCTTTAGAATGGCTCCTGTGATCCTCTGAAACGTCCCCGTCATTCTTTGAGTGTTGTTTTACTTTTGGCATATCAAGACATTTCAGGCTAATGTTGTACCTTCCTTGCCTTAGTCCTGGAATCAGCTATTTCGACAAGAAGCAAACATAGGTTTCTTTAATTCTCAAAATGCCATTGACCAAGAGCAACAAAAATAACAAAAAATAGGTTGTTCAAATTGATGTAAAACTCTCAAAAGTGATGCTGAAATGTTAAGCAAATAGCTCATTAGACTAATTGGCTTTAGGGGACATGGCCTTTGCCCTCCCTATAGATGACTGCTTTGTAAAAATGCATTACCAACAAATACTTTTGGAACACCTATTGTTCTTGTAGCCTACCCTACTTGTACCTATGGGTTTTACACTGTGACAAAGGCAATTTTTTTCTATTTCATGAAACTTGAGAAGGCAGCAAAAAATAAAACATAAAAAACAGTAGAGTAGTCACCCCCTTATCCACAACGGATATGTTCCGAGACCCACAGTGGATGCCTGAAACCACAGATAGTACCAAACCCTATTATATACTATATTTGCAATCTGCTGAGATGGCTACTTCGTGACAAAGGAGCAGGGTAGCATATACGGTGTGGGTATACCAGACGAGGGGATGATGCATGTACTGGGTGGGACGAAGCAGGATGGCACAAGATTTTATCACGCTACTCAGAACAACACACAACTTAAAATGAATTATTTACTTCTGGAATTTTCCATGTAATATTTTTGTAGCATGATTGTCTGCAGGTTAACTGAAACCACAGAAAGCAAACCCATGGATAAGTGGAGACTACTGTATACACAAAAATAGAGGAAGATGTATTTTCATAAAATAGAAATACGTGAGCATGTTAATTTAAAAATGCACAGGGAAATATATCTATATTTATGTCTATCTAATCAATGCATATATAATGAATGCTCAGGACTGTTCATTATGAGAAGTCTTTGAAGGACAAATTGTATTTGTATGAAAAGGTATATTTTTAGCTGTGTTGGAGAGAATATAATCTAGAAAATGAGCTTGGGGACATTGATCCAGATATGAAAATGCATGGACAGAGATTCAGTGATATGCCACTGAGAAGTTGAGTTTTTCTGGTTTTCCTCTCATCCATTCCTCTCTGTGTATTGATGTCCTGGAGACCAAGCCCTGTGATCTCTATTCCCAGAGAGAACTCATGCTCCCTATGCTCATTGTCCATGTTCTAGTTTTTGGCTGATCATGTTGGCCACTCTTGTAATGTGATGTTGTTCTCATAAAATCAATGACGGCCAACCACAGTGGCTCATGCCTGTAATCCCAGCACTTTGGGAGGCCAAGGCAGGTGGATCACCTGAGGTCAGGAGTTTGAGACCAGCCTGGCCAACACGGTGAAACCCCATCTCTACTAAAAACACAAAAAATTGGCCAGGCGTGATGGCAGGCGCCTGTAGTCCCAGCTACTCGGGAGGTTGAGGCAGAAGAATCACTTGAGCCTGGGAGGCAGAGGTTGCAGTGAGCAGAGATCGTGCCACTGCACTCCAGCCTGGGCGACAGAGTGAGACTCAGTCTCAAAAAACAAACAAACAAAAAACCATACACACACAAAAACCAATGACAACATAGCAAGTTTTTGGTTATTTCAAGCTCTCGTTGCTTATTTGAGGCTTTAAAGGAGTGCCTAGTCATTAATCAGGGCCCAAAGTATAAAGATCTTACCATGTCGACATCAAAAGCATACCAATGGTAGTCTACTGGTGTCTTATTAAATTCTAAGGAAGGTCTGTCAAAAACTATTGAGGGCTTTATTATGCTCTTGCACTGAGCTTTATGAGGGTTGAATATGTAGTAAGACCAAGTTTGTATTTGCACAGGATTGTGGACTGCAGAACATCTCCAAGAGTGGTGGTTCTCAAAGTGAAGCTCTGGGCCCAGCAACATCTGTCTTGCCCGGGAACCTCTTAGAAATGCATTGTCAAACCCCACCCTAGACTGACTGAATCAGACAGTAGGGGTGGAGGGATGGAGAACAGTCTAGGTTTAATAAGCCCCTCACCCAAGTGATTCATCACACCTAATATATCTAGCAACTAGTGTACTCGTTCTTAACAATTTTCCCTCTGGTGTTAGCTTTCACCATTTGTATATCCTATGTGTCTGCATGTTGGACTCAACCAGACATTATCTTTACTTTCAGCTGCCCTTGCTAGGAAACAGGTTGCAACCTCTTTGAATTAGGAAGAGAGAAGTTCAGAATGTGTCTGTGCTCATCACAGAGTTAGAAACAATGAATGTTAACTCTTCTCTGAGTTTCTTAGGATACTGAGATACTCTAAGCATTATATAAACATTGACTTGGTTAATTAATCAAGATATTCCATCTATGGAGGACAAAAGCCTTCTGAAAAACTAGGTGGAGACTGATACAACTGATACTGATTTTTAAAAACTTAACATAAGTATTTTAGTTCCCCATCGGTTTCTCTACTTTCACAAGATTTTCTAAGTGGCAATTTTTTTTTTTTTTTTTTTTTTGAGACGGAGTCTCCCTCTGTCACCCAGGTTGGAGGGCAGTGGCCCAATCTCGGCTCACTGCAGCCTCTGCCTCCTGGGTTCCAGTGATTCTCCTGCTTCAGTCTCCCGGGCAGCTGGGATTACAGGCCTAAATGGCAATTTCTCTTCATAGATGTGAACAGGCTGAGAGATGGTGGAATGGACTGGGCTTCCTGGGGTTCATCATTACTCTCTACTGCTAGGACTTGGCACGTTTGTTCTGCGTGGTTCCATGAGCATAAAATAAAAGCGAGCCAAGTCTTTTAATGTGGGAGATGCATTTGAAATCAGACAACCAGTAAATATACCTAAAGACATCAAAACAAGTTCAACTAAACCTTAGGCCCTACTGAGTGGCAGCCACCGGTCATGGACAATTTAGGTGTGTGATCTCAGGTTAAATCTCTCAACCTTGTTTCCTGTAAATGGGAACAACATTACCTTATAAAGTACTTCACATAAATGGGTAAGTATATGAAACAATATACAAAATTTAGTATAGTCATGGCAAACTAAGTTTTTGTGGGGCCTGAAGCTTGTACAATTTGGGAGTCCTCTTTAAAAAAGAAAAAAAAGAATATAGGATTTCAAAAGCAAGCACAGCGCTGGGAAGGGGTCCCTGAGCCCTGCTCTCCTCACACAGGAAATCCACCTTTGTGCAGTTACTCTGTTTATTTTAAGCCAGGGGAGAGCAGAGCAATTGCTTCCTTCACGTGGAGGTGTCCATCGGTGGCTCCGTCACTGGGCGTGTGCATGACTGTACTTCCCTCTGCCGCAGACACCTCAGCCACTGTCTAGCCAGGCGAACCTGTTTGGTGTGCTCACTGCATGATGAAGGCGGGTGTGGGTCCCAGGGGGAGTGTCCCGCCTCCAGAACATGGCCAGAGGCTACAGAATCAGACTTTTGCCAAAGGAAGAAAGAGCGCCTGAGGCATGTGTTCACGGGGCAACTATGAATGGCTTGACTGGGTGGAGACTTCACTATCTTTTTAGTTAAGCCTTTTAGTCTCAAAAATGGAAGAGGCAAAGCTCAATTCTTAAAGATCACTTCTCTTTTTTTTTTTTTTGAGGCAGAGTCTCGCTCTGTCGCCCAGGCTGGAGTGCAGTGGCCCAATCTTGGCTCACTGCAAACTCCGCCTCCCGGGTTCACGCCTTTCTCCTGCCTCAGACTCCCGAGTAGCTGGGACTACAGGCGCCCGCCACCGCGCCCAGCTAATTTTTTTTTTTTTGTATTTTTAGTAGAGACGGGGTTTCACCGTGTTAACCAGGATGGTCTCGATCTCCTGACCTCATGATCCGCCCGCCTGGGCCTCCCAAAGTGCTGGGATTACAGGCGTGAGCCACCGCGCCTGGCCAAGATCACTTCTTAAAAGAGAATTCCATCTGCCTCCACCCTTATCACATTGCATATCAGAAATGGTAGTTTTGGGGTTGCCCTCAGACCTGAGCCTGCTCCAAGCAGAACACAAACTGAATAGCAAGGACATAGACCTTGACTTTTCAGCCAGGACTTGGTGCTAGCTTTATTTTTATGAAAACAAAACAAAACAGCAACAACAACCACAACAATGCTATTTCACTGAGTTGAAAGATCCAAACTCTTTTTTTTTTTTTTTTCTTTGAGACTGAGTCTTGCTCTGTCGCTCAGGCTGGAGTGCAGTGGCACAATCCCAGCCGACTGCAACCTCCGTCTCCCAGGTTCAAGCGATTCTCCTGCCTCAGCCTCCTGAGTAGCTGGGACTACAGGCACCTGCCACCATGCCTGGCTAATTTTTGTATTTTTAGTAGAGACGGGGTTTCACCGTGTTAGCCAGGATGTTCTTGATCTCCTGACCTCATGATCGGCCCACCGTGGCCCCCCAAAGTGCTGGGATTACAGGAGTGAGCCACCGCGCCCAGCCAGGGGAGAAAGTTCTATGAAGAAAAATAAAGCTGGGAAGGGAGAGAGAACATCTTTGGGGGTAGGGTGAGCTTGCAAATTTATACAAGATGGTAGAGAAAGCTTCTTTAAGAAAATGGCATTTAATTGAAGACTGGACCCACGTAGATATCTAGAGAAAGCACGTTCCAGGCAGAGGCACCAGCAAGGGCAAAGGTCCGGCAGTGGAAGTGGTCCCGTGGCTGGGGCTGTGTGAGAAGGAGGACAGTGAGACCCATGGGGTGGGAGGTGGGGCAGGACACATAGTATTGGCTCTTGAGGCCATTCCAAAGACTTTGGCTTTTACTCAGAATGAGATAGAATGCCACTGGGTGCCTCTATAACAAGGAATGACATGACCTAAGTCACACTATAATAGGAGTTTCCTGGCAGTTGTGTTAAGGTAGACCAAAGTGGGACAAGGGCAAAAGTAGGGCGAGGAGATGGGATGCAATGACAATCATCCATGCAAAAGACAAGGGGGGCTTGAGTCAACGTGATTACAGTGGAGGCTGATGAGAAGTGATCCAATTCTGATTATGATCTGAAGGTAGAGTAAGACAGCAAGATTTTCTGTGGAAGAAAAGAGTCAAGAATGACTTCAAGATTCTTGGACTGAACGAGGGTATGGAAGACTGAGGCAGAAGAGGTCTAGGGGGACAGAACATCAGGAGTTCAGCTTTGCATGTATTACATTGGTGATATTAATTACCCATCTAAATGGAGATTTCGATTATGCAGTTAGATATATGAGCATAGTGTTCAGGACAGCTGTGCAAGCAGGCTGAAGACATAAATTTGAAAGTCATCAGCATATATGCTTAAAGCTTTGAAACTAGGTGGGAAAATCAAAGGAGTGAGCGTAGACATAAAAGAGATTCAAGGCCTGAGCCTCCGGTGGCTTCTTCTACATTAAGGGGCACTTCTATGTTAAGAGGTTGAGAGAAAAGGATTCAGCAAAGTAGACTGAGAAGGAGATGCCTCATGGAGAAAAGCCTTATGAGCACAATGTCCTGGAAACCAAGAAAATAAAGTGTTTTAAGGAGAAAGAAATGATCAGTTATGTTAAATGATGCTGTCAGAGCCAAGAAGATTATGGCTGAGAATTGGCCATTGAGTTTACAACATGGAAGGCCCTGGAGACCTAGGTATAGGCAGTTTCATTGGAATAATGGAGGCAAAAACCTAATTGCCATGGAGAGGTTTCTTGAAACCTAATTGCAGCAGTTTCAAGAGAGACTAGGAGAACAGAAACTGGGGAGAGTCAGTATGGACAACTCTTTTGTATTGCTCTAAAGCGGAGCAGAAAAATAGGGCAGAAGCTAAAGTATAGCATGGGTTCAAGGCAGTTGTTTTGTTTTTTTGAGATAGGAAAAACCAACAGCATGTTTGTAGGCAGGTGGGCAATATCCTAGAAGAAAGAAAAAAACCAGCGATGCAGGTAGAGAATCCCTGAGTGCAGTCCTTGATGAGGGCAAGGGAGGAGCCCTCCTGTTGGCCTGAGATGGGATATGTGATCATGGGGAAGGTAGACAAATTGTGGGATGTGGCTGTAGAAGTGTGTGGTAGAAGTTCTCTTCTGAGTACTTCTGTTTTTTTGTGTGTCTTAGGAAATAAATCATTAGCAGAGTGACATGGGGGAGGAAGAGTGGAAGGTTTGAAGAAAAAGGGAAAGTGTGAAATGGTCTTTGAGGAGAACAGGAAAGCCAATGGACTGGGGAAATGGATCTGATGGCCAGGTAGTATTAAGAACCCCTTGAAGCTAATGAACATGAATTCAAAGTGAGGCAGTAAGTTGTGGGTGTGTGTGAAGGATGGACTCTAATGACTGACCATGGAATTAAAATGGGTTAGGAGGGCTATGATGGTAAAGGAAGGAGGGAGAAGCGCAAAGGTGGCAGGTTCAATGGATCATAGGCTCCAGAGGGTTCAGGTATTATTAAAGTCTGGGCACTCGAGAGACTGAGCTTCAAGAATCAACGGTGGTGATGAGAGATGGGGTGCTTGAAACTGAGGTTGTGGAAGAAGTACAGGTGATTGAAATGGCACCATCTAGATGTGATCACAGTAGTGAGTAGCTGAAGTAGGTGTTTTACTAGAGAATTTATTTGGTTAAGTAATCACACTTTTCTCTCTTTCAATCCTGTCCCAGTTGAAGCCACTTCAGTACATTGTCCTGAAGTTTTATTTCTCAAATAAAGCCTAACGAGATATTTATTCACTTTGTCAGCCCATAGGCCATGAATGACACATCATGACTCATGGATGCCCTGGCTCTTTGCATCCTGCACACAGACACATGATGGACACTTGATGAGACTCCTTGATACAAAAGGGTGGGTTTGAGTACCACATGAACACTAGCGTACATGCTTGGGGTTGATGAGGTACACTTGAGTAATTTTTGTAAAGCCAATGGTTTAAATAGGGATATCTGGTTTACTCTAACCAAATATCAGATTACTGTATTTCTTTTTGTGGTTGCATGTGCATTCTGCAAACTAGCATTCTTTTAGTGTACCTCTGCAGGCAAAGAATTTGGAAACTACATACCTATAAAACATTAATCAAAGCCCTTAGATTGACTGGATCCCATCCCCCACTCCCCCTGCTGAGCAGTTGAGTTAATTAAAAGAAAAATATCTCAAGAATATAAGCTCATATCAATCATCTCATTTAAAAAAATAAACAAAGATTTCCAAAATTTCCAAGTGAGCAAAGGGTGAGCAAAACTTTGACTTATACCGTCTGTATTAACTACAGTGCTGAATAAAAATAATGGTTAAGAATGAACAAGATCCAAAATCTTCCAGAAAGATCATAAAAATCATGCTTTAGATAGTGGGTAACACATTGAGGACACCTAATTTGTTAAATGAAGGTGTGAGTGTGCCTAATCTGGAAATGAAGTGCCATACTTTAGAAAAATACTGTTAGCAAGGGGTATAGTTGGCCAGAAACCACTTGCAACCCCAACATGTTCTTCCCCGAACTTTCTGTGTAATGAAGGCAGTCCTCCATTTGCTGCATTTATAGGAAATGGCGAAACTGAGGAGGCTCTGAAATGGCCATGATAATTCTTTTTAAGAATCTTCACCACAATTACACTGGAGCTGTTCAAGGACTATTTTCCTTCTGCTCATTTTAATGGCCTGAGACAATAGATCAAAATGAAGGCCTGTCCTCAGATGTGTGTGAAAGCACAGAAGAACAGGATAAGACAGGAATCAAGGCCTCTACCACTGGGGAATGCAGGTTGCTATATACCAGGCAATGGGTGGGTTTCCAAGGAGATGTGTCAGGGCCATGGAATGCTGCAACTGGGCTGTGCCTGACCCAAAGTGGGGGCGGGTGCAAGGAACCTGCTGGCACATTAGAGGTCTTTCCTTCTGGAGGCAAACTTTGGAGAAATGTACAACACTAGCCTATGTCTGTAAGTTCATGCTTTGGGAACAAAGTTTGAATTGCTTTCAGAGAAAAAAAATATACTGATGGAGTGAAGTTAATGGTGGCTAATTTTGATCTGACCAAACAGATGTAAAAACTACAGGCTGATCCAACAATAAACTTCTCCCATTTTCTTTCAAATGAGCAACCCCAAAGCACATGCTTTTTAGTTTTACAAGGAAGGAGTCTCTCCGAGGAAAAGTTCAAGTGGATTTTTGGTTACCCAGCAAATTATTCTAAGTAAGACATGGCTTTTATTCTAATAATAATAATAATAATAATAATGATAATGATAATAATAAAAGGGTGTGTGTATGTGTGTGATTTTTAAGAGCATGTTAACGCTAGGACAGTCTGAACATGTGTGTTTTAGGAGAGGCATGTTTTAGGAGATTGCCTCCTTTTGGAGGAGGCGCAGGATGCATGCCTACAAAGGGCGCCCAGTGGCCTGGAACACCAAAAGCACATTCTCAGGGCATGCAGAGGTAACTGGTTGAAACTTGCCAAAGGATGCTTTTCCATTTGGCTCACAGCAATTCATTTATATTGGTTTTGACCATCCCACTCATTTTATTTTTAAGTCCTTATTCATTTTCGGGCCTTTCCGTGTAGGGTTAGCAAGGAATTACTAATTCCGGATCTGCCCACTGTGACACTCAACTAGAAGATTAAGTCGGGTTTTAGAAACCTTGTTTTTGTCATATTTCCCCTATGCCCAGGCTTAAGAACATTCCAAATACTAATACTTAATTACAGAAAATTCCATCAATTTGGGGGAATTGGCTTTAGGCTATTTTTTAGTTGGTGTTGAGTGAAAATAAAATAATTCATTTAAGCAAAGACTAGATGGGAAAAATTACTTGAGGAGAAAAGACAAATCTCCCATACAGAGGAACTACAAATGATTTACGTAGATATTCTGCCCTCAAGGAGGTGCAGGATAACTCACACTCCTTAAGTGTGGGCAGCACATAGCGACTTCCTCTCAGAGCACAGTATGGAAAAGGGCAGGGAGAGTCATGTTACCATGGGCAACACGACAAACTCTGCTTCACCCAGGGGCTCCAGAGGAACCCCAACAGTGAGAAGTTACGCTGACAGCATGTACTCTTGACACAATGAAATGAAAATGGCACTTGCCTCTGTGGTCTTCCTCGCCAAAACCAGTAACCCCGTTCTATTATAATCATGAGAAAAACATCAGACAAACCTCAACTGAAAGATGTTCTACAAAACGCCTGCCCATTACTCCTCCAAACTATCAAGGCTGTCAAAAACACAGACAGTCTGAGAAACTGTCACAGCCACGAGGAGTCTAAGGTGACAACCAAGTGTAACGTGATATCCTGGATGGAACACCGGAACAGAAAAAGGACATTGGGGAAAAACTGAAGAAAATATGAAGAGAATATGAACTTTATTTATTTATTTTTTTTTTGAGATGGAATCTCGCTCTATTGCCCAGGCTGGAGTGCAGTGGCACAATCTTGGCTCACCACAACCTCCGCCTCCCGGGTTCAAGCAATTATCTGCCTCAGCCTCCCGAGTAGCTGGGACTACAGTTGCACGCCACCACGCCCACCTAATTTTTGTATTTTTAGTAGAGACGGGGTTTCACCATGTTGGCCAGGCTGGTCTTGAACTCCTGACCTCATGATCCATCCGCCTCGGCCTCCCAAAGTGCTGGGATTACAGGTGTTAGCCACCATGCCCGGCCGAGAATACGAACTTTAATAATAATAATGTGCCAATATTGGTTTGTTAATGGTAACAAATTCCTAATGTGGGATGCTAGTAATTCACCTAGTAATAGGGGAAACTGAATGTGCCATTTATGGGAATTCCATTATATTCTCAATCTTCTGTAAATTTATAGCTGTGCAAAAAAAAAAAAAAAAAAATCTGTTTAAGGAAAAGAACACTGAAAGAGAACACTCCACCCACCCTGCCACCCCTGCTTTCACAGAGTCAGCCTGATGCAGAAAGTCTAATCATGAATTGTGCAGTTCTGGGTAGTTGGAACCCTGTAAATATGGATTATGCAGCAGGCGATGTTGTGAAGAGAAGTGTTTCAGAGCTCCCAGCTTCCCCATTCTGGATGTGCTTCCCCCTTCCCCTGCCCTGCCCCCATAATGATAGGGCTAATACTTACATAGTATTATGTAATATGTAGCCCATGTATTGCCTTTCTCCTTCACAGCAGCCAACACTGTGAAATAGGAGGGTTCTATTAGCATTACTGTATCTATGAAGAAAATGAGACCTAGAGAAGTTAAGGACCTTGCCTAAGATCCCTTGCCTGTAAGGATGGAGCTGGGATTCAAATTCAGACAGCCTGGGCCCCAGAGCCAGTATGCTTTTAACCTTTGTCATTGATCTACTTCCCTCCCTCATTCACTTCTCTTCCAGGTATTCAGAGGCTCATACTTTCTTTAAGCAGGATTATCCTTAGTCTAAGAAGGGTCAAGTTTACTACAACCCATGGTGTCAGCTGTACTGTGTAGACTCCATCAAGAAATAATAGATGTAGGGGTGGGTGCTTGGAGCAGGGGAAAAGTGCCACTCTATGAAGTAAGGCCTGGTTAAAATTACAGCATTGGCCCACATCCTACACTCCAATCACTGCAGGACCTGGATGATACTGAATCCCATCCTATAGTCAATTCTAGCCCTAAAACTAATGTTGTTCCCGTTTGATGTCTTGGAAACAAACCAGCATTGGGGAATTTTCAAGTGGTTTCGATAATGAGCATTAGTAAACCCACAGGTGTGCCTAAGCGAGGATTTGTGAAGCTGAGCGTACTTTCCCAACCCTACATTTCAGAAAAGTTGGCTCCCTTTTTATTTATAAAACGAGGTGGAATTGGATGTACTAGTCCAAATGAAGAGAAATAGGTTCTCTTTCGTGTTTGAAAGAGATGTACATAAGACTCTAAAAGATGTACATAACAATAAGTTATTCAAAATAGCAACTTCTCAAACCCTGCCCTTTTCCATAAATTTCTTTAAACAGTCAGAAAGTTCACAATTTAATAAAGACTCTCAGAAAGGCTAGTAAAAGAATAGGCCCATTCAGTAACTTCATAAATATAGGGGGGTTAAAAAATGAAATCTTCCATCATGACTTCCTGCTGGAAAAGTCAAAGCTAGTTCAGACCACTTGGAGGGAAGACTGCACCTCCAGAACACATTGTTTGCTTTTAAAGTTCCCTAGGAGTGTGGGATGGTGATAATTTTTTTTTTTTTTTTTTTGGTTATCTGTGTTTCTAATGTTTCCACAATGGACATCCATTGCGTTTATCATAATAAAAGTAAATGAGAAAAGCTATTTTTAAAAGAAAGTTCAGATTGCTGTTTGGACAGGAAATCACTTACCTGGAAAATCACTGATGTGAGGCTGGTTGCAGTGGCTCACTTCTGTAATCCCAGCACTTTGGGAGGCCAAGGTGGGCAGATCACCCGAGGTCAGGCATTAGAGACCAGGCTGGCCAAGATGGCAAAACCCCATCTCTACTAAAAATACAAAAATTAGCGGGGCACAGTGGTGCCTGCCTGTAATCCCAGCTACTTGGGAGGCTAAGGCAGGAGAATTGCTTGAACCCGGGAGGTGGAGGTTGCGGTGAGGCAAGATCGTGCCATTGCACTCCAGCCTGGGCTGATAGAGCAGGACTCTGTCTCAAAAAAAAAAAAAAAGAAAAGAAAATCCTTGATATGAACATGGAGAGGAGCCATTCTGCCTATGACTGACTGACAGGCATTGCAAAGCAGTGCCCTGGTTTTAGGAATGATGTTTCTTTTATGACTGCAGCAGGACTCTGAGGAATTCCATCTAACACTCTTGGTGGGTTGAAGATCTGGCAGATGCTTTGGGTAGTTCAGTTCCATGGAATTAACAAATAACTTCAAATCAATCCAACAAAACAACATACAGCCAAGGCTGGAACACAGATCAATGTCAGGAACAGATACTCATCACTCTGGAAGACAGAAATGCGGATCAGTCAATGGACTTAAAAAAGTAAAGGCTTTCATTCTGAAGTTTGTGTGCTCAGTTCTTTTTCAGCTTTGCTTAGGAAAGAACAAAAGAAAAAATAACCTTAGGTTGACATGGGAGGAGATTCACACTGAGTGCAAACTTTCCCTTCTGTGTAGCAGTATCATAGTTTGGGGGATTAAACACAGGTCCAAATTAGACCCATGTTAAGGTAAATCAGGGCTTGGCAAACTTTTCCTGTAAAGGCCCAGATAGCAAATAGTAGAGGCTTTTGGGGCTTCATGGTCTTTGTTGGAGCTATTGAATTCTGCCGTTGTTGTAAAAGTAGCCATAGACAATATGTAGAGGAAGACATAACTGTGTTTTAATAAAACTTCCCCCAAACATCTGGCAAGCAGGATTTGGCCTGCATCTATAGTTTTCTGACCTCTGACCTAAGCCAATCATAAGTATCCCATACCTTTTGCCAGTGATTAGGATACCCAGGCTTAAACTAATCAGCGTGAAGCCTTTTCCTGGTGATAATTACAGGTTCGGAGATGGCATGTGATAGGCTCAATCAGGAAAGATTTTTGTTTGGAGTTTGAGGGAAAAGGGTCTGATCTCTCCTGTTTACAAAAATAAGGAAGGGGCTAATCTTGATTGCTACTGGCACCCAGTCTACAACTATGAGGGGAACAAGACTTCAGATGAAATGGATGATGGAAGAGAAAGATAGAACTTGTATTCTTGATGATATTATTGAATTACTGGGTAATTTAACTCTATTTTCCACTCATCCTCAATTTTCTGTATGTAAGCCTATAAATGTGCTTATTATAAATACAATTTTTTTTTTTTTTTTTTTTTTTCTGAAATGGAGTCTCGCTCTGTCGCCCAGGCTGGAGTGCAGCGGCGCGATCTCGGCTCACTGCAAGCTCCGCCTCCCGGGTTCATGACATTCTTCTGTCTCAGCCTCCCGAGTTCATGACATTCTTCTGTCTCAGCCTCCCAAGTAGCTGGGACTACAGGCGCATGCCACCAAGCCTGGCTAATTTTTTGTATTTTTTAGTAGAGACGGGGTTTCACCATGTTAGCCAGGATGGTCTTGATCTCCTGACCTCGTGATCCGCCCACCTCAGCCTCCCAAAGTGCTGGGATTACCGGCATGAGCCACCGCGCCCAGCTATAAATAATATTTCAGTTGAGATTTCTGTCACTTTCAGATAAATGTATCCCAGCTGATGGAAAGTTTAAAAACAAGTTTATGGCTTTCAAAGTTTGCAAACACTGAAGTGAGTTAGTTAACACCTGCTGCCATAAAATTTCCTTCCTATCACAAAAAAAAAGAATGTGAAAAATAGGGAATAAAAACTACCCTGACTCTTTTTAACTGCCTAAATTGGTGAATATGGGTCTCCCGGGGGACAGTGAAGGTATCTTAGTGTGTTTTGTGCAGTTATAACAGAATACCTGAAACGGGGTAATTCATAAACAGCAGAAATTTATTTCTCACAGTTCTGGAGGCTGGGAAGTTCAAGGTCAAGGTGCTGGCAGGTTTGGTGCCTGGTAAGGTCTGGGTCACCACTTCCAAGATGGTGCCTTAAATGCTGCATACCCCAGAAGGGAGGAACACCTTTCCTCAAATGGCAGAAGAGCAAAAGAGCCAAGAAAGAGAATGCACTCCTAAAAGCCCTTTTTAAAAAGGGAATTAAATCGACCCCATGGGGGTGGTTCAATACCTAATCACCTCTTACGGGTCATACCTCTTAATACCATTACAATGGCAATTACATTTCAACATGAGTTTTGGTGGGAGAAACATTTGAAGTGTAGCAGAAGTTTTGATTAAATGACCCTTAATTTATGGAACTGTGGAATGCCTGGGTCGGTGGACACTTTCCCTGCAATGAGACCAAGAACTTGAATGCAAAGAGGCACTGAAGATTTGAACTTTCTCTCTGCCTTCCATTAACACCCTTGGTCTATTTGCAAGTCTCTTCCGTTCTTAATCTTCACACTCTAAACATAAGGAATGATTTATAAACATCAGCATAAGCATTATCAATTTTTTTTTTTTTTGAGATGGAGTCTTGTTCTGTCATTCAGGCTGGAGGGCAGTGGCACGATCTTGGCTCACTGCAACTTCCACCACCTGAGTTCAAGCGATTCTCCTGTCTCAGCCTCCCGAATAGCTGGAACCACAGGCATGTGCACCATGCCCAGCTAATTTTTGTATTTTTAGTAGAAACAGGGTTTCACTATGTTGGCCAGGTAGGTCTCAAACTCCTGACCTCAGGTGTTCCATCAGCTTAGTCCTCCCAAAGTGCTAGAATTACAGGCATGAGCCACTGTGCCTGGCAGCATTATCTCATTTTGAGGTTTACTGGTTCTTACACAATTTCTATTATAGTTGTATGCCATTATTTTATATATTAATTTTAGTTGTATGAATGTATGGTTTGGGATTATTTCAATAAAATAAAAAAATTGAGTTTTAGAAAGGTTTGTCCTCCAGCAGGTCAAATCTGAAAATCTGAATAACATTAATTGTCTTCCTAATATTCTCTTTTTTTTTTTCTTTTTTTGAGGTGGAGTCTCGCTCTTTCGCCTGGACTGGAGTGCAGTGGTGTGATCTCAGCTCACTGCAACCTCCGCCCCCTCAGTTCAAGTGATTTTCCTGCCTCAGCCTCCCAAGTAGCTAGAATTACAGGCGTGTGCCACCACATCTGGCTGATTTTTGTACTTTTAGTAGAGACAGGGTTTCACCATGTTGGCCAGGCTGTTCTCAAACTCCTGACCTCAGGTGATATGCCCACCTTGGCCTCCCAAAGTACTGGGATTACAGGTGTGAGCCACCATGCCTGGACTTTCCTAACACTCTTAAGGAGTAATTTAATAATGTATAACTTCTCTCTTCATACTAATGTTTAAACTTAGATATAGAAAGGTGAGTGATTCAACCTTGTAAAATAAGTACAAAACATGTATAATTTATTCATTCGAAAAGATATTACTGAGGGCCTATTAAGAGGCAGGCACTGTTCCATGCCTTGCTATAATGCAAAGTCCCTGCCATCATGAAACTTATGTTCTATAGGGGGAGACAAATAATAAATAATAAATCTTATGTTAGGAGGTGATAAGTAATAAGAAAAAACATAAAGCAAAGGAAAGGAATAGAGGCTAAGCAGGAGCAGGAGGTGGCATGTGATTGTAGGCACCCTCAGGTGGGGATGAGCTTGGAGGTGGAGTTTGCTTCATTGTCTGGAAAACAGCAGAGGAACCAGAGTGGCTGGAGCAGATAAGATGAGGGGAGAGAACTGCAGAGGATGAGTTGGAAAGGTGGGGCAGGGCATATCACATATGACCTGAGAGGACAAAGAATGACTTTGGGTTTTATTCTGAGGAAGATGAGAAAATGGGTACCACTGGAAGAGTCCCCAGCCTACAGACTCTCTGACAAGCCCAACTGTCCCCAGCATACCAAAGACAGTAATATTTAAGATCCCTTACTATTCATCAAGCTGATTTATAGTCTTAACATCTGAGTAGTCATTTATTAGAAAGATCAAAGTGGAGCTGGGCACAATGGCTCACGCCTGTAATACCAGCACTTTGGGAGGCCAAGGCATGTGGATTGCTTGAGCACAGGAGTTCGCGACCAGCCTGCGCAACATGGTGAAACCCCATCTCTACAAAAAATTAAAAAATTAGTTGGGCTTCATGGTGTGCGCCTGTAGTGCTAGCTGCCTGGGATGCTGAGGTGGGAGGATTGCTTGAGTCTGGAAGTTTGAGGCTGCAGTAAACAGAGATCATGCTACTGCACTCCAGCTTGGCTGATAGAATGAGACCCTGTCTTAAGAAAAGAAAAAAGAAAGAAAGATCGAAGCGGTTAATTCATTGTTCTCTTGCAATGAAACTTACTCTATCAGGAAAAGCCTTGAAACTGTATCTCATAATCATATTTTTTCCTTTGGTTCCCTTCTTGCCTAGGACTTATCATCCTTTTCCATAGATTATGTAGGGTGGCACTGTATTACTTATCAAGTGTCAACCACAATGTTGGCTCATAGCAGATAATCCAAGAAATTCATTGAACAAGGAAATAAAAGAATGAGCACAGCAAAATATTTTACTGAGATAAAAGATTCTCCTCCTGAACCCCCCGGGAGGCAGAGGTTGCAGTGAGCCTAGATTGCACCATTGCACTCCAGCCTGGGTGACAAGAGCAAAACTCTGTCTCCAAAAAAAAAAAAAAAAAAGATTCTCTATCAAAGTTATCTCAGTAAAATAAATCTGTCAGACTTTAATATAAAGAATTTAATATAACGAATTTTAATATAAATAATTTAGCCTACAGTCACCAAAAAAGACAGGTTATAAGCACTTTTTTCTCTTTCCTGTATCATATTATTTTCTTTAAAAAGATTATATACTTTTGAAACCTGCGATTGTGATGATCGTTTTTGTAGGTAAATTCCATTTGTACATGATTATAATACCTAAGTTTTCAAGAATGTACTAGAAAGCAAATTTAAACACATTTTTCTGGTACATATTTTACAAACTGTAATCATTTCATTTTTCACGGGATACCCTTCAAATATAGCGACTTTCCTAGGCAAGTGTGAATGCCCTACAATTGTGGAAACAAAAATATGCACAACTTTCCAAATGTCAGTCTCATGTAGGTAAAACTAAAAGAGCAAAGGACTTACTCCCAAGTTCTAGGCATCTAGTTTATGGGGGTTTATTAACATAAAAGTGATATTTGGCTGAGCGCGGTGGCTCACACCTGTATTCCCACCACTTTTGGGAGGCCGAGGTGGGCAGATCACTTGAGCTCAGAAGTTTGAGACTACCCTGGGCAACATAGTGAAACCTCATCTCTACAAAAAATACAAAAATTAGCTGGGTGTGGTGGTGCACACCTGTAGTTCCAGCTATCTGGGAGGCTGAGGAGGGAGAATCACCTAAAACCAGGAGGCTGAGGCTACAGTGAGCTGTGATCACACCACTGCACTCCAGCCTGGATGACAGAGTGAGACCCTATTAAAAAACAAAACAAAACAAAAAAAACCCTGTAATATTTGCTAGTGAAAATTCAGGGTCAGAAGAATTTATGTAACACGTAAGATAATTTCACAAGAACTTGGGGGAGAAACTATGGGACTGCTAACATGAAGAAGCAGTATTTCGTTACAAGCAGTCACTGTGAAGAAGGGACTTAGTGTGATGTCCATTCATGAAAAGGGTTCCAGAGAAGGCCTTGGACCTGTACTGTCCAATACAGTAGTCACTAGCCACAAGTGGCTATTAAAATTAAAATTTAATTAATTAAAAATTCAGCTCCTCACTCACATTACACATGTGGCTGGTGGCTACCCTATTAGGGAGCAAAAATATAGAACATCTGCATCATTGCAGAAATTTTCACTGGATAGAGCTGCCTGAGAATCTGTCTAACTCCCTTATACAGATAGGGAGTTAGGCTGATAGAATCTGTCATAAACGTACTCAAGCAACTTATTCTGGAAACGGAAGCATGGTTTTCTGGAGACAGGATCACACTAGAATGGCTCTTTGGGAGCATAAATAAATTTAAAGATAAGATAGAACAACAGTCATTTGTTTAGACATTCAAAAAAGTTACTAAGATTCCACAGCAGAAATTATTTAAAAATTTTAGGTACCCCAGAACTAGAGGTAATATTTTGCTATACATATTTCTCTCTGCTTAGAGAGAAAGGGCAGTTGTTTTTTTGGATGGAGGAAAATGTGCTGGAAGAGATATCCCCCAAAGATTGGTATAGTAAGCAATGTTTCCTACAATGATTGCAAATTACCTGGAACACGTAATACATGGTTTAATCTTCTAGATGGTATTTCACTGAAGTTGATGCTGAATATGAAATCAGTGCAGAGAAAAAGAAACCTTTTGGAAAAGCTCATAAAAACTGGAGTAAGCAGAAAGGTGAAATATGAAATTCAATGAAAACTGGTATTATATTAAAAACAATCCAAATTAGAATTATTAAATGATGGGATCTGAATTATCAGCTTCATACCAAGAAGTCATGTAGACTGATCCTTTGGTTTTCATTTGCTGCTGATGGCTGAGGAGGAGGGCCATGGCAAGCCCAGCAGACACTTTGGTGCAAATTAGGAAATGTGACCCCTCCAGGCAGAAGGCTAGCAAAAAGGTGCTTCTCTGGGCTCCTCAAAAAACTAAAAATATAGCTACTCTATGACCCAGAAATCCCACTGCTAGATATATACCCGGAAATAAAGGAAATTCGTATATCAAAGAAATATCTGCACTCCCATGTTTTTTTGCAGCACTGTTCACAATAGCCAAGATGTGGAAGCAACCTAAGTGTTCATCAACAAATGAATGGATAAAGAGAATGTGGCACATATACACAGTGGAGTACTATTCAGTCATAAAAAAGAATGAGATCCTGTCATCTACAACAACATGGATGAAACTGGAGGTCATATATTAAGTGAAATAAGCCAGGCACAGAAAGGCAAACTTTGCACGTTCTCACCTATTTGTGGGAGCTAAAAATCAAAACAATTGAACTCATGGAGATAGGGAGTGGAAGATTGGTTACCAGAGGCTGGGAAGGGTAGCAGCAGGTGGAGGAAAAGTAGGGATGTTTAATGGGTACAAAAAAAAAAAACAAAAAACTGTGGCCAGGCGTGGTGCCTCACACCTGTAATCCCAGGACTTTGGGAGGCTGAGGTGGGCGGATCACGAGGTCAAGGGATCGAGACCATCCTGGCCAACATGGTGAAACCTCCTCTCTACTAAAAATACAAAAAATTAGCCTGGTGTGGTGACACACGCCTGCAGTCCCAGCTACTTGGGAGGCTGAGGCAGGAGAATCCCTTGAACCCAGGAGGCGGAGGTTGCAGTGAGCTGAGATCGCACCACTGCACTCCAGCCTGGTGACAGAGCAAGACTGTCTCAAAAAATAATAATAATAATAAATTAAAAAATAAAAATAACTAAAAGAGTATAACTGAATTGTTTGTAACACAAAGGATAAATGCTTAAGGGGATGGATACCTCATTTTTCACGACATGATTATTACACATTGCATGCCTAGATCAAAGCATCTCATGTACCTCATAAATATATATACCTAGTATGGACCCACAAAAATAAAAAATTAAATTAAATTAGGAGAGCGTCTCTAAGCAGAGCAATTAGAGAAAAGTTTCCCTTCCTCTAGATGCACGCAGGCCTGCGCCAGGGTGCATGGCACGGCAAGGGAAACTCTGTGCTGAATTTCAGTGCTCTGCCAATCCCACCCTCTGAACTGTCCTGTGCCAGGTGCCAGCACTGGGCTTAATCATACTACGTGACCTGTCTGGAATCCCCCCCAACCCCCATCAGAAAGAGTTATGCCCCAGTATACAAGCTGCAGTGTATTCAAATGTAAGAAATTTTTACAATCTGATCTTTCTTTGTCAAGACACATGGGAAAGCTTAGAAACTTCCTAAGGAAAGTAACCAAAAATCAACACCAGGACAGGCTACCAGAAGAGTCTAAAAGTAGGATTTTTCAGCCAGAAAGGCAAACATATAGATAAAGTTAACAAAACCTTAAGAGATTGGAAAAAAGGATTAGCAAATCCTAAAGCACTAGACCCAGTAACAATTGTGAGGTCCTTGTATTAATAATATAAAAAAAGTTGATTTTATTTATCAGACCAACAACACCTAGAAAATATATTTTAAAAATATTTAAAAGAGTTGGTTAAATTTGTGGATGATAATTCCATAGCATGTGAATTAGAAAATATGAGGATCTTTTAGACCATTTTCCTAAACATTGAAGTTGGTGTAATGAGAGCAACCCACTCCCAAAACATCCACTGGTGCTTCTGTCAGATACAGCTTGGTTCAGTATAAGGGTACATTGGTCTGAATCAACATGGCATTTTCTGTTATCACTGTTTCAGCTCTGTCTGTATTCCAGAGGAAAAATCAACAATGTGGTTGACTGATTAGACAAGATCTGGTTCTAAGAGGAAGTTCATTAAAATAATATTTATTAAAATAAATGTATTTATCAACTTAATAAAAATTCTTCAGAAATTTCCAACAAGAAAGATTAGCACACAGATAACAATGAGACAGTTTTTTCTAACATGGGTTTTACATCAGGCCTTGAAGGGTCCAAAGATTTAGAATTGCCGCCCCCCACCCCTCCACTTTTAAAAGATAATAGGCTAGGTGTGTTGGCTCACACCTGTAATCCCAGCACTTTGGGAGGCCAAGGCGGCAGATCACGAGGTCCAGAGATCGAGACCATCCTGGCAAACATGGTGAAACCTCGTCTCTACTAAAAATACAAAAAATTACCTGGGCACACACGCCTGTAGTCTCAGCTACTCGGGAGGCTGAGGCAGAAGAATCGCTTGAACCCGGGAGGCGGAGGTTACAGTAAGCCGAGATCACGCCACTGCACTCCAGCCTAGGTGACAGAGCAAGACTCCAACTCAAAAAAAAAAAAAAGATAATATAGAGTGCAAGATTAAAACCTAAAAACCAAATCAACTGGCCGGGCGCGGTGGCTCATGCCTGTAATCCCAGCACTTTGGGAGGCCGAGGCGGGCGCATTACCTGAGGTCAGGAGATCGAGACCACCCTGGCTAACATGGGGAAACTCCATCTCTACTAAAAGTACAAAACATTAGCTGGATGTGGTGGCGGGCACCTCTAGTCCCAGCTAAGCCAAGATCGCACCACTGCACTCCAGCCTGGGCAACAGAGCGAGACTCCGTCTCAAAAAAAAAAAAAAAAAAAAAAAAAAACCCGAATCAACCAAAGCCCCCAAAATCTTTCTTAAAAGGAGATTTTCTACCTAGAGTTCAAGTAATACATGTCCATGTGTGTGTAGAATTTTTAGCATAAGTGTAATCCACTGTAAACCAAAAAGTATCTGAGACAAATCTCAATCAATTTAGAAGTTTAGAAGCCAAAGTTAAGGGCATCTTACACCTGGAAGACAGACCTATGCCTTTCTCCAAAAATGATTTTGAGAACTTCAATATTTAAAGGGGAAAGGGCGGATATTAGGAAAAAAGGAAGGAATGTTTTGAAGGTGTGTATAGATAAGAGGCAAACGGTTGCATTCTTTTGAGTCTTCGATTAGCCATTCACATGTAAGGGTGGGTAAAGGAATAGTCACTTATGTATTCCTTTAGCTCAGTGAATCAGCATTTTTACATAAGATAAAATACAGGGCAGAGGAAGTGATCAGATATACATTTATCTCAGGTGAGTAGAGGGATGACTTTAAGTTCTGTGCTTTGTCCCGTACCCATAAAGATAAGCTATCAGTTTACCTTGTCAGGGTGAAATTCAACAGAACTTGATCTTGGGGCCCACAAGGAATTTCCTAGTGGGCAAATTGTGAGAGAGGTATGTAGCTTTTTTATCTTTGTAACTATTTTATTTAGAAACAAAATGGGAGGCAGGTTTGTGTAATGCAGTTCCCAGCTTGACTCTCCCCTTTGGCTTAGTGATTTGGGGATCCCATGATTTATTTTCCTTTCACACCACTTTATGTTTACCTGAGGCACATAGATGTATTCAATTCCATATAAACAATTCTGTTGCAAAACCGCGTAGCCATATCCTGCTTAAGCTGAAATTTTCGAAGTAAATTATAAGGGTTGTATTAATAGAGGACCCTGAGAAAAGAAAATAGCAAAGGCATTAGTTAATTTGATAAAGCAATGACGATTAAACCTTGTTTTACTTTGTATTCATACAATAAAAAACAGACAACTGAAATAGTTGTCCAAATAATTCAGGCCTAAAATAAATTCACCTAAAATAGCCAGGTGGTTGAGGCAAATGTGTCATTTTCATTTAAGTTGTCTGAATCACTGAATTAATTTTCCTACTTAATCTAAATAAGCATATTGAGACTATGAGAAATTTTTAGGTCAGTGAGGAAGGTCTCTAGATTTTTCTGTGATTATTTGTAGCTCTCTCCATCATTGGAGCACAGTGGAATAACCAATCTGCGAGTTTCCTGCAAAAGAACCACCCAGGAATGTTTGGGGATTTCTGTGTAACCCAGCCCTAGAAAAGCTGAGTTTGGAGATATAGCTACTAAATTCTTGAGCTCTTGCACAAGCTCAGACTATTACCACTATGCCGAAAATAACTTCCAATTGTTCTAAGGCGTTCAAGAATTGAATTACTTAATAACGTACTCTTATATCTGGATTAAGGTATCAGACCAACAGAAAACCATGCAAGACCTGATTGGATGACATAAAAGGATGTTGCATAAGAATCGAAGTCGTCATATGCTGAAGAATAACAAAGGTAATGTGACAAGGAAAATGCACCCCTAATAGCCAAACCTTGTTTATTGCTTACCTGCTGCAGAGGGGTGACTATAGAACATACAGTGTATGTTATAAGGAACAGGCATGTCATATTTTATGAAAGATCCAATTCAATTTTGTTTTTTAAATTATAGAGGGTATTTGTTCAGTGAGTGGCTTAATTTGTTTTTGTATTGTAGTTGAATAATAATACTAGAGAGAGGAATCGGTGTGGATTTTTGTGGGAGCCTGGGCAACCTCAAAATGAGAATAATAATAACACCTGCTTCATGGGATGGTGGTGAACAGTGAACTCCATAATCCCTATACTGAGCTGGGCGTATGCAGAATATTCACTACAGTTTGGCTGTTAGTATTGTAATTGTCAAGATTATTATCAGACATTGAAAATATACCCAAAGTTTCCCATTTAAAGGCAGAGGACAGGTTTCTAAATGCTATAGAGTTTTTCAGACTTTGTAATTTAAATTATTAAAGGTCGAAAAATTCAGATTTAAATTTAAAAATACATTTAGAAACATTGTTTCCTGAATTCATTTCTTCCTTACAAAGGCAAAGGTAGGATCTCTGATCTAAGGGTAGTCAGCTCTCATTTCTAGCTTATCTTGTCAAGTCTGCATGTGATACAGCCCTGGCCCCCATCACTGCAATGGAGAAAAGAATTTTCACTGCAGTGGTCTCCTTTGCCTCTCTCATTCAAATCTGAATATCTATGGTCCAAGCATAAGCATGGTTGAGGAACCATGGGCAATGTTTCATCTACTAATTAACATTTCACAGATGCACGGATGACCAAATTTCAGTTTAAGGGAACACAACAACTAACACAACCTTGAAATCTACTAAATGTCCCTCTCTCAGAATCTTTTGTCCTCTGTTTTGTTTTGATTTTTTTGTGTGTTTATTTTGCTTTCTCTCAGCTTATGCCCCTCTTCTCTGTGCTCCTTCCCAATTTTTTTTTTTTTTTTTTTTTTTTTTTTTCTGAGATGGAGTCTCGCTCTTTCACCCAGGTTGGAGTGTAGTGGCGTGATCTCAGCTCACTGCAACCTCTGCCTCCCAGGTTCAAGCGATTCTCCTGCCTTAGCCTCCCAGGTAGCTGGGACTACAGACGCATGCCACCACGCCTGGGTAATTTATTTTTTATTTTTTTATTTTTAGTAGAGACAGAGTTTCATTGTGTTGGCCAGGCTGGTCTCGAACTCCTGATCTCAACTGATCCACCAGCCTCGGCCTCCCAAAGTGCTGAGATTACAAGTATGAGCTACCACATCCGGCCTCATTTTTTTGTATTGTTTAACTATTAATTGATTTGAATATTTCTGTCTATAATAGCTACACCAAAAAAGATGCAAATGAAGTTCTTCGTGTGTTGATTTCCCACCACATCTCTGGCCCAGGTGTACCACCAGCAAACCACAGAAAAAGGATCATGTCCCTTTAATAAATAAACGGCATTACTTCAGTTCTGGTCTGGCCTCTACCGCTCCCTGAAAACTAGCTGTGGGCACACCACATGTTTCTGCATAAAATGGAAGCTTGCCACCTCAGCCAGGGTTTTGCTTCAGAGAACATTGTTTTCTGGAGTCCGGCCAGCCTCAGAGAATTTACCCAGATGATCCAGGAAACACTGAACCATTTCCATTTATGGACATTTTCCTTTACCAATTAAGAACAAAGGAGAGTTAAAAAAAATTTTTTTTTCCTGATTGCTATATTTTACACTTAAAATTGTAATGTGAATGCTGACATAATTAGAACTATCTGGGGAGATTTTTTAAAGGGCAGGGAACTGGGACCAACAGCCCTGTCCATTGCTGGCATGTTAACAGCCAGTACTTCAGTTTTTATCATAAGTGAGTTTGAAAGCAGATGACATACCAGACATTCCTTCTGAAAGTAAACTAAGGTAATGATGGAACTCAAGGGAAAAATCAACATGTTACTTATAATTCTATTTGGGGGGTTGGGTGGAGAGATGACCATTCTGTGAAATGATTTATACAGCACTGTAGAAAGAAGTTCCCTGGGTGATGACTGTGAGCTGCAAAAGCAACAATGAACAAAGGGGACTTCCAGGGCCTCAGCCTTCCTGGACACACCCGGTGGGAATGCCCCAGTCCTTTTCCGCTCTGTGGCTGGAGAACTTCTACGTAGAGCATTATCCTTACCAACACCAGGAGTTACACTCTAAATGGACAAATTTGGGGAGGATCAGATGAAAATTCAAGCGCTCACTTTCTAGAACAAAAGTCTGAAATGGGTTTAAAATTCATGCTCCTATGCAAACATTTCAAAAAGCATCTTTTACTTTTTGTAAATTGCCAAAACAGACAGATTTCCAGAAGAGGGGTCCTTCTGCAATGCTTGGGTGGTGTCTCTGCCCAAAGGTCTGAGCTGGCCACTTAGTGCTGATCCAAACCAGCAGAGATGGTTCTGTCAGGCCTGGTTTTGTCACACAACTTATGCAAACACTGGTATGTTTCCAGTGGTTGCTTTGAGTTTGCACATTTGAATTAAAATATCTGAATTATGAAATTTTTTTTTGAGATTTTATCTTTTTTATATCAGTTTATTGAGATATTTTGTATACAATCCAATTTTAAGTGTACAATCAAGGTGTTTTTTTGTTTTTTTTTTTTTTTTTTGAGACAGAATCTCGCTCTGTCGCCCAGGCTGGAGTGCAGTGGCACGATCAATCTCGGCTCACTGCAAGTTCTGCCTCCTGGGTTCACGGCATTCTCCTGCCTCAGCCTCCCTAGTAGCTGGGACTACAGGCGCCTGCCACCATGGCCGGCTAATTTTTTTGTATTTTTTTTAGTAGAGACGGGGTTTCACCGTGTTAGCCAGGTTGGTCTCAATCTCCTGACCTCGTGATCCATGCGCCTCAGCCTCCCAAAGTGCTGGGATTAGAGGTGTGAGCCACGGCGCCTGGCCTTTTTTTTTTTTTTTTTTGAGATGGAGTAGCTCTCTCTGTCGCTCAGGCTAGAATGCAGTGGCATGATCTCGGCTCACTGCAACCTCCCGGATTCAAACGATTCTCCTGCCTCAGCCTCCCAAGTAGCAGAGATTACAGGTGTGCACTACCAGGCCCGGCTAATTTTTGTATTTTTAGTAGAGACGGGATTTTACCATGTTGGCCAGGCTGGTCTCAAACTCCTAACCTCAGGTGATCTGCTCGCCTCAGCCTCCAAAGTGCTGGATTACAGGCGTGAGCCACTGAGCCCCACCAGCAATTGATTACTTTTGACCACAATAATATTTTAGAATATTTCTTTCATCCTCCAGAAGTATCCTCATGGCCCACTGCAGTCAGTCCCTGTCCCTGGCAACCACTGATCTGCTTTCTTGCTTTGTAGTTTTACCTTTTCTAGAATTCCATTTAAATGGAATCACATAGTATCTGGGCTCTTGTGCCTGGCTTGTTTTAGCACAATGCTTTGAGATTCACCCATGCTGTGCATGTATCAGTAGTTTATTCCTTTTTATTACTGAGTAGTATTAAGTTGACTTTTGTCTGGATTTGAAAAAATATATATTTATTTGGGCCATATGGAAAAGCAAATAGATTTTTGTTTTTGCTTTTTTGAAAAGCCATGTGTTAATTAAAGATAATCCTAAGAATACATTTAAATCTTTACCTTTTCCTTGAAATGTAAGATCCTAACCTGTCTGAAAGTGAAGTTTTAAATTCACAATTTTTTTTTTTTTTTTTTTTTCGAGACAGCGTCTTGCTCTGTTTCACAAATTTTGAAACAGGCTGGGCAGAGTGGCTCAGGCCTGTAATCCCAGCACTTTGGGAGGCCGAGGCGGGCGGATCGCTTGAGGTCAGGAGTCCAAGACCAGCCTGGCCAACATGGTGAAACCCCGTCTCTATTAAAAAACACAAAAATTAGCCACATATGGTGGCACCTGCCAGCAATCCCAGCTACTCAGAAGGCTTAGGCAGAAGAATCGCTTGAACCCAGGAGGTGGAGGTTGCAGTGAGCTGAGACTGTGCCACTGCACTTCAGCCTGGGTGACAGAGTGAGACTCTGTCTCAAAAAAAAAAAGAAACATTTAGTAAGAAAATCTGTATGTGAAGGAAATTTCCAGATATGCAGCAAAAATATGAAATAATTAATAGCATCCAAGTAAATATTGGTAATCTGGGCATGAACCTGGATTAGGCCAAGAGTTCCACAAAATTTTAAAATAATGATTCAATAATTAATTGGTAGATGGGTTGAAGCAAAAATTTCATCTTTCTCATACAGTATTTGTTAGTAATTTTAACAACAGAAAAATGATTAGTGCTCACTCAGTGATAATAATAATTTTTGAAACAATATTATTCTTATTATGGCTATATCTGTAGAGTACATATTATGTGCCTGGTGCTGTTCTGAGCCCTAGATAATTCATTAACTCTAATAACCCTACTAGATAAGTGTTTTATTATTGTCTCCATTTTATAGATTAAGAAACTAAGGATCACAGAAAGCAAAGTAACTGCTTGATGAATAGAAGCCAGGATTTGGCCCTGGAAACCTGCCTAAGCCTCAACTTTCGGCCACTAGAACACTCTTAACCTCAGTAATGCACTAGAGAAGAATTCTCAGATTGGTAAAAGGGGTCGATATTGTCCCTGAGCAAGGTAAGGGATGAGGCCAGAGCAGGGGTGTCAAGCCTGAGCCAGACAGTTGTTTGGATGTGTGGAGAAGCCCAGAATAAGGCAATGTGAAGAGGTGGGAACTGAGAAAAGTTGGGGAGTGCCTGCCTTAAGGCATTTACATTTTAAAAATATGTTTTAAATCCTGCACTGTTCACATAAAAGAGGCTGCTGGTGGGTCTGGTGCCCAGGGGCCTGCTGCCCATTTGCTGTCCCTGGTCCAGACGACCTCTGGGAGTCCTTCCAGAACTAACATCTTGGGAAAAATTAGAAATATTTGTTCAGAGTCTTTTGTGACTTGAATTTATCGATGTAGGCCAATAGTCTACAATCTGGCTAGGTTATAATGGTCATTGATAAATAACCTTTGATTGCATGTTGAATTCATTCAGTATTGTGAATTTGTCTTTTTTTTTTTATGGTACTTTTTAATCTGACCTAACAAAGAACTAATGGATTGTGGAGTCATATTGCCTGGTTTTGAACCTTGGCTTTGCAACTTACTAGCAGTGTGACTTTGAGCATGTTACCTGACATACCTGTGTTTCCTTGTCTGTAAAATGGGGAAATTAATAGTACACCTAATTCATAAAGTTGTTTTAAAGTTTAAAAGTTTAATGAGATAATGGATTTACAACAGCGACTGACAAATAGTAAGCATTACTTATGTATTTGTATTGCTATTATCACTGTTCCAAAATGATGCTAGATGAGAACATCAGCAAACAGCTATTTATTGGGGGCATTTGTAGGCCTCAATGTTGGGAAGAAGGGTTGGTTGTTTTGGACAGATTGTGTGTTTATAAAGCTCTAGCAATTTTTAAATCTCTAGCAGGAACCAAAGCCTTCTTGACAGCCACCTCTCTGAATTATTGTCACTAGCCTCCTTAGGAGAAGAGACAATATAGTTTATACCAAGATTTGCAGTTGTCTAGATATTACTCACTTCACCTAGCACAGTGGATAACATTCAAAGTTGGTCTCAACAAATATTTTCTCTAGTGCCCACGGAGAGTGGCTGAGAAATACACTCAAAGATGTAAAAGAGTTTGGTATCTAGATCCTCTTTCTTATTCATTTCAAGCCAATATTTATTAAGCACCAACTGCAAGCTAGATACTATACTAGTTAGGAATATAAAGTGGGCCAAGGGTGGTGTTTATGCCTATAATCCCAGCACTTTGGAGGCCAAGGCAGGAGGATTACTTGAGGCCAGGAATTCAAGGTCAGCCTGCCCAACACAGCAAGACCTCGTCTCTACAAAAAATTTAAAAATTAGCTGGGTGTGGTGGCATTTGCCTGTAGCCCTAGCTACTCAAGAGGCTGAGGTGGGAGGATTGCTTGAGCCCAGGGGTTGGAGGTTGCAGTGCGCTATGATGGTGCCATTGAAAATAAAAACAAAAAACAACAAACAAACAAAAAACAAACAAAAAGAAAACGATACTCAGTCTTTATAGGGAGGTTGGCCAGTCAATAGGTTACTTTATGAGTTGCTAACCCTGGTGAGCAGGAAGTTACGTGGACCAGGAGAGAAACCCTTGGTTCAGCCTGGAAAAAGGAGAGGTTGACCCTAAACTGGAGGGCGGAGAGGACCCTGTTGTGACTCTCTGACTGACTTGTCTTCCTTGATGTCCTTTAAGCCGGAGCTGATTCGGGCTGCTGCCTTATTTCTGAGTTAGCGCACTTAAGACTGGGCCTCCCAGTTTGAGGAAGGGGCGGGCTGCTATCTACCTCTGTGAATCTGCCCTGGACCACCCCGGGAGAGAAGGAGGGCTCCGGGGAATCTGCCACATTCCAGGCAAAGGCTCCTAGGCCGCAGCCTCTGTGCCACACCCTTGGCCCGGGCCAGGTGTGCGCCCGCCTCACTGCGAGGGGGAGCGGGCGGCTGCGGGGAGCGCTTTTCCAGCCCGGTGTGTGCTGTGTGTGTTTGTCTGCCTCTGGAGGGCTGGGTCCTCCTTATTCACAGGTGAGTCACACCCTGAAACACAGGCTCTCTTCCTGTCAGGACTGAGTCAGGTAGAAGAGTCGATAAAACC
The DNA here is from genome assembly GCF_028885655.2 of Pongo abelii. Classification (NCBI taxonomy): domain Eukaryota; kingdom Metazoa; phylum Chordata; class Mammalia; order Primates; family Hominidae; genus Pongo; species Pongo abelii. The sequence continues at coordinate 66,658,168 of NC_071985.2, read as the reverse complement.
ACCTGATCAAGGAAAAGGAAGGCACAGCGGAGCGCAGAGTGAGAACCACCAACCGAGGCGCCGGGCAGCGACCCCTGCAGCGGAGACAGAGACGTAGCGGCCCGGCCCCGCCATGCCTGCGCTCTGGCTGGGCTGCTGCCTCTGCTTCTCGCTCCTCCTGCCCGCATCCCGGGCCACCTCCAGGAGGGAAGGTGAGTCGGCTTCCACAAGGAAACCTCTCAGCCCTGGGCTGAGAATCTGCCTTTCTCTGCAGACCGTGATGGCTGAACGTACCTCCGAGGATTCCCACTTTGTCCAGAACCTTGTTAGAGCTCCCTTCTCCTCCCCTATCTGGGGCTTCTCCAGAGACGGATTTTAAATGAGACTAATACATAAAGCTATCTGCTTTTTAAAAATAGGAAGCCAATAAGCTGTGCCAAAAGAGGATCTTCCTTACCTTAAAAATGTTCCTTCTTGATTTCTTTTTTCGACCAAGGGGCCGCTATTTAATCAATAATGTGTTGTTATATACGTTCTTTCCCCCGCGTGTGCTTTTATTGAAAGGTTTTGGTGGCAATGATTCCCGTGACTGTGAACACCACAAAGATTGCAAAGGAACCTCTTCAATAATCCTGTAATTCATGTTTCAACTTTCGGATGGAAAAATGAGCCTTAAGAGTATTAGCAATACCCTTAACTTTTGCATCACGTTACTTTTCATAGTATTTTCATGTAATATTCATTCAACAGGCACTTATTGGGCACCTGTGTCATATATCATTTGATCTTATCTAGGGCACCTAGTTGGCTGTCATGTGTTAGACGTTAAGTTCATGTAAACAAAACTTTGTGAGAACCTAGCAACTCTTAACTGTAAGCATGTGTCAGCTATGGCAACATTTTATGGGTGTTTTCCTTGTCACTTAGTTCTATGGATATATGCCTGTATAATTGCCCTGATGTTTTATGTTTATATTGTCTCCTGCATCTGATGGCGTTTCAATCATTCTTTCAATAGGTCCAAGGCCAAGAGCCATTTCCATACATGTGTATGCATGAACATGAGATAATGCTCACATGCACATGGAATTGTATAAGCCATTCCCAATATTGTTGTGCACTCTGGGTGATGCTGGCCTGAATTGGATTTGAGTGGCATGAATAATGTTTGAGTGTGTGTTTGAATGCAATGCTACAGTCCTTCTTGTCTAAAATAGTCTTGGAATTAATTTCCAACCTATCATCTCTGACTACCATTTTCAAAACCATGTATGATTGCCACCAAAAAAAAAAAAGGTGGAGATAACTATGTGAAATAATGAATATATTAATTTGCCTGACTAGAATACTATTTTACTGTGCATATCGAAACATCATGTTGTATACCTTAAATATATATAGTTTTAAAAAGTGATAAATAAAAGGTTCTGAAAATGGTCATGAAGGGTATGTTCTCTTAGGGCTGGGATAAGAAGTCTCAGCCTAATGGAAGACATCCCCAAAGTAAAAATAGTCTCTGAATATTAGAACTTAAAGGGACTGCTTATGGATCAACTACTTGGAATCTCTTGATTTGAAAAATGAGAAAATGAAAATGTGTCTCTCAAGGCCACACAGGCAGAGATGAAACTGGCTCTTGATCCAGGGGCTCTTAGGCTGGAGCTTTTTGAGCCACATTATAAAAGTAATAAACGAATAAGATACATATTTATACATGATAAGTAATCATTTAAGCAATTTTCTTGTTGGCTATAGTTGAGTACATATGTGTGTGTTAGCATTAGGGAACAAAATAAACATGTAGGATGCTTTCAATGCTATTTTAATAAAATCAGGCTTAAGAGGACAGAGCTAGGACTCTCACTTCTTAAAGACATACCAGCTTCTGAGCATCCATCTACCCCGAGAAGTCAGAAATACCACTGAGGTTCATTTCCACTATCCCCTTCCTTGGAGGCAGACTAAGGTTTTATTCTCCCTCCTCATTTTGGGATTCAATGGGAATGTGAAGTTTGTTGCCAGGGTAGAACACACATGCTTTTTCATTCATGGGATGCTGGGATGTGCTAGAAGTTGGACTGAAAATATGGTACCTGCCATGTCTCAAAGTGACCGTGTCTGAGTGTCCTGTGGGCTGCACATATGAGAACCTGAAGCAGTGATGTTGCTTCCTGGTTGTTTCCTTGCAGTAGAAATTATGGCAATAGATGAAATCGGCAAGACTTCAGGGTTGGGCTCAGCTAAAGCACAGGCTTTAGAGTCAGCCTGACCTGGCTTTACATTTTGGTTCATTCACTTACTAGTTCCTTATTAGTAACACTTGGTGTCTGCTTCTTCGTTGTTAAGTGGAGGCAATAGTACTTCAACCTTGTAGAGTTTTTGAAAGGATGAACAATTACTGTAAAGTGCCTTAAAATGCCTGGAACCACATTTCTTTAAAAAGTCCAAAGCCAACAGTACAGTGTAGTGAATTCATTTGCCCAGAGATCAGAAAGACCAAGGCTCCCCTTCAGGATAGGATTGCTCGGTATGAGATAAAGTGGCATGTGGCCCCAATAGTCTGGATCTTAGTTCACAGCAGGAGGTATGACTGGAGGAGGATTGAGAAAGAGATAAGAAAGAGACTAGAAACGTAGCCACCAATATGCTTGTGAAGGGCTTTATGTGCCAGGCTGTTCAGTAGGATGGTGCCCTGTAGGCAAAGAAGAGCTGTGAATGATTTGTAAGCAGGAATTAGTGTGACTGGATTCATATTTTAGAAAGGTCACTCACTCAAGGGCTTAGAGAATGAAGTGGAGCTAGGGAAGCCAGATAAATGATGATTACCGTAATTCAAATGAGAGATGATGAAGGCTTTCATCATGGTAATGAAAGCAAAGAGGAAACAGATTACAGGGACATTTAGGAGGTGAAATCTAAAGAATCTGGTGATCCAATAAGTCTGTGTGTTAGGGATATGAGTATAGGAAAGTTGAGAGAAATAAGGAGGAGTCCAAGATGGATCCAAGGCTTTAGGTTTGTACATGGTTAGACAGTGATGCCATTAAAGGATGAGGACTATAAAAGAAGGATCAGTCTGGGCACAGTGACTCATGCCTATAATCCCAGCACTTTGGGAGGCTGAGGTGGGTGGATCACTTGAGCCCAAGAGTTCAAGACCAGCCTGGGCAACATGGAGAAACCCCACCTCTAGGAGGCTAAGGCAGGAGGATCACTTGAGCCTGTGAGGGCGAGGCTACAGTGAGCTGAGATTGCACCACTGCACTCCAGCCTGGGTGACAAAGCGAGACCCTCTCTTTTTATTTTAGTTCAGAAGGGAAATTTGAGATATAAATTTGGGGGCCCATAGGTAGAAAGCAAAGCCTTGACCACAGACGAGATTGCCTAGGACATGGAGATAAAAGAAACCTCAGCACTTAAAAAAGAGATAGAGGAATGATGGAGCAGAATCAGGAGGAATGAGCACTGAGGATAGAGGAAAATCAAGGAAGAAGAGGGTTTTGTTAGTCAAAGGAAGACTGTCAGCAACATGGCAGTAATAACTGGTGTTCAGATATCCAAATGTGTATATACAAAGAATGAGGACTATCACTGCTGGATTTAGCCGTCAGGTGAGTTTTGAAGCAATTGTTCTTCTAGAACGGTGAATTCAGAATCCACGATTATCATGGATTACTAATTTGGTTTTTCCCATGCCCCGATGCTAGAAAAAAGATGCTGTGGATAGTAGGAAGGATCCTTGGAAATGTTTATGCTCCTTCGTAGATTCTGTTATTTAAATCATTGAAGTGGTATAGCATCATACATAAAAGTGCAGGCTCTGGAGTAAGACTGCCTGGGTTCAAATCCCAGCCCTATCATGTACCATTGTGGCACATTTATATTTTGGGACTTGGGTAAGCTATCTCACCTGTTACTTAGCTCCCACATCTCAGAATAAGGATGATAAATCGATATGACCATTACACAAAAAGCACTTTGCACATTGCCTGGTAAGCACTTAATACATGTTAATAGATTACTGTTATTGTTACAACTAACTGCCCTGCCAGTACTGAATTTGGTATATTGCCTTCTGTGTTTTAAGTGGTAACATTTTTGAAGGGCCTCCTTTTTACTCTCCTTTCATCAGCCCAAGAAAGGTGCTGAGGAGCCTTTCTGCTCAAGCAGAAACGAGCCCAAGTTTTACCCAACAAAACAGGAACCCAAAGCAGGTTGCAGTTTCAAGAGTGGATCTCGTATTATTACTTCTCCTTGCCTTTTTCATCCACCAGACCTCATCACACACAGATTCAGCAAATCTGTTGCTTCTCAAAACATGCTCAAATATAAGATGACCCTACAAAGATCATCTCTCATTTCCCAGTGGGAAGAACTTCCCCCACATTCAAAGAAAGGATTTGGACAACTTGATTATGAGAACATTTAGCAATACAGATGTAGTAGTCAAATGTCTCTTCATGTTTAATTTAGTAAATTAGTTACACAGATATATTGAAAGTCACATAATTGATGAAATATTATACTTAGAAGTATTGATTTGTTCACTCACATTTTATGAAGTAATTATATTCAAATTATATTCAGTTATATTCATCTCACCAGATGACTTGAGATATAGTACTGTTTGAATCTGTTTTTGATGTGGTCACTGGAAAGTACATCATTTTCAAAACATTTAAAAGATAGACAAATTATCCCTTAGTGTATATTGTGATCTTCACAGCATAATCACTCTGAAAGGCTTATATGCAACACCTTTCAGCACTCACAACTATGAAGAAATGCACCATTATGAGAATCGTTTAGATAGCTGGGCCCCTTTCTTACTGATAAGTCTCCAATACATTGATCGAGGTCATTTTAGCTTAATGTATCTTCCCCAAACAATATTTTTACAATAAAGTAATTGAGAAAGTACCCTATAATATGCAAGTTTTTGAAAGGACTTAAGTATGATCTTTTTTTTTCCTGAGGGATAATTTTGGAAAAATTAAAACCTCTACCTTATATTCAAGCACGTACAGAGATATAGAATTGAGTTGGAGGTGGGCTGGAAATTCCCATGTGGGCTTAAATTCTGGGTACTCTAAACTGGGGGCAGCCACTGGTTCAGCCTCACTGGCCCAAGAAGCTGAGAAAGATTGTTGATTTGTGATTAGTGTTTATGGGAAAGTCAGGGCATAAGGTTAAGGTGTTGAGAGAATCCTGGGAATATCTTTCCCATTTAACCCATTTAAGTTCTTAATGGTTCAAACTTACTGACTTTTTTTTTTTTTTTTTTCTGTCCTGGAGAAATTTCTAAGGGCAAGACTTGAATCATCTATTAGAGATCAGTATAGAGGGCTGGGTGCAGTGGCTCATGCCTTTAATCCCAGCACTGTGGGAGGCCGAGGCGGGTGGATTACCTGAGGTCCAGAGTTCAAGACCAGCTTGGTCAACATTGTGAAGCCCTGTCTCTACTAAAACATACAAAAATTACCTGGGCATGGTGGAACGTGCCTATAATCCCAGCTACTCACGAGGCTGTGGCAGGGGGACTGCTTGAACCTGGGAGGCAGAGATTGCAGTGATCCAAGATCATGCCACTGCACTCCAGCCTGGGCGACAGAATGAGATTCCATATCAAAAAAAAAAAAAAAGAGAGAGAGAGATCAGTGTAGAAATAGGTGTTCCATAGATTCTAGAATACGCTCATTTAGTCAGAAATTAAACCTAGTAGGTGACTGAATCATTACTGGGCTATGTTTTAATATAATCCCCAGATAGATGATGTAATGTTTGAATCATGTCCAAAGCCAAAGGCTAAGTCTTTTCTGTCTGTGGGTGACTGTATGTCTGCGTATGTAATTCCGCAACAAGCATCTGCTTCTTTATGTCACAACCGTGGAAACAGAAGAGAATGGTTCTTCCTCCAGCATTGATCTATGGAATAACCTGAGTCTTTCCCTTCTGTCATATCAGGTGAGGGGTGGAGATCAATTGGCCAAAGGTATACGGATCCTGCACTTATTCAGGGCTTATATTTACAGAATTCTAACTGTGTCTTTTTATTTATTGTGGGGATATGTATCTCCTCATTAGAAAAGAATCAAATTGCAGCCAAATCATTTCCCACAACTAACTTAAAACTTGGACAAATCATCCAAATGCTCAGCTGCACTGATGTGGGGCATTTCTTACAAAATATTTTATGTTTCACCATGTTTTTCTCTTATTACAGTATCGTAGAATTAAAATGAGAGTGGGCCTCAGGGGTTCTCTACAAGAGCCTCCCATTTTATACATGAGAAAAATGACACCCAGTGAGGTAAATTAACTGCCCAATTTCTTACTGTTGGTCATAGCAGAGCTGGGCTCCAGCATGTTTCATCCTTTCATAGATAGGAAAATTGAGGCACAGAAGAGTGACTGCCTTGACCAGGGCCAGATTTCAGTTGCTAGTTTAATGTTCTTTTTCTGAGATAACTCCTTGGCATATTTCTCATTTTTCTTTTTTTGAGATGGAGTCTTGCTCTGTCGCCCAGGCTGGAGTGCAGTGGCACGATCTTGGCTCACTGCAACCTCCGCCTCCCAGGTTCAAGCAATTCTCCTGTGTCAGCTTCCCAGGTAGCTGGGACTACAGGGGTGCACCACCACGCTGGACTAATTTTTGTATTTTTAGTAGAGATGGGGTTTCACTGTGTTAGCCAGGATGGTCTCAGATCTCCTGACCTCGTGATCTGTGCGCCTCAGCCTCCCAAAGTGCTGGGATTACAGGCATGAGCCACTGTGCCTGGCCTGAATTTTCATTTAAAGTAATTTTCAAGCTTGATGGAATCTTTATCTACTGTTGACATACCACCTGTATTTCTAATGGAGACATCTATCTCGTCTTTTCAGAAGTCTCCATTTGTGTATATGATTCAATATATTGGCCTTTCCTTTAAAAATATCAGAGAACAACAGGTTAAAACTAAGCACAGCTCTAGTTTGTGGGGCATTAACAAGAGAACAGATTTCAAATTACCAAGTTTTCTCTTCTTTTTGTTCCACTCTGTTGTCAGGTTATCATGCAGCTTGGAATTGACCAAGTGGCTCAGTTTAGGATCGTTGATAGTACTGTGATAAGACTTTCTCTTTTAGCAATCATTGTTCTTTAATGACTGTTGACATTTGCATCTGTATATACGTAGTCATGTCCAGAGATTATTTCTGTCTCCCTGCTACAGACCCTTGTAAGTTTTGGAGTCTTTCAGAAAGAGGTCAGTTTCATGGCCAGAATGTTGACCACGTAAGCTTTATACATACTTACTGCTGTTCAAATCATGGCCCATTTTGCTCTTGGTAAAAGGATACTTTTTGGTAGGGGATTCCTAGTGTTTAAAAATCATTTTTCATCCCAAATAGCCTGGCCTACTTTGGGAAGGCAGTGGATCCAACAGTAATCTGAAGCTGCTGCTCTTGCCCTATCCAGGCAGTTGTACCATGGTAGGAGGGGATCTTCACATTCTGAGATCTGCAGGGAGCAGGGGAGAGGCCACAGTGGACCTGGCATAGGAAGTAGTAGTGGAGAAACAGCATATTTGTTTGACTGAGATGCAAGATACTCCCTGATGCAGTCTTCATGGTCCAGTCTCTTCTCAAAATGTTTGTTACTTCTCTTTATGGATGTATAAAGGTAGTTTGGCTCATAAGAGCTCATTTAATTCATTCTTCTGACTTTAGGCAATATAGTGTTTTTGTTTTTGAGATGGAGTCTCCCTCTGTCACCCAGGCTGGAGTGCTGTGGTGCAATCTTGGCTCCTGGGTTCAAGCGCTTCTCCCAGATCAGCCTCCTGAGTAGCTGGGATTACAGGCGCATGCCACCAGGCCCACCTAATTTTTATATTTTTAGTAGAGATGGAGTTTTGCCATGCTGGCCAGCCTGGTCTCGAACTCTTGATGTCACGTGATCTGCCCACCTTGGCCTCCCAAAGTGCTGGAATTACAGATGTGAGCCACCATACCCAGCCAGCAATACAGTTTTAATTCATCTTTTTTCTGGAAAAAAAAAAAAAATCTGTAAGGAAGATACTATAAATGCACTCCATGCATATTTTCCCAACATTGCAAATGCACATGAATTACCATTGTTCTTTTGTGAAGACTAAGAACTGTATAATGGTATGTAAGCCCACACACATACCTAAATGCTTGTATGTTTGTGAAGGGATGTAGTGATAGCAAAAAATCTGTGCCTAATCTCCTTGTACAAAAAAAGTATTGTTACAAAAGCAGTAAGGATTTAAAAAGGAAGATTTATTGGTTTTTTTTTAAGGAATCAATGAAACATAAATTTAAATAATTCAAAAATCATGGTTTATACTTCAATTATCTCCAAAAGGCATTTTAGTACAAATTAGAATCCCCTTTTTAACTTCTCTTTATTCAGACACATCATAGAAGGTTTCTTTCCTTTTGGTCCTCTTTGCTTCAAGTATTTACCTCTGGCGTCCCTGGAATCTCTGATTCCCTTTATTTCAACTGCTTCTTAGAGGGGCATAGGATACCTTTTTCTAGGCCATGCAAGAAATGTCCAGAGAACACTATGCTCTTTGAGTAACAGTTAAATATCCTTTCTATGCTGGAATGCTTTTCTTTGTAGGTAACTTCACAGAAATGTATAACCCTTTCTTTCTGTGGTCAGAAGAGTGTGGAGTTCCATGCAGGTGGTTGCTGTCATACAGAATCTTACCACAATCACTTCCTGAGTCTATGCTGCAGCTGACAGCAGCTGTCTTGTGGTAGAGCCTTTGACAGCGTCAGCTATAACTCTAATGTCCTCACTTTGCCTTCCCTTTCACCTGTGAGCTTACTCAGACTGAACCCTCAGTTCTACCTTTACCCTCCACTCCTTTGCTAATCAGACAAAACTTGGTGTCCCCAGTTTCCCTGTTCACTGGGACTTTCTTCCCCCTCCTCATTGTCTGCCTGGGCGCTGGTGTCCCAGTGGAGTGTAAGGGGAAGACATCGCCAGGTGTGAACTCCTGATGGAGTCCTCACCAGGCTGAGTCATCTACAGTTCACACAGGTACATTCCCAAGTCTAGGTTGTGATATAATGTGCTATGAACTCTCGGTGAAACAGGTGTCTCCTCTGAAGTCATAATCATTCAAAACGAAATGGCAGTGATCTGAGTTTCACTGACTCTTGATGACTTTGGACTATTCAGAGTTGAAAAGACTGACCCATACTTTATGATTCAAAATTGCCTGTGAGATTAGAGAACTGAGCTCTGTCATTCCTCTCATCCTAGCGCTTCCTGCTGCAGCCTTACTCACATTGCTTGGACATTTAAATGTCAACTGGTGCCGTGCCCTTTATTTAAATGAAACAAATGGATCAGGCAGGATATGGTATCAGTTTTCTGGCTGTGGTGGCTTAAAATGTGGCTATGAAAAATTTGCGAAAGAAGACTAAATTCAGCTAAAAGCCTTAGTGAGAGAAGTACCATTTCAGTTTTCTTATTCTAATTAGGGAACATATTGTGACATTCTTTAAGAAGATAAAACTGGAAGCAGATATTCACACATTAAACAATAAAGTTCAAGGCCAGTTTAAATGATGAAGTATTCAGATTTTGTTTTAAAATATCTGCTTAAGCCGAGAAACATATTAAAACTTGGAAAGAAAAATTCCATGTAGGAGGTTTTAAAACTAGAAAAATCCTTATAAGCATTTTCATCATCACATGTAAGTATAATATAATAAAAACATTCATCTTTTCAACTTGAATATCTCAGACTTGAAGGCACAGATTTTTGCAAAGAGGATCATAGCTTCTGATGCCTTTGATATCAAACTGATAAATGACAGGTGGTATCTTGCTTTAGATTGCATATATAATATGCAATTTGAATATTTGTCATAATTATTTATTTTTGATAAAAATGATTTTTTTTTTTTTTGAGATGGAGTTTCACTCTTGTTGCCCAGGCTGGAGTGCAATGGCATGATCTCGGCTCACTGCAACCTCCGCCTCCTGGGTTCAAGTGATTCTCCTGCCTTAGCCTCCCAAGTAGCTGGGATTATAGGTGTGTCACCATGCCCAGCTAATTTTGTATTTTTAGTAGAGACAGGGTTTCACCATGTTGGTAAGGCTGGTCTCAAACTCCTGATCTCAAGTGATTCACCTGCCTCGGCCTCCCAAAGTGGTGGGATTACAGGCATGATGAGCCACTGTGCCTGGCTGATAAAAATTTTTAAAATACATTAGGATAAATTTCTATTTAAAGGACACTTTCAATAATTGCTTTTGTACTGAGAACAACCTTTGCTAGATTTTTAAAAGTGAGTATATGCAACTGAAACTTTATTCACCATCTTCAATATAGCTTTTTACATTTGGACTTCCCATTGAAAGACCTCATTATAGGTGACTTCATGGAGGCAACTGTTGCTATCTTTGAACATAAAAGAGTTGTCAGTTTACATGAGAGCAGTCTTTTGACTCAGAGGAAGGGAATGGTATCCAACAAGGTATATTAAGATTTAGTTTTCAGCGTAACTTCTTTGAAAAAATGAAATAGGAGACTAGTTGAGATTGTCAGCCCCAACTTGTCTCTGCCCACCATGATGGTTTTCTTTTATAAAGCAAGAATTTTAAGAAGCAGAGGAAATGAAGACATAAAATGAAGTGTATGTGAATGAATGGAAGAGAGATGAAGATGTCCCAGTGGTGAGCGTTATATGAAATTAGGCTGGAAAAATAGGTAGGATAAGACCATGATAGTCCTTGTAGGCAATATTGAGGAATTCTGGTGCTTAACTTCAAAGGAAAGGAAAGAAATTACAGAATATTAAGCAGAGAAGTCATGATACAATTTGTATTTTGGAAAGATTTTCTGATTGCTGAGTGGAGGGAAGCAAAAGAAGTTGCAGGGAATTCAGCTAGGAAGTGATGGCAGGCAAGAGATGATTGAGGTTTGGTCTAGATATGGCCATAGTGGAGATGGACTTGAATGGATTTGAGATATTTAGTGGGTTATATCAACAAAATTCAGTGTTAAATAGGCAGGTGAGAAAGATGGAGAACCTGTAAGGATAGCTTCCAGCTTTCCGACTTGAAGGCATGGCAATCGTAAGTTTGGTTTTAAACAGGTTTTGTGTAAAGAACTTTTGAGATAACCAGTTGGAAATGTAAAGTGAGCTGGGCGCAGTGACTCATGCCTGTAATCCCAACATTTTGGGACGGTGAGGTGGGCAAATCACTTGAGATCAGGAGTTCGAGACCAACCTGGCAAACAAGGTGAAACCCTGTCTCTACTAAAAATACAAAAAATTAGCCGGGCGTGCTGGCGGGCGCCTATAGTCCCAGCTACTTGGGAGGCTGAGGCAGGAGAATGGCGTGAACCTGGGAGGCAGAGCTTGCTGTGAGCCGAGATCGTGCCACTGCACTCCAGCCTGGGCGACAGAGCGAGACTCTGTCTCAAAAAAAAAAAAAATGTAAAAGTAATAAGTAAATAAGTAAATAAATAAAGTGGATGGCAGACATGAGGACCTGAAGTTGAGGATGAAGTTTGGGCCAAGGAAGTATCTTAGGATGTCAACAATTACGGTGGTTATTGAAGTCCTTGTCATGGATGAGATCACCCAAGGAGAGACTCAGATTGAGAAGTTGTGGAGATTAAGGAGCCCTGAGGAGCACCAACATTTAGAGTTGGGGTAAGGAGAGGAGCCAGCAAAGGCTTGAATAGGGAAGGTCAGAAGGCAGACAGACACCTGGCAGTATGACATCATAATATCCAAGGGAAGAGAGTTGCACAAAGGAAGGAGGGAAAAAGATTTGATGTCTCAGAAAGAGAAAGAGGGACACATGCAGGAAAGGAAACACAGGGCACATCCCTTTCCTCTAAATAAGAAAGATAATTGAGCATCATCTTTTTTTTTTTTTAATTGAGACAGAGTCTTGCTCTGTCGCCAGGCTGGAGTGCAGTTTCGTGATCTCGGCTTACTGCAACCTCCACCTCCTGCGTTCAAGCGATTCCTCTGCCTCAGCCTCCCCAGTAGCTGGGACTACAGGTGCCTGCCACCACACACGGCTAATTTTTTTGTGTACTTTAGTAGAGATAGGATTTCACCATGTTGGCCAGGATGGTCTCGACCTCCTGACCTCATGATCTGCCCACCTCGGCCTCCCAAAGTGCTGGGATTATAGGCATGAGCCACCGCGCTGGGCCGAGCATCATCTTTAAATGGTTCATAGTTGGACTAATTCACGGGAGATTACAGGTCACATCATATAAACTTGCTGCTGTTTCACTGAATCAGTTTTAGTGCACTAAGCAACCGAAATGGTAGCAAGAGCAACAAAGCACTACGTAATAGCAACCAGCACACACTGTCAGGTTTAAACATGATGCTCAAATTCCTAGCTCCTGACATCGTCCCACACAGCCGCCAAGTACACTACCTATCAAGGCTGCCTGAGCACTGCAAACTGATCTCATGCTCTGAGGCCTGCCTCATCCCCTTGCCCTCCTCCCACACAGCCCTAGGCTCGCTGCCCTTTGAGGTGGCAGGCAGAAAGCATTGCAGCTCTGGGCTCATAGACCACAGATGGGTGGGCAGTCCTGGGGTGGAAATAGTTCATCTGGTATGAGCAGCAACCTGAAAGTCCCAGACCCTTAATCTCATTGAAAATCCCATGTTCCTCTCACAATTCTTTCTGTTCCCATCTCACCATGGATTTTTTTGCTTGGAACATTAGTTGTTTTACACTGAATGTCATATATGTAGACAATGGAAACTTTGTGTAATGTATTGGGGAAATTTGAAAGTAGGCTTCTGGACTTCAGGGAGATTTCTGTATGTTCAGGTTCTTGTTTGGCTTTTCTTTTTTTTTCTTTTTTTTTTTCTTTGAGACAGAGTCTCGCACTGTTGCCCAGGGTGGAGTGCAGTGGCACCATCTCGGCTCACTGCAACCTCTGCCTCCCAGGTTCAAGCGATTCTTCTGCCTCAGCCTCCCAAGTAGCTGGGACTACAGGCACGTGCCACCACACCCAGCTAATTTTTGTATTTTTAGTAGAGATGGGGTTTCAATATGTTGGCCAGGATGGTCTTGATCTCTTAATCTCGTGATCCACCCACCTAAGCCTCCCAAAGTGCTGGGATTACAGACTTTTCTTAGAGTCAGACTGCCTATATTCCTTCCTTCCTTCCTTTCTCCTTCCTTCCTTGGTTCCTTCCTTCCTTCCTTCCTTCCTTCCTTCCTTCCTTCCTTCCTTCCTTCCTTCCTTCCTTCCTTCTTTCCTTCCTCCCTGCCTCCCTCCCTCCCTTTCTTCCTTCCTTCCCTCCCTCATTCCCTCCCTCTGTTCCTTTCTGTCTCCTTCTATCCATCATGCTGTCCACCATCTTTCCATCCATCCATCCATCCATCCATCCATCCATCCATCCATCCATCCAAGCACTGCATTAGGTACTGTGGGGGTATAAGGTGAGAAATGCTGTAGAAGAAATAAGTCATAGACATAAACAGTGATAACACAGGATAGAACGAGGCAAATGCTGAGAGAGGTGAGAATGAAGTGCTCTGGGCATTCACGGGAGAGAGAAACTGTCAGAGGGTATCGGCAAGGAAGTGCACAATCTGATTTACGCATCTAAAAAGAAAACTGGCTGTTACCTGGAAATAGATTTAGGGAGGGTGGAAGCAGGGAGTGCTCCTGATAAAGGAAATAGCAAGCCTAAAAGCCAGAGGTGGGAAAGGGTTAGTGCAGCCTAGATCTGCGCATTGGAGCCCAGTGAACTCTTGATGAGGTAAAGTTGGAAAGGTTGGCAGGGGCCACATCTGCTGAGTTTTGAAAGAAGTTTGGATTTTTAATTTTGTCATTACCGTTAAAGCACTAAAAAGCATGATGATTTCACAGATTATACAAAGATAGCGATTAGATCACCTTAGTGAAAAGCAGAGCATGTTTTTCAGTTTAGAACAATAGAAAGAGGGCCGGACGCAGTGGCTCAGGCCTGTAATCCCAGCACTTTGGGAGGCTGAGGCGGGCAAATCACCTGAGGTCAGGAGTTCAAGACCAGCCTGGCCAACAAGGCGAAACCCCATCTCTAATAAACATACAAAATCAGCTGGGCGTGGTGGTGGGTGCCTGTAATCCCAGCTACTCGATAGGCTGAGGCAGGAGAATCACTTGAACCTGGGAGGCGGAGGTTGCAGTGAGCCAAGATCGCGCCACTGCACTCCAGCCTGGGCGACAGAACGAGACTCTGTTTCAAAAAAAAAAAAAAAAAAAAGAACATTAGAAAGAGGACCTGCTTATAGACAAACAATCATATGTATGCCAAGTGATTGAAATTTCTCGTAATTGTATGTCTCAAAAGGGCACTATTTTTTATGGGAAATTTAAAATGAGATCCTGATGAACTGCTACTACTGATGATGATTATTCCAAGGCCTTGTCTTGAGAACAACCTGAGGAAATATTTTCTGTTTCCTTTTATTCTCCTAAGGCCACAGCTGGGAAACCGCCTTTGCCCCTTTGCTTCCTGTTCTAACCTGTTGGAGCTGCGTGTTTTAGTGAGGGGTGGGAGTGTTGTGAAGTGAGCCCGAGGGATCTTGCTTGCCTCACTCTATTGTTTAAGGAGGGCCTCCAGCTGCTTTGATCTGTGTCTCTGGGTGAGTGTGGGTGGTAGTGGGCGGTCCAGCCTATGTCTGGCTGCCTGGCGGTCTTCCCTAAGAAGCACCTTGAGGGTCAGCGACTGTGTGCTATTATAGTTATTATCATAATAAATGCTTCAGTGCCAGAGAGGTAGCATACAGCAGTCAGACGCAATTACCATCCACGCTTTACTAGACTTAAAGAAATCTGTGAAAATCTGACTCAAATGACTCCGTTTCAGATGGGTTTTTGTAGGACTTGAGGTAAACTTGCAGAGTCTCATTTCTTTGGCTGTGGAGAGAATGCTGGCTGGCAGAATCAAGGATTTGGAGGGAGCTGGAGTGAGGGCGCAGAAAGAGGAGAGGATGAAACCTTGAAGAGGTGTCCCTGGCTTTGTACAAATGAATAGTCAAAGGAATGATGGATGGGACCTAGAACCAGAGTTCAGTGAAAGATGGAGAAAAACCTGCCTGTTTTGTTTACTGACCTTAGAATGGCTTCAGATCTGTTCAGGGTTCGAGTCTGATTTTTTAAATTTTATTTTCTGATGATGTGCAATATCTTAATGCCAGATCTTGAACCCATACCTGGGCTCCAACATAGAAATCCTTGCATGAGCTCTAGAATACACCGAGCTTTTTCCCACCTTGGGCTTTTAGGCTTGCTCTTTCCTTTGTCACGGGCACTCCCTGCTTCCACCCTCCCTAACTCCATTTCCCCATAACAGCCAGTCTTCTTTTTAGATGCATACATCAGATCAGATCATGCACTGATTCCTGTTCAAGTAGGAAAACATGGATAATATGATACATGCTTTACACAGGCAAATATCTTTGGAAAAATAAAACACTAGTGACCCCCTTGGCTGGGTGCGGTGGCTCACGCCTGTAATCCCAACACTTTGGGAGGCTGAGGCACGTGGATCACTTGAGGTCAGGAGTTCACAGCCTGGCCAACAGGGTGAAACCTTGTCTCTGCTAGAAATATTAAAATATTCCATTGTATTTCAGAAGATTATAAAAGCTCTAAGGTGAATTTTGAAGGCTTCATCAGCATATCCATATTAAAAGGAGATGACAGAAGCCAAAATAAAAGAATTATGGGCTGACAGGACAACTGGATTAAAATAAGCATCAGTTTCATTAAAAATGGCTAATTTGAAGACAAATCTTTTGACTCCAGCTCTCTAGAGGATATAAGATGACCTTGATGGACAGTGGAAGAAATCACAACATGGAACTCCTTGAATAAAAATTTATTGACTTTAAAAAAAATACTAAAATTAGCTGGGTATGGTGGCGCACGCCTGTAATCCTGGATGCTCAAGAAGCTGAGGCATGAGAATCGCTTGAACCTGGGAGGTGGAGGTTGCAATGAGCTGAGATCACACCACTGCACTTCATCCTGGGCAACAGAGTGAGACTGTCTCAAAAAAAGAAAAACAACAACAACAACAAAAAACACACACACACAAATTGGCAACCTCCTTCTTTGAAATGTTACTGGCTCATAAAGTCTGAGTGTTCAAGCATGCAGTATAGCCTCCCTATTAGATGTGATGTTTATTAAATTAATAAAATAAATATACATCTCATTGACCAAGGATAAAAGAAGGAAGGGGGAAAGGGGGCTTAAATCAGCAAAACAAAATCTACTGATGAGATACTTCGGAAATAAAGATGATTTATCAGGAAAGAGTAAAAGAAAATCTGCAATAAAATGATATAGACAAGTAGTTTGATGTATTTGTTATGTAAACAATTCATAAGAAAAACATTGTGCCATAAGAAAAACATAGATAAATGGACAAAGATCATGAAGCAGACAATTATGAAAATAGAACTAAAACAGCAAACCGGCATATGGCACTTTCTACCCTCCTTCCCACCCATCTTACTACCTCCCAACTTCCTATGCCTTTCCACTGCTTTATATATTTCTCCTTAACAAATACCACTATCCTAATATTCTCTCTCGATATTACTTATTTATCTTGTTTATTTTCTTTTCCCCCAAATTGCACGTAAACTCCATGCGGGCTGGGACATCTGTTGGTTTTGTTTGCTACTGTATGCATCCCATTGCCTAGAACTCAGGGAAGGTCCAAGATAACCATCTATGGGTTTTTTAAAGTTCAACAGAACATTCAATCATTTGTTTGTTAAAAAAAAGACTAAATGCCTACCATGGACCAGGCACTGTGTGATATAATAGGGCTTCATTTTTCCTTTTTCAAAAGCGTGAGACGTGTTTTCTACCTGTTAGAACTGCAGAGTTGAGTGCAGAGATTTGCCCGTGGACACAGCTTTGTTTCAAAAGCATTTTTTTTTTAAAAATTTTGGCCAAAATTTTAAAACCAATAGATTTCATACACAAAGCCAGATTTCTGTCTTCCTTTAAAAGAAGAGTTGATGCTGACTACAACAGGCATGTGGCTACAATCGGCAGGGGGTGAAGTGCTGCTTCTTACGCCCTTTGGGCAGAATCCCCACCACTTCCTGTTGCCTTACTCTAAGCCTGACAGTGCCCTTTGGCAACCGGTAGTTGCCAAACCATGGTAGTAGCTGGGCAGATATTGGTCACAGAGTAAAGACCACGTACAAGCCACATTACACCGTTTTATTAAGCCCAGTTGCAGGAATATTCTAGAATTTTAAATAGAAAAGTTGTTTCCTGCCCGCCCCCCCCCCCCGCCACCCCTAGTAGCGAGAGTAAATAATAAATGGTTTTAGGGAAGTTAGTCTCAATTTGGGAGATGATTTGAGAGAGACCATTTTTCAAACACATTAATGATGAAAAGCATCATTCCATGCAAAAGGAGCTTGGAACAAGCTCTCCCATCATTTTCTTGGTGGGACCATTTCAAAGACTCAATACTGAGTTAAGTGCAGTACAGCTGGGTGTTTAATCTCAGTGCAGCTTGGTAACTCAAAGTCCTGCAGGCAAGGCTGTAGAGAGTGTCTTCACGGAGTTCTCATGCAATGCAGATACCCAAGGCCAATACGCTCCCCAGACATGAGGCCCATACATCCCCTCACTCTAGATGGCATTGCCCTTGGCTTTAAGGGAGACCCATTTGAAAGGAAAGGGGTATGTTTGCAATAGGCTTAGAATCTGTTGGGCAGGCTCTTGGGGGGGAGATGTTGGCTAAGGACCTCCATCCCTGGAACTGTAATGCAACTCCATTGAAGGCTGTGCATTTAAAGGACAATGGGGCAGGCATGGTAGCTCATGCCTATAATTCTAGCACTTTGGGAGGCTGAGGTGGGAGGATTGCTTGAGGCCAGGAGTTTAAGACCAGCCTGGGCAATACCACGAGAACCTGTCTCTACCAAAAAGTAACATATTTAGCTGAGTGTTGTGGCATGCATCTTTGGTCCCAGCTACTCGGGAGGCTGAAGTGAGAAGATGGCTTGAGCCTGGGAGGTTGAGACTGCAGTGACCCGTGATCACACCACTGCACTCCACTCTGGGTGACAGAGTGAGACTCTGTCTCAAAAACAAAACAAAAGAAAATAGGCTGGGTATGGTGGTGCACACTTTTAATTCCCAGCACTTTGAGAAGCCAAGGTAGGTGGATTGCTTGAATCCAGGAGTTTACGACCAGACGGGGCAACATGGTGAAAACAAAAACAAAAACCAAACAAACAGGAAAAAAAAAACCACAACAAAAATTAGTTGGGCATGGTGGCACATGCCTGTATTCCCAGCTACTTGGGAGGCTGAGGTTGGAGAATCGCTTGAGCCCAGGAGGTCAAGGCTACAGTGAGCTGAGATTGTGACACAGCACTCCAGCCTGGACAACAGAGTGAGATCCTGTCTCAATAAAAGTAAAAATTAAAATAAAATGAAAGAAGGACACCTATTGTTTTCAAAGTAAAGCTTTAGAGGAGGAGACAGAAGAGGAGGGATGTGATAGAAAAAGATTATAACAAGTTTATATATTTTGAAAAGATTGCTCTGAATAAATATATAATGAGCTGCCCTTATGAAGTTAATTTTTACCACCACAAAGCATGTTCTTTTTTGAGACAGAATTTCGCTCTTGTCACCCATGCTAGAGTGCAATGGCACAATCTCAGCTCACTGCAACCTCCACCTCCCAGGTTCAAGTGATTCTCCTGCCTCAGTCTCCCAAGTAGCTGGGACTACAGACACCTGCCACCACTCCCAGCTAATTTTTGTATCTTTAGTAGAGATGGGGTTTCACTATGTTGGCCAGGCTGGTCTCGAACTCCTGACCTCAGGTGATCCACCCTCCTTGGCCTCCCAAACTGCTGGGATTACAGGCGTGAACCACTGTGCCCAGCCCATGTTCTAAATAAGAAAAGCATAATGAAAAATTTGTAGTTATTTTGAGATTGCTTCCAAAAGGCATCCAGGGCAGGGAGGGCATTGGCTCATTGGGTTAGCCAGATGAAGAACCTCGCAAGGACCGCTGAACAGTGAATTTAGCTCTGTACGTGCATAGTCATGTACTTGGTACAAATTTCACAGCACATGACAGCTGTGTGGCACTGTTGGAGATCTAAAAAATCAGTTTCACAAGCATTGGTTGGGAAAGATTCAGCTTGGCACTAGTTCTGAGAAAAGCCCTGGGACTTTGAATTGTGTGCAAATGTAATATGCTGTAAGTTCACTGAAATGTTAGTCTTTGCCCATGGGATAAAAATATCTAGTCCTGTTACAAGCCAAGCTGTTTAAATCACACTTGCAGTACTGGTCATATGAAGAAGGATACTGGAAATTAGAATTTGTTCCTAGGATGGTAGACAAGAAGAATCTAGAAATTATGACATAGGAAGTGGTTGAAAGACTTGGAGATGACAGATCTCTAGTCCAACTTGAACAGGAAAAGACTAAGGAGGGAGATGCCATAGCTATCTTCAGATTCACAAAAGCCTGATGACGCAGGGCCCTTTGGATGTAAAACAACATCCAAAGATTATGTCTGTTGGATAAATAAAGGAATAAAAAGAGAGTAGGGGTGTGTGTGTGTGTGTGTCTGTGTGTGCATGAGTGCTGTATCTATCTGTGTGTGTTGTGTGTGTATGTTTTCAGGCAAGAGCAAAAACACATGACGAAAATTACGGAAAGAGAGGTAGATTTAAAACACCATATAAAAATGTTACTGTTTGTAACAACCAAGCTGAATGACCCTCTATTAGGGATTTATAAAAAGAATGTCTACATGCAATGGTAAACTCAATCTTGAGAAGGAACATAAAATGGAAAGATGAGGGCTTTGGAGTCAGACACATCTGGGAGCAAATTATATCTTTGCCATTTAGCTGTGTGACTTTAGGCAAGATACTTAGCCTCTCTGAGTATTTGTTTTTCCATCTATTAAATGGGGATAATAAAACCCATGTTAAAATGTTGTGAGAATTATCTGAGCTGACGAATGTAAAGTCCTAGAAACAGTACGCTTCGGATAAGTGTTAGCTGACTTTTCTAGATTAGATGTCATCCAAAGTAGAAAGAGTGAGTTACAGAAATTATTATAAGGCAGTCACTTAGCAGGTCCATTAGATGTACGTGGTCACCGCTGGGCACGGTGGCTTATGCCCAGGCTTATGCCTGTAATCCCAGCACTTTGGGAGGCCGAGGCAGATGGATCACCTGAGGTCAGGAGTTTGAGACCAGCCTGGCCAACACTGGCGAAACCCCATCTCTACTAAAAATATAAAAATTAGCTGGGCATGGTGGTGCGCACCTATAATCCCAGCTACTTGGGAGGCTGAGGCAGGAGAATCACTTGAACCCAGGAGGCAGAGGTTTCGGTGGGCTGAGATCATGCCACTGCACTCCAGACTTCAGCCTGGGCGACAGAGCAAGACTTGGTCTCAAAACAACAACAACAACAACAACAACAACAACAAAAAGATGTACATTGTCCCCTTGTATTGTCAGTGCCTGACACAGAGCCTGCACAGGGAGCCACTCAGCAGGTGATGGCACATCTGTTGACTTTATTGTCAGCATTATGGGTAAGTCACGCCCTAGAAACATATTCTCAATATGGCAGCGTGGCCAACAGAGACCGCCTGTGTAGGGAAGGGAGGTAGGTGTTGGCATCAGACAGAGGTTCAAATCTCAGTTCTCCACTGGGTGGAGTTACTTCACCTTTCTGAGCTGCATGTTTCTCTTCTGAGGCAGTACGTGTTTCATGGGAGTGAGTAATGAAATCGCATATGCAAAGGCATTTGATATTCTTTTCCCGGAGGGATCCTCTTTACAATCCAGGGAGGCAGATAATGCAGTCTGCATGGAAGAAAAAACAAGATTCAGAAAATTGAAGTGATGTGCCCAAGGAAATAACAGAATTGGTATTTGATTCTTTCCTTTTAACCTGAAGGCCTATCATCTCTCTCTCCGAGACCATGACAGAAACATTTTTTGGTGTCTCAGTGTGCCGGGTACTATGCTGGGTGTTTCCGTGTTTTGCTTCTTTGCTGTTTGGGTCCCCGTGGAGATGTTAGTCACTTTGCGAGTCTCTTTGGAACATCTGCAGGATGGGCTTCCTAGATACTTGAGAAAGTTCATTCTTCATGGGACACCTGGCTTTGGGAGGAGACACATGCCCAGACAGTCACGTCCGCTCCTCGCCTTGACGGGCACCGGTGGGATGGGTATTGTGTATCTTGAGCAGCGACACCATCGGCTAGTAGCTGTGCTGAGTCCGCAGCTGCCCATCCTCAGGTCTCCTTGAGCCCACAGACTTGCTCTGTGGGATTGCAGTGTTTTGAAATGAACTCCTTGCAAACATTTAAATCAGAAATATCTGCATAAAAATGTAATTTAACATTTTGGGTTTCTCTCGAGGAACTGGACAGTCTGGCAACCCTGAGCCCATGTTCTCCCAGGCAGTAGCTCACCAGCATTGCATAGTGCCTGCTTCCTTTAAGTGGAGCAGGCGTCCCCAGGGTCCCTGCACTGCCAATTGCACTCCCATACCTTCCTCCCCCAAGGAGTTTAGGTTACCATATAGTACTCATGCATAATTTCTATTAATAATAACGTAAACACCTGCTAGAACAGTTCCTGAGGTGTTTTTTTCTGACCATCTTTTTTGTATGCTTCCTCCCCAGTCTGTGATTGCAATGGAAAGTCCAGGCAGTGTATCTTTGATCAGGAACTTCACAGACAAACTGGTAATGGATTCCGCTGCCTCAACTGCAATGACAACACTGATGGCATTCACTGCGAGAGGTGCAAGGACGGCTTTTACCGGCACAGAGAAAGGGACCGCTGTTTGCCCTGCAATTGTAACTCCAAAGGTAGCTGAAAAGGGGGGAAAGAGGGAGAGGGAGATGGAGCAGTGGGGAGAGAAGAGGGAAGGAAGGAGGGAGGAAAAGAAGAAGGAAGGGAACAAGGGAGGAAAAAAGAAAGAAAACAGGGGAAGCAAGCAGGCCAAGAGGGAGATGTTCAACTTCACGAACAACTGGGAACCTACCAGACATTGGTCTTTTTAGCAGTTTCAATCTGAAAGGAAACATGTTTCTCTTAAGTAGGGGTTGGTGGAACCAGCTGGGACCTTGGGGGCATGTTGTCTTGAATTCTAATACAAAGAGTCACATTATTAACTTTTCCAGGCAGGTGACAGTCTTTTACAGGCAGATGACAAAGGAAGCTTGCACTCTTTCAGGGATAGTTCTTCATATCCATAGCCATCCATTTGACCAACCTCTTGAAAGATAAGGAATTAGAAAGATCTGTTTCTAGTGCTGTGCTAGGTGCTAGCAATATGAAGTTGTACTAATAAAGGGGACAGACAAGTAAACAGGAAAATTGAAGTATTTCATTAGGTTGCTAACAAGATAAAACAAAATAACAAATAGGAAACACCTAATGGGGTGGCTGGTTCATAGGAGAGCTAGTTTGTTTTTTAATTTTGTTTTGTTTTTTTGAGACAGCGTCTCACACTGTCGTCCAGACTGGAGTGCAGTGGTGCCATCTCGGCTCACTGCAACCTCTGCCTCCTAGGTTCAAGCAATTCTCCTGCCTTAGCTTCCTGAGTAGCTTGGATTACAGGCACCCACCACCACGCCCAGCTAATTTTTTGTATTTTTAGTAGAGATGGGGTTTCATTATGTTGGCCAGGCTGGTCTCGAGTGCCTGACCTCGTGATCCACCTGCCTCAGCCTCCCGAAGTGCTAAGACTACAGGTGTGAGCCACCGCACCTGGCTAGTTGTTGTTGTTGGTTTTTTAAAGTATCCCACACAGTGCTATATTCATATAACTGTAGGTCTTTGCTGTGCACACAGATACACACACTGTGCTTATTCATTGTGGACAGACAGTAAAGACAAGTTAGTAAATATAAAGGGGGAGAGAGAGGTGGTTCTGTAAATAAGATTTTTTTTTAAACGGTTCATTTGTCTATTATCTTTCTTGGCATTATCTACTTTTCTTTGCTAGAAAGTGTTTAATAGCATCCTATGATAAATATTGATCCACTTAAAGCATACAGCCTTATTGCATGGCAGTGACTCAGTGTAGCAGGTCTGTGGAACCAATTGATAGCTGCAGCTTGAAAGAATCTAAAAATGGGCAGATTCTGGTGCAGCCATGAGTTGCTGGTAGAGTGGGTTGGGAGTCTTATAGAAAACTGGGTGACCCTGTTGTGAGATAGACCCATATCACAGCAGTCACCCCCCAAATTCACCTAAGTTGCTGTTACAATGTGGTTTGACTCAGATTAGTTTAGCTTTGTTGTGTAGAATTTGCATCTAGAATCTTTTGGACTTAGCAGTCCTCCCTATGAATCAAAGAACTTCATAAAAAAATTAAAAGAAAAATTATTCCATTTTAATGGGCATTTAACCTCTCTGAAGAGCTCCTATTCCCTTAGGTCATGCAGCTTCATTGTGAGTCACCAGAGTTGGGTCATCCCAGTGAAATGATCAGTGAGAATGAAACTAGAAATCTAATTGGCTCAGCTTGAAAGCCTGGCCTGAAGACAAGTTTATTAGTCTTAGGGTAGACCAGGAACCTGCTGCCTAGCACAGAAGGATGGTAAAGAAGGATTTACCATGCCATCTCTTCTGTTTCAGCGTGTAGTCTACTGCTTGCCCAGTGGTAGTGAAACTGGCTCCTTCTTTTTATTTGGGTAATAGATATCCCAGACTCAGTGGGAACAGCTTGGCAGGAAGTGGTGAGCCCAATATTGATTTATGTCTTATATGATAGTTAACATGTGCCATATGCCAACCCTGGGCCAGGCACTTTTCTAGGTGCTTTTAATCCAGTAATTAATTAATCTTCACAAATAACTTTATAAAGAGGGGGCTAAGTTTTTTCCCATTTCACAAATGATGTAGCAGAGGCTTAGGGAGGGATGGTAAGAAACTTGTCCAAGGTTATAGAGCTAAGGGGCAGAGTAAGAGTTCAGGACCAGGTTTGTTGACATCAAAGGTAATAATGTAGAGTACAGTGGTGGGTTATGGAGCCAGGCAGCCAGGGTGCAAATCTGGACACGACCACCACCATTAGGTCACCTTGGGTAGGTTCCTTAACCTCTTGCTGCTCCAGCATCCCCATCTGTTAAAGAGTGATCATGATATTCATGTCATGGGATCCTGTGGAGATAAAATGGTGTTTGACAAGCACATGGCGGGCAACTCAGTAAACTGTGAATTGATGTAGTTGTTTTTCTTATTAAGACAGTGGGGAAACTGAGACCTAGAAAAATTAATGAATGGCCTAAAGTCTTCCAGCAACTGATTGCAAGAACTAAAGTTGTGAGCCAGATCTTCTGATCAAGAATAGTTCTCTTATTCCCTCCATATGAAAGAAAAAAAAAATCAGAATGGCATTTTTCTATGCCCAAAAGCAGACAATTTATGTGTACACAAAAAGCTTGATGGATATTATTTCCTAAGATCTGACTAATGCTTTAGAATTTTCCAAAACATTTTCATAGATGATGTCCTTCTTAGTCCTCATAACAGTCTGACAACATGGGTTAATACATCCCACATCCACTGTTAAAGAGATGAAGAAACTGAACTTTCAGGGTCCAAACTGCTGAGGCCGAAAGACACATTGGTGACAGAGACTTCCCACCATGTGCTGTCCCCAGCTGCTCCTCAGCTGCACATGTCACCAAACCACTAGCACAAGTTTAATTCCCTATGTGATTTCTCAGTATCCCAATTAGCCAGAGGATATTTTTCACTTTCAGATAATAACTTGACAGGGAAATTTGTTGTATATTCCATTTCAAATGCAAAATAACATGTCTTACAAAAAAATGCTATCATTACATGTATGTCAAATGAAGCCAATGGCATTAATAAACCCCAGAGTAGTCACCAATTTTGGACTTTATATCGATTTCCCATAAATGTAGAAATTAGGCTTATTTTTAGATTATGACTTTGTGGGCTCAGCAACAGAGCTGAGTTATCCTCAGCTCTTCCAACCACATATTTAAGCCCTGATAACCTTTTGCAGATACTTTGAAATTCACTGTGTGTGCAAGTTTTTTCCTCTCATGACAGCTAAGTTTTTGAGGTCTATGTGATATTGGACTTACTCTCTTAATTTTATAGTTTTTTACATATCTTTGATGCTGACAGTGTATTATTCAGACTATAACATTTGAGTAATTATTTAAAGCATGTTTTTAAATGCAAGTGTATATATTTTTAATAGGGTTCTCAAAAGGATGCAAATTCTCTGTTTATATTTTTTGTTTATTTGTTTTTATTGGGTTTGTTGTTGTTGTTTTGAGACAAGATCTCACTCTGTGGCCAAGGCTGGAGTGCAGCGGCTCCATTATGGCTTACTGCAGCCTCAAACTCCTGGGCTCAAGCAGTCCTCCTGCCTCAGCCTCCTGAGTAGCTTGGACTACTGTTGTGTTCCACCATGACTGACTAATTTTTTATTTTTTTGTAGAGACAGGGTCTATGTTGCCCAGGCTGGTCTCAAATTCCTGGGCTCAAGCAATCCTCCTGCCTCAGTCTCCCCTAACTGCTGGTACTACAAGTATGAGCCACCATGCTCGGCCCTAAATTTTAAATATTTATCATTTTTTAATACCTTCCTGAGTCTTCAAATTCATGTAGGCTATATCTATATAAAGCATGAATGTGCTTACTGGGACACAAATTTGAAACAGGAAGTTATTCCTCATCTGTTCTTTAAAACCAATTGTTCACAATCCCTAAGTACAGTTCATGATGTGGGAATTGGGGCAGGTTGTTTTTTTTGAGTGAGACTTTGAAGAACAAGTGCTATTATTTTGGAAGTTTTGGAACATGAAATAAGTTAGTCATATTCAGAGTTAGAGCCTGAATTACTTCTTCCCCCACTTTATAAAAATAATTCATTTCTGAAAAACTACTGCAGGGAGAGTTTTCTGAAGTTGAAAGTGTAATTAATTTGAATGGAGAAAAAATGTGTTTCTGATCCCCAAATCAGCATTCATTCATGTTAAAAACAACCAAATTTCATCATGAGGGACTTCTATTTAACATTACTTATCAGAGCATTATTCAAAAAGGAATTTTCCTTCCTTCTGCCGACCACTCACAGAGCAATGAGCATGAAGTCTCTAAACATCAAACCAAATAGCCTCTCTTCATTCTCATCTTATTTAAAAGCGCTCTTGCCTTAGGCTCTGTAAACCTTCCTTCTCTCCTCCTCCCCTCACCCTCCTTAGACCTCTCCTCCCTGCCTTCCATTGCTCATTGTTTGATTAGATCCTGTCCTGAGACTTCTCCCTCTCCGATCATCCTCTCTTAATAGATGGGCTCTATCTCTGTCCTCACCACTTCCCCTCCTCTCTCCATCTACTTCTGGACTGATCTCACATTTACTATGGCTTCCTATTCAGCCTGTGTGTTGAGGGCTCCTAGATCTTCATCTCTAGACTCTGAGCTCCAGATGAACATTCCCACCTTTATATGCCCCTAGAAACTCAAGTTCATATACCCAAAACTAAACTCATTATCTTCTCTTGATGATTCAACCTGAGATCTTGGTCCTCCTCCTGTTTTCCCTGGTTTGATAAATAGCATCACAGTCCAGCCAGGTGTGCACTCTGGGGACCTGAGTGTCATCAATGTGATCCTCTCTCCCTCATCATTCCTAACCCAAGAGTCACCTAAATCTGTTTGTTCTATACCCACAGTGGCTCTCACAATGCTTCCCTCCTTCTCTTCTCACTCAGACCCCTCTAACCCAGGCCATCATGGCATAGGAGGAGACATGCTGGTCTTGCCTTCTCCAAGCCATCCTGCAGACTGCTCTAGAGTTCTAAGCGCAGGTCTGAACTTGTCACTGCCTGCCTAAACCTCTGAGAGTTCCTATTATGCAGAAATTGATCTGTTATTCTGCTGTGAACTTTTAATTCACTACTAAATAGCGTGAGCTAATACATATAAAGTGCCTAACTCAACATCTAAGGAGATGCTCAAAAAATGTCATTTACGCTATTATCACTGAAGGCTCCTTCAAGCCTTGCAAAGTTGATATGTAGATGTTCATAGACTCAAACTGTAAATATGACTCATTTATTTCACATTTCACATGCTGCATAAAGTCTTCATACAGGCACAGAACCGATATCTTTATCGATTTGAATTCTACTAGTAAATTAAAAGTTCACAGAAAGATAATAAATTTAAAAAACAAACATATAGCGACTGGTCAATGTTCCCTTGGCTTCATAGACTATGGATAGCCTAATCATTACAGATACTTAAGATATAGGCTGGGTGCCCTGGCTCATGCCTATAATCCCAGCACTTTGGGAGGCTGAGGCTGGTGGATCATGAGGTCAGGAGTTAGAGACCAGCCTGGCCAACATGATGAAATCCCGTCTCTACTAAAATACAAAAAATTAGCCAGGTGTGGTGGCGCACGCCTGTAGTCCCAGCTACTCAAGAGACTGAGGTAGGGGAATCGCTTGAACCAGGGAGGCAGAGGTTGCAGTGAACCAAAAACAACAACAACAACAAAAAGATATACAGATCATGGCCAGGTGCAGTGGCTCATGCCTGTAATCCCAGCACTTTGGGAGGCCAAGGCAGGCAGATCACCTAAGGTTGGGAGTTCGAGACCAGCCTGGCCAACATGGAGAAACCCCGTCCTACTAAAAATACAAAATTAGCTGGGCGTGGTGGCACATGCCTATAATCCCAGCTACTTGGGAGGCTGAGGCAGGAGAATCGCTTGAACCTGGAAGGTGGAGGTTGCCAACCTAGGCAACAGGAGCAAAACTTCGTCTCAAAAAAAAAAGATATACAGATTATTTTACAATTCCACTGAACTGCAGGGGAATTATAAGGTAGCTGAGGTGTACCTAGCTAGCCTTCCTCCTCATCTTTTGGCTTCTCTCAGCTCCTTCCACAACAGCCCAGCCCTCCTCCTTGGCATACACACATTAGTTGAACAGATTTCTGGGCACCTGCCTTGTGTCAGGCACCATGCTGGGCAGTGGGAATACGGCAGGTGACATAAGGTGAGATCATCCTAAGTCAAGTAGGGCTGAGGACTGGGGTAGGGGTGGGATGGGATTTTAGATGCAGGAGTCAGAGAAGATTTCTCTAGAAAAGTAATATTTAATCAAGACCTGAGTGCTGAGAATGTGCGAACTAGGGGAAGTTAGAGGAAAGAGCATTCCAGACCGAGGGAGCAGCAAGTGCAAATACCTTGAGGGAAGCTGCTTAGCACTTTGCCTGAACCAAGAGAGTTGGGTCGCTGGAACCTAGTGAAGGAGGGTAGGAGATGAGGTAAGAGAGGCAGGGTCTTGCAGGCCATGATACGAAGTCGGCATCTTATTCTGCTTAGAGTGGGGGCCACTGGAGGACCTAACTATCGAATTACATTTTTAAAGAATATCCTGGCTTCTCTGTGGAGTGTGGAGAGGCAAGGATGGAGGCAGGGAGGAGAGTGCGAGGCAGGGCCTGGGTGAGAGAAGGTGGAGCTGGAATGGGAGTGAGTGTGGAAGGGCAGGTGGTGAGAGCTGGCAGCATCCCACAATGACACATTTTGTTGCCCTGAGTTTTTCATGAACGCTCAATCTGAGAGGACCCATTTACAACTAGGAGCATATCTGTAAAAAGTGGAATCATAAGATAAGTACAGTCCCCTAGGTAAGGCACACAGGGTACATCTCACTGGGGGTGTACCACAGGGGACACTCTCCAGCACTCCTGGCAGGTGGATAGTTTTGGTTAATAGCCATTTTTATGCTCTTAAAAATCATACCATACAAGCACTGACCCTTAAAAGATGGCTTTGCCTGCCAGGGATAAGAGAGAATGCTGCTCACTTTCAGATACGAACTCTCTTTTAGGAGGCCAATGTGCTTATTCACAAGTTTTCCTTGAGATCTTAAAGATTTGATGGACTTCTTTTAAAAAGCAGTGAGCAATATGCTACCTACTGTCACAATCAGAGCAGACAGACAAAGACAAATGCTTTTATGAGTAATTTAATTCCTCTCCCTGAGGAAGACATCCTCAGCTGTCAGCACTGTCCCCGGTGGGTAGAAGAATACACAGACGATGTGAAGTGACTGTTAAAAGCAGCAGATGGTGCTTCTCACTTCGTGTTGACGGAGCACCCATAGGGTGACAGTTGCTTCCAATGCCGCATACATTAAAATATTTCCTCTTCTTCTTTCCTTTCCCCTACCTTGTGGGTTTCAGGTTCTCTTAGTGCTCGATGTGACAACTCCGGATGGTGCAGCTGTAAACCAGGTGTGACAGGAGCCAGATGCGACCGATGTCTGCCAGGCTTCCACATGCTCACAGATGCGGGGTGCACCCAAGACCAGAGACTGCTGTGAGTATCTGCATCCCACCATGGCTGTCACTAACTCAGTGATGACAATTATACAAACCTTAGCAAACACTTGTATTTACTGAGCCCCTACCCTGTGCCAAACACTGCTTTGAGAGTACATCATGTGGGCTATCTACTTTAATCCTCACAATACCCCTAAGAGGTTGGGATTATCATTATATGCATTTCAAAGATAAGAAACTTAAACCATATGAGGTTAAGTTGCCTGATGTTACTGGTGAGGCTGGACCTAATACTTAAGCTCAGAGTTTTGGGTCCAGAGCCTATGTCCTTTTCTCTGGCAATTGCTTCCCTCTAGATGAACTGGAAGGGAGGCAACAAGTCCTTCAAGTAATCTGGGACCCATTTTGGCCCCGGTGAATTTGGGTAGAACTGTTCTGCATAATCTTGATCCCCTTTAGTTTGGAATGTCCTGTATCCCTGCTCAAATATTTTTTGGAAGATGAGTATGCATTAAATATCACATAACCAATCTGCAGAGATACGGAGCTGGCAAGTGTTGGGATGGCTTGGCGGGGGCTTGGCAGTGAAGCATTGGGCATTGGCTAGCAAGGCTCCCACAGAGGAGGTGCGTCCCATTGCCCACTTTGCTGGCTCCTTGCTGGGACAGGAGCTGCCCTCCAGCCACACTGCATTGTCCCAGTTGTCAAGGTCCCAAGTTCTCATACTCTCTTGGCATTTGTTCTGGTCCGGCCTTCCCTGACCCTTTCAGATGGTCTTCAGAGATCACCCCTGCCCCACTCCTCCTTTGTAACCCTTTTAAAACATAACCCTCTGTTAGCTCCATCTCCCCGCCCCAATTCAGAATGAGATAAAACTTATCAACGTCCTGCAAGGTCCTCCTCCCTCTCCACCCTCAGCCTAGGTGCCTGCTTGGTTTCTCGCCACTTTCCTCCCTGCTCCCTGTACTCCGCAGGGAAGCCACAATAGCCTTCCTTCCCTTCTTCAAAGAGCCAAGTGCATGTGGCCTTGGCGCATCCTGGAGAGCTCTGTCTTCCCCAAAGCTGTGCAGCGCCTCCGCTCCATCCCCACCCCACTATCTCCTCACAGAGGCCTTCCTGCAGCAGTCCCACCCCTCTGTGTTCTCATTCTGCTGTTTCACTCCATACCTTATTTTCTATTCATGTTTGTCCATTTCTCCCACTAAAATGTAAGCCCCCTGTGGCTCTGTCTTATTTGCTTCTGTGTCCCCATGCCTGGAGTGGGAAGAGGCACCTCGAGGGTGTCCAGTGCATCTGCAGCTGGCCCTGTGCCTGCTGCCCTTGTGATCCACACACCTGCCCTGGCACAGGACTCCTATGGAATGGGGACTGTTCCTATTTCTCTTAGCATCCCTGGTTCTGAGCACCCAGTAGATGCTGAATACATGTTTGTGAGATGGTCCAGATAAGCAGTAGTGAGGGAGCTAAGAAGGAAGGAGGCCGTGAGAATTCAAAGATAAAGATTGGCAAAGAAATTCCAGCCATAAGCATTGCTAGACTTGGCATGTGACTGGACGAGGAATGTGAGGGAGAGGGAGGGGTCAAGGATGCTCCAGGTTTGGGCAGGATTTGGGTGGGGTCATAGGGCAGGCAGAGGAGGAACAGATCAGTAGAGAAGAGACAATAAACTTGGTTTTTGAGCAATGGGGTAAAACACATGATTGCATGCAAAGTGGGTGGCAGAAGCAGGGATGAATGAGATAGGGAGATTGTGCCAGAATTCAGTGAAAGCTCCGATACCTTCATTGAGAGAATCTTGCCACAAACAAACAAACAAAAGTCCACTAAACCCAGCAATCCCAGCAATTCCACTCCTAGGTATACACCCAAGAGAAATGAGAAGGTAGATATCTGCACAAAAACTTGTACACACACATTCATAGCAACATTACTCATAATAGCTGAAAAGTGAAAACAGTAACCAAAAAGAATATATGTATTCTGTCACCAAGAAGATTTTATGTACTGACACATGCTATGACATGGATGAACCTCAAAAGCATCATGCTAAGTGAAAGAAGCCAGTCACGAAAGACCACATATGGTATAATTCCATTTATAGGAAATGTCTAGAATAGGCAAGTCTGGAGAGACAGAAAGTAGACTGGTGGCTGCCGAGGGCTGGAAGTGGGACTGGAGGGAGGAGATGTGGCAGGGTGGGGGACACAACTGCTAAAGGGCACAGGATTTCTTTCCGGAATGATCAAAATGTTCTAAAATTAATATTGATGGTGATGGCTGTACAACTCTGAGAATCAGCTAAGAACCATTGGATTGTACATTTTGAATGGGTAAATTGCATGGCATATGAATTATATCTCAATTGAGGAATTACCAACAGAAAGAACTGAATGGAATAAAATAGCAGGTAGATGGAATTAATCATGATAAAAAGCAGACATCATTGAATTAAACAATAGGGAAACAAATGATAATTTTTTTAAAAAATGTAAACTGAGCCAAACAGTCAACCAAAGTAAACTAAACAGTTGAGTGATGAACTTGGTTTACATTCTGGCACAAACCCCTGCTCTCTTTAGGAGTGGCAGACAGTTCTCGGCCCAGCTGCCACCCACCAAGTACACTCTGAGCAGCACTGGTGCAGGCAAGTGAGTCCTTAAGTGTGTGAGAGAGGTCCGCACGGGCGAGGATGGCTAGGAGAAGCCTCATCGAAGAAGGACTTGCCCAGCTTCGTGATGTTTGTTCATGAGCAGTTGATTTTTATGTGCATAGTTGTGAAGCATTTGGAAGCACGTCCCTAATTTTCTTTTTCTTCTTTCCCAGAGACTCCAAGTGTGACTGTGACCCAGCTGGCATCGCAGGGCCCTGTGACGCGGGCCGCTGTGTCTGCAAGCCAGCTGTCACTGGAGAACGCTGTGATAGGTCTGTGTGAACCGTGGCCCTACAAACAGCAGAGAGAGTCCCTTGCCAACTAGCATGAGAATTAATCCTCTGAGTGTAATTATGGAAAAGGGATACTTGACAAATGTTGATGACCTTCTTCCTGCTCTCTGTCCTCAAAAACTAAGCTTTTACAACAACAACAACAACAAAAACACACACACACACCGAGCACCCAAATCTCACTGGACTCCATACTCTGCTCTGGGCCGCCTCTTTGTTTTGACTTTGGGAGTGGCACAGGGCCCCAGAGATTCCCCCCACCAGCTGGCTCCGAATCCCAGGTGCTCTGTATGAGGCAGTAATCAATAGTGAGATCCTGGGACTGAGGCTGGTTGCAGGAAAGGCCTGGCCTAATTAAACATGCTGCGAAAATTCTTGTAAGAGGGCCTATCACAGCATATGGCCATATATAACCATCGTGTACAGAAAAGGCACTGCCCTGGGGATAGGATGGCAGTTACATGCACACACACGAATGGGCGTGGGGCTGGGCGGAGGTAAGAGCCCTTTGGGCCAAGCCACACTGGAGGAGGTGGAGCAGTGAGGCACCATCCCCCCAGGCTGCTGGTGCAGGACGTGCCTTAAGTACAGCTGTGCTCTGGCTTTAAACTCTTCCCTCCTAGAGGCTGTTGAGCAAAGGGCTGTGAGGCTGGCGTCAGAAGCAAAGGCTTCCTCCTCATTTCCTTAAAAGTAAGAAAGCAGTTCTTTGGCACCCTGCCAGTCACTTATACCTGCACAGAGGAAATGTCAAATACACTCCTAGCTTGTGTTTTCAGGGGTTTCTGGCTGCTGAGGTGAAGGAAGGGACATAAACCTTAAGTGTTAAAAGAGAAGTCATTTGTCGAAAGCCTTTTTAATTTCAAAATAAAAGACAGAAATAGAATGCCACATAAAAGAAATTGTTATCACCACCAATGGTAAGAAATAGACCTCTGCTAAAACTGCATCCCAGTGACAATGCCCCCCTCCTCCCTAGAAGTGACCTCTATTCTTTTATGGTAATCGCTTTCTTTCTTTGCTTCATAATTTATGACCCCAGTGTGTTCCTAAACACAATCATTTAGTTTTGCCTAATTCCCTTCCTTTCCCTTCTTTTTCCTTCCCTCCCCACTCCCCACCTCCCATCCTTCCTTGTTTTTTTAAGCTCTTTTAATCGGCAGGTTTCTTCTCCATAGAAACCATAATAATTCTTTTAACTCTTGCTCTTAGAGAAAAAAACAAAGCTTGTTTAGTTACAACTGTTCTCTGAAGCACCTGCTCTTCACAGCTACCCTGCTTTTCTGTGATACTGTACTCAGAACATTCCCCCCAACATGTAGTGCAGTGGCTTAGACTACATGATTTGGAGACAGATGTACATGAGTTTCAATCTTGCCTCAACCACATACCTGCTGTATGTCAAGAGTTTCTTAACCTCTTGGCCTTAGTCTCCTCATCTAAGAAAATTGGAAATAGCAATTCCTCATAGGGTTGGAGGGAGGTTAAATGAGAGAGTACACACAAGGTGCCTGGCACAACATAAGTGCTAAATAAATAATCATTGAAACTATCGTTATTTCACATTATTTCATGTGGAAGGATGTAGTGAAGTTGAGCAGAGGACAAACAAGTCCTCCCCAGCTTCCCCTGCCCTCTTGTCTGTGACTCCAGCATCGAAGACTCGCCTGTTAGTCATGGTTCTTATAGAAGCCACTGGAGGGATTGAGCTGGGAGCAGAGGTGGAATGCAAGCCTACACCTGGCTTTTGGAGAGTGTCTTAGCCATCCTTTTTCTTTGTCATATCCTCACCTGCCCTTTTCCCCAGTGAGCCAGAGCCCAGGTACAAGAGTCAGAGATGGGGATCAACACCTAAGTGGTCTTGGGGAAGGGGTCAATACAGCTGAGTGGTGCTGAGGCAGGAGCCTCACCTTTCCTGGTCCCCACCTCCCAGTCTTTGTCCCCATTAAACAGTAGCTCCAGGACAGGGCAGCGTTGCATAGCCCTGCCCACACCCATTCTGCTCATCTGACCACCACTCAATTTCCTACCAAGGATTGGCCAACTACTCAGATGCCAGACCACCAGGACAAATGTGGCTCTGTTCTACAAAGGAACAGAAAGTGAATGTTTCTTATGCTGTCTCATTTAGGGGGGTCGTGATTGTCCATCTGGTGGTCTGGAGGTGGGGGTGATATGTGAAATCTGGTATTTCCCTCCTCTGAAAATTAATAGAGCCAAATGGAAGAGAAGGTAGAGAGGCTGACTCATTCATCATATTCTTTCTATAGAATAAAAAATAACCTGTAATATCCTGATTTCTACAATGCCACTGCAGGTGTCGATCAGGTTACTATAATCTGGATGGGGGGAACCCTGAGGGCTGTACCCAGTGTTTCTGCTACGGACATTCAGCCAGCTGCCGCAGCTCTGCAGACTACAGTGTCCATAAGATCACCTCTACCTTTCATCAAGGTAAAGCCTTCTGTTTTCTAGGTTTTAGTTTTTTAATGTTGTACAGGGCTTTGTGCTTACAGACAACCACCTCCGCATTCACAGGATGGATTCTCTTTAGAAATTCTCTTATAGTATTTAATGTACATTATTTTGTCAGGGCACTCAGGCATACCCTGATGTCTTGAAAAAGTCATAGGCTGAAAATAGTTCACTCATACCAGTGAATATAACTTAAAAGAATAACTAAAAAAGAGACTAGACTAGATTTTTATTTCCCTGAATTTTCCATCCCCATCTATTTCAAAACCACAAAGCAATCATTCATTTGATTTGGAGAGTGTATAAGAGTCTTCCTGGAATCCACGTTCACTAATAATGCTGTTTTCACATATAATAAATGAGCTGATTTATGTGAAATTAGTTCCCAAGCTACAGAACACTATAAAAATATTGGAAACTGATATTATTTCAACACTAAGTCTGAGTTTCCCTTTGAAAAGACTGGACCCGGGCCAAGCACGGTGGCTCACGCCTGTAATCCCAGCACTTTGGGAGGCCGAGACAGGTGGATCACGAGGTCAGGAGATCGAGACCATCCTGGCTAACACGGTGAAACCCTGTCCCTACTAAAAATACAAAAAAATTAGCCGGGCATGGTGGCGGGTGCCTGTAGTCCCAGCTACTCGGGAGGCTGAGGGAGGAGAATGGTGTGAACCCGGGAGGCGGAGCTTGCAGTGAGCCGAGATCGCGCCACTGCACTCCAGCCTGGGTGACAGAGCGAGACTCCATCTTTAAAAAAAAAAAAGGAAAAAAAAGGAAAAAAAAAAGAAAAGACTGGACCCTCTCACTTCATTAAGGTGAGAGCTTGTTTATATAAATACAAAAAAATGCAAATTACAGGCAGAAGAAAACCTGCTATCTTATCATGAGTCAGACTCAAAGATGAGAAATCATAGCAGCTGTGGAATGGGAGTAGGTGAAGCTGAGAGCCACATAGAGAGATACATGGAGAATTTTAAGGACCATTTTACAAATGTGGAAATATTGAGAAAACCCCACTTGCTACTCACCACTTGGACTTGTTAGCAAGCAAATCTTTCCTTGTTTAACTTAATAGATGATGAGGGCTTGTCCAATGCAGACTGATTATGTTTGTGTTCCAGATGTTGATGGCTGGAAGGCTGTCCAACGAAATGGGTCTCCTGCAAAGCTCCAATGGTCGCAGCGCCATCAAGATGTGTTTAGCTCAGCCCAACGACTAGACCCTGTCTATTTTGTGGCTCCTGGTATGTGAGGAATAATTTCTCCTATGGAGGCCAGCTTATAGGACTAGGAAGTCAGGATAGAGAAATTGAGTTAGAAATTCTGGAAACCATATAACTCTGCATTCAGGGTAGCAGCATCTCCAGGTAGTGCAACCCCAGAAGAGAGACGGGGGCTAAGCCTGATTTGAGAGTCACTAAGAAATGGCCCAACAGAGCAGAATGGGGTGTCCCAGAGGTCAGACCCTGGTTGAGCTACCTCCTTTAATCAAATGGGAAGTTTCTACGCTTACCACCAAGGCAAGAAATCAAGGACGGTGGCCAAACCTATGGGTCTATTGAGAAGCAGGTGGAAAGCAAAAACAAAGCATTTCTTAAAACTTCAAATACCTGTAAGTTAAAAAAAAAAAAAAAAATCAATCAGTGGTACGTGCCTTGGTGGAAAAGCACTGGCTAAAATTCCAATCCCAGTTCATTTCCTTAGCTCATATGTGATTCTTGGGCAAGTTGTTCTCTTAACTTCTCTGAACTTCAGTTTTCTCTGCTGTTAAATGGGAATACTAATGCCTGCCTCCCAGAATTATTGCCAGCAAATGTGATGATATTTGTGAAGTCATTCTGTCAACTAAAGCATTATGTAACAAGTCGTGCTATGCTGATAGGCCTGGGATTTTTACAAAACAGTCTGTCATAAGGGCCACATCATGAATCATCTAATAGATGGAATTGTCTTATAACAAGGTCCTCTTATCATTTCATTAACTAACCCTCCTTCATAGCCCAAGGTGTCATAGCCATGTCCAGTACCAGGTCCTGACTCTCCTAGCAAGGAGTTTTGGGGCAGCATGACACAGGACTTCAACAGAAATTGCAGACACCAGTGCAAACTTGCATGTGTTTGCCTCTCCAACTGATCTCAATCTTTTAAAACTCTGTTTCACAGCCAAATTTCTTGGGAATCAACAGGTGAGCTATGGGCAAAGCCTGTCCTTTGACTACCGTGTGGACAGAGGAGGCAGACACCCATCTGCCCATGATGTGATCCTGGAAGGTGCTGGTCTACGGATCACAGCTCCCTTGATGCCAATTGGCAAGACACTGCCTTGTGGGCTCACCAAGACTTACACATTCAGGTAAAAAGAGAGACCACAAGTAGGTCAATTAGAGCAAACTATGATTGAAGTTCAAGTCCATTCTTTATTCATTCAATCATCATTCATTTGTTCAACAAGCCTTTCTGAGCACCTTTTACGTACCATGAAGGTTGCTATGTGCTGAGAAAGGACATGATTCCTTCCTTCAAGCAGCTGACAGGCTAATGGGAGAGAAAAATGAATAGATAATTACAGTGCAGTTTGTCAAGGGACAGAAATAGGCAAGGTGGACACAGAAGTTCTGAGCACATAAAGGAGGCATGACTGACCCACACTGGAATGATGAAGGAAAGCTTCCCAGGACCACATGACAAATGCGAAAGGCAGCCCTCTAAGGAAAGAGAAGGGAGGAAAGGTTAACGAGGCAGAGGAAATGCAATGCTTGAAGAAGGTTTGTGCATTTAGAAAATTGCAAGTGGTTGAGCATGAGTGAAGCATGAAGTCGGCGAGAGGAGTGCAGTGAGAAGTGAGGTAGGAGAAACAGGTGGGAGTGACTTTATGGATGGCTTTGTGTGTGTCTACAGTGATTGCACGGTATCCTGTAGAATAGGGATTCTGCATGGTGTTTGCAGAGAGGTTGGGGAAGGGAGCTGTGCCTGCTAAGAGCTCAGTACTGCACTGGAGGCTGGGAAATAAAGATGGAACATGGTCTTTGCCTTCCAAGAGCTCATGGTCTAGTACGATGTATAACATGTCAAAAAGCAAGCATAATACAGTAGGATAATTGCTTTAGGGGTGGTGCATGTTCATGGGGTCTTGGAAAGTGCCCGATTCTGCCTGGAGGAGTCAGGGAAACCTTCAGGAGGAGGCAATGTGTGGTCTAAGAATGGAAAGGTCCACAGGGCTTTTCCAGGGAGAAAAGTCAGAGAAGGGCAACCTTCACATGTGAATATATGTGGGGATGCAGAAAGGCATAATATAGGGGAGAACTGGCAAGCAATATTTATGGCTGGAATACAGCATGCATAGGGAAGATGGGTAGATACATTTGCAAAGGTTGGAAAAGGACCCATCATGTTGGGCCTTGTATGTCATGTCAAGGAGCTTAGATCTTGTCCATGCTGGAAAGACGATGCAGAACCATTGAGAGATTGTTAAGTCGAGAAGTGTGATCGTCAGGTGTGAAGGCTAGGTGCAAATACAGGCACTATATGGATGATAGTTTGGGTAGGGCCCTTAACTAGACCATCAGAACACATTCAGAGTGGCTCAATTGAGAGTGGTTAGGGGCCTAACCCAAGGCAGGGGTAATGGCAATAGGGAAAAGAAGACCCACAGAACACAAACAAAGAATTGATCAAATATCTGAGTATACGTGTTCTAATGATACACACAAACACACACACAGCTCTCCTGCCTGGAATACTTATTCCCACCTTCCAGGCTTTGTGAACTTACTCTTTGAGATTCAGCTTACATGTTCTTCCTTTGTATTAGCCTTCTCAGAATCCCAGCTAAAGTTACAGTCACTTTGTGTTTCCATGGTACTCTGTGCATGCATCTGTTATAGCATTCATGGCATTGTATTATAACTGTGTGTCTACCCACCTGACTCCCCTGGCTGGATGTGATCACCTCTCCCTGTTGTCTTTGTGTCCTCCAGCCTGACATAGCTTCTAGCCCAAACCAAGTGCACAGTTAACTTTTATTTAACAAATCAGTGAATGAAACGAAGGTGGGTAGGGTTGTTCCTGGATGAGATACTTCAGTAAAAAACAAAACAAAATTTAGAAGAACAGCACAGGGGCTGGTGATATGTTACAGTGAGCCACAATGATGCCAAATTAAAAAGTATTAAGTGTGGACAATGTAAAAGTGGAAACTGATTTTGAAAAAGTAAGTAAAATGTGCTCAGATAACAAAGAAATGATTTTTTAAAAAAAAATGAATAGTAGCTCTTGAGAATCAGAACTTCTGGAACGTGGAGATGTTCCTAATACTAGCTTCTGGGTGGCCAAGAATAGAAAGTGGTGTCTGAGAACTTGCGATCATCATGGTTTCAGGTGATGTCACCCCTGGATCTGGACTTCCCGCACTGGGATGCCCTCCATCACTTCCTCTGGGGTTTGTCTTCCCTGTGGAGTGAGGAAGGTCCAAGTACATGCCTATGAAAAGGTGGCTCTTAGTCCTGTGCCCCCTTCTAAGCAGGACTGGGAAGGGGCTTAGCTGTTCCCATATCCTCAGGCATAATTTATAACAGGTAGGTATGTGGTAAGAATCGGATTTTTAAAGCTTTTGATTTTAAATTATGCAGGTTAAATGAGCATCCAAGCAGTAATTGGAGCCCCCAGCTGAGTTACTTTGAGTATCGAAGGTTACTGCGGAATCTCACAGCCCTCCGCATCCGAGCTACATATGGAGAATACAGTAAGTGGCTACAAGAAATTAATTTCTTTCTTCTTAGGTGTTAGTTTAATTTGATTCAGCTCTCTAAGGTGGTGGCAGTCTCCAAACAAGTAGATAAGTTACTTGATGATCCTGACTTAGAATCATTGATTCAGTCTGAATTTTTATATTCTAGAAGCTTTTTTAGAAGAAATGTTTCTCTAAAAAGATGTCAGCAGCCAGCACCAATGAAGAGTAAATGACGCTATCTTGCTAAAAGGGCCACTGAATTTTTATTAAAGATGATTATCTGAGAGAGATAATCTACAATAAATGGACACATTTCCTTAGCTAGGAAATGGCACCTACAACACAGTCTTATTTATTCCTTGAGCAGCTTTTCCTTTTGAGATTATACTCCATGCTACCCTGTTTGAGTCATCATGTATTCTATTAATTCCTTTTTTTTTTTTTTTGAATTTCACATGTTGGGTCCTCCTAATCCCAACTGGAATTATTTAACAAGAGTTCCTTAAGCTTTTCTGCACTCACTCACGTAAAAAGGAAGCGTGGTTAGCATGCACCATTTCCATGTCACTGATGCAGCAAATAAAGTCGGAAGCAGAAAGGTGTAACAATGTATTGACTCTTACTGTATGCCAGGTAGATTATAATATATGCATTATCTAATTTAATTTTCACAACAGACGTAGGAGATAAATACCACCGTTACTTCTTGTCTATAGTTGACGAAACACAGTCATGGAGAGGCTAAGTGACTTGCCCAATTTACACAGCTAATGAGGGTGGATTCAGAATTTAAGCCTTGGGTTTTCTGACCCCAGAGCCTGTGTGCTCAGTCACAGTGGGAGACTGCTGTACCTCTCTACATGGCATGATGTATGAACACCACCTGTCTTTGTTAGGGAGTTAAGAAAAATAAAATCCCAAGAGAGATCTGACTTGAGATCTTTAGACCGTACCACTTGCAACTTCTAACCTGTTCTCTTGATTGCAGGTACTGGGTACATTGACAATGTGACCCTGATTTCAGCCCGCCCTGTCTCTGGAGCCCCAGCACCCTGGGTTGAACAGTGTATATGTCCTGTTGGGTACAAGGGGCAATTCTGCCAGGATTGTGCTTCTGGCTACAAGAGAGATTCAGCGAGACTGGGGCCTTTTGGCACCTGTATTCCTTGTAACTGTCAAGGGGGAGGGGCCTGTGATCCAGACACAGGTGAGTGAAACAACACCTGG
Source organism: Pongo abelii (assembly GCF_028885655.2). Taxonomy (NCBI): domain Eukaryota; kingdom Metazoa; phylum Chordata; class Mammalia; order Primates; family Hominidae; genus Pongo; species Pongo abelii. Next base: position 66,617,422 of record NC_071985.2, on the reverse strand, counting down.
ACCAGGTGGCTGGGGTGTCATGTGGAAGAGAGAGAGCTGTGTAAGAAAGACCATGGCTGAACTCACATCGGAGGTGGGAAAGGATTAAGGAGAGCGGAGCTGGAGTCAGGGAAGATGGACATGGTGCCTTATTACACTCAATCCTATTCATTGTGGAAATGCCACAAGGTTGTGAGAAAGGTGCCAGGTTACAGGAAATGGTCGTCATGGTTCAGTGCTGGGTAGAAGAGTTGGTGTCGAGTTGCAAGAATTGTGTGGGGAGATCAAAGACAAGTCCGGGTCTAAATGAATGTGCCAACAAATGGTATCAGGCCACAGAGAACATGGGGAACAGTGTTAAGTTATGGATAGTAAAAGGAGTGAGTGTCTACTTTGCATAGGGGAGTGAGGGTGAGATTCAGGGTCTTGGCCGTGTTTTGATTTGGTTCTATGGGAGGGGTGAATGCCAGTGCTCAGGCACTTTGGGGAAGGCTTCAGAAAGGAAGGCTTTGACATTCTACACTCTGACCCATGTTGAAGGAAATGTATTGTCTGACCCTGCTCACTTCTCTGCCCCTCCACTCTCTCCTCCTATCCCCAGGAGATTGTTATTCAGGGGATGAGAATCCTGACATTGAGTGTGCTGACTGCCCAATTGGTTTCTACAACGATCCGCACGACCCCCGCAGCTGCAAGCCATGTCCCTGTCATAACGGGTTCAGCTGCTCAGTGATGCCAGAGACAGAGGAGGTGGTGTGCAATAACTGCCCTCCCGGGGTCACCGGTAAGGCCACGGGTCTGCTCTGCCACCTGCCTCTTCCTGTCCTGATGCCATGAATGTGTGCAAATAGCTTCCATTCCGAGGAATTTCTAGGAAATTATAATGACTTAGGGTTCACCTAAATGTGCTCACTCTAAAGATAATATCTTAAAGATAAGATATTGCGATGCCCAAGAGGTGAAGTGGATTAAGCAAGAGCAGAGTGCAATTATGGGAGAAAACACCTAAAGCTGTTTTGAGAGGTTTGTCATTAGAAGGTGACATTTTCAGACCAAGCACATGGTTTTTTCTTAATGAACTAAGATAAAGAGGGAAAACTTAGTGACCTCTTAAATGTCACATCCTTCTGCTGGTCAGTCTGAAAGAAGAATGGATTCTTCAGCAGCAGTTTTGAGGGTATTGCTCAAAACCTTACTACTTCTGTGGAGCTGCCTGCTTTTCCCCAGCCAGCTAGTTAAGCCTCCTAGTGGCGCTGCTGTGTTCTGCAACCTGCGGTGGGTATGGGAGAGAGAGGGCCAGCCCCGCCTTGCATGCCTGCTCCTGAGGGCTTTGTTCTGGGGTCCCTAGGGAAGCACATTTCTCTGGCTCTTCTAGAGGGTGACTCACAACTTTAGGCCTCTGTGTCTGGTCTTCCTCCCGATGGATGTCGACCTAGGCTTGGTCATTTGTTCCTTCCCAGGTGCCCGCTGTGAGCTCTGTGCTGATGGCTACTTTGGGGACCCCTTTGGTGAACATGGCCCAGTGAGGCCTTGTCAGCCCTGTCAATGCAACAACAATGTGGACCCCAGTGCCTCTGGGAACTGTGACCGGCTGACAGGCAGGTGTTTGAAGTGTATCCACAACACAGCCGGCATCTACTGCGACCAGTGCAAAGCAGGCTACTTCGGGGACCCGTTGGCTCCCAACCCAGCAGACAAGTGTCAAGGTAGGACTCCACCTCAGGCAGGCTGTGTCTGTGTGTGCCTGTGTACATATGCGCTTGCTTGTCATCTAAGCAAGGACAATGGCAGTTCATATCATGATGTTATTTTGGTTCTCTGACCAAACTGGCCTGTGAGCACCCTGGGCCTTTCTTCCTCCGTCAAAGGCCTTAAGACAGGTTTACCCTGTAGCCAGGCTCTGGAAGACAGAGCTGGGTTAAAGCTGGGTGGAAGAAGTGAAAAAGGTCAGGTTTACATTCCTACGCGGAAGAGGATATAACATGGGGCCACATCCTATGCCCAATCCCAAGGCAGGGAGGCAGGGAAGTGGCTGCCAAACCTGTTGTAGGAGAGTAATAAATGACTCGAGAGTAAGCCTGAGCAAACTCAAGTGGGAAGGGGAGTGGGCTGTAAAGTAGTTTAAGAGACTCTCTCAGGAAGTCAGTGTAATTGATGTGTAGAAAGGTAACAGTCAAAAGTTCTCCTAACAAGACAGCTTCAAAGCAGCAGCTATAGTGGAGCATTCCTGAGGCCTGCTGCAGATCAAAGCATGAATGTGCAGACTGGTCCTTTTGCCCAGCTCTTCTTTCAAATCTTTGCACATGTTATATTTTAGAGGCAAGCTCAGTTCTAGAGGAGCTGGCCTGCCCCACAGACTCACCCCTCAATCCCAGGCTGACCTTGGTGCCCACAACTCAGGAGTTTGTTTACCCTAACTTTGTTTATAAAGTCCAGAATGGGGCCGGGAATGGTGGCTCACACCTGCAGTCCCAGCACTTTGGGAAGCTGAGGTGGGTGGATCACCTGAGGTTGAGAGTTCAAGACCAGCCTGGCCAACATGGTGAAACCCCATCTCTACTAAAAATAAAAATATTAGCTGGACGTGGTGGTGGGTGCCTGTAATCCCAGCTACTCAGGAGGCCAAGGCACAAGAATCTCTTGAACCCGGGAGGCAGAGGTTGCAGTGAGCCGAGATCGTGTCACTGCACCCCAGCCTGGGCAACAGTGCAAGACTCCATCTCAAAAAAAAAAAAAAAAAAGTCCAGAGCCACTCTGGACACCCAGGTTGGAAGACTCTTGGTTTCTCATGAAGACCCAGAGGTTTGCATGGAGCTCACAGCCTCCCACTCACACCAGAGTCTCCACCTTGAAGTGCTTGAGGACCTCTGCAACCTGAGGCTTCTACTTAGTGGTACAAATCCCTTCGAGAATTCTAGGCCAGACCAGCCCGGACCCCAACCTCTGGGTTAGCTGTGATGTGCTAGAAAGCACCTTATGAGAGGAAAAGCCCATATGACACCAACAGGACTGAGTTCAAGTCCAGTTTTGTAACATACCTATTATATTATGCTAATTATGCCAGTTAATCCCTCTGAACCTCAGTTTCCTCATATGTGTGATTAATATTTAACTCAAAGTGGTGGATACAAGAAAGCACACTATAAACACTATAATTCTAGTTATATATTCTAACTATATTCTGTCTTTAGTTTTAGCTGTAATTCTAGGTTACTAACAGAAATTTCACTGGCTTTACACCACACATTTCTTCACTCAACTATCCTTTATCAAGCACATACCATGTACCCAGTGTGGACCTAGATACTGAGGCCATAATGGTGAATAAATCATCCCAACTCTCAAAGAGTCCGTATGATAATAAGGAAGATACACAAATATGTATGCAAATAATGATAACATACTTAGATATGTAATCAGCGTTTTGTGAGCACTGAAGATAGATCAACTCAGAGAATCACTGTAATCATCAGAGAAGTGTCTCACCCACTATCATATCCTTAACTCCTATAACAGAACCTGGCTTAATCAATTTGGTTGAATGAGTAAAGGTATTGCTTTCTTAACTGTATTTCCTACACCAAAGGCCGCAGAACAGAGGAAAGAACATTGGCTCTTCCTGAGCTCTCATTGTAGCTTGCCATTTACTTGCCATGTAACCTCAGGCAAATTAGTCAACTTCCCTGAGCTCACATTCCTCATCTGCAAAATAGAGGGGGATGTCTACATCTGGCATGTAATGGGCCCAGAAGAAATGTTATTCACCTTGAAAGCAAAGCCAGAGTGCCTGCAGAATATCTAACAGGCTTTTAGTTTAACAGGGGGAGGAAAATGAGTGCTGCCAGAAAGGCTGTAATCTCCCTGCATCCACACACACCAGGCAAACCTGCCACATGATTCCTAAGACCTATCTGTATTAAGAAGGTGCATGGAGGTATAGAAGGATTCTCTGCTGTTGGAGGCTTGATCTCCTTCCTTGTATCTTTGCTCTACCTCCAGTTTCTAGACTAGTTTGATGTGAATGCTCCATTTGTCTGTCTTTTGTCTCTAGCTTGCAACTGTAACCCCATGGGCTCAGAGCCTGTAGAATGTCGAAGTGATGGCACCTGTGTTTGCAAGCCAGGATTTGGTGGCCCCAACTGTGAGCATGGAGCATTCAGCTGTCCAGCTTGCTATAATCAAGTGAAGATTCAGGTATGTATTCTTCCCCTTACCACCCCCAACCCCACAGAATCAAATCCTTAAGTGTCCACTGGGTGGTTCTGTCACAGATCTAGGACCCTCCTAGTCTCCTGAGGATAGGAGTAGTGATTACTATTTCTGTCTTTAAAAATTGCTGTATTAAAAAAATTCTGTATAATGATAATACTTCAGGTTTATGTCCTTATATATACCATTTTCAAAACCTCTTTTGCAGATACTGTTTCATTTGGTACTCATGATAACTTAGTTGAGTTGAAAGGAAAAGTATTCTGACCTCAGTTTTCACTGGTCAAATAAAGTCTCAAAATACTTGAAATTTTTCAAAGTGATATGGGTAGGTGGAACTGGGAATCCCACCCATGTCCCCTAACTTGGTTCAGGGCTCTTCCCACTATAATATTTCACTTTCCAGCTCGATTTTTTTCAACAGATGTCTTTGTAAAACAAATGAAGAAAAACATAAACATAAAAGATATCAGGAGTCCAGAAAGTGTCAAGACTTCCCAAACAGGAATGGCCTCCAGAAATTTCTCATTTGAATTCCAGAGAAGAATGAACTTGATGTTCTTGTTAATTATTAACTGTTTTTCTTCCTGGAGTGAGGACTGGGGAAGACAAAGGCCCAAACAGAACTCCAAATGTAGAGCAAACTCAACTTGTTTTTTAAACTGATCTATTTAACAAGCCTTTTACGCACTTCCTTTGTGTCAGGCACTGTTGTCTTGTCTGTAGCTTGCAACTGCTTCCACTTTACAAATATTAACTGCATAGTAAAGCTTGAGCTTTACAGATGTTAACCCAGGTAGTCCAAGTAATAACTTTAGCAGACACTATTCTTATTTTCATTATCCTAATTTTATAGATAAAGAAAGTGACTTGCCCAAGGTCATACAGCTAGTGAGTAGTGAGGCCAGGATTCAAACTCAAGGATTCTTTAGGCTCCAGGGTCTAAAATTTTAACCACCATGACATGCTAAGCATTTCTGGACTTTTAGTATTATCCTCTGGGTACCTGGTATTGGATGATCCCGTGGGTACATGGTCTTCACCCTCGTTCTGATCTTTCCTTTGTGGTTTCAGATGGATCAGTTTATGCAGCAGCTTCAGAGAATGGAGGCCCTGATTTCAAAGGCTCAGGGTGGTGATGGAGCAGTACCTGATAAAGAGCTGGAAGGCAGGATGCAGCAGGCTGAGCAGGCCCTTCAGGACATTCTGAGAGATGCCCAGATTTCAGAAGGTGATGAAGGCCAACTTCCCTTCAGACAGAAGAGAATTCATAGTCCTAGAAGGAATGGCTACGCTAGTTCATAGAATCTTCTATGGATATCAGTTCAGCAGTTATCTCCAGCCAGCCCTTGCAGAAGTGGAAGGACTGTCTGTGACATTCCCTCTGGGACCTGAATGATGGTGATAAAAGAATGGTTGGATGCATTTCTCTATTGGGTTTTTGTCATTTGGCCATAAGCCAGTCAACCCTCCGTTATGTTTGCTAACTCTATGCTGGCCCAGAAAGTGCTCATGCTCCCTTTCCTTCTTTGCATTCAGGTGCTAGCAGATCCCTTGGTCTCCAGTTGGCCAAGGTGAGGAGCCAAGAGAACAGCTACCGGAGCCGCCTGGATGACCTCAAGATGACTGTGGAAAGAATTCGGGCTCTGGGAAGTCAGTACCAGAACCGAGTTCGGGATACTCACAGGCTCATCACTCAGATGCAGCTGAGCCTGGCAGAAAGTGAAGCTTCCTTGAGAAACACTGTAGGTTTTTGCTGGGCTAGAGTATTGAGAATTACTGCTGTGTTGGGAGATCTACTTGTAGATCTCACTGACTCACTTTCTGTCTCTCAGTGGCTCACTTTCTGCTTCTGATCTACCTGACAGGTGGTTGGACTTCTTTTCCTTGCAACAGTCACATCTATTTATGTCTTTGGCCTTCTGAAGTTTCCTATTTTACTGCATTATGTTCTTCTCCCTAGTTCATTTATTTCTAACTACATCCTCATCTTGGCCTTGCCTCACCTCCCTTCTGCCTATCTCCTAGCTTGTTAGCTGCCAGAGGGCAGGATTTACTTTAGTTCATATTTACTTTCTCAGCCTACAACACAGTGTATAGCTGTGGAAAATGTCTGGTGCATGAATGAATGGATAAATGAATGAATGAATGAAAAGGGAAGGAAGGAAAGAAGGAAGAAAGGATGGAGGAAGGGACAGAGGGAAAGAAGAACAAAGGAAGAGAGTAGGGAAGGAAGGAAGGAAGGAAGGAAGGAAGGAAGGAAGGAAGGAAGGAAGGAAGACATGGTTTTGAAAATGGGAAAAAAAATGCTGCCAGTATGATTTTATTGATGTAGTTTGTAATGTGGTAGGAGGGAGAGATTTGATTGAGCACTCTTCTATTTCTGAATAAAGAAGGTTATGGTAACAATAATGTAAATGGATGGGTGGGAGATGAATAGAGGAAGTGGAATGATAATCAGATACTATAATGAGGAAGTCACATTAAAAATAATGTGTATTGATTGTTTCCTTTATTACAAAAATGTTTGTTGTAGAAAATAAATAAAAATTCTCTATGATCCCATTACTATCAAATAACCACGGTTAAAACTTGGAATATATTCTACTGGACTTTAAATTCATATAAAAAATGTACATGTATATATTTTTATTTTTAATTTTTTTGGCTCCCAGCAGGAAAAGAATTTTTGTTTTAATTTGTTTGTTTGTTGTTGTTTTGGATTTTTTTATGTATATATATTTTAATGCATCTATATCTATATACACTTTTTTGAACTTGGATTTCTTTGTTCTTGTCTATACATACTTTTTTTTTCTTTTTTTTTTTTTCGAGATGGAGTTTTGTTCTTGTTGCCCAGGCTGGAGTACAATGGTGCGAGCTCGGCTCACTGCAACCTCCACCTCCCAGGTTCAGGCGATTCTCCTGCCTCAGCCTCCCAAGTAGCTGGGATTACAGGCGTGCACCACCATGTCTGGCTAATTATTGCATTTTTAGAAGGGACGGGATTTCACCATGTTGGTCAGGCTGGTCTTGAACTCCTGACCTCAGGTGATACACCCGCCCCGGCCTCCCAAAGTGCTGGGATTACAGGCATGAGCCACCACACCCGGCCTATACATACTTTTTAAAAATAGAATAATGGTGAATAGAGGCATGGTGTTAAGTGTCAGGGTGTGGAACCCTGTGTGGCTAATGACAAGTGGTTCTGACAGGACAGATGCACTTTCTTAAGTTCCATGGCCAAGTGCAAAGCCTTAACCGATTCGCCTTAACCGATTCTCCTTTTCCCACAGAACATTCCTGCCTCAGACCACTACGTGGGGCCAAATGGCTTTAAAAGTCTGGCTCAGGAGGCCACGAGATTAGCAGAAAGGTGAGCAGCATTAGAGGGCACCTCTGCTTCAAGCCGTCTCTGCAAGGTCAGACTTGAGTAAGACTGTAGGGTATTAGGGACCCAAGCATCATATTGATTCTCTCCAGGCTCTTTTGCAGCCATTCCCTACCTTGAAACCAGTTTTTAACCACTTGGCTTTTATTGTATGTAAGTGGCCACTGGGCAGGGTCATTTGGCAGGAGTTGGGGGTGAGGGTGTTTCTTTCCCACATTTCCCTATGACTCACAGTATGGCTGTGTTGTAAGTCAGATGTGATTCCTCGGGACACGTGAAATGAATCAGCCCTTGGAAGAGAAAGCTCTGCAGCTTTCAGGGACTCCCACACCAAGCCTGGGAACAAGTAGCAACGAGTTGTTTGTTAGCCTGTGGGGGCCAAGACTGCAGAGGGGGAACTTCCTCCTGAAAACCGGCTCTGCAGGGCCCCAATGATAACACGCAGCTCCCTTCATCCTTGGCTCTGACTAGAAATCCTATGGTGTTTAAGAGGTTTGCTGGTAGCGGTCTGCTCAGCAGGGTGGCAAGCTCTGTTAATCCCAAGTGGAATTCAGTCAGCGGAAGAGGGCTGATTTGTGTATTTGTAACATGAGCTGCCTCCTGAGCTCGTTGATTTTTAATTTTGTTTCTTTGGGTTTTTTTTTTTTTTAAAAAGCACTTTTTAGAACCAGGAGGAACCAAAAGTATCCAGGGAATTTTTATAGACATGCTTTGTCCCCCTAGTGGTGGGCCCAGTTTAGAGCTGAAGCGAAAGTGCGTAAAGGTTGGATCCTGGGTGAAATAAGACCTAGAGGTTTCTTCCTGCAGCAAACAGCTTACAGATGCAGTGTTTTATCACCTGAGACTGCTCCCACCCATCTCCACCCTCCACCCCGCTCCGGGACTCCAATGATTATGCCATAAACGGAAAAGATCACTACAAGGTCTATGACATAAGGCGAATTCTCCAAAACACCTTCTGCTTCTTGACAGCACCTCTAATTCCATGTAATTTGAGTCAGTTCTGTAGGGTTTTTCTAAATCAGACCAGCTTCCGTACTCTTTGCCCTTCGTGTAACTGAACAACCTAAAGGAAGCCCTTTGCGTGAAAACTCTTATTCTTTTGTTTTTAATCCTTTCAGCCACGTTGAGTCGGCCAGTAACGTGGAGCAACTGACAAGGGAAACTGAGGACTATTCCAAACAAGCCCTCTCACTGGTGCGCAAGGCCTTGCATGAAGGAGTTGGAAGCGGAAGCGGTAGCCCGAACGGTGCTGTGGTGCAAGGGCTTGTGGAAAAGTACGTTCCTACGGGTCCTCCCGTGGCTCATTCTACCTTGGATACTCCCAGGGCAAAATGCTAACCGTGCTTGAGGGGCACCATTCTAGTTGTAAAAAACATATTATTAATGATAATAAGAGGGCCGAAATCATGGGAGTTTTACTTTGGGGAAAAGCAGATATTTTTAAGACTGGAAGAAAAAAAGATTGGTTAGTCTAAATAAAATTTATATTTTGATTGAGATTACAATACTTGGAGGTATGGTCGGTCACCCTCCGGTGTTTGAAGGGTGTGAGTAAACCCATCTGATGGCATGGGGAGATATAAAAATACAGAAATATGTTTCTGTTATCAAGAAGTGGGGACCTTGGGATTGAATTTTTCTGACCCAACCTGTATAAATTAAAAGACTTATGTTTAGTGGAGAGGGACAACTATCTGATAAATAATTTTGTTTGGTTCTTCTGGTTATTCCAACTACATACGTTCAAGACAACAGGGTGAAATTTTGCTTTTGTTAAAAAAAGGAGGGGGGGGCCGGGTGTGGTGGCTCACTCTTGTAGTCCCAGATACTTGGGAGGCTGAATTGGGAGGATTGCTTGAACGTGGGAGGATGAGGCCGCAGTGAGCTGTGATCACGCCACTGCACTCCAGCCTGGACAACAGAGTGAAACCCTGTCTCAAAAAAAAAAAAAAGAATTCTCAAAGTCCTCTTTTTATTACCGCCCTCTCCCCACCCTACCCCCAACACCAGATTGGAGAAAACCAAGTCCCTGGCCCAGCAGTTGACAAGGGAGGCCACTCAAGCGGAAATTGAAGCAGATAGGTCTTATCAGCACAGTCTCCGCCTCCTGGATTCAGTGTCTCAGCTTCAGGGAGTCAATGATCAGTCCTTTCAGGTGAGGGCATCTGGTGTGCTTGATATACAGGAGGGCCATAAATACTTTCTTTTCTGGGGGTGCCATAATATTGTTCAACCATTCAGCTTTTTCTCCATGTTGACCATTTCTGTTTTAGAGTGGGAAGAGTATTTAGCCTTCTCATTATCCATTTCCTTGTTCTTAAACCCCAATCCTAGTCTCTGGAAAGGATTTGACCCATGCTAAACCTATTACTGGATAAAAGTTTTATGTATCTTCCTTAGTTCTGGGGATTGTTGAAACCTGTGGGAAATTTTTATAAAGTTTTTTTGTTTACACTTGAGTCCAACCTATAGTATATCTCTATGTATAGCCACTCTGAGATGACTTCTTCTCAAAAGTTTTGCATTGTTTCTGCCATCAGTTCCTTTAACAATTCCAAACTTATTCGATTAAGAAGATTTTGTTTACTAACTATAGAAAAAAAAAATTCACAATCCCCATGGATATATGTTCCCGTGAATATATAAACTAACATGTAAACATTTAAAAAATGAAAAAGAACAGAGACAAAGCCTGTTTGACATTGAGGGGACCTGCTACCTTACTTTCATTGAGCATACTGACTCATTTCTGTTAGGTTTTGGGCCTGGATGGCTAGTGACTATTTTCTTGGCTTCTTAAGGCTGTTGCTATTTTCAAACAATGGTGCCAGGTCCTAACAAGGCTGGTGTGGTAACTGGTAAGCAGAAGTCAGACTCCCTGGTTTCTTTGGGCTCGCAGGTGGAAGAAGCAAAGAAGATCAAACAAAAAGCTGATTCACTCTCAAGCCTGGTAACCAGGCATATGGATGAGTTCAAGCGTACACAAAAGAATCTGGGAAACTGGAAAGAAGAAACACAGCAGCTCTTACAGAATGGAAAAAGTGGGAGAGAGGTATTCTTTTGTTAATTCATTCACTCAATAAACATGTATTGAATGCCTACCATATGAATAAATATGGCAAGAAGAATAATCAAAAGCTCTCTGACCAGGCACGGTGGCTTATCCCTGTAATCCCCGCACTTTTGGAGGCCAAGCCAGGAGGATCACTTGAACTCAGGAGTTTGAGACCAGCGTAGGCAACGTAGTGAGGCCCCCATCTCTACAAAAAATAAAAAATAAAAAAATAGCTGGGCATGATGACACGTGCCTATAGTCCTAGCTACTTGAGAAGCTGAGGCGAGAGGATCACTTGAGCTCATGAGTTCAAGGCTGCAGTGAGCCATGATTACACCACTGTACTCCAGCCTGGGTGACAGAGCAAGACCCTGTTTCTGGAAAAATCAACAATGAAGGCACTGCTTATGGAAGAAGTAACAGTTGCAGAGATCTTGGTGTGATTAGCTCAGCTCCACCCAGTGAGTCAGCCCTCAAACCTAGGAATAGGACCTAGGCCTCTTGGGTTTAATTTTGGTCTAGCTCAGTCTACTACTTGGCTTCAGGAAATATCTAGAGTTTAAAATTATGATTTATAAAACCGTTCCTGTCCCTGATGGTGGACTAGAGTTTCTCTATATGGAATGTGTTGTGGACTTATAAAGTTTGCTCTGTCCCAGATTGTAGAGGGGTTTGCTACAGCACCCCTAGACTCTGCAGTGAATCACAATGATCTGCTGTCATTAAGAGAAATGTGTCAGAGTGATTTTGCCAGCAGGAATGTACTTCCTCTAATCTCGTTCTGTCTGCCTTTTTACAGAAATCAGATCAGCTGCTTTCCCGTGCCAATCTTGCTAAAAGCAGAGCACAAGAAGCACTGAGTATGGGCAATGCCACTTTTTATGAAGTTGAGAGCATCCTTAAAAACCTCAGAGGTTAGTACTTCATGGTTCAGGTCACTTGAGTATTTTAAGGGTATAGCCATGACCAATTTCCTTTGAATTCTCATATGTCTCTCTAAGTGGCAGTTATATTGGGATATTAATAGATCCTTAGTAAATATCTTTCTAAAGAAAATCTTAATACATTAATATTTAATGTAGTAGTAATAATAGAGCTAGATGTCAGAAGCCTTGAGTTCTGATCTCTGCTGGGCCACCTGACCAGGCCAGACTGGCTGTGTGACCACAGGCAAGTCATGTAACCTTTCCAGAACCTAATATCTTCCTCTTTAAAGAGATGAGGTTAAACTATGTGATCTCTAAGTTCTCTCACAGATGCAATATACCACTACTGTACAGACATTTTTCCTTTTCCTGTATAGTCTGGTTGGTTCCAGTATGGAACTGATATGTTTCTTTGTGGTGATAACAGAGCAACCTTTGTCACTGCATCTAGATCCCAGGAGATTTGGATTTGTGCCTTGCAGAGATTTCATTAAAATTTCAGGCTTCTTCACTAAAGCACAAGAGAGAAACATTCCCAAATTTTGGAATTTTCTTCATGGAAAGTACTTCTCTACCCATTCAAACCTAACTCCAATTCTTATCGTTGGAGCTTAGGGCTTAAAACTCTGGCTTGATGCTTTGGACTTCAAAGATTCTACCTGCTTCTGATGCACTCTGCAGTTTCAATACTCTTGCAGTGCTGTGGAACTCAGGGCAGGCTGATTGTTGGTTTCTCTAAGCAACGGAATAATTATAACCCCTCCAATGCATCTTTTAAGATGCTTTTTCTTAGATAAGAAAGTTAATTCCAGCCGCAACTTCCCACACCCTCATCCCCAGTCAGTAATAACACTCTTTCAGGAATTTTTCTTTACAACATCAGCCCCTTTCACTCATTTGTAAATTTGCTTTCATCTTCATGGCAGTTTTTTCTTTTCTTCATTTCAGAGTTTGACCTGCAGGTGGACAACAGAAAAGCAGAAGCTGAAGAAGCCATGAAGAGACTCTCCTACATCAGCCAGAAGGTTTCAGACGCCAGTGACAAGACCCAGCAAGCAGAAAGAGCCCTGGGGAGCGCTGCTGCTGATGCGCAGAGGGCAAAGAATGGGGCCGGGGAGGCCCTGGAAATCTCCAGTGAGATTGAACAGGTAAAGAGAAATCGACATGTGTGTTGGTGCCAGTAGCACCAAACACAAGTGTGGTGTGGAGGGAAAGAGAGCATTGAGCTTATTTTAACCTCTGAGGCTCAGAGCCCTGTTGTGGCCCATGGCAGCCCCAGATTAAAAGACTATGGTAGCAAAGACGCATGACAGAGAATGATGTGTTTTTTTGTCCTCTGGGTTTTCCCAAATGGTTCCTAACTCTGTTCAACGTTTGGTGAGCGTTGAACTGAGAGAGAAGCAGTGTCTGGCTGCTGACCTTCCTAGTCCCTAAAAACATACCCCCAAATTAGCTTGTTTGAGGCAGAGCTTGGCAAAGGGTATGTCCCTAAGTCTGATTCTCTCATTATTCATCTAACTTACTCCATCAGCGCCTGGCTGCAGCTGTATTTTTTCTACGGTTGTCTTTGGGATGTTTTTGTGCCTCACCCCTATCTCTCCTTCCGTCCTTGCCTCCTTTTCTTCTCCCAGGAGATTGGGAGTCTGAACTTGGAAGCCAATGTGACAGCAGATGGAGCCTTGGCCATGGAAAAGGGACTGGCTTCTCTGAAGAGTGAGATGAGGGAAGTGGAAGGAGAGCTGGAAAGGAAGGAGCTGGAGTTTGACACGAATATGGATGCAGTACAGATGGTAAGTTCCTGTTGCTTTCCATGGGAGATCCCTTTCAACTTGCCAACATGGAAAATACCTTTTCAAGGCTGGTTTGTGCTTATTTGTCCTCAGGTGATTACAGAAGCCCAGAGGGTTGATACCAGAGCCAAGAACGCTGGGGTTACAATCCAAGACACACTCAACACATTGGATGGCCTCCTGCATCTGATGGGTATGTGAAGTACCCACAACCTTCCAGATCCATGCTCCAGGGCTTTGCTCCACAACACTCACTATACCTAGCCCCAGCGAAGGGGAATCTCAGCTTTCCTTAAGGATATCAGTAAATGTGCTTTGTTTCCAGGCCCAGATACTTTCAGCAGGTTCCCTTACATTTACTGGACCCTGTTTTACCATTGCTAAGATGGGTCACTGAACACCTATTGCACTTGGGGGTAAAGGTCTGTGGGCCAAAGAACAGGTGTATACAAGCAACTTCACAGAACACGAGACAGCTTGGGAATCCTGCTAAGGAGTCTGGCCTGGACCCTGAGAAGCCAGTGGACAGTTTTAAGCAGAGGAATAACATCACCACTGTATATTTCAGAAAGATCACTAGGGCAGCTGAGTGGAGGAAAGCTTGAAGGGGGGGTTAGAGAGAAGGCAGGTTGAGACCACTTAAGATATTGTTGAAATAATTGAAGAGAGAAATGACAAGAGCCTGCTCTAAGGCAGTAGAATGGTGGCTGGGAAGATGTGAAGGAAGATTTTCCCAGTCTGTGAAGTCAAGAATCACTTGCCGGCCGGGTGTGGTGGCTCATGCCTGTAATTCTAGCACTTTGGGAGACTGAAGTGGGTGGATCACCCGAGGTCAGGAGTTCAAGACCAGCCTAGCCAACATGGTGAAACCCTGTCTCTACTAAAAGTACAAAAATTAGCTGGATGTGGTGGTGGGTGCCTGTAATTCCAGCTACTTGGGAGTCTGAGGCAGGAGAATCGCTTGAACCCGGGAGGCGGAGGTTGCAGTGAGCCAAGATTGCACCACTGCTCTCCAGCCTGGGGAACAGAGCAAGACTGTCTCAAAAAAAAAAAAAAAAAAAAAAGGAAAAATAAAAAAGAATCACTTGCCGATTTTACATTTGTTTCTCCCCAAACCAAAGTTATACCTTGATGTAACCAGTGGGAGGAACTTGAGCTGCTTGGGTAAATAACCCAGAAGAAATGTGATGAGAGTAGGCCTGTGAAATAATTTTAGGAAGATCTGATGGCACAGCGTGGAAGAAAATCAGGTTTCCCTACAGAATCGCTCCCAAAAGAAAACTTATTTTGGTTAAATTTCTGGATTTAGGTAGAGCTGATATCAAACCCTCATTTGTTCTGTTTTATCAAGCTTGGAGTGCAGCAGATGTGGAACTAGAGATTCGTCACAGATTCCAGTAACATTTAGGAAAAGGTTTGGCTCTGCTATTCCAGTTCAGTAGAACAACTTTGAAACTGGATTTTTCTGTAGGGTGTCATCATCACCCTGAGAGGCCAATATCATCTGTGTTGTTATAGTCTTGGGTCTGCTTTGTGATCCAGTGAGCCCAAAAGAGTAAAATGCCCTCAAAGGATTGAGAAAAAAAAAAGGAAAAAACAAAACAAAGCAAAACAAAACCTCCCCAATTGAGACTTTAGCAGCGTTGTTTAATGTTCTAAAAGAAAAAGAAAGGCAATGAAACTAATGAGACCCGTAAAGAGAATATGAGAGAGTAGGGAGAGCAGGGTAGATGGAAGCTATTAAACATTTACTATGTGTCAGATGTTTTCATGGTGTAATATCATTTGTCTTGTAAAAGTCCTCTATGGTGGGTTTTATCATTTTTATTATTTTATTTCATGAAGGACTGAACTGAGGCTCAGAGGTTAATAATGCCCCACAGGTCATGTAGTAAATTGTAGAGGCAGGATCCAAACTGAGATCTTTTTGCCTCCAATGCTCATGTTCTTTTCTAGTAACTCATGCCACCTTCCCATAGACAAGGTTATTTTCTTCCCAAGCTTACTTAACTTCCTCTGCATGTCATAAAATCCTAAATTCCTAAATTCTCCCTGACCCCAAGTGAAAGATAGATCCATTTGGGTCAACATTTTTGTTACAGTGTTGTTTCTACTCTGTGTGCTCTCTTAAGTCCTGGAGCAATAAGAGATTAATTGTTCTAGGTATAATAAACTCATGCAGTCAAATACTAACACTTCAGCTCACATATATGAGACAACTTGACCTTGAGTTCAAATTGACCAAGGCCATTCAAACCTATTTGAACTAAATGGGTCTGGCCAGGTGCCCTTCTTAATGACATCAGTTTTAGATAGTCTATAGGTAACACATACCTGAACAAATGTGATTTTATTTTAAATTGGAAATAAAATAACATCTAGTCAGATGACTGCTGTTTCAGGCTGGAATGATGTCTGACATCAATTTCTAGCAGCTGGAATCCATTCCCCAAATGGCAAAGCGTACCTTGGCCTCTATAACCCTGAAGCTCAGCCAGTTTCTTAAGGTCTTCTAATAGAAAACAGCAAGATATTTCTTAAGGGTGGTTCAGAAAGCATAATTTGGAGTTGATTCTAATCCTAGCAGTGACCTATGTTAGGCAAATGCCTTGGATAGTGCTCAGTCCCCTATGACCTTCAGTCCTCTTTTTTTTTTTTTTTTTTTTTTCCAGAGCATAAACTATTGACCTTAACACGAAAGGAAAACTCCAGACATCATGTTGCTGAACTAGATAGCTCAGAGTCTTGAACAGGGTTGTTCATAGCCCAGTAAATAGGCTAGCCATCTCAGAACTCTTTCTAGATGATTTCTAATTTAAAATAAGCTTTAAAATTCATGGTATACTATTTGCTGTAGGCAAGTGGAAATGGGAATTAGTTATGGGTATAGAAAGGCACTGGTGTTCAAGGAGATCCAACTACAGCTTTTCTTTGTTAACTCGTGTCTCATTCCTTGAAATAGACCAGCCTGTCAGTGTAGATGAAGAGGGGCTGATCTTATTGGAGCAGAAGCTTTCCCGAGCCAAGACCCAGATCAACAGCCAACTGCGGCCCATGATGTCAGAGCTGGAAGAGAGGGCACGTCGGCAGAGGGGTCACCTCCATTTGCTGGAGACAAGCATAGATGGGATTCTGGCTGATGTGAAGAACTTGGAGAACATTAGGGACAACCTGCCCCCAGGCTGCTACAATACCCAGGCTCTTGAGCAACAGTGAAGCTGCCATAAAGATTTCTCAACTGAGGTTCTTGGGATACAGATCTCAGGGCTTGGGAGCCATGTCATGTGGGTGGGTGGGATGGGGACATTTGAACATGTTTAATGGGTATGCTCACGTCAACTGACCTGACCCCATTCCTGATCCCGTGGCCAGGTGGTTGTCTTATTGCACCATACTCCTTGCTTCCTGATGCTGGGCAATGAGGCAGATAGCACTGGGTGTGAGAACGGCCAAGGATCTGGACCCCAAAGAATAGACTGGATGGAAGGACAAACTGCACAGGCAGATGTTTGCCTCAGAATAGTCGTAAATGGAGTCCTGGAATTTGGACAAGTGCTGTTGGGTTATAGTCAACTTATTCTTTGAGTAATGTGACTAAAGGAAAAAACTTTGACTTTGCCCAGGCATGAAATTCTTCCTAATGTCAGAACAGAGTGCAACCCAGTCACACTGTGGCCAGTAAAATACTATTGCCTCATATTGTCCTCTGCAAGCTTCTTGCTGATCAGAGTTCTTCCTACTTACAACCCAGCGTGTGAACATGTTCTCCACTTTCAAGCTGGAAGAAGTGAGCAGTGTTGGAGTGAGGACCTGTAAGGCAGGCCCATTTAGAGCAATGGTGCTTGCTGGTGCCTGCCACCTTCAAGTTCTGGACCTGGGCGTGACATCCTTTCTTTTAATGATGCCATGGCAACTTAGAGATTGCATTTTTATTAAAGCATTTCCTACCAGCAAAGCAAATGTTGGGAAGGTATTTACTTTTTCGGTTTCAAAGTGATAGAAAAGTGTGGCTTGGGCATTGAAAGAGGTAAAATTCTCTAGATTTATTAGTCCTAATTCAATCCTACTTTTCAAACACCAAAAATGATACACATCAATGTATTTTATCTTATTTTCTCAATCTCCTCTCTCTTTCCTCCACCCATAATAAGAGATTGTTCCTACTCACACTTCAGCTGGGTCACATCCATCCCTCCATTCATCCTTCCATCCATCTTTCCATCCATTACCTCCATCCATCCTTCCAACATATATTTATTGAGTACCTACTGTGTGCCAGGGGCTGGTGGGACAGTGGTGACATAGTCTCTGCCCTCATAGAGTTGATTGTCTAGTGAGGAAGACAAGCATTTTTTAAAAATAAATTTAAACTTACAAACCTTGTTTGTCACAAGTGGTGTTTATTGCAATAACCACTTGGTTTGCAACCTCTTTGCTCAACAGAACATATGTTGCAAGATCCTCCCATGGGGGCACTTGAGTTTTGGCAAAGCTGACAGAGCTCTGGGTTGTGCACATTTCTTTGCATTCCAGCTGTCACTCTGCGCCTTTCTACAACTGATTGCAACAGACTGTTGAGTCATGATAACACCAGTGGGAATTGCTGGAGAAACCAGAGGCACTTCCACCTTGGCTGGGAAGACTATGGTGCTGCCTTGCTTCTGTATTTCCTTGGATTTTCCTGAAAGTGTTTTTAAATAAAGAACAATTGTTAGATGCCTGGGGTCAGTTTCTGATTTACTAAATTCTAAGCCTATGATGGTACCAAAGCAATGGAAATGAAAATGCCACAGAAATGGCAATAGGTCCTAGAGTTAGCATCTTCAGTTCCCACTTCTGAGCATCTTACTTCGCCCTTTCCAACCATACGGGATTGATGATGCTGTCAATGAGATTTTTATGAGGTTTAACTGATGCTGTCTCCTAAGCATAAAGCTTTATTTATTTCTAGAACAACTCAAGCTGGGTGGAGTGGGGGCGGATATAGTTAATATTCTTATATTTTTCATCATCTATAAAATGAAGGTAAAATTAATAGTTTGTGATGCATATGTCATGCTTTTTAAGAAGTTAAAATGTACTAAATTAAGATCTTGAATTGGTCATCTGTGCAAGCGGCCGAGGAAACAATTCTGCTTCTGTCCATTGACCCCCAAATTCTGATAGGTCTGGTCACTTTGCTTTACCTTCTGTGAAAATGAATTTGTAATCCTGTCTGGGCATACCCAATTACACATTCTACAGATCTCTTGCTATAATTAACAACCAGTGCCCAGACTCCACAGCCATTTCAGAGGCCCTGCCATTTACAACATGTGACTTCTAAGGTTGCCTGGGGGATGGAGGGTTGTGGCCATTCCAGCTGGTTGTCACCAGCTGATGGAAAGGGAAAAGAACGTGGAGGAAAGAGACACAGGAAGGCCAGGCTTGGTAGGGCCTCACGTGCCATGGTCCAAAACCCAGCAAAACATTCACATCTACCATGCAAAGGGGTCTGGAAGATGTAGTCCTTTGTTAGGATGCCACTTCACAGTGACAATTCTACATTATGAAAGGAGAAAATGCATTGTCAATGATTGGCTGTCTCTTCCAAGTGTAAGATTAGACAGTACATGTTCTAGGAAACTTGGTGAGGGATCCCATTAGTTAATAACCATGGTATGTGAAGGATTCTTCAATGGAATAGATTGTTTTAAAAGTTGTAAGAGGCTGGGCATGGTGGCTCATGCCTGTAATCCCAGCACTTTGGAAGGCCGAGATGGGTGGATCACGAGGTCAAGAGATTGAGACCATCCTGGCTAAAATGGTGAAACCCCATCTCTACTAAAAATACAAAAAAATTAGCCAGGCGTGGTAGTAGGCGCTTGTAGTCCCAGCTACTTGGGAGGCTGAGGCAGGAGAATGGCGTGAACCTGGGAGGTGGAGCTTGCAGTGAGCCAAGATCATGCCACTGCTCTCTGGCCTGGGCGACAGAACGAGACTCCGTCTCAAAAAAAAAAAAAAAAAAAAAAAAAAGTCATAAGACTGTCTTCCCTGACAAATGGGAGATGATACCTGAGTAGAGATGGGGAATAGAAAAATGACTTATAGCACTTCCCTTGATGTACAAATAATTCTCTCATTTCTAAGGACCTGAAAAGTTATCCCTAAGAAGAGAGAAGGGGATGTGGCTTCCCCAGGATCTAGCCTCATGTTGTCAGTCCTTAACCTGACCCTGCCAAGATAATGAAGCTTTCCTTCTGATTTTTCATCAGTATTAGTAGTTCATAGTAAAAGCTTTCTTGCGCTTCTCCTCTGAGAGTTTATGGTTAATTATGCTGTTGGTAAGCTATTACAAATGTCATCATCTACTTTAACTGTTAGGGACCTGTTTGAAGAGAGGGTTGGAAATGAAACTGCCCATAGACTATAACTTCTTAGCAGATGTATTTCTGGTCTTCTCCAAGGATGTGGTTTCTTTTCAGTACTCTCCAGTACTTCTCTCAGCCTCTTGGGAGCCTGGAGAAAAGGATAAGAAGATGCTTACTAATATTCAATGTTTTGAACAAGTCTCAAGGACCAGGAATATGTTTATTGTGTCTTCTTTTAATGTTTTGCATGGTAATGGGAATGTTACAGATTATTCCTGTGGTTCAGTTTTCCCACCTGGAGAACACAGATTAGAATTTTTCTTTCCTTTCTTCATACTATTGGCTACATGGAACTTTCTAGGAAATCCGAAGATCTAAAGCTTATATATAGGTCATAAGGGAAGAAATGTGTATGTGCACATATGTTAATTCATATTTAGTATATATATTTTATAAGTTAGCAAATTAAACCAGTGTTTATATTTCACTTTAAATGAGCTCTTGGCTGAACGCAGTGGCTCACGCCTGTAATCCCAGCACTTTGGGAGGCCAAGGCAGGCAGATCACCTGAGGTCTGGAGTTTGAGACCAGTCTGGCCAACATGGCAAAACCCCGTCTCTACTAAAAATACAAAAATTAGTTGCACATGGTGGCAGGCGCCTGTAATCCCAATTACTCTAGAGCCTGAAGCAGGAAAATTACTTGAACCCAGGAGGCTGATGTTGCAGTGAACCGAGATCGCACCATTGCACTCCAGTGTGGGCGACAAGAGCGAAACTCTGTCTCAAAACAAAACAAAACAAAACAAAAAACAAAACCCAAAGCAAGTAAATGAGATTTCATCATTATGTACTCTCAGGACAAGGAAAAAAAGGCAGTGTTTAGCTTTGTGAACAAAATAGCAAATGTAAACATGAGTGATCAATTTACAAGCATAGCAAGCATCATTATGATGTGCCACGAAACCCACACGGATGCACACAAAGCTGCCACATCTCAATTTTAAGCCAAAAAAAAAAAAAAGATAAAAGAAAAACATACTAAGAACCCCAAGAACCAAATGATTCGTTTAAAAAACGAATCTGATAAACAAACGGCTAACCCTTCAATGAGCTGGCCTAATGGGGAATTACTGTTTCACCTTCTGAATCATATCTGATAATTAGCTAATGCTAATCACCATTCACACCTAACCCAATACAGGGTGTGTGATATGACTGAAGGTGAAATAAGAACTGATAATCACAGCAGGATTGAACAGTTAACAAATTTTTCACTTTTGCTTGTTTACATTGCCATAGCAAATTGCGAGTTTAACAAGTTCTGTTTTAGTTCAGATCTTTCAAGCTAAAAAGTTGTTCAAGTTTTTCATTTTCACAAATATAATTTTATTTCATAAAGTACTAATTTCATTGAGGAGCCAAAGTTAACCAACACTGGACTGTGCAAATTAATCAAGATCTAAGATTTAATGTTTCAAAACTAAGAAAACGGAGACACAATTTACAAATTTGCTAATTATTCTTCCCTTCATCGTCCTTGGATGTGGCTGTACATACTTTTATATTACACATGTGACATCAGCTGAACCAGGCAGGAAACCGCTTGTTCTAAGTACATTTTTACAACTGTTGTCTCCTGTCAACTAAAATTATGAAGGAAAAAAAAGTGATTAATGCTGCAACTCACAAAGTTCTTGACCAAGACACAAGACTTGTAGCATTGTCTTATTTATTAACATAATTGAAACATTTTGCATAAAACTCTTGCCCATGACTATTCTAGCAACAAAACTGTACTCAAAATATTTCACTGTGAAATGGTATTGCAACTTGAATATCATTTTTTATTAATGAATTGATTTCCATAAAGCAAATCTTACTCTTAAAATGGCAGATTATGTGATCAAAAAGCGATTCAAAAAAGCTTCCCCCTCCCCATGCCAACCCTCAAGACCATGTGGATCCAGCTGAATCCTCAGCCCTGGGACTAGACTTAAAGTTGAGGGAAAGAGCCGTTAACTCATTCCTAACCAGAACAGGCTAATAGGACACTCCAAACTCACACTACAAAGAGACCACATGAATAGTCGAGTGTGCTGGGCAGCTATAAGATGGTGCAGACTGGATGAATTTGGCAGAGCATATTCATCACCATTACTACAATGCTATTCCTAAGGTGTCCTAATTGTATGAGCTACAAAATCGGTCCCTGTTTCCATTCTTCCCATCTCACCTGTTGGCCCTCCTGCAGTAGGTAGCCTTGAGAGAGATCCTGAGCTTTTCATATTCTACCGTTTTATTTTTGCATTACTGTTTGGATGAGTAAAATGTAATAACATGCTTCTCTCTCTTAGTCCCCTAAAAGAGTGTGTGAGTGAGTGAGTGTGTGTGTGTGTGTGTGTGTGTGTGTGTGTGTCAGTTTGGGGAGAGTAGAATTGGGCTGGTAAGTACAAGTTGTTTCTCCCTGTAATTCTCTGCCTTTTGCTGTAGTTCAGTTATTACTGAGTCTCACTTTCTACTTAATTTGAACAGCAAGTTCTTTAATTCTTTCTGAGAATCTGGAGCTTGAAACTGGAGAACATTGTTGAAAGGCTGGCCAAGCTGAGACAGGAAGAACGGCATCTCTAGAAGCTCTAGCTTTGGGTTTCAGGCACTTCAGTAAGAGACTTTCCCCCTTGTTCCTATGTACATTCAAGGAAAATGAAAGCAAGAAGGCTCTAGAGGCTACCTGGGGTTGGGGGTGTGTGACTGAGGTACCCACTAGCAGCACAGCCCTCCCAGAGGACCATTCCTTAAGGACAGAGTTATTGACAAAAAGGGTTTTCCTTCTGCCTGTTCTTACATCAGCCACTTTCAGAAAAATGGGAGAGACATTTTTTGCTGGTGGAGGAAACAAAGCTCCAGACCCCTCTGGACACGATTGTTCCAGTCCATGCCTTTCTCACAACCTCTGAGCCATGCCAGTCTTGGATTGGGCTTTGCAGGAAGGAACAGGACCCCAGAGGCAAAGTCGGGGCGTAGAGGTTATCCTGTTGGCACCTGGGGCAACACTTCAGACTCTGAACATCTTTCTGGTATTGACTGTGGCTGGGTCATGGTCACAATGTCCTGTCCTGGATTCAGTTGTGCTGTGACCTTCCCCTAGCAAATGAAGAGTAGGGCATGTGTTTGTGTGTGTGTGTGTGTTTGGGGGGTAGGGGGTGCAGCGATGGGAATGGATGATTCTATCCAAAAGAAGATTCACTTTCTTTTTATATTAAATAGGAAACCTGTTTTTAGTACAGCACCTGTAATCCACAAAGATAAGATCTGCCCCACTTCATTCCTAGAAATCTACTTCTATGGCACCTATTCTTTGTCTTAATTCATCTCACTTTCCCTCCCCACTCCCACATGCCTTCTGACTGCATGCTGAGAGTGCAGAACCAGCCTCATTCCTTCTCGTGGGCTGTAGACCAAATGGGGCTCAACCAGAGTAGAGTGACAGAGTGGACCAAAGAAACAAAAGAAATCAAGCCTTCCTCAGGTCTGCTCACATGGGTCCCATGAATTCCATCCATAACTCCAAGTCCTTAAACAAGCCATGTTTCCCCAGGAAATTCAGGCAACTGTTTTCCTTTGTTTCATTTCCTGGCTTATGACTGTTCTGCCTGGACAAGGCTGTTCCATCTTTTGCTCTCCAGCAATAGCATCATCCTGAGCACTCTCTGGGTCTTCCTTCACCTTCCACAAAGCAATTCTTTCTTGGATTGACAGAGTCCGTTTCTGGGATTTCTTCCAAGCTGCTAAGATCTCTTTATTTCTAAAGGAAACCTAACAGTGGCCTTCCTTACTATCACACACCCTCCCCTGGGACTGGCATTACCATCCTATGTGTGGGGAGCACCTGGGACAGATATAATTTAAAAGAAAGATGCCAGGGTAAGGCTTGGGAAGTGTAGAAATCACATGGGCACCTGGTCAGCAACATGAAGAAATGGAGGGTGTGGTGTGACGGCCTAGGGGTCATGGAAACAATATCTTCTTGTCAGGCTCTACACCTGCTGGCTGACCTGGACCAGCCATTTAATCCCATGGGCCTCTGCTCCCTCAACTTTTAAAGGAAAGTGTTGGATCAACTGAACTCTAAAGTTTTTTTCAGTTTATTATTTCATGATCCCTAGTCAAACACTGATACCCAAAAATAAGATTTTCCTTCCTTCCTCTGAAGATTATTTCAAAAAATCCAAGAGGAATAACAGACTTTCTGGATGCTGCTCTACCATATTCTTCTGTTAAATCAAGTTCCTTTTCCCGCAATTGAAGGATGTTGCAGATGTGAAATGTGTGGTAAAGAACATTGTCTTTGCTTTCAGGTCCCACCTGGCCCCTTCTGGCCGTAGCTGGCACTAGATTTTGATAAAAGTATCCTAATACTCAGGGACTATTTCTCAAAGACCAGAATCCCAAGAGCCAGAGACTGGATGAGAGACACAAAGCACAAGACAGCAATTTCCTTAGGGCTTTCCAAGCAGGACACGCATGAGACCCTAGTAACCAGAAGGAAACCTGGCAAAACTGTCTGCAGGAGCAGAGAGGAAGGTAGAAAATTAGAGAAAAAAGGAGTGAAACAACTTAGTGGCTCCTGACCCCTCCCAGATCTCCCTTCTGGGAACCCACTCCCCTATTAGGGAGATTTTCTCAGACAGTTCCTGCAGCTCCCGGGCTCTGCAGGGGCTAGAACCAACCACAAAAACAAGACCAAGGCACTGCTTCTCAAGAAGAAATTGACCTCATGCGCTGTCTGAGTTACCTCAGCTAGAGAGGGTGAAAATCATCAGTTATCATCAGGGCAACAAATTGCTTTCTCCTAGTTCATCCTGGACTTACAATATGAAAGAGACATTTCCCAGCCCAACAGACAATACATAATTCCAATTAGCAAAGACCTCCAGGGTTGAGTGGACTCCTAGTGTTTTTTTGTTTTGTTTTGTTTTTTTATGACATGACTGCACGATCTGGGTCTGGTCCTGCCTATGTGATTCTTCTCAGATTCAGGAATGTGTCTAAGCATGGCCTCCAAAGGTCTCTTGGAAACCCCTGGCTGGTAGGGAACCCGCACTGTGCCATCTGCTACAGCCCACATAAGTAAATGAACAGATGCCACCAGGAAATGAGGATGGACTGGCTTTGTGTGATCATAAGCTCAGAGCATCAGGGAAATGGTCATTTGAAACTAAGAAAACAGATTCAAATTATTCTGAGAAAACCGACTATTCCCAGACTTGCGTCCCAGGTTTCAGAACCCGAAAATCTCACTCCTGATCAAAGGTTGCTGCTGCTGCTGCTACTGCTATATGTGTGTGTGTATGTGTGTGCGTGGGTGCGCACGCATGTGTGCGTGTGTGTGTGTGTGCGTGTGTGTGGTGCTAAAGAAGTGGAGGTTGCTTGGCCTTCCCTACTGGGTGTGGCCCTGATGAACTCACTGAGTGCTGAGGCTGGCTACAATGTCCTATCAGAGGGGAAGTAATACCACAGGAGCACATCAAGACTACAAACATAAAGAACCATGGACACTGATTTCATCCAAGTTCTACAGGGAGTGAACAAAGAAAAATAAATAAACAAAAGAAAGAAAAGAAAAATAGCCCTTTGTAGTAAAGGGCATGCTGGGAAGGCGAGAGCCAGAGCCGCCTCCCCAGAGCATGCTGGGAGGAGGGGCACCAGAGCCGCCTCTCTAGAGCATGCTGGGAGGATGGGCACCAGAGCCGCCTCCCCAGAGCATGCTGGGAGGATGGGCACCAGAGCCGCCTCTCTAGAGCATGCTGGGAGACGGACACCAGTACATCTCCAAGGACTGCACTTCCCCCGACTCCCACCCCATTCCCTCACCCACCCACAACCCGGAGACTAGAGGAAAGTCTGTCCAAAGATGACTGTGGAATAGGGAATGCCATGGTTCTCTGCAGGTCCCCCACACTATGGGGGGTTAAGTCAGCAAGTAGGGAAAACAGTCAAGATGAAGAGATGGAGAAACAGAGAGGCAGGAGAGAAACAGGGGGCTGACAAAGATGGAGGGGCCATTGTGTTGCCGGAGGACGAGGGGAGAGTGGAGCCGAGCACTGTGTAGCTGCTAGCCGGAGGCATTGATGTACAGCTGGCTTTTGAGGATGTAGTCGATGACCGGCTGGGACAGGTAATCCACAACATGGCCGTCCCCATGCTGCAGGGCCAGCCTGCACAAGAAGAGATGACAATCAGATGGACATCCACACCCAAAGCAAGCCAGGAGGACTGGCATGTCCCTGTCTCCCCAGCACTCCATTTTCAGCCTTTTCTCAGGTTGAGTAAATGGTTCTGTATTAGGAAAAGCCCTCTTGCCTCTACAACTCCTTCCCCACCTTGGTGACATCATTCATCGTGGTTCTGCCATTTCCTAGGTGAGAGGCTTTGGGAAAGTTATTTAAGCCCCTCTGTTCTTCAGTTTTTTTCCTGTAAAATGAGGGTAATATCTGGGCCCCTCTCATTTAGTTATTCAAAGGATTAAATGAGTCATTATGCAAAGCACTTAGAAGAGTGCCAGACACACAGTGAGCATCTAATGTATTCACTATTCTTTTTTCTCAAATAAATTGTATTGTGTATATTTAAGTCATACAATCTGATGTTGTAAGATACACATATATTATCATCATATAACATAGTATATTATCTATGTTATATTACATATTTACTATATATTTTGTAATTTATATATTATACTATATTATATTATTTATATAATAGTATTAATATATTATTTATATAAGTGTTAATATTATATTATTTATATAACAGTTTAATGGTTACTGTAATGGAACAAATTAATATTAATATATCCATCATCTCACTCAGATACATATTTGTTCTTCTTGTGGCGAGAATAGCTATAATCTACTAATTTAGCAAAAACCTAAATATAATACACTATTATTAGCTGTCATCCTCATGTCACACATTAGATCTTTCAATTTGTTTGTCCTACATATTTGCTACTTTGTATCCTTTGACCTGTATCTCCCCACTTTCTGCCCTCCACACTTGACCCTGGTAATCATGTTTTATTCTCTATCTGTATGTTTAAGATTCCATATATAGTCCTACATATTTGCTACTTTGTATCCTTTGATCTATATCTCCCCACTTTCTGCTCTCCACACTTGACCCTGGTAATCATTGTTTTATTCTCTATCTGTGTATTTAAGATTCCACATATAAGTGAAATCATGCAATATTTTTCTTTCTGTGTCTGGCTTGTGTCACTTGGCAGAATGTCTTCCAGGTCTAGCCAAGTTGTGGCAAGTGGTAGGATCTCCTTTTTTAAGTCAAATAATGTTCCACTTCCATGTGTGTGAGTTTGTGTGTGTAAGAACACATTTTCTTTATCTATTCATCCATTGATGGACATCTAGGTTGTTTCCACATCTTGGCTACTGTGAATAATGCTACAATGAACTTAGAAATGCAGATACCTTTACAAGGTGGTGATTTCATTTCCTTTGGGTATATGCCCAGAAGAGGGATTGCTGGGTCATATGGCAGTTCCATTTTTAATCTCTTTAGGAACCTCTGTTCTGTTTTCTATAATGGTTGTACCAATCTACATTCCCACCAACAGTGTACAAGGGTTCCCTTTCTCCACACCCTCATCAACATTTGTTATCTCTTGTCTTTTTGATAATAGCTATTCTAATAGGTGTAAGGTAGAATCTCATAATGCCTTTAATTTTTATTTCCCTGGTGATTAGTGATGTTGAGCATCTTTTTATGCACCTGTTAGCAATTTTTATGTCATCTCTGGAGAGATGTCTACTCAAATCCTCTGGTGTTTTGTTTGTTTGTTTGTTTTTTGAGAGAGACAGGGTCTCACTCTGTTGCCCAGGCTGGAGTGCAATAGTGAGTCATGGCTCACTGGAGCCTCAAACTCCTGGGCTCAAGCAATCCTCCTGCCTCAGCCTCTCAAGCAGCTAGGACTTCAGGCACATGCTACCATGCCTGGCTAATTTTTTTTTGGTGGGAAGGGGTAAGTATAGAGACAGGGTCTCACTATGTCTGGAACTCCTGGCCTCAGGTAATCTTTCCACCTCAGCCTCCCAGCGTGCTGGGATTACAGGTATGAGCCATCACACCCTGCTGCTTTGCCCAGTTTTTAGTTGAGTAATATGTTTTCTTGCTATTTTGAGTTGTGTAAGTTCTTTATGAATCTTGGATATTAATCCCTATCTGATATATGATTTGAATATTTTTTCTCAATCCATAGGTTGCCTTTTCATTTTGTTGGTTGTTTCCTTTGCTGTACAGAAGCTTTTTAGTTTGAAGTCCCATTTATTTATTTATTTGCTTTTGTAGCCTGTGCTTTCAGTGTGGCATCCAAGACATAATTGCCAAGACCAATGTCAAGGAGATTTTCCTCTATGTTTTCTTCTGTTTTTGTTTATTGTTTCAGGTCTTACACTTAGGTCCTTTATCCATTTTGAGCTGATTTTTGTGACTGGTGTAAGATAAGGTACAATTTCATTCTTTTGCCTGTAGAAATCCAGTTTTTCCAGCACCATCTATTGAAGAGACTATCCTCTCTTTATTGTGCCTTTTTGGTACCTTTGTCAAAAATCAGTTGACCATATATACTTGAATTTATTTCTGGGCTCACTATTCTGTTACACTGCTCTATGTGTCTGCTTTTATGCCAGTACCATACTGCTTTGATTACTACAGCTTTGTAATATAATTTTAAATGAAGAAGTGTGATGCCTCCAACTTTTTTTTTCTCATAATTGCTTTGGCTATTCCGGGTCTTTTGCAGTTCTGAGCACGTTTTAGGGTTGATTTTTCTATTTCTGTGAAGTATGAATGCCCCCATTGGGATTTTGATAGGGATTTCATTAAATCTTTATATTTCTTTAGGTAGCATGGACATTTTAGCAATATTAACTTTTCTGATCCATGAGCATGAAATACTTTTCATTTATTTGTGTTGTCTTCAATTTCTTTCATCCATGTTTTATATATACTCCAGTGTACAGATTTTTCACTTCCTTGGTTAAATGTATTCCTAAGGGTTTTTTTTTTTTTTTTTTTCAGACAGAGTCTCACTCTGTCACCCAGGCAGGCATGCAATGGTGTGATCTTGACTCACTGCAACCTCAGCCTCCTGGGTTCAAGCAATTCTCCTGCCTTGGCCTCCCGAGTAGCTGGGATTACAGGCACAAGCCACCATGCCCAGCTAATTTTTGTATTTCTATTAGAGACAGGGTTTTACCATGTTGGCCAGACTGGTCTCTAACTCCTAACCTCAAGTGATCCACCTGCCTCGGCCTCCCAAAGTGCTGGGATTATAGGTGTGAGCCACCATGCCTGGCTGTCTAACTGCTATTGATAGTACTTTCAGTACTATGCTAAATGGAAGTGGGGATAGTGGGCATTCTTGCTTTATACCAGATCTTAGAGGAAAAGCTTTCATTTTCTCCCCATTGATGATAATGTTAGCTGTGGGTTTTAAAAAAAAAATAAAATAAATTGCCTTGCCGGGTGCGGTGGCTCACTCCTGTAATCCCAGCACTTTGGGAAGCTGAGGCAGGCGGATCACAAGGTCAGGAGTTCGAGACCAGTCTGGCCAACATAGTGAAACCCTGTCTCTACCAAAAATACACAAAAAATTAGCCTGGCATGGTGGTGTGCTCCTGTAATCCCAGCTACTCAGGAGGCTGAGGCAGGAGAATCGCGTGAACCCGGGAGGCAGAGGTTGCAGTGAGCCAAAATTGTGCCACTGCACTCCAGCCTGGGTGACAGAACGAGACTCCATCTCAAAAAAAAAAATAAAAAAATTTTAAAATTTAAAAAATGGCCTTTGTTATGTTGAGGAACTTTCCTTCTATATTCAAGCTGTTAAGAATCTTTATCAAGAAAGGATGTTGAATTTTTCCAATGCTTTATCTGCATCAGTTGATATGGTCATGTGGTTTTATTTTTCAGTCTATTTATGTGATGTATCACATTGACTGATTTGCATATGTTAAACCAGCCTTGTGTGCCAGGGATAAATCCTACTTGATCATCATGTATAAGCTTCATGTTGTGTTGTTGAATTCAATTTGCTAATATTTTATTGAGGACTTTTATATCAATGCTCATCAGAAATATTGGCCTACAGTTTTCTTTTCTTGTGGTGTCTTTTTTTTTCTGTTGCCCAGGCTGGAGTGCAGCAGCGCATGATCTCAGTTCACTGCAACCTCTGCCTTCTGGGTTCAAGCGATTCTTCTGCCTCAGCCTCCCAAGTAGCTGGGATTACAGTCACGTGCCACCATGCCTGGATAATTTTTGTGTTTTTAGTAGAGATTGGGTTTAACCATATTGGCCAGTCTCGTCTTGAACTCCTGACCTCAAGTGATCCATCTGCCTTGGCCTCCCAAAGTGCTAGGATTACAGGCGTGAGCCACTGTGCCTGGCCTCTCATGGTGTCTTTATCTGGCTTAGGTATCAAAGGCGATGCTGGCCTCGTAGAATGTGCTAGGAGGTATTCCTTCCAGTTGTATTTCTTTGAAGGGTTTAAAATGTATAGGCCGGGCGCGGTGGTTCACGCCTGTAATACCAGCACTTTGGGAGGCCGAGGTGGGTGGATCACAAGGTCAGGAGTTCAAGACCAGCCTGGCCAACATAGTGAAACCCTGTCTCTACCAAAAATACAAAAATTAGCTGGGTGTGGTGGCAGGCACCTGTAATCCCAGCTACTTGGGAGGCTGAGGCAGGAGAATCACACTTGAACCCGGGAAGCGGAGGTTGCAGTGATCCGAGATCACGCTATTGCACTCCAGCCTGGGCGACAGAGTGAGACTCTGTCTAAAAAAAGAAGTATTGGTATTAATTATTCTTTGAAAATTTGGTAGAATTCAGCTCTGAGGCCATCTGGTCCTGGGCTTTT
This sequence comes from Pongo abelii, assembly GCF_028885655.2. Lineage (NCBI taxonomy): Eukaryota > Metazoa > Chordata > Mammalia > Primates > Hominidae > Pongo > Pongo abelii. Next base: position 66,586,781 of record NC_071985.2, on the reverse strand, counting down.
CTTTGTTGGGAAGTTTTTAATTACTACTTCAATCTATTTGTTATTGGTCTGTTCAGGCTATTTCTGATTCAATCTTGCCAGATTATCTTTTTAAAGGAATGTATCCATGTCCTCTAGGTTACCAAATTTGTTTGCATGTAATTGTTCTTAATAATTCCTTATGATCCATCTTATTTCTGAGACATCTGTTATAATGTCTACACTTTCATTTCTGATTTTATATATTTGAGTCTTTTTTTCAGTCTAGATAAAGGTTTGTCAATTTTGTTTATTTTTTTCAAAAAACCAACTCTTCATTTTGTTACTTTTTTCTGTGGTTTTTCTATTCTCTATTTAGTTTTGCTCTAACCTTTATTATTTCCTTCCTTTGGGTTTAGTTTGTTCTTCTTTTTCTAGTTCCTTAAGGCATAATGCTAGGCAATTTATTTGGGGTCTTTCTTCTTTTTTAATGTGAGCAATTATTGTTAGAAGCTTTCCTCTTAGAACTATCCTTAGTTTATCCTTTTGGGTTCCTCTGCATGCTGGCCTTAAGAGTATGAATCCTCTTCCAGGGATTTTTGGGATTCACTGCATCTTTTCCTTCCTACAGGAGCCCATGGAGGAGAGGCACCAACAGGTATAAAGGACTCCAGTGACACAGTTTGGCTTCTGCACAGTTTTTTTTCTAGCCTTGGTCTGGCTGCTTCCTGTTCTCTCCTAACACAATAGTCTAGGTGTCAGACCCAAACGAACTATTTGTAAAAATTCATATACTCCTCCACATACGTAGATTCTAAAAGGCGTCTGAGCCCTGCCTGTGAGATCTCACTGGAGACCAGCTCACTGCCTTTCAATGCATGCACTGCCCTTGAAACCACCTTTGCAAAATTATGACTGAGGCAGTGAAAGAGATCTAACTTAACCGACTCCATCTTGCTTCTAACCTCCAACCTGTCCTTGTTCCTGGTGTAGGCTGAACTAACTTCAGGAGAAACTTAGTTTGTAGTTTATAGTTTGGGAGAAACTTAGTTTACAGTTTAAAAAGACGATAACAGCCCTTTCCCAAAGCAGACCTCCTTCTTGCCTGGGGACTAGATGGCCTTTGTAGGACTAACATTAGCCACAAGATTAGAAATTACGGTTTAGGAGTCATGCAGCTGAAGGCTACAAGATCTGACCCTCCCTAAACTGCTCCTAAGATCAGTGTTTGCGATATTTTGTAGACCCTGCACTTGATGGACCAGCTTGCACCACCCAGATCAATAAACTGGCTTATTTGAATTTGCGGCCCCCCACCCAGGAACTGACTCAGTGCAAGAAGACAGCTTCGACTACCTGTGATTTCATCTCTGACCAATCAGCACTCCTGGCTCACTGGCTTCCCCGACCCATGAAGTTATCCTTAAAAATTCTGCTCCCGAAATGCTCAGGGAGACTGATTTGATAACAATAAAACTCTGGTCTCCCGCACAGCTGGCTCTGCGTGAATTACTCTTTCGCTATTGCAATTCCCCTGTCTTGATGAATCTGCTCTGTCTAGGCAGCGAGCAAGGTGAACCCCTTAGGCGGTTACACCCTGACCTTGCAAGATAGGTCCCTAAGTGTCTCCTCACATAGTTAAGCTTTTTGAAAAAGTGTGTATACCTGTGGCTCGGAAGCAGATTCCTAAGCCCACCCCCCATAAATTCTGACTCAGTGGGACTGGGCAGGACACAGGAATTTGTACTGTTGTGTAACTCTGCATGACGACTCTAATGTGCAGCCATGTTTGGAACCACATCCTGCCCCTCTCCCCTTATTGCCCATTGCTTCTGCCCTCACCTCACAGTGGATGTTACCCTTGTGAGTGTCTCTGTAATTGCCGTCCAGGGAAGAAGGCAATTTAAAGTCCTGGTCTCATTTGATTTCTCTGAAAGATGTGACACAGAAGGCAATGCTCTCCATCTTTGTCCCCTCTCTCACCTTGGCTTCTGGGCCACCACTGCCAGTGGTTTCTAACTGCCTTTTAACTTTCTATTAAATGCTAAAATGTTTGCAATGTTCCCCATAGTCTTCTCTTCTTGACTCTTTCTGTGAGCTTGTCCACACCTATAATTTTTTTTTTTTTTTTTTTTTTGTGACGGAGTCTCACTCTGTCACCCAGGCTGGAGTGCAGTGGTGCAATCTCGGCTCACTGCAAGCTCTGCCTCCTGGGTTCAAGCGATTCTCCTGCCTCATCATCCCAAGTAGCTGGGACTACAGGCGGCCACCACCATGCCTGGCTAACTTTTTGTATTTTCAGTGGAGATGGGGTTTCACCGTGTTAGCCAGGATGGTCTCGATCTCCTGACCTCGTGATCCGCCTGCCTCAGCCTCCCAAAGTGCTGGGATTACAGGTGTGAGCCACTGCGCCTGGCCTGTCCACACCTAGAATTTTAATTGATGCTTACATGTTCGTGGCTTTCAGTTTTACACTTCTAAGCCTCTATATTCCATGTATTTCACCATTCCACTCAACATTTCCACTTTGGGTTTGCGGTAGAAACTGGTAACTGTCCCCTAATACCCATTCTTTCCTTCTTTGGGTTAGTAATAGAGCATCCTGAGTTTTATCTGGACATGTGGCTGCCTAGCTACAAAGTCTATTTCCCAGCCGTCCTCCACCCCTGAGCCAGTGTGATGCAAAGGGAAGTGGTATGCGCAACTCTGGGTCACCTTAAAGACAAAGCTTCTTGCCATGGGCTTCACTTTGCCTTTTTCCACTGGCTGAGAAGAGCCACCTTTGCAGCAGCTGTGCACCCAGAGATGGAAGCTTCATATGGATGAGGCCATAGATTCCATCTTTGACTTCAGTAAGAGGGAACTAAACATCTAACATTTAAAATTCTGAATATTGGAATTTTTTTGTTTTGGCAGCTTAGCCTGTACCCTTGTCAAATATTATTCCATAAGTACCTCCAACTAGAGTCCACAACTGAAAACACCCTCTTCTCCCCTTAAAGCAGCTAAGACTAGCTAATGGACCGTCCCCACTTTTAAAAGTAAATGGCTGGGGCCGGGCACAGTGGCTCACGCCTGTATTCTCAGCACTTTGGGAGGCCGAGGTGGGCGGATCACTTGAGGTCAAGAGTTTAAGACCAGTCTGGCCAACATGGTGAAATCCCCATCTCTACTAAAAATACAAAAAGTAGCCAGGCGTGGTAGCATGTGCCTATAATCCCAGCTACTCGGGAGGCAGAGGTAGGAGAATTGCTTGAACCCAGGAGGCGGGGGCTGCAGTGAGCCAAGATTGCACCATTGAACCCCAGCTTGGGCAACAAGAGTGAGACTCTGTCTCAAAAAAAAAAGGTAAAATGGCTGGGAACAAATGAGGTCCAAACAGGAAGCTAAACACCAGGGCAGCAGATGTCTGCCTGAATCTTAGGGTCATCTTTGATGGAGGAAAATTATGTGGAGACTTATAAGACAGTTTGACTAAAGTCTCTCTGGCCATTTGTCAAACATACCTGCTCTTGGTTGAGCTGACAACAGACATGGGATGGTTGATGTCATCCTTCACCACCATGATGTTGTTCTGAGGACAGAGCAGAGACAGTCAGTTGCCAGTCCCTCCCACTAAACTCCTTTTGCTCTCTCACTCCTCCAGCTGCCAGGACTCTCAGAGAAGGGCCATAACACAGATGCACTAGCAGGATGGAGGACTCACTTTGTATTTGCGGAGTATTGAGGAGTGATTCATGATTCGGTCTGTGTCGGCTGCATCCCGGGGCACCACCACAATCCCAAAGTCACCAACAATCACCTCCATCTAAAGAAACAGAGAGAGGCCCTTTGGTAAAACCCTGATCCCAAACTCCTACCAAGCAACCACTTAGCATGGCAGAATCCGCTTCCATTCTTCCACATGGAGCCCCAAGCTTTAGTCCCAAACTGGCCTTCTTCTCAGCCCCGTCAGCCAGCTCCTTCAAGGAACAATCCTTAACAGTGTTAATAGAATAAGTGAAAGCATTGACTGGTCACAGAAGTCGCTTAATAAATACCCTAGACTTAAGGAATAAATGAACTCTTATATGTCTGGGCAAGACCTCTCCAATTCCTGAGGCTCCCATTGAGTTCACAATGCTGCAGAATCACATGAATGACATCGTGTCCTTACCTGGTAAACACCCTCTGGAGTGAAACAGATCCCTCTGTTCAGCAAGCATATTTGAGCCCTTAGATGGACGTCATGAGAGGGACTAAATGCTCTTCTGGCTCACTCTCATAAAAACTTCTGTGGCACTCAAGGGGTAGCTAAGAGCCAGAACTAGAAGTTCTTGGAATGCATCACTGGGCACCCAGGCTGTGATAGGGAGATGATGATGATGATTAGGGTCGCTTCAGAGATCAGCCTTTGATAGAAGCTCAGTGCCACGTGAGAAATGAAACTTTTTTTGTTTTTTTTTTGAAGCATGGTCTCAGTCTGTCACCCAGGCTGGAGTGCAGTGGCAAGATCATGGCTCACTGCAGCCTCAACCTCCTGGGCTCAAGCAATCTTCCCACCTCAGCCTCCCGAATAGCTGAGACCACAGGTACATACTACCATACCTGGCTAATTTTTTAAATTATTTTTTTGAAGAGATGGGCTCTTGCTATGTTGTCCAGGCTGGTCTCAAACTCTGGGACCCAAGTGATCCTCCCACCTCAGCCTCCCAAAGTGTTGAAATTACAGGCGTGAGCCATTGCACCTAGCCAAAACCTTCTTTTCATTTAAAAGAAATAACATTTTTATTTTCTGACTGTAGATGTAATGCAAGCTTAGAGAATCCAGAAAAAAAAATAGAAATCAATCACAATCACACAATCCAGATAGTGACTGTGAATGGTCTAGTGTATATCTGTAGTTTTTTTCTCTCTGCAAATAGGTGTATACATCCAAAATTGGATTAAACTATAAAATTAGTCGTTTTACCTACCTTTTTTCATTAGCATTATATTTTGAGCATTTTCTTACATTGTTAAAAATTATTTGAAAATATAACCTTTAATAATCTGTATATTTTACACTATGTGTACAGTTACTTCTGATTTTTTGCAGTTATACATAACACTTTAATGAAGATCTTTATACAAAAATCTTTTATCACATCTCCGATTATTTTCTTAGGATAAGAAATGATATAATTGGATAAAAGGATATAAGCTGTACATAATTCAAGCTCTTGAGACATATCACCAAGTTGCTTTCTGGAAATTTGTGCCAACTTTTATTTTGAAAGAGCCTGAAAGCTATGGCATTTAATACTCTTGGGTCTACCCTGGGCATATTACTGTTTAGATCTTGCCAATTATGGATCCCAGATGGGGGAAGGGAGGAGGAGGTAGGTGGCTTCTAAGCAGCACAGTTCACTGAGCAAGACCTGCTTTGAGGGCAACGGACCCAAGTTTTTTCCCATAATTCTCTAAACAAGTGGCACAAAAACAGATATACTGGGGCACGGTGGCCCCTTCTCTCCAGAGGATGTCTATACCAGCAGAATTCCATTTCTAAGCCTGATTTACTGGTTTTGTGTGTGTGTTTGTGTGTGCACATTCTGAATATTTCTGTCCACCTTTACCCTGCTTCTCCTACTGCTTACAACTGGACCTAAACTTGCAGCTGGAGCTCTGATGTCACTGAAATAAAAAGTTGGCTGAAGGTGTCTTAGGAGGAATGTTGTAGAGAGATGTTAAAAAGCTAGGTGTAGAATATTAGAGCCCCCATTGGATCGTGTAATCTGGAAGATACAGAGCATTGCACAACACACTGCATCTATTGGTGGTGTTCAGATCAGGTAAACTGACACCAAATCTCTTGTCTTATAAACCAGAAATGGTAGGGAGAGTCAGGGCAGGGAGTAAGAGCCAGCTCCTTCTGCCATGGCATTTAGGATATTGCACTGGGACTCACTACTTAGACACTGGTTCTCAAACTTGGCTGCACATTAGAATCACCTGAGGGGCTTTAAACATTTCCAAAGCCCCGCTCACACCTGTAATCCCAGCACTTTGGGAGGCCAAGGCGGGCGGATCACGAGGTCAGGAGATTGAGACCACGGTGAAACCCCGTCTCTACTAAAAATACAAAAAAAAAATTAGCCAGGTGCGGTGGCAGGCGCCTGTAGTCCCAGCTACTTGGGAGGCTGAGGCAGGAGAATGGTGTGAACCTGGGAGGCGGAGTTTGCAGTGAGCCGAGATCGTGCCACTGCACTCCAGCCTGGGTGACAGAGCGAGACTCTGTCTCAAAAACAAAAACAAACAAAAAAAACCAGAATCTCTGGGGCTGGGACTCAGGCGGCAGTATTTCTTTAAAATTCCCCAGATAATATCAATATGCAACAAAGTTGGCGAACCAGTGGTCGAAGTACTGAATTAAAGCTCCCGGGAAATTGGCAGAGAAAGAGATAGAAAAGAGAAGGGAGGAGAAGAGCAGAGGAGAGGAGGGAAAAGAAAGGAGGACAGGAGAGAAGAGAGAATCTATCCAAGCTGGTATCCATGGGGATTCCTAAGCTGCGTGGTTATGTAGATGTTTCAAGATAATCTAGTTTAGATTGTATAATGTAGGATCTGCCTTCAAATTGATTCTGTAAACTTGATGAATGTTTCATATATGATGTTTGTAATAATTGGTCTATATAAAGTGAGCATTCTAGTTTAAACCATGAAAATAATGGCTCAGAATAGCAGTCCTCATGGGGGAATCGCCCTGTGGGTGACATCAGTGCAGCTGCTGCTCTCCACTCAGTACCTAATGATCTGAGCACCCAATGAATAACTGTGCCAGGCTGCTCAGTGGGTGGCAAGCAGATGGAGGCCTTACTGCTTAAGATGTTTTCCTTTTCCAAAAACAGTGACAGACTTGTCCCTGGGAATCACAGATGGGTCGAGGGAGACAGGATCTATGAGACAAGATCTACAGCTTTAGGGCATCACGGCAGGGGTTCAGGCCAGAGACTGCAGATACTCTCTGCTCCTTTGGCCAGACACTGTTTTTGTAGCACCTGTTTGGAGAATTATGGGAGAAAATCTGGGTCCCTTGCCCCCAAAGCAAGCCTTGCTCAATGAGCTGCGCTGCTTAGAAACAATGTTCATGGTGGACAGTATTTGTGTGTGCACATGTGTGTGTGTGCGTGTGTGTGTATTTGGGAAGGGAAGGTACTAGGTGCTACGGTTGGTGAGATGTGCCCTCAGTCCAACGAGTACCCATCTCCCTCCAGGAGCTTAGCTGTCCTTCCCACTTCAAGCCCCCATTGCCTGCCTTCCCCAGGCCTCAGGACACTACCTCTCCTGGTTGTCCTACCATTCTGGCTGCTGGCTACTCCTTTTTGGGCCCCCATGCTAATTCCTCCTTTTCTATCTGACCTTGAGCCACTGGACTCCTCCAAACCTCAGTCCCTGGACGTTTTTTCTTTTCTATTCACACTCACACCCTTCATTATTTCATTCAATTTTGAAGCTTTAAAAGCACACTAAAGGCTTCCAAATTAATGTTTCCAACATTAAGTTCTCTCCTGAACTGGAGGCTCATATATCAGCTGCCTTCTCAATATGCCCACTTGGATAGGGCATCTCAAACTTAATATGTCCATGAGCCCCTGGACCTGCTAACATAAACAAATAGTTAAACCATCCACTATCCTCAAAGAAATGGTTTTCCTATAAACTTTTCCATAAATAGAAATTCTCTTCTTCTTCTTCTTCTTCTTTTTTTTTTTTTTTTTTTTTGAGACAGAGTCTCACTGTTGCCCAGGCTGGAGTGCAGTGGCGCGATCTTGGCTCACTGCAACCTCTGCCTCCCAGGTTCAAGTGATTCTCCTGCCTCAGTCTCCCAAGTAGCTGGGATTACAGGCGCGTGCCACCATGCCCAGCTAATTTTTGTATTTTTGGTAGATACAGGGTTTCACCATGTTGGTTAGGCTGGTCTCGAACTCCTGACCTCGTGATCCACCTGCCTTGGCCTCCCAAAGTGCTGGGATTACAGGTGTGAGCCACCACACCCAGCAGAAATTCTCTTCTTATAATTGCTCGGACACAAAGCTTTGGTATTTTCTTTGATTCCTCTTTCTCTTATATCCCACATTCAGTCTATAAGTTAGTCCAATGGACTCTACCATCAAAACAAATCCAAGAATCTGCTCATTTCTCACCATGTCTATCCCTTCTATACAGGTCCAAACCTCTTCTGTTAGGCTGAATAATGAACTGGAAAGATATCCAGTTTCTAATCTCTGGAACCTGTGAATATGGCAAAAGAGACTCTGCAGATGTGATTAAACTAAGGATTTTGAGATTATCCTGGGTTACCTGGGCAGGCCCTAAATGCAGTAACAAGTACCCTTACAAGAGGCAGAGGGAGATTGGACCCAGAAGAGAGAAGATAATGGGAAGATGGAGCAGAAAGAGATTTGAAGATGCTCCACTATGGAGCTTGAAGTTGAAGGAAGGGACCATTAACCAATGAATGCGACAAATGCAGCTCTAGAAGCTGGAAAAGTCAAGGAAACCAATTTTTCCCTAGATTCTCTGGAGTTGTTGGCCTTGCCAACAACTTGGTTTGGGCCCAATAAAACCTATTTCAGACTTCTGACTTCTAGGACTGTAAGAGAATAAATACGTGTTAGCCTAAGCCACCAAGTTTGCAGAACTAGGAAACTGGTTCACCTCTATCATCTCTCATTTGGATTACTCTGGTCTCCCTGTTATTTTCTTGCCTTTTTAAGTCTATTCCCAATAGCCGGACTGATAATGTTAAAATATAAGCCAAATTATGTTGCTCCTTGGCTCAAAAGCTTTCACTTAAATATTACCTTCTTGGTGAGATCCTCTCTGGCCATTATTAAACCTGCATCCCTTTTGCGCTCCCACCCCTTAAGTCTAAATTCTCACCAGAGTTGCACTTTCACCCTTTTGGTTCTCTAAGCAGCACTAAGGTGGTTGGCAAGAATAGTCGCTTTACAAAAGGTGGCAAAAAGGGAGCCAAGAAGAGAGTGCTTGATTCGTTTTATAAGATTGGTATGATGTAAAAACACCAGCTATGTTCCATATAAGAAGTAACAGAAAAACACCAGTCCCAAGGATGCAAGAAACCAAAATTGCATGGGGTTGTGATAGCCTCAAGGTTGTGCATTTGAAGTGCGTCTTGCTCATCTGCAGAATGCTGAAGTTGCATTTAGAAAATTCAAGCTAATTACTGAAGATCTCCAGGGCAAAAACTGCCTGACTCACTTCCATGGCCTGGATTTTACCCGTGACAAAATGTGTCCCATGGTCAAAAAAAAAATGGCAGACCATGATTGAAGATCAGGCTGATGTCAAGACTACCAATGGCTATTTGCTTCATCTATTCTGCACTGGTTTTACTAAAAAGAGGCAACAATCGGATATGGAAGACCTCTTAGGCTCAGCATCAACAGGTCTGCCAAATCTAGGAGAAGATGATGGTAATCATGATGGGGTAGGGGGCGGAGAAGTTGTTGTAGACAAATAACTTGAAAGAAGTGGTCAATAAATTGATCCCAGACAGCATTTGAAAACAGAAAAGGCTTGCCAATCTGTCCTGTCTGCGATGTTTTCATTCACATCGTGGGATAGGGATGGGGAGAGGGTGTGGTGAAGGTAGTGGCTCTGGAAAAACCACTGGAGGAGAGACAGGGGCTAAAGTTGAACAAGCTGGTGGATAAAAGCCACTGGACCAAGACTCTGTTAAAATTCAGACTTTTAAGGGTGACAAATAAAAAGTATTATTTGTGAAAAATAAAATAAAATAAACAACAGCAACAAACATATTCCCCGGGCCTCACCTGAGAAATTTTGATATAGCATGTGTCAAGGGGCTGCAGCCTCTCTCTTTACAAAGCTCCCTAATCCTTCTGATGTGCACCCACCTTTGGGAATTGTTGCTTTAAATCACACGGACAATTACCTAAGCTGCTAATATTCTGGCTTGGTTTAGGATGGGGTCAAAATGAGATACTCGTGGGACAGGTACCTCAGTACCTCTGAGAAGTCCAGCAAGAATAAGGACATTCCCCCTATGCCCTGGGGAGTGGGGGGTGTAAGGGCAGACATCTGACCCCAGGAAGCATAGGGCACTCAGATCCCCTTCCTATGGCGCCTGCAGGAGTGTGCCCAGGCCTCTGGAACTGAACTCTTTTTCTGCTCGAGGGGACCAGCACCTCCTGTCTTCATGAAGAGCTCTCTATGTGTCTTGCCCTTGGAGATGGAGAGGTGGGGTGGGCAAGCGGCCAATGCGGTAGAACTGTCCTGATTGGTAAATCTCATTCGTGATGGTGGCCAATGTCCCCACACCGTGGGCAGGATCAGGACACAGTCTTCTCCCCCTGCAGCATACAGTGGCCCTCAGTTTAGCACTGGCCTGTGTTGAGCCTCAGAGGTGGGGGTCTGTGACATTTATCCTGCTTCTACTTCCTGCTCACAGGCACAGCTTTGATCATATCTTTTCATCTTCTGGTCAAAGTCTCCCCAGGGGAGGTAGGGAAAGGGATGGGGAGAGGATGTGGGAGGGGGTAGACTCTGCTTCCCCAAATGTGGGGAATCTGAGGGAAGGATATGAGACATGTTGAGGCAGGAAGCAACTTGGCCTTGGAAGAGAAAACACTCATGACCCAGGCAGCAGAGCTCCTGGAAGGAACGTAGAGTTTGCATCATCCCTCCAAAAGGCTGAATTTCAGCCTCTTGCCCTGCCCTGCTGGATTTAAAGGGATGCTTTGAGTGGGTGGATGACTTGTGGTCTTAGCCAGGCACTTTCCTAGACACTAGGGATGCAGGGTTGAGCAAGGCAGGTATGGCTTCGTCTCTTGGACAGATCACTCTCTAGTGTGAGACATTAAACAAATGATTATTTTCAATTGTATCTACTGCTGTGAAGATATGAGTAGGTTACTACTGGGTGGCTAATATCTTACAGTGACTAATATATTATGGGTAACTGGCAAAAGTTTGGGCCATATCCCATGGGGGAGGCAAACTGTCTTATGAGCTGAACTCCTCCAACCAAGTTGTTCTCAAGTACCCTTTCATTCAACAAACTTCTGTTGAGCATGTATATGGTGAACTGGGCACTGTTCTGGTATTGGCAAATAAGACAGGCAAGTTTCCTGTTCTCAAAGGGCTTACCTTCAAGTAAGGAGAGATCATAAACAAATAAATATATAGATAAGAAAACATCATGGCAAGGTGTGATGTCTCACACCTGCAATCCCAGCACGTTAAGAAGCCAAGGTGGGAGGATCACTTGAGGCTGGAGTTCCAGACCAGCCTGGGCAACATGGTGGTAAGACCTCATCTCTACAAAAACAAATTTTATTTTAAATTAGCTGAGTGTGTTGGCACATGCCTGAGTCCCAGCTACTTGTGAGGCTGAGGCAAAAGGATCGCTTGACCCCAGGATGATCGCTTGAGTCTAGGAGTTCAAGGCTGCAGTGAGTTATGATTGCGCCACTGCACTCTAGCCTGGGTGACAGAGTGAGACCGTGTCTCTGAAAAATAAATAAATAAAAAGAAAACATCAAGTAAAGTACAATATTGATTATAAAACAAAATGACCTTTATGTTGAAACCTACGTGATACGAAGGGATGGGCACAGGGATATCTAGGAGAAGAGGATTCCCAACGAGGCCACAGCTAGTACAAAGACCCTGAAGTGGGGAAAACTGTTCAAATAAACTAGGTGGGACTAGGGCACATAGCGGTTGGAAAAGTAGACAAGGACCAGATCATGATGAAGACGGGGTTTCGTTCCAATTGCAAAGAAACGCCATTAGAGTGTTTTAAACAGAGGGCTTGAAATTTCCATTAGCAACAGGATCCAATGTATGTGGATTTGCCCTAGCAGGCTTAACTGGCAAGATCCTCTGCAGGGCCATCCAGAGATCAGCGTTCTGAAGCCTGACTTTCCCTCCCAAACAGTGCTCTCTTCTCAGGTACAGTACATCAGCGACTGCAGCCCATTTGTGTTTCTTCTCTGGATAAGGATAGCCAGGGATGCACATGGGCCCATTGGGAAGGAGGGGAAGAAACATTGATTAAGGTGCCTGCTATGTGCCATGCACAGTACTAGGAGCTTATCACATTTAATCCTTATGACAACTGTCTTCTGAGATATGTGCCTCAGTTCTTATTTCATAGATGGGGGAACCAAGACTCAGTGAGATTTAATAACCTGTCCAAGTTGCACAGCTAATGAGTGAATGGAATGCACTCTGGTCGGCCTTAAAGACTCTTTCCTCCACATCACACCTCTTCTAGATCCATTTTTAAGACTCATATTGTAATGACTTGAAATTTTTTTTTTTTTTTTTTTTTTTGAGACGGAGTCTCACTCTGTCACCCAGGCTGGAGTGCAGTGGCGCAATCATAACTCACTGCAAGCTCTGCCTCCCAGGTTCACACCATTCTCCTGCCTCAGCCTCTTGAGTAGCTGGGACTACAGGCGCCCGCCACCATGCCTGGCTATTTTTTTTTGTATTTTTAGTAGAGACGGGGTTTCACCGTGTTAGCCAGGATGGTCTCGATCTCCTGACCTCGTGATCCGTCCATCTCGGCCTCCCAAAGTGCTGGGATTACAGGTGTCAGCCACTGCGCCCGGCCTTGAAACTTTTTTGGTTAAAAAAAATTTCTATTCGAAAATATATTCTACCTTATTTTTTCCCCCAGCTTACCATAGCTACTTGGGAGGCTGGGGTACTCTGCATCACCCTTAGAGTATTATAATTTTAGTATACTTCTGGATGACTTTAAAAAGATGCAAAGAGAGAACTTGTGACAAAAGCCACACAGTACGTGAGCAGCTTCTGAAACATGCTCCCTCCATTTCAGTAAAGGATCCTCCACCCTCCCTCTAGTCCCTGCCACTCTCTGGAGGGCAGGCTGGGAGGAAACTGGCAGGGTCAAGTCCAGCAGGTGGAAATGCATTTCCAGGATGGCTCTCTTAATGAAAAAAAAAAAAAAAAAGAGAGAGAACCATTCTTAAGAGGGGCTTCCCAGATGAAATCATCCCCACTCCCACTGCCAACTTAACTGGGGGTGTGGGAAGGCAGGGGATTCCAGACTCAAGTCAACAGCCTGGAAACCAAACCAACAGTGCCTTTCACATGAGAACAGCCAGAATCCCCCATTGGTAGGAGCTGAGCCTCCTTCCCCTGAGCCTGTAATTTGGTATCGTTTGGTATCAGTCTATCAGTGTGGGGGCCTAATCCCTGGGGTGCAAGAGTCCATCAGGCTTCCTGGCTGGAGCTGGACTGTCTGATAAAAACCATCTGAGCCTGAATAGCCAAATGTTTGTCTTTGTTCCATTTATCCTGGGGCCCTGGGATTTCTTCTGGAGTGGCTAATGCCCAAGGCTCTTCCTCTGTTTATTTTCTTTGGTTGTTTTCCCATAGCTGATGGATGTAGGAAGCAGTTAGCCCATGGCTGGTTGGCTGGAAAAATGTAGGATACAGCCAATTAGAACCAGCCTGTGGAATGCTGGGCTTTGAGGAGTGCAAAAAGAAAAAAAGATAAAACAATTCCCTCAGTGGCCATCTCTGGTGGCTGATGTTCCATCCCCAAGTTTTTACTCTTTTGGGTTAAATATTGACTCTTGCTCATTTGAAATGCAAATACTCTTGAGAGCAGCTAATACATGTAATCATTAAACTTAATGATTTTGCTGCTTGCTCAAAAGTTAATACCTTCCCAAATAAATACCAGGATCCACCTATTTCAACCAAACAGAACCATCTCCCCAAAGGTCTTGTTCCCCCCACCGAATCTTTTATATCCTCTTCCTTCCTTAAAAAGCTCTTCTCTTTCCACCTACTTAACCCAGTCCTGCTCACAATTCAAAGCCCAGCTCAAGGGCCACCCCCTCCCACAGAAAGTAAAGTGTACGGCCAGGTACTTTGTCTACTTTGTTTTCTCACATGGCTGGGTGCACAATAAATATTTTAAAACAAGTGAATAACGGCCAACATTTATGGAATGTTTACTAGGTTCAGGAACTCTTCTGAACTTTTCATGTTTTATATTTAATATAGTATAAAGAAATATTATAATGAAAAGTAAGCTATTTTTAGACTGCAAGTGCCTCAAGGATAAATACATGCTACGTTTATCCTGGGCACTTAATAAGCATTTGTTGAAAGATTGATTGAAGAAAGGAATGCTTGAATCAGAATTTTTTTTCTTTTTTCTTTTTTTTTTTTTTGAGACGGTGTTTCACTCTTGTCACCCAGGCTGAAGTGCAGTGGCGCTCTCTCGGCTCTCTCTCTGCACCTCCCGGGTTCAAGCAATTCTCCTGCCTCAGCCTCCTGAGTAGCTGGGATTACAGGAGCCTGCCACCATGCCTAGGTAATTTTTGTATTTGTAGTAGAGATGGGGTTTCACCATGTTGGTCAGGCTGGTTTTGAACTCCTGACCTTAGGTGATCCACCTGCCTCAGCTTCCCAAAATGCTGGGATTACAGTCATGAGCCACCGCACCCAGCCTTGAATCAGAATTAATTTGCCTGCTGGGCACAGTGATGGACAAAGCAGCTGGCAGCATCAGATCCCTACACAACGGGTTTTGTTTTGGGGAGGGGGTGAGTGCAAATGCCTTCTGCTTCACAAATCTGCCCATGGTTGACCCTGTAGCCTTTGGCCTTGGCTTCCCACAGTCCCTGATCCATGCCTAGATGCCTGCATTGATGCTAGTGTCAGGATGCAGCAAAGCAAAGGAACAGGTCTCCTGGGAGAGACAGGTTCTCTAATAAAGAACTCAGGAATGCAGTGGGGTGGCAGGAGCTGGGTTCTGATCTCCGAGGATGGTCCAGAAGTCTGGATCTTGATTTCCCATACAGCAACTCTGTTCTATTACACTTGAGAGAAACTCGATGACTATGTATGGAATTTTTTCTCCACGGAATGTAAGGGGAAGGGTGTGTCACTGGTCAGAGAAGGTCAGAATTTGCTGTGGGCTAATGGATCTTTGTGCCTAATGGGAAATGCCACAAGGGATGTGTTTGGGGTGGGGATGGGGTCATCCCATTAGTCATGTAATTAGATTTCTGGATGGAGAGCTTTGGTTCAAGAATCCAAAGTGAAAGAAAGAGCAAAACTGACTCAGTAGAGAGTGCCTGTTGGTGCTGGAGGAGGCCTTGGCAGTCCTGCTGTCCAACAGATGGTCTCAGCTGGTTCCAGTCTGGCTGGAGGCCAGGCTGCTCCACAGCCCCTTCAAGCTTTCTGCCCAGACCCGTTTGAACCAGTGGCTTCCCTCCTGCCTTGTTTCTGAAGATATCTGGAGAGAGTATGAGAGGCTGGAGTGCAGGGCCGGGGCCTAGGACATTTCCGAGAAAAAGCTTTGGTCTCCCTCCTGCCCTTCTGTCCCCAGTCATGGGCAGTGTTAAATCAAGTTTAGCCTAAAGCTGCCTCCCTGCATATTTTAAGTTTGGCCTGAAGGTTTCTCTGTGTACATGGTGAACTATAACAAGTGGAGGTGTAAACAGGCTTTAGCTTACATTTGTGCCAATTACCAAGTTTTGGCCAATCAAATGTAGCCAGCTGTTCGAACTGTGTTCAAATAAGGCTGTTTTTGTACTTCACTTCCATTTTCTGTACATCACCTTCCTTTTTCTGTCCATAAAATTTCTACCACATGGCTGCGCTGGAGTCTGAGAGCCTACTCTGGCATGGGATGCCGCCTGATTCGTGAATTGTTCATTGCTCAATTAAACTCTTTTAAATTTAATTCGGCTGAAGTTGTTCTTTTAACAGCAGATTTCAGGGTTTTGGCCTCATGCTTTCCAAGCAAAGGTCTGTGGTCAACAAGTATCACTCGGGGCACCAGGTAATAAAGAGAAATGTGCTCTGAGAAAGGGATGAATGAATGGGCAAATGAATGAAACCTGAAACAGAAGCAGGTCTCACATATCTCACTTCCAAGAGTCTCATGGTTAGGAACTGAAATTCCTAAAACGGGCGGTTTCCAGGCAAACCCCAGATGGTAGAACTTGCTGGTACAATAAGCAGGGCTCATTCTGTACCCACTCATGAAAGATGTTCCTTTTCCAGAACTTGAGATCCAACCTTCCCCAAATAAGGGCAGTGGACTAATTTACTGAGGTGCTAAGTAGTTTTGTGCTCCCTACACCCTCCTCTGCCAGCTCTATTTTTCTTTTTCTTTCTTTCTTTCTTTCTTTCTTTCTTTCTTTCTTTCTTTCTTTCTTTCTTTCTTTCTTTCTTTCTTTCTTTCTTTCTTTCTTCCCTTCCTTCCTTCCTTCCTCCCTTTCTTTCTTTCTTTCTTTTCTTTCTTTTTCTCTCTTTCTCTTTCTCTCTTTCTTTCCTTTCTTTCTTTCCCCTCCCTCCCTCCCTCCCTCCCTCCCTTCCTTCCTTCCTTCCTTCCTTCCTTCCTTCCTTCCTTCCTTCCTTCTTCTTTCCTTCCCTTCCTCCCACCCTCCCTTCTTTCTTGCTTTTTTGCTTTTTGGAGTCTTGTCACCCAGGCTAGAGTACAGTGGCGCAATCTTGGCTCGCTGCAACCTCCATCTCCTGGGTTCATGCGATTCTCCTGCCTTAGCCACTGGAGTTGCTGAGATTACAGGCATGCACCACCACACCTGGCTGATTTTTGTACTTTTGGTAAAGATGGGGTTTCACCATGTTGGCCAGGCTTGTCTCAAACTCCTGACCTCAAGTGATCCACCTACTTCAGCCTCCCAAAGCGCTGGGATTACAGGTGTGAGCCACTGTGCCTGGCTGGCCAGCTCTATTTCTAGCAGCCAGCCAGATCTTTTACAGGAGGAATTTGCAGGACAAAACCAGAATGCTTTGAAGTCAATAACTTTATTTTATTTATTTATTTGTTATTTATTTATTCATTTATTTAGACAGAGTCTTGCTCTGTCACCCAGGCTGGAGTGCAATGGCGCGATCTCTGCCCACTGCAACCTCTGCCTCCCGGGTTCAAGTGATTCTCCTGTCTCAGCTTCCCAAGTAGCTGGGATTACAGGTGCCCGCCACCATGCCCAGCTAATTTTTTGTATTTTTAGTAGAGATGGGGTTTCACCATGTTGGCCAGGGTGGTCTCGAACTCTTGACCTCAGGTGATCCACCTGCCTCGGCCTCCCAAAGTGCTGGGATTACAGGCGTGAGTCACCACGCCTGGCCTGAAGTCAATGCCTTTAAACTCACTGAAGAAATTTTGAACCTAGTGCAGTGGCTCAGGTTTGTAATCCTAGCACTTCGGGAGGCTGAGGTGGGAGGATTACTTGGGCTCAGGAGTTTGAGACCAGCCTGGGCAACATAGTGAGACCTTGTCTCTAAAAAAAACAAGAAAAAAAAAAAAAGACGTTTCATTAGATGTCCTGAAGAGGGGAGAGAAAATAGGGAAGATGACTTGGGGATAGAAAGAACAAAGAAGAGGTTCTGCTGTCCTCCCACCAACTTTCCCTACAATAGGAAGAGGCTAGAGGTCTGTGGAGCCCACTCCTCCTCTCTCCTGGACAGCACAGTAGGGGCAAAGCCTCAGAGGAGAATAGGCCTGGTGATCACAACGGGGCCCAGCACGAGGCCTCCAGACTCAGCCGGGAGTTCATGCCCCAGGTGGGTGAGGAGCAGGGCACCTTTGACTTCAAGGGACCACAAAGGCTTGGACAGGGAAGATGTCTGTAGTGACCATGGTGAACTGAGATTGAAGGCCTGTCCTCATGTTCGGGGTGTGCAAGAGCCTTTCAGGTCTGCTAATTATTAATGGCTGAGACTAAAATTACCACCATCCCTGTGGGATAGGGATTTCGAGTAGAATGTTAATTTGATTTAAATACATTAACATGATATTTCTGGCACACCTCTGTCATAGACTGAAATTCACACTTATTATGTGAGGAAACAGCTTCTTGAAATTTTTCCCCGTCTCAGACTCAATGATTTTAAGGACCTCATAGATCAGCTGTGGGTTGAGGCAGGGGACTGAGCAGTTGGCTGGCAGGGTGGGGAAGCAGGTCTGCTCCAGGCTCTAGAAAGCCCTCTGGAGCAAGCTTGAGGGTCTGCTTCACCCAAATCCTTCTGCTGCCTCTGCAGGGGACCGGATTTCTCACCACCCTGGACAAGTTAGATGTGGGGTCCCTGCTGGCCTGGGACGTGGTACCCTCTGAGCATAGCTAGGATGGATGTCCTGGGACTCCAGGGTGGCTAACCCGGGACTGAGGGAGATCCCAGGATATGAGCATTTCCTTATTTTTATTTTTTTATTTATTTTATTATTTTATTTTATTTTTTATTTTATTTTATTTTATTTATTATTTTATTTATTTATTTTTTTTTAGACAGAGGCTTGCTCTGTCACCCAGGCTGGAGTGCAATGGCGTGATCTCAGCTCACTGCAATCTCTGCCTCCCGGGTTCAAGCAACTCTCCTGCCTCAGCCTCCCAAGTAGCTGGGACTACAGGCGCATGCCACCACGCCCAGCTAATTTTTTGTATTTTTAGTAGAGATGGGGTTTCACCGTGTTAGCCAGGATGGTCTCGATCTCCTGACCTCGTGATCCATCTGCCTCGGCCTCCCAAAGTGCTGGGATTACAGGTGTAATACGCGCCCGGCCTAGTATTTCAGTTTTAAAACCAGGTAAGTCTTGCAGAAATGGGGACTAGTTGGTCACCTGATCTTGCTGTTGGTTCATTATCTCACCTGTCCCTGGCTTCCAGGGGATGTTCCAAAGTCATCCATCTCAGATGGGGATTGGAAATGGGATAGGAGAATCCCTCCCCTTCTTCCACAATCACCCAGGTGGGACAGAAAGTCTATGATCTCCCTGGGGAATCCAGAAAGGGAAGAGGGTTGGGGCTGGGACATGCCAAGTGGTCAACTAGGAACGTATTTGACCCAGTGAGTTCACTCCTCCTCTGCTGTCACATCCCTGGTAAATCAACAGCTACTGGTTTCTCAGATTTTCCGTCTTAACCAACCAACCTGGTCTCAGCACCAGGGACCAATCAGAAAAGGAGAGGCCTGGGGCTCTTCTCCCTGGTCCTATAATGTTGGTATCTGACAACACCAAGACCAGCCATTTTGGAGAGAAGTTAGAGGACCGGCAATGTAAGTCAGCAATCTAACTGGGAGGAGAAGAGAGGGATTGGCCTGCAGCAAGGCCCCAAATTGTGTAAGTTTCACGCTCCAGGAAGCCTGGCTCTGCCCTTGAGAGGAGGCTCCTCACCCATCACACTTAGTAAATAGCCCCCAGGGATTCCTGCTCCACAGCACTCCAGGCTGTGCCACAGCTGCTGACCTCGTCCCTCTAAATTCCTCCAGGACGGCCCAGGCCTCCGCAATAAAATGGGGCCCCAGGCAATTGCCCAGATTCGCCTGGATTCTTGAAAGAGCTTTGATGAGCTCTTGTACAGCACTTTGCCTGAATTACTTTTGACTTTCACAGCTCCTTGTGAATTAGCGAGGAAAGCAAAAGCTAATTAAGCCACTTAATTTAGAACTGAAAGGAGGTTTAAAATTTCACCTGTAGGAAATGGTTCCAGGGTGGAGAGGACTGTATATTTCACACAGTATACTTTACTTCCCGGAAACTTTCCCTCCCATCGTGGTTATCCCACAGCATGCTAGCATTTATGCCCTTCACCTTGCATAGCTTTGTGTGTATCTGTGTGTCTATTTAGGTAAATTCACTTATTATCTTTGCTGAGCCTGACTGTGTGTCAGGTGCTGGGGCTAGGCACTTTCAAAACAATACTATTTAAGCCTTCCGAACCCATGGGATGTAGGTACTATTATTAGGCTCATTTCAGGGATGGAAAAAACTGAAGCTTAGAATATATTTTGTTGGAAGAGAACAGTGCCTCACGCCTGTAATCCCAGCACTTTGGGAGGCCGAGGCAGGCAGATCACCTGAGGTCAGGGGTTCGAGACCAGCCTGGTCAACATGGCAAAACTCTGTCTCTACTAAAAATACAAAAATTAGCTGGGCGTGGTGGCGGGCGCCTGTAATTCCAGGTGCCCGGGAGGCTGAGGCAGAAGAATCGCTTGAACCTGGGAGGCAGAGGTTGCAGTGACGCTTGAACCTGGGAGGCAGAGGTTGCAGTGAGCCGAGATCACACTACTGCACTCCAGCCTGAGTGACAGAGTGACTCCGTCTCAAAAAAAAAAAAAAAAAAGGAATATATTTTGTCATGAGCTGTGTTGGAGTAGAGCTTGAATCTTGAGCCTGACCCTGTCCTGCCTCTGTCCTACCTCTCTCTCTGGCCAGAGACACATAAATGTACACGAACATATTTCATATGTGTATGTTATGCCACCTATTACTTGGGGGCAAAGATTGTATAGTACAATGTTTCTTTAAAATCTCAGAATCCTGTAGATAACATTCTATAGATTTTACAGATTAAAAAATAAATAAATAACTGAGGCAGGTCCAGAGTCACACAGCAAGTTAATCAAAAAGCACTATGTCTAGAATTGCTGCCTTGGGAATTCAATGTGCTTAGAGCTATGGGGTTGGGAGCTAGCACGAGCTCAGGCTACCAGATGAATGAATTAATGAAGGAATAAGAATGAACGTATGTGTGAAGAGTGAGAGTAATTTATGGGTGAGCTGGTTTGAGATCATCACAGTCAGATCTGTCAACAAAAGGTGTCATTGAGCTCCTAAGTGGTGTAAGTTTAACCTCCTGGTTCCCTCAATGCCAAGTCAATTGCCAAAGATCCTGCTGACTTCTTGCCATGAACTTCTCCCCTCTGGACCAATTTTCTCTTGTTGAGGGGATTCCAGGGTGGTATTTACCACCTCTTCAAAAGGAATCAAAGGAAAACAAAGCACACAATAATCTCAAAAGGGCAAAGATTTTTTTTTTCTCCCTTCCTTCTCCCCACCAGCAACACATGCATACCCCAGGACTATTTAGTGCCAGATACCGTATGACTCAGCTTGCTTTTTTCCCAGGGGCTTTACTGGAGCAAGCTTGAGGAGGAGTAAGTGTAAAAATGCAGTAGGAGATAAAGCTTAGGGGTAGGTGAGAATTTTCTACCATAGTGATGTGAATGGACTGTCCTCTTAGGAGCTCAGAAGAAGTAAAGACAGGAGGCCAAAATCAAATGCACCCTTCCCATCCCTCCCAGTCCCAGCTGGGTGCTGGGCGATAACCTTGCTACTCACATCTGCCTCGTTCCAGAGCCCTGGGATGCAGAAGGACTCCAGCAGGTCACTACCACACAGCAGCAGGATCCGCAGCTCTGAGGAAGGGGAGCAAAGTTTGCAAAGGGAGTAAGTGGAGGCCTGGGAAGCATTGGACCCTCAGCCTTCTTCCCCTGGTGAATACATAACTCTCCCACCTTTGGGGATGTGGGGCCCAGTTATCCCAGGTGCCTCTGCCCCTAGTGTGTGCAGAGCAGAAACCCCTGCTCACCTCTCCCTCGGGCTCATTTCTAGACCACCCTCATCCCCTGTGGGAGGAATTACTCATGCAAGGAGAGTAGGGCATAGAGGGTGATCGACTGCCCTGGCTTTCCCAGGACATGGATCTTTCAGGGCTAAACCAGGATGGTTCATTATTGTAACTGTGGCTGAGCCAGCTACACATCTTGTCTAAGGTCTGAGGTACTCTCTCTTGCTCCCTGTCAAGCTCAAACGCAAACGAGTTTGGATTCTCTGCTACTGTGCATTGTCTGGAATTTGTCTCCCTGACATGGGAGGGGGTGTGAGGGGACATTGAGTGTACCTGGAGGTAGCTGAGTGTATAAAATGTGTCACATGGCCACTGTCCCCAGCAAAGGGCTTGAGAAACAAGGCTGAGGCCCCTCCCAGTGCCCATACTTTTTCTGGCACCCAGGCGCACTTCCTGCTTGTCAGTTGTTTTTCTTTCCTCATTAAGCTCACTCTGAATTATCCCAGTGAGGCCCATTGTTGTTTAAAACAGGCAGCAAACTGACTCACTTATTAAAACTGAGCAGTGGGGAACAACATTCTGAGAACACCATGAGGAGAGTCCTCACCCAGGATGTGGCTCAGAGTGGAGCACAGCATGGCTCCCAGGCGTTCCAGGCCTTCTCATCAAGAGGCCGAGGCTGTTGGGCATCTTGTCTGAAACAGTGACGCAGGTCTGCACTGAGGGCACCACCAGCCTTCCAGAGACAGCTGCCAGCACAGGCCCTGGGGCCCTGAGGCCCAGGCGAGAGATGAGAGAAGCTGTGGGCAGCCCTGCCTGCCTTAGACTCTGTAGCTAGTTCTGGGGCCTGACGAGGGCTTTCAGGTGGTAAGCTGTCCCCTGCTGTGGAATGAGTCTCTAGGTGGGACTCCTGAAGCAGCGGGGAGGCTACTGGGCCAATGGTGAGCAATGCCAGCATCTCATGGTCCCAGGGTCAGGGCAGCCTTCCCACCTAAGGGAGCCCCACTGAGGACTGGATTGTAACTATGAAATATTCCTGCATCTGTCTTCTCTCCTCTCCAACATACCTTAGTCTAATGATCTGTTTGTGTGCAGGGATTTTGCTTTATCTTTACAGCCCCAGGGTCTGGCAGAGTCACTGGCATACAGTAGGTGCTCAGGCATGTTGAATGGGTAAGGCAACAGATGAGCTGACAACAGAGATCCCGCAGGCTGCCTTCCGGGCAATCTGGGAGGGCTGTGGTGACTATCGTGGCCTCTGCTCCTGCAGCATGGGGTCACTGGGGAGAATGTTTGCCTGAGTCAGTGGCGCCTCTGTGTTGCACCATAGGATTTCTGGCCCAACTCCCCAACTGTGGAGAGGAACCACGCTTGGTATTGCTGACAGGAGCCAGACTGGGCTTATTTCTGGGATTCTGTTGTTGCTCAGGCCCACTTGGAGCCGCCCAGGGTTCTCTGTTGAAAGGGCACGTCTCTGTAATTCTGACTGCCTATAAGTTCAGTTAGATCAAGCTTGTCCAACCCATGGTTCATAGGCCACATGTGGCCCAGGGTGGCTTTGAATGCAGTCTAACATAAATTTGTAAACTTCCTTTTTTTTTTTTCTTTTTTTTGGAGACAGAGTCTCCCTCTGTCACCCAGGCTGGAGTGCAGTGACACGATCTTGGCTCACTGCAACCTCCGCCTTTTAGGTTCCAGCAATTCTCTTGACTCAGCCTCCCAAGTAGCTGGGATTACAGGTGCCTGCCACCACACCTGGCTAATTTTTGTATTTTTAGTAGAGAGGGGGTTTCACCATGTTGGCCAGGCAGGTCTCAAACTCCTGACCTCAAGTGATCTGCCCACCGTGGCCTCCCAAAGTGCTGGGATTACAGGCATGAGCCACTACACCCGGCATGTAAACTTTCTTAAAACATTATGAGATTTTTTTTTTTTTGCTCATCAGCTATTGTTAGTGTTAGTGTATTTTATGTGTGGTCCAAGATAATTCTTCCTCTTCCATTGTTGCCCAGGGAAGCCAAAAGATTGGACAGCCCTGAATTAGATGGTCATGTCAACAGGGAATGTGCTGGCCCTCAGCTTTCTCTACATCAGTGGTTCTCAACTGAGGGCAATTTTGCAATTGCCAGGGGACATTGGGCAATGTCTGGACATTTTTGGATGTCAGGACTGGAGGGGGAAGGTGGCATGCTACTGGCATCTAGTGGGTGGAGGCTAGGAATGCTGCTAAACATCCTACAATGCACAGGGAAGCCCCCCTCCCCAACACATCTGTTCCCAAATGTCAATTAGTGCCAAGGTTAAAAAACCCTGCTTACAGCCATGAAAATAAATCTCTTTCCTATTCCCAAGCCAGGGAAACACTATCCCAATCAAATATAATATGGGACTTTTATTTTTTAAGCCAAAGCACAAAGAGTTCAAGAGTGCGGTCTCTGCCACCCTTTCTTGCAGGACCAGCGCAAACATTTAAGTCACAGACAAGCGGCCCCAGCAGGGCTTGAGATCCCACATGTGGCCACTGGAGGGCAGCAGTGACTTCTCCCAGTTTGTCGTATGAGGCTAAGGCAAGTTTCCAGCCCGCCAGCCTGTGGCCTAGGGCAGCGCCGATGAGCAGTCAGCTGTTAGGAGCATGTAAATAGGGTCAACAGATGCTAATGGAGCTAGGAGAAAATGGCTTTTCCTCCTCATTTAGTGTGCAAGGAAATATCAAAAAAGGGGACATGTGAGCCCCAGCACCTCACACATCACAGGAGTCGGGAGACAGCGTAGCTCCCTTCCAGCTCCTCTGGGCTGGCCTCCTTCCCCAGGTCACCCTGATCCAGGGCCACGAGCCAGAATGCACACTCTCTGTCCACACTCCCCTCCCAGGAATCTGGGCTATGTGAAGCCCGGGCCCTGCAGCCCATCCCAGTTTCCACTGCACGCAGCCACCACCTGGACCATGCCAGGACCTGAGCCCAATCTGACAGCTGTGGCTGCTGAGCTGTCCTTTCTCGGAACCTAAGTGTTCTCCATTCTCCACCCCCCACTGTCCCTTCTCCGTCACATGCAGGTAGACCCTCCCTCTCAGCGAGCACAGGGGATGTGGAAGGGGACAGGCAGAGCCTCAGGGAAGCCGGAGGTGAGAGGTCACTCCCCAGCTGCATTTTTGGTCCCTGGCGGCTGGCTCACCACAATTCCAGAACTGCTATGGAGCAAGAAGAGTAAGCAGAGGCCCCTGCCCCTCCCGAGGTAGCCGTGAGCTAATAGAAGTGAACACAGCAGTACGCTGTGCAATACTGATCACCACTGTCCTCTCCCGGAGGGGACTCGTTGAGTCAGGGTGGGGAGTGCCTGATCCACCTGCCCCGGGCGCTGGGAAGGCAAGCAAGGCCATGACTCAAGCTTGCCACAATACATCTCTGGACTAAGGAAAGAGAAATACACATTGGAATACAATGAGAAGTCCTAAGGCTGCTCGGAGCTCTGCTGGCCAAGGAGACTGCGTGGGAAGGCAGCAGTGGTGGCCAGGCTGGAACTGCAGGGAAGTGGAGTGCAGGAGCTTTCAGCCCAGCCCAAGCACCTTCACTCCCATCCTTGCCTGTTGGGTGTTCTGGGACTGGAGAACCTAGAGCCAAATGCTCCTGCCTGTTTTGGGGAGCAACCAGGAAGGCGGGTGCTCCTTCCTGTGGCCTTCAGAGAGTGACTTGCTGGTCAATAAAGGATATTAAAATTAGTAAAATAATTAAGAAGTGAGGAGTTTTGAGTATTCATTCCTTTTGTTTTTAATTAAATTTAAGTTAATACAACTTAATTTTTAGTAATGGCTCTATTTAAAACTGGTTCACAAAATTCCTGAAAACTTTACAAATGGTTGTAGGAAACCAACTGAGCTGATTCAGGGACACCACTGCACCTCAGATGAGAGGATGAGACCCAGAGAAGCCCCTTGAAATGACATCACATCTGCTGGGTCTGCAGGAAGAACCAAGTGCTCAGGACAAACCCTGCCTCTCAGGATTGCAGTGGGAGCCCTGACTTCCAGTCCTTGGAGAGAAAAGTACCAGGAAGGGATGCTTGGAGGATCTTTTCAGCTGGAAGTTGAAGATTGAGGGTGTGGACACCAGGCTGCCTTGCCTAGAGCTCCAGGCATTCCTGATGTCACTGACCCTTCTTGTCCCCCGGTACCTGTGCCAGCTCTAGCTCTATTCTGGTGTCTCCCTGCCCTTTCCCCAGCTTCAGACACCTGCGTCTCCCATCATTCTGAAACCCTGGGAAGATTTCAGTGTTCCTGTCTGCTTCTCAACTTGCTTGTAGGGGTCATCAACTCCTTCCCACCCTGACAGCTGTGTAACCGCCCTCCACTGGCTCGGGCCCGCCCTGGCCTGCTCTGGTATTGGGTTGGGCAGGCAGCCCTCACACAGACAGTGAAGTGCCTTACCCTCTGCCCAAGGCTGCCAGGGAGGTGTGGAGGTGGCTTTCAGTCCCCTCTCCTTTTCTTCTTCTACGAGCACTGAATGAGGAAGGTGGGGGTGCTCATCTGCCTCATTTGTGTGCAGTGTCTGTGCTCAAAAGAAGGGTCTTTCCAGCTGGTGCCAAAGCTCAACTTTCATGTTTTTTAGAGGAGGGAGGGGAGGCTCTGAAGGAAAAATCACCAAAGGATCCAGTCCTATCTCTTGGGAGTTGGCTGGAGTCCAGTTAAGAGATGTTAAAGGGAGCTAACTAGGAATGCAATCTTAGCCTGGGAACGATCCCTCTTCCGAGAGGAGACCCTGCTGCAAAACAGTCCCTGGGTTTTCAAGTTTCTCTGCTCCCCATGCTGCCTGTCGTGAAGGCAGGGGGCTCAAAATGTCCCCATTTTCCCCACTTTCGCAGTCCCACTCACCAATCTCTTCATACCGCATCACCGTGCCCAGATTGGCATTCTCATCTAAGGAGGAAAGAAGGAAG
The DNA here is from genome assembly GCF_028885655.2 of Pongo abelii. Classification (NCBI taxonomy): domain Eukaryota; kingdom Metazoa; phylum Chordata; class Mammalia; order Primates; family Hominidae; genus Pongo; species Pongo abelii. The sequence goes on along the minus strand of NC_071985.2, from coordinate 66,560,511 downwards.
GTAGGGCATTAGGGAACAGGCTTCCTGGTACCCAACACACAGTCTGCCTGAGGGCCTCAGCAGGAGTTATTGGGATGGGGTGGGGTGGGTGCAAGTAGGGGAGTGGTGTGCCACCCTGCACAAGTGACACCTGAGGAGGCTGAATGGAGAGCACGGTCAGGCATAAAATGGACAGGAAGCTCTCCTCCCGCTCCAGGAGCGGCACTTCACGTTGCTGGGACTTTCAGAATGAGACAGCCTGGCTGGGGAGCCAATGACGAACACACACACGCTCATGCTGAGCGCCTTCTGTTTCTGTATTTGAGGGAGGCTGGCCACAAGAGCAACATCCTTACAACCTAGGGAGATGGCTTTCGGGGTCACAAGAGGTGGCTGGCTCTCCTAAGGGATTACCTGGTTTAAAGAACAAGCACTCTGGGGGTGCAGAACTTTTTCACATAGTGGAATGTAGCAAGCACCCACAGGAGGATGTGAAAGACTGAGTCTTTGATGTGCCCTTGTGTGTGCAATGCCTGTGTGGGGGAATACGGTGTATGTGCACACACAATCACAGGAATTTGCGGTGAGGGGAATGTGCTTGAGGATCTTTGCTGAAGGAATGAAGGGAGGAGAGAAAGAAAAGAGATAGGACTTGGAATCAAGTTCCTTGGTTCCTCACCTACAAAGGTGAAGCGCTCCACCGGCGGGCGGACACAGCAGATCCGGCTGAGGCTTTCTCCCACCTTCCCCAAGATCTTGGCTATGGGAGAGAGCAAGACAGACAGGGACAGAGGGGGAGAGAACCACTCACAACTGGCACTCATGTCGGCCCGGCATTGGGGCCGCTGTAAACATCAGGGTGCATGGACAGGGCAGGAGTGGGGAGCAGGAGGTAGCAGGAGGGTAGAGAGAAAGAACAGAAATATGACAGCACAAATTCTTTCTTCTCACTCACAGTCTGAGGCACACACATTGTGAGCCCTAGACTGGAAGCCATTTTCTGGTTATGTTTATTTCATTGTTGAAAACTTGGAAAATATAGAAGAGGGAAAATATAAAGAGGAAAACTTAAAGCACCCATAATCCCACCACAAGAGATAACTACTGCCAACCTGTTGGCATATTATTTATTTTCTTTCATGTTTTAAATGTGTATTATGCAGGTACATCTACATAAAGTGGATCAGATTTTCCATTTAAAGAGCATATAGGCTGCTGGCTTCTTTCATTTTCTATATCATGAACATTTCTTCCCCAGCTTGTCCCAAGCCTATCCTTAGCTGCTCCTCCCACTGGGCAGCTACACCCACATCCAAGGAGACTCAGCAAAGTACATGTTTGGAACCATTTCTGCTGGGCTAAGTCATTCCTTCCCATGCAGATGGTCTTCAGAATCATCAGACATCCTATTTGGCTGAGAGGGATCTGGTTTTCAATTATCCCTCTGGGCTCCAATCCAGAAAAATTTTCTGAGCCCCCCACATGTAGCTGTATGCAAACTGTGAAATTCTGACTCTTCTTGGTGAATTACCCTGTTTATAATAGACGAATAACATAATAGCTTATGGTCTGCAGGCTTGAAAAGTAATATCAGCATCTGTCTCTTGCAGTTGGCTTGGAAGAAAATTTTAGAGCATGGACCTTGGAGCCTGACAGTACTGGATATGAATTCTAGCTCTTCTACTTTTGAGCTGTGTGACAAATCAGTAAATCACTTTTCTTCTCTGAATCTGTATTCTATTTGAAATGAGAACATAATGTCTATATCACAGTATTACTGCATTAAATAAGAATGCAGGTAAAGCACGAGCATCATTTGGGCACATAGTCCTAGGTTTGGAGTATGTGTTGGTGCTCTCTGTCACTGGATTGGTGGCTAAGAGTGTGGGGATTCTGGGTGCAGACCTCCTGGGTGTGACTCATGGCCCTGCTTCTTCCTCACTGTGTGACCTTTGGCAAGATCCTCAACCTCCCTAGAAGAGGCAGAGAAAAATGCTCCATTTTGTGTATTCAATTCCCAGTTAACACAATTATTTCTCAAAATTTATGTATTTCTTTTGAGACAAGGTCTCACTCTGTCTCCCAGGCTGGAGTGCAGTGGCACAGTCCCCCAGTCCCTGCAACCTCCTCCTCCTGGGCTCAAGAGATCCTCCCACCTCAGCCTTCTGAGTAGCTGGGACTACAGGTGTGTGCCACCATGCCTGGTTAATTTTTGTTGTTGTTATTATTATTATTATTATTTTGTACAGGTGGGGTTTTGTCATGTTGCCCAGGCTACTCTCAAACTCCTGGGCTTAAGCCATCCACCCACCTCAGCCTCCCAAAGTGCTGGGATTACAGGCGTGAGCCACCAGGCCCAGCCCTATGTTTATATTTAAATGCAGGAGAAGAGTGCACACCACCACCTGCCTCTCTGATTGTGAGTGGTTTGCTCTTATGCTCAGTATTCAGGGTCCTCAAGTATTGTCTCTGGACTAGCAGCATTAGCAGCACCTTATTAAAAATACAAGTCTTCTTTCCCCTCCCAGACCTACTGAATCAAGTTCTGGGTGGATCCCAGCAGTCACTAACTTAACAAGCCCACCACATGATTCTGAGGTTTGAGAACCACACATCAGTGTTCCCCTACCTGCAGTGGGCTTGGTGGGCACGTTGCTGTTCTGGTAAATGGGCTGGGGGGTCTCGTTTTGTGGCTGTCCGATCACAGGTGTCATGGAAGGTGTGTTGACATTGGAGAGGATGCAGCCAGTCACCCTCTAGGGAGAGAGAGAAGAGTGTTATTAGTCATGTGACCTTGAGAATCGTTTCAAAGTTATCTCCAAGTGGTCATCTGCTTGTCCATCATGGAGAGGCCACCCAGAGCTGAGGAAGAGCCCTGGGGATGGGTTCTAGACCCATCTGCATCACGTGGTCACTAGGCTGGCAGGAGCAGCTCAGTGGGAGAAGCATGAGATGTGGTGTTATAATGGGTCCTGGGTCCAAATTTGGGCTCTGCCTCCTTCTAGCTATGTGACCTTGGACAGTTACTTCATCGCTCCTGAACCTCAAATCGGGAGTCTAACCACATATCTGTCTTTTTTAATTGTGGTTGGGTCACACAAGCGAGCATATGCAAAGTGCCTATGGGGTGCCTGACACATGGCAGGAGCTCCGTCAGCAGCAGGCGATGCTGGAACCTTCTGTGTAACATGAATATCTGCCCTCCCCAAATGCTTCATGGGGCTCAAATGAGATCATGTCTGCAAAAGGGCTCTGTAAGCTTGAGAAAGGTCATACAAACACAAGGCACGATCACCACCTGCGGCCTCTTCAGGCCAGAGCTGTCAGTAACACAGCCAAGCAAGAGGGAGAGCGGTGCCAGGCAGCACAGGATGTGTTTGTGCTGCGGGAAGCAGGGTGGGTGGGTTCTGAGCACTCTCTCGTCTGCTCAGTGTGAATACACATGCCAGAGCCAAGCGGAAATTCTGTGTGTATTATCCATTGTCCTGAGTTATCTGCCAGGCTACTCCTCACCAGTGCTGCAGAAAACACAGAGCTGATAAGGCAGCATTCCTCACAGCTGACCCAGAAGCAACCCCACTGGGCCAAGGTGACGGGGAGAGTAGCTGTTGGGCAACAGAGAAACAAAGGACGAATTCCCAATCTGTTCAAGGGCCACTGCTTATTGAAGATTTCTTCGTTTCCAAAAGCCAGCTGCCTGGGTGCCCACCACCCACTCCTGCATGCTACCCTTTCTGGATTCGGGTTCTGCTGCCAGGGGACCCCCAGGCCCAAGGCTGGGGTGATCTTCTGGGCACCTCTTCCACAGGCCGTCCTGTGGGCAGAGCAGTGTACGAGTCCTTCTGAGCCCTAGAAGGGCAGGCATTTGTCTTGTGGGGTAACCTGTCACCTTTGTAAGACTCCTGATCAGAGGAGGTCACATCTGACCACATTTGGGAGCCAGCTGGGGTGGGCACCATGGGATCTTTTCACCTTTTGGTGGGCTTCTTCACCCAGCTGTGGCTGGTGGGGTGGAAGGGATGGTCTGCCTCCATTTATTATTTCACCAACAGAAAAGAAAACACTGCATTCCTATTTCCTGATTGGCCTGGTAGCTGAGGAGCTTCTTCCTCTTGCTGCACTGTGGGTCCCATTTGACTTGTTCTATCTCTGAGAAGTAGAAAATGGCTGGCTGCATTCCCTGATCCTGCCCTCGTCAGCCCCCATGAGCTCCTGCATTCTCAGAGGCCTTGACATTGGAGAGTTGTCCCAAGTCACCTGTTAAGTCATGCATCTATCTCTGCGGCAGGCCTACTCTCCACACCGGGAACACCTGCCTCATGCTTGCTAGGAGTTTGAAGGCTGAGAGTTCTTAGGAAGCAGCTCCAAGCTCTTGCTCCAAGGCAGGGGGGCTGGCAGTGACCTACATTCTTTGCCAGCCTCTGCCCATCACTGCAACAGCTGGGGCTCCTGGCGGAGCTTCTCTGGCCCAGACTTATACCCAGGGCATGAGTAACACAGGGAGAGTTCAGGAAGCCCGGGCATTTAGACAACAAATGATAGCCAGGCTTTCTGGCCAGTATGGCCAGCCCTGAGGAATGCCTGCAAGGTCCCCATTCCTCCCTTCTGTCATGGAGCCTGAGGCTTCTGTGTGACCAGAAAGAGCACAGACCCGCAGGGACTCCCCAGGTGAAATGTAGTGTGAGAAATAAACTTGTGTGAAGTCACTGAGCTTTTAGGCATGTTTGTCACCACAGCACATCTTTGCCTATCCTGACTGATACACTCTTATGCAGTGTCTTTTACTACTGCTATTGTGGAGACCAGCACAGAGGAGCAAGTCAGTGTGGCCCCAAGTCAGCCTCCTTTGAAGGGGACCAGAAGGGTCAGGATATGTGAGAAGGGTTCTGAAAGCTGAAGGGAAGGGAAATCAGTTTTCTTCAATTCTGTGGGGAAGAAAACAACAGATGGAGAACAGCCAGCTGGTCCTCTCTACCTCACTTGCCCTTGGCTCCCCAGGACAGAGCTCTGAGACTCCCCATCTGTTAAAATAAAGCCTGGCTTTGCAGCTGGTGGAGTGTGGGGTGGTCAGGGGCTGCTCCCCAGGAAGAACGTGGTGACAGGCCCTCTGGCAGCAAGGACACAGATGGGACAGGGGCTCTCCCTGTAGGAGGGCAGTGCCAGGTGGACTGCTACCTGGGGCTGCGGAGGGCTCTGCTGCAGAGTCCATGGAGGAGAGCAGAATTGACTGTTTGCTGTCTTGGTTGGTCAGGCTTCTTGCCATAGGTGGCATTGCTTTTTGTCCTGTCACTGTGGAGTTGATGGGTTGGCACTGATCTGGGAAGGGTGCTTTCTGCACACTCTGGCCAGTGCTGCTGGCTGGTATGGAGCCCATTCTAACCTGGCAACCAGCCCTGAAGTCCCTGCAGCCCGGCCACAGGCCCCAGGCCCCAATGGGGAATACAGAAGCTCTCACCTATCTGTGTTCACCAAAGACTCACTGTGTGTGCTCAGATATGTGGACTCCTCTCTGTGATCCCTTTTACCCACTAATAAAACAGGCATCAGACACCGTCTGCCTGTGGGGCTCTTGTGAGGAGGAATGGGTGGGAATGGGGTACAATGACTGGCAGGTGTGAAGTGCCTCAGCCACAGCAGCCTGTCCTGGAGTAAGGGGGCAGTGGGGCCCCCACAGGCAGGGCAGGGGGCTTGGCTGCTTGTACCTCCCGTAAGTGCTCCTCTCTTCTCCTGCCTTCCGTTGCCCAGTCTCCTCCTCCCTCACTTTCTGAAGTCCTATCACTGCGGTCTCCTTCATCCCGCCTTGAACTTGCTCCTAGCTGATAAAAGCTGCCCACCATACCCAGCAGCAACACCCCAAATGGGAGGTCAAGACAGAGGGTGGAAGACAGGTAACAGCCCCGGTGCTACTCGGGGTTCCTCATTCATTGTTCTTCATGCTGTTCACAGGCTGGTTTCTCTCGAAATGGGCAGAGAAGTAAGAGGCTGAAAGCAGGTCGATAGGCCAGCAGCACCCTCTCCTCTCCCTGCCTGGCTTCTGTGGGTCCAGCCCCTGCTGCCCCTGCACCCTGGTGGTTCACACATCCCCAGGCTTGGCCCAGCTCACCTTCATGAGGTCCCGGTGATGTTCCAACACGCTGCAGGTCGTCTGCCAGGTGTCCTGGTAGCACTCCCAAGGGTCCACCCTAACATCATCAGAAAGAAGTTTCCCTTGGTTTCTGTTCTCATATTCTTTCCTTATTGTTTCTTTCCAAAAATCATAGCTCAGGAAGCATGGCAGACCTGGCCATACCATGTGCTTAGATCTTGAATCAGATAAAACCTGGGTGTGAAACACTTTTCTGAGCTTCAGTTTCCTCCTCTGTAAAATGAGAGGAGCATGGCATAGGCTTATGAGAAGAGATGCTGGTGCCAGTCTGCCTGAGTTTAATTCCAGCCTCAGCTCTTTGCAACTGTGTGGCTTTAGGAAAGTTATGTGATCTCCCAGTGCCTCAACTTCCCCATCTGTAAAATGGGAATAACAATAGTAACGAGCTTACAGTTTTGCTAGAAAGGCTCGGTAAGTTTTATGTGTACAATGCTCAGTACAGCGTCTTGCTCTTATTGTTACCTACAAAATAAACCCTCCTTTGGACCCTCGAGGATTGTGACAAGGATTATCTGAGCCAGGCCTTTGTCAAGTGGTGGCCCAGGTTATCCTTGCCAGGCTGCAAACCCTCGAGAATCAGTCTTCCCTGCCTCCCTCTGCAGGGAGGTGCCTTGTGGGCGTGGAGGTGAGACATGACAGTCAGATGAGAGGGCTCAGACCCAGCGATGGCCAGCCCCTCCGGGATACTGCTTGTGAAGTAAGCAGGGATCCAGCCCCAGACTGAGGCAGCACTGGGGCTTAATTGCCAACTTAATGATTTTTTTTTAGACAGAGTCTCACTCTGTCACCCAGGCTGGAGTGCAGTGGCAAGACCTCAGCTCACTGCATCCTCCGTCTCCTGGGTTCAAGCGATTCTCCTGCCTCAGCCTCCTGAGTAGCTGAGACTACAGGCACATGCCACCATGTCCAGTTAATTTTTGTATTTTTAGTAGAGATGGGGTTTCACCACGTTGGCCAGGCTGGTCTCAAACTCCCGACCTCAGGTGACCCACCCACTTCGGCCTCCCAAAGTGCTGGGATTACAAGCATGAGCCCCTGTGCCCTGCCTTGTCAAATATTTTCTTAGCAGTCGTGCATCCCCTTAACACCACCACCCTACCCCACCAGCCCACCACATACACATGCCTAAAGTGTCCAGAGATGAGATCCCACTAGCTGAAAACCCTTAGAGAGTCAACTTGCCATTCGCCCAGACCCTGGCTCCCCCTAGATCCCTAGCCAGGCCCTGTGCTCTGGGAGCTCACCTGTGCCTGAAACAAACACTTCACCTGGCTAAATGGGCTCCCAGTGTCAGGCATCCCACCCCAGCCAACCCCCATCTCTAGAGGCAGCTCTTAGACTCCCTAGTGATCTCAATTCTCAGGATTCTGATTTTCCAACTTAAAGCAGCCCAGGGAAGGTGGTAGGCACTCAGTAGATAGTTGTGGAATGAATGAGGGAATTATTCCAGAATCTTCTAAGCACATCCAAGCAGTAATAGTCTCCTGCCCAGTGATTTCCTCACTGGACCCTTATTCAAGGTCCCCAGCATCCCCAGAAGATGGGGAGTTACAATGTTAAGAGGCCTCATTCTAATCCTTTCTTGCCTACGGATGTATCAATGTATCATTGCTCAAGCCCTTTGATTTCTCCGGGCCTGTTCCTCACCTGAGAAAAAGCAGCTGTCTCTCTACCTAAGCTTTGTCTTTAGGGGGATGAGAAAGTCTATAAAGGGCATGTGCTTCTCACACAAATCACTGCGCACAAATGGCAAGGATCACTGCTGAATTATTACTGTGTCTTCCCTTCACTGCTCTCATTCCCGCCCACCCCGCTCTTCCTGGGCAAACTCTGCATTCCTCATTCTGAGGTCAGCATCCCGTCACTTCGCCCCTTTCATGGGAACCTCTAGGTGCTGCTTATTTTTCCATAGTGGGGGAAATTACAGCACAAATGGCATGCCATTATTTTTTTAAAACATCATCTTATCATGCAAATGATAACGGTAGGAACTTTGGGGAACATCATTAGCATAATTAGTGGAAGCTTGCTTTAATTACACTGCAAGCTCAGCGGAGGGGGGTGGAGGTGCCTTCCTAGCAGCACGTCTGGCCAGAAAGGCAGTGAGCAGGAAAGCCACCCAGTGGGTGTAATTTGGTGTGGCTGCCGTTAAGGGCAGGCCCGCACCTGTCTCCTGGGGCCAGTGTGGGGCCCTTAGGGAGCCTGAGTTCAGAAATGGGAAATTGCCAAGGCGAGGAAACATTCCCTGAAAGGTAGTGAGGGTTCACGGAAGTTAGTGGGAATGATGGTGAGTGGCATTTCTGATTTTCTGGTCATGCTTCACCCAAAACCCAGTGATATTTCTGGAAGCTCCAAGAATCACGCCAGGACTCAGAGATGCCAAAGCAGATGAAACATTCAAGCGCCTTCTTTACATTCATGGGCCTCATAGTTTGGTTCAAAAATAAAGTTATAGGTGTCCCTGGAGGTCTACTTATTGCCTCCACAAGGCTAATATCTTGCCCCTGCCTCCCTGTCCTTTCACGATCCAAATTACTGCTGGAACTCTTCTTTTTTCCCCACCCCACTCCCAGTAAGTCTCCAGGCCACTGCCTCTGGCATCTTCAGGCCAGTCCTACCTGATCCAGTCGGAATTCTGGACGGCCAGCTGACACATGATGAGACGGTGCCGGCTTGACACGAGGCCCTGGGAAGCAACAGAGCAATCATTGGGAGACTCCCTCTGTTCCCCGCAACACCCTTGGGATACCAGCCCAAGCCCACCCATTGTTAAAGTGCAGCCATTTTTCAGTGGTGAGAGGGAATGAGGGATGTGACCCCTTTACTTGTCCGTTTGCCACACAGGCAGGCCTGGAATGGTGGTGGGGAAAGGAAACAAATAAAGGGTGTGTGGTATATACCACCCCAACAGGGTCGATAGATGAGCCTCCATTTGCGAAGCAGCCCCTGTGTGCCCTGCAGAGATGAGACTTAACTCAGCAAATGTGGCCTTGTCTTATGGCTCAGTCTGGCTGGTTAGGTGAGTTTCCCCAGAGCCCACCAAGGTGCATCTGTGGGAGAAAGGGGGAATGACGGGTAGAGCTCCTAGATTTGCCGGGACATGTGGCAGGAAGGGATGAGCAGGGATATGAATTTTAAATTAGATTACAAGAGGCATAGGCCGTTTTCTCCTAAAATCCTGAGAAGACTTGCCCAGTGCAGCTCAACCCATAACCAGCTGCCAATCTGGCATCCACCATACCAAGCCACACCCAGTGGGTGTTCCTGCTCCTCTTTCAATGAGTCCTGACCGGCCTGTAAGTGGCTCTACGGTCATGGACAGCTGGTCTTTCCAGCTGCTGCTTCAACACCCATCCACTCAGGTCCGACTGTGGTCCCGAGATGGGAAGCAGGATGGACGCATGGACCTGGGCATTTTGTGTTTCCAGGAATCTTAGCAGAGACAGAGGCGGGGCAGTTTTTCTGCCAGGAACTATCAGGCCAGGGATGGGGGGACGGGGATTGAAGGAGGAGAGGGGCACAAGAAGGAACCCACCTGTTTTCCATAGGAGTCGTGGACAGGGGAGACAATCCCACCAATCACAATAAACCTTCCAGTTTTGTGCAGATAATCCCTGGCTCTTTCTAATTAAGAGAAGAAACCCACACATTATAAAGAGGAAAGGCATGGATTAAAGGTGATAATTGAAATCAATACGCTCAGCTCTGTAATGCTGAGGTTTATTTCTCATCTCTCTTGCCATTTAAATAGAAAATGTCAACTTTCAAAGCAAACGTTGGTGATTCAGAAGATTACAGAACCAGATTTCAGCCCCCAAAGCAAAACGATTTAGAACTCAAGGGGATTCATCCTGTTTTAAAAGTCCTCTGTGGGAGGAGCCAGTGTAGCTCAGAAGGATTTAAAACAAGCGCCTCATTAACAGCCATTAGAGCTACAGATGGGAATTTGCAATCTATTGTCACTTGCAGAAGTTGTAACATGGAGGAGTAGTGTTTAAAAAAATAAATAAATAGAAACCTCCTTATAATATGAAAGATGTGCTGATTGCCTCATCTAATTATTCAGAAGAGAAAAATCACCAAAACAAATTTAAAGGGCCTTGTAGATAATTACAAAGAATTAGCAATCAACCCAGAAGACCACCATCTTAGACTTACTTGAGACGAAAAATTTGGCCAGATAAAAGCCTTTTATCCTTTCGAAGGTATGCAATATTGCTTTTTCAAATCTATCAGACAAACCCAATTTTATTTTTGCAATAAATTTCGGCAAACAAGGAAGGGACTGAAAAGTCTGGTTCTATCTTACTTCCAAAACAATTCCTTTTAAGAATGTCAACAGGGGCCGGGTGTGGTGGCTCACACCTGTAATCCCAGTACTTTGGGAGGCCGAGGCAGGTGGATCACAAGGTCAGGAGTTCAAGACCAGCCTGGCCAACATGGTGAAACCCCGTTTCTACTAAAAATACAAAACTTAGCCTGGTGCAGTGGCAGGCGCCTGTAATCCCAATTACTCGGGAGACTGAAGCAGGAGATCGCTTGAACCCGGGCGGCAGAGGTTGCAGTGAGCTGAGATCGCGCCACTGCACTCCAGCCTGGGTGACAGAGGGAGACTCCGTCTAAAAAAAAAAGAAAAAAAAAATTGTCAACAGGGCCTGAGCTTATTCCACTGAGAAAAAATCTGGCATGGAGTTTACAGTGAAGGAATTTTTAAGTAGAAGGCGGCCTGGGCAGCAAAGCTGGCTGTGTAGTTTACAAGCAAGTTTTCAGAATTACTTTGCTGGATTTCTTAACACTTGAAAAAAGATCTCACCATATTTGCTTCTTTTTCTTTCTTTCTTTGTTTTTTGAGACAAAGTCTCACCCTGTCACTTAGGCTGCAGTGCAGTGGTGCGATCTTGGCTCACTGCCACCTCCACCTCCTGGGTTCAAGAAATTCTCATGCCTCATCCTCCCAAGTAGCTGAGATTACAGGCATGAGCCACCATGGTTGGTTAATTTTTGTATTTTTAGTAGAGACGGGTTCCACATGTTGGCCAGGCTGGCCTCAAACTCCCGGCCTCAAGTGATCTGCCTGCCTTGGCCTCCCAAAATGCAAGGGTTACAGGCATGAGCCACGCAAACTCCCATCCTCAAGTGATCTGCCTGCCTTGGCCTCCCAAAATGCAAGGGTTACAGGCATGAGCCACGGCACTTGGCTGCTCCTTTTTCTTTCAATGTGAAATTTCTTAGATTAAAAAAAAAAGAATAGAGTATTTTTAACACCGTTTTAGATTTACAGAATAATTGAGCAGATTGTACATAGACTTCCATATATTCAGACCCCTCCCACCTTTTTACCTCCCTTCATGCAGTTTCCCCCATTATATTAATAATTTTGCACTAGTGTGACACACTTGTTATACTTGACAAATCAATATTAGCACATCATTAACTACAGTTGATAGTTTATGTTAAGATTGACTCTGTGTTGTAGAGTTCTGCGGGTTTTGACAATTGTATCCCTCATTATAGTATCATACCCAGTATTTTCATCTCCCTAAAAATTCAGTGTTCCACCCATTCATGCCTCCTCTTTTCCCAAACCCCTGGCAACCACGGTTCTGTTTACTATTTCTATAGATTTGACGTTTCCAAAATGCCATATGGTTGGAATCATACAGTGTGTAGCCTCTTTGGACTAGCTGTTTTCACTAAGCAGTATGCATTTAAAGTTCCTCCATGTCTTTTCATGGCTCGATAGCTCATTTCTTTCTTTTTCTTTGAGAGGAAGTCTTGCTCTTGTCCCCTAAGCTGGAGTGCAGTGGCACCATCTCAGCTCACTGCAACCTCCGCCTCCCTGGCTTAAGTGATTCTCCTGCCTCAGCCTCCCAAGTAGTTGGGATTACAGGCACCTACCACCATGCCCAGCTAATTTTTTGTATTTTTAGTAGAGATGGGGTTTCACTATGTTGGCCAAACTGGTCTCAAACTCCTGACCTCAGGAGATCCGCCTGCCTCGGCCTCCCAAAGTGCTGGGATTACAGGTGTGAGCCACCGCGCCCGGCTGGCAGCTCATTTCTTTTAATCACTGAATGATAGCCTATTGTCTGGAAGTACTTCAGTTTATCCATTCATCTACCAAAGAACATCTTTGCTGCTTCCAGTTTTTAGTGATTATAAATAAAACTGATATGACATTCATGTGCAGGTTTTTGTGAAGACATAAGTTAGGGAATCTACACAAGGAGCCATATGAATCATATGGTAAGATTATGTTTAGCTTTTTAAGAAGCTGTCAAATTGTCTTCCAAAGTGGTTGTGCCATTTTATATTCCCACCAGGAATGAATGAGACTTTCTGTTGCTCCAAATTCTTACCAGCATTTGGCATTATTTGGATTTTAATAAGTGTGTCACTCTGATAAGTGTGTCACATTTGCTTTTTTTTTTGACGGAGTCTAGCTCTGTTGCCCAGGCTGGAGTACAGTGGCACCATCTTGGCTCACTGCAACCTCCGCCTCCTGGGTTCAAGTGATTCTTGTGCTTCAGCCTCATAAGTAGCTGGGATTACAGACATGCACCACCATACCCAGCTAATTTTTTAATTTTTTAGTAGAGATGGGGTTTCACCATGGTGGCCAGGCTGGTCTCGAACTCCTGACCTCAGGTGATCTGACCACTGCAGCCTCCCAAAGTGCTGGGATTACAGGCATGAGCCACCGCACCCGGCCCCATATTTGCCTTTTAAAAGAGTTGTAGTACTTCACTTGTTTTCAGATCTTATTCTGAGGCCAAATTAAAGGCCTGCAACAATCTATTCTGATATTTGAAGAAATTGCACAGCCTCTCCCTGTTTCTCTTGGACCTTCACACTCCAGTCCTCTTCGGGGTCATTTCTATCTGGCCCTTGGCAGTCACAGACCCTCTGCTGCAATAAGCCAGACCTTCTTTACTCTCCCTGTTCTCCAAATAGTGCCTTCTCCCAACTCTTCACTTCCCAAGCACTTCATTCAAACCCAGCTCTACCCTACCCCACGTCTAGCATGCCTTCCCTACCCAACATCCTCCTGCTCTGGACTTATTTCCCGGCCACCTCACTAATCTCACTATGCATCCAGTCCAGTCCAAGGGACCTGGAAACTGTTTCTGTAAAATGCCTTCTTTGCAAAGTTGTTATGAGGATCAAATCAAATTACGAAAGTAAAAGTGCATAGCGCTAAGTAGTTTTACTGGAGAATTCCACATAAAGAACTAAAACCAAGTCTACATAAACTCTTCTAGAAAGTAGAAAAGGAAGGAACCCTTTTTTTTTTTTTTGAGACGGAGTTTTGCTTTTGTTGCCCAGGCTGGAGTGCAATGGCGTGATCTCGGCTCACCGCAACCTCCGCCTCCCGGGTTCAAGCGATTCTCCTGCCTCAGCCTCCCGAGTAGCTGGAATTACAGGGATGTGCCACCATGCCTGGCTAATTTTGTATTTTTAGTAGAGACGAGGTTTCTCCATGTGGTCAGGCTGGTCTCGAACTCCCAACCTCAGGTGATCTGCCCACCTCAGCCTCCTAAAGTGCTGGGATTACAGGCGTGAGCCACCATGCCCGGCCTAGGAAAGAACACTTTTCGATTTACTTTATAAAGCCAGTATTACCCTGATATCAAAACCAGGCAAAGATAGTACAAAGAAGAAACTACAGGCCAATATCCTTTATGACTGAATACTCAAAAATCCTTAACAAATGTTAGCTAATAGAATCCAGCTATATATAGAAAGAATTATACACTGTGACTAAGTGGTGTGTATTCCAGGGATACAAGGCTGTTTTTTCAGTATTTGAAAAATCATTCAATGTAATCCACCAGCAAGCTAAAGAAAAATCTCATGATCCTATCAATTGATGCAGAAAAAGCGTTTGACAAAATTCAACATTCATTCATGACAAAAACTCTCAGTATAATAGGAATAGAAATAAACATCTTCGACTTGACAAAGAGCATCTGCAAAAACCTGCAACTAACAACATACTTAGTGGTGAAAGATTGAATGCTTTCTCCCTAAAATCAAGAACAAGGAAGGAAGTCTGCTCTCATTGCTGTTATTCAACCAGAAGTTCTAGTGCACACCATAAGGCAAGAAAAGGAAATAAAAGGCATACAGATAAAGAAAGGAAAGTAAAAAACCTGTCTCTATTTGTAGATGACTTGATGATCTACCTAGAAATCCCAATAAATTTACGAGGAAACTCCAGCAACTAATAAGTGAGTTCAACAAGGTCATAAGTTACAAGATCAACATAAGAAAATTAATTGTATTTCCATATGCTAGCAACAAACAAGTGGAAATCAAAATAAAAATACAAAGCAAATGTTAATCAATCCAATGAAATACTTAGGTATAAATATAATAAAACATATACAGGGCTTGTATGTTAAAAACTGCAAGATGCTGATGAAAGAAATCAAAGAAGATCTAAATAAATGTAGAGACATATGCATTTTAAATCTTAACTGAGAGTCCTTTTCAAGGATGCCTTCAACCCTTTATTCCCATATGCACTGTATCTATGTTGCCTCTGTGAACACAGGAACATATATTTGAATTCAGTGCAACGACAAGTAGCAGAAGATGCTGACAATCCTGAATTTATTTGGGTGATCATGCTTCTATTGAGTTGAATGGCATAGTCTAGTGGTTAGGAACAACAACAACAACAAAAAGAGACATACTATGTTATGGATTAGAAGATGCAACACAGTCAAGATGCTAATTCTCCCCAAAATGATATGAAATTTAATGTATTTCTTGTCAAAATCACAACAAGATTTTTTAAATTAAATATCAACAGAATTCTAAAATGTATATGGAAAGTTATAGGAGCTAGAATAGTTCATAGCAGCTTTGTTTGTAATAATCAAATACAGGAAACAACCCAAATGTCCTATGATAGGTAAATGGTTAACTAAACTGTGGTACACCCATACCATGGAGTACTACTCAGCAATAAAAAGGAACAAATTGGCTGGGCACCGTGGCTTATGCCTGTAATCCCAGCACTTTGGGAGGCAGAGCTGGGTGGATCACTTGAGGTCAGGAGTTCGAAACCAGCCTGGCCAACCTGGTGAAACCCCGTCTATACTAAAAATACAAAAATTAGCTGGGTGTGGTGGGTGGCACAGGCTTATAATCCCAGCTACTTGGGAGGCTGAGGTGGGAGGATTCCTTGAACCTGGGAGGTGGAGGTTGCAGTGAGCCAAGATGGCGCCACTGTACTCCAGCCTGGGTGACACAGCAAGACTCTGTCTCAAAAAAAATAAAAAATAAGAAAAGGAATAAATTATTGATATGTGCAAGAATTTGGATGGATCTTTAGTTCATTATTCTGAGTGAAGAAAAGGCGATCTCAAAAGTTTGCTTATTGTATGATTCTATTTATATAACATGGTCAAAAAGTTGTTTAAAAGTCTGGACATTTCGGCTCATGCCTATAATTCCAACATTTTGGGAGGCTGAGGCAGGAGGCTCGCTTGACCTAGGAGTTCATGACCAACAATGGCAACAGTGAGACCTCTGTCTCTTAAAAAAAAAAAAGGTGTTAAAGGTGTTAAGAAGATTAATGCTTTCCAGGGGTTAGGGATGGTGGTCAGGGAAAGGGGTGGGTATGACTTTAAAGCTGTAGCTTGGGGGAGATCTTTGTGGTAATGGGCTAGTTCTACAGCTTACTTGTGTTGGTTCTGTAAATCTACCCTTTTAATAAGATGACATATAAACTATACATACACCTTATACCAATGTCAATGTTCTCATTTCGATATTCTACTATAGTTATAGAAAATAGAACTGTTATGTCTGAATGTCTATCTCTCCAAAATTCATATGCTGAAATCTAATCTCCAACATGTTGCTATTAAGAGGTGGGGCCTTTGGGAGGTGACTAGGTCATGAGGGTGGAACCTTCGTGGATGGAATTACAGCCCTTATAAAGAGGCCTGGGGGAGCCCATTTGCCCTTCCTCCTTGTGAGGACACATAGAAGGCACCATTTAGGCTGGGCACAGTGGCTCATGACTGTAATCCCAACACTTTGGGAGGCCGAGGTGGGCGTATCACGAGGTCAGGAGTTCGAGACCAGCCCGGCCAATATGGTGAAACCCCGTCTCTACTAAAAATACAAAAATTACCAGGTGTGGTGGCGCATGCCTATAGTCCCAGATACTTAGGAGGCTGAGGCAGAAGAATCGCTTGAACCCAGGAGACAGAGGTTGCAGTGAGCCAAGATTGCACCACTGTACTCCAGCCTGGGTGACAGAGCCAGACTCTGAGACTCCATCTAAAAAAAAAAAAAAAAAATGCACCATGGCACCATTTATCAGGAACAGGCCTTCACCAGACACCACATCTGCCTGGGCCTTTATCTTGTACTTCCCAGCCTCCAGAACTGTGAGCAATAAATTTATATTATTTATAAACTACCCAGTCTAAGGTATTTTATTACAGCAGCCCAAATGGACTAAGTCAGTAACCACTAGAGGAAACTGGGTGAAGAGTACGTGGGATCTCTCTGTATTAATCTTGCAACTTCTTGCAAATCTATAGTTATCTCAAAAAAAAAAGTTTTTGAAATGTTCATGGTAAATTATAGAACACTGCAATTTTAAGGTGGTGGTGTGCAAACCCGGGCAGTGGCAAGCAAGCTGGAGGAGTTAGATGCTTCTGAAACTTTATTTCTGTTCATACCTTTCCATTTTTGCTGCTGTCTAGATTAGAAGATTTTGGTTTGTTACATTGTGGGTTGTGTTGTCTAAAGCTGTGCTTCTTAAACTTTGATGTACATATGATTCCTCTGGGGGTCTTTTTAGAATATAGATTCTGATTCTATGGGTCTGGGATGGAACCTGAGATCAGAGTCAAGATTGGCATGAGATAAGTGGGGCAGGATTGTTTAAGTGCTGAGTCAGATCTCACCTTTATTTAAAATGTTGATATTTTGTTTATCATGGATTTTTTGCAGTGATTTTGATATTTTAAAATATTGTTTATTTTGATTACCGAGTTTGGGGGCACCTCCTTACATTTTGCACTAGAGGGGGCCATCTCTCACCCTAGTCCCAGGCTTGCCTGAGATTCAGCATTTCTGGCAAGCTCCCAAATGAGACCAAGGCTGCAGGTCTGCAGATTATATTTTAAATAGCAAGCGGCTAAAGACAGGTGGAGCAGCCCCTGCCATGTTAGAATACCCACAAAAGAGGCTCTCCTCCCTTCCCCACCCCACCACCGTCTCCAACTTGCATGACAAGGGCATTTCTGCACATTGGTAGAAAGCCAGCCCATTGGCAAAGCTGTAGCTATGGCCCTGGAATTTAATTTCATGCCAGGCTTCCCAAAATGAGGTCTATTTTTGTCCATCAGTTCTGCCCCAAAGAAGGAGCCAAATTACTCTAACATTAGACATGCAAGTCAGATTTGCTCTGCATTTGGTCACCATCTTTGCTCCTGTGCTCATGGAGGAGGACTCCATGACCATTGCCACATCCTGTCCTCAGGACCCTGAGGGTCCACTGTGTCTCATGGCTCATTCCAGGCCACTTGGAACCAGGTAAATCTCCTTTCCTTATAGCCTGTGCTGGATGCTTGGATGTCCAGCCAAGGACGGACACAACATGAATGATTTACCTATTAATAAAAATTCATGGGACATACATATCCTCCTGGCTACTCAGTGAACCTGGCTGACATGTGTAATCTACTCCTTCCTTCTAGGGAGTTAATGGAAGAAGCACTGTGGTCAGAGCATCAACACTAACTCCATTTTTCCTTTTCAGCTGCAATTAGAAATGACCCCTTCTGAATTGTAGGCACAGCTGGAGCTGCCTGTATTTTCCCTGTTTGTGAATTTCTCAAAGATTGTCTGGATTTGTAAACATTCTAAATTTTAGGAAAACCAAGTGCTGGATGATAAAGGAAGAAATCAAGCTTTGAGTGCCACTTAGAATTCCTGCTTAGGAGTTAAGAAAAAGACTTTAAGGAATCATCCCTGTGGCCTACTAAACTGAACCTTGAGTGTTCCCTAACAAACATTTAATGAGTGCTTATTATGTTGAAGGCTCTGTCCCAGTCGCTATAAGGGACATAGAGAAGTAAAAGACACAATTTCCATCTCCAAGGAGCCTAGGTTTTTGATGGGGGCCACAGCATATACTTTGCTGAAATAATAAGATACCAAAATGAACAGCAGAGACATTAAGTGCTATAGGACTTCAGGGAGGGAGTCATCCCAGTGGGACGGGGTGGCCTAAGAAGACTTCCTAGAACAGATTAGACCTAAGCTAGAATCCAACAGCAGAGAAGAGGAAGGTGTTATTAACTATGTCTTTTTATTTTCTGTATTTTGATGTTTGACATCTGGGGACTTGCTGACCCTTGAAGGGAGGAATTATCCCTCTAGCCAATTCCTAGAGATAGCAAATAACTGGCCCTTGAGCACACTTTTCAAATGCAGACCAACCAAACCAGACCAACCACACCCCTAACTACCTTCACTATTGGGCTCTCACACTCAGGGCCACTGTTCGCCTGCCCTAATCTCCCCAGGGCTAGGTACCGAACAACTAGGGATATCCTCTATGCCCCAGAGGCTGCTGAATTTATTTAAACTAGGCAAACGAGAGCCTGCCTCACCTGTCATTCCCAGAACCACGATCACATCTTTTGCCCTTGTTTCTCCACTACCTCTGCCTTCTGACTGACCCTGGAGCCTCTGCCCTTGTTTTCCCCACTCCCTCTGCCTTCTGACTGGCCCTGGAGCCTCCTTGCTGGCCCCCTATGGCTCAGTGTGCCCTTTCCTCTTGGGACCTGCAAGTATAACAACTTTCTTTTCAACAGCAGCCATCTCCTGATCTGCTGGCCTTGTCATATCTAAAAAATAGTAAAACCTCAATTTTAAAACAGAAGGAAGATACTCATTCCAGGGGGACAAAGCGAGGTGAGCAGATGAACTGACTCAGGAACGAAGTCTCCAAGCCCTACTGAAACCTCCTTTTCTTGGCTTTATTTGTTTGAAAAGCAATGATACCATTTTCATCCATTGTCACCAAGGGTGTCTCACCCTCCCCCACACAGCCTGGAGCACCTTTGCAAAACTGAGGGGAAGAGGCTAGCTGAGAAGAAGGCAGAGAAGAATTAGGCCAAATTAGGAGAGTTTTGAGTGCCAAACCAAGGAATTAACTTACTGACCATTTGTTGGTGATCTGCTCTGTGTTAGGCGCAGTGTTAGGCACTTGGGTCTGTGTTTTCTCATGTTAAATTTCACAGCAACTCTGTAAGCTGTTAGGTGATATAATCACTATTTTCCAAATAAGGAAGCCAAGGTTCAGGGTCATTAAGCAGTTTTGCCCGAGATCACAGAAACAGGAAGTGGCTTTTGGAATTTGAAGTGGGATTTGAACACAGAATTTTTGATTCTAAGGTGAGTGCTTATTCGATTTGGTCCTTTAGTCCCAGATCCTTTCATTCCAGTCTGGATAGTTGGGAAGCAGGGAGCTGGGTGATCACATTCTTCAGGGAGCGTGAAACAGACAATCCTACCGACCCTCCCTCTTCAAGTTGTCCAGCCTAAGCCTTAAGACAGTTTTCAAGTGAGATAGTTCTACTTGAGTCTGAAGTAAGTCTGAAAGCATAGTATCGTCCACGAAGTTTGATCCATATGTGGGACCACAGGAGCCTACCATGCCATCCCTTGGAACTGTTAGCTGAGTGGGCTGAGGCTCCCAATAAATACAGGCTAGTTATGGATTTCCTCTCCACAGGGAGCAATTTGCCTTGCTCTTCCTCCAGCCAGTCAGCCATGCCTAGGCCAGCCATCTACTAACACTTGTCCTCAGACCCCTGGGCAGAGAATGTGGGTACACCAGCACAATGCCCTCTCCCTGCCCTCCTACCCTTTATTTCAATGCACTATGGAGCCAGCATCTTCCCAGGCCTGTGTCTGTGACTCATGATGGCAGCTGGATTTCCCAATTTACCAATACTTATGTGACTTGTGTCTTGGGTATTTAAGGTTTGAGACTGGGTGGAAGTTTTCTAGGAAGACACAGGAAATAGGAAGTGGTGGAAGACATTTTTGGAAAAGGGTGCAGCACGTACAAAGGCATGAAGATATGAGATTTTGCAGGTAATGAAGAAAAGATCTACATGCCAGAAAGAAAGATGTAAGTAGAAGAAGGTAAGGCTGGAAAGAAAGTGGGGTAGATAGCACGATAGGAACAGGGTTTTCTTAGGAGAAACAATCGATTGCAGAAGGCACATGAAGGCAGCTGGATTTCCCAAGGGGATTATGGGTTACCCACATTTGGTATATTCTTCTACCCAGACTCAGTGGCCAGTGACTGGCCAGCAGAAGGTGGGGCTGGGCTTGCATGCATATAGGGATCAGGCTGACGTCCCTAAACAGACATGCACAGAGCAGCCCTGCAAACCTTGAGAAGCTCCACCGGAGACAGAATCCTGTTTTCTTGACCATCTGCACCTCCCTCCAGCTGCCCCACCCTCATACCATGTGCCCGAACTGTTCAGGCTGTCTGAACTCACCAGAGAGAGTGACAAACACTTCCTAGAGCCCCTGGCAGGACTGAATTTCCTCTAGTTCCTGGATTTCCATCTATTTGTCTGGCTTTTGCAGCCACTACTTGCAGCCCTGCGCTGGCCATCAGAGAGTAACACGAAGTGGCGCAGTTGCTCCCTCATTGCTGCTGATCTTGTTTGCTCCACTACCTCTAGCTTGGGAGAATGTGAATCCCTTTGTCCTCACAGCCGGGAAATGATTTATGACCCTCCCTTCCATAACTGTCACTTCTGCCAGACCATGCTGAGAGAACCTCTCATATGCTCCCGCTTGTAGGAGCCACTCCGGAAGTGTGGCCTCCGTTCAAATCCTTTCCACTGGAAAAGCTACCTGATTCCCATCCCGCATCCTTTCCAAATCAGGCTCCAGGCTTCTTGGAATTCACCCATTGTTGAAAAGGCTTTTTTTTTTTGGTATTTATTTCTTCAGAAATGGAAAGCTAAATATATATGTAAAAATATGACTAAAACTATGACACGAAACCAAGGTTTCCCCTTCAGCAAAACTCAAAAACACATGAGAGAATTCTTTCAGAAACCCACAGACTGTGGTACTAAATATAGCTGGGCGGGGGGTGGAGTGGGGCGGGGGATAGAGTGGAAGGTGAGGAGGAAGCAATGAAGACAGGAGGAGGACATGTGATGTAGAAGCCCACCTTGGCTCCTCATTAGGGTATCAAGTCTGTGTCATTCGCATGGAATCAGGCTCTGTTTTTAACTACACGTCTATTTTATTCTACACTTTTATTAACCTTTCTGAGTACAAGTTTACCATACACGCTTCTTAACATAGGGATAATTCGAGCTTTGAAATAGACTTTATCCAGGAGATAGCTGTTTTTCTTGGGTAAAACAGGTGACAGAATATTCAGCATAGATTCCTTTTTGCGAAGGTGTGGCAGTGCTGAGGCTGCAGTGCGGGGATTTTTTGAAAGGTCAAAGGTTGCTTTTTCCCTTAAGAATGATATTGTAAAAACAGTTTCCTTTACAGCCTTTTTTTTTTTTTTTTTTTTTTTTTTTTAAGAAAGAGTTTCTCTCCTGTTGCCCAGGCTGGAGTGCAGTGGCATGACCTCGGCTCACTGCAACCTCCACCTTCCAGGTTCAAGTGATTCTCCCGCCTTAGCCTTCCAAGTAGCTGGGATTACAGGCTTGCGCCACCATACCCGGCCAATTTTTTGTATTTTTGGTAGAGATGGGGTTTCACCATGTTGGCCAGGCTGTTCTCAAACTCCTGACCTCAGGTGATCCACCTGCTTCGGCCTCCCAAAGTGCTGGGATTATAGGTGTGAGCCACTGCACCCGGCCCTTTACAGCTTTCTTATTTGTGTTTATCTTCCCTCTCTACTTCCCCTAGTAAGAATATCTTCATGGAACAGAGTTCCCTTCTAGAGAACCAGCTGTCCAGGTTTGTGGGGGACTTTCTTGGTTTTAGCACTAAAAATCCCGTGTCCTGGGAGACCTTAGTCCGCAACAAACTGTGTTGGTTGGTGCTGCAGGCTGAATAATGGCCTTCCAAAAATGTTCACACTCTAATCCCTGGAAACTGTGAATATGTTATCTTAACATGGTAAAAGGAATCCAGATAGCCCCTGGAAGCTACAAAAGGCAAAAGAATGGATTTTTCCAGAGAGAATGTTTTCTTCCAGAAAGAACATTCTTTGATTTTCAAACTTCTATAAGATCATAAATTTGTATTGTTTTAAGCTAATATGTTTCCAGTAATTTATTACAGCAGCAATAGGAAGTGAATACAGTTGGTTACCCAGCCCCTCCCTCAACCAGGATGCCCAGTGAACCACTGAACCACTCATGCACTGAACCAAGGAAGCTCAATTACTGCATTGAGTGGAGAAACAAAGTCAGCTCATTGAAAATGTACCATGTGTGAGAATTTCAGGGACACAGAAAGACACAGTTTTAAATTAATTCCACTGTTATTTTGGACTTTTCTCTAAGAAACCTGAAAGTAAAGAAATGCACAATAACCTACAAGTGCCCCAAAATCAAGCCTTTGTAATTCCTTAGGTTAAAATACTAACCTCCACCTAGAGGCAACAGAACATGTTTACAGGTTTAGGTTTAAATCCTGCCCCAGGTGTCACTAGCTGGGTGACCCTGGGTACCCAGCTAGTTACTCAATTGCTCTGGCTGCCAACTCTCATCTCTAGTCTGGAGGTAATAATATTAATCTGGCTCACAGTGTTGTTAGATAAACGGTATAAAGAGTTTAGCACAGCACCGGCACTCAGGGACGTTGGCCATATTTCTATTTCCTGAGGAAGTCCAACCACTCCTTGGGGAGGAAAGTAGAGGGGGACAAAGAAAACTCAAAAACTCTTTGAAAAAAAAAATGTGCAGCTTGCCAATATGGGAGTTATTAAATCTAAGGAGACTTTCTTTTGACCAGCAAAGATTGTCCCTGGCCCCAGTGAGATGTTTTTCTTGGTCTCACTGCCCCTTTTGTCCTGCTGGCCCTTAGAGAGAGCAGATGTTCCCTTTCCGGCTTAGAAAGTCATCTCTAGAGAGTGAGGGTCTGACTACAACCAGACCCTGATATCTTCTCTCCTCTTTAAGTGAAACCAAACAAAGGGTTCTTTTTTTTTTTTTTTTTTTTTTGAGATGGAGTTTTGTTCTTGTTGCTCAGGCTGGAGTGCAATGGTGTGATCTCGGCTCACTGCAACTTCTGCCTCCTGGGTTCAAGTGATTCTCCTGCCTCAGCCTCCCTAGTAGCTGGAATGTATTTTTTTTTTTTTTTTTTAGACAGTTTTGCTTCTGTTGCCCAGGCTGGAGTGCAATGGCGTGATCTTGGCTCACTGCAACCTCCATCTCCTGGGTTCAAGTGATTCTCCTGCCTCAGCTTACCAAGTAGCTGGGATTACAGGCTCCCACCACCACACCTGGTTAATTTTTGTATTTTTAAATAGAGACAGGGTTTCACCACATTGGCTAGGCTGGTCTTGAACTCCTGACCTCAGGTGATCTGCCCACCTCAGCCTCCCAAAGTGCTGGGATTACAGGCATGAGTCATGCATTCGGCCTAAGTTTTGTATTTTTAGTGGAGTCGGGGTTTCAACATTTTGGCCAGTCTGGTCTTGAACTTCTGACTTCAGGTGATCTGCCCGCCTCGGCCTCCCAGAGTGCTGGGATTATAGGCATGAGCTACTGTGCCTGGCCCAAACGAAGTATTCTGAGTAACGTCAGAGAAGCCAAGGATGGGGAGGGTGTGTGCTGCACTTGGGCAGATTTCGACGGACTTTAGTGCCTCAGCTGAGGTATGTTTGGATGATGGATGGGGGAGAGCTGCATGCAGGAACGTCAGGCTGGCCTACAGTTCTCCAGGTTATTGATTGAGCTCTGGTGGCATTGGGACAGAGGAAGTTTCTGCTGCAATGGATGACCCTACTTTGAAAAGTTTCATTTGTCTTATGAGTCGCAGAGCTCATAGAGGATTTTGCTGCTTTTCCCTCAACTGACCTAAAGGTATGATCCCAGGGGACACCAACATGAAGCAATCTTAAAATGGCCTTTAGGATTCTGATGTGAAATAAGATACCACTGTGTATCACTTAAAGCAAATGTTTTTAAAATGACAGTGATTAGTGCCCGTGAGGATGGGGAAGTGTACATTCTAACACGTGGTTGACGAGAGCATACATTGATAAAGCCTTTTAGGAGGGCAATATGGCAGTCAGCATCTATCAAAATGACAGATGGGCATGACCTTGACCTGGTACTTCCACCTCCAGGAATCCATACTACAGAAAAAACTTGCGCATGTGCACAGAGATGTATTCAAAAAGAGTTCACTTCAGCATTATTCGTAATAGTAAAAAATCAAGAATAAAAAAGGAAGCTGTTAAATGTTGGTACGTCCATTTGAAGGAATATTATACAGCCATTTAAAAGAATGAAGTAGATTTATCTAATCTGACATGGGAAGATCTCCAAGACACATCACTAGGTGGGAAAAAAAAATCAAATCACAGAACAATACCAAATAAAACTGTGAGTCTAAAGTAACTTCAGATAGTGATAATAAGAGTGGTGAAGAAAATAACAGGGAAAGAAGGTAGAGATTGGGTGCTGTGGGTCGCTGGGGAGAGAAGCAAATGGCAAGCCATCAGCCACACGACAGTGAGGAGGAAAGTGCTGCAGAGAGAGGGAGCAGCTTTGTAGCCCCTGAGGTGGAGAGCTGGTGATGTTTGCTGCAGCGCTAGGAAAACAGGCTGAAGTCAGAGGCTTGAAGGATCAGGTAGAAAAGGGTTGGAAAGCCCTGGGAACAAGTTTGGGATTTTATTGAAAGCCTTTGGAGGGTTTTTGTTTATTTTGAGACAGGGTCTCACTCTGTGCCCTGGCTGGAGTGCAGTGGTGAGATCACAGCTCACTGTAGTCTCAAACTCCTGGGCTCAGCCTCCCGAGTAGCAGGGACTACAGGTGCATGCCACCACACCAGGCCAATTTTTAAATTTTTTGTAGAGATAAGGTCTCAGTATATTGCCCAGGCTGGTCTCAAACTCCTGGCCTCAAATGATCTTCCTACCTTGGCCTCTCAAAGTGCTGGAATTATAGGCATGAGCCACTGTGCCCGGCCTTTGGAGGGTCTTAAGCAGCAGAGTGATCTGAGTTACATTTCAGAGATTGGCTGTTGGGTGGAAAATAAATGTAGTGGAGCAAGAGCCGAGGCAGTGAGATCAATTAGGAGCCGATTCCAGGAGTCTGAAATAAAACAGGCACAAATCCACTCATCTCTAGGCCTCATGTCACTCACTCTGAATTAGATACGATACTAGGCACGTTAATGTGTTTGATAACTATGATATTAGTTTTAAAAGTAAAAAGGCCTACATTAAGTGGAGAGTAATATTATAGTAGAATTGAATTTTGTTACAGCTCATTCATTACACAGATTGTTTTGTTATGATTGTACCCAACCTGGTCTAATCCCATCCTAAGAATATAGCAGTTTATTCAACAACCTGGTTTTATCTCATTGGTTTATGAAATGGATGGCAGCACTGTCCCCCCAAGCCCAAGAGTGGAAAGGAGACCCCAGGAATCACGAAAACCTGTACAAAATTCATAAGTAAGGATAAGGTCCCACAGTCTCATGCTCTTAAGTGGGTTACTCAAGTGCTTCTGCATACTTCTCTCGCTCATTTTGGTTTCGTTCATTTTTTAGCTAAAGTTGCAGTGCCCCCTGGAAGATCAGACTTTCTCTTTCTCACCCTAATTTAAGGCATTGCAAATATTTTATCCTGGGTGAACCTTTTCAGTACTTTCCTGAAAATATAGGGTGGACACCTGAAGAATCATGGAAATTCGCTTTGAGTAGTCCATAGCTTTGTTCTTGGAATGTAAAAGATGAATTTGGTGACCTTTACAGAGAGGGCAGTTTTAGTTAAAGAGGAAGGAGAAAGACTGCCTGGAATAGGTAAATCTGGAGAGTCAACCTGGGTAGGTCTCAGATGGACTCTCCCAAACATTCTTAAAATACTGTATTTCTAATTGTTCAAAGACCTTGGCCTGGTGATCTGAATCTTAGTAACTCTAGGCCAGCTTCCTGTACTGCCCTGATCCTGGGACTGCTTTCAAAAGCTCCTTGCATGAACAGCAAATGCAGAGTATAACATCATTCTAATGCTTTAGAACTAGCACCAGAGTAATATAGCAAACCCTGTCTTCCAGAATGCTTCTGATATAAAATCATAATTATTCCTCTTTCCTTCATGAGCCTGAGTTTGAGTCAAATGCATCCAGCCTGCTCTGGTCCCTGTCATGTCTCCAGTGATTTCCCAGGAAAACCAGGAAGACCCCTATTCCTAAAAAGGTTCTAGATCAATCATTTTCAACCAGGGTTGATCACTCCCCAGGGCACATTTGGCAATGTCTAGAGACATTTTTGGTTGTCACAATTGTAAGAAGAAAGTGCTACTGTCATTTAGTTGGCAGAAGCCAGGGGTTTTGCTAAACATCCTATAATGCACAGGACAGCCCCACAACAAAGAATCATCTGGTCCAGTTTGTCAACCGTGCCAGGGTTGAAAATCCTGCTCTACACGTAAACAAGGCCTCTGTTTTAAAGGGAAACTAGAAACTCATAATGCCAACACAGGTGGAAGAATTATGGCCCCAAGGGAAGGAAAAACAAAAACAAAAACAAAAAACAAGGGCATTGGAATTTCACAGTCTGTTTTTCCACCCCTTTTAGCACAAGAGACTGTTACTGGAAAAAGTGACCAAGTCAAATAGCATATGACAAATCTCCCACATGACAAAGGGATTTCCCA
Organism: Pongo abelii; assembly: GCF_028885655.2. Classification (NCBI taxonomy): domain Eukaryota; kingdom Metazoa; phylum Chordata; class Mammalia; order Primates; family Hominidae; genus Pongo; species Pongo abelii. The sequence goes on along the minus strand of NC_071985.2, from coordinate 66,533,512 downwards.
GCTACCCACGCGGTCGTAAGAGATTAGTCCTAAGGTTCCCGCTCACCCTGTGAGGCTGCTCATGGAGATTTACCCCTGCTTGAGTGAGGTGCCCTGGTCTAGAACCAGCTCCTGCCCAACTATCTTCTTCCTTCACTATCCACTCCCTTCCCCTTGTTTTGACAAACCAAATTCCAGTCTAGGGTGTCAGGTACTGAAGCTTCAAAATTCACCCTGACCTGACAGAATTAATGGTTTCTGTGCCCAGTCATTAAGAGCACAGGATTTTGGAACAAGCAGAGTGAGTGATTTGGGGAATTCTTGGCCAAAGATCAAGAAAGCCTCTTTCTCCTTACAGGCCCTAATTAATTAACTGGTTCTTTATGAAAAACTGTGAGGGAATAATTCAGACAAGAAGCAGTAAAAGGATTTTTCAGCAGTCTTTTATTTTCTAGGTTCAAAACAGTATTAGGTAATAATTAGGTAAAGCTAATTGCACTGGTGTCTTGGCACTGGGAAGGTTATTTTCTCCTGAAAGTGAAAATGGTGGGGATAGACAAAGAGGCCTGTCCCCAGTCAAGCTCCCTGACAGGACCTGCCTACCACTTCTCAGGGTCTGCTTTACAACCTGAATGATTAATAGCCACCATGAAATCTAGTTACTGATTTACTTTTCTCACACAGGATCCAAGAAGTGGGCTTCTTCTCAGAACAGAGTTAAGAAAAGAGTTGTGCAGTTCACCTCACACATCCAGCCCCTAAACACACACACACACACACACACGCCCTGGTGTTCTGCCCTGTGTAAACCATGTGATATGGCTTGGCTGTGTCCCCACTCAAATCTCATTTTGAATTCCCACATGTTGTGGGAGGGACGCTGTAGGAGGTAATTGAATCATGGGGGTAGGCCTTTCCCATGCTGTTCTCGTGATAGCAAATAAGTCTCACGAGATCTGATGGTGTTATAAGGGAGAGTTTCCCTGCACAAGTGCTCTTTTTGCCTGCTGCCCTCCATATAAGATGCAACTTGCTCCTCTTTGCCTTCCAACCACGATTGTGAAGCCTCCCCAGCCACATGGAACTGTGAGTCCATTAAACCTCTTTCTTTTGCAAATTGCCCGGTCTCAGTTATGTCTTTATCGGCAGTGTGAAAACAGACTAATACACCATGACAGATTTAGAAATTTATAAGCATACTATGAAATAGAAGATAATAATTTTTTTGGTAGGCACATTAGTCACAGGTTTGGGATTTCTTTTGTAATTTCTTTTTATTTTAAATAATTTAAGGCTTTTTTTTTTTTTTTTGAAGTGAGGTCTCACTATGTTTCCCAGGCTGGTCCCAAATTCCTGGGCTCAAGCAATCCTCCTGCCTCAGCCTCCCAAGTAGGTGGGATTACAGTAGGCATGAGTCACCACACCTGGCAATTTCAGATTTTCCAACAAGCTGCAGGAATAGTACAAAGAACCCCCATATACCAATCTCCCAGATTCCCCGTTTGTTAATATCTTACCACATTTGCTTTATTTGTTTTGCTCTCTGTATATTTATTTTATTACTTTTAAAACTATTTAATAGTAATTGCCTAACAGTTCCTAAAAAAAAAAGGACATATTGGTGACAGTTTGTCAAGCTCATCTTTTTTCAGTTGAAGAAAGTATGAATGTTTGGCAAATGGCCTAGAAGTCTGGGCCTGCTAAATAGGATTTTCCAAGTATCCCCCAGGATATCTGGGTTCAAATCCTGACTCTACTTCTTTCCAGCAGTGTGATTTTGGATACCTTCCTAAGTCTCAATTTCTTCATCTGTAAGGTGGGATAATGACAGTATCCCTCTCAAGGGTTGCTGTGAGGATCAAATGAAATAAGTCACTAAATAGGTCCATGCATGGACAGGTTCAACCGCGTATGCCACCATGTTCAATAACAACATTGCTTCATTATTAGCTACTATTATCTCCTTTTCCTATCTCATTTTCTTGTAATTATTCAAGGTTATTATTCTCAAATATTTCCCCAACTGTGTCTTTTCCAATGAAGCCCAATTCCAGTTTTCACTCGTGGAACTGTCATGGAACACTCAATCTCCCTAATTTCTCTCTCCCGCTGCCAGCCCCCAGCCCTTATCCCCTCCTCCCCCAACACGCACACATCTATTCAATTTCACCAGAACAAATTCAGAAGCTTACATGCATACTATGGGATACCAAAGAACAAAGAACCATTTCTTGTAAGGTTGTTAAAATACTTGTGATTTAAAGCAGGACAAACCTGAAGAATTCAGCATGCCTGGGATCACACATCTCTGAACAACAGGCTGTGATTTGAGTAATTACCCCTGAAGAGAGGGAGGTACCTGACTTCTGGGTATTTTGGTCAACCAGCTGGACTTTCTTTCCTTAGGCATGGATAACTGGGTATTTGGTTAGCAAGGAAAAAAGAAAATTAATGTTTAATGTAAACATAATAATCTTGGCACTTCCATTAGATGTTTAGAGATTTTCACTTTTAAGCATTTTTTTTTTGTGAAATATACTTTTTTTTTTTTTTTTTTTTGAGATGGAGTCTCGCTCTTTTGCCCAGGCTAGAGTGCAGTGGTGCGATCTTGGCTCACTGCAACCTCTGCCTCCTGGGTTCAGGCAATTCTCATGCCTCTGCCTCAGTCCCTCTGGTAGCTGGGATTACAGGTGCACGCCACCATGCCTGGATAATCTTTGTATTTTTAGTAGAGATGGGGTTTCACCATATCGGCCAGGCTGGTCTCAAACTCTTGGCCTTAAGTGGTCTGCCTGCCTTGGCCTCTCAATGTGCAGGGATTACGGGTGAGCCGCTGCGCCCAGTCAATGGGAAATATACCTTTTAAAATCCAACAACAATAGCACATATTAATCAATTACTAATTATTACCAATGGGCAACTCTGAAGAGGAAGGGTGGAAGAAAGGTCTTGAAGCAGAAATCTCTGCTTTCAAGGGCCCCAGCTGCAGCTGGGATTTGTCTCTAGGGCCCTGATAGGTGTGCGGCCACTGAGAACATTGTGGCTTTTGCTGAGCAGCAGCTTTGAGCCACATGTTTATGAGACAGGCTCTGCCAACAGCAATTGCAGATGAACAATGGAAGCAGTCTTCAGTGTCTGCCATGTGGAACTTTGTGCCCGTTTCCAGAGGTGCCCATTCACTCTCCTACATGCTTTCAAACTTTGTGCAACTATTTGCGTGTAGGATAAGATCCAAACTCCCAAACAGAGCAAATATAAAGGGTTCTTTAAATCTGAGCCCTACAGCTCTCTCCTGAACCTGCTGCATGCCCTTTTCCCCCAGCAACATATGCCTTCACTCATGTGTTCCTTCTGTCCCAAATGCCCTTCCCTACCTTGGTAACCCCTGCCAACCCTTCAAAATCCAACTTGCCATGCCACCTTCCCTGACTTTCAGAGCTGGAAGGATCTGTCCTTCCACAAGTCCATACACGTCACTGTAGTAGGTTTGATCCCATTTTCTTGGGAGCAGCTCCAGGTCAGGCCTGTGCTTTATTCTTCTTTGCATCCCCAGCAACTTGTCCAGTGTCTGGCACCCAACTGATGCTCAGTTACTGTTTGTTGGGTTAAACTGGAAGGCATAACCAGGTCAGGGGCAGAGCAGCCTTGGCTATGGCATTTCTCTGTTTCTAGCTCCTCCTTATCAACTAGACATTTGACAATACTCAACAAGCACTCATGGCGTGCACAGCCTTTTGCTGAACTACAGTGTATGCACACGTAAAAGTGCAGGCACCTTAAAGATAATAATCCACTGGACATGGTGGCTCATACATATAATCTCAGCTACTCAAGAAGCTGAGGCAGGAGGCTTCCTTGAGCCCAGGAGTTTGAAGTTACAGTGAGCTATGATGGCACCACTGCACTCAGGCCTGGGCAACAGAGTGAGACTCCATCTTTAAAAACAAACAAACAAACAAACAAACAACAAGCAAACAAGCAAACAAACCTAAGAATTCCCAGCCTAAAGGTAAATTGCTCTCATACAAGTGTAGTAACTTATGGGGGAAAAAGTTGTACACTTTGTATATGCTAGTTTTGTGAATGTAAGTTTCTAACATCAGCTCATGCAGATTTCAAAAATCAAAAGTTTAACACTCCATCTTAATATTAAACCAATCATATTTTTTCTCTTGTCATTTTGATCATTGGTCTATCTCAACAAAAATATGGGGAAAAAATAGAGGCAAATATTCACTTGGCCATCCATCATGCTGTGACGGCTGTCCATAGCTGATTCTGAAATCACTCGGGGCAGACACACAGATAGGAATAAAATACTTCCCCGCATATTTTTAAAGGATCAATTGATATCTCAGTTGTTTTAACAAAATAAAGAATAGCACTAAGTTCACCACTGACAAAGTATTTCCACGTTGGTGAACACTCAAAAATGTATCATGCATATCAGTAACATGTGCAATAACAAGTCTTGGATTCCTTTAGAAGGTACAATCCACAGAGGTCAAGTTGTGTGTGTGTGTGTGTGTGTGTGTGTGTGTAATTCAATCCAAATTAAAGACATCATATCCAAACTACTTTTAAAATATGAGTAGCCTTGGGAGGCCGAGGCGGGTGGATCACGAAGTCAGGGGTTCAAGACCAGCCTGGCCAGATGGTGAAGCCCCGTCTCTACTAAAAATACTAAAATTAGCCGGGCATGGTGGTGGGCGCCTATAATCCTAGCTACGCAGGAGGCTGAGGCAGAGAATTGCTTGAACCTGGGAGGCAGAGGTTGCAGTGAGCCGAGATCATGCCACTGCACTCCAGCCTGGGCGACAAAGCAGACTCTGTATAAAAAAAGAGAAAAAAAACAACAAAGAATAGCTAATGTAGATGATGGGTTGATGGGTGCAGCAAACCACCATGGCACATGTATATACCTATGTAACAAACCTGCACGTTCTGCACATGTACCCCAGAACTTAAAGTAAAAAAATAAAAGAATAAAATGAGTAGCCCATGAACTAAAAAAACCAACAAATTTAGAATAACAAAAGTCTTTAATTTTTGATTCTTAGAGCTTTTTCTCCTTAATTACTAGAAATTAAACACCCACCCTGGGAGAGGGGTCAGCCAGGACCTCTGTTCTTGGGCTGTTTCTGTCCATCCCTGACATCCTCTGCACATCAGGATGTTTGAGGCAGCGAGGCACGCTCTCCTCGGGAATGGAGGTGACATCACAGGCCCAGAGTCCCCATTGACTCTGAGTGCTCCAGTTCCCAGGGACTTCCTCCCTGGAATCTGGAATTCATTTTGGTACAGGTCATGGAAAGCCATGTGAACAATGAAGAGGGAGTGGGTGGCAGGGCTCAGTGTCTGTGTCACCCAGGGTCTGTTGCTCCCGACTCCTCCCTGACATCAACGGCTGCTCTGTGGGGTGGGGAGCTAAGAGGAGAGGGCTGGCCCCTCTGTCCCCTGCAGGCCCTCCAGCTTGAAAAGAGAGCAAAATCCATGCCCTCTCACCCCCCCACACACATTCTTTCTGACCCATTTTCTTTCATGTCTGTGGAGATCAGATGCTGAGTCAAACGGCAGCCCTGGATTTCTTCCTGGGCTGCTGCATTACAAGCTCCAGAGCCAGGGCTTGCCAGCCCCCCACTAGGCACCTTGGTCCCCTGAGCTGTCCAGGCACGGGGGCCTGAGGGACTGGGCACTTTACTTCCCTCTGGAGGGCAGGCACTGTGTCTCATCCAGCTTGCTGCCTTCCTCAGCTCCACCCCCACAGCCCTTACCAGGGCTCCTTCTATATTGCTGATATTCAGCAAACATTGATTCATTGGGTAAGTGAACGTAAGCAGAGCTTGCCATAGGGAATATTATTCACTAGGTAAAATGTGTTGGAAATAACCCTTTATCTGATTCCCCTTCTTTCCACTTATAGAAATTGACATGTTTCCCTCCGGTCCTGCATTTTGGGACTCTAATTCAGCATCCTTGGCATGCCTGTGTTCCAGATCTCCGTCCCCCATGCCCTCAGCTAGTTGTTACTTAGTAGTCAGACACTACTAATCACTAGACCTGTGCGCATTTGATAAATGTTACCTGATCCACATACATTTTAATAAGAGCCCCCAATGTCTCTCCCCAGAAGAGTGTCGCTAAAATGGGAATTCCAGTAACCTGTGTCCAAGTGGAGTAGACCCTTCTAAATGGGAACCATCAGGTCATACCTCAAAAGTGGCAGCCTCAGAGTGGGGTGGGCCTGGCTGGTCAGCCCTTTTATCCCAGAAAGTAGGCTCAGCTTCATACCCCCGTATTTCAGCCCACATCCTCCAGCATACCCTGAGCCTGACTGATGGATTTTTTCTTTTTTCTTTTTTGAGACAGGGTCTGTCACCCAGGCTACAGTACAGTGGCTACCTCCTGGATCAAGTGATCCTCCTGGGCTCAAGCGATCCTGTTGCCTCAGCCTCTCAAGTAGCTGGCATTCAGCCACCATGTTCAGCTAATTTGAAATGAAATTTTTTTATATGGAGATGAGGTCTCACCACCATGTTGCCCAGGCTGGTCTGGAACTGCTGGGCTCCAGCTATCCTCCTGCCTGAACCTCCCAAAGTGCTGGGATCATAGGCATGAGCCACCATGCCCGGCCTTGACCCATGGATTTTTATGTACTCTCTTACCCCCTCCCTCATCACCTACAATCAAGTCACCTCTTGCCAGTCTTTGGAAGCCAAGAAGACTTTTAGAGTTGACTCTGTTTTCCTCTCATTTTACTGACCAAGAAGTGAAGGCCCAGAGACTGCCTAAGATAACCCCAAGGGCTGGAAGTGGATTCATGAACCTCCACCCAAGTCTATTAACCCCAGGGCTTTTGACACTAGCAGAAGGGAAGGCTTCTACCCAGATTAATGGCAGGAGCTATTCAAAGATTCTTGACCAGTGTCCAAAAGAAAAAAATATTTAAATTAGCATCCACTGTGGGCTGGATTCTATGCTGAGCACTAGAGTCACAGGTGGAGCACCCACTGTGAGACACAAATACACAAATAGACAAACACAGTACAGTGTTAAAGGAGCTGTAATAGCCAAAATGTCTGAGTGTCTGTCATGTGGTGGGCACTGTTCTATAGCCTTTACAACTAGTTATTCTAAAGGCAGAGGTAAGCTCACGGCCCTATGAAAGCTCTGAGTTCCACTGACACAGTGGGAAATTGGGCTTCGACTCCCAGACACCCAACCTAGGCTAGCAAATTCTCTGCCTCACCTCCCCAGCAGGCCCTGGGACCCCAGTGACATGGCCTGAGCCCTGGATCCTAAGACCTCCTCTCACTTTTGTATTACTGGGCTTTCTGTGCCCCAGCCTGAAGTCCTCTTGCCTGTCTGCAGGCTACAGTCTGTTAGAGAAAAAGTCCAGGCCGGATGAGGAAATGGGGCTCTGTCTTTGGGACGGGAGGAGGGGGACTGTGGAGGTGATGGCCCACAGGCAGGGAGGAATGACTTGAGATCTGTGCTCGGAAGTCAGGGCAGCTCTGCAAGATTTTTTCCGGGCCAGTTTTAGATTTCCAAAACCAGAGAGAGATTCATTGTGTTTGCCTTGAGAAAGGAAATCCCCCAAACAGGGCGATGGGGGAGGAATTTCTGAGGGCAGAGAGTTTCTAGAACTGAGAAGGGAGGATTTAGGGGGGCCAGGACAGAATCATTGCACAACCCTGCTCTCCCTGGGAAAAACCCTCAGTCCTTCCTGCCTTAAGCCAGAGGCCACGGGCTCCATCTGCTGAGAGCTTGTAGAGACACACATCAAACAAGTCCCAAACTGCTGAGCTCTACTTCTACCTTTGCTGAACTCCCTAAAATCCAATGCAGGAGCAGAGGTTTGGGGCCTGGAAGCCTGGGGCAGGAAAGAGCCAACGGCAAAGAAGTACAAGCCAGCTATGGATTTTTAATATCACCATTTTGTTGTTATTACTTATTGAATCATCACATCAGCTCTATTGGGGGTGGTATCATTAAGCACAATTTACAGATGAGAAGTTAAGGACTTGCTTATAAGGGCAGAAATGGGAATCATATAGGGACTCAGAGCCCCTGCATTCTCCTCATTGCAATGCTACCGCCTTGTGGGGACACAGGCGTGTGCATGCCCCGTACCCCCACATACACACTACCTACGACTGTGCTGCAGCAGAAGCTATGCTGAAGTAGAAGTCAAGATTGCTGAGCTCCAGTCCTGACTCCACTGGAAACTGGCTGGGGGCTCAGTTGACTCACCCCAAAAAATCTGCTCCGGTTACTTCCATTCTGCCAACATTGAGCACCTACTGTGTACCCGTGCTGAGTGCCAGAAATACAAGAATTTAGAAAATGAAAGTCCTGCCCTGGAGGCATTTACACACCAGTCAGACTTATAAACACTAGAGAATGACTTATAAAAAGATCACTTCAACACAGTGCCTACATTACCAAGCAGTTGTAAAGTTTAAGTGAGATGATATATGCCACTGTTTAGAAAACCCAAGAATTGCCGAGGTTGAGCCAGCTCTCTCAGAGGCAGCAGGAGAATCACAAGTAGGCTGGGACGCTCTTGGTCATCCTTCCCTTCTCAGCAGCGCCTCTGGCCAAGGCCAGGCCTGCCTTCAGCTTCCACTTGCCGTGATGATAGTGCCATCCTTGGTTTCTTCCCTCCTTCCTTTCTTCCTTCTTTCCTTCTTCTCCTCTGCCTCTGTCTCTCTCTTCCCCTCTCTCTTTCTCTCTTCCTTAATTTTTTGGTTTCCACTATTCTATGTGTCCTCAGCAGGGAAACCAGCAGGATATTCCTCCTCCATCTGACAAGAGTCAGAAATTGGGGAACTTCCATAGCTGTGGGGTTGAGAGTGGGATGCAACCTAAGATGATCCTGGGAGGGAGTTTTCCATGATCTGCCGTGTCTTTGAGCATCTGCAGTTCCCATACTCTCATTCCCATTTTTCTGGACTTATCTCATTATGGTAGGAAAGTCATTTATTCACCACTATTAACAGCCTCTCCCCTTCTCTGCCCATGGCGGGGAATTCTGGGATAGCCGCTGTCTCTGGCTGAACTGGGATAAAGGGAAAGGAGGGAACTGAGTGAAACCAGACAAGGTGAATTGATTTCCTCTAAAAAGTAACTCTGAGTTCCTGATGAAGGAGAAATGAATAGATCATGAGGATGAGATGAGAGGAGAAACAAGATGAGAATCTTCTGGGCTTAGAGAGAATTTTTAGGAATGAGGAGAGAGGTGATAGTATTTCAGAGGTAGTATATGTGAAATATACAGACAAAGATAAAGTTTTTGAAGTGCTGCTCTAGTGTGAGTTGAACATCCTTTTGGTATTCTTTGAGAGATTTTGGCAGAGATTAAAATTTCTGGCCAGGCGCGGTGGCTCACACCTGTAATCCCAGCACTTTGGGAGGCCAAGGTGGGCAGATCACCCTGAGGTCAAGAGTTCAAGACCAGCCTGGCCAACATGGTGAAACCCCTGTCTCTACTAAAAATACAAAAAATGAGCCAGGCGTGGTGGTGGGTGCCTGTAATCCCAGCTACTCGGGAGGCTGAGGCAGGAGAATCGCTTAAACCCGGGAGGCAGAGGTTGTAGTGAGCCAAGATCACGCCACTACACTCCAGCCTGGGCAACAGAGCGAGACTCCATCTCAAGAATAAATAAAATTTCTTTGTGAATTGCTTTTTGGATACCTGACAGTTGTTTCTCTGAGTACATCGTGATGTTAGGACTGGGTCACGAGACAGCTATGTTTTACGTGGGTTACACCAACATTCACAGAAGTTGATCTAAAGTCATCTGTCCTAACCTCTTCATTTTACAGATAAGGAAACTAGGAGCCAGGCAGGTCACAGTTCTTTGTTTCTTTCCTTACCAAAGAGTGGAACTGCCTCTGTCCTGCTGTTGCCAAAAGGGAAGTAGGGGAGATTGGTGAACAGAACAGAAGGAAGAGAGAGAAGTCATCTCTTTTTATTTCTTTCACTGGCAAATTTGATTTCTCAGCCACCTTGGCAAGCAATTCTAGTCCTTTCTCTGCCTTTTTAAAGTTATGTGGCTTGGGGTAGATGGCTCATATCTGAACCTTAGGTTTCTCCTTTATAAAATTGGGTTAATAAGAACAATACTGCAAGATTTAGGGGCAGTTGCAATTCAATTACAGAAGTGTAATTCCACCTACATGTGTGTGCTGAAGTGAAAAAGCCCATTCCTTCATCCCACCAGACGGAATCCTTTAATTTCAACTTAATTTCATAAACATCTTTCTCCACATACAAAAAGGATAAATTCCTCCCTTCTATTTTCCTTTACTCTTTCCTTTATTATGTTCATGAAGCCCAAACCATATACATAATAAAGGGCTAAGAGAGAAAGAAAAGCAGGACCAGAGGAAGCCTCAGAGGCTAGGGTAGGAGAGGAGTTTATTTAGATGAAAGAGAAAGAGGTTTGAGAATGGTAGTGCCAGAGCAGCTTTAGTCTGTAAGGTATCTGAATGAAAACAGAAATATCTGGCCAGGCGCAGTGGCTCACACCTGTAATCCTAGCACTTTGGGAGGCTGAGGCGGGTGGATCTACTTGAGGTCAGGAGTTCAAGACCAGCCTGGCCAACATGGCAAAACCCCATCTCTACTAAAAATACAAAAATTAGCTGGGTATGGTGGCACGTGCCTGTAATCGCAGCTGCTCCAGAGGTTGAGGTAGGAGAATAGCTTGAACCTGGGAGGTAGAGATTGCAAGATTGTGCCACTGCACTTCAGCCCGGGCAACAGAGTGAGACTCCATCTCAAAAAAAAAAAAAAAAAAAAAAAGAAGAAGAAGAAACAAATAGTTAATTAATGTTACTTGGACTAGATTTTTGGTTTTTGTTTTGTTTTGTTTTTGTTTTGAGACAGGGTCTCGATTTGTCACCCAGGCTGGAGTGCAGTAGTGCAATCACAGCTCACTGCAGCCTCGACCTCCTGGGCTCAAGCAAACCTCCCACCTCAGCTTCCTGAATAACTGGAGCCACAGGCATGTTCCACCACATTCGGCTAATTTTAACTTTTTTTTTTTTTTTTTTTTTGTAGAGACAGGGTCTCACTTTGCTACTCAGGCTGGTTTGGAACACCTGGGCTCAAGTGGTCCTCCAGCCTTGCCTTCCCAAAATGCTAGGATTATAGACATAAGCCACCACACCCAGCCTGGGCTAGATATTTGGATGCCTTTAATAACCCTCACGTTAAACACGGAATTCCTTTTAAATTATAAGTAAAGATTGAACAGACTTTCCTGAACGTGACATCCCTCTGAGACTGAATTATGTGGGTTTCTGGATTCAAAAGGGTTGCAAATGTGAGAGATCGTGTCATTTGACTGTGACTTCCTTTAAGGGAGAACATGTTCAGGTGTATGGTCCCAGGCTGTCACACCTGGGTATGGGGGCCTCATGCTCTACTTCTTCATTATCTTGTACTGCACCTGCAGCCTTGAGGCTCAAAGGACTATTGAAACTCTAGGGCTAGGTACCTTCTTCTCATCTAGAATGATCCTCCTCCACCTGACCCATCCAGCTGGGCAGATTACTCCCCACTCCTACTCCTGCTCCTCCAAAGCTGGGCCTGTCCCAACTGCTATCCCCAGCTGAGAGCTCCCACAGATTACCAGACCAACAGTCTACAGACTGAGCAGTGGCAGCTCTCAGGGGATCAGTGATCCACCACCTGAGTCCCAATAGCCCCTCAGTAAGCCATCTGGAGCCTAAGCTCTTCCCCTTACCCAAATCATAGGGTGAAATTTTCAGGACCACACAGCAAAGCCTAAGGCCCTCCCAAACACCTGAGACTATTTAAAGTGCAGTCCCATGATTTAAAATACCACCTGTCTGCTGACATCTCCCAAATTTATACTACCTTGCAGACCTCTCCTCCAAGCCCTAATCTCAGAAATCTAATTATCTGCTTGACATCTCTACCTTGGCTGGCTCTCACAAACATCTCAATACACATAAAACTAGCCTTTTTTTCTTTAGATGGAGTCTTGCTCTGTCATCCAGGCTGGAGTGCAGTGGCACGATTTCAGCTCGCTGCAACCTCCGCCTCCCAGGTTCAAATGATTCTCCTGCCTCAGTCTCCTGAATAGCTGGGACTACAGGCATGAGCCACCATGCCGGGCTAATTTTTGTATTCTTAGTAGAGAAGGGGTTTCGCCATGTTGGCCAGGCTGGTCTCGAACTCCTGACCTCAGGTGATCCACCCGCCTCAGTCTCCCAAAGTGCTGGGATTACAGGCGTGAGCCACTGCACCTGGCCACAAAACTAGATTCTTCATATTCATCCCTAAATCTGCACCACCACTTCCTCCCTCCCTGCAATGGTGACACCACCTAGAACCCAGCTGCTGAAGCCAGAAGCCAGGGAGTTATCCTTGCTTCCTCTTTCACCCTTCACCCTCATATCCCATTCATTGGCAGCCTCTAAAGTTGCTAGCTTCTTTCATCTCCACTGCCACCACCATACTCCAAGTGACCCTATGTCTTGTTTGGATAACCAAAGGGTGGAGCTTAGAGAATGGATTGGAAAGTGAACACATGTAAACACATGTGGAGCCTTCTGCCCTACCCTCATTACCATTGCATGGGATCAAAACAAAAAAATTTGGAAATCTGAGAATGCAAAGAAGTGGGCCACACTACCCTTTGCAACTCTGGAAGGAGACAGAGATTCCAGCACCAGCAAGAGATGCTCCATTAGTATGGGTGAGCAGATTTAGGCAGGATGTGGATGTGAGATACTATCTTCCTTACAACCTTCCCCCAAGCTTGTCATCCTTGCTTCCTATTGCATAGGGAACACATCTGACAAAGGTAGATGTAAAACCTCTCCCCCGACAGGAGACAGGAAAGAATATCTTACGATTTGGCCTCTCTCCTATGAGATTTGGCCTAAGAGGCTAAGGGAGAGAAAGGCAGGAGAGGAAGCCTCAGAGGCTGGGGTGGAAGAGGAGTTTATTTAGGCAAATGAGGGAGTGAGGTTTAACAATGAGCCAAAGTCGGGTAACAGCCGAAACTTGAGAGCTTGGGGGCCTGCTGGGGGATCACCATAAAGTGGGCAAGGGGACCCAGTGGTGAGTCAGGGTGGATGACACAAACTGGAGACCTGAGAGGTGGCATAACTGAAATGAAGGCAGATATAGGAAGGGGAGATTCCTCAGCTCCTCTAGAGAACAGATACCAAGGCGCATGAATGCAGCAGAAGATCAACATTGGTCAGACGCCCCTCCTGCAATGCCAGGAAGACACACCAGCCCCTTGGAATTTTGAGCACATCCGGACAGAAGGAAGAGGAGGGGAAGAATTCTGAAACTGCTGAGAGACTACTCAAAAGAGACTGTGAGAACTGATGATGCTTCTTGCATTGACAAGGGGGAATGAGCTAAGCTGAATTTCATCATAGGAAAATAAATAAAATTAAATGTTTGCACATTGAATTGTTTGAAGTGGGAAATTTCCCACTTGTGACATGTAAATCCTACCATACTATTTCCTTTACTTAAAATAAACTCCGAACTGCTTATCTTGACCCAGAAGGCCCTGCATGGTTTGGCCTCTACCTTCTTCACCATCCTCAGTTCAAGCCTCTCTCCCAGAACCACCAGCGCAAACCACTGTGGCTTTCTTTGAGTTCCTCTGATACTCTGAGCCCTTTCTTGCTTTCACACTTGCTCTCCATCTCCATCTTCCTCCCTCCCATCCTTTGTGATCCATCAAAAGGATGCCACCTCCTCTGGGAAGTCTTCTCAGAACACTTTCCAAGTGGTTTCCCTGTGCCGCCCTTTATCTCAGCACCTTACTGCCATCCTCTTAGCACTTCACACTGTACTTCTTCCCTCATCTTTGCTTGCTACCTGTCTCTTCCATTAGACTTAAACTCCCTGGGGGCAGGGACTTAGCCTTTCCTTCATCACCATTACATGCCTAGCTCCTGGCACTGTGTGTAGGAGGCGCTTGATCAGTGTTTGTTGAATGAATGGATCTCCGGACTCCAAGGCCCTACCCAGCAGAATATCTAACACAGGGTGGATGTGGGTTCAGTGACAGTGACCAAGCACCGCCTTACGAAGCAGACTCCGAGGAACCAGAAGTCACACCAAATTGTGTCTCTGGGTAGAGAGTATGTGACTGGGGGCCCTGGCCCAGGGTTTCCCCTTTTTGCCGCTATCCATCCTGATCTGCTGAAGTGGGAAGGAGGAAGTGAATTTAGCCCAGCCGCTGGATTCTCCAAGTCAAAAAGCTGAGGCCCAGTGAGATGATCTGACTTAGTGGTAGGAGGGGACTCAGAATTTCAGCTTCCCAACTCCAACTCAGCAATCTTCCCTGCACATTTCACCCTCAATTCAATTTCTTCCTCTGCATAGAAAAGGAATTTTATTCCCTCTCCTTTAATTGAATGCAAACATGGCCAACTTGTTTAAGAGCTAAAATTCATAAATACTCTGGAGAAATACGTACATTTATCTGCATGAAAAGATGGAAAAATGAGAAGTGTTGTATTCTTTAAGTGACTCAGGACTATCTTCATGGTTTTCTTTAAGCTACTTTAATGTTGTAATGGCTTGACTGAGGAAAGCACTCCAGAAACCTCTAGAGAAAATGGCTCAGTAGACCCAAGGTTTTACACCTGGGCTGGAGTGACTTTAAATAAAATTCCCTTTCACCTCATTTCATTTACTCAATGGAACATTTCACATGTAGCAAACAAATAAGTCTGTTTTTCCTGTTTTGTTTCTTAAATGTAATTTCAGAGTGCTTTCAATATTAAAAGAGCCATAACCTTTTCTCCCCTCACATTCAAACAATAGTTAAATCATGTGTAATAAGGGTCAACTCTATTGCCCAGTACATAGTACAATTCGTTGCACATAGTAGGTGCTCAAAAAAGAAGTAAATATTTATAGAGCACCTATTCTACCCTGGGTACCCAGCCTAGGTGCTGTCCTGGGTACCCAGCCTAGGTGCTGATGTTTAGAGGTGGACCAAACAGACATGGTCCCTGCCATGTCCCTGCCACAGGTTTACAGCCTGGGGAGGGAGACAAACAGCACACAAGTATTTAAGGATACACACAAACACACATATACATGTGAATTGAGGAAGGTGGTGTGAGAATAATGAACAGAATGCAGTCATCAGGTGCACACAAGACAGGGGAGGAGGCCGGGCACGGTGGCTCACACCTGTACTTCCAACACTTTGGGAGGCTGAGCTGGGTGGATCACTTGAGGTCAGGAGTTCTAGACCAGCCTGGCCAACATGGAGAAACCCTGCCTGTACTAAAAATACAAAAATTAGCCGGGTATGGTGGTGCACACTTGTAATCCCAGCTACTTGGGAGGCTGAGGTGGGAGAATCGCTTGAACCCGGGAGGTGGAGGTTGTAGTGGGCTGAGATCACGCCACTGCACTCCAGCCTGGGCAACAGAGTGAGACTCCATCTCGAAAAAAAAAAAAAAAAAAGACAGGGGAAGAGAACTATTTAGATATGGTTGCAAGGGAAAATATGTTGTGAGGAAGAAATAGTTTCATTTTGAGGCATGAATGAAGAGGAGGATCCAGGGGCAGAGACTTAGAAGCTTAGCTTTCCGTATGGAGACAGCAACATGTGCAAAGGCTCCAGGACAGAGAAAATTTGATGTGTTCTAGAACTTGAAGAATCTATATCACTAGAGTGGTCAATAGGCACCATATCATGTTGGGTGTGCTCTAAGGGAAATAGAAGTCATTGGGGGATTTAAGAAAGACAGTGACATGATCTTACTCATGAAAAGCACCCTGGGTTGGAGAATGGATTGAGAAGCTCCTGGGCTGGAGAATGGATTGAGAAGCTCACAGAACAAGATTGCAATGGACAAGGTGAGACTCCATTAGAGAGATGGAAAGAAGAGGATGGATTTAAAATATACATTGGAGGAAGAATCACCAGGTGGGCTGAAACTTTGACTCTGAGGGTTAAAGAAGGGATTAGATAACCAGGTGGATGGAAGAGGACTGGGAGAGGACCAAGAAAAAGAAATGAATAGGATTAGTCTCCAGTCACACAATAGAGAGGGAAAGAGTGGAAATAGCTATCCCCATTACCCTTTCTCAGCAGTATTCATAATTATATTTTATGTATGTATGTATGTATGTATGTATGTATGTATGTATTTATTTTTGAGAGAGAGCCTCACTCTGTCACCCAGGCTGGAGTGAGGTGGTGCAATCTCGGCTCACTGCAACCTCTGCCTCCCAGGCTCAAGCAATTCTCCTGCCTCAGCCTCCCAAGTAACTGGGATTACAGGCACACGCCACCATACTCAGCTAATTTTTGTATTTTTAGTAGAGATAGCTGGTTGCTACTAAATGTTGGCCAGGCTGGTCTCGAACTCCTGACCTCAAGTGATCCACCCACCTCGGCCTTCCAAAGTGCTGGGATTATAGGCATGAGCCATTGTGCCTGGCCGTAATTATATATTTTTTAAATAACAAAGTGGAGACAGAAATTTAAGATAACTTCTCTCAGTTCACACAGCGAATTATGAAGATGTGTTGGCTCAAGCATCACCAATCCAGTATGCCAAAAGGGCCATATTTGCAGGCATTCCTTCTTGCTACCTTGACAGCTCATGTATACCAGTGCTTCTTACTGTTTGCCAGCAACTCCTCTCAAATTCAGATATCTGTATACTGCACAGACATCAGTATGTCCCAGAATCGTTTCCAATGGAGTGGTGGGTAGGGGTGAGTGGCTGAAGAAGAGCAGGGATGTTTATTCACCAGCACTGAGTTCTCTGTACTCACAAACTAGGCAATTTCTCAGTGCCACAAGGACATTTCTGAGTCACTTGGGCAGATCTCTTGGGAGTGATGCCTGGAGAATTAGAAATAAAAATAGTCTTCTTAGCTGCTGTTTTTTTTTTTTTTTTTTTTCCCCTTTTGCCCTGGGAAGCTGCTGCTTTCCCTCCCTCTCCTCCCTGGCCCTGTCTACTCCCTGGCTCCCCTGGGTTTCAGAAGAGCTGGCACTGAACACTGCTCTTTCTCACTTGACATCCTCTCTCCAACTTAGCAAGCAGCTCTTCTGCCAAATCTCCAGGTCGGTAGCTCATCAACGTCAGCTGCCCCCACAGCTTTTAGGGCAGGCGGAGAGGTTGTTCCCTCCAGGACTTGGGCCAGAGAGAGGAGAATAGGGGTCACGGGAGGGAACCATCACCTGGTCTCGGACCACACAGTATTGCAGCTGGACTCCAGCCACTCAAACACACTGAGTTGGCAGGTCCCTGAAAACTGAAAAGGGAGAGGGATCAGATGCCACAGGCCAGGACCCTGGCTTCCTGGCTCCCTGGCTTCCTCCCCACCCATCTGCTCTACCCCCTCTCACCTCCAGAAGCTTTGGAGGGGCTATGATTGTTTTGGACACAGTCTGAAGCTGAGATCAGCAAAATACAGACCCTCAGAGAGCATTTTGAAAAGAGCCTCTCTGGTGCTAAGTGTTAATAAGCCCTTCTAGGAGAATGCTCTTCTAGAATTTGCCATTTCTGCCTCCCTGCCATTCCTCCTTGGGCAATGCCCTTGGGCAATGAACCCTCTGCTCTCTAGTCCTTTCTGAGGGAGATGGTGATCAGGACAAAGCCCTAGCCAGCCCCATGAGTCAGCATGGTCACTGCTGATCTGACCATCAGGCTCGGTGTCAGGAGCTAGCAATCCTCCTGGCTCTAGTTAGGTGACTTGTCTCTAGGAGCCCTGCCTACTGTCCTCCCAACCTCAACACCTAGTGCCATGGGAATGATGTTCTGCACCAACAAACCTTTTCCTCCTGTGGGGAAGATCTTGTGGAATGTCTGCCCCAATCTACAGTCTCCTAGCCTGACCTGTGGACTCACAGTAATAGTTGGTAGCCACCTGGTAAAATGTGACCCTACTTCCCATTCCAACATCAGTTGATTGGACTATAAGAGCCAATAGAAATCCTTCCCCTGGTATTTGGATTGCAGGACAGAGAGACAGAGAAACATGGAGACAGAGAGATTTGGTCCTTCTGTGGGGCTGTGGTTGTCTGTTTTTGTGCTGTGCATCTAGAGGGGCAGAGGTAGCAAGTCAGTAGAAATAGCAAACAATGTATCAGCTACAGAGAAAGAGGCAAAGATGAGAGACAGACATACTTCAAGGGTCCCCTACAGCTTTCCAAATCAGGGTTCCTAGCCTCCCTGAAGCCCATTTCTGCCTATGGGGGTTCATGATTTCTATCCCCCTACCAGCATGAACTAGAGTAACAATCATGCTGTTGCATTTCCTTAATTCAAACAAATATCCATTTTAATTGTGTGTGTGTGTGTGTGTGTGTGAAGAAACACTAAATTGAAGATAAATATTATAAAATTTATTGCAGTTTCAGAAATTCTTAGCATGAAAATCATATATCTTAGCATTGAGGAAATAGGATACTTTAAACTCCCTGATCTGGACTCTTAATTAGGTAAAATGGTCCATTTTAACCCATTAAAGTGTACATTCCTCCAAGTCATTCAGGAGTGGTTGGAAACTATCTGTTAAAACCTGCGTGGGAGGAGACCTACTTGGATAATCTTTGGCTGGATGAGAATAGCTTTTAGCAATTTCCTACTGAGCCTGCCATGGGGATGACCCTGCTAAGATCATTATTGAAGCCCTTACTGTTCCCCTCATGGAGGGCTGCAGCCAAAGCCACACTGAGCTGTCCTCCTTTCCAACAGATACTGCCCACCCATCACCTTTTTGCTGAACATATTTACTTTCCTTCTTGCTCCTACCTTTTCTTGATAACCCCCAAGGTGAGATTCAGGAGCCTGCAGAGATGGTTGGTTCCAAGCTTGGCTGAGTGCTCTACGGGGGCATTGCAAGCATCCGGTGTTAGAGAGGTATAGAAGTCATCTAATCTACTCTCTCCTCTGAAAGTCATGGAACTGGGGCTCAGAAAACTTAAGTGCATTGCATAGGGTCACCCAGCCAGATAGCAGCACAACCCAAACTAGAATTCATGTTTACTGACTTCCAGTTCTGTGCTCCACTCACTCTATCACAACTCCTCTTCCCCGCAAAACCGGGAGGCTGGATATCGAACGGGGAGACAAGGGGAGCCATCATGAGATGCAGCAAAACAGTGACTGAGCGTATGGATCTGGAGCCAGAGTGTCCAGGTTCAAATCCCAGCTCTACCACTCCCCAGCTGCATGGACTCAGGCCAGCTACTTAGCAGCTTTATGCCTCAGTTGCCTCATCTGTAAAATGGAGATAAAAACAGTATCCATCACATAGGATTGTTATAAACGTTACTTGAGTCAATGTGAGTACAGCATTTTGAACAGTGCCTGGCACACAGGACACTCTATTTGTGCATCTGGTAAATAAAATCAAGCAGTCTCTGAAGACCCAGGATTTGGTGAGGCATCTGGAATTGGAGCTACCCTGAGATGTCAATTGAGCAGAGGCCCTCAACACCAGGCTCTGGGACTGTGTTACAAAAGCAGCCAGGCAGAGAGAGCAGAACAAAGGAAGGTGGGACAGGTGCTGGCTTTCAGCTTGGGCTGCTTCACCACGGTCCCTACCTACACTCCCTCCCCAGGAAGCCTCCCTGTTCTTCCTCAACCAGGCCTTCACTAGGTGAGAACATTGTTGGTGGCATTGGCGCCACAGCTGACTGGCCAGTTATCTCCCCATCCCAAAGCAAAACTTAGTGGGCTATGCACACCTCAGGAAGTCTGGGTCAACCTGCTACAAATGTTAAGCATAGTGCTGGGGCACTCCTGAATTAATGAGGCATTTCTTAATGACCTAAAAATATATATTTCTTTTGCCAACCTGCATCTTTAATGGTTAATTCAAACAGAATCAGTGAGGTGAATTCTATTCCAATTGGCAGTTCCTCCCCACTTTAATGTCCTTTCAGATATCTAGAGTAAAATATGCAGAAAATCGTTTTCACCTCCTTCAGGGCTCAGAGCTCCCAATCCCTGTGTAAATGATCTTAATGTTTCCTTCAGATCTCCATTCAACCTCTCAGACATGCTGAAGGAGCCTCCTCTGTCTCTTTTCTTTCCTTTCTTTTCTTTTTCTCTCTCTCTCCCCTCCCTTTTTCCCACCCTTTCTTCCTTCCTTCCTCCTACTTCCTGGGGTTTATTCAAGATCCAGGCTGATTTTCAGCCTGCTACTCAGCTGGGAGCCCCTGCAAATGAAACCCCTCACTGCTCTCCCAGCAAAAGCACAGAGGCATGTGAAATCATGAGGGGCAGGTGGGGGTGGCCGTGGCACACTGAGCACTGGAACTGGAAAGAGGGCAGACATCAATCACAGCTGCTGTCATAAAACATGCATGAAAAGCAGGGGTGGGGTCTGGGGGAGGGTTGCCAAAGCCTATTTTTCAGCTCACAGCTGGGGACTTGAGGAGGAGACAGGCTGACGGGAGGCGAGGCGAGGCGTGAAGGAGAGAGGAGAAGGGAGCTGGAGGGTGCAGCGCTGCATAGACAAGATGAAAGGCAGGTACCCAGAAGCTGAGTGCCAGAGGGAAGCAGAGGCAGATTTGGTCTCCGACAAGGGGCAGCCAAGGGAATCAGGAGCCTGGAATGTAAACACCTTTTCTTCCTACATGAAAAGCCACCAGTCTTTTTCCAACTCCCTGCCTTTCTGGGGGCTCCCTGCTCTCTCCTGTTGGGCCAGTGACCTGACACTCCAGCAGCTGCAGCCTCAGGCCTGAGACTTCCAGATAGCCTGGCACCTGCACGCTGCTGCTGCTGGTAATGCAGGACCTTCCCTCCCCAGGGGAACACAGCCCGCCCCCACCACCCAGGCTACCCCATAGCCAGCCGCACGCCCCACGGTGCATAGTTTTTTATTTTCATTTATTTATTTTTTGAGATGGTGTCTCACTCTGTCACTCAGGCTGGAGTACAGTGGTGCAATCTGGGCTCACTACAACCTCTGCCTCCCCAGTTCAAGTGATTCTCCTGCCTCAGGCTCGTAGCTGGGATTCTAGGCGCTCGCCACCACGCCTGGCTAATTTTTATATTTTTGCAGAGACAAGGTTTCACCATGTTGGCCAGGCTCGCCTCGAACTCCTGACCTCAGGTGATCCACACGCCTCAGCCTCCCAAAGTGCTGGGATTACAGGCATGAACCACCATGCCTGGCCTCCATGTTGCACACTTTTGTAGCCCTCCATATCAAACCTGTGTCCTCAGAGGCAAGCTCTGCCAAAGCACTATGCATACCTCCCAGCCAGGAGGGCCAGCTTTCTGTTAGAGAACTGTTTATTTTTAACATAAACACAAAGCCAGTGGGCCTTTTCTAGAATTTTCTAGACTCAGCAGGGCCCAGAGTCTTAAAGTTAAGCCTGCTCCTTTGTGTGTTTTCTGATCTCACCAATGTGGGATTTTTTAATAGACAACTTTATCTTACCTAACTGTCTTTTGGGGAAATGATAACCCAGGATGTGCCTCAGAATTAAATTATAAGAGGCAGAATGTGATATTAATCATTGTGAATACTCAGGTTAAAAAGCACTGAATGCTGAATAAATTAGAGTACTCAGTCACATAGACTGGAACCAAAGAGAGGGGGAAACTGAGGGCAAACAGAATGGAGAAAAGGCTTAAAATGAGGTTTGAGATTTATAGGAACACATGGGATGAAAGTGAGATGCAATCGGACACTGTCACCAGCCAACCCTGCACATGGGGGCAGAGGAGGAGATTCCAAAAAGCCGAAAAGACACTTGCCTGCCTTTCAGTCTGACTGACAACATGCTAGCCAAGCCCAGGAGGGCCACCCCAATTCACTTTTAAACTATTCTGGACCAGAGGAAATGGCACAGCTTCCTTGGATCTAGCAATTTCTCTAGGGATCCAGACTTACCAGGGGAAATTCTCAGCCTCGCCCAGGTCGGAGTGCACTGCCCAGCAGGGAGGCCTGCTGGTTTCTGGGCCTTCAAAAACTCTGCACATTTATCCTCATTTTGTTTGCAGTAGCAGCCATCAGCCTATTGGGAACCACAGGGTGACAGCTCTCAGAGATGATGATCTTAGGACGGCCTTATGGCTGGACCAGGCCATGACATTAGTGTTACCAGATAATGACATCCACTCTGACACAAAGCTGGGATGAAGCTGGCTCCCATTGGAAAACCCCATAGAGAAGGACTCCAAACAGCTGCACAAATCTCTTTTAGGGGAAGGAACAAAACCCAGGTGGAAGCCAATGCCCAGAGAACCCTCCAGGGGATACCTGGAGCTGGTAAAAGTGTGGTCACTCCAGCACTCAGAGGCATTTACTGAACATCTTCAGAGAGGTCCTTGGGCCAAAAGAAAACTCAGGCTGGAGGTGGGATGAGAGGGTCATCTCTACTATGGTAGGCAGAATAACGGCCCCCATGAAGATCTCCACATCCTAATCCCCAGAATCTGAGAGTATGTTATCTTACATGGCAGAAGGGACTTTACAGATGTGATTCAGTTAAGGATCTTCAAATGGGAAGATAATCCTGATTATTTAACTTAAGGATCTTTATAAGAGGGAGGCCGGAGTGTCAGAGTCAGAGAAGGAGATGTGAGGAAGAAAGCAGAGGTCAGAGTAATGTGGGGCCATGAGCCAAGGAGTGTAAGCAGTCTCTGGAAGGTGGAAATGGGCAGGAAACGGATTCTACCCTAGAGCCTCCAGAAGGAATGCAGCCCACCTAATTTGTTTTGGACTTCTGGCTTCCAGAACTGTGAGATAATACATTTGTATTGTTTTAAGCCACTAAATTTCTGGTAATTTGTCACAGCAATAATAGGAAACGAATACACTTTCTAAGCAGCTTGACTTGCACATAACTCAAGTCATTGCTGGATAAACCTGAAACATGGTGCTCCTTTTGGCTTTCTTCACAGATAATCTGCTGCTGGTGCTTCCCCCTCCTGTCTTATAAATGCTGCCATTAGCTCTGTCATTTCCAGCTGTGTTCTTGTTCTCTTCAACTATCTCAGGGATCCACCAGTGCCGTCTAATTGTCCCCAGTAAGTAAGAAAACTGAAAGGAGAAAATGATCTCATTGTTCCCAGTTAAGTAAGAAAGCTGAAAGGAGAAAGTGATAAAGACAAGTGAAAAGGCTTTGGGAAATGTGCACGATGCCTCTTCCTCACCGTCTCATTTTTTTTGAGACGGTGTCTTGCTCTGTCACCTAGGCTGGAGTGCCGTGGCATGATCTCGGCTCACTGCAACCACTGTCTCTTTCGGGCTCAAGCAATTCTCCTGCCTCACTCTCCCGAGTAGCTGGGATTACAGGAGCACACCACCATGCCCGACTAACTGCTGCATTTTTAGTAGCGACAGGGTTTCACCATATTGGCCAGGCTGGTCTCAGACCCCTGACCTCAGGAGATCCATCCGCCTCAGCCTTCCAAAGTGCTGGGATTACAGGCGTGAGCCACCATGCCTGGCCCTGTTGAATTTCAATAGACTCCTTGCTTTCTATGAAAGCCTCCTCAGGCTGAAAGCCCAGATTCAACTAAGTTTATTTCAACACACTCAAGAGTCTGTGTCGCCACAGGGCCGGTGAAAGCAGGTGAGGTAGGTACAAGGCCACCCATTCTTTTTTTTTGAGACAGAGTCTTGCTCTGTCTCCCAGGCTGGAGTACAGTGGCATCAGCTCAGTGCAACCTCCACCTCCCAGGTTCAAGCGATTCTCCTGCGTCAGCCTCCTGAGTAGCTGGGATTACAGCTACTTAGGAGTAGCTGTAATTTACCACCACGCCCGGCTAATTTTTGTATTTTTAGTAGAGATGGGGTTTCACCATGTTGGCCAGGCTGGTCTCGAACTCCTGACCTCAAGTGATCCACCCATCTCAGCCTCCCAAAGTGCTGGGATTACAGGCATAAGCCACCGCAGCTGGCCCAAGGCCACCCATTCTTCAGGTTGTGACCCAAACTGCCAGGACAGCTGAGCCCTGGGGTTGGGAGACTCCAGGGTGCCCTAGTAAGAAAGCTCTGGGCTCACTTCCTGTCTGTTCTGGGTCAGGAAAAAGTTACATGATATTGTCCTAAGTGGAGAGAGTTAAGGAACTGGAGTACAACTTGGAATTAGATTAACATAAAAATCTGATTCAGCCAGGTCTCTCAGCTCCTCACTACATCGATTAATAATAATTGTCAAGTATAACCTACCAGGTACCTTACAGGTATCTCCTCATTTAATCCACTCAACTGTTGCATTATTCCCGTTTTACTGGGCTTCTGTGAAAAGTCACCGAACAATCACAACCAAAATAACAATTCCCCAAACAACTAGTTTCCTTCTTCTTATTAGATCCCGTCTCTGTTAACAGCAACACCATCTACTCAGATGTCCAAATTAAAAAGTTCTGGTAGAAACAACATGGTCTCTTCCTACTCTACACCTCTGCACAAATCCAGCCCTATGTCTTGAAAAATCTATACCTCCGGCTGTGGATGCAAATAGGAAGGAAATAGCCCTTCACTCATTAGTGTAAAATGTGAATGAACCACCAACATGGCCACCACCTGAGTCTCCTCTGCACCCCTCTGTGGCAAGGTGATGTGAGGAAGCTCTTTTTCTGATTATGGATGCTTTTGCTACAGCCAAGCTTGAAGATGTTTCTGCTGTAGTCATCTTCAGTTCCAGCTTGGCTATGTTTCCTTGGGATAGACATGGGAGAAATGTCTACATAATGGCTTCCTAAAGCTTGGGAAGAATAGAACTTCTCTGGTGTCCCAGGATGGGGTTAGTTGATCATACCTTTGTGCTGCCACATTGCGCATACTCCTTTTTGCAGTTATCCCTGTGTACGTCATTCATTTTATTTCATTATTTTTACTATATGTTTTGCCAACTAGATTATAGGCTCTCAGAAGTCAGGATCATGTCTAATATATCTTCTGATCCCAAGTCTAACCAGTGCTTGACACACTACAGGCACCCACCCATCAATGTTTGTTGGATAAATAATCTGTGAATACAATAGGCTGGCCTATCTTTGGGCACAGGATGATCTCAGGAGATAAGGAGGTTTACAAGGAGAGTAGGAGGCAGAGACCTTCACAACAAGGGTATCTGAACTCTGTGAAACTCATTTCTGTGAGAAACTAAAACAGAGTCTGAAATTCTTCCCTAAATGTGTGTGATTTCTTCTCATACCAACTTTATTCCCCGGCAACAGGCTATAATGTTTTCCTAAATCAGCCTGGTGAACTTAGGCTTGTTGGGTTTTAACCAACATTAGCACTGTAGTGTTACTAGAGTAGTGCCACAATCAAATATAAGCCTAATAGACTAGGATGAAAGTCATTTAATAACAAAAAGACAAACAAGCCAATTAAAAGAAAATGTATGAAAACTTGAACAGACATTTCACAAAAGAAGATATGTATAAGCGGCCAATAACCACATGAAAAAGTACTCAATGTCATTAGAAATCAAATAAATGCAAAAGAAAACTACAATGAGATACCACCTCATTCCATTTTGAAAAACCAATATGTGTTAAAACCTTTTTATTTTGAAAATAATTGTAGCTTCACAGGAAGTTGCAAAGAGAGTATAGAGAGAATACTCTTCACCCAATTTCCCCCACTGGTTATATATCATATCACTTCATATGGATTTGAAAACCTACAATTAAAAAGACTGACATTACCAAATATTGTTGGTGATACAGAGGAACTGGAATTCTCATACGTTGCTGGTAGGATTGTCAAATGGCAACCACTTTGGAAAACCATGTAGTAGTTCTTTACAAAGTTAAACAAACACCAGATGATTCAGCAATTCTATTCCTAAATACTTACCTAAAAGAAATGAAAACCTGTGATCACAAAAATACTTACACGAGAATGTTTATAGCAATTGTGTTTACAATAGCTCCAAACCAGAAACAACCCAAATGTTCATCAATAGGAAATTGGAGAAATAAATTGTGGCAGATTCAAACAATGGAATACTTCATAGCAACACAAAAGGATACACTCTACTACTTGCAAGAACACAGATAAGTCTGTTGGGAGTAGAAAGCCAAATACAAAACAATGTATACTGTTTAATTTCATTAATCTAAAGGTCAAGAATGCAAAACTAATCTATAGTGACAAAAATCAGAATAGCTGCCTACAGGGAATAAGGACTGCCTGGAAAGGAGCAGGGGAAATCTTTCTGGGGTGATTAGAATGGTCTGTATCTTGATTGGAGAGTTGGTTACACAGGTGTATTTGTCAAAATTCATTGACTTGAACATTTAAGATCTGTGCTTGCCACTTTATGTAAATCTTTTCCTTAATTTTTAAAAATGAAAATAATGGGAAAAAAAGATTTCTACAATGAGAGAGAAAGAATGACATAGTGAAGGGATAAAAATAAGAAAAAAATTAGGAAGAGAGAAAATCCTGCTGTTTACTACCTGTCAGTAATATTATATTTTTAAAATCATGAATATGTTTTACTTTGATGAAAATACAAAAACAAATTTATCTCT
Source organism: Pongo abelii (assembly GCF_028885655.2). Classification (NCBI taxonomy): domain Eukaryota; kingdom Metazoa; phylum Chordata; class Mammalia; order Primates; family Hominidae; genus Pongo; species Pongo abelii. The sequence goes on along the minus strand of NC_071985.2, from coordinate 66,507,031 downwards.
TTAAACTTCAAAATCCTCACATCACTATTTGATATATTATTTAGTGTTATCATTATCACACAGGTTCTATAAAGAAAAAACACAAGACATAAAGAGGTTGAGTCATTTACTAAGAAATAAGACCTTGAATCTAGATTTTCTTACTACCAATAATCTTAACCACCTCCTCTCCACAGCAAAAAAAAAAAAAAAAAAAAAAACATTTGAGAAGCATCTGTAATTGAGAGTTGCCATCAGTTTGTGGGCTTTTATAATTATTCCTTCAAGAGTAATGGACCAAGGATTCAGCTGAAGCTTCTCTCTGCTGGCAACAATCGTTTCCTGCTCCATTTTTAAATGCTTAATCACTTAGATACCTTTTGCCATCAATACTCTCCATCCATTTGCACTTTTATTGCCATTTTCCAAGGGTCTAAATGCCTCGTAGATGATTCTAGATGCCACAAACCTGGCTTCTTTATAGAGAGAGGCCTGTGCTGTGCTTAGATGTTTAATGCAAAAGTAGTGGAAATGCTGGGATGTGCATACACTTGTCAGACTGTTTCTTTATTTGCTAGTGAAATCTAAGGAATAAACTGGTTGTTCTCTTATTATTGATTTCAAATAGATCCCCTCCCTAAAGAAAGGTTATGCCATGAACTATAACGATGGAAATGTTGCCAGGCACACTGGCCTGCATCTGTAGTCCTAGCTACAGGAGGATCACTGGAGCCCAGACCAGCCCAGGCAACATAGTGAGACCCTCATCTCTTTAAAAAAAAAAAAAAAAAAAAAAAAAAAAGCAAAAGCAAATGCTACAGGATACAGATAGAAAAGTGGGAATAGATCTGACAGATTATTAACCGTGAGGCAGATACCATAACTCTGAGTTCTTCAGATGAGTCAGGGTGCATCTGAAAACTGCAAGACACTAGATTCTACTTGAAAGCTAGAAAGAAATTCTGAGATCATTTATTCCAAATACCCTCACTTTGCACATGAAAAAATTAGATGTGGGGTTGGGGGAGAAATGACAACAGTGTAGAAATAGCATAGGAGTTTCTATTTAAAAATCTTAGCTTTATGTTCTGGTTTTCACTTACTAGAGGTACAATCTTGAAGTGCTTAACCTCATGTTCTTTTCTGTAAGATGGAAATAAGAGAACCTGTTCTGATGACTCACACGGTCTTATGATAATGAAATGAAATAAGGTCTGAGAAACTGTTTTGTCGACTTTACATTAATGTGTATTATTACTGTTGCCCAAGTTGGTAAATGGAAAAGCTAAAATTAGAACTCAGGTCTCCTGAATGCACTCTATCAGTCTGAAAAACTGCCCCTAGGCTACTCAGCTGACCTCAGAGGGCAATTTATTATTAACCCCGGGACGTAGGAAGTAGCACTGGCTTCAGGAGGCTACAGAGGAGGAGCAGGATCTGACCACTACAGTGAGACAGTGCTGGCTTGGGGAAGAGAAAGAAGCAACTAGAAACAGTCCTGTGTCAGGTAATGTGGCCAGGCAACCTTTTGGAGACTGTCCCACTCTGTCTCGGGCTACGGGTTGGCATGAAACAGGGTGGGGAGGGCAGGACTGAAAGGGCATCAGAGCCAAGTGCCTCTATTTAGTAAGGCTGATTTCACAGCGTCCTGCCAGGCGCCCCTCCCCAAGGGCTCCCTTAGGGACAAACATCCCATCATGGGTAGGCACAACAGCTCCAGTTCCTGAGATCACAGTTTTATTTTATTTTTTTTGAGATGGAGTCTCGCTCTGTCACCCAGGCTGGAGTGCAGCGGCACGATCTTGGCTCACTGCAAGCTCTGCCTCCCGGGTTCACACCATTCTCCTGCTTCAGCCTCCCAAGTAGCTGGGACTACAGGTGCCCGCCACCACGCCTGGCTAATTTTTTGTATTTTTAGTAGAGATGGGGTTTCACTGTGTTAGCCAGGATGGTCTCGATCTCCTGACCTTGTGATCTGCCCGCCTCAGCCTCCCAAAGTGCTGAGATTACAGGCGTGAGCCACGGCGCCCGGCCGAGATCACAGTTTTAAATCCTCAGGGATGGGTACCCAGAGTTAGTGCCTGGATAGCACTGCTTGAGTCCTTTGCAGCATTATTGTAGAGAGTTTCAACAGCATCGGAAGCCCAGTCCAGAGGAGCAGTATTGGGTTCAAATCCCAGAGCTGAAGGTCCTTGGACAAGAGATTTACCTTGTCTGAGCTCCAGTGTCCTCGTTTAAAGTTGGGATAAAGGGTTGTTGTGACAAAGATGATCACAAGGGTCAATATTAATTGAACACTTACAGTGTGCTAGGCACTGTTCTCAGCGTTCACATGGCTTATCTCATTTAGTTGTTACACAATGCATTTTTGGTAACTGCCCTGGCAGCCAGGGAGGTACCATCTGTACCCCAAAAATGAAGCTCCTTTTGAGAGAGCCTTTTTATCTCTGCCTTCTGAGTGGCCCAGTGAGAGGTCCTGAAGGAGCTATGTCTGCCTCAGGTGGGTGTTGGAAGCATTCATGAATGCCTGGAACCACAGGCATGTCCTGAGCAGCCAGGCCATTGCTATTACTAATGATCAAGATCCTGAAAACAAGAACACATAAAGGGAATGTTGGTTGCCATAGGCCCTTGGCAGATCAGCAGAGTCACTTAGTCCAATCACAATGATTACAAGGAGCAGAGAGCCTGGTCCAGTCACCTTCTTTAAGGTCAATTGCCAATCAGCCTTGCAAGGGCCTCAGGCTAGAGAATCAGACTTTCTGGCTCTCCCCTTCTGGGGTGCTGCCTCCCTGCTGGGGGCTAAAGCTCTGAAGAGCAGACATCTGTACTGGCAAGCACAGCCTCTCTCAATGGCTTCCAGGGAAGATATCCTCAAATAGATACAGTTGGTTAGTACCCAGGTGGCAAAGTGGCTGATAGCCATTTGGATCCTGGCACTGTTTCCCTGGGTTAGCTTTTTTTTTTTGAGATGGATTGTTGCTCTGCCACCCAGGCTGGAGTGCAATGGCGCAATCTTGGCTCACTGCAATCTCCACCTCCTGAGTTCAAGCAATTCTCCTGCCTCAGCCTCCCTAAGTAGCTGGGATTACAGGCATGTGCCACCACACCTGGCTAATTTTTGTAGTTTTAGTAGAGACAGGGTTTCGCCATGTTGGCCAGGCTAGTTTTGAACTCCTGACCTTGGGTGATCCGCCTGCCTCAGCCTCCGAAAGTGCTGGGATTACAGGCATGAGCCACCACGCCCGGCCTCTGGGTTAGCTTCTTCTGATGGACAGCAGACTGGGAAGCTTTGCAAAAACTTGCTTGACTTAGATGTGAGCATATCTGCCTGGGTGCTGAGAGGTACTTGTCCTCCCAGGCCTACCAAGCTGGGCTGAGGAAACGTAATCCAAAGATGACCTGCTGGATGGCTGGTTTAATTACAGCATCCCCAGGTGCCCTAATGGCAGGAGAGCAAAAGGATTGTGACCTAAAAGCCCCACCTAACAACCTGGATTTATACAAAGGGTGGGGTAGTGATTATTAGACTAATATGCTTTACTTGTGGGAAGGCTGTAGCTCACAAAGGCTCCACATGCATTATTTCATTAGATCCTGATGATGAGCTGTGAGCTGCGGCAACACCTGTCCTTGGTTTACTGAGGAGGAAACTGAAGTTCTGACAGGCTGAGCGACTTGCCCAAGGTCATGCAGCGGATGCGTGGCTGGGCTAGAACTGGAACCCAGGTCGGCTAAGCCCAGGTCCTTGGCCCTTTCATCTGTGGCAGTTTGCTCAGGTTGGTAGATTGAGCGCTGCGAGTCAAGAAGGCATCTGTGTGGCTCACTGTGAGACTCTGGGACCATCAGGTCTTTACTATGCGCCTACCTATTAGTTGCTCCCATTCTGAAATGGCAACCACAATGCTATAAACAATATAAGTGAGGCATTTTGGGACAACTGACCACACATAATAGACACCCAATAAATGTTGGTTGTTGTTAAATATGAGAAAGGCCAAGCATGGTGACTCATGTCTGTAATCCCAGTGCTATGGGAGGCCAAGGCAGGTGGATCGCTTGAGCTCAGGAGTTTGAGACCAGCCTGGGCAACATAGCAAAACCCTGTCTCTACAAAAAATGCAAAAAGAAAAAAAAAAAAATTAGCCAGGCATGGTGGCAGGCACCTGTAGTTCCAGCTACCCGGAAGCTGAGGTGGCAGGATTGCTTGAGCCTGGAAGGAGGAGGTTGCAGTGAGCCATGATCATGCTACTGCACCCAGCCTGGGCAATAGAGAAAAAAAAAAGAGAGAGAGAGGAAAAAACAAACAAACAAACACCAAAAAAAAAAAAAAAAAGTTTCCTTCACTCCAGGTTACTTTCTGATCGTGTGTTTATGATTACTTTAATTTCCATCAAAGAATGCTCAGAGGAAAAAAGTCCTTTCAGGAGCACACAGGAAAATATATCAAAGTAGTTATACTACCTGATGGAATCTGTGCTCCATTCTTTCCGATGATTTGCCCTTAAAGACATTTACCTAAGGTGGAATCCCACCTATGAATTAATTGAGGGGGAAGTTTCCTCACAGACCGATTATATCCATGTGGTTGTTTTTATCTTCCTTCCTCACCTTTTTTTTTTTTTTTTACCAACCCTTTGGCATTGGGGAACCCCTGCCCACTGCCCCTGCTGAGGCCCAAACATGCAAAGCAGTGTCTCCGAGTGAGAAACCTTCCACACTGCAAAAAAGTCTCCATAGTGCTGGCTGCCCTCTTCTCAGGCTTGCACTTTAGATCTCCTAAAGAGAACTACAGGCCAGGCAAAGTGGCTCATGCCTGTAATCCCAGCACTTTTGGGAGTCTGATGTGGGAGGATTGCTTGAGACCAGGGGTTCAAGACCAGCCTAGGCAACATAGCAAAACCCTTGTCTCAAAACAACATTTTTTCAAAAGAATAACAAATTAATAAACAATAAAGAGAGCTACCTAAAGCCTCTCTGAAAGACTGGAGAATGCTTAGACCCATAGTGAGACTATCACAGTGCACATCCTTCTTTTATGTGTTAACTCCACAAAAGGGGTAGAGATTAAGACTTTTCTAAGAAGGAACTAGATGATTCCTCTTCCCTGTTAGGTTTTCCAGGATTTTGTCCTCCACTCTCCACTTACTCTGCACACACTTCCTCTTCTCCATATATGACTTCGACTGCCATCTCTATGCGGGCAATCCCAATCTTCATCCCCAGACAGTTGTCTCTCTTGGTCTTCATAACTGCAATTCAAATGGTCTCTTGATGTAGCCTGTTGGATATTCTAAAGTCATCTCAAACTCATGTTTAATTTAATTGAACTTTTTTTTATTTGAGACAGGGTCTTGCTCTGTCATCCAGGCTGGAGTGCAGTGGGGCAATCACAGTTCACTGCAGCCTTGACCTCCTGGGCTCAAGTGATTTCCCCACCTCAGCCTCCCAAGTAGCTGAGACTACAGACATGTTCCATCATGACTGGCTAATCATTATTATTATTATTATTTTTGTAGAGATGGGGTCTTGCTTTGTTACCCAGGCTGGTCTCAAACAATCCTCCCACCTCAACCTCCCAAAGTGCTGGGATTACAAGTGTAAGCCATTACACCATCCAGCCTCAAACTCATTTTAACCAAAGTGCAATGCAAGATGTTTTGTCTTCATGTCGGCACCTCATTCTCCTTCCCATCTCAGCCGATGTCACCCCTGGGCCTTTGAGGCCAACCATCTTGGACTCCTCCTGTCTTACCCCCACATCCAAGCAATCACCAAGCCATGTACTGGTGATTCTTCTTTCCAAATTTCTCAAATAGATGTCCCTCTTCTCCTTCCCCACTACTACTCACATTCATACACTCTAGTTCATTAATTCTCTTTCATTTGGTGATTCATTCATTCAACAAATACCTATTGAACAACCACAATGTTCTCCTCATGCAGGCCTTAGTTTATCTGTCATATGCTCAGAGTGACCTTTCCTGACCATCCCGTCTCCAGTTGCTTCTCTATCCCAGTCATTACATTATACTACTTAATTAAATTTTTCCACAACTTTTAACTTCTATGTTTGTTTTCTTGTTTACTCTAAGTCTGTCTCACTAGAATGCAATTTCTATGCTATCAAAAATGTTGTCTTTTTCAGTATTCAGAACACCAAGAGCTTCATAGATGCTCTGTAAAAATTACTTGAATGAATGCAGATTACACTTTGAGATAAGGCACTAGCACTTGCTACCTCTCTCTCCTAGATTTTTGAAAAAGTCTCTTTATTTGTCTATTGGCCCCCTCCAATCTATCCTTCAAATTTTTTTAAAAAGTGATTTATTTTCCCTAATTCACAAGTCTGATCTTGTCACTACTCCTTTTAAATATTCCAGTGACTCCACAACTTACGGTACAAAAGCTGAGCTCCTTGGCATTGAATAAAAGGCCCTTCAGGATGGGGCCTCACCTCCCTATCCAGTCTCTTATCCTGCTGGCCCCTAACTCCACCCCCAGCCAACATCCCTACTTTCTTTAAACTGAGTCGCACTGGGCTATTCGTAATTCTCCAAATGAGTCACAAAATGTCCTCTCTCAGGGTCTTTGCCCATAATATTCTCTGTCTAAAATGCCTCTCCCTCGTTGCTTACCTAGCAATTTCTACTCATCCCTCAAGCCTTGGGTTAAATGCTGAGAAGCTTTCCTAAATCCTGAGGCAGGTAAACATTCATTTTCATCATCATTATCCTCATCATCATTAGTTACCATCTATTGACAAATTATTATGTGTTAGCACTGTGCTGAATGCATTCAATTCTCACAACAGCACAATGAAGCAAGCATAATCATCTGCATTATAGATGAGGAAACCAAGGTTCGCAGGGGTGAAGTAGCCTGTCCCAGGAGGTACAGTGTAACTGGGATTCAATTCCAGGGCTGACCCATTCCAAAGAGGCTGCCTTCAACCACCACGCGGCGCTGCTTCCCGCTGTTCTACCGGCCTTTGTATATACCCCGTGATAGCACATGCCTTATTTCCATATAATTGTTTGATGGCACATCTGTCTCCTCACAATACTGTCAGGTGTTTGAGAGCACAAATTTGCCTTTTCATCTTTATATTCTCAACACTCTACTTAGAGCTGGCACTTAGTAGGTGCTTTATAAATAATAAATGAGTGGATTAATGCAGGCCTTCTCAGCCTCAGCACTACTGACATTTTGGAACAGATAATTCTTTGTTGTGGGGGCCATCCTGGGCATTGTAAGATGTTTAGTAGCATAAACATAAATAAACTCTGGAAACACTTCCAGAGAAGGCAGAAGAGAATATTTAGAGGCCCCACAAAGTACTAGGCATTTAAAACGATACCTCATTTAAACGCTATTTTACAAATGTGAGACCAGAAGCTGAGAAAGGTAGAGCATCTTTTCCATGACCACATAGTTAGTGATGATGTAGCTTAGACTGAGCACAAACCTGCCTCCCCGGCAGGGCTTCCTCCCCATCCGGGGGCCAATTCTCCAGCTGTTCAGTGTCTGTCCTCCACTGGTTCAGAGCCACAGCGGGGAGAAGGATTGTAAAAAGTTGTCATCTCCAATCCCAACTGCTCTTCCAAGGACCCCATCTCCTCATTCCACCTGTTGTAAATCTCCCCCTGGACATCATGTTGTAAACTAAAATGACACTGCTAATACACAATCTTCTCTTCTCTTCCCCCACCCCACCCTGTCTCCCCCTAGCTGACTTGCTTCTACTAACATCACCTACCTCTTCAAGTTATTAAGCCTTGAAGTCATCTTTGACTCTTTTCATCCACTACCTTCTCCCCCACTGTGGTTGAATATTTGACCCCTCCAAAATTATGTTGAAATTCAATCCTCATGGTAAATTATATATGTGTATTTTACCTCAATAAAAATAAGAAATTATTACCCAAAAAAAGGAAACTTAATCCCTAATGTGGCAGTATTGAGAGGTGAAGCCTTTAGGAGGTGCTTAGGTCATGAGGGCTCTGCTCTCATGAATGGATTAATCCATTCCTGGATGAGTGGATTAGTGAATTGGTGAATTAATGGGTTATGATGGGAGTAGAACTGGTGGCTTTATAAGAAGGGGAAGAGAGACCTGAGAGACCTCACTGGCCCTCCCACCATGTAACACCCTTTGCCATCTTGGGACTCTTTACAGAGGCCCCCCAGCAGGAAGGCCCTTGTCAGATGCGGCCCCTCGACCTGGGACTTCTCAGCTTTCATAACTATAAGAAATAAAATCCTTTTCTTTTCTTTTTTCTTTTTCTTTTTTTCTTTTTTTGTTGAGACGGAGTCTCGCACTATTGCCCAGGCTGGAGTGCAGTGGCTCGATCTCGGCTCACTGCAAGCTCCGCCTCCCGGGTTCACGCCATTCTCCTGCCTCAGCCTCCCGAGTAGCTGGGACTACAGGCACCCGCCACCGTGCCCGGCTGATTTTTTGTATTTTTAGTAGGGACGGGGTCTCACCGTGTTCGCCAGGGTGGTCTCAATCTCCTGACCTCGTGATCTGACTGCCTCAGCCTCCCAAAGTGCTGGGATTACAGTCGTGAGCCATCGCGCCCAGCTAAAATCCTTTTCTTTATAAATTACCCAGTTTCAGGTACTGTGTTATAAGCAGCAGGAAATGAACGAATATATCCCCCCACATCTAATCATTTGTCACCCCTCACATCTGTCCCCTGATTCCCAGCTCCAATTCTACCGCTGCTGGGTTCTCCTCACCTGTCAGCTGGACTGTTTATTAGTAGTCCATCTGCGTGATGGCCTCCAGCGTTTTTCCTCTCAGTTCCATCATTCCCACTGCCACCAGACTGAGCACCCCTGATCTCACCTTCAGGGTCAACACAAATCAGTCCAAACTCCAAATTTACCTTTAATTGCCTTTCCTCTACCCTTCCAGCCTCTTGTTCTTGGATTTCTCAGCCATAACCAACATGGTGTCATCCCCAGTGACCCACAACCTCTGTATCTCTGCTCTTACTGCCCTCTGCCTTGTTAATTAACATTTATAAAAGGCCACTGGTTGGGACTGAGCTTCTGCACCAGGCATAACAGACTAAACCAAAATGGAGCCCCTCGTGCTGAAGTTCCACATCACCAAGCCGAAACTAAGCTGTTGATCTGACCTTCCAAGAAATCAGGAGACAGAGATAATTGCAGAGTCCCCAAACAGGGCAGTTTTAGCAGGCATGATAAGGAAGTCTCCTCTGCTTTAACCTTTGAAATGACCAACCTTCTTTTTGTTTTCTGTTTCTGCTCTCCTCAGCCCTTTTTTGTCTGTGAAACCAATTTCCTCTGCTCAGCTTATCGGAACACTCATTCTATTTCACAGAACGAGGTGTTGCCTGATTCTAGAATCACAAATAAATGCCAATTGAGATCTTTAAATTAAATTTGTGTAATTTTGACTTTTGACAGCCTGAACAGCCCTACACCCTATTTTTACCCCATTATAGTCATTTCTCACCCCTTTTCTTTCTATGACAAAGCAAAAAAAGAGCAACCACATAGAAACCCACCCTACTCTTCAAGACCCATTTAGATTCCACCTCCTCCATGAAGCCTTCCTTGACCTTCTGGGTGGGAACTCACTTTTCCTCCCTATAAACAACTATTGCATTTCCTTTGTATCTTCTCTGGCACTTAGTCACTTTCTTCTGTGAGTATTCCATCACTACTATAGAGAACAAACTCCTGGCTCATAATCTGTGAAAGGGGATAATAATAGTACCTCCCAGGTGGGCACTGTGGTACACGCCTGTAATCCCAGCATTTTGGAGGCCGAGGCTGGAGGATTGCTTGAGGCCAGGAGTTTGAGACCAGCCTGGGCAATATAGTGAGATGCCATCTCTACAAGAAAAATTAGCTGGGCATGGTGGCGCATGCCTGTAGTCCCAGCTACTCAAGAGGGTGAGAGAGGAGAATCACTTGAGCCCAGGAGGTTGTGGCTGCAGTAAGTCATGATCGTACCACTGCACTCCAGTCTGGGTGACAGAGCAAGACCCTATCTCTCTAAAAATGATGATGATGATAATAATAATAATAATAGTACCTCCCTCATGGGGCTGTTGAGAAGATTAAGTTAGATTAAGTACATTATTATATGGAAAAAGCTTGGGACAGTGCCAGACACACAGTAAGCACTATAGAAGTGTTTGCTGTTATTAGTACAATACTACCCTTGTGTTTCTGAAGCCCTTAGCACTGGACATAGGAATTATTAAAAAACACCTCTGAGTCTATGAGTGACTGCAGGAGCACTGTTTTTTGAAATGCAGTAACAGCAGTGCAGCATATAGCAGGGGCTCCCATTCAGTCCCAGATCTTTGAATGGAAACTATTTTTTCTTGAGTGCTACCACTCTCCTGGTGTTAAATGGCCCCTAGTCATCACACTCTTTTAGACCAGTTGACTTCAGCCCTTTTTATTCATGCCAACACTCTGAGTGAGCACATGCCCTCCTTAGAAACTCAGTTCCCTTCAATGGCTGCTTGGGCTGGGAGGGGTGAACAAATGGGGACATGTCTACTAAAAGGTAACCCCAAGGGGATTCCTGATATACATCCCCCATTCCCATACCACTCCCCCAACCCCTCCCATTCATTTAGAAAGATCTGTCTTTGACTGCCTCCCTTTAAAAGACAGGACCTATATATAAATGCCCTGCTCTTTTATTTTCTCAACATGGGTGATATGTTGAGATACGTATCACTGAGATACGTGATACTCTCCTTTTCAATTTGACATGAATTTTAGTTAAAACAATCAACCCAGCAAAGGCATCTTTTAGAGGTTTTTTTTTTTTTTTTTTGGTCCCTTGAATAAGCAACATGGCTTGTTTGCTCTTAAGCTGTGCGCGCGTGCACGTGTCCACAAGCATGAATATGTAAGTGCACACACAGACCATACTAGGAATAGAAGTAATTTATTCTGGGAATGCTGAGTGAGTTACTATTAAATCATTTCTATCTCCCTCACCATCAAAGCCCATCCATTGAGCTCCCCTGTGTATAAGGAACTGCACCAAGCAAAATCTAATCCAATATTAGATTCACCAAAATATTTATGTTCTTTGTTCCTAAGACCCTTTTCTCAGTCAAAAAATCAGAGAAAGAGATTGGGGGTGTGGGGGAATGACAGAGAAAATGCAAACATTTTTGCATAATACATCAGACCAGCCCTGCAGCCCAGTGTTTGGAGATTTGCTGGAAGAAAAGGTCTTTCCTGATACATGCACAATAAGGGGCATTTCAAGTAGGATCCCTTTGCTTTAACGAAACAAAAACAAAAACTTATTTCCTTCACTCCATCCTGCCACACATTCCAGATGGAAGAAAGGTATTCTGCTTTCGGAGATCTTGTGTTTTAGCGAGATCTGAGTTCACTATTTCAGTCTTGATGCTTTCATTAGCCAGTGAACTTAACTTCCCTGAAATGACAACTCCACCAGAAGATCAGAATACAAACCCTTGGAAGTCAAGGTAGTGTCTCCTCACATTGCTTAGGAGAGATATGGCACCAGGTTATGTCTTTGTCAGGAGAAAAGGACACCAAAGTGAACATAGTATGGACTTGGTGCACCAGGTTGACCCAGGGACGTCCACTGCAGAGTGTTACCTGCAAAACTCTGGCCCAGGTGGCTTCTGACCCCAAAGGGCCCAGCTCACCTGCTCTCTGATCTACACTGTCCTAGGCACTGGTTTCTCGTGTTCAGAAATAGCCCCGGTGAAACCTGTCATATGGATTATGTTTCTCCCAAAGGACAGAGCTCTGCTGGTTTGAGATCCTGAATCGTCAATTTAATAACACCATTCTGCATGATGGAATGGAAAGCGGGCTTGGAAATGTTTGTTGCCAAGTTTAGCTGCCTCTGCTCTTTCAGGCAGCCTGGGAAGAGCTGTCCACATTCACAGCCAACATCTCAAAGCCTTTGCCTGCTCACAAAAGGACCAGTCATCCTTAAATGGTCATAGACAGAAGAGGCAGGACAACTCACAGGCAGCTCGATGCTGAAGGCAAAGGAAGAGGGAGAAATGAAAAGACTTTAAAAGCATTCTCTTTCTAGCCCCCGCTGAGAATTTTAAATGCCTTTGCCTCTGGCATATTTGAAGTCTGCATTTTATAGTCTGTTTAACTTACCCAGCAAGCCTTTTGGGCAGGCAAGAGCTGCGTCTTTGCATGTTTGTGTCTAATGCTGAGTGTGCTGTTGGCACTCAGAGCAGCGGAAAATAATATGGCTAAAATCCACGGCAGCAGTGGGTGGCCTGGGCCCAGAAAGTAAAAGCCAAAGGAGAGATTTCCTATCTGCGTGGTGTAAGGAGGGCAGGAGATTTCCAGAGCTCTGAACCAACGCTGGGGAAGGAAGGGAACATCAAATATTGATTTTCTCCTGGAAATGGATTTTGGCCTTGCAGACTGGGAGTCTGGGAGGGGGAACTAGGAAGCCCACCCCTCTGAGAAGGAAAGCTCAGGAGCCATCCCGATGTTGACTTTGCTAGAAGATGCATCTCTCAGGCCGAAATCAGGATTCCCTTGCTTGGACTGGCAGAATATAGTCTGAGGCTCCAGAGTTAGGCTCTGTCCTGGACTTGCTGTGTAACCTTGCCCTACCAGGCCACTATCCCACACATTCATACATTGAATCCCTGCTGTGCACTAGACATTGTGCAAACACTGAGCATATGAAGATATACAAGATACACACAATCCCTGCCCTCATGGAGCTCATCTTGCAAGGGGATCACTGTAGAGGGTGGTAAGTGCTGTGAATAAATGAATGGGAAGAGGTGACAATCAAGGTCTTCTTTTTTCCTTCCTCCACACACCAAGTAAGAGCCATGACTCAGAGTGTGCAGGAGAACAAGGGAGTCTCTGTTCCCAATCACCAGCTGAGATGGGGAACTGTCCTGGTCAGCCCCTGTCAATTTGGGAGGAAAATTTGAGAGAAATCCATTCAAAGATACCCTGCAGGCTGATAAAGGGAGAAGGAAAAAGGGGGAAGGAAAACAGAAAGAAAGAAGGGGCCCTCCTTCAGAAAGTGAAAAATCTTATTACTATAATTTTACCATTCAAAGAATGTAAGTTATCTTTAGTAAGGAATATGCATATCTGACTTTCAAAGGCCAATGCTTCTCTATCAAAATTCACTTCTGTTATTAGGCTTGATCACAGTTCAGCTCCTGGAACACTTGAGTGAACAATTTTACATCTAAATGAGACTCTTGGGAGTGGAATAGAAGGAATTCTTTATGAACATCATTAAAGGAAGCTGCTACAGAAATAAAAGGAGAAATAATAATTTCCATTTGTTGTATGTCTACCATCCACAACACATTAAACATAATTTCACTTAATCTTCACAAACAGCCCTTCTGAGTAGGCATTGTTTTCTCTCTTTTATAGTTAGGTGAAGTAAAGCTCAAAGAAATTAAGTATGTTACCTGAGATCACAAAGTTATTAAGTTAGATAGCTGGGATTTGCTCCATGAGCTAGTTCACCGAGATCAATATGGATTTGAAGGAAAATTTTCCCAGTTCCAGAACTGTGTCAGCAAAATGGCAATAAAATGTCTCCATGGAACCTTGTGCTAGGGATTGCGAGGCCCCAGAGAACTGTGTCCCATCACCGTCATTAGCCAATCTATCATCATTCAGCATCTCTATCCTCTCCTTCAATGCCTCATACTCCAGGTCTTATTCTTTGCTCAGCCACTTATGTCTTTATTTGTTACTGATTTCATGTAAAATGATTTGCATTATAATAGGAGCTTTCTGGAGATAATACTATAATCAAAAAAGAGGCCCAAAGGCATGATAGGATTTTCAGATACTCTGACAAAGTGCATAGATTCCTGGCAGCAGGCTATTCCCTTGATGCTAGACCGAAACTTGCCCTTACAACTCTTCATATGGACCACAGGGCTCAGCTTTTTCCATCAAAGTGGCAGACACCCAGAGCCCTGGATGAACAGGAGTAGTGTAGTTCTAGGTGACTGAGTGAGCTCCAGTGGTGCTGAGGACACAAACTGCCAAGTCTGTGAACCTCTGAACCCTCCTCGCCTGCAGAACTTTGGAAAGGGGCTGATTACCCATTCCTGGTCTATTTACTCTTCTTTAGCATCCCCCACAGTGCCTAGAAAACCTCAACCACAGGTCAGGTACTGAACACACAGTTGGGCATTGATAATATCTTCTGATTGGTTTATTCCTTTCAGCCTAGGGTCTTTGTTGAAAGGACTGAACCTCTAGAAGAGTGGTGATTTCCACACTGTTGGCAGCATTCAAGCCAAGACAGGCTGGAGATATGGCATTGGGAATTCTTGTTCTAAAGTGTTGGACTGGGTGAGCTGCTGGTCCTTCCATAATCCTGGAGGAGGCTCTAATAGGGTCCCTATAAGAATATAGAAGCCAGGTACCCTTGGAAAGGGAGACTTGAATGATCAACTCATCCTAAGAGAATGTCAATAAATCAGGAGACAAGGTGACCAGGGTGTGATTTGTGAGGACATAACTGTAAATGACATGAGCATCAAGACAGTTGAAACCCAATGACATGCAATGTGCTACCAACAAGGACACAGTCTGAGTGGATCCCACGTAAGCCCAAGGGAAGAGACATATCAATACTTATTTTTCCAGGGCTCTCCTGGGGAGAGAATGTCTAGTTCAGGGCACCTGAGCATTCTGGTATAACCCAAAAAAGTGTCCGTTGTTGGGCAGGAAGAGTTCATCAGGGGTTTCTCTTCAAGATAAAAAAGACTTCAAAATCATCCACCTCCCTTTGCTCTGAAGCGCTGATCACTAAGCAAGCTTCTGATTACCCATTTAATCTCCTGAATACCTTGACATTGGATAAGAGATGTGTGAGAGGCCGGGTGCAGTGGCTCACACCTGTAATCCCAGCACTTAGGGAGGCTAAGGCAGGTGGATCACCTGAAGTCAGGAGTTTGAGGCCAACCTGGCCAACATGGTGAAACCCCATCTCTACTAAAAATACAAAAATCAGCCAGGTGTAGTGGCATGCGCCTGTAATCCCAGCTACTCGGGAGGCTTAGGCAGGAGAATTGCTTGAACCCGGGCATCGGAGGTTGCAGTGAGCCAAGATCGCACCACTATACTCTAGCCTGGATGACAGAGTGAGAGTCCGTCTCAAAAAAAAGAGATTGGTGAGTGAGAATTCTGGTCACTGAAATAGAATATCCACCATTATAAAATGCAAATATGGACATTTGTGTTTATATGTCAGTTTATTGCAAGCCTGGTTATTGTAAGTCCGTCTATGACTAGCATCTGTAAAACTAATAGCTGGTCCCGGGAACATGGTGATCACACCAAGGCCCTGCACTGTGGAAAAGGACTCACCTGGTTGAAGCCTTGAAGTCTCAGGCAGCCCCATGCTCACCCCTCTCTGACTGAAGTACTTTGCAGCTCTGAGATTCTGTGATTCAAGAATTCTCTGACTGCTGCTGAGATGAAGTGCTAAGGGGCCTGCATGGCCTGGGCATGCAACTGACCAAATGGGCAAGGGAATATGAAGAGGGGGTCAGAGAGGAGGCTCTAGCCACCTTTTTCTGAATACATCCTCTTTTTTTTGAGATGGAGTCTCACTCTGTCACCCAGGCTGGAGTGCAGTGGAACGATCTCGGCTCACTGCAACCTCTGCCCTCCGAGTTCAAGCGATTCTCCTGCCTCAGCCTCCCAAGTAGCTGGGATTACAGGCACCTGCCACGGCACCCAGCTAATTTTTTGTATTTTTAGTAGAGACAGGGTTTCACCATCTTGGCCAGGCTGTTCTTGAACTCCTGACCTCGTGATCCACCCGCCTCGGCCTCCCAAAGTGCGGGGATTACAGGCGTGAGCCACTGCGTCCAGCCTTGAATACATCCTCTTAAAAAGACAGAGACTAGGGCAAAGGTTCTCAGAGATCTTTCCGAAACAGTCAGTAGGATCTTTTCCATTCATCCTTCTCCTTTTGATATTTTTTCAAATCAGAAAAGTTGGAAGGTTTTGAAATGCCCTAAAAGAGCTTTAAGCTAGTAGAAAATCTTACTCCATTGGAGCCTTAAAGTCAGTCATTCTCTGAGGATCATGTAGCAGACCAGGGGAAAGACACACTGTGAGATGGTGTTTCTGGGGCCTCTATCCTGAGACCACATCACCATGTGGAAAACCATCTGAAACTCTGCCAAATGCCCAGGACCCAAATCATCACAAATATCTCCAATCTCAGACATGAAATTGAAGAAATACAACAGGTTTTCAAAGCAGCAGTTGACTCACCCCCATATTGCTGGATTGCTGGTCTCAAAAAAGAGGTGGCATTACCATTGCCATGGGAACCTCCACTTTGACTTACTCGTATTCAGACCTCCAGTTGGGAACATCCTGTTCCTGTCCCTGATTGTGGCTCATGACCTACTTCTACTTGCTTGAGCGAGAGGCCCCAGTGAGATACCTGGGAGTCAGGAAGCTCCAACCCCCTACTCTGGAATTGGCTCTATTCCCTCTCCAGCAGAGGGCAAGGCATATCACTCCATGGTTCAGTGTTGCCACAGTTCACTAAGGATGGCAATGACAGTCTTTCTCTGATGAATGTTTTATGAGTTTAGTAGATAAAATTTGAAAGGGATGCAGAGCCTGTGTGTCTGGACAATCCTTTTTCCCCACCATGTTTGTCATATAGGGAGCCCAAGCCCACAGGTCTTGTTCCGCATGGCCAGAGCCTTGCCCTTATCTTCAGATAGTCAATTGCTGCAGCAAATAGCTTACTTAGCCCAAGTGACAGGTGGATATAGTCTGGCTTGAGAACAAAGAGATGAGAGGGGAAAGAGATGAGAGAGGAGGAAGGACAAGGAGTAAGGTTAGATAAAAACTGTCAGTGGATATGGACACAAAATTTTCATCACTTTCTCAGGAATCATCATATCTGTCCTGCTGCTATAATTTAATCTTACTTGCCTGTGACCATCTTTAATGCCTTTTTTTTTTTTTTTTTTTGAGACACTGTCTCACTCTGTCCAGGCTGGAGCGCAGTGGTGTGATCATGGCACACTGTAGCCTCGACCCCCCAGGCTAAGGTGATCCTCCTACCTCAGCCTCCTGAGTAGCTAGGACTACAGGCATGTGCCACTATGCCCGGCTAATTTTTGTATGACCTTGTTTGCAGAGACAGGGTCTCACCATGTTGCCCAGGCTGGTCTCGAACTCCTGGGCTCAAGTGATCCTTCCACCTCGGCCTCCGAAAGTGCTGGGATTACAGGCGTGAGCCACTGTGCCAACCATCTTTAACTTTTTCCTCTCTGTCTCTTATATCCAATCCATCACCAAATTCTGTCAGTTTTATATTCAAACAATATCCCAGAGTTACCTACTTCTCTCAATCACCACAGGCACCACCCACCTACCACAAAAGCAATCATCTTTTGCCAAGACATCTGTAAAAGCTTCCTAACCACCATTTTTGCTTCTCACCAATGCATCTGCCATACAACAGTAATAAGTTAAGTTTTAGAAACATATATCAGAACATGTCAACTTTCTGCTCAACAAAGGCTCCTTCCATTGTGCTTGGCTTAGCCCCATGGTCCTTCTACTCCACAGGCCGTGAATGGTCCATGCAACCCCTGGCCTACCCACTGCACTGTAGCCATGCTGGTGTCCGTTCTCCCACTCCCCCTGCCCCTTTCTTACTCAGTTTCCTCATTCTCACCCCTTGCATCCATCTTCCTCACCTATCCATCCTTCAAGGCTCTGTTCAAATGCGATTTCCTCGGAGAGGACTTCTGAGACTCTTCCAATCTGTGTTAGGTCCTCCTCATATGCTCTCCCAGAAGCCTCTTATTTTCCCCCCAGGGAACTTCTCTTACAGTTTGTTATGACATATTAGTGGTTCTCCAAGTGTGTTTCCAGACCAGCGGCACCAGCAGCACCTAGAAGCTCCTTAGGAATGCAAATGATTGGGCGGCACTCCAGGCCCGCTGAATTAGAGACCGAGGGTGGGGCCCCAATCTGTGTTTTAACAAACTCTTCGAGTGATTCTGATGCACACTAAGCTTTGGGAATGAGGCCCATGTTGCTATTCCTGTGGCAAACTGATTGACATCCGTCTCCTTTACTTGAGTGAAAACTCCATGAACTCATTGCCTGACACAGAGCAGGCACTTAATAAAATTTTGTTGAGTGAATGAATTAATAGATGTGCATTACATTGGTTTGTTGGGAAAAACACTAATGAGGCCAAGATCAGAAATTTAGCCCCAGTCTGGGCTTCTGTGACTCACTCTGCTCCCTGGCTCACTCTCCAGCAGGCCCCCGGCCCGGATTGTGCTCACAGTGTGTTTCTGGGCCTGTACAGGTCGTGTTGCTGTTCAAACCCATGGAGCCTCTGCTGCCCTTCTCCTAGACTCAGACAATCAGTGAAAGGTTTTTGACAGCCAGGGTTGAACCATTATCCTTTTAACCTTTCCGTCCTCTGGAAATCTCAGAGCTCTGCTGAGGATACAGTGAGCTCGGCACAGTCTTCACAGAGCAGTGCCTCCTGCTCAAAAGCCAGAACCAATGGAGAAGCATCTGTCACTCCGGAGGTGGAGCATCTGTCACTCAGCACATGGAAGTGGTCAACTCATAATAGCCAGCTAGCACACCTTGAGCATTTACCATGTGTCTGACACTATTGAGAGGTGCACTATCTCATAGAATCCTCAGGACAATGCCAGGAAGTGAGCTATTTCTCCAATTTACAGATTTTTAAAAATGAGCATTAATGACATTAAGTATTTTGTTTTACATTCCTCCTTTAGTAGTGGTAGGGCAGGACTTTAACCTTATTCTTGTAAACAGACACCTCATTAATAACCCTTATACTATACTGTTCCCCATAAGTCATAGACAGCCATAGACTCTTAGAGCCAGCTCAGGTGAACAGTCAGCCTGTTGGGTGCCTTTAAGCAGCTCATTGGATCCCAAAAGCTTTCCAATCAGCAATACTAGGGAATGACCCAGCGTACCTGGGCATCACCCAGCCAGGTGGGTAGTTTGCATATACCTGCTAAATACAGAGAATGAAAATGTAGCACCATCATCGTGTGCATCTGTCCTGGATCTCAAATCTTTTGTTTAAACTTGTGCTTGGACCCGACTCCCATTAGAACATGGACCCCTGTGGATCCTACTAACGTCATGCCAGGGACAAGATCAGCTGGGTAAACTATGGGCCTGAGCCAATTGGTTATGCCTAACTGGATTCATAGTATATAAACACGCTGAGTTAACTAACAAGGAGATGAGAAATGTTCACCTTTGGAAGGAGCTGAAATTTCTTAGGCTGCCAGGGCCATTTATAGCAGTAGAAGACAGAGTTTTCTAAATTAAGTTTGGTATGTCTGAAAATAACTGTCTAAAACCCAAGCAACTTTTCATGCGTAGAATCAGGTCTACCATTAGAATTCACGGCCAATATTTAACTTTTGTTGTGGCTGCATAGTATTCCATGGTGCATAGGTCTACTGTTAGAATTCACAGCCAATATTTAAGTTTGGTCTGGCTCTGTGCCAGATGCTTTGGGTATATTATCCATCTGCTACAGATAATATAAAAATGAATAAGACACAACACATGTCTCAAAAAGTTTGTAATGTATGATTTGGGATGGCTACAGTGAGGTGGGGGGCAGAATGTGGAGGACGTTGGTGAGGTTTAGGGAAAGCCCACTAAAACAATACACAGGAGAAGATGGGTGGCCAGGCCAAGGGCTTTAATGGCTCAGGGAAGAGAGACATCAAATTCTTTTTTTTTTTTTTTTTTTTTTTTTTGAGAGGGAGTCTTGCTCTGTCACCCTGGCTGGAGTTCGGTGGTGCGATATCGGCTCACTGCAAGCTCCGCCTCCTGGGTTCACACCATTCTCCTGCCTCAGCCTCCCAAGTAGCTGGGACTACAGGTGCCCGCCACCACGCCCGGCTAATTTTTTGTATTTTTAGTAGAGACGGGGTTTCACTGTGTTAGCCAGGATGATCTCGATCTCCTGACCTTGTGATCCGCCAGCCTTGGCCTCCCAAAGTGCTGGGATTACAGGTGTGAGCCACTGTGCCTGGCCGAGAGACATCAAATTCAATAGAACATCTCATCTTTGAGGAATCGCCCCACACTGTCTTCCAAAATGGTTGGACTAATTTACACTCCCATCAACAGTGTATAAGCGCTCTTTTTTCTCCACAACCTCGCCAATTATTTACTGACTTTTTAATAATACCCACTCTGACTGGTGTAAGATGATATCTCATTGTGGTTTTGATTTGCATTTCTCTAATGATCAGTGATGCTGAACTTTTTTTCATATGATTGTTGGCCGCGTGTATGTCTTCTTTTGGAAAGTGTCTGTTCATGTCCTTTGCCCACTTTCTAATGAGGTTGTTTCTTTCTTGTAAATAACTGTTTAACTCAGTAATCCCATTATATTTATATATTCCCAAAGGAATATATAAATTCCCAAAGGAATATAAATTATTCTATTATAAAGATGCATGCACACATATGTTCATTGCAGCAGTATTCACGATAGCAAAGACATAGAATCAACCTAAATACCCATCAATGATAAATTGGATTAAAAAAAGTGGTACATATACACCATGGAATACTATGCAGCCATAACAAAGAATGAGATCGTATCTTTGCAGGGACATGGATGAAATTGGAGGCCATTATCCATAGCAAACTAATGCAGGAACAGAAAACCAAAAATCACCTGTTCTCACTTGTAAGTGGGAGCTAAATGATAAGAATGCATGGACACACAGAGGGGAACGACACACAGTGGGACCTGTCAGGTGGTGGAGGGTGGGAGGTGGGAGAGGATCAGGAAAAATAACTAATGGGCTTAATATCTGGGCAATGAAATAACCTGTACAACAAACCCCCGTGACTTGAGTTTACCTGTATAACAAACCTGCACATGTACCCCTGAACTTAAAAGTTTAAAATATATATACAACTTAAAAAACTAGAACATCTCAGGGGAATCCTCACAAAGAACATGATTTTCTGAGCTGAGCCTTGAAAAGTGGGGAAGAAAGAGGGAAGGCCTGAGTAAAGGTGCAAAGGTGAAAACATTGCAGGTGTATTCTGCAACATCTTGATCCAAATGTCCAGATTGAGAAGGGAGAGCTGGAGAGTAAGCCAGATGGGAAAGGGAGAGCGGCTATCAAGAGGGAACAACGGGGAGACTTGCCTCATCACTTTTTTCCCCGCATCACGTGGACTGCCAATTTTAGTTTCCTAAACATACCGAGTCCTAGATGTTTCTAGAATCTCCCAGCATGCTAAGAATGTGCAGCTTTCCTCTTTTTCTGCCTTCCCACCTTCCTCTCCTTTCTGGATAGCAGTAAACTGAAAGGTACAGGATGGACGATAAGGTTGGTGCAGGCTCCCCTCCAAGCCAGTCCTACTCACTCAGGCTAAGCTGTACAAATGATCCAAAGGTTGCAGCATCCTGATGATACAGAGCTAAGCAAGTGCTGATTTGAATAAAGTTTGAGCAGATAGGCCAACAGAAAACAGCTGGACAGATATAGTGCAGTTAAAGTATCATTGCATATTGAGCTATTCAAATGTACTTATAGAAATTCCTTTCTATCTTGACTTTTTTTTAAAAGTGTGATCTAATACTAACTATGGAACACATGAGGCTGATTTCATGAGATAGTTGATTGTATGTAATTTTAATAATTCTATCACATTTGCAGAAATGTCCCTCCTTTTGGAAATGGAGGCTAAGGCATGTCCCAGTCCCTTCAAGCCTCCCCAGTGCCACAATTACCAACAGATTATGTTAGTAAAATAAGAGTTTTTTCATAACAGACATATTTTGCCGCCATTAGGAACATTTCCATAAAGAGATGAAGAACTCAGGAAAGGAAATCCCCTCTCTCCCCTACTGTCCACCCAAGAGATAGAAAAGAAGAGAAAACCCAGTGGTGTGTGAACCACCAGATTCTCACATTGTCTGGTTGCATGTGGGACAGGAACAGAAGAAAAGCCCTGAAAAGCAGACACCAGCAGTCTTTGCCTCTTAAATTCTTAGATCACTTTATAACTTGAACCATGTGATCTCTGAACTCTCCCCCTTCTCTATGCGAGGTTGTACTGGCCTTGGGTAAACCTTTGTCCAAGCAGGACAGAGGGCATCTTGTCCTTGTAAGGGATATGTAAGGTGGAGACAGCTTGGGTTGTTGGGAACATCACCCTCAGGGCTGCCTCTTTTTTGCTCCCATGCCCAGATCTGGCTCAGCAGTGGGAGAGGGAAAATGGAGACACGTGTGGTTCAGAGTCCAGTGGAGATGGGATACGGGTGTGATTGAAAAGGCAGGAAGCCCTGGGAGGCATTTGTTCTTGGAACTTTAGCTAGGATATAAAAACTTCTAGTTACTCTTATAAAGACACCTGCAAGATAATGATAGATTTTTTCTCACAACATTTTAGAACCTTTCTTCTTGGGTCCTTGATGTTGGCTCCTAGCATATACTCATCCTTATATATAGTTAAGTGTAAAACATTGGATTTTTGCTGGCTTTGGACTCTATTCTGGTGGGCTAAGTCTAAAGGTGAATTAAGTGCCTTCTCACACACTTGGGTTCCTTCAAGTCTGACAGTGAGTCACTCAACTGTGCTCTGTCCTTATTTCTGTATCATTTCACTTTCCATTATGAAAATGCTCAATAGTTTGCTCTCAGAAGCCTTGCAATACATTTCAGACCAAAGCTAAATAGATTTCACCAAATTCATGGAACAGAGGAAATATGAAGCCCAATTCATAGATGAGAAAGCCAGATTTCAGCCAAGGAAAAACAGCCTTCTAAAGTTGACATGGAAAACTTAGACTGGGCAAGATGGAAGCTGTGCAGCCTACCTACACCCCCCAGGGTAAGATGCTCGAGACAGCTTGTCATTCCTCACTGAGAAAGATACTAGCTACTCACCTCTTCATCTTCCTCCTTCTATTTAGCCCCAAGTCCCAAAAATAATTGAAATTTTCAGATGCTCATTTCACAGGTCTCCCCTACCCATCCACGAGTCTCCTAAAGGAAGACCCCACTTGTAGGCTCCTATAAACATCCTCCATCTAGGGAGTACCTAGCAGGGAGGAATCTGAGAGTTTCTCTGTGCAGAACTGAGGACTAGAAATGTCTGCCAGGTCATCTATTAAGATCAAATGACAGCAAATTCCCCATAATGGAAAACAGGCTGAAGGAGAAAGGAAATGAATCTATAAAATTGGCAGTGTGCCTCTCACTGCAAAGACTCTGGACCAGAGGTTGCATATAGTAGGCTGACTTTTTGGGTTTCCCCAGGAATTAAAATAAGTGCAGATCCTCGAGGATTATTTTTTCCCCAAGCACAAGTGTTCTTTTATTGGTGGAAGCATTTTTATAAGCTGTGTTGTTTTTTATTAAAAAAATACATAATTAAAAAATCTCAAACCTTATAAAAACAGAGAAAATATCCTTCTTTATTTACCCTAGCTCTCTACCAACCCCCCTCTCCAGAGTTAACCACGTTTTAACTGTAAATCTGAAAGGGGTTTTTCTGTCTCAATGATCGTCAACCTCAGAGCTACCACACTGAGCATGTATGCATAAGAAGCTATAATAAAATTTCTGCACATTGAATGTTCAATACATGCCAACCACTGTTGTAAGCATTCTTGCATACATACACTTATTAAATTGACACAACATTCCCATGAGGTGGCAGAGGCAAGATTCAAACTCAGGCATTTTACTACAGAGTCTGGACTGAATGCTACTCACATCACCACCACCCTTATCCTCCCCATCGCCATGTGGTCCACACTTGGCAAGCCATGACTTGTTCTTGACTCTCCAGCCCAAACCTCTCTGGCCCTTAGCCTTGGAGTCAGACAAATCTGGAATCTGGGCACAAATTCTACCTCCACCACTCAATAGCTGTGTGACTTTGGGCAGTTTTCTTCACTTCTATGATCCTCAGTTTTTTCATCTGTAAAACGAAAAGACTAATACTGCATGAGTGAGGAAGTAAACATAATAAATTATAACACAACTAGCAAAATACCTGGCACATTCTAGATGCTCAATAAATATTTTTAAATAAATGAACAAGTGAAAGTGGCAATGGCGGATCCTAGTACTAAGTCTACCTTCATCATGCTATTATATTATAAATGATGGCTGTGTCTTCTATTGACTGGATACTCTAGCACTGTAATCTCTTTGAGATACACTAATATTACTCATATTTAGTGAAGTATCTCCCCACAGATTCAAAAGGGGTGTTTTCATTCTCCTTTTTGGCTGTTTATCAAGAACCTCATTTCTGAAGCTGTCATTTACAGACACGCCAAGCAAGCATTGTGTCAGTCATTTTATTTTATAATCAAATCCTAAATCTTGGTGGCATGTGCTCAGTGCCGTAGAGTTTTTCCTAGGTATGGCTACCTGACACTCGCTAAAGCCAGCCCTCTGGTCTCAGATGCATTTTCTATGATAACTTTATTTGTTTATTTATTTGAGATGGAGTTTCGCTCTTTCACCCATGCTGGAGTGAAGTGGCGTGATCTCGGCTCACTGCAACCTCTGACCCCCCCAGGTTCAAGCGATTCTCCTGCCTCAGCCTCCTGAGTAGCTGGGATTACAGGCACCTGCCACCACGCCTGGCTAATTTTTGTATTTTTTGTTGAGACGGGATTTCTTCATGTTGGCCAGGCTGGTCTCGAACTCCTGACCTCAGGCAATCCACCTGCCTCAGCCTCCCAAAGTGCTAGGATTATAGGCATGAGCCACCACACCCAGCCTCTATAATAACTTTATTGAGACATAATTCACATATCATAAAATGGGCCCTTAATTTTAAAGTGTGCAATTCAGTGATTTTTAGTGTCTTCAGAGTTGTGCAACCATCACCACTATCAAATTCTACAACATTTTCATCACCCGAAAAAAAGAAACCCAATATCCCTTTGTAGTGATTTGCCATTCCCCACCACCCCCTGCCCCTGCAGTCCCTGACGGCCACTACTCTACTTTCTATCCCTACAGATTTGCCTATTCTGGACATTTCATATAAATGGAATCATACAATAGATGACATTTTGTGACTGACTTCTTTCCGTTAACAAAATGCTTTCAAGATTCATCCATGTTGTGGCATGTATCAATACTATCCTCATGTTATGGCTGAATAATATTCCAGTATATAGATATAGCACAGTTTTTCATCAGTTGATGGGTATTTGGGTTGTTTTTTTCTTTTTATCTATTATGAATAATGCTGCTCTAAACATCATGTACAAGTTATAGTGTTTCAATTGTTTTCAATTCTCTTGCATATATACCTAGAAGTGGTATTGGTGGGACATATGGTAAGTCTATGTTTAACTTCTTGGGAAACTGACAGATTATTTTCCAAGGCAGCTGTACCATTTTATATTCCAATCAACAATTGTATGAGTGTTGATTTCTCATACAATTGTTGATTCTCATACAATTTCTCCACATCCTCATCAACACTTGTTATTGTCTGTCTTTTTTATTATAGCCATTCTGGTGGGCGTGAAGTGGTATCGCACTGTGATTTTGATTTACATTTCCCTAGTGACTAATGATGTTGAGCATCTTTTCAGGAGTTTATTTGCCATTTGTATATCTTCTTTGGAGAAATTGCTGTTCAAACCCTTAGCTCAGTTTTTAATTGGGTTAATTGTTGGTCTTGGATAATTTTATAACTGCTATTGTAAGCATGGTGTGTTGGAAGTATCACAGGCTTACCTGTATTTGACCTGTATTTCGTTCTGGCTTCATCACTTAGTTATGTGACCTCAAGAAAGATTTTTTTAAAATTTCTCTGAACCTTAGCTTTATTATCTGTAAAAAGGGATCATATCTCTCTTACAGGGCTATTGTAAGGAACAAGTGAATAAAGCATCAAACACAGTTTGGGGCACCCAATAGACACTTGACATTTTGTTAGACCCTCTCATCCTTCTGCTCTCATTTTAGACATGTTTTCCCCTAGGAAGATGTATTTGATTCTAGCAGACAAAGTGGAGTGAGTTGAAGTCTAAAAGGCAGGGCCCCCAATTGGAAGAGGTCAGTGAGTTTATTATGAGGAGTCTCCTAGACACACACACACACACACACACAGACACACACACACACACACAATACCTCCACTCAGCATAAGATCATTTGGACAAATACAAACTGTTTCAGTAGCTGAGAAATAGGAGGAAGGAGACAGTTATAAAAGAGGAATTGAATTGTAACCCCTTATTCCAGCACCAGTACTCTGTACAATCTGCAATTTTGAATAGTAAGGCTTTAAGAATAGGGTGGCTTGAGAGGGTTGGAAAACATGACATTCAGTGTCTGGCTTTCCGTAAGAACAAGTCTGGCTCTTGCTTATTAACAGTCTGGTAATGCACAAGGCCTATCATTTGTTCTTTCTCTAATGAATGGACAGAATGTTTAATTTCCTGATGGGCAACCTAGTAATTTTAGTCTCCTGCTTCCAAGCCTTTGTCTGGCTTGTTCCATGTGCATAAAAACAATCTCCTTCGTCCTGCTATCATGTGCTGTCTTTCTTTCCATTAAAGCTCAGCTCAAAGGCCATTTCCTCTGAGTAGTCTATTCTATTAGGGGAGAATAAGCATTGAATGTGTGGCCAGACTGATAACTGCACTTAGTCACTAATTCTGCAATAATGTATTGAGCAAGTACTATGTGCAAGACCTTGTGCTATGTACTAGGAACACGAAAAGGAATATGACACAGTCTGTGCCTTCAGAGCTCATAATGCATTGGGTAAGACGTGTGTGTAAACAGATGTTTACAAATAATGTCACATTTCAATGATTGCTCTAAAGCAGTTTTCGTCATTGGAGCTCACAGGGTAGGACTTGCAGGAATGGCAGATACTGAAGTTTCATCTTTCTTCAGGTATCCCATTGGCAACTCTTTCATTTGTATACAATCACTAGAAGGGAGCAGTGAAAAACATAACCCATTTCTTCATTATTCTATATTAAATAATATTTTGGAAAAGGAAACCAGCAGAGAAGAGAAAGCATGAAATACAATAGATTTGTAAATGGTTGTTCTAAATAGAAAAATGAAAGAGAAGTCACAGGAAAGTATTAAATTAAATTTATAGTTTAATTTTGTTATATATAAGTAGGAGCTGCAGGGATAAATTCAAGCAAGGGGAGGATGATTTCTTTCTTTCTTTCATTCTTTGTTGTTGTTGTTGTTGTTGTTGTTGTTTGAGACGGAGTCTCACACTGTCTCACAGGCTAGAGTGCAGTGGCGCGATCTTGGCTCACTGCAACCTCCACTTCCCAGGTTCAAGCGATTCTCCTGCCTCAGCCTCCAGAGTAGGCGGGATTACAGGTGCCCACCACCACTTCCGGCTAACTTTTTGTATTTTTAGTAGAGACAGGGTTTCACTATGTTGGCCAGGCTGGTCTTGAACTGCTAACCTAGTGATGGGAGGATGATTTCTATCTCCCATGTCCCCCAGAATCAGACGAGGGTTCCCATCCACCCCGTGCCCCATGAACAGGATCCTCAACCTTCTCTAGGCCTCCATTTGCTCATATTTAAAAGGAAGAAGTCAAACCAGTGTGTTCTGAAGATTCCTTATAGTTCTGACAGCCTATGAATCAGAGTGGGCAGTTTATTCATGTATTTATTTATAGCTGTGAGAAAGGAAGAAAATAAAAGTGGCAGGAAAAGTGGAGGTGGCTTAACATTTATTTGATTGTAGAGGGCAGTGAGAGAGTGAGAAGAACCCTTTGCATTGCTTTTCTTTCTCAGTGGTCAGGGGAGAACTACAGAACGGTGGCACAGAGCCCTACGGCAACAGAGGGGCAGCCCAGGGAGGATTAGGAATTGAGAAAGACAGCAAACAGGTCCATCCAGCATCATTTTTCTAGATTAGGAAAATGTATGCCAATAGTTTGTGGTAACCAACCTCCAATGTGATAGAGGAGATGTGGGGATGGAGAATGGGTTTTAAAAATAAGAAACAGGCCAGGCACGGTGGCTCATGCCTGTAATCTCAGCACTTTGGTAGGCCGAGGAGGGTAGATCACCTGAGATCAGGAGTTCAAGACCAGCCTAGCCAACATGATGAAACCCCATCTCTACTAAAAATACAAAAAATTAGCTAGGAGTGGTGGCGTGCACCTAGCTGAGGCAGGAGAATCACTTGAACCCGGGAGGCGGAGGTTGCAGTGAGCTGAGATCTTACCACTGCACTACAGCCTGGGCAACAAGAGAAAAACTCCATCTCAAAAAAAAAGGAACAGTGACAGGTGGCCCACAGCCCCTGAGAGATGTTCGAGACATGGTGTTGTATAAACCCCAGGTATGTGGCTCCCTGGGGGACACTTGTCACGATGTTTTTGTAGCAAGGGCTGAATGAGGCAGGATGCCAGCATCACTCTGCAGGCACAGACTGCAGATAAACCACCTCTGACTTATATCTCCAACTGAAATAACACCTTGAACCAGCCAACTTCCTTTCCCTCTCCATCAAGAATGTTTTATCCTCTTATTTCTTTGGATCATGTATATCAGATTCCATTCTCTCTGGTATACTACTACACCCTGGGGTAAACTACAACTGCCAAAATAGCAACTAGTACCTCCTTAGAAAGAAACCCAAGAAATGGCTCCCAATCTACTAACTACATGCATGGCAGAAATTATCATTGTATGACCCATCCCGTGTTTCTGACCTCATTCATTTATTCTCCTATTTATGTATTAATTCACTCACTCAACTTTGGGCTGTTACAAGCTATACACCGTGGGCAAATCACTTCACCTCTGTGCCTCATTTTCTTCCCCTGTAAAAAGGGATAATAATAGTATATACTTCATAGGGTCATTTTTAGAATTGAGCTATCACATGTGAAGTGCTTAGAACATTGGCACAAATTAAGCACCATGTAAGCATTAAATATCATCATCATCATTAATTAGTATTAGTATTATGTAGTAAGCTAAGTACTCTGCTAGCCACTGTTGATTCCAAGATGATTAAGACTCAGTCCTTGACCTTGCCAGCACACAATGGTCAGAAATCGTAGATTTATAAAAAGTGTTATCATTGTTGATATTGCAGGAAATTTCTTTGAGACATGGTAAGAAGGTAGAATGGAACAGATATTAATAGAACGGGTGTGGGAGTGAGATGGGGAGGAGTCTGATGTGGGTACAGGGATAGATGGTGGTGCCATTGATACATTGAGTGAGTGGACTGAGGGACATTTAAGAAGCATAGACGGATCTTATGCTAAGATGAGCAATCTGGAACAGAGATGACAATTGCAGGAGGGAATGAGAGCCAGCAATGGGTGTGAAGACCTCTATGCCTTTTTGCATGCTATTACTCAAAATATCTTACCTCCTCCTGTCAACCATGCAAAACCTGCTTATCTGTCAACATCTTCTCAGACATCAGCTCCACTGGGGGTATCTTTATCTGAGCACCACCCCCAGTGGAGTGAACCACTCTTTATGCTCCCAGTTTTTTACTTATACATGCTTACTTGATTTCACATGTTACACTTAAAGCAATGATCAAATTGAAAATCTCCGTCCCTGACTTAGATATGTCCACCCTAAGGAATGGAGATTAATTCCTAGCCATTTTCATATTTCCACATCCTAGCATGGTGCCTGGATCACATCCACACTTTTCTCAGCTTAGTAAATAAATAAGGGCCGGGAGTGGTGGCTCAGGCCTGTAACCCCAGCACTTTGGGAGGCTGAGGCGGGCAGATCACCTGAGGTCGGAAGTTCGAGACCAGCCTGACCAACATGGAGAAAACCCATCTCTACTAAAAATACAAAAGTAGTCAGGCATGGTGGCACATGCCTGTAGTCCCAGCTACTTGGGAGGCTGAGGCAGGAGAATCGCTTGAACCCAGGAGGCGAAGGTTGCAGTGAGCCGAGATCGTGCCATTGTACTCCAGCCTGGGCAACAAGAGCAAAACTCTGTCTCAAAATAAATAAATAAACAAGCATAAATAAGACACAGTTCTGCAAATAACTTAATAGTTTTATTATAATTTTAGATCAGGCATAACTATTTGAAATCTTAAATAATAGAAGCCCAGTGCAAGATGAGAGATATTCCAAAGAGGCGTAGCAGTAACTTTTACGTGAGTAGTCGAGGGCAACAGATTTCAACACATTGTTGACCACATAACTGTTTCAGTAAAAAGATTTGGGGCACAACTTGTCATATATAATTTACTAACCTATAAATTATATATGTGTCTTATTTTACTATTGTGCTGTGTACATTGAAAATATACACAAAGATAAAAATTAAATGAAGATGCAATAAAAATATAAATAGAAGTGCCAATATTTTCTTCCTGTGCCCAGTGGATTGTCTCAGCACACCGTTTTAGATACCAGAGGTCTAGAGCAAAGCTATTCAGAATGAGGTTCCCCAGCGTGGCACAAGCTATTCTGTTACTAATCTGCAACTCAATAAGCAAAGAAATGGAGAGCAAGCATCTAGAAACTTCTGTAGTGATTTTGGTAGGTCTATGTATGTCTGCTGAATGTGATAATTAAACGTGGTCTTGTGTTTTGTATCTCTTTGTTTCTTATTTCATTTTCTAATTTATTTTCTAAACAAATTTAGTAATTAATATTTATTATATAAAAGTATTGATCCCACAGTGGATTGGAAACTGAAAAGAAATCAAAATAAAAACCTGGTCTTTCACCACAGAGAGCTTGAGAAGCACTAGAACAGACAGCAAGTCTTAGAGCCATTAGCTCAGAGGGCCTTGCAGAGCACGTCCCTGCAGAGTGACAGGGTCCTCTGGGTTCAGAATTAAGGGCAACATCATGGCTGCAGTGGACTAGAGAGGGTTCCTGGAGGCCGGAATAAGGACAGAGAAGTCTTTTCTCTTGACTGCTCCCTGCCCCTGGGCTGCGCTGTCTCATTTCTTTTGAGCTCCTGAGGCCTCTACACACCACACAATAAATGCCATTGATCTGAACAGAATTGGGGTGTTTGGGGAGAATTACATAAAGGAAATCTGAAGATCTGAAGAGCTCTACCGCTTACAAGGGTGCTAATTCTGTCCCCAGATTGACCGTGTGTGTCTTCCCTCCTCTGTCCCATAACATGCCACTAGCCGTTCCTGATCTCAACTCTAAGCACTTCGCTTTAGCACCTTCTAAGCACCTTCTCGCCTCCCTATTGACACTCCATAAATATTTGTTGGCAAGGCCGGTGAAAACATTAACACACCATTCTCTTCTCAGTCATCCTGCGTTGATACCATTTAATTGGATGTATTCCCCAGTAGGTTCATAGTTCTTTTGTTCTTGCTTAACCATCAAATTCAGCCACACATCAGAGCCGGCAACTCATGAAAGTGAGTCTGTGCGAAATGGGGCAATTTAGCAAACAGTGTTCCATTTATAACCTTGCTGCTCAACATGGGCAGGGAGAGCTCTTCTATTAAAATGCACAGTCACCAGTCCCTGTCCTGACAGCTGCCTAATCACAGGCATGGGGAACGCTTCCAGGTCCTAGCTGTGAGACCCCTTCTCACAGCAACTCTGAGCCAGCGACAGGTGTGCACTACACAGCTCTGCCCCTGGTTTCCAGGACTTCTCTGGAAGAGATGAAAGTTGGAGCATAGAAGAGCTCACATTTATGGAGCATTTAACATGGGCCAGGTTCAGTCTTAAGTGCTTAAAATGCATAATCTCATCCTCACCTCCCCAAATCTTTTGAGGAAGGTATTCTTTTTCTTTCCTTTTCTTTTCTTTTTTTTTATTTTTTATTTATTTATTTTTGACGGGGTCTTGCTCTGTTGCCAGGCTGTAGCGCAGTGGCGTGATCTCAGCTCACTGCAACCTCCACCTCCTGGGTTCAAGCAATTCTCCTGCCTCAGCCTCCCAAGTAGCTGGGACTACAGGCACGCACCACCATGCCCAGCTAATCTTTTTGTATTTTTAGTAGAGACAGGGTTTCACCATGTTAGCCAGGATAGTCTCGATCTCCTGACCTCATGATCCACCTGCCTTGGCCTCCCAAAGTGCTGGGATTATGGGCATGAGCTACCGCACCCAGCCTATTCTTTTTTTCAATTGTGGTAAATATTCATAACAATAAAACTCAGCACTTTAACTGTCTTTAAGCAAACAGTTCGGTGGCATTAAGTATATTCCCACTGTTGAGCAGCCATCACTGTCATCCATTTTCAGCACTTTTTCATCTTCTCAAACTGAAACTCTGTACCCATTAAACACGAACTCCCCATTCCTTTAACTCCTCATTAAACAATAACCTCCTCCTGGTCCCTGGCAACCACCATGCTACTTTCTGTCTTAATAAATTCGTCTATTCTAGGAATGAGAATGGTACTCTTCTTATTATCCCCATTGCAAAAGAGGAAACTGAAGCACAGTCAGTTTAAATAAATTGCCCAAGGAAACACCACGAGCAAACAGAAGAGCTGGGATTAGCATTCAGGAAATCTGGCTCTGGAGCCTGCTAGGTCATGCTAAAGAGAACAGAGGACCCACCAAGGAGAGGAAAAAGGGCCTCTTTTCCTTAACGCCTCCTGCATTCCCAACACACGGCTGCAACCTGATCAGAAGCAGAAGGGTGGCAAAGGGATCCTCCGTCCAGAACCCAAGGGGGAGAAAAAGAGCCTGGGATGATTTCTACTGCTCTGTTTATCCCCTCCTAGTACTTGCTACCACTACTACCGACACACACACACACACACACACACACACACAGGCTGCAGTGGCAAGAATTTGAGTTCTGGTACCAGACAGACCTGGTTCCAGGTACAGTTCTGTGATGTGCTAAATGTCTGCCCTTTACTGAGTTTCCATTTCTGCTTCATTCATGTGGGGATGGTGTTATCTATCTTACTGGTATGCTGAGAATAAGGGTTAAATGAAATGAAGTTGTGAAATCATCAGGCAGAGTGTCTGACAGACAGCAGAAACTCAATAATTGTGAACTCCTGTCCCACTTCTCCACTTCACCCTAGAAGGAAACTGAAAAACCTCTGTGAATGCCCTGGAGCCCAGCCAGCCTAGGAGTGCTCTCCATATCAGGTGTGCTGGGGCACAAGGAATGAGGAAGAGGAAGAGGCAGCGTTGAGGAGAGTACTGGTTGGGATCCATTGATTCTGGGGGAATGAAATAAAATCCCCAGAAAAATATGCATGCCTCTTGCACCTCAAGTATTGGCAGGACAATTCGAACAAGGGGATGCTGGTGGGCTCCCAGTAACACTGACGCTGTAAAAAGCCAAGCTTCTGCCTGAACTTCTGTCCCTTGACTGGCGGGCAGGCTGGACCGCTCCTGCCCTGTCCGATGTGCTCTCCCACTATAGCCCCAGAGCCTCAGGGAGGGTTGAGGATGCCAGGGAGGTTGTGGTACATACATGTTGAACCAATGAGTGAGTGAGTAAACGCATGGTGCCTGACCACAGTGCCCCGCATGTTTTTACTTAGGAAAAGCAAACAAATGACCTGGACAAATATTTCAAGATGGATTCCCCCACACCTCCGCAGGAGAAAAGGGGGCCAGGGGCAGGAGTGGTGTATGCAGACAGACTGATTTTGATTGATACTTCCAGCCACCTGGGGCATTAGACGCACTTGATAAAACTCTTCATCCCAGAAGAAGTTCATTACTAAGTGAAACAAGCTGATCTGAAAAAGGCTATATACAGCATGATTCCAAAAATACGACATTTTGAAAAAGGCAAAACTGTGGACACTGTAAAAAGATCAGTGGTTGCCGGAGGTTGAGGGGAGGGAAGGATGGGCAGGCAGAGCACAGAGGATGGTTAGGGCAACGCAACTACTCTATGTGATACTGTGGAGGTGGTTACATGTCAATAGACATTGTCCAAAACCATAGGATGCACAACACCCCAAATGAGCTCTGGTGTAAACCATGGCCTCTGAGTGGTGTGTGGATGCCGCTCTATCAGCTGTAACTAATGTACCCCTCTGGTGGGGGATGTTGATAATGGGCAAGGCTGTGCATGTGTGAAGGGGGGAGTCTGTGGGAAATCTCTGTGCCTTCTCTCAATTTTACTGTGAAACTAAAACTTCTCTTAAAAAACATTTTTTTAAAAAAGGAGTTTGAAGGGCCTGAAACTCCAGGGTATTCTGAGGTCTGCTGGGTCTGCTGCTGGCTGGAAGGCAAGAAGAGAGGAAGCTGCTGTGCTTCCCAAGTACCTTCTTTTCTTTTTTGTTTCTGTCTGTTTGTTTTTTGTTTGTTTGTTTTGAGACAGGGTCTTGCTCTGTCACCCATGCTGGAGTGCAGTGTTGCAATCATGGCTCACTGCAGCCTTGATCCCCTGGGCTCAAGCAATCCTTCTGCCTCAGCCTCCTGAGTAGCTGGGACCACAGGCGTGCACCACCAGGGCCAGCTAATTTTTTCAACTTTTTATAGAGATGGGTCTCAACACATTGCCCAGGCTGGTCTTGAACTCCTGGGGCTCAAGTGATCCTTCTGTCTCAGCCTCCCAAAGTGCTAGGATTATAGGCACAAGCCCCTGTACCCAGCCATATCTTCTCCTCTTTGCAGGGAGCAACATGAAATAAACAAAATGTGACCTATGTCCACTCTTCTGGAAAACAGGGGGCTGCTTCAGGAGGATGTTTGAAACAAGTAAGGGTTCCAGAAACAAGGGTGTGCCTCTCAAGGAACTGTACTGCTCGGCATTGGCTAGTGAAAAAAATTAGAAGCAGAGGCTATCCAACAAACCAGAAAAAACAGAGACACAGAAAAAAAACTGAGAAGGTGGAAACAGAAGCAATGACTACAGAGAAATAGACTCCACACCACAGAAAGTGACAGGAAAAGTCAAAGGAGAGAACAGCAAAGCCAGAGAGTAGAGATTGAGCAAGGGAATGAAAGCAAGATACCAAGACAGAGCCAGGAAGAGTGAGACATAACAAGCCTCAGCTTCCAAATACAGAAATTTAACTATTATCTGTGTTAGCCACCTGTATGGCTCCCAGGTTCTTCCTGTTCCTCAAAGTATACTAGATTCCAGTGTTCAATGAAACTGAAGTTCAGAACCTACTGCAAAATTGCTTGGTTCCTTGACCTCTTCAAACTCTGCTTCTGCAAACAAAACAGCAAAAATGCCCCCTCTCTTTTCTTTTAAGGGTAGATAATTTCCAAGGAGATCTTGGAAAGCAGAATCCAAAAGTGTGATCCTGGAAGGTGACCAAGATGGACAACTGGGCTTCAAGGCATGTTGTTATAGAGATGAGATACTCTACGACATAAAAAAGAATTCAGCTCTGATGCCACGTGTGCAGGTCAGCCTGGAAATTGGGTCAGGAGCCAACATCAAAGGTTAATATCGCAGGGCCTGGAGGTGAGAGATTCTCCATGGATTCTTCTTGTGAATTGGAGGGGCCAAGTGTCTTTCATCTTCTAGGCTCCACATGAGAGGGACCAGCTCCCCCAGGGAGGCCATCAAGTCCAGGCCCAGATGTCTCATCCCTGCAGCTGACAGACTCTAAACAAGCTATTGGGCCAGAGAGCCCTCGGAATGGGGCCAAGTGAGCTGCGTTACTGAGGCAGTCAGCCCTAGGTGGTGAGAGAGGCCCAGGCCATTCCCTCCAGCTGAGAGTAGCTTCTCTTTTCAGCCCAGTGTGCTCTTCAAATTGTCATTTCTTGGTACTTTAACATGAAAAGGTAGGGCAACATTGCTGAATAAAATGTCTGGCTCTCTTTAAAAGTCAGTATTCTCTATGTGGTCAGAAACCTAAGGTCCTAACTGAGGGGCCTGATTGCAAAAGGGTCCTTTACATGGGACTTCATGCACCACCAGATCCTTCTCCCTTCTCCTTTCCATGACCCCGTGGAGAGAGAATAAGCAGAAATATAACAGGGTCTGACTGTCATGGGGCAGCACCAGGCCTGACAGGGCAGTTGACTCCTGTAATAACCACTGGGGAAAAGCCTCAGAATATCCATGAAATTCCATGGAATCACCAAGGAAAAACAAGTGTCCACAGCAAGGGTCTGCACTTATTCTAAAGCTTCTGCCACTTCTGTTGAGATGGTTGAATTTTATTCTTTTTTTTTTTTTTTGAGACAGAGTTTCACTCTGTTGCCCAGGCTGCAGTGTAGTGGTGCCATCTCGGCTCACTGCAACCTCCGCCTCCTGGGTTCAAGTGATTCTCCTGCCTCAGCCTCCAAAATAGCTGGGACTACAGGCACACGCAACCACACCCAGCTAATTTTTGTATTTTTAATAGAGACGAGGTTTTACCATGTTGGCCAAGCTGGTCTCAAACTCCTGACCTCAAGTGATCTGCCCGCCTCGGCCTCCCAAAGTGCTGAGATAACAGGCATGAGCCACTGCGCCTGGCCAGTTGAACTTTATTCTTTATTAGTAATTAAGTAGTGCTACCTTGTATTGAGCAATCATTATGTGTCACTTTGCTAAATACATTTTGTATATTATTTCATGTAACTCTTATGCAATAACTCAGGTGTTGGATACAATAACTCAGGTGTTGTTGTCCTCAAATTTTAGGTGAGGAATCTGAAGTTCAGAGAATGTAAGTAAATGCTCCAAGGTCATCCATGTAGGGTTGAGGGTCTGAACCAATTCCCTCTCTCCCTAAGTCTACACTCAACCAGTATACTGTGGCACCATTTATTTTGACAAGAAGAATTACCAACAGACAAAAAGCAAAAAAGTGATGTTTCCTCCAAAGGGAAGATAGACTTCAGGAATCTGCTTGCACCCCCCTGGCTCTGGGCACCTCACCTGTGCAATTCCAGACCAGGCCATCTCTCCTCAAGAGGCCGCTGGCCTCAGAGCCTTCTACCCCGTCAAGAAGAGCCTTTCTCTCCCCACTTATGGGGGATCATCTGCTTAAACTAGGCCAGAGTCATAATCATTCATTCCAGAAGGGGCTGTGATTCACATCTGAGCTTCAGAAAATGGTTTAGTTTGATTTAAAGGGGAGATGAAAGCAAAATAAATGCTCACGTGCTGACAAATTTCTCCAGATCTTAATTTACATTCATTTTCCTTTCAGAGCATTTGATTTGTTTTTATTTTCAAACTGTGTTGTACCACATGCAAGGAAAATAGATTTACTTAATCTGTATCCTGTGATTTCATTGTTTATTAATATCAATACCAAGTAGATGAGGAGTGCTAAGAGAGAAACATCAGATGGCTTTCCATCTTCTCTCTGGGAAGCTATAATGAGAACCATCAAGCTTAGGAGTTTCAGAGGCTTAGACAGTCTTCAAGGCTGACAGCCACACTGAGTGTCACTTCCCCAGATGCTCCCTTGTAGTCAGACTGACCTTGGAACAATGCAACTGGAAGACTTTAGTCCCCTCCCTAGGAATAGGATGTGTGTTGATATTCCTAGTGTGTGTCTAAACATGCTCTGCATTTAGCTCGAGTGTTGACATTCATTGATCCATAAATGTTTCAAAAGAGGGAAGCATTCCAGCCTAGCTTTTCAGGGAGGCAGAGAATCAGGTTTTTCAGGACTTGGGGCAGGAAGGCCTCTTAGGACAATCGCCACAGCTTCCTAACTCATGCCCCTACCCCCATCAGCTTTGTCTCTCCTTTGTCCTCCACAGACCTGCCATCATAATATGATCTTACCACCTCCCTATTCAGAATTCTTCACCATTAGCTACTAAAATAAATAAATAAACAAATAATAACAACCCATGGCCAGTGCTTCCCTTTATTTATCCAATCATTTGACAAATATTTATGGAGCACCTGCTCTATGCCAGCCATAGTTTGGCTCTGGCCAGCCTCTTCAGCCACATCTTCTACTCCACCGTCCCCCAACTCCACACCCTACTCCCCACTTACTCTTCAGCACTTTCTATTTCCTGAGCCTGACTTGCCCTTTCCCTCCCCTATGCCTTTGCCCAGGCTGTTTCCTGTGGCAAATTCCTCTCTTCCACACACATATATCCAAGTTCTACACAGCTTCAAAGACAACTCAAGTCTCAACTCACTTTCTCTAAGAAAACTTCTTGGATTTCCCCAAGTCAGCATTAATTCTCTGACCACCTGCAGCCTCCCCATCTCCTGGAAGAAGTAGCTGCTCCCCTCTCAATTCCTTGACCACCATGCTGTTTCCAATCCCTCCATTATTTTCTTATACCTTGGTGGCATTACTTCTTGACTACTATCCATTGAACGAAGAGTCCGTGTTTATTCTCCTCCCTCCAACTAAGTCCAGAACAAAGCCTCTCAGAGTACTTATAAGTCAATGGGTACGTGAACACTTTCTCCTCTGTTCTCTTGGCACTCTGTGTTCATAATTAGGTTATTGATCGCACTCTGGTATTAGAACCACCTGTGCTGTGTAAATAATTATAAACCACTTAAGGGCAAAACTCTTGTCTTGAGTGTCTTTTTCATCTCCCACCACATCTGAAAAGAAACACCTCACTCAAAGTGGTCACTCACTAAATGCTATTAAGATGAAAGATAAAAAAATGAAATTCCCATCCTTCCAGGTAGGCCTAGGGGGTTCTGGGGAAGACCTAAGGAGTGCTGAAGAGGTCATGATATCTTGGCATCCAGTTCCGTTCAGCTAACATTTATGAGGACAACCTATGTGTGTTATTAATATTAATGTACTGATATAATAAATTAATGGTATTAATAATTAGTATCATTATTAATCTCATTAGTTGAGAACCTATTAAGTGGATCACATTTGAGGGTAAAATTGGAGAAACAGAGGTGAATATGACATGATTCTCCTTTCCAGGAGGTTACAACAAAAATGTAGAAGATAGAGCTATGTGAAAAAACAGCCAGGCTCTACAGCAGTGGCTCATGAGTGCTGGCTGAGGACTTGTGCTTGTCCGTAAGTAAGCATCCATTGATCTATGATGAGGAGAGGAAAAAATTGACTTCACTTTATTGAGGGCTAAATTTATTCCAAGTAAAGGACTGTTCACTATTCCAAGAGTATATCCTTTGTACTTTAATGGGTGGGTGTGTCCTTTCATATTGCCATGATGCGATGACAGGTGAGTGATTTTTGGTTTGAAAACTAAAAAGTTGAGAATCTAACGTTGATCCTCCCAATTATTTTTTATTTTAATTTTGCTGTCCCATAAAATTTAAACCTGGAATTCACCATTTCCCTATATAGAACTTTATGATCTTGAAGATGCATTTGACTGTGTGGTAGGTAGAATGAAGACAAATCTGTTTTCCATTAAATATCATGGCCCTATCTACAGGGGCTCCAGCAACCCCTTCATGCAGAGGTAGAGTGCCCATCTCCTTGGGCCTGAGAACTGTTTGAGAGCTTTAACTTTCTTGAGAGGAGTTCAACTCTACTCAGTTAACTATCAAAAATAAGGTTCTCCTTGTGGATTTTTTCTTCAGGAACCCCACCAAGGGCTTCCAGGGAAGATCAAGGAGAAAGCTCCCCTCTTGGTTCTGGGTGGGAGAGGAGAACAGCAACTGCTGGAATTCCAACTCCCCTCTCTTCCTCAAGGAAGGAAATATTCAGCAGGAAGTACGACACAGCTGTAATCTGAAGGCACTGGTGGAAATTCACGAAAGCTGGGATAAGGGAATAGGGAGGAAAAGGAACTCTCTACCTGTGGTAAAGAGGCAGGAATTCTTGCTGGGTGCAACATTATATCTGGAGAAGGGGTAAGAACACCTGAGAGAGCCACAACCCTGGGTTCCAGATTGACAGTGACTGCCTACAACTGAGGCTTAATCAGAACATCAGAGAAGGGACCCTCCCCATACCCACCACCTCCATGCTGTCAAGCATCAAGTAAAAACATCACTGGAATACAACTGGGAGGGTAGCAAAAGGCAGTTCTGTCCTGGGAGCAGTGCAAAAGGAGACTCAAATCCAAGCAGAAATATTAGAAGTCACGCAGAGTACAGACATTGACAAAAATTCTGTTTTAAATTAGTCTACACCATAGATACAAGTTACCGTTAAAGGAATTGGAAGACTTTGGTGCACTAAGGGTAACAGCAACATAGACTTCAAACCCAGTCCAACCTCTGACTAAATTAACATAAACTCTCTACACTAAAGATCTACCAAAAGGAAAAATGGATTCACTTCAAGAATGAAAAATACTCTCCTCATTATCTACTATCCTATACAACATGTCCAGTTTTCAACAATAACGACAAAAAGTACAAGGCAACAAAAAGGCAAAGAAAAACAAAGTCTGAAAAAAATCACTAAAACCAGATTCATAAATGACATGGGTGTTGGAGCTATCAGATTAGGAATTCAAAATAACTATGATTTATATGTTAAAAACTCTAATGAAAAAACCAAACAACAAGGATCAGATAGGTAATTTTATCAGGTAGTTGAAAACTATAAGAAAGAATCAAAATGAAAATATTAGAAATCAAAAACACAGAAACAGAGATGAAAATGTTATCAGTGGGTTCTTCAGTAGACTTAACATAGCTGCTGGAAGAATCAGTAAATCATTAAACTTGAAGATAGGTCAATAGAAATTACCAAAATTGAAACACAATTTATAACATAATAATAAGTCAATTTAAAAAAAATAGAAATAGGCTGGGCACAGTGGCTCACACCTATAACCCCAGCACTTTGGGAGGCCAAGATGTGTAGGTCACCTGAGGTCAGGAGTTCGAAACCAGCCTTGCCAATATGGTGAAACCTTATCTCTACTAAAAATACAAAAAAATGAGCTGGGTGTGGTGGTGGGAGCCTGTAATCCCAGCTACTCAGGAGGCTGAGGTAGGATAATCGCTTAAACCTGGGAGGCAGAGGTTGCACTGAGCCAAGATTGCATTATTGCACTCCAGCCTGGGCAACAGAGGGAGACTCCATTAAAAAAAAAAAATTACCCAGGTGTGGTAGTGCACACCTGTAATCCCAGCTACTCAGGAGGCTGAGGCAGGAGAATCGCTTGAACCCAGGAGGCAGAGGTTGCAGTGAGCCAAGATCATGCAACTGCACTCCAGCCTGGGCAACAAGAGTGAGACTCTGTCTAAAAATAATAATAATAATAATAAAATAAATAAAAATAGAATCATGAAAAGTTTCAGTTAAACCTAGAGAAGACAGAAAAAGAAAATGGAAGCAAAGAAAAACTAGAACAAATAGAAATCATTGAGGAAGGTAGCAAGTTTTAATCCAATCATATCAATAATCATTTAAAACGTGAATGGTCTAAACACACCAGTTAAAAAGCAGATATTGGCCAGGTGAGGTGGCTCATGTTTGTAATCCCAGCACTTGGGGAGGCCAAGGCAGGCAGATTGCTTAAGGCCAGAAGTTCAAGACCAGTCTGGCCAACATAGTGAAACTCCATCTCTACTAAATATACAAAAATTAGCCAGGCATGGTGGCACACGCCTATAATCCCAGCTTCTTGGGAGGCTGAGGCAGGAGAATCACTTGAACCCGGGAGGAGGTTGCAGTGAGTGATCTCAATCATACCACTGCACTCCAGCCTGGGTGACAGAGTGAGACTCTGTCTCAAAATAATCTATATCTATATCTATATCTATATCTATATCTATATCTATATCGATATCGATATCTATATCTATATATCTCTCTATATATAGCAGATATTGAAAGATTAGATTTTTTAAAAGATCCAATTTTATACTGTCTTCAAGAACCTCATTATTTATTTATTTAAGACTATATCTCACTCTGTCACCCAGGCTGGAATGCAGTGGCATGATCATGGCTTATTGCAGCCTCAACCTCCTGGGCTAAAGCAATCCTCCTGCCTCAGCCTCCCCAGAAGTTGGGACCATAGGTGTGAGCCATCTTGCCCAGCTAATTTTTTTTTTGTGTAGAGATGAGGTCTCCCTATGTTGCCCAGGCTAGTCTTGAACTCCTGGGCTCAAGCAATCCTCCCACCTCAGCCTCCCAAAGGGTTGATATTATAGGCATGAGCCATCATGCCCAGCCATGAACCCCACTTTTAATATAAAGATATAGACAGGTTAAAAGTAAAAGGTTGGAGAAAGATATACATGCAAATTCTAACTAAAAGAAAGCTGGAATAGTTATATTAATTTCAGGCAAAGTAGACTTCAGAACAAGGAATATTATCAAGAATAAAGAGAGACATATAAAAACAAAGTCTTCAAGTCACCAAGAAGACATAACAATCCTAAATGTGTATGCACCTAACAACAGAGCTTCAAAAACAAACATCTATCCATAATTGGTAACAGTCATCACACTCCAGGATTTGGTCATAGACTCTATAGCCTTCAACTCTCTCAAATAGTAACAAAAGATACATTCATGATATAGTCATATTAAGTCAAGGGATTGCTTGAAAGATAAACAGAGAACCCATTTCTATAGTTAGTTTAAATTTTTCTTTCTAATCCAATGAAACTATTAGAAAGCTGTGCACTTGAACCATCATATTTTAGTCCTTCATGGAACTGTTTTCTTAATCGTACTTCGATGTTCTGCCAGCAACTTTAACTGAGAGATATTATGAGAAACAACCTATACAATTCCCTATTGGGTTTACCATAGGGTTATTGTTGAGAAAGCTATCCCTTACATCACAGCATTCTCTTCATGAGGGCTCATGAGAGAGATTTTGTTCAGGTTTCAGAACTAGGAAAGTCTCTATTTTCTCTGGTCATAATTCTCTATTTCCTTTGGCAGCTGGGAAGCTCAGGAAAAATGTCTTTAGTCCATGGAAACTTATGGCATGCATTTTTTAATACTAACCTTACCCCTGAATTTATTTTACTTTCCTACCCTTATTTTCCTTCATCTCAATTTTCTCTTCTGTATATTTTTTATTTTGCTATGGTTTTGCTGTAGTTTTTCTTTTAAAATCAATTTTGTTGAGGCATGATTTGCATGCAATAAAATGGATCCCTCTTAAGTGTATAGTTCAATACAGTTTGACAAATATTACCATATAATTTTTGTTATCCATATAAAGGCAATTTTGAAATAAGTAAACATAAATATCACGAGACAGTCTGTGCTAAGCATTATCATAGAGACACAAACAAATGACTATGGGAATATGAGAGAGGGTGAAAAATTCTGACTGGACAGATAATGGGATCAGAAGGGGTGCAGCTGTTGGAAAATAGTTCTCATTTTAAAAAGTAATATCTCTCCTTCAGTTTAAAAAATGGAAATTCGACAGATCAATGTGGCAGGAAAGGTAAGTTAGAAAAGGAAATAGCTTGAATAAAAGCATGAAGCAAGAGAGGTAGGCACTGTTTCAGTTCAGCTGGAGTAGAATGTGAGAGGAAAAGAAATACGGAGAAATGAGCTGCTTGTCACCTTGTAGGAGGTTCTCAAAGCCAGACAATGTCTTCCCACATTGTTGTGCAGGTAATTGGGAGCCAGAGGAGGTTTTCAGTAGAGGAGAGACATAATGAGACTTGTGTTTTAGAAAGGTCGATCTGGAGGCAGTGTGAGGAGTGGATGAGGGCCTGGAGGTAGAGAGGCCAGTGGAAAGTCTTCTTCAGTGGTCCAGGGATGATATAATGAAGACCTGGATCAACCATTGTGAGAATGAGGGAGAGATGGAATGAGCTGCACTGTGGCAGAAAAGCTCTAGGAAGGGTCAAAGGATGGTTGTGAGGGTGTGTGGTAGAGAGACTGATTACATATATGACCAGGAGGATGGGCATCCCCATGACTCCTGTTCTGGACAGAAGATTGGCAGCCTTTTGGGTCTTCCCTCTCTCAATCTCTGCAAGCAGAGAAAGTTCAGGTTACCAATCAAAAACCAACCTCTATTTGGGCTGGTCA
This sequence comes from Pongo abelii, assembly GCF_028885655.2. Taxonomy (NCBI): domain Eukaryota; kingdom Metazoa; phylum Chordata; class Mammalia; order Primates; family Hominidae; genus Pongo; species Pongo abelii. Next base: position 66,463,179 of record NC_071985.2, on the reverse strand, counting down.
TGGTAGTCACTCCCTTTCCAGTCAGTCCCTGTAACCAGAGCCAATAGCGCATACAGTAATAATGGGTACTATTTTACCTCAATAAAAAATAAATGAATAAGGCCAAGCACAGTGACTCATGCCTGTAATCCCAGCACTTTGGGAGGCTGAGGCAGATGGATAACTTGAGGTCAGGAGTTCAAGACCAGCCTGGCCAACAAAGTGAAATCCTATCTCTACTGAAAATACAAAAAATTAGCTGGGCATGGTGGTGTGCACCTGTAATCCCAGTTACTTGGGAAGCTGAGGCAGGAGAATCGCTTGAGCCCAGGAGGCAGACGTTGCAGTGAGCCGAGATCATGCTAGTGCACTCCAGCCTGGCCAAAAAAGTAAGACTCCTTCTAAAAAGTAAATAAATAAAATAAAAAATAAATTAGTAAAATGATAACTAATACCTAAAATAACAGTTACTCTGTGAGGCACTATTCTAAGCACTTTACTTATTTTAACTCATTATTCCTCACAGAATTACTATGAGTTATGAATTATTATATACTCATTTAACAGATGAGAAAATCAAAGCAGAGAGAATAACAATCTTGTTCTAGATCACATAGCTGGTAAAGAACAGAACCAGATCCAAACCAGGCATCTGATTCCAGAGTCCACACTCTGTTGCATTATGCTCTGATACTGATTACTCTGTGCATTAGTCCATTCTCACATTGTTATAAAGAACTACCTGAGACTGAGTAGTTTATAAAGAAAAGCGGTTTTATTGGCTCACAGTTTCATATGCTGCACAGGAAGTATGACTGAGGAAGCCTCAGGAAACTTACAATAATGGTGGAAGGTGAGAGGAAAGCAGGCTCATCTTACATGGCTGGAGCAGGAGAAAGAGAGCAAAGCAGGAGGTGCTACATACTTTTAAGCAACCAGATCTCAAGAGAACTCACTTACTATCATGAGAACAGCAAGGGGGAGATCTGCCCTCATGATCCAATCACCTCCCACTCAGCTCTTCCTCCAACACTGGGGGTTACAACTCAACATGAGATTTGGGCAGGGACACAAATCCAAACCCTATCTTTTCCACCCCGTCCCCTCCCAAATCTCAAGTCCTTCTTACATTGCAAAATATAATCATCACTTTTCTACAGTCCCCCCAGTCTTAACCCATTTCAGCATTAACTCAAAAGTCCACATTCCAAAGTCTCATCTGAGACAAGGCAAGTCCCTTCCACCTATGAGCCTGTAAATAAAAAACAAGTTAGTTATAGTTAGTTACTTCCAAGATACAATGAGGGTATAGGCATTGGGTAAATACACCCATTCCAAAAAGGAGAAATCATCCAAAACAAAGATTCTATAGGCCCCATGCAAGTCTGAAACCCAGCAGGGCAGTCATTAAATATTAAAGCTCTAAATTAATTTCCTTTGACTCCATGTCTCATATCCAGCCCACCCATGAGTAAGGGGCAGGCTTCCAAGGCCTTGGGCATCTCTGCCCCTTTAGCTCTGCAAGGTACAGCCTCCTCAGCTGCTTTCACAGGCTGGTGTTGAGTGCCTGAAGCTTTTCCAAGTGCACGGAGCCTGGAGGATGGTGGCTCTCTTCTCACAGCACCATTAGGCAATGCCCCAGTAGCGACTCTGTGTGGGAGCTCCAATCCCACCTTTTCCCCTCCACATTGCCCTAGTAGAGGTTCTCCATGAGGGCTCCGCACCTGCAGCAGACTTCTGCCTGGACATCCTTGCATGTCTGTATGTCCTCTGAAATCTAGGCAGAGGCTCCCAAGCCTCAACTCTTACGCACCTGTGGGCTTAACACCACTTGGAGCTGCCAAGGCTTATAGCTTGTACTCTCTGGAGCAGCAGCCTGAGACATATCTGGGGCCCTTTTAGCCACGGCTGGAGCTAGAGTGGCTGGGACACAGGGAGCAGTGTCCTGAGGTTGTGCAGGGCAGCAGGGGCCTGGGCCCAGCCCACGAAACCATTCTCCCCTCCTAGGCCTCCAGGTTTGTAATGTGAGAGGCTTCCACCAAGGTCTCTGGAAAGCCTTCAAGAAATTTTCCCATTATCTTGGCTACTAACATTAGACTCCTCATTACTTGTGCAAATTTCTGCAGCTGGCTTGAATTCCTCCCCCCAAAATGGGTTTTTCTTTTCTACCACATGGTCAGGTTACACATTTTCCAAACTTTTATGCTTTGCTTCCCTTTTAAATATAAATTCCAGTTTCAGATAAACTCTTTGCTTATGCCTATCACCATATGCTGTTAGATGCAGCTGGGCTACATCTTGAATGTTTTACTGCTTGAAAATTTCTTCCACCAGATACCCTAAATCATCACTCTCAAGTTCAAAGTTCCACAAATCCCTAGGGCAGGGTCACAATGCCTCCAATCTCTTTGCTAATGTGTAACAAAAGTTACCCTTGCTCCAGTTCCCAATAAGTTCCTCATCTCCATCTGAGATCTCCTCAGCCTGGACTTCATTGACTGTATCACTATCAGTATTTTGGTCACAACAATTTAACAAGTCTCTAGGAAGTTCCAAACTCTCCCTCATCTTCCTGCCTTCTTCTGAGCCCTCCAGACTCTTTCAGACTTTGCCTGTTGCCCAGTTCCAAAGTTGCTTCCACATTTTCAGTTATCTTTATGGCAATGTCCCACTTCTTGGCACAAATTTTCTGTATTAGTCCATTCTCACATTGCTATAAAGAGCTACCTGAGACTGGGTAGTTTATAAAGAAAAGAGGTTTTATTGGCTCATGGTTCCACAGGCTGTATAGGAAGCATGACCAAAGAGAAACTTGCAATCATGGTGGAAGGTGAAGGGGAAGCAAGGCACCTCTTATGTGGCCAGAGCAGAAGGAAGAGAGTGAACAAGGAAGCACTACACACTTTTATTTTTTATTTTTTTGAGACAAAGTCTCACTGTGTCACCCAGGATGGAGGGCAGTGGCACGATCTCAGCTCACTGCAACCTCTGCCTCCAGATTCAAGTGATTCTCCTGCCTCAGCCTTCCGAGTAGCTGGGATTACAGGCATGCATCAGCATGCCCAGCTAATTTTTGTATTTTTAGTAGAGACAGGGTTTCACTATGTTGGCCATGCTGGTCTCGAACTCCTGACCTCAAGTGATCTGCTTGCCTTGGCCTCCCAAACTGCTGGGATTACAGGCATGAGCCACTGAGCCCAGCTGGTACACACTTTTAAACAACCAGATCTTGTGAGAACTCACTCATGATCATAAGAACAGCAAGGGGAGAGTCTGCTCCCACGATCCAATCACCTTCCACTAGGCCCCTTCTCCAACACTGGGGATTACAATTCGACATGAGATTTGGGTGGGGACACAGATCCAAACCCTATTACTCTGGGCCTGTAATAATTTCCCAGTTCACATCTTTACTCAAAGATGTCTCTCATTGCCTTGAGGTTAGAGGTGTTAATATTCCTGGCAGAGAGTAAAACAAATGTGAGAGAAAGCATTGAAGATTAATGTTTGTGGTATATTGGGTGCCCTGCCAGTCACTAGGTATAACTGAGTAGAGTGCTGGGCAGGATATTGTATATATACTATGACCAAGACCATTACAAAATATGGAATAGGATTGGGTGTGGTGGCTCACAAAACCTGTAGTCCCAGTGTTTTGGGAGTCCAGGGGTGGGGTGGGAGTTGCTTGAGGTCAATAGTTTGAGACTGGCCTGGCCAACTTAGTGAGACCCTGTCTCTAAAAAAAAAAAAATTAATAAATAAATAAAATTTAAAAAATTTAAAAAAATTAACTGACACAACTTGGGAGGCTCAGGCAGGATGATCACTTCAGCCCAGGTGTTTCAGGTTGCAGTGAGCTATGATTGAGCCACTGTACTCCAATCTGGGTGACAGAGTAAGACTCTGTCTCTAAAAAAAAACAACAAAATATGGAATAGATGCAACAAAAACATTGGCAAAATGAACATCCATAGGTATATACGTGTGCCTGCCTGTTTAGAAAATGTGAGCTATTTGACAATGGCTGAAGTTGGCTAAAGCAATAGCCTAAAACCCACAGACACCAGAAATTTCTGGAAAAATATTCACCAGCTATCTAACAATCTAAAAATACACCTAAACACACCTATGAAAGATAATCTTGAAAGACAGCAGGCACAGGTCTAATTGAGATAAAACAAAACCAAAGCAGATTACCAGTCTGTAGACCTGCTGAACTTGCATATGTTCTGTGAAGACAGGGGTGTGGCCTGGCACCATCACAAAACCAAAGCCATGTGATATAAACAGACAGAGCCTGGAATTTTTTTTTTTTTTTTTCCAGAAAATCCTCCACATTTAAACTATAGGCATTTCCTGTCCTCCCTTCATCACCTCACATATAAGATTTGGCCACCCATACATTTAGGCAGCAGATGGGAACTATCTGAATGTGTGTACATAGTTGGAATCAACAAACATTAAAATCTGCATATGGCATCATTTGAAATTTGCACCAACTCTCTAAGATATTGGAATGATTCCCTATCATATGAGGAAATGTGACTCTTATTTGATCGTTCCTCTGTCAGACCAAGACACAGTGCCTGTCCTCAGGATGCCACGTGTCTATTTAGAAAGACAGACAGGCAAATCGGTACCTATGAGTCACTGATGAGGGTCTGAGGGGATGAGGCCTGGATGCTGACAGCATAGAAGGGAACTGGGCCACAATGTCAGGGAAGCTCCAGAGAAGAGACATAAAAACTGAGACCGGACGCTACTTGGGAGGACTGCACTAGGGGACTTAAAATTTTGTTGTGTTTGTTTTTTTCTTTAACTCTACTACAGCATAGTATTTAAATACATTTTGTTACCTGAAGGACTATCTTTTAAGCAAAAATTATATCCACTTCGAGAAGATTAAAAGTCACGGAAGATCTGTGAACAAAGGTATCACAAGATACCTTTGAGAGATTTAGAAAGCCATATATATCCAAATATAAGGTAAGGTGCCCCCACCAAAAAAAAATCCCTCAGGAAAGACAGAGTTATCTAATGTATAAATCTTTACAAAGTTTCCAATATCTTGAGGTGCCCTTTCAATTACCTTATTTTGAATAGCAATGTACCATTTGGGGGAAGTTATATTCACCTAAAACAAATGCTATCTATGCTAAGTTTGAGTGTTTATAGAAAACATCTCATGAAACTGGTAAAAAGCAAAAGCAAAGAATTTAACACAAATATAATAATTATTTTTACAATAGCAAGGGCTGGTCATTATATATGAATTTTTAAAAAATCACTTTTAAAAAGCAAAATAATTGGTTTGGATATTATTTTTTCATAGTTGAGGTCATACTATCTTTCTATAGTTATGTATTCTGCCTTTTTCACTGGACATTCTTGTGTCAACATCTTGCACAAAATAAAAAACTATTTAACGATTACAAACGCAATATAATATATAGTTATGTTGTGGAGCTCATGGATCGCTAGCTATAGGATAAATGAAAAAATCAAAACTGTTCTTACAGTATACACATGGACACATAGTTAGGACACTTAGAGTAATGATAAAATTTTATTATACAGAGATGCAGGAAGTACTTTATATCAAACAACTTAGTTAAATGTGAAGATATTGTGCTCTGGAAAACTATTAAAAAATGTTTTGATGCGTCAAAAATTCAGTTTAATGATAACAGAGACATTGATGTTGAAAATGCCTGTGATTAGTTTGAAGAAATTGTTTGATAAAATGTGCATGAAGAAAAGCAATAATAATATAATATATAAATAATGTATTAATTTATATTTATAAATTAATAACATAAATTATAGAGTATAATTCTAAACTGTATAAGTAGTTATATTCATGAATTAAATGCTATTTTAAAATTTCGTCTACAGCTCTTAGTTTATATTTCTGTGATGGAGAATCCCTGTTTTTTTTTTGCCTCTTCTTATTGAGAAAATATGAATGACCCTTGATTTGGAATATATAATTAATTCATTGCCCAATCCCTGTAGAGCACCTAATGGATAGATAAGACTAGTAAGAAAAAAATAATTGAAGAATTCAGAAAATTACAGTAGTTTTGGGCCATTTAACATTGAGGTAAACAGCTCTTACACCCCCACACACCTACTTTACAGCAGAGAACAAATCTGGATCCTTAAAAATCCACAGTAGTTTTCAATTTGCCTACAAGGTCTAACACCAATAACCTTAACATTCACATGCCTCCACAATTTGTCAACTAACCTACTATGTTTCCACATCTATCTCTTGGTCTTAACCTTGCGCATTCAATGTTGAAAGAAATCAAACCAAATAATATTTCAGTGTTGGCCCCAAATGCCCAGCTTCTGTCCTTTTGCTCATGGTATTCTCTCTGATAAAATGGTTTTCCCCTCCTCTTCCCCACCAAATGTTTGCATCCTCCGCATCTCCAGGGTCCATCTCAAATACCACTTCATTGGTGTTTTCATATGTCTCACGTAGCGGTAAATCTCTTTTTTGTAGTCCCAAATCTGAAATGCCGAAGGCTCAACACTGTTGGCCTTCCCGTTTGATTGGGAGTCAGGAGGTAGATTCTCAGTCGGGTGGTCTTAAGGTGCTAGTGAGTGAGGTCAGTCCAAATAATAATAACGAACCCTTAGAGAACACCAGAATAATGTTAATAACAGCTAACTCTAACTCGAAATTTGCTATGTGCCAGGCACTCTTCTAATTGTATAAATTAATTCATTTGATCTTCACAGGAACCTCACAAAGCAGGTACAATGATATCTGCAGTTTAATAGATAAAGAAACTACAGTCCAGGTTCAGTAACTTACCCATAGTGGTCCAGCTACAAGTGACCGAGCTGAGAAACTATGGACCTAACCATTATGCTCTCCTACCTTAGTGAGGACTACCAGAAAAAAGATGAGCCATGAGCAGGAAGACAGCCTGGTAAACTGAGGAATATGGATGCACACACATTTATTTGGGGAAAAAAAGGTGAAACCTTAAGCAGGCAGGGATGTAGCAAACTGGGGGCAGAGTGGTGCCCTTCCAGGGCTTTCTTCCCACTCTGGGCCAATTTCAGGGTCCTAAAGAAAAACACCTCTGCCAAATGCATTGGAAGGTTCATGGCATTGTAGGTAACTCATCACTTCTAAAATTACTAATAAACTTGTCACATCTCCCTTATTAGCCATATGGTCCTTGAGGACCTATGTTCAGTTCACCTACTACAATATCTAGAATTCGATATTGCACCTTGTAATTAATCAGTAAAAAACTGTTAAATGTTTGCAACCACTAGTCCTCAGTTCAAATATCTGTCTTTAATAAAGAAGACTCCTGTCAAAGTTATTTAAGGACATTCTACTCCAACACTTTTAAAATAATTCTCCATTATATTTTTCTTCATAGCATTTCTTTGTTTTCTTATTGTCAGTCTCCCCCAACTGTAAACTACATAAAGGCAGAGACTTCATTCTTGTTTACCGATGTATTTCTGGTGCCCTAGAACAATGCCTGGCACGTAAAAATAACTCAGTAAATATTCATGAGTTCTTGAAAAAGAATGGGATTTGAAGATCCTCACCAGACCCTTGTGGGCAGCCTTTGTTCTTGCCAGCCAACGTTGAGTAAGTATACCAACATGATTCCATTACCCTCAAAGCAAACACACGTCATGGAGCACAAAGAAAAGAAAGGGTTTCGTTAGTGATTTCAGGAGGGAGTTAGGGAATGGAGGAGAGCGTCAGCCTTACGCAGAGCACAGCACTTCGCTCTTCCCTAAATCTCCATCAGGCATCTCTGTCACCAGCCAGCTCCTCGCCTGCCAGCTGGCCATCCCTTCACCCTCTCACAGTGTCACCCCTCCAGCACTGCAGGTCCCCAGCTAACATTCCTCCTGAATCTCTATATCTCCCTTATTATTCTGCTGAGTAATATAGAGTCTCCAGTTTACCTTTTCACACTTGTCATCTCTGTTGAGCAAAGGACACAACCCCTTGGGATCCATCCTCCAGGAGGAAGCATAGAAATTAAAAATAATAATTCTCTTTCAAAAATATTTTTATTTGTTTTGTCACACACTGAGAATTGAATTTGAATCCAAGCTTTACTATTTTGTAGTTGCTTTATCTCAGTCAAATTATATAACCGCTCGCCACCTAGGTCTTCTCATCTTATAAATGTGGGGATAAAACCAATTTGACAGGGCTGTTTTGAGAATTAAATGGGACAAAACAGGCAAAAGCACCTTATGCAAAGTAGGTATTAAAGAGGTTAGATTAGCTGGGCATGGGGGCACATGCCTGTAGTCCCAGCTACTTGGGAGGCTGAGGTGAGAAGATTGCTTGAGCCCCAGAGGTTGGGGCTCAACCATTGCCCCAATGCCATTGCACTCCAGCCTGGGCAACAGAGCAAGACCCTGTCAAAAAAGAAAGAAAGAAAGAATGAAAGAAGAAAGAAAGAAAGAAAAAAGAAGAAAGAAAGAAAGAGAAAAGAAAGAAAGAAAGGAAGGAAGGAAGGAAGGAAGGAAAGAAAATATGTTAGTTATCTCTTTGTCCTTAAAGTAAACTCTTAACTGTCTAAAAGGACCCATGCACCAAAGCTTTTACAGGATAGTGCAATACAAGCTCATCACCATATAGAACATTGTTTCTGTGGTGCCAGGGGTTTGGAAGGCATTAACTACACCGGGCATTAACTACACTACTGTTGGCAGTAGTGGTACGGGAAGGTGGGGAACATTGCTGTTTTCTCTGTGTGTTTACAAATCAGAAATTACTGAATAGGGTGAGCTGCATGAACATCACTGTTAAAACGGCTACTCAAAAATGCCCATGGTACCAGTCAGCCTTGGAAAATGAGATACACAGATCTTAATGAATTAAGTGCTCACTTAGTGCTTACAGTGAGGAAATTCAACAGTCAAAGTTACCTTCACAGCCTAATCTTGTCTCCACGCCCTCAGTCCTCAGTTTCCTTATTATAACGGAGCTGAGCCTGAGAAGGCATCCCATCCTGTCTTCATCAGCACTTTGTTAATGCTGGGCATGTTATCACCACATATTATGATTTCTAGGCAAGTACATCATAATTGTCTCACATACACTTGTTGGCTGCTTGATTCTGATGGTAGTTATACAAATTATACTTAAAACCCAAATTGAAGACTCTTGGCTGCTGTTTACAAGGTAGTGATTTAAGAGAGCACTTACAATTGAAAAAAACACAAAATAACTCATGCTTTGGATGCCTGGTGAGATAAACCAAAGTAGTTTTCGCCGGGGAGAAATGTAAAGGATAGCACATTTGTCTCAAATGAAAGAAACAAGTAATTCCACTTTCAGGCCAGAATGGACTCCCTAACTAATGATGTGATGGTGAAATTCAACCATGTGATGCTGCATGCATTTGGAACATTTTGAAGGTCAGCTTGGGTCAGAGCAAAACCTTTTTTTTTCTTTCTATGAAGTCAATTTCTGAAAATATCATGACAGTTCTGACAGCCTCCACAGCCTGAAATCATTTGGGATGATGCACGTGAGTTTCAGGCAAAACTTATGCCTAAAAATTAACACAAACCTGACCAAGAAGTTTTGAAGGTGGGATAGGGCCACCTGGTATTTTGCAGCATCAATGAGCGTGGAAGAATTCCCTCACTGGAACTAATGCCAAAGGCCTTGGAGAAATGCCTCCACACCACATCACTTGGGCTCTGTCTCTGCTTCTTTTGGATGCTTCTTCTCTCTTCAAATCCCATTGCTTCCTCCCATCCTCATCCTCACTCTGCAAGGATGACCTTTCTCCCTATTTCACTGAGGAAACAGAAGCTCTCAGAAGAGATTTCTCCATGCTCCCACCACTTCTATCCTCCTACCTGTCTGTAATTCTGTATTCTCTACTTCTCTTCTACATATAGATGAATTGTTGGTGCTTCTAGGCAAGGCCAACTCCTCCATTTTGGCTTGACCCAATACCTATAACCTACTCTAACGTGCTTGGACATTCTTTCGAGATTTCTCCCTTCTCAGTCTTGCCCCATCCATTCTTCCATATCTTTTGGATGATTCCCATCTGCATAAAAACATGCTGTTATTTCTCTCATCTTAAAAAAAAATAAGCAAAAAACAAAGACCTTTTCTTGACCTGTATCTTCCAGCCATACCCTGTCTCTGCTCCTCTTTAGAATAATACTCCTCAAAAGAATGTTTAAATGGGTGCTCTCCATTACACTCCTTTTACTTTCTGACACTCACTCCAGTCCAGCTTCTGCCCTCTTCATTCCAGCAAATCTGCTCATGTCAAAGCCTTCAAAGGGGGCTTCCACTTCAGTTCACTCCAACAATCAGTTCTCCATGCTCACCTTAATTGTCCTCTCAGAAATGTCTGACATGATTGATCGTGCCCCCTAAACACTGATGGCATTTGACTTCCAGGGCATCACTCTCTCCTTATTTTCCTCTGTCTCCCTGGCTGCTCTTTCACTGTTAGCATTGCTGCCTCTTCCCCATCTCCCCAATCCCCAAACATGGCAGTGCCCCAGGATTCAGTCCTTGACCTCTTCTCTAATGCATCCACTCCCTTGGTATTCTCAGCCAGTCCCATGGCTTTAAATACCAACTCTATGCTGATGCCTCCTGACTTTATTTATTTATTTATATATTTTTATTTTTGGCTCAGGCTGAACTATGCTTACTCAACATCTCCAATTTGAATGTCTAATCATCCTTTCAGAAGCAACATGTCCAAGACCGAGCTCCTGACATTTCCTCCCAAACCTGCTCTTCCCACAGATACCCCACACCTATAAATGGAAACTCCATTCTTCCAAGGGCTCAGGCCAAAAACCTTGGCTCATTCTTAATTCATTTTTCTCTCTCACCAAAGCCAATTCAACAGCAAATCCACCTACAAAATATATCTGATACCCTATCACTTTTAACCTCTACCTCCCTGGTTCAAACCACCATCACCTGTCCTATAGATTACATGCAGTAACTTCGTAACTAGTTCCCCTGTTGTTATTCTCAACCCCTGTGGTTCTCATCAGTGCAGCCAGAACAAATATAATGAAAGTCAAATCATGTAACACTTCTCTTCAAGACCTTCAAATGGCTCCCTTTCTCCATTGAAGTAAAAGCCCAAGTCCTCACAATGTTACATAAGGCCCTACACAACCTGGGCATCCACTATGTCTCTAATCCCATCTACCACCCCCTCCCTCTTCCCCCACTCGAAACATACTAGCCTTGTTGGCTTCTTGGACATGTGAGGGAAGTGCTCAGCTTCAGGACTTTGCACCTGCTGTTCCCTTTGCTGGGAATGCTTTCCCAGAAGCATTCTTCATATGGCTAAATCCTTCATCTCTTTCAAGTCCTTGCTCAGGAGTCACCTCAATGTGATTCCCCCAGTCACCTTTTGCAATTGCAATCCCCCAACCCCATACTCTCTAGTCCTCTATCCATTTTATTTGTTTTTTAATTCCTGATACTTGTAACCCTAACATACTACATCATTTTCTTATTTATTTAGTTGATTGTCTTTCTGCCTCCTCTAGACTGTAAACACATAACGGCAAGGATTCTGTTTTGTTCTCTGTGACTGTCTTAACATAGTAGGCACTCAAGTGGTGGTGGTGTCGGTGAGCAAACTCACAGAGAGCATCTGTGGAGATCACATGATCCCTAGCTGCTCCAGGAATTAATTCACCTCGAGTCGAAGATAAATTCCTTCTCAAACTAAATACACTTTCACTTTAACAAGATTGTATAACTTCAGTTGTCATCATCATCATAACTCATGTTTATATATTATAGTTTTCCAGCTTACAAAATTCTTTCTCTTACACAGTCATATTTCAACCTCAGGACAACCCTGTGAGTTAAATAGGGCAGATGGTGCCAATCCCATTTTACAGATGAGGATGCTAAGCCTCAGAATGGTTAAACACCCAGCTTCAAGGTCACCCAGACGATGAGTGCAAACTTGGGATGAACCTTGGAGTAAATCCTAAGTCCCCTCACTCAAGGACCATGGCTGCTACACAGTTGGCTTAAAAAAAAAAAACAAAAAACAGCTTGCCCTTCTCTGGAGTGCTTGAGTGAATACTGACAGAATCTGGAAACTTCACTATCCTAATTTGGCTATTTATTTATTTAGAGACGGAGTCTCACTCTGTTACCCTGGCTGGAGCACAGTGGTGTGATCCTGGCTCACCGCAACCTCTGCCCCCCGGTTTCAAGCGATTCGCCTGCCTCAGCCTCCCAAGTAGCTGGGATTATAGGCACACACCACCACGCCCGGCTAATTTTTGTATTTTTGGTAAAGACGGAGTTTCACCATGTTGGCCAGGCTGGTCTCGAACTCCTGACCTCAGGTGATCCTCCCGCCTTGGCCTTCCAAAGTGCTGGGATTACATGCGTGAGCCACTGCGCAGGGCCTTGGCTCTTGATTTATTCAAAAAATATTAACTGAGTGCTTCCCAGATTCAACATTGTTCTCTAAATGGGAGACAGTTCAGGACAACACAGACTGGGACAGCTTATGCTCTCATGGACTTTATATTCTCAGAGAAGAGATGGACAATAAACAAATAAATGAATCAAATAAAATAAGTCAGAGGATGATAGTGCTATGAAGGGAAAAGAGATAGAGGTTGATGAGAAGCATAGCAAGTGAGCTATGTTTGAGATGCCCACTAATAACTTATTAACATGTTACCCACAAATTTTCAACTGGTAACAGGATGGACAGTGCCCCTACTTGCTGGCTGGTGATGCTACAAATTGTATTATTATGCATTTGGGTATCAAAGATGTTCAAGATTTTCAGTCTAGGTGTCAGGGAATGGGGTTGACAACAAAGCAAAACAAAGCAGAGCCCAGTCAAGAGTTTCAGAAGATAGTGCTAAGACAAACACTAAGTTGTAAGAGCACAGATTTTATTCATGACAGAAGAGCTTTCTAATAAATGAAGCTGCCCAGCAGTGAAACAGTCTGGAAATGAGCACCTTGTCATCGAAAGTATCCAATAAGCAAATTAATGACTTCTTTTCCAACTGCAAATTTGATTATTTTCTATTCTGTAGAGCCTCTCTCTACCCTAAGTTTCCATTATTTTCAGCGAAAGGCTCTGTAAGGGTGAGAAAAGGCAATGGGGTAAGGACAGGAGCAAAAATCTGGCCAAAAACCATGGTTCTTTTGTCAGCACTCATAGAGGATGAGAGCCACCTGACTGTCAGCCCCAGATCCTTCCAGCAGTGGCTAAAGTTGCCTCTTCTACAGTGAGATTAGTGGCACAACCTCCTCTAGCCTTCCACTGCAGAACCCACCAGGGGCTCACATCTCAGTGAGTTCCTCTGCCCAACAGGAACAGGCAGATGTCTTCGCAAGTCACTCCATTCTCACTGACAGTGAAGCCACCAGTGGTTACAAAAAAGAGAGGAGCAAACTGTCCTTGGCAGGAGGCTGCTCCTCTAGTGATTTCTGGATGCTCATTGACAATGTCCACATGTCTGCAGGCCTCTCAGAGATCCAGCCAGCCCACAATATCCCCGGATGGCAGTTACCCACCCTTCTTTGCCTTTCAGCCATTCTCCCAGCTTTTCACTACCATGGGCAACCAGGTATTCAGGGGTTACTGCATACTGGCCCAGGAAAGATATCATGGGACAGACACTGGCAACAACTGCTAATATTGCTCCCATTTATCCATCACTTACTCTGGACTAGATCACGTGCTAAAAACTCCATATGTGAAAGGATAGGCTATAACCTTATATATATATGCAGGGGAATGCTTGGAGAACTACATCTGACCAGAGTTTAACTAGCAGTGGTGGATTTTGCTTGCTGAGCAGGGCAGGCCAGCCTCTATCACCTTTTCTACCACTCTAAATCCCTTGATTTGCAGCCACATCAAGGTATTTAGAGTGGTAGAAAATGTGATAGAGGTGGGTCAAGGAAGCTAAGTAGGTGGCAGGGGAAGCCAGGGCATTTTGTAGGAAGGACATGGCCAAGAGGAGTTTCAGGAGGAAGAGAGATAAACTTGCTTCCAATAAGAGAAGAACAAAATTTCCTCTCCCTAGAGTTGAGTGGGATATTTGGAAATGGTGGGTGATGTACACTATAACATCTGCCATCTCTTTGTAAAATGTTTACTGAAATTTACATCACTTGTCAGTATGTAGGGACTGCAGCCATGATTTTGCAGGGGGTGAAATGAAGCACTGGGACTCAAGGTGAGAGTCAAGAGGTCCAAGGAGGTGCCTTACCATATGGTCACATTATTTCGTTTAATTCTTACAACAGTCCAGTAAAGCAGTTATTACACTTTTTACAGTGTATTGGCAGAGGGGAGGTTATTGAATAATAATCTGTAGACATTCCTGCCAACTGCAATGTAAAAGAAGGGGGGAATTTCATATTTGTATGTGTCTATTCTGATCCTGTACCTTTAGTGTAAAGGTGAGTGTGGCTTCTTTGCAATGTTCATCCTCATCACCCAGGACCCTTCTAGATTTGGTCCCAGACTTCTCCTGTTTCCCAGCAGTGACTCCTAGTTTGCTGTTGACCCCTTCCTTTTGCTCCTCTCACTGTCCTCTGGGTTTGTCCATGGGTCTCTTCGGTGGCCTGCAGAGTCCTCTGGCCCTACCACACTTGGATGCCTTGAGCAAGATCCCCAGAGCAGTGCCAGCCTTTCTGCAAACAAACCCTGGCACTAGCTTACTTGGTAGACATAAGTGTCAGAGGAGGCTATCTTCTGTCTCTGAATTGTCACAGCCCCTAACACAATGCTGAGGGTTCCTTTATTATAGTAGGTAGTTAGGCATGAGCAGGGCAGGAGAGGTCTCCCCCTGCCCTGCCAGGAATGTGAGGCAACCATCAGGTGATGGTCAGGCGGTTGTTAACTGTCTCTCTAAAATAATAATTTGTTGCAGCCAGCACCAGGGAAAGGCAGTCTCCCAGTAGACAGAAAACACCTGAAGGTGGTGATCAGCAGCTTCCCAATAAGATCTCAGGAGTTGGGCGAGTGGGCTCAAGCATGTGCACTAAGAGGCAAAATGGTGGAGTTTAACTGGTATATGACCTCCTTGGGACATTTGACTGGTAACGGAAGAACGCCTCAAGTGAGCATGCATATAACTCCAGTAAGCACACTGCACATGCTCCCCTCCCAAATGCTAGTCAGGCCACTGCACATACGGACAGCCTGCCCCAAAATCAGGGAGAAGGAATGTAAGACCCTGGGAGCATGCCAACATATAAAACCCCAAGTCAAAAGGTCAAACTGCACATTTGATCTCTGAAGTCACCCTCTTGGCCCTCTTCCAAGTGTGCTTTACTTCCTTTCATTCCTGCTCTAAAGCTTTAAACAAACTTTCTCCTGCTCTAAAACTTGTCTCAGTCTGTTACCCTGCCTTATGCCCGTCAGTCAAGTTCTTTCTTCTGGGGAGGCAAGAATTGAGGTTGCTGCAGACCTGTATGGATTTGCTGCCACTAACATATTTTGGTGCCATGTGACTCGGATGCATTCCACTGCTAACACCTTCACACTCAACAAATGAGCAAGGCAGCATCCTGCAGTAGTCAAAACTGTGATCTCCAGAGTCAAAGCACATAGGTCTACATTTCTGCCCACTTAACACTTGCTGTGGGCCTTTGAGACAAGGGTGGTGGCAGGAGAATAGAAAATATGTCTGCACTCCCCTTTCTTGAGTGTGTACTTTTTACTTTGCAATAAATCTCCATACTTTCACTGTTTTCCAACCCGTCCTTGAATTCCTTCTCATGACAGTGTCAAGATCCTGGACACCAGCCAGGGTCGAGGTTCTGCTGGTGTTTGGGGACCTCCCCTATCCCACTGGTATCAGCTTGACACAAGTTACCTAATGGGTACCAGTGATTGAAGATGAAATGAATGAAATGAAGGGAGAAAAGAACTTTAAAGAAAAAAGAGTAAAAAGAAACGAACAAAGCCTCCAAGAAATATAGGACTATATGAAAAGACCAAATCTATGTCTGATTGGTGTGCCTGAAAGTGATGGGGAGAATGGAACCAAGTTGGAAAACACTCTGCAGGATATTATCCAGGAGAACTTCCCCAACCCAGCAAGGCAGGCCAACATTCAAATTCAGGAAATACAAAGAATGCCACAAAGACTCCTCGAGAAGAGCAACCCCAAGACGCATAATTGTCAAATTCAACAAAGTTGAAATGAAGGAAAAAATGTTAAGAGCAGCCAGAGAGAAAGGTCAGGTTACCCACAAAGGGAAGCCCATCAGACTAACAGCGGATCTCTCGGCAGAAACTCTACAAGCCAGAAGAGAGTGGGAGCCAATATTCAACATTTTTAAAGAAAAGGATTTTCAACCCAGAATTTCATATCCAGCCAAACTAAGCTTCATAAGTGAAAGAGAAATAAAATCCTTTACAGACAAGCAAATGCTGAGAGATTTTGTCACCACCAGGCCTGCCCTACAAGAGCTCCTGAAGGAAGGACTAAACATGGAAAGGAACAACTGGTACCAGCCACTGCAAAAATATGCCAAATGGTAAAGACCACAGACGCTAGGAAGAAACTGCATCAACTAACAAGCAAAATAACCAGCTAACATCATAATGACAGGATCAAATTCATACATAACAACATAACGTTAAATGTAAATGAGCTAAATGCTCCAATTAAAAGACACAGACTGGCAAATTGGCAAAAGAGTCAAGACCTATCAGTGTGCCGTATTCAGGAGACCCATCTCATGTGCAGAGACACACATAGGCTCAAAATAAAGGGACAGAGGAAGAACTACCAAGCAAATGGAAAACAAAAAAAAGCAGGGGTTGCAATCCTAGTCTCTGATAAAACAAACTTTAAACCAACAAAGATCAAAAGAGACAAAGAAGGCCAGTACATAATGGTAAAGGGATCAATTCAACAAGAAAAGCTAACTATCCTAAATATATATGCACCCAATACAGGAGCACCCAGATTCATAAAGCAAGTCCTTAGAGACCTACAAAGAGACTTAGACTCCCACACAATAATAATGGGAGACTTTAACACCCCACTGTCAACATTAAACAGATCAATGAGACAGGAAGTTAACAAGGATATCCAGGAATTGAGCTCAGCTCTGCACCAAGCAGACCTGATAGACATCTACAGAACTCTCCACCCCAAATCAACAGAATAGACATTCTTCTCAGCACCACATTGCACGTATTCCAAAACTGACCACATAGTTGGAAGTAAAGCACTCCTCAGCAAAAGTAAAAGAACAGAAATTATAACAAACTGTCTCTCAGACCACAGTGCAATCAAACTAGAACTCAGGATTAAGAAACTCACTCAAAACTACTCAACTACATGGAAACTGAACAACCCGCTCCTGAATGACTACTGGGTACATAACAAAATGAAGGCAGAAATAAAGATGTTCTTTGAAACCAATGAGAACAAAGACTCAACATACCAGAATCTCTGGGACACATTTAAAGCAGTGTGTAGAGGGAAATTTATAGCACTAAATGCCCACAAGAGAAAGCAGGAAAGATCTAAAATTGACACCCTAACATCACAATTAAAAGAACTAGAGAAGCAAGAGCAAACACATTCAAAAGCTAGCAGAAGGCAAGAAATAACTAAGGTCAGAGCAGAACTGAAGGAGATAGAGACACAAAAAAACCTTCAAAAAATCAATGAATCCAGGAGCTGGTTTTTTGAAAAGATCAACAAAATTGATAGACCACTAGCAAGACTAATAAAGAAGAAAAGAGAGAAGAATCAAATAGATGCAATAAAAAATGAAAAAGGGGATATCACCACTGATCCCATGGAAATACAAACTACCATCAGAGAATACTATAAACACCTCTATGCAAATAAACTAGAAAATCTAGAAGAAATGGATAAATTCCTGGACATATACACCCTCCCAAGACTAAACCAGGAAGAAGTTGAATCCTTGAATAGACCAATAACAGGCTCTGAAATTGAGGCAATAATTAATAGCCTACCAACCAAAAAAAGTCCAGGACCAGAAGGATTCATATCTGAATTCTACCAGAGGTACAAAGAGGAGCGGGTACCATTCCTTCTGAAACTATTCCAATCAATAGAAAAAGAGGGAATCTTCCCTAACTCATTTTATGAGGCCAGCATCATCCTGATACCAAAGCCTGGCAGAGACACAACAAAAAAAGAGAATTTCAGACCAATATCCCTGATGAACATCGATGCAAAAATCCTCAATAAAATACTGGCAAACCAAATCCAGCAGCACATCAAAAAGCTTATCCACCATGATCAAGTGGGCTTCATCCCTGGGATGCAAGGCTGGTTCAACCTATGCAAATCAATAAATGTAATCCATCATATAAACAGAACCAACGACAAAAACCACATGATTATCTCAATAGATGCAGAAAAGGCCTTTCACAAAATTCAACAGTGCTTCATGCTAAAAACTCTCAATCAACTAGGTATTGATAGGACATATCTCAAAATAGTAAGAGCTATTTACGACAAACCTACAGCCAATATCATACTGACTGGACAAAAACTGGAAACATTCCCTTTGAAAACTGGCACAAGACAGGGATGCCCTCTCTCACCACTCCTATTCAACATAGTGTTGGAAGTTCTGGCCAGGGCAATCAGGGAGGAGAAAGAAATAAAAGGTATTCAATTAGGAAAAGAGGAGGTCAAATTGTCCCTGTTTGCAGATGACATGATTGTATATTTAGAAAACCCCATCGTCTCAGCCCAAAATCTCCTTAAGTGGATAAGCAACTTCAGCAAAGTCTCAGGATACAAAATCCATGTGCAAAAATCACAAGCATTCCTATACACCAATAATAGACAAACAAAGAGCCAAATCATGAGTGAACTCCCATTCACAATTGCTTCAAAGAGAATAAAATACCTTGGAATCCAACTTACAAGGGATGTGAAGGACCTCTTCATGGAGAACTACAAACCACTGCTCAACAAAATAAAAGAGGACACAAACAAATGGAAGAACATTCCATGCTCATGGATACGAAGAATCAATATCGTGAAAATGGCCATACTGCCCAAGGTAATTTACAGATTCAATGCCATCCCCATCAAGCTACCAATGACTTTCTTCACAGAATTGGAAAAAAACTACTTTAAAGCTCATATGGAAGCAAAAAAGAGCCCGCATTGCCAAGACAATCCTAAGCCAAAAGAACAAAGCTGGAAGCATCACACTACCTGACTTCAAACTGTACTACAAGGCTACAGTAACCAAAACAGCATGGTACTGTTACCAAAACAGAGATATAGACCAATGGAACAGAACAGAGCCCTCAGAAATAATACCACACATCTACAATCATCTGATCTTTGACAAACCTGAGAAAAACAAGAAATGGGGAAAGGATTCCCTATTTAATAAATAGTGCTGGGAAAACTGGCTAGCCATATGTAGAAAGCTGAAACTGGATCCCTTCCTTATACCTTATACAAAAGTTAATTCAAGATAGATTAAAGACTTAAATGTTAGACCTAAAACCACAAAAACCCTAGAAGAAAACCTAGGCAATACCATTCAGGACATAGGCATGGGCAAGAACTTAATGACTAAAACATGAAAAGCAATGGCAACAAAAGCCAAAATTGACAAATGGGATCTAATTAACCTAAAGAGCTTCTGCACAGCAAAAGAAACTACCATCAGAGTGAACAGGCAACCTACAGAATGGGAGAAAATTTTTACAATCTACCCATCTGACAAAGGGCTAATATCCAGAATCTACAAAGAACTTAAACAAATTTACAAGAAAAAATCAAAAAACCTCGTCAAAAAGTGGGCCAAGGATATGAACAGACACTTCTTAAAAGAAAACATTTATGCAGTCAACAGACACATGAAAAAATGCTCATCATCACTGGCCATCAGAGAAATGCAGATCAAAACCACAATGAGATACCATCTCACACCAGTTAGAATGGCGATCATTAAAAAGTCAGGAAACAACAGGTGCTGGAGAGGATGTGGAGAAATAGGAACACTTTTACACTGTTGGTGGGACTGTAAACTAGTTCAACCATTGTGGAAGACAGTGTGGCGGTTCCTCAAGGATGTAGAACTAGAAATACCATTTGACCCAGCCATCCCATTACTGGGTATATACCCATAGGAATATAAATTATGCTGCTATAAAGACACATGCAAACATATGTTTATTGTGGCACTATTCACAATAGCAAAGACTTGGAACCAACCCAAATGTCCATCAATGATAGAATGGATTAAGAAAATGTGGCATATACACATATCTACAAGTATCTGATCTTTGACAAACCTGACAAAAACAAGAAATGGGGAAAGGATTCCCTATTTAATAAATGGTGCTGGGAAAACTGGCTAGCCATATGTAGAAAGCTGAAACTGGATCCCTTCCTTACACCTTATACAAAAATCAATTCAAGATGGATTAAAGACTTAAATGTTAGACCTAAAACCATAAAAACCCTAGAAGAAAACCTAGGCATTACCATTCAGGACATAGGCATGGGCAAGGACTTCATGTCTAAAACACCAAAAGCAATGGCAACAAAAGCCAAAATTGACAAATGGGATCTAATTAAACTCAAGAGCTTCTGCACAGCAAAAGAAACCACCATCAGAGTGAACAGGCAACCTACAAAATGGGAGAAAATTTTCGCAACCTACTCATCTGACAAAGGGCTAATATCCAGAATCTACAATGAACTCCAACAAATTTACAAGAAAAAAACAAACAACCCCATCAAAAAGTGGGCGAAGGACATGAACAGACACTTCTCAAAAGAAGACATTTATGCAGCCAAAAAACACATGAAAAAATGCTCACCATCACTGGCCATCAGAGAAATGCAAATCAAAACCACAATGAGATACCATCTCACACCAGTTAGAATGGCAATCATTAAAAAGTCAGGAAACAACAGGTGCTGGAGAGGATGTGGAGAAATAGGAACACTTTTACACTGTTGGTGGGACTGTAAACTAGTTCAACCATTGTGGAAGTCAGTGTGGCGATTCCTCAGGGATCTAGAACTAGAAATTCCATTCGACCCAGCCATCCCATTACTGGGTATATACCCAAAGGACAATAAATCATGCTGCTATAAAGACACATGCACACGTATGTTTATTGCGGCATTATTCACAATAGCAAAGACTTGGAACCAACCCAAATGTCCAACAATGATAGACTGGATTAAGAAAATGTGGCACATATACACCATGGAATACTATGCAGCCATAAAAAATGATGAGTTCACGTCCTTTGTAGGGACATGGATGAAATTGGAAATCATCATTCTCAGTAAACTATCGCAAGAACAAAAAACCAAACACTGCATATTCTCACTCATAGGTGGGAATTGAACAATGAGAACACGTGGACACAGGAAGGGGAACATCACACTCTGGGGACTGTTGTGGGGTGGGGGGAGGGGGGAGGGATAGCATTGGGAGATATACCTAATGCTAGATGACGAGTTGGTGGGTGCAGTGCACCAGCATGGCACATGTATACATATGTAACTTACCTGCACATTGCGCACATGTACCATAAAACCTAAAGTATAATAATAATAATAATAATAAAAGAAAAAAAAAAAAAAGAAAATGTGGCATATATACACCATGGAATACTATGCAGCCATAAAAAATGATGAGTTCATGTCCTTTGTAGGGACATGGAAGAAGCTGGAAACCATCATTCTGAGCAAACTATTGCAAGGACAGAAAACCAAACACCACGTTCTCACTCATAGGTGGGAACTGAACAATGAGAACACTTGGACACAGGATGGGGAACATCACACACTAGGGCCTGTCATGGGGTGGGGGTGGGGGGAGGGATAGCATTAGGAGATATACCTAATGTAAATGATGAGTTAATGGGTGCAGCACACCAACATGGCACATGTATGCATATGTAACAAACCTGCATGTTGTGCACATGTACCCTAGAACTTAAAGTATAACAAAAAATATATGCTAAGAGGGTAGTTAAGCCCTAGAGACTGAGTCACATAGCATGTTTGCAACTTCTGTTTCTTAGGTTATAGGCTGACTCTCTTCTTCATCGTTCTTGTTCTTAAACGACTAGGAGAGACCAGAGATCAGACCTCCTTCCCTTCAAATCACTGATCTTTGTTATAGATTAACTGCCTCCTTTATTGTCCTGAACCTAACTCAGACTCAGATGGGGCCAAAGACCCTACGACTATTACATCTTCAGTGTCGAAAGTTAAATATTATCTTTCCTAAAAGAATAAGACCATCTTGACTAATCAAATTGTTGTAACTATGCATTAAGACTCATATAGAAAGATGTTGAAACTTTGTTAGGCTTCCCTAAAATTTGTCTGTATAAATGATTTCAAACATCTACACTTCAGAACACTGACTTCCATTTTTTGAAATCTGTGCTTCCCAGGTGGTTCTCCTCAAACGCTGCCCTTGAATAAACTCTCTTTAAACTAGATTCTGACCCATTTGATTATTTTTTGTTGACGCGCTCAATAAATATTAGTTCACATATTAGTTTATAGTGATTATTTATTGCAGGGGATGCTCAGAGTTACTCACAACACAGGCCAAAAAAAATTTTCAGGATGGCAGGCCACTGCTGCTCCCCCCTCCACTCCCTCAAGGCAGGAGGAATATCTGTAATTTCCCACAAAGGTCTTTGGAGAGGTTCCCTCCGTGGATAATTCAAAAAGGGAGGGGAAAAGAAGCTGAGCATCACCTAATTGACAAGTTGGGTTTTCTTTCCTCTTGCCCATTCCTTTAATCTCTACAGATTAGACTTTACCCCAAAGCTGCTGTAATGCAATAAGACACCATGTCATGCATAAACAACATTATATATATATATATATATATATATATATTTTTTTTTTTTTTTTTCCAAGATGGAGTTTCGCTCTTGTTACCTAGGGTGGAGTGCAAGGACGTGATCTCGGCTCACTGCAAACTCCATCTCCCAGGTTCAAGCAATTCTCCTGCCTCAGCCTCCTGAGTAGCTGGGATTACAGACGCCTGCCACCACATCCAGCTAATTTTTGTATTTTTAGTAGAGGCGAGGTTTCACCATGTTGGCTAGGCTGGTCTCGTACTCCTGACCTCAGGTGACCCACCTGCCTCGGCCTCCCAAAGTACTAGGATTACAGGCATGAGCCACTGCACCCGGCCAGACAACATCATATCTTATTCCTCTTTCCTCCCTCCCAAACTTTTCAAGACTGCAGAAACATGTCGTTTCTCAATTTCTTTAAACAAACAAACAAAAAATGTTTAATCGCAATAGCCTGAAATAAGTCAATTTGCATGTAAAAGAAATGTGTGTGTGTAAATTACTGTGGGTTCTATTGAGTTGGGGGAAGGGACAAGTGAAGAGGAACAACCCCCCCCAAAAAAATGGCACTAAAGCATCTCAGTAGCCACGGGGAGCCCCCACTCGGGAGACTGTCCTTACCCACCTCCCCACCATTCCTTCCATCCACTGTGAGAGCTCAGTACGACCACAGATGAAACCACAAAGGCCAATCTTAACAAAGCAAGTGCAGTGCGAAGGGCAAATTCCACATGGAGAAGTTGTTCAGGCCTTTTTAATGAATATTCATAGCCATATGATTTACTGGGCAAACTGGGATGTTGGACTTAAACATTCCACAAGGGGTTCAGCAGGGAGTTCTTTATTCACTACATTTAAATGCAAATGATAACAAAATTGCATGACAATACACATTGAAAAGTTGATTTAATGCAGCATAAGAGAAGGATTAGGGAATCAGTAAGAAGGATTTTATTTCAATTCTTTACAGGGGTTAAAGTCAGGCCAGACAGAAGCCAAGAATTCAAATGCTATTACAAGGGACAACGTTGTCACCAAACAGGATTTGTTTAATTATTTTTCTCCTTTTGTGAAGAAATGGAAGAAAAAGGGTCCCTATTTTTGTTCATCAAAGATATCTATAGCTACCCATTAGGACTCCTGATCAGCAGGAGTTTATCTCACCAAACTGATAATAATTCAGGCAAAAGCCCAGAAATGTAATTTTTTTTTTTTTTTGAGATGGAGTCTCACATTGTTGCCCAGGCTGGAGTGTGGTGGTGCAATCTCAGCTCACTGCAACCTCTGCCTTCCAGGTTCAAGCGATTCTCCTGCCTCAGCCTCCTGAGTAGCTGAGACCACAGGTGCACACTCGGCTAATTTTTGTATTTTAGTAGAGACGGGGTTTCACCATGTTGGCCAGGCTGGCCTCGAACTCCTGACCTCAGGTGATCCACCCGCCTTGGCCTCCCAAAGTGTTGGGATTACAGGTGTGAGCCACTGCACCCAGCCTCAGAAATGTAATATTATACTTAGCTAGCCTGTGCCACATTAAGGGGAAATGGATATGCTTAGAAATACTGGAAGCATTTCCCAGACCCTTTTTCTGACTGATAAGAAATGCTGGTTGTTGAGGGACTCCAAGTTGAAAACCACTGATTAGGAACATCTTCTAACACAGACATTCGTGGCTTTGAAGGGAAAGAGAACTGAATGCTCCATTTCAGAGGAAGAATGGCCCATTGTGTCCAATAGGAGCTCTACTCTGGAGGGAAGACTTGGAGGCCCCTCATGATGCGAGAAAGATGTGAAAGACAGTGCTTTACAGACAATGCTTTAAAGGCAATGCCAATGCTAAATTGTCACCCCCGCTGTTGGTCTAGGGTGGAAGCATTATTATATCTGCTCAAAGAAAGGAATTAGACGTCTTCCCATACCAGCCCTGTCTGCAACCCAAATGGTCAAGCAAACAAATGCAAAATGGGGAAGAAAAACATCCTGTCTGTAAATGCAGTTCAGATAGACAGAGAAGCAATTATGCACCAACTAAAAGGATCTCAGGCCGCGCAGTGGCTTAAGCCTGTAATCCCAGCACTTTGGGAGGATGAGGTGGGATGATCATTTGAGCCCAGGAGTTCGAGACCAGCCTGGGCAACATGGTGAAATCCCATCTCTACAAAAAAGCAAAAATTAGCCAGGCACGGTTGAATGTGCCTGTAGTCCCAGCTACTTGGAAGGCTGAGGTGAAAGGATCACGTGAGCCCAGGAGGTCAAGGCTGCAGTGAGCTGTGATGGCACCACTGCACTCCAGCCTGGATGACAGAGCAAGACTCCGTCTTTAAAAAAAAGTGAAAGAAAGGATCTCACCTTCAAAACAATAGGATTCTAGGATTTGCTTCAAAATAATATAGGGCAAGGATCGGGAAGTGGGTAGGGGTATCAGCACATCAAAATGAGCAAGGAATTGATAATTATTGAAGCTGGGTGATAGGTACATCAAGTTCATTGTTGTATTGTTCTGTTTACTTTTGCATATGTTTAGAATTTTTCATAAGAAAAATGGCTTTTTTATTACTTGGTTTTTAAAAGATTCCACTTCACCCAATGTAAATATGACACTATCCACCTCTGTTGGGACAAAGTCATCATTGCAGGGAACAAGGTCATTTAGCCACTTACATGGGAGCCCTGGGAATAGGGAAGCGTCCACCCCATGGCCATGAGGGAGGAGCTAGACAAAACTAAGACTTTAAGACATGGACAAGAGTTGACTGGAGCTTTCAACAGAACTCTTTTTATTTTTATTGTTTTTTTGTTTGTCTTT
Source organism: Pongo abelii (assembly GCF_028885655.2). Classification (NCBI taxonomy): domain Eukaryota; kingdom Metazoa; phylum Chordata; class Mammalia; order Primates; family Hominidae; genus Pongo; species Pongo abelii. The sequence continues at coordinate 66,437,520 of NC_071985.2, read as the reverse complement.
TGTAGAGACAAAGTCTCACTTCAAGAGAACTTGTTTTAAAAATAACAGCCCTTTCAGTGAAATATCAGAAAACAAACTTGATAATTCCAGAATTCAGAAATGCTTAGTCTCAGCCCTGCCTGGGAATGTGCAAAGTGTCTTTGCTATTCCAAAGGCAGGATGTTATTCCCAGTGTGTGGTTGACATCTCACACAACTAAGTATGTGCACTGACCTGCAAAGTTCTGGAAGGTACCACGTTTTGACAATACACCAGTTAGATTTTTTAATAAATTGGAATACTTTAGCAGTTAGTCCACCAAATGACAAATTTTTCAGAATGTCAGGACATTTTAACATGCAAGTAGCTATAGCTTACCTAACTTGATTCATTTAGAAAAAGAGAGAGACAGTGCCACAAATAAAGGGATTACTTGCTATGCTAAGTTCAATGATAGATAAGACAGCACAATCAGGCCACATCAGAATACAGCATCATGAATTGAATTGAATAGAGGGATGTAGACAATGAAGGTATGTTTAAAGGGGATAAGGCAGGATGCTATGAAGACTGGAAATGTAATGACATCCAGATAAAAAGAACTAGAGCTTGTGAAGCCAAAAGAGAAGAGTGCTGGGACAGAGTAGCTGTCTCCACCTATTTGAATGTCTCACAGTGGAAGACAGATTAAACTTGCTGCATGGATCTCGAGGAAAAGAACTAGGTCCAACACATGGGAGTCTCAGGAAGCCCAGTGTCAGCTCGATAGAAGGGACAATTTTGAAAAAAGTGCAATTGTGCCAAATGCTATTTGGCTGCTTTGGAAAATAGTGCATTCTCTGGACCTGAAAGATCTCAAGCAGAGATTGGACAGATACTTGTAAAGATGTTTTAAAAGGGATTTCAGAACTGGAAGACTATCTGCATAATTTTGAAATCTGCTTCAAATGGAGATTCTGTGATTTCTGAAGATGCAAACTTAACAATTGATAAACCAACGGTTTTTGTTTGTTTTGTTTGCTCAAAGTAGAGTAAGTAGTTTACAAGCTTCACTTCACTAGGTGTCATGTACCTAAAATCTTTTTCAAACTGCAACTAAATAAAAAAAAGAAACTCAACTGCTCTGCCATTCCTTTTTTTTTTTTTGAGACAGAGTCTTACTCTGTTACCCAGGCTGGAGTGCAGTGGCGAGATCTCAGCTCACTGCAACCTCCACTTCCTGGGTTCAAGCAATTTTCCTGCCTCAGCCTCCTGAGTAGCTGGGATTACAGGCATGTGCCACCACACCTGGCTAATTTTTGTATTTTTAGTAGAGATGGGGTTTCACCATGTTGATCAGGTTGGTCTCGAACTCCTGAACTTGTGATCCGCTCACCTTGGCCTCCCAAAGTGCTAGGATCATAGGCTTGAGCCACTGTGCCTGGCCTGATCTGCCATTCTTAAACCTACTTTTGCCTCACTGAAAAATAATTCCTACATGTCCCATGCACCCGCCTGAAGTGTCCAGTGGACACTTGACTCCATATTTTTCACTCCTGCCAAGTTACAGACTTCATAGCTCCCAAACATGACTTGCAGGTTCCCACTGTGGATATCTGCGAAGAAGCATGAGCTTTTCTATATTGAGGCAAGAATTATCTTGATTTTGAAGTCCCTAAGTCACTGGCACCTCGTGTTTGCTGTCTGTCCTGTTTTTTTGGTCCTGTCTTGCTTGAATCTCTGTTTTCCTGTATTTTCTGGTTCCTAAATGCTTGTCTTTTTTTTCTGAGCATCTATTTTGCCTAGATGTTGAGATTCTGAATATTCCTAACAGTTTAATCATTCATTCACTTGCTAAATATTTAAAGTATCTCCATGTTCCTAGAACACTGTGCTGGGCACTTTAGGAGATACAAAACACCATATGACCTTGGCCAGAACTTATATCTGATAGATAATATGAGGCATGGACAGAAATAACTACAACCCACAGCACAATGTGCTAAGTGCTATAAGAGAGGTACAAACCAAGTGCTATCAACGTTCAGAGGGAAGTGAGATGCTGCAGAAAAACTAGATATGACTGCAAGAGCACCATGTAAAAGCCTGATGCAAGTGGTGTGCTAATTTTCTAATCATCAAATATAAGGTATATAAGATATTAAATTTAAAGAAGGAGGTAGCTATGAAACAAGAAAAGGATAAATGTGTTCTGAGAAAGCATACCTAATGTTCAACAGCAGATAAATGTCCAACATTAGCCAGAGTGGTGAATCAATGTCCACTGTAAACCAAACACCAGAAAATCACCCCCACCATGAACACGGCCATTTACCCAGTCAGCCAGAAAAATTACAATTATGAAATTGAAACTACATTTGCTGCTTAAATGAGTCTTTTTAGAGATTTAGTTTAGACTGAAAATTGTTCGTTAAACAGTTCCTCTGGGTAATGGACTTCAACAACACTTCCTATTTTAAGAACACTTTAGATACTTCCATTCCAACACCCAGAGGCAGGTTATTCCAGGGGTTGGCAAGCTTTCTGTAAATGTCCAGATAGTAGATAATTTTGATTTTGCAGTCCATAAACTTTCTGTCACTACCACTCACCTCTGTTGTTTCAGTGCAAAAACATCCACAGATAATACATACATGAATGAGAGTGGCTATGTGCCAATAAAACTTTATGAATATTAAAATTTTATTTTATAAAATTTATATGTATCACAAAATATTATTGTTATTTTACATTTTTTTCAACCATTTAAAAATGTAAAAAGCCAACCTTAGCTTGCAGGCCTTAAAAAATCGGGTAGCTGGCCACATATGGCCTGCAGGCCATAGTTTGCAAACCTCTGAGTTATGTCAATCACCCTATTTTACAAATGAGAAAGATAAGGCTCCAGGAGAACTAAGTATATTCCCAGATCAATAGCCATTCAGTTTATTAGTTTCCATATAAACAGAAAAAATGGAGTGATAGGAAAAACTGGCGTCTTTACCCATTCTTTGTCAACACTGTTAACAGCAAGAGAACCTGATACATTATCTATAAATTTTGATTTCCTGGGGTATAACAAGTAAATAATTTTTAAATGGTGCTTAGCAAGATTGGTTCATGGAAAATGAAGCAATTATGGCTTGAATTTATATGTACAATATTTATTGTCTTAATTTTAATTTAAAACGAATGACATGTCTCTTTTTTTAAAAAATGTCTTCTTTTAAAGATCTTGTAGTTCATGTGATGAGCTATGCACTGCTAAATATTTATCCACACATAAATATTTGAAAAGGAATATGAATAGTCATGGATGTAGTTTCATCTCAGTGCTCCATGGAGGAAGTATTCCACCTCTCTGTGGGTACTAAGATGAAGGGCTGGAAAAATGTTGAAGAATAAAGCATTGGCTGGGCACGGTGGCTCACACCTGTAATCCTAGCACTTTGGGAGGCTGAGACAGGAGGATCACTTTAGCCTAGGAATTTGAGGCCAGATAGGGCAACAAAGTGAGACCCTATCTCTAAAAATTAAAAAAAAAATTAAATTAAATTTTAAATAAAGCATCAGAAAACCCAACCCCTTACCATAGTGTAAATTAATGAGTTCTTTAAATGGTAAATAATTTCAATAGTCATGGAGAATGATATATTTTTGTTTTTGTTTTCTCGAGACAGAGTCTCTCTCTTTCACCCAGGCTAGAGCACAGTGGCATGATTGTGACTCACCGCAGCCTCAACCTCATGGTCTCAAGCCATCCTCCCACCTCAGCCTCCAGAGTAGCTGGGACTACAGATACACACCACCACACCTGGCTAATTTTTAAATTTTCTGTAGAGATGGGATCTCCCTATGCTGCCCAGGCTGGTCTTGAACCCTTGGCCTCAAGCGATCCTCCCACCTCGGCCTCCCAAAGTGCTGAGATTACAGATGTGAGCCACTGTGCCCAGCCAGAACTATAGTTTTATAAGAACAGAAATACACTTGATCAAGACCTCCAGGATTAGAGCTAAAAACAAGTGTCAAAGGACAGGATCTCTACACTGCTTACTTTTCAGACAATTAAGCCTTTGGAGAAGAAAGCAGGCACATATTCAAATCCCACAAAATCATGGAAGATAAAACTAGGGTGAACTGAGTTCACCAAATCTGAGAATACTTGAGCAACAAGGGCATTGCAGTGAAGCACAGTAAAATCTAGATCCTAGGCAAGAACAACCTATCAGGGGAGTGAATGTTTTGCTTATTTGTTGTTATTTTGGTGGGTTGTACAGCAATAGAATTTCTCACTTGTGTATTTCATCAACAGATATACTTTATACAATGTACAATGGTTCTATTTCAGAAAATAATAAAATCGTGGCTGGGCATGGTGGCACACTCCTGTAATCTCAGCACTTTGGGAGGCTGAGGAAGGCGGATCACCTGAGGTCAGGAGTTCAAGATCAGCTGGGCCAACATGGTGAAATCCTGTCTCTACAAAAATAATACCAAAAAAAAAACTAGCCAGGCATGATGGTGGGTGCCTGTAGTCCCAGCTACTCTGGAGGCTGAGGCATGAGAATCACTTTAACCCAGGAGGTGGAGGTTGCAGTGAGCTGAGACAGAGCCACTGCACTCCAGCCCAGGTGGCAGAGTGAGACTCCATCTCAAAAAATAAAAATAAATAAATAATAAATAAATAAAATCATGTAAAGAAAGAAAAAGAAAAAATCCTCTTCATTTCAAAGAGTGATACAGAAATAATAACTTTAAAATGTTTAGATAAAATCACAATGGCAGCTCCCTACTGAAATGCTAACAAAGGGAACATTGACATTTGGGATGCAGGTCCAACATCTGCCATGTACTTCTTTGCCCATCACCTTTCGAGGCCCACTAAAAAAAATGCTGGGTCAGATCTGAACCCCTTGGCACTGCCCCCCTCCCAACCTGTTTTCTGACTCTTTCATCTGTCCTTCCCTGTGCCCACCTGCACTCTAGCAAGTTCCCTAGAAATTCCTTAATGCGCCATGCTGTTGAGGCTTCCACACATATCCTGCTCTCTTCCCAGAATGCCATTCTCTCTCTCTCTCTTTTTTTTAATTTCCTTTTTTTTTTTTTTTTTTTTTTTTAAGAGATGAAGTCCCGCTTTGTTGCCCAGGCTGGTCTTGAACTTCTGGGCTCAAGCGATCCCCCCATCTCAGCCTCCCAAGTAGCTGGACTACAGCCACATGCCAACACACCCAGCTAATTTTTTAAATTTTTGTAGAGATGGGGTCTCATTATAAATCCCAGGCTGGTCTCCAAATCCTGGGCTCAAGCAATCCTCCCATCTTGGCCTCCCAAAGTGCTGGGATTACAGGTGTGAGCCACCACGCCCAGCCAAGAATACCTTTCTCTATTCTGTCCACTGGGCAGCTTCAACTTGCAAGCTCAAACTCTCACTAACACCTGCTCTAATGGCCCATCTACCATGTCCAGAGTGGTAACTTCCTCCATGTTCCCACTTTACCTCATTCTCACCTCTTTTGTAACACTTTTCACCTCAGTTGCTTTGTTTAGTTTGTTATCTCCTCTAGAGATCATCAATAGCCATAGAGCCCTCCTGACTCTATCATTCCTGCCAGTAAGTCTACCATAGACTTGAGATGAGGAATCTAACATCTCACTCATTACTCATTCAATAAACTTTTTTTTTTTTTTTTTTTTTTTTTTTTTTTAGATGGAGTCTCACTCTGTCACCCAGACTGGAGTGCAGTGGTGCGATCTCGGCTCACTGCAACCTCCACCTCTGACCGTCCCACCTCAGCCTCCTGAGTAGCTAGGATTACAGGCATGCACCACCACACCTGGCAAATTTTTTGAAATTTTTGGTAGAGACAGGGTTTCCCCATGTTGCAGACTGGTCTGAAACTCCTGATCTCAAGTGATCTGCCTGCTTCAGCCTCCCAAAGTGCTGGGATTACAGGCGTGAGCCACCATGCCTGGCCTCAACAAATGTTTAATGAGCACTCACTGTGTGCCAGGCACTGTCCTAGGAGCCTGAGATACATTAATGAGCAGAGTAAACAAAGATCTCTGCTCTTGAGGAGCTCTAGCTGGGGAGACAGGCATTGAATAATAAGCATAAGAAAACAAGAAATAACTTGCTTTGTTTAAAGGTGATAAGCACGAAGGAGAAAAGATGTCAGTAGAGCAGAATAAGAGGGACTGGGAGTGTGTAAGGTGCAATTTTAAATTATGTGATCAGGGGAGTACGATCTGCCAAGTGGACAATGAGGAGAAGGTTACATTTGAGTAAAGAATTGGAGGAGGGGAGCAAATGAGACATGGGCTAGGTGGGGAAGGGCAATCTCGGCAGAGGGAACATTCAGCACCAAGACTCTAAGGCCAAAGCAAGGATGTTCCATGGGGTTAGCTAAGAATGAAGTGGAAGGGATGTGTTAGGGTGGAGGTGGGGGCAGGGTGGCTGATCATGGAGGTCTGTAGGCCATGATGATGACTTTGACTTTGATTGAGTGAGATATGGAGCTATGGAGGATTTGCAGCAAAGGAGCAACATGATCTGACTTAGATTTGGCTTACATTTTGAAAGGATCACTCTGATTTTTTGTTTGTTTATTGAGACGGAGTCTCGCTCTGTCTCCCAGGCTGGAGTGCAGTGGTGCAATCTCGGCTCACTGCAACCTCTGCCTCCTGGGTTCAAGTGATTCTCCTGCCTCAGCCTCCTGAGTAGCTGGGACTACAGGCATGTGCCACCACACCCAGCTAATTTTTTGTATTTTTAGTAGAGATGGGATTTCACCTTGTTAGCCAGGATGGTCTCAATCTCTTGACCTCATGATCCACCTGCTTTGGCCTCCCAAAGTGCTGGGATTACAGGTGTGAGCCACCATGCCCGGCAGAAGGGATTGCTCTGATTATTTGTTAAGAAACGAGTGTTGCAACCAAGAGTGGAAGCAGAGAGACCAGTTAAGAAGCTATTGCAATAATTCAAATGAAAGATAACAGTGGCTTGCACCAGGGATGTAGATGGAGAGAGGTGGTTGGTCTTAGTTATATTTTGAAGATAAAGAGATTCCAAAACATTTGGACATAAATAGTGTGTCCAAAACAGGGAATAATTAAGCATTAGTTCAAGGTTTTTGGCCTACGAAACTGGAACAAGAATAAAACTATAAGCATTTAGTCTTAGCTAGGGAATATGCTTTACTATCTCTTCTACTGCCTGGTAAATATTAAATGAGGTCAATATGTTACAGCATGTCTACTCATGTGGAGGCAATTTGATGTAGGAGAAAAAACAGAAAAAGAATGCTATTTAGCTGCCATCGCTTCCAGGGGTTAGCCTCAGAGTCTTGCTCCCTTGCTACTTCCTCCTCTTAACCTCTTATTGCCACGTTTATAAGAATTTTCCTGGCTGGCTCACTTGTATAATGCTAAAGAGAATTATGCATTAAATTTAATGAAAAATAGCTTAATGGCAGTATGGTTTAAAGAAGCTCAAATAAAGTGGCTTCATGATTAGGGTGATAATGGGGAAGATGATGATACTGGTAGTGGTCATAATACTTGACTTTGCTGCAAAGTTTACAAATCATGGAGACACTGGAAGATGTAAAAGGAGGAGGGAGCCAATACCAGGAGGATGGCCTTGGTCACACCACGTAAGCCACTGAAAGATCTTTTTAAGCTAAAAGACTTCTGAGGCTAGCTGCCAAACTGTCCAAAAAAAGCAAACGCATTCCATGCAATTGAGTGCTTATAATTGGAAGATATCTGGCAGTGGAAAACTTCCCTCCTTGTAAACTGATGCTGCATTTACATATATTGAGATATGGAACATATACCCCTAAATAAAGTGATGTAATTCTCTATAAAATGAACTCCTATATCTCAGGTCTTAGTCTGTAACATCGAATCCTAAAGAATTACTTCAAATGCCTTTGTTCAACCAAAATTTTGTGTACTGAATATGTTTAAAAAAAATTTTTAAGACAAGGTCTTGCTCTGTTGCCCAGCATGGAGTGCAGTGCTGCGATAATGGCTGACTACAACCTTGAACTCCTGGGCTCAAGCAATTCTCCTGCCTTAGACTTCAAAGCACTGGGATTATAGGCATGTGCTACCACACCCTGCCTGAAGAAAATATTTTTGCATTCCTTTGTGTAGTTAGGATTTTTTTGAGCAATTCAGGATGATCCAAAAACCAAGAGTGAACAAGAACTTACTAGAAAGTGTATTTCACAGCATCATTAAATATTAACTAAACAACCACCACATTCAGAACACTGTACTGGTGGCCAAGAGGACAATTATATTGAAAAATTAGGACTTGAATTTTTTGAAAGAAACACTTTCAAAACTGGATTTTCATTATCTCTTCCAGTCATGCACGGATTACTTTTAAACTATTGCCTATCAAAAGAAAAATAACAAAATAAATATATTATCTGTCCACTTTTTAATTTTCCTTTTGTGTCTGTGAATATCTTTGAAACAGAGAGGTTCAAACTTGAATGTTGGCAGGTTATGCTTTTTAGTTTGCCTCCACACTTTAGGCTGTTCATTTGACTTGATCTAAAATTGGAAATGTATGTAGAAATGTTTCTCTGAGACCCATAACATTTCAAAGGATGTTCCTACTAAGCAATAATCAAATGATTTGAGAAATAATTGAATTACCTTAATTCTGATAGTTCTAAGCAGAAAGGCTTAGAAATATAGAATAGGGTCAAGTAAAACAAAAAGAGAAGAGAAACTGAAATAAATATTTCAAGACTGTTAGGACATCAGCTCTACTCTTCATTATACCCTATTGCTTATTTTGGAATAAATTCTAGATAGGAGATTTGCCTCTCATGGTTAGGTTGTTTTCATATGAGGCTCAATTAGTCAGTGCAGCAGAAAAAAGTAAATTGAGTCAACAGTTTGTGTGAACACAAATGTCTACATTTTCTTTTTCAGCCCTTTATTCTTTTGTCATGAGCAGACACTGCTCCTGCTAGTGAAACCACCTTGAGTGATCCATGAGTTACCACTTGTGCACCTTCAACTTACCAACAAATTAGGTAGGATTTCCAAGAATCTACATTTTTATTTTTTTGAGATGGTGTCTTCCTCTATTGCCCAGGCTGGAGTGCAGTGGTGAGATCTCAGCTCACTGCAACCTCCGCCTCCCAGATTCAAGCAATTCTCCTGCCTCAGCCTCCTGAGTAGCTGGGATTACAGGTGCCCGCCACCACCCCTGGCTAATTTTTGTATTTTTAGTACAGACGGGGTTTCACCATGTTGGCCAGGTTGGTCTTGAATTCCTAACCTCATGATCTGTCCACCTCGACCTCCCAAAGTGCTGGGATTACAGGCAGGAGCCGCTGCGCCTGGCTACTTTTTTTTTTTTTTAGAGACAGGGTCTCACTCTGTTGCCCAGGCTGGATTGCAGTAGTACCAACATGACTGATTGCAGCCTTCACCTCCTTGGGCTCACGATCCTTCCAGGTCAGCCTCCCATCGCTCAAGTGATCCTTCCACCTCAGCCTCCCATGCAGCTAGGACTAAGGACGCGTGCCACGATGCCCGGCTAATTTTTATATTTTTAGTAGAGATGGGGTTTCACCATGTTGCCCAGGCTGGTCTCAAACTGCTGGGCTCAAGTGATCCACCGGCCTCAGCCTCCCAATGTGTTGAGATTATAGGCATGAGCCACCATGCCCAGCCCCAAGCATCTACTTAAGTATAACGTCACAGCCATCATCAGAGCGGTGGGTAAGTCAAAAGTGGTTTTGTGAACTACAGTCAGTTATTCCCAACTTTACAGCCTCAACACTAAAAAAGAGTCAAATTTAGGATATTGATTCTCTTCCATTTTATAATTTTTTTTAAAAAAAGCAGAAAACCTTCTTTTAGCATTTTATTTCCATACTATTAATAAATTTAATATCTTTCTTGCATGAAGAAATTTTAATAATCTAACTGGAATCTACTGGGAGCTTTCATTATAAGACTCAGATATCCCAGGTAACAAAGAAACTTTGAATTTAGGTATTCTGTCACATCAGTGCTTGGTTAGAACACATATTACCAAAATTTTAAAGTAAGAAATATGAGTCTTTACTTTCCCCACCAACCCCAAACCTGCTTCTCCTCCAGGGTTTTCTATTCATCCAGCTTGGACAGAAACCTACAAATTACCCTGGACTACTTCACCATCACACAGCACTCATCACATCACCAAATGAAGATCTCTCTCTCTTTTTTTTTTTTTTTTTTGAGATGTAGTCTCACTCTGTCACCCAGGCTGGAGTGCAGTGGCGCGATCTCAGCTCACTGCAACCTCTGCCTCCCGGGTTCAAGTGATTCTCCTGCCTCAGCCTCCCAAGTAGCTGGTACTACAAGTGCGTACCACCACGCCCGGCTAATTTTTTGTATTTTTAGTAGATACGGGGTTTCACCGTGTTAGCCAGGATGGTCTCGATCTCCTGACCTCGTGATCTGCCCGCCTCGGCCTCTCAAAGTGCTGCGGTTACAGGCATGAGCCACCACACCCAGCCAAATGAAGATCTCTTTTACCTTCTAAATAACCTTCAGATACACTCATTCTCCATCCCAGAAACCACCAGCCTGGGCCAGGTGACCATCTTCTTTGGGTTGAATCCTGTATTGCTGAAATACATGCCTAACTGGTCACCGCATTCTTGCCCTTCACCAATCTACATTCAACATTTAATTAAATCATAATTTAAAGATATGGCTATGTTACCCCTTTACTTTAAAAACAATGCGATGTCTTCTCATTGTCATTGGGATAAAGTCTAAAGTCTTTAACATGACTTAGGAGCCTTCATAATTGTTCAGACATTCAACTACCTCTCTCTAGTCTCACTTCTCACTCCCCTTCTCCTTGAGCCTTCCTGAATTTTCCTTGTTCTATTATTCTATGTCTCTCTCTCTTCACCCTAGCCTTTGCACATGGCTGATTTCTCTGCCTGGAACAAGATTCTATACATTCATTTAAAAAATCTATTCAGCAACTATTATGGAGATCCTACTACATGCTAGGTACTAGGAAATATATCAGTGATGACATCAGGCATTGTTTCTGTCTTCAAAAAGCTTAAGGTCTACCATGGGAAACAGCCATAAAACATATGAGATGAGAGTTATGGCCTGGAAAGCATAAGGTGATATGAGAACAAATATCAGGGTAGCCAGAATTAATTTAGGTGTCAGTGGAGGTTCCCTGAGAAACTATCATTGAAGCTAAAATCTGAAGAATGAATAGGTGTTAGCTGAGGTAACAGAAGAGTGGGAAGAAAGGAGGAAGTTGGGGGAGTTATGAAAGGCCGTTCCAATGACAAAGTTAAATGAAAAATATAAGAGTATTCAGAAAAGAAAGACCTTTTTGGTTAGACATGGCTATCTTTGTTGAATATATTTTGTTGGTGGCCTGTGTTGCCAAGGAAAAAAATTTGTAAGGTTCTCATGACCCTTTGTTGACAGCTAAGTTCAAACAGCTTCTTCTTTCATGGGTGCTATTGCAATTATAAGGGAATAAAAAAGAAACGTCATGAATGAGAGAGTCTAGATATCAAGAAAGTGGTTCTACACTGATTTTTGCTGATGAATTTGACCCAATGACTTACACATGTACCTCTGCCTTATCAATTGTAAAAGGGGATACTATTATTCAGTTTACCTTATAGGGTAGGATAAAATTAGATAGTGGTACAAAGGAAAAGAGTACCACATCTGCTTAATAACTTTTTTAATATAAGAATTTCAATCATATTCAACAGCTTCTTGATTTATAGCAGTTCTATATATATTAGTAGCAACTCAAATTCATTTTTCTTATGGTTTCTAGCTGTAGCAGTAGGGGCTGCATCTCCAATTCTGCAACAAGTAGAAGGCACTCTTCATTACCCTTTAAGAAGAACAAAATTGGATTATGTCTCTTCAAATGATCCAGTTCAAAGCAAAAAAAATATTATTTTTGATAGAAAAACTGGAAAATCCAGTTATTTTACAATTATCAAAAAGCAGGATATAGCTGGATGCAGTGGTTCACATCTATAACCTCAGTTACTTGAGAGGCTGATGTGGGAGGATCACTTGAGGTCAGGAGTTGGAGACCAGCCTCAGCAAAATAGCAAGACCCTGTCTCTAAAAGAATTTTTTTTAAATTAGCCACCAGGGCGTGCCCATGGTGCCTGTAGTCCTAACTATGCAGGATGCTGAGGTGAAAGGTCCGCTTGAGCCCAGAAAGAGAATTGAATTTGGTCATTTCTGGCTGTCACAGCCACCATGCCCTCCCGTTTTTGGTCACATTCTCCTGGATGCTGGTGGAGGGACCACTTCTGGAGAGCAAGGTGGTGGCTGTGAGCATGCACCCAGCCTAAGCATGCGACTCTACTATGCCACAAGGCTGGGATACTTGGAAAATGATTATAGCAGATCTTGTACCATTTGAGTTATCAGTATTGTGGATCTTTTCTAAGAAATATGATTTTTCAAAAGAAATATAAATTTTCTTTTTTTTTTTTTTTTTTTTTTTTGAGACGGAGTCTTGCTCTGTCGCCCAGGCTGGAGTACAGTGGCGCGATCTCGGCTCACTGCAAGCTCCGCCTCCCGGATTCACGCCATTCTCCTGCCTCAGCCTCCCGAGTAGCTGGGATTACAGGCGCAGGCAACCACGCCCGGCTAATTTTTTTGTATTTTTAGTAGAGATGGGGTTTCACCGTGTTCGCCAGGGTGGTCTCGATCTCCTGACCTCGTGATCCGCCCGCCTCGGCCTCCCAAAGTGCTGGGATTACAGGCGTGAGCCACCGCGCCTGGCCTAGAAATATTAATTTTCAAAAATAGCGGCTGCCATAAGTTTCCAATTCCAATTGTTCTCACTGAAGCTTATTTCGGAAAGCTCTCCCTGGTATTAACCACCCGACCTGAATGACTGACTCCTTGCAACCTGGTCATCCCTCTCTGTCAGGCATCAGACCTCTGACTGGCTTAAAAGGAGGAAAGATGCTAGACTTTGGTAATTTTTGGAGACAATATCAGAGCGCAGTGAAAAGATAATCGTTTTTGGAGTCAGTTAGATCTGGATTTAAACTGCAGCTAGCAGAAACAGGAGTTTGAGGCTGCAGGAAACCATGACCCTGCTGCTGCACTACAGCCTGGGCAACAGAGCAAGACCCTATATCTACAAATTAAAATAGAAAAAATACAAAAAATAGCTAGAAATATTTCTGCTGTGATGAAATTCCCCAATTCCTCTGCTTTTGTTTATATAGCCAAATTAATCTGAGCTGTCCTTTTTTACTTTTCTATTTAAACTTGCTCTCTGACTTCCCAGTGGTAGATTTATTGACAAATATAGCTATAAATGTAAAGAAAGCTACATTAAATTATAATCTCTACATAGTTAAAAACTAAGCAGTTACATTTTTTAAAACTTTCAATTCCACATTATCTTCTTATGTAATGAGGCAGACCCATGAGATATGACATCATTCATTTATGAGTTTACTTTGCCAAAAACTTTTACTCATCCCTGAAAGCATTTTAGTTACAGTTGAGTATACAAGTGTCAAATATCTCTCACAAATACTATTTTTTCCTGTATGTTTCTGTAGTTTCAAATAGGAGAAATAATATCAACTTCCCTTTCAGAGTAAAAGAAAAGCTCATTCTAAAAAATTTTACAAATATTGAGAATTGTGCAAGTGCTACTTTACAAAGATGAAGGGTGAGTCTTTAGTTTTGAATGCCACTTCTCTTTTCGTTTATAGTCTTTCTCTTTTTCCTTTGGTAAGAAACTGAATTTCAAGATATAAGAGCTCTATTTAAAATGCCTAATTTCAAAGTCCTGTTTGTGTCTGTTTTTTTTTAAAAAATTATTACAAATTTCAGTCACCTTAAAGAAAGCTTGAAAAAAAATTTTTAAGGCAGAGTCTGGCTGTATTACCTAGAATAGAGTGCAATGCGCTATCTCGGCATACTGCAACCTCTGCCTCCCAGGCTCCCATCTCAGCCGTCCTCCCACCTCAGCCTCCAGAGTAGCTGGGACTACAGGCATGCAGCACCATACCTGGCTAATTTTTAAATTTTTTGTAGAGATGGGGTTTCACCATGTTGCCCAGTCTGGTCTGAAACTCCTGAGCTCATGTGTTATGTCCATCTTCGCCTCCCAAAGTGCTGGGATTGTAGGTGTGAGCCACCACGCCTGGCCAAAAGTTTGATAATTTAGTTGTATTAATTATTTCCGTGTTGTCAGAGAAAAAAATTTTAAAGCAATTTAAAAGGAAGAAATAGTTCATAAATAACTGGTTTCTTTAGAGATGAGACAAAGATCTTAAGGAAATGCATATATATGAATCTCACTTAGTTGATGACCAGTTTAATTCTGTTAGTTTATGGTTCATGAAAATAGAGTGTTCATGGAATTATGCCATCAGAAGATGAGTGGGCACTTCCTCCAGCCTTTGTTGCAGTATGAAGGCCTCTGCAAGAGGAATCAGGAACATGAGGCTCAAGTCTCAGTGCCACCCATTCTCCATGTGTGTTCATAAGTCACTTGGCTTCTATCAGTTTCTCATTTGTAAAATAAAGGTAATAATGTCTTTCTTATAAGGTTGTTAATAGGAATAAGTAACATAACATAGATGAAAAGGCTTTGTTAACCAGAACTGCTCTACAAAAATAAATTATAAAATTTATCCAGAGCTCAAAGATTCCAATAAGACATTCTACCAAAAATAGTTTAATGTGTATTTTGTGTTCTTATTCTTGCTTCATTTTCACCTGTTTATGTGCTAAATTCTTCATTAGGTAATAAACTCCTTAAAGCCATAGTGAGTGAACATATCATATCCTTTTTTTGTATTACTCTCTGAATTATACTTTAATGGACATGCAAAGGACTTTGTTCACATTCTGCCCTGGTCCTCAGTTCTTATACTAAGTAAATAATCGCTACTGCCGAAAGTCTCCTTTCACCTTTCTATACCTAAACCCTTCCACTGCAACTCAGGTCTATTTCCACAGAGTCTATCCTTGAAGCTCATGGAGAACTGGCAGGTCAGCATTCGCTTAACAAAAGCCTTTATTACTGTTAACAAAGAATCTTCAGCTACAAGACAGAATCTTTGGTTCTCAATCCAAATCTGTTTCTCTTGTAATCTAAAACAACTGGGATTTCCTAGCTTCAGGAAGAAAGGAGCAGTACCCATTGGGTTACCAAAGATTCTTAGAGCCACAGAGTTTCATTCCCAGCCCAATGGCTCTTCCCTACTCCTCCTTTCTCTTGGTTCCAAAGGAAAACCCATCATTGCCTGGTCAAGGGAGAGGAGTAAAGCACATCAACATAAAGTGCTAGAGGACATATGGACAGACAGGAAAAGAAGGAAAGGGATGAAGACACCAGCATCAAAGGAAAGTGAAAGTGGAGTGTTCTTAGGGCACTGATATTCCTTAGAAAACTGATGAGATGCTTTTGTCTACCCTGATGCTTGAACAGAAGTCCTTATTTAACAGGCAAGTTGGCATTGGTTCTTAATAAAAGACTTTTAAAACCTGAAGGAATGGTGAAGAAGGGATGGCTATCTCTCAGCCTCCCTCCTTCTATCGTGTAGATGTGCCTACCCGATTTGCCCTCTGCTTAAAGTAGTTCTATATTCTTTCCATGAGGTTTTTAACAAGCGAGCCCAGTTCAGCGCACCTTTTAAGTTTAAAGATGAGTATTTTTAGCCTAAGCCACCTCGCCCTGTCTTTACCGCTGTGGTGTGGTTTTCACTAAACCTCCCTAGAAGGGCTCGCGCAGTCCTCAGGCTCCCAATAAACACGTGTGTCCGCATCCAGCTCCGGCGCGCCCTGCATTTCAGCACCGCCGCCTCTGGAGAGCGCCTTGCTGGCGGGCCAGGTCAGGGCCTCCCACCCGCTCTCTCATCCATCCCAGCCCACTCGCTCTTCCCTACTCCTCGCTTCTCTCAGTTTCAATTAAAAGCACCCCTAACTTCTAACTTCTCAATTCCTGCTTCTAAAGTGACCTCCGCGTCCCTCTTTCCGTGTCTAAACGCTCATGCCCCGCGCCTTTGAGTGCTACGAGCAGCTGCGAGGCCGCGTGGTTTCCCACCGGTGGCGCGAGACCTCCAATAGGCATCGATCGATCATCTTTCCCCTACCACTGCTGGACCCCGAACCAGCCAGCCGGATGCCCCCGCTCGCTCTCTCTGACTCCACGCCCCAAAGCTTCTAAGAAACAACCCGCGATGATGAGTCCCCTCCCCCCAACACGCACACGCATATACTCACACACAGTCATTCGCACATTCATACACACACTAGACGCCTCAAGCCTTCCGAGTGCCATCGCCACCCTGGGCAGAGCCTCAGCCAACTTGGGCCCCGATCCTTCGGCTCCGGCTCGCGCAGGGCCTCCTGCAGCCTCCGCCCGGCCCCCTCCCCGTCCTAGGCAGCGGGTCCCTGAGGCCGAACCCAGGCGGAAAAGGGCCCCCTCCCTATTCACTTAGCATCCACCTCGCGCGGGCAATACACGGCCCACAATTCCCAAACACTCGTCCCTGGGCCGCCCAGAATCACCAGCCAAATCCGAAATTAATCTCGAAGCCCCAGCCCCTGTCACTGGTGTGCTGGGCGCGAGTGTGTTTGCGAATCCGAGGCACATACATGATTTAACTCCTTCGAGCTTTCGGCCCATCCTAAACAAACAACACGTTATCTCCAGCCCCCTCCTCCCCTACTCGGCGCCCCAACCTCTGCCCCCATCCCGGTCCTCGCCAGCCTGGTAGCCGAACCACCACACCGCCGCACTCCAGTTCTGGTATCTCGAACCCTGCCCAGCCCCAAATGATACTAGTCTCTAGTCCCCTCCCATCCCCCACCTTTGGCCCCCTGCGAGCCTGGTCTGGCCCCGGCAAGTGACGCCTCGGAAACGCAGTCTGCGTCCCCTCCCCTGAGTCCAAAATAAAGGGGCCGACCTCCTCCAGCTGGATGAGCCGGCGCACCCCTCCGAAGGGGCACATGCCTTCCCGTTCGATCGCCCTGGAAAACACAGGTGCCTGGGAAAGGAGAGGAGCGGAGCGGAAGCGGCTTCCAGAGGTGGGCGGGAGGACTCACCAAACATCTGAATGTGCCCTTTGGTGATGGGATTGAAGCTGCCGCAGGCGAGCAAGATAACGTGGGTCTTGGTGGTCTCGGTCATGGTACAGGTGGGTCCTTCGCGGTGGTCTAAGGGTTGCCTCTCTTTTTGTGTCTCGTTGTGTCTGCAGAGGGAGAAAGGAAGGCGAGGCTCCGGCGGTGGATGCTGTGGACTCCAAGGAGCCGCTCCAGACGCAAACCGCGTCACTCTCCGCCTCCCCTTAACGCTTGCAGCTCCGGCTAGATCCGAGGCTGCTTTTGTATTGCTCTGCTCTCTCCTCGGTCCCTCTCTTTTCGTTCTAGCTTCCTTCGCATCTCTCGTCCTGGCGCCCCACCCCATCCTTTCTATCGCCCCCAGCCCACTTCACTCCATCACTGTCTTCCTTAGAGTTTATCCAGAAGGCAAGACGTGGTGTATCCAAGCTCAGAACCAAGAGCCCACAGCATGGTGTGAGCTCTTTCTGCCTCTTGCCTCATCTTGATTCAGTTTTCCTCCTCACTCTAACATTTTTCTGTCCCCCCTACTTTCTCTAACATCTCCAAGTTAAAAAAATGTTTGATCTTAAGGTATTTTTTCTTTCTCTCTTCCTCAAAATTTTAAATGAGAAATGACCATTGTTTATTTCAGTAGTATTCATTTCTGCTTTTCCTTTTTCCCTTATCTGATGATTCCAAACTATTGAGCTGAGTCCAAATCTTGATCTGCTGGCTGCAGAGAGATAGGGGTGATCTAAACCCTTCCTCTGCAATACTGATCCTTTTTGTGGGCGAAGCAATGCTATCCGTTTGAGAGAACATGAAGGGGGCAGAGTTAATAAAACTGTATTAGAAAATTATGGGGATCCGCCGGGTGCGGTGGCTCATGCCTGTAATCTCAGCACTTTGGGAGGCCGAGGCGGGCGGATCACGAGGTCAGGAGTTCGAGACCAGCCTGGCCAGCACGGTGAAACCCTGTCTCTACTAAAAAACAAATACAAAAACTAGCCGGGCATGGTGGCGCGTGCTTGTAATCCCAGCTACTCGGGAGGCTGAGGCAGGAGAATTGCTTGAACCCAGGAGGCAGAGGTTGCAGTGAGCCGAGATTGCGCTACTGCACTCCAGCCTGGGCGACAGCGAGAATCCATCTCAAAACAAAAAAAAAGAAAAAAGAAAATGATGGGGATCCTCCATAAGCTACCAAAGTTGAGACAAAGACTTACCATTTAACAAGTGTTTCTTGAGGGCTCACTATGTGTCAAGCATTGCTGTAAACCCTGTTGGAGAAGCAAAGTCACTGTCTTCATTTTACTGGAGGAAGATAGACAATAAATATTAGATGGCAATTGTGCAATGCACAGTAAGTGAATGCAATTTACTCTCTGACAGAGCAGAGAGTGAGTGGAGAAGAGAGGACGAATCAAGTAGTCTGAGAAGGCCTCTCTGGGGAGGTGACATTTCAGTGAGACCTGAGCGACAGGAGTAGTTGCTAGCTCATGTATTCAGGGACAGGGAAGGGCTTACTGTATTCATAGAAATGAAAGGCCAGTGTTGCTAGAAAGTACGGGCAAGGGGAAAAATGATAGAAGACTGAGCAGCAGGTGATCAGGGCCACATCAGGTGGGGCTTGTAGGCTAGGGCAAGAGTTAGACACTTTTCTAAGTGGAATAATAACAAAAGGAAGCCACTGAAGCTTTTAAGCAGGGGAATAATACGTAATTTACATTTTTGTAAGATCACTCTGGCTGCTGGGTGGAAAGGGAGGGCAAATGGGAAGACAAGGAAAGCATTTAGGAAAATCTGGTAGCCTGGGCAAGTGGAGTTGTCCTGAGACTAGGGTTTATAGAGACGGGAGCAATGAGAAGTAGATGGTCTCAGGATACATTTTATAAATTTTGAAATTTGGCTTAAACAATGAGTAGACTGAAATTGAGAATGGTAGGGGAAGACAGATGTTCTATGCTTATACAACAGAAAGAACCAATAATTCTTTGCAGATGAATTGGATATAGAGGATAATTCTTTTTTTTTTTTTTTTTTTTTTTTTTTTTGAGACAGGATCTCACTCTGTCACCTAGGCTGTAATGCAGTGGCATGATCTCAGCTCACCACAGCCTCGACATCCTGGACTCAAGCAATCCTCCCACTTCAGCCTTGCAAGTAGCTGGGACTACAGGTGTTTGCCATCATGCCCAGCTAATTTTTCGTGTTTTTTGTAGAGATAGGGTCTCACTATATTGCCCAGGTTGGTCTTGAACTCCCGACCTCAAGCAATCCACCCACAGCAGCCTCCCAAACTGTTGAGATTAAAGGCGTGAGCCACAGACCCTGCCAGAGCCAATAATTCTTAACTTAGAGATTGACAAGTACAAGTAGGTACCTATCCTGGGCTTCAAGTTTCTTGGATAAATTTCCACCCCATATTAGTGAGTTGGTCACTGTGTTTTTTCTTATCCAAGAGCATGCGGTAGGTGCGGAGTAAATATTTGTTAAATTATGATGAATAGCAAATCAACCCTAATATGCATAAAACTTCTAGTTTAAATAGAATACTCCTAAGAACTGATGTATATTCATAATGGGGTTTGTATCTTCCCTAATATGATATGCAGATTAGTGGCTTAAAAAGAGCAAGAGCTTGTAAAGGGAGGCTGACTTGGGTATGAAACTCTGACACTCACTAGCTAGGCAATTGACATAATTATAGTTAAGCAATCAATATTTATTGAGTGTCATCCATGCACCAAGCCCTGATTTAGGGGCTGTGAACAAAACAGAGTCCCTGCTTTAATACAGCTCACATTCCAGAGGAAAACAACAGACCATAAACAAATGAATAAACATAATGGTAAAAAGTACTATAAAGAAAAATAAAGCAGAATGTGAAGAAAAGAGAAAGAAAGAAAATCCTCTTTTATTTGCAGTGGTCAAAGATGGCCTCTTTGATAAGACAGTGTTTAAACAGGGACCTAAATGAAGTGAAGGCATGTGTCACTTGAATATCTAGGGAAGAATATACCAGGCAGGACTGCTAGTATAAAGGATCGGAAGACTAAGAGTGCTTGGGGGTGTTTGACAAGCACACCAAGGTGACTGGAGAAAACAAAGAATGTGGAAAGCACTCAATGACAGGTCCAAAAAGTAGGACAGATCATACAGGGTCTTGTAGGTCTTAATTAAGGCTCTGGTTTTTTCACTTAGAAGGGATGGGAAGCCATTCAAGGGTTTTGAGTGGAGAAGTGACATGAGCTGACTCAACATTTGAAAAGTATGTTTGGTAGAAGATATAAATTTTGGAGTCTTCAGTGTAGTTTATATTTAAAGTCATGGGACTAGATGAGGTTACCTAGGGAGAAACAGATATACAGAGTGAAAAGGAGGTCCTCAGGTTCAACCCTGGGGCACACCAAATTAATAATAGTAGCTAACATTCATTGGGTGTTACTAGAAGCCCAAGCACTGTAAAATGTTTACAGATGTTAACTCATTTAACACTCACAATAACTCTGTGAGTTTGTATGATTTTATTCTATCTTAGAGATAAGCCTACAGGGGCACAGGGAAATTAAGTAACTGGTCTGGGTTCAGACTGCTAGCATGTATGGAACCAGATTCAAACCCTGACAGTTTTGATTGAAGGCCCTACTGTTGATACAAGGCTACTCTCTCATCTTGTTTCACTGCTATGCTATACTGACCACATTTGTAAAATGAGGATAACAATACCCACCAAGCTACAGAGATGTGAAGATTAGAGGTAATGTATGTAGAACACCTAGCATATAGTAGATGATCAATAAATGATAGCTAGTTCGTAACTGAGAGAATAGGACTTCTTAGCAGAGATTGGAGAACAGACAGAGATACCTTACCATGTGCTAAGGTCTGAATGTTTGTGTCCCCCAAAATTCATATGTTGAAACCTAATCCCCCATGTCATGGTCTTAAGAGGTAGGGTGATATGGTTTGGACCTGTGTCCTCACCCAAATTTCATGTTGAATTGTAATCCCACGTTGGAGGTGGTGCCTAGTGGGAGGTGATTGGGTCATGGTGGCAATTTCTCATGGTTTAACACCATCCCCTATGTAGGTGTTGTCTTGATAGTGAGTTCTCATGAGATCTAGTTGTTTAAAAGTGTATAGTATCTCCCTCCACCCACTCCTCATGCTCCAGCCATGTAAGACCTGCCTGCTTCCCCCTTGCCTTCCACCATGAGTAAAAATTTCCTGAGGCCTCCCTAGAAGCCACTATGCATCCTGTACAAGTTGCAAAATTGTGAGCCAATCAAACCTCTTTTCTTTATAAATTACCTAGTCTCAGATATTTCTTTAGAGCAGAGCAAGAACATAATAATGCATAGGGCCTTTGAGAAGTGACTAGATCATGAGCTGGAAGCCCTCATAAATGGGATTAAAAGAGGCTCGAGGGAGCTCATTTGTTCCTTCTACCATGTGATGACACATCTATGAACCAGGCACCAAGCCCTCACCAGACACTGAACCTGCTGGTGCCTTAATCTTGGACTTCCCAGCCTCCAGTGAGGAATAATCTCTGTTGGATATAGCTGTTCTTAAAGCTAGATCTACCCATTAGACTTCTCAATTAAGTAAATCAATAAATTCCTTCTTTGGCTTAGTTCCAGTTGACATAATAAAGGCTTACCAATAAATGACTTGCCCAAAGCCACACAATAAGCAAACTCCAATTTGAATAGGGTTATTGTTATTTGTTTCTGAAATAGTCCTAAGTAATACAAGCAAGTTATAACATCTAGAAGTGTACAGTTACCAACCTTGAGCCACTTCACCTCCAGTAATAGAATGAATATGTGTGTGAAAACTGAGACTAGCAGGTCTAATTGGTGCAAATTTTTCTTATGCTTCCATTTCCACTGAAATTAGTTTAGTTATTACTAAGAAGTGTACTTTATGGGTTTGCTATATGGATCAAATAAAACCATGTGTGGGCTGGGCACGGTGGCTCATGCCTGTAATCCCAGCACTTTGGGAGGCTGAGGTGGGAGGATCACTTGAGACCAGGAGTTCAAGACCAGCCTGGCCAACATGGTGAAACTCTGTCTCTACTACAAATACAAAAATTATCCGGGCATGGAGGCACACGCCTGTAGTCCCAGCTATTTGGGAGGCTGAGGCACAAGAATCGCTTGAACCTGGGAGGCGGAGGTTGCAGTGAGCCGAGATCGTACCACTGCACTCCACCCTGGGCAACAGCGAGACTCTGTGTCAATAAAACAAAACGAAACAAAATAAAATAAAATAAAATAAAATAAACCACGTGTGAGTAAAGAACTTTGTTAAAAATGCGTATTGCCAACTTTAGGTCAAACTTCACAGTTGCTAAATACAAACGCCAATTGTTTTTAAGTGTTTAGTTGTTTCTACTGATGCATTTGTCAAGAATGTTTCTGGAAGTTGCAAACTTAGAGAGTAATGGCTTTGGGAATATTCCAACAGTCTAAATATCAACCAATGAAATCAAATTGCCAAAAACATAACAATAATGAGTTTATTTTCAGTAAAAGCTGTTTTATAAGATGTAAGAATATCAAGTCTTGCACAATAGATGCACCTTAATATACATAGTGATTTATTCTCAGGGATGCTTATTTTAACTTAGGTAATATTATTTTGTCCAATATTTCAACTTTCTGACAGCTGGAAATTACTTTAGGCTGTAAAGAAGGAAGCAGAGTCATTCTCCCATGGCCTAAACCTTCCAGTTCACTTGAGCCAGTTCAGTTTTCCAATAGTTCAAGGCAGACAGACCAAACCAGAACTTTCCATGCCATGAATACCTGTTCTGAAGGGGCAGGCTTAAGTGTCTATTGGGTCTGAGAGAGATGTGCATATGTGAAGCCTAACGAAGTGGGTATGTATGCTCATGGGCATGTAAGCTTACCTATTTCCCTATTTACCTAGACAAGATTGATTATACATTTTCATCACAAATTAGGGTAAAACCATTTCATGTTTATACAGCTGGCTTCCAAAGTAATATTAGGGGGTGGGTGCAATGGCTCACACCGGTAATCCCAGCCCTTTGGGAGGTTGAGGTGGGCAGATCACTTGAGGTCAAGAGTTTGAGAACAGCTTGGCCAAAATGGTGAAACCCCATCTCTACTAAAAATACAAAAATTAGCCAGGTGTGGTGGCATGTGCCTGTAATCCCAGCTACTCGGGAGGCTGTACCACTTCACGCCATCCTGGGCTACACAGCAAGACTCTGTCTCAAAACAAGCAAACAAACAAACAACAAAGTAATATTAGGGATCATCCTTCACAGGAAGAACAAAAAGACACACCTATATTCCTGGAGTCAAGTCCTTCAGTTTCTAGAATCAAGTCAGCTATTCAATATTTATTTCGTGTTCTTCTA
Organism: Pongo abelii; assembly: GCF_028885655.2. Lineage (NCBI taxonomy): Eukaryota > Metazoa > Chordata > Mammalia > Primates > Hominidae > Pongo > Pongo abelii. The sequence continues at coordinate 66,414,050 of NC_071985.2, read as the reverse complement.
TTAAAAATATTATCCTAAGGAAACCCTGCCTCTTTGGGAAGAAAGTTTTCCACATCTGTATATTTTTCTCTCTTTTGCTTTCTTCACTTTTCTTCAAGATAGATATCTTTAGGATAGAGCTAAAATGATTGGCATTTCTCTCTTCCTTTTCCTCACAAGCAAACATTTTTCTGTCCATGGAATAAAAAAACGTCCCTAGATCAAGATGCTCTTTCTTGCAGCTTTAAGCCTCCAAAATTTCACTCAGACTTATAATTTATGTAATTACTCAAATAATAATTCACAAATGAAATATGTTCCCCATTTTTTTTAAGAGATGGGGTCTTGCTATGTTGCTCTAGTTGGTCTTGAACTCCTGGCCTCAAGCAAACCTCCCACCTGGACCTCCCAAAGTACTGGGATTATAGGCATGCTCACCCAATTTATGTTCCCAAATTTTAAAACCTAATTATCAATTATAAGCATAGCAATTCTTCTGGCACCACAGTGAAACAGAGAAAGTACACAGGTTTCTGTAACCAATAAGCATTGTATACCATTAAAAATAATAAATTTCTTCAGCTAACTCAGATATTTGCTCATTTGTTCATCATGGCTTCTTTCAGATATTGGGGGAGGTGGTGCAAATTGAAAATTTTATATTTTCAATTATTTTCTTGAGACTGAAAATCTTACTACTTATAAAGTTTTCCCAAGAGCAAAAATAGGAGACAGAAAAATCAGTACTAACAGACTTGGAAAGGGTATAATTGATTAAGAAGTAAAATTATTCCCTGAAATGACATCTGAGAATGTCTTTGCCTCCTTCCTTTAAGTCACCCAAATGAAAAACACATTTGGCTCAAGGGAGAATTAAATAAAGGATAGGGAGATTAAAATACAAAATATTTTTTCCATTAGGTCAATACTTCACAATGTAGTTAAGTCAGCTCTAACTTGGAATTTGAATCCCATGACTCCCAAATTTATCAGATGTAAAAAATAACAGTGTCTCAGCTGAGCTACTCTGAACAACTCTCCCATAATAACTAAACTAATTTCAGAGGAAATGAAGGCACAAGAAACATTTGCACCAATCAGAACTGCTAGTCTCAATTTTCACAAACCATATTCCTTCTATGGCTGGAGTTGAAATAGTTCAAGGTTAGTAACTGTGCACTTTCAATTTTTATTTTTATTATTATTATTTTTTAAGACAGAGTCTCACACTGTCATCCAGGCTGGAGTGCAGGGGTGCCATCTTGGCTCACTGCAACCTCTATCTCCCTGGTTCAAGGGATTCTCCTGCCTCAGCCTCCCAAGTAGCTGGGATTACAGGTGCCCACCTCCATGCCAGGCTTATTTTTGTATTTTTAGCAGAGATGGGGTTTTACCATGTTGGCCAGGCTGGTCTCGAACTCCTGACCTCAAGTGATCCGCCCACCTCAGCCTCCCAAAGTGCTGGGATTACAAGCATGAACCACCGCACCTGGCTGACTTTTAAATTTTATAAGTTGCCTGTATTACTCAGGATTGTTTCAGAAAACAGAAACCCTATTCAAACTGCGGTTTAAGCCAAGGAGGAAATTTATTGATCTATTTTATTGGGAAGTCTAATGGGTAGATTCAGTTTTAGGGACAACTATATCCATAAATTCTGATAATATCATCAAGATCCTGTTTCTTTCTCTCACCACCTCTTATTTTACTTTCCTCTGTGATTCCTTTTATTCTCAGATGAATGCTCTCCACATTAAAACAAGGTGGCTGCTGGCAGCCCTAAACAACATTGTCCTTACTGGTCATAATCCTACTGAAAGACAGCATCTTTGCCCAGAATGCCAATAAAAGTCTCAGTGAAGACTCTGATTAGTCCTACACTGATCATGTGCCTATCCTTGACAATCACTGTGACTAGAAAGAGGAATTGGTTGGCCAAACCTGGGTCACTTGCCCACACTAGGCTTGAAGCGGGAGGGGAATAGGAAGAAAAGCCAACTTCATCTGAATTTCTCAGACTGGGCTTGTAATAGAGGGTAGAGAAGATTGACAATAAATATAGTGTTGTTATAAAAAGAAAATATGTAGTATAAACATCAAGTTATAATCTGAAAATGTCTTGTTAATATCTGTAGGTCCAGCACCTTGTAGGAAGTAAACTCAGATTTATTAATTTTTGTGGGAGGGTAGAAACTGATGAAAAAAAAGGAAGGCATTCCAAGGGAAATGTGGTCCTGGATAAATTCAAGACATTTAGGCTGTAGCTTCTAGGGACTAAGGAGAGTGTGGGAGATGCTCTCTTGAGGGTCAGAGATGGGAGCTTAATACTCTCTGAATCCAGGCTGGCCTTGTTGGCATCTAGAAGCTTCTAAACTTTGTTCTTTCTCTCTTGCTCCCTCCCTCCTACTTATTCCCTCCCTCCACATAATCTGTTATCTATGCCATGCATTAGCATCATCCTTCTCTGAAAGCTTCTTGGTTCCTGCTGCTCCATTAAAATGATTTGAATTTTCATGGCCCAAACTATAGCACGGACTAAACATGACCTCTAGTTCCCAACATCTGCTGACCTCAGTTTCTGTGTCTTGGTTCAAATCACAGAAAGAGAATCCTATTAGCTCAGCATGAGTCATGGGACCATTCTGATATACTCACCTGGGGCCAAAAAATTGGTCTGCTCTACCTACCTCCTTGGCAAGGGTTTTAAGGCACTGTCCCACTTTTAATACCCCCAAACACACTCAAAATTTGGTTTCACCATGAAAAACAGGGCCAGAAACTAGAAGAATAGTAAGGATTGTATAACATGATACTTTTAGTTACCACTATGATGGCTGCTTGGAGAAGTAGCTCAGATCAAAAGATTATTCTAAAAAGAAAATGGTTGTTCACCTGAAATATCTGCAGTGTAGCTGCAGGATTTGAGGGCTACCAAAACAAAAGCCAAATGCAAATGTAATCCCTGTATCATCTTTTTTTCCGCATGGCTATAAATTTGCAATAATGTTAAATAACTGTGTTAAATATCTAACATGGGGCATATGCTTCTGAAGGCCACTAACTGATCAGATAGCACTATCTGTTACCTAAGAAGGTGAATTATTTAAAGAAGTTTTGCTCTCTAATAAAAAGGAATAAAGAGAAAAACAGAGAAAGAGGAAGAAGGAAGGCAGTGAAAAATGCATACTGTACTTTCCAGCCAATTACTTACTAAATATCTCCAGAATTATTCCACTTTTCTTGATCTTTCTGCCACTCCCCAGCTTCTCCTTCTTAAATTACTAAAGAATTCAGGCTGGACTTTCTGCAGTAATCTTTTGCTTCTGTCAGCCACTCTGTATACTCCAGCCAAAGGGATTACTATGGTTTAAGTGTGTCCCCCAAAGTTCATGTGTTGGAAACTTAATCCCCAATGCAAAAGTGTTGAGAGGTGGGACCTTTAACAGGTTATTAGGTTGTGAGGAATTTGTCCTCACAAATGGATCAATGTCGTTATTGCAAGAGTGGGTTTGTTATAAAAGTGAGTTTGGTCCCCTCTTGCTTTCTCTTGTGCTTTCTTGCCGTTTCATCATGGAATGACAAAGCAAGAAGGCCCTCTCCAGATGCTGGCCCCTCAGTCTTGGATTTTCCAGCCTCTAGAACTGTAAGAAATAAATTTCTGTTCATTATAAATTACCCAGTCCCTGATTATTCTGTCACAGTAGCACAAAACAGCCTAAGACAGGGATGTTTTCTAAATTATAAATCAGATCAGATCACTGTTTGACTTTAAATCATTCAATGGCTCCTCAGTACTCTCAGAATAAAATGCAAATTCTTAAAAATCTTACAAATCCCTCATGATCTGGCTCCTCATTGCCTCTCAGCCTCACCTTACTCCCTTTACTCTAACCACACACTGAACTCCTTTTAGTCATCAAATGTGGCATGCTCTATCCTAGCTGGTAAATACTGTTTTGTCATCCTCATCCCTTATAACTAACACTGGCTCAACCCAGAATTTACTTAATTTACTTCCTGAGCCTTCTGTGGGCCCCCTGGGTCTGTGTTAGCGCCTCTTCTCGTATGTGCTGTCTTTTTTTTATATATATTAAAGCACTTATCACAGTGTCCTGTATTGTGATTACTTTTTTATTTGTTTACACCCTCTGCCAACATTTATTCAGACCCTGCCATGCACCAGGCAGTATGCTTAGCACTTTACAGACATTCTCTCATTTAATTTTCACTATATCTCAATGATGTAGGTTCTTTGATTACCTGTATCTTACAGACAAGATGATAGACTTAGAGAAGTTAAATTGTGTTCAAGCTAATATGTGGTGAAGGCAGGCTTTGAACTTGGGTAGTCAGCCAGGCACTCCTAATACCCTGCTCTCCCAAACCCTTCATGAGAACAGGAACCACTTCTATCTTGTTTACTGTTACATCCCCAGAGTCTGTCACAGTCTGACACATGGTAAGGGTTCACAAAATATTTCTTTAATAAATGTGGAATGATTTTTGCTTATGGCTGGATCCACTCTTCATGCATATTTTACAATTTCTACTCTGAGTTAGATGTCTTAAAAACTAGAAAAAAAATGGCCAGATGTGGTGGCTCATGCCTCTAATTCTAGCACTTTGGAAAGCCAAGGTAGGTGGATCACTTGAGGCCAGGAGTTTGAGACCAGCCTAGGCAACATGGAGAAGCCCTGTCTCTACTAAAAATACAAAAATTAGATGACCATGGTGGTGCATGCCTATATTTCCAGTTACTGGGGAGGCTGAGGCACAAGAATCACTTGAACCTGGGAGGGGGAGGTTGCAGTGAGCTGAGATGGGATTGCACCACTGCACTCCAGTCTGAGCAACAGAGTGAGACTTTGTCTCAAAAAAAAAAAAAAAAAAAAAAAAAAAAAAAAAAAAACCTAGAGAAAAGGACTGCCAAAAATAAATCTCAACAGGTATTCATAAAGCCTGCAACTATAAGATCTGTGCACCCTGTTCCTTCTCCCCTCAAGCTCTATTTTAGACCATAGCTGAGTTGCTCATTCTCTGTAAAGATTAGAATTCCTCCCTTGAGTGGGTTATTGTTAGCTGGAAGTAAGCATCCATTCTCAAAGCCCCCTACGTATGCTTTTGAATTTTAGGAGCCAGAAAGTTAGAAACTACATTTTTCAGATTCTCTTGCAGCTAGATTTCAGGATACTAATTAGACTCTACCACGGAGATGCCCGCATATGAGATTTAGCAGGTTAAAGTAGGGTGAAAGTCATTTTCCTATTGCTGCTGCTGCTAAGCAACACTGTAAATGTGTATTTGAAGCCAGAACCCATCTTTCAGTAGTCACCAAAGTCATGAGCATTGACAGACAGTTTTGGCAGCTGACCTGTAGGCTACAGCCATTGTGGTGTACCCCTGAAATACAGAGTGCACTGGTGGTCCCTAACTTCAGTTTCTTTAGTGTTTCTAATGAATTTTACAAGCACTTAATTCCTTGTTTTTATAACTCCTTTCTTCTGGAAATACATAAGGCTGTTTCTGTTTCCTGAATTGAAACCTGACTGACACACCCCCTTAATTGCTGTATCTAGCTGACCCCTTTTTGTGTAAGCAAGAGCAAATCATATGTAAATGCAGTTATTTTGGAAATGTAAATGTAGTTATTTTGGAAATGTAAATGTGTGATGAATAAAAAATTAATTGACAGGAATTAGAATAATGAATGAAAGAATTACAGGGGGTTTGTGTGTGTGTGTGTGTGTGTGTGTGTTTCACAAGTTGAGGAAGAGAGATGTTGAAAAAGATGAATCATCTGGAATGACAGAAGAAAATGAGTAGAGAACGCTCAGGTTCTATAAGGGAATAGCAGAGCAGATTTGGAATTAATAATGAGTCATTATTAAGAACTTAGTCTAATAACTGTTTACACGTGTGGAGCTATTTAGAGCTCCCAACGTTTCCTCATACTCTATTTTATTTGATCTTAACAATGAATGATTCTGTGAGCTAAGTATTTGCAGGCCCTTTAGTGCATTTTGCACATGAGGAAAGAAAGTGAGGCCCAGAAAGCTCAAGGATGCAGCTGTAAGTGGCTGGGTCAGAATGCTGATTCCAAGTTTCAGCATCCTACTCCAAGCAGTTAGCTATAGAAATTACTTTTGGTTTAAGGATGAGGGACAACTGAGGAATTCAGACTGCCAAAGACAATAAGCATGCTATTTTGAATCTGAACACAAAGACTGTAGGGCCCAATCAGAAAGAGGCTTTCTTTTCTCAAGACTAGGAAATATCTTTCCTTGTTTTTTTTTTATTCAGTGACTGGTCCCTGAGAGGTAGAACCTGAGTGAGCTGGCAGTGGAGCTGAGAAGCTAAATGGGTCCAGTCTCTACGCTGGGTAGTTAAAATTTGGCATTTTGTAAATAGTCTTCACTTGATGTTCCCATATTGTCAATCTTGCACTTAAGAATTTGGCTGGGCTGGGTGCAGTGGCTCACACCTGTAATCCTAGCACTTCGGGAGGCTGAGGTGGGTGGATCACCTGAGATTGGGAGTTTGAGACCAGCCTGACCAACATGGAGAATCCGGTCTCTACTAAAAATGCAAAATTAGCTGGATGTGGTGGCGCATGCCTGTAATCCCAGCTACTCGGGAGGCTGAGGCAGGAGAATCTCTTGAACCCGGGAGGCGGAGATTGTGGTTAGTTGAGATTGCACCATTGCACTCCAGCCTGGGAAACAAGAGTGAAACTCCATCTCAAAAGAAAAACAAACAAACAAACAAAAGAGTTTGGCTGAATTCTTATTGGCTTATCGCAGAGAATGGCTCTGGGGCAAAAGGAAAGGCTAGTTGTGGTTCCAAGGTCACATTAGTCTAAAGAGAAGGGCACCCTTTGGGTGCTTTGAGTCGTGACTTATGGTGCGTGAGACGCCTTCTTTGCAGAAGGGCCCTGGGGTTTGGGTTCTGCCAGCCACACGGGTCCCTCACAGCTCTTACACTTCCTTTCATCTTAGTCAATCCTACTTTAAGATGTGAATAGGCAATGGGCCTTGCTTGGGGAAAAGAGTGAGCTGTCCCTACTGGTGCAGTGTCACATAGAAACAGCTGCTCAAAAGTAGTGTGAGAAAGGGAGGATGAATGAGCAGTCATTTCAGGAAACTAGAAGGTGTTGGCTCTAGTATTTATTTCCTCTGCCTGGATGCCACTTCAGGATAAGCTGAAAGGAAGAGTGTCCTCTGCCCCTTGGGTGACTGACACAATGATAAACACAGATTCATCTGGCCCTGACCTGGGAATTGTGAAGAAGAAAACACTTTCTTAGGGAGACTGTACAACGAGGACTTCCCCCACTTTTGTCAGGTCTGGTGGCATTTGCCCTGGACTAGTCCCTGTCTCAGGGAATACAGGCAACAGTCACCCTAGGGTTAGCTGGGCACGGAGCGGCCCTGGAAGAAAAGAAGACATGAAAAGAGGAAGGAATGAGCTCACCTTGCCTGCAACTGTCTCTCAGGGGAGAGGGTTTAAGGAGACTTAAAGAAGAGGAGAAAAGTCCAGGAACTGAGAGCTGCTGTATATGTACAGGTGTGTGTAGAAATTCTAAAAGTTACTGGTAGATGCACTCTCAAAAAAGAGGTGCAGAGGGCAATATAGCACATTAGACATCCATAAAAATACACCCACAGTCTTAAGACTAATGGGTGGTCATATAGCTATTTGAGCTGAAGGTGAAAAGACCCATTTAGAGGTTCCAAGCCTTGGAAACTCTGAGATTGCATTTTGTAAACTGGGTGGGGAGGGTATATTATCTGACTCATCTTTGTGGCTGATTTTGATTCATGTTGTTCTTTTAAACTGCCCTGTACACACATCTACCAGTCTGCACGGGCCAGATGGTCATAAATTTTTCTCCTGCCCTCACTCTGGATGGGAGCTCTTCTTACTCTCCACATCAGTACAGGAAAGGTATTTGCAAGAGAAGGAAGTAAAGGAAACTGACAGGAGACTATTAAAAGTCTTTCTGACTTTAGGCCGGGTGCAGTGGCTCACACCTGTAATCCCAGGACTTTGGGAGGCCGAGGCAGGTGAATCACTTAACGTCAGGAGTTCAAGACTAGCCTGCCCAACATGGTGAAACCCTGTCTCACTAAAAATACAAAAATGAGCCACGTATGGTGGCACATGCCTGTAATCCCAGCTACTCCAGAGGCTGAGGCACAAGAATCACTTGAACTTGGGAGGCAGAGGTTTCAGTGAGCCAAGATCACGTCACTGAACTCCAGCCTGGGTGATAGAGTTAAACTCTGTCTCAAAAAAAAAAGTCCTTGTGACTTTTGTTTTTTGAGATGGAGTTTTGCTCTTGTTGTCCAGGTTGGGATGCAATGGCATGACCTCTGCTTACTTCAACTTCTACCTCCGGACAATTCTCCTCCCTCAGCCTCCCAAGTACCTGGGATTACAGGCGCCCACCACCATGCCAGCTAATTTTTTGTATTTTTAGTAGAGATGGGGTTTCACCATGTTGGCCAGGCTGGTCTCGAACTCCTGACCTCAGGTGATCCACCCACCTCGGCCTCCCATAGTGCTGGGGTTACAGATGTGAGCCTCCTTGCTCAGCCTTGGCTTTTTACTCTAAACCTGGATTTGTCATGTAGGGGCTTAGAAGCCAGCAGGGATTATTATCATCATTTTCCCATTGAGAAAATAGGCAGTGGAGTCAAATAATTTGCCCATAATCATTCAACTATTACACCTGGCAGAGCCAGGATTTGAACCAGGTCTGCCTGAGTCCATGCTGCCTTTTTGAAGGAAGACTTATGGATTAGGGTACACAACTGCCTCTCCACTGCAGGACTCTAATATAAGTGAGAGTATCCAGCTGCTATCTTCGATCTCTCTTGACCCTCACGCATGATAACAAGCCTGGATGAGGACAGAAAGAGCTGCTACACCACCCCACTTTGCAGCCCAGTGACATGTCCAGCAGGCTAAGGACACCAGCTTATCTGAAAGTGACTGCCAGCCAGAGTCCCACCAGTTGGAATTCCAATAGTGTGTGGGGTGGGTAGGGCAGCACTCACTGCCCGTGATCATCAGTGCCCTTGTTCTTCTCCCTCCTCTCACCCACCCCACCCCTGCCAAGGCCTCCCTAGCCCTTCAGCTGTGAGGCTTTGAGAGGTCTCAGGCTCAGCATATCTCTTTCAAAGACTTCCTGACAGAAGGTAAGTGCAAGCCAGTTGCAATGAAAATGCTTTAAAATCTTCCTTTAGGCCCTAAAGAGTATAAGCTGAAGTGGTTTCCAAGATGATTTGAGCAAATTCATCACACAGAGAAGGTGTCATTAATAAACAGTAGAGAGTTTATTTCTTCATATCAATGGCACTGAAAGGCTATTCAGAAGTAATCAAACTTTGAATAATTAGGAATGATGAGTCTTTTGCTTTCTTAGCCTCTCTGCAAAAAGTGCAGAAGCCATATGTGGATTAAAATTAAATATGCTACCAAAAAGGAGGCAATTTCAAAAGGCAATGTGTAAGTAACTCCCTTAGTGGTTAACTTGGACACACTGTTCTCTCTATTCTCTTGCCATTCTGCTGTTTAGCAAATGCAGGACACTGAAAGAAAAGAAAGTATTTTTCATATGAGAATGACTCATATCAGATTTAATTTATCAATCTTGGAAATAGGGTTCAGAGTGGGAAGAATGAAGCTCACTCATACCTTTTCCTAAAAGCTCCATTAACGAAAAAGGCAAGTTTGAGCAAGATAGGGTTTTTCTGAACATAAAGCGGGGTTTAGAGTGTCTGTTTCTTTGGTGTGTGTGTGTGATGTGTGTGTGTATGTGTGTGTGCGTGCGTGAAAAAGTATTTGTCTTAATAGGAACTTTTGTTATGAGAAATGTGCATATTATTGAAAATAATACAACTAAGAAAAACTAAAGTAGAGAAGTATATCATATATCAGTCAAATTTCATATATGTAAATCTATATTTACACAAGGAATAATTAGGGAGTGATTATTTAATTTTTTGTTTGAGAGAAAGATTCACATATAGAATTTCTCTACATACCAAGATCCTGATTGGACATCCATGCTTCCAGATTTAGGAAAATTTAATTTACACTCACATTTTTAGGCTCATAAAGCTTCTGAGTAAAAAAAAAAAATGTACCAGAAATAAGATGGAGTGAATAAAAATACATTTTTAACAGAAAGAGTCTTTCTGTACAAACAAAGAAAAGCCAAGTTATGGATACAGTAAGAAGCCAATATTGGGTTAATTTATCTAGGTTACCTTTAGTTGCTGCCTTGATTAACTTTCTGCCACCCCCGCCCCCCCCCACGCAAATGACACATATTTTAAACAGGGTTGCAGAGGGGGAGTTCAGAAAAAAAAAATGCTTAAGAAGATTGATAGATACTTTTGTATACAAATAATGAAATTCTCCCAGGTGATTAGTGTTTATTCATTAAAGCTTCCATCATTAAACATTAGTTCTTGGCCTTCCCTGTTTAGCCCAGTCCTTACCAATAAGCTGCAGTTTATAGTGGTAAATATGCATGTTGCTAAAATTATTCCATAATTTAAAAAATCTCAAATGAACAAACTTATCTTGTTTCCAATTAGTCTAAATAAATTAGATATTAGTATAGAGATTACAAAGTTATTTAAGAAAGAAATTCCAGAATCAAAAAGAAGAGCGGATGAGGTGCTTTTTTTCTAACTAAACTTGAAGGTTGCATTTGAGACAGAAAGTGGAAAAGGGACATTTTTTTCGGAGTATTGTGGACACTGTTGGTTGCCAACTCTTCTTTCTTTTTAGGCTATCGTTCCTAGCTCTCTTTAAAGCCAGTGTAACTATGTGACCCAGTTCTGGCCAATGATATGAGGGGAGGTCTGCTGGGGTGGGAGGAGGAGTTAACTTCTGGGAATGACTTTTATTCCTGATCAAAACAGATGAGGGTTCAATGCAATTGTATGAAGATGTAATCTTGGAGCTGCAGCAGCAATTTTATTACCACGAGATAAACATTCAAGACTCTGACAGTGTCAGTGTAGAGAAAATAACTGATCTTTAATGGCATTGCGGAGCCACTTCCCAACCCCAGAACCATCTATCGCCAGACATGTGTTATTTGCTTAAGCCACTATTTGTCATGTGTTCTGTGACTTGCAGCTATATGTATCCTGGTGGATACAACAGACCTAGCAAAGGAAAGGATATATATATATATTTTTTGGTTAACATCTCACTCTGTTTCCCAGGCTGGAGTACAGTGGTACAATCACAGCTCACTACAACCTTGAACTACTGGGCCCAGGTGATCATGCTGCATCAGCCGCTGGAGTAGCTGGGACTACAGACACATGCCTCCACACCCAGCTACTTAAAAAAATGGTTTTTTTGTGGGAGCTAAATGATGAGATCTTATGAACACAAAGAAGGAAACAACAGACACTGGAGTTTACTTGAGGGAGACAGTGGCAGGAGGAAGAGAAGCAGAAAAGATAACTATTGGATACTGAGATTAATACCTGGGTGATGTAAAAATATGTACAACAAACCTCCGTGACACCTGTTTATCTATGTTACAAACCTTCACATGTACCTCCAAACCTAAAATAAAAATTAATTTTTTTTTTTTAAGAGACAGGGGTCTCACTATGTTGCCCGGGCTGGTCGGTAACTCCTGGCTTTAAGTAATCCTCCCACCTTGGCCTCCCAAATCCCTGAGGTTGCAAGAGCCACCACACCTGACCCGGAAAGCATTATTCAACCAGAGCCACCATTACTCCATTTGGTACTTCTGTGTAACTTAGAAACTAGATGCTTCTTCCTCCAGAGGGATGTCAAGTCCCACCTACCCACTTTGCCAAGTGCCCTTGTGCCATCACAGGTAACTGCGTTGCTTCCTTACAAGTTTATGGAAGGTCCGCCTCTGCTCAGAGGACTCAGGTTGAGGCTGCCAATTCCAAAACAGGAGGAGAGGGCAATGTGAGTTCCTTTTGCTTTCTGTCACATTGCAAGTGCATATATTGCATTGCTTATATATACTCTTGCAATGTGAAAATATGCACTTGTAATGTGAAATGGACTGTTACAGTGCAGATTATTTAATTATCTCATTCTTCTTCTCTGTTTGATCTACCGGCAGCACTTCATTTGTACACCTAGCATGACATCATTTAGCATTCACTTGATGCATATAAGAAATTTACATATTAGGTTGGCCAGAATGCATTAGCTGGTACTATGTCATTTTCATCATGTTTAACCAAAATTTCACGTTATTAAATAAAGTATTTTTATTAAAAAGTCTAATTAATGTAAACACTATAAAAACCTAGTTTTGTCTGCGAAACTGGTAAAATTAATCCACAGGAGTACAGCAATATATGTAGGATAATAATGACTTTAAATTTAAGACATGCAAAGTTAACAGAAGTCTGACATAACATGTTTTCCCACTCATTAAATATTATATGCTGTTACTATGGGTACTCACTGATATACACTAAACTGGAAACAAACATGGTGACTAACACTGTATGACAAGATCCAGAATAATCTTATATTAGATGATCATAAAATATAAACATACACTTTAAAATTCTCCTTGAACTCTTAGATCCGTCTGAAAACTTTAACATAATGTATTTAAAACATCTAGGCTAATACTATACTTTCAAGGATCATTTCTATAATTAGTTGAAACATCTAGGTTGACAGCCTGAATAGACAAAGCAATCATCATAACTAGACCAGATATGACATAGATGTTAGAACTAGACAGGGAATATTATAATTATGATATTAATACTACTATATTAATATAATATATAAAGATCAAAGGAATAGAATACATAGCCCATAAATAAATGCACTCATATACAGTCAATTGATTTTTTGTTGTTGTTGAGAGGGAGTCTGGCTCTGTCATCCAGGCTGGAGTGCAGTGGCGCAATCTCTGCTCACTGCAAGCTCTGCCTCCCAGGTTCACGCCATTCTCCTTCCTCAGCCTCCCAATTAGCTGGGAATACAGGCACCCGTCACCATACCCAGCTAATTTTTTTTATTGTTTTATTTTTAGTAGAGATAGGGTTTCACCATTTTAGCCAGGATGGTCTTGATCTCCTGACGTCATGATCCGCCCACCTCGGCCTTCCAAAGTGCTGGGATTACAGGCGTGAGCCACCGCACCCAGCCATCAATTGATTTTTGACAAGATTCAAATTCAATTCAACAGAGAAAATACAGTGTTTTCCACAGATGGTACTTGAATAATTTGACATTGAAAGGAAGAGAAAGGAAAGAAAGGAAGGAAGGAAGGAAAGAAGGAAGGAAGGAAGGAAGGGGAAGGGGAAGGGAAAGGAAAAGGGAAAGGGAAGGAAAAAAGAAAAGGAAAAGAAAGGAAAGAGGAAGGATCTTACACCTATGCAAAAATGAACTCAAAATGGATCATACTCCACAATGTAAAATGTAGAAATAAAAAACTTCTAGAAGAAAAACAGCATTTTGTATGATCTTGGGTTTGGTGATGAGTTTTTAGATATGAGACGAAAAGCACAATCCATAAAAGGAAAAATATGATAAACTGGACCCATCAAAATTAAAAACTTTGGCTTTTCCACCAAATCTGCCCTCCCCCACACACAAAAAAATGCTGTTAGTAGAATAAAAATACAAGCTACAGACTGGGAAAAAAGTTCCAAATCATATATCAATAAAGGACTTACAACCAAAATATAAAGAACTCATAACAAGAAAAACAAATAAAGTAATTTAAAAAAGACAAAAAGAGATCTGAACAGATACTTTTCCAAGAAGATACACAAGTGGCAAATAAGCATATGAAAAGATGCTCACAATAGTCATTGGAGAAACACAAATGAAAACTGCAGTAAGATACCTCAACACACCTATTAGAATGACAACTTTTTTAAAAAATGATAATTCAAAATGCTGGTTAAGACATGGTGCAACAAGCACTCTTGTCCATTCCTTGTGGTAATGCAAAATGGCAGAATGAGTTTGTCAGTTTCTTACAAAGTTAAACATATGCTTATCATGTGGCCCAACAATACCACTCCTAGGTAATTATCAAAGTGAATTGAAAACTTGTATTTATAGAAATCTATAAATGAATATTTATAGCAGCTTTGTTCATAATTACCAAAAACTAGAAGTAACTGAGATATCCTCAAGAGGTAAGCAGATTAACATATTGTGGTATATCATGCAATGGAATACTACTCAGCAATAAAAAGAAATTAACTATTGATTCACACAACAACATAGATGAATCTTAAATAAATTTTTGCTAAGTGAAAGAAACCAGACCTAAAAGATCACAACCTATTTTATTTTATTAATATGACATTCTGCAAAAGGCAAAGCTCTAGAGACAGGTAACACAGATCAGTGGTTGCCATGTGTTGAGAAGAGGTTGACTGCGAAGGGGTCACACAAGACAATTTTTAGGGTAATAGAACAGTTTTGCAAGATACTGTGGTGGTAGATTCATGACTCTATGCATTTGTCCACATTCACAAAAGGTACATTTATTCTAACTAAGGTATAATGTATTATAAACCTAAGTGAAATTTACTGTATACAATTTTTTAAAAAATCAACCACAACGTGGGGAGATTCCAGGATGAAATGCAGACTGACGAATCTGTGTTACAAATATATGACATAACCTGACTAAAATGGTTGGGGAAAAAGGAGCTGACCTAAGTAACTTTGGAAATGTGTTTTAACTGGATACTGTAAGGCTAAAGCAAAATCAACTGTACATAAATGCTTTTCTTTAATTGGTCATTATGTTTCAGGCAGGAGTATGAGTTAGCAGTCCTGAAACTACTTTACATGCATACTAAGGCTGAACAAATAAGTAAATAAATTGTAGTTAATGGAAGCCAGCTTTCTCACTGTCAGAGAAGGAAGTTACAAACAAGCAAGAGAAGACTGAAATGAATCCTGTGGTTCTAAATAAAGTTGGCAATGACAATATGAATTCAATGTGTGTGTGTGTGTGTGTGTGTGTGTGTGTGTGTGTGTGTGTGTGTGTGTGTCCCATTTGAGACTCAGAGTTTAGGGTTTTTCTTGGGGGCTAGTGCTAAAAGGCATTCTCTGCCTGGCAACTGTCAAAATATCAGACTCTGAAGGAGAGTCTTGGAACAATTTGAACAAGAAAATCAATAATTATATTATTGGATTACAATCCAAACAAACTATATATATATAAAATATGTAATTTCATTCCATACAATAGTATGGAATGAGTACAAATAAGTAAATGAATAAACAAATAAATTAAGGGAAGAAGAGCAAAACTTCCTTACAGAAGAATTCTGAATTATAAGTGTAGAAGGAATGAGGGACATTTAAAATCACCATTAGAGCACCTTAGTAATAACTGCTGCAGGTAAGATCCACTAAAATGAGTAGGTAAAACCTTAAGGAAAAGCAGCATATTTGTGTAGCCTCAAAGTATCTCATCAAAAAAAAATTTATTAATTATTGTGGTAGCTTAAACATATGTCCAGGAATTATTCGATAATCCTTCATCTAGAAGGTGAAGCCTGATTCACTTCACAGGATTGGATAGTTGAGCTGGTAGGTGTAGGGCCCACACAGTCAAATCAGGAGCATGTGTAGCTCACTTACTTTGAGTGTAGATTGGACTGATTGTTTCAAATGAATAGAGAATGGAAAGGGAAAATGGTAACTTTACGGTGAAGAAACCTGGCAGGCACTACCTTAACCAAGTGATCACAGTTAACATCATCAGCAAACAAGTTACATTGATCATGTACTCTCAATATGATGTGATGAGAGGAGCACTCTACCTCCATGATATTGTTTTCCAAAAATCCATAATTCAGTCCAATCATGAGAAAACTTCAGAGAAAGTCCCATTCAGGGATATTCTATGAAATACTTGACCAGTGGTCTTCAAAATTGTCAAGGTCATGATAAAACAAGACTGAGGAACAAATTGAGGGAGACTTAGACATGATGATTAAATGTAACACGGTCTCCTGCATTAGATCTCAGAACCAAAAAGGAAACATTGGTGAAATCTGAATGAAGTCCGCAGTTTAATTAACAGTATGGCACCAATAATTTCACAATTTCAATCACTGTACTGTGGTTATATAACATAACATTAGCAGAAACTAGATGAAGGATGTCCATGAACTTTCTGCACTATATTTGCAACTTTTCTGTAAATCTGAGCTTATTTCAGAATAAATGTTTTTAAAAAGTACTTGCATGGGCACATACTAGCTGGTATCTCATGTTAGCTTCTCTTGGTTAATTCACTTGATAATGCTAGAGAATGATAGTGCTGGGAAATCTCTGTTGTTGCCTCTACTCCAAATAAAGTGTTTTTCTAAGGATAAGTGATTGTAGTGGCATTTATAATTGCTTTAGTCCATTCAAGCTGCTATAACAAAGTACCATAAACTCGGTGGCTTATAAGCAGCAGCAATTTTTGAAAGTTCTGGAGGCTGGGAAGTCCAAGATGAAGGCACCAGCAGATTCAATATCTGGTGAGGATCCGGTTCATAGGCACTTTCTCAGTGTGTCCTCACCTGATGAAGTGGGTGAGAGGTTTCTCTTCAGTCCCTTTTATAAGGGCACTAATCCCATTCATGAAGATCATGACCTAATCACTGCCCCAAAGGCCCCACTGTTACTGAGCAAAAGGGCTCACTACCCAAGGCACTAGACCCAAGGCACTAGAAGCCAATATTACGGCACCAGGCTTTTGAGAAAAGCTTTTATTGTGAGTCAGTCAACAAGGAGAGAAGAGTCCAGATCAAATCTGTCTCCCTGTGCTGGCTTTAAGGCAGTCATTTTATTAGAAAGGGTTTACAGGGTAGATTCTGGGATTAGTAGGTGATTGGTGGAAAGAAAGGGGAGGTCTGGAAAGTCCTCAGGCATGCACAATTATCTCTTCATGCTACTTCATGAATCACATTTGCAAACTTGGGGAACTTAGTAGGAAACATGGTGGAAATGAAAATTTTATCCTGCACAGACTCCAGTTGACCATGTTGGTTCCAATCAATTTCAGCCTTTTTTTTTCTTGTTTTTTTTAAATATCACAAGTAGAGGGAGTTTCAGCATTTCAGCAAGTTGTTTCTTTTCTTATCTGCCCTCATACAAGCTCAAGAATTTCTGTTATTCACTGGCTTCTTTAACTCTGTGGCACAATTTCACCTCCTAACAATACCATCATCTTAAGAGTTAGGATTTCAATATATGAATTAGATAGGGACACAAACATTCAGACCATAACAATAAGCGTGGGAAATTTCTTTGCCCTTTAAATGAACAATATCATGATGAGAAGATACCAGGCTGACCCTTTTAAAAGTTAGTGCTTCTGACCAATGTCAGTTTTGAGTAGCTGAGGACACCGTGGTTTCATTGTCCTGTTAGTGGAGACTGGTTTTCAGAGTGCCATCATGGCTGGATAACCAGGTCGGGACACACGATCGCTCAGGGGCAAGGTGAGTGAGCTACACATGCCCCTGATTTGACTGTGCAGGCCCTACACCTACCAGCTCAACTATCCAATCCTGTTTTGAGACTGTTTGGAGGTATATGATCCAGGATGTCTGAATCAAACCAACACTAAAACCAGAAATACCTAAAAATGAGGCATTGTAAAAATGATGGCAAATATTGTTTCGGTCTATTTCGGCCTTGTTTTTGTTTTTGTTTTTGTTTTTGTTTTTAATGCTCACCACTGGCCCTAAGCATTCTAGGTGCTAGCGACTTCAACAGTGGTCAAGTGAGAGGCTGGGGAAGGGTGGAGCGGCAACTTTGGAATATGGACTTGTAAAGCTGTTTTGTATTGTTACCTGTGCTTCATCTATATTAAAATGTTTTTTTCTTTCATTGGAAAAGAGCTTTGTAGTTTTACCTTGGCTAAGCTCTTTCTTACTCAGCGGCTTTTGCAAAGCTACAGTGAAGTCATTTTTGCTTATTATTTGTGCTTCTACCTACTTCCAAAAAGGATCTAAGATGACTTATTCCCCAAACAATTGTGCTAACCCTAGGCCTTCATTCTCTTCCAGACCATCTGTTCCTCTTTACCATGAAGTCATAGTACTATATTTGTGATAGCACAATCATTTCCATGGCAACAGGATGTGGTCCTCATCACTGAATCCTGATTTCACTCTGACAAAGATCAAGCAGCAGGGGATTGGGTAGTATATTCTGACATTTTCTATTCTTTTTCGAGCTCAGTGTCTCTCTGAAGAAATTCCTACTTTTGATTCTAAAATTTTATACTCAGCCTAGAAATATGTTTTTGCAGAGTTTACATATGAAGAATTTGCCCAGCAAATAATTAGACATGCAAGCCAAAAATAATTTTGTGTGATTTGAGAAAAATCACACAAATCTATACACACACACACTATGATATGTAAACTTGCTTGAAAGTGAGATGATTAGCAAATGCCATTCTGGTTTGGATAAAAGAAAAAAGAACAGTAAATCCATTTAAAAGACGAGAAACTTCTAAGCCTAAGAAATTTGCTTTGATGACTGTGATAAGCAGTGGAAGGGACCTGACCTAGTTCTTACTCAATGCTTTCCTTTTCTTCTTTAGCACAAATAAGACACAAAAGGGCCTTCCCATGTGAGCTCAGACTATCTGACCAGGGAAAGATAGATGGATAGCTTTATTAATATGAATGACCAATATTCGTATAATTTTGTCCATTTGCTTTGATTGAACACAGTTTAATTACACAGTCTTTGGAGAAGTTCCTTAGAAAACTATTGCTACACTATGCAATTGAGTTAAAAGTATAAACTTTAAAAAGGGAACTAGTTACTACAGCATCAGAAAAAAAAATACCTAATTGGTCCATTAATTTAGCAGCTTTACAGGACAGATGGCAAAGACTGTTATAATGAGGCTCTGCTAGACATATTACATAACATAATATATATCATATATATTGTATATAGCATGTTAGATATGTGTAATGTCATATGTCTTATATAAGATATATGTGTCAGAGAAAAAGAGTAACTTGTAAGACTTGATCAT
This sequence comes from Pongo abelii, assembly GCF_028885655.2. Classification (NCBI taxonomy): domain Eukaryota; kingdom Metazoa; phylum Chordata; class Mammalia; order Primates; family Hominidae; genus Pongo; species Pongo abelii. Next base: position 66,395,002 of record NC_071985.2, on the reverse strand, counting down.
GTTCCCTTCTTCTGTTCTCCTCTAGCTTCCTTGTTGAGTCTAAGGGGTCAGTCGGGGAAAGAAATAGGGAGAAAAGTTGGTAAGGGACAGAAAGAAGAACTGAAGGAGAAGCTAAAGCAATTTACATTAAAAAGAAAAAAAAAAGATAAGAATTACCTGCAGTGGAAAAGATCTGGAAGGAAGGGGAAAGGGACAGAGAAAGTAGGGAGGTGAGAGGTGAAGAGAGTGATTGAAATCTGAGCAGGAGCATTTGGACAGCAGCTGCTCTGCAGCATGGGGCTTTAGGGAAATAGGAAAGGAGGATTTTAACTAAGTTCCATTGTTTGTGATGGGATGTGATTCATCACTTTGCTACTTCTTCAAGAGCCTTCAGTGAAAATAAATTATTTTTCAAAGCTCTTTAAAGATGGATTTGTGATTCTTTTGAATGAGACAAAATATTCAGATGGACTCTAAGGCTACAGAAAGCCTTATTCTGATTTTACAAATATATATGTAAGCAGCCTCTCTTGAGGAAAATAACAAGTGGTGCTATCATTGACTGCTATCTCTGACCCTCGGAGATTATGTTGACCAGAGCTGTCCCAGTTCCAAATAATGTAATATTTGCAGTAGGTACTGTCCAGAGATGGGTGGTCTTCCGTGGTCTGGAGTTTCTAACTCTAACGAAACTTAATTTTAGCCTTAAAGGATTTAGGAACTTAGAAGAATCAAATGTGGAAGGGTAGAAAAATATACAATGATTGCTTCAGAGAGCCCTAGTGCCAAGCCAGTTTTTGAGGCCTACGAGAAGGCAAAGGATAATTACAGAGAGCATCATGATACCTAAAGGACAGGCTTCACTGACAATTGTAGTATTAAGACCTCCTCCAATCTCACGTTGGTCTGAGTCTTATTACAGACTGTAGTTGCTTCAAAAAATGCAGAGCCTTTACTCATGCATAGGAGTATGGTAATAAGTGGGAAGGAAGTCCTTCTGTGAAGGTCATCATCACTTTTGATCTCATCATTATTTTCCTAGTGTGAACATCATAATAGAGGATATGTAATGATTCAGGGGAGGGCAAGGTAAGACAAGGTGAAAATGATCATCAGGATAGAAATGGGAGGCCAGGGCAAGAGTAGGAAGGCTCAGCGATTCCCAAGTGTCCCATCTAACATTAGTGCATGAGATGGACTGTGATAAAAAAGAGTTCTGTGAGAAGACAATTTTGGGCACACTGTATAATTGTTTTTCCCTTGGAAAAATACCCACTTGCATGCTATAGACTCTGAGAAGTCCCAACAAGAAAAAAATTTCTGCTTAAACTACTGTTGCCCAAAATTATTTGATCATAAAACACATTTTAGCAACATCTATTAACATTCCAAGAGACTGGTATTATTCAGAACATACATTGGCTAATATTGGGGCAGATGATGTATCTAAAATCACCTCATAACAGGTTATATTACTGTGATAGCTTTAAAAAATACTGAAGGGCATTGGCCTACTGTCAACCTGTATTCAATTACTGTGACTTTTGGCCTTCCTATAATTTTGGTGTAGGACTTCACCCTACTATACAATCAGGGCTTGCTTCATAAAAACTGGGTAGGGTTTGTATGTAACACTCTACAACTCTACAAAGCTTCACCCCTTCCTTCAGTGCTCCCAAATGCTCATTACCTTCATGATGCCTGTTACTACCCAGAAACTCTCATTTGGCAAATCTCCAGGATGTAAACTTTTCTCTGCAGGACTGCACGCATCAGTGTCTTTAAACTCCCTCCCACCAAACCAATCTTATTTTTCAAGAAACAGCTTTCTGCTAGGGAACCAACAAAAAACTCCATCCTAATGTTTCCAGGATAGCCAGGTTACATATTTGCAGCCTGACAGGGACTTCCTGAAAATGTAATGCCTTTCTCCTAAAATAAAAATAAAAGAAGTTCCATGGTAGGGATTTCCAGAACTGGGACAAGTTAACAAAAGGAAATGTTTTGAGTTAGATAGGCCTTTAATGATCCACAGATAGTATCCCTTGAGAAGTTGCCTCTTCTCTTTAAAAGAAGGGGACTCAGTCAGCAGGATGATGCTCTCTTTGAAGGAACCACGCTTGACTGTGTGATATATTTCTTTTAAAAATACAAGAATCACTGGCACAGTCTCATAAGTGTGTGTAGGGGAGGTATCTACATTTAATGAATAAACAGTTGTCTCTGCTTGGGTGTGGACTTTAAACACTTTTTTTTGTTTATTTTTGAATAGGTAACACACTCATGTATACAAAATCAAAAGGCACAAAAGAGCATATCATGAAAAGTGAGTTTCTCTTTTTTCTCAGTTATTCTGTTTTCCTCCCCAGAGGCAACCACTATTACCAATTTCTTAAATTTCCTTCCATGGACATTCTATATATAAAAATGTATATATGTATTTTTAAACATATATAATTCTTCTTTTTTTACACAGATGGTAGCATAATATACATACTACTCTCTATTTTATTTTTTTATTTATCAAGATATCTTAGCTACCTCTCCATATGGAGAGTTAGTGACTTGGCTATTTTAACAGCTGAGTGTTGTTCACTGAATGCCTGTGCCATTTTGTTTTGCCATTCTATTGAGGGATATATATGTTGTTGCCAATCTTTTGCATTATTAACAATATTGCATTGAATAGGCTCACTGGATAAATACCTAGACATGGAATATGTGTCAATATGTACGTGCATTTTTACTTTTGAAAGATATTTCCAACTTTCTCTCCATCCCTTACACATCCATCAACTATTTATGACTGGCTACTTCCTCAAACTTTCATCAAAACAATATTTTATCAAATGCTTTAATCTTTTACAGTTTGATAGGTGAAAATTATAAGTGTGTGTGTTTGTTTGTTTTTTTTATAACGCAGGAACCAAAGAGAGAGAAGTTTCAACTCAGGTAAGTAGAGTGGTGCTGAATTAAAATAACAAGTTTACCTTAGATAAAAAGTAATTTGAGATTTAAGTAGGTTACTTCAAAATATTAAAGACGGCCAGGCGCGGTGGCTCACGCCTGTAATCCCAGCACGTTGGGAGGCCCAGGCAGGTGGATCACAAGGTCAGCAGATCGAGACCATCCTGGCTAACACAGTGAAACCCCACCTCTACTAAAAATATTAAAAAATTAGCCAGGCGTGATGGCAGGCACCTGTAGTCCAAGCTACTCGGGAGGCTGAGGCCAGAGAATGGTGTGAACCCGGGAGGCGGAGCTTGCAGTGAGCCGAGATGGCACCACTTCACTCCAGCCCGGGCGACAGAGCGAGACTCCGTCTCAACAACAACAACAAATTAAAGACACTTTCTACCAAGAAGGCTTACACATACATAATTCTGACGGACACTTTTAGAAAAGGAGGAAAACCCATAATCTCCTGAGAGTTTTCTAGCTTCACAATTCTGTGATTTCTGTAATTCCATGGAATAAGAAAGTACTGAACAGTGAGAAGAATACTTTCATTACCGATCCATCCATGATCACAGTTTAGAAAATAAAGGGAAAACGTTTCTTTTGTAAATCACTAAATATAAATCAGGAGAAAAGAGGGAGACTACAGTTGTCTCCACTTCTGATTCACCTCAGCCTGCTAGTCTGGTGGCCATGTCCAGGACCTTAAAATCAGCTGGAGCCATTCAACCTCCCAAATTTCAAATTCATGCCTCTTACCATTTGACCACAGCTTCTGGCCTTCCAGCCACCTCATTTCACTATTGTCACCACACTTGTTCTCTCAGTTGACTATGCCTTTCCCCTTTCCTCTTTCTCCACCCAAGACTACCCACTTTTCTCCCCCGTGAGAAATTTAACTATATCACTATCCATCTTTGCTTCCTTCTTTCCTAACATAAACATGCACTATAAACTTAGATGTTTATGAAATACTTAATTTTTCTGTGAATAAATTCAACTTCAATTGCAAGCCTCTGTCCTAACATATAATCTTGGCAAATTCTCTGCCTTTCTCTGGATTATATCTACATTTTCAGAGTCTGGGGATTGTATTATGCCATAGAGGGTGGACAGGGTTTCAGGGAGCCCTGCCACACATACTGAAGCCACCTTCTCTTTGCACTGGCAGTCTGCAGATCACCATCATCAACCATCTGACTGTCAGAGCATGCTGGATGCTGCCAGGCTGTCAACTCCTTCAGGCCCTCAAGTGCACAGGAAGTCATTCCTCTGCTGCACTGCTGCATGAGGTTGGCTTGGGCCCATGCTCCTAGACATCACTGACATCACTCAGTCTTTCTTTGTCCTTTCATGAAAACAAACAAAATATTTCAAAGTATGAACAATAATATAAACCGTCCACGTACTTATCACCCCAAATGAACTAATGTTACTGTCTTTTCATATTTCCATCAAAGTACTTTTTAAAGAAATAAAGATAAAGGTCAAATCTCCCATATGTCCTTCCTAGCATAATTCCTTTACTTTCTTTACTCCCAGAGGTAATCACTATCATGAATTTGGTGCAAATCTGTTAGTCCATGTTGATATGCTTTTGTTTGACATAACTGTAGAAAAACACAATATCTTGTATTGTTTTTTAAAAGCGTATGCACACAGTATCATACGGATATAATATGCTGCAAGTTAATGTTGCAGAATGTTTTCAAAATATATCCATATATTGATATAGTCAGTCAGTCATTTTAATTTCTGTACTGTCTATCACAAAACGAATACATAACAGTTTCTTCCCATTCATTCATTCTTGGGTTGTTTCTAGTGTTTTGTTGATACAAACAAATATTGCAACAACTATCCCTTCCTATCCTTTTTCACCGTATAGTAGTCTCTCTCACAGTAAATGACATCACCAGGCACTGGGCCTAGGTGCTCCGCCAAAAACTTCAGTCATCCTTGAACCCCTTTTCTCACATCTCAAATCCCCATCAAGTTGTCTGTTTTGGCTTCAAAATATATTCTGGATCCAACCACTTCTCAACACTTTCAACCAATCCAAGTGACCAACATCACTTTCCTATGATTGCAATTGTTTTCTAATAATACTACACCCTACAGTCTCTTCTACACAGAACAGCCAGAGTGGCCTTTTAAGAATGCACTTTCGATCAATAGTATCTGACATGGTTTGGTCGTGTTCCCACCCAAATCTCACCTTGAATTGTAACCCCCACAATTCCCATGTGTTGTGGAAGGAACCCGGTGGGAGGTGATTGGATGATGGGGGCGGGTCTTTCTTCCACTGTTCTCGTGATAGTAAATGAGTCTTACGAGATCTGATGGTTTTAGAAAACGGGAATTTCCGTGCACAAGCTCAGTTTTCTGTTGTCTGCTGCCATGTGAGATGTGACTTTCATTTTCTGCCATGACTGTGAGGCCTCCCCAGCCACGTGGAACTGTTAAGTCCAATAAACCTCTTTCTTTTGTAAATTGCCCACTCTCAGGTATGTCTTTATCACCAGTGTAAAAACGGACTAATACGGTATGCCTGCGCAAAACCCTCCAATGGCGTCTCGTTCCGCCAAAAAGTCCAAACTCCTTACCTTGGCCTGAAGGCCTTATGTGATGTAGCCTTTGCTTATCTTCCAGATTCATCTCTTGCCACTTTCCAGTCACTAACTCCACCCCACCTCATGGGCCTTCTTCCTTTCTTCCAGTGTTTCAAGCACATTTCTGCCATTCCTTCTTGCCTGAAGTGCACTTTCCTTAGAACATAAACACAGATCTTGTTCCCTCATTTTTCTAAGTTTCCTCAAATTCACCTCAGGGAGGCCCTCCCTGTCCATCTTACCTAAAATAGTACTTCCAGCCCCTATCCCTTTACCCTGCCTGACCTAATATATGTGTTTATTCATAAGTTTGTCTCAATTTCATGAGAACAGTCTTGTTCATCATTTTATTCCCACAGCCTCGTATAATGCTTGGTTTATATAGGAACTTGATAAATATTTATTCAATAAATACATGAATAAATGTTTCCTTATATGTATTTTCAACCTTTTTTTCTAAATTATAGATGTTTCTGGATCATAGAATGTTTGCATTTTCAACTAGGCAAGGTATTTCCAAATTGCTCTCCTAAGTAGTTGTATCAATTTACATCTCAACAGAAAGTAAGATTTTTTCATTTCCCTGTATCTTTGCCAACACATGACATTGCCAGACTTAGAGTCACCAATCTCATGGATGTTTTGATTTGTATTTATCTGATTACTAGAGTGAGGTTGAGCATATTTTTTTTTTTACTTCATTTTCTATTAGATTATCTTTCTCTTATTTACAAAAGTAATATATGTTTTCTGAATACTAATCTTTTGTTTAATATATGTTACAATTATCTTCTCCCAGACTGTGGCATTCCTTTTAATTTTGTTTATGGGATATTTTATCAAACAGAAGTACTAAATTTGGAGTGTTCAAATTTATTAGGTTTTTCCTTCATAATTTGTGCTTTTGATGTTACATTTAAGTAATCCTTCCTTCCCCTGTGATCATGAAATGTGTTCTCCTATAATTTCTTCTAATAGTTGTGAAGTTTTTACTTTGTTCCGGGTTTAGATCTTTTCCATCTGGAATTCAGTTTATACCAGTGGCTCCCAAACTGTAGTGTGGGGATACCTGTAGAGTCCCCAAGACCCTTTCAGGAGCCCTACAAGGTCAAAACTATTTTCATAATCATACTAAGATGTTATTTGTCTTTTTTGCTCTCATTCTTTCATGAACAGTGGAGTCTTCCAGAGGCTACACAACATATAATGATGTCATCACTCTGATGCCTAATAGAATGTGTGCTTATCTGTTCACGTGTTTTACAGATTTCTCAGTTTTAATTTCTAATATGATAAATATTGACAGATATAACCCACATAAACAAAAGCTCTGTGGGACCTTCAGTAATTTTTAAGAGTATACGCTGAGCGCGGTGGCTCATGCCTGTAATCCCAGCACTTTGGGAGGCTGAGTTGGGTGGATCACCTGAGGTCAGGAGTTCGAGACCAGCCTGACCAACATGGAGAAACCCCATCTCTACTAAAAATACAAAATTAGCCAGGTGTGGTGGCACATGTCTGCAATCCCAGCTACTCAGAAGGCTGAGGCAGGAGAGTCACTTGAACTCAGGAGGCAGAGGTTGCAGTGAGCCGAGATCACTCCATTGCACTCCAGCCTGGGCAACAGAGCGAAACTCTGTCTCAAAAAAAGAGTATAAAGAAGTCCTGAGACCCAAAAGCTTGAGAATTGCTGGTATAAGGTATAAGAAAGGGATCTAATATTTTTTTCTTTTTTTTAGTATAGAAAGTCAGCATTCCCCAAACCCACTAGGTTTATAATGTTTTCTTTATCATATGTCAAGGTCTCATATGTACATGTGTCTACCTCAGGGCTTTTCTTCATATTACAACCACTGTACTATTTAATTACTACAGTTCTACAAGGAACCTTCCTTTCTGGGAAGGCAAATTATACTTTCTTAATTTTTTAGAATTGTCTTGGCTCTTCCTAAAACTATTCTTTCTATAAGTAACTTTAGAATTAGCTCATCAAGTTCCACAAAAAAATCTTGTTGAGAATTTGATTGAAATTGCATTGAATTGTGGAGAATCATACTTCTTATAGCATTGATTTTCTGTTCTGTGAATTTACATATTACATATTTTTTATTACAATTTTTTTTTGCCCTTTGCTATTTATAACATTCTTTGTAAAGGCTTTGCACATTTGTGTTAGATTTGTTCCTAAGTATCTTATTATTTCTGTTGCAAGTATAAATGTGATCTTTTCCTCTCATTACATAGGTGTATGCATTTCCTATTACTTAGGTATATAGGATTGCTATTGATTTTTCACATTGATCATGCATTTAACCATACTCAACACTTAGTCATTCTAATTTTTTTTCTTATAGAGCCTCTTGGAGTTTCTGGCTGAGAAATGATACTGTGCACACATATTTTTATTCTTCCTTGCTAATCACTGAATACCTCTTTTTCTCTTATCGTAAATACAGGGACTAGAACTTATAGCATGATGTTTAATTATAGAGGTTTCAGCAGGCTTGCTATATTCTTGACTCTAATAGGAATGCTTCTATAGTCTCATAATTAAATATGTTATAGACTCTTCATATATACCCTCATGAAGTTAATATTTCTAGTTAATTAAGACATTTTGTTTTAAATTATAGTTCTTAAATTTTTAATGCTTTGTTTGTATCCATTGAGATGAGCATATGGGTCTTCACCTTAATCTGGTAATAAGGTAGATTACAGATAGATTTTAAAATCATAATACCATCTTTACATTTGGGGCAAATTTTAGTTGTACCTGATATATTATTTTGTATACTTTGTTGGATTTGATTTCATAATTATTTTATTTAGGATTTTCGTGTCAATGTTAAAAAGTGAGATTCATCTGTAATTTTCTTTGTCTATAGAGTTGCCTATTTTGGTATCAAGATTATATTAACTTTGTAAAATAAACCGGGTTGCCTTTACTCTTCTTGTCTAAAATAGTTTGTGCAAGTTAGTATAGTCTGTTCCATGAAATTTGATAAAATTCACCTGTAAAACCATCTGGCCTGGCTTCTTTGGCAAGGGATGGAAGGATGACCGGGAGGAGACTATTGGGAGACTTTTGACTATTGATCTATTATCTTTATGATGCTTGATTTATTCAGATTTTATATTTCTTCTAGAGTTAACTCTTAAATTTGTATTTTTCTGGTAGGTTGTGGATTTCACCTCAATTTTCAATCTACTGACATAAGATCACACAATATTACAAAATTTCTGGTATATATATCTATATTCTTCTTTGAATTCCTCATATTGCTTATTTATGCTATCTTCTTTTCAATGTGGCTTGTTAAAGGTTTATTTATTTTATTGGTTTCCTCAAAGAACCCACTTTTGAATGTCTTAATCAATTTTACTTTTTTTTCTTTCTTTTTTTTTTTTTTTTTTTAGAGATAGAGTCTTGCTCTGTCACCCAGGCTGGAGTACAGTGGCACAATCTTGTCTCACTGCAACCTCCACCTCCCGGGTTCAAGTGATTCTCCTGCCTCAGCCTCCCAAGCACCTGGGACTACAGGTGTGCACCACCACACCCAGCTAATTTTTTTGTATTTTTAGTAGAGATGGGGTTTCACCGTGTTGATCAGGCTGGTCTTGAACTCCTGACCTCAAATGATCCACCCAGCTCGGCATCCCATAGTGCTGGGATTACAGGCGTGAGCCACCATGCCCGGCCTTTTTTTGTTTTTTGAAATGACTCTGTTCATTTTCCAGATTCTAGGGGTAGGTGTTTGCTCATTTACTTGAAATCATTTTTAATAAATGCATTTAATACCATACATTTCCTTCAAATGACTGAGTTACTTGCATTATACAAGTTGTTCCATGCAGTATTTTCTTTGTTACTCTTTTCTAAATGGTTTTTATTTTTAAGTCATGAGTTATTTATGAGTCTGTCATTAAGTTTCAAACTTAGTAAAATTGATTTCTAACTTTACTAAATTTTGGTCAGAGAATATAGTCTGTACTGTGGTGATTTTTGAAATAGCTGGCCTGGTATGTGGTCAAATTATATAAATGTTTAATGTGTGTTTGAAAAGAATATCTATTTGTTGGGTGGAGGGTTTTTACATATGTATATAGATAGATATTATAGAAATCTTTCATTTCCTGGAGATGATCCATTTCCACTGAAATAGAAATCCAGATTGAAAAATAATCTTAAACTGACCTTAAAATAAATACATTCAATAAGATAAAGAAATAAAAAAGAATCAAAGGTTAAGAAACAAACACAAAAGACATGAATAAAGTAAAGATAAATATGAAAAATAATTACATAGGAAAATGGAGGCCAGGCATGGTGGCTCATGCCTGTAATCCTAACACTTTGGGAGGCAGAGGCAGAAGGACTGCTTGAGCCCAGGTGTTCGAGACCAGCCTGGGCAATATAGGGAGACCCCGTCTCTACAAAAAATTTTTAAAAAATTAGCCAGGCATGGTGGCATGCATCTGTAGCCCCAGCTACTCAAGGGGATGAGGTAGGAGGACTGCTTGAGCTGGGAGTTTGAGACAAACTCTAAACTGCTGAGAGAAACAATTATTGAATTGCTAAAGTAAAGAATTGACCCAGAATTCAGCATGATATCAAAGAAAAGACATATTGTGGCAGTTTCAAATCATGGCCACAAATTCTTTGACACTCCTCCCATTAAGAGGTGGGTCTAGTTCCCATATTCCCAAACTGGGTGAGCTTGTGACTAAGTAAAGGTGGAAATGACATTATATATGACTTGTGAGGCTGGGCAATAAAAGTTCATGCATTGCACCTTGTTTGCCAGAACACTCATTATTGGAGCCCTGGGCTACCATGTCAGGAGTCTGACTACCCTGAGGCCACTATGATGTGAGGAAACCGGAACCACATGGAGAAGTCATGTGTAGGCATTCCAATCTACAGTCCCAGCAGAGTGCCACCTCTGTCCCTCTAGCCTAGAGGCAGGTGAGTAAAAAGTCCTCCAGTCATTCAAGTAACCACCCACTGTTCAAGTCTTCTCATCTGACTCCCTGGATATCTTGAAATACAGTCAAGCTATCCCCGATGTACCTGTTCAAATATCTATGATGCAGAATCTGTGAGCATAATACAATATTAATAGTTATTGCTTCTTGCCACTATGTTTTGGAGTGGTGTGTTGTTACATAGCAATATATAGACAGAACACACGAAGGATGCATCTAATAGTAATTTCAGAAAGAGGGAATAAAATGGTGGAAATAATATTTGTAGAGATGATACAGAGAATTTTTTAAAAATGAAGTTGCATATTAAGTGCAAAATAATGAAAACAAATTCATACTTCGATATACTGTAGTGAAGACACCTAACATTAAGGATAAAGGGCAAATTTTAAAAGCCACCCCAAAGAGAAAACACAGATTACCCATAAAAGAATGACAATTAGGTCGGGAGTGGTGGCTCATGCCTGTAATCCTAGCACTTTGGGAGGCTGAGGCGGGAGGACCATGAGGTCAGGAGTTTGAGACCAGCCTGGCCAACGTGATGAAACCCCGTCTCTACTTAAAATACAAAAATTAGTCTGGCATGGTGGCGGGCGCCTGTAATCCCAGCTACTCGGGAGGCTGAGGGAGGAGAATTGGTTGAACCCAGGAGGAGGAGGTTGCAGTGAGCCGAGATTGCACCACTGCACTCCAGCCTGGGTGACGGAGCAAGACTCCCATCTCAAAAAAAAAAAATGACAATTAGACACCAAACTTCTCATTAGCAGCAATAGAAACCAGAAGCCAACGCAATAATATCACCAAAGGACTGAGATGAAAATAATTGGCAACATAGGTTTCTATATCCAGCTAAGTGACAATTCAAGAATAATGAAATAGAAAACTTTTCTTTAAAACTGACCTTAACAAGCATACATTTTTATTGAAAGAGCTACTAAAAGATGCATTGTAGCAAGAAGAAAAGTGAATTCAGAATGAAAGCATTGTATTAAAGAAACAAATGGTAAAAACAAAAATTGATAAATTATGTTGATAAGTCAAATTACACTATTGATTATATAGTAACAGTTTTATGTTCTGATAAATATGGAACTAAAATTCTAGATAACAATAACTCCCAATACATTAGATAGATAAAGCAGTCTTGGGGCTGGAGGATAACTGGCTTTAAAAAACTTCAGAAATCCGCCAGGAGCGGTGGCTCACGCCTGTAATTCCAGCACTTTGGGAGGCCGAGGCGGGCGGATCACGAGGTCAGGAGGTCAGGAGGTCAGGAGGTCAGGAGATCGAGATCATCCTGGCTAACACGGTGGAACCCCATCTCTACTAAAAATACAAAAAAATCAGCCGGGCGTGGTGGCGGAAGCCTGTAGTCCCAGCTACTTAGGAGGCTGCGGCAGGAGAACGGCGTGAACCCTGGAGGCGGAGCTTGCAATGAGCTAAGATGGCGCCACTGCACTCCGTCCTGGGCAACAGAGCAAGACCCTGTCTCAACAACAACAACAGCAACAAAAACAACCTTAGAAATCGTTAGGAAAATAAATGCTTAAGCATGCATGTCAAAATTTTAAGAGTAGCTTCTAAAAGAATAGACAAAATATAACCTACTTCAAATAGAGGTAAAAGCAAGGGAATTTTCAAAAGTTATCAATCCAACAAAGGCAAGAGAGGCAAATAAACAACCACCACCACAAAAAAAAAAAAAAAAAAGAGAAATCATTGCAAACAGAAAATCAAAAGTATATTGGAATCCCAGCACTTTGAGGATCCCAAGGCGGGCTGATCACCTAAGGTCAGAAGTTCAAGACCAGCCTGGCTAACATGGCGAAACCCTGTCTCTACTAAAAATACAAAAGGTAGCCAGGTGCAGTGGCACGTGCCTGTAGTTCCAGCTATTTGGGAGGCTGAGGCAGGAGAATCGCTTGAACCAAAGAGGCAGAGGTTGCAGTGAGCTGAGATCATGCCACTACACTCCAGGCTGGGCGACAGAATGAGACTTCCTCTCAAAAAAATAAAAAAAAAAATAAATAAATAAATACATTGGTAGACATCAAAAGCAGACGTTGGTAGAGATAAATTCAAATAGATCATACTCATATAAATTGAACTTTTCAGTTAAAAACAGACTGTCAGGATTAAAAACAACAAAAAATCAGCTATATGTCACATACAAAAGATGTGGCCATAATAAAATAACATAGAAAAGGTTAAAAATAAAGGTAAAAGTTATAGCAAGCAAATGCTAAACAAAAGAAAGTTGAAGTTTAATATTGGTAGCAGACAAAAATAGTATAAAGCAAAAAGTATTAATAAGGATAAAAACATTACGTAATAATAAAAATTAAAAATTGCCAAGTTCTATCTAGCTGACCATATAACCATGATATAAAACAAAAACTAACAGAATTACACCAAAAATTAGTAGATCAACACTATATTGAAATTTAACTTTTTTTTTTTTTTTTTTTAAAACAAGTTCTCACTGTGTTGCTCAGGCTAGGCTGAAACTTCTGGGCTCAATGGATTCTTCCACCTCAGCCCCCTGGGTAGCTGGATCTATAGGTGCATGCCACCAAGCCCAGGAGCTATATTGGAAAATTTAAATATGTCTTTTTAGAAATTCACAGATCAATTAAACAAAAACTAAATTGAAAGTCGGCAGATGTTTTTAGTATTGTTTTCCTTGTGTACAAATTGTAATTTGCAGGTCATTTAGAGCGATAGTTTTTCCTTTTTTTTAACTTATTCCTTTGGTTTCCTGTTTTAGCATTGCGTCCATGTAGACTTGAGACCCCCTGGCTATGTGTCTCAGGATGTGTCCTTCAGTTCTGCCTCCTGAGCCTCAAAGTAAGTTGGCCTAAGTCTTGTGTGTGCTAGTTTGTTTCCTTTCACCACCATAACTAAGCAGTTTTTGTTGTTTTCTGTTTGCTTTGTTTTTTAAACTCTAGCCCAGGGTAGAAGTCACAGTTTTTCCCAAATTCCAGTTTCACGATGAACCTGACTAAGGTGCCTTACCACGTTTGGGGTGCCTTTGATCTCCACTACTGGGAAGGATTCAAACTCCTAGAAAACTTCTACCAGCTTCCAAACTCAGAAGATCATCGAGGCTGCAGCTGTAGCCCCCACTAACCCAGTTGTGTTGGTCTTTTTTTTTCTTTTTTTTTCTTTTTAAGATGCAGTCTCACTCTGTCAGCCAGGCTGGAGTGCAGTGGCGCAATCTCGGCTCACTGCAACCTCCACCTCTTGGGTTCAAGCGATTCTCCTGCCTCAGCCTACCCAGTAGCTGGGATTATAAGTGTGTGCCCCCACACCCAGCTAATTTTTGAATTTTTGTAGAGACAGGGTTTCCCCATGTTGGCTAGGCTGGTTTCGAACTCCTGACCTCAGGTGATCCACCTGCCTCGACCTCCCAAAGTGCTGAGATTACAGGCATGAGCCACTGTGCCTGGCTGATCTTTCATTTTGATGCCCAGAGACGATTATTTTGTTAATGAACCCAGAGATGTCTTTTAATTTTTAATTAAATTTTATTATTGAAATTCTTGGAGAAGATGTAGAAATTCAAAGCTTGAGCTCCACAAAACCATTTTGACCATTTTCCTATGACATTCTGGATGTAGGGAACTCTGGTCTTGCTACCTTTTTTGGCTTTCCTTAGTAATATGGATTCAGGCTTCTTGTATTCTCAAATGCCAGAAATCTATTTGGAATCTCTAAATCACAGGGCTTCTGGCTCAGGTAGAGGCACAGTATAAAACCCCCTGTTTCTTGCTCTCCTCGCTGACTTATTGTATACGACAATTAGAGACATTAAAACAATATATTCTGGTACTGAAACTCTTGCTCTTAAATTAGTCTTTGTCCTAAATTTCTTCAAAGTCTATGCATTTTTGTAACCTTAAGTTTTGAAATCCAGTAGGGAAGGGGTATAAGAAAAGGTGTGTGGAGGAAAACCCCACAATTACATCTCATTATTATTCTACCAGAGAAGAGATTTTCCTTTCTGCATTTATGTCCTGGAATCTACTTTTTCTTATTTCCCCAGAGGCCTCACTCTTATCTACCTCTCTCTCTCCCTCTCTTTTTTTTTTTTTTTTTTTTTTTTTGAGACAGGGTCTTGCTCTGTCTCCCAGGCTGGAGTGCAGTGGCACGATCATAGCTTACTGTAGCCTCGAATTCCTGGGCTCAAGAGATCATCCCACCTCAGCCTTCCCAGTAGCTGGGACTACAGGTGCATGCCACCATGCCCAAGTAATTTTATTTTATTTTATTTTTAAGATGGAGTCTCCCTCTGTCACCCAGGCTGGAGTGCAGTGGCATGATCTTGGCTCACTGCAACCTCTACCTCCTGGGTTCAAGCGATTCTCCTGCCTCAGCCTCCCCAAGTAGCTGGGACTACACCACCACAGCCAGCTAATTTTTTTGTATTTTTAGTAGAGACGAGGTTTTACCATGTTGGCCAGGCTGGTCTCAAACTCTTGACCTCAGGTGATCTGCCCACCTCGGCCTCCCAAAGTGCTGGGATTACAGTCGTTGAGCCATCATACCCGGCCTATTTTATTTTTTATGGAGACGAAGGTCTTGCTTTGTTGCCTATGTGGGTCTTAAACTCTTGGGCTTAAGTGATCCTCCAGCTTCTGCCTCCCAAAGTGCTGGGATTACAAGCGTGAGCCACCATGCCTGGCTGGCCTCTATCCCTGATTTTTCTATATCAGATGTTTTCCTGCTGAAGTTTCCCACCTCTTTATAAGACAAAACTATCTTTCATTCATTTTATAGGCAAGCTTTCTGAAAACCACACAAGTAGCTTTAATTACTATCTAACTGCTGATGACTCCCAAAGCTACAACTCTAGTACAGGTTTCTCTCATGTTCTCCAGATACACAAGTTTTCTCAACACCAGACAAATGTAGTTCAGCATGTCCAAAATAAATTCATTATCTCCACATCCCATACACCTCTCCAAACCTGTTCCTTCTCTTACATTTTCTATTTTCATGCATTTCTCAAGCAGAAACCTGAGAGTCTTCTTGATTCTTTCCCATCCAATAACTCACCCAGTTCTGTCATTATATTTCCATTTAATGAATTTCTATAGTCACATATTTGTTAAGTACCACTAGAACCATAGCAGTATAATGAATTAAAGATGAGGTTAGGCTGGGCACGGTGGCTCACCCACGTAATCCCAGCACTTTGGGAAGTTGAGGCGGGTGGATTGTTTGAGCCCAGGAGTTTGAGACCAGCCTGGGCAAAGTGGTGAAACCCCATCTCTACAAAAAATAAAAAAATTAGCTGGGTGTGGTGGTGCGCACTTGTGGTCCCAGCTACTCAAGAGGCTGAGGTGGGAGGATTGCTTGATCCCAGGAGATCAAGGATGCAATGAGCCATGATCATGCCACTGCACTACATTCCAGCCCAGCAACACAGTAAGACCCTGTCTCAAAAAAAAAAAAAAAAAAAACAAAAAACAAAACCAAAAAACCCAAAAAACATGAGCTTAAAGTGGTAGAATGAAAAAAGATTTTTAATATCATTAAATTCCAGGTAAAAGATAATTTGGGTAAAGAAAACATAATTAGTATTACCAAATGGGTGTGGTGACTCACGCCTGTAATTCCAGCACTTTGGGAGGCCGAGGTGGGCAGATCACTTGAGGTCGGGAGTTTGAGACCAGCCTAGCCAACATGGTGAAACCCCGTCTCTACTAAAAATACAAAAAAATGAGCTGGGCATGGTGGCATGCACCAGTAATCCCAGCTACTTGGGAGGCTGAGGCACGAGAATTGCTGGAATCCTGGAGGCAGAGGTTGCAGTGAACTGAGATTACGCCACTGCACTCCAGCCTATGTGACAGAGCAAGATTCGTCTCAAAAAAAAAAAAAAAAAGAAAAAGGAGAAAATGAAAATTTACAAGAGATTATTAGATTTAGTTCAAAGGTTCCTGGCTATCTATCTGAAGCTTACCTGAGGGGTAAAAGAGGACTTTCTGCAGAATATACAGTAGTTTACAACAACTGTCTGGACTACCTTATTTTGTTTCGTTTTGTTTTAAATGGTATTTTCACTCATACTAAAATGGGTGAGAGTAGAGTGACATTCCACCTTGTACCCAAAGTCCATTGCTTCTCGGCCTTTTGGCAAAGATTAAGTGTAGTATCAAGTGTACACAAAGTCCAAATTCAAATGATACAATCTGTTTTGGAGAATATTGACATTTATTTATTTATGAGATAGGGTCTGGCTCTGTCACCCAGGCTTGAGTGCAGTGGCACGATCTTGGCTCACAGTAACCTCTATCTCCTAGGCTCAAGGGGTTCTCTCACCTCAGCCTCCAGAGTAGCTGGTTCTACAGATGTGTACCACCACGCCCAGCTAATTTTGTTTTTTTTTTTTGATAGAGATGGAGTTTTGCCATGTTGCCCAGGCTGGTCTCGAACTCCTGGGCTCAAGCAATCTGGAGAATATTGGTCCTTTAAATGGCAATATAAAGTTCCTTAGGGTGTATAGCTTCTTGAACTGGATCTTAAATGGAATCATTTCCAACTGTCATAGATTTTAGGCAGCAAAACTAGGGATGTCCCCCTCAGAATTTAGAGATTGCTGAGTCTGGAAGTATACTTTAGAGGTAACAGGGTCCCTTTTCTTGATTTTAAGATAGACTGCGGATCTAGCCTCTTCTTAAAATCTCCCATGGAAAACAGATTATAATAGATGGGTGTCTGACAACTATTATTACCACCAGGCAATGTGCTTCTTTGCTCAACTATCTCTTCTTTCTCCTCTTCCAGACTTCATGGTTTTCTTTTTTCTTTCTCTCTTCCCCTATTCTTTCTTCTTTCTCAATTCAGTTTTCCTGCCTCTTTTACTTTCTTACCCACAAATGGGGGGAAAAAAAAGCAAATGTGGAAGTTCCTGACTGGCCACATTCCAGAGAATTGAGGAAATGCAAGTTGTTACATAACTGGGCGGGGCCAGTAGCATGACCTAGAGTTGAGGGAGGAGGAGAAAATAATTTTAAAGGTAAGAAAAGGCAAAATGGCAAATAAAGATATAACTTTAAATTTCTTTTACTTAAAATAATTCTCTGTGAATTCCATCCAGGGCATGCCATCTTTCTCAGGCTGTGACCATTCCCAGAAGTAGATCCAAAAATTACCAAAGAGGCATTTTGGTCTGTACTGGTGTATTAAAAAATGATCATCCTCATCAATTTTTGCTCATACATAAGTATTAGTGCCTGATACTGCATTAGAGCCATAGGAATTGCCTGTGACAAGATTTTTTTTTCAATCATCAGTTGTGAAAAGCTATTATACTTATCTTTTTTCTTTCCTTTAGACAAGGGTCTCACTCTGTTGCCCAGGCTGGAGTGCAGTGGCGCTATCTCAGCTCACTGCAACCTCCACCTCCCGGATTCAAGCAATTCTTCTGCTTCAGCCTCCCAAGTAGCTGGGATTACAGGCGTGAGCCACTGCGCCCGGCCCTACGCTTATCTTTAATGTGCTTCCTTTTCAATGTCTAATGTTACTTTCAGACTCCTGTAATATAGAAGTTCAGGCATTCTTTAAAAACCATGCTAACCACCACCAAAACAACAATAACAACAATAAACTCAACTTTGCTTTTTGGTTGGCAGAAAATGTTGAAAAATGTATGAAATTAAAGCCAACCATAAGTAGTCTACCTCAGAAATAGCTGCTATTAACATTTTATTATATTTATGACCATTTTCTATGTAATTCTATTTCATAGTTGCACTTTACATCTATAGTTTTGTATCTTTCAGGCATAATTTAGTATACTTTTAGCCATGGTTTTCCATCCCTTTTCTGGTAGGATGAGCTGTATGTATTCCTTTTCCTGCTGGGAAATAGAATGTGAACAAGTATACTATGCAAAATCTCATTCTGAAGGACTTTACAGTTGACTGGGACACTTACGTGGATTATCTGATTGCATGTCTGTACTCAATCTCAAGTGGAATGGTTCCAAAGACCTCTACCACAGCATTTATCACTCTATAATTTAACTTCCCTTTTACTTAACTGTCTTTTAAACTTAAGCTCTGACAGCAGGACTGTTTCATTCACCATTTTCACCCTAATGACTAGCATATGACCTGATACAATGAAAATTCTATTTATGAAAAGACTGAATATGAATATGAATATGAATGAAAGGCTGAATAAATTACTAAATACTAAAATTCTAGAGGATCCACAACTCATCAAACTTCTCCACAGTAGCAGGATACACCAAGATTAAGATTCCCAGAAGTAAAGTTTTAGTTTCAATATAGATTTGTCTTGAAAAAGCAGAGAAAGATAGGAATTGATCATCATCAATTGAACATGCTCTATAGATACTAAACTCAACTCTACCTAACATTCCTACAGTGCTTTCTTGCTAAAATTTGACTGTTCCTCAAATACTTAGAGAAAATTAGTTTCAGCTTCTTTCTACAGCTGGTAACCTTCTGTAACATCTAGGCCACTGCTGCCTGTATTTTGGAAATGTTGGCATTCCAGTTATTTGGCATGCCCTCTGGTCCTGGTCTTACCCACAGGAACATTGTTAAAGAACTAAGACTGGTGGGGTGCAGTGACTCATGCCTGTAATCCCAGCACTTTGGGAGGTTAAGGCAGGTGGATTGTTTGAGCCCAGGAGTTCAAAACCAGTCTGAGAAACATGAAGAAACTCCATCTCTACTAAAAATACAAAAATTAGCCAGGCGTGGTGACATGTGCCTGTAGCCCCAGGTACTCAGGAGGTTGAGGTGGGAGAATGGCTTGAGCCCGGCAGGTTGAGGCTGCAGTGAGCTGTGATTATGCCACTACGCTACAGCCTGGGTGATAGAGACCCTGTCTCAAAACAACAACAAAACAACAACAACAAACTAAAACTATTCATGTCCTCTTGGACAAAGAATGGATGACTTGGAGGATCACAATTGGAACATTACAGCCAATGGTTGAGAGAGCACGAGAGTGAGACAGCATGCAAGCCAAAGCCATTCCAGAGGTGTTAGTTTGAAAGAGGGCAGGGGAAAGCATAAGCAGCTCGTTTTGCTCCGTAGAAGCCTCCTTATCCTCTTTAGCTTTGAACCAGATCTTGGCTCTCATTTCATTCAAATACAAAACAGCTAATGAACTGAGATATCCTTCACAAATAGATGAAAGAATTTATACTGGCCAGGCATGGTGACTCACACCTGTAACCCCAGCACACTGGGAGGTTGAGGTGGGAGGATCACTTATCACTTGAGATCAGGAGTTCATGACCAGCCTGGGAAACACAGTGAGACCTCAAAAATAAAGAAAATTTGGCTGGGCATGGTGGTACATGCCTGTAGTCCAGCTACTTGGGAACTTGAAGTGGGAGAATCACTTGAGCCCAGGAGGTTGAGGCTGTAGTGAGCCGTGATTGCACCACTGCACTCCAGCCTGGGCAACAGAGTGAGACCCTGTCAAAAAGAGAGGAGGGGAGGGGAGGGGAGGGGAGAGGGGAGCGGAAGGGAGGGGAGGGAAGGGGGAGGAGAGGGGAAGGCAGGGCAGGGCAAGAAAGAAAAGACAGAAAGAAAGAAAGAGAAAGAAGGAAGGAAGGAAGGAAGGAAGGAAAGGTCATATGATAAAACTGGTCATATAGTTTTGAGGCAGTATGCTGTCGACCTCTACAGCATTTTGTATTTGTTTTTAAAGGTGCATTTAACCTACATTAATTAAAGTGTGTATGCAGTTCTTATTCACCCTTTATATCAAGTAAGAGCATTTGTTGAGTGTCTACTAAGTGCCAGGCTGCTTACATATGTTACATGCCTTATTTAATTGAATTGAATTCAGAACCTGCCTCCAGAAACATAATTATCACATTTACTTTGAAATTGTATATAGCCCTTTCCTTAAAATCCTACATCCAGTTTACTTAGCCCTATCCCATTACAGGCAAAAAAAATTAACAATAATAATGCTAGAATTTATAAACACTTCTCTGTGTTTATAAATTCTCTGAAAAATAGAGACCACTGAGCTTTCCATTCTACACCCTGATCCAATTTTCTTTCCGAAATTTTAAAGGTAACTTTTTGTATTACATTCTAATTAGCTGATAGCCTCTCTTCTCTTTTGCCATCCTTCCCTAGCACCCTCTCCTGCCATATAATGAAAGAATTAACTGCTTCACCTAATCTCAAATTAAAAAACATAAAGTTAAATAAAAATAATTTGGACGTTGAAGACTTTTTCTACATCGAAGTCTGAGACTCTGTTGTGAGATAACTGATGAGTTATCCTTCATCTTATAACTGTGCACTTTACTCATTGCTTAAATATTTCATTTAGTTAAAACTTTAATCTTGTTAAATGTAATAGCAATTTCAATTACTGAGATTAGTTGAAGGCCCAATAAAATTATTTTCTTACTTCTTTAGGATTACTTCTAAAGAATACGTGGTCCAACTTTTTTTTGTTTTAGAGATGGGGTCTCACTATGTTGCCCAGGCTGGTCTCGAATTCCTGGGCTGAAGCAGTCTTCCACCTTGGCCTCCCAAAGTGCTGAGATTACAGGTGTGAGCCATTGTGCCCAGCTCCCAAATTTCTATTAATTTGGTTTTTGTTTTTTAATTCCTTGACTTAATGAACATTTATTGAGCATTCCTTGTATCTGGTGTTCTGCTAGGGAAGTGATAATACAAGAGTAAGCAAAATAGGCACAGCATCTACTCTTACAGAGCTTACAGTTGGAGGTAACAGACATTAAACAAAGATTTACAAATATGAAAGACTTACAAATGCCATGAAAAGGAAGGGCAGAGTGCTATGGGAACATATAACCAGTTTAGCTAACTTAGCCTAATGGTTGGGGGTTGGAAAGTAGAGAAAGCTCATCCAAAGAAGTTCAGATTTAGGCTTAAAGCATAGGTAGACATAAGAGTAGTCTGCAGAGAAGAATTACCTAGATAGAGGGAACAACTTATCTAAAGGCTCTGAGAAGAAAAGAACACTGCTTATTCAAGGACCTAACAGAAAGTCACTGTAGCTAGAGTGGTGATACCAGGGGGTGGGGAGGGTTGTCAGAGAAGAGGCAGGCAGAGACCAGAACAGAGGTCATCATAAGGATTGGAAACTTTATCCTAAGGGTAATGGAAAAGCAATGGAGACTTAAAGCCAGGGGAAAAAACTTTTTAAAAAGCTTAACATAGCTAAAATGTGGAATATACGTACACATTAATTTACTATTTAATTTGTTCCAGAATGTGCTCTTACATCTTAACCCAACAATATTAAGAATTGTTTTTAAGATGGAGCCTTGCTATGTTGCCCAGGCTGGCCCCAAACTCCTTGGCTCAAGTGATCCTCCTGCCTCAGCCTCCTGAGTAGCTGAGATTATAGGCACCTGCCACTGTGCCAGGCTAATATTAAGAATTTTAACAAATATGACCAGGTGAGGTGGCTCACCTGTAATCCCATTACTTTGGGAAGCCAAGGCTGGAGGTTTTCTTGAGCCCAGGAGTTTGAGACCAGCCTGGGCAACATAGGGAGACCGCTGTCTCTACAAAAAATAAAAAAATTAGCTGGGCATCGTGAGGGAAGCCTGTAGTCCCAGCTACTCGAGAGGCTGAGGCAGAAGGATTACTTGAGCCCAGGGGGTTGAGGCTGCAGTGAGCTGTGATCATGCCACTATACTCCAGCCTGGGCAACAGAGCAAGACCCTGTCTCAACAAAAAAAAAAAAAAAAAAAAAAAGAGAAAAGAAAGAACTTTTACATATATGGAACAAACTATCCAGGTTTTTGACATGTAAAAGTTTTCTGAGAATAGAAAAGACCCTGGGATTGTTAAGCAAAGCAAAAAAGTGCTTGGATGCATATTCTTAGTATGCCTTGAAGTGATGGACCTAAGTCCTAAGTTTCTTTGCTTTTCATCTTTATCACATTTTAACTTGAATTGCAAATTGAATTGGTACAATAATAATGTCAGGGAAAAGAGGAAGTTGTGTGTTATTTCATTTTCACACTGCTATAAAGATACTACCGGGGACTGGGTAATTTATAAGCAAAGGGGGTTTAATTGACTCACAGTTCTGTATAGTTGGGGAGGCCTCAGGAAACTTACAGTCATGGTGGAAGGCGAAAAATGCACCTTCTTTACAAGGCAGCAGCGAGAGACAAACAAAGGAGGAAGTTCCAAACACTTACAAAAACATAAGATCTTGTGAGAACTCACTCACTATCATGAGAACAGCATGCGGGAAACCACCCCCTGATCCAATCACCTCCCTCCCTGGACAGGTGGGGATTACAGGTCCCTCCCTCAACATGTGGGGATTACAAATAGAGATGAGATTTGGGCGGGGACACAGGGCCAAACCATATCAGTGTGTGCATGAGTACATGCATGTACATGTTTCCCATAGTTTTGAAGAACAGATTTATGACAATGAATATCAGTATCACATTCTTAGTGCTCCAAAGTAGTATCTACCTGATAAAAGTTAGGAAAGTGGAAACTAGAAAATATTAAAAGATTATGTTATTTTAGTTGGGTGTTTTAAGAAAAATATGGCAACTTCTAGGTAACTCAACAGACTTTGACATGAAATATGTTGCTGTTAGATTAGGGACCCACAAGATGATTTCAGTAAGTACTGTGCAAGATTTCAGTAAGTAAAGAGATGCATGAACACTAAGGCCTTCTGCCAATAAAATAAGAGAGGCTAGGGTTCTCGTTTTGGTTTTTCAATACTTTTCAATCTTTCCTATGAGCATCTCTTCTTCTCCAGATTGTGTCCATTAAATCAGCAGATAAAAATTTTAGGTGTGGTAATTTCTCAGAGGTATTTGCTTATTGGGAGTTGGGGGAAACCTTGAAGATAATAAGATTTCCCTTAGTAAATATTAGGAAAATGGAGAAGTGAAGGGGGAGAGAAAGCTCTGAATATTATTCCCCAACTGTCACCTCAGTGCCTCCCAAATCAGAAGTTTCTTTTCTTCAATCTTGGACTGCAATGGTTCCTGACTATTCTTCAGGCTAAAAGACTCCGTCTTTGGAGTGAATGAATAAATATACACTTGGCAAACTGTTTGAAAAAGGCTACTGACCCTTGATCTAAGAAGTCTTGAGCAACAGGAGACCTGAATTTAAATGTCAATTTCTATCTGACTCACTATTTGAAGAGAATGAATTACGCATTTGATTGAATCACTTAACTCTATGGTCTGAGGTGTGGTACTGAAGAGGAATGAATGGCTAGCTTCACACACATTGTGTACTGAGTATGCAATTGATAATAAATGTGTTTCTGCTTTGATGAGAATGATTTACCAAGTTCCTAATTGTGCACAGGATTTATAAACATTCAGAATATGTAGGCTAAATATTAAAATAAATTAGGGCTTGTTATGATGTCATGGCACAGGCTGTCTATTATTATAAAAAGGGAGGAGGCCTGCTGTGTATTAATTGTCAGGTTACCAAAGCTCTGGGTAAATTTGGTAAGAATGTTAAGAGTAGCTTCTCAGCAAGTACTCAGTGTTTGATTGAAAAGAGGCCATTCTCTCTACTTGGACAGAAATGTGGTTATATTAGGCTGCTTTATGTGATAAAAGGTTTTTGAAAAGTTTTAAATCTCTAGCATCGGACTCACAATGTCCTAATATTGTGTTCTTTCCTGTAATCAGAGTCATGAATAAAGAAATCCATCTTCTAGCACTGGATGCCAATAGATTTGAATGTGAGTTCAGACCTATGAGTATTATAGACAAAGACTAGATTGAGAGCTGGGTACAGTGATTCACACCTAAAATCCCAGCTACTTGTGAGGCTGAGGCAGCAGGACTGCTTGTGGCCAAGAGTTAGAGATAGTCTGGGCAATACAGTTAGACTGCATCTCTATTTAAAAAAAAAAAAAGACTAGATAGAGTATTATTTTAAAAAATAATGTTATGCTGTAGTAGTTCTATTTTACTCATTTTAGCTTGATATAAAAGAGCAAAAGGGGCCGGGCAAGGTGGCTCACACCTGTAATCCCAGAACTTTGGGAGGCCAAGGCAGGTGGATCACTTGAGGTCAGGAGTTTGAGACCAGCCTGGCCAACATGGTGAACCTCGTCTCTACTGAAAATACAAAAATTAGCCGGGCATGGTGTTGCACACCTGTAGTCCTAGCTACTTGGGAGGCTGAAGCACAAGAATTGCCTGAACCCAGGAGGCAGAGGTTGCAGTGAGCTGAAATTGTGCCACTGCACTCCAGCCGGGGTGACAGAGTAAGACTCTTGTCTCAAAAAAAAAAAAAGCAAAAAGGCAGAAAAAATTTTGACATTTATCAAGTTCAGTGTTGTATAATGGGCACTCAATCATGTATGTCATCATTAAAGGTCACAGGAAGCCTATAACAGGTAATGCTTCTATTTTGGTCAAGGAGCAAACTGAAGTTCAGATACCAAGATGGCAGAGTTAGAATGCATACTCAGGTCCGTTAGCTTCTGATCTTTCCATGAAATCACTTAGCCAAAAAGACAAACCCAAAAACAAAATCTGGTAGTATTAATGTAAGTAAGGAAGCTTCTCTTTAATTTCTTTTGGTTTAGATGTGATCTTATACCTGTAGGGGAAAAAGGTGAACGATATCTATTGCAGAAAGAAAGATGTCTGTAATTCTACAAGTTTGTTGACTAGGGCAAGTAGAAATAGATGAAATTGGAAAATGTGTATTACACAGTATATAAATAGAAGGTAATAATTTTTCTGAGTCCTATTGATTTTTGAAGGTAATTTTAATATTAGTATCAAAGTCTCCTAATCTCTAAAATATACTACTATTCTTCTATTTAGCTAGAGATATTGTAAAGCTATTGAAGACTCTTATAAGATTCTTAGGAAAGCTGCTATAAAACACAGACTTTATTATTTCTGACCTCATGTGTTCCTACTTTGTTCTTACCCCAATTACTGCATCCCTCATATTGCATCCTAATCATTACTCTGAGCTCTCTACCAGCAGTTGGGTTTCCTCAAGACAGGGACCAGGTCTCTTTCATTGTGGTGTCCATCATAACCAGAACAGTGTCTGAAATATAATAAGTACGCAGTAAATGTTTATGGAATAAATCAGCAAACACTAACAAAAGGATTCATCTTTCTGATCCGTTTCTCTATTTCCAAAATAAGAAGATAGTAGTAATATTTTCCTACATTGCTTATCAGGAATGTATGATAATTGTTCATACACTCTTTATTGGAGATATGTGCCACAGACATAAATGGCTATTACCATGATTAGTAAGGGGGTAATTATTACAATTTTTATTCTGGTTGAAATCTAACCAATTAAAAAATCTAACCAATACACGATCACACTGGTCTTTAAATTAAAAAATATATATATATAACCAATAAATTTTCGGAAAGAAATGTAGGCTATTTGAGGTAATAGGTAGTAGGAGTCTCTATCCTTGGGCGCTCATGGTAGAAGGAAATGCAGAACCCCACCGCGGAAATGAGAATCCCTCACTAGGTGGCTCTCTTTGCCGTGAGTGGGCGGCGCGTCCGTGCGGGGCGGGTGCTTGGGGGCATTGTACTGCCGCAAGCGCTGCGTGTCACGCCGCATCATACCAGGCGCTGGCAGCATGAGGGGCATAGTCCACTTTCTATTTCGTTAATGACAGTCTGTCCTTGGAATTTATTTCAAAGCAGGTTGTACTTTCGTTTCTGCTAAACTTATACCTGATGTTTCAATTGAACATTGGTATAGTCTTATTGGTGCAGGTCTCAGAGAAGGATCTTGAAAGTGCCTCTTCAGCTGGCGTGGAAAAAGACAGCAGGAATCAGGTAGCCAAACCAGACCAAACCAAATCAAAATAGCCCATTAAAATCCTTATTTTAACTATCCTATGAGGGCTGCATTCTTTGAAGGTTTTATATAGTTACATATCCTAAAGTACTTTGGGATAGCTCCTTAAATGACTCCACAGTACGAACCGAAAATATAATTTGTAAAACGTCAATTTCTTCAAGTCATGGATGGTGAAGTTTCCAGCTATTTCTCATACACTCCATATTATTATTGACTTCGTTCTTTATTTCAGCTTTTTGGACCGAAACCTGACACAAAACACACATAATAAATATCCAAAAAGATTTGTTCTAAGAATGAAACTTCTTTTCCTAGACTCCTTTCACCAGACAGATGTATCTAGGGTTCGTTCTTCTTGATCCTCTTTTATCCAATGTTTTCCTCTGTAACCCAACGACACAGAATGACGACTTTTAAAACACTGCAGACCCGTGAGAGGAGAAAGGTTGCAGAGGAGGGAGGAGCTTGGAGTCTGCCTTTAATAATCAAGCGGGATCCCCACTGCGGGGTGCCTATCAGAGTGATGGCGCTAGTCAGCCTTCCGGCTCGTCCCCGGCTTAAATGATAGAAAACCACGTGTTAGCCTTCTAGGATGTGTTCCCACCCTCACCCTGGCCTCCTCGCGGCCGGCTCGCGACAGCTAGGTCAGGAGGGAGTAGGCGGGTGGGGTGGATTTGGGGGAGGGGTCGACTCGCCAGAAGTCGGCTATCGCCGTCGGCAGGGGAGGCATCGCGGCTGTCGTGTGCCGCTCTCCTCCCTCAGGGACCCCGTCCAGGCGGGATCCCGCCTCCCAGAGCCCAAGGCAGTTGTGGGGAAACCCCTTGCCCTTCCTCGCCGCTTGGCGCTGCCGCCTCGCCCTCCCGACTCCAGCCCGCCGCCCGCCAGCCTCCAGGCCATGCATCCTCTTCGCAGGCCCAGCCCTCTCCACGCCCGGCTCTGAGAGGAAACTACGGAGGTGGTTCCCGCTCGCAGGCGGGTGGAAAAGCCCATGGTGAATGCCTCGGGGTGTCCCCCCAATTGCTGTGGGAAGCGGGAAGGGAGGAGGAAGTGGACTTCACCACCGGGGAGAACTACATCGATTCCTAACTTGGGGGAGGCCTTTAGATGGAAGGGAAGCCAACGGGGAACCCTGGGCGGTTTCCTGGGAATCCATTGGCCAAGGGGAGGGTCACCCTGTCCGCACACATCGGTTACTATGACAATATAACCACAGCCTCCAGTTGCCATGGCAGCTGCCTATCCAATCCGATTGTTTTCTTTTCTCTTCCTCTCCGGGCCCCCCCTTATCCCCTCCAAGAGTCTCCCAGCGTGCATGGGGAGGGGCTGCAGAGAAGAGGAGAGGGGGTCCTTCGAGTCACTCTCTACGCGCGAGGGAAGACAAGCGTTGAGGGACTGCTGGGAGGAACTGTAGGAGGAAGGGGCGGCGTTTCCGGTGGGGAAGAGTGGAGGCGTGCAAAAAGGAAGAGGGAAATCGGCAGGAGTGATAAGAAGGGGGAAGACTTTGAGTGTAACTCCCGTTCTTTTGGCCTGGGTGTTCCCGGTGGTGGGGTTGGGATTGCCCCCTTGCGCGGGAGGAGAAGGGTGGATTGGCAGGAAGCCGCCAAGCGCCACCAGCCGGTCTCTCAGAAGCCGCACAGGCCCCACACAGCTTGTTGATCCCAAAAGGGAGCGCTACAGAGAGGCGGAAATCACCGGGAGGGACAGGCGCTGCTGAAATCTCGCGAGAGGGACCCCCTCCCTCGCCCGGTCGCCGACTTCCTCTGCTTCTCCTCTTTCCCCCGCCCCTCCTCCCTCCCCCTCCCCCCCGGGTCGGAGTGTCCCTGCGCCCCACAGGCCAGAGCAGCAGCGAGAGCAGCTTTCCCCGCTCCCTCCCCCTCGCCTCATTCACCCCCACCCCCCTGCCGAGCGAGGAGGAGCCGGAGGAGAGGAAGATGGCGGCGGCCGCCAGCACCCGCGGTGCTGCGGGGCCGCTCCGAGGAGCCTGAGAGACCCACGGAGGCTTCGCGGGGAGACGCGGCGGCGGCGGCGGAGGATGAGCCTGCAGAGCGCGCAGTACCTCCGGTGAGTGCCGAGGCCGGGCTGGTACGTAGGGGGAGCGGGCCGCAGGTTGGGGCATGGAGCAACAGACACCGAGGTGGTAAGTCCGGGGTGGCGGGGGAGTTGCTGCGTCCTCTCCTCGCCGGGCAGGGCGGCGGAGACTGCAAGGGGATCTGCGGGAGGGGGCGGAACGGGTATGGGTGCCTAGCCCCTACCGCCTGGGCTGAGCTCTGGCGAAGCCGGCTCGTCCCGGTGCGAGGAGGGAGGTTGGGGAAGCGTGAGAATGTGCGCGCGCGCCCGTGGTCTCGGGCTCGCTAGCGAGGGGTGGAGAGAAACGTCCGGGGAGGCAGCGGCGACCCCGAGTGGAGGTGGGTGTGGAGGAGTCTGATCCCCGTGGCAGGGGACTCGTGGTGTGGCGTGGGATTGGTTGGAGCGATGCAGGAGTAGAGGACGGGGAGGAAGTCTGCACACCTGGGGTGTTGGGGCGGGGGAACCGCGGAGGGCAGACGGGGGGAGAGGGAGACCGCAGGAAACTGGAGCTTGTTCTTCATTCTCGGGTTGGGAGTATTGAGGAATAATATCATCTGTAGTTAGTTGGCGGTGTAGGGAGGCGATGAAGAGGAATAGATGGGGAAGTGAGGAAAGAGGGAGGCACTGTGGACAAGGTTGGGTTTTTCAGAAGAAACTGGGTGAGAATCAGTGTAGTCGGAAGATACCATTCTGAGAGTCGTGTGCCTTCATTAAGAGTGGTGTAAGGAACTTGTATGTCAGAGGTAGAGTGACACATGGGTATAGTGTGTGTGTGTGTATGTGTGCGAGATGTGTGTCTGGGGTGGGGGGCGCGGCGATTGATGCACATTTCAGGAAGAAGATGTAGATAGGTTGAACTTAGTACCTGATGGCGAGAACATATTGAATGGAAGGACACCAGCTTTTGTGTCAGCTGAAAGGTTCCATGGAAGCTGAGTAAGAGCTTGGAGGTAGAGGTAAAGTGGGTCAAAAATCTTGGTAACAGGGAAAAGTAAGGTTGTTAGATCCTGAAATTAACTGGGGAGTGAGTGACTACTGCTTAGAAAAGGGGAAGACTTTAAAATTCGTCCTTTTTGTCTTTCAGGAGCAGAACTAAGAAAGGGAGGCCTTATGGAAAGATGTTTTTTAAAAAATTGTTTCATACCTTGCGGAGGAGGGAGTTGGATGAGGTGGAAGTCTGAAATGAGTGGAAAAGTCACTTTAGCTGTTTAGTGACATGAAAGTATTGACGTGTGTGGATCCCTATATGTATATTGCAAGAGGTGTGTAGTTACGTGATACATAGGGTGGCAATTATAATTTTTAAAGTAGTAAAATTTTATTAAGCATAATAGGGAGAGGAGAGAATGATGAGATATTTGAACTATGCTTGAATGCTTGATTTTAACACAACATATATGCCCAGTGACCATAGGACAGTTGGAATGATGTCTGTAATTTGAGGTCCTTTTTTTCATCTCAAATATCCCTTTGTTGTTTAATGTTTCAAATAAATACAGCTATGACAAAGATCTGTTGTAGGTGCTATAGAGAGATATGGAAACCATCAGGGTGCTGATTAGTCTTAAGGAATTTGCAGTTGAGTATCTATTAGGCAAGTAAATTAAACAGCACAGAGTGTAAGTACCATGAAAGATACCAGATGTTGCTGGGCGCGGTGGCTCACGCCTGTAATCCCAGCACTTTGGGAGGCCGAGGCGGGAGGATCACCTGAGGTCAGGAGTTCAAGACCAGCCTGGCCAGCATGGTGAAATCCCGTCTCTACTAAAGATACAAAAAATTAGCTGGGCATGGTGGTGGGCGTCTGTAATGCCAGCTACTCGGGAGGCTGAGGCAGGAGAATCGCTTGAACCCGGGAGGCGGAGGTTGCAGTGAGCCGAGATGGCGCCATTGCACTCCAGCCTGGGCAACAAGAGCGAAACTTCATCTCAATAAATAAGTAAATACATAAATAAAAATAAAAGATACCAAGTGTTTTGAGTCCAAAGGCAGGAGATCACCTGAGCAATGGGAGGGAATCAGGAAAGACTTTATTTGCTCATTCATGTACTCATGATTCATTAGTTGTTTTGTTGATCACCTGTATGGGAGGCATTGTACCAACATCTGAGAATAGACAAAGAAGAACTCCACCCTCCTTTTACAGAGCTTACAGTTTGTTAGACTTCAAGAAAATGGCACTTAGGATATTGTTCATCCTTAATGTTCATTTTGACAGATGTGGATTGAGAAGAGGGGAATTCCAAATGGAAGGAAACTGAGCAGAGTTATGTAGGTAGGGAAGCTGGGGGGAAGGGAGGTAGTCAGTGCAGTTAGACAAGAAGGTAGTGTGATACAGCTGAGAAAACTTAAGAGTTGTAGAGATTATCAAATTTGACCCTTTCCTTTTACACATGAGGATTGTAAGCCCAAAGAAGATAAAATGGTTGAGGCTCATATAGCTGGTATGTGGAAACTGACTGAAATGTAGGTCTTCTAACTTCAAGTCAGCTATAGAACACTGCATGTCAGTGTTCATCTGTTCTTTCCACAAATATAAGTTGAGAACATAATATATTCTAGTGTTGAGGGTACACTGGTAAACAAAAGGGTCAACGTGGGAGGATATATTATAGTAGAAGGACACAGTCAGTAAACATAGCAGTTAAATATATATCAGGTGGTCACAAGCACTAGGAAGAGGAATAAAGTAAGACAGGGATGTACTGTTTTATCTGGACAAAGTGGTCGGGGAAATCCTATTTGATAAGGTGACCGTATTTAAGAGGATCCTGAATATCATGTTCCATAATTTATAGTTAAAATGGGTAGACAATGGAGAATCTGAGATGATTTGTTAGAATTAATATGTTCATAGCTATGTGTTAGGAAAATGACTCTGTTTGTGTAATGTAGTGGTGGATAACAGAGAAAAGTAAGGTTGTTAGAGCCTGACATTAATTGGGGAGTGACTACTGCTTAGAAAAGGGGAAGACTTCAAAATTGGTCCTTTTTGTAAGGTTCTTTTCCTTACAAAAGATTCCCTTTGGAACTTTGGTCCTGAATAAAGTAGTGGCAGTGGATCTAGAAAGTTATGAAAAACAAATTGGCAGAGTGGTGGTACTTTTAATGGGGAAGATCAGTGGACTTTCAGAGGCTTCTTGTTAATGTACCTTATATTTTATAGCTTGACATGGTAGGGAAGACTTCCTTAGATGTGGAATCAATGATAGCTTGAGATGAACTTAGTTCTTTGAAGAAGGGAGAAAAGAAAAAAATGAATACAATGATATTTTTCAGCTAAAATTGAACAGGCAAAATGGGGGAGGCATAGGTCCTGGGGTCCCTTAAAGATTCCTGGAGCCAGTCTTGTCTCAATCTTAGGCATTTGTCCTAAGTAAATTAAAGCAAGTGTTAGAAGTCTGAGACCTAGGTGGTGGTTGTGGGAATCATAAATAAAGGGTTGTGCCAGTCTGAATTTCCCTCCTCCTCTTTTAGATAATCATTCCATTTAAAGTCTGCAGTGGGGACACTAGAGAATGTCTTTAAGGGAAGCATTATGTTCACGTTCTTTGAAAATAGGACTGTTGGTTTTTATAGACACTTCAGGGAGGATGCTGAGTATTCCTGAATGGATGTGGTTGGGGGGTGTAGCAATTGTTTTCATGACCTTGACTTTAAGAATTTTCTTGCCTACCTTTGTCAGTGGTGGAAGATCATGACTGGGCAATTTTTAATCTGCATAGCTACAGATCCTGCCTCATGTAGATGAAAATTAGTTTTGTCTCGGCTGAATTTTAATTTGTTAGAGTAAATGAGCTGGGATGTCTGGCATTGAAATGGTGGGGTGGTGGGAAACCAAGGAGCAAGATGGCAGTTTCAGAAGGGTCAGAAATGAAGATAGGAGGCAAGTAGTTCCAGTAAGACCAGTAAAGAGAGAATTCAACATCAAGGGAACTGAATTAGTCTCAAGTTGTAAAAATAGAGCAGAGATGAAAGGAAGAAAACCTATCTTCTGTGTGGGAAAGATGATGATATTCTGGGCAGGAAAGGATAATGAAATTTTTTGTTTGTTGAAAGGTAAGTATCTTTTTAATACACGACAAGACTTCTAAGAGAATCAGTTAAGTTGAAAATACTTTGTTATGTTTTATAAAAATAAAAATATGATCTTAAATATGAGGGTTCTAGGCCGAATAACATTGGGAATTTATTACTTAAATTGAAGGAGAATACAGAGTATTTTCTCTTTTGATTTATGACAGAATGAAAGATTTTAAAAGACTTTGACACCCCTGTTGAGTAAAAGAAAGGGTGTATTGAATACAGTTCATTTGGTGGGGGTAGGAGAAGGTTAGGATAGGCCGCAGGTGAGGTATAATATTATGCTTTAAAATAATGGCATTTTGAAAAAAAGAAAAATGGAAATTAACATATCAAAGTTGGAAAAGCAGGAGTGGGGGAAGTATTAAAGTACCAGACAGAGAAGACATCAAAGTTGTTTTGGAAGATGAGAAAGTAGAATAATCATAGCTATAGGGAATACCAGTCAAACAGGTCAAATCCTGTTATAAAAGGTGGCACAGGTGCCACCGAATGACTTCTGCTGCCATTGTGGGAGCCACTGTTCATACTCTATACTCCCTTCAACTTTCCTCCTTTCCTTCCTTCACTATTCTCTTTTGTCTTTAATTTCTTCCTATGCTGTGGGTGTTTCAGTGAGATCCACTTGAAGTGGATTCCTACTGTTAGACTCCTTTACAGGAAAGGTCCAGAAAGTATCTGTTTTGTTTTGTGTGTGTGTGTATATATATGTGTGTGCATACGTATATATATACATATATATGTGTATGCACATATGTGTGTATATATGCATATATTTTTTGTATGGTACATGTATAGTGAAGACGCTGCATCTCAGTGGCTCACTTGTCAGAAATTTTGTTACTAATATAATAGCCACAGGGTTGTTTTCTAAGCCAGCAGAAAAATGGTTGTCATTTAAATAGGAAGTAAAATATCCAATATGGTATAAAATAAAAATGTATCACTATAAATCTTGGAACAGAGAGAGATAGTGGAGATAAGGCTGGATAAAGTAGCAAGCTAAGCCTTATTCTAGCCTGGGGAGAGGAACAGAGAAGATAGTGGGAGCATTGGGAGGAATATATAACTAAATAGGATGGGCTCCAGGTTCTAGAAGAGTCTAGTAATGCTAGATCAGATATTCACTGTATCCTGAAGCTTCTAGAAGTCTTAGAGCACATGCTGATTTTAGTCCATGTGGTCCACGAAGTCTTCTTCCCCTGCCCCATCCCCTTCCTTTCCACCAGGTACATGCTTTACAGAATGTAAAGTAGCTTTTGTCCCGGAATATCAGCCAAAGGTGGTGACATTATTTGAATGAATGACTGTCTCTTTAGGCTTATAAGTCTTTGTTATAACAGTGTTAATAGCTTATTACCTGCTTGGATATTGTCTGACTAAATTATTTTGGCAGTTAATTTCTGCTTCCCTTGTGGTTTCATTTGGATTCAAAATGTATACTTCCTGTCCTATCTTAGGTTTCATTTCTTTGCTTTCTAACAGCTGTGGTCTTCGGCCTTCATGGTAGGAGAAACAATTGCTGAGTTTTTTGTTGTTGTTTTTAATGGATGTGTTACAGTAAGATCTGGACCCACTAGTATTACAAGTTTCGTGAGGCAGTTTTGAGGTGGAGAGTGGTTCACACTTTAAAAGGGCTGGTGTGTTTTATACTTGAGAGAAATTGTTTCCTGCCTCCACCTAGCCTTTCAAATTTTTGTATTAGTGTCATGAATGAGTGCCTGAAAGTTTAGATGGGTTAGTTTAACTGATCTTGTGTAGAGAATAAATTATAAAGCATATGTCTTGTAGATAGTGGATTATTCATCTGTTTGTAGGTATATTGGCAGATGGCCATTATATATTGCCATGAAAGTTTTGCAGTCAAGCTATATTTTAGTTTAGTTGCTGTATTGTTATGAATAGACTTATCAGCTGTCTGGGAAATTGTAACTAAGCATTTACAAGGAAATATAAGAGTGGAATTTTGGCAGATATGTCACATGGTAAGTGACAGCTTGTAACCAGCTCTTTTTTTTGTTAGTATGTAAATGGAGCTGCTTAGGAACATTGTTTTTACTCTCCCTTAGACCCAATTTTTAGTCAGTGGAAAGAGGAGGTGATTCTACTAATTGTCTAAGAAAATTTTAGGAATCTCAAGTAGACTATGTGGCAGCTTTGGGTTTTTTTCTCGTCTGTTTCATTTACAACAGGATTTCTCAACCTTGGCACTTATTGACGACTTGATCCAGATAGTTCTTTGTTGTGGTGGGTTGTCTTGAGCATTGTAAGATGTTCAGCAGCATCCCTGGCCTCTATCCATTAAATGTCAGTATCTTCCCTTGCAATCGTGACAATCAAAAATGTCCACACATTGCCAGATGTCCCCTGGATTGTAAATTCACCCTCAGTTGAGAACCACTGATTTAGAAAATATATGTAGTAAAGATATATATGCACTGCATAGGTTCATTTTCTTGTTTTCTCCTCTAAGCCACAGATTATTTATTTAGATTTTCCCTTCAGTTTTCTTTTAGGTAGTAATAGGCTAGTTACCATGGGCAGACATTATCCATAAACATTTGTACATATTTTAATTTCTTAAATCTGTGTTCTCTTTTACTGGCAATTATTGAATACTTATTGTGTAGAGCACAATTACCGGGGTTTTGCCTTTGGCAAATTAAAAGAAAGACATTTAAGTAGCTATAATAGTAGGTCAAAGGTACTATGTAAGTATAGGCAAGAAGTTTATTCCAACAGAGGTGGAGATGGGGTGGAGAGGGTGTCTTTGAGGAGGTGAGATTTGGTTTGGATATTGAAAGATGGATGGGATTTTTAAAAGTGGATATTGGGCAAATTGCCATTTCAGGTGGGAAGAACAACTCATGGCTCCTTTATTCCAAATAAATTTTTAAAAAATTGATTCACTCATTTAATACATTGCATTAGTTAGTATTCTGACCACATCTAAGTTTTTCTTAGATAAGATAGGTTTATGGACAGAGAAGTGGTGATGTGGAAGTGGTAGTTCAAAGATTTGGTGGCTGCTGTAGGCCTCAAAAAGGGAAAAGGAATTTGGTCAGGCAGGATCCTACAGAATCCCTTCCTTTAACTGTACTCTTAAATGTTTACCATCCTTCAGGATCTTTTTTCAGTTGTGTGGCTCTCTTCTTTTAAGTTATTCCCTTTACTGATCTTACTTTCTGTGAACCAATCTCAATTTTCCCTTAAAAGGCCTTCCTGTTCTGATTTTTCTTAAAGTTCTGTCCTTCTTTACCTTTGTTTTATGGCCAAGCATTTCAAATTTGCCCTAACCTATGTTTTTCCTTTAGTTACCATCTACTTTTCCTTAATCCCTTGCTATCAAGCCATTTTTTTCTGAGTACATTATTGAAATTGCCATTTCCAAAGGTGCCAAAGACCTCATGGTGGCCAAATTCATTTACTGATTGTTTTCCTTTCTCTCAAACTCACACTTTTGTTTTCCTTCCTCTGTGTGTCCCCCTCTCTTGTATCTATCCTTCTATCCATTCTACCAATAAACATTCAGTTTGGGCCATGCTATATCCCAGGTCCCTGGGGATAAAAAGAGAATATGCCCTCAAGTAGTTTCCCTGGGCATACAAGTAAGTACTCAATTACCAAATAGTTCATACTGGCAGTGGTATATACACAGAGGCTTTATAGGGTGTTCTGAGCTCTGTTGCATTTAGCATCAAGATTTCATGATTCGGATTACATTGCCCATTCTTTTGAAAAATTCTTCCAACTGTTACCTTACCTGCATTTCTTCCTGCAAGTATCAAGAAGAAAGCATTGATTTGGGGCTTTAAGCACTGCCTGCTACTTTCTGTGTGGGCTAACAACTTAACATTTCTGGGTCTTGATTTCTTTATTTGTAAAACGGAACATCGATCTCCTAAAATTGCTGTCAGTGTTAAAATAACAAAGGTTTACATGTGTTTAACAAATTCTGGTTCTTTTTCAGGTTCTTTACCACCTGTCCCCCTGCTAATTAATCTTTGCATTGCTTCTATATTAATAGTCTTGAAAAAGTATTTGTATATGGCTTTCACTTCCTTAAACTCATTTGTCTGGTATTGTTGGCCTTCCATAAAATGACCTGCACCTACCTCTGCCTCATGATATCTTCTTATTCCCTGATAGAAACCAACTGCCTTAGCCAGAGTAATCTCATTGTTTTCTAATCATGGCATATGCATTCCTGCTTAAATCTGTCTTCCCATGTCATTTCCCATGTGGGAAGTGCCATTCTGTACTAGCTTAGCTTAAACTTCACCTTCTTTTGTGAAGACTTGCTTGTGTACTCTGGTGATTTCTGCATTCTTTGAACTTTGTAGCATTTCCTGTATCTTAGTCATTTGGTACTTGTAATTTCTTAATTTTGTAATGATCTCTTTTTTTATATGTGACTCATCTCTGCAGCTAGACCAAGTATGGTTGAGACCATGTTTCAGCATCTTTTAAATGTACAGTGTGCATAATTGGTGTTAAATAAAATTGTCATGCTTTTGTTTTGTTTTTGCAAAACATTTAGGAATATTTACCATATGCTAGTGCTAGGCTCTGAGAATATAAAAATGAACTGATGCTTACTCTTTAGGATAGTGGCTCCTGAGGGAGACAGATGTGGCATAAATATTTCAATATAATGTGGTAAATACAGTGTGAAATGTTTTCAAGGTATTCCATGAGTGTACTAAGGGAAATGGAACTTTTCCTGCATAGGAGGCTTAGGGAAAGCTTCTGGAGTTGAACACCGGAGTTCAGTTTTACTTATTTTTTTATTTTTCTCAGAGACAGGATTTCGCTCTCTTGCCCAGGCTGGTTTGGAGCTCTTGGCCTTAAGCAATCCTCTTGCCTCAGCCTCCCAAGTTGCTTAGATTTATAGGCATGAGCCACCATTCCCTGTGAGTTGAATTTTAAAAGGATGAGCAGGATTAGCCAGGTGAAAAAAGAAGAATATAGCAGGCAAAGAACAAAATGAGTAAATGCCTCAGTGCAGTGTGTTTGAAGAACTCTAAAAGAATCCTGATACTAGGAATGACTGAGTTTGGTTGATGTAAACATTATGATCGTATTGAGACTACCAGTCACATTAGGTCATATCAATTAGAGATTTTGATTAGTCCATGTCTCATTCTGCATTTTTTGTGTGGGGGTGGGGGGTCTAAGGTTCTCTTTCAGTGAACCTGGTCATTAATCTTAAGGGAGCAGTTTATATTTGAATAGCTGGTGTGTGTTATGCACATTCCTCCTGGAATAGGGAGACACAAGAGAGAAAGATTTATATAATGCCTACAGTACTTCCTCTTGAGATATGTAAAGATTTAGATTTCCTCCCCCCTACTTTTGTAAGTAGCCTCATCTTAGGTAAAAAAAAAAAAAAATAGCTATTTGGAACATTATTAAATGATTACGTGGGAAATGATGACAGTGTTAGTGAGTACAGTAGTCCTCCCTTAATTATGGTTTTAGTTACCTTGTGGTCAATGGTAACTAAAAGTAGGTGGTCAGAAAATAGGTGAGTACAGTACAATATATTTTGAGAGAGTGAGAGACCATGTTCACATAACTTATTATAGCTTATGTCATAATTATTCCATTTTATTATTAGCTATTGTTAGTCTCTCAGTGTGCCTAATTTATAAGTTAAACTATCATAGGTAAGTCTGTATAGGAAAAAAGTGGTATATATAGTGTTTGTTACCACCTGAAGTTTGAGGCATCCACAGAATCATCTCCCATGGACAATGGACGACTAATGTACATGTAATTCTGAAAACAGCTTTGGGCTAATAGGACTTCATTTATAGAATCCTCACCTTGAGATAAGAAGGTAGAATGGAGGTAGAGTTGTGGGAAGGAGAAGTTCTATAGCATTAGGGGGAAATATCAGAAATCTTTAGTTACTAAGGTTAAGTGAAGTGTCTTTGGATTTAACTTTTTCAAGTCATAAAGAAGAAAAACTTTGCAGACTGTTTGATGATTAGTGTTTTGTTCTCACAGTTCTTGATGGCATTTTCCTGCTGTTGCGTCTTCTCTTAAATGACAAGCATGGTTCTGAAAGTCTGTTATGACTGCTATATTGCATTAATATTCTCATCTGTTTCCTAAAACTCTTTGGGTTCTTTTCTCAGATCGCAGAAGTTGAGTTCTTTTTCTTTCCTTCTTCTTCCCAAAGACATATAATAGTATTTCAGTGCTGTGTTAGTTGGGATACAGTATAATGGATGTGTCTGTTTTACTAATACTGCCTCTTAGAAAGGTTATGAATTATTTACTTTTGTATCAGGTGATCACCTAACCAGATTATCTTTGAGATACTGTCCAGTAATGAGATAATTAGTAGTGAGGTAATCAAAGGAAAATGCAACTGGAAGATGGTATTCAAAGAAAAAAATGAGTTAAAGACTGCTTACTTGAAATTTTTTTTATTACTGGTGAAAAAAGTAAAAAAGCATAGTGTTGAGAGAACCACCATAGGATAAATTTGGACATTAAAGAGTGTCTTGGGACATCTGCAAAATTTTGTGTGTGTGCATACATACAGCTTGTGTAATATATTATGAAGTGAAATTTTTGTACTTTTAATATCTGATTCTATGAAATCATATTCCTCAATTTCTGTTTAAGTAACCAAAATGACAGTGTTATACTTTGTCTGAAATAATCATTAGTTTTGTTTTTTGATGAAAAAAGGTTAGACCATTTTAAGAACCACAACTCAAATAATAAGGCATATTGGCCATAAATTCTGGTTTATGAAAGGAAAATAATGTGACAGATTAATTGCTTTCTAGTTTTCTAATGTAATATATTAATTTGGTTGTTTAAACTCATACACAGGTCTTTTTGGCTCCCTAAGACAGCGGCATGGCATAGCAAGTTGAATGAGCCAAGGAGTTTGAATTAAGACTGGCTTAATTTGTATTTTGGTTGTCCTGAGTTCAGATCCCTATTATGTACTAGCAATGTGACCTTGAACCTCTCTAGTTTTTTACCTTGGCTACCTGTAAAATTACCATGGTAGAATTACTAGGAGAATTACATGAGAAGACAGACACAGTATAATCCCTCCATAGCCATGGGAGATTGGTTCCAGGACCCCCACAATACCAAAATCTGTAGGTGCTCCTTTATATAAAATGGCATAGTACTTGCACATAACCTGCATACATTGTCTACTTTAAATCATCTCTAGATCACTTACAATATGTAATACAATGTAAAAGTTGTTACACTATATTGCTTTTTAATTTGTATTTTTAAAAATGTGCTATATTTTTTTTTCTGATTTTTTTTTTTTGGTCTGCAATTGGTTGAATCTATGGATGAGGAACTCACAGATAGAGGGTCAACTCATACCACAATAACCCTCATGCTTTCTGCTTTGTTGTTACCTGTGCTGTTTCTTTATACCTGAAATAACAATTAGTCTTTCCACTATTTTTGGCAGCTGATTTGAAGCTACAAGTGATGGCAGCTCTCAAGAATGTGTCACCAGGAACAATTCTCTCTCCCTTTAAATGCTAACAGGGAATTGTTAGCATTTCCTTTGTATGAGGGTTTACTTGCTTTTGTGTTGGATTTGGGAGAGGTGTGCAGTATATCCTGATGTGGCCATATAGGTATATCCTTTAATATAAATCTTTGTGAAACTTAGAAGGAGACTCCTGAGTTAATATCCTTTATTTAAAAATTTTTTGATGTGTTATTTTATTATTTTATAAATAATGTTTTTAGTAATCATTTTGACCTGTTGTTTGAAAGGCTTCTTTATTATACTCTTAGACCATCTGCCATATAGCTTCTGGGTTAGCTTCCATTCGCATGTAATCTGGCATACACTGACATACCTTTTCTTTTTTCAGTTCTGACATTGAGGCTTGCATAGACTAGCAATAAGGAATAACTTCACAGAGAGGCTGTTTGTTTGTTCTTTTGACATGATTGTTAATAGTAATAGCCAGCACTTTTATGTT
Source organism: Pongo abelii (assembly GCF_028885655.2). Classification (NCBI taxonomy): domain Eukaryota; kingdom Metazoa; phylum Chordata; class Mammalia; order Primates; family Hominidae; genus Pongo; species Pongo abelii. The sequence goes on along the minus strand of NC_071985.2, from coordinate 66,354,478 downwards.
GTGCCAGACACTATTCCAAGTATTGTGTGTTTATTAACTCTTTGAATAGTAGATGTATACTACTATTGCTTTGTTTCACAGCTAGGCAAATAGGCATAGGAGACATGCATGCAGAAAGTGGCAGAGCTGGGTTTTGAACCTAGATATCAGGCTGATTCTATCTGTATCTGTATAGTTTTATAATCTTACTTGCTTAGGATTGTATGATTTTGTTTTTATTTTATTTTTGTTTATGTAAAACATAATGTAATAGATAGAATTATAAACATATATAATCCGAACACTTTTCTCATCAATGTCGACCTTCCTAATGCACTTTTTCTTTGTAGATAATAAGTGAGAAGTGGGAAGTGGGCCAGGTAGTTTTGCCAAAAAACTTACTAAGGGGAGATAAGTTTTTCTTGTATATTTGAAATTAATTCATTTAGATTGCTTTATCTTACTGACTAGTTGACCTGCTATTCCTCCCTTATTATAGCTGTTCTTTCTGCAGGTTTTATCTTTAGTTAGTATCACTACTTAGATACAGTTTATTTCCTAGAACACTTGGGAATATTGAGAACCAGCTATTATGGGGGAAAATAACTTTGACCTATCAGGGCTAATAGTACAAGTAGTGAATGACTTGCTAGTTTTTGTGGATAACTTCACTGCAGAAGATTTGGATTCCATTTTCCTCACTGACTTGGTAAGGTTATTACATAGAGATGTTTAGGTGCCAGCTTCTGACACTAAGGATTATAATTTTGCATGTATGAAATTTAAATCTTGGATAATAACTTGCTTCTAAAGGAAAATTCAATGTAACTTTTAAAAAGTAACAGATTACTAAAGCTATACTTTATATGTGACCTGATATCTTTGAATTTAATGTTTTCCCTTGGAAATTTATTGTTATCTGAAATCGAGACAGCAAGACTGTGGTTAACTAGGAAAAGGGACAGCTTTCCTTTACTCACTTCCCAGTCTTAATTTCTTTCTTTCATGTGACTTTACATTGCTCTTGAAAATTTCCTTCTTCCAGAAAGTCTTTCTTTGGATCATCTTATAATTTTCTCAGGTAAATGAGTAGATGTTACTCTTTTGTGTGTGCACCATTTTGTTCTCATGTTGTCATTTAAGAGGAGGGCTTTCTCTTAATTATTTTGGGACAACCTTAGAACCATACTGACACCCAGTAAATGTTGCCTAATAATATATGAGATTGCACTTACTGCAAACATTTTGAATTACGTGAATTTCTCGAGTAACTGACATATCTCAGCCTTCAAGGAATGGTAGAGTCTGAATAATTAGTACTATTCTTCATTGTTACATAAACAAAACCAAGCACGCTTGATTTAAGCAATGAAAAGAGGCAAAAACTGTATAAACTGTGTCACAGGCCTTTTTTCTTTTTGCGACGGATTCTTACTCTGTTGTCCAAACTGGAGTGCAGTGGTGCCATCTCGGCTCACTGCAGCCTTCACCTCCTGGGTTCAAGCGATTCTCCTGCCTCAGCCTGCTGAGTAGCTGGGATTACAGGAGCCCACCACCACGCCTGGCCAATTTTTGTGTTTTTAGTAGAGATGGGGTGTCACCATGTTGGTCAGGCTGGTCTCAAACTCCTGACCTCGTGATCCACCTGCATTGGCCTCCCAAAGTGCTGTGATTACAGGTGTGAGCCACCACACCTGGCCTTTTTTTTTTTTCTGAGACGGGATCTCACTGTGTCACCCAGGCTGGACTCCAGTCATGTAGTCATAGCAACCTCTACCTCCCAAGCTCAAATGATCCTCCCACCTCAGCCTCCTGTGTAGCTAGGACTACAGGCGCACACCACCACACCCAGCTAATTTTGGAATATTTTTCTTCATAGAGATGGGTCTCTCCAAGTTGCCCAGGCTGGTCACTGTCTTTTTAAAGAAATGCTAATAACACTGTAGATGTAAGGATTGAAGAATACAGGAGTTTATTAGGTTTTTAGTTGCAAGGAACAGAAAAAACACTGGCTCACTTAAGCAGTGAAAGGGCTGGAGATGTAGGACCAATAGCGGTATTGGTTTCCTTTTCCTGCTCTAACAAATTACTACCACCATGGTGGGGTTAAAACACACAACAGTTCTGGAGGTCAGAGGTCCAAAATGGGTCCTACCAGGCTAAAGTCAAGGTGCCATTCCTTCTAGAGTGTCTAGGAGGAAAATCCTTTTTCTTGCCTTTTCCAGCTTTTCAGACTGCCCACATTCCTTGGCTCATGGCCCCCTTCCATCTTCAAAGCCAGTAGTCACATTACTCTATATTCTACTTCCCCCACCACTCTCTTTCTCTGACTCTCCTGCCTCTCTTTCACTTAGAAAGATCCTTGTAATCACATTGGACACACCCAGATAATTCAATACACACCCCCATTCTCAAAGTCCTTAACTAATCACACCTGAAAAATCCCTGTTGTAGATAAAATTCAGAGGTTCTGGGATTAGGATGTGGACATCTCTAGGGAGCCATTATTCTGCTTTCCACAATAGCTATAAAGCCTGGAACAGTGCCTCAAATCACATCATAGAACTCAGCCTGTGAAGACACTTTGCAGAACCTTGATTGTGTCAGTTACTTTGCATTCCTGACCCTGACACCACTCATGCTGGCCCTATTGGAAATTGGATGTGGTTGCTGCTGCTGTCCAGAATGGATTAGCCACAGTCCCCACTTTCTCTCATTAGTTCACACTTAAATGTGGGGTTGGTGTGTTTGTTGATGGAGCCTGAATTATGTGTCTGTACACTAGCTGCAAATGAAGCTGGTAAATATATAATGGGAAGCAGGTTCTGCTTTATAAATTGTGGGGATTTCTCAAAAATAGGAAGAGAAATTCAGATGCTGGGCTTGAATACCAGCCAGAGAGAACATATAAGTACAGTTGAGAGTCATTGGTATAAGGATTCCATTCGTTTGACGAACTGTACCAGAGATCCACAGATGGATGAGATACATTTGTGTTTCTGTTGGTGCTAGCCAGAGCAAGATTGGAAAGCTGTGTTCATATGTCAGTAGCCTAACATAAATCAGTACTATTTCTCTGAGACTCTGATAGGAAGCCATCTCTGTTATGTGAAGGCTTTTCGCTTAGTGTGTTTTTCATCTGTTCACCAAAAATTGCTATTGGCTGTACTTTTGCCTTTCAAATGGTGACATGAGAATAGTTGATAGAGGAAGGTGGGTGGGTTTTGAGGTTTTTCTCTTTCACTCCAGTAGGTTATCAGTTAAAGTGGTATTGATGTATAACTGTGCTGTCCAATATGGTAGCCACTGGCCACATATGGCTATTTAAATAAAATGAAATGTAAGATCCAGTTTCTCAGATGGTGACATGAGAATAGTTGATAGAGGAAGGTGGGAAGGTTTTGTGGCTTTTCTCTTTTCACTCCAGTAAGTTATCAGTAACAGTGGTATTGATATATAACTGTGCTGTCCAGTGTGGTAGCCACTGGCCACATGTGGCCACTTAAATAGAATGAAATTTAAGATCTAGTTTCTCAGTTACACTAAGCATGTGTCAAGTGCTCATGTGGCTAGTGACTACCATATTGGATAGCTCAGTTCTGTACCCATGGTGTAGCATCTTTACTGTACAAGAGTCAATCCAGGAAAAATAAAATGTTGATCAGGCTTTTTTGTGTGTGTGTGTGTGTGTGTGTGTGTGTGTGTGTGTGTGTGTGTGAGACGGTCTCACTCTGTTGCCCAGGCTGGAGTGCAGTGGCAGTCTCAGCTCACTGCAACCTCCACCTCCCAGGTTCAAGTGACTCTCCTGCCTCAGCCTCCCGAGTAGCTGGAATTACAGGCACCTGCCACCACGTCCAGCTAATTTTTGTATTTTTAGTAGAGACGAGGTTTTGCTCTTTTGGCCAGGCAGGTCTTAAACTCCTGACCTCAGGTGATCCACCCGCCTTGGCCTCCCAAAATGCTGGGCTTACAGGCTTGAGCCGCCACACCTGGCCAAGGCTTTTTTTCTTTTTAACCCTAATTATTTTTCTTTCTGATATAGTTCATGAGTGTTCACAATATCTTTCACATATGTTACATGTTTTCACCGACAGAATCCTGCAAAATAGGCTTAATTAACCCTCACTTTTCATACAGTAAATTGAAGCTTAAAAATAATAAGTTCAATCAACAGAGTTAGACAGGGCTTGAATTTTATTTAATTCCACTCAATCCAATATAAAATACCTAAGGTGCTAAGTACTGTGTTAAATAGTAAGATACTAAAAAGCTAGCTGCTCTGCCCAGGTCTGGTCCTCATTCTCTGGTTCTTGTCAGATCTTTCTGCTTGGGCTGGGCAAGGGAGGACAAGTGGAATAACTTTGTGAAGGGCAAGTGTAGTTTCTCTGAGAGTTGGTTACAGGGTGCTCTGGCTGTTGTACATCTAACTCCTAGGTCCTACAGCTTGGGCTGGGACCTCACCTCCCTAAGGATGGTTAGATGTGAAGAATGAGTGAGAGAGAGATTCATTGATGATATTGATGTTGACCATAGAGAAATAGTAGCACTTTTAATGGAAATGAGGAATAAAAGGGAATATTTAATGAATATCTATGGTGAGATGCCAGATAGACAATTGGAATAGGACCATGGCTGGGTTAGAATTATTGCCTTTGTATTGTCTTCAATAATGGTGAGACTTGAATCTACAAGCTGAGAAGTATGAATTATAGAAGTATAAGGGCATTAGGGCCAGCTTCTTAGGGAACAAGTACCAGATAGTAATAAAGATCAACTTCTATTCTCAATGGTTTTGTTACTCTACCTATTTAGGTGGAAGGAGAAAGAAGAAACAAGAAGTGACCTATCGAAAACGTGAGAGGGACTAGGAAAGACTGAGCAGAAAAGTTTTAATGAAGGGGCTGCTCTAATGCAACAGTTTGCAAAATGTGGTCCCCAGATGAGCATCATCAGCATCACCTGGGAACTTACTAGAAACACAAATTTTTGAGCCCTATCTCATACCAGCTGAATCAGAACCTCTTGGGATATGGCCCAGCAATCTGGGTGATCCAGGGCTAGTTTTTGAAAAGACACTGGTAAAGTATAGTATTGAGTACTGAGAGTTCGGGAAATACAAGGACTGAGAAAAAGCTCTTAGATTGGTCAGGGAATGTCATTGGTAACACTTGAGCAAATTTGCTACAGTGATAAAAGACCCCAACTACGAGTTTAGAAATGACTTAGGTAATCAGAAAGTAAAGCCAGTAGCTATATATATTGTCTTTTCATAAAGTTCAAAGACAGGGAGAAAGATGGATGCTTGATGGCAAAAGCAGGATGGACGGAAACTTAGGTTGGAAGGACTGGAGTACATTTTATGTTTTGGGCTTCAACAGACAATATAAAAGGGCATTTATTTTGTAGAAATTGTTTTATTCTTACCTGTGGACATTTTCTATGCAGAAAGCATTTTAAGTATAAAATATTTTAAGATTGGCTTATAGGAGACTGATATTTTAATAACTATTATAAATATATATCTGCATTGATTAAAATACAAACGTTAAGATTAAAAAATTTGGTAACATTAAATTGCCACCACTACTGTTAATACCTTCTAGTCTTTTTATCAATATAGAATATGCATTTTATGCATATACAGATAATGCATTTTAAACATACACTGTTTTAATAAAATTTTCTATGTAATAAAATATATTTATTTTAAATGTATAGTTAAGAATTTTGACAAACATATGCCCCTATAACCATCACCCTGATCAAGAACATTCCAAATCCCCCCAAAGTGCTTTTATTTATGTATTTAATTTGAGATGCAGTCTCACTCTGCGCCCAGGTTGGAGTGCAGCGGCACAATCTTGGTGCACTGCAACCTCCGCCTCCCAGGTTGAAGCAATTCTCCTGCCTCAGCCTCCTAAGTAGCTGGGATTACAGGCATGCGCCACCATGCCTGGCTGATTTTTATATTTTTAGTAGAGATGGGGTTTCGCCATGTTGGCCAGGCTATTCTCAAACTCCTGACCTCAGCCTCTCAGGGTGCTGGGATTATAGGCATGAGCTGCCATGCCTGGCCTCAAAGTGCTTTTAGACCCCTTGCAGTCAGTCTTAACTCTGCTTAACCCTCTGTGCCTCAGGCAATCATTACTCTGATTTTTTTCAATATTAATTTTGTTCGCATGTCCCATAACTTCTGAAGTGGGATGATGTAATGCATTATTTTGTGCCTGTATTCTGTTGGCATAAAACATACCAAGCGATTAATCCACATTGTTGTACACATTAATAGTTCCTTCCTTTGTTTACTGCTGAATAATATTCTTTTGTGTGAATATATAATTTGTTTATCCATTCAGCTTTTGATGAACCTTTAGGTTGTTTCTAATTTTTTGCTATTATGAATAAAGCTAGAACATTCTGTCTAAGTCTTTTTGTGTACATGTGTTTTCATTTCTCTTGGTTTGCATGTATGTATTTTGGGATATAAATGTGTGTATGTGTATGTATAGAATGTTACATACATGCACATATATACACTCGAGTACATACATATGTGACTATATACATATATATATCTCTCTCGTAGTCTGTGGCTTGTCTTTTCGGTTTTTAATGTATCTTTTGAAGAGCATAAGTTTTAAATAAATATTGATGAATCTAGTTTATTGGGTTTTTTCCTTTTATTGAATCTTAGCTAAGAATTCTTTATCTATCCTGGATTGGTGTCTTGATCTATTTGTGCTGCTATAGTAAAATACCTAAGACTAGGTAATTTATAAGCAACAGAAATTTATTTCTCACAGATCCAGAGGCTGGGAAGTCCAGTATTAAGGTGCCAGCAGGTTCGGTGCTGGCAAGGGCCCAGTCTCTGCTTCCAAGATGACACCTTGTTGCTGCCTTCTCTACAGGGGACAAATGCTGTGTCCACATATGGCAGAAGGGATGGAAGGGCAAAAAATGCCCTACCTAATTCTCTCCAGCCCTTTCGTATGGCACTGATCTCATCCATGAAGGCAGAGTCCTCATAGTCTGATCACCTCCTAAAGGCATCACCTCTTAATACTGTTGTGTTGGGGATTAAGATTTAACATGAATTTTGGAGGAGGAGGCACAAGCAGTCATACCATATCAGGCAGTAAAAATTTACTCCTTAGTTTTCTTCTAGAAATAACTCTGTGATCCATTTTGGATTAATTTTTGTGTGACGTATATTATTGTTTGAGGTTAATTTTTTTCTAATTTTAAAATTTTCATCCAGTTGTTCCAGCATCACTTGTTGAGAAAATTGTTTTTCCTATTAAATTACTTTGATACCTTTGTCAAAAATATATTGGCTATACATGTAAAAACACACATACACGTATACATAAATGTAGAAATAGGTGAGCCTGTTTCTGACCTCTGTTCTGTCCTATTTCTCTGCATGGCTATCCTTTTACTACTATACTGTCTTGATGACCACAGCTCTCTAGTAAGTTTTGGAATCAGGTAATCTAAGTTCTCTATTTTTTGAGAATTGTTTTAGCTATTCTAGGTTTTTGCATTTCCAGATAAATTTTAAAATAGCCTGCCAGTTTCTAACAAACAATCTGCTTGGGTTCTGATTGCAATTGTATTATAACTATAGTTCAGTTTGGGGAGAATTATATAAATCCTTCTGAAGAATCAGCTTTTGTCTTTCACTTATTTTCTGTGTCTTTGTTTTCTGCTCTTCACTATTTCCTTCCTTCTACTTTATTTGGATTTAATATGCTGTTCTTTTTTTTATAGCTTCTTAGATGCTTAGGTAGATGCTTAGATCAAGGCTTTTAGACCTATTTTAACATAAGCATATAAAGCTATAAATGCCTCTCTAAGCACTGCTTTTATTGCATCCGACACGTTATATATGTTTCCATTTTCATTTGGCTTAAAATATTTCCAATTTCTCCTGTGATTTATTCTTTGACCTGTGATTATTTATTTTTTATTTTATTTTATTTGTTTTTAGAGACAAGATCTCACTCTGTTGCCTAGGTATTGTGCAGTGGTACAATCATAATTCACTGCGACTTCAAACTCTTAGGCTCAAGTGATCCTCCCACCTCAGCCTCCTGAGTAGCTAGGACTACAGGAATGCACTGCCACTGTTTCTGGCTAATTTTTACAAACTTTTTTGTAAAGATAGGGTTTTATTGTATTGCCCAGGTTGGTCTCAAACTCTTGGCCTCAAGCAATCCTCTGGCCTCAGCCTCCCAAAGTGTTGAGATTACAGGTATGAGCCACTACACCCAGCAACCTATGATTATTTAGAAATGTTTGATTCATTTCCAAATATTTGAGGAATTAGAGAACTTTATTCTTTAACTTAGACAACTAATTCTAGTTGTTTATATATATATTTTTTTAGTTTGTAGTTCTATGACTTTAATTCTTTTAAATTTCTGAGATTTGTTTTGTGGTTCAGCATATGTTCTATCTTGGTGAATGTGCCATGTGCACTTATAAAGAAGGTGTATTCTTTTGTTGGGTAAAATGTTCTGTAAATGCCATTGGGATCTGTTGGGTTATAACCTTAGTGTTGGTCTGACCTCACTGGTTTGTTTTGTTTGTTTGTTTTTTATTGAGACGGAGTCTTGCTCCGTCACCCAGGCTGGAGTGCAGTGGCGCAATCTCGGCTGATTGCAACTTCTGCCGCCCATGTTCAGGTGATTCTTGTGCCTTAACCTCCCAAGTACCTGGGACTGTAGGCACACGCCACCACACCTGGCTAATTTTTGTATTTTGAGTAGAGACGGGGTTTTGCTGTTGGCCAGGCTGTTCTCGAATGCCTGACCTCAGGTGATCTGCCTGCCTTGGCCTCCCAGAGTGCTGGGATTACAGGCGTGAGTCATAGCACCCAGCCACCTTACTGGTTTTCTGCCTACTTTTTGTTAGTTATTGAGAGAGTTTTGAAATCTCCAAATAATTATAGATTTGTCTGTTTCTCTTTTCTCTGTTTCTGTTTTTGTATTTTCTTTTTCGTTTGTTTGAAACGGGATCTTGCTGTGTTGCCCAGGCTGCAGTGCAGTGACACCATCATGGCTCACTGCAGTCTCAATCACCTGGGCTCAAGCAATCCTCCCACCTCAGCCTCCTGAGCAGCTGGGACTACAGGCATACACCACCATGCCTGCCTAATGTCTTCTATTGTTTTATGAACTGTCTTACTCTTTTTTAAATTGCTCTAGTATTTACATTATGCACCTTTATATTATATAATTTTATGTGTAATATAAAATGTTACAACAGTATAGTACTTTTCATTTTCCTTTCCTTTTGTTTGTACTACTATTGTCAAACAGCTTCTATATTTGTTCTAAGTTTCAAAATATAGGGGACTTTTTTGGTTTTTATTTTTTTCTTAAAACAATAAATTGACTTTTAAATAAGTTTTAAAACAAAGAGAAAAAAGTTATTTTATATTTACTCATATATTTACTATTTCTGGCACTTGTCATCTCTTTGTTTAGTTCAAGGCTTCCATCTGGTATCATTTTCTTCCAGCCCAAAGAGTTTCCTTTTTAATATTCCTTATGGTATTGATCTGTTGGCATCAAATTTCCTCAGCTCTTATGTTTCTAAAAAAAATGTATTTTTTTACCTTTGGTTTTAAAGAATATTTTTGCTGGATATAAAATTATAGATTGGCATTTTTTCCCTAGTATTTTAAAGATGTTATTCTGTTATCTTCTGGCTTGTCTTTTTTCTGATAAGAACTTAGCTAGTCCTCGTTCTTTTTTTTTTTTTTTTTTTTGAGATAGTGTCTTGCTCTGTTGCCCAGGCTGGAGTGCAGTGGTGCAATCTCGGCTCACCACAACCTTGGGTGTCTCGCTCTGTTGCCCAGGCTGGAGTGCAGTGGTGCAATCTCAGCTCACCACAGCCTTGCCTCCCGGGTTCAAGCGATTCTCCTGCCTCAGCCTCCCGAGCAGCTGGGACTACAGACGCACGCCACCATGCCCAGCTAATTTTGGTATTTTTAGTAGAGACAGGGTTTCACTATGTTGGCCAGGCTGGTCTCAAACTCCTGACCTCGTGATACACCCACCTCAGCCTCCCAAAGTGCTGGGATTACAGGCGTGAGCCACCGTGCTCAGCCTCTTATTTTAATCCTTCTTAGGTAATATATATATATTTTTTTCTCTCCTTCTTTTATCATTGTTTTTCAACGATTTGATTAAAATGCCTTTGTGTGGTTTTCTTTTGTGTTTAAATGCTTGTAATTGAGCTTCTTAGATTTATAGGCTTATAATTTTCATCAAATTTGGATCCTGCAATTGCCATTGAAGTCTGTATGTTCATTTCTCATGTATAATTCATGTGAGAAAATATGGTAAACCTGTGTTATCTGGTAATTGTCTCATTAATAAAAAATTTCTAAAATTAGGATTTTTGTTTTACATTATGTTGAGGAGGAAGAGAGAGTGAGGAAAACAACTAGAGAGAACTCTTGGGAAAGAACTTACGCTAGAAGCTAAAACCAGGAGGATTTCTTGAAGAGTTCTTTATCAGATTTAAGGGAAGTAGGATGTGGGTGTGTCTTATGCTGTTCAAAAAGGCAAACTGGGCCAAGCGAGGTGGCTCACGCCCGTAATCCCAGCACTTTGGGAGGCCAAGTCGGGCAGATCATGAGGTCAGGAGTTCGAGACTAGCCTGGACAACATGGGGAAACCCATCTCTACTAAAAATACAAAAATTAGCCGAGTGTGGTGGTGCGTGCCTGTAATCCCAGCTACTCGGGAGGCTAAGACAAGAGAATCGCTTGAACCCAGGAGGCAGAGGTTGCAGTGAGCCCAGATTGTGCCACTGTGCTCCAGCCTAGGTGATGCGCAAGACCTTTTCTCAAGGAAAAAAAAAAAAAAGCAAACTGAATAAATCATAAGCAATGAGATATTTACACTTTAGCTTTTAATATATGAACTGTTGAAAATTGAGGCCTGTCATGCATTGTAAAATAATGAGCAGAAAAAGTTTAGGCTCCAGAATTCTGGTACTGTGCCTGGATTTGAATTCCAGTCCTAGCACTTAACCATCTTTGTGGCGTTGGGCAAGTTTCCTAAAATCTCTAGGTGTTTCTTTAATCATAAAATTGGAAAAATGGTTATAATCTCAGGTTGTCATGAAAACTAAACCCAGGATGGCTTATGTTCTTCACTTGTCATTTAGTAGATCCCCAATAATTATTAGTTATCTTTCCTTCTTTATATATTAACTTTTTATTCTTTCATTCAGGGACTTTTTTTCCTTTTAAATATATGCAATAGTTAAACAAGTCCCTATGGCCCTCATGAGACTTTATTTACCCATTATGTTTCTCTATTGGATCTTTTCTATGTTGTTGTTTATCCCATCCTATTAAAAAACATATTATATATTCCATCTTAAAAACCCTTTTGACCTTCACATCTCTCTGTAGCTACTGCCTCTTGCTTTTCCCAGACTGTGTTGTCTAAATTCAATTTTAACTTCAGTTCCTATCCTCTTATAACAAGATCCTCAGTGACTTCCACATTACTAAATCCAGTGATTAGTTCTCAGGCCTCATTTTACTTTATTTTTCAGGAGCATTTATTGATTCTGCCCTCTTTTCTTGAAGCTTTTTCGTTATTTGGCTTCTGGGACACTTTGTTTGACAAATTTACCTCCTACTTCTCTGGCCACTGGTTCTCAATCTGTTTACTATTTGTTTCCTTCTCAGTCTAGCTGGGAGTGTCCAGTGTTTTGGCTTCCCTGGGTCACATTGGAAAAAGAAGAATTGTCTTGGGCCACACATAAAATACGCTAACACTAATGATAGCTGATGAGCTTTAAAAAATTGCAAAAAAATCTCAGAATGTTTTAAGAAAGTTTGTGAATTTGTGTTGGGCCGCAGTTAAAGCTGTCCTAGGCTGCATGTGGTCTGTGGGCCATGGGTTGGACAGTCTTAGTCTAGCCCTTAAATATTGGAGTTTCTCAGACTTGTTACTCTTAACACTCCCTTGGTAATGTCATCCCGTCTTACGGGCTTTAACGAATATCTGTATGCTGATGACTCCCAGATGATATCTGTACTCCCATTCTTCTCTGACCCCTTTAACAAAACTCTTTAAGAAACTACCAGTTAATTACATTCATGTCATACCTTTGCTTAAAATGTCCAAAAATTTTGCTTGGTGGTTTCCCATATCTCAGATTATCTAGATCAAGTTAAGTCTGACCTGCATAGTCCAAAACAACTTCGCTCAAATGTCTGGGCCCTCAACTGGAATGACTGTGATAGCTAAGAAAACTGGGTCTCTCTTCCCAAGTAATCTGTCATCCTCAGCTTCATAGTGTTTTGATGGTGTTCCAAAAGGGCAAGCCCAAATGTGCCAGTGCTTACAAAGTCTCAGTGTCACATTTACTGAAGTCCAGTTGGCCAAAGTAAGTCACATGACCAAACCCAGGGTTGATAGGAGTTCCAGGGGTGCAAATGCCAAGAGGTGTGTGATTCATTGGGGGCAGTTAATAATGTAACACAGGTTTTATATAATCTGCATCTGGTTTAATTTGTTAAATTATTTTTTATTTATTTTATGTATTTATTTATTTTGAGATGGAGTCTTGCTCTGTGGCCCAGGCTGGAGTGCAGTGGTGCGATCTCGGCTCACTGCAACCTCTGCCTCCCCGGTTCAAGCGATTCTCCTGCCTCAGCCTCCGGAGTAGCTTGGGATTATAGGCGGCCGCCACTGTGCCCGGCTAATTTTTTTCTTTTTAGTAGAGAGGGAGGTTTCACCATCTTGGCCAGGCTGGTCTAGAACTCCTGACCTCATGATCCCACCTGCCTCGGCCTCCCAAAGTGCTGGGATTACAGGCGTGAGCCACCGCGTCCGGCCAAAATTATTTTATTATTATACAGCACCCATTTATTTGCTCAGGAAAATAATCAAGAAAAAGAACTGTCTAGATAATTAAATTGTCATCTGGAAGTATGGGCTAAATAATGGCTCTTGTGAGAATATCAAGTTTGACTTTTGAGTATCTTTTGTTTTTCAGTTTCAGAGAGTACCTGGAAGTAGAAAATGTACTTTGTACCACAATAATTTATAGAATATTTTATTTAGTTAAATCAGACAGTATCTTAAATATTGTTGCTAGTTGAGTTAATTAACTTGTCCATCTTTCATGTTATCTACCTGTTCCAAGTTAGAAAGTTGAACTTTATTTCTCCCTAATCTAAAATTACATGGAGCTTTACATTTTATAAAGCACTGTTTCAGCTGAGTGCAGTGGCTCATACCTGTAATCCCAGCACTTTGAGAGGCCGAGGCGGGAGGATCTTGAGCCTAGGAGTTCAAGATCAGCCTGGGCAACATGACAAAACTCTGTCTCTACTGCAGATACAAAAATTAGCCAGCTGTGGTGGCACGTGCCTCTAGTTGCAGCTACTTGGGTGGCTAAAGCAGGAGCCTAGGAGGTTGAGGCTGCAGTAAGTCATGATTGCACTACTGCATTCCAGCCTGGGCAATAGAGTTTAAAACAAAAAACAAAAAACACTGTTTCTTTTTCCAACCTAATTTTTGTTCACGGTCACCTGTCAAAGGATATGGTTACACTCTTGTTTTCTTTTTCCTTTAAAGCAGCTTTAGGTTTACAGAAAAATTGTGAGAAAGGTATAGAGATTTCCCATATCCGCCTTGCTCACACACATGAATAGCCTCCCCTATTATGAGCATCCCCCACCGGAGTGGTACATTTGTTATAACTGATGAACTTACGTTGACACATCGTATTCGCCCGAAGTTCATTTTACATTATAGTTCACTCTTGGTGTTGTACACTCTGTGGGTTTGGACCAGTGTGTAATGACATGTATCCACCATTGTATAGTACAGAGTATTTTCACTGCCCTAAAAATCCTCTTTGCTCCACCTGTTCATTCCCCCTCTCTTCCCCTCCAACTCCTGACAACCACTGATCTTTTTACTATCTCCATGGTTCTTGCCTTTTCCGGAATGTCATATGGTTGGAATCCTATGGTATATAGTCATTTTAGATTGTAACATGCATTTAAGTTTCCTTCATGTCTTTTCATGGTTTGATAGCTCATTTCTTTTTAGTGTGAAATAATAATCTGTTGTCTGGATGTACCATAGATTATTTACCCTTTCCCCTACTGAAGGATATCTTGGTTGCTTCAGTAGGTGAATGGATAAATTAGTTTTCAGTGATTATAAATAAAGCCGATATGATATTCATGTGCAGGTTTTTGTGTAGACATCAGTTTTCAGCTCAATTGAATAAATACTTAGAGGTCATATGGTAAGATTATGTTTAGCTTTGTGAGTAACTGCTAAACTCTTCCAAAGTGACTGTACTATTTTGCATTCCCAACAGCAGTGAATGAGAGTTCCCGATGCTCCACATTCTCATTCGCATTTGGTTTTGTAATTGTTCTGGATTTCGACTATTCTAATAGTGTAGTAGTAGATCATTATTGTTTTAACTTGCATTTCCCTGAGACGTTTTATGTGGAGCATCTTTTCACATGCTTATTTGCCATCTGTATATCTTCTTTGGCAAGCAAGGTGTCTGTTAAGTTTTTGGCTCATTTTTTAATCGAGTTGCTTGTTTTCTTATTGTTCGAGTTCTTTGTATATTTCAGATAAGTCATTTATGAAATGCGTGTTTTACATACTTTCTTCCACTCTGTGGCTTGTCTTGTTCTCTTGACAGCCTGTTTTCTCCATATTAACTCCTTGTACTTTGTCTTGTAATGTTGTCCCTTTGTCAGTTTTTTCATATTACCGTTTCCAAATAAATTTGGTGTGCCGTTACTTACATTAACACTACTTTTAATTCTAGTATCTACTCATATTTTTGCTTTCATTTTGGTATCCTTCTTGTTTGGAATTCTGTTAACCTTTTATCTGTATGTGCAAGCATCTGATTACTTTGTTATGTCTTTTAAGGTGGTCTTATCTGACCATTTATATATTGAGATACTAATTTTAATCTGTTTATTATTTCAAGAAGGTATAGGGGTTGTTGCAAAAAAAGGACTATTTTTAAAAAGGCATTGGGTTCATTGCTTTGGAAAGCATTGTTTTGGCATACCTTGTTTAATGTAAAAATTGAGATGAGGGGAAATAGCTTTCCTGTTGTTTATGGCTTAACCTACTTTGCTTGTTTCATTCATTTGGGTTGTGAGCTTATGTTCTGTTTGAAGTTTTCGATTTTATATTTTGCAGAAATATTTAATGTTCTGTATATATTATATAGATTCCACTACGATGAAAACAAAATGTGAATTTCAGAGAGCCAAGTAAATGATTATGTATTTCTCTGATTGACTGTATAAAATGGTAGGTTTTCTTAAGAAAAAGTATGTTATTCCTGGTTCTCAGATGGAAAACCTTTCAGATTGTTTTTGGTGAAGACTTTTAAAACTATTGTCAGGTTTGAGAAACCTTGAGTTTTTAGGATCTTTACCTTTTATTGAGAAACTGTTTAGTCCAAATTAACCTGAATTTATTTGAGCAACTTGTATGCCATGCACTATGTGAGGCACTACATATGCATAATTGAATAGGACAGTCTCTAGTGAAGGAAATGTGTACACAAATAACTTTATTGTAGTCCTGTGAGTCCAATAATAGATGTGGGCATTAAGATGCACTGGGAGTACTCAGCCAAACTAAGACCTGCTTTTAGGAATTACTGAGTTTAAAATACAAGAATGGGTTAACCAAACAAGGAGGGAAGTGGGAGGGCATTCTAGGATGAGTGAAAAAGCATGAATAAGGATACTGAGGGGCAAAACAACAAGAAATTAAAAGTAATTCAGGTTTATTGGATCACAAAGTGTAAAGTGAAAAGCTGTGGCACTTTATATGCTATGCTGAGGAACTTGAGTTTTATCATATTTTCTCTCATTCTTTTCCACTAAAGTGCGACTAAAGTCACAGGAGATTGAATACATGCTTTGGAAGTATGGCAGCAAAGTGCGCATAGACCTGCCGCATATTTGAAATTTCTCCTAAGACATATTTTATTGTGAAGAATTATGAAAAATGTTCTATTCTAGAATTGATTAGTGTGAGTTCTTAAGTTCCTAATTTATAGACTGAGGATAATAATAGCATTTACCTTTTAGGATTGCTGGGAGGAGTAATAACTATAAAATGATAATGACAATAATGGCCAACATTTTTTGAGGGCTTACTTACCAAGGAACAGTCCTAAGTGCTTTACTTCTGTTACCTCATTTAATCCTCAAAACACCTCAATGAGGTAGGTATTTTACTATCTCCATCTTATTTCTAACAAAACTGGGGCACAGAGAAGTAATTCACCTAAGGTTACACAGCTAGTGAGTGGCAGAGCTTGGTTTGAATCTAGGCAGTTTGCATATAAGACATTCTTACTATATTATACTCCCATTTTATGATATCATGCATATAGAATATTTAGCTTTATATCTGGCACGTACTAATTATAAACGTAAGCAATTATCAGTAGCAATAATAATAACTTACTTTGTCCAGATCTTTGAGTTAAATTGAAGTCCCCAAGAAATTGTGCTGTTTTTCTTGTGACTTGATTTACACCTGACATACCACTGGGGTGCAGAAAGTGTGACTCCCAAAGCCATGCTTTTAACCACTGCCGCCTCCTTCCTTGTTGGTCTGTCTCTACATTAGATTTTAAATCCATGGCAGGGACCATATCGATTTTTTTCATCATGGTACACTTAGTCCTTAACACTGTATCTATGATATAAAAATGACCAAATTTGTACAGTAAATGAGAATCGAAAAACGTGACATTTTCAACTGATCTTAGCATTATTCATACTACCTATAATTGTGTTTTAATTGTTTTACATATTTTTTACATAATTGTTTTGTTTTACATATTTTTTCTTCAGTAAGGAGTCCATCTGCTTCCGTGTTCTACAGGGCATTCTCACCCTGGTCTTAAAAGAGCCCTGCTTGGTAACCGGTATCTGTTTGTCCTGTAGTGATCACTCAGTTTTCAGACAGTGAGGAACATTAGAATAACATTTTGGTCTATAACTAGAATCTGTTAGAAATATATGAGACAGAATTTTTAAATGTTTGTTCTAAGAAACATTAAACAAAAAAAGAAAAAGGCTTTGACATTTTTCCTTTACCTTTCACATTAAGTCATTTCAAATAAAGATAAAATAATTTTCTTAATAGGGGTTCTCTGTTATTGTGGGTTAACTCATATTTTCCTCCTCTCCTCTATCTAGAATGTCTTAAACCATTCTACCTTATGAGAAATTGGATGTTCTTGCAGATAGTCATTGTGGGAGAAAACGTTTCATTTAAGTCCCAGATGAGGACCGAAAACTTGAAATCAGAGGAGCATCTGAAATCAAGTAATATTAGGTAGGATGAAAATTACAAGGGATTTCTACATGTTTTTATTCCTTTTGGAGATGTGTATTATTCATACTCTGTGAATACTAATAAAATTAGAAACTTCCTGAAGCATTTGATTTTGGCCAGGATCGGGATGGGGCATGCTAAAATTTTATTATTTATGTGACTTCATGAGAACCTTGGCTTATGTTTACTTTGTCTTGAGCGTTTTTATCTTGTGGTCCAAGGAAGCTTTTAAAAATTTTACTGAAGTAAATTTTTAAAAATTTTGTTTTATATGAGGTCTCTGAATATTTATGATAAACATAGGGACACGTGATTTATACATCATCCTTTAGAATGAAAGTTTCTGTGGTTTTTTTTACATACTTAGTAAATCATGTGAGTGCAGGTAACATCAGCTTGCAGTTCTGTATGTCAGCATGGATGCAATCAAGCCTCCCAAGTGCCTGTAGAAATAGGTGTGTGATAGTATGCTAGAGAAGCTCTCTTGTACATGTGAATTAGTAACTATTGCTACAGCAGCTTATAATGACAGAAAATGCAAAGATGCTTGATCTCAAAGATGCAGCTTTTAACTGAGAGATGATAGTTGCCTCTGCGAGAGTGATACCTCTAGCCTGGCCATTTCAGAAGGCCTTAAATATGTTTATGAGCTCTGGGGTTTGGAACTAGATTGCAAGGGTGGAACCCAAGCTCTGCCATTTCCTAGTTATGTGACCTTGGGCAAGTTATTTAACCACTCTGTGCATCTATTTCCTCATCATCAAAATGGGCATAATATTATTACTTACCTGATAGAATTGTTGTGAGAATCAAAGATTTAGTAATATATGAAAGCTAAGACCTGGCAAATAATAAGTGATTAAACTATATTATTGTTTGACTACTGGTTAATTCTTAACAGATGAGTTTAGTCTGTTATCAGTTAGTGTGTATTTCTATGGTTTATAATTGTCTTGATATATCAGGTCCAATTTTAAAAATGTATTTGTTAAATAACATAATCAGAACTAATGTTTGGAGAAAAACAAAAAAAAATAACATCCTGACTCAATTATTTTGTAATTTTTATGTATCTGCCTCTGGTTTTATTTTCTATTTATACTAAGAACATAGTCTTCATGACATCTAAACTGTTTTTCTTTTGTCACTTGTGGTGGTAGAGGACCTATGGTTTTTTACTACAACTTTGAAATGTCTTTTTCAACCCAATGTGCCCCTTCAAAAGGGATCTCATGAAGCAGTGAGGGGAGGGAGGGACACCTGACTAGCCAGTCAGTAACCAGATTAGCAAAAGTAATTTGGTGGTTATTGAACTATTCATGTCACAATCAGATTAGCCCTCCTTATTCAAATGATCATTTAGGTTCTTTTATATAACTTACTTGTCTTATTTATTCCTCATAGCAACTTTGAAAAGTAGTTTGTATCCTCGTTTTATGGCTAAGCAAACAGTCTTCTTAAAAGCTCCAAGATAGCACTACTAATTTGTAGGAAAGCCCAAATTCAGACCTGAGCCTTTTTGCTTTATATTATTTTCCATTACATAAAACTGCCTCCCGTATGGTTCATATTTTATCACTCAGTAATTCAACAAATTCAACAATTTTTAGTGAACAGCTGCCATGGGCCGAGGCATTATTCTAGTTGTTATGGCCCTCATCTTTTCCAACACTCCCAGTGGCTCATCTTTTTAGTTGTATTCTAGGCATATGTCTATCCTTGCACTCACTTTTATTGTATTGAAATTATGTACATGCCTTTGTATCTGTCACCTTACCTAGAGTTCCTTAAAAGTAGGTATCTACCAGTGTTATCATTTTGACTATTTAGAGTAAAAAAAAAAACACTTATTTTAATTTGTACTTACTGGTAGTATTTCCTTTTTTGAATTATCAGTTTGGTCTTCTGCCGATTTTTTCTGTTGATATCTTGATTGAATGATTGATTGATTGATTTTGAGACCGAGTCTTGCTCTTGTTGCCCAGGTTGTAGTACAATGGTGTGATCTCAGCTCACTGCAACCTCCACCTCCCAGGTTCAAGCGATTCTCCTGCTTCAGCCTCCCAGGTAGCTGGGATTACAGGCACCTGTCACCATGCCCAGCTAATTTTTGTATTTTTAGTAGAGACAGTTTCACCATGTTGGCCAGGCTGGTCTCAAACTCCTGACCTCCCGTGATCTGCCTGCCTCGGCCTCCCAAAAGTGCTGGGATTACAGGCGTGAGCCATAGCACCTGGCCAATATATTTTTGTATTAATTTTTCAATTTTGTCTAGTCCACATGGCTCTTAACACTTTCTCTGCATTCTTTTCTTTGTCATTTTGTAATTATCCCAAATATTTACCATTCTCCTCAGCTTATCCCCCTCTTACTTTCAGAAACAGATTGGATCTACCTTATCTCTGAAATTGAGGAAATACAGCTGTAAATTCTCTTGACATCTCCCTACCCCCAGTATTTCCTAACACATTTTCTATGTTCTAACACATTTCTATTTAACCTTACCAACCTCCAATTTTATCCTGACTCTTTTTCAAGGCCAGTCCTCTTCCTGTCTTAATAATATCATTCTTATTTCCTTCTATCTCTTCCAGAACAGTGCTGTCAGTTTTATTTTCTGCTATTTTTTTATTTTTTATATTTTGTATTTCTCCTTCTTCAACCTATTCATTTCTTCCACCTTCTTTCCTTTATTCTAAACACTCTCAAGTGTCTCCCATTGGGAGGAAAAAAAAAAAAAAAAAAAGAAGAAACTTCTGTTTAGCCATGGCCTCTGTCTCTTTACACAGCCCAGCATCCTAAGAGTTGACGTAAACTTCTCCCTCTTATTTGTTCCTCAACCTCCTGCATCCTGATACAATCTTTTCTCTGGCAAGGCTATCATTGACCCTTATTTCACCAAATCTGACACACTTTCCAGTCCTTATCTATCTCATAGTACTTTTCTGCTGCCTGTGTATTGATGACTACTCTTCCTTTTTGTTCTCTTATTTTCTATACTCCACTCTTCCCTTGCTGTCATACTATTCACCAACTTCTTCTTGGTGTTCTTCATGGAGTGTCTTTCATCTACCCTTTAAAAATGAAAACAGAGAACTAGCTCCACCCTTCTGAGTTTGTGGGCAGTTACATTTACTCTCATGGTTTAACTGCCATCAGTGTACTGATCACATCAGTGCTATATCCCTAGTCTCAAGTCTCCCCTGTGCTTGATACTTATCTCTGAATGCCTGCTTACGCATTCATTAATTCAACAAATTGAACACATTTTTAGTGAACAGCTGCCACGGTCAAGGCATTATTGTAGCTGTTATGGGTATAGCCCTGAACACTATCTTTTTTGGATTCTCTACCTTCTCATATACCCAGCTGGCCAAACTAACAATCTGGGAGTGACAGACTCTTTCCTCTGCTTTATCTTCCTTTCTTTTGGCTTAACTTACCAGGTATTTTTTGAATCTGGGTTTTTCCATTCATCTGTATTACCACTTCCTTACTTCAGTCTTATATCTGTAGTAATCTTTCTAAAATGTAAATCTGACAATGCTATGCTCTTGCTTTAAATTCAGCACTGGTTTCCTATTAAAGGACAGAATCTGAACTCCAAGGCATGTCGTGCAAGGCCTCTCACAATTTGCTCTGTCTGGATTCTTCAGCTTCATTATCTGTGGCTTTCTGCCTTGCATTTGATGCTCACTCACTAGCTTAGCTTTGCTTTTTATTGTTCTGTTATTTCTTCTGCTTGGAAGAATAACTCCTTCTCATCCTTTGAAATTCTCAGACCAGTGTTGGTCCTTAATAAAACTAGGTACACATTTTTAAAGAATATAAAGTATGGAGCGAATGTTGTGGTATAGAGTATTGTAGTGTTGGGAGATTTGAAAATCCTTCATGAGCCCTAAAGTGCTGTAAAGAGAAAGCAAATTAGTATTTTTATTAACGTGTGCAAGAAAAGCTCCTTTAGAAGCAGCATCTTCTCTAGATTTTCTTTTCCAAATGAAATTCAACAGTAGAGCAATATGATTTATTTTTCTCTGATTAATATTGTGAGACTTGATGTGTGTGTACAGGTGTACACGCATGTGCCCATTAAGTGCATGCTTACTTTATGTCTGGCCAATTATTCAGCATAAATAATTATGATTAGATTATTGTGTTTATGGTTATGATTGAGAAATGCTGTTATTATCCCAAGTATTCCTTAGAACTCTATGAAACAAGTGAACAAATTAACTTGTGGCTTTTGGTTAAATTTCTTAAAAAAAAAAAAAACAAAAACACTCCCAGCATGTTCTCCCAAAATAAAAGAGAGTGATTCACTTCTCCTTAGCAGCTGTGAGTTTAGAAGATGTTGAGTTATATTCCTGAATTCTGCTCAAAGGGGATTGGGAGTTCAGGCAGAAGGAATCTCCTATTTTATGTATTTTATGTGCCCTGAATCTTAGACTATATATTCTTTTTTTTTTTGGAGACGTAGCCTCCACTCTGTTGCCTAGGCTGGAGTGCAGTGGCATGATCTTGGCTCACTGCAACCTACGCCTCCCAGGTTCAAGTGATTCTCCTGCTTCAGCCTCCAGAGTAGCTGGGACTACAGGTACATGCCACCACGCCAGACTAATTTTTGTATTTTTAGTAGAGACGAGGTTTTGCTATGTTGGCCAGGCTGGTCTTGAACTCATGACCTCAGGTGATCTGCCCACCTCAGCCTCCCAAAGTGTTGGGATTACAGGTGTGAGCCACTGTGCCCAGCCGTTAGGCTATATATTCTTTAAAGAGATTATCCTGTATTTGTTACCTAGCATTGTTACATAAGTGCTATACATAATCAAGATATTTTTTAAAGAAGATAACCCAAATTTTAGTATTTTCCTCTAGTAACATTATTTGAAAAATTATCATAAAATGGTTAAGTATTGAAAGCCCCAGTTCTATGGGTTGTTACTATCAAACATTTCAATTTTTTTTCTTATACTCTTGTGTAAGAGAGGAACTATTGTATAATATCGTAAAATAATGGTTAGGAGTTATACTCTGGAGCCATACTGATTATGCTACTTCTGCTACTTACTATGACCTTAACTAACAATACTACTTAACCTCTGTCTCCTTGGGTTTCTTGAACTATAAAGTGGGAACAATAACAGTACTTAGTGTGAAGTAAATAATTTATGTAAAGCTCTTAGAACAATGGCAATAGTAAATGCTACATATAGTGTTAGCTGTACCTGTAGGCACTACAGTATCTATATATATTCTAATGTACCTAGTACCTATGCTACCTCTACTATGGTACCTGTAGTATGGTATATAGTACTGAGTGCTTAGAATGCATT
Organism: Pongo abelii; assembly: GCF_028885655.2. Classification (NCBI taxonomy): domain Eukaryota; kingdom Metazoa; phylum Chordata; class Mammalia; order Primates; family Hominidae; genus Pongo; species Pongo abelii. The sequence goes on along the minus strand of NC_071985.2, from coordinate 66,331,773 downwards.
AAGTGTATTTATAGATGTTGATTATTCCACAAGTATTTATTGTTTCAGTTTATTAGCTTTCAACATACTTGGCTGTCACTGAATGTTCCATATTTTATTCAGCCTTTTAATGACTTTTTCTTTTTTTATTGCTTGATAGAATTGCTTAATTTTTCCTATTATTTAATAACTAAGACAATATATTTCGATAGCTATGTTTAATAGTGTTATTTTGTTATTGAAAGCATGGTGATTTTATTCTTGGTTCATTCATTATTTTAATTAATTCCTTCAGCTTAAAGAATTAAAAGGAATTCATGTTGCCATACCCTCTACCAAGAGAAAACATTTTAAAATTCTGGCCTCTCTGTATGAGCGTTGGCTGTAAACTTTAATGTTAATTCATTGATGGTCTTTATAACAAAACCATAGAACAATTGAGGTATAGTATTTTTTCTTCTTCTTCTTTGGAGACAAAATCTCACTCCATTGCCCAGGTTGGAATGCAGTGGCACAAACACGGTTCACTGCAGCTTCAGAACTCCTAGGCTCAAGCAATCCTCCCACCTCAGGCTCTTGAGTAGCTGGGACTACAAGTGCACACCACCACACCAGCTAATTTTTTATTTTTTGTAGAGATGAAGTCTTCCTCTGGTGTCCAGGCTGGTCTTGAACTCCTGGCTCCAGTGATCCTCCTGCCTCAGCCTCCCAAATTACTGTGATTACAGGTGTGAGCCACCATGCCTGGCCTATTTTTTTCTTTATAAAGTAAAATAATGATATAGCCAATTTTGTGCTAATCTATTAAAACATTTATATAAGGTTACATATCCATTGATTTGATTTCTCATATATTGTACACTGTTTTTTAAAAAGAAAGCTAATAATTGCTTAGGGGTGGGAAGATAGAGATTCCTCTTGTTGTGAGGCAATAACTCTTAGCTTAACCCTCCCACCTGTCTAAATGGATATTTTGGGGATACAGAAAAAAAAGTTAGTGGATAATAGTATATAAGCCAAACTTTGTTTTAAAGAGTTTGCCACTAGATTCTATCAAAAACATAGCATGGCCTGCAAGTACTGTTTCTAATTATATGAGACTGTATTTTTTAAGATAGTCCACTTTGTGACAAGATCAAGATATTAACTAATAAAAACAGACTTTTACTCTGCAGACACTATTGTTGATGATTCCTTATAACCATAATTTGGTTTGGGAACTTAAAGAAGTTTTACTTCTTGTTCTTTTCGTCAGATATTCCTTAGAGCAGGAGATGGCAAACTTTTTCTGTTAAAGGATCAGATAGTAAATATTTTAGGGTTGGTGGGCCATGTGGTTGTTGTCTCAACTCTCAACTCTGCCTTGGTAGCTGAAAACAGCCACAGACAACATGTAAATGAATGTGTGTGGCTGTGTTCCAATAAAACTGTCTTCACAAAAATAGATCCAGGATGAAAGGGAATTTCATCCACAAGCTGACCACGGCATTTGAGTATAAAATTTATTTCTTGTGGTCCTTTTGATAAAAATTTCAGATATAATCTATTTCCTTTATGAACAGATCTTTTAATTTAGGCTAATTGACTTAAATGTTAATGTTCCTAGATAAGCCAACATTAGCTTTTTATGTCATATAATTTTGTTATTCTACTTTGAAAGAAATAGAAATAACTTGGACTTTGTGGAGTCATTTAAGAAGAAAATTTGTACCTAATTGTACCTGACTGTTTTGTGACTGGAAGAATTATTTTACATCTCGGAGCTTCAGTTTTTCCATTTATAAAACAGGAATAAGTATAGCTATCCCATAGGGTTGTTATATTTTCTATTTAGCTGTCTTTATCAATTCAATTTAGCAAGGTTACTTTTAAAAAGTAAGCTAATAATTGTCATTATTAGAAAGCTAATAAAAGTAATTAACTTGTGCTTCTTTCAGAACCTAGGAAAGAACTGCCCAGAAATGAGCACTTCTACCCTTGTTATATTGAGGAATCAAAGCTGGAATTTCAAAATATTTTAACTTTTATGTCAGTTTTTGTGACATTTTTGTATTTCTATTAGTGCTTGACTTTTTAGTTTTATGGTTTTTCTTGGACAGATTATAGCATGGTAAAAATAACAGAGTAAAGTTTTAGATCTGTGTTTATCAATGGAAGCCTGCTCCAGAGTCTGCAAGAACTATAGTTCATCACCTGACAGCTTATAAGAAAAGCAGATTGCTTGTCAATTACATTTCTATTATATACCCCATGTAATCTTTGACTGGAAGTTGGTAACATCATTAGGTGGATGTTAGCATACTGAAATGTTACTTGTTCATCTTTACAAAACAAATCATGTTTGGAATGAGAAAACAACCTTTAGATGCATGAACCTAAGTATATATCCTGTATATACTTAAGTATAAATTTTTAGCTAACATAGGGAAGCATAGTAAAGTATATCCTTTGTAACTTCGCAACTCAGGGACAAAATGAAAGGTCATTCATTGAATCTAGTAAAGGTACATAATTAACCCTAGCTTTCTCACTATAAGGTTTATAAATTAGTACTCTCCAATAGGATTTTTCAGGGGAGGAGCGACATTTGTGACATTGGTAGGATAGGGTACATGGTGTGCTTTATTAAATTGTATAATCTTAGGTTTTAAAGGCATAAGCCAACAGCTTTGCAAATGTGTATTTTTTTTTTAATGGCAAAAGTTAACACCTGAAGTGAAGACTGAAGTCAGGCTATATGGATAATGGAATTTGATATGATGTTACATTTTACGACTAAGTGTGGCTATTTGTTTAGTATTCTTCATTTATGTTGCTAGTTCTCATAGGGCTTATGGTTACCTCCTTAGCACTACATTGAGATTCTGTTGTTTGAAAGCTTAATTTTTAAAAAGATGTAAATATCTTTTAAAGGCTAAGAGAATGAAAGGATTTGCTTTACATTTTAATGAAACTTAAATTTATTAGGTTGGTGCAAAAGTAATCATGGTTTTTGCTATGTTAAAAAATGGCAAAAACCACGATTACTTTTTCATCAACCTAATACAATTGACATTAAATACTTAATAAATTATATAAAACAATATTTACAGTAAAAATTTTAAAACCTTAATATTCTCTAGCTTTCATGCTAAAAGTGTGGGCGCCTGTAGTCCCAGCTACTCGGGAGGCTGAGGCAGGAGAATGGCGTGAACCCGGGAAGTGGAGCTTGCAGTGAGCCGAGATCGTGCTACTGCACTCCAGCCTGGGCGACAGAGCGAGACTCCGTCTCAACAAAAAAAAAAAAATGGAAATCTCAGCCGGGCATGGTGGCATGCACCTGTAATCACAGCTACTTTGCAGGCTGAGGCAGGAGGATCTCTTGAGCCCAGGAGTTGAAGACCATCCTGGGCAACATAGCAAGGCCCAGTCTCTCTCTCTCAAAAAAAAAACCTCTCTTAGGTTTATATACCTACCTTCTTAAATAGAGTATATGAGTGATTTATACTTTTCCTCTCATTAAAAATATGGAGTGTCTGTTGTGTGCAAGGTGCTGTGCTAGTAGACAAGGAGTTGTGATGAGCATTCTTAAAATCTGTAATATGTAACATAAAGAAAAACTAGAAGTGCTGTGAGAGCATAAAATAGGAATATCCTTAATCTAGATGGAGTTCAGGTGGGGCTTTCTGAAGCAGTAATGTTCTGACTGAGATAAAAGATAAGTGGTAATTAAGCAGACAAAGGGGGAAGAGGTGCTGCTAGCAGAGTCTTTTATAAAGACCCCTAGTGTGAAAGAAGCAGGGTATGCTGGAGAAACTAGAAGTCCAGTCCAGAAGTCCAGAAATGAGCCCGGAGATCAAGGAGTGAAGAGTAGTGGAAGTAGAGTTCAGAGACTGTCGAATGTTGTAGGACAGTTAAGATTTTGTTCTTTACCCTCAGAGTAGTGGGAAGTCATTAAAGTGTTTTAAAGGGACAATTAATAGATCAGATTTGCATTTTTAAAAGATTCCTCTGACAGCTGTTGGGAGAACAGAATGAAATGGGGCAAGAATGAAGTGGAGGAAACAAAGCCAAGGGATGGTTCTTGAATGAGAGTGGCTGAAAAAGAAATAAAGAGAAATCAACAGATTCAAGATATAGTTAGTAGATAACATTTTTTGGAGTTGATAGATGTTAGGGGTTTGGGAGAAAGTTGTCATGGAGGACTTCCAGGTTTCTTCTTTCCACAATTGGAAAGCTATGATGCATTTGCTAAGATGAAAAAACATTAGAAAGAGAACTAGAGATAGGGGATGGGAATGGGTCTTGAGTTCAGTTTTGGACCTCTTGAACACAGGCAATTCCTGACGAATTTGAGAGGGGAAAAAAGAGGCAGCAGCTAGAGGGGAACATGGGGCAGAAGGTTTTTAAAATGTGTGAGATACTTGGACATGTTAAAATGCTGAAGAGAAGGAGAGATCCAAATGAAGTGAGGGAAGTCTCAAAATTGGTGCAAGGGAAGGGGTAAATCAAAGGAACAGTCCTTAAGAAAGGTTAGCAAGAACATACCTAAGTGGAATTATTGTTCTTAAATATTAAATAAGAGGTGCAATACCTCTAGTGTTTTAACAAGAGAAAGTAAGAAGCAGGCTGTATGAATGTAGTACATATACTTCTACTAAATAGTAAGTGGGAATTGTTTTCCCTGAGGTATGGAACTGTCATTTGGAGGTGAGGAAGGGGCATAGGAATCAGTAGCTTGAGAAGAGGGGAAATTTGAAATAGTTATGGTGACTAGTGAATTGAGAAACGTAGTAGGATTTTTTTGGCAGCATTGAGAGAATTTTTAAAAAGTTAATGAATATCATTTAATATTATCTTAAGTAAATCACATGTGGAGGAAAACAGCAAGAAAGTGGACTCTACTTAGCAGAAGAGGTCACTTAACTTTTAAGTGGTCCTTAAACTTTTAAGTATTGGCATTAATTTGCCAAGACCTTGTGCTACCCTGATGTTAAAGTAGGGATGCTGTTTGCAGTGCCACAAATATAGCTGCTGTATATCCTTACTGTAGTATATGATTTCACCTAACTTTTAGTGTTATTTATATGTTAGTTAGGCCTCGTTTGTTTCTAACTGATACTCTTTTTCGTTTTTTTTTCTATCTAGGCAGGCAGAAGTCCTGAAGGCTGACATGACAGGTATTGGCTGGCTTATTTCTTTTTCACAACATATTTTATATATTAAATTAATGGAAGGATATCCTCTTTCTTATATTACGCACAGCGCTAAATCCCATCTTAGTTGCCAAAAGGGATGATCATTTACTATCTGCTTTAAATATTTACTGTTTATGTAGTTTGAATTCTTGCTTAAATAACTGTTGGGAATTGCATATAATATTAATATATGGTATACTGAATTGAATGTTACCTAATTTAGTTTATATAATCACTTAATTTTTATGAAACTTTTTATTAATGATTTTTAAGACATACAGGAAAAATAACATACCCCATATAAACCAAAATATCTTAGAGTGTTAGGCTAATATCTTTCTGGGAAAATTTTTTTTTCTATTGATAATTAACCAAACTTTAGTAGGTAAACCTTCAGAAAAAATATTTATAGAAAAATTCTATTAGAAGTCCTTGAAATTGAGTGAGCTGCCTTGCTGCCTTTCTTTTCTCCCATATCTTTGTTACTTTTTTTTTTTTTTGAGATGGAATCTCACTCTGTCACCTAGGCTGGAATGCAGTGGCACGATCTCGGTTCACTGTAACCTCCGCCTCCCTGGTTCAAGCGATTCTCCTGCCTCAGCCTCCTGAGTAGGTGTGATTTACAGGCGCACACCATTACATCTGGCTAATTTTTGTATTTTTGGTAGAGACAGGGATTCACCATGTTGGTCAGTCTGGTCTCGAACTCCTGACTTCATGATCCTCCTGCCTCAGCCTCCCAAAGTGCTGGGATTACAGGCGTGAGCCACTGCGCCTGGCCATCTTTGTTTCTTTAAATAATGGCTGAGGTCTTTTGGAAGAATAACTGCCAGGCTTAGCCATTGAAAGGAGTAAATGAGGCATCGTGCGGTGGCTCACGCCCGTAATCCCAGCACTTTTACTTTTGGAAGCCCAGGTGAGTGGATCACCTGAGGCCAAGAGTTTGAGACCAGTCTGGCCAACATAGTGAAACCCCGTCTGTATTAAAAATACAAAAATTAGCTGGGCGTGGTGTCATGCACCTGCAATCCCAGCTACTCTGGAGGCTGAGGCAGGAGAATCACTTGAACTGGGGAGGTGGAGGTTGCAGTGAGCAGAGATCACGCCACTGCACTCCAGCCTGGGCGACAGAAAAAGACTCCGTCTCAAAAAAAAAGAGTAAATGATTTAAATACAAAATTAGGAAATATGTTGTAATCACCGTATACTGATCAGTATGCCCTCCGTAACAGCATATGCCATCCTAAAGTGTAATAAGAGGGATATGTACTAGTGAATCTTATTCAAATTTCTGAATAATTTAGTTCTGCAGTGAAATTCACAAAAAAAAAAAAAAAAAAAATTAAACAGCATACCTGCCAAGATTTGCAAAGAGGAAAAGGACTATTAAAATATCTTTTTGTCAACTCTGGAGTCACTTAGGCTAATGTCCTAAGAGTTCATGGATAATCTCATGTCATCTTGTTCAAGGAAAAGTGTGTTGGGGGGCAAATAGCTTATATATTTACTCAGTAATAGGTACTACTCAGTTCTTTCCGTTATTAACAGATTTGTCATCATCTATATTGTGTATATCAGTGTCTGCTCTGAGTTACTGTATTATGCTCTTGAATTGGCATTGAAAACATAATCTATTATGTGATGAAAACAGAACATGGAGCAATATCAAGCTATCTGTACCATTTACCTTTTCTTAGACATTGAACAACCTTAGTAAATAGTCTTAGGGTTTGACCTTTATAGGGGACCTTTGGCTGCCCAGAAACTTTAACTAAGATAATAAGTCTGCTCATTTGAATGATGGTCTTGATAGATGAGAGTTAGTAATCTTTTACACTTCTTTTTCTTGCCATAAGTGAATTAAAGCAGGGTTGACTAAATCTATTAGTTAGTGATTAACAGTTTAACTAGGGATGAGGAGCTGATAGTGAACTCTATTCTTACTAGCCTGTAAACTCTTAGGAGCATAACTCAAGTCCAGGAGATTCTCTTTGCAAAATAGGATTGTGGTGGCTATAGATGCTAATAGCAAACCTAAAGAAGAGTGATGATTATTCCATTGTGTAGCAGCAAAACGAAGTAGCCCAGCTGGTTATGGGAAATATATAATTGAAAAGCCCATTATTAAGATCACCTACTGAGGGAGCTTACTGTCAGTTATTGCAATCATAATCCCAGTGATCGCAAAGGTTAATGTGCCTTGCATGACTCTGGCAGACAGCATGGCCCCAATTTTGTATTATGTGTAGTCATAGCCTGACTTTCTGATTACATTCTATACCCAGTCTCTCATCTGACCTGTTTAGCAATTTAATCCTAGTCTTTGTTTACATTAAATGACTAATGTGGATTGCTCACAAAAGTATCTTGGAAAAAGTCTACCACTCATTAAAATAATACTGTCATGGCTTATTCGGTCAATATATTGAGAGAGGAGTAACAGCAGAATACCAAAGCAACTGCTGGATAATCGGCTGATGTGAGAATTCTGTAAGGACATTTGTGGGAGTCCTTACGGAGACTCCCACAAAAAAGAAAGAAAAAGTTGCTTTGGAAAAAGAGATACAGTATGAGAGTAAACAGACCAACTTGACAGTCTGTTATTTCAAATGGGTTGGCTTGCTGTAAGGCATATAGTTTCCTGTTATATGAAAAGGCAGAAATACAAACAAAAAGCAAAGGGCAAACCATTCTTTTTTTTTTTTAGCCCTTTTCATTTCATGATGTTATTTCAAAACTAAAAACAGAAGCATTGTAAACCAGACTTAGTCGTTAGTCAAAAGGTGAAAGTCATTTGAAATACAGTAGTATAAAACTTCTGCATTCTATGGAATATATCTAGAGCAGGTTTTGCCTTGGGGATGGAGCAGGAAGGAGTCACTGGTGTGGTATAATGGTTTTAACTGTTGGAGTTTATCTGTCTACTGTTATGTTTTTGTTTTTGTTACTCAGATTCTAAGCTGGGTCCAGCTGAAGTCTGGACATCCAGGCAGGCTCTGCAGGACCTGTACCAGAAAATGCTAGTTACTGATTTGGAATACGCTTTAGACAAGAAAGTAGAACAGGATCTGTAAGTATTACTTATGATTTGGGAAGTCCCTGTAAGATCAAGAATTTCACCAAGACTTTAAAACAGTTTGGTTCGTTATTTATTTTTCAACCTATTGCAGAATAAACTTTTTCAATGGAAAGAAATTCTAGTATTTGTGATATTTGGCCATTGGTATTATTTCAAATACAGTCCTTGGAGGTAAGAAGAAAAATGTTTAGAGTTGAATTCTATTAAGGTCATTAGAGCAGCTCTTTTAGGGCCTGTCAAAAAAAACAAATATATCTATTTCAAATACTAAGAGTGTTTGGATTGTCTGTGGTCAGTCTTATAATTAAGCCGCGATTTAAAAAACAATTACAAGAATAGGCTTTAGAAAAATCTTTGTTAAATGTGATTCTGTAATTTCTCTGTCAGGAAAATGTATTTGCATTGTAACGCAAGTTCCTTCTTTTAATAAGTTGGTAGTATTTCCTCCCCCACCCCCAATAAAATGAAAGATTTTGTGTATTTAGACTTTTCCGCTTCTTTCTATGAGGGGCAAAATGGCAGATAACCAGATTCCCAAGTGAGTAATTGTCTTTTGTGGAAGGCTTTGCCTTATAAATTGGAACAGGGACATTAGCCTGATAGAAATTTAAAAATCAATTAAGAGTACTTTGTCTACTAATGTCCATTACCCTAAGTTTTGGTGAAGATTAGTTTTTTCTATCATTTACATCTGCCTTAGATACTTTATATTTTTAGGAAGTCTAGTAATACAGCTAAATTACGACCATCAAAATCCTTATCCTGTGATGTTAGAATCAAGGATAAGATGTCATCAGAAATGCTGAGGGAAGTGATTGTCCTCCTAAGTCATTAAAAAGCTTAGTGCTCTAGAGCCTCAGAAGCTGATGTTGATATAGAATTAGCTACTTCTATGCTTTCCAGATAGGTTGTAAACTTCTTATCTGTGTTTGCTTCCTTTAATCAGGCCAGTAATATCTTCCCTTTGTTCTAGTTTTTTATTCCCCACTGTGGTTTCCAGGTTAGAGAGTGACTGTATTCATCATAACTGGACTTAAACTGATTCCATATATAACTAGATTAAAGAAAAGCATTTTATAACAGGATTTTGGTATGCCGTATTTCAGCATTATATTGTTTCTTATTTTAAATAGCCAAATTTGAAATGTGGCTTATATTTCAATCACAAGAGAAATAAACAAAACTATTAAATAGCAGTGAAACTGAATGCTCTGGGAAATAACTTTTGGGGAAGTAAGAGATATGGCTTACTATTTACAAAATCCCCGCCCCCATATACATGTCACTTGTTAGGGTATAGTCCATCACATTTGGCACTATATGTAGAAATTTGTTAATACCTTATTTTTACTTTGATCTTGCCACCATTGTTCTGAATTTCTACTGGGATTCCTAAATAAACTCTAGTAGTTCTAAAAGATTAATAGCTGAAGCCACAATCTGATTATTCAAACATTTGGTAAGTGTTTACTAAGGTCAATTGGATTCTACTGCATGTCTAGTCTTGTTCAAAGGGAAGCATAAAGTTATTTAAATAAATGAATAACTTTAATGCAGGTTTACTGTCTAGTGTGGTATAATTATAACAGACAGTTCTTTCTTGTTCTCAGGGGGACCAGTGTCTGCCCAGTGAGTCACTGCTATACCAAATAGAATTACATTTTGTTTTCAGCTGGAATCACGCCTTTAAGAATCAGATCACAACACTACAAGGCCAGGCAAAGAATCGAGCAAATCCGAATCGGAGTGAAGTTCAGGCAAACCTTTCTCTGTTCCTAGAGGCAGCTAGTGGCTTCTATACTCAGGTGAGTTCTGCATTGTATACCAGTTTTGTTACTATTAGTGGCAAATATTCTGCTCTTTGTACACGTCTTAATGCATGTAAACAATTCTTGTAACCACTATGTGGGCCATCCAGGGATTGATCACTTATAATCTTTTCTTTTTTGGAGACAGAGTCTGACTTTGTCACCCCAGGCTGGAGTGTAGTGGTGCCGTCATGGCTTCCTGCAGCATCAGCCTCCCTGACTGAAGTGATCCTCTCACCTCAGCCTTCCCCAGTAGCTGGGACTAAGGTGCACGCCAACACGCCTGACTAATTTTTGTATTTTTTGTAGAGATGGAGTCTCGCTATGTTGCCCGTGCTAGTCTTGAATTCCTGGGCTCAAGTGATCCACCCACCTCAGCCTACCAAAGTGCTGGGATTGCATACCTGAGCCACTGTGCCCAGCCTACAGTCTTAATGCAAATGTCCATAAGACCTTTAAAAAAAAAAACGCTGTGCTTTTAAAAAGGTTGATGTTTAGCTTAAAGGTTGGAAGTTTAACTGTATGAATATAAAAGGGATAATTGAGCACAAAGCCTTATTGAAACAGTGGAAATAGTCAGTTACAAGTGGTATTAGAGGAAATGTGAATTTATGGATATAGCTATAGTCATTAAAATAATAGCTATGTTGTGCCAGATAAGAAATAGTCAAAATTTGTAATATCAAGTGAGTTTTCGTAGTATTGTTTATACAATGGAATTTATCTGGGTTTTGAGATGTTATTAAACTAAGAAGTAGAGTAGCTTTTCCTCTGTTTGAATAATAAACTATTGTTCATTGTCCCTAGAGATTTTCTTTTTCCTTAGTCATGTCCTGATAGAACTTCTAAATCAGGCAAGGTAAGAGAATAAATAAATCTTATTTTTGACCATGGAATTTTCTTTAAGCAGAATCTGTTAGAAAATTACCATGTCATCCATTTGTAATAGCATTTGTAATTAACAAAATTTTTGTATATAAATTAGTATCTTATAATGAATGTTAAGACAGGGTTTTGAGAATCTTGCACTGAAAGAAATGTTTGGCCAGTTCTCACTATAGTACTGCCTGACCATTGCTGCCTATATTTTGGCTTCATTTTGATTTTATCATTTCTTTGAATGAAGAAAAAAGAATCTCTGCTGGGTGCAGTGGCTCAGGCCTGTAATCACAACACTTTGGGAAGCCAAGGTGGAAGGATCACTTGAGCCCAGGAATTCAGGCAGGTTGTGGTGGTGCCTGCCTGTAATCCCAGCTACTCTGGAGGCTGAGGCAGGAGGATCACTTGAGCCCAGGAGTTTGAGGCTGCAGTGAACCATGCTTGTGCCACTGTACTCCAGCCAGAGCAACAGAGCAAGACCTGTCTCAAAAAAAAGAATCCCTGTGTTGGAACAATTCAAATAACTGTCATTTCTGAGATTATTTATGTTTTACTTAGACTAAAACATCAGAGTTTGTTTTTGAAAGAACTCAGGTATGGTTCTTAGTCTCAAAATTTATTTTAAAATTTATGCCAACTTTTAGCAGCAACCAAAAAGTTGATACTTTTGGAGAGGGAATGCTTCTCGAGAGAGGGATTGGTCCTTAAAGCAGATGTTAAAGATTAATTCGTTTTACAAGTAGCTGTCAAAAGGCTACTATTTGTAAGGCACAATACTAGATGCTGAGGATATGGAGGGAAATTAGACAGAATCTTTACCTTCAAAGAAATATCTAGACTGAATGAAAAGATGGATACATTAATAGGTATATTTGTTTTCTGATTGTAAAAATAATGCATACCAATTTCAAGAAATTTGTGAATTATACAAAGTCCCAAAAAGTTCATTAATCCTCCCATTCTGGATAAATTACCACTTTAATATATACTCTTCTTGTGTTTTTATACTTTTTTGCATATTTAAGACCACACTGTATATCCATTTTTGTATCTGTTTTATAAACATAATGTAAGCTTTTCCTTGTTAACAGTTTAGCATTTTTGTGTATAAAGCATCTTCTCTAATACTGTATTGTTTCCTGAGGACCAGTTGTTCAAATTGAAATCATTAGGGAGTTTAAAGTGAAAGTTTAAATACTGTTGACACCATTTTGTTGTTTTCCCAAAAGGTCATCATTTATAACATTTTTCACTAGTTTCTTCTGTTGTCCTTTCATTTTATTTAGAGTTGAAGTACAGAAGTTACCAGGATTTTTTTTTTCAATACATTTTCCTTTGTCCATAGATAAGTGCATATTTAATAATGAGGGAAATAATCACATTTAAGGAAACAAATAGATATTATAATTCAAATCTTAACATTTGGAAACAACACCAATGTTCTACAAGAGAATAATAGTTAAATTATGGCATAACTGTAGAATGGAAACATGAAACGATTACAGGTTGATATTTATCAAGATTTTATAAGATGAAAAGATTGTTTTGTTGTTGTTAAGTGAAAATCATATAAAATTATATATATATAATTTGATTCTACATGTTAATTGAGTAGTCTCAGTTCAGTGGGATATTAATGAAAATGGTAACTTTTTTTTCAATCACTGCTTTCAACTATGCTCTGTTGGATTCCCAGATTCCCATCATTTCTTGGACAGATTCTATAACATTCTGGTTGCTTTCCATTTTTGAAGCATAATTCAGTTTTAAAACCTTAGTTTTGTTTCTGATTCAAATCTCGTTTCCCTCCCCCATGAATAGAAGCTAGAACTGGGAACATGACTAAAGTAGGGGGAGTAGGAAGGAGGTGGTGCAGCTGGCTCTGTTGGGGGGAGGGGGAAGCATCTACCTTCTGCAGTACATTTTTATAATAGCCATTATACAGATTGGTTTGTCATCTTGAAAAATGATTCTTAATCTTTTTTCGTTATATGACATACATGTGATATATTCCCAAGGGTTTAACTAGACATTGGTAAATCAAAACAGATCTGTAAGGAAGTAAAGAAAGAAGCATCATTTTTATTGAGGGAGTGTGGTATTTGTAAAAACATTTTATAAGCAAGGGAATAATAAAATCATTTAAATGTCTCAAAAATTGTTTTTTAAAGGGAAAATATGGATACTCTCTGAAATTTTTTAAAATTTTTTATAATAAGCATTGATTCTTCCCAACTGCATTCCACAGGCAGTGATTGAGCAATTATGATAATTGTAGAATAAGCATCAATAAACGTCTTTATTTTTATTTTTACATTATGATGTCAGTTAACAATATTAATAGGACTTTTCACTTGCTTTTTTGTTTTTTTTTGTTTTTTTTTTTTTTTTTTTTAAAGACAGAGTCTTGCTCTGTTGCCCAGGCTGGAGGCTGGAGTGCAGTGGCACAATCTCTGCCACTGGAGTGCAGTGGCACTCACTGCAACCTCTGCCTTCTGGGTTCAAGCGATTCTTCTGCCTCAGCCTCCCGAATAGCTGGGATTACAGGTGTGCACCATCACATCCAGCTAATTTTTGTATTTTTAGTAGAGATGGACTTTCACCATGTTGGCCAGGCTGGTCTCAAACTTCTGACCTCAGGTGATCCACCTACCTCTGCCTCCCTAAGTGCTGGGATTACAGGCGTGAGCCCCTGCACCTGGCCTCACTTGCATTTTTATATTGTCTTTAATCAATAATTGAAACGGATAATGGTGTTACTAACAATAATGTTGCACAAATCTTTCTTGATTACATGCAGTGCATATTTAGCACCAGATTGAGAAAGTAGACAAATTCCAGATTGTTATATGGCCTTATAAGCTAAGATGAGTTTTGAATTTTAAGTGTAGTTGCAGGCCAGGCATGGTAGCTCATTCCTGTAATCCTGACACTTTGGGAAGCTGAGATGGGAGGATCACTTGAGACCAGCCTGGGTAACATGGTGAGACCCTATTCTACAAAGAATCTAAAAATCAACCAGGCACGGTGGCGCACACCTGTAGGACCAGCCACTGTAGGAAGCTGAGGCAGGAGGATCACTTGAGCCCAGGAGGTTGAGGTTGCAGTGAGCCATATTTGCGCCACCTGCCTGGGTGACAGAGTGAGCCCTTGTCTCAAAAAAAAAAAAAAGAAGGAGTTGCAAGTCATTGGAATTGGAAAGTAAGCAAAGGAAGAACATAATCAGATTTGCATTTTTAAACGATAACCCTGGATAAAGGGGTCAGCTGTGGAAGCTAGCTATGGAAGTTAACTCTTTTAATTCCTATTGGCCATACTTGGATTAGATGGATTGGATTGAATTTCTGGAATCAGAGTAAAGGAGGAGTCAAAGCAAATACAGTTATCAGTGTGAGCAGCTAGTCGAATGGTTGTACCATTTACTGAGATGGGAAACACTAGGGGGAAAGTAGCTTTTTCCCTGTTAAAGTAGATGCCTGTTTGACATCTAAGTAGAGATGTGAAATAAGCAATTGAATAAACAAGGTTGGAGCCCAGTGGAAACATCATAAAATCATAAAAATTTTATGATTATAGTAAAGAACCCTGACTTAGTCAGATGGTAACAGATTTAGCACAGGAGGAGCCACCATTGCAATCAAGAAAATGAGAGAGAGAAGGTGCCTTGGAGGCCAAGAGAAAAATGTCTGAATAAGGAAGGGAGTCATCAGCCCTGTTCAGTGCTGTTGAGAATTAAAGGAAGATTTAAAGTGACCAATTAGGTTTGACAACATGAAAGTCGTTGGTGAACTTAATGAATACCATATTTCTTCATTTCTGAAACTTTTTTTTTCATATTTTAACATATCTGAAATAGAGATAAGTTTATAACAGATGACAAGTGACCATATAACTTGTGGTTTTTTTCCCAATATTATATAAGATGATGGTTCATCTTATAATTTATGGTGTCTTTGTATTGATGAAATGTAACTTCAGCAGAGTGTTGGGGATAGAAACCTGATTAGAGTGGATTGAGAAGAGACTAGTACTTGGTTATCCACAGTAACATTTTCTGTGAAGATAGTTTTTTAGTTTTTTTTTTTTGTTTTTTGTTTTTTTTTTTAGTTTTTTTTTTTTTTTAACGCTCACTCTGTCGTTTTGGCTGAGTGCAGTGCTTAATCATAGCTCACTGAAGCCTCAGACTCCTTGGCTCAAGTAATCCTCCCCCAGCTCAGCCTCCCAAATACCTAGGACTACAGGCTTATACCAGCTACTTTTTTTTATTTTTTGTAGAATGGAGTCTCACTATGTTACCCAGGCTGGTTTAGTTTTAACTTCTTAGCTACCATTTTGTTAACCAGTTAAAGCATGGGGTTTAAAGCAGAACCAAATTCCTGGTCAAAGTAAAGACATACCATTCTGCTGTAGGTTGTTTTTAAACATCAAAGAACAGAACGGTAGCCTTTATTCTAAGAAAATAGGAACCAAAAAGAAAGTGTAATCACTGAGTTTCTGTATTAGTTTAAAAGGTAATATTCTATACCTTCATAATCAATCTTTCATTCTTGGCATGGAATAAAGAGCTGAGGAGACAAGGGATAGTGTAAAAATTGATAAATAGGAACCCAGAAACTGTTCTAGTACTGCTCTAGGGCTAATTGTGACTATTTGGACAAGTCACTACCTCTGTGGTGCTTAGCTTTCTGATTGTAAAAAAGAGAGTTGACAAATGCTTGTAGGTTCATTTTCCAGTTTTATAGTTCCATGATTATAATTTGGGAAGAACTAGAGGCATTAATATTCAGCTACAGCCTTAGGAATATCTCCCAGTCAATACTTCTGTATAATGAAGTAACTAAGTTCTTATCAGACTGAGGAAACTACTACAAAGTAATGTACATCAGGGTCAACCTATATGAAGGTAGGACATTGTTTTGTTCAATTTATGAAACATCCTTTTCTCTTCTTTAGTTCCATCTTGTTACTGCCTCTAAACCAACTAGAGCTCTCTTTCTCAGAATCTTTGAGCCAGTAGGAGCTTTTCTGTCTGATATCACCACTTAAACTCGGGCTCAGGCAGAAATTTTATTACAAGCATTCTACATGATGTTCCAACCATAATTTTATTTATTTTTTGTGATCTTTCTTTTTTGTTTTTGCTAGATGTGCAGCCTTGCCTAGTTTTCCAGTCTGTTTTTTCATTACCTATTGAAGTCAGTTCTTTAACCCTCTTATGTTTCTTAGTTATCCACTGTTTTTTTGTTTTTTTCATAATATATATGTAGGTATATATATATTTTTATATATATATATATTTTGTTCCTGCCCTGTACCTTGTGCTTTTTCTATTTCTTAACCCATCCTGTTCAGGACATTAACTTATTTACCCTATTTTTTTATGTATTCATTTTATTTAATTTAATTTATTTATTTTTTAAGACGGGGTCTCTCTCTGTCACCCAGGCTGGAGTGCAGTGTATATCATAGCTCACTGCGGCCTGGAACTCCTGGGCTTAAGTGAGCCTCCCGCCTCAGCCTTCCAAAGTACTGGGACTATAGCACTGCATGCCACCACACGTGGCTAATTTTTTATTTCACTTTATTTTCATTTTTATATTCATTCATTTGTTTATTTTATAGAGACAGATTCTTGCTTTGCTGCCCAGGCTGGTCTTGAACTCCTGACCTCAAGTGATCCTTCCGCCTTGACCTCCCAAAGTGTTGGGATTACAGGCATGAGCTACCATGCCTGGCCTTGTTTACCCAATTTTATGTTAGTGAATTTCTTGCCCATTACAAATGTACAAGTAAAGATGGAGTAAATCATTTCCATACCCAGTGAGAAAGGGTGCACAGAATTTATATTTAGTTATGGAGGTGATTTTTATCTTAGGAAAAAGGTGGCATGATTCAGATCCTTCTGAGTTGAGCCCTTAGGGTGTCTTATTTTGTATTTTGAATTCTGTACATGCTAGAAAGAGTGGTTTTAGAATCAAAATATTTCTAAATCTGTAACCTTAGTCCAGTCGCTTGATTATTTCTGCCTTCACATCCTCATCTGAAAAAAATTGAGCTTTATATCTATGTATACTGTGTTGCTACTAGTTTATCACAAGGATAAAGTGAGACAAATTTATCAGATAACCTAGGGAAATAAGTTATGTTATAAATGTAGAATATTCTGTTGGTTATAGTGTGTGTCATGTTGTCTGTCCTTCTCTCCTTTCCCTTTCCCCTCTCCCTCCCTCTCCCCCCTCTACTTCTCTTTTTGTACCTGACTTGCCCATTTAGCTACAAGCTCTTGAAGGAAACATATTTTCTTACTTATCTTTGTATCTTTCTTGTTTACTGGGTGTCTGATATACTAGCACATACTTGGATGAATATAATAATATTTGAATGACTATATTTGTAAGTAAATATTTGAGTAACTGTGAAGTAAATATTCTTCACAGTGTGAAGAACTGTGTGCGGGCCAAGAAATAAGCCCTTGGCAAGCAAAGTGAGAGGAGAAAAGCCTTTCTATGAAGGAGACTGAAAAGGAGTGATTGGAGGGATGACAGATAACTAGGAACAGCTCAGTAATCAACCATAAGATCAGATGTTTTAAGTGCAGCAAAGAGGTCCAATAAGATGATGTCTGAAAAATATCCATTGTATTTGGCTATTAGGTAACCAATTGTCTGATAGTAGTTTCAGTAGAGTGGTAGTGGATGGTTGGGTGAGGGGAGGGAGAGGGGTTGTGTGGAAGCCAGCTGATAATGGATTAAGGAGTAAATAGAAATTGAGAAAGCAGACATGAAAAGTGTGGACTCCTTTGAAGGCATTTGGTTGAGAAGAAGGAGAGACATTAAAAGCTTGCTATAAAGTCAAGAGGAGTGTTTTAGCTCTGTTTTGTTTTTTGTTCTTGTTTTTTTCTGTGGGAGACATTTGGTGTGTGTAGGCCATAGGAAAGAAGCATGAAAAGTTGAAAGTAGATGAAAGAATGGAGAGGTGGGAGACAGACAGGAGCCAGAAAAGAATGTAGCAATAGGCACACACAGGCAGAAGAGTTAGCTCTGACTAGGAAGAAGAGCCCCTCATACTTTAAGAACAGAGAAGAGAGGAGGTAGGAATGGGTGATACAGTAAAGGTGTACACTACTGTGAGATTCGTTGTATATGCAAAGACGTGAATTGGCATATAGCTTAAGAAAATAAATTGCAAGAAATACCTAAAGTCTGACAAATACCTTGGCTTACATTTAAGTCAAATTTGTAACCAATATTTAATAATTTTTGGGTTTCTGAGAGTAGTAGTTTTCTTTACTTGCTTAATGTGTCTGAAAATCCTATCCAGTTAAATAATCTTTTTTTAAAATGCTGCTGTATGCACGTCCTAGATTGCTATAATACTTGAGAATTCAAAAGGTATGATTTATAATGAATGATACTAGTTATCCTATGAAAGATTAACATATTTTATATATATATATATATATATATATATATATTTTTTGGAGACAGTCTTGCTCTGTCACCCAGGCTGGAGTGCAGTGGCGTGATCTCGGCTCACTGCAACCTCCGCCTCCTGGGTTCAAGCGATTCTTGTGCCTCAGCCTCCCTCGTAGCTGAGATTACAGGTGCTCACCACCACTCCCGGCTGATTTTTTTTGTATTTTTAGTGGAGACGGGGTTTCATCATGTTGGCCAGGCTGGTCTCAAACTCCTGACCTCAAGTGATCCGCCCGCCTTGGCCTCCTAAAGTGCTGGGATTATAGGTGTGAGCCCCTGTGCCAGGCCTGAAAGATTACCATATAATTTTCATGCAGTTTTTGTTCAGATTTCAGCAGTATGTGGTCCTAGGTACACATCTTACAGTTCATAAACTTTACTTTTAGAGCACTTGTGACTTACTACTAAATTTTGTGTTTCTTTTAGTTATTACAAGAACTGTGTACAGTATTTAATGTAGATTTACCATGCCGTGTGAAGTCTTCCCAATTGGGAATTATCAGCAATAAACAGACGCATACCAGCGCCATAGTGAAGCCACAGTCTAGCTCCTGTTCCTATATCTGCCAGCACTGCCTCGTCCACCTTGGAGACATTGGTGAGCCTTTGCTGTGAAGGAATTGATAATATGTTCCTCCTTTTCTTTGGAATAGTCATAGAAAGAAACTGTTTTCCTTTAAGCGGAGCATACACACACAATTTAGATAGTCATAAGAAGAAACTATAAAATGTATTCTAAGGAACTTAAAATTTCTCAATATTTTTGGGATTGGCAGAGCATCTTGAAGAAAGTAACTTTCATATTAAGATTTAAATTTTATTCCAACTTTGTGTAATTTATATAGGCAAATGATAAACAGCAAAAACATAATCAAAGCTTAATTTTTCAAAGTGGTGCCATAATTTCTAAATTAAATATACTCTTTTAGAATAAATGAGGTTTATAAATTACTCCTTCTGAAGCGAAATTGCCTTCTTTCTTTCTTACCAGTGGACTAAAAGTTGATTTTTAATTTTGCTTCCTTTTTAAAGTTTAATTTGTATTTCTATTATATGTATTTTATCTGGGAATATTATATAACTTATTTATTCTTGTTCATTCCTTTAAGGTGACCTAGAAAGGTTGTAAAACAAATTAACTATAGGATTATGTTTTGCTTGTCCTCAAATAACAAAGAATGGAGAACATTACTGCTTTTAAGTTTGAAATTTTAGATTTCTTAATATTGTAAGTCAGTGGTTCCATGAGGAGGTCACATCAGAGTAAGCAGTGAGTTTGGCAGGGAGATTCATTGATACTGTGTTTAGGTTGTTTTGCTTTAAATATAATCTTTGCACACACATATTTAATACTGCGATAGGAATGAGACATTTTTCAAAATCACTTTATAAAATATTGAAAAATACATAATTTTCAGATCATATTGTATAGTGTATTTTGTTTTGTTTTGTTTTTAAGTGCCATATAACTCACCCCTTCTTGTGGGCCGGCTCCAGGTCACCAGCATAGTCCATAGTGGGAGCTGGTGATGCATGACACTGGAGGACCTGAAAATGGGGTCTAGGTAAGCTTTAAAATTGGTTACATGCTGAATGTCCCAAATAAAGAAGGCTGATGGACACTTCACACATAATCCTATAGTTAATTTGTTTTAAAGTATTTTGTCTTTAATTTTAAATTAACTTTAATGTCTTTATTATCTTTAGAACTTAAAATTATAGCTGTTTTGGAAATACTACCCTACTATTTGTTTTTTTGGGTTTTTTAAAACTAATTTTCTTCTTCTTCTTAGCTCGATACAGAAACCAGACCAGCCAGGCAGAGTCCTACTATAGGCATGCAGCTCAGCTTGTCCCCTCCAATGGTGAGTGGGCCTGTCAACCTGAGATTGACCGTGACACTTTGTTCTTTATAACAATGTGGCAGATAACTCAGGGCTCACCTTTGAAGTTTTATGAAAGCAATAAATGAATTTTGTTATTGTCATGTTTTTCCATTTAACTGTACATTCCATGTAAACTAAAATGAATTTTTTTTTTTACAAGTAAGATGACTTTTATTGTCAGTAAAGCAATATAGATAGAATCTCTTAATGTAATCTGATATTGTTTCTACAACTCTGGCTTCCTTAATTGCTTATAGAATAATTATTTCTTTAGATACCACCATTCCCCTCCCCCCAGAAAAACAATCTGTTACCTAAAAGATAATCTTTTAATGGCCCCAAACTAGGCATTAGCAGTAGTTCTTGAGTTACAGAAATTACAGCAGATATTTAATTATTTAAATCATTCTTATTAAGACATTGAAATTCCTTTAGATTCTAGAAAGAGTCTAAAGCAAGGATGGTAGTCTGACCACACTACTTGTTTCATATTTGTTTATGGCTGCTTTCACACTACAGTGGCAGAGTTGAGTGGTTGTGATAGAGACCCTTTGGCCTACAAAACTGAAATTATTTACAATCTAGCCCTTTCTGAAGCCGCTCTCTACCCTAATATTGACTGTTTAACCTGTATATGATAGTGTGTACTGTCGCTGAAGTGTGCTGTTGGACCTTATGCTGGTTTGCAATGAGGCAGTCATATCTACCTTATAAAAATACTCCCCATTGTTTGAGTATTTAAACACTGATCATTTGTATTCTTATAGCAAGACTTTGTCACTCTTGGGGTTACTCCAGAATCTTAACTTTCTCCTGTAGGTCAGCCTTATAATCAGTTGGCTATCTTAGCTTCTTCCAAAGGAGACCATCTGACCACAATTTTCTACTACTGCAGAAGCATTGCTGTGAAGTTCCCTTTCCCAGCTGCCTCCACTAATCTGCAAAAAGCACTTTCTAAAGCACTGGAAAGGTAGGGTTGTTTTTTTTTTTTTTTTTTTTTTTCTTTCCAAGAGGACTTTGTAACCTGGAGCCTTAATTCCTCATAATTTGGTTTACAGAAAATAACAGCCTATGCTTCTCTTATTTCTAAACATATAGATTTTTCATAATTTGTGTATAGTCACTGAATTTCATCCAATCAATATCTGATTCAGTCCCAGTAAAAGAGTACACAGGCTGTTAATACTGACTCATCTTGAGTGTGTTGCAGTTGAAAAATCAGTCAAATACAGCTCTTTTGTGTATCAAGTATTTAGCAAGCCAGTGTCTCCTTAAGGAGTTGTAGCCAATTTGCTGCTTAAGATTCATGGAAATTTTTTCTTTCGTTTCAGCCGAGATGAGGTGAAAACCAAGTGGGGTGTTTCTGACTTCATCAAGGCCTTTATTAAATTCCACGGTCATGTGTACCTGAGTAAGAGCTTGGAAAAGTTGAGCCCTCTTCGAGAGAAATTGGAAGAACAGTTTAAGGTTAGATTTCAGAAATAGAGAATTTTTGTCTTGTCTAAATCAGGAAGCATAAGATTTGGAGGAAACTGACTCCCAGTTTTTGTAGTTACTTAACTGTGTGAACTATTTGTAAAAATTATATTCGAAGTATGTGAAATCTTTGCATTTATCATCCCTTCAATTTAAACTGAGGTACAGTCTGTATAAACAAATATAATATAGCAGTGTTTTCACTTGAGTAGTTGCCATTTGACAAAAATTATCAAAGTGGAAAAAAATAAATAACTCCTCAGTTTTGAAACTACTACTACTTTTGATGGTTTGTGTATTCTTAGATATGATTATGTTACCTGCTTTATAGATATTGGCATTCTCCAAAACAAGTTCATTATTTTTATTGTGCTTGCATTCATCAGGATTGTGGTAGTTTGAATGAAAGGAATGAGAGTTTCATTTAACAGGGATATATTTTACTAATTTGAAGAGATAACATTAACCTTCATTCTATTTATATATGTGAAAATGATCTTTTATTAGTATGTTAAGATATTAGCAGTTTAAATGTAGTATAATGCATAAAATAAGGAGAAAGTCAAAAGTATTAACTTTTTTCAGTTCATGTATTCAATAAATATTTGACTTCTCATTCGTCATTGTTTTAGGCACTGGGTTAAACAGTAAATGACAATTTCAAAGAACATTTTATATTTCTTGGTTATTTCTAGGTATCTATATACTTGGGTAATTGTGTATAACTGCTTCATAGTATTTCTGTAAGTTCTTTATAAGTCAGGCATTTTAAGAGATTGTAGAACTTGGACAGTTAAGGTGTAACTTAGCCAAAAATAGTCAATGCGAAATAGTTTTTACAGGTAATCATTTTTTGGTTGATATTTTCTATGTGCAAGATATTATAATAGATAATTATAAATAGCAATAGTTTGTTTTGTTTTAAAATATACTTAGCCTGTAACATATGATTTATAAGGTTGGGTGTGTGAAAAGAACAGCTAACTTTGTCATGTCCTAGGCTGTTCAGCCTGGAAAAGAACAAGCAAGTCTATAAATAGTTTTCATAGTAAGAATTCAGGCATGTGAAGGATTATTTGAAAAGAACATATCTGTATCTTTCCTGAGGTCAAAACTAAAATCTTAAATTTTAAGTTGAAATATTTAGGGGGCTGACCGTGGGATGTTGTGGATTCTCCATTTTGGAGAGCTTAAGAGTCAGATTGACAGCCATCTTTTTTGGATTATTTAAGTGCAGTCCTACTAAATAGGGGATTGGACTAGAAAACTTCTTGAGATTGCTTCCAGCTCTGGTTCTGTGAAATACTCTCTAAATTGGTGGTGGTGGGTGGTCCCTACCTTAATGAGATCTTCACTAAGTAAGTTATTCTAGTCTAGAAACCTAGTAAGTTTTGCATTTGGTTCAACCTCAAACACTAACACTCTCTTCACATATATATTTCTGTATGTGAAGTTCTGGTAAGTGTGGGTGGGCAGTTTCTAAAATATGCTTTGAAGTATCATTCCAGCACTCTAAAGTTAAACATAAAACATAGTATGAGGCAGATCTATTTGAAAGCTTACCCAGTGTTGAACTAGAACATTGCTGGAGTGAAATTTTAACATAGTGGAGTAAAATCTCCAAAGTATTTCTAAAGCATATGTAGATAATTAGTATCATCAACATGTATACTTCAGTGTTTCTAACAACCTTTAGCTACTAAGCAGAAATGTTTACCAAGTTGAGGTCCACTAAGGGATTTAAGGCCTGGGATCTGGGAATTGAGATGTAATACATTTTCTGTAAGTTAAATGTGGGCTGTTTGTTAATGGTATTTAGTTGAGTATATTTCTCAACTGTAGTTGAAAGTTTGAGTAGCAAAAATCTTATCAGTTCTAATCTGATTTTATTCCTTGGAAGACTCTCTACAGTATAATCTAAATTTTAGGAAATTACAACTGAATAACTTCAACCTTATTTCTGAATGGATAGGTTGTTCATTCACTAAGTGTTTATTAAGTACCCGCTATGTACCATGCACTTTTCTAGGCTTTTAGAGATATGGGGGAAAACATGACAAAGTCTGGACCTTCATGAACTTACATTATCATTTGTTAGTACTAGGGTGTATTCATATTCATTAATACTTCTGTGCATACGCTAGAAAATTCTTTAATGGGCTGTGACCCTCTTCAGTAGGATATTGCCTTCTAAAATTAATGCCAGCGGATTTATAGATACAGGAAACATTACCATATTGTGCTTATAAGAAACTGCTTTTTGAGAAATACAACTACATATTCTCATTTTATGCCAGTATTATTTGAATAAACGCCAGCTTATTTAGAAGGTTAGTTGTAGAAATTGAAGGAGAAATTTTGTGGGAAAATTCTAGAGAAGAGACAGGATTTCAGGAAATTTTGAGGAAAGATTAATGCTTGATGTCTTTGGAAAATGGCTAACCATTCTAGACATATACAATGAAATGGCAGATTGCAAGAAGACTGACAGTGTGATAGAAAGAGTTCATGTAGAATGGAATTGTATTCTCTAATGATAATGTAAAAGACTTCCCTCTTAGAATCATAGAGCTTACTATGGCTATTTCAGGTTCTTTACGTAAATAAAAACAAAAATCTCAGAGTAGTCTGGGCAGAGACAGCTGTAAGTTTCTGACATGGTAGGATCTCCTGTCACTGCTGGTAGAACTCTAAGTAAGGATTATCTGTTTTCCACCATAATGCTAGTGATAATGAATCCCTGCTCTCTGCAATAATTCCCCTGGGCATAGAGGAAGACTGGCTATGGCTAAAGTGTAGGATGAAACTAGGAACTTCTGTTAGAAAAGTATTTTTGCCTGCAGGTAATCTAAAACAATTGCAGATATTAAAGTAGAAGGGTAATTCCATTGAGACACCAACTGAGAGCATCTGGGTGATTGTTTATAGTGCTGGTTAACAGATCACTGTGAACACAGTTATTAGAAGGTAAATGAAATTTGATGATCACGCATGTACTTCTCTAAGAGGGGAAAATACCAGTTGATAATTTGTAGAAGTACCTATAACACATCCTAATGTTGTTTTAGTATGCCATTTACCCTGTGTTCCAGAATATGTACTTGCTATGCCTTATTTATAAAATAAGTTTTAATGTATCAAGGCTTTGAAAGAGTAAATTTTATGACAAATCTGGGAAGTCATGCTTTATGTACTAGGAGTTCAAAAAATTATTTTTTGAGTCTGTTGCTTTCTAGTCATTGGTCCCAACTTAGTATTTTAATATGTATACATCTTATATAAAACAATTTCTAAAGGATTAAGTTGTATAAATTTATGAACACTCAAAGACTTTACTCAGGTCATGTTTAAAAATATGTAGTTTCCTAGGAGAAAAAAGTTTGTTTGATAAACAATTCAAACAACTCTGTGGTGTCTAGATTAATTCCTTTCAAGACAAAAGTCAGTTTGGGAAATAATTAGACCCAATCAAAATACTGGGATTGAGGGCAGAACCATTTACTCATCTGTAATTCTGTTACACATGGTGGTTGTAAATGCAGACTGCCAGTTTAATTCTTGTGTCAAAGATGGTTCCTGTTCTTGATGATATATGCAGTACATCTGTCTTCTTTTACAGAGGCTGCTATTCCAAAAAGCTTTCAACTCTCAGCAGTTAGTTCATGTCACTGTCATTAACCTGTTTCAACTTCATCACCTTCGTGACTTTAGCAATGAAACCGAGCAGCACAGTTACAGCCAAGATGAGCAGCTATGTTGGACACAGTTGCTGGCCCTCTTTAGTGAGTATTGAATTACTTAACATGTGCCATCTTTTTTGAAAAATATCATCTTAGGCATTTCATCAATGTAGCAAAGCACAGTGACGTAAAAAAGCAGTGTATTTCTTACACTGAATTAGGAGTTCATAATAACTTTCAACCCCAAGTTCTATCCTTTTATCTGCTGATACCCCCTCATCAAGTTGTAACTATAACATTTTTAATATGGGAAAGAGTGTCTTTTTAGAAAGAAGCTATAGGATACTCAAGTGTTAAACATAATATAGTAGAAGGCACATAATATTTTAATTTGAACTGGCACAGTTTCATATTTCTTATGCTTTTTGAATACATTTTTTTTTCAAGTGTCTTTTCTTGGCATCCTGTGCAAGTGTCCTCTACAGAATGAGTCTCAGGAGGAGTCCTACAATGCCTATCCTCTTCCAGCAGTCAAGGTCTCCATGGACTGGCTAAGACTCAGACCCAGGGTCTTTCAGGAGGCAGTGGTGGATGAAAGACAGTAGTAAGTATTTTTAGAATTTCATGTTAACTTGTGTGCTTTGTTTGTTTGATATCCATAAATATGTAAAAACTGCCTTCTAAAATACAACATTTGAACAATGGAAGACTGTATTTTCTGCCGACTCTCGGGAAATTGAACTGAAGACCTCTTTGTATGCTTTTCGTTTGTTTATTTGAATTCTTCATGTGAGGCTTAGTCTTAAGGATTTGTGACTCCTTGTACACTCCCTTGTTCCCAGTTGCTGTCCTGGGGAAAAGGCATTTTTCACATTTCAAAGTGAACTTGAAGTAAAACCAGTTTGTTTCTTATCTATTACAGTATTTCTTAATTTTTCGTTTGAGTTGAAGGGAAGAGATTTTTATTTCTTCCATTTTTTTCTATACATGAACTGTTTGATGTTGCCTTACAGTAACACTCAATTTGAATAAGATTTGTTTATTTGAAGCATAAAGATTGAAAGTTATTTTGATTCTCACCATTTTCTCTGTCATCTCTACTCACAGTAATTCTGACAGCTCTTAGGAACCATTGCTTTTACAATGACAAATGAAAACTTTCAGTGTACCTTTGATTATAGAAATAAATACTTCCAAGGTGGCTTGGCACCAAATAGGAAGTTCCTCCCCTGCATATTTTGATGGTATATTTAAGGAGAATCTCTTTGAAAGTTTTGCTTTGTGGCCCAGCATGTGTATTGACCAAGGTCACAACTTAGAAAATGCCTTTTTAAAGCCACATTTAAGACCCTGTGGGCTGGGCACTGTGGCTCATGCCTGTAATCCCAGCACTTGGGGAGGCTGAGGCAGGCAGATCACTTGAGATCAGGAGTTTGAGACCAGCCTGGCCAACATGGTGAAACCCCATCTCTTTTACTAAAAATACAAAAGATATTAGCCAGGCATTGTGGCATAGCCTGTAATCCCACCACTTCGGGAGGCTGAGACAGGAAAATCGCTTGAACCCAGGAAGCGGAGGTTGCGGTGAGCTGAGATCGCACCACTGTACTCCAGCCTGTCTCAAAAAAAAAAAAAAAGAAAGACCTTATGGTCTGTCTGCTTCATAATTGTCTTTTCTCTCATGTAGCTATAAGCTCTTTCCATGATATATTGACATTATCATGAATAGAGTTTAGGAACATAGCACAGCATACTATATACATCTCCTTTTAATGTTAGCATTGGTTTTAGTAATACAGATTTTCAGACATTGCTTCCTTGCATAAAATTTTTATTTCTTAACTCAGGCTATACAGTTTTTCTACTCTTGTGTACTCTGGAACTCAAATTTATGTTTAATTCAATATATTTTATCAGTAATGTTACGAAAGAAGAACTGCATGTTTTACCATTTGCTTATAGAGTTTTTATATTTATGGGTAGGAATTGTTATTTTCATTGTGTTTTGTTTTTTTCTTATTGTTGTTCTTGTACAGTCCTTTTGGCCCATTCTGTGTATTCCCATTTCTTCTCGTGGCAAAAGATGTTCAGCCAGAAGGAATAGCTTTATTGGCAAACATTTTTTCCCTCCATTTTTTTCTGTCCTTTACTCTTTCCTCTTCCTCCTGTCAGATTTACCAAAATCTTTAGAATTATGCCCTTGCAGGTGTTTGATTCTGTGTTAAATTATGTTAGTACTCATTTTAAAGACTAGCATGGGATATCACTTTAAAACTGAAGATTTTTCCTTGTATGTCTAATACACTAAAGTTATAATGTTCATTCATATCTTTTAAGTAATGGAAAAACAATGACTGTTTCTTTTGTGAACTCAGAATTTTATATATATTCAAATAATCTTCAGTTTCTTATATCTGGGCCTTCTCAATTTCTAGAATTTACTTTCCCTTGTACTTTTTTGAGAACATACTCTCTTAAGCTAATGAATACATGGAATAGTGATTTTCCTTTGTAGAAAATAGTTATAGGGTAAAGCAGTATATCATTAGGTCATCCACTCATGCGCTTTTTCTACAGTGTTTTCTCGAGAGCTTATGTATGTTGCATGAACGCATTGTACAGTATACTATTCTCTTTTAGTTTACTGACCTTTTTTTCCAACTATCTCTTGTAATCTGTTACATCTCCAAAGGTTTGTAGCAGACGTTTATTCTTCAATATTTGTTTATATATTTTTTATGTGTATATATTTGTTGATATTTTTAAAATAGCATGTTCCCATATTTCAAAGTGTACAACTGTCCCAAATAGTTGTTAACTTACAATTTTCCATAGTGTGATTATTTACATCCAGTTTCTCTATCCTGGGCACTTCACCTCATGCTTTTCTTTTTCTTTCTTTCTTTTTTAATAAAAATTGGTTGATACATATTCAGAGGTAAGCTTCATGTTAAGGAGAATGTGATTAGACAGATGAGTCTACTGTAGGAAAATCAAAGTAATTGTTTCCAGGCCAAAACCAAATTATTTTAAGCTAATTACTTTAACCAAATTATTTTAAGCAACATGGCTACTTCCACCCATCACATCTATTCCTCACCCCAGTAAATGAACACTCAAACTACTTAGATTTGTCTCACTTCAAAAATCTTGCCCTGTCATATATAATACATCAGATTTATAAATTGCTCTTATGTTTGAAAGATAACAGAGATTTTGATACAAATGTTTATATGTAAAGTGATATTTATAAATCTGTATCCATAATGGAAACTTTAACATACCTCACTCAGGAACCAAGGACGCAGTTAACAAATACATATATAG
This sequence comes from Pongo abelii, assembly GCF_028885655.2. Classification (NCBI taxonomy): domain Eukaryota; kingdom Metazoa; phylum Chordata; class Mammalia; order Primates; family Hominidae; genus Pongo; species Pongo abelii. The sequence goes on along the minus strand of NC_071985.2, from coordinate 66,303,007 downwards.
AACTTACTTCTGAATAGTGGAAAGAATATGTTCTAATATTTCATGTGTAAGCTTTCACAAAAATTGTGTATTAGGAAACAGAGTTTAGAGTTAAGGCTGTTGTAAAAATGTGGACTTTTTGTACCATAAAAAAAGAGGCATTATCACTTTGAACAGGGAATGTGATTTGTGTGGTATAACCATACCCTGTCACAGATTAAAGAACTAACAGTGGCTTCCACAACTCATAATGTATGTGAAAGCTCTGTAAAAACATAGTATGTTATTTCTTTGCTCAGAATTTTCTCAGCCTATTTCAGTTTTCCATGTTTAAAACTGACAAATTATTTTCACTGTGTGTTGAATTAGGAGCATGGGAAATGATCTACCGTGGTAGTAGGTCTCTGTCATGGAAATTTGTCCCTTTTGTTGTATCTTTATCATTATCTAGTGTATCTTTGAAAGTACATTTTTAAAAATTACACAGCCTTTGAAATGCTGAAATAAGGGAAAAATACATAAAGTCCAGGACCTACAGATACCATTTTCATGGCTTATTGGTGTTATGGCTTCTCTTATATAAAAATAAAGTCTGAACTATTTCCTTAATTTACAGCATTTGGCCCTGGTTGATTTCTCTTCTGAATAGTTTCCATCCCCATGAAGAGGACCTCTCAAGTACTAGTGGTAAGGGCTACCCTAACCTTGTGTTGTTGATGTGGTTCTCCATCATTAATGGTGGCTTAAGGCCAGAGAAAAAGAGGTTTTTGGTGATAAATGATTGATTTTAAATTCAGTATCTCAGAAGTGACTGTGAACTCTACATAAGTGGGTGGGTGGAAGTAGATAATGTTCTCCCAGTTCTTCTGGCAGCTTATTCTCATTTATCATCATTCAAATAGGAATTCAGAGAGTGTAATACCTTCAGATTCTTTCTTTCCTTCCTCCTCATTCTTACTATTTTAAAAAAAGCAATTAACGTGAACATTGCTCTATCAAAGTCTTACTCATCGTAGAAAATTTGGTACAAACAAAAAGAACACAAATCTCCCATACAGAGATACCTTTTACTAGTCACGATAGTATATCTTCTTCGGGCCTTTTTCTTACGTGTACACACACACACACACACACACACACATAGGAAATGATTCATATCAAATAAAGTTTTGTGCCTGATTTTGAAATTTAGTATTATATTGTTAGCATTTTCTTTTGTCATTAAGCATTTTGAAAACATGACTTTCACTGGCTTCATAATATTCCATCTTATGGAAGTGCTATAATCTATTTACGCACTTTCTGTTGCTTTAAAATTTTCCCCATTATAAATAATGCTGCACTGAACAACCTCTGGCTTGGCTTCTGACTTTTTTTTTCTATTAAATCCATGCTCCTCAGGCATTAGTTTGCACATAAATCACCTGAATCTTTTTAAAATACAGTTTATGATTCAGTAGGTTTGAATTAGTGCCCAAGATTATGCGTTTCTTACAAGCTCTCAGATGATGTCAATGTTATTCAATACTTTCAGTAAAAAGAGACAGGTAATCTAAACATTGGGATTACTGGATCCAAGACTATGAATTTTTAAGACTGCTGATTTTTTAAAAAGCCATTCTCCTCAGCATTGAGTATTGGGTGAGTATTAGGGGAATGTCTGTGTCCCAAAGATAACATGCAGAATTTTGACAGGTGAGTTATTTTCATCAGGATCACGATAAAGAAGAGCAGAGAACAATAAGCATTATAATTTCTTTCTGTATGTTAATTTTTTAAAAAATTTAGTGAACAGTATTCTACCAAACAACATTTTAATTAAAATGTTTGCAAATTTTGATTTTGACCCTTTAGCAACACCACTTCCAGAGGAGTTTGAATTACAAGGATTTTTGGCATTGAGACCTTCTTTCAGGTAGGTGATAGCTGAAGTACCTTTATCATTGCCAGTGATTGCAGTATTAAAATTAACAGAGAATTGGGCTTGGCTGTAGAGGAACCTTTGATCTGTCCCAGCTGTGTGTTATTTTTGTAACGTCAACTAATACTGAAAGTTGTTGTGAATTGGATTTGTGTATGTCACACCTTCAGTTCCTGTGTAATAAAAATTAAAATGTAACCTTTCCATCTGTGCGCTTGATCCCATCCCTTCTCACCTCGCTAAGAACCTTGCTCCATCTGTTATCCTCTCTGCATTGTATTTCCAGTGTCTTGTCTTTCTTTCCTTTCTTTTTTAGACAACTAATTATCTTTAGCCTAGTAACATTTAAGTGTGCCCCATTCTTTTAAAAAGGTAAAATGAATTTACATCCCTCTATTTTCCTACGTTGTCTTATCTTTTCATCATCAAACTTCTTAAAAAGAGTAGTGTGCACTTTAGGAGGCGGAGGCAGGTGAATCATGAGGTCAGGAGATCGAGACCATCCTGGCTAACCCGGTGAAACCCCGTCTCTACTAAAAATACAAAAAAAAATAGCCGGCCATGGTGGCAGGTGCCTATAGTCCCAGCTACCCAGGAAGTTGAGGCAGGAGAATCGCTTGAACCCAGGAGGCAGAGGCTGCAGTGAGCTGAGATCACGCCACTGCACTCCAGCCTGGGTGACAGAGTGAGACTCCGTCTCAAAAAAAAAAAAAAAAAAAGAGTAGTGTGGGCCAACTTGACTGACTCCACTTCAACTCCCAATCATTTTCAGCCTACTGCGGTTTAAACTATCAGTGCCTTCTAGATACCAAAATCCAGTGACTATAGTCTTTATCCTATTGAATCTTCTTCAGCATTGAGTCCGTTGATTTCCTTCCTTCATGAAACCTTTTTCCTTAGCTCTGTGATGCTATTTTTCCCACCCTTAGCACTCAGTCTTTTTCACTATTTCTTTTAAACTACATGCCTCTGAATGTTGTTGTTTTCCAGGATTCTTTTCTTGCCCTTTCCTTCCCACTTTCTACATTCACTCTGTTAATCAAATCCATCCCTATGTCTCTTGAATGGTATGTCCCAAATTTTCAGCTCTGACTTCTCTTGAAGTTTGCATGCATATTCTAACAATCTAACCTCCCTTACGCATTTTAAACTTTAACATGACCAGAAATTGAGCTTATATTTTCCGATTTGGTCAGCCAAAAAGCAAACTTCTTTCTATATTTTCTGTCTGTGCCTGTGGCATTACCCATCTATATGACCAAGCTAGAAATCGGAAAAACCCTTGTTTCCATTTGTCTTTCTCACCAAGCCTTTATAATTCTGTGTCTGAAATGCTTCCTAGGTTCAAGTCCTTCCGTTTATTTCCCCATATATAGTTCAGGCTTTTCTCACCAGTTTACCTGAAGTATAAAAACCTCCCTACGTATAGTTCCTCTCCTCCTATAGTCTGTTTCTACACTGCCTATAGTTTTTAAGTATGGAAATAGTGATGTCACATGACTAATATTTTTGTTTACCCATTCCCGGTTGCTCCACTGTCTCTTTTAGCTTGATGCTCAAGTTCCAGCACTATCCAGCTCCTAGTTGTTCAGCCTTATTTTCTGCCATTTCCCCCAATATTTATAAACTCTATACACTATGTGCTATACTTGAATAGCTCCCTATTTTTATTCCTCCACACCTTTGTTCACGTTGTGCCTAGAACATTTCCTTCTCCTCTACTGCCCTTCCATCACCAGCCTGGTAAGCACTTAGCCATACCTGTCAAGGTCCAGCTCAGGTATCACTCTATGAAACCTTTCAGAGCTTCTCAGAAGGAACTCATCCTCCTTTTACTATATTCACTTAATTCTTTACATAGTTCTTATTATGCTTATCAGATTGAATCATAATTATTTATTCCCAAAGGTAGGGACTCTTATTTATCTTTGTGTCATCAGCATCTAGCCTTCTGTCTGGCAATTCTTAAATCTTCTTAAAAAAAAAAAAAGTTTAATAAGGAGAAATCTGAAAAATCTTTATTTTTTCAGGTTGGTTTACCCTTCTGATATCAATGAGTTATTCTGTATGCTTTATGATATTTATACATTTTTCTGATTTAGAATGGTCCACCACAAAGTGGATAGATTAATATTATTTATTAAAATAGGCACCTCAGAGACTCTTAGCATTGCCATGGTCATTTCAAGCAAATTACTTAGCATGCAAGATAAATGTTTATAAAACTTTATTCTTAAAATGATAAAAGAATCTTTCCTAATAAAAAGTTGTGGTTTATTTGAGCTCCCCGACTAGAAAGTGAAATGTGAGTAAAAATATTACATTAATGTAATGAATTTGTATATTTTCTTTTCTGCTTTGTTTCATAGTTTGTAAAAATCTCTGGGAGTATAAATTCTAATAAATGCAGTTGATTACATCAAGTAGCTAACCTATGTGGAAAGTAATCTGAAGCCATTACAGTTAATCAGGTGAACTTGGTTGCCTGGAAAATATCTTTAGCAATTTAATATTTTCATAACTTGCTTGTGTCAATTTTAGGAACTTGGATTTTTCCAAAGGTCACCAGGGTATTACAGGAGACAAAGAAGGCCAGCAACGACGAATACGACAGCAGCGCTTGATCTCTATAGGCAAATGGATTGCTGATAATCAGCCAAGGTAAGTCTGTGGAGCTTCTGGTCTACCCCTTTTTAACCACCTTTTTAGATAAACACACACACACCCCCCCCCATATGTTACATATTTTAGGCTTTGGTATAAATATTGTCGATCATGAACTCTTAAATTGACATGTTGGTAGCACAACATCTAATTATAACCCTAGTGAGTAAGTATACTCTTTATTTAGAATCTCTGTTCTCCCTATTCTGTATTACAGAGGTCTTTCTTGTTTATCATGAGTTTCTGCTCTAATTTATAAATATCTCTGTAAATCTAACTGAATTGTACTTTCACAGTCATGGTAATTTGTATTGGCCTGGGCATGGTAGTCAGTTTCAGGCAGGACAGACCAAGATGGTGCTAGTAGCCAGTTAAGTACAAAGTAGATGTGGTCGTTAGTGTAGGGGAAAGAACGCAGGTTTTGTAATTCGATTGATTTGAGTTCCGTTTCTAGTTCCGCAGCTTCTCAAGTGGGTGTCCTTGGGATCTCCCCAGTAGATTATAACCTTTCCAAAGTCACTAACTACTTATTCATTTTTGTATTCAGGTTTCTGTCATACAGTAGGTAGTTAAATGCTTGCATGTTTGAATGAACTTACCACCATCAAGCTTCAATTTTCACATCTATAAAATAGGAATTATATATAGCTACCTTATAGGACATATCAGGGGCCCTAGACTAGTGTCTTGCACTTGAAGCATGCTCAGAAAATGTAAATTCTAGCAAACGTTGAAAGAGCAGAGGGATAGGTTGTGACAACATTAAGTGTGATAATGAGAACCTCAGTTTCTACATAACTACTTTTTGTGTTACCTGAATCCACATTGTTATATCCTGCTGTTTCCATGATTATTAGTGCTAGGAATATATTGACTTGGATCCACACACAATTCAGTTGTTATTTTTTAAGTTAATGTTTTTTATATATGGATTTATTTTTGCTTTTTTAGGCTGATTCAATGTGAAAATGAGGTAGGGAAATTGTTGTTTATCACAGAAATCCCAGAATTAATACTGGAAGACCCCAGTGAAGCCAAAGAGAACCTCATTCTGCAAGAAACATCTGTGATAGAGTCGCTGGCTGCAGATGGGAGCCCAGGGCTAAAATCAGTGCTATCTACAAGCCGAAATTTGAGCAACAACTGTGACACAGGAGAGAAGCCAGTGGTTACCTTCAAAGAAAACATTAAGCCACGAGAAGTGAACAGAGACCAAGGAAGAAGTTTTCCTCCCAAAGAGGTGAGAAGGGACTATAGCAAAGGAATAACTGTAACTAAGAATGATGGAAAGAAGGACAACAACAAGAGGAAAACTGAAACCAAGAAATGCACCTTAGAAAAGTTACAGGAAACAGGAAAGCAGAATGTGGCAGTGCAGGTAAGCTGTATTTGAACTATAAAGCAGGTAGAGGAAGGCTCACACAAAAGGCAAGATTTTTCATTTTGTTCTAAAGCCATGAGAATTGGCTGTCCTGGAAGTTTAAATGCATTATTTAATTGCATAGTAAGGTTATATAAAGAGCTGTGATAGATGGTTACTTTATCAATTCTTGGGAATTATAAGTGAAAAAAAAATCTCAGCCTGATTTGACACTTTCATCAATCCTCACCAGTTTAAGCAGTTTGAAAGGATTAGTTGCAGAGTTGTCAGTTTCACACAGGATTATATTTTATTTAGAAGCTATAACTACCATTTGTCAATGCTACAGTGGAGATTTGGGGTCTTCTGTAGATCCAGTAGAACCAAGAGTATATTAAGGCTTATGCAGTTTTTGGTTTTTTTTTAGATTCACTATAATATATATATCTGTGTGTGTGTGTGTATATATATATATACACACACATATATATATTTTTTTCTTGGAAAAATATGAGACTTTTTTCTTGACAATTATACTTGTCCCAGCTAGTGGTATTAATATCACTTTAATCTTATCCTGGATCCTGGGAATTTATAAAGCAAGAACCCAGGTTTCTTGCTGGGAAAAGATAAGCACTGCTCAGTTACTTGTGACTTTCTTTTTATTAAAATATTTTTCCAAATAGAAAAGATGGTTTCATATAAACAGAAAAGGGCCTTTATTCTGTGATGGTTTTATTAATACTATTAATGTTTGAATAAATACTTAAGCGGCCATGTGAGTTGTTAACACATTTTAGCAAATGTATGTGTTTGCATGAGAAACTTTACATTGTTGAAGGCTGCTTACAAATAAATAGTACCTTTGATGTATTTCTCTAATTTTTTGAGAAAGAGAAATAAGAAAATAATAGTTCCATTTTATCATTATAGCAAGGAGAGAAACAGAAAGACAAGGTAGAAATTAAGACATGGGGGAGAGAGAGAGATGCTAGGGAAAGGCAAGAAAAAAAATGAACTAGAAAGCCAAAGGATGCGAGTTTTAGAGATAATGAGTCCAGCATTTTCTGTTTACCTTTCCTCCATTCTCTGTAACTGCTCGCAATAAGGTCCAGACTGAAAATAGAATCTCCTTTTTTGGTTTCTCATCCATCTCAAATCACCTATAAATGATTAAAGAAAGAAAGAGTCAACATAGCCCCACACTCTGTACCTCGTCCCGGGTTTTCTATAAATGCTACTCATGTTCCCTCATTTTGCTCAACTTTGAGCAGTGCATATGACATCTACTTCTCTCTGGCTCCGTCTATAGGATCTCAGGGCCTGTTCCTTACTGCTGAAAGTATCCTTATTTATTCTGAAGGGTGGTAAATTTGCAGGGTGGAAGGTGGATGCCTGACTGTACACATATGGCTACCCAGATGAAATTAAACTGAGGGCCAAAATAACTCACCTGTGGGTTAATAGTCATTATTAGTTCATAATTCATGTATGTCGTTTAATGAATTAGAGTATAGAGAACCCTGGGCCCCAGAACAAGCAACTTAAAGTCATAGACAAGTTTTTTTCAACTTGTTAGCATCAGGCATCTCATTTGTAAAACAAATGGGCTCTAAGGTCCTTTACATATTTGGATTTTTGTGATCATGGGAAAGCAAAATAATTAGTAAAACTAAGATAGTAAAATTATCTTTTATTGGCTTTTAAATAATTTGCTTTGATTTTCCATTTTTAACTTAGGTGAATTTAAATATCTTCAGCATGTACTTTTTGATCTAATGAGGTTTTAAATACTTTCTTAAGAGTAGGGTCTTCTTTCTAACACATTTGAGTTTCAGTTTATTATAGATAGTTTTGCTTCTATTGGTTACAGGTAAAATCCCAGACAGAACTAAGAAAGACTCCAGTGTCTGAAGCCAGAAAAACACCTGTAACTCAAACCCCAACTCAAGCAAGTAACTCCCAGTTCATCCCCATTCATCACCCTGGAGCCTTCCCTCCTCTTCCCAGCAGGCCAGGTAAATATGTTTTGTAATTTCTTCTACTTAATCTTTTCTGTGCAAGAATTTCTATTCACTCACTGAGAAATGTGTTTTCTGTTGGAGTAATGTTACTAAGCCATAAAAAGTTCTATTTTCCCTAATACTTATAAAATTATTTTTGAACTGTTTCTGTGTAGTGTACATACAAGTGCATGTTTGTTATTATGAAGGAAATCCTATCACTAAATACAGAAGCTACTTACAGAACACTGATTACTTCAGTGGATAGAGGAAAAATATCAATAGTCTATTTTTAGTTCTTCAAATCAAGTTAAAGATTGACAACATGACTAATCTCTTGTGATTTGTTAGAAGACTCCCTCTACGTACCTGTTAAAAAAAATGACTTTTTTGCAATTTTTTGCTGTTTTCTTTAAAACTAAAGCTGTGTTCTTCTGTTTTGAAGGGTTTCCGCCCCCAACATATGTTATCCCCCCTCCTGTGGCATTTTCTATGGGCTCAGGTTACACCTTCCCAGCTGGTGTTTCTGTCCCAGGAACCTTTCTTCAGCCTACAGCTCACTCTCCAGCAGGAAACCAGGTGCAAGCTGGGAAACAGTCCCACATTCCTTACAGCCAGCAACGGCCCTCTGGACCAGGGCCAATGAACCAGGGACCTCAACAATCACAGCCACCTTCCCAGCAACCCCTTACATCTTTACCAGCTCAGCCAACAGCACAGTCTACAAGCCAGTTGCAGGTTCAAGCTCTAACTCAGCAACAACAATCCCCTACAAAAGCTGTGCCGGCTTTGGGGAAAAGCCCGCCTCACCACTCTGGATTCCAGCAGGTAAGTTACAGTTGTGTGTACTATCCAGCTGAATGAAATAAGGGGAAGTGCTGAAAGATTCAATGTTAGGAGTGCTCATTAAACTTTGACATACTTCTTGCTTAGATTTATAGTGATTATGGGAAAACAAAAGTATTGTCTCTACTGTTTATGAAAGTTCAAATGTTTTCCTTACTTTTGTGAAGGATAAAATACTAGATCTTAAGTACCATTCTTGGCTGCTACTAAGTGTCCATTTTATTGAAAATGGATTTTCTGCAAATCATTCTTCTGTAGGAACATAAACTACTAGGGAAATAGAATCACAGTCTTGATGAGGTGCCAAGACAGATGTGACACCAATCTTAAATGTTGTCGTTTGAAGCACAGCACTTGAAGCAGAAGGGGGAAACAGTCTTATGCCAATATATTCATTCATTCATTAAACCTCTTAAATAGTTGAATTAAAAGAAAATATGAGTGTGGTGCCCATAATCTGTTCCCAAAAAGCTCTGAGTATTGAAAAGCCCAAAAGGTAAAGGAAACTGCTGCCTTGCCTAGAGTTTTGTTGGTTGGAAAACACCCCAAGTTCATTCTGTGATTCTTTAGCATTCATTATAAGTAATATTGCATTTTTTCCTCACCTTGATGACAGGCATGTCTTTTTTAGTATCAACAGGCAGATGCCTCCAAACAGCTGTGGAATCCCCCTCAGGTTCAAGGCCCATTAGGGAAAATTATGCCTGTGAAACAGCCCTACTACCTTCAGACCCAAGACCCCATAAAACTGTTTGAGCCGTCATTGCAACCTCCTGTAATGCAGCAGCAGCCTCTAGAAAAAAAAATGAAGCCTTTTCCCATGGAGCCATATAACCATAATCCCTCAGAAGTCAAGGTCCCAGAATTCTACTGGGATTCTTCCTACAGCATGGCTGATAACAGATCTGTGATGGCACAGCAAGCAAATATAGACCGCAGGGGCAAACGGTCACCAGGAGTCTTCCGTCCAGAGCAGGATCCTGTACCCAGGATGCCGTTTGAGGTGTGTGTTCTTTCCTATCACCGGGCAATTTGGAGATAGGTCTGAGGTTGACTATCTTTTGAATATCTCAAATAGATCTTATAAAAAGGCCACTCTTATTCGTTAGTACTATAGAATGCCACTGAGTATTGGTGTAGCTCTTGGTTTCCTCCTCAGAGTTGCACAGTATGTTTTAGTTTGGAAGCTGAAGAGTTCCGTAACTGATTTTGAACTCTGATGGTCTGGCAAAGAAACCATGTACAAAAATCTCTAAAACAGCATGTTAGAGAATTCTGAGACAAAGCACTCCTCTCAGTGGGGCTGAATCATCTAAGTTTAAAAATAGGTTTACTGATATTTAAATAAATTGCTCTCTGAGAGGAACAAAGTTAGCCAGTTATCTTGGACAGTGGAGGTCCCTTTCTTTGCCCTTTTTATTCATGAGAAACAGGTGAATGTTAGTAACTTTTTAAAAGATCTGTTTCTCTGTTAGCACAAGATATGCTAATTATTTTGCTCCATAGCATTGTTTTACTCACTAGCCACATTAACCTTTTGTGTTCTGCTCTGTCAGTATTTTTGCTTTTCTATTGTCTTGAACTTTCTCCATTATTGTCCTTGTGTCGCTTTGCCTTTGCATTTCAGAGCCTTTTTTCTCTTTGCCTAATACCATCTATCTCACTATCCCCTTGACTTTAGTTGTCTTCTTCCACCTGATTATGCTACTATTCCTTTATGCTTTTGTTATCCCTTATTGCTTCTCACTGTGATCCTTTCTGTCACTAGGACCCCAAGAGCTCCCCTCTGCTTCCTCCGGACCTGTTAAAGAGTCTGGCTGCCTTGGAGGAAGAGGAAGAGCTGATTTTTTCTAACCCTCCTGATCTTTACCCGGCTCTGCTGGGGCCTCTCGCCTCTCTTCCTGGACGAAGCCTTTTTGTATGTATTTGACATAATTCTGCTTCTTGCTCTAACCCCCAGCTGCTTCTCTGAGATACTGTAGTACACAGATTAGGTGATTTCTTCTCTTCCTGGGGCTGTCCTTTTCAGAACTGTAAAACGTATTTTCCAATTGCCTAAACCAACCTTAAGATGGTAGTAGGATATAGCAAAACATTTTTGCCTTTATAGTTCTCCCAAATCATAGAGACATACCTTGGTTTTATGTGTTATCCAGAAAGCATTCTGCAGAGCTGGTCACACACACGATGTGATGGTGACAAATTAACTCACTTTGCAGGTGACACTTCCATCTGGACCCAGAAATTTTAAGTGTCACTTAATCTTGCTTAGGAACAGTGAGATTTATTTCTCATATGTAGCCAAAATATGAAAGGAAATATGTTCTTGATTTTTTTTTTGACTGACATTACTGAACAGTATATGGCTCTTTTTTGTTTGGTTAACTAAATGCAGAAAGAGCCCTGATCTAAATTCAAAGTTGGATTCATAAACAGAATGAGTAAAAATGAAGAGGACTGTATTTATAAACTTTGTCAGAGTGTCATAAATGAGTAAATATGAAAATAAATAACTAGAATCACATAAAATAAAATCTGAGAACTCAGCCTGCATTTCAAAGAACATCATTCTATATGCTTGTCAGTGTTCATATTATATTTTACTGTGGGTGGGGAGTATAAAAGATGGAAAGAAAGATGTATGCTATGAGGCTTTTTCCCCTCTCTTTATTACACCTTAATAAAACATAAAAAGATAGTAAATTTTACTTTCTTGCTGTTTCTTTCTCATAAACACAGGGCAAGAACACATCATAAAATTAAAGTACATTAATTTTAGTGTCAAGAGAAATAAAACCTTAACAGCTTTCATGACATTGCTGCCATCCCTGGCACTTGAATTTCCTTTAAGAATGTGCCTGGGTAGTAGCAGTAGGGGCCCCATACCAAGTTATTAAATAATAGCAATAAAAGATCCCCCTGGAGACTTAAATGGTAGTAGTGCCATGACTGAGCGCACAGGGATTGTGGAAGCGCAGCTGCTATACTGTTGCCTCTCTATGTTTGCCTTTCTTGCGGCTTTTATGCTGGAGTGGCTTTAAGGACTGAGGGTAGTGCTTCTGTGTCCACTTGTTTCCTAATCCCTTAGCTCCTGTTCCTGTTCCCTTAGTGTCCCTTTCATTGGAAATGGAGCTGATGGTAGAACAAGTGGGAGTATTTTCAGGGGTTTTTTTTTTTTTCATGTTTAAAAAACAACGATGAATAAAAAAACCTTGACTATAACCCTTCCAATATTTAACATTAACGATACAACATATGTCAAAGTGCTTCTCTTGTCGTAGGTATTTAGTAATGTTTTATTAGCCAGCTATTCAGTGACAGCATTAGAGATTCAGCTTTGTTTCTCCTAATAACTTTGCTAGGGCCAATAAATGTAAGCTTGACTTTTAGCAACTGTTTTACTATATACTGCAAATAGAGCTGCTTAAAAAGCATATTAACAAAGCTGTTTGTCAAATGGATTTGAAAGGCTTTTTAAAAGTCACCAGTGTTAATGTTTTAAAACTTGTGGGGTGGAGAGAAACAGTGTTGGAACAGTTCAGCATTTTGTTTTGAGATTATTTTAAGTGCAACTATTGACAAGGAGATTCCTAAGGTCCATGCCTCATAAACACTCAGAGTGCTGTTTACCAGGGTCTCTGGTCCCTGCCAGAATAGAATCTCTGACTAGGTTTGATCTAAAAGGAGGATTCTATGCACCTGTGGCAACTGGCACTTAGGCGGTATCTTGATATTAACAGATTTGAATTCACATCTTCTGAGCCTCAAATTGTACTCAGTGGGCGAATACAGGCATGCTTTTGCTTTGGTTCCATAGTATGGTAAGATTAATATTAAGAAAATAGAAGGTATAACTTAATTACCTTTTTTTCTGGGACTGTGAAGAAATCCTTATTGGAGAAGCCTTCAGAGCTCATGTCACATTCATCCTCTTTCCTGTCCCTCACCGGATTCTCTCTCAATCAGGTAGGTGAACAATGAAGAATCCTGCTGTGTGCCTTTAGTGTAGACTGATCATTGTCTTTCTCATACTGTTTCAGTATGTCTGTTTTTTCTTTATTTTCCATGTATTAGTGTATTCCAGGTATTTGATTTTATCCCCCTTGTCTCTGATTGGGGCATACTAGTGACTTGTATATCATGAGTTAAAACCCTTTAACTTCTCATTAATATTGAAACCCTTAGGGCTCTCTTTTTGAACTAAATAAATTATTCACATTTTCAACCTGGATAGTTTACACAGAGCAAATTTAAGGGTGAGAGAAAGCAAAGAGGAAAATTAATTTGACTGGAAAATTGAAACAAAAAGAAATAAAAGCCTTCAAAATTTCTCTTCCTAAGAAAAGCTTAAGGTGTACCAAGCATCCATGAACAAGACATTGATTTTTCTCAAATCTCTTTCCTTGGGGTGAGTTTATAACTTCACTGTCATGTCTTTCAGGAAAGATACCCAAATAATAGTATGTTCAATGAGGTATATGGGAAAAACCTGACATCCAGCTCCAAAGCAGAACTCAGTCCCTCAATGGCCCCCCAGGAAACATCTCTGTATTCCCTTTTTGAAGGGACTCCGTGGTCTCCATCACTTCCTGCCAGTTCAGGTATTAACTACTCTTTAAATTATAGACCTTACATGTCCTGTACACTCAGATTGATTAAGGGATAGTGAGATTCTGTAATCATAAATATATCAGTTGTTGGGTTTTTTATTTTTATTTTTTGTTTGTTTGTAACTTCTGAAAGGAAATAGAAAAAAAAAAAAAAGAAGCCAGTTTATGTAATAAATGCTACTGACAAAACTTTTTACATCCTCAGTAGCCAGCAGAGATGTAAGGGAGAAAATAGAGGTTCTATCTTATGGTTCTCAGCTGTTTTTTAGTTTTATTTGTAGGTGTTCATTCTTTGCAGAAAAATTGCACTTTTTTTTTGAGACAGCGTCTTGCTGTGTTGCCCACTGTAGACTCAAACTCCTGGGCTCAAGCAGTCCTTCCATCTCAGCCTCCCAAGTAGCTGGGACTACAGGTGCACACCACTGTGCCCAGCTCTGCACTTTTTAAAATTGAGATTTTTAACTTATAATAGAGTCTGATTTAATAGTAATTCTTAAGGTTAGCAAATTCTTTCTGATACATGAGACCAATAAACATGTATCTGAAATAGCCGTGCGAGAATAGTGCATTCATTCAGTTGACAAAAATTGCCTACTATTTTGTTTTGCTTTTTTAAGGCGAAGAATATGCCTTAGGTATGTGTGGCAGGGCAAATTAGTGCATCTAGCAGATCTCTTTGGAGCCTTTAGTTTCCTGTTCCTTCAAAGCCCTGTGGTTATTGTTAGTAGAATTTTAGTGATTAGATCTACAGGAACCTGTAGTTCTTTGTATGTTTGTGAAACAATGATTTACTATACCCTGTGTTGCTATTATTTAATAGATCATTCAACACCAGCCAGCCAGTCTCCTCATTCCTCTAACCCAAGCAGCCTGCCCAGCTCTCCTCCAACACACAACCATAATTCTGTTCCATTCTCCAATTTTGGACCCATTGGGACTCCAGATAACAGGGATAGGAGGACTGCAGATCGGTGGAAAACTGATAAGCCAGGTGAGATCTACATTTCATTGCCAAGCAAAATTGAAAGAATTTACTCTATCCTTCTCTGGGGTCTGGCAGTTGGCAGTGATAGAACATCTTCTTGAATTTTTCTTATCTCTTTTCATCCCTTAGCCATGGGTGGGTTTGGCATTGATTATCTCTCAGCAACGTCATCCTCTGAGAGCAGTTGGCATCAGGCCAGCACTCCGAGTGGCACCTGGACAGGCCATGGCCCCTCCATGGAGGATTCCTCTGCTGTCCTCATGGAAAGCCTAAAGGTGAGTAGATTTCAGGAACAAGAACCACAAGATTATTACAGCAAAGATGTCTCTGCTTTCATTCACATAAATAGCTAGGCTTACTTCTCAGGCCCTCGGAGTTGACTGATACATAGCACATATATAACAAAGTCCTAGAAACATGGTCTGCCTTACAAGATGCTTGAGTGATAATTTTTAATTTCTGAATTCACTAGTGGTAAAGCAGTATCTTCAGGAGGACAAAAACAAAGGTTTTAGTTTCATTCTAAGGTTAAGAAAATTCTGATTCATTTTGGAATGTTTGATTTAAGCCTTTTCTGACAAAATAAGAGTACCTAATTTTAGAAATGTTTTATTTGCCTGAAAACTTTATAGTAAATGCCCTGTGTGGTACCACATACAGCTGAGTTTCACTAAAAAGACTTGATGTAAAATGTGATTTCACTTCTTCTGGTTTAAAATAGTCTTAATGGAAACTAACTAGCTTTAAGAGTCTTATAATAACTTTTTCTAATAGCTGGATTTTTGTGGGGAGTGAGGTTGGGTTTTGGGGCCGTATATATGCCTTTATATTTGGCTGGGATTGAAAAACAAATCCCTTTCAGACAACTGGGCATTTGACCTCTGCTGACAAGATCTGGACTGTTTTTCAGTCTATCTGGTCCAGTTCCATGATGCATCCTGGACCTTCCGCTCTGGAGCAGCTGTTAATGCAGCAGAAGCAGAAACAGCAACGGGGACAAGGCACCATGAACCCTCCACACTGAGGCCAAAGTGGCAACCTGGGAATGAAGGCTCCATAAACCATGGCATGTTGGGTTTGCAGGACTGGCCCACACAGTCCCCTGCAGGTGGCAGCCCTCTTTTCTGTTTCTCGCTGTCAAGAGGGTGTAAGTATTCCACCAGCCCGCTGAGTGTGCACGAAATGTTCGCAGTGCAACAAAAAGAAAAATCCATCAGGAACTCTCCATCCCCCCGGGGCCTTCTGGAGGGAGAGAGAGAGGAACTGCTGTTTATCTCACTCAGTTACTTGGTATCACCGCCTCTCACCTTCTCCATCGTGCATGTCCCCAGCCACACGGGAAGTGAAAGCTGAGAAGGGAAGGCAGATGGGAGAAGCCAATGGGAACTTCTCAGTCCTTTTTTCCTCTTTGGGGAATAAAATAGGAATCCATTAATGATTGCTTTGCTGACTGAGAATGTAGTTGAAATTATTCTTAAACATCTTTTATTATTATTACTCTCAGTAGTAAAATATCACACTGAATTCTTCCATACACAGGTGTGCTTCTAGTCAGTGTGTAGCAAGGAAAGCCCCGTTCACTGTTCCTGTGAGAGGTTGGTGGTGACAGAATGGGGAACCGACCTCTTCAGCCAGTGGAAATGTTCCATAAGGGAGAGTTCAAGGCCTCTCAGAAGGCTCTGGTAGGCCCTCTTCTGGCCAGGAGACTCCAGCAGGAAATGCCCTTCACTCTGTAGGTGCTCGAGCCCCAATCGAGGATACAGTGTGGGTGGTGGTGCTGGGCTGGACTAGCAGGTGACTGCTGTAGGATTTCAAATTACGTTTTTGATTCCTGTACCTTTTACAGTCACACAGCAAGCAGTCCCACAGAAGGCAGGCTAGTCCATTCACAGCCTGGCACGTTCTAATAGGTAGAAGCTTTCAGTGTGGTTATTTTTTCTTTGGTTGGTTTTTGTGCCCCCATTCTACTTCCCACCCTCCTGCCCCATCTCCATCCCTTCTTTTACCCAATGCTGTATGCTAGTAATTGTTTTTATTCCTAATGTGTGCAACATCACATCTCCCCAAGAAGCAACAGCATGGGGTCCAGCAGTTGGGGCCCAAAAGACAGTCTGAAGAGGAAGGAAGCAGCAGTATCTGCGTAGCCCACAGAGGGCCCAGGCCCCTGCCCAGCTGCAGTCTCCCAGCCTCCACTTTCAGAGTGAAATTCAAGGCAGCGCGGACATGTGCCCATCACGCACAGAAGAAAACATGACGTCGTCCATTTTGGAAGAGACAAAAGAAAGGAAAATAAACTCTTTATTTGATATTTATTAGGAGGAAAGAGGACTGAAAATGTTCTTGTGTAGAAACAGAAGGACAGCATTTCTGTTAGTCATTTCCTGGAAAAATAATATTTTAAGGGGAAATTATGGAAACAATCTAAATGTTCAATTGCTGTGCTAGTGGTAGGGTTTATTTTCTGGGAGGTCTCTCCTTTGTGTGTCTGTGAGTATGTTTGTGTACACACACATGCCCATCTGCTGTCCCAGAGGGGAGGGGTTGTGTGTGTGAGTGTATGGAGTTAGTGTGGAACTTAAGAGCTGGAACACAGCTGTAGAGCAAAGCACATCCAGGAGCCCCGGTTGTCACTGGAGTCTGGGCAACCCCAGCAATGAAAAGGGGTGAGATAATGCTCATTGCTCTTCAGAGAGAGTGGTTGGAGCCCACCCCCCCGCCGCCCCCCCGTATGCTTACATTATTGCTCTTTTAGTTTGACATGGTGTTTGGGTTTTGTTTTGGTTTTTTGAAAGGTCTGAAAAGGTGAAGCCCCCCACCCAATGGCAATATGAAACCTTTTGTGCTTCTCTTCAGCCCCTTCCCTGTGTCCACCTTTCTCTCCTTCCCAAGCCTTTTTCCTACTACCTTTACCCAGTTTGTGTGTTTGAGCTCTGCATTCAGGCAGCTGCAACATTCCAGTGTTTGAACTGTCACTGATTCTTGCGCCCTAGACAAGCTAACCAGGTTTACCATCTCACTCCCAGTAATACCCAGCTCCCATCTAAAGCCCCATTCTGCATGAGAATTTGGTGTTTGGAATGTTTTCTGACTCTTGGGGCGGGATTCCTCGCCTTATCATCCTCACTGTGGAGTAATGAGGAGGGGGAGGAGAATCTTTATCAGAAACTGGTTTTGTGTAGTAAACTTCTTTTGTGGTTTTTTGTTTTGTTTTCTGGGTTTTGTTTTTTGTTTTTGTCTGTCTGTGCAAGACCTGCAGCTGCTGAAAATCAGCTTTGCCTTTAATTAAACCATGTTCTCTCCAACCAGATCTGTGTATCGATTGTTTCTTTTCTATCCTAAAAGATATAAGTATTGAAGAAAATCCAACTTAAAAGGCAAGAATTTCAACTACTCACAGGTCATCCAGGGAAAGGCATAGATGGTCAGAACTTGAATATTTTTCAGGGTTAATTTTGCTTTTAGTAGCATTCCAGACCAATGAATTACAGAAATTATAATTAATTATAATGGAAAGGCATGAGTAATAAGAAATTGATTATCAATCAATCAATCAAAATTATTTAATAAAAGAAGAATGCCTTATGTTAAGGAATTAAGAGCCCATCATTTTTATTCCTATTGTAGCTGTTACTGAGGCAGTTCAGAGAGTTTATCCTTTTGGCCTGTAAAAATTCACTGAATCTGATTAGCAGCAACATTAATTATTCTTCTTAGCTTTGGGGTTTCTTTGAGTTGTGTCCAAAGTTTTCAGTGATTAGCTTGCTGGGTCTTCCAACTGTGTACTGGAAGCCAGTGCTGTAGCTAACCGTAGTGCCTGTGTGCTCACCCTGACCGGCTATCCTTTCACCTGCATGTTGATTCAGTCTGCAGTTCACTTCCTTATTCTGCTTTTCACAGGTGCCTGCACACTTGAAAAATTGTTAGCAAAGCTACACATACGCTACAAGAAGTGGGTAGGGAGAGGAATTAAGGCCAGGCCTTAAGGTCTAATAGTTACAGAATCCTTCACCCAAGTTAATCCTGAAAAATTGGACAATTGGGTTAGCCAAATCCATAGCATTCTGTTACGTATATTAGTATAGTATAGTATATGCAGTCATTTACCATATAACAACGTTTTGGTCAACAATGGACTGCATATACAATGATGCTCCCATAAGATTATAATACATTTTTGCTGACCTTCTCTATGTTTAAATACACTGATACTTACCATTGTGGTATAGTTGCCTGCAGTATTCAACACAGTAACATGCTATACAGGTTTGTAGCCTAGGAGTAGTAGGCTATACCTGGTAACCTAGCTGTGTAGTAGGCTATACCATCTAGTCTTGTGTAAGTGCACTCTAGATGATGTTTGCACAACACATTTCTCAGATCATGTCTCCATTGTGAAGCAGTGCATAACTGTATTACCAAGTGTCAGCTAACAAGATACTACTTACGAACTAGCTTCATGAACACCTCTGCTTTTCATCACTTAAATGTTGGTGATATATATTCAATATTGAGTTCTTAACACATGTTCCTCTCTGAGAATGTACAAAGGTATGTAATTCTATTAATTCTCTGTGGAATTGAGTGTTGTATTCCATGAGAACCTAACTCAGTCTAGGTTCTGTTTAAGCAACAAGACGTAATGAAAAAATAAAACAAGTTTATTTGTATATGCCTTATGGGTAACCTATAAGGTTACTTCAAGCCTTAAGAGTCAATTACAGTAATGGTTCAGAAACAGGAATATTTGTACTTACTCCTTGGGCCTGGACTTGCGTGTCTTGTTTTTGTAAGATAGGTTTTTTTATTGCGGTATGACACAGAAAAGTGCACCAAATGTACAGCTTGATGAATGTTGTTTACAGTGTGAACACAGCTGGCTAGCCAGCACTCAAAGCAAGAAACAGGATCAGCACCTGGAAGACCCTCTCGTGCCCTTTCCAGACACTTCCATCCACTCATCCTCTCCCCTAACTCCTCCATTCACCTGTCCCCATCTCCTCACCCACTGTGCCCCAGGAAATCATCCTGGGTACTCACATCATTATCTAGTAGGTTAAATTTTAACAGGGAATAAATAGTTAACACTTCCAAACTGTAATGTCTCAGTACAGTGTACAGCAGAAGGGTGCTAAATCTTACAAACAAGTAATAGGGCTTCATTTTCTTCAGCTTTGTAGTTTGTGAAACATCCTAGACTTCTCTCCGAGTGCTTTCCAAATCTGTAGTTGCGCATTCTTCAACAAAAACTTTGGGGAAAATGCCCACCTTCCCTTTGCACTCCCCTTCCAGCCATTCTTCATTCACTGATAAAAGGAAAAGTACACATGGATTTCTAAAACGACTGTAGGAAGATTACCCTGTCTGGCTGTTCCACACAGAATTTGTCATCGGTCACCCTTCCCCACCCCTAATTGTGATCAACAGGGAAAAGACAGTATTGCAAAGTGGTTTGAGAGTGAACACAGGGTTTAACCATCTTATTGATCTGTCTTAAACATGATAATGAAGGAGCAAAATGAAGAAGGATAAATTATGTTTTTCAAAAAGTTAACAGATAGAGAAGAAGGGTCAAAGAAATTGAACAACGAATCCTTAAATAGAATTTCCGTCCTTCCCCCACCCCCAACCTTGACAGGGTCTCACTGTCACCCAGGCTGGAGTGCAGTGGCGCAATCTGGGCTTACTGCAACCTCTGCCTCCTGGGCTCAAGTAATCCTCCCACCTCAGACTCCCAAGTAACTGCAACTACAGGCTGTGCCACCATGCTTGGTTAATTTTTGTATTTATTAGAGACAGGATCTCGCCATGTTGCTCAGGCTGGTCTCAAACTCCTGGGCTCAAGTGATCCACCCAACTCAGCCTCCCAAAGTGCTGTGGTGATAGGGGTGAGCCACCGTGCCTGGCCCAATTTTTTAAGAAAGGAGAGAATTTTACCTGCGCTTTATTGGGAATCTTTGTTTTGACTACAGAAAAGGGACATGCCATTGGTTAAATATATTAAAAATGAAAGTTCTTTAGTAAACTTTCTTCTTTTCACTGAACTCCATTAAACAGGTGAGTTGGAGCTAGTGATGGGTTAGTACATGTTTGTAAAATATAAAGATTTTAATAGCTCCTACTCAGAGCCTTTAATAGAGTGCAGGCATTGTACTTAAAAAAATATATTCAGACTTCATAATAACTTGTAGGTATCCATATTTTACTAAGGAAAAGGAGACCCAGAGAGGTGAATAGTTTGTTCAGAGCCATTCTGCCAGTAAAAATCAGACAACTTAGGTATAATCTCCAAAGCCCACCTACCTGACCACACAGCCAGTTCAGAAGTTTGTACATCTAGATCAGACATTAAGGCACTAATGCCTGGATCCTGCCCCCAGAAATTTTGCTTTAATGTGTGGTGTGACTGGGCAGCAGTTTTTTCAAAAGTTCCCTCAGGTAATTCTAACTGCAAATCACTGTCTTGATTCTTTCTACTTACAGGGTAGGTCGTGCACTGGAAGCATTAGAAATGAAAAATCCCAGATCCCACCCCAAACCAGAGTCAGAATCCATTTAGGAAGATCCCCAAGTGATTCACATGCACATTAAAGTTTGAGAAACACTTTGTAGATGAGACCGTCTCATAACTTCAATGCAATTGAACTCCCCTCTGTCCTACCCTGACTGTGCTAAATTCTGCTTTCTGTTGAAGTGCTGCAATATGGGTGCTTCCTCAACTCAGACTCGTACAGATAGGTCATAGTAAGAAGCGCACTGGCTTCTCTCCATATCTACCCAAAAGGTTATTTTAGTGTGTTCTTTCATTTTATTCCTGCTCCCTCTCCCAAACTCCAGACAATTGAGCGGGTTGGTTGATTTAGGCACCTAGAAAGTGGCACTGGGAGGTGTTCAACCCAGTTCTTCCCACTGAGTTACCATTCTCTCTTGTTGGAACACTCTGCTTCTATATTACTACTACTCATATTTTTTTTTGAGACAGAGTCTCACTCTGTTGCCCAGACTAGGGTGCAAAGGTGCAATCTTGACTCACTGCAAGCTCCACATCCCCAGTTCAAGTGATTCTCCTGCCTCAGCCTCCCGAGGAGCTGGGACTACAGGCGCCCGCCACCACGCCTGGCTAATTTTTTTATTTTTAGTAGACATGGGGTTTCACCATGTTGGCCAGGCTGGTCTCAAATCCTGACCCCAAGTGATCCACTCACCTTGGCCTTCCAAAGTGCTGGGGTTACCAGCATGAGCCACCACGCCCAGCCTATACTACTCATATTTTTTATTAATTGCTACACACTTGTTGTATACTCTCTCTACCCCCATTAACTTTTTTTTTAATTTTAATTTTTTGTTTTTGTTTTTTTTTTGAGACTGAGTCTCACTCTGTAACCCAGGCTGGAGTGCAGTGGCACAATCTCAGCTCACTGCAACCTCCTCCTCCTGGGTTCAAGAGATTGTCCTGCCTCAGCCTCCTGAGTAGCTGGGATTACAAGCACCTACCACCATACCCGGCTAATTTTTGTATTTGTAGTAGAGACAGAGTTTCACCATGTTGGCCAGGCTGGTCTTGAACTCCTGACCTCAAGCAATCAGCCCACATTGACCTCCCAAGGTGCTGGGATTACAGGCATAATCCACTGCACCCGGCCTATTTTTATTTTTTTTAAAACAGAGTCTCGCTATGTCACCTAGGCTGGAGTGCAGTGGTGCGATCTCGGCTCACTGCAACCTCCACTCCTGGGTTCAAGCGATTCTCTTGCCTCAGCCTCCCTAGCAGCTGGGACTACAGATGTGCGTCACCACGCCCAGCTAATTTTTACATTTTTAGTAGAGATGGGGTTTCACCATGTTGGCCAGGCTGGTCTTGAACTCCTGGCCTCAAGTGATCCACCACCTCAGCCTCCCAAAGTGCTGGGATTACAGGTGTGAGCCACCACGCCCAGCCTACCCCCATTAACTTTAAAATTTCCCACTCTCTTTGTCTGTTGGATTTTCTGTTATAATTGATAGTAGTTTTTCACTGCTTTGCATTGGTAGTGCACAGACTCAGCGTATGAGCAGGGCTTTTATGATGGGACTTTTTTGTGTCCAGGTAGAGAATTAGGCTGGCAAACCACGAGTTGGAATGGTGCTTCTTAGAGTGTAGGCAGTAGACCAGCATCACCTGGAAACTTGGTAGAAATGCAAGTTGGTGGGCCCTACCCCAGACCTGAATCAGAATCTCTGGAGGGTGGGCCCAGGAATTGATTTAACAAACTCTCCCAGGGATTCTTAGAACTCTCCACTTTTAAGAGGTGGGTCTTGCTGTGTTGCCCAGGCAACAGCCTTGAACTCCTGGCCTCAAGTGATCCTCCTACCTCAGCCTCCCTAGTGGCTAGGATTACAGGCATGCTGTTTCAATTTTTAGTCTGTTCCTTCCGAACAGAATCAAGAAAGTCACCAGAGACACAGGATAGTTCTGAATAGCTGGTTTTTAAGGCAAAATTTACCAACTTTTCTCTTTGAAAAGTACATTAATTCAAAGAACTATGGTTTGCAGAAGGTCATACGGCTTGATGCAAAGGCAAAGTGATTCCAGCCAATTTGTTACCTCTGGGAATGAGAATCCATGGTTTCCAAAGCATACTCCTCTTTAATAAGATGTTTATCGCCGGCCAGGTGCGGTGGCTTATGCCTGTAATCCCAGCACTTTGGGAGGCCGAGGCAGGTGGATCACTTGAGGCCAGGAGTTTGAGACCAGTGTGGTCAACATGGCAAAAACCCGTCTCTACTACATACACAAAAATTAGCTAGGCATGGTGGTGGGCGCCTGTAATCCCAGGCTACTCAGGAGGCTGAGGCAGGAGAATCGCTTGAACCCAGGAGGGGGAGGTTGCAGTGAGCCGAGATTGCGCCACTGCACTCCAGCCTGGGCAACAGGGGGACTCTGTCTCAAAAAAAAAAAAAAAAAAAAACTCAGCTTCTTGTTGCTTTCCTGGCTACTAGAGCAATAGACAGGGAAAGTCTGAGTGCTCAACTTTGCTTCCTCCAGCTAGATGCTAGGAAGGAGGTTGAAAACACTGGCTAAAATTTGGTTTGTAGATTATTGATATTTTCTTCTCTCTGCCATTGACCTTGTTTCTACTAACATGTAAATTTGTTTCTATAATCTTGGAGTAGCACTTACCCTTTGATAGCACCAGGATTATATCCCCTTCCTGAAACTCCAGGTCCTCTGGTTGGGTAGCCTCATAACTGAAGAGTGCCTCCACTTGGCTGCCTTTCTTAAGCTGAGGTTCTGTTGTCTGGTTATTAGCATCAGCTTTTTCACTTTCCTTGGGTTCATCTGGAAAGCCTTGGTCACCCTGAAATAATAAAGGGCCTGTTAATTTTCCCAATTTCCTGCCAAATGAACATTGAACATCACTAAAGGAAACAGCGAAATGTCAAAGTAGAACCTGGGATATAAACTCGTAAAGTTTGTGATCAGCGCCTTGTGTAGAGCTTATATGCTCTTTATGAATACCAGATGGTTGGGTAAATCAGTCCCCAACCTTTTTGGCACCAGGGACCGGTTTCATGGAAGACAGTTTTTAGATGAATGGTGGGTGGTGGGTGGCAGGGGTGGTTTCAAGATAAAATTGTTCCACCTCAGATCGTCAGGCATTAGATTCTCATAAAGAGCGTGCAACGTAGATCCCTCACATGCACAGTTCACGATAGGGTTAACACTCCTATGAGAATCTAATGCTGCTGCTGATCTGACAGGAGGCAGAGCTCAGGTCAGTATACCCGCAGCTCACCTGCTGTGCAGCACTGTGCTGGCCAGTGGCCTGGGGGTTGGGGACCCCTGGGATAAATGAAACCAAAAGGTCTGCAAAATCATATACAGTCTTAAAATATCTTACTGAAACCTTACAATAACCTTGAGACAGGTAGAATGGGCATTATTATTTCTTTACAGATGGGGACAGAGCCCTAAGTCAAAACTGGCTTTCTTAGCATCAACTCTAACAGCAACACTAGGGACCTTGTTAGAAATGCAGACTTTCAACTCCATCCCAAAACTACTAAATCAGAAACTCCCTGAAGGTGAATCCTGCAATCTGTATTTTAAGTCCTCTAGGGAATTCTGATACTTGCTAAAGTTCGAAAACCACTGCACAATGCCATACTTGTTTTATCTGTAATAACATTTCTTATACATCTTAGACTTATGGTCTTAGACTTCTTCCACATTATTGTCACTTTTGCTTCACAAATGAAGGAGAAAGATGCAGTTTCTACAGATGTGAATCATAGAATTTAACAAATCAACATTAGAAATGCTGCTAGGCTTGTATGTACTGAGTGTTATAAGTTCTAGCTTCTTAATGTTGTTTGTTGAACCTTGGTATATTGTCTTTATTGAGAGGCAATACGATGAGGTGGAAATGGCCCTAGAGAGTCCACAGACCAAGGTTTGTATCCCACCTCCACTGCTTACCAGCTCTGTGTCCCTAAGCAAGCAGTGTAACTTCTCAGAACCTCAGTTACCTCACCTGAAATTGAGGCTAGAAGAATTCAATGAGATGACATACAATAATAGTAGTTGACATTTATTGAACACTTACTCTGTGGCAGTACTCTTCTAAATATGTATAAATATTTAGACTTGGTTAATGGTAAATGTTCCTGCATAGAGAAGATGCTTAATAAATGTTAGTTCATTTTATTTTTCTTTCTTTTCTTTTTTTTCTTTTTTTTTTTTTTTTGTATTTTTAGTACAGATGGAGTTTCACCATGTTGGCCAGGCTGGTCTTAAACTCCTGACCTCAGGTGATCTGGCCCATCTCGGCCTCCCAAAGTGCTAGGATTTCAGGCGTAAACCATACCAGGCCTTTTTTTTTTGAGACAGAATCTCGCTCTGTCACCCAGACTGGAGTGCAGTGGTATGATATCAGCTCACTGTAACCTCCGCTTCCTAGGTTCAAGCAATTCTCCTGCCTCAGCCTCCCAAGTAGCTGGGACTACAGGTGCACACCACCACACCCAGCTAATTTTTGTATTTTCAGTAGAGACGGGGTTTCACCATGTTGCCTCAGCCTCCCAAAGTGTTGGGATTACAGGCGTGAGCCACCGCGCCTGGTTTTCTTTCTCCTAGTGAGTGAAAACCTGCCTTGTTGCCTCCAAAAGTAATGGATAGTGATAAAGAACATTCAACAGTGACTCCTGAGCCTGGATTAAATTGCAAAAAGATTGTTGGGAGTTTTAAGAGGGTTGGCTATGTGTAGCCACCAAATAGATTGAAGCTCCTGTCAAAGGAAAAAATTTTAATTAAAAAAAAGTTTAAGTGAAGTAGTTCACATTTAGAGCAGAACTCCTTCTAGGAAGAATCTTTTTAAAAAGATGCTGAAGGGGTTAGTCCAAAGACAGACAGCTGGAAAACCTAGAGTGACCTTTAGGACTTCCAAGAGACCCCTTACACTCACACTCACTCTTATCCCCAGGATCCTGGGGCCTTTTGTCTCAGCCAGAGACACCAGGGAGTCTCATCCCCAGTGGCTGTATTTCCTGAAGGTGATTTTCTGAACGGGGAAGATACCTTAAACAGCTTTATACACTGCCCTTTTCTAGGCTCATTCTCTTTCACTCTTCTTCTCCCACTTTATTTTTTCTTTTCCAGCAAACATTTGTCTCTGATTTGAGTGAGAATCTACCAAAGAACCCCTTGCTTTAAACAGAAGCCTCTGCCCAGCTGTGAGGATGAGGTTTGCAGGAAGGACTCTGCCCCGTACCATGGCTCCGGGCCTGGATGATCCAGAATAGCTTTCCCACTTGCTCATTTCTACCATCTCCAAATCCACTTGTGGGTAGAAAATGGTAGCTCTCCCAAGGATTCATGTATGAACTGTTTCATATGATACTCCCTACACCAGTGTAACTGCAAATGCCACAGCCTAAAAATGCAAAGTCAGAAAAACAGGTGAATAGGAGAGCTGAAACTTCTGAAACAGCCCTAATTAACAGCTTTGGTCAGTGGAGACTGGCCTAATTAATGCTGTATCTGGAGCTCTCTCCAGCCTCAGGACTGGATGGAAGCTGGTTCATCAGGAAGATCTGGCTAGCCTAGCTCAGCCCCTGCCCTGCTTATATACCTCATAACCATTCTTTCAAAGCAAGACCTGACTTTCTTCCCTGCTCACAAGAGCATCCTAGTGTACAAGGCCTTCCATGATATGTTGCCTTTCCAGCCTGTCTCCCACCACTCTCCCCATTGCGTCCAGTAGTAACACTGCGCCCATTTACCCGCTATGCTGACTTTTATGGTGTTCCCTTTCTGTCTGTATAATGCACCCTTTCCTCCTCCATCTCACTAATTTCTTATGTATTGTTTTATGGTGAAGCTTCAAGATGATCTCAGCAGCATTTTCTTCAGGAAGACAACTCCTACCTGTTCCACTTCCCTCCAGCGTTTCTGGGTTAGATAGTATACCATGTGCTTCCATAACACAGTACGTCCATTGGTGAACCCCCGTCAGTTTACACAACATGAGGCTTCACGTGCCCATCTATAGAGCCCTAGGTGCTCAGCAAGTGTTTGTTGAAGAATGTCACTAGCAAACAGCCCAAATGTCCACCAGCAGGTGAATAGATAAACAACATGTAGTATCCATACAATGGAATACATTTAGCAATCAAAAGGATGAGACCAGTGAAACAAAAAGACTATATATACACTGTACAATCCACTTACATGAAATTATGTAAAAGGCAAAAGTATATTTACAGAAAACAGATGGGTGGTTTTCCAGGTCTAGAGTTGGGGGAGGGAATTAATGTCAACAACAAAAAGAAATGGCAATTTTTCCTCTGGAGACCAAGAGACAGAGTTGGAGTGTTACCTTGTTGCTTCTATTAATGCTTCTAGCCTCTAACTTTTCACCTGACTCCTATTGTTCTTACTTGAAAGTCAGACTTCAGGCTAATAAGACCTCAGGCTAATAAGATAACCTGCCCTGGAACCACCAGTACAGCAGAGTAGTTAGGAATAGAGGCAGTCTCTGGAGTCAAAATGTCTGCTTGAGTCTGGCTCCACTACTAACGAGCTATTTAATCTTAGTCAAGTTGCTTGACCTCTCTTTGCCTTGTTTCCTAAATTATAAAATGAGAAAATAATATCTACCTTACAGAGTTATGAAGACTGCAAGAACTAACACACAGAATGCACTTTGCGACTGGGTGTGGTGGCTCACGCCTGTAATCCCAGCATTTTGGGAGGCTGAGGCAAGTGGAGTTGCTGACGAGGTCAGGAGTTCGAGACCAGCCTGGCCAACATAGTGAAACCCTGTCTCTACTAAAAATACAAAAATTAGCCAGGAGTGATAGCGGACGCCTGTAATCCCAGCTACTCGGGAAGCTGAGGCAGAGAATTGCTTGAACCTGGGAGGCGGAGGTTGCAGTGAGCCGAGATCACACCACTGCACTCCAGCCTGGGTGACAGAGCAAGACTCTGTCTCAAAAAAAAAAAAAAAAAAAAAAAGAATGCACCTTGCACAGTATCTGACACATGGGAAGTTCTCAGTAGATACTTGCTGTTAATAGGGTGTTACCCAAATCATCTCTTGGTGAAATAAATGCTATTTTCTATCATCCTCATGTGAAAGTATTCTTCCTCATGTTAACTTGAGAAGGTTGGCCAGGTGCAGTGGCTCACACCTATAGTCCCTACATCTTGGGAGGCTAAGGTGGGAGGATTGCTTGAGCCCAGGAGTTTGAGACCAGCCTGGGAAGTATAGTAAGGCTATATATACTGTAAACAAAAAATTTTTTAAAGTAGCCATGTGTGGTGTGCACATCTGTAGTTCCAGCTACTCAGGAGGCTGAGGTGGGAGGATTGCTTGAGCCCAGGAGGCGGAGGTTGCAGTGAACTGTGATTGTGCCACTGCACTCCAGCCTGGGTGACAGAGCAAGATGAAAGAGAGAGACAGACAGACAGAGCACATGCCAAAGAGAGAGAAAAAGAAAAAAAGAAAAGGAAGGAGAGAAGAAAAGGAAAGAAAGAGAAAGAGAGAAAGAAAGAAAGAGAAAAAGAGAAAGAAAGAAAAAGAAAGAGGAAAAAATGGAAGGAAGGAGAAGAGAGAGAAAGAAGAAAGGAAAAGAAAAAGAAAGGAGGAAGGGAGGGAAGGGAGAGAAGGAAGGAAGGAAGAAAAAGAAAAGAAAATTTAAGAAGATGAAGAATGGGTTGGGTGCAGTAGCTCATGTCTGTAATCCCAAGCACTTTGGGAGGCCGAGGCAGGTGGATCACAAGGTCAGGAGTTCAAAACCAACCTGGCCAAGATGGTGAAACCCCGTCTCTACTAAAAACGCAAAGATTAGCTGGGCACAGTGGCAGGCGCCTGTAATCCCAGCTACTCGGGAGGCTGAGGCAGGAGAATTGCTTGAACCCAGGCGGCAGAGGTTTCAGTGAGCCAAGATCACACCCAGCCTGGGCGACAGAGTGAGACTCCATCTCAAAAAAAAAGGTGAAGAACGGCTATGAGCTGAGCCTTAAGCTATGATATGACTTCATTCCAACCTTGCTTGACAGTAATGGATGGGATGTTTGACACAGTCAGGCAGGGAGCCGATGGAGGGGCAGGAGGCTTTCTGTGAGCTCCTGCCCTGCTGGGCCTGCTGTTCTCTTGTGGGAAACTCTCTCCCTGCTGCAAATGGGGTGAGGATGCAGGTAAAAGGGAGGCAGAGCTGTGACTTATTACACACCATATCCCCAATACCACGCATAGTGCCTAGTACACAGAAGGTGCTTGATAAATGTCAAATTGTTGAGGAAGTGGCTCAGTGGAAATATAACTTTAGATGCCCCTCACTGCACTCACCACTGTGTTCTCACACCACAGAGTCAGGCAGTAGTTTTTCACCTGGCCCCAGGCATCCTTCATGCTGTCTTCTGAAAGGGGCACCAGCTCATTGCTGTCCCGAGGCCGATAGCTGGGTGGGGATAATGAGTAAGAATCCAGTCAAAGAACATCATCACAAAAACCATCCTCCTCTTCCCTCCTCCAGGCCAGAACAACGTTCCCACTGTACCCCTCACAGCTGCCTGCATGGAACTCACCTCAGCTTAGTGTGTTCCAGCCGGAGCTCCAGTTTCTTAGACACCATGTCCCGGACCTGGCTGTAGGAGAGCCCGGGCTGAGTCTCCATGACTACCGTGTACTTGTAGTGCACCTTGAGTGTGTAGGGCATGGGAACACTGAGCTTCACTTCCTGAGTGGGGAGGAAGCAAAGGGAACTCCTGAGTGTCTGAGGCTTTCTCTCAACATCCTGGATCACCGCAGTTTTGTGATTTGGCACAGGGGGTACCCCATGCAGCAGGGGAGAGGCCAATAAGTAACTGGTTTCACAGTAGCCTAAAAGGCCTTCAGAGGTCCTTTAGCCCAACCCTTGCTTGGACACAAATTCCTACTGAGCAAGATCTGGCCCACTAGCTTGGGTAGTAGGAAGTGTGTGCATGATAGTGGAGGAGGCTATTAAGAGGGTCCCTAGCTCATGGACTCTGTAAGGTAGCAACTGGTTCAACCCTTCCATTGGGGCTCGTCCTATAATCCAGACAGACATGTCTGTGGTTGATAGCCCAAGCTATCCCATCTTCTACCACTTGAAACAGTATGAGGGAAAAATGTTACCTTAGGCTCTTCTTTTTGTTTCTGGCCTGAATGGAAAAAGTAGGGAGTAAAACAAAAGAAGATGGTGAATGAACATCCTTGGCCAGCCCCTGCCACACACAGATGAAACCTCTTCAAATAGGGCCCCCAACCTCTTACCCTTTAATTTGTGGGGCAGTTATTAACCTTAGTAAACTGTGGAGAAAATCTCGCCCTGGGGAAGCATGAAGGTCATGAACACATGAACAAATTCAGTCTCTGCTTCTAGGGAGCCTATAGGTAATTATCAAAGGACCAGCATATCCTCACCAACCCACAAGGTTAGCGGGATCCCAAAGGTCAATTAAACCCACAGGATCCAAAGCAATGAAAATCAGAGTGCAAGATGTGCAAGATGAGCCAGAGGCCACAGGAAGACGTATCAGAACCACGGATCCTCACCTTATTCTTTATTTTTGTGTCTGTTTCCTAAAGTTTATTAATTTAATTGATCTAATATATTAATCTAATTAACCAATCTAATATTAATCTAATTTATGTAAGAGTAGCATGCATAAAGATATTTACTATAGGGGGTACATGATCAGAGAAGGCCACTAATCTCAAACTAGCTGATCATTAGAATCACATGGAAAATTTTTTTCTAAAATACAAATTCCCAAGCCCCATTCCTGTCCTAAAAAATCAGAGCCAGTAGCCTAGGACTCTGTATTCACAAAATCATCCTAGGTTTATGTGTGATCCTTGATGAGCCTCTAGACAAAAGATAACAACAAAAAACCTGTCAAGGACATTGAGCAGGAGCAATGGGAGAAATTTGAATATGGAATATACATTATATAATAGTATCATATGAATGTTTAGTGTCCTAGATACCATGATTCTATTGTGATTATGCAGGAGACTGTGTTTTTGCAGCTGTGTAGGGTGAAGTGTCACGAGTCTGTAACTTATTTTCAACTGGCTCGGGGGAGAAAAATAGAATGGAGCAGGGCGAGTTCATGGTGCAAAATGTTAACAATTGATGAGTTTAAGTGAAAGATATTCTGATGTTTATTGTAGTCTACTGTCAGTTTTTCTGTAGGTTGGAGATTTTTCAAAATAAAAATAGGGGAAAGGACATCCCGAGTGATTCTGATGATCAGGCGCTTGTGGCAATCATTGATCTAGAATCTGGCCAACCACTCACTCTGCATCTCTACCAAGCGCTTATCCAGAATCTGCTTCAAGTGCTCTTCCCAAGACAGCCCTCTCCACACTAGGAAACAGCCTTTCGGAGAGAACATTTCCATTTCACATCTGCCCACTGGTTCTTTGTTCATCCTCAGGGCTCCACACACCAATTTCTTTTCCAGATACAGTGCCTCAGACATTGGAAAACAGCCACTCCATGCCCCTCAGAGGTAAGCATGTATAGTTACTTCAACTTTTCTTCCTGAGACATGGTTTCCGTACCTAACGATCAAGGGGTTTGGTGGCTACATGAGTCATTCAGGAACCAGCTGCATTCACCCAAGCCCCGTAAGTGTTCTGCAGAAGGCAGGGAGAGAGGGCACTGATTTCATGTTTGGGGTGGGTGGGTGGTGCAGGAAAGGAGGGTTCTGGGGCTGTGTGGTCATTAGCTGAGTGACATGTTGGGAGAAGAAGAAACCAGAATTTCCTGGAAGGCAGGGAGAGGAACTCAGGAAGCAGCCTGGCATGCTCCTGCACCCAGACCTAGGCTGTGTTCCAGGACCACTCACCTGGTGACAACTGGGGTCTTCCAGGGGCTTTGGAGCTAGGAGGAGCTGGGATGTCGGACTCCGGAAAGCTTTCCTCCTGAAGGCAACAGGGAGCAATGGTCAGAACCTTCATTCAAAGTTCCCAGGCAGGGGTGGATGTGGGGAAATGCCCCTACAGAGACCCCACAAAAAGGAGCCAGATGCAGATAATGTCCTAAAAGTTGGAATGGTAGTGACATTTGGGGAAGACGAAGGAAATGTTGGCCAAAAGAGGAGGCAGGGTTGGCCTGATGAAAATGAAAATCACAGTAGAAAGAAGACTCCTAACCCGCTAAAGGGCCCTTGCCGCTTTAGCATCTCTTTCAGCCATATTGGAAATCCACTGGCTGTGGGGCAGGACTGAGCTCTTGTCTCCACTGCAGAGGGCATTGAGAAAGGAAAAATTCCACTTCTCATTTACAAGGCATCTGAAGCTTTTCAAAGCATCTGGATATGGTGACTGACCAGGGATGGCTGAGCTCATATACAACTGGTTGCCCAGTCTAGAGACAGACAGGCTCCACTGCCATTGAGTCACTTACAGGGATGCTCAGATCTGACAAAGACAGCTCTCTAGGCCTGGCAGAAGGACATACTTTTGAAGTGTGAGGGAGGGAGTAGCAGCAGTTTAGAAGCAGTGGCTGGCGAGGCCCACTCTGATTCAAAGCTCTAAGGCAGATCTTATTTTATTATTTTTATTTGTATAGAGGTGGCATCTCTCTATTTTGCCCAGGCTGGTCTTGAACTCCTGAGTTCAAGTGATCCTCTCACCTCAGCCTCCCAAAGTGCTAGGATTACAGGCATGAGCAACTGCACCTGGCCTCATTTTCCTTCTAATGGCACTGTACCAGCCAACACATTGACTATTCTTCCACATGAAGCAGACACACCTGGGAAGACCTAACCCCCTCATATACTGTAGGCTTTGCTTCCCAAGTCACTTCTGACCAGGAAGAGTTACAGAGGTGGATGGGCCCAATGGGACCTACAGATGCCTCCAACTTAGCACATCTGGGCTTTTTTCCCCTCATTCCCAGGTTCAGCTCTGGGTAGCTGGTGCCATCTCAAGGCGGGCTCAAGACTAGTGAATCTTTCTTCAGGGGTCCCGACAGCACCTCTTTTACACTGCTCTTCTCCCCCCAGGGAAAGATCTCTAAAGGGTGAGAGGAAATGGGTCAGGCCTTGGCATCACATTACCTGGGGCTGCTGCTGAGGGTGGATCCGCAGCTCAACTGGTTCAAGGTAGTTGCAGGGAACAAGCCCCTTCTGCAGTGCAGCACCACAGAATCAGAAAGGAAAAAATAAAGATGTGCTCATCAGTACCCATACCACAGAACAGCCCAGAGTCCTGGGGAAGGGATGACGAACAGACAAAAGAAGTTGGCTGGTCTGCAAAGAAGGCAGCAGATACTGCTCCACAGAGACTGTATCTGCTGCCAGGATGCCATGCCCATCACACCGCCCCCTGATCCTCTGCATACCTGCCCATTGAACATGACCGTGGCCCAGTTATCATTGCCCTTCTTCAAGACAAAGACAATGTTCCCTGGCATGACCTGGAGCTCTTCTTGTGTCTCAGGCACAAACCCAAATAGCACACGGTGAGCCTCTCCTTCCAGTGCCCTGCAGAGGATAGACACAAGATCCAGCCCCCATCCCTTCACACAATACCATGGCGCAAACATAGTGAACTTGGAGCCAGGGACTTGGCTCCAGCCTGGCTCTAACTCCACATCTAACTGCAACTGCTGAGGCGATGCTGAGCCTGCCTGGGCTCCCAAGAGGTCTCGGTAAGAAGCTGGTATACACCTGTTCATAACCATATATGCAGAGGGGCAAGAATAAAAGGAAAAACCCCACAACACTAAATAGTGAGGACCTACAATCCTTGCCCTCCCTTCCCCTCTGAGGAGGAAAGTCCCTGGCTGGGTCATCTTGGCCAGCTCCCAAGGCTGGGCTGGAGTGGATCAGGTGACTATGGTCAGGGGAACAGCACAAAGCGGAAGTCAGGTGAGAGCCAGCTGGGCCAGAAAGATTGGTGGGAGAGGAGGAGGAGAAACCACCTAGAACCAGTGTTGGGCCAGGGTAGGGAGACCGTGAGCAGGGTAGGCGACAGGGAGCGTGAGGGATGCACATAGAGGGCTCTGAGGCTGCCCAGCTGCTGTGGTGCAGTGTCGGTTCCCTTAAGTCTGACTTCACGCTTTTAGGCTTTGAGGCTCTGATTGGTGTCACTTTGGAACGTGTGACTGAGAGGCTGGTGTTCAGGTTTCAGGCTTCCCTCCCTTTACTCCCCACTCTGTTACTTTCCCCTCAGCCCATCCTTGTTTCCAGACATCGTGTCTACTCCTGCAGGGAATACAGGCCCTTCCAGCTGACAGGGAGCTTAGGAATGAGCTCATCCAGCCCCCTCATTTTTGTAGTTGCTTTGGTACTTTTGTCACTTTTTTTTTTTTGAGACGGAATCTTGGTCTGTTGCCCAGGCTGGAGTGCAGTGACATGACCTTGGTTCACTGCAACCTCCACCTCCTGGGTGCAAGTGAGTATCCTGCCTCAGCCTCCCAAGTAGCTGGGATTACAGGCATGTGTCAGTCACCACGCTCAGCTAATTTTTGTATTTTCAGTAGACATGGGGTTTTGCCACGTTGGCCCAGCTGGTCTCGAACTCCTGATCTCAAGTGATCTGCCCGCCTCAGTCTCCCAAAGTGCTGTGATTACAGGCATGAGCCACCATGCCTGGCCAATCACTTTTTAAAACCTCCTTTTTGGGTGGGAGGACCAGGCTTGCTTCATCGCTTTGAGAGAATTCTTAAGAAAGCTGTAGGTTATGTCACCCTTTGTTTTTCATCTTACAGAAGAAGGACTTCCTTTTCTTGAGTCCTTCCTCTTTACTTCTTCAGAAAGCATGTGCTGATAGGGAGTGGAAAATGCCCACACAGGAAAAAGGACATCATTCTAGATTTCTGACTCCAGAGAGCTCTGGCCTTCCCCCATCAGAGGGGACTGCGGCCAATGCGAAACTGATCTCCAACCTGAGGTCAGCATCCTGGTCCCCAGGGTAGCTATGTTCCACAGGACACCACTGCTCCTCAGCAACAACCCCTTGCCATGTGGGTGGCTGTGCACGTGGACAGAGGGCCAATGGGACACCATGTAGCTGCAGCCAGGCCCTGATGGCCAGCCCCACCACAGTCAAGACTCCCATCCCCACCATATCATTCCTTTCTAGCCTGACATTCTAGAAGACATTCTTCTAGGCATTCCTTTCTAGCCTGACATTCTAGAAAAAGCCTGACATTTTAGAAAGTTCAATAAGATTTAGACCCTGATCCCACCTTCATCTTCTTCCCGCCCTTTCTTGCCATCAGTTCAGGCTTGGAGCTTGGATATTCTGTGTATGGATTTAAATCTAACTTACCTGAAGATCTCTGGGGTTTTCGGTCTGGGTGGAGGCTCAGCTGCCTATTGAACATTCAGGAGAAGTGAAAACGGAAAAGGCAATGAGGAAAAGCAGGGGAGAGACAACAAACGGCTAATGGTAATTTGAGCATTCTTCCAGACCAGAAAATCAAATAATGCATTTCTGACTGATGGGAACACTGTCTAGGAAGAGGGCACAGTCACCCTGACTAAACACTGGGAAATAACACCTCCCATCAGCTCCCCAGGTGCAGGTTTCACTAGCACAGCAATTCATTTTGAGCCAGAGCTAGTTTCTGGAGGTTAGCAGTCACACAGCAACATGGTGTCACAAGAATGCTTTGACCTTGAGCTCTGTCCTTTTCCCAGGACAGTTTCCAAAAGCTCTGTTTGGTAATTAATGTCTACTATGTCACATGACACTTCTGAGTATTTTTAAATTAACTAAAAACAATTTTTTTTTTTTTGAGATGGAGTTTCACTCTGTCGCCCAGGCTGGAGTGCAGTGGCGCAATCTTGGCTCACTGCAACCTCTGCCTCCCTCATTCAAGTGATTCTCCTGCCTCAGCCTCCCATGTTGCTGGAATTACAGGCATGTGCCACCACACCCTGCTAATTTTTGTATTTTTAGTAGGGATGGGGGTTTCACCATATTGGCCAGGCTGGTCTGAAACTCCTGGCCTCAAGTGATCTGCTCACCTCAGCCTCCCAAAATGGTGGGATTATAGGCGTGAGCCACTGCGCCTGGCCACTTCTGAGTATATAAAATTGACACAGGATCCACTGACTGGGCAAATATCTCCTCCCCTGTTCTACGCTGAATACCATGGAATCCAGTCACCTGGGCTGCGTTCCCCTCATGGCCTCTGGCTGAACTGAAGCTCAAGGAACTTCAGCAAGGCTTTCATCAGCTTTATTGTGAAGAAAGAGATCAAGGAATCTAGATCTGGAACATACCTGCCCCTGCCCAGAAAACCACCCTCTGCTAGTGCTGACCAACGCTCTTGAAACCATCACAGTTTCATTGCCACAGAGTTCGTATTTTCCTCAATGTGTTTTCCCCTCTTTCCTTCACAAGGAAGCTCTGTCTGCATTTCTAGATCCACTGTCATCCAGTTCATCTGAGCCCACCTCTCAAGGCCCAGCTTGGGCAGAAAAAGGGTTCACTCTCAGTGCTCTGCCTGTGTTCCCGAAGGAAATCCCTGCACATGAGCAGATGGGTAGAGCCAGCAGAGCCCAAACCTCAGGCCCAGGCCCCACAGGGTTCCCCACTTGCCCCTGTACTCAAGAAGCGGCTTTGTTAATAAGCTTTCCATAGCTTGTGTTTCAGCTTCCTGAGAGAATAGTTGAGGCTTCAGAGAGAGGATCAGCAGATCTCTTTAGAGACGTGAAGACTGGCATTTGTGGGGAAGGAGAGTTAGCTTCAGAGGACTTGGGGTGAAGCCTGACACTGCCTTATTTCCTCACCAGCCATGGAACCCAGGACTGCGAGAGGGCAGGCAGATCCCTCAGCTGCACTGAGGGCCACTTGAAGGAGCCCTTACAATAAGGCAGCTCAGCACACATAGTCCCTCGAATTGAATGCTTCACAGAAAGCTCTCGAGACCTAGGTCCATGGAGAAGGTCAGGACTGCCTCACCTGTGGTTGCAGAGGGGCAAACCCAGAGAAACTGTCTTGATCCACCACAGATGCCACGACCTGAAATCAAGGACAGGAGGGTGTGAGGCTCTGCCAGCTCTGTTTCCATTCTTCTGGGTCTCCCTCTTTGCTCATGCCCTAGACCTGTTCTTATGTCAGCCTGGTTTCAGACGTGGACAGTAACTAAGGATTAGATTCCTGAGCCTCTGGATTAGGATTTCAGCAACTGAAGAAACGAGTATTCACCCCACCCCTGCTAACACAGGGTTGCTTTCTCCTCTCTTAAAAAAAATGTTTTTATTGAGGTGCAATTTGTATAACATGAAATTATCTTTTTTTTTTTTTTTTTTTAAGACGGAGTCATGCTCTGTTACCCAGGCTGGAGTGCAGTGGCGTGATCTCAGCTCACTGCAACCTCTGCCTTCCAGGTTCAAGTGATTGTCCTGCCTCAGCCTCCCGAGTAGCTGATATTACAGGCGCCCGCCACCGTGCCCGGCTAATTTTTGTATTTTTAGTAGAGACAGGTTTTCGCCATGTTGGCCATGCTGGTCTCAAACTTCCGACCTCAGGTGATCTACCCATCTCAGCCTCCCAAAGTGCTGGGATTATAGGCATGAGCCACCACGCCCAGCCCAAATTAATCATTTTAAAGTGAATGATTCAGTGGCATTTATCACATTCACAATGCTGTGCAACTACCGCCTCTCTCTAATTCCAAAATATTTTCATCACCTCAGAAGAAAATGCTGTACCCATTAAGCAGTGTGTCCACACTCCCCTTTCCCCTAAACTGGCAACAACGTTTGCTTTCTATGACTGACTTGAGCCCTCTTCTTCTCTGAGTTTTAAAAATCAGATTTAAAGCTAGCTTTATTCACAAATATGCTTAAACTATAGATAATTTTCATCATTCATTCATATAATCAAAACATTTTTGCTGAGAGCTGTTATGTGTCTAGCACTGCCAGGCTGTGAGGACTCAGTGGAGATCAAGCAGACATGGTCTCTGCTCTCTCAGTGCTTAGAGGCTGCACAAGATATTTCCTATAAACGGAATTGTACAACATGTGGCCTTTCGTGTCTGGCTTCCTTCACATAGCATAATGTTTTCAAGGTCCATCCATGTTGTATCATGAATCATACTCCATTCCTTTTTATGGCTGTGTAGTATTCTGTTGCGTGGATATATCACATTTTGATTACGCATTCATCAGGTGATAGATATTTGGAGTGTTTCCACTCACCCAGGCTTTCTTGACCTCTGCTGCTGTGCTAGACCCAGCTACCCGACCACTGGGCAACTTTAGCCCTATGAATGTGTCAAGTCAAATGTGGTTTTGGAAGGGCACTGCTGACCCACTTCAGACATGTCTCAAAGAATTTAAGACCTGGATGTATTATTATTATTATTATTATTATTATTATTATTATTATTATTATTATTATTTTGAGATGGAGTTTTGCTCTTGTTGCCCAGGCTGGAGTGCAATGGCATGATCTCAGCTCACTGCAATCTCCACCGCCCAAGTGGATTCAAGCGATTCTCCTGCCTCAGCCTCCCAAGTAGCTGGGATTACAGGCATGCACCACAGCACCCGGCTAATTTTGTATTTTTAGTAGAGATGGGGTTTCACCATGTTGGCCAGCCTGGCTTGAACTCCTGACCTCGTGATCCACCTGCCTCAGCCTCCCAAAGTGCTGCGATTACAGGCGTGAGTCACCATGCCCGGCCAAGACCTGGATTTAGAAGAAGTCCAATTTAAGACATAATCTAAACACAGGACTGTGGAAGTGGGGAAAGACTCCTCAGCCCACTAAAACGTGAACTACAAGGAGCATTAATCCAAGAGGATCCCATGCTGATCTCTTTCCCTAACATGTTCTCTCCATATTTATTTTTATTTTTTAGAAACAGAGTCTCAATCTGTTGCCCAGGCTAGAGTACAGTGGTGCAATCATAGCTCACTGTAACCTCGAACTCCTGGGCTCAAGCGATCCTCTCGCCTCAGCCTCTCCGCTAGCTAGGCTGGTCTCAAACTCCTGGCCTCAAGTGATCCTCCCACTTCAGCCTTCCAAAGCACTGGGATTACAGGCATGAGCTACCCTGCCCGGCCCTCTCTTCACATTTAGCGGCCTCCTTCCTCATGGCTGTGTTTTCCCTTCATTGGCTCAGTCCCCAAGACTCAGCAACCTGTGAGTAACCCTGTGGCTCTCACCCAGGGTCAAGCTGGAAGGGAGAAATGGGAGCAGCTTGAAGAAAATAAACTAGACATGGTTGCCTATCTTTCAGCCAAACCTCTGTCCTATAAACAAGTCTCTCATTGCCATCCCAGGGACAGAGCCACAAGGAGGCTACCCTCTTCTCAAGAGTCCCTCCCACTTTGCTCCACATGGCCCAGGCCACAGGAGACTCAGGGGAAGCTGAGCAATCCCACCTACCGTCGCCTTGCCTAGGTAATCCTTCTTGGCCAGCTGAGCCACTTGTCTCTCATTTGGTCGAAACAGCCTGCCCACAGGGATCACCACCGGTTCATACAGCTTCTGCTTCTGTAACACAGAAAACGTAGCATTTCCTTATGTGAAAATGGGGGTGACAATGCTTGTCCTGCCTCCCTCAGTGAATAGATGCAAGAATTCATTGAGATAACCACATAGAAGCACTTTTTCCAAATGAGTGTTGTCATTCCTCTAGGGTGTTAAGGTAGGAACCCTTGGTTTCAATACCACCTTCTGCTGTGAGCCCACGTGGACATTGCTGCTATTTGTTGCTATTCAGCACCCTCTTTTCCCAGAGGAACTGCTCCTCTCCCACTCTGTGTGCTGTCCGTGGGGTTCTCTCATGGTGTAGAGGGCACCACCACGACAAGGCTGGCCCAGGATCAAGCAAGGCTCATGACAGTGCTCCCTTGGATGGGTGTTTGCTGACGAGGATAGACATATAAAGACTGACTTGAGTCCTCTTCTCTATGTTTTAAAAATCAGATTTAAAGCTAGCCTTATTCACAAATATGCTTGAACGATAAATAGCTTTTATCACTCATTCACAAAATCAAAACATTTTTTGGGCAGGTATGGTGGCTCACACCTGTAATCCCTGCACTTTGGGAGGCGAAGGAGGGCAGATCATCTGAGGTCAGCAGTTCGAGACCTGCCTGGCCAACATGGCAAAACCCCGTCTCTATTAAAAATACAAAAATTAGCCAGGCATGGTGGCATGCGCCTGTAATTCCAGCTACTTGGGTGGCTGAGGCAGCAGAATTGCTTGAACCCAGGAGGCAGAGGCTGCAGTGAGCTGAGATCACGCCACTGCACTCCAGGCTGGGCAGCAGAGTGAGACTCCATCTCAAAACAAAACAAAACAAAACATTTATGCTGAGAGCTGTTATGTGCCTAGCACTGTGCCAGGCTGTGAGAATTCAGTGGTGATCAAGCAGACATGGACTCTGCCCTTTCCATGCTTAGAGTCTGTGCGGCACTGCTCCAGCATCCAATATCCTGTTCTCCTGCATTGCCAAGGAGCCCCACTCCGAGGGTGGTATGATGCCGGGGCTCTGCCATCCCATACTCTAGGCCTCAGCTTCTCAGCACAGATTCAAGATCTTAAGTGGAACTATACCCTAAGATCAGTGTTACCCAGACTCACAGAAAGTAAAAGCACCACTTTTATGGCTTCTCAATGGCATGTCCTCTGAGACAAATGAGAATCCAGTGACATCCTCTCAACACCTGCATCACCAATACACTTACCCAGACACACTCCATGGCCTTGTCGATTTTGGAATGTCTGGGCTCAGACTTCATGCTCGTGGCCAATGCTAACTGTTCTTCAGCTTTTTTCCATTCCTCCTTCTTGGCATACATGAAACCAATGTTATATAACACCTAGAAAAGTACAGACCGCAACGTAAAACTTGAGACTACTGCAAATCAAGGTGCCAGGGAAGGGCTCACACATATACTCTGGGAATGTTGCCTGGTAGCCTTTCTCCCTTTCTCAGCTCTCCTGGGAATATCTAAAATACAGTGCAATTACTCTTGCTATTGAGTTATGTCAAACACAAACATGGTGTTAAGAAAACACCATGGAATGCGTAAATGCAACATCATTTGTACTCTTCCAACAACGAAATAGGTCAGGAAGGGACAAGAATTATTGTATACAGTGTGTTCAAACAAAAAAGATGAAGAAGAATTGTTGTGTTATTTTAGTATGAGTTGCTTTAGTAAAACAGTGACTTGCTCAAGGCCCCTTCTAGAGGCAGACACAGGGTTGGGAATAAAATACAGGTGTGTGGTCTTCCAGTCCACCTCCTGCCACTGCACCTAGGCTGAAACACTGGACAGGTACAGAGCCGGAAGATGGATCAAGATGCAACCTCCTGTACCAGCACCAGCAGAACCTGGCCCAGACCATGTGAGTAACAAGACTAATGTAGCAACACAGGCCAGGTGCAGTGGCTCACGCCTGTAATCCCAGCACTTTAGGAGGCCAAGGCGGGTGAATCACTTGAGGTCAGGAGTTTGAGATCAGCCTGGCCAACATGGAGAAACCCTGTCTCTACTAAAAATACAAAAATTAGCTGGGCATGGTGGCAGGCACCTGTAATCTCAGCTACTTGGAGGCTGAAGCAGGAGAATTGCTTGAACCCAGAAGACAGAGGTTAGCCCAGAAGCCAGGGGCACCTTCACCTGGGGTGCGGAGGGAATGGTAAATGCAACAGTGTCATACTTTTCTAGGTCTTGAGTTGGGCTGTGGTTCTTGAGTGTTTATTATTGTGCTTCACAATTTACACACAGAATCAAATAATCATTTGGAGGCATTACCAAGATCTAAAAAATGGCTTGACCGAAATAAATTTTTTAAATAGGATATTATGGAAATTAGGGGGTGTGGCATTTGAGGCTAGATTATAAAAGACATTGACACTGTCTTGCTCTTGGGTCACTTGCTCTCAGAGACGCCAGCTGCCATGTCATGACAAGACTTAGGCAGCCCTAGAGAGAAGTTCACGTAGCGAAGAACTGAGGCCTCCTGCCAACAATGACGTGAACTTGCCAAACTCAGACAGGTGGAAGGATTGGTGTTTCTGTGGCATTAGTGGCTGGTGCTGAATGGTGGGGGCCAGAATCAACCCCGGAAGTGGAAATCTGGACTCTTTTCAGTCCTATTTCTGAGATTCAATGAGCTACTGCCTTCTGAATTCATTGGCTTCTCCAGCCCACTCCTGACCTTGTGTGCAGAAAGAAAGAACTCAGATCGTTTAAAATTTCCTATTTGGTTCTCAGCCACCTTCTCTTAAGACATTTCTCTACAATCAGTTTTTATGAACTGATGATGAGAAAAACCTTGACACTCTTCAAAAATAATGATGTGATTCTCAGAAGCCAGGGTCATACCACACCAGGAAGAGAAGGATTGTAAGTAGGGAAATGACTGGAAGGTCCCATGTGACAAAGAGGGCCTTAGACCCTGAAAAGTTCAGCTTTACTTGCAGAGAGGGCCACTCAGCCAGTATTTTCTGTCCTCCCAGGGCCATTTTAACCCCAACTCCAGGGGAAACATTCCTCCCATGGAATTGTACTTTGATGCTGCTGTGACATAATCCTTTTTCTAGAGCCACTTGTCCCCCAACTTTCTAATCTGTATAAGTGGCTGTCATTGGCTTATCAGCAATGTCTGGAGGGATTTTAGGTTGTCACATTGGGTAGGGAGTGGTGGTGGCAGTGCTAGTATCATCTAAAAGCTAGAGATGCTGTCAAAGTTCCCATGATGCACAGGATGCACCACAACCCCTCTCTCGCCTCTGCCACAATACAAGATTGTCTGGTCCAACATATTAACAGAGCTACAGCTGACAAACCTTACTCGAGAAGCTGGTCGAATGGCAGCCAATTCCAACTGCAAAGCCCCATCTTCCCAGACTGTGAGACATGAAGTTAGTTGCTAGCCTGCTGCAGGGTTGGGATGGGGCCACATGTCCCCAGGGGCAGAGGGCGGCTACAGACTCTATTATTAGCCCTGAGCGACCCTGGGAACACTTGACTTCTTGTGCCTGAGAAACTAAAGCAAGGGGACTTTTGTCAGTGATTTTTCTAAAGAAAGGTCTTTGACATTTACAGGAATTTTGGTTTTCAAAACTGCTAGTATATATTTGGAAGTTGGGGGTGGGGGATGGGCCAACTGGGAAAAGTAAATGAACCTGCAAAGTCAAAGCCAGTCATGTCTCTCCCTTTTGACAATAGAGAAAAGAAGTTGTTTTGCAGAAACCTTTACCTAAATATGTGCCTTGAGCTGTTCTTTGAGCAAGAGGGGACAGATTTATGCCAAATTATCCTCATTCTCTCTTTAGGTATCAATCAAGTACATGGGGTAAGAACCATGGATAGTAAAGAGTGCAGTCTATAAACTTGGGAACTGAGCAAGGTTCTGGCAGGTCCTGCATGGACAATGAACTCATGATTTTGGATTTGCTAGCAAAATGCTGAACAAATAGCTTGTCAATCTGAAGCGCCAATCAAAACATGCAAATTTTCATGAATATTTCCACAAGCCAACACACTCGTGTCCAGCCTCCCTTCAGAGGCCCAGTGGGCTCATTTTTGCATGGTTCTTTGTGCTACACATTAATAAAATATATGCCCCCCTGGTAACTGATGACAACGCCTTGATGAGCCTGAAATAATCCATCTCAGTCTTTTCTTCAAGGAAAATCTGAGTCTCCAGGCAGAGGAGGCAAAATGGCTTTTCCAAGCTCCTGGAGGTGTCAACAGATCACTGTGCATCTGAATTGTCAGCTGTCCATCCAGCCATGATCCCCCCTCCTGCCCAGGGCAGGCCCTGTTGTCCTTACCTCACAGGCAAACAGCTTGAACTGGAGCCCCAGGATCTTATAGTCTATCAGCTGGTTCCCTCGAAGCTGAATCAAGGCTTCTTTAAGGTCTTTGATAGCCAAATCGTATCTGCAGGACAGAGGGAGAAAATACAGCAGTCTAGTGCACGGAGGAATAAATGCAGCATAAAATATGAGTCTGCTTCTCCCTTCCCCATCTATTTCACTGGGACAAGAAGCCTTTCAGTTCCTTTTGACCTGT
Source organism: Pongo abelii (assembly GCF_028885655.2). Lineage (NCBI taxonomy): Eukaryota > Metazoa > Chordata > Mammalia > Primates > Hominidae > Pongo > Pongo abelii. The sequence goes on along the minus strand of NC_071985.2, from coordinate 66,259,114 downwards.
TCTAGTTTTCAGCAACCCTGAGTCCAAGTATTCTATAGAACTCCTTGGGAATGGTGCCCCCCCAGGGCTGTGCCTCACTGCAAAACTGAGTGCCTCGTCTTGGACAGTCACGGGGAGTTTCTTCTCTATTAACTGCATACAACTGTCACCTTTCTGACAACCTGGCTTGTCGCTTTCCAATGCAGCTCTCATTCTCTCTTGAAAGCTCCAAGCAGAGCCAGCACCTGCCCCCTGCCTGTGTCCCTGCAGAGTGTTCAGAGCTGATTTGGAATACTGCTCACTCCTGGCTCCCACTATCAGGCCAGGCCAGCCTGGCACACCTCAGAGGGGCCCCTTCTCACAGCTGCCGCCATCACCCTCCGGCCCACTGCCTTCACCCATGGTTTCTTTTGAGTTCAACTTAGAGCTTGGTTTTGTGGTCTTCTTTGTTTCCTCACCGCCCCCACTTCTGCCTCCTCCCTACACTTTGGAAAAGAAAAAAAAACAACTACTTATGCTATATAGTATTTCCTCCTTTTTTTTTTTTTTTGTTTGTTTTTTTGAGACAGGGTCTCACTCTGTTGCCCAGGCTGGAGTGCAGTGGTGGGATTTCAGCTCACTGCAAGCTCCACCTCCCAGGTTCAAGTGATTCTCCTGCCTCAGCCACCTGAGTGGGACTGAGCTGGGACTACAGGCGAGCACCACCACGCCCGGCTAATTTTTTATATTTTCAGTAGAGACCAGGTTTCACCATGTTGGCCAGGCTGGTCTCAAACTCCTGACCTCGACTGATCTGCCCACATTGGCCTCCCAAAAGTGCTGGAATTACAGGCATGAGCCACCATGCCCAGCCCCAGATAGTTTTTCTAATGCTGCTCCCCCTGCCTTGTGCTGCTGGATTGACGTGGAGCTGACTGGCTTGAGGTATATCAGGGCTGCTGTCCTGGGACTTGTAGCACAGAATGGGAGCTGACCACATCAATAGAGCCCATAGGCATGTAGGTGGGACCTGGACACACACTCCTGAGGATGCTGGCCCAGGCCTTGACCATGGGCTCCACAGAGGCCCTGGTGGGAGGGAGCCATTGCTGGGCTATAGGGGGTGGGAGCAGCAGGCATAAGCTACCCCATCCTCGCTCCACTCAGTCCCCTGACCTGGCAGGAATAAATTTGGCTGCCTGGTTGTGGCTCACACCTGGGCAACTGGACTGTAAGTCTGTAAGTCCCTAGGCCACCATCTGACCCAGAGCTACCAACCCGGCTTCTCTTGGAGATAAGCCTGGAATGTGGACACAGGCTGGCAGGAATCCTCAAGAGGCAGTGTGGTGTAGTAAAAGGGCCAGGAGCCAGAGTCCAGATCCAACAGCTCTGCCACTAACTGGGGGACCCTAGCAAGTCACTTCCCTGGCCTGAAGTTCCACACCAATATTATGGCAGCATATTGTACACAGGGACATATTATATGCAAAGAACATATCATATAGGGAGCTTGCCAGTATATGGATCCCACTTCTGGAGTCAAAACCACCTGGTTTGAGTCTTGGTTCTGTCACTTACTATCTGGTGAGAAACGGCAAGTTACCTAGCTTCCCTAAGTCTGTTTTCCCATCTTTAGAATAAGAGAATAATAAGGCTGGGTGCGGTGGCTCACACCTGAAATCCCAGCACTTTGGGAGGCCGAGGCGGGCAGATCACGAGGTCAGGAGATCGAGACCGTCCTGGCTAAAATAGTGAAACCCTGTCTCTACTAAAAATTAAAAAAATAAAAAAATAAATTAGCTGGGCGTGGTGGTGGGCACCTGTAGTCCCAGCTACTCGGGAGGCTGAGGCAGGAGAATGACATGAACCTGGGAGGCAGAGCTTGCAGTGAGCAGAGATCACGCCACTGCACTCCAGCCTCGGTGACAGAGTGAGACTCTGTCTCAAAAAAAAAAAAAAAGAATAATAACAGCATATACCTCACAGGTTCATTGTGAGAACTAAAGGAGATGAAGCATTTGGGTACTTCAGACAGTGCCTGGCACACACAGTAATTTTTTACTATTGTTTTTGTTATTTTATTTTCTTTAGCTCTAACACTCTACCAATTAATCCATACATCAGCCACTTATTACATGCTTACTTAAAGCTCCATGCCATATAAGCTATTATCAGGATAGTTTAAAAATACATGGTATAGAAGCTGGAACTCTGATCTCATGGACGTTTAGAGCTGAGCACAAGGGCTGGTTGGCCAAGAGAGTCACAAGGAACGGGTGCCAGTGTGGCTGGTGGAGAAGCCATCACCATTAGGGTTGAGGTAAGTCACACAGTGGTAGCAGTGGCTATGTGGGAAATAAGAGAAGAGAGCTTGGGTTTGAAATAGGAGGATGGCTTTCTCTAGTATCCCTGTTAATAAAGATGATTGTAAAACCTACTAAATGCATGCAGGTCATTCTTTAAGTAGCAATGGGGCCTTTCTTGTCTTTTCCACGCATCTTTCTGGGTTCCTGGAAAGAGGAAGAAGGTACCCAGAAGTACGCCAGAAATCAGGTTCCTCTTTCTAAGCCAGAAGGTGGGGTAACTAGCTTCAATTCACTGAGCCGCTGAGCCTCTTCCATCGCGAAGGGGACAGGCAGAAGCAGAGGTTTCCTGTTCCTTGGCAGCTGCAATTTCCACTGTGTTCTATTGCCTGTTTGGGAGCTCGCTGAAGGCCTCAGAGGGCACATACTTTAACTGCTGTCAGCATTAACCTACCAACGTGCCTTCCTCCCTGCTGAGCTGGCTAAACAGATGGATTTCAGCTGGGAAGTGACACCACCTGGGTCTATCTGGCATTGCATGAGCCCAGCAAAATCCTCCTAATAATTCCCTAGCCCATCAAGACGTCTACAGAGGCCCGGTGCAGTGGCTCATGTCGGTAAACCCAGCATTTTGGGAGGCCGAGGCAGGCAGATCACTTGAGGTCCGGAGTTCGAGACCAGCCTGGCCAACATGGTGAAACACCCTCTCTACTAAAAATATTTAAAAATTAGCCAGGCGTGGTGGTGCATGCCTATAGTCCCAGCTACTCAGGAGGCTGAGGCAGGAGAACCACTTGAACCCAGGAGGTGGAGGTTGAAATGAGCCAATATCGCACCACTGCACTCCAGCCTGGTTGACAGAGCGAGACTCCAACTCAAAAAAAAAAAAAAAAAAAAAAAAAAAGTAGACTACAGATTTGGGCCTGGCAGGAGAGAGAGAGAAAGAACTGACAAATTATTCAGAGCGTTTGCTTTGTTTTAAAGACAGGGTGAACCTGCCTGGGCAATATGGAGAAAGCCCATCTCTACTAAAAGTACAAAAAATTAGCCAGGCATAGTGGTACGTGCCTGTAGTCCCAGCTACTCGGGAAGCTGAAGTTGGAGAATCACCTGAGCCCAGGAAGTCAAGACTACAGTGAGACGTGATTGCACCACTCCACTCCAGCCTGGACGACAGAATGAAATCCTGACTCAAAAAAATAAAAAGAAAGAAAGGAAAGAAAGTCCAACAACCAAAAAAACAGGGTGGGGCCAGGGGCTGAGGCTTGAGCCTGCAGTTCCAGCTACTTCACCAGAGGCTGGGGCAGGAGGATCACTTGAGCCCAGGAGTTTGAGGCCAGCCTGGACAATATAGCGAGACCCCTTCTCTAAAAAAAAGATTACTTATTTATTAATTTTGTTATAGAGACGGGGGTCTCACTGTGTTGCTCAGGCTGTTCTCGAACTCCTGGGTTCAAGCAATCCTCCCACCTCAGCCTCCCAAAGTACAAAGACTGCAAGTGTGAGCCACTGCACAGGGCCTAATTAATTAATTTTTAGAACGGGGAGGGGGCATCCTTGCTAAGTGTCTTTTTTTGTTTGTTTTTGTTTTTGTTTTTGAGACGGAGTCTCGCTCTGTCACCAAGGCTGGAGTGCAGTGGCACGATCTCGGCTCACTGCAAGCTCTGCCTCCCAGGTTCACACCATTCTCCTGCCTCAGCCTCCCGAGTAGCTGGGACTACAGGCATCGGCCACCGAACCCGGCTAATTTCTTGTGTTTTTAGTAGAGACAGGGTTTCACCACGTTAGCCAGGATGGTCTCGATCTCCTGACCTCGTGATCCGCACGCCTCGGCCTCCCAAAGTGCTGGGATTACAGGCGTGAGCCACCTCGCCCTGCCAACTAAGTGTCGTTTTTAAACATGTCTCTGAAACATCGGCCTGCTTCCCAGCCCCCTCTCTCCCTGCTGCAGGCCTCTTTTCGGCCTCTCCACTTGTTTACCCAGAGCTGCAGCCCTGAAGGGGGTTCCGCTTTGACACACAGCTCTTTTCCCACTACACAGGGTCGCAATAAGCTCAGTATGAGAATCCCAAAATAGCATTCAGCGCTGTGTGCCAGTGGGCCGTGCTGTGGCAGCCCCCGCCTCCCTCTAGACCTTCTTCAGCGGTTCTCTTCGGGGCCATTTGGAAGCATCCCCCAGGAGGCAGCCAAGGTGCTGGCAGCTTCCTGCAGGGCTCTGCTGGGCTGGGCGTGGGTGCTTTCTTCACACCCACACTTCAGTGACACCCCGTGGGGCGCCTTGGCTGCACTGGACCCAAAGCCCCCTCTTCTCCCAGGCAGGGGATGCACCAGCTGAAGCAGCAACCTTGCCATAGCTTTTCACAAGCTCCAGGCTTGAGAGAGTTTATAATCCCCATTTCTGTAATACTCCTAGGAGGTTTCTTAGTAACCTGCTTGTTCCCGTGCTGCCAGTGCCCCATGCGTCCAGAGTCCACAGCTCATACACCTGCACCCAGGATAATGGAATCTCAGCAACCTGAAAGAAGTCAAAACTTCAGACACCTTTGGGATGCTGCAGTGGCTGCTGTGACAGAGGTTTGGGCCCACTCCCTTTCCTGTTTCCAAGTCAGCAGGAAGAAGGCTTTGCTATGGAGCCTCTTTAAGCCAGCTCCATGGAATGGGTCTCAACCTTATTGTCATGCCCTAAGATTCATAAGGCACAGGATCTGAAAGACAGCTTCGAGCCCCTGTGCCTTTCAGGTGACAACGCTGGGGCTAGAGAGGCGAGACAGCTTGGCTGTGGTTATCCCTGAGACTCTGCTTGCCTTTTCAGAAATGTGCTCTAACTTTGTTCTGTTGGAACTTTATAATGACGGAAGAGCAACACCAAAACATAAGAAAGTGGGGAAAATAGAGGGAAATAGAGGGGAAAAAATCTCCACCCATAACATTATCAGCCTTGAACAGTTCCCATTTGTAATCTGAGGGAATTCTTTTTTTTTTTTCCCCCAGACAGAATCTTGCTCTGTTGCCCAGCTTGGAGTGCAGTGGTGTTATCTCGGTTCACTGCAACATCTGCCTCCCAGGTCCAAGCTATTCTCCTGCCTCAGCGTCCCAAGTAGCTGGGATTACAGGCACTCACTACCATGTGCTGCTAAATTTTTGTATTTTTAGTAGAGACAAGGTTTAGCCATGTTGGCCAGGCTGGTTTCGAACTCTTGATCTCAGGTGATCCACCTACCTTGGCCTCCTAAAGTGCTGGGATTACAGGTGTGAGCCACCGTGCCCAGCCAATCTGAGGGAATTTCTATCCCACACATTAAGAAGTAGTTTCTCTAGCCCCCATCCCACTTACTTAAAACTACCTCTTACAGCAGTTACCCACTTCTGCCTTGCATTACAGTTACTGGTGTTCTTGACTTGTTTCCCCTTTTTAATTTATAAGTTCCTTGAAATGGAGACTATATTTTCTCACTTTTATTTAATCCAACATTCATTTATTGAGTAATTACTATGCTAGATACTGAAATACAAGCATGAGTAAGTAAAGATTTCTTCTGTTACGAAATTCGTAGAGTAGTGAAGACAAATATATACAGAAAGCAAATATCTGTCATGGGCCAGACATATTACAAAAGGAGGCTCAAAAGAGGGAGCAGGCGCTGCCTTAGTGGTTGGGTGTGGCTGGGGCAAAGGCACGGAGGATGCATGAGTGGGTGGCAGCAGCTGGAACCACATAGGAACAGGCAAGGGAATTTGGCTTTTATCTTGCAGTCATGGAAGCCACTGGAAGTTCTCACACAGATTGCTTTTTTTTTTATTTTACAAGATCACTCTGGAATACGAATGGAGGGAACAAGAGCAGTGGCTGGGAAATCAGTTTGGAAGTGACTGCAGTAGTCCTGGTGAAAAATGAGGGTCTCAACCAAGGCAGTGCTAGTGGGGATGGAGAGAAATAGGTGGATTTAAGAAATAATTAAGAGGTCAGTCAACCTGATGAGGTTTAGGGAAAGAGACATTCCCTGGATGGATCCCAGGGACAGATTCCATGAGAAATGGAGGCCAGCCATATGGGAGAGGGTGGCCTTGCCCAGGAATGGATCCTCAAGGTTCACATACAGACTTCCGTATCCATAGCCCCTGAATTGTACATAAACGAATGTGTGTCCTTGAAAGTGTATTTCTGGAAACACATTTTGCCATTTAACAACCACTGCTGCAGTCGTAAAAGGGAAAAGGGTCAAGAACAGAACTTCAAAGGGAATACCAACACCTAGGGAATTATGCAAGAGGGCCAGCTTGAGGTTTAATTAGTGCCTCATTTGTATAATTTCCTCATTGTTGAATTACAGATAAAACTTGGTAGATTTTTCTCTCAGGTGTAACTATTAATATTACCAATCACAGATTAACTGAATCCTGGGTCTTACTTTTAGAACTTTCCAAGATCTTTCTAATCACTCAAAACCATAGCCTTCCAGATCCTGGGACTCACGGGCATTTTTTGGAGGAAATTCTTTCTGGGAGCCTTCACTCAGTTGTATCTCTTCTTTATAGGCTATTAGAGCTCACTAAGGAATGACCTTAGAGTTTGCGTTTTGAGATTTAAGATCGGCTGAAGGATTTGTTGTTAGGCCTCCCTGCATATTCTATAGTCTGGAGATGGGGTAAGAGGGAGTGAGAAAGAGAAGGATGTTAAGAGCGGGGACAGGCAGTTAGAGGCAAGATGTCGGTCAAGATAAACACCTGCTGTACCAAAATATCTCATGTGTCCCAAAAATATATACACCTACTGCATACCCACAAACATTAAAATTAAAAATTAAAATTAAAAAAAGAATTTATAAAGTCACAATAAATATGTCACACTAAATATGGGGGGAAGAGAGAGCTAAATGCCTGGATATCTTCTCCCAATCCCAGGCTCTCTTTCTCCCCAGATTGCCATTGTGTCTGTGGTTTTTCTTTTAGAAAAGACTTCACTTCTACTTTCACTTCTTCAGGTAACTAACTGCATCTACATCTTTAAAGTCCTTTGAGCATCTTGTGGTTGCCCTTAGCAACAGCTGCATACACGGGTTTTACAGGCTCTGTTTCTGACCAAACCATAGGATCAAAGCCTTTCAGGGTGGCACAGGATCAGAGCCCAGCCCTTTCTCTGATGTCTGGACATTGTCTACAACCTCCCTGCTGCTCCATCCATGCCCGGCCTCATCCTCACCCCACCCACACCATGCACAGACCATTTTCACTGTCAGAAAGTTCTTTATTAGGCCGGGCTCGGTGACTCATGCCTGTAATCCCAGTACTTTGGGAGGCCGAGGCGGGTGGATCACAAGGTCAGGAGTTCGAGAGCAGCCTGGCCAACATGGTGAAACCCCGTCTCTACTGAAAATACAAAAATTAGCTGGATGTAGTGGTGGGCGCCTGTAATCCCAGCTACTTGGGAGGCTGAGGCAGGAGAATTGTTTGAACCCAGAAGGCAGAGGTTGCAGTGAGCCGAGACCGCACCACTGCACTCCAGCCTGGGTGACAGGGCGAAACTCCATCTCAAAAAAAAAAAAAAAAAAAAAATTCTTCATTAGCCTGAGCCAAATTCCTCTTCCCTAGAACTTATACACACTGGTGGAACAATTTCTACAAAGAGTCAGTTTCCCATCCCCCAAAACATTTGAAATTATCACTTAGAATTTTATTCCTTTGTTATTTGTTATGAGGTATTTGTGCAGGATGAGAGGGAGGAGGAATTGAGATTAACTTTCATTTTGAATTTATTAATCTTTGTACTAATTATTCCATGTTGACTATAAACAAACCTAAAAATGCAGACAGGGTGATAGAAGAAAATGGATTTTCCTATAATCCCACCATCCAGAAAGAATTATTGATAACATTTTGATCTATGGCCTTCCAGATTTTATTCTGTGATACAGAAATGGGACTATCCTATACGCACTGTTTTGAAATCTGTTTTTGAATTTAACATCTGGCCGGGCACGGTGGCTCATACCTGTAATCCCAGCACTTTGGGAGGCTGAGGTGGGCAGATCACCTGAGGTTGGGAGTTCAAGACCAGCCTGACCAACATGGAGAAACCCCATCTCTACTAAAAATACAAAATTAGCTGGGTGTGGTGGCGCATGCCTGTAGTCCCAGCTACTCAGGAGGCTGAGGCAGGAGAATCGCTTGAGCCTGGGAGGCGGAGGTTGCGGTGAGCCAAGATCGCGCCCTTGCACTCCAGCCTGGGCAACAAGAGTGAAACTCTGTCTCGGAAAAAGAAAAAAATTAACATCTACTGCAAACTTTTTCTGTATAAGTACATATGCTACTTACTTACCTGTAGTAATTTATTCTTATACATATAACGTTAATTTGTATTATCATTTTTGCAGCTGAAGTATATTTCCTCAAATGGATTAAACCAGGTTTCAGAAATGCATTTTGCTGGGATGAAGCCAGGTTTTGATGCAGTTTCATGATCATCCCCATTCTGTGACAGCTCAGTACATCATAGGAGACCTCCATGGGTGACCCCATCAGGGACACTGATGGGGTGCCACACCAGCTGAGTATCAGGCCCATAGTGGTTACCTAGGCTCATTGTGCCTATGACACAGCTGATTTATAATCTGGCGGCAGACCTGCCTTGCCTCCCCAGTGAGAGCTTCTGCCTCACCTGCTGATTTACTGCATAACTGTCCCCAGAAGGGCCAGTCACATTTCCCAACAGAGGTTGGGAAGGTACTTCTCAAACACCAAGTCTGCAACACTGAGACCCCTTGGGTTTTGCTTTGAAATCCTCCAGTTGGTGCAACATTGAACCACTTACTTCTCTGTCTGGTAGTAGAGCATCCCTCGTTGGAAGTAAGCCACTGCCAAGTGCTTGTCTCGGTTAATGCTTCTGGTAAAGGCCTGAGGAGAGAAGGGTCCAGACATGGCCATGATGCAAGGCAGTGAGGAGGTGTGAGATGAGCCATGTCTCACAGAGCCCTAGCTCCCTGTGGTGCCCAGCTCTCCTGTCTGCCCTTGTCGGCACCTCGAGGCCCACCCTGTGCTCTCACGGTGCACCCCACTTCGCTCTCACATTTAGGAGCTAATGTCTGGGACAATGGTTTGCACTCCTTGTATTGTCATTCCAGTTCTGCTGTGGATCTAAAAACATTTCTGGAGCCATACATATACCATCTGATTTCTGCTTTTGTTAGTCATATATGGCCTAGAAAAGCTACACAAGAATCCAATAATTCCCAGGTGCGGTTGCTCACACCTGTAATCCCAGCGCTTTGGGAGGCCAAGGCAGGTGGATCACTTGAGCCCAGGAGTTCAAGACCAACCTGGGCAAAATAGTGAGACTCCATCTCTACGAAAAATTTAAAAATTAGTCAGGTGTGGTGGCACATGCCTGTGGTCCTAGCTACTTGGGGGACTGAGGTGGGTCAATCGCTCGAGCCCAGGAGGTGGAGACTGCCGTGAGCTGTGACGGCACCACTGCACTCCAGTCTGGGCAACAAAGTGAGGCACCTTGTTTAAAAAAAAAAAAAAAAATTCCAATGATACAAATAAAGACAAAGTGGACTATAAGGGTGCAGACACTAATGGATTATCACCAACAGAAATCTTAGATGAAAAGAAAGACTAAAGCATTTTCGCAAAGGAGCTCATCATTTTAAAAATGGACTTGACAATATGAAGCACCTTCTTTGTAACTGTCTCTGACCTTCTCTGAGACTAGAATTCAGAATAGATAATTTAGACATTTACCTGATACTAATAAAAAATACATAATATCTATATTTAAAATATAGTTAGTTATACTTAATGACCTCATTCCCAAGTTCCTTTTTCATTAGTGTAGCTTTCATTTCTATTATCGTCGTTTTAATAATATGATTAGATAGAAGCTTTGAGCCAGTAGACACTATGTTACTAAATCAGTACTTTAAAATCTTTGGTCTTCTGTCTTTCATTCATATGAATTTAACTGCTGTTTGCTCTAATTTCTTTGAGTTCTCCTAGTTTGAGTAGAGTACAATTTTACTGTGAAACAATGCAGCGAGACTGTGCTGTGAAGTGAAGGTAGAGTTCTTCGAGGTGATAATGATGTGAAACCTAAACATACAATTCCTATCCAACACAACGGAGCACCTTGTCCAGGAAAGTAGTAATTACTATTTATTGCTCCGTGGAAGATAAAAAAGATAGGGAAATAGGAGAAGCTTCTTTGAAAAATGAAACATCATTAGACAGTCTTGGTGGTGCATGCCTGTAATCCCAGCTACTTGGGAGGCTGAGGCAGGAGAATCACTTGAACCCGGCAGGCAGAGGTTGCAGTGAGCCGAGATCGCGCCAATGCACTCCAGCCTGGGTGACAGAGTAAGACTCCATCTCAAAAAAAAAAAAGAAAGAAAAAATGATATCTAATGTAATAATGAAATTTTAACCCTTGTTGCATTTCTTGTATTCCTATGAATGTATTGAACATTCAGTTTAAAAAAATAATAAAATTTATTGCAAATGAAAATAATTAAAATATTATATAAATTGTTACATTTGTTTACTATACAAACGTATACATGAATAGTACACAATTAAAATGATAATGAATAAGAATGCATATAAATGCTAGTAGGAAGGGCTCAAGCAGGAAAACAAAGAAAGGCAGAAGGAATGAGAAGGCCAGAAGCAGAGGGATGCCAGGAGAAACAGAGACATGTGGGCATGAAGGCCTGGGAGCTGAGAGGTGAGTGGTGGCCCACACAACCTTCCAAGGATCCCATATCCAGGCCAAGGCAGGAGGCTACAGTCCCTGCTGGCATAGCTGTTACCAGACTAGCTGCCAATCTCTTCTCCTGGGACAATGTGGACTTTGTGTCCATCAGCCCTCAGAATGTGTGGTGCTGTTCACTCAGCCCCTCAGCAGGCCCCTGAGAGGAGGTGGGGCCACTGTCCTCCCTCCAGCCAGAGGTGGGGGGTCCTGCCATGCTCTGCCTTAGAGCCTGAGATTGACTTGTCAAGCTATGTGAGAACACTTCAGTCACTTCTCTGTCTTCCTGTCAGGAGGGTGTGGCTGAGGCTTGTTTACCTGCTGTTGGAGTGTGGAAGGGACTGGTTCTTTAAGAGACCTGGGGAGGCAGCCAGTGCCACATCTTGCAAAGACTGGCAGTAAACGGTAAAAATAATAACTAACTCTTATACAGTGGTGTGAAGTTCCACAGGACATTAATAGTTTGGCATCTCACTTAATTTTCATGATATTTAGAAACTCAGGAAGCTGAAAGCCAGATGTCTACATAGGCTACATAGCTTGCTTAAGACTAAAAGTCCAGAGAGAGGCAGAGGCTAGGATTTGACCCTAGATCTTCTCCTTCCAAAATCCATACCCTTTCTACCTTACCACAACCAATCAAAAAAATAATTATTGAGAATGCTTAACTCCATACTATAGTATTTGAGTGAGAAAACATAAAGAAAAAGATGCGAGACATCCCACACCATGCTCCCAGCAGACATCACTAATCAATCACAGTACAATTTCCTCTTGCCAGCCTCAGCATCTTTAAAAGAGTCTCCTTTATAATTGATCAGAATTGTCACTTGGGATAAAAGCTATTTTTTGTAAGTGCCTCCCTTAAATCTCTTGAGCAGGCAAAGTCGACACACATGAAAGTCTTGGAAAGCCAAAAGAGGTGGCTTAGAATCAATAATCAGGTGTAAAGCGTTGGGATAGATAGAGATTCTGTGCCCAGAAGGAGTTCTGTGTAGAAGAAAGTACGACTAGGACAGCCTTCACAAAGGTGTTAAAGACACTTGTAGAATGATTTTAATTTAGAAGATGGAGAAAGAGGCAACTCTGGCTGCCCCTCACCTGCTCTCCACCTGGAGAGCTTTTAAAACTGGCTGCCTGGGGCCCCTCCCAGATCAGTTAAATCAGGCTGTCTAGGGGTGGAGCTTGGGCAACTTTTGTTCTTTTCAGTCTCCCCAGAGGTTAGGTTTCCTAAATGCAATGGGGTTGAGAATCATAATAACAAATGCACAGAGGAGGCCCGGAAAGAGGCACCTCCACTCACCTTCTCTGCTTCAGTCATGTTTTTCAGGATAGTGTACATGCAGCCAATGTTGAAGCAAATCCGGGAGTGGGGGTCCTGGACGGCACTGAAGGCATCCAGGGCTCCCTTCCAGTCCTTCTTGTCCGCTGCCAGCACCCCTTCATTCCAGAGGCTGATGGCCTCCGCCAGGGACATGATCAGGTAGAAACCAGGAGGCCAAGAGAGCTGCCAGGAGACAGAGAGAAGACAGGTTGGGGCGTCTCCCCTAGCAGGGCTGCCTTAGTGGCCCCCAAGGTGTTCACTTTCTGGGCCAGATGAGTAGAATCGGGCCCAGCCTCCCTTAAAATAACTTCTCAGTGTTGCAAATGCATCAGGAAATGTCCCCACCTTTTGGCAACTGACTCATAACCCTACCACGAGAGAGAAAAGGAAAGAAGCAGAGAGAGAGAGGGCGAGTAGGGGTGGAGTGTGGAGGAGAGAGGAAGTACATCAGCTGCTGCCTGAAGGATCAGTTCCCCAAAATGCTTCTGCTCTGTCACCCAGCTCCTCTTCTCTCTCCCATCCCTGTTCTGTGGCAGCTTCTGGCCAAAGCTCTGCTTCTAGAGCCAGGGCAACCTCGGCAGGTAGAGGCACCTCCCTGGTGATAATGATAGGAGGCAGCCAAATGCCTAGGCAAATAGGGGCAGGTCCCTGGTGAAACCCCATCTTCAAGCCAAAAACAGCCTGAAGGCTGAAAGACTAGGCTACTGGTCCCAAATGAAACCCGTGATCTAGAGTGAGAACTTCTGTTCCTGTTTGTCTGCTCTTTCCCAATTAATTCTTTCTGACTAATGCCTTTTAAACAATTGAATGTTGCCTTTTCCAGTGCTACCTCTGTCCTGCCCCTCCCCTATTCTGAGCCCATAAAAGCCCCAGACTCACCCGCACTGGGGGGACTTTCCTGCCTTTGGGTAGGGGAACCACCGCTGCATCCCCTCTCCACTGAAAGCTGTTTTCATCACTCAATAAAACTCCCCGCCTGGGCTGAGTGGGCAGGCCATCTCGTGCAGCAGGTAGTGTGGCCCACTGAGGCCTGGGCAGGGTGTCACCAGCCAGAGGTCCCTGGCTTACAAAGTGATGGAGAAAAAATCCTGTGTCACTGGGCCTTGATTTCCACACCCTTGTTAAATGGGGGCGTTGGATGACAGGATAATTCTTTCCAGTCTTGAATGAATTCCTTGCTCACTTTTTTGTAATCCCATAGGCTGTATTAATATGTTAGTGTTTATCTTGAGCTGAAATTATCATTAACAAATTTTTGAGACAGGATAGTCTTTGGAGATCCATCTGATCTGGGCCTGAAATAACTTTTTTTTTTTTTTTTTTTTGAGATGGAGTTTCACTCTTGTTGCCCAGGCTGGAATGCAGTGACACGATCTCAGCTCACTGCAACCTCTGCCTCCTGGGTTCAAGCAATTCTCCTGCCTCAGCCTCCTGAGTAGCTGGGATTACAGAAGCCTGCCACCACGCCCTGCTAATTTTTGTACTTTTAGTAGAGAAGGGGTTTCACCATGTTGGCCAGGCTGGTGGTCTTGAACTCCTGACCTCAGGTGATTCGGCCTCCTCAGCCTCCCCCCAAAGTGCTGGGATTACAGGAGTGAGCCACCGTGCCCAGCCGAAATAACTTTTATGAACATTCATGAAGTTCAGAGGGGACCAATTTCCTGCAAATGTCAAAATTGGGAGCCACATATGACAATGAATTATGACTTCTCCCATCTTCCAGTGAAAAATTGAAGAGATGAAGGTCCTGCATTGATGACTAATGGATTTACTAGTCTCTGAAAAAACAGATTTAAGAGTTCTTTCCTTGCTTTTCTGGAAAAGTAAAAATCAGTAAAACCTCCCAGAGGAATAACTGGGGGTAAAGGGTATAGCCAATTTGGCTTACAAAAATCCTGGCTTCTTTTTTAGGTAAAATGCATGTTTATGGGGGTCAAATACTTAGATGCAAACTCTTGTTTTGTAGCAACTGAAAGAACTCACTCATTATCACTAAGCTTCCCCTAAAAGCCTGAAAATAAAACTTAAAAATGTATACTCCACAGTGCTTGTAGGATTGAAGGTGTGAGAATTAAGAAGACACGTGTGTCTTTGTCCAGATTGTTTTTCTGTGTTTACAAGGCCTTCCCAGCTCACTTCTTTGCCTGGCAAACTCCTACTCATCTTTCAAAGCCCAGTTTAAATGTCGCCAACTGTGCTAAATCTAGCCCCCAACTCCGGGTAGTAGGAGAATTTTCCTCTCCTTTGTACCACCTTTACCCAAAAACTTGCATCATACTTACTGCAATTTATCTCTTTATCTGCTCAATTCATGGGCTCCTTGGAAGTTGGGACCATGCCTTTTCATTCTAGGATCTCTAGCACTGATACTCAATACATGATGAAGGGATGCATTCTAAAAGAAATTAGAAATCATTGGTATATGACCTGCAGGTAGCAATGATGGCAGAAAGAGGTATTGCTATTCCATCTAGTGAATAAATAATCAGGACTTGAATAGCACATTAATTATTCCTGAGAAAACCAAATGGATTTGTAGCTAAATTAGACTTCATTTTTAAAAAATGTTTTTGCCCTCCTATTATCCTACCGTGACACTCAGAACTCTCCTTAATCTGACTGCCAAGACTTTTCTAGCCTTATCCCCAGAACTTTCCTTCACAATCCCATACAAACTCTGCTGCTTACTCTTCTCCTGCTATGTCTTCATTTCCTGCATCTGTGCGACTCGTGCTAGTTCCTCTTTCTAGGCTGCCCTCTCGCATGTCTGCACCTTCAAACCCACCTTGCATAGCCTTCGAAGGCCTGCTAAAATAGCACTCTCCTTAACACACTGCCCTGAAATCAGTCCTGCCTGAAAGCACTCAAACCCATGATCTCACCTTCTGAACTCCTGCATCTCCTTCTCCGCACCTCCCACGTGGCCCTTAATCACTCTTCACCAATGTATGTGCATGCAAGTCTTAGCACCTCAAATAGTCTTAGCACCTGAAGTAGTGTGCCTCGGGAGGATGTCCTGGGCTAACCCATGTTTGTGTCCCCCAGGGCACTAGCAAAGCCAGTCATGCTCCACTTCATCCACTTTCCCTCCCCTTCTCCTGTCACCACTCAGGCCAAGCCACTATCAACTCCCAGGTGAACATGATAGTCTTCTAACATTGCTTTGCCTCTCCATCCAGATTGAGCTTTTAAAAACACAAGTCAGATCACTTCATGGCCCCTGTTTTTAAACCTTCCATGGCTTTGCACTGCTCTCAGGATATAACCCGAACTCCCTCCCATGCTGCAGGAAGCCCCCTGCCTGCTGCCCTGTGCTCATTCCAGGTCATTTCCCCTCCTCCCCTCCCAAGAACTCCAGCTACACAGGCCTCCTTTCATGGTTTCATATGAGCCAGCCTCTTCCTCTGCTCGTGTAACGCTCTTCCCCCAAGCCTGCCTGGCTAGTTCCTACTCATCTTTCACTTCCTCAGTGAGTGGCCTTTCTGGATCCATGACCTTGCTATGTGCACCGTTCTCTCTGATCATGTATTTGTTACAGTTTGTAATTGTATGTCATCTGTGACATTGTTTCTGTCCCTCAATGCAGGGGCAGTCTATTTAATCATTACTTGATGCTGTTAGTAGATGGTCTGTTCAGCCACTGTTCATTTGCCTTCCTCCTTTTGGTAGAACCCCAGTTCTGTTCAAGCCTCCAGTTTCCTGAAGCCATGTGCTTCAGGAGGGAAAGTCTGCTAAGAATTTCTGGGAAAGATTTCTTCCCCAGTGATAGAAAATAAAACACATGAGAAGAAACAGCACTTGTTTCTCTACTAGACAGCATTGTGAGATGTGTCTGGAACATGGCAGCTGTCTTATAAACACGAGGGGAGACAACTAAGAACAACCCATTGTCTGAAAGAAAAGAGAATGGAAAAATACAAAGAGCTCAGATGCTTAGTTATGCTGATGAGATGTGTTGCATTATCTGTTTTCTGCAAATCTGGCTGGGCACAATGGCTCACATCTGTAATCCCAATACTTAGGTGGGAAGATCCCTTGAGGTCAGGAGTCAGAGACCAGCCTGGGCAATAAAGCCAGACCCCATCTCTACAGAAAAACACTAAAAATTAGCCAGGCATGGTGGCACATGCCTGTAGCCCCAGCTTCTCAGGAGGCTAAGGTGGGAGGATCGTTTGAGCTCAGGACTTCAAAGGCTGCAGTGAGCAATGATCATGCCACTGCATTCCAGCCTAGGTGACCAAGCAAGACTCCATCTCTTAAAAGATAAAAATAACATTTTCTACAAGTCTGAAACTGATCTACCTTGGAATTTCCTGTTTGGTTAAATAATAAGTTTGTTTATTGTTTAAGTCATTCATATCAAGTTTTCTATTAGTTATGGTTTAAAACGTTCTGACACACACACCACTGGATTCTTGGTACCTAGTACAGGGCTTGGCATATAGCAGGTGTTCAATAAACATTACTTGTTAAATAAAACTTGTTGAGGCATTGGTTGGGTAACTCAGTTTCATCTCGATGTTTTCAAAATTATTCCAAAATTCTGAATAAGTAAGATTTGCATATGATTGGTTAACATTACAAACAACTGTTGCATGTATTTATTCAGCTGGAAGCCAAGAACACTCCCAAGACCCTCCTTTTTTTTCTGAGGAAGAAGCCTGTAAAATCAAAATAAAACTCATTATTCCTGGGCACTCAGGAAATACTTTTTCATTCCTACATTTAGAGTTTAGTGTTCTATCGCTCTTTAACTTTTTCTGGTACATGAGGCTTCTTTCTTAAGCTCCTCAAAGGATAGAGCGAACTCTCCACTGTCCTTCAGTCTTTCGCCATGTTTAGCACGTAGTAGCTGCTCCGTAATCATTGGCTAACTAATTAAATGAACTGAAAAATGAGAAAACTGAATCCTAATTGGAAAAATATAATTTTGTAAAGTTTGTCAGTATCATGTTAGTTGCATAAAGTGAGGTACATTTAGACTAGTAGGGAAAAGAATGCACTTTTTTGCCCTCAACTCTAACATTGAGTAGATAGTTTCATTGAGTACAAGACAGGAAACCCTGAAGGAGGCAGGGAGGAGACCTCATTTGTTAGATATAAACTTGGCCTGGATCTCACATGAAGGATACAGAAAAGTCAACAGGGGTCCTGTTGTTCAGCAATGCTATTGAAAGCCTCAGGGCTTGAAATCGTCTTTCTCCAGGAAGGCAAGTTAGTCCTGTCTAATCTGTCGTTGGGTTGGTTTTCCATTGCTGCTTGACAAATTACCACAAACTTAATGGCTTAAAATAGTACACATGTACTATGTCACAGTTTTCATGGGTCAGGAGTCTGGGCACGGCTTAGTTGGGCCCTGTGCTCAGGGTCTCACAAGGCTGAGATCGAGGTGTTATCTAGGCTGCTTTCTCATCTGGAGACTTGACAGGGGAAGCATCTGCTGCCAAGCTCCCTTGGTTTGTTGGGGGAATTCATCTGTAGCTATAGAATTCATGAAAGCTTGCTTCTTCAAGGCCAGCAATGGAGGCAGAGAGAATCTCTGCTTCATTAAGTCTCTCACCTCTAGACCTTCTTTTAAAGGAGTCACCTGATTAGGCCAGGCCCACCCAGAATATTCTCCCTTTTGATTAATTTAAAGCCAACTGCTTAGGGATGTTAATCATCTCTGCAAAAATCCCTTCACCTTTGCCATGTTCTATTGATTAAAAGCAAGTTACAGGTCTCTTCCACTCAAGGGGAGGGGATTACACAAAGGCAGGGATCATTAGGGGTCATCTTAGAATTCCACCTGCCACACCTCAGCAGCTCCAGTCTTCTTCCCTGACTTACCAGTGAGATTAATTATTCCTGCCATGTGCACTCAAGGAGGTTTCTCTATACCTCTCCTAATGTGTGTTCAAGCACATGTGATTGTAATTACTTGTTTAAACGACTGTCTTTCAACTAGACTGTAAGCCCCGAAAATACAAGATCTGTGTCTGATTTTTCCACCGTATCTTTTGTGCCCATGATATGGTGGATTCTTAACATATCTGTTAAATAGCGATGCCATGGAAGGTGCTTTTAAAGTCAGTGTGATTACTTAATTTGCTTGGCTAAATATATCTGTCCTAGCATCCTAGATGAAAATGAGGGCATGTATAATGCCTATTCATTTAAAGACACCTCATATTAAGCACTCTTTTTCATCTTTGTACCCTTTACACACACAATGTCTAGTACCTGCATAGGTGGTCAGTCAGTAAAAGTTTGATGAATAAATGAATGAATGTGTAGAGATTAAAGATCTGAATCCTGAACGAAGCAAGTAAATACACTGGATCTCACTATAAATTGTCCTTTAGGCCAGGCGCAGTGGCTCATGCCTATAATCCCAGCACATTGGGAGGCCAAGGTGGGCAGATCACGAGGTGAGGAGTTGGAAACCAGCTGGACCAACATGGTGAAACCCTGTCTCTACTAAAAATAGTGCTAAAAATAGTAGTTGGGAGTAGCCTCCCAGCTACTCAGGAGGCTGAGGTAGGAGACTCTCTTGAACCTGGGAGGCAGAAGTTACAGTGAGCCGACATTGCATCACTGCACTCCAGCCTGGGCTACAGAGCGAGACTCCAACTTAAAAAAAAAAAAAAAATTGCCCTTTGACATTTCTCTGCAGATCCAAATCCTGTCCATCTGTCCATCTGTAAAAGCTCAGCTTAGACTCACATGCTACGTAAAGTCTTCCCTGACGTAAGTTAGTCTCAGTAATTTTTTTCTCTGAATTCCTATAGCATTTTATGATCAAACCCCAAAACACAAGCACTCTATCACATTATCTGTTTTCTACCTTAACTATCCAGCTAGCTATAAATAAATTATTTGAGGGCAGGGAACAGGCTTTCTATTTCTTTACATTTTCCACAGAACTGGCACCCAACATCTTATATCAAAGTCTTAATAAATATGTGCTGATCTGAAAAGTAAAAAAGAAATATGGTTGATGTGGCATGATTCTAGTCCTGCATATCTTAGGAACTTTCCCTCTTTGGATGCAATTGGCCTTTTCAGTCCTGCATTTTTCTTCTAGAGTACCCATTCACTAAATGCAATCTAGTCATAGAGCCAGGGATCTCTTTTACATGTGTTCAAAACTCCGTGGGTCTTTTTCTTTAGGAAGATTCCTGTCTCAGGATAGTTTTTGTGTGTGTTTCCCAAGCCAGTGAGTATCTATGGGGAAATGATGCTCTAACAAGATAGTTACTGATGTTGAAGGAGTAGAAACTGATCACGTCATTGTACAAAAAAGCGGAGGGGGCACAGAAGAGTTAGAAATGTACCCCCTATTTAGCAGAACAGAATTTTAAAAAAATTTTTAGATTCAGGAGGTACATGTGTAGGTTTGTTATGTGGTATATTGCAGAATGCTGAGGTCTGGACTTCTATTGATCCTGTCACCCAAATAGTGAACATAGTACCCGATACGTGGTTTTTCAACTCTTGCCCACTCATCTCCTTTCCCACTTTTGGAGTCCCCAGTGTCTATTGTTCCCATCTTTGTGTTCATGTATACTCAATGTTTAGCTACCACTTATAAGTGAGAACATGCAAGATTAGATTTTCTGCAAAACAAAATTTTTAAAGATTCTCTTTTGCTTTCCCTGTAGTGACCCTAACGACAGTGTCTGGACATACAATAACTATTTGCTGAATCACTGAATGAATGAACAAGTGAAGAGTGGATATCTGTTAGGGTATATGCCTCTCTCTTCTCTGGTACCTGCCTGTGTAATCCATAGAAGGATGGTAGGCCCTGTGGCCACATTTGTACTGCCTGAGTCCTGGCTGGTTGGACCCTGGTGGGCATCTGACAAGCTGGCCTCATTAGGTTATGTCTCCTGTGATTCAGGATTTAGGACTGAGAGGTGTATAAACTTAGGAGCTGTGGTTCTATCATGCTGTGCCCCGAGGCCCCGGGAAGCGGAGGAAGCCAGACTACTCAGAGAGAATGGAACAGATGCCCAGCGAGGAGCAGAGACAAGAACACACAAACTTTCCAGTCTCCGGTTCCAGCCTTTCCTGAGCCCCATCCAAATTCCTGCCCCAAGCTTAGACCCTTGCAATAAATTTCAGTGTTTGCTTAAGTTTGCTCTAATTAGTTTTGTTGTATGCCAAAAAATAGACTTGACTAATACAAAGTGAAAAATAGATGTGAGCCCCAGGCCCAAGACTCTAAAATAATCAATTGCTAAAGAGAGATAGGAGATTCTCAGAAACAAACGTAACCATGTGTTACTCAGGAATCCAGAGATGAGGGAAGTAGGGAGGCAATAAGACTCCCCAGAGAACGCTCTGAGGAGGCCAGACATGCACAGATGATGGAAGGCATGGCTTCTCACCAAGGAGAAATCCAAATGCTTGGCAGAGATCAAAGGCAGAGTATAAGGAAAGACAAAGCCCAGAGTGAGCTGAGGCTGCAAAAAAAAAAAAAAAAAAAAAAAAAAAAAAAAAAAAAAAAAAAATTACTAAGGACAGCACAAAGGTCTTTTTAATATCAGAGAAAGAAGAGCAGGGAGAGGGAGAGTCATGGCTTGGTGGAGATGGCGTCACTTTCACAGATGTCAGAGTGAAAGCAGAACTGCTCAGCTCCTATTTTGCTTCCAGCTATACAGAGAATTGAAGACCCAGATAGTGGATGGTGAGAAAGTTGCTAGCTGCTTTAAAGAAATTCATTTTATCAAATGTAGACTCATTAAATACCAGGAATTGATAGAATTTGCAAGTGTGATCCCTAAAATCTTATCAGTATTGAGATTCAGGAAGCCAGGATGTATGGGCAAGTATGAGTCTAGTCTTCTAAAAGCTGTGAATTCTAGAAATGGTATCAAAGACTTATGGGCTGAGCCCTGGAAATAATTATAAAATACAGATTATTAAACAAAGGCACTTACAAACCAAAAGGAAGCTATTACCTTTAGGAACTAGCATGAGTTTACTCAAAATAAGTCAGGTCAAAACAAACTCTTGACCAGGTACAGTGGCTCATGCCTGTAATCCCAGCACTTTAGGAGACTGAGGTGGGAGGATTTGCTTGAAGTCAGGAGTTTGAGACCACCCTGGGCAACATAGCAAGATCCTGTCTCTACCAGAAAAAAAAATTAGCTAGGTGTCAAGGTGAGCACCTGTAGTTCTATCTAATCAGGAGGTTGAGGCAGGAGGGTTGCTTGAGCCCAGGAGTTTGAGGCTGCAGTGAACTATGATTGCACCTCTGTACTCCAGCCTGTGGATAGAGACCTTGTCTCTAAAAACAAAACAAAACAAAACCTCTTTTTCTTTCTTTCCTTTCTTTCTTTTCTTTCTTTCTTTTCTTTCTTTCTTTCTTTCCTTCCTTCCTTCTTTCTTTTTCTTTCTTTTTTCTTTATTTTGAGATGGAGTCTCGCTCTGTCACCCAGGCTGGAATGCAGTGGCACTATCTCCGCTCACTGCAACCTCCGCCTCCCAGGTTCAAGCAATTCTCCTGCCTCAGCCTCCCAAGTAGCTGGGATTACAGGTGAGCACCACCATGCCTGGCTAATTTTTTGTATTTTTAGTAGAGACAGGGTTTCTCCACGTTGGCCAGGCTGGTCTCAAACTCCTGACCTCAGGTGATCCACCCACCTCAGCCTCCCAAAATGCTGGGATTACAGGTGTGAGCCACTGTACCCTGCCCTCTTTTTCTTTTTTTGAGGGGATTTTCCTGGTAGGTGAATTGGGAAGGTGCCATCTACCAATATCAGTAAGATATTTGGCCAAGATATTCCTTAGACAATTTACTTGGCTAAATATTATGTCCACTGAATCTTCTTAACATATTAATGTCACCTTGTGCTTTTAACCTTTCTATAAACATCTTGGATCAGATTCACAAATAGCTCAAAGTTTGGAGAGAGAGTATCAACATGTACATCAGAATTAAAATATTTCTTGACTCATATAGATTCACAAAAGCTCCAAATGGAGTTTGATAAAGACAAATGTAAAGATGTGCTCCTAAGTTTAAAAACCCAACTGCCCAAACATCGGAAGATGACAATACTTGACAATTCTTAAGAGCAGTCCATCAGAAGAAGGCCTAGCCATTTGGATTGACTGCAAGCTCAGTATGAGTCAACAGAATCATGTGGTTGCCAAAACAGCTAATGCAATCTTAGGCTGCATTAACAGAAGTGCACCCAACTCTTGTGTCAGATGGTTCTTGACTCAACAACCTGCCCTACCCAGAGACCTGGGTAATCTCTCTATTGGCCAGAGCAGGAAACTGGCACCATTCCCCAATTCAAAACAAGCTCTCAAAGATTGTCTTCTGTTCATAGCAACTATTATCTGTCATCCAGGGCTCTCATTCTGAACTGACCAGTGTTCCCA
Source organism: Pongo abelii (assembly GCF_028885655.2). Lineage (NCBI taxonomy): Eukaryota > Metazoa > Chordata > Mammalia > Primates > Hominidae > Pongo > Pongo abelii. Next base: position 66,236,406 of record NC_071985.2, on the reverse strand, counting down.
TCCATTTCCCCAGAACTCTTGGTTCAGATTAGAAGATGTTGTCTAGAAAGTCTTTTTTTTTCATCTGGTCACAGTTCAACTACCAACGCAGACCTGGCTTGCACATTCTTCACCAAGAGACACAGGCTCTTCACTCTGGGGCTTAGACTCTTTTCTGGGTTTCAGGACAGTCAGCAACATGCCCTTCATCAGCAGATCATCTGACAGAAAAGCCTCCCAGAATGATGGGTTCCTTCGCTTCCTTCTCAGCACTAGGGCTGGGCCTAGCTTGTCCAGGACTTTCACCTACTTGACAGAGGTTGACAGCACACACGAAGGCCATCATCCCACTGACCGCATCAGAGCTATGGTTCCCCATGCAGGGATGTATACCATCAATAACTTGCAAGATCATTTTAGGCACTACATGGACACACATTTTTATCATAATATTTATTGTTTTATTTTAGTTCCTTAATTTTTTTGGAAAAAGAATATATTCGCATGGTTCAAAAATTAACAAATACAAAAAACTTTCCTCCTCTCAGTGTCAAACTCTTCCTGCCCATCAGAAACCACTTTTATTAGTTTCTTGGTATTCTTCCCTCAGAGAAGATTTTAAGCATATGCAAATGCAGACCCTCTGTCCCCTCCTCTTCTACGCACATATCACTAGATATAAAGTTCTGCTTCTCACTCTTTAACAACAGTCTCTTATCAGTACATAGAAAGCTTCCTCATTCTTTGTTTATGGCTGTGTAATTTTCTGTCATATAATGAGTGCCCCATTTTCCAATTCCAATACAGTGTCTCCAATCGTATACTATCATCATCATATTGTGATGAATGTTCTTGTATATACATCATTTCACACGTCTGTAAACATATTTATAGGATAAACTTATAGAATTAGAATATCCAAGTCAGAGTGTTTATTTATTCTAATGTGCATTTTTTTAAAAGTATAACTAGCACACTAAATCCACAATTTCATTATTAGCATTTTTTATAATGAGGGTAGGTTTTAAAATGGTGAATCAGGCCGAGCGCCGTGTCTCACGCCTGTAATCCCAACACTTTGGGAGGTCAAGGCGGGTGGGTCACGAGGTCATAAGATCAAAACCATCCTGGCTAACACAGTGAAACCCCGTCTCTACAAAAACTACAAAAAAATTAGCTGGGCATGGTGGCGGGCGCCTGTAGTCTCAGCTACTCTGGAGGCTGAGGCAGGAGAATGGCGTGAACCCAGGAGGCAGAGCTTGCAGTGAGCCGGGATCGTGCCGCTGCACTCCAGACTGGGTGACAGAGAGAGATCTGTCTCCAAAAAAAAAAATGTGAATCAGTGAGAGAAAAATATTAAGCAAATCTCAGCATTGGTGGTTTGAAAATATGGCTAAAAATTATGAAAGTAGTAAGTAAAGGGCTGGAGTTTGAGAAACACTGACCTAGAACAGAATTATCACATTCCCTACCAGAAGCTCCTAAAGTCTGTATTTCTTATAGGGTTCAAAGGTGTCATAGCTGGCTATGAGTCTTGCAGCCTCATTTTTCTTATGTGGAAAGGTGTGTTGCTTGGTGGCTATTATAATTCAGCTATTCTGAGTGAATTTGGGGAAGAAAGAGAAGTCAGAATCTTTGTCCTGGCTAGCACCTTTCCCTTTCAACATGCCTTCTCCATAAACACATTTATGATGGCAGCCTGAAATTAAGCCAGATACAGTACATAATCATGTGTGTGACCCGTGCAGTCACACAGGGGCCCATGCTTAGAAAGTCCCCACCCTTGCTTTCTTTGCTGTCACCATCTTAAAATTCTTAATAATTCAGAACAAGAGGTCCATATTTTCATTTTGCATGGAGAGCCTGCAAATTCTGTAAGCACACACATGGCCTCCTCCCTCCTATCATCCACCTCCACCTACCTACCATGCCTCCTATTGCTCTTGAAGGTTACTGCTGTGTGAAGCCTCCCACCCTTGGGGCCATCTAAGGAAGCTAAAGCTTGGTCACTTCTGCTGTGGTCTGGAGTCCCCTCTGCTGACACCATCTGTCCTAGTGCTATCTCTCTCATGGCCTTCTCTATTAGGATGCTCTCAATGTCACTCAGGAGAGTGGCTTTGGGAGGCTAGTACCAACTTCCCCTGGGTATTCTGGGGGGTCTTCACTGATCAGAGCCTGGGTCTGGAGGCACCTTGGTGATGTTTTTCCCCATTAGGCCCCTGAGCTCTATGGAAGCACTTAACTGCCTGTTTCCCTCTTATTCTGTGTTTAGACCAAGGAAGCAACATGCCTGGGGTCTGAAATCCTGGATTCAAATCCTGACTGTGTCATGTGCTACCCGAGTGAACTTTCACAAGTCCCTCCAATTCTCAAAAGCTTCAGTTTCCTCATCTGCAAAGTGATTATAGAGCAATGCCTAACTTGCTGGTTTATTGTGAGACTGAAATTTATGACAGAAAAATGAACATAGCCTTTGTTTGTTTCATGGGGTGTTGGTCCTCTGTCCTGACATTCCCACCTCCTACTCCAGGCTGACTTGAGCGAAGGGTTCATAGAGTGCTGGGTACCACCTCCTCAGCTGGCCTGTGGACACTCAGTTCCACCTCTGTCCAAACTCCAAGCAGTTTTCTCTCAGCTGCAGTTTGCTCTGTAGCCATTTCATCCTTAGAATTCCTAGCACGCAAAAGCTTTGCAGAATAGTTCATCCCACTGCAGTACTATTAAAGCCATACAGTTCATGACACAGTCCAGGGTGATTAAATGCTGTGGAAGTCCCCTTTCACACAGAACACTGGACTTTAGAATTGATTGTCATTTGTCACTAAACACAGTTTCTCATACTTCCCTGCCTCCCTGTTTGGATTGTCTGCTTAGTACAATCTGCTTAGTAAGTGGACATCTCTTCTTTTTTTGATGGAGTTTTGTTCTTGTTGCCCAGGCTCGAGTGCAATGGCATGATCTCGGCTCACTGCAACCTCTGCCTCCCAGGTTCAGGCGATTCTCCTGCCTCAGCCTCCCAAGTAGCTAGGACTACAGGCACCTGCCACCACGCCCGGCTAATTTTTGTATTTTTAGTAGAGACGGGGTTTTACCATGTTGGGCAGGCTGGTCTCGAACTCCTGACCTCAGGTGATCTGCCCGCCTTGGCCTCCCAAAGCGCTGGGATTACAGGCAGGAGCCAACGCACCCGGCTGTGGACATCTCTTTATCATATCCACTGCTTTTCCAGATTCTCTCTTGCTCTCTCCTTCCACTTCTGCCCATTGGGACGTCGAATATGGTAGAAATGGTAGAAGGAAGATGGGGGACAGGTGTCCTGAATTCTAGAGAAGTGGCTTCTAGCAGAGCAAAGAAACATACAAGAAGCTATTGCAATATTTCAGGCAAGAAATAATGCTAAGGCAGCCACAGGAAGAGAGGATGGATGTGGATAAATGCCAAAGACAACATGGCATTTCACATGGAGACAAAGGAGAGTGACTGGGAGGCTGGGGACACCTGTGACTGCCACAGGAAATGGAGTGGTAACCTCATCCACCCCTACACTTTTATACAAGTGACTCTCAAGGCATGCTTCTGGCCATATTGTCTCCCGAGAGCAGAAATCTGAAGACAACTGATATGGCCTTTAATAAATGGGGACTGAACTTTGGCGGGGGTCCTAATTAAGACAGCTGGAGCCCTGGGGAAAAGGAGCCAGTGGGGACTGTGGGAAAGTGTCAGAGAGGCAGGAGGAAGGTGAGACCACTGCGGTCAGCCACATCTGACTCAGCTCTTCAAGGAGGGAGGTGGACGGTGCGGAGGGCTGCTGGAGGGGAGAGGAAGCCGAAGACCATGATGAGGTCATGGCCGAGCTGGGGCAGTGGGCAGAGGAGGCGGAAGTCAGGTTGTGAAGAGCTGAGGAGATAGTGGGGGCTGAGAGGATAGAAGGGCTGGATGCTCTCCCTGAACTTTGAAAAGGAAGAAATCATGCTGCCCACAGGTGGAGTAGCCCAGGAGAAGGGCAACCCTGGGTCTGCAGCCCCCGCCCCTCTGCCTCTGTGTCTTCCTCACACTGGGCTCCCAAGCCTGTGCAGGCTTGAGTCTTTCTGAAACTTTGGTCAGTCTGTGGTAACAACTTTCCCATGATGAAACATGTTTTTTCTTTCCCTTTCTGCATCTTCATTAGTTGCCTTCCTCCTGAACAGAACTCGGCAGCTAAATTAGGCCAAAACCCCAACTCATTTCCAACAAAGTTCACCAAGTAAGCTGAGAAATCTCTACGGCCTCACGGGAGTCAGTGTCAAGTCACGGGGACTCAGGGGGGTCTTCAGACCCCAGCTGCGCAGGGCCAAGGTCTGAGGTAAAGAAGCAGCCATGTTCCACATGCACTTCCCCTCCTCCGGACACAGAAGTTAGGATGTAGGACGTGTCTCAAAGGCAGTGTGGATGTGGAGAGGAAGTGATGGCTGCAGCCAATCAGCATTAAGTCCTCCCCAAATAGGTGTGCGGAAGTGGGAAGGGCACAGGTCTACCCATGTTCTCACTTTACCTTAGAGAAGGCTGGGGAACAGAAGGCTGAAACCAACTGTGTGCAGAGTTCTCAGGCCTCTACCAAAAATGAGCAGGACCTGCCCGACACCTTCTCCACTACAACCTCTTTTTCTACTGTCACTGCCCATTGTCACGGTGGCTCCCCAAAGGTGAGCCTGAGTCCATATTTGCAAGCTTTGCCCTGAGGACAATTATATATATCTGATTGCTGTGGCTGCAGAGGCTTAGAATCCTTCAGGGGCAGGAGAGGTCCTGGCAGTAACAGTTATTCTCCATGAGTTCTTCTGTGCCAAGAAAGCTCTCCAGTGCTTGATATGCATCATTTCATTTGTTCCTTACCCAAATCCATTGATACTAAAAGAAGCTAATTCTTAGGTTAAGTATTAATCACTTGTTTAAGGTTACAGACCTCATAAATGATGAGGATTAAACCCAGGTTTGTCTGACTCTAAAGCCAAGCTGTGCTCTGTAAAGAAGAGGAAAAGAGAAATTGCCACCTCCCCAGCATTTCACTGAATCTAAATACATTTCATTATTTTTTTCTTTCCTGGAATCCAAAGCATGTCAAAGACATTTCAGCCATAAACCTGGTTATTTTTTCCTATTAAGAACAAACACGATGGGCCAGGCACAGTGGCTGACCCCTGTAATCCCAGCACTTTGGGAGGCCAAGGCAGGCAGATCACTTGGGCCTAGGAGTTCAAGACCAGCCTGGGCAATATGATGAAACCCCGTCTTTACCAAAAAATACAAAAATTAGCCGGATGCAATGGCATGCGCCTGTAGTTACAGCTACTCAGGGGGCTGCCGCAGGAGGATCACCTGAGCCTTGGGAAGTTGAGGCTGCAGTGAGCCATGGTGATCCTGCCACTGTACTCCACCCTGGGCGACAGAGACCTTGTCTCGAAAAGCAAACAAGCAAACAAACAATAAAAGCAGAGATGCTATCCTGCCTAGGGCAGGGAATGACTTAGCCCTTAGAAGTGTTCTAAAATTCTGATCCATGACCTGATAGACCCAAACCCTTCTACTGACACAAGTACAAAAGCTGTCATTTCTTGAGGGTAGCAGGGACTAAGGCCAGACCTTGGCAACTGGGGAAGAGGTTGGGAGGAGGAGACGTCAGCATGAGAGCCTGCCAGCGCACATTGTATCTTGAGGGACTTCATGCTTGAATTCACAGCCTTGCCTCCTAACATTTAAAAGTTTAAATAAACTAGAAATGTTTCCTTACCATGGGGACCAAAACAAGTTTCTGTAAAGGTAAATACATGTAAAAATAAATACAAAATAGCCAGATCTTTTAAAAACGTCCAAGACATTTAGAATTTGGAGTTCCTGGCATGGTGCTGTGTTTTTTCTCTTTCAGCTGTGGTGCTGGCCTCCTAAGAGCTCACCCCATTGCCTCAGCCTCAAACGTGCTGGCTGAAGGGAGCTGGGCCTGTAGCTCCATCCTTGCTGTCAGTGAGCTCCCTGGACCTAAGTGCCTTTTCAAATCCCATAGGGCCACCTGCACGTTCCCAGATTTCTTCCCTGGCTTGGGCTGGGACACTTTGACAGAAAGGTAGGCAGCCGGGGGGCAGGTGTGCCTAGCACTTTGGGAGGCTGTAATCTCAGCACTTTGGGAGGCTGAGGCGGGAGGATCACTTCAGCCCAGGAGTTCGAGACCAGCCTGAGCAACAAAATGAGACCCTGTCTCTACAAATAAAAAATTTAAAAAATTAGCTCGGTGTGGTGGCACACACCTGTAGTCTCAGTTACTTGGGAGGCTGAGGTAGGAGGATCTTGTAAGCCAAGGAGGTTAACGTTGCAGTGAGCCGTGATTGTGGCACTACACTCCAGCCTAGGCTACAGAGTGAGACCCTGTCTAAAACAAACAAATAAAAGACAAAAGAAAATGTAGGCAGAGGATCTGATTGTCCTGCTCTTTAATAGTAGGACTGGAATTTGGTGCCTTCTAGCTTTCCTGAGATTATTTGTGAAACTACAAATAAAGTCCTGCTAATGTAATTTGCCAAAGCCACATAGAGACACTCGACTACTTAGATTTTCTCTGCCTGAGGAAGAAGCAGGTGAATCTTGGCACCCTGGGACTTTCATTTTAACTCTCTGGAAAAAATCTGTGTCACCTGCTGATGTTCCCACTGAGCTGTTTTCAGATTCTAGGTTCTAGAGCAAACTGGGTACCAGCTGGAGACCCAGACACACAGTGGGGCTGGCCTACCGGGCCTGAGGAAGAGCACCGCACAGTTCACAAACAGGAAATGTCTTTTTGCAGAGGACTTTTTTTTTCCCCTCTCAAGATAGAGTTCTGAGGAAGAAAAAAATGTGTTTAGTTGACCATGAAGTAGCTTTAAATATCAGATACTACCTACTCAATTCAGGTAACTAATTAACAAATTGGCTGTTTGTTACATCTTTAGGCCAAATGGTCATGCTTTTAAGTTTAGCAATTCAAGGTGTAGCAATTCATTCATTTTGTTTATGCAAAATTCACAATGCTATATCTGTGAATTAATTATTAATATTAATATCTTCTAAACTACATTGTGATCATTTTCTCATCAGTCCTTATTCTCACTGTTGTTTTAACTAAGAAAAGGAAAAGGAGAACTGAAATCTAGGGTTGATGGCAAACTTAGTTAAGTCCTCAAATCATTACAAAGCACCAATTCGCATTCGGCAGTGGTCTCTTGAGCAAAGACTAGGATGTGATCCTTGCCCCAAAAAATCTTATATGTAATTCAGGATTATATAGAAGGGCTTGGGTAAAACACTTAGGGAACAGTGCTAGGCCAAATGAAAATACAGTAGTTGGCTGGGTGCGGTGGCTCATGCATGTAATCTTAGCACGTTGGGAGGCTGAGGCGGGTAGATTACCTGAAGTCAGGAGTTCGAGACCAGCCTGGCCAACATGGTGAAACCCTGTCTCTACTAAAAATACAAAATTAGCCAGGCTGGTGGTAGGCATCTGTAATCCCAGCTACTTGGGAGGCTGAGGCAGGAGAATTGCTTGAGCCTGGGAGGCAGAGGTTGCAGTGAGCCGAGATCAGGCCACTGCACTCCAGCCTGAGAAACAGAGAGAGACTCTTTCTCAAACAAAAAAAAAAAGAAAATACAGTAGTCCCCCCTTATCTGCAGGGGATGCATTCCAAGACCCCAGTGGATCCCTGAAACCTCAGATAGTACCAAGCCCTATATACACTATGTTTTTTGCTGTATAGTAATGGGTAGGGAGCATATACAGTGTGGATATGCCAGACAAAGGGATGATTCACATCCTGGGCAGGGTAGATCCTGATTGTATGAGATTTCATCATGTTACTCAGAATGATGTGCATTTAAAACTATGAATTACTAATTTCTGGAATTTTCCATGGAATATTTTGGGACTGCAGTTGACCAGGGGTAACTGAAACCTCAGGTAAAGGAAACATCAGAAAGTGAAAGCATGGATAAGGAGGGACTCCTGTAAGCTCTATGTGGTATGGGCTGGACACCATTTCCAGAAGATGTCACTGCCTTGTGCTTAATTTCCTAGGACTTTGAACACATATATTCAAATGAATTCTGCCTTGTTCCAGAATTAAAGTGTTCCAGAAGAAGATTGGCTATTCTGATGTGCCACTTCAGTGAACCAAAAGGATGCTTTTTTTTTTTTTTTTTTTTTTGGCTGTCTTTCAGCCCCTTGGCCTTCAGTAAGATTTTCTGTGCCTTTTATAATGTGTGAAACTAAAGCAACTGTCTAGACCTCAGATGGCTCTTTGGGGTCCAGTTTGCTGTATCTCAAGCCAGCATTTGATTGGTTGTCATTCTCACTGTTGCTTTAGAAGTTATTTCCCAAGCATTTAATCACTCAAGTTGAGGTTTCTGCACTTCTGCTGATTACTCCATGCTTCCGTCCACCCAGCACCCATTTGGGGAGGTAAAATCATAGACTCTTAGGTTTATTTGCTCTTCCTCAACTTGGAGGGAAAACACCTGTTACTTTTGGCCAATTGATCCCCCAATTCAGGTCTCAGAACTAAACCACCTACATCCAAGGCGAAAAAGAGGAGCCTTTCTGCTTCTGGGGGAGGCCAAGGATAGGCTAGGGTGTGAGGAGGGCAGAGGAGAAAGGACCCACGCACGGGTGGTCAGTCCAGGCTTGGGAATTCATAGTGTCTCTTTTGCATGAATCTTATTCAGTCTCTCTTTTTGCATGCTCCATAGCAGGCCACCAGGCGGCACTTGTGAAACGATAAATGGAGCTCTCTCACTCTCATCCAGTTCCTGGGTGTCTCCTGAGTCACATTCAGAACAGGGAAGTAAAAAGGGCTGTGAAATGAGCCTTAGTGTCATGTGGTTCTTTTTCCCTAATTGGGTCTGGAGGCCCGGGCACAGGGGCCTGGGAAACATATCTTTTTGGCAAGGGTAGAGGGGAAATCTAGTGCCCTCTATTTTCCCATTCGGTATCTAAGCTGACATTCCGGATGAAAATCTCCAGAGGGCTGGAGCTGAACCATAATTATCCTTTTTTTTTTTTCTTTTTAAAACTGTACCAGTTATACACATGTGATTTCTAGGCTTAGAAAATGTGTCTTCACGATAAGAGGGATGCAGAACAAAAGCAAAAAACATCCACTTCAGAAAATTGCATTCCTGTGGCAGATATGCATATTCCCACTAATACAAATACTAAAAAAAGTCTGTATTTTTTTCCAAACTCTCTATTTTTAGTTCTGTTTCTTCTGGCAGAAAATATAATCTCATTCAGTTCCAGGCATTCTTAGGCACTTCAGGTTTAAACCTACTCAAGTTTCCCTACTCTGAAATCCCCAAACTTTTCTCAGGGGCCTGACATATCTCCCTTTGAAGCTAGCTATTTCTGGGAGAGGTGGGCTTCCAGCATCCCTCCTCTGGACTCCAGCATCCCTGTCCAGGGTATAACTCTTGTTTCTCTCTCCCCCAGCTGGTCTCTCTCCCTTCTTAATCTTCTGGGGTGTGGAGGGGAGGGCAGGAGCAGGGTGTGGCTGGAAGAGGAGAGGCTGGTGGAGAGTGGAGACTGGTCAGCAAACACTCTTCATCCTGTCTTTCACTGGGACATGTGGACCCTTGCCAACTATTTGTCATTTCTGTTCTCTGGCTCCACCATGGCAATTCTGTAGGACAAATGGCAGCCTCTTACTTCTCCACAGGAATGGGGGCAGGTGGAGGAAGTCACAAAAAGGGAGGGTGGGTGGGGGACTCATCCATGAATACTTCACAGTATCACGTCGCAAATTTTGTTTGTGCTGAGGCGCTCTCCTGTCTCCTGTTACTCCATCCCTGGTACTGTTCACTATCGACAATGAATGCACCATTGCTGAGCAAAGGGCTCAGGGCCAACACCAGGGGCTTCACTTGGGACAGGCTGGAGCTCAGAGCAGAAGTTCCACGGGTCTTTTGTTCTCTCAGCATCCTGAAGAGAGATATGCTTGGGGTTGAGCCAGGCAGGATAACTGAGGTCCTTAGTCCAGCAACCTGTGCAAAACTGGCACTGCTTTTGTTGAACCTTGAGATGAGTGCAGCTTCCAGCCCCACATCTTGATTGTAGCCTGGGAGACACCCTCAGCCAGAGGACCCAGCTTAGCTGTGCTCAAAGTCCCAACACCCAACAACTGTGGATAATAAATAAATACATGTTGTTTTAAGCCTCTAAGTTTGATGGTAATTTTTAATGTAGCAGTAGATAAGTGATATAGTAGGAAAACTAAATTGACCTTCTAGTCATTCGAATGGGGCAGAAACATGTTGTTGGGGGCAATAACATGTAAATTAACTATATCTGTATGGAAGGTCACCTCTTATGACCTTCACTGTCTAGGATTTCTGAATTTGGAAACTAAGCCTTCCAGGGAGGGTACAGAATCCTCCAAGGAATGGTGCCCTTCCTCTTTTGTATACATATTTTACATGACAGGTCTTAATAATCATTGTTGTTCTAAGCGACTATGTTGTAGAGTAATTTGTTATGTAGCAATTGGTAGCAAATACATTCTTGGTAGCAAATACATTCTTGGTCCGTTCTATTGTTCAGCATTTAGGTATTCAACCGATATTTTCTGCATACCTGCTATCTACTGGGCAACTAGACATAGTTACCTTGTCTAGTAACAGACAAGTAATTTGTACTGGGTGCTAGACATGGGAGATCTGAGGTGAGCAGAAACAGACACACTGTCTGCATGGAGTGGGCCATGTAGTGGTGAGACAGATAATCAAATAATCATATTTGTAAAATACAAATAATAAGCATAAATTACAATAATGCCAAGCACTACATGGGAAAAGGGCAATATCTACTCAAGGCTATGAGGGGAGCTTTATTTATTTATTTATTTATTATATACAATTTTTGAGACAGAGTCTTACTCTGTCACCAAGGCTAGAGTGCAGTGGCATGACCATGGCTCACTGCAGCCTCGATCTCCAGGGCTCAGGTGATCCTCCTGCCTCAGCCTCCCAAGTAGCTGGGAGCACAGGTGTGCACTACCACATCTAGCCAATTTTTTTTTTTTTTTGAGATGGGGTCACCCTATGTTGCCCAGGCTGGTCTTGAACTCACGGGCTCAAGTGATCCTCCCGCCTCAGCCTCCCAAAGTGCTGGGATTATAGGTATGAGCCACTGTGCCTGGTTGAGGGGGATCTAATTTAGATAGATGGGGTTAGGAACAGTTTCTCTGAGAAAGTAAACTGAATGAGGAGTTTTGGTGAATGGGAAGGATAGGAGACGAGCATACCAGGCAGAGGAAGTAGCATGTGCAAAGGCCCTATGCTAGAAGGAGCAGAATGGCAGAGGGAAAGCCACTGTAACTAGGACTCAGAGATGAAGGATGGGCAGTGAGGCTGAAGACAGAGGTCAGGCCACACAAAATTGTGTGGCCATACTGAAGAGTTTGGATTTGATACTAAAAGCAATGGGAAGCCTTCAAAGCCTTTTAAGAAGTAGAAAAATATAATTTTGATTTTAAATTTTTTGATTAAAAATATCTTGCTGTGTAGAGAATTGGTTGAAGATCACCAGTCAGGAGACCAGTTATGCAGTTAACAGTAATCTTGATATTGTTATCATCAAATAGCATGTTTACAATTCCCAGGCATAGTTAGCCTTTTGCTTGGTATTCTTTAAAAAGAGTAATTTCTATAGACATAGTTTCTGGCCTCCCAGAGTCTACCCTCTAAAAAATAAAAACAAAATTTAAAAAATGGTAGGTTCAAATAGAATAACATGCAGACACATAAGATAGATGAAAATCTGAGAAATGAATCCAGGTAAAACCCACATCAATCCATCAATTAGTACATAAAGGAAATATAACTTACTTGAAAGCCTACCAGATAAGCCAGACATATGGCACGCCTTACTGATTTATGCCTCATAACAACTTCATGTTGTAGATATTATATTTACTTTACAGATGAAGAAACAGGCTCAGAAAGGTTAAGTTACTGGACAGAGGCCACATAGCTTACTGGATCTGTTTTTCCAAAGTAAAAACTTGTTTTTTATACCACATTGCCCACACTTCTTATAAGACTCTATTTGCAGTCCTTCTTGAAGTGAAAAGTCTTGTTAATAATCAGACACATAAATTCTAGTTGATCACCGTAACATGTATTTTTTCTAGGCAATATACTTCTCCAAGTTAACCTCATTAAAATGGGGCAATAATACCTATATTCATTTATTCACCAAAAGGTGCCTAATACTTCAATAAATATAAGGGACCCCAATTATGCACAAGATTTCATAAAGTGACCAAAGATAAATAATCCATGGACCCTAACCTAGCAGAACCTATGTATGAAACACACATTTATTATTTTGTGTAATAAGAATCTCATTTCTGAGACCTTTTGGTCCTTACACTCTGTCAGGCCTCTGAGCCCAAGCCAAGCCATCGCATCCCCTGTGACTTGCACGTATACGCCCAGATGGCCTGAAGTAACTGAAGAATCACAAAAGAAGTGAATATGCCCTGCCCCACCTTAACTGATGACATTCCACCACAAAAGAAGTGTAAATGGCCGGTCCTTGCCTTAACTGATGACATTACCTTGTGAAAGTCCTTTTCCTGGCTCATCCTGGCTCAAAAACTCCCCCACTGAGCTACCTTGCGACCCCCGACTCCTGCCCGCCAGAGGACAAACCCCTTTGACTGTAATTTTCCTTTACCTACCCAAATCCTATAAAACGGCCCCACCCTTATCTCCCTTCGCTGACTCTCTTTTAGGACTCAGCCCGCCTGCACCCAGGTGAAATAAACAGCCATGTTGCTCACACAAAGCCTGTTTGGTGGTCTCTTCACACGGACGCGCATGAAATTTGGTACCAGTGCCGTGACTCGGATCGGGGGACCTCTCTTGGGAGATTAATCCCCTGTCCTCCTGCTCTTTGCTCCATGAAAAAGATCCACCTACGACCTCAGGTCCTCAGACCCACCAGCCCAAGGAACATCTCATCAATTTTAAATTGGGTAAGCGGCCTCTTCTTACTCTCTTCTCCAACCTCTCTCACTGTCCCTCAACCACTTTCTCCTTTCCACTCTTCAATCTCTCCCTTCTCTTAATTTCAATTCCTTTCATTTTCTGGGAGAGACAAAGGAGACACGTTTTATCTGTGGACACAAAACTCCGGTGCCAGTCACGCACTGGGAAGGCAGCCTTCCCTTGGTGTTTAATCATGGCAGGGATGCCTCTCTGATTATTCACCCACGTTTCAAAGGTGTCAGACCACGCAGGGATGCCTGCCTTGGTCCTTCACCCTTAGCAGCAAGTCCCGCTTTTCTGGGGAAGGGGCAAGTAATCCAACCCCTTCTCTCCTTGTCTCTACCCCTTCTCTGCTTTTCTGGGGGAGGGGCAAGTACCCCTCAACCCCTTCTCCTTCACTCTTAGTAGCAAGTCCCGCTTTTCTAGAGGGGCAAGTACCCCAAACTTGTATCTCTGCACCCCAATCCCTTATTTCTGCACCCCAACCTCTTATATCTCTGTGCCCCAATCCCTTATTTCCGTGCCCTGACCCCTTATTTCTGCGCCCCATCCCTTATTTCCATGCCCTGACCTCTTATCTCTGTGCCCCAACCCCTTTTCCCACTTTTCTGGAAGGTAAGAACCCCCAAACCCCTTCCCTCCGTTTCTCTACTCTCTCTTTTCTCTAGGCTTGCCTCCTTCACTATGGGCAACCTTCCACCCTCCATTCCTCCTTCTACTGCCTTGGCCTGTGTTCTCAAAAACTTAAAACCTCTTCAACTCACACCCCACCTCAAACCTAAATGCCTTATTTTCTTCTGCAATGACGCTTGACCCCAATACAAACCCGACAGTAGTTCCAAATAGCCAGAAAATGGCACTTTGAATTTTTCCATCCTGCAAGATCTAAATAATTCTTGTCGTAAAATAGGCAAACGGTCTGAGGTGCCTGACATCCAGGCATTCTTTTACACATCAGTCCCTTCCTAGTCTCTGTGCCCAGTGCAACTCGTCCCAAATCTTCCTTCTTTCCCTCCCGCCTGTCCCCTCAGTACCAACCCCAAGCGTTGCTGAGTCTTTCTAATCTTCCTTTTCTACAGACCCATCTGACCTCTCCCTTCCTCCCCAGGCTGCTCCTCACCAGGCCAAGCTAGGTCCCAATTCTTCCTCAGCCTCTGCTCCTCCACCCTATAATCTTTTTATCACCTCCCTTCCTCACACCTGGTCCGGCTTACTGTTTCGTTCCGTGACTAGCCCTCCCCCTCCTGCCCAGCAATTTACTCTTAAAAAGGTGGCTGGAGCCAAAGGCATAGTCATAGTTAATGCTCCTTTTTCTTTATCCCAAATCAGATAGCGTTTAGGCTCTTTTTCATCAAATATAAAAATCCAGCCCAGTTCATGACTTGTTTGGCAGCAACCCTGAGACACTTTACAGCCCTAGACCCTAAAAGGTCAAAAGGCCGTCTTATTCTCAAAATACGTTTTATTACCCAATCTGCTCCCGACATTACATAAAACTCCAAAAATTGGAATCTGGCCATCAAACCCCACAACAGGACTTAATTAACCTCACCTTCAAGGTGTACAATAACAGAAAAAAGTTGCATTTCCTTGCCTCCACTGTGAGACAAACCCCAGCCACATCTCCAGCACACAAGAACTTCCAAACGCCTGAACCACAGTGGCCAGGCGTTCCTCCAGAACCTCCTCCCACAGGAGCTTGCTACACGTGCCGGAAATCTGGCCACTGGGCCAAGGAATGCCCGCAGCCCGGGATTCCTCCTAAGTCGCGTCCCATCTGTGTGGGACCCCACTGAAAATCGGACTGTTCAACTCACCTGGCAGCCACTCCCAGAGCCCCTGGAACTCTGGCCCAAGGCTCTCTGACTGACACCTTCCCAGATCTTCTCGGCTTAGCGGCTGAAGACCGACACTGCCCGATCGCCTCGGAAGCCCCCTAGACCATCACGGACGCCGAGCTTCGGATAACTCTCACAGTGAAAAGTAAGCCCGTCCCCTTCTTAATCAATACGGAGGCTACCCACTTCACATTACCTTCTTTTCAAGGGCCTGTTTCTCTTGCCTCCATAACTGTTGTGGGTATTGACGGCCAGGCTTCTAAACCTGTTAAAACTCCCCAGCTCTGGTGCCAACTTAGACAATACTCTTTTAAGCACTCCTTTTTAGTTATCCCCACCTGCCCAGTTCCCTTATTAGGCTGAGACACTTTAACTAAATTATCTTCTTCCCTGACTATTCCTGGACTACAGCTATATCTCATTGCCGCCCTTCTTCCCAATCCAAAGCCTCCTTTGCGTCCTCCTCTTGTATCCCCCCACCTTAACCCACAAGTATAAGATACCTCTACTCCCTCCTTGGCGACCGATCATGCACCCCTTACCATCTCATTAAAACCTAATCACCCTTACCCCACTCAATGCCAATATCCCATCCTGCAGCACGCTTTAAAAAGATTAAAGCCTGTTATCACTTGCCTGCTACAGCATGGCCTTTTAAAGCCTATAAACTCTCCTTACAATTCCCCCATTTTACCTGTCCTAAAACCAGACAAGGCTTACAAGTTAGTTGAGGATCTGCGCCTTATCAACCAAATCGTTTTGCCTATCCACCCCGTGGTGCCAAACCCATATACTCTCCTATCCTCAATACCTGCCTCTACAACCCATTATTCTGTTCTAGATCTCAAACATGCTTTCTTTACTGTTCCTTTGCACCCTTAATCCCAGCCTCTCTTCACTTTCACTTGGACTGACCCTGACACCCATCAAGCTCAGCAAATTACCTGGGCTGTACTGCTGTAAAACTTTACAGACAGCCGCTATTACTTCAATCAAGCCCAAATTTCTTCCTCATCTGTTACCTATCTCGGCATAATTCTCATAAAAACACACGTGCTCTCCCTGCCAATCGTGTCCGACTAATCTCTCAAACCCCAGCACCTTCTACAAAACAACTCCTTTCCTTCCTAGGCATGGTTAGCGCGGTCAGAATTCTTACACAAGAGCCAGGACCACACCCTGTAGCCTTTATGTCCAAACAACTTGACTTTACTGTTTTAGCCTAGCCCTCATGTCTGCGTGCAGTGGCTGCCACTGCTTTAATAATTTTAAGGCCCTCAAAATCACAAACTATGCTCAACTCACTCTCTACAGTTCTCATAACTTCCAAAATCTATTTTCTTCCTCATACTTGACGCATATACTTTCTGCTTCCCGGCTCCTTCAGCTATACTCACTCTTTGTTGAGTCTCCCACAATTACCGTTGTTCCTGGCCCAGACTTCAATCCGGCCTCCCACATTATTCCTGATACCACACCTGACCCCCATGACTGTATCTCTCTGATCCACCTGACATTCACCCCATTTCCCCAAATTTCCTTCTTTCCTGTTCCTCACCCTGATCACACTTGATTTATTGATGGCGGTTCCACCAGGCCAAATCACCACACACCAGCAAAGGCAGGCTATGCTATAGTACAAGCCACTAGTCCGCCTCTTAGAACCTCTCATTTCCTTTCCATCGTGGAAATCTATCCTCAAGGAAATAACTTCTCAGTGTTCCATCTGCTATTCTACTACTCCTCAGGGATTATTCAGGCCCCCTCCCTTCCCTACACATCAAGCTCGAGGATTTGCCCCACCCAGGACTGGCAAATTAGCTTTACTCAACATGCCCTGAGTCAGATAACTAAAATACCTCTTAGTCTAGGTAGGTACTTTCACTGGATAGGTAGAGGCCTTTCCTACAGGGTCTGAGAAGGCCACTGCAGTCATTTCTTCCCTTCTGTCAGACATAATTCCTCAGTTTAGCCTTCCCACCTCAATACAGTCTGATAACAGACCAGCCTTTATTAGTCAAATCAGCCAAGCAGTTTTTCAGGCTCTTAGTATTCAGTGAAACCTTTATATCCCTTACGGACCTCCATCTTCAAGAAAAGTAGAATGGACTAAAGGTCTTTTAAAAACACACCTCACCAAGCTCAGCCACCAACTTAAAAAGGACTGGACAATACTTTTACCGCTTTCCCTTCTCAGAATTCAGGCCTGTCCTCGGAATGCTACAGGGTACAGCCCATTTAAGCTCCTGTATAGACGCTCCTTTTTATTAGGCCCCAGTCTCATTCCAGACACCAGACCAACTTAGACTGTGCCCCAAAAAAAAACTTGTCATCCCTACTATCTTCTGTCTAGTCATACTCCTATTCACTGTTCTCAACTACTCATACATGCCCTGCTCTTGTTTACACTGCCGGTTTACACTGTTTTTCCAAGCCATCACAGCTGATATCTCCTGGTGCTATCCCCAGACTGCCACTCTTAACTCTTGAAGTAAATAAATAATCTTTGCTGGCAGGACTATGCTGAATCTCCTTAGGCACTCTCTAATCAGATATCCTGAGTCGTCCCAATTCTTAGACATTTTATACCTGTTTTTCTCCTTCTGTTATTCCATTTAGTTTCTCAATTCATCCAAAACCGTATCCAGGCCATCACCAATCAAATCATTCTATATGACAAATGTTTCTTCTAACATCCCCACAATATCACCCCTTACCACAAGACCTCCCTGCAGCTTAATCTCTGCCACTCTAGGTTCCCATGCCACCCCTAATCCCGCTTGAAGCAGCCCTGAGAAACATCGCCCATTCTCTCTCCATACCATCCCCCCAAAATTATCGCCACCCCAACACTTCAACACTATTTTGTTTTATTTTTCTTATTAATATAAGAAGGCAGGAATGTCAGGCCTCTGAGCCCAAGCCAAGCCATCGCATCCCCTGTGATTTGCACGTATATGCCCAGATGGCCTGAAGTAACTGAAGAATCACAAAAGAAGTGAATATGCCCTGCCCCACCTTAACTGATGATATTCCACCACAAAAGAAGTGTAAATGGCCGGTCCTCACCTTAACTGATGACATTACCTTGTGAAAGTCCTTTTCCTGGCTCACCCTGGCTCAAAAAGCACCCCCACTGAGCACCTTGCAACCCCCACTCCTGCCCGTCAGAGAACAAACCCCCTTTGACTGTAATTTTCTTTTACCTACCCAAATCATATAAAACGGCCCCACCCTTATCTCCCTTCGCTGACTCTCTTTTCGGACTCAGCCTGCCTGCACCCAGGTGAAATAAACAGCCATATTGCTCACACAAAGCCTGTTTGGTGGTCTCTTCACACGGACACGCATTAAACACTCCATCTACAGAGTTACAGTGAAAGTCGCTATATTAGTAAAATGTGATCCAGCCTATGTCTCAGTTGACTGATCCAGAGGTTGAGTCTAGACTCAAGCTGGATCAATCAGAATCCTTCCCTGGGACTTTGGAAGTGGAACTGAGAAAGAAAAGTCAGTTTTGGTTTGGGTGCCTGAACATCATGATGGAAAACTTAGGGGGCTTCTGGTGGAGTGTTTTGTCATGCTACTGGTAAAGCAGAGGAGGCTGATTATCGGTGATAAAAGCAAGAATGGAGCAGACCTGCAGAGAAATGTAAGCATGAGTTTTCAGTGGCTGGCATGTAAAAGTTAAGCAGAGCTTTAGGCAGTATTAAACAATATTATTACAGCTCCCAGAAGCCCGGTTTATACTGATATCATATGAACGGCACCCCTCACAGCACAACTGTGTGGCATGAATGGTGTCGCCTGGACTTGTGCTATGAGGCAGTCCTACTTTTAGTTGGGGATGGGGCTGTAGATGAAGGCCAGGGCCAAATAATGCAGATATTATATATCATTTAGAGCAGGAATAAAATATGTGTTGTGATTCTACATGTCTAAAACCCATGGCAGACATCACTAATTCTCATGGTCCACCTACCTGCTGAACTCCAACATGTCCTACTCAATACAACACCCCAGAGAGTCACTATCAATCAGCATATACTTTGTCTATGTACTTCCTGGCCTGACAACAGCTATAACATGAAACTCATAAGTAGCTGCATCTCAGCAGCAGATGGTTTCCCTCTCCTTAGAATAAACACTGGGTATTATATCAAAGTTAAGGAAGTCTTTTGCTTTTGATCTGAGGACCCAGAAAATTTGGAACCAGTCTTCAAACTTAGTGGCAACATGGTATCAGTTAATTAACTTCATTTAATACTAATAATGAACAGGATTCTGGAGTGTTCACTAATTGTGTGAATTCTGAAATCGTGTTGTTTCCTCGGCTTGGTATTCCCTTCCTGTTTTCTATTTGGCAAACTCTTAGATAGCCTTCAAGGCCCATTGAAATCCTCCCATTTTCATACCTTTTCCTTGACATTCTCTCTTGGAGAAGTAATTGCTCCCCATCTGTTATTGTACATGAATTTACTCTCTTCTCTATTATAGCTTGTTTACTGTTGAATTTTAGTCATTGCTTGTGTCTCTTACCTAGAATCTAGATCCCGAAGGATAAGGATTGTATTTTAAATATTTTAAGCAGCCCTTAGCATGTAAATACTTGACTGAATGACAGTGAAACTGTGCTTTCACGTGCGAAATACTTTGGGTAGTTTGTCTTAAGAAAACACCCTCAAGTCCTGAGAAAACCAACCAAGTCAACATATTAGGATAAGACTTCCATATGGGGACCAACTAATCTCTTCTAGTTTACATTCGGAGCAGCAATTGTTGAAAAGAAAAATATGAATATTTTAAAATAAAAAAACTAAAATTTAAAATCATAAAAACATCCAAGAACACTTCATGAAATTTCTATTTTTAAATTTTGGAGCCGGGAAAATCTTTCTAAGTGTGACTTGAACTCTAAATGCCATAAGAAAAGATTAATAAACTCAGTTAGATAAAAATAAAAATAACCTTTTTATTTATAGTAAAAGCTATTATAAAGCGAAACTCAAAATGCAAGAAATATTTGACATTCCTGTTGAAAAGAACTCCTACAAATCAGTAAGAAAAAGACCATCGAAAGGGCAAAGAAAATATAGAAATACAAAAATATAGAAAAGAAAATACAACTGGCTATTAGACATGTGAAAAGATGTGCAATCTTATTTACATTAAGAGAAATGCAAATATATGATACCATTTTTAAAACATCAGATTTGAAAAGATTAAAAAATGTTTTAGGACAAACACATAGAATAGGTAAAGGGGTGGGAAAACATGCATTCTTCTACACTGCTAGACAAAATATAATTGATAAAACCTTTAAGAAAGGCAATTTAGCAATGTCTCCCTTAAATGCCCTCCAACTGACCTTAACTTTCACTTTTAGGAATTGATCTACAAATAGGCTTGAACATACGTAAAATGGCTTGTGTATAATGCTATTCACTGTAGCACTGTTTGTAACTGCAAAAGATCAGAAACCACCTAAATCAATAGGGAAATGGTTAAGTAAATTATGGTACATTTATTTATGTAATAGAATTATTATGCAGTCACAAAAATAAAATTGTTATCGGAAAGTGGTCCTGATCCAGGCCCCAAGTGAGCATTCTTGGATCTCACACAAGAAAGAATTCAGGGCGAGTCTGTAAAGTTAAAGCAAGTTTATTAAGAAAGTAAAGGAATAAAGAATGGCTACTCCATAGGCAGAGCAGCCCCGAGGGCTGCTGGTTGCCCATTTTAATGGTTATTTCTTGATGATATGCTAAACAAGGGGTGGATTATTCATGCCTCCCCTTTTTAGACCATATAGGATAACTTCCTGATGTTGCCATGGCATTTGTAAACTGTCATGGCGCCGGTGGGAGCGTAGTGGTGAGGATGACCAGAGGCAGAGGTCACTTTCATTGCCATCTTGGATTTGGTAGGTTTTGGCCAGCTTCTTTACTGCAAACTGTTTTATCAGCAAGGTCTTTATGACCGGTATCTTGTGTTGACTTCCTATCTCATCCTGTGACTTAGAATGCCTTAACTGTCTGGGAATGCCACCCAGTAGGTCTCAGCCTTATTTTACCCAGCTTCTATTCAAGACGGAGTTGCTCTGGTTCAAACGCCTCTGAAGGGAATAAGGAAGTTCTTTATGTATTGATAGGAAATTACCACCAAAATATACTGTTAATGAAAAAAGCAAGGCACAGAACACTATATATAGTATGTTAGTATTTATGTACACAAAGAGGTAAAATCTTATGTAGGTATTTGCCTGTAAACGCATACACTATATCCGGAAGGATGCCTAAGAATTAAGTGACCATAGTTAGTTGTCAAAAGAAGAACTAGGGTGGAATGGAAAATTACCACAGTACATATTTCTTACCTTTTGAATATTGAACAATATGAACAAATTATTTGAAAACAAATGAATAAAAACTAAAATAAAATATAGAACCATTGGCTAATGAATACACTGACCTTTAACTTAGCAAATTGAAGAAAATCTTAGTTGCCCTGGCACCTTGATTAAATTTTTGGAGAAACAAAAGGAAGTATGATGTTATTCAGAGAATTGGCCACTTAAGTTATTCGTTACCCTAACGGTTGACAGAATTAGAAAAATCTACATATAAAGTCAAGGAAGGTGATATAAATTCACGGATATAATTAATTGTTATCTTTAAGGAAAACAAGGGGTATTGGGTCACATCTCTGCTCTTAGGTGATGCCACAGAATGATGAGCAGTTCATATAAACTCCCATGGTGCCACTGTTAGCCAGATATGAGCTGAGATTCTGTCCCTCAGCCACTTTCTCTGGTGACTTCTGGCAAAGCTAAACACTATAGGGGCTGCACGTGGTACTCATGGTGGCTCTGATTTCCACCTAAGGCTGATAAATTCCCTTCTTAACTGTCCACATTGAAGTGAATTGAAATTCTTTGTGACTAAACTTGATTGGCTCTAGGGTATTTGAACCCAAGAATTATTTTACTCTTTGTATAGTTCTCAATTTGTACTTCTGATGTGTTGCCCTATTCAGGTACCCTAAGAACTGTGTATAAGTTAAGGATTTCTTAGGTGACTTGGCTCGTTCAATGTTACGCAACCAAGAGATATTTGTTGAACATCAACTATGCCAAGTGAATGTGGGGATGAGTAAGCGCCAGCTACTATGACTTCAGGGGGCCCATATAGTCTAGCAGCAAGGTCAAGAGGATGTGTCTTGCAGAGCAGGAGCTAACTGCTAGGCTGGAAAATAGGGGAGTTTTAGAATGCTTTGAAATTCAGGTGGGTCATACACTACTCAATTTGTGTTTCATGTGGTGTGGATTCTAGGGAACTGTTTCAGAGAGAAATAAGAGATGTAAACATAGATAATTTATGTTTATTACTCTTACACACTCAAGTAACAGAAATGATAAAGGAAAACAGAAATGTTAAAGTGAATGCTGTGTCCCATGTTGCTTGTGGTTGGATCATCAATGTGGTGAAGTAGCACCACCTTGAGGCAGATGACATGCTGTACCTCTGTGGGCTTCCCGGGCCTCCTCCATATCTGGAATCGTACAAGAGGCACCTGCACAGAACATTTTCACATTGGGGTTTTCACATATTGTACTAGTGACACTGGGGTGAGGGGGAGAGGGAGTGGGGCAGAGGTCCCACAGCAGGAATATGGACAGAAGCAGCCTTGTTTAAGGGCACTCGGTTCTACAGAGGCCGTTGGTCTGTTTCTTAATTGGGTGTGTTTTTCAATTATTTTGGTGCTTTTAAAATATTTTGTCTGTAAGGGGATGTTAGTTGTAAATCTAAAGGAAAAATCGTGTGTCTAAAAATTAATCAATCTGGCTGGGCGCGGTGGCTTATGCCTGTAATCCCAGCGCTTTGGGAGGCTGAGGAGGGTGGATCACCTGAGGTCAAGAGTTCAAGACCAGCCTGGGCAACATGGTGAAACCCCGTCTCTACTAAAAATACAAAAATCAGCTGGGCACGGTGACGCGTGCCTGTAATCCGAGCTACTCAGGAGGCTGAGGCAGGAGAATCGCTTGAGACTGGGAGGTGGAGGTTGCAGTGAGCCGAGATTGTGCCATTGCACTCCAGCCTGAGCAACAGAGCAAGACTCCATCTCAAAAAAAACAAAAAAAATTAATTTTCCTTTTTTTTTTTTTTACCTTTATACGTGGGCTGAAACTAAGTGATCATCAATGTCTATTTCAGCTAACAAAACATTATGATTTCCTATAATTTGACTTTCTTGACTCTATCACGGAGATAGTTTCTGATCCTGTGAATAATTCGCACCATCTAGAATTCTATGTTAAAAACATTAAAACTGCGGCTGGGCGCGGTGGCTCACGCATGTAATCCCAGCACTTTGGGAGGCCGAGGCGGGCGGATCACGAGGTGAGGAGATCGAGACCACCCTGGCTAATACAGTGAAACCCTGTCTCTACTAAAAATACAAAAAATTAGCTGGGCGTGGTGGCGGGTGCCTGTAGTCCCAGCTACTTGGGGGGCTGAGGCAGGAGAATGGCATGAACCCAGGAGGCAGAGCTTGGAGTGAGCCGAGATCGCGCCACTGCACTCCAGCCTGGGCGACAGAGCGAGATTCCGTCTCAAAAAAACAAAACAAAACAAAAAAACCATTAAAACTGCAAGAACAGTGACTATTAAACCCACTTTTAACTTTCTCTTTCTACTCTGTTCATTTCACTTGGACCGTTTGTCCTTTCTACCCCTCCAAAGGATTAGTTCAAATTAATGTCTCACTTTAACTACTCTGATCCACCCTAATTTTGTTGTTCTCCCAACATTGACTAACTGCATTTACAGTCAAATGCTAAATTGTATGACGTTAATTTTCTTTTTTTTTTTTTGTATGACATAATTTTCAAGTGCTTAACCTTACTTCCCAATGAGGCTGACAGCAAACTGGTGAACAAGATTCAGACCTTATTCTTCTGTTATGTCCTCATGATCCTGAGATCCACAGGAAATGCTTTAAAAAGAATTTGTACCATCTACACATTGATTTCACCCATGTTCATGTCCTTAAAATATCATCATACTTGTCATCAAGTATGACTGTTACCTAAATGGTGCTGTTACCCAATGACCAAGAAGGGGTATGTTTTCCATTTCTTCCCTTTTGTAAAATGGCAAAAAAGAAACCAAATAATAAAACCACTGAGATTAGAGGAGAATGGGAGGTAAACAACTACTTTTGTGCTAAAAGTGTCCTATGGCATTTATATATATTTTTCCACAATTAATCCTATTCCCAACTCTTTTCACCAAGGATAGTATTGTGTCATGGTTACTATACCCTGGGCTGACATTTAGTCAGGAGGCAACAGTTGAACCAGTTGTTTCCAGCTGGTATCCATTTTGACTCGGTCTCTATATTATACTACTTGTTAAATATTTTTATTATCTCCCCTCAGTAAAGCTGATAGACTGGCAGATTCTAAATATACCCACCCATTCGTGTGCACAAATATGAACTCCAGAATTTTTCCAAACACTTCAGTTATGAAAGTGATGTTACGAAGGATTTTATGAAAAAGCATTCAGTATCATTTGATTTTAAAGTTTGTAATTGGTTATGCTATACCTACTTGACTGCCTCTAATACCTATTGGCTAAGGCACAGTGGCATGTGCCTGTAGTTCCAGCTATTCGGGAGGCTGAGGCAGGACTGCTTGAAGCTAGGAGTTTGAGGCCTCAGTGCACTATGATCACACCTGTGAACAGCCACTGCACTCCAGCCTGGGCAGCATAGCAAGTCCCCATCTCTAAGTAATATTTAAAAATAATACCTATTGCTTAGCTTATCTTCACCCATAGGACCCTGAATTGCCTGGAAGTGTTTGAAAGTGGGAATATAGTCAGGTGAAGATCGAAAGCAAACAGAAGTTGCTGTGAGTAGGTAAGTACAAGAAATAGATTTGAGGTGTAAGAAAGAGAATTTTGGAGGCTGGGAATGAATGACTGCAGCTGCTAGGCTACTCTGCACTTTCTAGTCTAGGTCTTTGGGCAGTGATACTACATACAGGTATTCAGCTGCCATCCAGAGGGCTATGGAATCACTCCAAAGGCTTCAGTAGTGCTCTGACATCATTCATGACTCTCTTCTCTATCATCTTATATCTATATAAAGTAGTCTTATAAAAACTCTACCAAACTGTTCTTGTTAAGAGTACGGTACTTGGTGGTAGAAGCAGAAAACCTTTCCTCTTAATTAACCATACATTCGTAATTGTTAAAGTCAGAGAAAAATAAATTATTCAACACTGACATTTTATTTTCTGAAGTTTTATCATTTTTACAAAACAAAACAAAATGAAACAAAAAGCAGGTATCAAAAACAGCAAAGAGTTTATAGAATTTCTGTACCAGTTTGCACATAAGTCAATGATTACAAAACTGGTGTCCAATGTAAATACTAAGCACAAGCTGACTTCCCTCTTGGTCAGGTGGTTTGTTTTAGAGCTACTCGATATTTATAACTTTTTATAAGCACCGGTCATTTTTTGAGAACTGATTTGGTTTGTCCAACAAAGTAAACAATTTTTTGCTGTGTGGCAGTTTCTTTTTTTAAAAAACACTGAGCTAAAACACAGAATGTGTATTTGTTTGGATCTGAACCAAACCTTTTGAGATCCCAATTACCCTGAAGAACACTGAAGACATTTATGGGGCATATTAAATGGTATCTTAAATACTAGTTGTATACCTCATAATGTCTAAGGCAGCTATTATATTTCTAAAGAAAGTAGCATTTCATTCAGAGGCTGCCCAGAGTTTAAATTACACCATAGTTTTTCTTTCTTTCTGCAAATCATTCTTTCTGATTTGCAGTTTTTTCTAAACAGAGCCATATTATTGGAACAAAAGTTTGATGTTCATGCCCAACAAGCTCTGATATTTTATGGATACATTTGTATAGAGCAAGACTTCTTGCTCTGAACCCTGGGTGACCACAAATAAATTGAGAGGCCATGATTATTGGATGCTGAGAGAAAGTAGCATACTTAAACCCACAGTACAGATAATCAGGAGGCAAGCAAAAACAAAGCTATAACTTGGTAGTGGTATTCACCCACCACTTATTCCAAAAACATATTTTGCTTAAATAAGGGAAACATGGTCCAGTTTTGCAATGTTAATAGCTGCCAGTCTCTCATATTTTTTATAAATATCATTTCCTGACTAGCAATGAGCTAGGAAACTGGCCTCAAATTCTGACCAAATCTCTCAGTATTAGTTAAAAATAATACAAAACAAAACAAAACAAAACAAAAAAACCAGCCAATAGGGGTTAAAAGTTGCACAATTAAACTTGAATGTAAATTATACTATATACAGATTGGTATAAACATCACTGAAATGGTTTTGAAAGGATGAAACACTTCTATTTTAACACAATTTCTTCTATATTATCCCAATTTTCATTAAAGGACAACTGATATGTAATTTTTTTCTTTACAGATATGAAAAAGCAAGAAGGCAAAGCTGAGAGAAACAGATGCTACCCACAGGGCAGCGGTGGCATTTGGTTGTTTTGGTCTTTGTACCAGCAATTCCCACTCCCGAGGCAGATAATCCACTTCCTGCCAGACTACACAGTTTTTCTTGCAGTCAAGACACGAACAATGGACCCTACTCCTCCAGCAGCAAGTGCCTAAAAACAAACCAAGATGTAAATGTTGACAGAATAATAAAAGGTCAATTCTCATATTTAGTAAAACATTTCTCTTAAAGAAGGAAAAGGCATGGCTATAGACCCTGAGTTTATTAGTTAACAAATAATAAATTCTTGAGCACCAATTACGCACCAGGTACTGTTCTTGGCACTGGGGTTACAGTAATAAACAAAACCTTGAAAGTCCCTGCCCTCATGAGCTTACATTCTAGTGAGATACTAGTTTACCTTCTAGTACATTAATTCTAAATAATGTTTTAAAAAATCTGCGGCATAGGCCGGGCGCAGTGGCTTACGCCTGTAATCCCAGCACTTTGGGAGGCTGAGGTGGGCGGATCACGAGGTCAGGAGATCGAGACCATCCTGGCTAACATGGTGAAACCTCGTCTCTACTACAAATACAAAAAATTAGCCGGGCGTGGTGGCGGGCGCCTGTAGTCCCAGCCACTCGGGAGGCTGAGGCAGGACAATGGTGTGAACCCGGGAGGCGGAGCTTGCAGTGAGCCGAGATTGCGACACTGCACTCCAGCCTGGGCGACAGAGCAAGACTCTGTCTCAAAAAAAAAAAAAAAAAAAAAAAAAGTATCTGCAGCATAGTGTTCCTGCTCAAAACAGGTGGACATTCTGCATTTCTCATTCTCACCACACAGTCAGGAGAAAATTCAAACTGGGATCAACCATCCCAACTTCCACTTCAATTAGTGAGCCTTTGTCAGATTTTTTTCTCCCAAAGAAAGAAGGTATTGTTTAATAGCTAAGAACTTAGAAACTTTAACTCTGACTCTAATTTGAAAAATAGAGAGTAATGATCAAGTATTAGGAATCTGAGCTCTGGTTTCTTTCTGTTCAAAAAATATTTATGGAATACCTTTGTATACTGAGTACTGTGCTAGATGCTGGGGATACAAAAGTGAACAAATACAGCATTTTCTGGTGTAGCATGAGGAGACAGACATATAAACAGGTAATTTTAATCTAATGTATGAAATGAGAGTTGTGCTTCAGGTGCTATTAAAGCACCAGGGAGAGGTTTATACCCAGATTAACAGTATAGAGGAATGTTTCAGCTAAGGCTTCATGGAGGAAATGACACATTAAAAGAATGAGTAGGTGACAGGCTAACACCAGAAAATCATGAGCAAATGTATGGAGGTGTGAAACGATATGGTGCACTCAGGAAAAAGGTGGCATTGCTATAGCCTGAGGGGAAGAATGACATGGAAGATGAAGCTAGACTTGGGAACTTTGACTTTATCCTGCAGGTGACTGACAAGGGCAATTCTGATTTTAAAGATATCATTCCGATGGCTGGGTGGAGAACAGATTTGAAGGAGGCAAAACTGTTAACTGGGAAACCAGTCAGGAAGCTATGGCAACAGACTGGGAGAGATGCTGTGAACAGCTGCATTAGATACACTTGAACAGATAGATTTCAGAAATACTTCGAAGATTGGTAAAAACTGGTGACTGACATTTGGAAGAAATGAAGACTTCACAGATGCTTCAGTCTCCTCAGCTACAAAAGAGGAATAATAGCAAGCATTTCCCTCCGTTTTTATGAGGATTAAATGAGTTAATATTTATAAAGTCCTTTGAAGAATACATGGAATATAATAAGTAATCAATGTTCACTGCAATCTTGAGGCTATACTAGAACTACGCTGCTTGGGTTTTAAAGCTGGCTCTTCATCTGTAAATTGAGGATGATAAAGATATTTATATACTTCACAGCGTTGTTGTAAAGGTTAAATAAAACATTAATAGTATGGTGCCTGGCAACAGAAAGTGTTCCATGAATAGGGTGCCATATAAATTACTATCCAAATTGGTACATTTTAAAGTAAAAGGGGGAACTATTTATAGTTATGATGGGACAACAGGCATAAACTGGGGCTATCCTGGGAAAATTGTGAGGAATGGTTACCCTATCCATAAATGTTAGTTCTTTTTGATAGTGTATGAGGGATAAAGTGACTTGACCAAGGCTAAACAACAAGTTTTACTATGTACTTTTTTCTTATGTTTGTGTTTTCACTCAGATACACTTCACTCAATATTTTTATGACTGGTTCTATTTACATGTTATCCAGTTTTTTACCCAAAGCTCAAAATCACTTATACTCTTTTGACAGATGATGTACCAGCATCTACTTACATTGCAAAATATATGTATGAAAATAGAAAAACATGATTTAAGAATTCTTGATTCTCCAAACCCCTAATTCTTTAAAAAAGCTGTAAAATATCTAACACAAGATTTGCCATTTTAACCATCTTTAAGTGTAAAATCCATTGGCATTAATTATATTCACAATGTACTGTAGCCATCACCACTATCTGTTTCCAAAACTTTTTTACCACTCCAAGCAGGAACTCTGTACCCATTAAGCACTAACTCCCTATTCCTTGCTTTCCCTACTTCCTGGTAACCTCTAAGGACTTTCTGTCCCTTTGTGTTTGCCTATCCTAGATTATTTCATATAAGTAAAATTATAAAATATTAGTTCTTTTGTGTTTGGCTCATTTCACTTGGTATGTTTTCAAGGTTTACACATGTTATAGCATGTGTCAGAATGTCATTCCTTTTAATGGCTGAATCATATTCCATTCTATGTATGTACCACAATTTAGCTGTTCATCTGTTATGATCCTTGTGTTGTTTTCACCTTTTGGTCACTGTGAAAGAATTCTTGATTTGTATTGTTTATTTTCTTTTACAAAGTTTTGATTTAATTCAGAGTTCAAGATTATGTTTAATTACTAATAATCATTGTTGAATAAACACAAGTGTTAGAATCAGAATCTCTTAAGACCAAGGCTAGTAAACATAAATATGAACTATCATTTTCATGCATTTTATTTGTAATAACAAAAATGTACAACCAATCAAAATGGTTACTTAGGTGAGGGAGGTTGTCACTGTCATTCCCTATTATAAAAGAACCAGTCATATAGATTTATAATTCATAACTTACCTTTTCATGCCATTGCAGTAACATAGCACTGCTATTGTCAGAGGGGCTCTCAAATCCTTTATAAATGTACTTCATTAGGAGATCCACACCATTCTTGTCCAGAGATTGAACTGCCTTTTCTATATCATTAGCTTTAAAAGAGATGAGCACCTTCAAGACAATGCTGCCTGCCCGGTCCTGGTGGGTAAATAAATAACAGAACATTTAGACATATCTGTATGAGGAGGGTTTAGAATTTCAGAAAGTCTACACTAAGAAGGTGACATTTGAGTAAGGACCTGAAGGACGTGAAAGAAGAAGGCTTGGGATAACTGAGGAAAGTGTTTCAGACAGAGGAAAGAACAGTGCTATTAGTGTATGTTCAGTGTGTTCCAGGAATAGAAAAAAACCCAATGTGGTTGGAGTGGATTGGTGGGAGAAAAGCACGTGAGTAAGTCAGAGGTTATGGGAGGACAGATCGTGTAAGGCCTACAGGCATTGTAAGGAGTTTGGCTTTTACTGAGAGAAATGAGAAGACACTGGAAGGTTTTAAGAGCAGTGCCATAATCTGACTCACATTTTAACAGGATCGCTTTGGCATCTATGTTACAGAGAATACGCTGTGGGAGTAGGGGATAAGGTAGAAGCAGGGAGAGCAATTAGGAGGCAATTGCAATAACACAGGCTGAATGGGTAAGCATAGTAGCAGTGGAGGTGGTAAGAAACTAGACAGACTACTGACATAATTGAAGGCAAAGCCGAGAGGATTTGCTAACAGATCAATGTGATAATTTAACGATTTACTAAAACAACATTTAAATTTATGTCTTGATCTTAAAAAAATATCCCAACAAAACGGCTGGGTGTGGTGGCTCACAGCTGTAATCCCAGCACTTTGGGAGGCCTAGATGGGCAGATCACCTGAGGTCAGGAGTTCGAGACCAGCCTGGCTAAAATGGTAAAACCCCGTCTCTACTAAAAATACAGAAATTATCTGGGCATGGTGGTGTGTGCCTGTGATCCCAGCTACTCGGGAGGGTGAGGCAGGAGGATGGCTTAAACCTGGGAGGCGGAGGGTGCAGTGAGTTGCGATTGCGCCATTGCACTCCAACCTGGGTGACACAGTGAGACTCTGTCTCAAAAAAAAAAAAAAATTCCCAACAAAACAAGGAAGCAGATTTGCAGTTCCACCTTGAATTATCCTTCAGAAGTAATTTTTTCTTAAAAACTTTCTTTTATTTAAAAATTTTAATAAACCAAGCTGTCTTATAAGAAAATTGACTGTAATTTATATGAATTGACTGTAGATATGAAATATAGTGATGTTCATTAATAATGATCTTTTTTCTTTGGCAAAAGCCTGCTTCAAAAGCAGTTATTTTCTTACCCATCCAGCCAAGCAAAGGAAACACTTAACTGACCTTTTCAACAATTCATTTCTCCTTCCATTCAACACAAAGTGATACCTCCAGCATTCCTACTGGTCAGGATTTCACATAATGTTTCTACCACCTATTGTTATCTTTGGTTTGAAGACTGCAATTACCAGATTTAGAAAATTATCTTTGCATCCAGGGTAAAAATGAAATTTCAACGACATTCTTTACAACTTGTAAAAACCAAAGAAATTTTTCCCCAATAAAAAATTATGTTACCTAGATAATTATTATGCATTTACCTAAGTTATTACTTACTACTATTCAATTGAGATTCTTGAAGCTCCTAGGATGTATGAATAGCTATGGACAACGGGGTTGATGCTATGGGCATCATTTTAAATAAGTATGTAAATAGGTTAAGAATTAGTAAAAGACTGCAGAGAATGTAAGTTGCACAACTGTTCCGAAGGGCAATTTGGCAATACTACATGTACCAAAAGCCTTAAAAAAAAGTGCGTTCTTTGATCCAGTAATTCACTGCTAGCAATTTACTCAAAGAGAACAATTAAAAATTTACCAAAAAATATTGATTTCAGTGGTTTACAATAGGAAAAAAAAATCAGTCTAAATATATAACAAAAGATTAGTTATGTATACACTGCAGCTTATCCATATGCAACTGTTAAAAATGCTATAAACTTATTGCGAAGGAAAGCTCATGTACATTGCATACAGCTGAAAAAGTATGTTATAAAATTTCATTCTTAAAAAACAAAAGGGAACTCTGTAACAATATACCAAGGCCCCAAAGTAGTAACTGTTATCTCTGGGTGCTGGGACCACAGACCACTATCTTTTTAACCTTCCCATATGTCTGAGCTTTCTATAATAAATATTTAGTATTTGTATGGTTTTAAAAAATCTTTAAAAAGCAATTACAATCTGTTTATTTTTGTAAAGGTTTAACTTATTTTTCAAACCTTTGCTCAAATTCAGCCTGAGTGGTCTCCTCTAAAAACACACACAAATGATTTCACTATCGTTTGAACTTACTGTGTCTTACCATGCAGCATTATCATAACTACATTACAGGGCTATTTTTTCACGTGAAATTTTTACCTATCAAACTACATTATAAACTCTTCTATGTCAAAGATAGCAAACAGTTAAAATATTGATTTTTTTTTTGCAACTGCAGAGGATTTTACTAAGAATAAGGTATCAGCAGAGATCACTGTGTTGTAGTTGCGACTCACCTTCACTGCCTGACTCTTGGTGTTGATAGGGGGGTTCTTTAGAGCTGCCTGTAGGGCAGCTGTCATGTTTCCTGTGATGGAAGTTAAGGGTGTAGCAGCAAAGGATGGCCCCCAGGAAAGCATTACAACCACTGGTTCTTATGACTTGATTTACATATAAAAAGAAAATTATTTTGGTCACCATGTTCAATACTGGAAATTCAATGTGTTGGTTTCCAGGATGTTAATCAAAGGCAAAATATCAAAAGCAAAATAGAACATTAGACTTTTTTTTAATAAAGCAAAGACTGTTTCACTCTTGGTTCTAACTATCAAATGAACACCTTGATAGTCTTTCATCTCCCAGTGAGACACATATGCAAACATTACCTAGAGTGGTGTTAAAGAAATCCTAAAATATATATCAGAATGATTAGTCCCCCAAATGAAATAACCTATTATCAAACAAAATATGTCTTTTCCTGTGATTCTAATTGAAAAAATAAACACCAAGCTTTTACTAGAACTATATTCTATATTATCTGAAATGCTGGTAGAACATGCTGGGAGATTAGCAATCTGAATGATACACATTAGCAGTCTCTCAATATTGATGAAAAGAGGCATCACAGAAGATGTAATATTTCATATGTCCCTTAGGTGGCAGCTTAATTTTTTGCTTTAGATATTTTCTCTCATATTTCACAAAGGTTATTCAAACTGTGTTAGACCATACCTATTAAATTCAGGCTCTCTTTGAAAGCACTAGTGAGTTAGCAAGCATGAGAAACAGAAGGCCAATCAGACTGTCAGAATGTACAGACATTCCCCTAAAAGGAAAACCACAGAGTTCACTTGTTCCTCCATCTCTAGTACCCCACCACTAGGGCTGTCTTTCCTGGCTGTATGTAAGGGTAAGAAGAGACAGTATCTTTATATTTTAAGATGAACTGATCAAAAAGCAGATCCACTGATATGGATACAGCAGTACCATTTAAGAGTCACCACAAATTACCTGAAATACACTGGGGTTTCATAAAACACCATCTATCCATCACAAATAATGTTTTTAGGAAGCATGTTCACCATTTATCTTCTGAAGAAAAAGTTCTTACACACACAAAATCTCTGGTTGACAAGCTGTTATTTTCAAGGCTGCAGGGATTTCTAGAGAAGCATGCCTTATGTAGATTAGCTCATTTTTTATGACTCCAAGCACTTAAGTATTTAAATAATGCAAAAGAGCAACAGCTAATTAATTGTGAAAGTTGTGGCAAAGGACTATGTATATATTGATAAATGTCTAATGCTCTATTTAGGTGCCTTTAAAAAAGGATATTGTTGCCATTAAATATTTTCACTCTCATATTTCCCCAATATAACAGGACATTGTTGAGAGTCTTCCTTATGAATACACCCAAGAATAATTAGAAATGCATACAAATCCAGTGTCTGAGATTTTCTAAAACTACAGCTTCGGTTTTTTGCAACATTTACATTTTTCTAAAAAAGATGTAATGCAAATGCGAAGTCAAAGTTATGAATATTCAAATATGCAAAAACAGAAACCGGGAACTGACAGCCATATTTTAACTAAAATGGAAACAATTTTAGGATTACAAAAATGATTCTGCTTTATACAAATGACTCATCTTCTATCTTATTCATTGGGGTTTATTTTAAATATTTCCAAGGATTCTCCACACGCATTCCCCGTCGTTTTTCCTATTGTCCTTTTCTTAGCAGGTAAAAGGCTCCAAGCTTCCTTCTAGGAGTTTTGTATTTTTTGTATTCATTCCCCTCCCCCGGTTAACAAATTCTGTACAATGTATACTTTGCCAAATCCCCTTCTTCTTCTTTTCTTTTTCTTTTTTTTAAAAAAAGGCCAATGGGCTGAAAGCACATGGGCCCTCAATTTTCGAACCGTCCCATCTCCCCCCGCCCCCCGGTAAGGAATAAACTACCCTAACGCTACCAATAACAAAAATACAACAAAAAACAAAACCACTAAGGAAAGATGCACGTTCCCCACAATCAGAAATTTCCGGAGCTAATGTGACACCAGGAAATAGAGTTCTAGGAAGAAAAACTAAGGCGCTCGGCACCAGCCTTCCCCATCAGCCCGGGCCGCCTTCCCCAGCGCCGCGAGGGCGCGGCCGGCGGGACCAGTTCCCGAGGCAGGCAGGCACTCGGGTGCAACCTGAAGAATCTGGGGGCGTGTACGGCGCGCGGGGGAGGGCAGGCTTCCAAGAGTGGGACCCTCGCGTCTCCTGCCGACTGGGTAGGAAACGGGGGCTTCCCCCTGCCCTCTCAGAGCGGGCGACCCCAAAGAGACACGTTAAGCCGCAGGTTGAGAGGGCAGCTCCGCGCCGGTGCCCCGCGGATCCTGCAGGCTCCCGGGTCCCAGGAGAAGGGCGGGCTGGGCTGGGCTGGGGTGGGGAGGGCGGTGAATGCAAGGATATTGCCGCAGGCAGGAGTCCACCTCGCCCTCATCGGGCCCGGCCTGGCCGTCGCCCCCATCTTCTTCGTCCACGAACTTGTTCTCGTCATATTCATCCACGTCCACCTTCCGGAACCGGGCCGACGACACTGTGTTCTTCGACATCCCAATCCCGACCAGCGGCAAAGGCCTCTTCTCGGCGCTGCCTCTACCTCAGCAAGCCCAGCCCAGCAGCCCACTACCCGGCGCCTGATTCACTTCCCTCTTCCGCTCTGGGGCGTCGCCGGCTGCCGCGGCTCGGACGGTTCTGGGCCTGCGCGCCAGCTCCGTTTCTTCCTCCTCAGGTTCGCGCTCCCCTGGCGCCTCCCACGCTGCCCCCGCTCTTCCACGGAGAGCGCGCGCGAGGGAGGGAGCGCGCAGGACACAGCGCGCAGGCGCGGGCTCTCCGCAGGCAAGGGGCGGGGCTGGGCGAAAGAGGCGGGGGCGAGAGGGAGGGTCGAAAGGTGGACCGCGGGCAGAGGTAAGAAACGATTGGTCGTCCGATTGCGTCACGTGATTCTCGGTGGGGGGGTTCCCATAGAAACGCTTTTCTGCGGTCCAGTCTAGGGGGTCTGAGGTTGGCGGGGATGGGCAGCAGCGGCAGGTGGCCTTGGCTTTTGCTGCAGCCGTCAACGACCTGTCATCGGGGTCCTGCGTAAGGTCCAGCTGGCTGGGACTTGGCTGTGGGTGGGATGGACTGGCTGCTGGACCGAGTGCCCTGCGGTTGGTAGGAGTATGAGACGGAGTGATGCACACCCGGGCGCCCAGCATCGTTCTAATTGCCGGAGACATTGCCTCAGACTGTGCGCTGCTAGAGGCTGCGTTCCTGAGCAGGAAGCCCGTTTCCTGGGGTTGGAACTACCCTTCTTGGCCAGCGGGAAGTCCCCAAGGACGGAGTCGAAAGGTCAAATCTTATCTGTCAGTGCTGTGTGACAGCATCGCGACGGGACCTGCAGAACCTGAACTCGGTATCAAATCTATTGGGAGGGAGGGGAACGTGTCCGGGCAGGCGCTGGGGTCGGGTGGCAAAACTGGGGTGAATTTGTAGAATTTGGGAAAGGGTCGTTGACATCTTAAAATAGGTGGTCGTTTGGAGCAAGAATGCTCGAAAGGGGTGAGGGTAGGTTAGGCTCTCTAGTGCTGGGGGAAAACAAAATGTGTAAGGATTGGTGGAAACCAGACCTTTAAGATTTATATTATGACTTGAGATTTATATGATTCCATCTAGGCCAGATTTAAAAAAAAAAAATTGACATCCCCATTTCTGGAATGTAGGAGATAAAGGCACTAAGACGAAGGAAATGGTAGTTGTGCTGTGTGTATTACACTGAAGAACAAATATTTGCAGGATAAAATTAATTTGGACATTTGGCTGGACACTGCTCAGTATGGGTCCAGTTTAGTTGGACCTCGAGCAGAAGACTGGCTGTTGCCCTGTTGTGTACCACAATCTTTGGTTTCCAGTGCTGTGTTGAAAAGAGCACTGGGCTTAGAATCAGAAAACTCAGGCTTAAGTCTTGACTCTTCCACTCATAATGTTTGAATGAGACATGTCACTTAAAATTCTGTCTCAGATTCCTCATCACTGAAATGGAGCTAATAATGTGCACTTTACAAGATTGTTCTTAGGATTAAATATCACGAAAGTGTTTCCAAGCTCTAAAATTCCACATAAATGTAAAATGCATGTTACTTGTACCATTGGTTTTGGGACTAGTCTTATAAATTTCTTAATGATATATGGTGTTTTATCTCGTTCCTAGAAGAGATGGAAAGATTCTGAAGGGCAGAAACAGTTTTTCTTTTGTATCTTCCTTCCATCTGACAAAAAGCTAAGCATGCAGAAGGGACTCGATACATGCTTGATGAATGAATGAAATGTGAAAGATCGTACAGTTTGAGAATTATACTGAGAATAATAAATCAGAAGAGGGAGAGAGATCTCAAAATTAAATATTTGTTGGATATATACATGTAAATACATATGTCCAGTCTTCTTTAAGTTCAAAAAAATACATATATACATGTGTGTATATTTATCTATGCAGTATATTATATATAAATAGAGAGTGGGAGAGAGACCTTGAGAATGGAATACATCCCTTTTTCTTGGGAAGAAGCAATGTGGTGTTTTTCTGTTCCCAATTAAACCACTCTTCTATAAGTATATCATTTAGGTGATAGAAGTAACATTGCTTTAAATTAACATTCAAGTTATGAACACATACACTGGTAAAAATTCTCTTAGGACTGCCTTAAGACAGCAAAGGAAAAATTTTTATCTGTTGGCAATATTTATTTTAAAAAGCCATATACCAAAGTATAAAATCATTACTATGGTGAATGGCATTATATAACTTAGAATAAAGATTCTACAATTTTTTTCTCAGTTTCAGTCTTTGCTAACTTTAGTAGATGCTAATCAGTATACTTTAGCTGTTAAAGGTGATTGTACTTTTTCTTCTTTTAAATCAAGATTTTGCTTTGAAGAGAAAATCGAACATTAGAGGCACTATTGACAGCAAATGGAAACAGGGATTCAAGAGCTAATACATCTCTTCTCTTACATTTCTATTCTTTTGTATTGCCTTATTTAGGAAATTTTTTATTTTCTTATTTGAGAACTATGAAAGAATCCCAGAGTAGAAATCAGCTTAAGGGAATAGTGAAAGAAATTTAAATAATCGATTGCTCAAGGGTATAATTATTTTGATTGCTCAGAATTTTGCTCTATATGTTTAATGTGTTAAATGTAATTAATTGCCAGCCAAATAATGCTCATTGCATTTAAGATGTGAAAAATGTCCTTTTCTAATGCAGTATTTTTTATTGTCTCACAATGATCTAAGTGCCTAGTACATAATAGGTACTTAACGTGTTCCTAGCCAATGATTTAATGATCTGACAAGTTAATTTTGGACTAACATTCAGAGATTGAGTATTTTTTAGTGGGCACATAAATTACTTCTCTACCTTATTAGCTAGTTAAATCTTTATAAAGCTTTAGGGAAATTTTTGTGTGTATGTGGAGAAATCTGTCTTTAATTATCTTTTAATTAGAAAACTCATTATTTCACTTCCTTGCAAATTCTAAATTTTTAATGTTAATCATGATACTTAATTCATCTTAGATAATATTATTTTCCTTATTTTAATTTTTCAAATGAGTGCTTACCCTGATATAAAAGATTTATAAGGTTTTAAGACATTTTACTTGTTGTGCAAATAACCTGGTTTGGTTCAATACTGAAGCAGGACCGAATCTGAATTTTCTCAAGGTTAATGCTGTATATGTAGTTCCTTATTTTCTGTGATGATGCAAACAGCCAAGGATCTTTTCAGTTAGAAGGGACTTAGTAAGGCTATAATAGGTCTTTCTTTTCAGACATTTTAAACCAAGGATTCTAACATGTGCTTCTCTTCTCCAAACTTGCCACTAAATACTTAAACAACAAATAAAGACATTGAATCCTGGCTGGGTGTGGTGGCTCATGCCTGTAATCCCAGCACTTTGGGAAGCCAAGACGGGCAGATCACTTGAGGTGAGGAGTTCAAGACCAGCCTGGCCAACATGGTAAAACCCCATCGCTACCAAAAATACAAAAAATTAGCTGGGGGTGGTGGTGCACACCTGTAGTCCCAGTTACTTGGGAGGGTGAGGTGGGAGAATTGCTTGAACCAAGGAGGCGGAGATGGCAGTGAGCTGAGATCGTGCCATTGCGCTCCAGCCTGGGCGACAGAGCAAGACACTTCATCTCAAAAAAAAAAAAAAAAAAAAAAGACATTGAATCCTGCAACGTCACATTATTTATTTTTATTATTTGAAATAGAAGTGCAAAATCAATGTTAATCAAATATGTAAAACATATTATAAATATAAATAAGTGAATTTCAGTTCTGGTAAGGATGCTTTAATACCAGGGTTCTCTGGCAACATAATTACTGAAATATAAAAAGATTTTTAGCATGTTGTCCATAGACTGTCTTATGATTTAATGCTCCTATGAATATCTACATTAACTGGTTCTGTGTTAAACTTTAAAACATGAACCTTCAGAATTTCATTTTTTCTTTGTTTCAAGTTTTTTCTTTACATAATTTTATGATTACACATTAAAGTGGAATAGACAGGGTGAACTCTGTACTGAAACTTATTAATTAAAAACCTGTAAGCCAAAAAAAAAAAAAAAAATCAGGGAAAAAAATCTCTAAATACATTGAATTTATTTGGGAATTAGAAAAGAGGATTATAACCTGAGATGCACAGCTGTGGCAAGCTACATATGCATCAAAGAAGGGAGGATAAAGGGAAATATTTTTCTTTTTTTCTTTTTTTTTGAGACGGAATCTCGCTCTGTCGCCAGGCTGGAGTGCAGTGGCACAATCTCAGCTCACTGCAAACTCCAGCTCCCTGGTTCAAGCATTCTCCTGCGTCAGCCTCCGAAGTAGCTGGGATTACAGGCGCACACCACCATGCCCAGCTAATTTTTATATTTTTAGTAGAGACGGGGTTTCACCATGTTGGCCAGGATGGTCTTGATCTCCTGACCTTGTCCGCCCGCCTCGGGCTCCCAAAGTGCTGGGATTACAGGTGTGAGCCACTGTGCCTGGCCAAAGGGAAACTTTTATTTGGCAAAAGGAGAAGTTCACATAAGCTGCTTGGAAACAGACATTGGTTTTGGATACTCAAAGTCAGAGTTGGCGCCATTTTAGAGGAAGAGATGCTGTTATTGGGCAGGTATTGTTTTGAGAGCATTTTATCTGAATTGCTGCAGTCCTACAGAATTTCTTATTTTAGAAAGTCCTTGAGACAGGACTTCCAAAAATGTCTTTTATCTCGTCCATGCAATCATGAACCCTACTCCTTTGTGCTCTCCTGGTTCTAGTTTGTGTTTGACAAAAAGTGATTTCATCCTGGTATCTGCAACTTTCATAAACCTTTATTTATATATTAGTACTTTAAAGATTAAAAAAAATTGTAAATCTCTTGCCTCAGGAAAAAGATTTAGTGCCAAAGAATAAGTCTTATTTTTAAAATATTGTGAATGAGACTTGTTTCATTTGATTTTTTTAATGGCTTATGATGATATAAAATGAAAGCTATGGACTTTAAAACATATTTATCCTGTATTCTTTCTTAGCACTGGTGTATTTTATTAATGCTAACAGTCGTTTTAAGCTTGCATCTCTTATCACACTGTATAATATTTGAGGTAATGATAATTTACATCTTCTTTTCTAATATTTCTGTCACTTATTTTATCTTGTGTTTGCTAGAATTGTGAAAAGAGTGTTGAAAAATTGAGTGCTGGATTCTTCTGCTTTGTTCCTATTTCAATTTCTTTGGTATTTCACCAGTTGACATTATATTGACTTTCACTTTATGACTTTTAGAAATGACTGCTAAAATTATCAAATGGGGATCTAATGATAAAAATCATATAGTTTCTATCTTTGAATTTATGAGTGTAGTGAATATATATGTTTTTCTACACTGAAACATTCCCACATTTCTAGAATAAACTCTATTTGGTTGTGAAATATTACCATTTTAATTACTTGCTGGATTTGATTAGTTTATATTTTGTTTATATGGTTTCAGAATTTTTTTAAAAAAATTGCCACAACATCTCACTCTGTTGCCCAGGCTGGAGGGTAGTGGTATGATCTTGGCTTACTACAGCCTCGACCTCCCAGGCTCAAGCCATCCTCCCACCTCAGCCTACCAAGTAGCTGAGACCACAGGAGCACGCCACTACCCCTAGCTAATTTTTGTATTTTTTGTAGAGATGGTGTTTTGCTATGTTGCCCAGGCTGGTCTTGAATTCCTGAGCACAAGCAATCTGCCAGCCTCGGCCTCTCACAGTGCTAGGATTATAGGTGTGAGGCACTGCGTGCTGCCTTTAAAAATTTTGTTTTGTAGATATGGTGTCTCCCTATGTTGCCCAGGCTGATCTTCAACTCCTGGCCTCAAGCGATTCTCCCGCCTTGGTCTCCCACATGATGAGATTACAGGCATGAGGCACCCCACCATACCTGTCCATAATTTCAGTTTTTAAGTAAGATTGGTCCATAGTTTTATTTATTTGTGCTATCTTTATCCAGTTTTGATATTAGTGTTAGCCTAACTTTGTAGATGAATTCAGATTTCAACCTTTTTTTCTATGCTCTGCAATCGTTTAAATGATGAAAAATTATCATGCTATTTGGTTTTTGAAAGTTACAGAGTGTGCTGCAAAACTACCTGGGCTTGCTGATACTTTTAGAGGTAGAACTTTGATTATTCTTTTCTTCTATGATTATTGATTTGTTTGATTTTCTTTCTCTTCTTGAATCAATTTTAGAATTTATGGTTTTTAGAAAATCATGCATCTCATCTAGATTGCCAATTTTTTGGCAAGAAGTTGCACAAAATATTTTCTTATAATTATTTTAGTATCTTCCATGACCATGGACGTTTTTCTTTTCTCATTACCACTATTAACTCTTTAAGCAAAACATTGAAATCAACTTTTTCTTCCCCAACCTGATTATCACAAATTCTAGTAGCATATCTTTACTTCTTAAAGAAAATAAGAAGTCAACTATCTAAGACTCATAGGTTTGATAAAATTTGAAAGATCCTACAATCCTTATAATTTCCTACTGTTTATCCTTATCCTGTTCATATTTTATTAATAATAGCAACCACTTAATACGTTTATTGTGTGTCAGACACTTGGTAAATAAACTCTTTACTTGCATTATTTAATCCCCAGAGTAGCTCTATAGCCTAGAAATTAGTGTTCCCATTTTATGAATGAGTAAACTAAAGCTCAGAGAGGTTATGTAATTTGGCCAATGATATTCAATCAGCAAGTGGCAGAATGATGTGGGAACCGAGTCTGTCAGATTCTGGGGTTTGTGCATTTAATCACCACTCTCTACTTTCAGTATCTTTTTCATTATTCCAAATTATAATTCTTACTTTTTTCTAAAAATAAGTATATAACCAAGTATCAAAGGCCTAAATAAACCCATATAACAGCTTGAAATGAGCTGTAAATTGTGAACCTAAAAAAACCTTGTTATTGTAATGATTTTTCAAAGGATATTTGTTTTTTAGGTATTTCCGTGAACTTTCCTTACCTTATCTCTGTATTTTGAGACTAGACATAGAGCCTGATTTCTAATATTTAGTCTTACAGAAAAGATGTCACTTTTTTTGTATTTAGAGAGACCAGTAGATGTCAACTAGTAATTCAATTTTTAAAAAGATTATGATAAAATAGACATAGTAAAGTCACTATCTTAACCATTTTGAAGTGTACAATTAAGTAGTACTAAGCACATTGTTGTACAACTATTACCAACATCCATCTCCAGACCTCTTTTCATCTTACAAAATTAACTCCGTACCCATTAAACAATAACTCCCTGTTCCCTGCTCCCCAGCCCCTGGCAACCACCATTTTCTACTTACCACATGTAAGTGGAATCATGTGGTGTTTGCCTATTTTTGACCGGTTTATTTAACTTGGCATAATGTCCTCAAGGTTCATCCATGTTGTGGCACGTGAATGGATTTCCTTCCTTTTTAAAGCTGAATAATATTCCACTGTATGTATATACCACATTGTGGGTATCCATTCATCTGTCAATGAACATTTGGTTTGGTTCTACCTTTTGGCTATTGTGAATAATACTGCTATAAACATGGGTGTAGAAATATCTCTTTGAGGTCCTGTTTTATATTTATTTATTTATTTATTTATTCTGAGACGGGGTCTCACTCTGTTGCCAGACTGGAGTGCAGTGGTGCAATCTCGGCTCACTGCAACCTCCGCCTGCTGGGTTCAAGTGATTCTCCTGCCTCAGCCTCCCGAGTAGCTGGGACTACAGGCGCATGCCACCATGCCCGGCTAACTTTTTGTATTTTTAGTAGAGAAGGGGTTTCACCATGTTAGCCAGGATGGTCTTGATCTCCTGACCTCATGATCTGCCCACCTCGGCCTCCCAAAGTGCTGGGATTACAGGCGTGAGCCACCGTGCCCGGCCCGAGGTCCTGTTTTATAAAAAAAATTACTTTACTTTTTAAAATAGATTCAGGTTCTTGTTATGTTGCCCATGCTGGTCTTGTACTCCTGGGCTAAAACGATCCTTCCACCTCAGCCTCCCAAAGTGCTAGGATTACAGGCATGAACCACCGTGCTTGGCCAAGACCTTGTTTTTTATACCCAGAAGTGGAATTGCCTGATGATATATTAATTCTCTTTTTAATTTTTTGGGGAACCATTTGCACTTAATTTTAACTAAACAATGCAATAAAACAATGTTCCATTGCCTTGGGTCCCAGATTTAGTACATTTCTGAAAGTCAGGGACACCTAAGATAAGATAATCTTGGGATTTATGTTTGGCATGAGGTCCTGGGCAACAGGGGAGTTGGGGGGGGTGGGCAAAGTTCTGGGATCTAGAACCTACTAAAGGTTTCCACCCTAGCCCACCCTGCCTACCTGGCTTCCATAGTTTAGAGGATGCCCATTGGTACTGTGGTTTGAGCAGAATGACAGAAAAGCTACAGGACAGGTCCTAAATAAATATGGATTCTTTCAGACTTTGTAGTGAATCTACATTGTTATTATTTAGAGAAGCATTAAGGCATAATGATTAAGAACATGGATTCTGGAGCTCGACTTCTTGGGTTTAACGCTCAGCTCAGCCTTAATTTACTACTTGGATAGTTACTTAAATTATCTGTGCCACAATTTCCTTATTTGTAAAGTAGGTATTATAATAATATCTACCTCATAGGATTATTGGGAGGATTAAATGAATTAATACATGTAAGTACTTAGAAAAATACTTGACATATAGCTCTCACTCAATGTTAGTAATAATGATAATATTATTTTTTAGAAACAGGGTCTTGCTATGTTGCCCAGGCTGGAGTGTAGTGGTGTGATCGTAGCTCGCTGCAGCCT
Organism: Pongo abelii; assembly: GCF_028885655.2. Lineage (NCBI taxonomy): Eukaryota > Metazoa > Chordata > Mammalia > Primates > Hominidae > Pongo > Pongo abelii. Next base: position 66,192,836 of record NC_071985.2, on the reverse strand, counting down.
CTACCTCCTGGGCTGAAGCAGTCCTCCTGCCTCAGCCTACCAAAGTACCGAGATTACAGGCGGTAGCCACCACACCTGGCCGAATAATACCATTTTAAATTAGTATAGGTTATGATGTGGCTTTCCTTTTACAATTTCTTTTCTTTTCTTTTTTTAATTTTTAAATTTATTTATGTGGCTTTCCTTAAAAACCAGTAAGAGGAGTAAGATTCCATTCTGTGAGTTAAACTTTTTGGATTGCTTATATTATGAATAAAAAAGATGTAATGGCAGTTTAAAGAAATAGGATTTGCTGTCAGATCAGCAGGATTAGATTATAGCTTGATGAATTCTAATCTATTTAGTATTATATAAATTGGATTGTAGCTTGATGAAACATAGAAAATGGATTTCTAGTCACATAGAAAATGGATTTCTAGTCACATAGAAAATCGATGCTATGACAGGAGTTGGTCATAGAGGTTTGTGTTGTCTCTTGTTGCCTAGACCCTCCCAAACATTGTCCAGGAATGAGATGCCCTTGTGCATATCCCATCCACCACTTCATTCTAAGCAGATGTCAGTCACCACTACTAAAGCAGAATCTGATAGCACTAAACATTTGAGTCACATAATGGACTCCTCTAATCCATAAGGCAACCTTATGATAATTTGGCTTGCCATGTAGCTGATCTACATGGAGAGGCTATGTAACCTGGATGACTTGAATATATGCTTGCATATCCAGTTATAAGTCTTACTAGAAATCAGTACATTAGTTTTTTGTCTTTACATGTCAATCTCAAGAGCTTTGTTAACCAAACCTGCTTCCGATGAGTAAATCCATTCTTCCTGTACTTACTAAGAAGGTAGTTGAGCATACAAAGCTAAGACCCCCAAACCCTGGACCTTGGTAGATTCACCAAGATAATGTGTCCCTCTCTTCAGTCTCATTGTTTTCTTGGGATATATCCTAATGCCTTGTCCAGATCATCATATTACTAGCTATCTTAATTTACTTCTATTTTCTTTATTTCCATTATTTCTATATGTGTGGTGGCAGAGATATTCTTCCATATCACCATTGCCAGTTGGCTGAAGAGGTGTGGAGCAACCCAATTTCTCTCTCTCGATCCCCGGCCAGGCTGACATGACCAAGAATCACTGTGTAGTGAGCAAGGAAGCTAATCACTGCACTGCAGGATCTCACTTTGTGGAACTATTGCTTTGCTATATGCCTTCTTATAGCAGCAGACGGAGCTGAAAGGAACCTTAAAGATGAACTAGCCCACATTTCTTGTTTTACAGATGAGGAAACATTACTTGCCTTGGGCAGTGTATCTTTATGCTCTTCTAACAGTCTTTTGTCTAAGGTTGGCTGTATTGGCCTGGACTTAACGACCTGTCAGTAATCTTCTTCATAGCCCTAGTCTTATCGAACCAGTACAAAAGTTTATCTGCCAAAGGCACTTTTCTTTCCTATAGTTCTGACAACTTCTCCTTTTGCTATATACCACTGATATCCAGGTTCAGTTCATCATCTATTTCAGACCATGTTTCTAATTGGATTCTCTGTAGCCTGGTTCATGTTGTAGTCTGCCATTTTCTGGCAACAAATTGGATCTATTATTATAATGATCAGAGATGCTGGATTTGTCATGTTGGGATCTTTTTAACTCAGTATCCCAAACTATGGACATAGGATTTCATGAAATAAAAATAAACCTCAACAGTACTTCTTTAAATAATACTCACTATATACCCACAATAAAACTATATTCCAGTAATTCCATTAAAATTTGTATGCTAACAATAGAACTTTATTTTAAAATTTTTATTCATGTTTATTTTAACCACAATACTAATTGCTATTCCTAAAATATGTTTTTCTTTCTCCTCCTCCTTTATGGAGTATTAAATGTTTTAATGTCATGGCAAACTCTTTTATTAGCTTAGGATTACTTTGTATATATATATAAAGAGAAAAATTAATAGCAAGTTACAAGAAAATGTACATTTTTCTTATAATGTATCTTTACATATTTCAAAGAGGCAAGTGGCAGCAAATGTGAAATAAGCATAAGCAAAGTGCTTTCATTTAAGTGCTTAGAGGATTAATCAAGGAGCACTTCCTAGAAGTGTGTTTTGAAGATTTAATTTAAGAGAAGGTACAAATATTCACTGGTGATGAGGATGGAGTCAGAAAGAGGGAAGTAAAACACATTATGCATTGGGAGCTGCATTAGAAGGGGGAATGGATGCTAACAAAAAGAAAAAACATCTCTTGCAGGATGGTGAAGCAGGCTTTCAGCTGGGATGGAGAAGGGATGCTGAGTCACAGTCACTGGTGAAGTTATTGAGATGTCATTTCAGCCTTGCTACTCACATTTTGCTAGATAATGTGCTAGATCCTAAGGGAAAAGATAAGAGAAGGGAGAGACAGTGTAAGTACCTGTAGGTACTTATGATCTTGCTGACGAGACAAGGCAACAGGAAGTTAAAGGAGGATCCTTGAAAGCTAGTAAGAGGAACTTAGATTTTATATGGTATGTGATGACAGGAGCCATTGGAGGTTCTCATGTATCATCTTGCCTCTATCATCTGCTCAGAAGGGAGAGGTCTGAGCTGGGGAAGATCAAACTGAGCAGGTGGCTAGGTTTTAATCTTTATAGCTATATGTAATCAGCAGAAGAGCTTTTTCCCACACAAAACTATTTTGAATCACTTTAGAAAAAAATGAGCTGCCTAAAATCTTCTGTCCATGGTTAACAATTAATAGAAAATCACTGGTTTACTCTTGCAAACAGCACTTAATGTCAGTAGCTTCAGGCTGTTTTTCAATTTTACAGTAAATTTTTTTACTGAAATAAATTTAGGTAGCTATTTTGTCCATGGGATTTGTAGTGGAAAGATGATGTGAGTAAAATAGAATAATGAGATTCCTTTTCTGCACCAAAATATTAGCAAGTTGCTAATGGTTCCATTTTGATACTGCCACTTTCAAAATAAAGGAGAGAGATCAAGTTGCTTATGGAAACATTTTGGATTATGTTTAAAATAGTGTAAATTTATAATAGTTGATATGGTAAATAATTCAAGGTTTGCTTTTAGTCCATCAGTTTATCTCCATCTTGGCTCCGCCCTAAGAGAGAAAGTTTCCAGATTTTTATTGCCTATCTAATAAGTCCCTTGGTAATTGGTTTCATGCTGTAGGAATGTAGGTTTTATTTCTTCCCTTTCTTCTTCTTCTTCTTTTCATCTGCCTCTTTGCTACTTGCAGACCGTTCTGTGATTTCCACTATCTCCACTGACCTTCCAGTGGGAAGCCTTCCAAGGTCCTCGGTTTCCTGGAATGACATTTGAGGCATATTTAAGTGCCTTACGATATTCCTGGGTTTATTTGGGTTTTGGCCCATATGCATTGGTGGTAAGCCCCTGAGAGGTACTAGCACAAAAACAACAGGAGCCCTGAGGTCTGGAGGTAGGTTGGCTTGCAGTTGTCCACTCGTCATTTGAAAAGACTGTCCAGGAAAGACATTGTTTAGGGGGTAGCTCTCTAAAGCCTCCTGAGCTTTTGTGTTTGGATTCCTTTTTGTCTGGAGAAGAACATCAGTGAAGTAAGGTTTTACGCCTGTTATGGCATTGATTTCATATGCGTTGTGCCTGTCAGCCAGTGCTCTCCCAGTTAAAATGGGCTGAAAAATATGTGATCCTGAGACACCACTAATAAAGCTGTGGAGAACAGAATGCCAGATCCCACCACTTATTGGACTCAAAACAACCCGTGGCCATAAGCTGGCCAGGCTCCGGAGAGCTTCGCGGTTCCATGCTGAGGCAGGAAAGTCCGTCTCAGTATGATAGAGCTGAGAAAAATAAATACTAAGAGTGACGCCTGGATATGTAATCAGGAAATTGTACATTTTGCTGATGCAGCAGTGGTTAGCTTCATTACAAGGGGAGTTGCTGGAATACAGAATGATATGCCTGATGCTGTCATTATTGTGTATGGCTGAGTCAAGATAACCATTCATTTCAAAGAGCATTGATTCTGGATGGATATCATTCCCAGTGCAACTGCTAGCATGGCCCTTTTGCACCAGGCTACCAGAAGAAGTTTTTACTTCATAAAATGTGAGGTGTTTTGTTTGAGGAAATGCTGTCCCATAAGGGAATCCAAAAATCTGACAAAATTCTGTGAGGGAAACTCTTGCTTCTTCACCTGTTCGAATATGGTAAGGACAATTAGAGCAATCTAGAGAGAAGCTTAGCCAGTAATATGGTTTTACTATTGTTCCATGATTTGCTAGGTATTCCTCATATATGGGCTCCATTGCTAGATTTACTGTCTTCTAGCTGCAAACCTAAACAAGGAAGAGAAGTTACATATAAAACCAGTGTAGGAAAAACTGAAGACAGTGCATTAATTTATTAAACCATACTTTCTTTAAAGGAAGTAGCATAATAAAGATAGTGATATATGCATAGATTTAAAAGCTCAGGATTCATTATTCTTTATTGAGACTCCTAGAGCATGGGGAGGAAACAGAAGAGAAAGGCATTCTTCAACTTTACCTGTTTCATAGATTCCAAGTCAGTAAAGCAAATGAGTTAACAATGCAAGTTCTAGAAACAGACTGTCTGGTTTTAAATTTGGGCTTGGCCAATTATCAGCTTGGTGGCCTTTGACAAGTTATTTAACATTTGGAAGCCACAGATTCCTTGTCTGTAAAATGAAGATATTAATAGTACTTACCTCATAAGATTGTCTTGAGCATTGAATAACAGAATGAATATAAAATGCTTCACTAATGTGCTTGTCACATAGTAAGGACTCAGTAAATATTAACTCTTAGTAGTAAAAGTACAAATCCTAGGGTTATCTAGATTATTCCTAATTATAAAAGTACAAAAAAGTGTTTTGCATTTTGTTCATGATCTTTCTTCTCAGAATATGTTAACATCTAATGTATTGTGCAGAACTATTGAGTGTGCTTGCATTTAACATCAACTTTCTTAAAATCACTGGCAATAATTTGGAGGTTTTTTGGTTTTTTTTTGAGACTAGGATCATGGGATCTCTTTTGCTTAATGGTAGAGACTTCCTGGGAAAGTGCCACTTGAGTATTCTTTGGGTTGTGGACACTCATTCATTGACATGTAAGAGTTTTCTTTCCAGTGAGTGGGTCTTGTTAGAAGACTTTTGAAAAATTACTGTTACAGAAAGCAAATATGGTTCTTTAGAATATTTCAAATCAGTAGTTTCTGGGATGTTAAACTCAAAAAGCTGAGATCTTTAAGTAATGATTTTTTCCTTTAAAAAATATTCCTTCAGTTATCGTTGTTCCTATAATGCCCTAGGAGCTACCTATTTTGTTTGTTTTTGAGACAGTCTTGCTCTGTTGCTCAGATTGCAGTGCAGTGAGATGATCATGGCTCACTGTGGCCCCAACCTTCTGGGCTCAAGTGATCCTCCTGCCTCAGCCTCCCAAGTAGCTGAGACCACAGGTATGTACCACCATGCCCAGATAATTTTTTTATTTTTTAGGAGGGATACAGTCTCGCTATGTTGCCCACACTGGTCTCGAACTCCTGGGCTCAAGTGATCCTCCTACCTTGGCCTCCCAAAGTGCTGGGATTACAGGTGTGAGCCACCATGTCCAGCCTTCCATCACTATTAACATGTCTATTCCCTCCAGTCTTTTTTCTATATGTGTATGTTACATATAATATAAATAAAGTCATGTTTTATACCCTGCTTTTTCACTTAATATTGTGCCATGAGCATTTTCCCATATTATTAAAAATTCTTTAAAAAAAATATTCGGCCGGGCGTGGTGGCTCACGCCTGTAATCCCAGCACTTTGGGAGGCCAAGGTGGGCGGATCATGAGGTCAGGAGATGGAGACAATCCTGGCTCACATGGTGAAACCCCGTCTCTACTAAAAATGTAAAAAATTAGCCAGGCGTGGTGGCATGCGCCTGTAGTCCCAGCTACTCGGGAGGCTGAGGCAGGAGAATGGCGTGAACCCGGGAGGCGGAGCTTGCAGTGAGCCAACATCCCACCACTGCACTCCAGCCTGGGTGACAGAGTGAGACTCCATCTCAAAACAAAAAACAAAAAACACAATATTCATGGCTAATTAGTTTTTTATTATGTAACTGTAACATTCAGTTTCTTGCCTCTTTTAATTATTATAACACTTTGATGAATATTTCTGTGAGAAATTATCTATTGCATATATTATATAATATTTATTATAAAGAATCAGAGATTCTTTTTTTTTTTTTTAGAATAGATTACTAGAAATCATAGTATTAGGTCAAACATTGTCAAATCGCTTCCTAGGGAGGTGTACCAATCTTATCACATTCTCTTACAATGTTGATTATCCCAATTTGAGAAGTGAGCATTGGTATTTTTTTGTTGCTATAATGTGTGCCTTTATTATTTCTAGTGAAGTCGAACACTTTTTGACATGCTTATTGGTCTGTGGTATTTATTCTTCTGTGAAATATATTTGATTTTTTACCTATTTTTTGCGTGAGGTTTTCCTTATTGGTTTGCAAGACATCTTTATGCATTAAGAATATTAAATCTGCCACATTTGTTGCTAATATTTTACCTGGTTTATACAGCCTTTTAATTATGCCAATGTTATTTTAATTGCACCAAATTTTACATTTTTATGTGGTCCAGTCTCTACTCCTATGATTTTTTTCTTATTGTATTTAGAAATGCCTTCCTCATCAAAGCATAATTAAGTATTCCCCATATTTTCTTCTAGTATTTATGGTTTCATTTTTTACATTTAACTTTGTCAGATAACAAAACTGATAAGGCAGAAAATTTAAATGAGGTAAACTGACCATTGCAACAGAATGTATTTTTCACTTTTCAAAATCTCACTTATCGTATCACAAGTATGAATACTTGTTGTAATAAATAAATTATGGCCTCTCATATGGAAGTGCTATGTTCACCTTCTGTCTTCCTCAGCGCAGATCAGCTCATTCATTGCTGTATTTGATACAGCTTGATCTCTAGCCTGAAACCTGTAGAATTCCTATGCTAATCCTGTCCTGGGCAGAAAATATGTTAAAAGCCTCAATCCAGCTGTAGGTGGAATGTGGCTTTATTCATGTCACCATTATCTTAGTGGCTAATATCCTGCAGTAACTCTGGCACCACATAACCCACCAGATTCTAGATTTCTCCTAGCCTCTGCTGTGTCATCTTAATCCATACCATTGGACATTAGCTTTGTTTTTTCCTTCGTACTATATTTTCCTGATGTAACTGAATTCCTGCCCTGAGGCTTCCTAGACCTTGTCATAGCTTTCCTTCTAGGGAGCTGGATTTAACCCTTGGCAGTGGACGATCTCTTGGAACCTGATGCCATTTCCTGCTTGCTCCCGAGCATTGTTTCCTCTCTGGACCTCCTCCTCGCTTAGCCTTCATCAGGCTGGATGGATCTCCCCATCAGAACTTGCCAAAACCAAGCCCAAACTCTCATGCTTTTTAATATTGTGTCCTTGATGTGGTTGACTCCTGGGTGGTACACCAGACATCCAGGTTTCTGCTCAGATTACAATTTCAACTCACCCATAGACAATTTACAGATTGATTTGGCTAAATGTTATGGAAACAGAACCAAGAGGCACTTTTCTGTCTTTATTACTATTTCTTAAGGTGATGTGTATGTAGAGTTAACTATATATAATGGTCCCATAATTACCCTTTTGGGAAACAAAAGTCTTTGTGTGTTTTTAGATAAAGGTAGCAAAATGGAAACTCCCTATTGCTTTTCTAAGCACTCCTTCCTTTGCACCCCCATCTTCTGTGACTGTTTTAGCCAGAAATGATACATCATTACTGTCTTTAAGGAGATGGAGAGGACTATGGCTTTGACACATAGTGGAGGGAGCTCTGTAGTCTCATTTTTGCTGACAGCTTTTCAGTGTCAACCAACTATAGTTTCCTATTGGTGAAGTTTTCACTTTTTCGGTCTTTCTGGGCTTGTTCTTTGATCACCCTCATCTGAAGAGGAAGCAGGAAAGAACTGTTGCCCTCTTTGAACTCTGAGAGAATTCATGGTTTATTGTATCAATTTGTTATCAACCACAGATTATCTTGTTAACTTTTGGTATCTGTCATTTTATTCTCCCCAACCAGGTGGAAATGTACCCTGTTTAGGCCCAGGACCTACCTTAGCAACCTTGACTGGCTCACAAGCCAGGTTGCTTAAGACTTGTTTCCCCAGCAGCTGGTGTCCCTACCTTCTGCCTAGCCCTTTTCCTTTTGCTTTGTCTGTGCTTGGGAAATACAGGTTATACTCTGAAGAGCAGATTTGCTGGCAGTAAGAACAGAGATGTGTAGAGCCCAGCGTGCTGGAGGGCTCTCTGCATCTGGCTGTGAGTGGCCCCTGGACTGGGACCGTGGGAGGACAGCTTTCCATAGTTTAACATAAATGAACCACACCATAAGGACAATCTGCTGTCATTTCACTCAACTAGGATTTAGTGAGTACTGTTAAAGCTCAGTTTGCACTGGAGTAATTGGAGAATGGAGTTTGCCCTTCACAATCTGTGCACAATCTGTTAGCAGCTAAAAACAAATGTTAGCAGTTATAATTACCATCAATTTGTCTCCAGGCTTGGATCACATTCCAGGTGTTAGAAGAGATGGTCCATTTCCTTTTTTTTCTCCTTTAAGTCCCATGCCCTGTTTCAAGTAGCTTCAGAGGGCAATTGTGCTGTAAAGATTCGCCTTGTAATGGGTTCAGGACTCTTTCACAGTTTGTGTCTATTCGTTCATTTGAACTTTGCTGTTCCAAGTTAGAAAGCCCTTGCTGAGGTGTGGCTACCTCTAAGAACACTGTTGAATGGCTGCCATGGTAACGTTTGCAAAGTAGCTACTGCTAGGATACAGCTTTGACACTTATTACTTTATTTGCATATCAAGCCACCTGTTCCAAAGATGAAAATATACAGGACTGCATATTCCAGTCTGGGTAAAAGGATAATAGCTGACTGTTGAAGAGAACATGTTGGGGTTTTTCTCCCGCTAGCTGAAGAATCAAGTTCTGAGGGCCTGCTCCTCAGTACCTTTCTCCTGGTCTAGAGTAGGTGCCAGGCCTGGCGGTTCTGTTGCCTGCGCAGGTGCCAGGGCTTCTCCTTGGGAGGCTTGCCCTCTGTGAGAGGGAGCAGAGAGTTGACTTCCTCCAAGAGGCCCACAGTCCCTGAAGGGGGTGTTTTTGATTCTGTCTAAACCTAGGCTATGTGTTAGCCGTTTTCCTCCTCTTAGAAATTGCCTGGGAGAGTCTTGCTATTGGTATGTATGTGGTTCCCTCCAGTTTAAGACAAGATTTGTTCCAGGATCAGTTGTAGCCCCTTCTCTGTGGCTAACGGAAGAGCCACTTGTCCTTCTCCATTCTTTTCCTTAGTCTCCCTTGACCCCCACATCATCTCCTAGACACAAGACACATTGATAGTCACAATTCACTGTGAATCACTCTGGATTATTCCCTCATTCCTCTTTCCCAGGCCACCTGAAGGAGTGAGTGGGGATCGCTATTGTGTACATTCCAGTAATAACTACTGGCTGTAAGCAGACATACTCTAAAAATAACTCAGGGATACTGAGCACCCAGAGGGCACCTTCTGTCTTCTCGAAACTTCGCCACGCCTGTTTCCACTGTCAGACTTCCAGTCTGCACCACAGCACACATCCTTTCTCATCCAGAGTGCTCCTACTAGACGAGATGTTTTTGTCTCCTAAGGGCCTCAGGTGTATTCATGAACTCCTCAGCTGGTTATTTTCAGTTCCATCTTCCTTGGTGCTTGCTCTGGCACATGGCCACTGCTGCATCCTGTCCCTTCCCCACCGTTTGCCATGAGTCATCCCTTTGTTCTCATTGATTGCATCTTCTAACTGAATGAACTTGTAAATATGGAACTGAAAGTCAATCCTCATAGCTCATCTTTTATTTAATCCTAATAAATGACAATCTATTGCAAACATTACTTTAAAAATATTACTTATAAAAAGCTGGGTAAAAGGATAATAGCTGACTGTTGAAGAGAACGTGTTGGGGTTTTTCTCCCGCTAGCTGAAGAATCAAGTTCTGAGGGCCTGCTCAGTTCTGTAAGAAAGTATTAGCTGTATGATAGGTTCCAGTGAGGGGAGGAAAAGACAAAAAATATAGTCCCTAAATCTGCACCAGCATCCCATGTGCACTGTGCACCTTCCATGGTGGATTGGATGCTCAGCAAATGATACACCTATGGAAGGTTAAGCCTAAAGAAACAGGAAAAATGAACCTTTGTCCACTAGCACATTTACCAATTGCATTTTAGGGTGATTTTAGGGATAGGCAACCCCAATTAGTCATTATTCTTTAAAGGTAGTTGTCTGTTAGATGTAGGAAGACTCCAAGGAATGTTAAGTTGGCAACATTCCATTTAGGTTGAACAGAATGACTTTTAAGACTAAACTTCATCATGAGGAAATGAAAGGCCTTTACCATGGTTCCTGTTCACAGCGGAATTGACATGTATTGGAAAGCAGATGCTTGGAAGAAATGTCTAGCTTCCCCAACAGACTCCTTTCTTCTCTTTTCTGTCTTCCTTTGCTAATCTGCCATGTTTCATCTTCATTCAGATGAGTTATGATGTATATTATTTATATAAAGATATTATGAGATTATAATGAAGAAGATTTACAAAGAACAAACTCTCCTGCAATGATCTAAATTTTTAAGAGACATTTACTCAGTTTGGCACTCTAAAAATTATTAATCTATGTTCTGGCAACCCAGTTTGGGGTATATCCAAGATGGCTTGTGTATTGCTAGTTACTGCTTATAAGGCAACTTTCTCTTTGGGTGGCAGGAAGTAAAATATTTGTAAGTTATTGCTAAAATGTTAAAGTTTTATTTGAACCTACTGTACCCAAGAAATTATATAATTCATCACTTTAATAGCAGTTTGGTTGACACTGAACAATAATGCTCAAATTCATGTAGCAGTAACAAACTACGTGATAAAAGGAAGTGAATTGAGAAAGCAAGCTTCAAGTAAAGATCAGAAGATTAAGTAGATTTCATGAAGCTCACTAAGGAGTTAGATGGGAAAGTTGAGATAAGAAAAGCACTGGAGTTGAGACCAAAAGGAGACAAAAAAGCAGAGGGTGGATTTTCGAGCTCGGGGTCATAAACAAGATGGCCACAAGGTGGCAGCACAGTCTTAACAGCAGAGAGCTTTCTGTAGGGCCACCCTTAATTTGCTAACACCACAGATTTTCTCTTAAAGTTCCTCCATGTTGATTTTCCTCATTATCCTAGGGGAAACAGCAGCAAATGTTTAGAATTAAAAATGACTCCTAAAACTTAAACTGAGGAAAAGTGTAGGGTAAAGGCACCATCTTTACTTCTAGAGACTGTTTAGATGCTCTAAAGAAGGCTTCCAACTCTCTGTGGGAAAGGACCAATTGACATTTCCAAACCATATGTTAAACATAGTGATGGGAGGCCATTGTTTTGGGCTGAGCTTGTACACTAGGCCCCAGCCGACCAGACCAAACCAAAATGGAGTCACTCATGCTAAATGTGACATAAACTAAAATTTTAAGGGAGCAGATAGATCCCAAAGCAGACCAGGTTTTTTTTCTTTTCTTTTCTTTTTTTTTTTTTTCTCATGAAAACAGGAGATTCCAGCACAAGGAGGTCCCCTTAGCTCTCTAACTCTTACAAAAAAGTAACCCGAAATCCATGTTCCCACCTTAAAAACCAACTGTTCTGCTCTTTCTCTGTGGGATCTGAGACCAAATAAGTACATTTATGATGGTAACAGAGTGACCTCAATGCCTAAAGTTTTGGTCAGTGTCAAAATTGAGAGGTTGACCAAAAGGTGGGGAATTGTTAAATTAAGTTTAGCCTAAAGCTGCCTCCTTACATATTTTAAGTTCATCCTAAAGGTTTCTTCGTACTCAGGGAACTGTAACCTAACTGGAATGTAAATAGACTGTAACCTACTCTTGTACCAATCACCAAGTTTTGGCCAAAGGCAGCCAACTGTTTAAACCGTGTTCAAATCAGGGAAATGCCAAGCTGTAACAAATCCAGCTGTTTCTGTACCTCACTTCCATTTTCCTTATGTTACTTTCCTTTTTTGTCCACAAATCCTCTCTGACCATGCAGCAGCGCTGGAGATGCTGTGAACCTATTCTGGTTTGGGGAGCTGCCTGATTTGCCAGTCGTTCCTTGCTCAATTAAACTCTGTTAAATTTAATTCGTCTAATGTTTTAACACATCATACACTAATACTTTTGTAAAAGTTAATAAAAATGATATTATAGAAAGAAGAACAAAAAAGACATATAGAACATAAACCTATTTTTTGGTAATTAGTTAAACTAATTGTGAAAATAGCACATCAAACTTTCTTTTTAAGGTTTTTGAAAACCAGAAAATCTAATTATTATACTCTAGCCAAACTACCCAATGTTTGCTTTACATTCTTTCCCCACAAAACGAAATTAGTGAACTAAGGCAGACTCTTAACTAAGTTCACAAAATCGACTCAAAAAAAAAAAAAAAAGATTGCTTTGCTTATTGGGGTCTTTTGTGGTTCCACATGAATTTTAGAATTTTTTTTATTTCTGTGAAAAATGTCCTTGGAATTTTGATAGGGGATTCTGTTAAATCTGTATAGCACTTTAGGTCATATGGACATTTTAACAATATTAATTCTTCCAATCCATTAATATGAGACATCTTTCCATTTATATGTCTTGTTCAGTTTTTTTAATCAATGTTTTACAGTTTTCAGTGTATAGATCTTTCTTTTTTTTAATTTTATTATTATTATACTTTAAGTTTTAGGGTACATGTGCACAACGTGCAGGCTTGTTACATATGTATACATGTGCCATGTTGGTGTGCTGCACCCATTAACTCGTCATTTAGCATTAGGTATATCTCCTAATACTATCCCTCCCCCCTCCCCCCACCCCACAACAGTCCCCGGTGTGTGATGTTCCCCTTCCTGTGTCCATGTGTTCTCACTGTTCAATTCCCACCTATGAGTGAGAACATGCGGTGTTTGGTTTTTTGTCCTTGCGATAGTTTGCTGAGAATGATGATTTCCAGTTTCATCCATGTCCCTACAAAGGACATGGACTCATCATTTTTTATGGCTGCATAGTATTCCATGGTGTATATGTGCCACATTTTCTTAATCCAGTCTATCGTTGTTGGACATTTAGGTTCCAAGTCTTTGCTATTGTGAATAGTGCCACTATAAACATACGTGTGCATGTGTCTTTATAGCAGCATGATTTATAGTCCTTTGGGTATATACCCAGTAATGGGATGGCTGGGTCAAATGGTATTTCTAGTTCTAGATCCCTGAAGAATCACCACACTGACTTCCACAATGGTTGAACTAGTTTACAGTCCCACCAACAGTGTAAAAGTGTTCCAATTTCTCCACATCCTCTCCAGCACCTGTTGTTTCCTGACTTTTTAATGATCGCCATTCTAACTGGTGTGAGATTAGATCTTTCAACTCATTGCTTACATTTATTCCTAAGTATTTTATTCTTTTTATAAATGGGAATTTTTCTTGATTTCCTTTTCAGATAGATTATTATTGGTGTAAAGAGATGCAACTGTGTTTTGTGTGTTGATTTTTGTATCCTGCAACTTAATTCGTTCTGTGTTCTTTACAGTGTTCTTCATATAGGATCATGTCATTTACTGAATACATACTCTGTGGCAACAATTTTACATGCATCATATCTCTACTAGTTTAGAATTATTATTATTTTTATTTGACAAATAAAGGAACTTGGACTCAGAGTTGTTTGCTCAAGATTATACAGCTAGTAACTGGCAGAGCTGGGATTTGAACCCAGAGCACTCTAACTCTAACTCCAGAAGGCATACTTTTTTTTTTGAATGCCATAATCTTGCTATCGCATCCTACTTTTTGAGCAAAAGAAAATAATTTCAAATTTATGAACTAGTCTTAAGATAAATGGGAAAAATTGTATTTCAAAAGTGAGACAGTGATAAAGTTAAGGACAAGAAAAAAATGTTAACTTTGTATCCTGTAACCTTGCTGTAATTGGTTATTATAGTTCCAGGAGTTTTTTGGTCAATTCTTTTTGGATTTTCTACATACATGATCATGTCATCTGCAAAGAAAGACAGTTTTATTTCCTCCTTTCCAACCTGTATACTTTTTTTCCCAATCTTACTGTGTTAGCTAGGATTTCCAGTATAATGTTGAAAAGCAGTGGTAGGAGGGGACATCCTTGCCTTGTTCCTGATCTTAGTGGGAAAGCTTTATTGTTTTTTACCATTAAGTATGATGTTAGTTGTAGATTTTTTAAAAATCAAAGTGAGAAAATTCCTGTCTATTCCTAGTTTGCAGAGAGTTTTTGTTTTTAAAATCATTAATGGGTGTTAGATTTTGTCAAATGCCTTTTCCACATTCATCGATATGTGGAAAAATCATATGATTTTTCTTCTTTAGCCTGTTAATGTGATGGATTACATTAATTGATTTTCAAATGTTGAATCAGCTTTGCATAGCTGGGACAAATCCCACTTGGTTGTGATGTGTAATTCTTTTTATATATTCTTGAATTCAATTTGCAAATACTTTCGTTGAGAATTTTTACATCTATGTTCATGAGAGATATTGGTCTGTAGTTTTCTTTTCTTGTAATGTCTTTGTCTGGTTTTGGTATTAGAGTAATGCTGGTGTCATAAAATGAGTTAGTAAGTCTTTCACTTGCTTCTATCTTCTGAAAGACATTATAGATAATTGTGTAATATTTTCCTTAAATTTTTGGTAGAATTCAGTGAACCTATCTGTGCCTGGTGCTGTATGTTTTGGAATGTTGTTAATTGTTGATTGAATTTCTTTGATAGATATAGGCCCATTAAGACTGCCTATTTGTCTTATGTAAGCTTTGGAAGGTTGTGTCTTTCAAGGAGTTCGTCCATTTCATCTAGGTTGTCAAATAGGTGAGCATAGATTGTTCATCATGCTCCTTGATTGTCCTTTTAATGTCTGTGAGATCTGTAGTGATGATGTCCCCTCTTTCATTTCTGATATTAGTAATTCATGTCCTTCTGTTTTTTCTTAGTTAACCTGGCTTGAGGCTTATTGATTTTACTGATCTCTAAAAAAAACCTATCAGCTTTCGGTTTAATGATTTTCTCCATTGGTTTTCTATTTTTAATTTTATTGATTTCTGCACTGGTTTTTATTGTTTCATTTTTTTCTGCTTACTTTGAATTTAATTTGCTGTACTTTTGCTAGTTTCCTAGAGTGAAAGCTTAGATGATTGACTTAAGGTCTTCTTTTTTTCTTTTCTTTTTTTTTTTTTTGAGATGGAGTTTCGCTCTTTTTGCCCAGGCTGGAGTGCAATGGCGCGATCTCAGCTCACTGCAACCTCTGCCTCCTGGGTTCAAGTGATTCTCCTGCCTCAGCCTCCAGAGTAGCTGGGATTACAGGCATGCACCACCACACCCGGCTAATTTTGTATTTTTAGTAGAGACAGGGTTTCTCCATGTTGGTCAGGCTGGTCTCGAACTCCTGACCTCAGGTGATCCGCCCGCCTTGGCCTCCCAAAGTGCTGGGATTACAGACGTGAGCCACCACGCCTGGGCCTAGGTCTTTCATTTTTTTCGAATGTATGCATTTTATATATATTTCCATCTAATTATTGCTTTTGCTGCATCTCCCAAGTTTTGAAACATTGTGTCTTCATTGAGTTCAAAATAGTCTTAAATTTCTCTTGCAATTTATTCTTTGACCCATGTGTTATTTAGAAATTTGTTGTTTAATTTCCAGGTATTTTGGAATTTTCCAGCTATCTTTCTTTTTTCTTTTTTAAAAAATTGAGATGGGGTTTCACCATGTTTCCCAGGCTGGTCTCGGACTCCTGAACGCAGGCCATCCGCCTGATTTCAGCCTTACGAAGTGCTGGGATTACAGGTGTGAGCCACCACGCCTGGCAGGAATTTTCCAGCCATCTTTCTGTTTTTGATTTCTAGTTGTAACTCCACTGTGGTCTGAAAGCAGACACTATGATTTCTATTCATTTACATCTGTGAAGGTATGTTTTAGAGTCCAGAATATGGCCAATTTGGTAAGTGTTTCCTGTGAGCTTGAGAAGAATGTATATTCTACTGGTGTTGAATGAAGTAATTTATAAATGTCAATTATATCTAGTTGATTGATGGTGCTATTGAGTTCAGCTATTTCCTTGCTGATTTTCTGCAGGCTGTATCTGCCCATTCTGATTGAGGAGTGTTAATGTTTTCAATTTTAATACTGGATTAATCTTTTTCCTTGAAGTTCTATCTGTTTTTGCTTCACATATTTTGATACTCTGTTGTTAGGCACACACACATTAAGCATTGGTATGTTTTCTTGGAGTATTGATCCCTTAACCATTTGGTAATGCTTCTCTTTATTCTTGACAACTATCTTTGCTCTGAAATTAATGTAGCTACTCTTCCGCTTTCTTTCGATTAGTATTAGCATGGTATATCTTTCTTTATCTCTTTCAATCTGTATGTGCCTTTATATTTAAAGTGGGTTTCTTTTAGACAACATATAAAAGAATGATCTTTTAGATCATTCTGACAATCTGTCTTTTCATAGATGTATTTAGAGCATTGATTTATTTTTTATTGATTTTTTTTTTTGAGACGGAGTTTCACTCTTGTTGCCTAGGCTGGAGTGCGATGGCACGATCTCGGCTCACTGCAACCTCTGCCTCCTGGGTTCAAGCGATTCTCTAGCCTCAGCCTCCTGAGTAGCTGGGATTACAGGCATGTGCCACCATGCCTGGCTAATTTTTTGTATTTTTAGTAGAGACGGGGTTTCTCCATGGTGGTCAGGCATGTCTCGAACTCCCAGCCTCAGGTGATCTGCCTGCCTTGGCCTCCCAAAGTGCTGGGATTACAGGTGTGAGCCATCACGCCCAGCCAGATCATTGATGTTTAAAGAAATTATTGGTACTTGAATTAATATCTATCTTATTTAATACTGTTTTTTATTTGTTGCTCTTGTTCTTTGTTTCTATTTTTGTCTTCCACACTTTTTCTACCTTTTATATTTTTTTATTGAGCAATCTGTATGATTATATTTTTCTGTCCTTTCTTAGCACATCAGTTCTACTTCTTTTTAAACATTTTTCAGTGATTGTCTTAGAGTTTGCAATATTCATTTATAACTAATCTAAGTACACTTTCAAATAACACTATACGGCTTCAGGTAGTACAAGTACTATATAATAACAAAATATTTCTACTCTCCCATCTTTTGTATCATTGCTGTGATTTATTTTACTTACATGCTTATATATATGTGTGTGTGCGTGTGTGTAATTAAATGCATTGTTGCTAATATCCTTTTAAACAGTCATCTGTTAGATCAATTACGAATAAAAAAATAAAAGTTTTTATTTTACCCTCACGTATTCATTCTCAAATGCTCTTCCTTTCTTAATATAAATCCAAGTTTCTGAGCTATATCATTTTCATTCTCTTTGAAAAACTTTTAAAAATATTACTTGCAGGTCAGGCTTACTGAAAACAAATTCTCTCAATTTTTGCTTGTCTGAGGAAGTATTTCTCTTTCACTTCTGAACGTTAATTTCACAGGGTGTGGAATTCTAAGTTGATGAGTTTTTTTCTGTCAACATTTTAAATTTTTTCTTCCACTCTCTTCTTGCTCGCATTGTTTTTGAGAAATCATGTGTAATTTTTATCTTTACTTCTGTGTTCATATGGTGTTTGATGATTTATTTTTAATTTAATTTAATTTAATTTTTTAAGAGATAGTGTCTCCCTATAGTGCCCAGGCTTGTCTGGAACTCCTGGCCTCAAGCAATTTTACCACCTCAGCCTCCCAAAGTGTTCAGATTACAGGCATGAGCCATGAGCCACCACACCTGGCTGTGATTTTTTTCTTTATGTTTAATTTTTCGAAGTTTGAATATCTATGCCTAAGCATAGTTTTTGTTTGTTTTCTTTTTGTTTTGCATTTATCCTGCTTGGTGCTCTCTGAGCTTCCTAGATCTGTGGATTGGTGTCTAACATTAATTTGGGGGAAATTTTCACTCATTATTGCTTCAAATATTGCTTCTGCTCTTTTCTCTTTTTCCTCTCCTGGGATTTCCATTACATATGTTTACACCCTTTGTAGTTGTCCCCCAGCTTTTGGATATTCTGTTATGAGTTTTTATTTTCAGTCTGTTTTCTTTTTGCTTTTGGTATTGGACTTTCTTTTTTTTTTTTTTTTTTTTGAGATGGAGTCTCACTCTGTCACCAGGCTGGAGTGCAGTGGCAGTGGTGCAATCTCGGCTCACTGCAACCTCCGCCTCCCGGGTTCAAGTGATTCTCCTGCCTCGGTCTCCCAAGTAGCTGGGATTACAGGCATGTGCCACCATGCCTGGCTAATTTTTTGTATTTTTAGTAGAGATGGGGTTTCACCATGTTGGCCAGGATGGTCTCAATCTCATGACCTCGTGATCCACCTGCCTCGGCCTCCCAAAGTGCTGGGATTACATGGACATTTTTATTGTTATGTCCCCAAGCTTGGAGATTCTTTCTTCATCATGTCCAGTCTACTAATGGGTTCATCAAAGGCATTCTTTATTTCTCTTACACTATATTTTTTTGTAATCTCTGTGATTTCTTTTTCGCTCTTAGAATTTTCATGTTTCTGTTTACATTATATACCTGTTCTTGCATGCTATCTACTTTTTCCATTAAAGTCCTTAGCATAGTCCATACTCCATAGAACCACAGTTGTTTTAAATTTCTGGTCTGGTAATTCTAGCGTTTCTGCCATATGCGATTCTGTCCAGATATGCTTGTTCAGTCTCTTCATATCTTTAAACTGTGTTTTTTGGCTTTTAGTTTGCCTTATAATTTTTGGTTAAAAGGTACACATCATGTACTGGGTAAAAAGAACTGTAGTAAATAGGCCTTTAGTAATGTAGTGGTAAGGTATAGGAAGAAGGGGAAGTGTATTAGTTCATTTTCATACTGCTATGAAGAAATACCTGAGACTGGGTAATTTATAAATAAAAAGAGGTTTAATGCACTCACAGTTCCACATGGCTGGGGAGGCCTCACAATCATGGCAGAAGGTGAAGGAGAAACAAAGGCACATCTTACATGGCAGCAGGCAAGAGAGAAGTGGCGAGAAAAAGGGGGAAAACCCCTTATAAAATCATCAGATCTCATGAGAACTCACTCACTGTCATGAGAACAGCAGCATGGGGGTAACCACCCCTATGATTCAAGTACCTCTCACCAGGTCCCTCTTACAACGTAGGGATTATGGGAGCTACAATTCAAGATGAGATTTGGGTGGGGACACAGCCAAACCATATCGGGGGTATTCTGTGGTCTTATGAGTAGGTCTCAGTCTTTTGGTGAGCTTTTGCCCCTGAATTGTGAACTTCATCACTGTTTCTCTGTCCCTGTCTCTCTCCATCTCCCCACTCCCGCTCCCACACTTTACATGGGAAGGAATGACTTAGAAGGGGTTGGAATTGGGTATTTCTTTTCTTCCATGTGGAAAGCTAGAGGGAGCTGGGGTTGGCTATTTCCCTTTCCCCAGCTTAGTCAGGCTCTGATCAAACCCCAATAGGCTCTGGTAAAATAGTTTCTTCTGAGGTCAGGCTTTCTTAAGAACAGAATGCTCTTGCACATTTCAAAAGTGGTTTTATTTTGTGTCTCCCTGCTGGAATCATAAGGGAATTTTTCTCTGATATTTGCTGTGAGGTAGAGCTCCTGGATGTAAAACTCATAAAAGTGTGGAAGCCCCCATATGACTGGGTCTCTCTGGAGTTTTAAACTTACAGTTGTCTCCACTGAGCCTCTAGCAATCCATTAATTACAGTTCAGGTTTTCCTATCCTAGCACTTGTTCCTGTGGAGGTTTTTACCTGGGAGTTTATGTTCTGATAAGTTGTGATTCTCAGTATCTGCCTGTCTCTCTGATATTTGGGGCAGTGGTTTGTCCTGTAACTCTACTTTTCTGATGGTTCTAAGAAGAGTTGTTGATTTTTCAGTCAGTTCCAGTTTTTACTTGATGTTAGGATGGAGTAGCAACTTCCAAGCTCCTTACATGCTGAACCAGTTTATTCCTTTTTAATGCTGAATAACATTCCATTGTATGGATATACTACAATTTGTTTATTCATCTGTTGGTGGACATTTGATTGTTTCTAGGGTTGGGCTATTGTATTAGTTCATTTTCATACTTCTGTAAGAACTGCCCAAGACTGGTAATTTATAAAGGAAAGAGGTTTAATTGACTTTCAGTTCTGCATGGCTGGGGAGACTTCAGGAAACTTACAATTATGGCAGAAGAGGAAGGGGAAGCAAGGTACCTTCTTCACAAGGTGGCTGGAAGGAGAAGTGCTGAGTGAAGGGGGAAGAGCCCCTTATAAAACCATCAGATCTTGTGAGAACTCACCCACTATCATGAGAACAGCATGGGCAAAACTGCCCCCATGATTCAGTTACCTCCACCTGGTCTCTCCCCTGACATGTAGAAATTATGGGGATTACAATTCAAGATGAGATTTGGGTGGAGACACAAAGCCTAACCATATCAGATATTATGAAAAAAGCCGCTCTGAACATTCATGTTTAAGTCTTTGTGTGAACATATGTTCCATTTTTCTTGCGTGTATACCCAATAGTGGAATTGCTAAGTTTTATGATAAATAAATTTCAACTTTCTAAGAACTGCCAAACTGTTTTCCAAAGTGATTTACCATTGTACATTCCCACTAGCAATTTATGAGCATTCCAGTTGCTCCACATCCTTGCCAATACTTGGTATTGTCAGTGAAAAGGAGCATTTACTATATCAATTTAGAAAGACTAGTTTCTTCTAAGCTTGCCATTTGACAGAAAGGGAGTGAAGAGTGGATGGGACTCTGTAGTTTCTTCATTTGGATAGCTAATGCTCAATAAATCTCCAAAGATACCATACTTATCAAGAAATTTGATATTTTAATTATCACCATTTCAGCTTCTCTTGTCCCAATTTCTTCCAAATGGAGCTAAACTCAGTTCAATCTGGTTTTCCAATTAGGTAGAGTATATGGAAGCTGAGAGGAAGTATTATGGCTATAGACTCAGTAGGGCATATGGTGAGCTCTGAAAATCCTCCAGGTGGTTGCTGTTGAGAAATTCATTGTCAGTCTAGTTGTTTCATTATAGATAATTTTTCTTTGTGACATTTAAGAAACTTTCCTTACCTTTGATTTTTTTTTCTTTTTTTTTTTTTTGAGGCAGAGCCTTGCTCTGTCACCCAGGCTGGAGTGCAGTGGCGCGATCTTGGCTCACTGCAACCTCTGCCTCCCAAGTTCAAGCGATTCTCCTACCTCAGCCTCCTGAGTAGCTGGGATTACAGGCACCCACCACCATGCCTGGCTAATTTTTGTATTGTTAGTAGAGACGGGGTTTCGCCATGTTGGCCAGGCTGGTTTCAAACTCCTGACCTCAGGTGATCCACCTGCCTCTGCCTCCCATGTTCAAGCGATTCTCCTACCTCAGCCTCCTGAGTAGCTGGGATTACAGGCACCCACCACCATGCCTGGCTAATTTTTGTACTGTTAGTAGAGACGGGGTTTCGCCATGTTGGCCAGGCTGGTTTCAAACTCCTGACCTCAGGTGATCCACCTGCCTCGGCCTCCCAAAGTGCTGGGATTAAAATCATGAACCACGGCGCCCAGCCCTTACCTTTGATATTTTAATTTCACTATGATGTGTTTAGGTATGGATTTATCCTGCTTAAAACCCAAATTTCATGATTCTTATTTTTCATTAATTCAGAAAAATAGTCATTATTTTCTGAGTCTTATTTTCTCAACAGAGAAATGTTTCTCTGTTCTCAACAGATAAAAATATTTCTCTCTTTTCCCATCTTTTGGAACATAGATTACGTGTATGTTGAACATTTTCATTTATTCTATGTGATTCTTCATTTCTCTTTTGCAGTGGCTATAAAAATTATCATTCATTTTTCAGTGCTGCATTCTAGGTAGTTTCTCCAGATCAGTCATCTAGTTCTCCACTTCTTTCTACAGGTCTTTAATCTGCTGTTTAACCTACTTAAGGTGTTTTAAAAATCCAATGCTTATGTTTATCATTTCTACATGCTTTAGGGATTTTGGTCTTTAATTAATTTAAATGTTCTTATAATATAGACTATAACAAACAATTCTATTTTCTAAAGTTCTTGGGAGTCTAACTCTGCTTTTTGTTATTTCTACCTACTCTTGCTTACCTGGATTGCTTTTTGAGTGTGGTAAAATTTTATTTAGTAAGTCATACTTGGTGGGGATCCTGTGTGGCTTACATTCATGGGATGTCTTTCTAGAGCAATGTTTCCATTTTTTTCTTCAACTTTTATTTTAAATTCTGGGGTATGTATGCAGGATGTACATGTTTGTTACATAGGTAAACATGTGCCATGGTAGTTTGCTGCACAGATCATCCCATCACCTAGGTATTAAGCCCAGCATCCATTAGCTATTCTTCCTGGTGTAGAGCAGTGTTTTTTAATTTTCCTGCATATTAGATTCATCTACTGAGCCTTTAAATATCAAGATGCCAGGTTGAACCTCAGACCAGTTAACTCAGATAATGTGAGTATAAGACTGGAGCATCAGTGTTTTTAAAACCTCACAGTCAAGATCGAGAACCATTGCTCTAGAGAAAATTTGCCTTTGATTTTTATAGGCACTATGAGTGTGTTTTCAGACCTGGACTGGTTTAATATCAGTGTCTCAACTTTGGGTTCCTGAACTATATAGGTAGCATAAATTTGAAACTCATGTTTGGGGAAACTTTTTCTTTCTCTCATCAAACATGTAGGCTGAGATAGACATATTCCTTGTCATCTCTTTGCACCTAGAGAGTAACCCTTTAGGGGTCATGGGGGCAAGGAAGGGCTCTGTTCTACTTCATCATGTTGAGCAAACCCAAGGCTTCATTGTTGATTCCGTATGTCTGTGAAATCCTGAACTTATTGATTACCAATATTAACAAATGCCCTCTGTGTGACTTAAATGTCAATGCCAGTGCAGCAGTTCTATGTTTATGTCTTTTTCTGATTTTGGTTCTAAATTCCTCTTGCTTCTGTGAGAGCTCAGCTGTACATTTAGAATCTTTGTTATATTTTATTTAACAATTCTCAGTTTTTCTGTGTACTTACATCACACTATTGCTAGAAACAGAAATCTTGCTATGATGGCATTCTCTACCTTTGTGGCTATGCCCTACCCTTTGGGATCATCCTCTTTTCCAGATGTCTGCCTAAACCAAGTGTGAACTTGCTGTGTCTTTAGACATGGTGCATTGGGTTTGCAAGTGTCTACCTGGCAGGCCCCTGGAGCTTGTATGTGTTCCTTCACCCTGCTTGGCTTGGTCTTGGCTTTGTCTTAATCCGTCTGGTCTCTGTTGCCAAGGTCTAGGCATGCTTTGAATTCCAACCTACCTGAATTATGTCAACCTCTATTCTTTTTCTTGTGTTTCCAAGTCTTTGTCTTCACTCACTTGCTAAACTCAGGTCGGTTTCAGTTAATTTCCTGGACTCATCTTTCCACAAAGGACTCGCTTTCCCTGATTTGAGGGTTTGTAGCACAGTTTATAACACCATGGGAGTGAGTCCAGCTCAGGATTCACATTTCTAGGATGCCAAGATGGTCTGAGCAAGTAGCTTCTAACTTTATATGTCATTAAAAAAACACTTGTTACTGAGTATGTAAATTCCAAAGACTTTCTATTATATATTGATAACATTTGTACCTATAGTATTAATTGAAGATAAATGCTGTATCACTGATTTTGTCAGGAAGAAGGATACCCTTTGAAGTTGAGGATACACTTTTGTTTTTTTTTAATTTCCTTAATTCATGTGTAGCCATCTTCCTGTGTATCAAATAAAACCAGCTGTGACTGGATTGTGGCTCTTGTAGTCCATGCAACCCTTTTACTCTGAGACGTTGGAAGGAAGCTGAGTTTGGTGGAAAGCATCCAGAGAACTCTTGGCAGCCTTGATGGATCATTTACCCCGGTTTGGACTTTTCTATCTCTTTAAGGAAGCTCTGCTGAGATCATTACTGAAACATCAGTTTTCCTCAGAGAATAACCCCTGGTCTTCTGCCAGTGGAGTTAGCATTTGGTTATGAAGATGGCTTTGAGAATTAAATAAGATACCTGGAGGCAGAAGTGCATTATGTACTGGTAGTGAGCCCACAGAAATGATAGGTTGTATGATTGTTGGTGGATAGTGGTCTAATAGAATCTTTAATCTTTCATCTATCAATTGCATCCTTTAGGATTTGTGTTAATGCCGCCCTTTCAATCATTCTGTCTTTATTTAGATTTCTCTTCATATTTTCTGTCTTTTCTTTCTTGGCAGTATCTTCAAAAGTAATTAGGAGGCTGTCCCAGAAATTGCCTTTGAAGATTGTTGCAATGTGTATACCTGTCAAAAGGAATTGACCAAACCCTGCTGAAAGCTATTTTACACATCAATTTATGAGCCAGTCTCAGCTCTTCTGTTCTGAGCTGATCATCCAGAATGATCCAAAAGGAAACCATCAGAGCCAATCATAGTGCCTGGAGTGATTTTCAGATGCCTTTTTTTCTTCTTTTACTTACACAGGGCACTCAGGAATCTTGCACTCTGGATGAACCCAGTTTACATTTTGGTTGGGATGGGAAAAGTAGAGCTTTAGACTTTATTTTGAAGGCAAAACCCTTTTATTTACTTAGGAAACATTTCAATTCTATATGGTTTTCTTTCTCTTTGTTTTCTTTTCTTCTTTCCCTCTATCCTTCCTTCCTTCCTTTCTTCTTTCCTTCCTTCCTTCCGTCCTCCCTCCCTCCCTCCCTCCCTTCTTTCCTTCCTACCTACCAACCTACTTTTTTTTTTTCTCTTTTGGTATCTTGGAACATATCTAAGTCTTTTGGAAAATGGACATTGTTGAAGAAAAAGTGTTATCACTATTACAAAAATATGATTTAGAATAATGGAACCTCAGATTTGTAAAAAACCCGAGGATTCCTTTATTTCAGCCATTTAACTAATACTTAAATTCTTTCCAATCTAGTCACAGCCCATGATGGGATACCTACATCACCTGCAAGTGTTGGGAAACTTCTGTGTCCTGCAGTACCCCTTACAATTTTGAACAGCTCTGGCTGTTATTTAGTTACTGCTTATGTTGAGCTAAAATATACTCTCCTGTAATGCCTATCCTCTGCTCTTTAGTTTCTTTTTTGGGGACCATAAAGAGCAGTATTTTTAAAATTTCAGGCTGAAATTCAGGGTTGTGAAATAATTTTAATTGGTTATGACCATCATTAAAAGAGAAGAAAAGGACCAGATGTGGTGGCTCATGCCTGTGATCCCAGTGCTTTGAGAGGCTGAGGCAGGAGGGTCGCTTGAGCCCAGGAGTTTGAGACCAGCCTCGGCAACATAACGAGCACAGGTCTCTACAGAATAATTTAAAAATTAGCTTGGCATGGTGATGTGTACCTGTTGTCCCAATACTCAGGAGGCTGAGGTGGGAGGATAGCTTGAGCCCAGGAGGTCAAGGTTGCAATAAGCTGTGATTGCACTGCTGCACTCTGGCCTGGGTGACGGAGACTCTGTCTCTAAAAACAAATAATAATAAATAAATAAAAGGAGAAGAAGAACAAATAGAACAGAATGAGAGTAGAACAAAATAGAAAATATCAGAGTATATCACAAGTAGTAAAGTTTTCATGAAACCTTTGTCTTGATTTTATGTTTATTTAATTATATAATTAACTATGTATGTGCACTGTATCTCAATGGTCAAAAGAGTTTGAAAGCTGCTGAATAGAACATGTCTCACTTTTCTTCCCTATGCCACCCACATAGTTGAGCCATTCTCATGCCCCATCAAGTCTTTTCTTCCCTAAAGGAAGCATTTCCATTTCTTTCCACTCATCCATATGTATCACAGTCTCACATTTCCTTGCCACACTGAACACAGTTCAGTGAACCTAGTTTGTATGAAAAATTGGGACCTGGAATCAAAAACAATGTCCCTAGCTATGTTCTAACTGAAACAGGGGCAAGTAGAACTACCCTGTTCTTGGTTAGCAGAATGCACTTCACTGCATTTTAATGCAGCCTGAAGTGATTAGATCCATGAGGATGTGTCACAGAGACTCCAGAGCCAGAGGCCCCTGGGCTTTGTCTCATAGTGTTGAAATACACAGCCCAGGGGCCTCTGGCTTTGGAGTCTCTGTTTAGTCAGTGTAAGCCTGCAGATAAGCTGAAGAGTAACCAAGGATAAGTTACTTCTCTGTGCCTCAATTTCCTCATTTGTAATATAAGCATATTTCAAATTTGCAGTATTTTATAATATTTTTTGATTTTTTTGTGAGTATTAAATGAGTTAGTACATGTAAAGGACAGAAAAGGGCATATAATAAGCACTTAGCAATCCCAAATATTTTTAAAGCAATATCAGCAAATTATTGATTCATTGAATGTTTCATCAACTCAGACGTGTAGAGCTTTCAGCATGTGTATAAATAGTGTGATTATATGTCCCATGGTGCCCAGGGTAGCCCTAGTTTTTACCTATTGTCCTGGCATAATTAATGGTACTCCCTTTCATTCTCAAAGGCTCCACCAGAACCTCAGATTTGCTTATTCCAAATCATATTTTTGCAGTAGGAATTAATATTTTCCTCAGTTGTGTGCCATCCTAGGTAAAAGCCACATCTTCTCTCACTAAATATTTGATCAATTTTGGATTTACTTGGAAGACGGGATCTCTCTCTCTTTTTTTTTTCTACTGAAGTTTCACCTGAGCCCGCTGCCCACCGTTACACCTCCTTTCCTTGCCAAGTGGCAGAAGTTAGCTTCAGACTAGAAACTCCAAAGGGGAGGCTGACCCCCTTGGGCCCAATTACCTGGGTTTAATTTGGCCCATCATTCTGTTCTGTGAAGACCTTTTGGATTCTGATTCTGTCATTCAGAATATTTACTAATCCTCAATTTCATGTTATTTTCAAGTCCTTTTTCCTAGGGAGCTGACATCCCTTAAAGGTTGCTTTGTGTCTTAATCCAAGTAAGCTGAAGTTACCCAATGGGGTTTACCAGAGAGGGTTTACATAAAGCCCTGTGGAAGTGTTAATGGTTGCTATGTATTGAGCCTTTATTATGTGCAAACAAACTGCACAGTATCCGTCAAATTAGGGGTGTTGTGAGCATTTTACACATGTGTCTTCCCTGGTCAATGTCGCATCACCATGAGTTAGGTGTTATCTCCATTTTAGGGGTGAGGGAAGCAAGGTTGTCACGTAGGTAGTGAGGCAGAGAGTTGGAACTTGCATCCAGTCTGTGTGGTGAGGATGCCTGGAGAACAGGGCACCCTCAGAATGAAGGTCTGAGCAGAGATTCTTGATAACATAGCCTTTTAAACTGGAAGGCTTTTTTTCTGATGTGATAAAATTGTACTTCCATATGTAATTCATCATTCTGCTGATGACTCATAGTCCTTATTTAAAATATCAATTATTTCCATAAAGATGAAACTATTGAAGCAGATGTGGATGAGGTGGAACTTTGGGGGTTGGAGGATTAATAATTTGAGGGACAGTGTGCAGTTTTTTTCTTATAAAACATCTATAATGTCTATTTGCTTTTCCTCATACAAATGAAAGAATATGTGCACCTGTGTGTAACCTCCTAGGCAATTAAATAGCTTTCTGTGGAATAGATTGGTGCACCAAAGACCAAAGTGCCTTCCTTTGAATTATTTTCCCACTTTCCATAGATTTATATTCTTCCCTATCATGATACCATAATCAGTGAGTTTTTTATTGATTTATATCAGACTTACTTCCAAAGAGAACTTGAGTTTATATCACTTTTTGTTGATGTATCAGCAACGTTAAAAATATTACTTCTATATTACTAACATTGTCTATTACTAAAAAGTGGGCACTATAATTGAATATATGAATGAATTGGTGAATGGCCAACACGTATTAACTTTAAGAATGTTTCTGTCTCACTTGTGTTTTGTTGCTGGTGAGTTGAGCTACTTTGTCTCTTTTTTTTGACACCAAGATTTTTTTTTTTTTCCCCCCGAGACAGGGTCTTCCTCTGTCGCCAGGCTGGAGTGCAGTGGTGTGATCATGGCTCACTTAAGTGCAAGATTCTTCTAAGCAAGATTCCTTTTTTAAAAAAAGTTGTGATGTTTGAAAGAATGAGTCTATTTCCTAAGGCTTTTGCTTTTGGAGAGGTCTGGTTAGCTTCTTTGAAGATCCAGTCTCACACTGGCTGGTTACCTGCATGACAGAAGGGGTAGAAAACAGCCTTTCCAAGGGTGAGGCAAAGATCTCTTACTGTCACTGTTAGTCCCCTTTTACAAGCCCAAAATAGTTACTGAAGCCGCTGGGGCTGCGCATTTGCCATATTAACACCTCCAGCTTTTAAGTGGAAAGACCAGGAGACGTGAGTACCAAAGTGGATGGAAGAGCATTTATATATAGGTCCTAAGCATATCAGAGGGAGGAAAGGCTAAGCCCATCATTTGTTCCTGGCTCCTCCTGCAGATGCCTTTGAGATGTGAGGGGCAGGTTGCTTCAGCAGAGCCTAAAACTTAGTCTTTCCCTTGTAGAACCTTTTAAATTTCTACCTAAGTTATAATTCACATCTGAAAGCACACCAGTCTTTGATTTAAGTATTTTTATATTTACATTTATTATTTATTTTTATTATACTTTAAGTTCTGGGATACATGTGCAGAACATGCAGGTTTGTTACATAGGTATACATGTACCGTGGTGGTTTCCTGCACCCATCAACCCATCATCTACATTAGGTATTTCTCCTAATGCTATCCCTCTCCTTGCCCCCCACCCCCGACAGGCCCCCCGTGTGTGATATTCCCCTCCCTGTGTCCATGTGTTCTCATTGTTCAACTGTCACTTATGAGTGAGAACATATAGTGTTCGGTTTTCTGTTCCTGTGTTAGTTTGCTGAGAATGATGGTTTCCAGCTTCATCCATGTCCCAGCAAAGGACATGAACTCACCCTTTTTATGGCTACATAGTATTCCATGGTATATATGTGCCACATTTTCTTTATCTGGTGTATCACTGATGGGCATTTAGGTTGGTTCCAAGTCTTTGCTATTGTGAGCAGTGCTGCAATAAACATATGTGTGCATGTGTCTTTACAGTAGAATAATTTATAATCCTTTGAGTATATATCCAGTAATGGGATTTCTGGGTCAAATGATATTTCTGGTTCTAGAGCCTTGAGGAATCGCCACACTGTCTTCCACAATGGTTGAACTAATTTACACTCTCACTAACAGTGTAAAAATGTTCCTATTTCTCCAGATCCTCACCAGCATGTGTTGTTTCCTGACTTTTTAATGATTGCCATTCTAACTGGTGTGAGATGGTATCTCATTGTGCTTTTGATTTGCATTTCTCTAATGACCAGTGGTGATGAGCTTTTTTTTCATATGTTTGAGAAGTGTCTGTTCATATCATTTGCCCACTTTTTGATGGGGTTGTTTGTTTTTTTCTTGTAAATTTGTTTAACTTCCTTGTACATTCTGGATAGTAGCCGTTTATGAGATGGATAGATTGCAAACATTTTCTCCCATTCTGTAGGTTGCCTGTTCACTCCAATGATAGTTTCTTTTGCTGTCCAGAAGCTCTTTAGTTTAATTAGATTCCATTTGTCAATTTTGGCTTTTGTTGCCATTGCTTTTGGTGTTTTAGTCATGAAGTCTTTTCCCATGCCTGTGTCCTGAATGGTATTGCCTAGGTTTTCTTCTAGGGTTTTTATGTTTTAGGTCTTATGTTTAAGTCTTTAATTCATCTTGAGTTAATTTTTGTATAAGGTGTAAGGAAGGGGCCCAGTTTCAGTTTTCTGCATATGGCTAGCCAGTTTTCCCAACACCATTTATTAAATAGGGAATCCTTTCCCCATTGCTTGTGTGGCGTTATTTCTGAGGCCTCTGTTCTGTTCCATTGGTCTATATATCTGTTTTGGGACCAGTACCATGCTGTTTTGGTTACTATAGCCTTGCAGTACACTTTGAAGTCAGGTAGTGTGATGCCTCCAGCTTTGTTCTTTTTGCTTAGGATTGTCTTGGCCATACAGCCATACAGCCTCTTTTTTGGTTGCATATGGCATTCAAAGTAGTTTTTTTCTGATTCTGTGAAGAAAATCAATGGTGGCTTGTTGGGGATGGCACTGAATCTATAAATTATTTTGGGCAGGATGGCCATTTTCACGATATTGATTCTTCCTATCCCTGAGCATGGAATGTTCTTCCATTTGTTCATGTCCTCTCATATTTCCTTGAGCAGTGGTTTGTAGTTCTCCTTGAAGAGGTCCTTCACATCCCTTGTAAGTTGAATTCCTAGGTATTTTATTCTCTTTATAGCAATTTTGAGTGGGAGTTCACTCATGATTTGGCTCTTTGCCTATTATTGGTGTATAGGAATGCTTGTGATTTTTGCACATTGATTTTGTATCCTGAGACTTTGCTGAAGTTGCTTATCAGCTTAAGGAGATTTTGGGCTGATACTATGGGGTTTTCTAAATATACAATCATGTCATCTGCAAACAGAGAAAATTTGACTTCCTCTCTTCCTATTTGAATACCCTTTATTTCCTTCTCTTTCCTGATTGCACTGGCCAGAACTTCCAACACTATGTTGAATAGGAGTGGTGAGAGAGGGCATCCTTGTCTTGTGCCTATTTTCAAAGGGAATGCTTTCAGCTTTTGCCCATTCAGTATGATATTGGCTGTGGGTTTGTCATAAATAGCTCTTATTATTTTGAGATACATTCAATCAAAACCTAGTTTATTGAGAGCTTTTAGCATGAAAGTGTGTTGAGTTTTATCAAAGGCCTTTTCTGCATCTGTTGAGATAATCATGTGGTTTTTGTCATTGGTTCTGTTTATGTGATGGCTTATGCTTATTAATTTGCATATGTTGAACCAGCCTTGCATCCCAGGGATGAAGCTGATTGATCATGGTGGATAAGCTTTTTGATGTGCTGCTGGATTTGGTTTGCCAGTATTTTATTGAGGATTTTCTCATCGATGTTCATCAAAGATATTGGCCTGAAATTTTCTTTTTTTGTTGTGTCTCTGCTAGGCTTTGGTATCAGGATGATGCTGGCCTCATAAAATGAGTTAGGGAGGAGTCCCTCTCTTTCTATTGTTTGGAATAGTTTCAGACAGAATGGTACCAGCTCCTCTATGAACCTCTGGTAGAATTTGGCTGTGAATCTGTCTGGTCCTGGGCTTTTTTTGGTTGGTAGACTATTAATTACTGCCTCAATTTAAGAACTTGTTATCGGTCTATTCAGGGATTCGACTTCTTCCTGGTTTCGTCTTGCGATGGTGTATGTGTCCAGGAATTTATTCTAGATTTTCTAGTTTATTTGTGTAGTGGCGTTTATAGTATTCTCTGATGGTAGTTTGTATTTCTGTGGGATCAGTGGTGATATCCCCTTTATCATTATCTATTATGTCTATTTGATTCTTCTCTATTTTCTTCTTTAATAGTCTGGCTAGTGTTCTATTTATTTTGTTAATCTTTTCAAAAAACCAGCTCCTGGATTCATTGATTTTTTTTGAAGGGTTTTTTGTGTCTCTATCTCCTTGAGTTCTGCTCTGATCTTAGTTATTTATTGTTTTCTGCTAGCTTTTGAATTTGTTTGCTCCTGCTTCTCTAGTTCTTTTAATTGTGATGTTAGTGTGTTAATTTTAGATCTTTCCTGCTTTCTCCTGTGGGCATTTAGTGCTATTAATTTCCCTCTACACATTGCTTTAAATGTGTCCCAGAGATTTTGGTACGTTGTCTTTGTTCTCATTGATTTCAAAGAACATCTTTATTTCTGCCTTCATTTTGTTATTTACCCAGTAGTCATTCAGGAGCAGGTTGTTCAGTTTCCTTGTAGTTGTGCCGTTTTGAGTGAGTTTCTTAATCCTAAGTTCTAATTTGATTGCACTGTGGTCTGAGAGACTGTTTTTTATGATTTCTGTTCTTCTGCATTTGCTGAGGAGTGTTTTACTTTGAATTATGTGGTCAATTTTGGAATAAGTGCGATGAGGTGCTGAGAAGAATGTATATTCTGTTGATTTGGGGTGGAGAGCTCTGTAGACGTCTATTAGATGTGCTTGGTCCAGAGCTGAGTTCAAGTCCTGAATATACTTGTTAATTTTCTGTCTCATTGATCTGTCTAATATTGACAGTGGGGTGTTAAGGTCTCCCACTATTATTGTGTGGGAGTCTAAGTTTCTTTTGTAGGTCTCTGATAACTTGCTTTGTAAATCTAGGTGCTCCTGTATTGGGTGATATATATTTAGGATAGTTAGCTCTTCTTGTTGCATTGATTCCTTTATTATAATGTAACGCCCTTCTTTGTCTTTTTTGATCTTTGTTGGTTTAAAGTCTGTTTTATCAGAGACTAGGATTGCAACCCCTACTTTTTTTTTTGCTTTCCATTTGCTTCGTAAATATTTCTCCATCCGTTTATTTTGAGCCTAGTCTCTGCATGTGAGATGGGTCTCCTGAATACAGCACACTGATGAGTCTTGACTCTATCCAATTTGCCAGTCTGTGTCTTTTAATTGGGGCATTTAGCCCATTTACATTTACGGTTAATATTGTTATGTGTGAATTTGATTCTGTCATAATGATGCTAGGTGGTTATTTTGCCCATTAGTTGATGCAGTTTCTTCATGGTGTTGATGGTCTTTACAATTTGGTATGTTTTTGCAGTGGCAGGTACCGGTTTTTCCGTATTTAGTGCTTCCTTCAGGAGCTCTTGTAAGGGAGGCCTGGTGGTGACAAAATCTCTCAGCATTTGCTTGTCTGTAAAGGATTTTATTTCTCCTTTGCTTATGAAGCTTAGTTTGGCTGGATATGAAATTCTGGGTTGAAAATTCTTTTCTTTAAGAATGTTGAATATTGGTCCCCACTCTCTTCTGGCTTGTAGAGTTTCTGCCAAGAGATCCACTGTTAGTCTGATGGGCTTCCCTTTGTGGGTAACCCGACCTTTCTTTCTTTAACATTTTTTCCTTCGTTTCAACCTTGGTGAATGTGATGATTATGTGTCTTGGGGTTGCTTTTCTCGAGCAGTATCTTTGTGGTGTTCTCTGTATTTCCTGAATTTGAATGTTAGCCTGTCTTGCTGGGTTAGGGAAGTTCTCCTGGATAATATCCTGAAGAGTATTTTCCAACTTGGTTCCATTCTCCCAGTCACTTTCAGGTACACCAATCAAATGTAGATTTGGTCTTTTCACATAGTCCCATATTTCTTGGAGGCTTTGTCTGTTCCTTTTCATTCTGTTTTCTCTAATCTTGTCTTCACACTTCATTTCATTAAGTTGACCTTCACTGTCTGATATCCTTTCTTCCACTTGATCAATTCGGCTATCGATACTTGTGTATGCTTCATGAGGTTCTCGTGCTGTATTTTTCAGCTCCATCAGGTCATTTATGTTCTTCTCTAAAGTGGTTATTCTAGTTAGCAATTCCTCTAACCTTTTTTCAAGGTTCTTAGCTACCTTGCATTGGGTTAGAACGTGTTCCTTTAGCTTGGAGGAGTTTGTTATTACCCACCTTCTGAAGCCTACTTCTGTCAATTCATCAAACTCATTCTCCATTCCGTTTTGTTCCCTTGCTGGCGAGGAGTTGTGATCCTCTGGAGGAGAAGAGGCATTCTGGTTTTTGGAACTTTTAGCCTTTTTGTGCTGGTTTTTCCTCATCTTTGTGGATTTATCTAGTTTTGGTCTTTGATGCTGGTGACTTTGGATGGGGTTTTTGTGTGGACATCCTTTTTGTTGATGTTTATGCTATTCCTTTCTGTTTGTTAGCTTTCCTTCTAACAGGCCTCTCTGCTGCCCCTCCTTCCACCAAGCTCGAGCATCCCAGGTTGACTTCATACTGCTGTGCTGGCAGCAAGAATTTTATGCCAGCGGATCTTAGCTTTCTGGGCTTCATGGGGGTGGGATCCACTGAGCTAGACCACTTGCCTCCCTGGCTTCAGCCCCCTTTCCAAGGGAGTGAACCGTTCTGTCTCACTGGTGTTCCAGGCACCACTGGGGTATGAAAAAAACTTCTGCAGCTAGTTTTGTGTCTGCTCAAATGGCTGCCCAGTTTTGTGCTTGAAACCCAGGGCCCTGGTGGCATAGGGACCCAAGGGAATCTCCTGGTCTGTGGGTTCCAAAGACCATGGGAAAAGCATAGTGTCTGGGCCAGAGTGCACCGTCCCTCATGGCACAGTCCCTCACAGCTTCCCTTGGCTAGGGGAAGGAGTTCCCCGATCCCTTGTGCTTCCTGGTTGAGAGGACGCCCCCACCCTTCTTCAGCTCACCCTCCATGGGCTGCACCCACTGTCTAACCAGTCCCAATGAGATGAGCTAGGTATCTCAGTTGGAAATGCAGAAAATCACCTGCCTTCTGCATTGATCTTGCTGGGAGCTACAGACTGGAGCTGCTTTTATTCGGCCATCTTCTATTTACATTTATTTTTATATATAGTTATATATTTAAAACTTTATCTTGACCACTTGATTTAGAGTAATGGAAATTGGAGAAATGTATACAGTACAGAACATTTTAAATTGGCTTGTTTTTCCTGTTTGAAGTGCTTAAACGTTCTTTAACTCAAGAACTTTAATTTTGCTAATAAAGATTCTTAAGCTTAGTGTGAAACATGGAAAGGAAACGCCAACAGCCTTGCTATGACTAGGATCAGCAGTGCCATCTTGTGGTAAATACCTTGAATTGCAATTAGAAGCACCGGCATGGGATTTGGGAGACTAAGAAATTCTACTCTATGTTCAGTGATTTACATAGAATGTAAAAGGTATTTCTCACCATTTTAAGACTTTGGGTTTATATAATCAGAGGAGGTTCTTCCTTTACAAATGTGGCAAAGACTACAGTTTTCTACAAGACCTTTTAATGTTGAGCTTTTAATGTTACATACAATTGTATTAAATGTTACTGTAAGTAATATTAAAAACTACAGTTATAATTTCAAAAAGATTATAGTACATGATACATTTTCTCTAGCATCAGCTCTAATGTGTAATAAAACCTAGGATTATAGGTTAAATTGGATATATCTATAACATAGTAAGGTAAGCAGCTATAGTTAAGTCAAAGCATGGCAAGTATATGATCAGATAATAATCCTGTTTCCTTCAGACTTAGCATGTGGTAATACAGTAATTTTGTGTTCTTTAGCTTGTCTGCTGCTTTTGAAAATTCTTTTCAACAGTTAACAAATATTGATGAATCCAATTGGAAAAATGTTTACCTATTCATTAGTTCCAAGTCTGTGATAGATAAATACGTGGGACCATTGTAGTTTCTAGAATAATTACATTTAAAATCCCCAGCACCTTGCAAAAAATTTCTTCAATTCATATTTTGCTTTTTACGTTATCAACACATATTAGTTTAGAGAGTTTAGCACGAATCACTAACTAGACCAGTATTAGTAATCCATTGGTAATTCCAAGTCTCACATTGGAGCATCTTGAAAATAGTTCATGGGTTGCTATTTTTTTCATTAGTTATATATGTCATGCCAAATCAACATTATTTTCAGAAGTCATTCCCCCTTATTTTATTGCCCTTTTGTGTCACTTTCTTTTTCTAATTATAAAAGTAATATATGTTCATGATGCAAGTTCAGATATTAAAGTAATCATTCCTGATAAACTCAACCCCTGGAAATAATCACCATTTACAGTCTGGTGTATTACTTTCAGTTGCTGCATTTATTAATAAAAATATTTTCTCTTTTCAGTTGGTCAGAGGTAGGGGCACCCCATCTTCATTTCCCTCAGTGGCACTTTCTTTCAGAGAATTTGCTAACAATATGTTTTTTTTTTTTTGTCTGCTAAGATAACTGGGAATTTTATTACCCTGATAGGAAATTTTGATTTTTATTCCTAGTTTTGTTGTTTCTCACTTCCTGCGGTGTTGGATTTATTGGGCATTGGATAACAACACTCTGTAGTACTATACAGATTTCATAGCATGTTCAGATATACATTAACCATGCATAGAAAGCTTAATGACTTTGCCCAAGTTAGCTAACATGTGACTAGCCATGATTTAAATCCCTTCTGATTACACATATACCTAGGTGAATTCCTCTGGTCCCATGACTTTAAATACCATCTGTATTTGAGATGACTCTCAAATTTGTATCTTTAGCCCTGCCTTCCCCCCTGAGCATCAGACTTGTATGTGCAATTTAAAAAAAAACATCTCCGCCTCAGTGGCATCTCAAACCTTGACTTGGCAATAAAGAGAATGCTTGATGTCCTCACCGCTACCTTTTTTCTCCCAAAGACTTCTCCATTTTAGCTATTGGCATCATTAGCTATCCATTTGCCCAAGCACAAACCTTGGAATAACCTTTGGTTTTTCTCTTCTTCAAGCTTGACATCAATCCATCAGCACATCCTGATGCTATCTACGTTTCCCTAACATAAGTTCATCTCTTACCTAGGCTAACACAATCACATCCCAATTGGTTTTCCTGCTTCCTCTCTGTCTGTCATCTCCATTATGTGCTATCCTATTACCTTTTTATTTTTTTCATTATATTTAACAATATCCGGTATTATTGACTCTTGGATATATTGTCTGTCTTACTTTCCTTCTAGAATGTAAGCTCTGCAAGGCAGAAACTTTATCTTGTCACCACTGAATCCCCAAGACCTAGAACACTGTTGGCAGGTAGGTTTCATGTTAATTAATTAATAGAAGAAGTCTGGTGCTTGTTCAGTAGTTGGGAATTCAGGAAAATTACTCCTTTGCTGGTTTTCCCAGGGCTCTTTTGTATAGCGTTGAAAGAACTGAAAAACTTTTATTTAATAATGCGTTCTTGAGATTGATATTACAGTCTTATTATCTTAGATATACAGTATCACTTAGGCCTTGCTGCATGCATTTTATGCTCCCTGAGATGTTTTTGGGAGATTTTCTGTGGAAACCTGAAAAGGAAACCAATTACAGTGCTTTCTCAGAGAAGCAAGGCTCAACAAATGACTGGGAAGAAACTTTTGCTGGTTGAGAGAGATATTCAGTACGTGCTTCAACAATGATGTAAAAGGGAACAAAGAGAAGTGAATGCAAAACATCTTTATTTGCTTTGGACTGCCCTTCTTCCAGTAAGGCTAACTTTTAATAAAGAGGAACTCAATACCGGGCCGATGAATAAATTTTTAAAACTAGAAACTCAAAATGAAGGTTTGAGGATCCTGAAATACTATATATTTTTAAAAATCAATGATTCTTTTAAGAAATGGAAAACAAAGTGAGGGAAGAGTGGGTAGAGAGATTGATTGGTCATTCTATATCTAGTGTAATGGAAAAGGTATTTTGTGTCAGCAAGATCTGGGTTTTGATTCTAGTCTTGCCACTAGCTGGCCACATGCCCTTGGACGTCTTGCTTCTGAAATCTAGGCTTGTTATTTCTGTTGGTGGTTTAGGATGATCACATGAGATGAATCTTGGGAAATAATTCTTACAATTATAAAGCACAATACAAGTGTAATATATTATCCTCATTATCATTATCTCACCATTCTAGTATGAGGATCCAGGGCTTCATTCTCTTGCTGTTTTCAACTTTGTGGTCCCAAAACTCCAGTGGCTACAAAGATGCCAAGATCTGAACTCAGAGATTCATGAAACAGCTCTAAATAGTTTTAAATTACTTCCTTGGGAAATTTTTGCTTGCTTATGTGTATCTGAGATTAACAACAGTAAAAACACCTTTTATATAGCACCATCAGTGAGGCTTTATGTCTTTATTACAAATTTTGGAGCATCCTCCAGGCTCTCAAAATGAAATCTCTGGACCTACTGAAGAGAGAGAGAAAGAGAGACAGCAAGGACTTTCATGTCTTTAAAAGCAATTACAGGCTCAGGTCTCTGAAAAAGTATTAAGTGCCAAGACTGATGCCTCTGCAACCATTTGTTCTTGACATTTTTTCAACTTTTTTTTTCAGCCAGACTATTGATGCATTTTAATACCATTAGTATTTCTTAAAATTAGTTCAGCAGTATTATTAATTTGTCTTCTTAAAATAAAAGGCAGGAAAACAGTATTATGCATGTATTTAAATAAGTCCCCTTTCCAGATATTGGAAGGCATGTTTTTAAGTATTCTGGAGAAAAGTCATTTAAAAAAAATTCCCAAGCAGACCATTTTGCTTTAGAAATATTGAAGATGCAATATGTGAATCATATTTGGATTTTAAAGCAGGATATTAAACTTCACAGTAAAAGTGATTCCATAGTTGTTAAAGTCCAAAGAGAGGTTTACAAAGCCAGCAGACAGAGAAACTGAAATTCACTTGGAGAGGTAAATGACACAGGAATGGAAACATTGAATAAATAACTTTACAGCAATTTTTCTTGATGTTATTTTATCCCTTAAAGGCAGACAGATCATTAAAATTAAAATTGTATTAAAAAATATTCTCTATAAAAATATGTAACCCAATAAAATGAATGTTGAGTCAGCCACATGTATTTCTTTCCAAACCCATAATTTGGATTTGGATTGGATTTCCAAGCCCACAATACTAAATTTATTTAGTATTTTGAAATTCATATTTGCTAGGCAGTGCATCTTAGTAAATTAAAAAAAATAAATTCCCATTACTTAGTTCATGTAAATAATCCTAAAGGTGAACTGAATTGGCCTTACTGAAATGGCGGCTCATGCCAGGGCTGACCAGGGAAGGTGAGGAGAGGATAAGAGACATTTTATCTTCATACATTTGTGTCTTTGCATTTGCTGTTTCTCTCCTGGATGCATTTCCCATCCTGGGTCATTTGCTTAAATTCATACCAATTTTTTTTAGCATCTATTTCAAGCACCCTGTTCTCCACTATGACTTCACTAACATCTCTAGATAGATAGTTGCTCCTTTCTACTCCTTTCTATTGCTGCCTTATATGTAACTCTGTTATTGCATGTAAGCATCATCAATAATTTGCTTACATTTCTGTCTCTTTTGTATTTCCAGTACCTACCTTAGTGCTTGACATATAGTAGGAACTTAATAAATGTCTGCTGAGTGAATAAATAAAAAAGTGAGTGATAGCTCCTGATCACTGCATAACATAGATACAACTCATAAAGTTGTGATTCCTGGCCCCATCCTTGTGGGGCAAGTAGGGGTGGTGGGACAGAGGCTACCCAGAAGATGAGCAGATGGGTGGGTTGATTATGCAATAAAAAACATTCATTCAGCTTCTGGCACTGTGCCAGGTGCTGTGGGGGAAACTGCAGAGATGTAAGGTACATCGTATCTGCTTTCAGGGGTTTACCAGTTAGGTTTAAGGGCCTAATTTACCTGTATGAATCATCTAGAGGGAAATTGAAGGCTAAGTCCTAAGACTTGACTGTGTGTCTGTGAGGAAGTTAGAAAAGTTAGAA
This sequence comes from Pongo abelii, assembly GCF_028885655.2. Classification (NCBI taxonomy): domain Eukaryota; kingdom Metazoa; phylum Chordata; class Mammalia; order Primates; family Hominidae; genus Pongo; species Pongo abelii. Next base: position 66,153,285 of record NC_071985.2, on the reverse strand, counting down.
ACCCACATGAGTTGAAGGAGCTTGGAAAGGCTTCATGAGGAGCCACAAGTTAATTTGGGCTCAGCAGTATTAACAGAAGGAAGGGCTGATGAGGTGGCAAGCCTTGGGCTAGGTGGGAGTTGAATGGGTGGCTGTGTGGGAATTGGCTTGTGGAGCAGTGTTTACTCTGGGGGACCATAGACACTTTCTACACCTATGGATGGATTTTAGAGATGCTTTGAACCCCTGGAATTATTTGCAAAATGTTGTATGTATGTTTATATGAGCAGTTTTCCAGGGAGAATTCTCAGCTTTGAAAGAAGTAGATGCAGATTTTAAAGGAATGTTAAGTTTTGTAGTTGTAATCGCTAATAGGTAGCATTATGATTATCTTTTCATGAAGTCTTAAAGAAAGGGAAAAAGGAAGAATTCGATGGGGTAGGGAGGTGAAGGGAGGAGGGAGATTCAGGCTAACAATATAGGTATCAATATTTATTAAATGATCTTTCCCTGAAAGTGTATCACTAACATGCTGTATCTTTAGCTGATTATCAAAAGAGATCATCTAAGCGATGGAGGCTACACTGCCTGTTTGAGAGAAACTACTGAACTAAAAGTGAATGAAAATGTATCCCATTGTTGCCCAAATGAAAATATACTTAATTCAAAGGCAGAGATAATTTTTAAACATTGTTAGTGTTTTAATCAGCAAACATTATTTTTTAAGGATTATTCTATTTAGGTTTTGAATGTAGGGATTTGCCTCATAATGAAAAATCTGCATTTCTTCATAAAAACTGAATAAAATGAACATGACTTGGTTATTTGCCATAGATGCGGATTCTTTTAATATTGGATGCTCAGTTTGTACAGAAAACATTTGGATTGGAGCCCCTCTTTGGGCCACTGCCAACTAGAGGTTAACATACTAATACGTCAGAGTATTAGTATGTTAAGTGATGGATTTCTACTTCTGGGTGAGTGTTATGCTATCAGAAACATGCCCTGAAGTGATAGCTCTATCACGTTGCAATTGTGAGTTAAGGAGGAAGGAAAGAGATCTATGAAAAAATAAGCTGTTCCTTTGTTTTCTGGCTTGTTCCAAAAAGGATTGCAATAAAAAAGAGTTTCATATTATTGGTTTATGTAATTGATAAGAGCCCAGTAATTGAGGAACAAAAAAGTTGTTAAGTTTATGCAAACAAATACTACAAAAGGGATTTTCCCATAATTCTATCTTTAGGAGAGTAATTAATTGGATAATAGTTAAAGAAGATAGTAATGTTGAGAGAGGGAATAGGTATATAAACCTCAATTATATCTTAAACATTAGTAAGCCATATTTTTACATAGAATTCAGTTTAATTGGAGGACCTGAGAAATTTGATGACACTGGAAACTTGTGCATTTTTGATTTATAAACCTGAAATATGCATAACTAATGTTAATTTAATAATGTTGAATTTTAATAGCCTTAAAGTCAAGCATTAAGAAAAATGCTCAGATCATATAATTTTATGAGAAATAGACTATTCAACTCTTAATGATTCAACATAAAGTGCCACTTCAGTGAATGTTCAAAATGTATTATCATTTCTGTGGTGATCTAATCTTGTTTATTGAATCTGGTAACATATATTTATGTATATATGAATATGAAAATCATAATATATATTTTAATATATATATTATTACATCATTCTGTGTAATATACTTTTTGAGTTCTTAATATCTTGTATTTTCTATAAAGTCATATATGTGGCAGATACATATATGGAGATATTTCAGATTATTGTATTGCAAGCTGAGGAATGTCATATCTTCAGAACTTGCCACTTGCTAGGGATGAGGTTGGAATGAGAAAGTGTATTGGCCTCATGGCCATTCCTAAGGCTTGGGGCCGAAGGCTGGAGGTTGGCCCTAGTGAACAAATTACTTGGAGGATTCAGAAGTCACTAGTGCACAGGAGAGAGTGCAATCCATTCCCAATGGGGAGCAGTGGGTCACGACTAGATGAACCATATACATCATCAGTCCTGAAAATGAGGCTGATTAAAGGGCATTCAGGAGCAGGGTGAATGAAGCTTCTCTGGGGAAGGAGAGAAGGTCCAGGCCTTTGTAAACAGGATTGAGTTTTCTAGGTTGCCCAGTCCCAGGTTGACTTTGGCTGGAATTAAAAGTCGTGGTTCAGGTAGTTCACCTTTTATAGTTTTGTGCTTATTAACATAAATTTACATTTTATTTTGAATACATTTTGCTATAATTAGTTAAAACAACTATAGTAACAAGATGCTTAACTCTCACTCTATAAACAATAGCATTACGAGTTTGGGAATATAGAACAAACAACAATCTATTTATGAAGAACAGATCAGTGGTTGCAGCTAGGGTGGGAGCAGTGACTATAAAGGGGTAGCAACAGGAAGTTTCTTGGGGTCATGGAACTGTTCTGGATCCTGATGGCGGTGGTGTTTACACACATCTGTATGCATTAAAATTCATACAATCATCTGCCCCAAAAGTCCATTTAACTATATGATAATTGTTTTTAAAAAGCAAAAAATGCTAGCAGGGAGATAAAAATAATTTTTTTTTTTTGAGATGGAGTCTCGCTCTGTCACCAGGCTGGAGTGCAGTGGCACGATCTCAGCTCACTGCAACCTCTGCCTCCCAGGTTCAAGCAATTCTTCTGCCCCAGCCTCCCAAGTAGCTGGGACTATAGGCGTGTGCTACCACACCCGGCTAATTTTTTGTGTTTTTAGTAGAGATGGGATTTCACCGTGTTAGCCAGGATGGTCTCAGTCTCCTGACCTTGTGATCTGCCCACCTCAGCCTCCCAAAGTGCTGGGATTACAGGCGTGAGCCACCGTGCCCAGCCAGAAATTTTTAATATATCAAATATACACAACAGAACAAAGTAAATCCTAACAGTCCTAGAAGGCCATAGGAAAGCCAGAGTCCTAAAAGTATGCCATTTGCCTGTTTCTGAATGTCTTATGTTGGTGGAAGGCACATTTTACCTGGAAGCTGAAAATGATTTGGTTCCCTAGTTCTTCTTTTATCTTCCTTTCAACAATAGACCTGTCTTCCTTCCTTTCTTCTTTTCCTCTCTTTTCTTTCCTTCGATCATTCCTCCCCTCCTTACTCTCTTTCTTTCTTAAGTTCATGCTATCTGACATGGTGAAGTGGCATTCTAGATTACTTTTTTTTTTTTTTTTTTGGTCACAAGTGCCTACTGGTGGAAGGGACCTGAAGGGAGGATGAGAAGCTGGTCTAGCTCTGCTCCAATCCTGAGGGTGGACAGTTGAGCCAGAATAAAACCAAAAGTGAAGCCTCACTACTTACCAGAATACACTTGTGCAGTGCCTACACTACCTGTAGGCCTTCCTGTTCCAGGCAGTAAAGTGTTGTTCTGGAGCTGAGCACCTGCTTTGAGTTAGAATTGAGACAGGCACCAGAAGTTGGATGCAGTCCAGACTGATAAGAGGATCCTTGGAATAGACTTTAAGTTGACCTTGACCCTTTAGTGTTCTTTGGATTGGACTTCCCAGGATTACTCTGTCCCTTTGAAAAAATATATTTGTGTCTTGGGCCTGAACCAAATTTAAATCAGTCTCCTAGAAATTGTGAAGGGCTGCTAAGGCATGGCACAGCATGGCCTGTTTTCTCAATATTGTCTCTTTAACTTCTCATTTCCTTGGCAACCTGATTTCTGATTTTCTGAATGGGTGTTGCTGTGGACATTTGCCCAGAAAACAGCTCTGAGTGAGGGACTATCAGAGAGAATTTTATGTCTCTTGGGAAGGGAAAGGTTAACTTTTATTTCCAAGAGGACTGGCTGCATGAGTTCTTGGATGCAGCAGTCCCCAGGAGAGTGCGGTGTGTTGAGCTGTGGCTAGTGTGTGTAGTTCCACACAGACAGGAGTGGGCTGTGCAGAGCTGCTTGTTTACAACAGCTTCCTGAATCTGCTAATACCAGACTGAGTGAATGAAGTTCCTGACCCATATTCTTTACATTAAACATTGATAACCATTTTTTCTTTCAATCCTTCCTCTATGTTATTCTGGATTTGAAATCTCCAGCTATGAGATAATATTAACTGAAATTCTTGACATTTGCCAACCCTAGTCACAACCCTTGCTAAAGATCATTTCAACATAAAGCATTTGTCTTTTAGCTTGTCTGAAAATATACTGCAGTATGTTGCTGGTAATGGATTTCTTGGAGTTGAACCATTGGGTAGAGGATTTGTGATTTGAGTTTACCATCTGATTTATATGTTCTATGGTCATCATAACTCAGATTTGCAGATCTGGGTACTACTGGGACTGTGGGGCTATTGTGCCTGACTTAATTGCATATTTAAATGTAAGGCTAGAAGTAAAGCTGAAAAAGCAGATGGATTTGGAAAATGAGATTGTCTTGTTTTGAGGTCGTGTGGAAAGCCAAGAAATTGCTGGAGCAGCTCTGACAGGGATTTCAGGAAAACAGGCTGGTAATATTTCCACTTCTCTCAGCTTGCAGTCTGGCTGAAAATGTAGTAAGATCAGCCTTTTCCAAAGGTCTTGGTATTTCTGCAGCTGTTTCAGAAAGCCTTGAAAGTGAAAAGCGAAGGAGTCCACAGAATCTCAAGTATCCATGCTCCAATCACTAAAGCTCTTGGATGATCTAAGTGGAAAAGAGCTGAAGCCATGTAAGTGAAGGTGTGTATGACACAGTGCATGTGTGGAGGCTGCTCTTTCAGATATGACGTCATGCCTGTGGCCCCCAAAAGCTTCCAGGAGAGCATCAGCTTGACAGCGAGGATGCCAAAAAGTCCTTGATAGGAGCTCTGCACATTATATTTCCACTTTCTATTATTTTAGATTCTTTTTTGTTCCATTCACCTGAGTCAGCTGGGCCATCTGCTTAAGCCAGCCAACATCTCACATTTTCTAATTGGTCTAGTTAGTCCAGGGTTAATGTGTCACTTACTATCACTAATGAGAGACTGTACTTGCTAGACTCGTAAAGCATTTTTAATGAATGCTTCCAGTATTATGATTCCTGTTCTACAGAAAAAGAAACCAGGTTTCAGAGAATTTATGTGATTTGTACAAATTATTTGAACAGACTAGTGGATCATGAGTACTATGGAATGTATATTTTATACTGTCAGCCACCAACTTTCAAGTGCTTGAAGCTCTCCACATATGTAATGTGTTTAAAAGGAAGTTTAAAACAATAGAAATGACTAGATTGTGTCAGTCATTTTTAAATATTCTGCAAATGAAACTTAAGTAAAAGTTCAATATGTTAAAGCTACAAGTTCTATTTTAGCATGAATTTATTTCACAAGTTCAGGTTTCTTTTTTTAACTCCAAATCCCTTTATTGACTAAAAATTATTAAGTTAGTAAAAGATCTATAATCATAGCAGATTTTACTTCATTGTTTTTGCCTGAATCCTGATATGATAAAGCTTTTATTTATTTATTTATTTATTCTTTTTTTTTTTTTTTGAGCAGTAGCGAGATTTATTGCAAAGAACAAAAGAACAAAGCTTCCCCCATTACAAAAGGGGACCCAAGCAGATTGCCACTGCTGGCTCAGGCAGCCTGCTTTTATTTTCTTATCTGATCCCACCCACATCCTGCTGATTGGTCCATTTTTTTTTTTTTTTTTAATTTATGAAGTATTTATTGATGATTCTTGGGTGTTTCTCGGAGAGGGGGATATGGCAGGGTCATAGGATAATAGTGGAGAGAAGGTCAGGAGATAAACACATAAACAAAGGTCTCTGGTTTTCCCAGGCAGAGGTCCCTGCGGCCTTCTGCAGTGTTTGTGCCCCTGGGTACTTGAGATTAGGGAGTGGTGATGACTCTTAAAGAGCATGCTGCCTTCAAGCATCTGTTTAACAAAGCACCTCTTGCACCGCCCTTAATCCATTTAACCCTGAGTTGACACAGCACATGTTTCAGAGAGCACGGGGCTGGGAGAAAGGCCATAGATAAACAGCATCCCAAGGCAGAAGAATTTCTCCTAGTCAGAACAAAATGGAGTCTCCTATGCCCACCTCTTTCTACACAGACACAGCAACAATCTGATCTCTCCTTCCTTTCCCCACACTTCCCCCCCTTCTTTTCAACAAAACCGTCATCGTCCTCATGGCCCACTCCCGATGGTCGCTGTCTCTTCGGAGCTGTTGGGTACACCTCCCAGACAGGGTGGTGGGGCATAGGCACTCCTCACTTCCCAGATGGGGCGGCCGGACACAGACGCTCCTCACTTCCTCCCAGACGGGGTGGCAGCCAGGCAGAGGCGCTCCTCACCTCCCAGATGGGGCGGCGGGGCAGAGGCGCTCCTCACCTCCCAGACGGGGCGGCCGGGCAGAGGCGCTCCTCACTTCCTCCCAGACGGGGCGGCCGGGCAGAGGCGCTCCTCACCTCCCAGACGGGGTGGCCAGGCAGAGGCGCTCCTCACTTCCCAGATGGGGCAGCCGGGCAGAGGCACTCCTCACTTCCTCCCAGACGGGGTGGCGGCCGGGCAGAGGCGCTCCTCACCTCCCAGGCGGGGCGGCTGGGCAGAGGCGCTCCTCACTTCCCATACGGGGTGGCAGCCGGGCAGAGGTGCTCCTCACTTCCCAGATGGGGCAGCCAGGTAGAGGTGCTCCTCACTTCCTCCCAGACGGGGTGGCGGCCGGGCAGAGGCACTCCTCACCTCCCAATGGGGCGGCCGGGCAGAGGCGCTCCTCACTTCCCAGACGTTGGGCGACTGGGCAGAGGCGCTCCTCACTTCCCAGACGGGGCAGCCAGGCAGAGGAGCTCCTCACATCCCAGACGATGGGCGGCCGGGCAGAGACGTTCCTCACTTCCTATACGGGATGGCGGCGGGGCAGAGGCGCTCCTCACTTCCCAGATGGGGCGGCGGGGCAGAGGGGCTCCTCACATCCCAGACGATGGGCGGCCAGGCAGAGACGCTCCTTACTTCCTAAACGGGGTGGCGGCGGGGCAGAGGCTGTAATCTTAGCACTTTAAGAGGCCAAGGCAGGAGGCTGGTAGGTGGAGGTTGTAGCGAGCCGAGATCACGCCACTGCACTCCAGCCTGAGCACCATTGAGCATTGAGTGAGCGAGACTCCGTCTGCAATCCCAGCACCTCGGGAGGCCGAGGCAGGCAGATACTTGAGGCCAGGAGCTGGAGACCAGCCCGGTCAACACGGCGAAACCCTGTCTCCACCAAAAATACAAAAACCATTCAGGTGTGGAGGTGCGCGCCTGCAATCCCAGGCACTCGGCAGGCCGAGGCAGGAGAGTCACAGGAGCCTGAGGCAGGGAGGTTGCAGCGAGCCGAGATCACGGCAGTACAGTCCAGCTTCGGCAACAGAGGGAGACCGAAAAAAGAAGGAGAGGGAGACCAAAGAAAGGGGAGAGGGAGAGGGAGGGGGAGGGGGAGGGGGAGGGGGAGAGGGAGAGGGAGAGGGAGGGGACAAGTTCGGGTTTCTAATAACTACTTATTTTCAAGTTAACCAGTAACATTAACAAAGCTATTTATGAACACAAATATTTGAAATCTAGATTTGTAGATGTGAGTTGGAGCCTTAATATCTAATATATTTTAAAGGTTTGTTTGGTTGTCCCCCATTGAAAAAAAAAACTGATTTACAGATAAATTCTTGAAAATAGGTATAATTTTCTTAAAAGCTAAGCCTACTGAAAATATTATTCAATCTGATTGAATCAGATACTTGGGAAATGATTAACAGGTAGTTTTGGACCCACTTTGAATCACTATCTAACTATACCTGAAAATATTCATTTTTCCTCTTCTCTCCTAAGCCCAGTCCAATTACCATCCTCTGAAACAGCACTTGTCAAGGTCCCTAGACCTCTCTGTAGCCAAATCTGTCCGTAAATTCTCAGTTCTCACTTCATGGGACCCATCATCAGCATTTGACACTCTTGATCACTCCACTTACTCTCCAAGGCTCGCGCTCTCCTGGCTTTCTTCCCATCTCAAAGGCCACTTCTCAGTTTCCTTTCTGTGCCCCCGTCATTGTCCTGACTATCTCAAACTCCCTGTCAGTCTTTTTCAACCATAGTTTCTCATCTGAACCAAGCACACAAAAAATGATTCCAGAGAATATTTTCTCAACTTTTTCCAAGGAAAATAACTAGTTCTAGGTGCATAGGAAGTAATTTAATCCATCACATACAATGGGTGCCTAAGGCTTTGTCTTAATGTTTCTTCACATAACCTCAGTTGACAAAGGTTGCCAGGCTCAATCCACAAACATTAGGCATCTGATGCATTTTCATGACCTTAACTCCATCTATATATTGACAACTCCCAAATTTATATCTCCAGCCCAGGCCTCTATCTGAACACAAGATAATGTTCTATCCAATTTGATGCAACCTCTTGTAAATATCTGACATCTCAAACTTATCATGTTCAAAAACAAAACCTGATCTTTCCCCCAAAAACTGTTCCACTCAGAGTCATCATCTCTCAGGCCAAAAATTTTAGTCATCCCTGAATTTCTGGTCTTTCTTTCACATCTTTCATCCAATCCTTCGGCAAATCCTACCGTACCTATGTTTCAAATACATCCAGAGCCTGACCAATTCTTGCCACCTTTACTTCTACCGCCCTGACCTAAGCCACATCATTCTCTAGAGCTGGAACTATTCTAGTAGCCTCCTAGTTGGCCTCCTGCTTTCAATGTTGGACCTCTAGAGTCTATTTCAAACACAGCAGCCAGAGTGATCCAGTCCTTTGCTCAAAATTCTTCAGTAGCTCCCAATTACAATATGTGTGGTAAAAGCTGGAAACCTTACAATGGCCTACGTGATCTGTAGTGCCTCTTTCCTGACTGCTGCAGTCTTTTTGCTGTTCTTACAATACATTGAGCAACTTCCACCCAGGGCACTTTCCCCTGCTCCTGCCCCAAACCCCCATGGCTTACTCCTCACTTCTTTCAAGTCTTTGCTTAGATGATACCTTATCAGTGAGGTCTTTCCCTCCTAACCTTTTAAAAATTGTAAAGGCCCTAATCACTCACTATCCCCATTCCATTGCTTATTTCTCCCTATTGTGCTTATTATTTTCTAATATTTTACATGGTTTGCTTATTTATTTTTATCGTCTTGCTTTTCTACTAGTGTGCAGTTTCCTCAAGGGCAGAGATTTTGTCCATCTTGGCCACTACTATATGCCAAGTGTTTGGAACAGTTTGCACAGAGGAATGGTTCCTGAATGAATTGAATGCATGGTGAGTGTTTAATTTGAAATTTGAAATGTGATTAATGGAATTTTAATCATTTTAAATTCTCCTTGTATTGCACAAAATGCCTCTTAAATGCACGTTGTAACATCATGAGATATTCAATGCAGATACCTCAGTGCCCACTCCTGCTAAATATTTACTCAAAGGTTAAAAACCGTCATTGGTTTTGTATGCTGAGGCCAAATTTGAACTTTTAGTTGCGTGCTGGTACTTCATCTGCAGATGTAGGTATCATGCATTTCCACCCTACATTGCTAAGTTAATCTAATTGAGTATATTGAAAATATCAGTAGGATTCCAAGTATCTCAGTTCTCTCCATTCCCCACTGTACTCTGTGTGAGTTGTAGCGGGGCTGGTCCCTGCAGGTTGCATTTCTCTTGGTTGGGCATCTTTCTGTCTGGGTTGACCTAATTGCAGGCAGTAGTGCATGATGACAGGCAGCTTGGAGAAGCCAGGGTATTTTCCCCTCCTCTGCTGCTGTCAGCTTCCTGCCATGGCCACAGCTTCTGTCAAATGATTCCATCCTAGTGTGTGAGCCAGCTCACACTAGTTCATGAGGGACAGTTTTGTTTATTTTTTTTCAACTCCATGTTTATGTTTTTCCAACTCCATCAATATCACATTGATGACTTAAAATAGGCCAAATCCTGGCTTTCCACTGACAGAGAACCAATTTGTTTAAACATTGACCAGCACACCCTGGTGGGCTGAGGCCTTGCATTCTCTAACACCCCTTTTTCCTTTTCTCTCTCTGGTCTAGGAGTGGTAGTGGCTTCCTGCTGTTGCTAATCCCTGGCTTATTCACTCTTCCCTGTTTAGGACTCAATTCCTTGGTCACCTTTGTAAAGAATTTCCTGCATTAATTCCCTTCCCTTTTAGAAACAGGAAATGATTTCTGTTTTCCAATACTTTGATACAATACCTAAAATAGAACAACCATGCTATGTTTGAGTGAACTTGAGAGAACCTTTAGCAGCAATACAAAACAAAAATCTTTGTCTCATCTGAAATATTTGCACCAGTGCCTTGCCTTGGAACACATAAAAATACTTTGATACAAAAAGTGAATTTCTGGTCTCATTGCCAAAATTATTACACATTATTTTGAAATGCTACAACTTAAAGACAGCACTCTAATATAGTTAACACTTAATATGACATTATCCAACATAGTTTTAAGAGATGCTGCCATTTTGTTACCTCCTAATACTTGTTTCTGAAGTTTATAGGAACTACTTGAATACTTTTTTTCAATTGCTTTTCTTATAAGTCATTTTCAGTTGCTTTCCTATGGCTTACTCATCATTTGTAGAGTTGGTCGTGTTGTGAATGAGTATGTTCAAAGTCATTTAAATACCTTCTTCTGTTTTGATGTATGTATTGAGTGTTTTTCAAGGCTATAAACTCCCTTAGGTTTGGCCACAGGAACAAAGTGTACAAAAACGGAGAATAGGAAGAGCTATAACATCCATACTCTCATTTAGTTGAATTATAAAGATTTTAGCTGTCTTATTCATCACATATGTTGGATGCCCAGTCTTGGGTACTGTGAGCTGTGGTATCTGACAATGGTACCAATATTTCAGAGGCAGGGCAGCCTGGTCATTTAACACATTCACTGTGGGGTCAGTAGCTCAGGAGGTAATAGGGTTCACCCAGTGTGTTTCCTTCACATGTGTTGATGTAACTTACCCTGAACAATGTTTTTAAATTCATTTTTACCATTTAAATACTACTGGTCCAGACTGAGTAAGCATCCTTGAAACTATATTGTAGTCCCATCTACAGTCCTACATCAAGGCTTGTTCCAAAATTGCTCCAGGTCGTAGACTTGACTTTAACTCCATCTTCGTCTCTATGCCCACCTTATGGAGTCCTCCAAGGAATGTTCTAGAGAGCCCATCTTTCTGTATAATCAGTCTATTTAGAGTGGAGCAAGTGATGAAATTTAATGTGAAAGATTCCTTGATTTTCATATTATCCTATTGTCTGAAGATTCTGATCAATCTAATAAATATCCAGGTTAGGCCTAGTCTGGTTTTATTTATCCAGGACCCCTTCTATCCCCAGCTAGAGCCACTAGATCACTAAATCAATTGTATGTACAGGCTGCCTCCGATTTATTTCCCTCGCTGCTGCTGGCCTGCCCCTGCCTTTTAGCCCTGATTGGAATGTTTCAATGTTTGCTTTGTTCTAATACGCTGTCCCTTGTACTGTCTTTTAAATAACCAACCTCTGACTGTCTGGGTTCTTGTTTACCCACCTTTTCATCAGCCCCTTCCTCATTCTTCAAGCCCAAATTCCAGCTTGAAGTCTGGGTTCTACAATCTGTTGACAGACTTCCTCGAAGCTTATGATCTGCATTCCTGACCTTCCTAGGAGTGTCCACCTCACAATTTTCTGATGTTATGTTGTGCAATGACACCTCATTTTGTTTGTTTTTGCTGTTGCTGACTGGACCATTGTATATCAGATATGGTGTTTTGCCGGCCAGACCAAGCCTTCCCGTATTGCATGGGAGTATACTAGTGGCTGTGACCAGACTGATTTTAAGTTCTAATCCCTCTTCCTGCTCCTACCCTCAACCTGCTCAGACCTGACAAAGTAATAGGGAATTGCCCACCCATTTAAGTCCCACAAAAAGCCATACTGCACCACTAGCCACTTCAATTATGATGAGTGGTTTTACGGGAAGAAAGGAATTGCAGGCTGATGATAGTAGCTTTGTTGAGTTGGTAGCACTGGATCCAGTCTCTGAGGGAAACATAATGGTTGGATTTCAACTTTGTAGTATTATTCCAGGAGCATCTGTATAGTATCATAAATATGGGATCTCACATGACATCTTCCTGTGTCTCAGAAAAATGGACAGAAAGCAGGTTTCAAGAATCTTTTTTTTTTAAATTTGACTTTAAGTTCTGGGATACATGTGCAGAATGTGCAGTTTTGTTACATAGGTATACATGTCCCATGGTGGTTTGCTGCACCTATCAATCTGTCATCTAGGTTTGTTTTTTTTTTTGACAGTCTCACTCTGTCACCCATGCTGGAGTGCAGTGGTGTGATCTCGGCTCACTGCAACCTCTGCCTCCCAGGTTCAAGTGATCCTCCTGCCTCAGCCTCCTGAGTTGCTGGGATTACAGGAGCACACCACCACACTTGGCTAATTTTTGTATTTTTAGAAGAGACGGGGTTTCACCATGTTGGTCAGGCTGGTCTTGAACTCCTGACCTTGTGATCCGCCCGCCTCGGCCTTCCAAAGTGCTGGGATTACAGGCGTGAGCCACCTCACCCGGCCTGTCATCTAGGTTTTAAGCCCCACATACATTAGGTATTTGTCCTAATGCTCTCCCTTTCCTTCCCCCCGAGCCCCTGACAGGCCCCAGTGTGTGATGTTCCCCTCCCTGTGTCCATGTGTTTTCATTGTTCAACTCCCACTTATGAGTGAGAACATGTGGTGTTTCATTTTCTGTTCCTGTGTTAGTTTGCTGAGAATGATGGCTTCCAGCTTCATCCATGTCCCTGCAAAGGACATGAATTCATTCTTTTTTATGGCTGCAAGATTAAAGAATCTTTTGCAACAGATGGGGAAATTGAGATTTAGATTGATCAATTGTTGCCCTTGAGATCACACACAGATTTGTTGATAGGATAGATCCTAGGTTTTGGTTTTGGGGAATAACAATCCACTGTCCCAGGGACTTCCAACCATTTGATGAAAGAATGGTTTTTAGTTCCCTGAAGCCTTAAGGTAATTTAATTTTAGAGCTGGTCTGGAACTGACCTTGGAGATTGCCGGTTATTAGTCTAAACCCTCATTTTCAAGGTACTGATGACAGAGAATAGGAGGTGTGTTCCATTTCCCTACCCCGTATTGTATGACTGATGGGAATGGAGAGATAGAGTAGGACAGAGGTGTATGGTGTATCAAGAAAGGCTTGAAGTCCTCTCTCAATCTTTTGTGCAAAAGTTTTATTAAATGGATGGAATTCAATGGGAAGTGAAATAGGGAACAGCCTCTACCCAAAATCCCACCCCACCCTCCACTGCCTTCAATAATGTTAGGCTCCTAATTTTTCCATTTTTCTTTTTTAAAATAATATTTTATTGGCCTGGTGCAGTGGCTCACGCCTGTAATCCCAGAACTTTGGGAGGCCAAGACAGGCAGATCACAAGGTCAGGAGTTCGAGACTAGCCTGGCCAACATGGTGAAACCCCATCTCCACTAAAAATAGAAAAATTAGCCAGGCGTAGTGGCAGGCACCTGTAATCCCAGCTACTCGGGAGGCTGAGGCAAGAGAATTGCTTGAACCTGGGAGGCAGAGGATGCAGTGAGCTGAGATTGCGCCATTGCACTCCAGCCTGGGTGACAGAGCAAGACTCCATCTTGAAAAAAATAAAATAATATTTTATTGTTTTTTGCATAATGTCTTTATTTTGCAGAAAATGCTTTCTGCTTATTGTCTTTGGCTACTTTGTCAAAACTCTAGGTATGTCAACTCTAGCTATGATATCTGACACAAAAGAGGCCTGAACATTACTTGAAAGCAACAAGGAAGAGAATGAAAGTTTGTTTTTTATCTCACTAAAGTAGGACCATTGGAGTTTACAAATTCTGGTATGCCAAAGTCATCTATATGCTATATGAGAAACAAACAAGAAGTTTCTGGACCCTAGTGAACAATTTTTTTTTTTTTTTCTGTGAATCATGGTGAATTAGGCCCAAATGCATTGCTTCCATCCTTGAATTCACCTAGATGACTCAGGACAACACTGCCACTGCAGATTACCAGCAAAGTGGGAGGTGGTGATGGGACTTTTTGATAAATAGTAGAATATGTATTCCTTCTTCTGTTTTAAAATGAAGTTAATAAGGCTTTATTTTCCTTCCTTTGACCCATGAGACCGCCATTTTATACCTAGTAGATCAATCAGATGAACGCTGGTTGCAAAGTCATTGCATATTTCAAGACATAGGTCTTGATTCACATGGAAGGTGGTGACATGGCTGTCTATAAGGCTACCAGGTAAGGTTGGGCTGAGGCATTGTACTGGCTGTCAGGCGTGTCTGTGTCTGTGACAGTCCCTTCATACAGTGGGGATCCTAGAGCTAGTAGATGGATTGGTGTTATGACTCATGGGGCACATACTGATGTGGGCAGGCATTCGAGGCTGGACCAACTGACAGGGGATTGGAGCATGGATAAACACACAGATGAATTGTCAGAATTGTAAGGCTCTTGTATCAGTTTGAACCCTGAGAGCGCACCAACAAACAACACAAGGCGATGTGGAGCAACACGCTGTTTTAATGTGTGCCTGAGTGCAGACGGGCTGAAGCTTAAAAGGGCGTCAGCACCAAATGAGGACGGGGCAGCAGTTTTATAGTCTCCTGTAAACAGGAAGTGTCTCAGTCTGATGTAACTGCTATGCAGTACCTGGACAGCAGTACCTCTCTCGGTCTTCAGGGGGTACGTGTCTTCCGGCCAGCTCTCTTCCTGCTTCTGCTATCTTGCTGACACATACTGTTGGCACAAGTGGTCTTGTGCCTTGGGACTAGGCCTGAGAAGTGAGGAGTTATTCACCACCACCTTCCCTCACCGGCTTCCAGGCCCTGGGGAAAGTCTTTCATTCTTGTCTATTTGGTTATAGAGAAAGGGAAAAGCGACAACTTTCTCAATAACTACTCCAGTGTGACATGGGGGGTGGTGTGGCCACCTTGGAAACAAAAACTTAATTTTGGGGGTATTTTTGAGAGATGGGTTGGTATTCATCATGTCGTTGCAGCAGGAGCATCGTCTGGATTGTCTGGCGGTTAACTGTGGTTTCAACAAGACTTTTAATAGCTTTTATTGTTAGTGGGATAATACAGGGGAGAAAGAGGAGGACCCCAATGATGAAGATTACTGTCCCTACCAGCATTTTAAATCCTCCCAAATTAGAGAACCACCCTCCTAGAAGGTTTGTTGGGTCCCATCCCTTCCAGGTTTGGACTGCTACATGGCTACTTTTCTGATGTTTGAAGCGATTTATAGTACTATTTTTCCGTTATCGGCTATGTTAAGACAACAATTGGAGATATTAAACTTACCACAGACCTCACCTTCTGAAGTTGTTTGGAACGCTTCTACCCCCCTGGAGAAAGTACAGACAAAGACTAGAAGATAGTGGAGCTGTTTGTTGGGTGGGATGTGAGTGAAGTCTACTTGCCAATCTTGCCCAGGTACCTGTCCCTGGGCTTGGTGGGTAGGAAAAGGCAGTGGCTGGAGGGAGCCCTGGGGTGACACTGAGTGGCAGATAGAGCTTGACTGGGTGATTTCTTGAACACAGCTGGAAAGGTGAGGACAAGTGAGAATAGGGCAGAGAAGTTGTAAGAGTGTTGCAACTGACATGGAAAAGTTGTGGAGACTTTGGGAGATAGGGATTGTTTGACAGTGAGGAAGAACAAAGCGCCCTTCCTTGACCTACCATGGTCCTTGCTTTTGAAGGTTTTGAGCTCAGAAGTCCTCCTTTTCTTCTGAGGAGTAAAGAGGAGAGAACAAGGACAGGGACAGAAACTGGCCTTGCACAGGTTGTAGGTGTACTTGTTTGGCTACCTGATCTGCTAGTGCATTTCCAGCTGCTGTAGGATCGTATGGAGTTTGGTGGCCCCTGAAATGAATGATGGCAACTGTGGGAGCCTGGCAGCTTGAAGGAGTTTGTTGGTGAGAGAGCCATGTATGACAGGAGTGTTTTTTGCAGTTAGGAAACCCTGTTCTTTCCAGATGGACGAGTGTGAGTGCATTATGTGGAACGCATAATGAGAATTTGAATATATGTTGATCTGTTGTCTGGCTGCTAGAGTGAGAGCTTGAGTGAGGGCAATGAGTTCAGCTTTTTGGGAGGTGGTTCTTAGAGGGAGCAGATTGGCTTCAATAGTGTGTGGGGGGTGACACTATAAAATAGCCAGCATGTTGGTGTCCTTGATGTAGGAAGGAGCTGCCATCTACAAACCAAGTAAAGGAGGCATCTGGAAGGTGTTGGTCTGTTGGGTTTGGAAAATGTATAAGAAATGTTTGAACAGTGTTCATACAGGAGTGTGTAGGGTCTTGGGTGGTGGTAGCTTCAGGTAAAAGTGTGGCCAGGTTTAGACAGGAGCTGGTTAGCGTGGTGATGTGGGGAGTTTCTATGAATAGAGCATACAGTTGGAGGAGCCGTTGGGCAGAGATGAGACTTAGTACACTGCAGTATGAGCTAGCATGTCTTTGATGTTATGGGTTGAATAAACTGTTAGGTTGGCATGAAGAGATAGTTTTAAGTTTTCAAGGGTGAGGACAGCAGCTGCCGCCAATGCTTGGAGGCAGGCAGGCCATCCAAGAACTGTGGCTTCAAGCTGTTTAGAGAGGTAGGCAACAACCTGGAAGGTGGGTCCGTTAGACTGGGTTAGAACACTTATTGCAACTTCACACCATTCATTGGTGTAGAGGGAGAAAGGTTTGGTGAGGTCTAGGTCTGGGAGAGTGAGGACGGGGGCTGAGGTGAGAGCCTTCTGGAGTAGACGGAAAGGTTAGGTAATAGGCTATGCGGGTTTAAAGGCTCATGGAGAGGGCCTTTAGCGGCTTGGTATAACAGTTTGGTGAGTAGAGCGAAAGAAGGAACCCAGACCCTAGGGTCCTGCTAGTCCTAGAAAAGAGAGAATTTCTTGCTTAGTTTGTGGAGGTGGGAGGGACTGGAGGAGGCATATGCGGTCAGTTGTGAGCCCTTAGGTTTGCGGGGTAAGAGCTAGGCCTAGATAGGTGACTGGGGGGGGGGTGCTTATTTGTGCTTTCTTAGGGGAGACCTGATGCCCCCATTCTGCCAAGAAGTTTAAAAGAGAGATGGTATGGACATCGCAGTCTCTTTGAGAGGGTCTACACAGGTGTAGATCATCAACATACTGAAGGAGAGTGGATGGTTTTAGGGATAAGGTACAGAGGTCATGAGCAAAGGCCTGCCCAAAAAGGTGGGGGCTGTCTCTGAAACCTTGAGTTAGTATGCACCAGGTGAGCTGATGTGAAAGGTGGGTGTCGGGGTTTTCCCATGTAAAGACAAAGAGGTTTTGGGAATCAGGGTATAAAGGAATTGTGAAAACAGCATCCTGTAGGTCTAGAACAGAAAAACAGGTGGTGTT
Source organism: Pongo abelii (assembly GCF_028885655.2). NCBI lineage: Eukaryota > Metazoa > Chordata > Mammalia > Primates > Hominidae > Pongo > Pongo abelii. Next base: position 66,135,890 of record NC_071985.2, on the reverse strand, counting down.
GGAGGGAACTGTGGAAAGTAAAGTATATGGTTTAGGAACTACTGGACATACTAGGAGTATGGCTTGGTTAATGAGCCTGAGGTCCTGGACTAAGCAATAAGTTCCATCTGGCTTTTTGACACGTAGAATTGATGTGTTAAAGGAGAGTCTGTTGGGCAGAGTAGGTGACTGACAAGGAGATGAGAAATGATAGGCTTTAGGCCTATGAGAGCTGCTTGGGGGATGGGATACTGCTTCTGTGATAGGAACTGGGTGGGGACTTTAAGGGTAACGCAGACAGGGGTGTGGTGTTTTGTGATTGAGGGTGTGGAAGTATCCCAAACAGTGGGGTTAACTATGGATGGGGGATAAGGAAAGGTTGCATGTTTTAAGGTAGGAGGTTGGAGGAGTAGAAGAAAGTTAGAAGCCCCGGAGGGGTCTGGGTTGATGCGTTGGGTACTATGGGGAATGTGGAAGTGGAGAGTAGTGTGGAGTTTTGAAAGGATGTCTCTACTTAGGAGCAGAGTTGGGCATGAGGGCAGGACTAAGAAAGAGTGAGTGAAGGAAAAGGTGTGCAGGGAGCAGAAAAGTGGAGGGGTGGCTCGGGGTTTGGAGACTTGTCCATCAATTCCCACAACAGAGACTTGGGAGGACTGGGTGGGTCCTGAAAAATTAGGTAAAGCAGAGTAGTTTGCCCTGGTATTAATTAAAAAACATACTGGCCTACCTGCCACCATCAGGGTTACCCTTGGCTCACATGAAGAGATGGTAGTTGCCGGGGTGTCTGTTCCAGGGCACCGGCAGTCTTCAGCAGCAAGGCCAATGAGATACGAGTAGGAGGTTTTGACTGGCTCAGGAAGGGATGGGGGCAGTCCTTGTGGGGGCTGCTCACAGTCTGACTTCCCATTGGGTCCTCCACAGAGGGGGTACAGCCTGGTGGGCTTACCTGGGTTTGGGCATTGTCTGGACCAGTGGCCTTCATTGCCACACTTGAAACAGGTGCCAGGTGGAGGTGGATTGCTAGGAGGCTTCTGTGTGGAGCTGCGGCCCCGTGGGCCCACAGAGCCCCTGATGGCAGAGGCAAGCATTTGAAACTCTGCCTGTTTTTTACCGTTTACTTTTCTCATCACGATTGTTAAGGACTTTGAAGGCTAAATTAAGAAGGTCTTGTTGTGTGGTTTGAAGGCTGTTGTCAAGCTTCTGAAGCTTGCGCCGAATACTGGGGGTAAATTGGGAGATGAACTGAAGGTTTAAGATAGTGGTTCCTTCTGGGCTGTCTGGGTCTAGGTTGGTATACTTTCTCGTGGCTTCAGTTAAATGAGAGAGAAAAGGGCTGGATTTTTGTCGGGACCTTGGGTGATTTCTGAAAGCTTTTCATGGTTGACTGCTTTAGGGGCACCCTTTTTGAGTCCTGCAAGGAGACACAAAATCATGTGGTCTTGATGGCGGCATCCAGGGGCCCTGTCTTGATAATCCCAGTGGGGGGCCTGGTTGGGGACTGCCTCTGCATCACTAGGCTGGGCAGGAGCTTGGTGATGAATTGTATCAGCATGCGCCTGAGCTGGGGTCCAGATATGGTCCTGGTCTTCTGGGGTGAGGGTAGAACAGAGGATAACGTAGAGGTCATGCCAGGTTAGTTCATAAGACTGGGTGAGGTACTGAAACTCTCTAATATAAGAGGTAGAATCTTCTGGAAATGAACCGAGTCTTTTGTTAATTTGAGAAAGATCAGTGAGGGGGAAGGGAACATGAACTCTAACAATATCTTTAGTTCCTGCTACTTCCCAAAGTGGGCACTCTAGCACAGGTGCTGAAGTAAGGGTGGGGCATGGGCCAAAGATGGCACCTGAGCGAGTATGGGAAGGAGAGAAGGAAGAGCCTGGAAGTGGTTCCTGCTGAGGGTTTGAAAGGGGAAAGGGGGGTTGAGTTAACAGGCACTGGAAGATAGGGGCGTAAGGTGGCAGGATGAATTTGCAAGCCTCAGGAGAGGGTGGTGGGGGAGGACAATGGGTACAGGCAATACTAGAATTGTCCTGAGGAGGGAACGGTGTAGAAAAAGAAGTGAATACTGCTGACTGGGAAGATGACAGCTGGGAAGATGGTGGCTGAGAAGATAAAGAGGAGGTTTGGGGGTTAAAGAAGATGGTTGAGAGGGGAGAGGTAGGGGCTGGGAGAGGTAGACAGCAGACTGCTGGATCAAACAAGGAAAAAGAGGTGGGGTGGGGAGGAGGAAGGCGATCTGGGTGGTGAGAATGGAGGAGAATGATTTGAACAGGTGAACAAGAATTGCAGAGGTCAGGTTGTGATCTGAGTGCAAAAAGGCCTGGACATAAGGAATTTCTCCCTATTTCTCCAGTTGTCGGCAATAATTGCTTAAATTAGTTAAAATTATAAAGTCGAATGTTCCATTTGTGGGCCATTTGGACCTGTTATGTAATTTGTACTGTGGCCAGATTGAATTGCAAAAAAAGACAAGGTGCTTAGGGCGGATATCTTGCATGAGGCCTAAGGTCTGCAGGTTTTTTATGAGGCAGCCTAGAGGGCTGTCTTTTGGAATGAAAGACTGGGAATTTCCCATAACGGAGGGTAGGCTTGGGAGAACAGGGAAAAGGAGACCATCCTGGATGGCCGGAGGGAGATGATAAAAGGAGCGATCGTCACCGCTGCCTTTTTCAAGGCCTTGTTCATGTTCCCTTCCCCCTCACTGATCTCTCTCAAATTAACAAGACTCGGTTCATTTCCAGAAGACCCTACTTCTTATATTAGAGAGTTTCAATATCTCACCCAGTCTTATGAACTAACCTGGCATGACCTCTATGTTATCCTCTCTTCCACCCTCACCCCAGAAGACAGGGACCGTATCTGGACCCTAGCTCAGGCGCATGCTGATACAATTCATCACCAAGCTCCTGCCCAGCCTAGTGACACAGAGGCAGTCCCCAACCAGGGTTAGAGGCATCCCCCTAAGACCAGATGATCAGCGAGTGCCTGGCACATGCCAGAGCCTTCTTGGACCAACATTGGATCTTTGGACTGGAGAAACCAAGAGAGGCCGTGTGGATTTTTCTCTGTTAACCTGGCTCCTGGAAACTTATCAGTAGGTGAGATCAGTGACTGGTGTGCATGCACAGAGAAGTGACTGGAGGCTGAGGAGCTTCCTTTGTCCGGTTGCTGTGGACTGCCGTCCAGGGTGGAAGGACACAAGGGACACGGACCGGAGCCCCTTCTGGATTTCGGCACCAGATGTAAGGCTCTTGTATCAGTTTGAACCGCGAGAGCTTGCCAATGAACAACACAAGGCGGTGTGGAGCAACGCGCTGTTTTAATGTGTGCCTGGGTGCAGATGGGCTGAGACCTAAAATGGCATCAGCACCAAATGAGACCGGGCAGGGGTTTTATAGTCTTCTGTAAACAGGAAGTGCCTCCGTCTGATGTAACTGCTACACGGTACCCGGACAGCCTCTCTCTCAGTCTTCAGGGGGTACGTGTCTTCTGCCGGCCGACTCTCTTCCTGCTTCTGCTTTCTTGCTGATGCACGCTGCTGGCGCAGGTGTTCTTGCGCCTTGGGACTGGGCCTGAGAAGGGATGAGTTATTCACCCCCTGTCCCCCTTCCTGCCCAGCTTCCAGGCCTCAGGGAAAGTCTTTCAAGAATATGTTGGAGAACTGTTCCAGTGAGCACAGGGCTAGGGTAGGAGGATGAATGTTGGTTCCTCAGGGCAGGGTACCTTTCACAGCTGTATATGAAAGGAAGTGAGGGAGGCCTCCAAACTGAGGATGGGGGTTGGCAGGTGGACAGAGGGTACTGGTTCTAGGAATAAGCTACCCACTGAATGGGAGTACCTAGATTGGGGTTCTTCCTGGCTGCCTTGGAGTTCTTCCATCATATCTTTGTAATTGCTTCTTTCCTTTGCATCCAGGGAAGCTTTTGCAAATGGATTGTGTTTAATTTGTAGCTGTGAGCTCTTCATTCTGATAAGCTGTCACAGTTATTTATGAACTAGGTCTCGGAAAGCAATGGCTAGTGATCATGTGTTGTGGACACCCCACTCTCACTATGTGAATTCGAGGCTGGTGCTTATTAAGGAGTTTGACATGATCAGGCCCCCTCTGTGTAGCTAGTTGTTGATCTTGACTTTGCTGAGGGAGATGGGCACCTTCATCCTGTAGGGCCCTAAGTTGGGGGAATTGGGCTGGAAGGGCACACACCTGAGTGCTTGCAGCTCAGGCTTGCCCTCTGGCACCCATTCCTGGTTCCCACTTCTGGTTTTCTTCCAGCGCTTACTGTGGGCCTCCATGAAGTCCAGCAAGAAGGAGTCCATGGCTCTTAAAGCCAGGCCAGACATGCTCGGCACTGGAAACAACTTCCTGGCATTCTTGGTGGTGATCATGTCATTGGTGAGCTCCTTGAAGCATAGCCACAACTTGCTCTCCTCCAGGCCTATCTGCCACTTTCACTCTACATGGTTACCCTTCTCAATGCCTGGCCTGTTGCTCACGCTTCATGGCTCTCAGCAAGTGGTCCACTCGGTACTGCAGGGTCTTCGATGCACACTCTTACCAGTGCTGTGGGAGCTCATTCTCCTGCCTGCCTCCCTCCCACTTTCTTCTAAGCCCCAACTTGTTACTTGAGAACCATCTTTACCTCTCCAAGACCTATGAAGGTGCCTGGGTCCCTGTATAGACTGGGAGGAGGGTGAGGATGGAGATCTGGTCAGGAAAGGCGCTGGTGATGAGGGGGAAGGTTATCATACTTGAACTCCTGAAAGGCATGACTAGGGCAGACCTCTTGCTCTTTTGTTTTTGCATCCCTTGTTTTTTGGCAGGTGTTTCCCAGGTGTATTAGTCCTTTTTCACACTGCTGTAAAGATACTACCTGTGGCTGAGTGATTCATAAACAAAAGAGGTTTAATTGACTCGTAGTTCTGCATGGCTAAAGAAGCCTCAGGAAACTTACAATCATGGCGGAAGGAGAAGGGGAAGCAAGGACATTCTTCACATGGTGGCAGAAGAGGGAGAGAGCACACAGGGGAAACTGCCACTTTTGAAGTATCAGATCTCATGAGAACTCCCTCACTATCAAGAGAACAGCATGGGGAAACTGCCCCCATGATCCAGTCACCTCCCACCAGGTACAATTTGAGATGAGATTTGGGTGGGAACACAGTCAAACCATATCACCAGGACCACAGAAGTAGTGGAAGTGGATAACTAGAAGGAAAAGGGCAAAAATCCCTTGCTTATCTGGGTGCCATCTTTCTCTTGGCCCTTGATGCTTCCAGATGTGACATACTTACACATGTCTTCTCTCTCCTGAGCTACACTTCTGCATCTTTGGAGGCCCCTTACTTGGAATGTCTCTGCTTTACCCTTCTTTGAATTTATCCTGAGCTCCTGCTCCTGGAGGTTGACCCCACAACCTGTTATTGAGTCAGCCCTTTTGGGCTGGGTCACACACAATGTCTCAAGGCTGGGTTACCCTTTGCAGCGTGCACTCAGATCCTGGGCAACTCACATCATTATGCAAAGGGTAGCCTGCTGCACACCCTCTGCACTCTACTTTTGCACACTGGTTCCAACCAACTCTTCAGTGAGAAGCAGAACCCAAGCTCTGTGTTCATAGGCACCCAGATTCCAGAGGACATCTGTCATTTTCTCTCATGAATTGTCCCTGGATGCAGTTCAATAACATTCAGCCCATGGAGCCTGCAGTTGCTCCCAGCCTCAGTGAGCAGTTTTCTGGGAGCCCTCCAACTCTCCCACCCACCACTGCACTTAATGAGTATGTAGGAGGTGTTGGGGGGTGAGGTGACAGAGAAGCACTCTAGAGAGGAGTGAAATACTATAGCCCACTCTTACCGGGTCTTTCCAATCCCCTGTTAAGATTAGTAAGGTTGAATGGGGTACAAAGGTGAGAGTCTAGGGGCCTTTAGTTTTCCCCTTGGAAAGCCTTGGAGGGAAATTCCTTCCATGTCCTGTTATAATTATCTGGAGAGGTCAGTTCTACATTCAGTTGAACCTGTGAGTGGATTTGGCAACTGCCTTGAGCTTAGCCCTGGTTGCCATAACTCATTAAGTTTCTCACAAGCATTTACTATGTTAACAGAATGCTGGGAATGGGGTGTGGGGGCGGGAAGAGGAGAAGAAGAAGACATTCACAGTTAACACCTCTGATGACATCTCTGATAGCAAATAGATACTATTACAAAACTCTATCCACCCAAGAGCTAAATTGTTAGTCACAGATGCAAAGTGCTGTGTGGTCTTGAGTAAGCCTCTCAGTTTTCCCATCTATAAATCTAGAGTAGCAGTGCAGATTTGCTTGGCAAGGTTTTTCTGAGGATTAAAGTACCCTAAATCATGTAATTAAAATGAACATAAAGTATTTTCCAAATTTGAAGAGCCATGGAAATGAGAAAAATAATTACTAAGAGACCCAGTGAGGGGCTATGTTTGAACTGTTGGCCATTCCTTGGGCAGTAGTAATTTCCTGGCAGGAACTGGCCTGGGAGGGCCCTTGACAGATGTTGCACAGAACTAGTTTAAGAAGGGCTGACTGGCATGTGGTTATTATTTTATCTTTGTAAAGCTACAGTGTGAGGCCTGTGACAGCAGGAGGAGGCCGTGAGGTATTCACTTGACAGCCTGCCATTGTCAACTCTAATGGGAGAGAAACTTCAGTGGCTAGAAGGGCAGCCTCAGGTTGTAAGTGATTCATTTTTAGTTCAGCTGCAATAACTCCTGCTGGTGATTTAATCCTGTGACTTAGGAACTCTTTGTGTGTGCTTGAGTGAATGAATAAAAGAGAGACAGAGTGAGAGAGAGAGTGTGTGTGTGTGCGCATGTGTGCACACATGCACACACATTCATGTGAACAATTTCTGTTCACTCACTTGTGATTACCAATGGGCCACATTCTATTTAGGTTTTGAGGCTTGGCATTAAGCATGTTTTGCTAGGATGATTTGTTTTTTGGACAAGGAAGCTAACATAGTAGTCATATGATAATTTAGTTTATGTCTTTATTGTTGCAGAGTTTGGCTGATAGCAAGGGCAGTCGAGAATGATAGTCTCATATAGACCTTAATCCCAGCTCCTAAAGTAGAATGGAATTGTGGAAATCAAGTTTTCTGGTCTAAAATAAATGTTTTGTGGCACTCTTTTAAAAGGAACAGGTTGAAAAGTCCCTGTGGAATCTTAATTTTGCCACTGCAGATTATTAAAGACCCCAGGTGAGCAAATCAACTGTGAGGAGGTGATTTTTATCAGTTGGCATTGGACAGACTACAGCATAGCTATCACCTGCATGGCCTTCCTTTTCCTTTGATGATCGTGTGTCAGTGGGATGGAGGATTTTTTTTGTTTTGTTTTGAGACAGAGTCTCCCTCTCTTACCCAGGCTGGAGTACAGTGGCATGATCTCGGCTAACTGCAGCTTCCACCTCCCAGGTTCACGTGATTCTCCTGCCTCAGCCTCCCGAGTAGCTGAGATTACAGGCACGTACCACAATGCATGGCTAATTTTTGTATTTTTAGTAGAGAAGGGGTTTCACCATGTTGGCCAGGCTAGTCTCGAACTCCTGACCTCAGGTGATCCTTGGCCTCCTGAAGTGCTGGGATTACAGGCGTGAGCCACTGCACCTGGCTGGGATGGAGGATTTTAAAAGGAGTTGTATTGCCTTTTTGAAAAAAGTCTAGAGGTACCCCCCCCCCTTTTATAATGACCCTTTTGACTGAAACTTTATCTTAAAAATTCCAGGATAAGGGATAAATTAGCCACTAGAATGTGATTTCCATGTGCTATAAATTTTCGTATTCTCCCAAAATTCCTTTGTTCAAATCTAATTCTCAATGCGATGGCATTTGGGAGTGGGGCCTTTTGGAGGTAATTAGGTCATGAGGGCAGAACTCTCATGAATGTGATTAAAGGCCTTATAAAAGAGGTTCCACAGAGATCCCTCATCCCTTCTACCATGTGAGGTCACAGGGAGAAAGCACTGTCTGTGAACCAGAAGATGGGTTTTCACCAGACACCAGATCTACCAGAGCTTTGATCTTGGACTTTCCAGCCTCCAGAACTGTGAGAAATCATTTCTGTTGCTTATAAACCATTCAGTTTATAATATTTTGTTATAGAAGCCCTGTTGGACTAAGATACGATGAATGTAGAGATATTTTGCATATTTTATTCACCGCTGTATCCCTAGGCCCTAGATATGACCTGACATATATTTAAGGTGCTCAATAAATATTTGTTTAATGAATGAATCAATCGAAAAAGGGCTATAACCTCCTGTTAGGAGTGATCTCTGGGTATTGGCTCATGCTTGCCTTTTGGGATCATCTGCATGGATGTCATAAGTGCTAAAATCTTAAGCCACGAGAAATATGGAGCTTGCTTCCACCACAGTGATTTTCTGTGAAATCACTACCCAAAGATTTTTCACGCTTTCCAAAAATATTTTTTGAATGAACACATGTCATGGATGGGGAAGTTTTCCTCTTATTGGGCAGACATTTATTGTCTTATTTCATTTATTATTTCATGCAGATGTCCCCTGTGATGTTAACTTAACCCTACTACTGGGTTTTCCATTTTTTCCCATTTGAATCATACTCAAACTCATGCCAGAGAACAATGCAGTTCAGCTTTCTGATGACCATGTACAGTTTTTGCAAAGTGGCCTATCTTGTCCCTTTTTAAACTGAGGACTAATTTAGTATAAAAGATCATTTAGAGAACTTATTCCATCTATTCTAGCTTTGCCAGCATGCACAGAAACACCCAATGCCACAAAATCACCGAAATGAGACTCATACACCAGGATTAAGGGAAGATGATGCTTTTGATGAAACATTAGTGAACAAATACAATTTTAGAATCAATGATAATCTCTGCCTCATTATGTAATTTAAGCCCCTTGATTTGTACCTGAGGAAACCAAAGCCCTGTGGAGCACAGAGTAAGGACGTATGAGAACTGGAGTTAAGACTTATGCCCTCTGACTGACAGTAAATTCTTTCCATAGTACTGTCACAGCATGCCACAGGGAAGAAGTGTCTTTTTATCTTTTAATAACTATGTATCAAATGCTTAAGGCCAGAAAGAAGAGTATAGATGTTAACAGTTTTGATATTTACACTATACCAGCTCCCAGCCACCTGAAAGAGCTTGATGGGTTGGCATCAGTGGGTCTTGGAGAGTGCATGAAGACCCACTGCTCACAGGGTGTGAACTGGGAGTTGGAGGCAGTCTGGTGCAGGTGGAAAGGCATTGAACTGGGGTCGAGTGAGGAAGCTTGGGTTCTGATTCTGATCGAGCCATTGCCATGCTATATATATTTTACCTTGTTTAGTCCTAATTACCATCCTACTAGGTAGGGATGGTTATTCTTATTTTAGGAATGAGGAAACCGGGGCTTAGAAAGGTTAGGAAACTTGTTTAAATTAAGGTTATACAGGCTAATAAGTGGCAGAGCTTCATTTGAACCCCAGCTTATATAATACTACCCAAAAGTTACTGCCCAGTTTCCCTCTCTGAGCCTCACTGAAAAGAAAATGTTTGGATGATCTCTGACATTCCTTCCAGGTCACAAATTCTGCATTTGATCTTGTTTTTTTTTTTTTTTTTTTAAGTGATGTTTGGCTTTGAAGATTTAGTCCACCCCCTTTCCTCCCTCGTTGTTGGTGAACTGATTGTTTTATAGATTTTCACACATCTGTCTCCCAGGATAGTGTGCTAAGAGGACCGTTGGAGACTGTAGAAGTTTGTTTCTTTTAGGTGTAAGCCTTGTTTCTCAGGGTACTATGCTTTCACTAGCATCTTAAATAATTAGGTGACAGAGACTATTAACACTTTATTTTCACATAATACCAAGTAACTAAGAATTGCTATTATTTTGCCAATTAGCCCATGCAATCCTTAGCTCATAGACCAAACCGTTATCTTCAGATACATATTAGTCTCGATTACCCAGAGAAACAACCAATCGGAGACCTATATCTATAGCTATACCTATATCTTTCTATAACTATACATGTAGAAAGGGAGGGAGGGAGGGAGGGAAAGATGGAGAAAGAAACTATAAGGAATTGCCTCATGTGGTTATGGAGGCTGAGAAGTCCTAGGATCTGCAGTTGGCAAGCTGGAGACTCAGGAGAGCTGATGGTGTAGTTCTAGTGCAACTCTGAAGGCCTGCGAACCGGTAGAGCTGATAGTGTAAGTTGTAGTCTGAGGAGAGGAGTGAAGACAGAAGACTAATGTTCCAGCTCAAAGACAATGAATGAATTGGATGAGGCTTATCCTCATTGGGGTGGGCAATCTGCTTTACTCATTCTGCCAATTCAAGTGTTAATCTTATCTAGAAACACTCTCACAGACATACCCAGAACAATGTTAAACCAACTATCTGGATACCACATAGCCCAGCCAAGTTGACAAATAAAAAACCATTACAATATACTAGAACTATTATGTTTTTACACTTCAAGAGGTCTTGAAGTGACTCAGTCGATCTAAGGGGAAAAAGGTGACATGCTATTAAAAATATAAACACAGAAAAAAACTGTATGTTTTAGTTAGGGTAAGCTAACTGTTATAACAAATAGACTCCAAAATTTATACTGGCTTAATCATAAAAGAAGTTTATTTCTTGCTTGTTACAAAGTACTGATCAAGTTGTCAGGTCAGCAGAGTCCCTGCTAAAAGAGGCCTCTTCCATCTTTAATATGTAGCTTCTGAAGTCAGCCCAAATGTTGTCTTCATCTCTACCAGTTGGGAGGAGAAAAGAGCATGGAGAACTGCCACATGGGAGGATTTTATGAGCTAGGCCAGGAATGGCCCAAGTCTTTTCTGTCACATTCTTTTGCATGGAACTCAGTCACATGGCTGCACCTAACTGGGGGTGGCTGGAAAATGTAGTCCCTGGCTGGGCAGCCCATATCCCAGCATGTCCACTGTACCCTGTATGAAGAATCAGAAGATCTGAATTCTGTAATTGGCTTTCCTATTAACTGGTTGGTGATCTTTCCTTGTCTGTAAAATGTAAAAGCTGGTTGATATCCCAAATATCTTCTTGCTCTAGAATTCTATGTCTCTGTTTTGCTCTGTAAAAGAAAATGTTCTGTGTGAAGACAGCTAGTTCTTTGCCTGGATGCAGTGAAGGTCCTGGTTCATGCAGCAAACTTTGTCTCACGTAGGACTTAATACTGGCAAATCAGGGAGCCAAGTCTGGGGACTCTTTTGATCCTGTACTGGATAAATTATCATTCATTGGGCATAGTAAGCATTGATTCATGGGTGGCAGTTTACTGTATTTTAGGAGTCTTCTAAGTGGTGTGTGCCCCTCGCCTACATGAAGATTTTCCAAAGGGTTAGGTGTTACAGCGAGCATTTTTAGAGGATCAGTTATCTTTAATTTTTATATGTACCTACTCCTAAACTGATCAAAGAACATCTGCAATGAAAGAGTTTTGTTAGTTCTTCTTTCCCACCTCTCCTTTCACAGTTGCCCTTCTCTACCTTTACAAATGAAAGTCTACTGCTTACTCAGCCCGCATCTTGCATAGTTCATTGTTCCAAGTGTAGAAACCTCTAGGGCACCAAAGTGATTTTTTAAAATATGTGTCATTTATATTCAAGATATTAAACATGCTTTCTCCATCTGGCACATTAAAGAGTATATTTATAATAAAAGTTTTGCTTTTTATGTTTAGTAATAATTTAGGAAAAGTATATGTATTTATGTTGTTTTGATCAATTATGTACCACCATAACTGAGAATACAGCTCAGTAAAACATTATTTAACTTATAGCCTTATAGTGACAGAAACTTAAAAAAAATTTTTTATTTATATTTGATACTTTTAAATTTAAAACTACTTTGCCCTAAGATAAAATTCTATAGCAAAGGTGAAACAGAAATACAATTTCAAGAAGCTAAAAGAGTGACTGTGTACTTGGGTGATGATTGAGATAGATTCTGCCCTTGTGGCTGATAAACTAGTGGAGGAGACATAAACAAGTAAATTAGCAAAAGTGCAAGATAATTTTAGATCATGATAAATGCCATGAAGAAGGTAAGCAGGAGGGTGGTCAAAGAAAGCCTCTCAGAGGAAGTGGCATTTGGTATGAGCACAGAAGAGGTCTTCTCTCCTCTTGAGTAAATATATCCTCTCAGGTTGGGGCATGGATATGGTGGAAGGGAAGCAGAGCTTATTTCTGTTAAAGAGAGCTTGTTCATGGCCGGGTGCGGTGGCTCACGCCTGTAATTCCAGCACTCTGGGAGGCCAAGACAAGTGGATCACGAGGTCAGGAGATGGAGACCATTCTGGCTAACACAGTGAAACCCTATCTCTGCTAAAAATACAAAAAATCAGCCGGGCGTGGTGGCACACGTCTGTTGTCCCAGCTACTTGGGAGGCTGAGGCAGGAGAATCGCTTGAACCTGGGAGGTGAAGGTGACTAGTGCCACTCTGCTCCATCCTGCGTGACAGAGGGAGACTCGATCTCAAAAAAAAAAAGAAAAAAATAGAGAGAGAGAGAGAGAGCTTGTTTATGTATATTTTAAATGGATGCTGATGGAGATCAAATTGCTGTGGTATTTATATTCCCACTGGATACATTTAAAGGAATGACATAAGTTTATGATATTTAAAATATTTCAATAGTCACTATACACTAGAAATTATACCATTTGCAAATATTTAAACTTACAATGAAAACTTTTTCATATCAACCTAAAATGAACAAGTGGTAAATAGTTTATTAAAATGTTTTTGGGGGTACATGAGCAAAGAACTTTCAAAACCACTGGCATAGTAGCTTAGAATATGGGCTTTGAGTTTAGGCTGCTTAAGTTGGAATCCTGGATCCACTACTGCTGGTTGTGTGATGAAGGGTCAGTTCTGTGAGCAACAGCATCTGAATCTGTAAAACAGAACTGTAATCCCAGCACTTTGGGAGGCTGAGGTGGGTGGATCACAAGGTCAGGAGTTCGAGACCAGCCTGACCAACATGGTGAAACCCCGTCTCTACTAAAAAAAAACTACCCGGTCATGGTGGCACATTAGTGTAATCCCAGCTACACAGGAGGCTGAGACAGGAGAATCGCTTGAACCCGGGAGGTGGAGGTTGCAGTGAGCTGAGATCTCGCCACTTCACTCCAGCCTGGGCAACAGAGTGAGACTCTGTCTAAAAAAACAAAACAAAACAAAAAAACGAAAACAAACACAAAAAGCACCTAAGAAGGAGGAAATTTGAAGTTTAAATGAGATAATGCATGTAAAGTGCTAATCTCACGATAAGGGCTGAACAATGTTTTCTATATTATCAACATTATAACTTTGCTCTCAACTGTATAGTGCTGATTGAACTCTATTATCTTTCATATGGTTGCAGAGCAGGCTGAAAGGTAAATTGTGAAATCTAGCCCTTTGCTGAAATAGAGTAGCACTTAGGGGCAAGCTACACTATTCATTTCATTCTTTCCTACTTGCTTTATGTGTTATTGATTGACATTCACTCATTCATTGATAGTCCAAGTTGAGTATATTTTGAGACACTTGCTGAGCAGGCCTGCACCTTGACTACAGTGTGGTCTCTTCTCCTCCTTGTAGTTCATTGAAGTCATTCCAAGGAAATTACAGATTTTCCTTCTCTCCCTGTGCACATGTACCTCTAGAGTGTAGGGAGATGCAATCTTGAGAAGAGTACTTGGTTTCTCCCTGAGGACAAGCTGATGGCACTGGCTCTGTCTCCTGATGTCCTTGCTGTGGCTTCCTCCTTTGTTCTGCTAAGGCCTTAGGGCCTTCGTGTGACACAGCTGGGGATTACTAGGAAGAAGTAAATATTTGCAAAGGGTATTCTGTAGAATGTTAAAAAAAAAAAAGAAAAAAATTAAAGGCCAGGTGCAGTGGCTCACGCCTGCAATCCCAGCACTTTGGGAGGCTGAGGCAGGTGGATCGCCTGAGGTCAGGAGTTTGAGACCAGCCTGGCCAACATGGGTGAAACCCCATCCCTATAATAATACAAAAATTAGCTGGGCATGGTGGCACATACCTGTAATTCCAGCTACTCAGGGGGCTGAGGCAGGAGAATTGCTTGAACCCTGGAGGCAGAGGTTGCAGTGAGCCGGGATTGTGCCACTGCAATCCAGCCTAGGCAACAAAGTGAGACTCCATCTCAAAAAAAATGAAAAAAAAAATTGCAAAGGAAAGGGGACCTTGGGAGCAAGTTAACATGGTCTGGTGGGGTGAAGAGAAAAGCTGAATGAAGATGGCATTAGAAGGAGAGAAGATTTAAAATTATTGAGGGAAGTATGATTAAAGAAACTGGAAGATGAAGGTAAAGGATGGTAGAAAAATTAGCCTTAAAAAAATAGAGTCTGCCAAAAGCAAAAGTAAGGATTCACTAAGATATATAGCAGAAGGAAAATTGTGAAATGAAGTAAAGGAAAAATACAGCTGATGAATCACCAGGGAGTTATAGCAAGGCCTTAAAAATCATTAATGGAAAGTTTAATGCCAAAATATTAGAGTAAAAAGATAGCTTGAAAGTACACAGCTTGTCTGTGCCTGGCTCCTAAAAAACACCACAGAACGGCCAATCCTTTGCCTCTGGCACCCACACAGCATGCATGCCCTGAAGTGAAATCTTTCATACCACCCCTAAACTCCCTTTTCACACACAAGCTTTGTTACCATTCTTTTTATTTCATTCCCGCTGGTCCAAAACTGTATATGCAACCTATAAGAACTGACCCAGCGGTGCTGCCAACATGCAAAGACCTGCATCCCTGGGCTGCCTACTTCTGGCAAAGGATCAGTTTGCTTAAGTTGTCCACTTCCCTTGTCATACTACTGACTTGTCAATATTACAAGTGTTTATTGACAGTCTTCCTTCATTCAGTTGAAGGCCTTTCAAGCTAGGGACTGTGGCTCTTTTTCTCATTGTAGTAGTCCTGGAACCTAATGTGTGGAGAATGGATTAGATGGGGAGGGAGTAGGAGTTTACCTACTACCAGGGTAAGAAGTAGTTTTGGTGAATTAAGGGTGACTTGGTTTAGGGAGTTGGAAGCTGCGGCATAGGAAAATGTGTGTTTGAGACTTTTAGGAGATATGTTTTGATGAAAGAAAAGGACTTGGTAATTGATTGGATGTGGGTACTGAGCAAGGCAAAGTGTCAAGGATGACCTGGAGAGAGCTCTGGTTGGGTGGTGGTATAATTGAGTATAACAGAGAACACTGGACAAGGATCAAGTTTAGGAGGGAAATAAAAAACCCCTGAGATATCCTGGTGGAAATGTTGAGTTGGCAGTTGGATGTATGGAGCTGAAAGTGATGTCCTTTCACTCCCATTTCTCTAGACTTGACTTACTTCCTGATCCCAGATCTCTGTTTCCAACCAATTATTGAACATATTACCTGGAATAGCCACAGGCTGCTCATTCTCAGCATGACTAAAACTCACCTAATCATCTTCCTCTGTGTAGCCTGGTTTCCTTCTTAAAATCTTAATCATTCAGTGGGAATTTTATTTTCCTGCTTCCTCTGTCTCTGACCTGCAAATCCATTCCACCCCTGTCATGTAAGTCTTTTTGATCTATACATCTAACTCTTATTTTCGTTTCCACTGCCATTGTTCTACTCCCACTGCCTGATGATTATTTTACCCCTGCCTATTATAATAGCTTCCAAATTTGTCTCCCTGACGCTGTGATTTCTTAACTTCAAGCACACTTCCTTATTGACACTGGGTGCAATCTTTCAAAGGCTCAATAGTAAGTATGAGTTTTAACCCCACAGTATGTTAAAAAACGCCTTTCCCCTCCTGTCCTCTGCATACCTCACCAATCTTGTCTTCTTTGCTCAACCAATCTGTAATCAGATCTTTGGATAACCTGCTATTATACAAGTGTGCACTCTAATTTAGGCACCCTTGTGCCTGTTGTTTCCTCTCTTCAGGATGAAGTTTCTTCACCTTTGGCCACCTTGGATACTGTTTTCTTAGCTTGGAATGTGTTTTCCTCACTTCATTCAAAGGACCAGCTTAAACATCACCTCCTCATAGAGACCTACACTGTGCCTGTGTCTTGGTTTAGCTCCCTTGCCTACTTTTCCCTTGCCACCTTGGATACTGTTTTCTTAGCTTGGAATGTGTTTTCCTCACTTCATTCAAAGGACCAGCTTAAACATCACCTCCTCATAGAGACCTACACTGTGCCTGTGTCTTGGTTTAGCTCCCTTGCCACTTTTCCATTGTGACACTTATCACAATGATGATGGTATTATTTATGTGATCATTTATGTAATGACTGTCTCTGTCACTAGATTAAAGACCTCATAGGGTCAGGGTCTGTGAATATTTCATTCACCATTGTGATTCAGCATCTGTGGATTGTAGTTGCAAGCATGGATAGGGATGAAATTATTCACAGAGAAAATTTAGAGTGAAGAAAGTCAAGACAGAACACTAGGGAATACCAATATTTAAGGAGCTGGACATGAAGGCAGATCCCACAAAGAAGTCTGTGGAGGAGCACTGGAGAGTGTAAGAGAACAGGGCAGAACAGTGTCATGGAAGTCAATGATGGAGAGGATTCCAAGAAGAAGGAGAGAACAATTAATAGTCTGGGACCAAAAAAAAATATATATATATATATATATATATATATATATATATAAATGAACTTGAAGGCATAGCAATAGAACCTATCCAAAATGAAGCTTACACACAGAGATATAAAAGACCAGGAAAAATAAGAGAGACTTGGAGGCAATAACATGTTGATTGACATATGTAAATGGGAGGCTTCAGAAGAGAAGAGAGTAAAAGAGAACAGAGATAATATTTAAAGAAATAATGACCAAACATCTTTCAGATTTTATGAAAGGTATAAACTCACAAAGCTAAGAAACTCAGAACATGAAGCAAGATACCTACTATGGAAACCACACCAAGAACTTCATTATCAAATTACAGCAAGTTACTAATTCTGACAAAAATCTTAAAATTAGAGAAAAAAGGGCACATTCCATACAGGGAACAACATAAAAATAATTATGACAGAGTTTTCAGAAACTATGCATGTCAGAAGACAATGGAATAACATCTTTAAAATGCTGGAACAAATTTTGTCAATCTAAAATTCTAGACCCAGAGAAAACACCTTTCAAACATGAAACATGTCTTTCTTTAGACAAAGAAAAGTTGTGAGTGTTGGCCAGCACACCTGCAGTACAAGGCTTGTTAAAGGAAGTTCTTCAGGCAGAAGGAAAATGATGTCTGATGATAATGTGGATCTACACAAAAGAATAAGGAGCTCTGAAAGTGATAAATATGTGGGTAAACTAATTTCATCATTTAAAAAATTTTAAAAAGGCAGCAGTAGACTGCTTAAAACAACAAACAGCAGCAACAGTATATTGGGGGAATTCATGATATGAGAAAGCAAAATGCATGACAACAATAGCACAAAGGGCATGGGGGGGAAATGGAAGCACATCAATGCAAAATTCTTGTATTTTATGTAAAATATTGTAATGTTTTTCCAAGGTAGACAAATAAGATAAAGATGCGTATTAAAAGCCCTAGATGAATCATTAAAAAATAAAGTATAGCCAATAAACCGATAGTATTGAGAAAATGGAATTTAAAAATACTCAGCTAGCAGGAGGCAGAGCAAGATGGCTGAATAGAAGCCTTCAACCAATTGTCCTCCTTGTAGGAACACCAAATTTAACAACTATCTACCCACACAAAAAAACACCTTCGTAAGGACTGAAAATCAGTTGAGTGACCACTGTACCTGGTTTTAACTTCATGTCACTGAAAGAGGCACTGAAGAGGACAGGAAAAACAGTCTTGATTTGTCAGTGCCATCCCTCTCTGGTTCCCTGGCGGTGGCCGCATAGCAAAGAGAATCTGTGCTCTTGTGGGAGGGAGAGCACAGTGACTATGGGACTTTGCATTGGAACTCAGTGCTGCTCTGTCACAGTGGAAACAATACTGGGCAGAACTCAGCCAGTGCACATGGAGGAAGCATTTAGACCAGCCCTAGCCAGCGGGGCTTTATCCATCCTAGCAGTGGGAACTTGAGTTCTGGCAAGCCTCACCACCACAGGCTAAAGTGCTCTGGGGTTCTAAATAAACTTGAAAGGCAATCTAGGCCATAAGGACTGCAACTCCTAGGCAGTCCTAGTGCTGGGCTCAGAGCCAGTGGATTTTGAAGGCATGCAACCTAGAGAGACACCAGCCGGAATGGCCAAGAGAGTGCTTATGCCACTCCTTCCCCAAAACCAGGCAGTGCAGCTCACAGCTCCAAAAAAGACTCCTTCTTTCTGCTTGAAGAGAGGAGAGGGAAGAGTAAAGAGGACTTTGTCTTGCAACTTGGATACCAGCTCAGTCACAGTAGGATAGGGCATTAGGCAGAGTCATGAAGCCCCTATCCCAGGCCCTAGCTCCCAGATAACATTACTAGACACACCCTGGGCCAGAAGCAAACTCATTGCCTTGAAGGGAAGAGCCCAGTCCTGGCAAGATTCATCACTTGCTAGCAAAAGAGCTCTTGAACCCAAAATAATCAGCAGTGGTAGGTGGGTAGTACATGCCATGGGTCTTGGGTGAGACTCTGAGATGTGCTGGCTTCAGGTGTGACACAGCACATTCCCAGCTGTGGTGGCTATGAGGAGAGACTCTTTCTGCTTGAGAAAAGCAGAGGGAAGAGTAAAGGAGACTTCATCTTGCAGTTTAGGTACCAGCTCAGCCACAGCAGGGTAGAGCACTAAGTAGGCTCTTGGGGTCCCCAGTTCCAAGCCTTGGCTCTTGGACAGCATTTCTGGACCTCCCCTAGGCCAGAGCGGAGCCCACTTCCCCGACATATGAGTCCTAAGCCTGGCAACATTCACTACAAGCTGACTGAAGAGCCCTTGGGCCTTAAGTGAACATCAGCAGTAACCTGGCAGTACTCTTCACAGGCCTGTAGCAGTGGTCACCATGAGGAGAGACTCCTCTGCTTATGGAAGGGGGAGGGAGGAGTGTGAGGGACTTTATATTGTAGTTTGGGTGTCAGCGCAGCAGCAGTAGAATAGAGTACCAGGGAGATTCCTAAGGTTTCCAACTCTAGGCCCTGGCTCCTGGATGCTATCTCTGGACCTGCCTGGGGCCTGGGGGGAGCTTGCCATCCTTAAGGGAAGGACATGAGCATGGCTGCTTTCACCACCTGCTAATTATAGAACCTTAGGGCCTTGAGTGAACGTAGGCAGTAGGCAGACAGTGGTTATAGCAGGCTTTGAGCAAGGCCCAGAGCTCTGCTGGCTTCAGGTCTAACCCAGCACAGTCCCAGTGGTAGTGGCCACAGGGGTGGTTGTGTCATCTCTCCCCCAGCTCTAGGCACCACAACATACACACACACACACACACACACACACACACACAGCCCCACATGGAGGGAAGAGGAGGAGGAGGAGAGAGAAAGAAACGGACTCTGTTTCTTTGGGAGAAAGTAAGGGAAGAGAATAAGAGTCTCTGCCTGGTAATCTGGAGAATTCTTCCAGATCTTATCCAAGATCATCAAGGCAGTACCTCTATAAGTCTGCAAGAGCCACAGCATTACTGAGCTCGAGGTGTCCCCCTAATGCAGATACAGCTGCAGTGACCAAAAACTCAGATGACAATATCCAAGTTCCTTTGAATACCTGGTAAGCTTTCCCAGGAAGGATGGTATATTAGTCTGTTCTCACACTGCTATAAAGAACTGCCCAAGACTCAGTAATTTATAAAGGAAAGAGGTTTAATTGACGGTTCTGCATGTCTGGGGAGGCCTCAGGAAACTTACAATCATGGCAGAAGGGGAGGCAAATGCATCCTTCACATGATGGCAGGAAGAATTGCTGAGCCAAGGCTGAATTTTTAAAAACTCAATTATATGTAGTCTATAAACATTTATTTAAACAAAAATACACAAAAGAGAAAAGGTGGGAAAAGATAAAGCTGTTTTAGTTATATTAATAGCAAAAAAAAAAAAAAAAGAACTATTACCAGGGATAAAGAGGAATATTTCACAATGATGGAGTCAATGAATCAATAAGGCATAACATTCCTAAATGTGTATTCACCTAATAACTAAACCTCAAAATTCATTAAGCACTTGACAGATCTGGAAAGATAAAAAGATAAATCTACAATTATAATTGCAAATTTCACCACTTCTTTTAGTAATTAATAGAACAAGTCAACAAATAGAATTATGGAAGAATTAAACTAATCATCAACTTGAACTAATTGACATTTTTAAGAACATGTCACTTAACGAATGCAAAATATACATTCTTTTCTGGTGCAGTGGAGCATTTACCAAGATAGACCACATGGTTAGCCATTAAACAAGTCTCCAGAAATTTAAAAGGATTGATATGATATAGAATATGTTTTCTGACTACAAGGGAATAAATTAGACATAAGCAATAGAAAGACACATAGAAAATCTCAAAATACTTGGAAATTAAATAGCATACATTGAAGCAATTAATGTTTCAAAGATGAAATAAAAAGGAAAGTAGAAAATATTTGGGGGTAAATGAAAAGAAGACACACATATCAAAATTTGTGAAATGCAGCTTAAAGGGAAATTTATAGGCTTAAAAGCTTAATTAGAAAAGAAGAAAACTTGGTAAGCAACAGGCCAAGCTTCCATCATAAGCTAGAGATATAAGAGCAAATTAAACCCCAAACTAGTAGGAAACAAATAGTAAAGAAGATAAATAAATGAAATAGAGAAACAATGAAGAACAATGAAATCGAAATCTGATTCTTTGAAAGATCAGTATAATAGAAAAACTGCTGGCTATATTGATCAAAAAAACAAAAAGGATGACAAATATTACCAATATAGGTAATGAAAAAGGGGACATCTCTAAGATTCTTTATACACTAAATGTCTATAGTTAAGGGAATATTATAAAAAACTTGATGTTAATAAATTAAACAACCTTGATGAAATGGACAAATTCCTTGAAAGACATAATCAAAACTAACTCAAGAATCAATAGAAAACTTGAATATCAATTAAGCACATTAATTTGTAATTAGAAATCTTTCCATAAAAAATGTATAGGCCCAGATTTATTACCTGGTCAATTCTATTACCTGGTCAATTTATTACCTAGTCAATTCTATCAGACATTCAAGGTAGAAATATAAGTGACAATCCCTTATCCAAAATGCTTGGGACCAGAAGGACTTTAGATTTTTGATTTTGGAATGCTTCCATTATACTTACCAGTGGAGCATCCCAAATCCAAAAATTTGAAATCTGAAATGCTCCAATGAGCATGTTCTGTGAGCACCATGTTGTTGCTCAAAAAGTTTTAGATTTTGAAGCATTTCCTATTTCTGATTTTTGGATTTGGAGTGTTCAACCTATACCACTATATGAATTCATTTTGAAAATATAGGAGAAATACTTTTATTTTATATGGTCAGCACTTTTCTGATATCAAAACCAGACCAAAAATATTACAAGTAAAGACAACTACAGAATAAAATTCCTTATGAATGTGGACCAACAATCTTCAATAAAAGATGTGCAAACTGATAATGAAATATATAAAAAACATAATACATGATAACCAAATAATGTTTATCCTAGGAATACAAGATTGCTTAACGTTACAAAATTAATGAATGTAGTTCATCTTATTGTCATAATGGGACAAAAACCATATCATCATTTCAATAAACGCAGAAAAGCCACTTGATAAAATTAACATCCATTACATATTATCATATTATACCTTGATAATCTTCCAGTAAACTAAGAATAGAAGGGAACCTCCTCAATCTGATAAAAGGCTGATGATGGCACATTTCTATGAATATACTAAAAACTACCAAATTTTACACTTTAAGTGTTTGAATTTTATGGTATGTGAATTATTAAACTGTTTTTTTTAAAAACCTGTTCCTAACTTAGTATTTAACCTGAATGCTTTTGCCCTAAGACCAAGAAGACAAGGGTGGTCACTCTCTCCACTTTTCAACATTCTATTGAAGACTCTTGCCAGTGCAGTAAGACAAGGAAGAAAAATAAGAGGTATATAGGTTAGAGAGCTACAAGTAAAACTGTCTTTATTCACAGATGACATGATCAAGCATGCAGCAAACAGCAAATCTTCATGAATCTACCAAAAACTAGTAGAACTAATAAGTGATTTTAGTAAGATTTCAGGATGCAAAATTAATTGTATTTCTATATATTAGCAATAAACAAATGGAAATTTTAAAAAAAGACTATTTGCAATAGCATCTCAAAGCATGAAATACATGAGTATGATGATTAATTTTGTGTATTAGCTTGACTGGGCTATAGGATGCCCAGGTGTTTGGTTAAACATTACTTTTGGGTATGTCTATGAAAGTATTTCTAGATGAGATTAACATTTGAATGGGTAGACTGAGTAAAACAGGTTGCCTTCCCCAGTGTATGTGGGCCTCATCTAATCCAATTCATTGGGAGCCTGAATAGAACAAAAAGCAGGGAAAGGGAGAATTTCCTCTCTCTGTTTTTAAGCTGGGACATTGGTTTCCTGCAGTCAGACTGGAACTTATACCATTGGCTCCTAGGTCTTTGGACTTGAACTGGAATGTATATCATCAGTTCTACTGATTCTCAAGCCTTTGGACTTGGAGTACAATTTACACTGTTGGTTCTTCTGGTTCGTAGGTGTAAGGACTTGGACTGGAAGTTCACCATCAGCTCTCCTGCGTTTCCAGCTTGCAGATGGCAGATGCAGAGGCTTGAGATGACTTCTCAGCCTCCATAATTACATTAGCCAATTCCATATATATATAGCCAATTTATATACATATATAGTTGGTTCTGCTCCTCTGGAGAACCCTGACTACTCCAAAGGGGTTAAATTAAATAAAATATATGTTAAAACCCCTACCCTGAAAACTGGAAACATTTCTATGTGGAATTTAAGAATATGTAAATGTATTGATTTATGATGTTTATAGATTGGAAGACCTGAAATTGTTTGTGATTTCAGTTCCTCGAACTGATTTACAGATTTGATGACATTTCAATAAAAATCCAGATTTTCTTATAGAAATGTTCAAGCTGTTTCTAAAACCTAAATGCTTAGAATAGCCAAAACAATTTTGAGAAAGAACAAAGTTAGAAGACTTAAACTTACTGGCTTTAACGCTTACTGTAAAGATACAGCAATCAAGTTGGTGTGTTATTGGCATAGTTTTGACACATAGATCAATTAAACACAATCGGGAACCCAGAAATAGACGAGCATGTGTATGGCCAATTGATTTCTAACAAAGATGCCAAGGTAATTCAATATGGAAAGGATTACCTTTTCAACAAATGGTCTTGAACAACTTGTTATCCACATTTAAATAAATTAACATCAACCCTTACTTTATGGTACACAACTGGATAATCTTAAATGTAAATGCTAAAACTATACAACTTCTGGAAGAAACTTTATAACCTTCAGGTAGGCAAAGATTTCTCAAATAGGACACAAAATAGCATAAACATAAAAAGTATAAAAAATTTATAAATTGGGCTACATCAAAATTTAAAACCCCTGTTTATAAGAAAATGCAAATGCAAAGGTAGACCTCAGACAGAGAAAATATATGTGTGTGTGTGTGTGTGTGTGTGTGTGTATACTATTTTATATTATAAGGACTGATATCTAGAATATATAAAGAAGTCTTTCAACTCACTGTTAGAACCAATTATAAAGTCAATAAAATGGATACATTTGAACAAACTTTACCAAAGAAGATACACAGATAGCCAATATATCCATGACTAGATGCTCAATATCATTCATCATTAGGGAAATGAAAATTACAACCACAATGTGATATCACTACACATTCGTTAGAACATTAGAGTGGGTAAAATTAAAAGGACCCCAAATACTAACTGTTGATGAGGATATGAAACCACCGATATTTTCCTGCATACACCGCTTATGGGAATATAAAATTGTACAACCACTTTGGAAAACAGTTTTGGCAGTTTCTTATAAAGTTAAACATACATTTACCATATGATTCGGCAATTCTACTCTTAGGTGTTTATCCAAGAGAAATGAAAGCATGTGTCCACAAAAAGAGTTGTACACAAGTGTTCTTTCACTTTATTTAAAGTAACCCAAACTGGAAACAACACAAATGTCCATCAGCAGGTGAATGTATAAATAAAATGTTTAACAATGGAATACTGCTTAGCACTGAAAAGGATAAACTATTTAAATATGTACCAACGTAGATGAATCTCAAAATAAATGTGGTAAGTGAAAGAAGACTGAAAAAAAAGTAGATATTGTATGATATTCAATATAAACCTCTAGAAAAGAAAAACTTAACATATATTTACAGAAAGCAGGTTCATGGTTGCCTGGGGCCAGTGATAGGGTGAGATTGGCTGGGAAGGGGATAAGAGAATGATCTTTTGAAGTAATGGAAATGTTCTAATCTTGACTTTAGCAGTGGTAACATGGGTGTATACTATTTGTCAAAAGTCATAGAATATACCCTTAACATGAGATATGTAAACTATCCCTCATTAAAATTGTGCTTGTATGTAGTAGTTGCTGTTTTTGAGGGGCAAGATCTGGGAGTCAGTAAAAGGAAACTTTATAAAGGTGTTGACAATTTCTCCATAGTATAAAGCCTGTTCCATATTGGGCACTGTGTCAGGCATTCCTGTGACTCTTGGCTGTGATACAAAGCAACTTCCCCCTTAAAAACTGGCTAAGACCAAGAGCCAAGGTTCCCTCCTAGAAGTCCCAAGCTGGACCCAGAGGAAGGTGCTAACATGGTCTGTTTCGGCCGCAGGTCTCTTTCAGAGGACCACAAAACTCACTACCTCCCCTCTCTGAGATAATGGAGTGAGTGTGTTAGGTTGGCTCAGTGGCTCAGACTAAAGCATCAGGGACTCTTATATTTAAAATTGATGTCACTGCTAATGTACTGCTTGAATGTATCTAAGCCCCTGCCTTTCTATTTCAATTTCCTCTGTGGTTACGTGAAACCAACTATGACAGTCCATTATACATGGAAGGCTAGTGTTGCCAGATTTTAATTTGGAGAGTACAGAACATAATTTTGACTAATTGGTCCAGTAGGAACTAGAGTAGAATCTAAACAACTCTGGAGGTCTGTGGCAATGAAACAGGGAAGGAGTGAGAGATTTAATCAACCTTCACCCAGGCAGGCTGTTGACAGATTTCTAGGCTGACTTAATCAATGTACTTATTTCTCAGGTAAGACCTCAAAACTATTTGGATCTAATTTCACTATACTTCATCCTGTTCATGATATTATGCTTTCAAAGTAACAAGCCTCGAATTCCTTTTAAGGGCACACAAAAGAGTAAAACACACTTTCTTTTTGTCCTGTCTGAAGTGGAGAAATGGAGTGGGTGCATAGAAGTTGTAACTCTGAGTCCACTTAAGTTTTGCTAGTGTATAAATCATTTTTCAGTACACAATGAAGTTAACAACTAATATCTTTGTGGTATCCAGAAACAATGTCAACCAAAATTGGAGCAATGAACCTGAGAATTGAATTCACTTGAGCTATAAATCATAAACCCATCAATCGCTAGAGCAGAAGCAAAAGTGAAGTCATTGAATATTATAATAGATTCCATATGTTGTTTTAAAGAAGGCTTAAAAATAACTGGACTTACAGGTAACCATATTTCTGTGGCAAAAATTTACATATGTGAATAAGAAGTGAAATAACTGACTGTCCAATTTTTGCTTCTGTTTTCTGCCACTTCTTTTTAGTAGTGGAATAATTATTTAGCTCTTGAAGGGCAGGGCAGAGGAAGTGTGATAGGCACTAGAGAATGTGGAGGAGCTGATAAAATAGAATATGAAGGGAGGTAGAAGAAACTGACTGTTAGCTTTGGTAGAAAAGGTAGCACAGATAAGGAAGCATGAATTTCAGATAACCCTCTTGGCCTTTCCCCTGCTACCTTATTGCAGAGAGTTAGTGTTTCTCCTTAAGCATTAAAGTTGCAAAGCCAAATAGTAACATGGCCACAATTCTGTGAAAATTTTGAAAGGCCATGACAAAATGAAAATGAAAGCTTTGTTCTAAGTCAGACAGATCTGTTTTCAAATTTGGACCCTGCTCTGTGACCTTGGGCAATTCACTTAATTTCTCTGAGCTTCAGTTTCATCTGGATGGGGAGTTAATACTTACCTCAAAGAGCTCTCAGTGTAATTTCTCTCTTCTAACACCTATACTATCAGTTTGAAATATAATCTGTCATTTTGAAATGCATCTCTTTCTTCTCATATGATTGTAGACTTCCCAGGAATTGAGATTAAGAACTCCCAGCTCAAGGGCCAATTAGTGGAGAACACAGGCTTATTTATCTTTGTTTTGCCCTGCCCCATACACACCTCGCACAATAATTAGGCTATAGCTACGTAAAACTTTAGGGACTTCTTCCCTCCTCTGACAGCATGGTGCTAGGTGAGATTTAAGCAAACTACACGTGATGTCCCTGCAAATTTGCCATCTTGTTATAGTCAGTCAGATTGGCCCACTAACCCTCCAGCTAGAAAGTCAGGAACGCTAAATCTTATATTTGCATGATTGCTATTGTGCTAAGGTGTTAGAACGCAAGATACAATCTTAGTTCAGTTTACACTTTGGTTTATTGGAAATAGCAAGGTCAATTTGTGGCAATGAAAAAAATGGAAAGTCCTGTAAAAGTTTAAGGAGGGAAGAATAAAAGGAAGAGAAAAGAAACTGTAACCCAGTTGGAATGAAATGGTAACACGGAATGAAATGATCCTCTTTCCTCCCAGAAAGATGTTGGCATGGATTTCATATGGACTCTGAAACTAAAGCCGACACCCAACCGAGTGCTCAAGCCCTACATTCCATCCACCCCTCATTTGTTAGTATCGAAATTGAGGCATTTCACAAACTTGGCTATCGAATACTGTATGTGTGTGGAAAAGGGCCAGATAAAATGGGCCAATTAGAACACAGCCACATCTGTCAAAACTCTAACCCTTAACCTTAGTGAAAATATAATCTAGGATCAAACACAGAAGCCCCGCAGATGTACACAAGTCATTTAATGCAGCCCTTGGAAAGACTGTGATGAACGGCTGGTGCTATTGTGAAGGCCTGATGAGAAAGCCAGGCTTGGTTTTGCTAGGAATATTTGCAATTTTAAAGAAAAAAAAATAGGTTCTAATTGAGTAACCATTGAATGTATCCCAGTAAGGTCCTTCCCATAGGCTGAGTTGAAAATACTCTGACTCTGTTGCTATGCAAAGCAGTTTCTAAACATGTTTTGAAAATCCGTTTGAAATTTGAGAGTAGAATTTGGTTTTCAAAGGCTTCATTTAGGCTTAAAACCTTTTGGTTCACTCTAAAATAATGTGAGGGTTTCATCCTTAATGGACTATCGAAGTTAAATTCAACAGCTGCTTCTCCTCTGATATATATTTATGAATGTAGGATGCATTCTCTATGGTACAGTACACCCTCACAGAGCTCTGAGTAAGAGGAAAAAAACATGGAAACAAATTTTTTTTTTAATGTTGGAGTGTCCTTATGGGGTTTGCTAAAGGACAAATGGGGCTCTCATTAAAAATAGGGATTGTATCTTCTCGAGTATACATGGATCGTGACCAACACAACAGTTTTTACTGAATTTACGGATAAAAATGTCACTATGTTATGTCAAGCTCAAGTCTTTGGGAGGGTTTTTCAGGATTCTGTAAGATATGGCTTTGACTTTGTATTCACTTTTGGGCACCAGGTCATCAGGGAAAAGTCACAAGATCTATGCAAAAGGCAGCATCAGGAAGCAGCATCTCTAGTGGTTTCCTCTTGGTTTCGTTGTCCCTGTGTTCATGTGTTCATCTGGGTTATTGAGTCTTTGATCCCACATGGGAAAGGTTGAGCCAGTAGTATAACTCATTCTAACTAAGGCACATAGCTTCCGCCCTCTCCCCTGCTAGACGAGTATTGGACCAATTCCTTCGTCCTTAGCACCACTTACAAGGATTTATTCCCATTCCAGAGGATTTATTCCCATTCAGAGAGGGAACAACATAGTTAGATAGGAATAAAAATGCTGCTCTGTATATAAAACTTCTTGCACCTAGTTAATCTAGCAAACTAGTGTTTTGGTCTTCAACACTAACTAGATCATTATTATGTGACACTAATCAAAGAGTCTTCTGTAATGGGATAAGGTGTTATCTGATCAAATGAAGGAGGAATGATATTTGGCAGTATATGGTATATGTGAAAATCATGGTGTCCTTGCTACTTAGAGACTGTGAGAGGGGATAAGGATTGGCTTAGAGCCAGCTCACTCTACATGCTCTCCCAGAAGTGTTTTCTTGAAAGAGTTTTTCCCCATTGGGACCTTCCATTTTCCTCTGGCTTAGTAAAGTGACTGTAATTAAATAGATTCAACTTCTGTTTATGGTGAAGTAAAAGATTGAGAACAGATTGCTCTTTAACCTGAAATGTGGAAGGGCCAGTCGATTTGGAAGCTAGTTAAAATGATTTTGTGTATTAACTGATAAACTCAACAGATTTTTTTTCCCTGTGAATCTAACATTTCTAGATCTTCGCATTCCTCCCGTGAGAAGCCCACCTCTGAATCCTTTCGAGAGCTCAGATTCCTAGGAACTCAGATTTTTGAACATCTACATGATGTTATTTTGTAAGTGGAACACTGACTGTTAAAGGATAGCAGTGGAGTGGAGTGGTGAGGGCACAGCTCTGGGTCAGGATGACTGGAGAGAAACCCTAAGGCTTATTCCATAATCTCTCTTGATTTGAGCTTCTGAGGATAAACTGAGGCTTGTGACGTGCTAGCCCAGTACCTGGTGTAGTAAATATTGAATGCACTGTGTTGGAGAGGGTTGTGTTGTCAATGTTGCTGTTGTTATTGTTGAGACCTAAAGGATTGCTATGATCTAAATCAGCTTAATTTCCTTCAACTTGATAAAAATTAGCCTGTGACTATTGAACTGGATGATGCTTTCCTAATGGTTTTTGCATTTTGCCTTCATTCAGCCAGTTAAAGCTGGTGTTTACAGAATTGTGAAACATTTGAGCCTGGAATAGTCATGTGATTTACAGTTTTGTCTTGTTTCATGCTTTCCAGCAACATAATTACTGAACTTTTTATCGTAATAAAAATATAGGCCATAAAAAAGGCAGTCCCCTGGAATTCCCTCTATCTCTCTTAGAATGCTAAAGGATATTTTTTTGTGATCTCAGCTCTGTTCTGTTTAGGTATCCTCTTCCTCCCCCACGTCTGTCTTTGCAGATTTGTGACCAGACGGCTGCACTGAATGGAGACTAGGAAGGGAGCCCAACTGTTTTCCTTGTGTTGGCTCTCTGTGCCGAGCAGGGATTGCTGAGCAAAGCAGGGATTGCTGAGCAGCGTTTCTCCAGGGAGGGTCACAGGGTAGTACAAACCCACTCTGGGTTTTTCTTTTTTTTATTATTATTAAAAACTTTGGCCAAATACTGTCAGTAAGGGGGAGAAAGTATGCGGTTTGAAGACCAGTTGGACCAGTCTTTTAAAATATCAACTAGAATAAAGCAGGAATGCCTTGCACTGCTTTAATTTTCTACATTTAACAGGAGACAGTTGCTCCCAGAGTCACTTCTAACTCCACAGACAGTATTGTGCAACTTTGCTCAGCATTCGAGGAGACACTATATAATTAAAATTCCTTTGAAAATGGTTGCCCAATGATTGGCATTTATTCCAAAATACATTATCATGTTGAATGCTTAATTCCTTCTTCCAGTACATTTTCTTTAATACAAAAGTAAAAATCTATTTTTTAAAAGGATGATGGAGTTTTGTAAAAAATTGAAGCAGTGTAACAAACTTATGTCTAATCTTGCTCTTAAAGAGCTGGCAGGCTAGCAGGGGAGACCAGAGTAAGTTATGGAAAGCAAAGAAAGCAATACTCAAGATATAACTGAGTTGCCTTATGTAGATAGACTTGAAATGCTGCTGAGATTCTGAAGAGGAAGAGATAATAGGAATCTGTTGCTCTCTTACCTCCTAGTACATTGACTCATACCTCCAGTTCAAACACAAGCAATGTTTAGTATTACTACGAAATTATCTAATGGGTTTCCTTTCTCAGGGCAGTAGGAATCTGTCTCTCTGCTGTGGCTTTCTGGAGTCCTTCCCTTCTGATGTCTGTCTGTGCCCCAGTTTCCATTTTCATATGGTCTTCTTTGATTCTGGATAGCTGCTTCTCTCTGTGTTCTCAGAAGAAATAGACTAGTGAGATCACTATCATGCCCCCTCCACAATTAGGAGGCTGTATCTTGAGACCTTCTTGGATCCCACAATTTGTAAATATCACAATAGCAATCATGGTTAGAGAAGTCTACCACCAAACCAGGAGTTAGATGCTAAGGATGGGTGAGCATGTCCAAATAGCAGCTTTAAAAAGCTTCAGCACACTTACAATTGACTACATGTCAGAGAATTTTGGGTTATCTCTGAATAGTCAAAACCCCGATATTATATACACGAATGTAAAGGGGCTATTTTAATGTCATCCTGTTTGTTTGATTTTTGAGTAGTGAATGCATAATATGGGAATAAGTACAGTATGTGAGTGAAACACCGAAATCACCTTTCACTGTTTTGTTTAGTAGTTTGGAGCCTTCAGTTCTTCTGGAAAAATAATTCAATGCACATTGGTTTTGCCTTCTAAATTTGAGGGAGGTGAATGCTTTAATTTTATAACTGTAAGAGGTCTCAGCAGTCTTGTAGCCTATTCATATTGAAGATGACGACACTGAGGCCTAGAAAGGTGAAATGGCTTGCTTAATGGTTACACAGAGAATTAACTGTAGCTTCATGATTTTAACTCAGGTCTTGTGACTAGAATTTCAGTGCACTTTGCATTAGGCAATTCTGAACCTTTGAGTAAAACTAAAATGCAAAGACTGCTCTTGATATCATTCTAGGTGGAAGAGTTGAAGATAGTAGGATATAAAGATAAACAAACCTATCTTATCTGGACAGGACCTCAGCTCATTAGGAAGAGGAATGAGGAAGAGAGAATGTAGGAGGAAAGAAATGGCAGAAAGACAAATAATCATGGGAAGGGACTGGAACAGGGTAAATGCCAGACATTTTCAAGATTAGAAGAAATCTGAGTTGAGTTTGAAAAATTGAAAGATTTCTTCAGGTAGAAGCAAAAGGAAAATAAGCAGAAATATTATTATTATCACGTATAATGGAGTCTGCAGAGGAAGAGGAAAAGCATGACCCTAACAGATAAAGATAAGAAGCACCAAATCATTTCAATAAGTTTCTGAATTTTAAACACTTTCTTTTCCTTCCAAACATATTTAAAGAGGAGGAGGAGGAGAAAAAAGATAACGATTTGTGAGGGATGTCTCATATGCTATTTATTATAAGAAGGAAAGTAAAATTCAATAAATTACAAATTGATTTATCAAACAAAGTTCAGCATGGAGGTTAATAAAATAAATACAGACTTGAGTGGAGTTGTGTCCTAGCACTTACTTTTAAAGCCATGTTTCAAAAAAAGGGCATCCATGGAAGTGATGGATAATTTTTATCTGATAGCAAGAACAGACACTAATAATGGCAAGTTATTGTGTTCTTAGATTGTCATTTTAATACTTACGTTTTCAAGATTAGCCTCTGAGAAGCTGCTCATTTACTTTTGGTGCATAATGATCACTTAGGGTATGAAGCCATCAGCTGCGCCCTTTGTTATGACCGTGGAAAATGTTATGACCTCCAGTCAATGATTATTTTGGAAGGAATAGAAGAAATAAGTTATGATTACATATTATAGATATTATAAGCATAGTGTTAGTAAATATTTTAAAAAGAAGACTAGGCACAGTGGCTCCTGCCTGTAATCTTAGTACTTTGGGAGACTGAGGCAGGAGGATCACTTGAGCCCAGGTGAGACCAGCCTGGGCAACATAGTGAGATTCTGTCTCCACAAAAAAAAAAAAAAAAAAAAAAAAATCTTTCCATGGCTTTCTCATCTGCAGATTGTTTCTCAGTGTCAAGCAAGCACATCTTTCTTTCATCCCATCTGTCTTCCCTGTTTTAATTTTATTTCTGTGCTTCATAAGTTTGAGGCAGTGTACAATCACAATCCTTTTACAATTACAAAAAAATTCCCAAGCAATTTTCTTTTTTAATTTTTGAGAAAAATTTTGCTTTTATGCTCTCTGATCAGATTTGCCTTTATATACATACAGGTTCCTTTTTTCGCCCTACTCCCAACTTAAGGCTGATTTTACCATCCAGTGGTTTAAACAAAATTCTGTTTTGGGTATCAGGTGTTTTAAATTAAAAATTCTTCAAAATTGATTTCCAAAGGAGTCCATAAGGCTTACGATATTTTAGACCAATTCTTAACTAGAACAGAACATTTTGCCTTTTAGGTTTACAGTGATTTCATATTATCTGATGATTCTGTTGAAGGGGCCCATATTTATGGTATTTGCCTGGAGGTTGTCTTGTAAACCTTGACTATGTGTTTTAAGAAAGAAGGCAGGCTGAGTGCGGTGGCTCACGCCTGTAATTTCAGCACTTTGGGAGGCCGAAGCGGGCGGATCACCTGAGGTCAGGAGTTCCAGACCAGCCTGGCCAACATGGCGAAACCCCGTCTCTACTAAAAAATACAAAAATTAGCTGGAGGTGTTGGCAGACGCCTATAATCCCAGCTACTCGGGAGGCTGAGGCATGACAATCGCTTGAACCCTGGAGGCGGAGGTTGCAGTGAGCTGAGATCACGCCACTGCATTCCAGCCTGGGCGACAGAGCAAGACTCTGTCTCAAAAAAAAAAAAAAGAAAGAAAGAAAAAGAAAGAAGTGAGCAGTTCAACTATAAGATGCACAGTATATCAGAGGTAGTGGAAAGTCTACATATGCCTCATATTTTAATTTTAACAAAAAAATGACTCTGTCACATAGACTTCTAGCTCTTTTTAGGGGAATAGGTAGGAAACCTATAATGCATGAATTGTTTAAAGAAAGTATGGAGGCTGGGTGAGGGGGCTCATGCCTGTAATCCCAGCACTGTAGGAGGCTGAGGCAGGTGGATAATTTGAGGCCAAGAGTTCGAGACCAGCCTGGCCAACATGGTAAAATCTCGTCTCTGTTAAAAATACAAAAATTAGCTGGGCGTGGTGGCAGGCATCTGTAATCCCAGTTGCTCGGGAAGCTGAGGCAGGAGAATTGCATGAACCCGGGAGGCAGAGGTTGCAGTGAGCCGAGATTGCACCACTGCACTCCAGCCT
The DNA here is from genome assembly GCF_028885655.2 of Pongo abelii. NCBI lineage: Eukaryota > Metazoa > Chordata > Mammalia > Primates > Hominidae > Pongo > Pongo abelii. The sequence continues at coordinate 66,102,556 of NC_071985.2, read as the reverse complement.
GGGTGATAGCATGAGACTCTGTCTCAAAAGAAAAAAAAGAAAAGAATAAAGAAAGTATGGAATAAAATGCTAGATTTGAAGAGGAAAAGACAGGTTGGTAGCAGGACTGGCTATATAATTTGTGGGGCTCAGTGCAAAATGAAAATAGAAGTCCCCTTGTTCAAAAATTAAGAATTTTAAGGTAGCAACAGCAAAGCATTAAACCAAGCATGAGGCTCTTCTGAGCATGGGACCCTGTGTGACTTCATAGGTCACACACTCATAAAGCTCACCCTGGTCAGAAGTTGAGATGTCAGTAAAAAGGAAAAGGAATGATCCATTCCCTGTGATGTTTTCCTACCTCTATGCCATCCTTACCTATGTACTCATCAGATGTGACCGTCTTTCAACGGGGCACCATTGTGCCAGTGAGCTGAGACACAGACACTCTGGCTCTAGTCTATGGAGGAAGGAGCATGAGAAGGAGGTTGCATTCTACCAGTGGCAGGAGAGTAGGATGGAGCTGAAGTCTTTCTAAACTGATCTAGGAGAGAGAGCATGAACTTGGGAACTCTGCAACTTTCTAGCAGTGTAGTAAAGTTATTTAACCTCTCTGAATCTCATTTTTTCATTGCCGTAAAATGGTGATATCTACCTCTCAGGGTTATTGTGTGGATTACAGATAATGTGGAAAATGCCTAGCACAGTGGCTGGTATGCAGTGGAAGCTCAAGATATATTGTACATATGGTCATTTTTGTAAGTGCGGAGATACACTGAGGATGAGTGAAAAAGACTTCAAGTCTCAGATAGGGTGGAGGATCTCAGAATGCTTGAAGAGCCTTGTAAGAACTGGCTGCCTCTCTTGAGTCCCTCCTTAGTTCCTGAGTGCTTTGGAATCGTTTAAAACTCACAATTGCATCTTCCCAAACAGGGTGAGGAGCAATCTGTGGGAAGTCAGTGCACAGTAGAGTTCAGTCTTCAACGCTGAAAATTTGCCAACTTTCACCCACACTGCGGAGATGAGAAAGCAGCTGTGGGCAGACAGTAGAGTAAGCTGTGGGGTCTCTGGAACACGTTACACTTACAGATGTTCCGTTGTTCCCATGAGATTTTGTACTTTGTCTATTTTATCCAGTTTTGTTTCCATAATATACGAAGGAGACAGCCAAAACCATTTTATGTAGTTTTCCTACTTTGTTTTGATTTATTTGTTGTTGTTTACAGTATTATCTCCAATAACAACAATGGAATTTCCTTTCCTACTAATCTGGCCTGTTTCCATTTTGCCTGTTTATTTTAATTTCCTTTTTTTGGACTGAAATCTCTACATGACTCTGCTTTGTTTATTTCCTTGTGTGTATGTGTCAGCATCATTTATTAGTGTGTCCACTCAGAGGAACTTTGTTCATTAATTATGTAGGTTTTGTTTCCTGGTTCCTAGTGGGAGGGTATTAAGTGCTCTATGTTTCTAAGTACTTCACGATGGTTTTGGTTATCAGTTTCTTCATCGCTGCTCTCTGCAAGCAGATGGGCTTACTCTCCATGGCTTACAGATGGAGCATGGGAAGCCCCAGAGCAGTGAAGTAACTCCTCTGCAGATGATGATTTTCTTAAATCCTCTGACCCATCACTCCTGCCAGTCGTATAGATTTCAATTTCCACTTACTTTTATTTGGGTAGTGGGTTAAGTGAGCATAACACCTGTGTTTTGCAGACATAATTCCTTGAAGACATTTCCATGAAAACCAGCCTGTTGTTAACGAATGAGCAATTTCATCTTGCATTATAAGCTGCTTGGGGGTGTGTGATGAATGTTAGACTTATCCCTTTTTTGTGAAGAACTTACAGCCCACTAAGTCAATAAAAAAGTTAAAAGGAAGAGGTAACCTGACTTTTACATCTGTTACTTGAATATATAAGATCTGCTGCCTCCTTTTCAATGGATTGTCATGATTTACTAAATGATTGAATTAATGATTCATAAAACATTTATTCAGTACTTACTCTGTATGTGATACTATCTCTAGTCTCAAGATGCTTATAAGACTAGAAGGGGAAAATAGAATTGAAAGCAAATAAATATAATAAGGTGTTACAGGTGACATGATAGAAGTTTGTCTAGAGTACATAGAGTAACAAAGGAGGGAGGCCTGTATTCTCTTGGGATGGGGATTGGAGAGAAGGTGTCACAAACAAAGGCTATAGGCACCAGATGTATCTAGGGTCCATAGATACTTTCAAATGGCTGAAACAGTGGCTGAGGAGGCAGCAGTGCATGCATGAGGTGGGAGAAGGGAGGTGGAGGAAGCCAGACACAAAGATCCTTGGATGCTATGTGAAGGAATTTGGGTTTTATTCTTTAGGAAAAGTTTTAGGTAGATGGAACATCAGTAACAGTTTTGCTTTTTAGAAAAATTACACCAAGAATAGACTCAAGGAGACTTGAATGGAGGCAAGGAGACTCTTCTGATAATATGGGGCTGAGCCAGGCAAGATATGATGAGATTCAGAACAAGCCAGTGGTGGACGGAAAGATGTCAAAGAAGTAGACCTTGTAAAATTGGTATCAATTTTTAAATAATATCTTACAGGAACTGTTAGTGAAACCAAGGCCCAAGAAAGTGCATAGCCAGTGAATATCAAAGGGATCTTCCTCTGCCTTCATTGCAGTTTAGAAACACAATTATTGTGGCATTTCAGACACTATGTTGTAATATATCATATTGTTAATACTTGTTTACAATCTTTCTGTCCTGAGGCTCTAAGCTTCTTACGGTTAACAGCCAAACTACTGAATTATTTGTGTATGCCTAGCATGGAGCCTCATATACACAAGTGCATAATAGATGTTTGAAGAGTAAAATTCTTGACATCATAGCCAGTGCTTCTTCCACATGGAGCACTTGGCATGGAAATATGAAAACATCATTCAAGTTTGCCTGACAGCCACCCATTTCCATCACTCCCCGTGAGAGCACCAAAGCCAAGTGACGAGCAGGTATAACAGGCAGATGATGGCTTGCGCTTTGCTTTAAAATTTATATCAGTTTGCCATTATCAGAATGCATTCTTACCTCCCAAAGCCTGCATTAAAATACCAATAATGAATATTTAGAATATAAAAGTGGCCATAAAAGTTGATGCCTATTATGATACTGTCTTTAATGGTCTCACTAGTCAGAAGTCAAGCATGATAATTTGCTTCCATGTCTCTTTTAATGTTACTCATTGTTTTAACCTGGATCACACTTTATTCTTCCACACAGATCCGTAATGCCTCCTGCCTGCCTCTTTCAAGATGGAGGTGAAACCTGTGGGAGAACCTACTCAAGAGGTGTCTAAATTCAAACTTTCCACCAAGGTAGAAAGCACGGGACACTGGCTGGTGGAAGATCATGCTCGAATATGGGAAGTTTTAAAGACAGAGGAGGTAAGATGACTCTAAACGACACAGTTGGTGAAATGTTGGATTTGTTCATACCTGAGACTATAATTCTTTGTGTAGCCAGCACCACAGGCCAGCTTGGCAAATCTTTATTCAGGGGCTGTAGGCACAGCCATGACTAGAGAACAAGTAAGTCAGGAGCATGTCCTTTGCACATTAATGACTACACAGTGATTCAGGCCAAGGAGGCTGCACTGAAAGCCAGCACTTAAAAAACGATGATCTAAGGCTCATACACATATAATCTGCACTTTAGCCTCAGGTATCAGCAGTGTATCTGCGGGTATCCCACTAGCTACATTCTTTCTCAAGGCTGCCCTTCTGTGACTTCCCTCTCTCAAGCTGAAGTTGTTGAAGTTTCATTTGACTTATATAAAATGCTGATATTTGTGTGCATATTTGTGGTGTGTGTGTGTGTGTGAGAGAGAGAGAGAGAGAGGACGGGGAGAGAGAGAGAGAGAGAGAGATGCTATTATTCTTTCAATGGAAATTATAAATTAAAGCTTTTATTTTTATTATGCGTTTGAGGTAAAATACATATTGGCAAGATATTGAAAACCATTTCCATATAGGCATGAAGAGGTATAAAAGGAAGATTGGAAAAGAGAATGGAATTATTAACCAGATCATGGAAAGGCCTAATTTCCCTGAGCTTGGGTTGTGACCATCTTTTCAGCTCAGCAAATAAAATGAAAGCTAGAGGTTTGTATGTTTTTGTTTTTTTGGAGACAGGATCTTGTTCTTCTGTCCAGGCTAGAGTGCAGTGGCACAGTCATAGCTTACTGCTGCCTGGAACTCCTGGGCTCAAGTGATCCTCCTGTCTCAGGCTCCCAACTAACTAGGACTACAGGCCACACAACACCACACCTGGATAATTTTTAAATTTTTTTTAGAGATGAGACTCTCGCTATGTTGCCCAGGCTGGTCTTGAAGTCCTAGCCTCAAGCAATCCTCCTGCCTCTGCCTTCCAAAGCACTGGGATTACAGGTGTGAGTGACTGCCCAGCCCCAAAAGCTAGAGGTTTTAATACATGGGAAAGAGCATCTCAGAGAGAGGTACCAAAGCAAGAACTTCAAAACAACTAAGATAGCATAGAAATGTAATAGGGAAAACAGAGAACACTTTGTCAATGGTATTTTGGCTACCAGAAAGACCAGCAGCTATTTTCTGAGAGGCTTACCTGGGTGATATTCATTATCTTGGGTAGTTGTCTAGGGTCTGGTCCTTAGCTTACATGCTTGGAAATTTCATTTTCTCATGTATCCAACAGAACTTTCTGGGGCAAACTCACATGAATTAAGTTTATGCAACTAATATGTAAAAAGAAAATGGCAATTCCTTAATTGATAAAGACAAATAGAAGAGTTTTATCTTCTGGAATACTCAATTTAAAATGTTTAGCTCACATTCTCCTTGTAGGCAAACCTAATGGGAAATCAAATAATGCCGAGAAAGTTGATTCCTAAGGATGGAATCATAACAAGTGGAAATATATAAATTCCTTGTTTGACAGCATGAGGCTAAGTATATTGGTATGGCTCTTTGGTTCCAAGTAACAGAAATTGACTAAATTAAGGAGAATGAGAAATTGCTGGAGGATGTTGAGAAGTTTACAGAATTGGTGAGAAGTTTGGAGAACTAGGCTTGGAAATAAGACAGGAACCAAGTCAGTAGAAACTGCTCAGGGTGCCAACCCTGACACAAATTCTAAACTGGTCCCCTCCCCTCCATATTCTCATATTCTGCTCAGGATGCAAAGCTGTGGGAGAGAGGAGCTCACTGCCAAGTTTAGTTACATGCCTTTCTTTTGGTTCTTCTGTGAAGAGAAAGAGGAATCTTCCATGGGAAATTATTACACCAACTCCTCACTACACTTGTGTTTAAAATTCAAATTCCTAATATTGACACATTATGACAATTCCAGTCCAAAGAAGTAACCTAACAACTAGTTTTGAACATGTAAAATCCAGCAGAAGCAAATACAAACCTTCTCTATAGGGATATACTTGCACAACAGACTTTTTTTTTTTTTTTAAAAAAGCAATAAACTCCACAGGTGGTAGATGAAGTCTTTGTGTATCTCACCTAACAGGTCCAAGATAAGATGAGATGAGTGTTGTGCTGAGGGCACAAAATTTAAGGAAGCACTCACTCTTAGGTTTATGCCCTGTACTTGCACAAAATTGAGAGTGAGTGTATCCTTAAATTTTGCACCCTAGGCTTGATGCTCGTCTCACTCCAGTCCTGGCCCTGTCATAAATCTGAATTTGGTGTTTATCATTTTTATGCATATTTCAGTATTTATACTACGTGCATGTGGATCTATATATTCAATATACAGTATTGATTTACATCTTGTAAATTTTATATAAGCCTTGTACTGTACATCTACTTCTACAGCTTGTTTTTTTGTTTCTATTTTTATGCTGACATATGTAGTTTCACTTTATTCATGTTTAACTGCTGTTTATATTATTTTAATATAGTCAAATTTATTTATCCATTCTCTTGTTAACTTTTAGTTTTCTTTCAACACAATTGGCAGTATAATACATTTTTCCTCGTGAACATATGCTAGAGTTTTTTCTAGCATAGACACCTGGAAGTGGCATGCTGAGTTGTAAAGTATGAATACCTTTAGTTTTGCTAGATATTACTAGATCAGCTCTGAAATGAGGCCATGAGTTTGTATCTCTGTTAGCAGCATACGAAAGTTCACTCATTCTATATCCTCACCTGTTATTGGTATTGACAGACCTTTAAATATTGCCCAGTCTGATTGTTTTGAAATGGGACCTTGTTGTAACAAGAATTTCCCTGAATTCTTGTGGCGTTGAGCATCTGTTCACATGGATATTGGCCATTTAGTTTTCTGTGAATCATCTGTTCTTATCCTTTGCTTGTTTCTCTTCATTGGGTCATTTGTCTTTCCTTGTTGATTTCTGGAAACTAATGTTTTGTTTACTATACAATCCTTTTTATTGATTTCATGCACTAAAACAATATTTTCCCACTCCTAAATTTTTGTTTTAAATTTTAATTTGGTAAAATTTATCAGTCTTCTTTTCTCCTTATGGTTTGTGTTTTTTTCTGCTTTAAGAAATTCTTTCTGACCTCATGATGATAAAGATATTCTCCTATGTTTTTTCCTAAAAGTTCTAATGTTTGCTTTTATTTGCGTAGTATTTATTTCACAATCTGAAATAGGGATATGTGTTTTTTCCATATGGATAATTAATTATCTAGTATCATTTTTGAATGTCATTATTTCTTCTTAGTTTATAATGCTATTTTTCATGTATCATGTTTCTATAGATATCCTGTCATTGGATATGATACTCCTTTAACTATTCTAGCTCTAAAAAAAGCCCCGAGTATCCAATAGGGAATGTTTCTCTGCTGAGCTATTGATCTTCAAGATTATCTTGGTTGTTTTTGGAAACTGTATTTTCCATATGGATTTAGGATGAGCTTGTTCAGTTCTGCAGATATGAAGAAAAATTAAGCAGAAACTTGTTGGGAATTTGATTCAGATTTCAGTAAATTTGTTGACTGATTTGGAGAGTATCAACATTTTTATATTCAATGACTATCTTGTCTTCTTTTTGACTTTAAAGGTTATGCTTTAATATTTCATCCTTAATGTCTCACCAATATTTTATCCCACATTCTTTTGCTGTAGGATTTTGATAACTAAGCCTAAAGAAGTTCCTTCAATTCATTTTTTTTTTTGCTAAGTGCTGATTTTTTAACATTATAGTATTTGATACTTACAAAATAATTCACATGCAAGTTATGGATTATAATATTAGAACAAATACTTGTGAGTCCACAACCAACTTAAGAAATAGTTTGTTGAGTCTATATGTGAACCGTTTCGCCTACTATCTCTTGATTTCTTTCCCTGCAAATGTACCCATCTTCCTGAAATTTGTGTTTAATCATCCTTTTGCTTTTTAAAAAGTCTTTACTGCATACATGTATCCTCAAACAATACTGTTGAGTTATACACACACACACACACATGCACACACATATATACACCTACATATGTATGTATATATAAACACATATGTATTTATATATATGGTGTCTTTGGTGACTCACTTCTTTTACTCAACATTATGTTTATAAAATTTTTAAGATTCAGCCACAAAAATATATATAGTAGTACTTCGTTAATTTTCACTATTGTACAATATGCCATTGTGTGGTTATATCATGATTAATTATTCATCGTTATGTGGATGAACATTTAAGTTATTTATAGTTTTTTGCCATGACGAACAATGCTGATATGAACATACTATACGTGTATTTTTTTTTTTAGTTTTCTTATATTTTTTTTTAACATACTTTAAGTTCTGGGATACATGTACAGAACATGCAGGTTTGTTATACAGGTATACATGTACCATGGTGGTTAGCTGCACCCATCAACCTGTCATCTACATTAGGTAGTTCTCCTAATGTTATCTCTCCCCTTGCCCCCCACCCCCCAACAGGCCTTGGTGTGTGATGTTCCCCTCCCTGTGCCCATGTGTTCTCATTGTTCAACTCCCACTTATGAGTGAGAACATGCAGTGTTTGGTTTTCTGTTCCTGTGTTAGTTTGCTGAGAATGATGGTTTCCAGCTTCATCCATGTCCCTGCAAAGGACATGAACTCATGTTTTTTTTATGGCTGCATTGTATTCCATGGTGTATATGTGACACATTTTCTTTATCCAGTCTATCATTGATGGGCATTTGGGTTGGTTCCAAGTCTTTGCTATTGTGAATAGTGCTGCAATAAACATACATGTGCATGTGTCTTTATAGTATAGTGATTTATGATCCTTTGGGTATATACCCAGTAATGGGATTGCTGGGTCAAATGGTATTTCTGGTTCTAGATCCTTGAGGAATCACCACACTGTCTTCCACAATGGTTGAACTAATTTACACTTCCACCAACAGTGTAAAAGCATTCCTATTTCTCCACATCCTCTCCAGAATCTGTTGTTTCCTGACTTTTTATTGATGGCCATTCTAACTGGTGTGAGATGGTATCTCATTGTATACAATGACCCCTGATGATGAGCTTTTTTTTCATGTTTTTTGGCCACATAAATGTCTTCTTTTGAGAAGTGTCTGTTCATATCCTTTGCTCAATTTTTGATGGGGTTGTTTGTTTTTTCCTTGTAAATTTGTTTAGGTTCCTTGTAGATTCTGGATATTAGACCTTTGTCAGACGGATAGATTGCAAAAATTTTCTTCCACTCTGTAGGTTGCCTGTTCACTCTGATGATAGATTCTTTTGCTGTGCAGAAGCTCTACATTTATTGATTTGCATATGTTGAACCAGCCTTGCATTCCAGGGATGAAGCCAACTTGATTGTGATGGATAAGCTTTTTGATGTGTTGCTGGATTCGGTTTGCCAGTATTTTATTGAGGATTTTCGCGTTGATGTTCATCAGGGATATTGGCCTGAAGTTTTCTTTTTTTGTTGTGTCTCTGCCAGGTGTTGGTATCAGGATGAGGCTGGCCTCATAAAATGAGTTAGAGAGGAGTCCCTCTTTTTCTATGATTTGGAATAGTTTCAGAAGGAATGGTACCAGCTCCTCTTTGTACCTCTGGTAGAATTAGGTTGTGAATCCATCTGGATCTGGGCTTTTTTTGATTGGTAGGTTATTAATTACTGCCTCAATTTCAGAACTTGTTATTGGTCTATTGAAGGAGTTGACTTCTTCTGATTTAGTCTTGGGAGGGTGTATGTGTCCAGGAATTTCTTCTAGATTTTCTAGTTTATTTGTGTAGAGGTTTTTATAATATTCTCTGATGGTAGTTTGTATTTCTGTGGGATCAGTTGTGATATCCCCTTTATCATTTTTTATTGTGTCTATTTGATTCTTCTCTCTTTTCTTCTTTATTAGTCTGGCTAGTGGTCTATCTATTTTGCTAATTTTTTCAAAAAACCAGCTCCTGGATTCATTGATTTTTTTTGTGTCTCTATCCTTGAGTTCTGCTCTGATCTTAGTTATTTCTTGTCTTCTACTAGCTTTTGAATTTTGAATTTGTTTGCTCCTGCTTCTCTAGTTCTTTTTTTTTTTTTTTTTTTTTTTTGAGACAGAGTCTTGCTCTGTTGCCCCAGCTGGAGTGCAGTGGCATGATCTCGGCTCACTGCAAGCTCTGCCTCCTGGGTTCACACCATTCTCCTGCTTCTGCCTCCGGAGTAGCTGGGACTACAGGTGCCCGCCACCACGCCCAGCTAATTTTTTGTATTTTTAGTAGAGATGGGGTCTCACCATGTTAGCCAGGATGGTCTTGATCTCCTGACCTCATGATCCACCCGCCTCGGCCTCCCAAAGTGCTGGGATTACAGGCATGAGCCACCTTTTATTTGTAATGTTAGTATGTTGATTTTAGATCTTTCCTGCTTTCTCCCATGGGCATTTAGTGCTATAAATTTCCCTCTAAACACTGCTTTAAATGTGTCCCGGAGATTCTGATACATTGTGTCTTTGTTCTCACTGGTTTCAAAGGACTTATTTATTTCTTCCTTTATTTGGTTATTTACCCAGTAGTCATTCAGAAGCAAGTTGTTCAGTTTCCATGTAGTTGTGTGGTTTTTAGTGAGTTTCTTAATCTTGAGTTCTAATTTGATTACACTGTGGTCTAAGAGACCATTTATTATGATTTCAATTCTTTTACATTTGCTGAGGAATGTTTTACTTCCAATTATGTGGTCAATTTTAGAATAAGTGCTATGTGGTACTGAGAAGAATGTATATGTTGTTTATTTGGGGTGAAGAGTTCTGCAGATGTCTATTAGGTCCGCTTGGTCCAGAGCTGAATTCAAGTCCTGAATATCCTTGTTAATTTTCTGTCTCATTGATCTGTCTAATACTGACAGTGGGTTGTTAAGGCTCCCACTGTTATTGTGTAGGAGTCTAAGTCTCGTTGTTGGTCTCTAAGAACTTGCTTTATGAATCTGGGTGCTCCTATATTGGGTGCATATATATTTAGGATAGCCAGCTCTTCTTGTTGCATCGATCCCTTTACCATTATGTAATGCCCTTCTTTCTCTTTTTTTGATCTTTGTTGGTTTAAAGTCTGTTTTATTAGAGACTAGGATTGCAACCCCTATGTGTGTCTTTACATGTGAGATGGGTCTCCTGAATACAGCACACCTATAGGTCTTGAGTCTTTATCCAATTTTCCAGGCTGTGTCTTTTAATTGGGGCATTTAGTCCATTTACATTTAAGGTTAATATTGTTATGTGTCAATTTGATCCTGTCATCATGATGCTAGCTGGTAATTTTGTGCATTAGTTGAGGAAGTTTCTCCATAGTGTCGTTGGTCTTTATATTTTGGTATGTTTTTGCAGTGGCAGGTACCGGTTTTTCCATATTTAGTGCTTCCTTCAGGAGCTCTTGTAAGGGAGGCCTGGTGGTGACAAAATCCCTCAGCATTTGCTTGTCTGTAAAGGACTGTATTTCTCCTTCACTGATGAGCTTAGTTTGGCTGGATATGAAATTCTGGGTTGAAAATTCTTTTCCTTAAGAATGTTGAATATTGGTCCCCACTCTCTTCTGGCTTCTAGTGTTTCTACAGAGAGATCCACTGTCAGTCTGATGGGCTTCCCTTTGAGGGTAACCTGACCTTTCTCTCTGGCTGCCCTTAAATTTTTTTCTTCATTTCAACCTTGGTGAATCTGATGATTATGTGTCTTGGGGTTGCTCCTCTTGAGGAGCATCTTAGTGGTGCTCTCTGCATTTCCTGAATTTGAATGTTGGCCTGTCTTGCTAGGTTGAGGAAATTCTTCTGGATAATATCCTGAAGTATGTTTTCCAACTTGGTTCCATTCTCCCCATCGCTTTCAGGTACACCAATCAAACGTAGGTTTGGTCTTTTCACATAGTCCCATATTTCTTGGAGGCTTTGTTCATTCCTTTTCATTCTTTTTTCTCTAATCTTGTCTTCACTCTTTATTTCATTAAGTTGATCTTCAATCTCTAATATCCTTTCTTCTGCTTTATTGATTCAGCTATTGATACTAGTGTATGCTTCACGAAGTTCTTGTGCTGTGTTTTTCAGCTCCATCAGGTCATTTATATTCTTCTCTAAACTGGTTATTCTAGTTAGCAGTTCCTGTAACCTTTTATGAAGGTTCTTAGCTTCCTTGCATTGGGTTAGAACATACCCCTTTAGCTGGAGGAATTTGTTATTACTCACCTTCTGAAGTCTACTTCTGTCAATTCGTTAAACTCATTCTCCATCCAGTTTTGTTCTCTTGCTGGCGAGGAGTTGTGATCTTTTGGAGGAGAAGAGGCATTCTGGTTTTTGGAATTTCAGCATTTTTGGGCTTGTTTTTCCTTATCTTCCTGGATTTATCTACCTTTGATCTTTGATGCTGATGACCTTTGGATGGGGTTTTTGCGTGGGCATCCTATTTGTTGATGTTGATGTTATTTCTTTCTCTTTGTTAATTTTCCTTCTAACAGTCAGGTCCCTCTTCTTCAGGTCTTCTGGAGTTTGCCAGAGGTTCACTCTAGACCTTGTTTGCCTGGGTATCACCAGTGGAGGCTGCAAAATAGCAAAAGTTGCTGCCTGCTCCTTGCTCTGGAAGCTTCGTCCTAGAGGGGCACCCGCCAGGTGCCAGCCAGAGCTCTCCTGTATGAGGTGCCTGTCATCCCCTGCTGGGAGGTGTCTCTCAGTTAGGAGGCATGGGGGTCAGGGACCCACTTGAGGAGGCAGTCTGTCCCTTAGCAGAGCTCGAGCATTGTGCTGAGAGATCTGCTGCTCTCTTCAGAGCTGACAGGCAGGAACGTTTGAGTCTGCTGAAGCTGCACCCACAGCTGCCCCTTCCCCCAGGTGCTCTGTACCAGTGAGATGGGAGTTTTTTCTATACACCCGTGACTGGGGCTGCTGCCTTTCTTTCAGAGATACCCTGCCCAGAGAGGAGGAATCTAGAGAGGAAGTCTGGCTACAGCGGCTTTGCTGAGTTGCAGTGGTTTCCACCCAGTCTGAACTTCCCAATGGCTTTGTTTACACTGTGAGGGGAAAAGTGCCTATTCAAGCCTCAGTAATGGCGAATGCAAGCTCGAGGGTCCCAGGTTGACTTCAGACTGCTGTGCTGGCAGTGATAATTTCAAGCCAGTGGATCTTAGCTTGCTGGGCTCTGTGGGTGTTTGACCTGCTGAGTGAGACCACTTGGTTCCCTGGCTTCAGCTTGCTTTCAAGGGGAGTGAATGGTTCTGTCTTGCTGGGGTTCCAGGCGCCACTGGGGTATGAAAAAAAACTCCTGCAGCTAGCTCAGTGTCTGCCGAAATGGCTTCCCAGTTTTGTGCTTGAAACCCAGGGCCCCGGTGGTGTAGGCACCTAAGGGAATCTCCTGGCCTGCGCGTTGCAAAAACTGTGGGAAGAGCTTAGTATCTGGGCCAGAGAGCACCATCCCTCATGGCACAGTCCCTCACAGCTTTCCTTGGCTAGGGGAGGGAGTTCCCTGACCCCTTGCACTTTTCAGGTGAGCTGACACCCCACCCTGCTTCTGCTTGCCCTCCACGGGCTGTACCCACTGTCTAAGCAGTCCCAATGAGATGAACTGGGTACCTCAGTTGGAAATGCAGAACTCACCCGCCTTCTGCATTGGTCTTGGTGGGAGCTGCAGACTGGAGCTGTTCCTATTCAGCCATCTTGCCAGATCCCCATGTACTATACATATCTTATTTTTGCCCATATGTAAAAGTTTTTCCAGGTTAATACCTATTAGGTGAATTTTGAGTTGATATGTGCAAGTTCTCTTCTTCAAATTATTGCCAAATTATTTTCCAAAATGGTGGTACCAATTTATGCTCTCATCCACAGTGCATAAGAGTTTCCCCTATTCCCTATCCTTGTCAATTCTTGGAATTGTCAGATTTCTTAATTTTTTTTTTTTTTTTTTGAGATGGAGTCTCATTCTGTCACCAGGCTGGAGTGCAGTGGCACAATTTTGGCTCACTGCAACTTCCACCTCCTGGGTTCAAGCGATTCTCCTGCCTCAGCCTCCTGAGTAGCTGGGACTACAGGTGCACGCCACCATGCCCAGCTAATTTTTGTATTTTTAGTAGAGACGGGGTTTCACCATGTTGGCCAGGATGGTCTCGATCTCTTGACCTTGTGATCCGCCCACCTCGGCCTCCCAAAGTGCTGGGATTACAGGCGTAAGCCACCATGCCCAGCCCAGATTTCTTAATTTTTTAAATCTAGATGATATAAAACAAATCTCATTCTTTGCTCATCAATTCTTTATGCATCTCAGCTCGAGATCACTTTTCTTTTTCCTTTATACTTATTATTCTGAGGGTCTAACAGTAACACATCTCTTTCTCCCTTTCTCTCTCTCTCTCTCTCTGTCTCTCTCTCTCTCTGCTTTCCTCTCTTTGGCCTTAAGATGTCTTTATTTTGTGTGCTTCTCAGAGTGATAGTTTAGATGACTATAAAATTATAGTTCTTTGAGTACATTGGAAATTTTCCATTGTCCTCTGCCTTCCATTGCACTGGAAGGGGAGCTAGCATAAAGTTTAATTTGTATTATTTTGAATGTAACATCTTTTCTCTATAACTATTTAGATTGTCTCTACATTTTTTGCTGTCCTGAAGTTTCATTCTTCTGTTTTTCCATGTGGGTTTCCTTTTATTTAATATTTTGGGGTGTGAGGGCTTCTCAAATGGTTGAATTGGTGTCTTTCATCAGTCTGGAAATATCTCCAATTTTTTCTTTTCAAATTTTACCTCATTCTCCTTTTGTAACTCTAACAAGATTTATGTTTGCTTCTCTCACTCTCTGCTTATGTCCCTTAACCTCTCTTTTAGAGTTACTATCTTTTTCCTCTCTGAGTTACGTTCTGATTAATCTTAGGTCTGCCTTCCAATTCCGTAATTCTCTCTTCAGCTTTAATGTCCTTTAACTCAATCATTGATTTTTAAATTTCACTTATTGTATTTTTTACTTCTAGAAGTTTTGTTTTGTTCTTTAAAAATCTTCTAGTCATTTCTTCAATCTCTTGCTTCCTATTTATATTTTTATTTTTTCAAGACATATTTGTCAAGAACTGTGAAGCCTATGAGATTTTAATTTTTTAAAATCCACAGTTTTGTGGATGTTGAAAGAAGACATGAGACTCTTGGCTAAGAGTAAAAGACTTTATTACTCACAGCAAGAGCAGCAGCCAGAGTGTCAACATGTTTGTTTTGGTTTTCTATGTTCCAATTCCTAGAAATGGGCCTAGATAGATACCTGCAGAGGAAGGGAACACGGACCTTGAGAAACTTGCCATTTTATAGTAGGTAATAAACAAGCTGGGATTTTATTTAAGGGGGAAGTATTAGCTCATCTGTCAAGTTTTCTTGCTACAAGCCCAATCCTGAAAAATAATCCGGGTAAAGATCAGCCAGGGCCTTGAATTTTTGGCATATATAGCAAGACATGTAGAAACAAGACAGACCCATGGAGTAGTGTTTCCTAACAATATTAAATATAGTGATTTTGTATTCTGAGTGTGGTAATTCTAAAAACTGTGGGTCTCAGTGTACTATCTGTTGTTTCTTTTGGCTCTTGAACATGGTGTTTTGTTTCTTTATGAGTTTTGTGATTTTTGACTGTGGGTTCATTTTTTTTTTTCTTGGAAAGAAGGAAATTTTCTCCAGAGAGAATTTGCATTTGCTTCTGGGAGCACTACCAACAATTTTATTGAAAATAAATTCTTAGCTTGATGTATTTCAGACCACTTAATGTGTCTACAGGCTAGAAATCTACAGATGGGCATGCTTGTGGTAGTAAATTCTAAGGAGAAAATAACTCCTCCTCTCTACCCCTCCTCAGCATCATATATAAAGATAGTCAACTTTCCTTGTATTGTCACAGAAGATATAGTATTACTAGCTTACCTTGATGCTGAGGGAATCACATTTTAGGGTCTCAGTTTTATGCAGTGGGGATTTCCTGTTAGATTCTCTCCCATAAGCTAACCTTGGGCTTTGTATATTGTTCCCTACTTGCTTTAAGGTAACAAGTCCTGTGTTGGTTAGAGTAACATTAATGCTGTAACAAATACAGTATAAAATTTAGGTAGCTTAACATAATAAAAGTTATTTCTCTATCATATAATAGTCCAATTTAGGTGTTTCTGGTGGGAGTGCCCCTTTTCTCCACGTGATAATTTAGGGACCAAGGCTACCTTCTTCTTGAAGCTCCACCATCCTCTGGGACCTGGGAATCTTTTGTATTCACCTGGCAATTCACAAAAAACGAGAACGAGGTTGAAGAAGACACACCCAATTCTTAACTCTCTTTGACCAGACATGCATGGTATTAGTTTACTTTCTATGACTGAGAATTAGTCCTATTGTTCCATACAGATGTGAGGGATGTGTGATGGGGAGATGAAATCTCTGGCTGAGCTGCTACTTACCAGTGATGACTCAATACTATGGAAAGTGAAATACAAATTGAATTTTGGTGGGCAGTTAAGTGTCACAGAAAACAAAGTTTAAATTTACCTGGTTTGGCCAATGACGTCTGAATGGAAGCTGACTTCAATGCCTATCTGTGGGTTCTGCTTTCATTTATGTTTTGGCTTTTAAGAGTTCTTAATTTTTTGCTAGCCTGTCATGTATTAAAAAAGATATTTTAGTTTTATTTTATCAAGTTTTTTTTTTTCTAGTTATTTGTAGTGGGAGAGTCAACTAGGGTATTTAGTCCACTGTACTGCTGGAACTGAGTCCTACACACTCCTGTGAGTTATTTAGAAATGTGATCTTAAAAGTTGAAAGTCTATTTTTTTAAACTTATCTTTTGAAAATTATTTCACTTGGTCAGAAAGTGGCATCTAGATAATGTTGAATTTCTATTTTTTGGCCATATTTAGTTAATTTTTTGGCCATATTTAGTTAAGTGCCTCCTTGCACATGAATATTCGTAACTGACATCTTGTAATCATTTAAAAGTTTTTATGTAGTCACAAATCAGTTTGTCAAGTATATTTAAAATGAAAATATTATTTTCATTTTCAATGTAGTGATTAACTATTCTATGCCTTTAAAATTCAAATATTTAAAATTTAAACAATAAATAATACCTATATGTAGTAGAAAATAATGAAATCTTTATTAAAGGGTTAAGTATGACAAATATCTTTATATAATTTCAGTACCTTTTAAAAAAATGAGCAAGGAAGCAATGGGAGAATGGGACATGTTTTGTGGTGATGTGTTCTATTTTTTTATTGTTTGGTGATTACATGGGTGTACATATTTGTCAAAACTCGTTCAACTATACATTTAAAATGGACATATTTTATTATATGTAAATGATACCTCAACAAAGTTGATCTTAAAAAATGGACAATGGGATGAGGGAATAGAATTAAATAAATAAATCAGTCATTGTCATACAGTGTGCTGTAATAAGTGTCCACAGGTATTTTGAGAGCCTAGAGCATGTAATCCAGCATGAGTATGGGCACTCATAGGTGTGCATGTCAAGGAAAGCAAGCTTCTCACTGAGCTGATACTTGAGTTCATTCATTCTTTTCTTTTCTTTTTTTTTTTTTTGACACAGAGTTTTGCTCTTATTGCCCAGGCTGGGGTGCAATGGCGCAATCTCGGCTCACTGCAACCTCTGCCTCCTGGGTTCAAGCGAGTCTCCTGCCTCAGTCTCCTGAGTACCTGGGATTACAGGTGCCTGCCACCATGCCCAGCTAATTTTTTGTATTTTTAGTAAAGACGGGGCTTTTACCATGTTGGCCAGGCTGGTCTTGAACTCCTGCCCTCAGGTGACCCACCCATCTCGGCCTCCCAAAGCGCTGGGAATAAAGGTGTGAGCCACTGCACCCGGCCTGAGTTCATTTTTTTTTTTTTTTTTGAGATGGAGTCTTGCTCTGTCGCCCAGGCTGGAGTGCAACTTCGACCTCCCCGGTTCGCTTAAAGGAAAAGTAGAAACTAGCCTGGCAAATGGAATTTTTGAAGGGGAATTGGATCAAATATTTCTGGATCAGGGAAAACTGTAAAGGGGAGCGTTAGAGAGAATGTCCTACTGTTTAGAGCATCTGTAGCAGAAGAGGAGTGGCAAGAGATGAAGCCAAGAGGAAACAAATAATGAAAGTCTTCATGTATCTTACTTAGAAACTTAGGAAGTATCCTGTGGGCACTGCGCAGTCAATGAAAGGTTTTTGGCAGGCTAGTGACATGTTCAGATTTGTTTTTAGAAATGCTAGTCTGTCAGACATGTTTAGGATGGCCGAAAATACTTCAAAACCTCTCTAGCCCACGTTGCTGTCTCTCTTCTCTGTCCACACTATACTAGCCAGTGCTCAAGTAGTGATTATTTGGGGTTGTTCTTTTTTTCATGATAGTAATTCTTCCCCTCCAACTAGACTGTCTGTCCTTGAGACGAGGTCTCTTAGTCTTCTTCTTTTTAAAAAATTTATATTCCCATATTGATAGGTCACCCCCTTAGTCTTAATTCTACTTCACTTATGACTCCCAAATCACTGGTACTACTAGACACAGGTTGAAATAAATATCTGATGATTGACTGATGAATTATTTTGATTATTTAATGTTAATACCCTGTTTCTCTAAATTGTAACATCAAGCAGAATATTGTCATCTTTGGGTACTAAGGTGTTTCATTTGACTCACCATTGGATAACACTTAGTTGGGTGGTTTTTTTTTTTTTTTGTATTGCTGATTGAATTTGCACTGAGTCATCCACTGTGCACTGGACTTATCTATGTTCAATGTTTTACAAGAATACCACAACGATATGCAATGTTCTCTATGGCTATCGAACAGAGATGTTCTCTGTGCGAAATTAAACTGGTGAATGTCTATATGGAGACTGGACATATGACCTCTTCTCTATCCAGCTCAGGAATGGGGCTTCACATTGTAAAATCACATTCTTGGAGGAGGAAATAGTAAGTGTTCATCATGCATGCTTTGGAGATTAAATCATACACATCTGAGAGACAGAGAGAAGTTTTTAAAAACTGGATGGCAATTTAGGCAAGCAGTGGGAGTGTATTGTATTGAACTGTGAAAAGCCAGCTATTTGCTGAATTGTGGTTTGATGACAGAGCTAGGGTCCTTCTTTATGATTCTGAATGAATTTCTATTTCACTCTGCCACAAATTTTCATATGAGGCAAAGGGATAGAAATTTACTTTCTAGGAAGTTATTAATACATAAAAATGCTTTGATGTGTGAATCTCTGAGATGGGTAAAATAGACATATCAGTAGTGAGAAATGGAATATTGAGACTGAATAATATTCTGTTGAGTTTACAAGAAAAAGGAAAATATCATTTATTGAGCATCTATTCTGTGTCAGGAACTGCACTTGGTGCTTTCATATTTATCAATATATTTGTCACGGCCATAGGTACATTTTCATTTTACTCATAAGGATTATGAAGATTAGAGGTTAAGGCACATGCTCAAATATACATAGCTGTTTGGTGGCAGAGTAAGATTGAAATTCATTTGTCTCTCATTTATCTTTGTTCTATACTCTTATCTCCTCATGAAGCAAACTACCAAAATTGTTAAGTCACTCTAATTTTACATTTAGTTTTCTTGTCCAGACCATAACCATTCCTGGCGAGGGCATCAACTTCAGCTCAATAACTGGTACCAATCTTGCTCTGTTAGACCTTGGCTCTGCAATGCCCATATGAACAAATACCAGTGTGCCCATTGAGTCATAATCTTCTTCCATTCCTCAAAGTGCTGGCTCAGTTGGTGTGGCTAGGCCTCTATCTCAGTTCTCCTATATATCATCTGTCTTAGCCAGTCGTACTGCTACAATGAAATAGCACAGACTGGGTGGCTTATAAACAATAGAATTTTTTTTTTTTTTTTTTTTTTTTTTTTTGAGACAGAGTCTCGCTCTGTCGCCCAGGCTGGAGTGCAGTGGCACGATCTTGGCTCACTGCAAGCTCTGCCTCCCGGGTTCATGCCATTCTCCTGCCTCGGCCTCCCGAGTAGCTGGGACTACGGGCGCCCACCACCATGCCCGGCTAATTTTATGTATTTTTAGTAGACGGGGTTTCACCGTGTTAGCCAGGATTGTCTCCATCTCCTGACCTCGTGATCCACCCGCCTTGGCCTCCCAAAGTGCTGGGATTACAGGCGTGAGGAACCATGCCCGGCCAACAATAGAAATTTATCTCTCACAGCTCTGGAGGCTGGGAGTCTGACATCAGGATGCCAGCATAGTTGGGTTCTGGTGAGGTTCCTTCTCTGAGTTACAGATGGTGACTTATCAATGTGTCCTCATGTGGCAGAAAAAGTTGGAGAGCTCTTTGGGGTCCCTTTTATAAGGGCATGAATCCCATTCATGAAGACTCCACCCTCATGACCTTATTGCCTCTCCAAAGCTCTGCCTCCTAATATCATCACACTGAGGGGGTTCTGTTTTCAACCTAACAAAGTTTGGGGAACACAAATATTCAGTCCATAGTAGGACCCAGTTTCTCAGAGAAACTGTACCTATTTAAATGGTGCCCTTAACTCCATCCGATTTAAATAGAACTTAGAACTCTGTTAGGCTGCATGTAGCTCTGTTTTCTGCGTAATTGAGCTCTGTTCCACTTACCCCAAGCTATTAATTAGGGTCTAATTGTAAACAGTCTGTTTGGAACCTGGCTATTTTTACCCAATCCCTGAACTCCTGTTGCTTTCTTGGATATGAAAGCTTGCCAGAATCATATCAGAGTTTTCCTATGCCCTTGTTTTGTGTTCCTTCTGAGCTTGGTTAGTCATGTGCAGCCATAAGAGATACAAGAGAGGCTCAGGAAAAAACAAAGGTTATTACACTTGCAGGTCCTAGAGACAGGAGATATTCTGCATGGGAAGACACGATTGTGGTCATGAGGCAGAAGACAGGAGTGAGTGGGAAACTTAGATTACTTCTGTATTGGGGTTTTTGAGGAAAAGGCATGCCAGGGCAGGGAGAATGTTTGGGATTGGTTAGTTTGAACACTTTTGGTGGGTTTTGGGCTATAGGAGTAGTTTCTAGTTGCCTGGTACCTGGCCCTGGGATGATTAAGGCAGATAAATACTGTCTCCTGAGGTATCCAGGCCGAACAGAGGAGATAAGGCTCTTGCTTGGTTAATTTGCACATCAAAGATATGCTCTCTGACTTTTGTTATCTTTAAGAATTAGCTAGCCCAGGGAAGGCAGTTTCTCCCAGTTGTAAAGTTTTTAAAGACATCAAAACATCATAATATACAGAAAATTAAAAAATATTTACAATACAGTCCTTGGGACACATCTTACCAAACAGTCTGCTATTACCATGGGACACATACCTCTAGTGAGGGAAGTCTCTCCAGCTCCAGTTTGTCCGCTGTCTTATTCTTTTCCATTGGCCCTTGTTGCCAGTCTCAAGATTCCTTGTGATTAAGACCACCTGAATATGACATGATGCATTTAATAAGTTTCTTAGTCTAAAGTAAAGGTGGATACTGAGGATATTAAAGCTTTCATTATGGTTAAATTTCACTGTTGGTATTAGAATGTGCTCAAGTATCACCTCTTCCAGGAAGACATCCTTGATTTTTCTGGTCAGGGTTAGTGACCCTCCTGTGTGGTACTGTAACATCTCTGCATATCTGTCTCATAAGACTCATCACATTAATCGTACAGGCATACCTCGTGGATACCTGGTTTGTTTCCAGACCACCTCAGTAAAGCAAATGTTGCAATAAAGTGAGTCACATAAACTTTTTTTTGTTTTCCCAGTGCATATAAAAGTGATGTCTACATTATACTGTAGGCTATTAAGTGTGCAAGAGGATTATATCTAAAAAGTACATATCTTAATTTAAACATACTGTATTTCTAAAAAATGCTAATGATCATTTGAGCCTTCAGCAAGTCATAGTCTTTTTTCTGGCAGAGGGTCTTGCCTCAATGTTGATGGCTGCTGGCTGATCAAAGTGGTTGGTTGCTGAAGGTTGCGGTGGCTGTGTTTCTTAAAATGAGACATTAATGAAGTTTGTCACATCCATTGACTCTTGTTTTCTTGAAAGATTTCTCTGTAGCATGCAATGTTGTTTGATAGCATTTTACTCACAGTAGAACTTCTTTCAAAACCAAAGTCAGGCTGAGCATGGTGGCTCCCACCAGTCAGCCCAGCACCGTAGGAGGCTTAGGTAGGAGGATTGCTTGAGGCCAGGAATTTGAGACTATCCTGGGCCATATAGCAAGACCCAGTCTCTGCAGAAAAACAAACAAACAAACAAACAAAAAACCTGGGTGTGGTGGCTTGTGCATGTAGTCCCAGCTACTCAGGAGGCTGAGGTGAGAGGCTTGCATGAACCTCAGCAATCCTCACTCATGAGGCTGTAGTGAGGTATGATTGCACCACTGCACTCCAGCCTGAGCAACAGAGCAAGACCCTATCTCTAAAAAACAAAAAACTGAAGTCAGTCCTCCCAAACCCAGCTGCTACTTTATCAACTAAGTTTATGTAATATTCTAAATCCTTTGTTGTCATTTCACAACATTCGCAGCCGATTCCTCAGGAGTAGATTCCATCTCAAGAAACCACAGTCTTTGCTTATCTGTAAGAAGTCACTCATTGTCCATTCAAGCTTACTGTGAGATTGCAGCAATTTAGCCTATCTTTGGACTCCCCTTCTAATTCTAGTTCTCTTGCTATTTCCATTGCATTGGCAGTTGCTTCATCCATTGAAGTCTTGCACCCGTCAAAGTCATTCATGAGGGTTGAAATCAACCTCTTTTAAACTTCTGTTAATGTTCATATTTTGATCTTCTCTCATGAATTATGAATGTTCTTAATGACATCTAGAATGGTGAATCCTTTCCAAAAGATTTTCAATTTACTTTCCTAGATCCATCAGAGGAATCATTATCTATGGCAGCTATAGCCTTATAAAATATATTTCTTAACTAATCAAACTTGAAAGACAAAATTACTCTCTGACCTATGAAATGAAATGGATATTGTGTTATGAAATGCTGTGAAATGGATATTGTGTTAGCAGGCATGAAAACAACAATCTGCTTACACATCTCTGGCTCTTGGGTGACCAGCCATGTTGTCAATGAGCAGTAATATTTTGAAAGGAATTCCTTTTTTTCTGAGGGGTAGTCTCAATAGTGGGCTTAAAATATTCAGTAAGCTGTATATGCTGTAAATAGATGTGCTATCATCTAGGCTTTATTGCTCCATTTATAGAGCACAGCCAGAATAGATTTAGCATAATTCCTAAGGGCTCTAGGATTT
This sequence comes from Pongo abelii, assembly GCF_028885655.2. NCBI lineage: Eukaryota > Metazoa > Chordata > Mammalia > Primates > Hominidae > Pongo > Pongo abelii. The sequence continues at coordinate 66,079,846 of NC_071985.2, read as the reverse complement.
TCAGAATGGTGAGTATTGGCTTTAACTTAAAGTAACCAGCTGCATTAGCCCCTAGCAAGAGAATCAACCTCTTCTTTGAAGCTTTGAAGTCAGGCATTGACTTTTCCTCTCTAGCTATGATAGTCCAAAATGGTATCTTCTTCCAATATAAGGCTATTTTGTCTACATTGAAAATCTGTTGTTTAGTGTAGACACCTTCATCAATGATCTTAACTAGATCTTCTGGATAACTTTCTCTTGCTGTAGCTTCTGTATCAGCATTTGCTGCTTCACCTTGCACTTTTAACTTATGGAGATGTCTTCTTTTCTTAAACATCATGAACCAACCGCTGCAAGCTTCAAACTTTTCTACTGTAGCTTCCTCACCTCTCTCAGCCTTCATAGAACTGAAGAAAGTTAGGGCTTTGCTCTGGATTAGGCCTTGCTAAAGGGAATTTTGTGGCTAGTTTGATCTTCTGCATATCAGCATTAAGGCTGTTTTGCTTTATCATTCATCTACTTACTGGAGTAGCATTTTAAATTTCCTTCAAGAACTTTTCCTTTGCATTAACAGCTTGGCTAACCATTTGGCACAAGAGGCTTAGCTTTTGGCCTGTCTCGGCTTTTGACATGCCTTCCTCACTAAGTGTAATCATTTCTAGGTTTTGATTTAAAGCAAGAGATGTGTAACTCTTCCTTTCACTTGAACACTTAGAGACCATTGTAGGGTTATTAACTGGCCTAATTTCAATATTGTCATGTCTCAGGGAGTAGAAAGGCATGAGGAGAGGGAGAGAGACAAGGGAATAGCCAGTCAGTGGAGCAGTGAGAACACACACAGCTTTGATCAATTTTTTTTCAGCCTACATCATGCTTTGAATACATAATAGTAATTTAAAAGTTTGAAATATTGCGAGAAAATTACCAAAATGTCCAGAGACATGAAGTGATCACATACTGTTGAAAAAATGGCAAGACCTGCTTGATGCAGAGTTGCCACAAACCTTCAATTTGTTATGCAGCCAACAAACATATGAAAAAAAGCTCATCATCACTGGTCATTAGAGAAATACAAATCAAAACCACAATGAGATACCTTCTCACACCAGTTAGAATGACCATCATTAAAAAGTCAAGAAACAACAGATGCTGGAGAGGGTGTGGAGAAATAGGAACGCTTTTACACTGTTGGTGGGAGTGTAAATTAGTTCAACCATTGTGGAAGACAGTATGGCGATTCCTCAAGGATCTAGAACTAGAAATGCCATTTGACCCAGAAATCCCATTACTGGGTATAAACCCAAATGATCATAAATCATTCTACTATAAAGATACATGCACATGTATGTTTATCGTGGCACTGTTCACAATAGCAAAGACTTGAAACCAATCCAAATGCCCATCAATGGTAGACTGGATAAAGAAAATGTGTCACACATACACCATGGAATACTATGCAGCCATATTCCTTGAGTTCATGTCCTTTGCGGGGACATGGATGAAGCTGGAAGGCATCATTCTAAGCAAATTAACACAAGAACAGAAAACCAGACACCACATATTCTCACTAATAAGTGGGAGCTGAACAATGAGAACACATGGACACAGGGAGGGGAACATCACACACTGAGGCCTGTCAGGACATGGGGACTAGGGGAGAAATAGCATTAGGAGAAATACCTAATGTAGATGACAGGTTGATGGGTGCAGTAAACGATGATGGCATGTGTATACCTATATAACAAACCTGCACGTTCTGCACATGTACCCCAGAACTTAAAATAAAATAAAAAAAAATGCAGTATGTGCTAAGTGCTATAAAGTGAAGCACAAGAAAACAATCTGCATGTGTATACTTTTATATTTACGTATTGTTGTCTCTCAAACTAAAATGTAAGCTCCTCAAGGGCAGGGCCTCTGTCATAATCCATCTTTATGTGCCCAATATTATTCACAGTATCTGGCACACAGTGAGAACCTAACAAGTACTTATTAAATAGAGAAAATGTGTAGAGGGACTAAGAGGTTGGTCTCCAGAGGCAGACTGGCCATGATGTGCAAATTTCTTAATCTGTATTTCTGTTTCTTTTTCTATAAAGTAGGTATACTAATAGGATTGTTATGAGAATTAATTGAGTTATAATATGTAAATTGCTTAGAATAGAGCTTGGTACATAATAAGCAATAGATGTAGACTTTTATTATTATTGAGTGGATCAGTGGGGGAAGAGTACAAAATGTTACACCACATGGGCCCACCAATTGTACAATAGTTGCTTTTGACTCCTGCTGCCTGAATTCAAGATTTCCCTCACATTCTGGAAAGCGCCACACTCCAGGATCCTTTGTTTTTAAGTGCCTGCAGAATTTGTGCTGGGTGACACAGTTGTTTGGCTCCAATGAGACTACCCTGCTAATATTTGTAAAGGGTGACCTTTCAGAAAGGAAGACAATTGGCCTGAACTAAATAGCATTGTGTTGAGATATAAAAATTATTTGCAGGGGAGACCAGATATGGGTGTATTATTACCAAAACACCAGGACTTCAGTCCAGGGTTCTCCTGCCCACCACACAGAAAGCCAATCACTGAGATAACGAGCATTGCCAGGGAAGAAGGGTTTGAGTGCTTCAGCCAAGGAGATGGGAGACCAGTCTCAAATCTGTCTCCTCAACTGGCTAAAATTAGGGGCTCATGTGGCAGGGAAGAAATGTAACCGTGTATGGGAAAACAGGAATCAGGGAGGAGTAAGGAAGAGGAATTGATCAATAGGAAGTAGACGGTCAGTGGCCAGTTATTATGGGTGAGGGGTCGGGCATCCCATTGTCCAGATGTGGTGATCTGGTAAGTTTCACTTCCTTTATACTATCTGGGAGCCCTAATGGTTTCCTGAGAAAGGAACTCAGATAATACAAATATAAGTTTTTCTTTTTTCTTTTTGACATGAATTAAATTTTATTTCAACACAACTTTTTTTTATTATTATTATACTTTAAGTTTTAGGGTACACGTGCACAATGTACAGGTTTGTTACATATGTATACATGTGCCATGTTGGTGTGCTGCACCCATTAACTCGTCATTTAGCATTAGGTATATCTCCTAATGCTATCCCTCCCCCCTCCCCCCACTCCACAACTGTCCCCAGTGTGTGATGTTCCCCTTCCTGTGTCCATGTGTTCTCATTGTTCAATTCCCACCTATGAGTGAGAACATGTGGTGTTTGGTTTTTTGTCCTTGCGATAGTTTGCTGAGAATGATGTTTTACAGTTTCATCCATGTCCCTACAAAGGACATGAACTCTTCATTTTTTATGGCTGCATAGTATTCCATGGTGTATATGTGCCACATTTTCTTAATCCAGTCTATCATTGTTGGACATTTGGGTTGGTTCCTAGTCTTTGCTATTGTGAATAGTGCCGCAATAAACATACATGTGCATGTGTCTTTATAGCAGCATGATTTATAATCCTTTGGGTATATATCCAGTAATGGGATTGCTGGGTCAAATGGTATTTCTAGTTCTAGATCCCTGAAGAATCACCACACTGACTTCCACAATGGTTGAATTAGTTTACAGTCCCACCAACAGTGTAAAAGTGTTCCTATTTCTCCACATCCTCTCCAGCACCTGTTGTTTCCTGACTTTTTAATGATCGCCATTCTAACTGGTGTGAGATGGTATCTCATTGTGGTTTTTATTTGCGTTTCTCTGATGGCCAGTGATGGTGAGCATTTTTTCATGTGTTTTTTGGCTGCATAAATGTCTTCTTTTGAGAAGTGTCTGTTCATATCCTTTGCCCGCTTTTTGATGGGGTTGTTTGTTTTTTTCTTGTAAATTTGTTGGAGTTCATTGTAGATTCTGGATATTAGCCCTTTGTCAGATGAGTAGGTTGTGAAAATTTTCTCCCATTTTGTAGGTTGCCTGTTCACTCTGATGGTAGTTTCTTTTGCTGTGCAGAAGCTCTTTAGTTTAATTAGATCCCATTTGTCAATTTTGGCTTTTGTTGCCATTGCTTTTGGTGTTTTAGACATGAAGTCCTTGCCCATGCCTATGTCCTGAATGGTATTGCCTAGGTTTTCTTCTAGGGTTTTTATGGTTTTAGGTCTAACATTTAAGTCTTTAATCCATCTTGAATTAACTTTTGTATAAGGTGTAAGGAAGGGATCCAGTTTCAGCTTTCTCCATATGGCTAGCCAGTTTTCCCAGCACCATTTATTAAATAGGGAATCCTTTCTCCATTGCTTGTTTTTGTCAGGTTTGTCAAAGATCAGATGGTTGTAGATATGCGGCGTTATTTCTGAGGGCTGTGTTCCATTCCATTGATCTATATCTCTGTTTTGGTACCAGTAGCATGCTGTTTTGGTTACTGTAGCCTTGTAGTATAGTTTGAAGTCAGGTAGCATGATGCCTCCAGCTTTGTTCTTTTGGCTTAGGATTGATTTGGCGATGCGGGCTCTTTTTTGGTTCCATATGAACTTTAAAGTAGTTTTTTCCAATTCTGGGAAGAAAGTCATTGGTAGCTTGATGGGGACGGCATTGAATCTATAAATTACCTTGGGCAGTATGGCCATTTTCACGATATTGATTCTTCCTACCCATGAGCATGGAATGTTCTTCCATTTGTTTGTATCCTCTTTTATTTCCTTGAGCAGTGGTTTGTAGTTCTCCTTGAAGAGGTCCTTCACATCCTTTGTAAGTTGGATTCCTAGGTATTTTATTCTCTTTGAAGCAATTGTGAATGGGAGTTCACTCATGATTTGGCTCTCTGTTTGTTTGTTATTGGTGTATAAGAATGCTTGTGATTTTTGTACATTGATTTTGTATCCTGAGACTTTGCTGAAGTTGCTTATCAGCTTAAGGAGATTTTGGGCTGAGACAATGGGGTTTTCTAGATATACAATCATGTCATCTGCAAACAGGGACAATTTGACTTCCTCTTTTCCTAATTGAATACCCTTTATTTCCTTTTCCTTCCTAATTGCCCTGGCCAGAACTTCCAACACTATGTTGAATAGGAGTGGTGAGAGAGGGCATCCCTGTCTTGTGCCAGTTTTCAAAGGGAATGCTTCCAATTTTTGCCCATTCAGTATGATATTGGCTGTGGGTTTGTCATAGATAGCTCTTATTATTTTGAGATACGTTCCATCAATACCTAATTTATTGAGAGTTTTTAGCATGAAGGGTTGTTGAATTTTGTCAAAGGCCTTTTCTGCATCTATTGAGATAATCATGTGGTTTTTGTCTTTGGTTCTGTTATATGCTGGATTACATTTATTGATTTTCATATGTTGAACCAGCCTTGCATCCCAGGGATGAAGCCCACTTGATCATGGTGGATAAGCTTTTTGATGTGCTGCTGGATTTGGTTTGCCAGTATTTTATTGAGGATTTTTGCATCAGTGTTCATCAAGGATATTGGTCTAAAATTCTCTTTTTTGGTTGTGTCTCTGCCAGGCTTTGGTATCAGGATGATGCTGGCCTCATAAAATGAGTTAGGGAGGATTCCCTCTTTTTCTGTTGATTGGAAGAGTTTCAGAAGGAAGGGTACCAGCTCCTCCTTGTACCTCTGGTAGAATTTGGCTGTGAATCCATCTGGTCCTGGACGTTTTTTGGTTGGTAAGCTATTGATTATTGCCACAATTTCCGAGCCTGTTATTGGTCTATTCAGAGATTCAACTTCTTCCTGGTTTAGTCTTGGGAGGGTATATGTGTTGAGGAATTTATCCATTTCTTCTAGATTGTCTACTTTATTTGCATAGAGAATTTGTAGTATTCTCTGATGGTAGTTTGTATTTCTGTGGGATTGGTGGTGACATCCCCTTTATCATTTTTTATTGAGTCTATTTGATTCTTCTCTCTTTTCTTCTTTATTAGTCTTGCTAGTGGTCTATCGATTTTGTTGATCTTTTCAAAAAACCAGCTCCTGGATTCATTAATTTTTTGAAGGGTTTTTTGTGTCTCTATTTCCTTCAGTTCTGCTCTGATTTTAGTTATTCTTGCCTTCTGCTAGCTTTTGAATGTGTTTGCTCTTGCTTTTCTAGTTCTTTTAATTGTGACATTAGGGTGTCAATTTTGGATCTTTCCTGCTTTCTCTTGTGGGCATTTAGTGCTATAAATTTCCCTCTACCCACTGCTTTGAATGTGTCCCAGAGATTCTGGTATGTTGTGTCTGTGTTCTCGTTGGTTTCAAAGAACATCTTTATTTCTGCCTTCATTTCGTTATGTACCCAGTAATCGTTCAGGAGCAGGTTGTGCAGTTCCATGTAGTTGAGCAGTTTTGAGTGAGTTTCTTAACCCTGAGTTCTAGTTTGATTGCACTGTGGTCTGAGAGACAGTTTGTTATAATTTCTCTTCTTTTATATTTACTGAGGAGAGCTTTACTTCCAAGTATGTGGTCAATTTTGGAATAGGTGTGGTGTGGTGCTGAAAAAAATGTATATTCTGTTGATTTGGGGTGGAGAGTTCTGTAGATGTCTATTAGGTCCACTTGGTGCAGAGCTGAGTTCAATTCCTGGGTATCCTTGTTAACTTTCTGTCTCATTGATCTGTGTAGTGTTGACAGTGGGGTGTTAAAGTCTCCCATTATTAATGTGTGGGAGTCTAAGTCTCTTTGTAGGTCACTAAGGACTTGCTTTATGAATCTGGGTGCTCCTTTATTGGGTGCATATCTATTTAAGATAGTTAGCTCTTCTTGTTGAATTGATCCCTTTACCATTATGTAATGGCCTTCTTTGTCTCTTTTGATCTTTGTTGGTTTAAAGTTTGTTTTATCAGAGACTAGGATTGCAACCCCTGCCTTTTTTTGTTTTCCATTTGCTTAGTAGATCTTCCTCCATCCCTTTATTTTGAGCCTATGTGTGTCTCTGCACGTGAGATGGGTTTCCTGAATACAGCACACTGATGGGTCTTGACTCTTTATCCAGTTTGCCCGTCTGTGTCTTTTAATTGGAGCATTTAGCCCATTTACATTTAAAGTTGATATTGTTATGTGTGTATTTGGTCCTGTGATTATGATGTTAGCTGGTTATTTTTCTCGTTAGTTGATGCAGTTTCTTCCTAGCCTTGATGGTCTTTACATTTTGGCATGTTTTTGCAGTGGCTGGTACTGGTTGTTCCTTTCCATGTTTAGTGCTTCCTTCAGGAGCTCTTTTAGGGCAGGCCTGGTGGTGACAAAATCTCTCAGCATTTGCTTGTCTGTAAAGTATTTTATTTCTCCTTCACTTATGAAGCTTAATTTGGCTGGATATGAAATTCTGGGTTGAAAATTATTTTCTTTAAGAATGTTGAATATTGGCCCCCACTCTCTTCTGGCTTGTAGAGTTTCTGCCAAGAGATCCACTGTTAGTCTGATGGGCTTCCCTTTGTGGGTAACCCGACCTTTCTCTCTGGCTGCCCTTAACATTTTTTCCTTCATTTCAACTTTGGTGAATCTGACAATTATGTGTCTTGGAGTTGCTCTTCTCGAGGAGTATCTTTGTGGTGTTCTCTGTATTTCCTGAATCTGAATGTTGGCCTGCCTTGCTAGATTGGGGAAGGTCTCCCGGATAATATTCTGCAGAGTGTTTTCCAACTTGGTTCCATTCTCCCCATCATTTTCAGGTACACCAATCAGATGTAGACTTGGTCTTTTCACATAGTCCCATATTTCTTGGAGGCTTTGTTCGTTTCTTTTTATTCTTTTTTCTCTAAACTTCCCTTCTCGCTTCATTTCATTCATTTCGTCTTCCATCACTGATACCCCTTTTTTCCAGTTGATCGCATCGGCTCCTGAGGCTTCTGCATTCTTAACGTAGTTCTCGAGACTTGGCTTTCAGCTCCGTCAGCTCCTTTAAGGACTTCTCTGCATTGGTTATTCTAGTTATCCATTTGTCTAATTTTTTTCACAGTTTTTAACTTCTTTGCCATTGGTTTGAATTTCCTCCTGTAGCTCAGAGTAGTTTGATTGTCTGAAGCCTTCTTCTCTCAGCTCGTCAAAGTCATTCTCCGTCCAGCTTTGTTCCATTGCTGGTGAGGAGCTGCGTTCCTTTGGAGGAGGAGAGGTGCTCTGCTTTTTAGAGTTTCCAGTTTTTCTGCTCTGTTTTTTCCCCATCTTTGTGGTTTTATCTACTTTTGGTCTTTGATGATGGTGACATACAGAAGGGTTTTTGGTGTGGATGTCCTTTCTGTTAGTTTTCCTTCTAACAGACAGGACCCTCAGCTGCAGGTCTGTTGGAGTTTGCTAGAGGTCCACTCCAGACCCTGTTTGCCTGGGTATCAGCAGCAGTGGCTGCAGAATGGCGGTGGCTGTAGAACAGTGGATCTTGGTGAACTGCAAATGCTGCTACCTGATCGTTCCTCTGGAATTTTTGTCTCAGAGGAGTACCTGGCCGTGTGAGGTGACAGTCTGCTCCTACTGGGGGGTGCCTCCCAGTTAGGCTGCTCGGGGGTCGAGGACCCACTTGAGGAGGCAGTCTGCCCGTTCTCAGATCTCCAGCTGCGTGCTGGGAGAACCACTACTCTCTTCAAAGCTGTCAGACAGGGACATTTAAGTCTGCAGAGGTTACTGCTGTCTTTTTGTTTGTCTGTGCCCTGTCCCCAGAGGTGGAGCCTACAGAGGCAGGCAGGCCTCCTTGAGCTGTGTTGGGCTCCACCCAGTTCAAGCTTCTTGGCTGCTTTGTTTACCTAAGCAAGCCTGGGCAATGGCAGGCACCCCTCCCCCAGCCTCGCTGCCGCCTTGCAGTTTGATCTCAGACTGCTGTGCTAGCAATCAGCGAGACTCCGTGGGCGTAGGACCCTCTGAGCCAGGTGTGGGATATAATCTCCTGGTGTGCCGTTTTTTAAGCCCATTGGAAAAGCGCAGTATTAGGGTGGGAGTGACCCGATTTTCCAGGTGCCGTCTGTCACCCCTTTCTTTGACTAGGAAAGGGAACTCCCTGACCCCTTGTGCTTCCCGAGTGAGGCAATGCCTCGCCCTGCTTCGGCTCGTGCACAGTGCACTGCACCCACTGTCCTGCACCCACTGTCTGGCACTCCCTAGTGAGATGAACCCGGTACCTCAGATGGAAATGCAGAAATCACCCATCTTCTGTGTCGCTCACGTTGGGAGCTGTAGACCAGAGCTGTTCCTATTTGGCCATCTTGGCTCCACCTCCAAGTTTTTCAAGTTTTAGTACTGAGAGGGTCAATTTCTATATTTATTCAGAAGAAACCATAAACATCAATTCTATGGGACAATTGGGCTGGTTCCAGTCCCGATCTTTCTATTTATCAGTTCCTCGATCATGAAGAATATGGTTGTCGATCTTTCGGGCTGCTTCATTCTAAAAAGGGGGCATTGTGAGCAGCTCCATACCATGGGTAACCACGTGGCCACCCAGGAATCAAACGTTAATTTAATACCATAGTTTTCTTCTGCAATACAATCTTTATGTCTCCAATCCACTACTTCTACCAAAGACAAATCATAGCAGGACTAACCTACCTGAAAAATAAGCATCAGTCCCACTATACTTGGCCTGATTACCCACACAAAGTGCAGCAAGAATCATTGTCCATATAGGCTCTTCTACACTGGCTTTGCTGGAACCTCTCACAAGGAATCTCAGACTCAACCTCCAAAGGCCTCTCAAACCTAGCCAAGGATCCATCTGTGTCTACAGATATGTACATGAATTGGGTGAACTCCTCTCTCTCCAAGGCCCCAAAAGAACTTGTGGTTCCTGGGCCTGCCAGGAAGGTGACTCTCTGCTTACCACAGGCCATGAACCCTGCAAAGGAACTGCATAGACAAGGTATGAGGCATCTTTCTAAGGGGTTCTCACTGGCTCTATAAAATCAATGTCAATTCCTCAAAGCTGTGTGCTCATATCCCAAAACATGCCATTTTAGTCCGAGTCCTAGAAAATAACCAGTGCCTCCAATTGTTTCCAAATATAAAAGAAAACAGATTCTTACTGATCTTATGCAAACAACCACATTGCAATGAATTAAGAACATTCACAAAGTTTCTGAATTCTGGATAAATCTGGCAGAGAGGGAGAAATATGCCTCATTTCTGTATACTCAATTGTTAAAGGGTATAAATAGCTCAAAAGAAAAAAATTCTGAAGACTCTGAGAAACAAAACAAAAAGAATCAGTAATGTTTCAAACAAAGAAGAGCCATGAAAATTATTTCAATCCTCCTGTAGTTCAGTCCATGCAGTCAGCTCTTGTTCTGCTTTATATTAGGTTAGCAGTCTTTATGAACACATCAGCCTTTCAATTAGTGTCCTGGAAGTTTTCTCTCTGGTCCAATGGCACAGTCTCCAAAGTTATCAGAAACCTGCAATCAGGAGTCCTTTTCATGAACTCTCTCAAGGAAGCCCTGGGTTGTAGCTGATTATAAGCTGCTTTTTGAGAAGAATCAAAACAAAACAACAATTGTGGATGATAAAAATCTTAGGACAGCTATAGTCAAAGACACAATTGACAAGAAAGTTTGATTATTTCTGTGGCATCCAACAATTTAACATAAAAATCATAATTTTTACTAATAACATATATTGAGACATATCAGAATTTCAGGAATCTCATACAATCCTAGAACACGTCTATATAAATATAACCCAAAGAAATAATGCTAAATGACGAGTTAGTGGGTGCAGCACACCAACATGGCACATGTATACATATGTAACAAACCTGCATGTTGTGCACATGTACCCTAAAACTTAAAGTATAATAATAATAAAATTAAAAAAAAAAAAAGAAAGTTAAACACCATCTTGGCCAGGTGTGGTGGCTCACACCTGTAATCCCAGCACTTTGGTAGGCTGAGGCGGGCGGATCATGAGGTCAGGGGTTTGAGACCAGCCTGACCAACATGGTGAAACCCTATCTCTACTAAAAATACAAGAATTAGCTGGGTGTGGTGGCACGTGACTGTAATCCCAGCTACTCAGGAGTCTGAGGCAGGAGAATCACTTGAACCCGGGAGGCGGAGGTTGCAGTGAGCCGAGATCACGCCACTGCACTCCAGCCTGGGTGACAGAGCGAGACTCTGTCTCAAAAAAAAAAACAAAAAACAAAAAACCAAAAACCACCATCTCACATTTGACAATGCTTCCTGTGTACTAAATAAGCCTAATATGTCTCTCTTAGACTTCAGTGGACCTAATATCTTTAAAAAGTTAGTCTGAGGTCAAAAAGATTGAATTTAGAACTTGAACTTTTGCTTTTAGGAAACTTGACAAATACCAAAGTTTTAAGACACTTGATATCACAAAATAGATCACAGGTCACTGTAGAATAGTCATTCATTTAGCCAAAATAATAAAAAAAAAACATTTACTCTTTGGTAGGAAAGAGAGTCAATATCCCAACCAGTAAGACCTAATAAAGATAGCATGAGGCCAACTAAATCTGTCTCTCTTCCCTCCTTTTTTTTTTTTTTTTTCCTGGAGTTTACTCAAAAGGTAAACAAAAATCTTTTATTATCTCATTAATATTATAAAAAAATTTTGTTCAAAAGAGATTACCTTTATATGGTTTATTATTAATGTTAAAGCTAATTTTAATGAAACCTTATAAACAAATTATCTAATTTTAATCAGTTTGACCATAAGGTAAGATTTCCATAAACCTTTTATAACTTTTTACAACTTTCTATTGAAGAAAAGATCAATGTTCCAAGAAAACCCTGTTATTCTGATGCAGGGGCCAACATGCTGGCCTTGCAGCAGTGTGCTTTTGTTATTAACATTTAATTTATAGGAAAACTCTGAACCATTTTTATTCCTCAAAATCAACCCTGACAATCTCACATGACCTCATCTTCCATAATACTTCCTGGGTCTAGGGTGATTGAATGGTTTTAATTTCTGGTCCTGTGCCTCACCAAAGCAGTTTGATTGTCACTTTCTCCCAGGTCTTAAGATAAGGCTTTGACTGGTATTAATGTTCAAGATTTAGCAGGAGTTGATTTCTTGTTCAGACCCAAGAGTCAAAGTTCTGTAACTTAACAGCACAAGGCTTAGTTAATAGGATATTTATACTATCACTCTGTCATGTCACAAATTAAAACACTACGATTTGGTATCTAGTAGTTACTGCCTGCAGGACTTCAAACCATCGTATTAAAGGGTTCATGTTACTCCTTGCACATGTCTAATTGCTAGAATTCTAGTGATAGAACTGTGACCAAAAGCATAAAAAATATGATAGGTCCTAAGCCAAACTTATCAAAGTAAGGTAATTAAATTTTCTCTCCATCATTTGAAAAATGGTAAATGTAAACATCAGTTTTAGAAATTCAGTATGAGGGTAAATAATCTCATTTCACTTAAATACTATAAAACAAAACAGGGACAAAGTAAGAACAAGCATACAATTTCTTTTCAGCTTTTTAAAAAAGTATCCAAGAAACCAATTTCCAAGATTGGTTTCTAGATACAGTACTAACAACTGATTAGGTAACTTTTAGCACTAGAATCTTCAAACCAGTACAACACTTGTACATACTTTGTTTTCAAGTACACACATGAAGGCCCAACAATGATAAGGTTTGGGATCAAAAATCACTAGAATGTCTCACTTTTTTTTTTTTAACTACTACTTAATTCAAGTGACTGTCACTTAATATGAATAATGGTAAACACAGCTAAAGTAATTTGAGAGAAACCCCAGTCAATATAATTTTCTAAAGGACAAAGTCAGTCTTTCCTGAACATTAAAACTTTGTACCCATATCAAGTTTTTCCTCATTTTCTAAAGGAAAAGATCTGAAACCAACTCAAATTATTGACTAAATTGAATTACCTTGGAAATAAACACCATTTAAACATATCCATTCCCATCTACTTTTCCAAATAACAAAATATTTTACTATTTCTGTTTAGAACTTATAAAAGTAAGTCTTTTAATTTTGTCCAGGAGCTTTATAAACTCTTATAGATCATTAAAGGAAAGCATAACCAATGCTAATGATCCTATAGATCATTAGAGGAGAGCAAAACCAATCCAAGTTTAAAAGGCTGGTTTGCTCTATCATTTTTTTTTTGAGGCTTGACAAAGGTAGCTTAGGAATTTTAGATAAATAGAGCAAATGATGAATGTTGGAAAAACATGGGAAACCAAATGGCTATTCATAGAACCAAATGCAAGCTTTTCATTAGGAACTGAAAACTCATGGCTGGGTACAGTGGCTCACCCCTGTAATCCTAGCACTTTGGAAAGCCAAGGCGGGAGGAATGCTTGAGACCAGGAGTTTGAGACCAGCCTGGGCAATATAACGAGAACTTGTGTCTACTAAAAATTAAAAAAAATTAGCTAGGTGTGGTAGCACGCATTTGTAGTCCCAGCTACTTGGGAGGCTGCAGTGGGAGGATAGCTTGAGCCCAGGAGTTTGAAGTTGCAGTGAGCTATGATCATGGCATTGCCCTCCAGTCTATTCAGCCTGGGCAGCAGAGCAAGACCCTGTCTCAAAAAAAAAAAAAAAAAAAAGAAACTAAAGAACATCAGTGTATATATAAGTAATATGTATGTATAAGTAAAACCCAAAGGAGAACAAACAGCAAATAAATGAAAATTAAAAGCAAAAACAGATAAACAGGAAGCCCCAAATTTTTCTTTTACTCAGATTACCTTGGAGGCTACAGTGTTACCCACAGCCAAAAACACAAAAGCACATGACGGATATTTTGCTCCTGATATACAAATGAATGTTCTTAAGTCCACCAACACCACTATACATTTTGTGCAATTAAGAAATTCACTTCAGGGATGTGACCAGTTAAGTACTTTAGTGTTAGTACTATCTATGCAGAATAGAAAATATAGTGTGAAACAAATCAATGCAAGCATGTAGTGAAATTTAGCTCCATGCTAAATCTGGCTTCGTGCTCAACAATATTAAAAAAGAATTGCTGGCCGGGTATGGTGGCTTACAGCTGTAATCCCAGCACTTTGTGAGGCCGAGGTGGGCAGATCACCTGAGGTCAGAAGTTGGAGACCAGCCTGGCCAACATAGTGAAACCCCATCTCTACTAAAAATACAAAAATTAGCCGGGTGTGGTGGTGTACACCTGTAATCCCAGCTACTTAGGAGGCCGAGGCAGGAGAATCGCTTGAACCCAGGAGGCGGAAGTTGCCGTGAGCTGAGACAGCGCCACTGCACTGCAGCCTGGATGGCAGAGTGAGACTCCGTCTCAAAGGAAAAAAAAAAATTGCCAAACTGCCATGTATTTCTTTAAAATATTTCTTGTTTTACTTTATCAAGACTAAGAGCTTTAACTATGAGCAATGTTAATTAGCTCAATATCTCAAATTTTCTCTCAGGTTTTAAAGAATATTTTACTGTCTAAACTTCTGTCTTCTCTGTATGTGCATGAAGGTAGACACACAGAGAAACAGAAACAACAACAACAACAACAACAACAACAACTACATATGACTTACACAGAACAACAGAAGGACCATGCATGGACTTTCGGTTTTGTCTTAAATTCTCTTTATTTTTAAATAGCTAGTTATTTTATTTTAGGACAAAAATTTACCATTCCAAGATTCTTTCTCATACAAAATTCTTTTTTACTTTATAACCTTTTTTTAAAAACCGAAAATACATCTTCATATCCATAACTTTCTTCACATCTCTCTCCCCTACTTAACAGTTCTATTCTACCTTATTTCTTCATAAACAACCTTTTTAAGCCCATAATTTGAACTAACCTTTAGATAACTTTTTTTTTTTTTTTTTGGAGACAGGGCCTTTGCTCTGTTGTGCAGTCTGAAGTGCAGTGGTGTTATCACAGCTCACTGCAGCCTTGACCTCCTGGATTCAAGCAATCCTCCCAACTTAGCCTCCCGAGTAGCCGGGACTACAGGCATGTGCCACCACACCTGGCTAATTAGGAAAAAAAAATTCGTAGAGATGAGGTTTTACTATGGTGCCCAGGCTGGTCTCGAACCCATGGGTTCAACTGATCCTCCTGCCTTGGCCTCCCAAAGTGCTGGGATTATAGGCATGAGCCAGCCAGTAACTTTTGAATTAAACAAAATTATTCTTTTTCTCAGCAATTTTATATACGGAATTACATATTAACTACAATTCTTATTCTTAGTATCCTTAAATTTTAGTGAAAACCTAGGAAGCAAGAAATCCTGAACTGTCATATAAGATATTAGCATTTTGTAGATAAGGACCATTCCACAATTTTTGGAAATATGTTTCCCTGTATCATAACCTTTTCTTAATTGGGAATTACCTAGACATCTAATGAACATCAAAAATGATTTTAAGATTTTAAATTACATCATTCCATTTCTATTTCATTCATTTTTTTCATTTTTAACAGTTTTACCTAGATTACTTATGAGAACTGAGATATTAGACAAAGCTAGTTGTCATTTTCTTGTTAACAATTTTGTAACCTGTGAATAGCAGTAAGGTCCTTAAAGTTAACTACATGGGTATTTTCACCAATACTCAGAAGACAGCTATATTCATTAAACCAACAACATTAAATTAGTCTTACTTGGCAAAAATTGCACAAAGATCATTTTGTTTTGGCTGAATTTATAGCTTTATAATCTTCTGTGCCAAACCCTGACACCTCAAAATATCTACAGAGACAAATACAAAACCCAGACAAAAATGTATGCTGACAATTCCAAAGTCATATCTACTTTTATCTTACCAATAATTTTAAAGCTAGATTGCTTATTAAAGATTTACATAAGTCACATGAACTTGAAACATGCTTGGATAGATTTACTTATGAGCTTTCTTTTATTTATAAGCCAATTTGGTAGACACAATATATAACATAATAAATATTACACATAAACATGTAAACATAATACACAAACATAAAGCTCCAATAGCTTTTACTTTGGAACTCTGTAGCCGTGAGATAGTAATACAAACTCACCAGTTTACAAACACGTTCACGTGGCTACACTTTGTTTGCCCTGATAGGTAATCTAATGAAGGCTGAGACCCAAAATTTTGGGTAAGGTAATTTCCATAGCAGTTTTTTAAACGCCAAACCTCCTCATACTCCAAAGAACACTGAGGTCAAACAGCGCCATAAAACATCATGTATTAACCAGGCCCAACCCAGCTTAGAACAGCAGCATAAAAGCCTGGATACATGAAATTCCATCCCACTTTTTTATTAAACATCAAAATGAGGCCCATGGAAAGGCCACACTTCTATAGATTGCAAAGAATATTGGGGCAAAATCGTATTACAAAAGATCAGTTTATAAAATTCTGATTTCCCATGACTTTATTAACACACACATGTAGACAATCATCAAAACACCGTCCAACTGCTGCAGCAACAAGCCCCAAGCATGTCCAGACTGAAACGGTCGAGGTGCTTTTCTCTCTCAATTGGTTGGGCTTGTTTAACCTGCAAAAGGAAACTCCTTCAGAATTCCCCTAATTGAGAGGAGCAGATCCTGCTGTCTGTTACACACGAAAGACATCATCTGTCCAGATGCAGATGACAAATTTCAAAGGCTGTTCTTCCTAGGTGATCAGGAATGAAGTTGGAGCCAGCAGTGATGGTACCAGAGAGACAGAGAGAGAGAGACTGAAACCCATCTCTGGCCAAAAAAGGGGTTAGGCAGCTGCCTAGGAGGGCTTCTGAAACTCCTGGCCCATGCATTCCCAAGAAGGGAACCAAAATCTGTTACCAAAACACCAGGGGTTCAGTCTAGGTCGTGCTGTGCACCACACAGAAAGTCAATTACTGAAATATTGCCAGGGAAGAAGGCTTTAATTGGGTGCTTCACTTGAGGGGAGAGGAGACCAGTCTCAAATCCATCTCCTCAACTAAAATTAGGGGTTTATGTGGCAAGGAAGAAGTGTAAACATATGTGGGAAAACAGGAATTAGGGAGGGAAAAGGAGTAGTTGGGCAACAGGAAGTAGGAAGTCAGGCAATCATGACGGATGAGGGGTGTGGCATCTCATTGTCCAGATGTGTTGATCTGGTAAGTTTCAGTTCCTTGATACTTTCTGGGAGGTCTTATGGTTGCTTTCCTGAGAAAGGAACCCAGATCAGACAAACTTTTTCAAATTTTAAGCCTGGAAGGGTCAATTTCTATGCTTAGTCAGAAGAAACCATAAAGATCAGTTCTATGAGACAATTGGGCTGGTTCAGTGTTAGAACCATTCATCTCTACTCCCTCCCTCCCCTGTGGATGAGGTGGTACCATACTCCAGTAAGCATTGTGCTTCTCAGAGGAAGTGTTCCTGAACCCAAGTGGAAGGCTGGGTTATAAACCTTACCTTATCCTGGCTGCTGATTCAGTTTGCTCAGCTGATGGTTATTTGAATGGGAAAAGGCAAAATTTCTCCAAGAGGATAAAATGATAAGAGGATAGGACTTATTTCTAGAGTGCTTGGTCCTGTAAAAATCTACTGGACATTTGCAGCCAATTTAGCCTGCTCTGTTTGGCTCCCAGGCCTAGAATGAGTCCTGCTTTCACTATACCAGACATGAACATTTCTTTACATTTTAGTGTAGAGAGCTAAGGAAACTCCAGTGGAATTTAGTAAACAAAGAAAAAAAAAAAACAAGAAAAAAAATGACCATTTTTTTCAGGGCCTGGAAATTATTCATTCTTGGGGCCTTAGGTCTCTAAGAAAAAGTTTGCAAAGCAGTTGTTTTAGCCTATTGTTTCCCAAAATATGTTCACTGTCTCCTTTTTATTCCTTTGAAAACTCCGTATGTCAAGGGAAGCTTGACATCAGGCAATGAACAGGTAGGGAATGGGGTTAAGACCTTAAACGCTGAAATGTTTCCCATGAAAGGGAATAGAAGCATCTTCTGTTCTTTAAACTCATCCTTCCTTTTGATACGTGAGTGCTGGGAAGGGAAGAGCGTCGTTCCTTTAAATGATATGGAAGCGGGGAAGGAAAGTGTTGGATAGCGGAGGACATGGCCCCTGGCTAGGGTTCCACCCCCACGGACCTAGGTGAGGACAGGCACTTGTGCCTTCACTCCTAAATGTTGCGTTTCCCAACACCACCCTGGCCCGCCATGCCCCCATCCTGGGCCTATAAAAACCCGAGACACTAGCAAGGCAGAGACAGAAGTGGCTGGACGTGGAGCAGAGCAGATAGGCAGAGGAAGACACAAGCGGCTGGACGGTGAGAGGACAGGGAGGGGAACACGCCGGTGGAAGAGCATTCTGACAGACACAGGCACTCAAGCAGGCTATTCACCAGCAGGTCTAGGCGGAGTTTGACCAGGGCAGTCGGAGGAGAGCGCCCGCTGCCCAGCGGCCCAACTCCAGGGATAAACCATCTCCCTTCTGGCTCCCCCATCGGTGGACAGCTACTTCCACTCAATAAAACTTTGCACTTATTCTCCAAGCCCACGATTCTTCCAAGGCAAGAACCTGGGATACAGAAAGCCATCTGTTCTTGTGACAAGGTGGAGGGTCTAACTGAGCTGGTTAACACAAGCCGCCTATAGATGGCAAACTAAGAGAGCACCCTGTAACACACGCCCACTGGGGCTTCAGGAACTGTAAACTCTGCTGTGGGGTGCCCAAGTCTGTACGCTCCCCTAGAGGTTTGAGCAGCAGGACACTGAAGAAGCGAGCCACACCTCTGTCGCACGTCCTGGGAGGAGGACAAGGGAACCTTTCCTATTTCACTTTAAGAGGGCAGAAATGAGAAAGAAATGACATTATTTAAATTTTTCCTTAGCTAACAAATGTAGGGTATCTGGGAAAGTTAGTAGTTCTTCCTACAGTAGTAGAAATTGAAAAACCTTCACTGGAAACTCTACTCCCATGTCCTGGCATCTGAGAAAGTTACCTGCTTTACTTGATGGGAAACCGTGATCTACAGGAAACTTTGCTGATGAAGAAAATTTCAGAAAGGGGGAAATTTTGGGGGTGTGGGCTCCTGTGTAGGAAACAGTTAACATTCTTTAAAAACAATTGCACTCTGATATCGATAGTCCCAATGCCTTTGTGCATTATATTGTTCTCTCACAACACCTAGCTCTTACTCATCCTTCAGACGCTGGAAATTTTCCCTGGTCTCTCTGCAGACCACATCATACGACCTTATCATTTTTTCCTTCCTCCCTCCCTTCCTTCCTTCTTTCTCTCCTTTATTTTGTCCTTTCTTTCTGCGTTTCCTTTATGTACACTTATCACGTTATATGGCAGTTATTTGTTTTATGTTCTTTTCTAGTAGACTACGAGCTTCTAACACAAGGAACTGCACCTATCCGATTCAATTTATACCACTGCAATGTTGAGATGTTTGTCGAATGAATGGATTAATTAATGAACAAATAAAGGAATGGACATATAACCATCTTTGCCTGTTTGTGTTTCACCCTGAGATGAGCACGTGAATGACAGGATTTCTGGGAATTAGTGGTGTTTTCTCTGATGTAATAAAAGAGCAGACCCAAGGCTCAGAATGACATGTTTTATTCTGTGACTTGTACTTGCCAACAATAGGAACCATTATAATTTTACTGGATTTCTGAGAATCAGCAACATATGTGTGTAGTAAAAATAGTGACAACAAAAGCAAATAGCCTGATGAAAAGAGTCCTTAGCATGCAGGAGTCTTCCCACTCTGGTTTACCCTTGTGGTCAGGTCACGCTTCCAAACTAACTCATTGTTGCCTCAAAACATTCATCTTAAGTAGTATGGATACAATGCAAGAACAAATTTGAATTTCTTCAAAGTAAAAATGTTGATCGAGGAATAAAAAAATGGCAAACAGACTTGAGACACTGTGATGGAAGAATCATACTGTATCAAGGTGGGAGGGGAAGTTATTTTTAAGGAATAATTGAGGGTGGTAGAGACTTGGGAAACAAAAAAAAAAGCCAAGATTTCACATGGGAGTGCAGACAAATTATAATTTACTAAGAGAAGTTCAAACTGCTGACAGTATTGTCACAACAAAAGTGAGTGATTGCCAGATGCCCGGAACTTACCAGAAGAAGTGTAGCAAGCCCCTTGATACAAAGTATGCATATGAGGACAAGTAATCCTTTTGGACAGGGAACATGGTGTCTTCACAGGGAAGAAGGTGCAGAGGCTTCACTGTCCCAGACTTGAACTACAGAACCAAGCAGGTGCTGGCCACTAAGCAGACATAAGAATGTGAACTGAGAACTGAGAAGACATATAAATAAATGTTTCCTAATTTTTTGTTTGCTTTGTTATGAAAGCAAAAAGGGCACTGCAGAAATTATAAGGGACAGATGATTTTTAAATATCTAGTCTCATTATAAAGTCTTGTCACACCACAGCCACAATGACTGTGGGACTGGGAGAAACTTGTCATTTGCCATCTTTAACTAAAAGCGATCCAGTAGTCCCATAGACAGTTCTTATGGATAAACATAGAAATTAACCCTTCTGGTCTTAAAGCTTGAAACTTATATTTGTTATTTCTTTTTTCCTTTTTTTTTTTTGAGATGGAGTCTCCCTGTGTTGCCCAGGCTGGAGTGCAGTGGCATGATCTTGGTTCACGCAACCTCTGCCTCCTGGGTTTAAGCGATTCTTCTGCTTCAGCCTCCTGAGTAGCTGGGACTACAGGCGCATGCCACCATGCCTGGCTAATTTTTGTGTCTTTAGTATTGGCCAGGCTGGTCTTCAACTCCTGACCTCGTAATCCGCCTGCCTCAGGCTCCCAAAGTGTTGGGATTACAGATGTGAGCCACCGCGCCTGGCCTACATTTGTTATTTCTGAGTTCCTTCCTCAGGAGAGGACCTCCAGTCCTCTCAGAAGGTATCAAATAACTGAAACTCACCAGATCACAGCATCCAGACAATGAGACATCAGGCCCTTCATTCATTATGATTGCTTCCTTACCCCTCCTGACTTTGTTTTCCCATACATTATTACATTTCTTCCTTGTTATACAAACCCCTAATTTTAGTCCCTCAGGTAGATGGATTTAAGACTGATTTCCCATCTCCTCAGCGGCAGCACCCGATTAAAGTCTTCTTCCTTGGCAATACTCATTGTCTCAGTGATTGACTTTCTGTGCTGTGAGCAACAGGACCTAGACTGAACCCCTGGTGTTTTGGTAACATATTCCATCTTCTAATGCTATTTCTTCTATATGCCTTAATGGTTACATGTTTCTTGTGCAGTAGAGAAACTTCTATGGTGTATATCACCACTTAACTTCTTATTTTTTCAGCTAAATAAACCAGAATGCTTGTGAATGCAGTGCACTGATTTAATTTTCTGCACACTTATGAGATAATAGCACACAGCCCATAGGAAGCACTTAATTGATGTTTGTTAAATGAATGGATGAGTAACTTATGTGAAAGCATATTCTCTGGCTCAAGTAGTTCAAGTTACTTCCAAATACAGGCAGAATTTGAGGATATAGGCAATAAAGAGAAAAGCCCATGGATTTTGGATGTAAACAATTTAGTGTGAACATGGGTCTGACATTTACTGGCTATATTACCTTGGGCAAGAGTTAATTCTCTAAGTCTCAGTCTATAGTCATCTATAAAATGTGTATAATAATATCCTTATGGGAAGATTGAATATACAATTTATATGAACCATTTAGCACAATGATTAGCATATAGCAAGGACTTAATAATATTATTTCCGTTTTTCTTCACTTTAGTTAACTCAGGTTTGACAATAAAACCACTTGAGATTTGGCTCTTTGAAAATAGTCTTGAATAGACTGGAAGTAATATGGAAAATTGTTAACATTTGTTCATTCCAGGTGGTAGTAATAGTACCATGATTATATATATTTGTGCTTTTCTATGTCTTTAATAATTCTAAAAATTAAACACATAAAAAACAAAAGCATTAAATAAAATGACAGATATTATTAAATAAAACATCAAAAAGAAACTGATTCCTACCTTTATAAATATAGAATAGTGAATTGAGTCATTCAGTTGAGTTACATTTGTTGAGTAACTACTATAAACAAGACTGATGTGGAGCTTACAGTTCAGTGGAGAATACAGATTTTTTTTTTTAAAAACGTGATCAGAGCAATTGAAAGGAAATACAAGGTTGTAACAGCACATTATGCGGCACATTTTACCTGGATTTAGGAGATTAGGAAAAGCTAAGAGGAATTGATGTGTAGGAGTAAGTGATGTATAAACTGGCAGACAGAGAATGAACAGGAGTGAGAGATGGAGGTGGGGAGTGTCCCATGGAAAAGAAAAAGCACATACTAGAGGCTACAGGGAATGGAGAATGAAGAATAGTTCAATATGGATGGAGCATAGGGTTCAAGATAGAAGGTAGGGGACAGACAAGGCTTGCAAAGAGGGCAGGGGTCTGATCATGAAAGGCCATGAAGCTTTGTACCTCCTGGGGAGAGTTCATCCACCAAAACATGACCCCCATCTGTCACTGTTAGCAAGGTCTCCATTTTTTTGTACTAATGTTGTGGTGCTTAGGAACCAATAATTCAGTGCTTGAAGTCTGATGGAATGCTGTGGTTTCCGGGGAGCCCAGAATCATGGTGCTGCTATTTTTAATGGACAGAAACTTACTGTATTTCAAGTGAATAAAATGAGCATAGAGGTTTTGTCTCCTACACATTTTCAACCTAAGGACTTTTATAGATGGATCGAAGCTGTCCTGAGCCAAAGTGTACCAGTTCTGCATACCATCAGCAGAAGATATTAGCAGTGGTTTGTTTAATTTCTTTTTGGACTTTCAGAGAAACAGACTTGAAGATAGCCTTCGGGAAGCTAACTTGTAAGTACATGAGCTTTGTAATACAAAGTTAACTTTATCTTATTTTTCTTAGACTGCTGACATTTTCTTGCATCAGATGGATTATGTTTGTGTCCCGGATCTTGAGGTTAGCCAGAGTTTGTAAAACTAATAAATAATTTTACAATCTGGAAGATTTTTCTTTTAACAAAACCAATGGCATGTGTCCATTATCCTATGGAGCTAGGACAACTTGAGTTTGGTTTGGAAAATCTAGAGCACAGTTGCTCTGGGGCAGGGATGAAGGAGGATTACATTCTAACGACAGTCATTTGCAATGTCTGATCGTGTTCAAACACAGGCCGATTACACAAGGTTTCATAATGGAAAATAAGCGGTCCAGACAATTCAGAATACACAAACCATTTGGTGACCTTGCCTGTGACTCCTCAGGGAGGGAGCTCATAGGAAAACTGATGATCTGAGATTGTGATTTGCCCAAAGTTGCAGAATAACATTATACTCTAATTCCCAACTGTTGCTCTATGGACTTGATTTTTACAATTATCTAAGATTTTCAAAGACTCTAAGCTTTGCAAACTCTAATTACAAGACAAAGTTTCTGGCCATTATCTTTTAATTTTAGAGTATACTTTTTATTGTCATTTGAGTTTTATGTACTTTTTATTGTCATTTGAATTCTGCATGATGATAGTCTTCCCTTCCTTCACTCCCTACCCTGCTGTTCCTTTCTCCCCAACCCTGTTAGTATTGAGAAAATTAACATCTCATTTGTAAGTGGGATGTTTGAAGGGATAGATTATCTTTACAGTTTGTTTCATGTGTCCAAGAAAATTTTTAAGCTGCAGCTTGGGGTAGCATTTTTCTTTCCTCCAGCTCTGTATTTTTTTCTTATTTAATGTGATCAGTAGTTCAAAGCAGGATCTATTTATTTTTGGCTCACTTTCCACCTCACTGGTTGTGACTTTTAGATGTGTATGTGGATTTTGTTCTCACAGGAAGATCTAAGGAGACCCTGTTATAAGCATGGGTTAACCGCCATAAGGCACAGCTGGTGCAAGTCAGCATGATGCAGCATAGCTTAGGGTTATTGGCAGCGCTTGTGTTTAGAATTATACAGTAAAGAAGAAAAGGAGCTCTGTACTATAGGATAGGAAAGAAGGAAAAATCTAGTGGGGGAGAAGGGAGGATATCAAAGATAAACAGGAGAGGGAAGACATAAAAGAGTAGGGGTTTTCCTAGTGACCTCATAAACAAGTAGTATGGGGAAAACTGTATACTATGTAAAGTTTTACTAAATAAAATGATGTTTATATATAATCCTTTATGGTTTCAGGGATTTGGGGCACCTTATTTTATATGATATGTTTCTGTCCTTTATGGGAGTAAACAGAGAAACTGTGGGGAGGCTTGATAGCCCATGGAGAACTGGGAGGGTTCTTTAAAGAAGTTGGGGAGAATGGAAAATCTAGGATGGGATAAAGGGTCTGGATTCTATATTCCAAATTCTCTGTCCTCAGTCTGATTTGATGTATGTCATCTATGGTTCAGCCACATGTCTCAGGTTTTGGATCAAAATATACATGGTCAGCATAAGTCTCTCTGAGCAGATTGACATATTTTCCCAGATCATTACAAAAGAGGGCTCATCATTTAGGGAATTGTCTGCATCTTTCCCGAGGCCTGGATTCAGTGCTCCTTTGAAGACAAATGGGCCGTGATAGATGGAGCAGTTTCTGTAAGAGATGGTCCTGTGCCAGCCCCCTGGCAGAATTGTACACCTGGTACTGGTACAACTGGTGCTCCGCTTAGACTTTTCTCTCAGTCTTTCACGGACACCTATTAGGTGGCTGGGAGGAAGAAATAATGTGAAACTTCCTCCTCCCCTGGAGGACAGACTGCTATCAGTAAGGGAGCTGTGTAGCTGTTCATTAGAAGTGGTGATTCTTATTTGGAGCATTGCAAAATTTCAAAATTTTCCCTTCCTTCCTTCCTTCCTTCCTTCCTTCCTTCCTTCCTTCCTTCCTTCCTTCCTTCCTTCCTTCCTTCCTTCCCTCCCTCCCTCCCTCCCACCTTCCTTCCTTTTCTTTCTTTCTTATAGTCTTGCTTTGTCGCCCAGGCTGGAATGCAATGTCGCCCAGGCTGGATCTCTGCTCACTGCAACCTCTGCCTCCTGGATTCAAGAAATTCTCCTGCCTCAGCCTCCTTAGTAGCTGGGGTTTCAGGCATGTGCCACCTCGCCCAGCTAATTTTTGTATATTTAGTAAAGACGAAGTTTCACCATGTTGGCCAGGCTGGTCTTGAACTCCTGACCTCAAGTGATCTACCCACCTCAGCCTCCCAAAGTTGCTGGGATTACAGGCGTGAGCCACTGTGCCTGGCCAAAATTTCCTTTTATTATCTTGAGATCAAGACGTGCTCAGATTTCAAGATGAGTATGTAAGATGACTCTCGATGCTAATTCTAGGACAGTGTGTGAGGTAGCCCCCACAGTTAATTCTGGGTCAAGGTGAGTGTGTGAGATAGCCCCAAAGTTTGACTCTAGGTCTGGGTTTGTGGATTGTGTTGGAAACTTTAAAAAAACAAGGACTTGTGTAGAAGTTTGAGGAAAGACAGTTTGTAAATTTGTATCTTTTTTTTTTTGAATGATAGGAAAGCATCAGTGTTGAGTTCTGCAACCCAATTGAAAACAGAAGGTATTTTATGCATAGTGTGTGGGTGAAGAATGTATTTGTGAAGGAGGAAATGGGTCAATTGAAATAACTATCAATTTATAAAAGAGAAAATCAGTATCTAATTAGCATGAAGAATGATCAGATCAAATAGTGTCTAAAATGTTGATTCAGTTTGGTTTTATATAAAATACTTAGTGAGATATAAAGGATATAGAATTTGATAAAACTCACCTTGATTCCAGTTTCCTCCCTGGGAGAATACCTGTGAATGGGTGCAACATTCTTAATGTGCTGGGTGACTTGATTTTTTGCAAAGAACTATTTTGGTGGAAATGTGGGTTCATAATGTTTCTAATATGCTTTGCATCATTTTTCAGGAGCATGATAAATTTGAACTGTTACATCTATTTTACTTTGGAGCAGTCCTCCTTGTCATCAAGGGCATCCATTTTTGAAACAGCTGTTTGGATTGAGGGATACAGGATGTGGCCATAAAGTAGATCAAAGTTAATTGGCCCTCAGGGTAAACAAGCTCATGACCTTGGCCTCATTAGCCCTGTGCTATAACTAGCTGAAGTAACCTGCCCTGGGCGGGAAGTTTGCTTCCCTGAAGAAGCTTCAGCATTTAGAAATTATCCAATAAGTCTTCTCATTTTGCCAGCCTGCCCTCTTCTGCCCCAGCACTGAATGCTTGGATGGTGAGTGAGAAGAGGCGGAGATTCAGTGCTTTATGGGATTACCATCAGGTAGGAAAAAAATGTTAAAGTCATGCTTATATTATAGGATTTGTATACAGGCTTGAGGATAGGTTTTGGCCAATAGAAAGCCTCGACATGTGTCACAACAAAAGGTGTGCAATAGGTGATACTTTCAGCGCAGTGGACTCTTTTGAGTCTCAGTTTTGCCTTACCTCTTCATACTGTCTGGATAAATAATCAAATATGTCACAATAGCCCTGACCATGAAATGGATTAATGAAGCTGCAGTTCAAGACTGTACACAAGAGTAGAAGTCATTCTTCCTTTCCTAGGCCCAAGAAAACAAAGGAGTCATGCTGTTCAGTGGAAATGGAGCCACCAGCAGCTCCTGAAGGCCTGTTCTCTGCAGCTGGTTTATATTCCTCACACTTCAGGGCCTATTGCTAAGTAGGTTTGTCAACATTTCCTCCAAGCACCTCTTTTTTAGCCTTTCCATTGGCCAGAGGGATGGGGCAGGGATAAGAGTGATCCTTCCAACTTTCTGGATAGCTAGGACATTTTGGTTCTTCATACTCTCAGGCATGGACTAGTTCCTCTTATCAAAATCTCTTTTCTGAAGTAAAATAAGTAGAAAAAAATCAAATCCAATTAAAAACCCAGATGAAGTAATTATTACTCTTCTTTTTCCACTTCCTCCTTCTTCCTAACACACAGTAAACATTTTTTTTGGAGAGATCAATTTCTTTTATGTAGACTGGAATACTTCCCCTTTAGCTTAGCTGGCTGAAAGTATTATGGATTGCTCTGCTAAGAACTCTCTTTTTCTTCCCTCTTTGGCCACATACCCAGTTGCTATTGAAAACACTAACTTAGAAACCATTAAAATAGTTATGGAATATTTATTAAGTTTTTTAATACTGTGGAGTATAAGAAACCTAGTTTTTCTCCCAAATGCCACTCCACTGTGTTAAGCTATTTCTCCACCCCATCTGGTCCATTTACTGAAAGTTAACCACTGTTAACCATTTCTTGAGATTTTTTACAGAAGAAAAAAATCATGCATGTACCTGAATGTATACATGTACCCATCTCTACATATATGTGTGTGTTTTAACATATAAGGTATCATACTGTACATATCGTTCTATACCTGGCATTTTTCCTTTAATGATGTGTCTTAGAAATCTTTTCATGTTGGCACACACAGATTCATCTCATTCTAACCACATAGTAATCCATTATATGGATGTGCCATTTTCATTTAACAGTCTCTACTGATGGACATACTGATGTATTTTTAAAACCACAACAAATTGTGCTCTAAAAAGGTTATGCCCATTTGCACTCTCAGTATAAAAATCCATTTTGAATAGATAGAAAAATAATATTTTCCCAGACTCATGTAGCTGGTTTCTGATTTTATTCTTAAAGTGTTTTCTGTGTTCTAGTTTATGAACACCTGATACATAAATAAGTGATGTTCCTATTTAGCTCTTAAGCTAATCAATAGAATAGCTCTTCTTCCACACCTTACAAGTTAATGTTCACCCTGTGCTTGGCCAGAAAAGGATGTGGGTTCTAACTATGAGGATTGTCCACTGATGGCACTCTGTCCCCAGATACCTGCCACAAAGATACCAGGGCTCCAATTCCAGAAAACATAGCCCAGGAAACAGGACTTTACTATTCCATCTCCACCCAGACACATGGTATTTTGAGAGGTTATTGCCAACTCTGCTGCCTTTACACAGACCCATCAAATTTGTGAGGCAAGAAAGAATCTTTTTTGATACTTCTAAAGGAAACTCAGTGCCTATAGCTTCATCAGGGAAATGGAGCTCATTACATGGACAGGGAAGCTGCGAGGAATAACCACTTAAAAGCACTTTGTGTTCAATCATAGTTAAATGCTTCTTCATAAAATTTGATTTTTGATGTCTGTTTGGCATCATAGAACTTGCAACTATTGTGTCTTCATAACTCATGGCCTGGGATTTGGCACTACATATTTTTATGGCTGAACAGGAATAGTATAATACACATGAGAGCTATTCAGATATCTAATATTACAGAATAATGCAGACAGAATAGATATTGTAGTGGGTGGATTATAATTATTTTATTTTTGTTGGTAATGTGCTCTAGCTACCATGCAGGGATTTGGTGAGATTGCTGTCATATTTTCTAAAGTATCTGGAATTCCTAAGAGGAAAGCTGGAAAATGAGTGCAAAGTAATGATGCACAGTCTCCTTAACTCTCCCAGTGCCATGGGGGTGTAGACAATGGCAAAATGAGAGGGTAGTCGGATCTCCATGTGTAGATCTCACTGCTTTACAGGGAACAAGAGGCTGAGTATTGTACTGGATGCAAGAATCAAGTTTGCCCACCTTAATCATAAACAGAAATATCTAGTTCTCTGGCCTGAACCTTTTCCACTGCTACTGAATTTCTAAAGATAACTGAATTTCTAAAAGAAAACCAGGGAAGGGTAGAGCTGCATTCCCAGGATCCTTGAGTTTCCTATCAATGAGGAAAGCTGCTGCTTATTTGTGGACCCAGTGGGTGCCGAAAGGAAGAACTGAAGGGATTTCTACTGGGTTACTGAATTTATTCCAGCTCCATTTTGGGGAACTCTCAAACCTTGGGGTGAGGAGTGGGGGTTCCCAGATGAATTCAACAAGAGAGAGAGGGAGGGGGAGATGGGAAGAGATAAGTTCAAATAGGCTAAGGGAAGAAAATAAGGAACACACACACACACACACATATATATAATAATACTTAGATTGGCACAAAAGTAATTGTGCTTTTGCATTAAAAGTATGGCAAAAAAACCACAATTACTTTTGCACCAATCCAATATTATTACCTAAGGACTCACAGAGATTTCCTTAAGTCCATAGGGACAGGAGTCCTTGCCCTCCATGCTTCAGGAATGATTTAAGGATACTAAACAGGCATGTGACAATGTGAGCTTGCTCAATAATAATCCTTGATGGACCATTACTCATTTTGTGAAATTGAGCCAAGTCTCTCTTTCCTACTCCCCCTTTCTCCTTATTTCCCTTTCCCCTAGCTACTTTGCTTTGCTAAGTAATCAGACATGGATCTTATTCCCAAGATATTTATATTCTTAGGGAGGTAAGACATTTAAAATAAGGAGGAATGCAATAAAATCTATAATGGAAACCCAGATAATGAGCCACAGGAGTTCAGAGGAGGGAGATGTAACCAGTTGGAGCGGGGAGGAGATTATGGATTGTCATATTTTTGAGTTTAATATTTATTATGAATGCCTAAGTTAAGTAGGAATGGAATGGGAAAAAGATCTTTCCAGGGTGTGGAGTTGTCAGGAATAAATCAGGGAGGTCTGCAGTCTTGGGGCATGAATAGCATACAATGATGAGATTATTCTGAGTGGAGTGAAGGGTACACAAGCATATTAAGGAAGAAGTTTCAGTGGTGTGGTGGGCTCTAATCTGCAGGGCCTTGAATGTTCCTTGTCATAGCTACAGATAATTGTTAGAAATAGCCTGGTTTGCTGCAAAAGGGCAAACTGGGAGGGACAAGATCTGCTCTCGAGGATTGAGCAGGAACTGTGAGGAAGTCTAGGCTGGCAGACAAGGCATTAGAAGAGATGTGCAGAAGAATATGGCGATAGATGACAAGCAGTCACCCAGACAAGTTGGTACTGAGAGGTAGGAGACAAGTCTCAAGGAGGGAAGGTGCTGATACTGGGAAATACAGGAACAGGTGGCACTTAGAAGTGTAATCAAGACTAAGGGAATAAGAAAGTCTGTCAGCAGTTAGCAGGCTTCAGCCGCTATGCTCAGGTTCATGGGCAGACTTCCAAGCTCTGGGAGGAAACAGCAGAATGGAAAGCAAGAAGCTGGGCCCCAGCCCCAGAGGGACCAGGCAGATTTCCAAGCCAGGAGTCAGACCTGGAACATGGGCCTGACTAGCAGTAAGAATGGTTCAATACTCCATTCCAGAGTGCTGAGCCAAAGTCTTTTAATGCCTTCTGCTTAAGGTTATGACTGACCTTCAATGCTGGGTTTACAGGTTGGAGCAGAGCGGTCCAGTTGTTTGGAGGGGAGGATGCAGATACTGGAGAAACAGTCAGGGTCCACTGCTGGCTAAAGAGTCTAGGCTTTATTTAGTAGGCAAAAGGAGAACAATGGAAAAATTAAAACAGAGGAATATCTTAATTGGAGCTGTATTTCAGGAAGATCAATTTGATCCTAGTGTGCAAAAGGAACCAGAGTTAAGTGAGTCCTCACCTGTAACAAATGTCGGCTGTTCCCCTTCCTAAGCACTTCTCCAGTGTGTTCCTTCTCTCCAGGCCCCCTTCTAATACTGTGGCATAAACTATATGAGTAAAATTCATACAATTAATAAACTAATAAAATATTAATTTCACATGTTTCTTTTCATTCTTTTCATGTGGCTTCTGGAAAAAGTTAAAATTTATAAGCGGCTCACATTATTTTTCGATGGGGCAGTGCTGCTCTAATCCTTTCTCCATATTGCGTTAGAACTTTTTAAAATGCAAGTCTTCTCATGTAGCTCTACTGCATGACATCTCCCCATAATCTCCATTGCCCCAGGATAAAGTCTAAATTCCTTAGCGTGGCCCCCACCCTCTTTGTCATCTGGCCTTAGCTCATCTCCCATTGCACTAATCCTTCAGGTATATCAAACTATTTTCGGTCCAGCTGTGAAATTACTTTGTATTCTTTGGCATCCATGCCTTTGCTCATGCCATTCCTTCGCTTGAACTGAATATTTCTCCCCTTTTTCATGTGTTAACTTTTGCCTCCTATTAAGGCCTCGCTGTAGGCATACCTGACTCCTTGACTGTGGATTAGGTGCTTCTCCTTGATGCTAGGGGCCACATCCTGTGCCTGCTCTACTATAGCATTTCTTGCATTATTTTTGAGGTCCTATTATCTTTGTCCTCTACCTGGACTGTATGTTCTTTGAAAATAGGAACTCTGTATTGATCCTTATGTCATGTCCAGCACCCAGCACAGTACCTGGAGCATAATAGCTGCCTGCATGATTGTATGAATGAATGAATGGGACAGACATGTGCCAGGTGAAATGAACCTGAACCAGCATAGTGGCATTGGGAATAAAAAGGATAAGACACTCATCAAGAACGTAATTTGTGAGTGCTGGCAACCATGTAAATTGACCTCTAATTACTGGTTGGGTATTTTATTCAAAATGCTTTTGGCCAGGTACAGTGGCTTATGCCTGTAATCCTAACACTTTGGGAGGATAAGGCTAGAGAATCTCTTGAGACCAGGAGTTTGAGACCAGCCTGGGCAACATAGTGTGACCCTGTCTCTACAGAAAACTTAGCTGGAGATGGTGGTGTGTGCCTGTAGACATAGCTACTTGGGAGGTTAAGACAGGAGGATCGCTTGAGCCCAGGAGTTTGATGCTCCAGTGAGCTGTGATTGCACTACTCTACTCCAGCCTGGGCAAGACCCTTTCAATCAATCAATCAATCAATCAATGAAATAAAATATGGAAAATGCTTTTGTCTAGGCACAGTGGCTCACACCTGTAATCCCAGCACTTTGAGAGGCCAAGGCAGGAGGATCACTTGAGCCCAGAAGTTTGAGACCAGCCTGGGCAACACAGCAAGATCCCATCTCTAAAAAAAATTTTTAAAATTAACTGAGCATCGGGATGTATGACTGTAATTCTAGTTATTCAGGAGACTGAGGTGGGAAGGTCTTTTGAGTCCAGGAATTTGAGGATACAGTGAACTATGCCACTGAACTCCAACCTGGGTGACAAACTGAAATCTTGTCTCTAAACAAACAAACAACACACAAAAAAATGGCTTGGGACCAGGAATGTTTCAGATTTCAGATTTTTAAAATATTTTGGAATATTTGCATTATACCAGTTGAACATTCCTAATCCTAAAATCTGAAATCTAAAATGTTCCAATGAGCATTCCCTTTGAGTGTCATATTGACACTCAAAAAGTTTCAGATTTTGTAGCAATTTGGGTGCCAGAATAGGTATGCTCAACCTGTACTAATGAGTATGAAGAACTAATGCACTTCATAAAATGCCCTAAGTCCTAAATAATATTAAAAATAGCAATGATGTGGACAAATGTTCTAAAGAAAAAAGAAACATTCTTTTTAAAGTATTGTGATACTTGGAGTCAAAAGACAGGTTTAAGACTTTGGTCCAGCATTTATATTGTCTGTAGTCTTGATATTTCAGTTTTTTAGGTCATAAAATGGAGACAGTAATACCTCTACATTTGGGGCTCATTGTGAGTATTAGGGGAATATATATAGAAGCATCTTGCAAATTGAAAAGTGACAGGCAACACTAGTTATTGCCAATACAAAAATATTTATACCTACAAGTAGGTGATAAACATGCTGTAGTGATAAAATTGTACATAATCGGGACCTGCTCAAATAATGTAAATCTCAAACAAACCATCCTAGCACAGAGGAACGTGGACAATTTACACTTTGTCATGTGACATTCCATCAATATAACTCACGGAATGAGCTAATGAGAGAGTGAGCAAGAGGTGGCTTGATTGGGCGGCCTCCTTCCCAGTGCCCGGTCTGTGATGGCCTCACATTTGACCTCTAACTGTGGCTCACACTATTCTCTCTGCTTGCATTGCTCTCTTCTTCACTCTGCATTGCTTCACTAAACCCCAGCCCTACCACCTTAAAACTCTACTCACATTTTAAGTCTCCTTCAGGATGCCTTAATGGGTTACGAGTTCTTTGTCTTAAGGGCTCACAGCATTCGGTACTTCTAAAGTTGTCTTTTTTCCTCTCTCAAGAGAGATCCCAATATCATCTTTTCCATTTCCTGGTCAAGGATAGCGCTAACACCTAAGTATTTCCAAGGTGGGAATTGAAAGAGGCTTTTCCATCCAGCCTGTATTCCTGTCCCCAGACATGTGTCAGACCTGTGCTAGGATGACTGAATTAAATGGAACAAATGATAACATTAGCATTTAAATTTGGAATTTAGGGTCAGGATGGTTCCATAGAAGCTGCTATAGTTTGGATGTTTGTTCCCTCCAAACTTCATGTTGAAATTTGATCCCTAGTGTCGGAGGTGAGGCTTAACAGGGGGTGTTTGGGTCATGGAGGCAGATCTCTTGTGAATGGTTTAGTGTCATCCTTGCTGTAGTGAGTGAGTTCTTGCTTTATTAGTTCCCACAAGAGCTGATTGTTAAAAAAAAAAAAAAAAAAAAAAAAAAAGAGCCTGACATCTCCCCGCTGTCTCTCTTGCTTCCTCTCTCACCATGTGATCTCTTACAGCTCCCCTTCACCTTCCACTATGAGTGGATGTAGCCTGAAGCCCTCACCAGATGCAGATGCTGGTGGTGCATCTGCAGAACCATGAGTCAAATATGCCATTTCTTCACAAATTACCCAGTCTCAGGTATTCCTTTATAGCAACACAAAATGGACTAGGAAAGAAGCCCACACTCACTTGCTTCCCTTTTACCTGCTTACTTTGTTCATTCCCTTGTTTGTCTCCTGGACTAGTCAGGGTTCACTACAGATACAGAAATAATAGGAATATATTTAATTGGGAATTGGCCTACATGATCGTGGAGGCTGAGAAGTCACATATCTGCTGTCTGCAACCAGCAGCGAAATTCAGTCTAAGGGCCTGTGAATCAGGACAGCCAATGATGTAAATCCCAGTCCAAGCACATTAAAAGATGAGATGAGATGTCCCAGCTCAAGCAGTGAGGCAGGGAAAAATGGGGCAAATTCCTCCCTCCTCTCCTTCTGTTCTATTCAATCTCTCAATGGATTAGATGATATCCACTTTCATAGGGGAGGGCAATGTATTTTACAGAATTTACTGATTCAAATGCTGACCTAAATCCAGAGACATACCTAGAAACAATGCTTAATCTGGACACTCATTGGCTCAGTCAAGTTGACACATAAAATTAACCATCACACCTCCCTTACTTTAGATCCAGGAGCAGTATGTACCATTCAGTACTTTATGCACAGTACATGTTCTGTTGAGGTCACTAAAATAGTTATTTATTTACCTGGCCCTTGACAGAGGATTATTTGAAGGATTATGGGATTGCATAAAATAAAACAAAAACATATCTCATGTTTCCAAGGGACATATACACAGTATATTATACTATTAAAACAAATTAGTGGTCAAGAAGAGAAGATGTAGTGCTATTCTTATTTAGGAAAAATATACAGTATTAGCCTGTTTGGCATGTGTGTGAACTAGGGGGGCACGTCCAGGATTCTTTTTCGTCTGTGCTCCCTCTAACTCTCCAATTCTGTCTTCTCTGCTTAGATTGCTCTCTTCCCCTAACCACCCCTTCCGCTACTACTTTTGACCAATTCTGCCTCATCTTTTGGATGTCACCTAAGAGACTGTTTTCTTTGGGAACTCTTTCTTGAATTCTATGGGCTTAGCCTGTATACTCTAATAGGAGGTTTTCTCTCAACATTTATCATATGGTAGTGTAAGTGCTTTGTCTGTTTCTCCCTCTAATCCATTAGCACCATGAGGCAGGTACCATGTCTGTCGTGTAGAAAGTTAGTTCTACCAGCTGGGCGTGGTGGCTCATGCCTGTAATCCCAGCACTTCGGGAGGCCGAGGCAGGTGGACCACCTGAGATCAGGAGTTCGAGAGCAGCCTGGCCAACATAGTGAAATCCTGTCTTTACTAAAAATACAAAAAAAAAAAGTTAGCTGGGCATGGTGGCAGGCGCCTGTAATCCCAGCTACTTGGGAGGCTAAGGCAGGAGAATTGCTTGAACCCGGGAGATGGAGGTTGTAGTGAGCCGAGATCGTGCCATTGCACTCCAGCCTGGGCAACAAGAGTGAAACTCTGTCTCAAAAAACAAAAAACAAAAAAACAAAAAGCAATAACAACAACAAAAAGGAAACTCTACCATGTGTAGCACAGTGTCTGGTATATAGTGGTCAAAAAAAAATATTCATTACATAATAAGTAGGCAAAGCCCAGAGCAATTTGGAATCAGAGTACATCAGAGTAAGTCTTAGGATATTATTATAAGCAAGGCTTTGGCTAAATGGCTCCTTTACCTCTACTGATTTCTGTTCTATTTAACCAGGTATATTAATTGGAATATAGGTTTGGCTGCTTGTCACAGATTTATGCCAGTTTAAACAAGAAGGAATTTTCTTCGTCACAAAACAGTCCAGAGGTAGGCAGTCATGGACTGGTATGGCAGCTTTGTTCTTTAGGATATTAGGTTGGTGCAAATGTAATTGTGGTTTTTGCCATTAAAAGTGATAGCAAAAACCGCAATTACATTTGCACCAACCTAATAGTCAGAAGCAGGCTTTTACTTTTTTTTTTTTTTGAGACGGAGTCTCACTCTTGCCCGGGCTGGAGTGCAGTGGCACGATCTTGGCTCACTGCAACCTCCACCTCCCGGGTTCAAGTGATTCTCCTGCCTCAGCCTCCCTAGTAGCTGGGATTGCAGGCACCCGCCACCACACCCAGCTAATTTTTTTAAAGATTTTTTGGTAGAGGTGGGGTTTCACCATGTTGGTCATAGCTGGTCTCGAACTCCTGACATCAAGTGATGCACCTGCCTCAGCCTCCCAAAGTGTTGGGATTAGAGGCGTAAGCCACTGTGCCTGGCCTCCAGGCTTTTTCTATCTTGATGCTCCAACATCCTATGATTATGCCCTTGTTCCCATGGTTCACAGCCATGACACAATCCCAGTAGGTCCACTTTTGTCCTGGAATCCTTGGAACCTACACTCAAAGCCAGTTTAATTTCTTTTGGGTACCTGAACTGATTTGAGGACCTTCTGGACCAGTAAGGCAGCTTGAGTCTGGTATGGATTTATAGAATTAATCAAGTTGAACAATTTCTCACTGCTTGTCTAATCCATGCCTTACCCTCAAGCCTCCTCAAGTAGGAAAGACTAATAACAGCCTTAGTTGGGTATGTATGACAAGAATGCCAGCTGGTTCTTATGCCTTGGTGAAGCAGCCTTCAACCAGGGTGGTATGGTTTCCTGAGGCAAAGGATACAATAAGTTAACAGAAGGGCATTCTAACGAGTTATAAAAGAGAAATTGCTTGGAACAATGTTAACTATATTACCTAGTTAGCTCTCAGGAAAAGTATATTACTTATTTGGCTATAAGGTTGCCACAAAATACCATTGCACCATTATTTCTTTACAACGCCTTTCTGTTGGGTTTATGTTATTCTGGAAATAAATCATTAATTCTTATGATAGAAGTTTGAAATGAAGGCCAGCCCACTCTATCAGTTCTCCCCTCCCATGATATATACACACATAGCACAGATAGCACATAAATGTGTACACACACACACACACACACACACACACAATCTCTGGAGGGAAGGAGAGAAGAGAGAGGAAAATGGGAGAAGAATCAGGGTAGGGGTGAGAGCTGGGTGCAGCTTTCTAGAGCATTAGCTATTCACTCATCTAGAAGAAGCTGAATAAACAGAAGTAACTACTCCTTCCCTTCCCCCTCCCCAAACTAAACATAATTCATTCTGTAGACCTCACTTTGTGTCCTAGACAAAACAGGATCAGTGTGGGTCATTATGAGATGATTCTGCCAGTTTAATAGGAAAATAACAAAAAACAAAGATCTGTCTAAATTTGTTCTTGGCAAAGGCAACATATGAGATATTTTCTAATTTTTAAAAAGACGTTATCTAATTGATATACAATCCACAGTTGATTTTCTAAAGTGGCAAAATTCACTTTTCTTTGTGTTTTGGTGTGTCTCTGTGTGAGTAGTTATATTTGTAGAATTTTGGTTAATTTTTGTTACAATTATATTTCCATTATATATGTTTTTCTTTTCTTTCCACCTTCTCAAAAGTTCTCCTTTAAAGCAGGAACTTTCCATTCTTGGTTTCATCCAAAAGACAAATATTTCTGGGAAAACACTGTGTTTAAGCTATTCAGCAATTCTAGTGTTATGTAACTGACCACACTAAGACTTCCAATTAACTTCGGTTGTGTTTTATTGAAGAGTGTCATAGAACAGAATAACTGGTGACAATTTTTTAAAACTTTTGTATGTTTTTGAACAGGGAAAACTCTCTTAAAATATATGCAGCATCTTTTGATAAGTGTAGAAGGTAAATCTCCTGTCTGAAGTATTTTAAAGTCCATTGACTGTATTCCAAGACTGATGCTAATGTGTCTGACATTGAGGCATTAATTTTCATAACTCAAGTTCTTCTTGCTCTTCTTTCCCTCTTGCTCATTTCCCTGATTGTTTTTGTTTTTCCTTCTTCAATGATGGGTGCATCTTGAAACTCTTTTTAGAGTGCTTCTCTTCCAAATAAGAATCATGTGAATTCATGGTTTCAAATAATTTCCCATGTATATGTATGTACTAACTTACAAGTCACTTTCTTCATTTTTAATCTTTATCTCTCCTTTCTACCACTCTTCAATATATCCAATTTCTTTATCCCCAGAACTGAGCTGATATTTTTTCCAAAAGCCTCATACCTTCCCATTTTCTCTTTAGTTTTATGTCCTCACCACAATCCCAGTGGCCTAATCTTAAAACCTTGCAGTTTTGTGGGGGTTTTTTTGTTTGTTTTGCTTTACTCTGTTATTTACTTGCAACATGCTGCCTATTATCAAGTTGTAATGTTTATTTTTCCTAAATATCACTCAGATTCATTTCTTTATTTCAAAACCCTGATATTGCCTCACTCAGCCTAGGTGATAATTATTTGGTGTGTACATTACTGTAATATCCTCTCTTATGTCCTTTTTCTACTCTTAAGCTAACCTATGGATAAGTATGAGAATCATCTTGTTCACAGATGAGGATACTCATTTTCACCACTTTTATTCAACATAGTAGTGGAAGTCCCAGCCAGAACAATCAGGCAAAAGAAAGAAATAAAAGTAACCAAACTGGAAAAGAGGAAGTCAGATTCTCCCTCTTTGCAGACAACATGATCTTATATATACATAAACCTAAAGACTCCACCAAAAAAGAATTCTTAGAACTGATAAGAGAATTCAGTAAAGTTTCAGGATACAAAATCAACATACAAAAATCAGTTGTATCTCTATATGCCAATAATGAACTAGCTGAAAAAGAAATAAAGAAAGCAACCCCATTTATGATAGCTACAAAAAATACCTAGGAATAAATTTACTGAAGGAGGTGAAAGACCTCTGCAATGAAAATTACAAAACACTGATGATAGAAATTGAAGAGAACACAAACCAAGGAAAGACATTCCATGCTCATGTATTGGAAGAATTAATATTGTTAAAATAATAATACTACCCAAAGCAATTTATAGATTCAATGTAATCCCTACCGAAATACCAATTTTTCTTCCCAGAAATAGAAAAGACAGTCCTAAAATTTGTATGTAACAAGAGAGAGCCAGAATAGCCAAAGCAAAAAGAACAAAGCTGGAGGCCTCACACTACCTGACTTTGAAATATACTACAAAGCTATAGTAACCAAAACAGTATGGTATTGGTTTAAAACAGACATATACACCAATGGAACAGAATAGAGAAATCAGAAATAAATCCTTGTCCCTACAGCCAACTGGCTTTTGACAAAAGCACAAAGAGCATACAATGGGGAAAGGATACTCTCTTCAGTAATGTGCTGTGAAAACTGGATGTTCATATGCAGAGGAATGAAACTAGATCCCATCTCTCACCACGTATAAAAATCAACTTCAAATGGATTAAAGACTTAAACATAATACCTAAGACTATAAAACTACTAGAAATGCTTTAGGACATTAGTCTGGGCAAAGATTTTATGGCTAAGACTTCAAAAGCACAGACAACAGAAACAAAAATAGATAAGTGGGACTATATTAAACTAAAAACCTCTGTACAGCAAAGAAAACAATCCACAGAGTGAAGAGACAACCTGTAGAATATGAGAAAGTATTTGCAAACTATTCATCTGACAAGGGACTAATATCCAGAATATATAAGGAACTCAAACAACTCAACAGGAAAAAACAAAACAAAACAATCCCATTGAAAAGTGGGCAAAGGATCTGAACAGACATTTCTCAAAAAAAGACATACAATTCGCCAACAGGTATGTAAAAAAAATGCTCAACATCACTAATCATCAGGGAAAGACAAATAAAAAAGAATGACTATTATCAAAAAGACAAAAAATAACAAATGCTAGTGAGGATGCAGAGGAAAAGAAACTCTAATACAGTGTAATGGAAGTGTAAATTATTATAACCATTATGGAAAACAGCATGGAGTTTGTAAAAAAAAAAACAACTAAAAAAAGAATTACCATGCGATCCAAAAATGTCACTACTGGGT
This sequence comes from Pongo abelii, assembly GCF_028885655.2. Taxonomy (NCBI): domain Eukaryota; kingdom Metazoa; phylum Chordata; class Mammalia; order Primates; family Hominidae; genus Pongo; species Pongo abelii. The sequence continues at coordinate 66,040,426 of NC_071985.2, read as the reverse complement.
ATTTATCCAAAGGAAAGGAAATCAGTGTATCAAAATAAATTAGTATATCAAAGGGCTACCTGCACCTCCATGTATATTTCAGCACTATTCATAATAGCCACGATAGAGAATCAACCTAAGTGTACATCAGTGGATGAATGGGTAAAGAAAGTGTGGACACACACACACACACGAATACTATTCAGCCATAAAAAATGAAATTCTGTTATTTGCAGCAATGTGGATGGAGCTAGAGGTCAGTATGTTAAGTGAAATGAGCCAGGCACAGAAAGACAAATATTGCATGTTCTCACTCACGTGGGAGCTAAAAAAAAGTTAATCTCATGGAAAAGAATAGAATGATGTTTACCAGAGAGGCTGGAAAAGGTGGAGAGGGGGATGAAGAAGAGGTTGCTTAATAGGTGCAAAGGTACAGTTGGAAGGATTAAGCTCTAGTGTTTGATAACACAGTAGGGTGACTATAGTTAACAGTAATTTATTATATATTTTAAAATAGCTAAAAGATTATTTGAAATGTTCCCAACACAAATAAATGTTAAATGTTTGAAATGATGGATATCCTAATTACCCTGATTTTCTCACTGCACATTGTATACATGTATCAAACTATCACATGTACCTCATAAATATGTATCAATAAAAAAGTCCTCTTGTTCACACTGTTCATTTATCTTTTAAGAAAAATTTTTAAAAAATCTGCCACCTGGCTACTTTATTCCCACCTCATTTACCTGAACTATATGGTCCACTTCTCCAAACAAATATCATCTCTTTCCATCTCCTTTCAACGTGCCATTTGGAAGACTCCTCTTTCTTCCTCCCCGAACATATTTCTCTATTTCTTCAAAGGTAGTGGTTAATACAGCCTTAATAAAGGCTGAAATTACCTGGTCCTTTAAGAGCGAGCACCACTTGACTCATTTTCTCAGTGTCTCAGGGCTACATTGTTAGTCTGCCATGCTCTCTTAATCTGTACTTGGCTGATGTGTGGCTTTGTAACATCATGTAGTCATTTTCTTTATGCCTTTTCTCTGCTTTTAGAGTACAAGCAACTTTAAGGTAGAGACAATATCTAAGATTTATTTATATCATTCAACTGTAATTACTAAGTACTTGCTGATTTTGTTTTTTTGAGACAGGGTCTTGCTGCATTGCCCAGGCTGGTGTTGAATTCCTGGGCTCAAGTGATCCTCCTGCCTCAGCCTCCCTAAGTGCTGGGATTACAGGCATGAGCCACCATGTCCAGCCACACTTACTGAGTTTATAGCATGGTATCTATCTATATCAAATTATTTATTGAGCATCTGCTATGTGCTAGGCACAGTGTGAGGTGCTAGAAATACAGTGATGAGAAAAAACTGACATTACCCATGCTTTGATAGAGTTAACAGTCTAATGGGAGAAATGGGAGAAACAGACATTTATCAAATAATCATACAATTAGGTGTAAAATTACAACTGTGATAGAGCTACAAAGAGAGGAATATGGTACCATGAGAGCACATAATAGGGGTATTTAACTGAGGTGGGAGAGAATAGGGAAGGATGTCCCAAAGATGGAGAACCACATGAACAAAGGCTGTGTGAAGGGAGGGAGCCAGATATGTTCAAGACATTGAAAGAAGACTGGGGTGGCTGGAGCCCAGAGAGCATAGGTAGATTAGTGGAAGGAAGCTGAAGAGGTAGGCAGGGGCTAACCTAGGCAAGGCCCTATGGCATATGAAAAGGCTTTAGGTTTTTATACTCAGCAATGAGGAGCCACTGGAGGGATTTAAGAACAGGAAAGGATAGTATGGGGTTTTGAAAAGAGCAATGTGGTGTCACTGTGTGGAGGATAAATTAAAGTGGGCAAGAAAATCAAGCATGATGTTTTTCTATGTTGTGTAGCGACTCAGTAAATGTTGCTCATTGACTGAACAGTTTGTGGGGCTTATAGTTCTTGCTGTAATCTCTATATCATGACGTTTGGCTTCAAGCTAAAAAATCTTGAGCTACTCAAAATATGGGTCTAATTTTTAACATAGTCTCCTAAGCATTTGCAATTCATTGACCTAACATGTAGTAGTAACAGATAATAACAATGATGATGATAGACAACACTATCTAGTATCTAGAGTTTAGTATCTAGTGTCTAGATAATAGAAAACATTATGTATGCTGCTGGGCACTGTGCTAAAGGCATGATGTCAATTATCTCAGTTATAAGCCAATGAGGAAGGTGTTTGTATTTGTATTCCTTTTTTTTTTTTTTTTTTTTGAGATGGAGTCTTGCTCTGTCACCAGGCTGGAGTGCAGTGGCGCGATCTCGGCTCACTGCAACCTCTGCCTCCTGGGTTCAAGCAATTCTCCTGCCCCAGCTTCTCCAGTAGCTGGGACTACAGGCGCATGCCACCACACCCAGCTAATTTTTGTATTTTTAGTAGAGACAGGTTTTCACCATGCTGGCCAGGATGGTCTGGATCTTTTGACCTTGTGATCCACCTGCCTCGGCCTCCCAAAGTGTTGGGATTACAGGCGTTGAGCCTCTGTGCCCGGCCTGTATCCCTATTTTCTTAGAAATACGTTGTGCACATGTACTCTAGAACTTAAAATATAATTAAAAAAAGAAGAAATAGACTTAGAGGTGTTAAAGACCTTGCCTCAGGGAGAAGTGGTGGGTCTAGGACTCAAATCTAGTTGTCTCTAACTGCAGAGCCTTCACTCTTAGCTACTTTGTTATAGAAGTTCTAGTTTATCTTGGTTTTCAGTACCATTTCAATACCACTATTATGAAAAAGGAGACTCCTTCAGTCCCACAAAAAGATATGATTTGGCTAATTGCCCAGTAACTCCTTCCTCAATCTTGGTCAAAGCCTCCATGGCATCAGCTCACCCAGCTCCCATTCTGCAGATGTTTTATTACATGTCACACAACCTGGCATTATTTCTGAGTTGATGGTTGTATGTTTTGATCTTTTCAACCATGTGAACAAATTTCTGGCCGGCTGTCCTTTTTTCTTTTACAGAAATATATAATTAGATGAAGTAATAATGCTCATTAGCCCAAGTTACAAATAGTATTTCAGTATCCAACTTCCTCCTTAGGAAAGCATCATCACTGATTAAGAATAATTGCCAACAATTGGCTGGGCGTGGTGGCTCACACATGTAATCCTAGCACTTTGGGAGGCCGAGGTGGGTGGATCACTGGAGGTCAGGAGTTTGAGACCAGCCTGGCCAATATGGCGAAACCCCGTCTCTATAAAAAATACAAAATTAGCCGGGCATGGTGGTGGGCACATGTGATCCCAGCTACTTGGGAGGCTGAGGCAGGAGAATCACTTGAACCCAGGAGGCGGCAGTTGCAGTGAGCTGGGATGGCGCCACGGCACTCCAGCCTGGGTGAGAGAGCAAGACTCCGTCTCAAAAAAAAAAAAAAAAAAAAAAAAAAATTATTGCCAACAATTGGTGAACTATTAGTTGAAAAATGTTTGCTGTCATGGCCCCAGGAGCTCTCTGCCTTTGGCCTGCCATCTGCTAAGTGCTATTTGCTTGTTTCTTCTGTCTTCATTTTCTATACCCTAGGGCAACCTCTTCTTTAGTTGTAATACGTCTGCCTAAAGTGGGCTTGTAATTTGCTTGCCTAAATATAAAAACGTAATAACAGAGCATTGAGAATTTTTCACTCATACCTTATAGTATTTCTGTGCTAACTAATAAAATCAGCTTGGTCCCTCAGAAAATGGAAGCAACGGCTTACTGGTTAAGGAGTTTTCAGAGGACTGGTCATCTTTAACCAAACATGACTGGCTCTTTACCCTTTGCAAAGGAAGGTTGAAAGTTCAAGCAAAAAGCAGGTGAAACCACAGTTATCATAGCTAGGAACAACCATAGCAGAATGCCCAACTGATTCTGGAAAGCTGAAGACGGAAAGTTGATTGGTAAGCAACGCAGGCTGCAAACCTAAAGAATAGGGAGAAACATTTCATAGGGATATTGGAAGAAATAAATAGCTTTCATATTGTTGGAAGAAGGAATCAAGAAGTACCAGATTTATTTGCTTATGTCCTCCAAAAGTTTTTATGGATCTATAATCTTTATTATAGTTTATGAGTAAATTATTGCAAAAGGGCAATTATCAGTTTTGTTCAAAAGTCCACTACCAGTGAGTGGGAGAAGTTTCACATTAGTCTGCTTAGGTAGTGGTTATAGGTAAGTAGAGGCAATTTGTGCTCAGTAGTACTAAGGTGTGGAATGGAAATCCTACCCTCTCACTTATTTGTTTTTCTTTGCATGGTTATTATTATTATTGCCCTCTCAGGACTGCTTTCTTCTAAACATTTGACTGGGCATAGGACATTATAGTGCAGCATTCAGTTTGAGGATGACAAAGCCAAGGCCTTCTCATTTCTTACCATTTTATGTTGATATTGCCATCTTCAAGGCAAGTTTTCTTAAAAAACAACTTTATTGAGGTATGACTGAGATGCAGAATGCTGTACATATCTAATGTATACAACTTGGATGAGTTTGGGGATAAGTATATTCCCATGAAACCATAACCACCATCAAAGCCACAGATATATCATCACCTCCCAAAGCTTCCTCCTTCCTCCTTTATTATTATTATTATTACATTCTTTTTTGTGTGTGTGTACGTGAAGAACACTTAACATAAGATCTACCCTCTCAGAAAATTTTAAGTATATAATAGAGTATTGGTAGCTATTAGGCACTGTGTTATAGACCTGTAGTAGATCCCTAGAAGGTATTCATCTTGTATAATTGAAACTTGGCACTCTTTGACCATCACCACCACATTTCTCCCACCCCCTCACCCTGCCAATCACCATGCTACTCTGCTTCTATGACTTCAACTTAGATTCCACATGTACAGTATTTGTCTTTCTGTGTTTGGTTTATTTCACTTAGTATGTATTTCAGGTCCATTTATGTAGCCACAGATGGCAGGATTTCCTTTTTTTTTTTTTTGACAGAGTCTTGTTCTGTTGCCCAGGCTGGAGTGCAGTGGCACCATCTCAGCTCACTGCAAGCTCCGCCTCCCGGGTTTGTTATTCTCCTGCCTCAGCCTCCCAAGTAGCTAGGATTACAGGCACCCGCCACCACACCTGGCTAATTTTTTGTATTTTTAGTAGAGGCAGGGTTTCACCGTGTTAGCCAGGATGGTCTCGATCTCCCAACTTCGTGATCCGCCTGCCTCGGCCTCCCAAAGTGCTGGGATTACAAGTGTGAGCCACCATGCCTGGCCTCCTTTTTTTAAGGTTGAATAATAATTGTATCTGCAATATTTTGACTATTGCAAATAATGCTGCAATTAATATGGGAGTGCAGGTATCTCTTTGAGATACTGATTTAAATTCTTTTGGATAAATACCCAGAACTAGGATTGCTGGATCATATGGTAGTTCTATTTTTAATTTTTTAGGAATCACCATACTGTTTTCCACAGTGGCTGTACCAATTTACTTTCCCAATAATAGCGTATCAGGGCTCCTTTTTGTCTGCATCCTCACCAACACTTATTTGCTTTTTGATAATGGCCATCCCCACAGGTATGAGGTGATATCTCATTCTGGTTTTGTTGCATTTTCCTGATGATTAGTGATATTAAGCATCTTTTCATACACCTGTTGGCCATTTGTCAGTCTTCTTTGGAAAATTGCCTGTTCAAGTCCCCTGTCTCATTTTTAAAATCAGGTTGGTTAGTTTGCTGTTGAGTTGTATGCATTCCTTATATATTTTGGATATTAACCGCTTATCAGATATATGGTTTGTAAGACAAGTTTTTATTACATACTTATTTCAAAGTACAGTGTCCATTATACTTTCACTGTCCTTACTTTTCTGTTATGCAATATAATATCTTACCCAGGCAAAAGTATAAAGAACACTCAGGTTACAAACCAAAAGCAGTAAACAAATACAAAATTACATTAAAGGGAAATGGTGTGAGGGTAGAGAGAGGAGATACATTTTTATTCAATGCCTCCTATGTTCCAAGTACTCTATCAGATACTTTATATAGTATATCTCATTTAATCCTCATGATAAGCATGACAAGAGACAAATGAAGAAAATAAGGCTGTGAGAAGTGAGGGTCAGACTCTTGGTTGGCAAGTCATCTAGAGCTGGAATTTAAACTCATATGCCAAATGTCCCATCATTTACCCAGACACATAAGTATCACTCCATATCATCCTACATAAGTACATTCTGTCATAATTTTTGTATTTTTTACTTCTTCTTGCAGCCAGAGAGGTAGAATAAAATGTAGAAAAATGTGGTGTCATAGAGACCAATGAATACATAAATAAATGAATGAATGGGGCATATATATTGTATACTTCCATTTCTAGACAGACTCTATTAAAGAATCAGCACACCAGCTGCTTGCATTTGCTCTTTATTTATTGGCTCTGGTAAAACTGTAAAGCAAGAAAAATTTTTTTTTCTCCCCAGTTTGGTGCTCTTCCATACCTCTTTCCTCTTATATGCTAGAACTTTTCTGTTGTTACTGTCAGTGCACACCAAATATGGCAACACAAAACTATTCCTAGAACATACTAATGCTTAAATATAGATCTTCCCCTCCTTAGCAGATTTTCATGTATACAGTACATTATTGTTAACTATAAGCACAATGTACAGATCTCTAGAACTTATTCATCTTGCATAACTGAAACTCTGTACACACTGAACAGGAATTCCCCATTTGCCCCTCTCTCCAGCCCCAGGCAATCACCATTCTACTTTCTGCTTCTAAGAGTTTGGCTATTTTAGATACCTCATATAAGTGGGATCATGTAGTATTTGTCCTTCTGTAAGTGGCTTAGTTCACTTAGAGTAATGTCCTCAAGGTTCATCCACGTTGTTGCATATGACAGGATTTTCTTTCTTTTTAATACTTAATAATACCACATTTTCTTTATCCATTCATCTGTTGATGGACATTTAGGTTGCTTCCACATCTTGGCTATTGTGAATAATGGTGCAATGAACATGGAAGTGCAAGTATCGCTTTCAGATCTTGATTTATTTTGGGTAAATACCCAGAATTGAGATTGCTAGACTATATGGTAGTTCTCTTTAATTTTTTGAGGAACCTCCATACTGTTTTCCATAGTGGCTGCACCATTTTACATTCCTACTAACAGTGCACAAGGGTTCCAATTTCTCCCCATTCTTACCAACACTTGTTATTTTGTGTGTGTGTGTGTGTGTGTGTGTGTTTTAATAATGGCCACCTTAACAGGTTTGAGGTTACATCTCATTACAGTTTTGGTTTGCATTTTCCTGATGATTAGTGATGTTGAGCACTTTCTCATATATGTGTTGGTTGTTTGTATGTCTTCTTTGGAAAAATATCTATTCAGGTGTTTTGCCCATTTTTAAATTGGGTTTTTTTTTCTATTCAGTTGTAGAAGCTCTTAAAATATTGTGGGTATTAACCCCTTATTAGATACATGATTTGCAAATATTTTCTCCCATTCCATCGATCATTTATTCACTCTATTGATTGTTTCATTTGCTGCACAGAAGCTTTTTAGTTTGATGTACTTCCACTTCTCTAATTTTAATTTTCTTGCCTATGCTTTTGGTGTGATATCCAAGAAATCATTGCCAAGGCCAATATAATGAAGCTTTCCCCCTACATTTTTATCTAAGTCCTTTGTGTTGCTATAAAGGAATACCTGAGAGCAGGTACTTTATAAAGAAAAGAAGTTTATTTGGCTCATGGTTCTGCAAGCTGTACACAAGAAGCATGGTGCCAACATCTGCATCTGTTGAGGGCCTCAAGCCGCTTTAGTTCATGGCAGAAGGGGAAGGTGAGCCAGCGCATGCAGAGATCACATGGTGAGAGAGGAGGCAAGAGAGAGATGGGGGCCATACTCCTTGTAACAATCCGCTCTCACTGGAACTAATAAAGTGAGAACTCACACAATACCTTGAAGATGGCACCAAGCCATTAATGGGGGATTTGCCTCCATGATCCAGACACCTCCCATTAGGCCCTACCTCCAACACTGGGGATTAAATTTAACATAAGATTATGAGGGGTCAAACAAACCAAATTGTAGCAATTTTCTTTAAGGAGTTTTATAGTTTCAGGTCTTATGTTTAAGTCTGCAATCCATTTTGAATTGATTTTTGTGTATGGTGTAAAATAAATGTCCAATTTCATTCTTTTGCATGTGATCTAGTTTTTGTACAAATGTTTTCCCAGCACCATTTGTTGGAGAGATTATATTTTCCTTGTTGTGTATTCTTGGCATCCTTATTGAAGATCAGTTGACCACATATGCTTGGGTTTATGTCTGGGCTTTCTGTTCTGTTCCATTGATCTGTGTGTCTGTCTTTATGCCAGTACCATAAAGTTTTGATTACTGTGGATTTGTAATATGTTTTCAAATCAGGAAGCATGAGATCTCCAGCTTTACTCTTCTTTTTCAAGACTGCTTTGATTATTCAGGATCTTTCGTAGTTCCACATGAATTTTAAGGTTATCTTTGCTATTTCTGTCAAAAATACACTTGGGATTTTGGAAGGGATTGCATTGAATATACAGAAAGTTTTGGGTAATATGGACATTTTAACATATTAAGTCTTTCAACCCATAAACACGGGATGTCTTTCTATTTAGGTGTATCAGCAAAAAAACAAAAGCAAAAACAAAAAACCAAAAAACAAAAACAAAAACCAAAACCCTATAAACTAATAAATAAATTCAGTCAATTGCAAAATAAAGAATTAATGTGTTTCTATATACTAACAACAAACAATCTAAAAGTGAAATTTACAAAGCAATCCCATTTACAATAGTATGAGAATAAAGTACCTTGGAATAAACTGAACCAAAGAGATGCAAGTCTTGCTCTCTAAAAACTACAAAACATTCCTGATCTTTTAACAAAACTTAACCTATCCTCTCAAGACTCTGTTAGGTCACGGGAAGGCTAATGTGGTAAATAAACACCAACTGAGTTATAAATGGCTTACTGGTTTGCCTTCACACATATTGACCAGGAGTACTTTAACCCAAAGGTACAGGTAATAAGGTAATATGGACTGAACTGCCTACTGATGAAATATTTTTAAATGAATATTAAAAAATTTGTAAACTGCAACACACAATTGTTCTATCTAGCATAAAGTCTGTCTCTTTTTTTGCAGAACAGCATTTGTACAAAATTACATACATTGTGAGGTGTAAATACAAATAGTTATTCTTGGAAAACCTCTCTGAAATTTTAAAGTAATTCCATGAGAAGACATCATTTCAGATTTCCTAGTGTTGCATGCATAACACGCTTTTCAGTGAGTCTGGATAAATATGGTTTGGGAGGAAGTACAATAAGGAGGCAGTGGAGTTTTTTTGGATCACTTACCATGTGCTTGATGATTTGCATGCATTATTTCATTTGATCCTCTTTCAGACTCTTTCAGGTAGATGTTTGTCCCATTTTGCAGATGAGGAAATTAAGGCTTAGGGTAGTAGCATTCAGGTTCACTCACTGTAAGGCTGGATGTGAAGCTGTATCCACTTGGCTTGAAGCTAGTTCTTTTCCCTTTACACACTAGGTGGCCAGCCAGGGAATTGGAGTACAGAGAAAGGTGAGTAGATCTGAAACCTGAGTGGGGCCTTGTGAATTTAAGCCGCCCCGTCGGGGAAGGTTTCCCGGGAGAGTGAGGTTGAAGAAACTGCTTAATATCCCTGAAATGGAAACATATCAGTTACTGCCAAATGTGTAGCCAAAAATCAGGTTAAAGTAGTGGTGAAGTTAATCTTACAGGTTGTTTAACTGTCCTCAGTTGCATTTTGTGGTCTCCAAGATCACCTAATAGGTCCTCTAGAGGTGGGCCTGGGTTCCTGAGGACGGCTTAACAAGCAGGGAGGTAGGGCCTTCACATGATTTTCCTCTGGTTCCCAGCACCATTCTGCGCTGATCGTCATAGAAGGATTTAGTCTATATGTTTTTTGTTTGCTTGTTTTTTAAATTATAGAACAACCACTTCAGCTTGCTAAAAGGGCATCTCCTCTCTATGCAGTCACTGTACCCTTAGGTTCTGGTTGTATGGGGATAACCGGGCTGAATGACTTGTAGATGTTCTCAAGTGTCCACAGATCCTTTTGTTTTTCCTTAATGTGCCCTTGCTGTCATTTATTCTGCTCTCCTGGGAACATCGATACACTTGATTTGCTAAATTGTCAGCTCACGATATATTTACTATTAACCAAAACCCAGGCTTATGTCATAGTATGGCAATTAGTGGGAGACCTATTTTTTTTTTATTTGAAGGTGATTAAATTCATTTAGGGTGAATAGTATGAAAGACATGAGCCCTAAAGGTATTTGCAATTTGCATGGAATTCTGGCAGGTGTCAAGTTTGACTGCATTATCTGGTATCTCTTGCTGTTGACTTGTTAAAACTGGATCTAAAAAAATGTAATAATCTTTTATCCCTATAGCAGATCTTTCCATTATGATAAAACTCCTGCTGGTAGTCATCTGATGAAGAACTTTTCCCTGTGGCTATGATCCTACTGTGTCCCTACAGTACAGGCAACTCAACCCATGGTGGCTACTCACAAAGACTCACAGAACCTCCAGGACACTGTCAGTCCCAGAAAAACCTTACCCTGCTTTGTTCCCTTCCCACCCCCAATGGCCAGTTACTGGGTAATTGAGCCTTATCATAATGGGTGGTGAAAAGCCCAGCGCGATTTCCTGTTGGCAGTGTGCTGATGCAGGAGAGGATATAGCCCCTGGGCATGGTTTTGGAATACCCGGGTGTTCTCTGACCTTATCCTCTGTCCTAATGAAAAACTTCCTGGCTTCTAGTATTGCGGCTCTCATTGGGGTCATTCTGACTTAATTATTCTAAAATCAAAATAGATAATAGGCAGAGAGTGGAAGTTTTTCGGACTTTCTCCTTCCATTGTTTTAGCGAAGGAAGAAGACACACACAAATCCTCCATCCCACACTCAGTTCTATTTTGGCACCTGGTGACCGTCAGGAAAACCTGATAAACTTGAAAGTGTTGTTTCCCAATCACCTTCAGAACTGGAGAAACGCTTTCATGCTGACTTTATCCATGGGACTGAAGAAAGGGAGAGTGTGCTCACAAGCACAAACAGGAAAGCCTTACATCACGGAGTGGCGTGGGGAGGAGTCTGCTCCTCGCTTGCTCGCTCGCTCGCCGCGCTCCCTTTGTGGCCCGAGTCGCGCGCACCGGCGGCGGCGGGGGCAGCGCGGCGCGTGTCTGTGCGCGGCGGCCGCTCGGGACTGGGACCCGGGCGAGGCGCCGCGGGGCTGAGCCCAGCAGACACTGCGTTGGCCTCCGAGCAGGGCGCATCATGCAGCGTTCGCGCACCGGAGAGAAAACTGAGAATGAAATTGCTTTGGCAAGCTAAAATGGTAACGAGAGCTCTCTGCCTTCTCCCGAGGCTTCTCTGGTGGGGAATCTTCTCCCGCTTTCGCTGGGCGTGTTTTGGACTCCCTCGGAGTGAACGAAGCAATCCGATTCCATACTTGTGAGCTAAAGCTCTCTCACTCCGCTTTGTATTCCTCTCTCTCTGCGTGTCTTCTCCCTTTCAACCATACCTACTTTCTCAGCAATTGCCTGTGGTGTGTCTGGGGCAGATGCATGTCAGGAGGGGGAGAACTTTGAAGGAAAAAGAACTGTTAGTGTGGGTGAACCGCGGAGCGCTTCTGCGTCCCGGCGGCTCTTTAACACAAACCTCAGGTTTAGCTGGGGACATGGAAATCCGGGGGGTCGCTGCACAGATTTTAGTAGAAGCTGCCTGATGATGTGTTGCTTTTTCTGCACTTGCCAGATTATTTTACGGAAATAAAAACTTTCCACCCACGCTAACTTTGTGGGCTCCAAAACAATGATGAGAAAAGACAAGCAAACCACTTCAATTCCAAAGGAGTGAGGACTCTTGGCATTTTAAGCACTTGTTTGTGTCTAAGTTTAAAATCTGGTTTCTTCAATGACCGAGCCACTCTAAAAAGTACAAACTTATTCTTTTCTTTTTTTCTTTTTCTTTTTTTTTTTTTTAACAAAGAATTATTTTTCCTTTCACTTAAGGGGGACAAGTTAATCAGGACTCAACTAGTTTCTTTGTAAAGAAAAAGAAAGACTTCAAAACAAACTATTTAAGATATGTGAGCAAGTCTAGGAGAAATAACTAAATGGAAAAGTCAGGGGATCCTGATACCACAGGAAGGGGCTGCAAGCCAAGAAAATCTCAGCATTCCCTCTATCAAAATGTGTCTTGTATTGCTCGGATTGTAATATTTATTTTGAACAGCCCATCTTGTGCCCTGAGTGCTGTTGTAAGCAGCAAGGCAGCTGGGATAGACTGTGGTTAGCAGAGAGGAAAAAAATACTCTTTTTCTTTCTCTTTATCCCGTCCCTGGCAGAGCTCGATTCAGGACTGGGGTGAAGAGGTAGAGGAAGGAGCTGTTTACCATGTCACCCTCAAAAGAGTCCAGATTCAACAGGCTGCCAATAAAGGAGCAAGATGGCTAGGGGTGAGTAAAGCTGGCGAGATGGTGAACTTTGGAATTTCAGTGTCTGTCGTTCTGTGAATATCATTATTATTTAACAGAGGCAGGCTTTTTTTTTTTCCTCTTTTCGCTTTAAAAAGGAAAATGCTAATGACCAAGTGTTTGCACTAGCTGAACAGGTCTCTTTTTGTATTTAATGTTTTCAAAAGCATCTTCCCTAGGTTTGTCAATAATTCAGAACCTCTTAGAAACATCTTGAGGTCTTTGGCAAACAGATTGGGGGTGGAGTGGCAGAAAATGACACACAGAATACAGGCCCAGAGAGCAGCACTCTCTTAGACAAGAGCCATAAGCAGCTTTGCCCAGAAGCCACCCTTGTCTCTCTCTGCCCTCCCCCAGTTGATGCTGTCAGTGTCTGCCTTGCTCCTATATCTCTAGGAGGTACCCAGACTGCTCAGGAGACAGAGCATTCCAATTCTGCATCCTTTGAGGGGTGGTAGATTTCCTATTGTGATCTCTTTTCTATATCTTAGGAGGAGGCAAATGGATGCTTAGTACCCACTACTTTGTGTGTAGAGTGGTGGGCCTTTGGAAAAATGCTGCTTCTGTAAACAGGACTCTTTTCCACTGAGATTGTAAAATATTGGGTGAGGTCATGCAAGTTTGTAGGTATCACCTAGTAGATCCTTCAACACACCCCAAATAAAGCAAATGTGAGAAATGGAAAGCTCAGCGACAGGATCACTATTTGGGCAAGTGTCAAACATGTGGAAGAATGAAGGGATTCTTGATCTGGAAGGAGAAGTAGTTCTCAGACCAGGCGGTGAGAGACGACCCAAAAAGCCTTGAGAAAGAAAATAATGGTTGGCTGAATAGAGGGCATGGATTGTGATTTCACCTGGCTAGCCTTATTCTAGCCGATGGGCTTCAGAGTGTTGAAGATTTATGCACTTACATCCCATCTTTAGCAGCCTGGAGTCTCTGAAAATTCAGAATATTTTGAGCAGCATTCAAAGGTGGAGTGTGAAGGAGGATAGGACACAAAATTGCACAGGGCCTCCTGTTAAGAGTAGTGGTAACGTGTTACTTGTAACTCCAGGGAGTTTAAGGCAGGATGGTGGCCCATGGCCGGCAGCAATCACTTCCTCTGCCATGAGTCTGCTGACACAGGCTTTCACTGCTTTGGGCTTCCCCAGCTGCTTCAGCTCAGGCCTTTCCTGCTACTGTACTTTGGGCCAAGGTATCACCCATGAGGGCCATAAACTGTTAATGACATCTGCAGGTGTGGTCTGGAAAGATAGGAGCCTTCCAGCAAGACCTAGAGGTCTTCACTTACCAAGTACCTACCTTACTCAGAATATGATTTTAAAATTAATTATGTACATCACCAGCAGACCTGATAGGGAAAGCAGAACTAGAGTTCTGACAAGTCATCACTTTGTTTTTGGTGGTTGTGTGTATGTATTTTATTTAAATGTGGCGTCCATGTGGTTTGGCCTCTAGCTATTTCAGAATGATTCACAACTTCTGAACCAGTTGTCTTCAAAAGGGCCATTACATTTTTTTGGTATCAGGTTATTCCTCTCTTTCTAATGAGACTGACATTGCTTGGGTGACTGTTTTAGTTTTTAGCCATATACAACATTAGTTATGAGTAAGTCATTGGAAATGGAGGGGTTCACTCTGTAGGCCCCACATCTACAAACTGTCATGTATTTAGATGCTCAGAGTTATTTAGTAATCCCCACTGACTGTTCTCTTCACTAGACTTCACTTCTTTTCTTCTCTCTCCCTTCTCTCAGTGTTCTCAAATTTATACAGAGTTCAGAGTTAATTCACCCTGGATTCAACAGTAGATATGAAATATTGAGAAGGAGGATAATGTGAAAAGATTGGCTCTAGTTAATGGAGGAATCTGTCCCCCTCGCCCCCATTTCAACAAAGTGTGATTTACTGCTACCAGCCTACTTCTTTATTGCAAGTTCCTAGGGGCTCTCCAGCTCTAATCTACATGTTTTCTTGTCTTAGGTGTCCTGTTGGGAAGTTCTGTTTTTGTCCGTGAAAATTCCAGACTTAATTAAATGTGACTCAACCCATTGAGCCATAGCAATTACAAACCTTTCTCTTTAGAACTGAGTGGCTTCCCCATGTTTGTTTTCCTGTATTCCAGTACCCTTTCAAAATTCTTCAAAGTAACTAGTTTCAGAGTTACTAGAGAATGGGGTCAGGTGAGGAAATTATTGCAGTATGACAACAACCTTCTCAGGAAGATGGTGTTGTGATGATCTCTCTCTCTTTCTCTCTCTCTCTTTTTTTTTTAACATGAGGAGACTAATGCCCAGAGAGGTTAAATTGTTTGCCAGGGTCACACAGCGATGAAGTGGTAAACACCAGATTCAAATCCAGATGGTTGGCTCCTTGTTGTGAAGAATTTCCTGGGACCTTAAGGCTGTTTCCATAGTAGTAGAAAAGAACATTGGCTCAAAAGACTGAGGATGCTTTGGCTGTGCTTTTCCCTAATGTTGCAAGACTTGAGAGATGTAACTTTCTTTTCTTCATGTCTAGAATGATAACTTGAGCTGCAAATTGAGATATTTGTTGTGAGGTTATGATCTCACTGATAAACTCCCCATTTTGGAGGTTTAAAGCAGGGTGCATCGAAGATATGAAGATACGTATGAGGTTATGTAGCACATGAGGGTAGGCATAGCTTTGTTACGTGTCTGTAATGCTTATTCCAAATGCCTAAAAGATGCAACCTAATTTTTGTATTTTCTAGTATTCAGATCTCAAAACATAATTAAGATTCAATTTTGGGGAGGAGAGCAAAATAATTACATATCCTCAGATGTGAAGTATTATACAGTCCAAAACATTTAGGTCATTCTTTTTTATTTTGTCTGTTAAATTCTGTGTTCAGTTGATCTTTTAAAGTAAAACTCTGTGTTTGGATAACTACAACCAAGTATGTCCCAAGCCCAGTTTACTTGTATGTGCAGCTGCATCCTTGCCCATTGACAGTGAGATTATGTTGGCAACTTTGAAAAACCAAATATTATTGAAATGCTGACCCATTTTCCCTTTACAATAACATCTTTGGCTGGGATAATTTTACCCACCTATAATTCTCGAAGAAAAATGACTTCAATTATGTCACAAAATTTTAAAAATCTTAGGATTGGAAGAGACATTAAAGAGCAATTCCGAGCCTAGCACAGTGGCTCATTCTTGTAATCCCAGCACTTTGAGAGGCCAAGGCAGGCTAATTTGCTTGAGGCTGGGAGCTCAAGACCAGCCTGGGCAACATAGCAAGACCCTGTCTCTACTGAAAAATAAAAAATAAAATTAAAAAATTAGCTGAGTGTGGTGGTGTGTGCCTGTAGTCGCAGCTACTTGGGAGGCTGAGGTGGGAGGATCACGTGAGCCGGGGTGGTCAAGGCTGTAGCGAGCCATGATTGCACCACTGCACTCTAGCCTGGGTGACAGAGTGAGACTCTGTCTCTTAAGAAGTAATTTCACCCAGACATTCACTTATCTTGTGATTTTTGGAAGAGCAAAGTGTCAAAACTTGTTATGTGTCTTTGGTCCCAGTGTTGTGGTTTTATATGGATAGTGAATAATGTGGAAATGAGTTAAGAAAATATCAGTATCCTCTGGAAGCAGGAAGTGTAGCATTTCAGGATGCATACTTAAAGGGACAGAGGAAAAGAATTCAACTGTTAGGGAAGGGCTTTGGTGTCAAGAGTTCATGCTGTTGTCTTCAGAATATGACAGACTCAGGGTCCAAAAAACATGTCAGCCTAAGATAAGTTCCAAGTGAGGATATTTGTTTTACAAGCAGGATTGTGAGTGCTAGGTCACTTCTGCAAAATTTGTGGTCAGTGGAATGATCAGTGGTTAGTCACATGGCTCTTCTTAGTCCTGTACTTCTGTGGTCATGGAGTCCTTGTGGTGGGGCCCTGGGGCCTTTCTGCCCTGTGTCCAGTATTTGTCACACCGTTTCCTACATAGGCTCTTGATAAATGTTTGTGGGACTGAGTTGAAATGCAAGATAGATGGGAGTTTGGTAAAGAGAGTGAAATAGAATGGAGAAAGTTGAATATATGTAGAAATAAAAGAACCTAGAAACATTAGGTTATAGAATGTGGCGTTTGGGCAAATTGTGGCCAATCGTGGGTTATGCGGGGACCGTGGTAAGATAACCATTTGTCACATCTTGATTGAGAATTTGACTCTCACTTGGATGTTCTATTCGGATTGACTCTACCTGGCATTTTCGTGTTGTTGCTATCCATGTTGCCTTCAAATGGCATACAGTTCCTGGAGTTTTCAGCTAATTTCACTTCTGGGAACCTTCTCTAATCCCCCAGCTCTGGATGAGGCATCCCTTCTGTGTGCTCCAGAGGCATTCTGCATCTCCCTGTCGTGCGTTTACCTCACTCTGTTGTAATTGCCTGTTTACTTGTTTGTTATCTTCCGTTAGACTGTAAGCTTGCAACCATGGCCATCTAGTTGGCAGAAACTCAATACATGTTTGTTGAATGAATAGGTCATGCCTCATCCTTCTTTGGGGGACTAATATTGTTTTTATAAGTATGAATGCATAGTTGGTTCTCATTTAAAACAAAGTCTACATGAAGATGTTCACTTACAAAGAAGAAGAAAGGGGCATGGGAGCAAGAAAAATCAATTAGATAATGATTATAGCTGTCTTACACCCATTCAGGAACAAAGCAGGGCACAAAGGTATCAATTATTCATTTTAATGAACATTCTCCAGTGCCTTTTAAAACCAAGAGGTCCAGTTGTACTTCTCTTGCTGCTGAATGTTGAAGAAAAAAAAGGCAATGCATGAGTTAAAAAGCATTGGCTAGCATTACAATTATGTGTGGTTGGAAAGTGCAGGAGTGGGATTCTAGAATTGTAAGGAGATAAGCCCTAGAGGAGCCTTTAGTTTATAGTTGGTCATCCTTGTTTTCATCTAGGAAAACAGGCCCTTGGGTTGCATTGTATGTGTCTATTGGAATGTTTAATTTAGGCTTTAGAAAGTAGATTTCAGAATTTAGCAGCTATGTGTAAATGAACCAACTGGTATTTTAAATTTTGACCTTAGAAACATGTTTTTAAAATTATTAATCCAATGATAGGGTAGCCTCTACCAATCAAGAAAATATAATAAATTTAAATTGCCTGAGATATTATTACACTGGACCCTTTTGGTGCTGGTGCTTTCAAATTCTGTTGGGATCTGTGTTAGGAATATGTGACATGTAATCAAGAATATCCATTTCAATTCACCAATCCAGGGAATACTCAGCTGAGTTCAAAATACATGTCAACTCCCAGCAAGTACATAATGGCATAAATATAAGAGGCACATTAATTCCTTATACTTAAAAGTGTATATTCTGTTAAAACAATTTCATGAACATATTTTATTATTATTTCTGTGAAATTATAAAGAAAAAGCCTCTTGGAGTTTTACTCTTAGAAAGAAAATGAGAGAAATAAGGTAAATGCTGTGCCTTTTCACTTTAGAGCTTAGCTGGAATTTGTCACTGCCCAATTCCACTCCTTTTAGTTTCCTTTGCCCATGGTATATGTGTCTCTTTAAGCTTCCCCCTTCTAAATAATCAGAATTTTTTGACTGTCTTACGTATTTTATGTTAAGATATGCAAAAACACACTACATAGTAAAACATTCTAATTTGTACCATCATATTCTTTTTACATAAAAAATTAATTTCTATAAACAGAGCAAGAAAAGTTTTGGTTAAATGGGGGAAGATAAGAAATGTTACTTCATTCCACCAGAGAAGCTCAGCTCTGTGTCTGGGTTGCCAATGGGTGTGGCTATCTCGAGACGTAGAGTTGATTTGGAGTTCTTTGGAGATTTTGGCAGTTTCTTGGTCATTTGCTAGTAAACACATCCAGTGTGAACTCCCTCACTGCTGTTGCATATTTCTATATGATTCTGTCATTTGCATTTGAACCTGCTAACCTCTCCTTCCATATGATTCATTTATTCATCAAAAGCCTGCTTTATGCCAGGCACCATGTTAAATCTCGAGAATACAAAGTAAAATACTCCTTGTTCTAGAGGAACTTACAAGTAAGTGAGGGAGACAAAGTTGAATTAATTACAATATATTGTGGCAAGTGTGACCATTGCTAGGGGAGCCCAGAATCAGGGGCATTTAAATCAAATGTGAGTGACAGGTGGGCAGTCCAGGAGGGCTGCACAGAGGAGAGGGCTCTTCAGTGGCGAAGTGACAGATGAGTCGGAGTTAAATAAGGGCTGGGACCCTGGGGGCCAGCATTCCAACTAGAGAGCACAGCCTGTGGGAAGGCGTGGAGGCCTGAAATGAGACTTCCCCTGTGAGGCTCAGCCTGGGGAAGAGATAAGGGAACCTGGTGGGAAAGGGAGCGGAAAGGGGGCTGGAGAGACAGGCATGAGTCGTGTCACCAAGAACCTGGAATGCTAAGCTATGGAATCTGCTTCATCTTTAATGTTAGCATAGTCATTGAGTTTTAAGCAGAGTGGCATGGTCAGATTTGCATTTTAGAACAGTGACTGACAGCTGCAGGGGAGATGCATCGGAAGGGAGCCAAACTGGAGCACGGGGACCCAGGAGGAGGCTTTCTTTAGTGGTAATGAGGTGAAGAAAGGGATGAGGACCTGACTGAAGCTGTGGCGGCAGAGTGGACAAGGTAGGTGGGGATGAGTGTAGGCGGGGCACAGGGCGAGGATTGCCGGTGGGCACACTGGTTTCAAAGAGCAGGTCAGCAAAAGGCTTTCTGGAGTCAGTGTTGTCCTCTTCTCACTGGGTGAAATGCACTGGGGACTTCAAGTCAGCCTTCCTCCATATACACTAGCAAATGCCTGCGTTCGTGTCAGAAGGCTTGGCAGAAAAACCAGATCCAGGCATGCCTGATGTGTCATGTCTAGAGACGAAATCTCAGTTTAGGCTCACCATGAACAAGGCAGAAAGCACTGCTTGACTTCTCAAATTCCAGAGAACTTTGCAGAGCTGGTGGTTTCTTTTTCTTTCTTCCTTTCTTTTTTTAAAGTCTTCTGTTTCCCTACAAACCAAACAAATTGAATCTGCAGACCATGGAGAGAGAATAAATATGGAACCTGCAGGATTATGATTACAGAGTTGTATTTTAGAAAACAGCAGTTAAACTTATAATTGTGTTGTTAGGGACACAAGAAATTTTATGGTTAGGTGTCCTGGTCTTTTTCCATCTTCCTACACAATGTGTTTAAATTCTGTCTGGTACTCTTTATCCTAGCAGCGGACATTACTGTTCTTAAAGGGTCACTCTGATTGCTAATTCTCACTCCTTGTATAAAAGAAAAATTTCAGTAAGATAGGATACTTCCCTAGTTTACTGCTACCACCTCTCAGTCTCACTCTCTCACTTAAATACACACACAGCCTATATATTAAAATGTCTTTTCACATTTTATTTTTTAGGATTTGGTTCACCTTATAATGTCACTTATGGCCTCTTCTATATAATTAATCAAAGCTTGATTTTGTCATGTTTCGCTTGGTTTCCCTTAATTGTGTCATTATTGAGATTGTTTGATTGACTTTACTCGGAGAACTGCTTTTAGTTTAAAAAGGAATAAAAACAGAGGAAGAAAGGAAGGACTAAAAGGAGAACAAGCTTGCAACATTGGGTGGAAGACACCACCTTGTAGGAAGCTCAGTTAGTCTCGTACAGAGAGAGAGAGAATCTTGTCATTTCCCACTGATCCTTTTGTCTTGTCATTGTAGAAATACCTGTGTCTTTCCACTGATGTGACTGCATATGTTTCCCAATGCTTTGGGCCTCTGCTTGGCTTCTTTCCTCAAAGCCACCTTCTCCTTTATGTTATGCAGCATATGACTTCTGAGGATAACAGTGGTGGTGGTTGGGGGTGGGGTGTTGCTGGTGGTTCTAGATCTTTTTTAAACTCTCACAGACTCATTACCCTACATTTTCTAGCATTTAATTGCTTATGCCATCTGTGGTCCATTCATTTGAATTTGTTTCAGCACAGTTAATCTAATCCTATGTAAACTCCCCCAGAAGTTTTTTATGTTTTTCTTTTCTGCAAAGAATTCAGCAATTCAACTTTTTTCCCTTGTTTCCTGCTGTTTTAAATACTCATTTTCGTCTTTTATAAAAATGAAGCCAAGGCTGAGTATTTCCAGTTTCTTAATTCTGAAGACAATTTGAAGGCAAAAAGCAAACCTTTTCTGCTAAGGGTAAGATGTCTTCGGTCAGTCATATCAACTGAATCTCTCCGCAACCCTCTTGCTAGTAATTCTGCCATAGTTATGTGCCATTCTTATTATGCCCATAACTTCTGTCACTAATGGTGATGGAGCTAGAGTCTGTGGACAATATTTATCTGAGAAAAGAACATTTAAGTATGTAGGTAAAAATAACTGAAACTGGATTAGACATTGGCTAAAAATAAAATGCTTTATAGTCATGACTTTTCCAATTAAAATTGCAATACTTGGCTGAGCGCAGTGGCTCTCACCTGTAATCCCAGCACTTTGGGAGGTCCGGATGGGTGGATCACTTGAGGTCAAGAGTTCAAGACCAGCCTGGCCAACGTGGTGAAAACCCACGTCTCTACTAAACATACAAAAGTTAGCCAGGCATGGTGGCATGTACCTGTAATCCCAGCTGCTGGGGAGGTTGAGGCAGGAGAATCGCCTGAACCTGAGAAGTGGAGGTTGCAGTGAGCAGAAATGGTGCCACTGCACTCTAGCCTGGGCAACAGAGCGAAACTCCATCTCAAAAAAAAAAAAAAACTAAAACAAAAACTAAATTGCAATACTTGAAATTGTTTATTGAGATAAATGATACTCCTAAATAGAAAACTGAGGTAATTGAAGCATTTGGTTAGTTTGTGAAGCACAGGGAAAAGACTTGCCACTTTCTGTCCAAAGGCTGATTCCTTCTAAAGACATGACACAATAAACATGTCTGTTTTTCAAATGACTTTAAGGCCCAGAGCCATCAAAGCCTGGCTAGGGAATTAGCTCAGCTGGGGACTTCGTAGACACTGGCACCTCCTGGCTGCTTTTCATTTTCAGGGGTATGTTCAGCAGGAGCCCTGGAATAGGGAGGTAGCTTAGTGCAGTGGTCAAGAACCTATGCTTTAGAGCCAGACTTCCATGCAAAACTCACCTCTACCACATGTGAGCTATACAGGCCTGAGCTGTGAAGTTACTTAACCTCTCTAGGCCTGAGCTCCTTGCCTGTAAAGGGGAGAATAGCAGTGCCTTCCTGATGGAATGACTGTCAGGAGTAAATGAGTTATGTATGTAAGGTGCTCGGCACAGTGCCTAGGATATGGTGTGCACTCAACTCACTGAGTGGTGGGGCTCTCGTCAGCACCCCCACTGTCAGGGCCCTCTAGAACCCTGCCATGGAACCTTGGAGAGACCTGGGTGGCTTTCTTACATGGACCCCCTGAAGCTTGGTGTTATATGTAACCCCAGATTGCTTAAGAAACAGTATTAGCAAGGTTTTAGGACATGTCATTAACATCCCTCTCTCATTTTGTACATTTGAGAGGAAGGAACAATCATGGCAGGGTTTAGTAATCCTTGTATATTAGAAATAACATCTATTGTATTTTATGTCTCTGGCTTCTTGCATAATGAAAGACTGCATTATTCCTTGGGCTCCAACATTTTGCATTTGAAATTCCTTCAGTTTTTCTAAAGTAATTTGTTGGTATTATTTTTATGCTTTAAAAAATATTTTATTACTTAACAGTGGGCCATATTCTGTCTTCTGTTTTGCCATCTCTGACAGAAAAATCATACAGTCGGAAACAATTTTTCTAAAAACTGCTTGGTAAGCGTTATGCTAATCTTTCTTAATAGGACATAATTTAGGATGTTAGCAAATTGTTCTTGCACCATCAATTTCAAGTCCTGGACTAAACTACATGAGGTAAAGATAAAATTTCTTACTGTGCTACACGTTGATTAGCTTATACAATGCCTGAGCCCCAGTGCCTCAGCCAGGAATGAGCTGAGTTGCTTGTGAGGTTGTGACTTTCTGCATCTTCCATTTCCTCACCTGTGAAATGGCGTTAATATCTGTTTTTACTCTGCCTATGATTTTTGTGAGGATCACATGAGTTAATATATATAAAAGTTTTTTTAATATGTAAGTTGTTATACAAATATAAGGATATTCTTACTGTCATTTAACCTAGAGGCCTCTCTTTTTTTCTCTCTACTCACCACCTAAATGCTTGATAGGCATGTGGCTCTGTTCATTAGTCTTGCCTTTCTTCCTTCATTCCAGAGGCAATCTTTTCTGCTTTCTTTTCTTCCCACTTGCTGACACTTGCTGATTACCTAATGAGAGGAGATGTTCAGCTAGGAGTAGCGCTTCCTCTGCTACCACCGTTGTCCCCACTGGGATTCCAGGTGCATTGAGAATGCAGACAGCAAGGCTTCTGTCTGTAGATTGGTTGTGGGAAAAAAATACCCCATACTCACAGGAGTCTTAAGACAAATGCAGTGGATATTTTGTGTTTGGAAATGTTCTATTTCTTCTTTGATTCTTCTTTTTCTTTCTGGTACTTTTAATTTGTTGTGAGAAGGGTGATAGAGCTAATAATGCACCAAGGAATGGAAAGTGCTTCCATCTTTGCAGAGGTCCTGGAAAATTAACTTTTGGTCTGAAGCCAAATCCCGATGTAGGACTTGAACTCATGACCTAATCCCAGAGGCAAGAATGTTACCAGCTGACCAACACTGACCCTCATAAAATGTAGACATTTAAAATACTCCTTTGAGTAGTCCTGTTGCTGCTTTCTATGTTTTCTTCTCTCTTTCAGTCGTTTCCAGCAGTGTTCCTGGCCTCCCTGTTAGGAACACAGTTTTAAAGATCTATTTTTCTCACTGTCTTTCCATTTGCTGATTATAGCTGCTTCCTTCTTGCTTTCCATTTCTCTTGTGTGAGTTCCTTTTTTTGTTCCTGTTCCTTCCTGTCCTTCTTCTGACTTAAAAATAGATTCCAGGGTCTTTGGCTGCTCGGCCACAAATCCGACCTTCCTTCTATTCATATGGGATCCCCCTGAGCATCTAAAGATCTTTTCCTTCTCTCTCAAGATACTTGAACCCCAGCATTCATTCCCTGTTCTCAGCTGACTTGTGGAGCTAAATGACCCTTGTACTCAGAGCTGTAACTGAAAATTAAATCTCTCCTACAAAGATGCTTAATAAGTGATTTACTTATGTTAAGTGTTACTGACAAACACTGAATTCTCCCTGAATCTACTGACTGTGTGTGGTGATAGAGGAGAAGGGACTCTTTGTACACTGACTCAAGGCAGGCGTGTAACACTCGTTTTTGTGCAAAGCAATGATACTGTGACCAGTTGAACCTCAGGAACCAGCTTTCAGACAACATACTGTTAAGGGTATCCTGGAGGGACCTGCTGCTGTTTTGTTCCCACAGAAGTGTTTCTCAGGGACCGAAAGTTGATTAAAGTGTTTCCTCATGAACATTCTTTGGTTAGAGTTGGAGGATTATGATATTCTTTACAGAAATGACTTCCTATCCAATGTTGATCTAGACAATCCACAAATGAGTGTCTGCTCGAGGGATAAAGGCTTGTAAAACTTTAGATGACTGGGATAAAAAGTGCTGATGACAGCAGCTCTGATTTCAGTGCCCAGCCCCACCCTGAACTCACTATTATGCTGCTTGTTACAGCAGCAGGGATGATGATCCTCTTCTCAGCGGCAAAAGAGGTTTAAAAGGTTTCCTTCCATCTGGACCTCCAGACATAACCTATGTGGTTATGTCTCCATGAAAAGACCTGGTCCTATTCTTAGTAGAGAATCTGGAGTTTTTGGTTTCATCAGCCATAGTGAAGTTCACATTTATGTGCAGCTCTGTTATCACTGTGTCACTGCTTATGGCATTGCATTTGCCTGCCCTGCTTTTCTGTTCACTGGTTGACTGATGAATCCTACTTACCTTTCAAGTTGCAGCTCAAATGTTATCTTTACTCTTCTACTTTTCCGGACCTCTCTTCTGGATTAACGATCCTTTTATCTGAGTTTCCTTAGCACTTTACCAAAAGCTGTATTACAGTACTTATCACACTATTAAAAAAAGTGTTTCTCTTTGCCCTATTCGTTTCAGTGTTTCAAGGGTGGGGGCCATATTTAATTAATCATCATATTCCCATAGCCTGGGACAGTGTTTGAGACATAGTTAGTACTTAGCATCTTATACATTGTTTGGCTTTATCTTTATTATAGAACATGTATCTTTAGTGACTTTTTTTGGTATTTGGTAATATTGTAAATTCCATTTTTTTGAAGCAGAAGGAAAACATTGAAGCAGCTAAATTTAACTTATATTTTATACTCCAACTACTGATACAATAAAAAAAAGAAAGTGATGCTTTTGCCTCATCTTTGTCATCATTACTTGACCTACACATTTCATGATTGTATGAAAAGTGGCCTAGGTATGATAGTAACCTTTATAGATGGGATGACTTGGAATTTAGAGTTAATCCATATACTTCTTAGTGACATATAGGTTTGAGTCATGGGTCAAGGATAGACCTCTGGGAACTCAGTTTCTGCTTTGAATTCTGAAGTTATTCTACTTAGGGTTTTCATATATCTTATTATATCTGGTACGGAGGCCTATAATTGGCTTCAAACTTGCATTGACCCAGTGTCAAGCCAATAAGGCTTTGCCCTACATAACACATTTTTATGAAGGGATCTGACACATCTCCATGAACGTAGTAATGAAGGTTATGCCCATAATGATGAGGCCTGTTACTCTGAGATTTATGTTGCAGGCTTGTCGTGTAGTGTACTTTCTGTGGTGCACCTTTCTTACTGGAACTCACAGGCAAAAGGAGACTTAATAAGTGACATAAATTACATAATATTTTGGGTATACTTTTACATTTTCATTAGTAAAATTCAATTCCCTTGCTCTCTGGCCCTCCGACACTTTTCTTTATTTTACATTCTTAAGTTTGAAATTTTCACTTTAGGCAAAATGTGAAGTTTATGCAAGAGGTTTTCAGAATTCTAGAATTTCAGAATTCTGCTTTTAGGTGCTTTCATTTACACTGTCCCAACTGTAATTGGCTCCATTAAAATTAAGTGTTCTGATGGCTTCTGAACCTTCCTGCATGCTTCCTTGCCTTTTTCTTTGCATTAGTGTTCAATGGCATAAATGTTTGCTTTAGAAAAGAAGGATGGACTTTTTGTAAAGCAATGTCATTCTTAAAAGAGTGATGAAGCAACATTATACCTTTTTTTTTTTTTTTTTTAAGAGACAGGGTCTTGTTCTGTCACCCAGGCTGGAGTACAGTGATGTGATCATAGTTCACTGCAGCTTTGAACTCCTGGTCTCAAAGGGTTCTCCTGCCTCAGCCTCCCGAGTGGCTGGAACTGCAGGTGCACACCACCATGCCTGGCTAATTTTTAAATTTTTTGTAGAGATGGGGGGTCTTGCTATGTTGCCCAAGCTGGCCTTGAACTCCTAGCCTCAAGCGATCCTCCCACCTTGGGCCCCTAAAGTGCTGGGATTACAGGCGTGAGCCACCATGACTAGCCCATTTTGTTTTGTTTTGTTTTTAAAGAAGAAGAAAATCATCTATAATTCTGCCATGATAACACAGTTCTTTTCACTTTTACTTATTATCTTCCAATTTTTGTTCACAGGCACACATTTTAACATAGTTGCAATCATGCTATCTATTCAATTTGTGATAGGCAAGAAATATTTTTCAGAACAAATTCTCTGAAGGTTACTTTCTAATTTGAATCGTTTGTGATATTTGTTATGTTTCTGTTGCCACAGACAAAAGAATGTATTTGGACTTCGTGTTTGAGGAGTTTTAAGGTGATAATGCTTATTTATTGGTTAATAAGCCTCATTTCTGTTTTTTACCCCCACGAAATCTCCCATCCTGTATCGGGGTGTGGGGCTTGCATGAGGACCCTGATAGCACCATATGAGATGAGGGCATGTGACAAACGTGCAATGGAATTCAGCTGGAGTGGATGGTGCTCCTTCCTTCTGCTTCTAGACATCATTGCGGGTCTCTTGCTCTGGAGGATGTGGGTCCAGAACTCTCTAGGCCTGTGGTGTTCAATATGGTGTCAACTAGCCATATGTGCCTGTTGAGCACTTGAAATATAGCCAGTCCTAATTGAAATGTTCTGTACCTGTAAAATCCGCACCAGAGTTTGAAAAAATAATGTAAAATATCTCAGTAATTTCCTATAGTGATCACATGTTGAAATGGTAATATTGTGGGTAAAATGGGTTAAATAAAATGTATCATTAAAATTAATTTTACGGCTGGGCGCGGTGGTTCATGCCTGTAATCACAGCACTTTGGGAGACCGAGGCTAGTGGATCACCTGAAGTCAGGAGTTTGAGACCAGCCTGGCCAACATGGTGAAACCCCGTCTCTACTAAGACTACAAAAATTAGCTGGGCGTGGTGGCGGGCACCTGTAATCCCAGCTACTCGGGAGGCTGAGGCATGAGAATTGCTTGTACCCAAGAGGCAGAGGTTGCAGTGAGCTGAGATTGCGCCACTGCAGTCCAGCCTGGACAACAAGAGCAAAACTCTGTCTAAAATAATAATAATAATAATAATAATAATAATAATAATAATAATAATACTTTTACCTGTTTCTTTGCAATGTTTTTAATTTGGCAACTAAAAAATTTAAAATTGCCTGTGGCTGGCATTATATTTCTACTAGACAATGTTGCTCTCAGGCCTTACTTTTCAAAATGCAGCTTGTGGTTTATTTGTGGGTTCTAAAGTCAATTACGTGGGCTAAAAATCAGTATTTTAAAATCAGAACAGAATGGAATAGAAAATATTAGAATGTCATTATTGTAAAACCTTTTAAGTATGTGCATGTGTGGACTGAATCCCATGTAAAATGTATTTTTTCTTTTTACTATGAATCATGGCTAAAAAGTTTGAAGATTAGTAATCTGGGGTGGCCTGACTTAATCTGAAGCATTACCAGGAGGCCTGGTCTGCTCTGTAAGAGGGCAGGTTGGTACCAGGAACACTTTATAGATTTTAGGTCTGGTTGGTAAAAGCTATTCTGGGACTCTTCAACTAGACCAGACCCTGCAGGAAAGTAAACCTGAACATTAGTGCTCATCGTAAAAGCAGTGGCCACTCACGAGACTTCCAGAGTGAAGGATGAACTAAGGATAGCTGCAGTTCTCTCTACTGAAGGCTGGACCTGTGTGCTCAACCCTAAAGTGTCCCTGGAGTCCAAGAATGACTTTTGTCTGGTTACTTGCTTCTCGGAGACTTTTTCAAAATGGTCTCATGAGTGGTGATACTTTCTGAGAAGCAGGGTGATTTTCTATTGACCTTAGAGCCAAGATGAATTGGACAGGGTTCCCTGTGACCCTCAGATCCTCCCTGCATCATATCCTGTTGAAATCAGAAGAGGCTGCTTTCTAGTCTAGAAGCATGTCTGTCTTCTTCCTGCCTGACAGAAAACATGTCCTTACAGTACAAAAGATGTAGGGGTGGTCACCAGAGCTGTACTTTTGGCTGGGTTCTAAATAAATGACACTGTAAGCCACAGAGAGAAGGGAGAAAAGGCTCCAAAAATGAAGTTTATGGGGTTACATGGGCCTCATATTTATTCTGACAGTTGTAAAAATTCTTTTGGGCTGACCCATTTTTCTTTTCTTAATTAAAAAAAAAATATCTGGCAGGCAAGAGGAAGAAATGTAAACCATGTGACTAATGCTTCAGCTTTTTCTCCTGGAGCCAGATTCTTTAAAAATTATACCTTAGACATGTTTGACTTTTTAAAAACAATTGCCCACAAAAGCCACCAAACATTTTTTTTCTGAAACTTGTAGACTTAGATAGCATTCATTTTCAGGAAGGAATCCAAAAGTACAATATTTAGGAGTTATTGAACCAAAATCTCCTTTGGAGATTTTGCCCTGGTGAATTAGATTACCCTAGGAATTGGCAGAGGAACAGGCAGCCTTTTGCCTCTACTTTGCTTGAGTGTTTCCAGTCCTGTTGGTAGCCACCCAAAATGTTTGAGGGAGTTAGACTAAAAGATCGTCAAGGTCCTTTGTAGATGAAAAGTACTATGACTCCAGTGACGGACTGACATGGCAGTCAGGAGCTATGTTTATGTTGACCTCTTGTTTTATACTTATTGCAAACAATTTGTTGTTCACTCACTCACTCAAATTTGAGCACTTACTATGTGCCAAATGTTGGCCTTTGTAGGAAAATCATAGGATTTTAGAGCACTTATCATAGTAGATTTGAGGGCTTCAAAGTCAAGTTCCAATCTCCCTTTCTGGTGTGATTTCCTATGTCTCACTTTTGCAACTCCACACTTTAGCTAACTGGGCTATTTTCCTGTTTTAGGGTCTTTTCTCTCACTGTTGCCAAGGTCTAAAATGTCGTCCTTTCCTTAATGCCCTTTCTCTTTAAATCCCCAGACATCACTCAAATTCTAGCTCCAATGTTACTTCTGTGAGTCCTCTCTGGTTTCTCAAAAGGTGGTGGGTGATTCTTCTCTCAAGCCAAAGCACTTTGTACTTCTTTTTTAACACCACACATAATCTTCTTAGAATGAACTGTATGAAATCACCAGTTTTATAAGTTAAAAATGGTTAAATATTGGCAGCTTCATACAGTTCCACCTAATATTAACTGTGTTATTGTATGGAACTTTAGTTAGGCCTCTATAAATATATTGCCTCCAAGACTTATAGCCAGAAATATTCTTTGGTCTTTTCTTCAAAAATGTGAGTTATTATTAAACTAAGTTTCATTAAACCTGTGCTTGGAAGTTTCATTAAAAAAATTAAATATAGAAAATATTTATTTTTAATTTTGTTAGTCTTAGCTAATCATCTAAAATTTTGATTCAGTAAACCAATGTATTAGCTGTAACTTTCAGTGTAGTTTAATAAGGTTCTGTATAATTATCTACTTTATTTATTAAAATGATTTATTCAACATGGCTAAAGATAAAGCTCTGTGATATATTGTTGGAGACATTCCCCACTCCCAGCAATACTCGCCAGTTGACGTTTTTTTCACCATTCAGTATTCCGTGACATCTGATTTGGATACATATCTAGGCAACTCTGCAATTATTCAACTTGCGGAGTTCCACTGTAGCTATAGAGATCTAAGGAGAGAGTCGGTGGGATAGTTATTTGAAGTCAATGAATATCATGTCTGTAGCATTCCATGTTACCTGTATAGAATCAGAAAAGGATGGAAAGTTAGTTTGATATGATTTTTTTTCTTTTAATTTAGAGACAGGGTCTTGCTCTGTCACACAAGCTGGAGTGCAGTATGGTCGTAGCTTACTGCAGCCTCAAACTTCTGGGCTCAAGAGATCCTCCTGTCTCAGCCTCCTGAATAGCTAGGACTACAGGCCTATGCAACCCCCCATGGCTAATTCTTTTAATTTTTTTTTAGAGATGGGCCTTGCTATGTTACCCAGGCTCATCTCGAACTCCTGGGCTTAAGTGATCCTCCTGCTTTGGCCTCTCAAGGTGTTGGGATTATGGGCATGAGCCACTATGCCTGGCTGATTTTATTTTTCTCGGTGATTTTATGTTAGTTCCTAGTGATCGTTGCTTACAAACCAAATCTGGGATTTTGGGAACATTTGTTGGCAGAACTACCCATCCATTGTTTTCAGTCTACCTTAATTGCTGCCTAAAAATTGGTATACCTTCTTGTACACCCTTTAGACACCACTGTGATTCTAATTTCTGTGAAGATTCCGCTCGTCACATCTGCTTCTCCTTTTAGTATCCTTCCAGGTTATTTATCTGGCCCTGGAGACATGAAATCACTTAAAGGGCTAAGTGCTTTCTTACTATCACCTTCTCTATCTTGGGCTTTAGTTTCCTCTTCACCATGCTGGTCCTACCCTTTCCAGTTTGAAGATCATTTTCCTCGATAGGGAGGATAGAAGCAAAAGAGGAGGGAAGTAGTTCTGCTTTTTCTTTGTTATCAGTTAACATTACCCCACCTATCAGCAACCACTGCCTTCCTATTTTTGCTCCTAGAATAGCTGAAAAAAGTCCTTTTACTTGACCTTAACAATTTTGACAAGGCTCAGTTCATTATACTATTCACTTTCATGTTACTACGTTTTATAAATATGTGCTATCCTAAGTATATGTACAGCTTTAATTATGGGACCTGCTTTCTATCTTTTATAATTTGGAAAACATGTACAACTACCTTGATCTCTTTAGATGCTTTCTTTCATTGCATATTTTAAATATTTGTCTCACCTTTCTTGAAGCCTCTTCCCTGTTAAAGAAGGTTTATATAATAATGCTTTCCTAATGTTTGGGATACATGTCTGACACCTCTACAAGAACATAATCACCCTCCGCCAAGGTTTCTATATATCCCGCAGCAACCATTTTTCATAACTGAGCATAATTATGTCTGGACTAATAGTTGTTTTTATTTCCTCCTGTCAGTAGAGTAGACAAAAACCTAGAAGAAAGCATTGATAGCTATTGGTGAGTGCTTATACACTGAGAGGGAGGAGTCAAAGATAATTCCAAGACTTTTGGTGTATTTGAACAAAGAGAACAGTGGTATCATTAGTAGAAACAGGGATTCTGGGAAGAACTTCTTTGTGGTGCTAGTGGGAGGGTAGTGATATAATTATTTGAATTTTAAACATATCATGCTGGAAGGGTTTCTGGATTAGAAGAGATTTGGGGTTAGAGGTGTACATTTAGGTAGCATTTACACATCGGTGATACTTTAAGCGGTAAGAATGAATGATATAGAGAAAATGGAAAATAAAAGAGTATTGCAGGCCAAGTGTGAGTAATGTCATGTTCCGGGGGCCAAAAGGTAGAGACCAGTTAGCCTAGGAGTCAGAAAAGCATAGCTAGAGAGGTAGCAGCAGTAACAGGCTAATTCATTGGCACAGACTTTGGGGGAGGCCAAAGTTTTAAATACATAAGACTGTGTACTCTAAAAACAAGTAACGTCCTCTCACTTTTGGTCATTTCAGCTTTCCAAAGCATATTTTAAAACTGAACATTAATGAAAAAGTTATCTGAGTAACCCAAATAGCTCTTATCCCATAGGAAAGGCCAGGAGGTTATCATTCTTAATGCATATCATATCAATTCTGAATGCGTAACAAAGTTGGTTGTTTATATAAAGTCATAATGAAGTTCCCTGTTCCAGTTGAATAGAAGTAGCAAATCTGAAGAAAGTGGGGCTTTTAGAAGCAGACACACTCATAGCAACAAAAACTGACAATCCCAGTGGAAGCCTATGTTCAAATTTCACCTTCTTGGTAAGGCCTTCTCTAATCACTCATATAAATTGCAACCATGAAGGCCAGACGCAGAGGCTCACACCTGTAATCCCAGCACTTTGGGAGGCTGAGGTGGGAGGATTGCTTGAGCCCAGGAGTATGAGACCAGCCTGGGCAAAATACTGAGACGCTGTTTCTATTTTTAAAATCAATCAATCAATCAATCAATTGCAACTCTCCCCATCTCTGTCTTTTTTTTTTTTGAGATGGAGTCTCACTCTGTTGCCCAGGCTGGAGTGCAGTGGCGCGATCTTGGCTCACTGCAAGCTCCGCCTCCCTGGTTCATGCCATTCTCCTGCCTCAGCCTCCCGAGTAGCTGGGACTACAGGCGCCCACCACCACACCCGGCTAAGTTTTTGTATTTTTAGTAGAGACGGAGTTCAGCATGTTAGCCAGGATGACCCTGTCTCTATTTTTTAAATAAACAAATCTCAACTCCCCCTAACCCTGGAACTCCCTATCCTCCATTTCAGCTTTACTTCCTCCTTAACTAATATACCTTTTTATTTGTTCGTTTGTTTCATTGTTATTGATTGATTGATTGCTGCTTCGTACATTAGAATGTAAGTTCCATGAGGACATGGGTTTTGGTTGTTTTTTTCCCCCTGCTATGTTCCCAAAGTCTAGAACAGCACCTAGCCAATGGAAGACACATGATTATTTGTGGAATAAATGCATGTAAGAAGAAGATGATGATGAAATACCAGGCATAAAAATAAGAAAAGTGTATAGGTATATGAGATCATTTAGCTTTGGAATAAGCACTTCTATTTATGTCAGTTTCTCTAGGGGAAGATACTACAGTTCCTTATAGCACTGATGGCCTACTGAGCTGTAAATGAAAGGTTAAACTGTGCTCCGGATGTTCTGCTTTTGAAGGCAGAAAAATAACATATTTCAGTAACATTTTAATCAAATAAATGAAACTTTTAGAATGTTGATATTTAAAGGGTCCCTCCTTGGGAAAATAATTCCTGTATTGAACACTAAATTCTCCTATGAATGACCATTGTTATGTGATTTAAATGTACCTTTTTTTTTTCTTTTCTTTCCTTTTTTGAGACAGAGTCTCACTCTGTTGCCCAGGCTGGAGTACAGTGGCATGATCTTGGCTCACTACAACCTCCGCCTCCCAGGCTCAAGCAATTCTCGTGCCTTAGCCTCCCAAATAGCTGGGATTACGGGCATACGCCACCATGCCCAGCTAATTTTTGTGTTTTTAATAGAGTCAGGGTTTTGCCATGTTGGCCAGGCTGGTCTTGAACTACTGGCCTCAGGTGATCCACCTGCCTCCACCTCCCAAAGTGTTGGGATTACAGGTGTGAGCCACTGCATCTGGCCGTGTACCAGTTTCTTAAAATTCGATTTTTCCTTAACCTTATTGACACCCTGGACAACTTTCTTCCAGGTCCACTGGAAATGTTAAACGTTTTGCCTCCTTTCTTTCCAGTCTCAGAGACCTTTAACCCAAAGGTGTGGAATTAACCCAAAGGTGTGGAGCTACAGAGAAATATATGGCAGCTAAACTTAAAAACTATTAAACTGGAATCTCTCCCACTGGTTTTGCTTTCACAGACTGTTGCTTTATTGTAGGACATCAGTGGCCTGTTTGTTACTCTCATGTCTTTTTGGCAAAATGAATGAGTAAGTGCTTCTAAATGACTGTGAGATGCCTGTCGAATCGCGTAAGTAGATTTGAAAAATGCTGTATTTTCTATTAAGGTATAGCTGCAAAGCATAGCTCTTCAGTTCAAGAGGCGTAGCCTGACCTCCTACACATTTTACCCTTCTCCACAGTTGCCTCGTAGTCCTTGAAAAAACATTTTTTTCTTATTCCCTCTCTTTCATTATTTACATTGGATACAATAGCTGTGTACGCTATTTCCCTGGCTCAATATAATATAAGTTTTTAAACTTTACAATCTATGGTAGTGACTGAGGACAACTTTTTAATGTGAAGGGAAAGTGTCTCCACTTTAATTAGAATGACAAAGCAGTATGGAGTTATGTAATAGGTATTCATGCAGCTCCATTGGTTACATAATATAATGGTCACTCACAACAGATACTTAAATCCATTTCACATCCAGGACCATTGTGTCCACTTGCAGAGACAGTGCTTTCTTTGTTTTCACCAAATAAATAGCTAGTGATTATTAGCTTAGCTTTTAAGTTAAATCACATTCCTGGAAAGGGAAATGTTGCAACTTTTTTTTTAATAGGAGAGGAGAATGCATTTTTGAAAATCCAAACATACTATTACTGCCAGTGACATGACCATTACACCTCTTTGACAAGAGAAACCTATGTTTTATTTAATTTAGACAGTTATAATTTCCCATAGTCACGTGACCTTTATCCTGTTAATATGCAATCTAAATATTTGTCTTCAAATGGTTTCAGTAACATGGAACAGCCATGACTTAATTTGCCTACGATGATGTCTTTTCCCTTCCAGCACCCCGTAAGTGGAATTTTGACTTGTTGCTGAGTTTGTGATTTATTCACAGCATCTGACATGGAGTAGGTCCTTACTACTTGGCATATGTGGAGTGGGGGTAGAGAGCAGCACGTGGGGATGTCTTCAGTGAGCAAATGGGGGGCCTGACCTACTCGGCTGTCTGGTGGTACTCCTTCCGTGAGGCTTTGGAGTCTGAGGGATGTGGGTTCTGTCTTTTGACTCTTGGCTCTGTCAATTACTAGTAATGTGACCAGGTAGATTGCTTGTCCTGTTTGAGCCTCAGTGTCCTCATCTATAAACTGGGATTATTGTGAGGATCAAATGAGATCGTGTATTTAAAAGGGCTTTGAATATTAGACACAACCAAAGATGATTCCCAATCTGAAATTTACTAGTCAAAAATGAACTTGTAACACTGATTGACTTCTGTATTCATTTCCTCTGATCTGCTCCAGTCAGGAACAAGTTAAAGCAAGTGTGTGCTTCTACTCGGAATAAAACTGGTATCAGTCAATGACTATGGAAAAAGAATAAAATTGGCCCCTTTCTATGGGTAAGGAAGAGAGTTGGAGAGGAGAGTGATAACACTGTGCTCAGTAGAAGCAGATGACTTACTTCAGTCACGGTTTATTTCATTTTGTCATCATAGGAATTTCTCTAATATTGTTACCATGGTTCTTAATCATCAATGCTTGTTATAATAACCAGGATTGAATGCACCTTCTTCAGTTACAGGGATTTGGATTTAGGAAGTTGGAGGTGGGGCCCATGAATCTACTTTTAACAAGTACCCCAGGTGATTCTGATGAAGGTGGATCAGCCAGGCATGGTGGCTCATGCCTGTAATCCCAGAACTTTGGGAGGCTGAGGCAGGAGGATAGCTTAAGCCCAGGAGTTTGAGTCTACCTGGGCAATATAGTGAGACCTCATCTCTACAAAAAAAAATTAAAAAAATTAGCTGGGCACAATGGCGTATACCTGTAGTCCCAGCTATTCAGGAAGCTGAGGTGAGAGGATTTCTTGAGCCTGAGAGGTGGAGGTTGCATGAACCATGATCGTGCTACTGCACTCCAGCCTAGGTGACAGAACAAGACCCTGCTTAAAAAAAAAAAAAAAAGAAAAAAGTAGATCGTGATCAACATTTAGGAAATTTTGCTCCCATCACTGTTGCTGTCTCCAGTAGTTTTCTAAGTGAATCTTTTCTTTTTTTCATATAGTTCATTCTTCATGTAAACTCATTCATCATGATATACTCACATTTACACTTACATTTGATCCTGATATAGCCACCTGCTTAAAACCCTTTAAAAGCTTCACATTGATATTAGGTTGAATATCAAAGTTCTTCTGGCTGAGCTTCCACCACTCTCCCTTGGTTCACTCTCCTTTGGCCACATCAACTTCTTTTTATCCTTCTTGTATTCCAACTTACTTCATGGCATTTGCACATGCTGTTCCCTCCCCTGAAACGTTCTCTTTCACACCGTTTACCTGGTGTACACCTACTCATTATTCCCATGTTTCCTCAGTGAAATTTCTCTTATATCTAAGACAAAACCTGATCCTCTCATGTTTTTAAGCAGCTTTTTATAGGGAGCAATGATTTCTACTGCCGTTAGACAATTGTTAAATTATCTTCTCTGCTTGAATGTGGGCTTCATGAGGATAGGGAGTGTGTCTGTGTTGTTCATTTCTGTATCCACAGTGTCCTAAAATAGTATGCAGAACATAGTGGAAGCTCAGGAAATATTCTGAATAAATAAACTAATGAAAGTGGGATTTGTGGCAAAGAAGTGATGCTCTAGACCTCCACTTATGAGGATTTAATGACTGATGCAGTGAGTGGGCCTTTTTGTAAAGTTGGCAATGTGCCTAACTTAGCATTCTAGAATGAGATGTTTATTTCAGTGATAAAAACTTCTTAGGAGTTCAGAGACCTCAAACAATATCCTTTGTGTTCAAAGCTTAGAACCTGGTATGGGAAAAAGGGGAAGTTATAAAGATTTCAGATGAAATCCTGACTTATTTTGCATGACATCTTTCATGCAGAAAGTATTGGAAGCTGCTTGGTAGTCCAATGCCTTGCAAGTAAATTTCTTGCAATGTATTTATTTATGCTTATATCACATAGCTGGTTGATTAGATTGTGTATTCATTTCCTCAGATACTCCCACTTGGAGTTGTAAAAAGTCAAGTAAGTGCATATTCCCACTCTCTGTTTTTGAAGCAAACAGTTGGCCCAATGGTATCTACATCAGATAGAACAATAAGAGCAATGTCAGCCCCAGAGAATGAGAGATCTTTGTTATGTGTAGCTTGATTCAGCATCTCAATCTTGATGGGAAAAGAATTCTGGAGAAAAAAAAAACCCCATGACTTAAGTAATTTTTAAAATCATGATAACCAAATATAGAATTAATTGGTCTTCAAAAAAAGCTCAGAACAGTCATTTTAATAAATTCACTGCAGTTCTCAACTGCTATGAAGAAATGGGACCAGTTAACTTTGTTTACTTGAAATTTTTAGTTCAGAAAAACAGATTTTTGTATTTTTCAAGGTATCCATGGAATTTCGCATGCATCGAATTCAGATTTAAAAATAATATGCAATTTACTTACAGTATTACTTTGTTTTCCATTCATTACCACAAATATTTATTGAGCATCCATTATGAAGTAGACATTATTTTATGCACCAGAGACAGAGTGGTGGACAAGACAGATAAGGGCGCTGAACTCATGGAGTTTACAGGCAACAAACAAGTAAAGAAGTCAGTACTATCAAGAAATTAGTCTAGATAAGGTAATCTGGTGTGGCAAGGGAAGATGGGAAGTGTGACACTGACCAGAGGGGTGCTCTAGGGGGTTTATCTGAGTAAGTACTGCCCAATCAAAAGAAGGGAATAAGGAGCCAGCCTGAGAACATGCTCAGGCTGAGCAGCATTTAAGGCAGAAGGAACAAATGCAAAGATCCTTCCATGAAAATGAGCTTGCTGTGTTTTAGAAACTGAAGGAAGGCCAGTGTGGTTGGGGCCTAGAGAGGGAAGGAGGTGGTTTTGGTGGTGAGGTCAAGGAGATAGGTAGGAAGGGCTTTGTGAGGTCTGGCAGAAGGCTGGATTTCATTTAAAGGATTATGGGAAGCCAGTGGGAGGTTTTAAGTAGGGGAGTGACACCATCTGATTTGTGTTTTTAAAAGATCACCATGGATGCCCTAAGAACAATTTAAAAGATTGTTTATTTTAGCAGTCCAGTTAAGAGGTGATGATCAAGCATTACATGCTTTTATTGTATGTGTACAGACTTTATATGTACATATTTTTATTTGACTGAATTTGGAAGAATCAAGTAAAGGTTATTTAGGGACTATAATAATGTCACTAGATAGATTCATTAGATTAAAAATATATCCATTTAATTAATATTCATGAAGAGCTTATTACTGATTTGGTTGTAGGCCACTTTCTAGAGATTTAAATATGAATAGTCTTTGCTCTTAAAAATTTTACAGTCTAGTGGGGGATACCTATAATTAAATAAATACAACCTAATATGGGAAGTATATGGCTATTATGAATAAAACTGTAATAAATGTTTCTGGCCATCTCTTTTGGTGGGCATATACACTCATTTCTGTTGAGAATATGTCTGAGTGAATTGGTGAATTATAGGATAAGCATGTTAAGCTTTAGTAGCTTGTTGGACTTTATTATAAAAGCAGAATTTGTACTTTAAGATCATTTTGTATATGGATGAGTGCTTGAAGTGATAAGACTAGAGGCAAGTGAGACTAGTTAGGTGCCTATTTACTCATACCCAGTTATGGACTGAGATCTAAATTAAGGTAAAGGCAATGAGGCTGAGGAATGAGAATGGAGTGGGAAGATATTATAGGAGATGGAAGAGGTTGGATTTTGGGGGGATGAGAGAGTAAGAATGATCTGTACATTTATGACTTGGGTCATTAAGTCAGAGGCTAGAAAAGGGGTGAGCTTTTAGAGGAATAAAATGAATTTCCTTATGTATGTGTTAAATTAGAGTTGTCTATGAATTATTCAGGTGAATGTGGTAGTTGGAAATTCAAGTCTAGAATTCAGAAGAGAAGTAAAAGCTGTAGATAAAGCTTTGGGGGTTAATATATTTGTGTTAGGTGAAACTGTGAGGATATATGTGTGGGATGACCGGAAAGAGTATAGAAAAAGAGGAAAGAAGGGTGTGGTTAGAAATGTTTACATATTGATGGTAAGTGAAGGATGAGGAACTGTTGATGAGCCTTTAGATTCACAGGAGATCTTTGAGGAAGATGAGATAGTGTGGTTAAGTCTGACTGTGGGTCCAGACTGCTTGAATTTGAATCCTGGCTTTTCTGCCTCTTAGCTGTGTGACCTGGAATGAGTCACTTAGCCTCTCTGGGTCTCAGTTTTCTTGTCTGTAAAATGGGGATAATAAATGTATCTGCTTTATAAGGTTATTATAAGATATATACAAAATGCTTGGAATTGTTGTTATTATTGTTATTCTTGAGAATATGACGTTTATAAGGAAAAGGTACAGAGTTTCAGGAGGGAATCAATAGTGCCAATTCTACAGGGATATCACAGGAGGTAAGTGCTAAAACATTTCCATAGGATTGACAACCAGCTGGAAGAGTAATGAGGGCAGAAACAAACTCTGTAGGCTAATCATAATACCTTCCCTTTTTGTAGGAACACCTATTGAATTTCATAACATAAACACACAAGAAAGATCACATAGTTTGCTTGAAAGCATCTCAGGTTATTGACATAAGCGCTAGTAATACCTTAGTTTAATATATAGTTCTTTAATTTAAAGCAGTTCAAAGTGTGTCCTGCATTCTTTTGAATCACCCTCATAACATCAAGATGAGTTAAGGAAGATGAAGATAATATTCTTAGTTTACAAATGAGGAAACTAAGAGAGGCCAGATGACTTTATCCAAGCTTTTATTAATCAACTTCTCCGTTATCCCATCAGTAAACCCTAGTCATCCTTGTTTTCACATTGTCAAGCATAGTATAGCTCAAAGGGTAATCAATAGATATTCTGCAGTTTAGAATCACCTAGAATGCTGGTTAAAATGCAGACCACCTAGCCCTTGTTCTGGGTCTACTGATCGGAATCTCTGGGGCATGGGCTCAGGAATCAGTTTCTACCCAGCACTCCAGGTGATTCTCTTGAAAACCCTTTAGTGTATTTAAGGGAACAGGCAAATAAATCCATAAACGTATCTTGTTTATTAGTGAGATTTTTCACAAAAAAGTGTTAAAATATTTTGTATTCAGAAACTCAGACTACTATAACTAAAACCTTAGAACCTTGTTCTGAACATATTGTATGATTTGCTATCTTTTTGCAGATGAATAATACTTTTGGTTAAAAGTAAAACTGATTTGACCTTACAAATGAATCCATTGGTAAGTTACCACAGCACTGCTGGAAATGTCACAGAGAAGCTATGGCTGAGGACTCTATTTTATATCGATTCGGTTAATGGCCCTAACTGCAGTTAGTATTTTTAGTTATATAGTATTGATTAGAAAGAGTTGCTCTCCCTATATTTATAGCTTCAGTATGCATACGATGATGAAGTGAGCCATATCTCTCTCTGTTTTTTTTTTTTTTTTTTTAGCATAGCAGCATAAAACTCTGAGGCTCAGGTAGCTTTGAAGACTGTCTCTAGGAGGTGGGACCTCATAAGAGTCTAGGCCAGGTCTAGGCGGTAAAAGGATCATGAATTTGCTTTCTTATTTAATTGTAGAGGAGGTGCATTTATCTGTATGAGTTCGCGTCTTATCTGTCTATTACTTTGTTGTATCTCTGGCTTCCAGCAGCCCCATAGTAGGAACTCAACAAATATTTGCTGAATGAATGTAATCTACTCAAGTGTATTTAGGAACAAACAAAAACAACCAAATCAAAGGAATTATCCTAGCTCACTACTGAGATAGCTAGTGCTAGAAAGCACTAGCACGTAGCTGATAATTAATTGAACTGGAACTAGAAACAGAATCTAATTCCTTGCCTGCCCTCCCCTTTATTTTTTCCTGACTGCCACCTTTATCATTGAATCCTAAGGTTGCGAGAGGCCTTCCCCCATCAGTTCTGCAACTCCCTCTGTGAGGCTCCTGCTTATTTACCTGGCATGTATTTAATGTCTATGGCATATGCACTAGTACTAAGCTCTGTACATCCCTTTCTTTACACGTCATTAAATGAAGAAATTCACACTCATACTATCGTCTCTACTATAAGGTTTTTAGAGAGTAGAAATCCCTTATTCCTTTTATAGATTTCCTTAGTACCTCATTTGAGTTCTTGGCACAATGGAGGCTCTTCTCTTTTTACTTTTTTTTTTTTTTATTTTTAGAGACAGGGACTTGGTCTGTTGCCCAGGCTGGAGTGCAGTGGCACAATCATAGCTCATTGTAGCCTTGAACTTGTGCGTTCAAGAGATCCTTTCACTTCAGCCTCCCAAGTAGCTAGGCACATATCACCACACCCAGGCTAATTTTCTAATTTTTTTTACAAACAGGGTCTCACTATATTGCCCAGGCTAGTCCTGAACTCCTGACCTCAAGCAATCCTCCCACTTCAGCCTCCCAAAGTGCTGGGATTACATGCATCAGCCACCGTGCCTGGCCGAAGCGCTTTTAATACTGTTTTAATGACTGATACCAAGAGCGGGTCATGAGCCATGGAAATGATGAGCATCTTCTTAGGAGGATAAATATTTTCTTTACAAACAAATGCCTATCTTTTTACATAAATTTTTGATCATTAATATCTAGTAAACAAAATGTTTGCTTTCTTGGTTTCTGTTCATTTGGACAAATTGGATCTGTGTTTTTTTGCCAGCTACCAGGCCTTTCTATATGCTACTTTCTTCTTTAAATGTTTTTTTACAAGTCAGAATTTATAAATCTGCCCTTTTGTCTGGCTGTATCCCATAATCAATCATATTGTCATTCTGCTTTCATTTCCCTTTCTTTCTGAAAATAGAAGGAAACTATCTTTTGACTAGAGAGTAGATTTCTAAACCTAGCAGGTAGGAAAATTATTTAATAATCTGGAAATCAGAGCAGAACACGAGTGCTTCCCATGGATTCCCAGTCTGTATTACCCAGTAGTTTCTCATCCAGAAGCCAGCTTCTCCGGGCTTTCCTTGAGCCCTTGGGTTAAGTCATTCATCCATCTTTCTTAGACTCTTAGACTAAATTTACTCGTTTAAGAAACTATAATAATGAGAGGGATTTTGTTTCCCTCCAAAGAGAGTCTTTGGCACTAAGACGTTATTTTTTGTCTTTAGGTGTTAAGGATTTCAGTCAGTGTCAAGAGGTAACAAGGATAATACCAGAGATGATACCAGATGTAATCAGACTTAATTTTGGGTGAAAGTAGTTGGTGTAGGGGAAAGAAAGTGAAAAGTATTTGTAGAGTGCTGAATAGCTTGTAATCTTTCAACATGCCTTAGGTGTATTATCTAATTTTCTCTTTCTTACAAAAATCCTATGAAGTCTGTAGATTCTGGGCAATTGAGTTCTGATATTGTTGGGTGTACAGATATGGAGATTGAGTACCCAATACCGTATTGCTTTGTGTTTTTAGGGAATATCCCACGATTGAAAGACAGGGCTGGTTTTATATCCTTACTTTAATGCCTATGCTAATTGGCTGGGTAACTCAGGGTGTGACCCCTTACTTCTCCAAACCTCTGTTTCCTTAAGTAAAGTGGGAATAATTCCTACACTACAGGGTTGTTGTAAGGGTTGAGCATCTAATCCATAATGTGCACTCAGTAAGTACAAGTTAGCCTTCTTTCTTCATTTACAGTCTAAGAATGGTTTTCTTAGAATTAATTTATAGCTTATGAAGAAAACCTATTAAGAAAAAAAGCCAGTTTAGCA
This sequence comes from Pongo abelii, assembly GCF_028885655.2. Classification (NCBI taxonomy): domain Eukaryota; kingdom Metazoa; phylum Chordata; class Mammalia; order Primates; family Hominidae; genus Pongo; species Pongo abelii. Next base: position 65,998,113 of record NC_071985.2, on the reverse strand, counting down.
TATCTTTTTTTTTTAGACGGAGTTTTGCTCTTGTTGCCCAGGTTAGAGTGCAATGGCGTGATCTCAGGTCACTGCTACCTCTGCCTCTTGGGTTCAAGCGAGTCTCCTGCGTCAGCCTCCCGAGTAGCTGGGATTACAGGCGCCTGCCATCACACCCAGCTAATTTTTTTTTTATATATATCTTTTTGTATTTTTAGTAGAGACGGGGTTTCTCCATGTTGGCCAGGATGATCTCGAACTCCTGACCTCAGGTGATCCACCCACCTAGGCCTCCCAAAGTGCTGGGAATATAGGCGTGAGCCACTACGCCCGGCCTTCAGTGTATCTTTCAAAGAGGTATGCTCAGGATACACGAAACTGTTTTTCATAGAACTTTGCCCTAGGTTTGATCACCTGATAACATGCTTGAAAGATACCTGGTGGGTTTATCAGTAGCCAATTCTAGCAAGCCCATGATCTAGGAATATTATACGTGCCAAAAATAGTGCTGAGGGATAGAATACTTGCCAGAGGCCCTGCAGCCCAGGGCTTTGTGAATCATAAAGCTACATCTTACATCTGAATTGTAAGTCCACATAGACTTTAAAGATTTCATTTTGGAGGGGAAGGGATCAAACTAAACAATGTCATTATTACTTGAATTCCGAGATCCAGGGGAGTAATAATTTTATTGTCATTTTGGATAATGGGGCTTTGGTTTTTAACATTACAATAATAAGTAATCATAACAGTGGGAACTAAATGTTCCCATAGGAATCGCCTAGATAGGGAAAGTGCAGAAGATTCCTTAATGTGGTATACAGAGTAAGAATAAAAAATGAATGACTTGACTTTAAAGTTTGGAAACATCAGTCAGTTGCCACCCTTCCCCGTACTGTCCCTGGAGGATTGGTGAAGGAGCGCTTATAAATCTCACAAGGAGATAAAGCCCCATGGAGCTGTCTGTGGGATTTATGGCATGCTGGGAAAGCTTCTGGGCTGTGGGGAAGCCTCTCCATTCATAGCAGGCTTCATTCACAGAGAATATTAGGTCACACAGAAGCTCACTACCCCCTGCTGACCTTTACAGACAGAGATTGGCTGGGCTGCACAAAAACAGAATGGTCTCCAGCAAGCCAGGGCACCTGTTAACCTGTGACCTTAGTTTATGAAGACCTTGGACATTTGAGGCTCTGAATGAGAGAAAAAGGAGGGAGCTATGAATTTTGGAAGTTCACTCTGGATACTAATTTGTATGTGACAATTTGTGATCTTATTTGGCAAATGCAACAGTGGCTACTTAATTCAAACTCCCCTCCCTCTATGCAACTCTTAAATCCTTGAACTTCTCAAAATTGCATGTGATGTATTCCTTTTATAAAGTAGGTAACGAAGTCATTGAAACTAAGTTTTTGCCCTAGGTCCGACAGTAAATTGGCTCCAAATGGAAATGCAACCTGTTAATTCATAGCACCTTAGTTCAGCAGTCCCCAACCTTTTTGGCACCAGGGACTAGTTTTGTGGAAGACAGTTTTTCCATGAACGGGGGTTGAGGGGTGTTCGTTTCAGGATGAAACTGTTTCACCTCAGATCATCAGGCATTAGTTAGATTCCCATAAGAAGTATACAACCTAGGTCCCTTGCATGTTCAGTTCACAATAGGCTTGGCGCTCCTATGAGAATCTAATGTCGCCGCTGATCTGACAGGAAGTGGAGCTCAGGCGGTAATGCTGGCTCACCTGCCATTCACCTGCTGCTGTGAGGCCCGGTTCCTAACAGGCCATGGACTGCTACTGGTCCGTGGCGCAGGGGTTGGAGACCCTTGCCTTAGTTATTGGCATTCTGAGTTTCAAGCAGAAAAGTATCAGATAAAAGTGAAATTATTTTATTTGAAAAATGTGGCCAGCAAACTTCTTAAAATCCACTTAATATTTAAATTTGCTTTCTGGGAAACTTTGGAATTCTTAAAGGATGACCAGAATGTCAGAAATGGAGATTTGTGTTAGAGAAGATAGAATCTGTTATGGATTACTGTTGAACCAAGACTCCAGGAGTACTACTCTTTTTCAGGAGATGAGAAACACAGCTTCCTGTTTCCTTCAGGAGGGTTCCTGGACTCTATCTAGGAAACCCTACTGAGACAGGATGGCAAAGGGGGATGGGATTTCTGTGTGATAAAACACTAGCTATTGTTTGTTATTACAGCTCCCTTTACATCTTCCTAAGGATGAAGGGTATTCATCATAGAAGCCTGACCATGTGGCTTCATTCTAACAAGTGGCTTCAAGCAAGGTCAACTCTTGGGGCTCTTGTAGTTTTTTTCAGAGCACATTCGTTTGTCATACACATGCCCTTCTGCCTCTCCTGCCTCCGCATTTCTACTTTCTTCATAGTTCAGAGGCGTAATTCCCTTCTTCTATCAGATAAAGATCATAGTGACAACACAAATACCTTAACTGGAACGTACACAGAAAGAAAATGTCTCAGCCAGAGCGAAGGTGTCTCTTGACACTGACACAATCTGAGAGGGACTTCTGGGCAGGGGTATGCTGAAAAACTGGCCCTCCAAAATAAAAGCACTTATTTGTGGCATTGCTAATTTTCATGACGTAAATAGTGTCACCATGGCTGAACTCACACTACCAACATGATGCCATTGAACGCGGAGGTGAGGAGTGTGCACATTTGGCTTGTGCAAGGGGTTCAAGCTGGCTCCAGCATACCGCTGTCTAAGCCTTGATATGTTTGCATAATTAGAGGGAAGGTACATATGTCAGCACATATGTGAATCTGGTGGTGAAGATTTCTTCTGGTTTGTCTGCCCAGAAATGCCGTCATAGATCAGATGATGTATGAATTTGCCACATGTGCAAGTGCCTCTTCTGGTGCTGCCCATCTTTACTCTTGGAACCCTCTTAATTTTGGTATTCATCCAGATACTATCCTTAGCCTACTACTCTTCCTATTTTAATTGATGTAATTTCTACATATTTCCATCTTAGATCCTTCTCCCAACTTTTAGATTCTAACTGCCTGTTGGACTTACCATTGGCATGTCCCCCAGAGTACCTCAAGTTCTACATTCCAAAATGGAATTCAGTACCTACCCCACCAAAATCTGACTTCCTCCCCTCAATTTTCTTTCGTATAGGTGACACCATTATCTTTCCAGGCATCCACACTAGAAATCAGGTGAAGTTTCCAGATTCTTTATTTTCCTTCATTTTATCCTCTACATCCAATTGATCAGAAGTCTTGATGATCTTCTTTTTGATCATTTGACGGGAGGGTAAATGTGTCCCTCCCATCTGCCACCTTCTCCATTCCTATTATCATTGTACTAGTTAAAGCCCTTGCAGTTGCTTATCTGGAGTATCCACAACTTTCGTACTGGTTTTTCCAACTTTAAAACTGTCCTCATCAAATCTGTCCTCCACGTTGATTTCCTTGACCATGCTTAAAACCTCATCATTGGTCTCCCATTTCAACAGGACATAGAGTCTCAGCTCTTTAGCATGCAACCTAAGTCCTCCATAATCAGGTAGTCTCCTGCTGGCTGTCCAGCCAAAGCATTCCTTCCCTCTATCATATTGTTTATGCAGCCACACATTTTCCCCCTGTAGTGGTGGAAAGGTATGATGCCTTTCCTCACCCATCATAAGGGTCATTGGTAACTCTCCTATAACAAAAGACAGGTTAACAAGAGAAAAGCATAACAGATTTCTTTAATCAAAGTTTTATGTGACATGGGAGCCTTCAGAAATAATGGCCCAAAGACCCAGAGGAAACTTTCCATTTTTATGCTTAGAGTCAATGAAGAATGGACAGCCATGTGGAAATGTGATTGGATGAAAAGAGTATGATCTGATGGTAATAGACTAAGGGGGAACCCAGCAAGGCCCGTCTGTTCAGATTCTTCCTGGCCACTCTTTGTAGTATTCTTCTTTCTCCCTGGGTGTGGGCCAGGACCCCTCTGGACCGAAGAGTCTTATGATCTACTATTAGACAAGGTAGGTCAGAGAATTTATGGCCAGCTTCTAAACAAAAAGGTGAGGGAGGTTAGAGCAATATTTCTAGGCTTTAAGCCTTGCTTTAGGATAAGAGGGGGTTCTAGTTTCTATGACTCACCTTGGGGAAGGAGGAATCCTGGTTTCTGTGATTCACTTCAAGGGAGAAAGAAGTGTAGGAGACAGGAAGGCAGGAAAAGGTCAGAGAGAGAATTTGCTTCTGAAGCTGCTTCTGAGGCCTTCCATTTCCTTTAGTTCAAAGTCCTCAGCATGTCAAAATTCCATACTTTGGGATAGCATCTTCATGACTTTGTTAATGCTTGTTTCTCTGCCTGCTGTGCCCTCCCCAACATAGTTAACTCTCATTCATTATGTGAAACCCAGTGCAGGCCAGGTATGGTGGCTCATGCCTGTAATGCTAGCACTTTGAGAGGCCAAGGTGGGAGAATCGCTTGAGTCCAGGAGTATGAGACCAGCTTGGGCAATATAACGAGGCCTTGTCTCTAAAAAATAAATAAATAAATAAATAAATAAATAAATAAATAAATTAGCTGGGGTGGTGCGTGCCTGTAGTCCCAGCTACTTGGGAGGCAGAGGTGGGAGGACTGCTTGAGCGTGGGAGGTTGAGGCTGCATTGAACCCTGATTGCACCACTGTACTGCGGCCTGGGCAATAGAGATGGACTGCATCTCTAACAAACAAAACGAAACAACCCAGTGGAGACAGAACCTACTTTTCTGAAAAACTTTTCTGACACCTCCTTTACACTGGGCCCCTCTTGGTGCTTCCTCCATGTCCTGCCTCTCTCTCCACCATTTTACTCACATTTTATTGTAATGGTTTCTTTGTGTCTGTTTCCTTCACCAGACTGAACAACTTGGTTGTCAGAACTGCATGCTATTTACCTTTGTATGTCTAGTACCTTGCACAGTGCCTGGCACATAGTATCGTTTAGTTAATGTGTGGCTGAATAAGTAGATGAATAAATGGAAAAGACAGCCATTGTGTATGTGCTAGTAGCCTAAAAATACAGGATACACAATTACATTTCAAATTCAGATAAATAACAAATAGGTTTTTTTTTTAGTATGCATAGATCCCAAACATGGAATGGGACATACTTGTACCACATAGTATGTAATTATTCATTATTTCTCTGAAATTAAAATTTCACTGGGCATCCTGTAATTTATCTGTCAACCCTAACCTAGCAAAAAAGTGAGTTCACACCCAATATTAGGTTAGCACAAAGGTGATTGTGACAAGTTTTGGTTTAAGTTTTGTTAAGTTTGCCACTATTTTTAATGGCAAAAACCGTAATCACCTTTGCACCAACCTAATAAAAGTTCACACAAAGCAGAAGCTCATGTTGAGCTTGACATCATGGGCCCTCAAGTATTTTCTAGACTTTACCTTAACATCTCTGAGTGTTCTGTGTGTAAATAGTCACTGTAGTACTCAGGTGTACTGGCCTTGTCATGTTCTGCTGTGTGTCATTACATACATGATTTCTGCTGAGAGAATGATGCAAATTTTGTTGCATGGCAAAGAAATTTATGCATTTGAGTAATATGGAGAGATGAGCAGAGCTTATTTGTGAGTCAGCTTGTGGGTTTTCCTATACAGGTTGAGTATCCTTAATCTTAAAACCTAAATTCAAAGTGCTCCAACATCCATGCTCATTGCAGTGTTTTGCAGTTTGGATTTTCAGAATGGGGATGCTTGAATGGTAAGTATAGTGGGAATATTTCAAAATCTGAAAAATTCTGATATGCAAACCACTTTCAATCCCAAGAATTTGAGATAAAAGATCCTCAGCCTGTATTGTGGTGGTTTGTTGTTGCTGGATAGTGGTTGTAGGGCATTTGAAAAGGAAGCATAAAACTTACTTTTGGTGTTTGGGGATGAATGTAGGGATAGGGTGTGGGTTTTAGATTTTTGGAGGGAGTTAACAGCTGGAATAGTACTCACTATTTACTTTGCTGCTCAGGCCAAGATGCCTGAGAACTGATATACTGAAGATTGATCATGGTGTGGAGGACTCCTTACTGTCTCCATTCTAATGAGGTTGTTTACTTAACACATTCCCTGTTAAACTATCAGATGACTGAAGTATTGTTTTGATTGAAGGAACTTTTTTTTTTTTCCAAATTAGAAACACCCAACTGGTTAACAGTTTATGTTTTAGAAGGTGAAAGAGTTTATTTTTCCATGACTGGAAACAGAATTGAAATATGGCATCTTTCATCTCTCACATGCCCTTTTTCCTCTCCATCTCATGCCAAAATCGATAATTATGGAAATTACCTGGTAGGACACTTGGGCACAATTTTAGATATTTGCCCCGTAGGACTCAGACATGTTCTCTTAGAAAAAGCTGGATTCTAAAGGCACAAAGATCAACCAAAAAAACAAACATGAAACATTTTTGTGGTCTCAGTACCATGATCTTGTCAGTAAAGCGACGGTCTATGATTAAATCCAGATTGAGCTATTTCCTGTTAGCATGCTAACCCACAGGACAGGCTCAGGCCTCCGTATCTTGCTTTCTAAGTCTGGGTTATTAAGCACTTGTCTGACAAGGGTTCCACCCCTTTCGTCTTAAACTTTAATTCAAAGTTACTAAGATAATATAAGCAAAAATAGGTCCTAAAGTCTCTTAAAACACTTATAGACCTATTGAATCTTTTCCTGCAAAAATGAAACTTTCAACATTTTAGCTTCTCTTGTCGGGCCATATGGCAGAGTATTTTTTGTGTTTCCCCTCTGTACAATTTCATTTCAAAATAATTTCAGTGGTAAGCAGATCATTTTAAGTTTTTGTTTCATAAAAAATATACTCTATTTGAATGCTGGCAAATTAGAAGTCATCAGATCTTTCCCCTGCCATAATAAGCAGATATTAGGATATTTAGTAGATCTACAGAGAATGACATTAAGCAAATTCTCTGATAACTTAACATGCAGTGTTATTTTTTGTGAGAATGATTGTAGGCACAAGAGCAATTCTATACTTATGATATTGTCATTGATGTTCACTTTGAAAATTATTTTTTAAATCTAAATTTTCAAAATATTTTATTAGTCTTCTGTTAGATCACATGTGGTTCTTCCTAATGCACAGATGCAAACACTGAGGAACAAATACCGTTAAAGGGACTTACGGGAATCATGTATGCATATTGAAATTTTTTTCCGAGTAAGAAAGTACTGAAAGGGAGGGGCTGGGTTAATGAGAAACATAATTCCATTCCCAAGGGAGAACCCTGGCTTTCTGCCAAATCTCTGCTTTCTGGCAGGAAATGGGACCCACTTCATCAGGTCCTTTGACAAGCATTTTTCTCTGTGTTTGAATTTTGGGATACATCAATACTCAGTGAAAAAATGGTTCTTTTAAATAATCATTACTTTTGATAAGAAAGATTTAGAATTAAAGTAGAGTTTCCATTGTAAATAAAATAAGAATTGTCAAATTTCAACATTGTTTGGTAAGGGAACACTGATATTATCACAAGGCGAGGAAGCTTGATTTAAATCAGAGTTTGACTATCCCTAACCACTGAGAAGCCATTCCTTTTGTTGTTGTTAATATTTGACGTTGAAGTATATTTTCATGTTTTTTGTTTGTTTGTTTGCTTTTGAGATGGAGTCTCGCTCTGTTGCCCAGGCTGGAGTGCAGTGGTACAATCCCCAGCCCGCTGCAACCTCCGCCTCCCGGGTTCAAGTGATTCTCCTACTCTCCTGAGTAGCTGGGACTACAGGCGCGCACATTACACCTGGCCGATTTTGTATTTTTAGTAGAGATGCGGTTTCACCATGTTGACCAGGCTGTTCTCGAACTCCTGACCTCAGGTGGTCCACCCACCTTGGCCTCCCAAAGTGCTGGGATTACAGGTGTGAGCCACCGCTCCCATCCTGAAGTATATTTTCTAACTGCTACTTTTGAATATGATGCAGGCTGACAATTATTTTGGCCAGGTCTTTTGAAGTGACAAAGTACAAAACGCAAAACATCCTTACATTTTTGTATTAATAAAGAGATCAAAGGAATACACATTTGAAAATAAAAATTAACATTACATTTTATAATGTTTTGATTTTTCTTTTTTTAAATGAAAAGTGGTAAATATGAGTTAAGTTTTAAATGCATTACAGTAATTTAATAAGCCAAAATTTTTCAAAGTATGTGCATTCTGAAGTTCTGCAAAGTGCTCTGAGACTAAAGAGAAATCCATTTGGAAATGCCGTATACCATACCCCTCTCTTAGAGTTGAATTACACATGTTGGCATATTAAAGTGTATGAGAAATTCTGCAGTAAAGAGATATCATTGACTTTGTTGAACTCTATAGTTCCCAAACTTGACCATAGGAGTTTTTTTGGAACGGGTGTTTTATAGCACACACTTAAAGCAACAGTGAACCAATAATTAATAACATGTACAATTCTAAACCATATATCTTTTTCACTTATTGTTTCTGATAAAGTTAATTGGAACTTCTGGGGAACAGATGGGTACTACAAGGTTTGTTCTAAAACTACATATAGAGTGATAAAGAACAGCTATTAGACCCTGATCTGAGTCAACAGTCTTAAGAGGCCTAAAGAAACATTTGATTTTTTGCCTGAATCAGATCCCTCTCCCTAGAAAACTTTCAAAAATTAAATAAAGAGATAAAGCCATCCACCACATAAGCTGGAGTCTTAATTTTAATTCCTGTTAGCAGTTTGACATGATGACATTAAGCTATTCTAACCCCCCTCTGAAAGCAGTTGCCACCACTCTGGTCTTTCTGAAAGCAATCCCATCTGTTAGTTTCCTTCCAGTAGTTTGATTTCTGACAGGCCAGGTGAAGGAAAAGCAAACATGGTACTTAGTAAGCACAATATCATCATTAGAGATCCACTTCTCTCTTATTTGTGTCTCTTCTTTAATTTTCACATGTGATTATTTCAATTTAGGAAATCTGACATAAAACAATTCAACTTGTGATTCAGATAAACCGCCTGGCGATTGTTTGCATCACTTTGGATTATTTTTGCTTTAGAAATAGACCTCCTCTCTTTAGAGCAGTTTCCTTAGTGCCTATGAAGGATGAGTTAAACTTTCAAAATTGCAACTCTGTATAATTTGTTAGGCACAGATTTACTTCAGAATGTAAGGCACACCAATATTTTTCTTCATTCTAATTCTCTTCCCTTATACTCAAATTTTAAGCTGTAAAGATTTTATTACCAATGAATTTTTATGTATTATGGTTTATATCTGCCAAGGTACAATTATATCTACCAATATTCACTTACAGTTTCATTTTCATGTGCTAGCTGCTTCTCATTAGCAAATGTCTTCTTTTAGACTTTGCAAGTTTCCAGAAGGCAGGGTCATACACCCACCCACCCTTTTCATCACTCGCCAGAGCTTAACCCAGTGCTGCTTGGTACAACCATTTTCTCAGTCAGCTCTGTTGATTGCTGATGATATTGAATCAAAATGCACATTGCTGTCTGTGGACTGAAGAAAGTCAGATCATGGTTCCATCTCCATAGATTTCCACGGAGAATATACTCCAGCCATGGCCAGTTTTTCAAGCTATCAGCATGAGGTCAACTGGCTCACACAAATTCTTAAAATTTAACAATCCTCTCTCCAAAACCAGTATGACTCAGCTTCAGCACCCCACCATAGGAGCTGTCTTTAGGAATGAGTTTACAAAATTTTTTTTCCCATTCTGTAGGTTGCCTGTTCACTCATAGTTCAACCATTGTGGAAGACAGTGTGGCGATTCCTCAAGGATCTAGAACCAGAAACACCCTTTGTCCCAACAATCCCATTACTGGGTATATACCCAAAGGATTATAAATCATTCTACTATAAAGACACATGCACACGTGTGTTTATTACAGCACTGTTCACAATAGCAAAGACTTGGAACCAACCCAAATGCCCATCAGTGATAGACTGGATAAAGAAAATGAGGCACATATACACCATGGAATACTGTGCAGCCATAAAAAAGGATGAGTTCATGTCCTTTGGAGGGACATGGATGAAGCTGGAAACCATCATTCTCAGCAAACTAACAGAAGAACAGAAAACCAAACACCGCATGTTCTTCCTCATAAGTGGGAGTTGAACAGTGAGGACATAGGACACAGGGAGGGGAACGTCACACATGGGGGCCTGTCGGGGGGGTGAAAGACTAGGGGAGGGATAGCCTTAGGAGAAATACCTAATATAGATGATGGGTTGATGGGTGCAACAAACCACCATGGCACTTGTATACCTATGTAACAAACCTGCATATGTATCCCGGAACTTAAAGTATAGTTAAAAAAAAAAAAAACAAAAAACTTCAACAACAACAACAAAAAAGAATGAGTTTGTCCAGGTGCAGTAGCTCACGCCTGTAATCCCAACACGTTTGGAGGCTGAGGCGGGCGTATCACCTGAGGTCAGGAGTTCAAGACCAGCCTGGCCAACATGGTGAAAACCTGTCTCTACTAAAAATGCAAAAATTAGTTGGGCATGGTGATGGGTGCCTGTAATCCCAGCTACTCGGGAGGCTGAGGCAGGAGAATTGCTTGACCCCAGGAGGTGGAGGTTGCAGTGAGCCAAGATCGCGTCACTGCACTCCAGCCTGGGCGACAGAGCGAGACTCCATCTCAAAAAAAAGAATGAATTTGAAAACTTTCCATGGAACAAAACAAAGGGAATGCTTGCTAAACCTGATCCTGGTATCGTTAAAAATGTGCTTGGTAAAATTATGCCAGCAAACTAGTTCTTGATAGGGGAGTAAGTAGAAGCAAATGTAACCATTATGAAGTAATACCTCTACTTCTAGAAAGGTAGGAAACACGCATACCTCCACCACCACCACCCTACCACACTAAACTCATAGAAGAGAGCATTGCCTTATATGACGTGTAGAGAAATTAAATAAGGGTGAGGGTAAGCTGCATGCAGTGGCTCACACCTATAATCCCAACACTTTGGGAGGCCAAGGTGAGAGGGTTGCTTGAACCCAGGAGTTTGAGACCAGTCTGGATAACATAGCGAGACCCCATCTCTACCAAAAACAAAAATACAAAAAATGAGCAGAGCATGGTTGCCTGAGCCTGTAGTCCCAGCTACTTGGGAGGCTGAGTCAGGAGGATCACTCGAGCCCAGGAGCTCCAAGCTGCAGTGAGCTGTGATCACACCACTGCTCTCCAGCCTGGGTAACAAAAGGGATAAATAATTAAGAATGAGAGGAAACATAACAGGCTGTGGCCTTCAACTATTTCAATGCTTCCAATTTTACTTTAGGGAGTCATTTCTCCTTATGGTAATTGTTAATTTATTATACAGGTTGAAGGGGACCAGCTGCCTCCAGGACACACAGTCAGTCAATATGAAACCTGTAAGATCAGAACCATAAAAGCTGGCACCTTGGAGAAGCTTGTGGAGAACCTGCTGACAGCTTTTGGGGACAATGACTTTACCTATATCAGCATCTTTCTTTCAACATACAGAGGCTTTGCCTCCACTAAAGAAGTGCTGGAACTACTGCTGGACAGGTAAGAATGTAAAGGAGCTTTTGAGTTGAAAGAAATGTAGGCTGATTATGGAGTGGAGCACGAGGTTCTGAATCACCTGCACTTGGTATGCAGAGAGAGGTATGTGAGGAAAGATTAACGGGAAGGGATGACCTTTGGCACAAATGGCAAGAAGATCATTCAGGAGCCACTTATGGTCTGTTGCTGGGGAAAAATATCTCCTAAAAGATTTATAAAAGAGTTGAGAGTAGATACCTTAAATCTAGATTCAGTTGCTTTATGGATTTACTATTTGCCACCCTACATTTCTCCATATTTTTATGATTTTATATTATTCAGTAAATAATCAGTTGACCAAGAATTTTACTGGGATGTTGTGGGGATGAAATGTGCTAATAGGTGTGAAGTGTGGAGCTCATTCTTAGACCCACAGGAAGCAGCTTAGGAATGGTGGCAATGATGATGCGATGATGATGATAACTATTAACAGTCAGCATGTATTGGCTGTTTTACGGATCTGCACATAAATATCCTTGATCTGTATTTTTAAGCTACATATTACATAGAGCAGTATACATTGATATTTACACACTGTTAAACTTTAGATTTTCCTCTTTATTTCTGTTTTATTTAGAATTAAACTTGGTCTTTTAGAAAATATCATTAAATCAACTTGATACTGGGAGGAAGAAAGCTGTCAGCCAAACAATTGTTTTAGAATCAGGAGAATCCTCATCTAAATCCTTATATTCTGAGGTTTCCTGCATAAGGAAGGAAATGAGATACGGCTTTCTGTTGGGCTTGTTGAGTATTGATGTTTGTTAACTAAATTTTTTTATTTTGAAACTAATCTGTGCTCATGGTAAAAATTCTTACACTGTGGAAGAGTATGCAAAATATTAAAGTTTATTCATATTGCTACCTTTTACCCAAATTACATTTATTAGATTTAAAAATATTAGTAGTAAGAAGAAAATTAAATAGACCATCAACTAGGCAAGTAACACATATTAACATTTTAAAAATAGAGATAATCCATGTATATGGTGAAAAGTTCCATCAGCCCAGATAATTATAAAAATAAAAAGTAAAATATTTTTTCCCCAAGCTCCAATCCCATTCCTCCCAGGAAATCACTGTAAACCATCCTTTTGTATTTTTCCCACACTTTTGGATGTATAGAAAGTATGTATGTATATATACACACATTTATGTACTGTATGTCATATATATGATATGTTTATATATTTATCATATGACATATATGCTTATCTATGATACAGATGGTATCACAGTACACAATCTGTTCTGCAATTTTCATTTAAAGAATTTTTTTTTTCTATTTTTAGAGACAGTATCTTGTTCTGTTGTCCAGACTGGACTGGAGTGCAGTCGCACAATCATAGCTCACTGCATCCTCAAACTCTGGGGCTCAACAGATCAGCCTCAGCCCCCTGAGTTGCTAGGATGACAGGTGCATGCCACCACGCCTGGCCAATTTTCGATTTTTACTTATCTGCGTATCTTGGAAATTTTTTACTCATTAAGTGGATTAGTATATATAAAAGGCTTAGAACAGTGGCTGGCATATTGAAAGCTCAAAAAATGTAATTCTTATTTCAAAATCAGCACATATAGATGAATCTATCATAATCTTTTCAATAGCTTTATAATATTTATTGAATGGGTTATCATATGGATAGACATTAAAGTTCTCTCCAGTTTTTAATTTTTTTTTTTTTTTTTTTGAGATGGCATCTCACTCTGTCTCCAGGCTGGAGTGCAGTGGCGTGATCTCGGCTCACTGCAACCTCCGCCTCTTGGGTTCAAGCAATTCTCCTGCCTCAGCCTCCTGGGTAGCTGGGATTACAGGTGTGCACCACCACACCCAGCTAATTTTTGTGTTTTTAGTAAAGACAGGGCTTTACCATGTTGGCCAGGATGATCTTGATCTCTTGACCTCATGATCTGCCACCTCAGCCTCCCAAAGTGCTTGGATTAGACTCGTGAGCCACTGCGCCCGGCAAATTTGTTTTTTAAACTTTGTAAACAGTACTGCAAGGAGTGTTTTTGAATACATATCTTCTGAATAGTTGTTTGAGAATTCTATAGGATAATGTCATAGAAGAGTCACTAATGCGTCAAAGTATATCAGCATTTAAAGATTTGAAAGATAACTACCAGATTGCACCAATAACATTCCTGTCCACAGAAAACGGGAGTGCCTATTTCCTCATTTCCCCACACTCTTGCCAACCATGGATATTTTCTCTCTACCTTTGAAACTGTCTTTGCCATGACCTGACCACTGACAAATGATAGCTTGTTGTTTTTGAATTTATGCTTCTTAAATTTATGAGTGAGGTTTAGCATCTTTTAAAATTCTTATTGGCTGTTTGTGTTTTCTTTTCTGTGAACTGCCTTTTCATATCCTTTTGCCTATTTTCCTTTTGGACTCTTTTCATCTAATTATTGATCATCTAATTATAACTCTGCATATTAAGGGAATTAGTTTGTTGCTTATCATATGTTAGAAATATTTTCCTAATTTTTCCATTTGTTTTAAAGGTTATTTATTAAAATTTTTTATAAAGACATTAACATTTTTTGTGTAGTCGTATCTATTAGTCTTAAGAAATACCTTTAATAATCAAGTTATATTCCAATATAAGTAAGGTTATTGACAATAGTGGCTTTTCCCTCAAAGTAGTTTTCTCGTAAAGTGCATATAGAGTAAGATTATTTGGATCAATGGTTATTAATATGTTAATCTTCAAGAACACTCACAAAATGTCTGTTCTTTGTCATACATTGATCTGGTTATGATACTTTGAGCTGCAGCACAGATAGGAAGTTCTGTAGCTTTTTTCATAGCAGTGCTTGACAAAATAAGCCTGGAATATAAACTTGGATTGGTGAGGCATTTCTTTATATAGGCAGGATCTTATGTAATAGATCATACCTGTAAGTAGAAATTGAAAAATTATATGAATTTTATCTTTTTGGTATTTCATGCTTATAAAAAAATGCGGTATGCTGTTGGCAGGCAGTATGAATTGACTGTTCAAAACATTAAAAAACTCCTACAAGTTTACTTTAGAATTGGTAACCTCTTCTATTTTATGGGGTGACTATTGATAATAGGCCACAGATGTCCACAGTCAATAAAGGAGTGCACGTAAATTCCAGCTGTTCATCCTAAATAGAGGACATTATACACACAGGAACTGGAGTGTTTAGTCTATGACTCATATACATCCAGCTTTTGATATTTTTTAAATCTTTTCTTTGTTCTATTATAGAGGATAGATATTTTTGCTTTTTAAAACACTAACTGGATGACTGACTAACACTGAACATGAATCAAACTGCATTTAATTCAAGCTGTCATGTAAGATATAACTGAATGGAGAGTTAGGATTTATTTTGTACCATTTGGATGGGCCAAGGCTTGGCCTTGAATTTAATTTCATAAACAGATCCTTTGCTTGCTTCTGAAATGAATGGAATTGACAAGTACTCAATGCCTACACAATACCCAGCTTCTGCAAGACACCATGCGAATGGAACTCAGAAATATGAGACTTGTTTCATGCCTTGAGATAGTTTAGAGGTGGATTTACTATGAAGCCACTGGTACTTAACCTCCAGGGGCGCTCACTTGGAATGCCCTCTGCATAATTTTATATTCATGATTTTGTATTCTTTTTCTTTGAGAGGATCCCTCAGATTACATATGGCTTCAAATTACATATCCATAAGACCTGGATCCACCCCTCGGTACTTAATATTTTACTGCAAAAGATAACATATTAAGGCTTGCATTTCTGAAACAAGTAGATAACTGCTTGAGATGGTATTAGATGAAGTTCTAACATGTTCTGCAGATGAAACAGGATATAGAAGTTCAGAGAAATAAATCTCATTTATTTAGATTATTCTGCAGAAATTGGGATTTGTTCAAATAAGTACAAACCTCAACATGAGTATTTCTTCCTTGCTTCATTTCCTACTCACACTTAGAGCTTGAGCCAGGCTTCAGTCTTGATTAAATTTAACCAAAATGCACATTCTGTGAAACAGTGGGTTCTTAAATTGGTTGTTGAGACTTTTAATGTCTATAATTAAGAGGAAGCAATTATGTTGTATAAACTTGCCTATTCTGAAGATGAGCATTTGAAATATTATTTTGTCAGTAGATTGTGGTAGACTTGTTTATGGGTTTCTGACATAATTTAAAAAATAATTTCTTTTGGTTTCTTAATAGTAGTTTGCTTATCTGTTGTGAAATTAACACTGGAAAGCTATTACAGCATGCGCTAATCATACAATAATCAGTCGAGAATGGATTGAAGACAGATACTGCAGTATTTATTTCCCACCAGAGAAGCTTATTTGATGTCAAGCTTTGATTTCCCTTAAGACTTCTAATAATGTGGGTTTTCTCATATGGAACTGTTTGCTTTCTGGGATTTCTTTTTTATCTTTTGACAGTTTTTTATTCTGCTATAATATGAGCCTTTTGTGATTGGCCAATAAACAGTGGTTTGAATTCACGTATAGCTAATTCCATGTGTTTGCTTTACCCCTTACTTGGGGTGATCATTTCCCAAGGACCCCTGTTTCCTGTGCTTCTCAACATGGCTCAGAGTCCACATTGGTCTACTTTTAACCCAAGAGAAAGTTCTTGAATTGTGAGCCAGCAGTTTGTGTTGGGGCTTTGAGATCTTCTTTTATCTAACTTCAAATATATACTCATTCAGTTAAAAATCTGGCCAGGCGTGGTGGCTCACATCTGTAATCCCAGCATTTTGGGAGGCTGAGGCAGGTGGATCTCCTGAGGTCAGGAGTTCGAGACCAACCTGGCCAACATGGTGAAACCCCATCCCTACTAAAAATATAAAAATTAGCTGGTATGGTGGCAGGCATCTGTAGTCCTAGCTACTCGGGAGCCTGAGGTGGGAGAATCGCTTGAACCTGGGAGGCAGAAGTTGCAGTGAGCTGAAATTGCACCAGCTCGGGCGACACAGTAAGACTTGGTCTCAAAAAAAAAAAAAAAAAATCATTTGTTCTCTCCACCATACCATTTTAAACATAAGGGTGTTAGATACTACTGAATATGCCCAACCTGAAATGTAGGGAGAAACCTACTTTAATTAGTGACCCTCAGTGAGAGTCAGGAAATGTTTGCACAAGTATCTAGAGTTTTCTTCAGGTAGCTGTCACAATAGCTCCCTTTTGGGCCATTTCTTCAACATTCTCTCTTTCTGTGTTATGCACTCATATCAGAATTAAGCAGAATGGGCTCAGTGCAGTGGCTCAAGCTTGTAATCCCAGCACTTTGGGAGGCCGAGGCAGGCGGTTCACTTGAGGCCAGGAGTTTGAGACCAGCCTAGCCAACAAGGTGAAACCCCGTCTCTACTAAAAATACAAAAGTTAGCTGGGCGTGGTGGTGCATGCCTGTAGTCCTAGGGAGGCTGAGGCGGGAGGATGACTTGAGCCTGGGAGGCGGAGGTTGCAGAGAGCTGAGATGGTGCCACTGCACTCCAGCCTGGGTAACAAAGCAAGACCCTGTCTAAAAGAAAAAAAAAAGTAAGCAGAATGCCAACAAGAACCAGAGTAGGGGTTAACTAGGTCTCCAGAAACCTTTGCCAAGCTGATGGCACTCAGGTCACACTGTGGAAAGCACTGAGTAATAGTCTGAATTACTCCCTTAATTTCAAATGAATTCTCCCAGTGGAGGACATTCGGGGTTTTTAAAGGTTGGAGCCATTTGTAAATACTATACTTTAAGATTATCTGACTTAAATTTACTTTCTTATGTTGCAGAGAAGAGACTAATTCAGTAGGTCTTTGAACTTATTTCTTCTTCCCTTGTTTGCTTGCCATGTGTTTTCACAGGCTTTATCTCATTTAGTTCACTTATTTTTACCCGTATGTTTACAGATTAGAAAATTATGGCTTAGAAACATTCAATCAGTAAGTAGCAGAGCTAGAATTAAAACCTTCCCCTTTCTGACTTGGAAGCTCTTTCTAAGTGTACAATATCACCTTCCTTGATTTGTTAATATCACCTTTAAAGGAACCCTTTTTTGGGAATCCTTTTTAGCCATCCCTTTCACTACTACCTCAAGTGATTTTCCCTGGAAACTGTATTTCCCAAGGGCTCCTCCCTTCACACAGTTGTGAGCAGTTCACTTGAGCATCAGTGCTGTTATTCGTTTGTCTACTCAAGCAATATTTATCAGCTCTTTAATGTGTACTATGTACTGTACAAGGTGCTGTGTGTATAATGGTGGACAAACCTGCCTTCTTCATGCTGAATGTCTAGTGGGAAAGAGTAACATTAAACGAATCAGTGTGCAAATACATTTATATAATTAAAATTGGTAGACCACTGGGAGATAAAAGGTTCTATAACACAGAGTTATAAAGGATATTTTGGAGGGCTGTACCCAAATAAAACTGAATGTTGGCCAGGATCTTAGGTTATCACTTAGATCATGGGCCATGAAGGTCGTTGCTGTGTCTGTGTGTTTGGAGTGTTTCTGTGTACTGAATGGGCCCGGCCAAATCCCTGACCTTGATCAGCTTTTCCTGAAGGGTCAGGGATAGCAAATGAGAGAGCATGGGTGGATTTAAGTAAGTATAGTACCACCGTGGGAACAGAAACCTTAAATCCATTCTTTATGTCACCCGGAGTAACATTTTCATATGCAAAACATGACATACCAATAACCAGCAAAACGGAGCTGCCTTTGTTAGTGCAACCAGTTCCTCCACAGTGTAGAGAGGAGTTGATCAGATATAAAGCTTGAAAATTTTCATTTATTTCCAAGGATTTTGTCATAGATGTCAAACAGACTTTTCAGAATTTTAGGATACATTATGGGAAAAGCAATTTTTCCTGCCTTTTTTTTAGCCATGAGATTCAGGTTTAAGGCATATAGTATAATGGTTAAGAACATGGGCTTAGGAGTCAGAAAATTTGAATTTTATTCCAGTTTTGCACTCCTTACTTGCTCTGCAGTATTGGGCAGTTAATTTATCTTACTAGCTTCAGTTTTCGTCATCTATAAAATAACAAAAATAGCACCTAATTTATAGAGTTATTATAAAGTTTGAACATGATAATATAGGTAAAAATTCTTAGTATAGTGGCTGAAAAATATTAAGTGCTTACCTTGTTTTCTTTCTTCATGGCATTTATTATTATTTGAAATTACCTTATTTATCTTGCTTATTTCATGACTGTCTTTCCCACTCAGAGACCATGTTAGTCTTGTTCATTGCTCTACCCTCAAAATGGTGCCTGCAGTAGGTGCTTAGAAACTATTTGTCTAACAAATAAATAATGGTTATCATTATTCATGCCTGTTCCAAGCAGGTGCTTTGGAAGGTCCAGCAGTGAACATTGCCCATCCTCTGCCCATGTTTAGTGGGAGACAAATAAGTCTATAGACTCGTGTCATCATTGTCAAGGCCATGAGGCTGAATGTGCATTTTTAATGAAAACTTTTTCCCCCCAGGAGCTGGTAGTTGTAAACCTTCTATAAAAAGCCCATTACACAAATCCATTCAGTTCTCAAATGCTTTCGTAGCATGAGAAGCTGGTAAGTGTTTCTGAGATGCGTACAATATGTTCCAATTTACTTTTTGTTAAACCTCACTTAAAAATAATTGAATTTTTTATTTAGTGTTGGAATTACATTAGGCACTTGCCAAATATTCCTAGATTCATGCTGGCATGCAGTGTTCATGTTCCTGTACTTCCTTTTCTTTCAGTAAGAGGCAAGGTTTCTAATATCTTTCCTCTCCTTTTCCAGGTCCAAGGAAAGGAAATTGTCAGCAGAGAGAGCACTGGGAAACATACTGGAAACCAAACCCGCAGGAAGGGTCTCAGAGCATCTTCATGTGACTTATGGTCCCAGTGTCACCTCTAGGGTCACCAGCATCTAGAGGTGACACTGAGACCATAACTCACCTGTAGGTGCTGGTCTCTTATAGCATTAACACTCACATTAAATCTTGTTACTATGAAACTCATAATTTGATTTTTGTCTAAACTTTTTGTTCTGAGTTATTTATTAATGTTTAATTTCCATCATTTACATAGGAAATTTTTCAAAATAATTCCATACCAT
This sequence comes from Pongo abelii, assembly GCF_028885655.2. Classification (NCBI taxonomy): domain Eukaryota; kingdom Metazoa; phylum Chordata; class Mammalia; order Primates; family Hominidae; genus Pongo; species Pongo abelii. The sequence continues at coordinate 65,978,447 of NC_071985.2, read as the reverse complement.
TCTCTTCATTAATTTTAGTAACCTCCTACAGGGCCAAATCGAAACTAGCAGAGAGGGTCACTCATTAAGTCTTTTGTGCCTCCCCTCAACCCACCCATGCATGAAACAGTTGAGATTTAGTGGTTGGTGGCTCCAGGATGCACATCCCATTTATTTAGTAGAAAAGCTTTCAGGAAATCTTAACATTGCTTTGCTTCCTTTCTAGCTTAACATACAATCATATTGAATATCCTGACTAGGGTGAGAATTTCTTAGTAAATGAAGGCTGCTATTTAAGATTTTTGTTAGAACAGATGAGTTTAAGTAGATTTTCTCTAGGTCTGGGTGTTGATGACTTCCTAGGCAAAAAAACCCAAAAAAACTTGGATGGGTTACACACACATACACATACACACACATATATATAACAGAACATATATATATATATGTTCTGTTATGTAAATGACCCTCTCTACTAGTTTCCATTTGACTCTGTGGGGGGTTACTAAAATTAATGAAGAGAATATGGAATTATTTTGAAAAATTTCCTATATAAGTGATAGAAGTTAAACATTAATAAATAACTCTTAGAACAGATGAAAAGTTAGAAAAATGTCAAATTATAAGTTTATGTTCTGTTCAGGACATCATGCCCTGTTCAGTTTTGGTCCACACACTCAGCTCCAGGAAGCATGGCTGGAGCCAGAATGTGACTAGCATTGTTATTATTTTCTCCCTGTAAATATATATATGTGAAAGTGTTTTTAAAAAAAAGGTAGATTGCTGAAAGATAAATTGGACTTAGATCTTATTTCCTGCAACTATGAGAAACATGACACTATTGGTTGGTAGAAGAGAAAAGAGGATTATAAAAAGGGTATGAAAATCTTTAGGTATGAAAATAGTTATAATATAGAAAAGAGCATTAAAAACTTTGATAGGGGATGCCTTTCATAAAAGGTCTCAGGCTCTTGCTGGCTTACACTTTATCAGGTGGAGAGAAACAGTTTAGCTCAGAAAACAATAGAAAGTATAACATTTTTAATAATTTACATATCCAAAGATGTCCACATCCTCATCCCTGAAACCTGGGAATATGTTAGGTTATATGCAAAGGGGAATTGAGGTTGCAGATGGAATTAAGGTTACTAATCAGCTGGCTAAAAAATAAGGAGATTATCTTGGATTATCTGAGTGAGCCCAGAGTAATAACAAGGGTCCTTAAAAATGTAAAAGATGGAGGCAGAAGACAGAGAAAGAGATACGAGGATGGAAACGGGATCAGATAGATGCTGTGTTGCTGGCTTTGAAGATGGAGGAAGGGGGCCTTGAACCAAAGAATGCAGGCAGCCTCTTGAAGCTAGAAAAGGGGATTAAACAGATTCTCTTCTAGAACCTCTAGAAAGGAACACAACCCTGACAACACCTTGATTTTAACCCATTGAGACCCTTGTTGGACTTCTGACTTACAGAACTGTAAAATAGTAAATTTGTACTGTTATAAGCCACTAAGTTTGTAATAATTTATTCCAGCAACACAGATAAGAAACATAAGAAACAAGGAATTCTTGTCAGGGAGATTGACTCTGAAAAATCTAGGCCATAGGCTCAAGGATGTTGAAGGTCGGTGTCTACCCTCATCTTTGTTCTGTTCAGGACATCATGCCCTGTTCAGTTTTGGTCCACACACTCAGCTCCAGGAAGCATGGCCGGAGCCAGAATGTGATGGACATTGTTATTATTTTCTCCCTGTAACTATGCCAGTTACTTTGGATTAACCAGAAAAATGTAATCTGGTACTGTTTGAGAATTATATCCAACCATAATTACCTGAGGGAAAATGGAAATAAGCTCTCTTCCCTGCTGGGTTGGTGGCCTTTGGTAAATATTTACTTTTGCCAAATGGACTCAACTCTCACCTGCCAACACGATGGGAATTCTGGATGGGAACATGTGGCGACTGCAGAGCCTTAGCTTGTGGGACGGCAGTGATGGTTTTGTTAAAGTAGACACTGAGGGGATGCTGTCAAAGACTTTGCTTCAGATCATAACCAGGCTAGCTTTCTTTTCTTGAAATGGGATTTATAAGACCTAAGAGATAAAAATGTTTCCATGAAGTAGCTTGTTTTTTTATTTCACTTGGCAAAGGGAGGCAAGGACATGCAATTATCCTTTTTTTGAAAAGAATATAAAATTGCCCAGCAGGTTTTTTTTTTTTTTAAAAGTGTGCTTACATTTGTAAACTACAAAACAAAACTGACAAGAAACTGAAATGTAATGGGTGGTAACTGAGTTAGTAACTGGACAATTAGACATTCAGCTTTGATCATTTAAAGCAGTGGTTTTGACCATTTTTCAGCAGTTGGTGGGAGTGATTGATCACAAACCCCTGTAAGAATGTACTAAAAACTATGGACCTTCTCTCTAGAAAAAAGAGAATGTCACAATTTTTTTTTCATAAAATTTAGGGACTTCCCAGACTTCTGTAAATTCATCTAGAGACCCTGGGTTATGAGCCCCTAGGCAAAGTGTCCCTAGCATGGTGACAGGGGATACATAGGCAGCCATTATGAATCAGAGGTGGGCACTGATCCTAGCTTTATTATAACTGGAGCACAGAACTTAAGTGTGGCTCTGAAAAGTAAACCAATCAAATGAACTAAAATTACACTTCATGGTTCATTCAGGTAAATTTAATGGTTTTAGAAAGTATCTTGGGACATCTAAAAGGGAAAGATACTGGTGGTTTTGAGTTAATTTTGTTTTTCATATCGCTATTCTCTTATTTGAAATTTTTTTTACATTTATTTTTTGTGAACTTAGCCCTTGATAATGCTGTCAGGCCCCTAGTCCTGGGAACACAATTCTTTTGCCTTTGGCCTCTACTAAAGCTAACAGTAAGCACCCATTTAGATAAATTAATATTACTTTGAGTTTTTGTAAGCTGTAGGTGAAAAAGAAAAGTATTCTTGAAAATGAAAGGATGCCATGATACTAAACTCATATTCATTGTATTTGATGTTACAAAGCATGTTTCATAAGATTTTGAAGAGCTCTGCAGTAGCAACTTTTTGTGGTTGGGGAAAACTGAGCCACAGGCTTGTACTGATTTGTTAATAATGTATTAATTCATCTTAAACCTGAGAAAAATCTAGACTCATGAACAGAGTCTGAGTGCTGCCTCCTCCCTACCCCCATCTACCAGTTTCTTCTGTTGTCCATCATTGTAGCTGCATCCATTGCAGTGTACTAACAAGACGTGTTTGCAGTTGGTGGTTTAGCATTGTTGTGAACTAGAAGTGGAAGGGGTAGCTACTGATGAGCCACCAAGCTGTGAGTGCAGGAAACAGACCAGAGAAAGGAAACGGATGACAGAGGCTTGGAATGGAAAATAGAAGAAACCTTATAGCAAGAGTGTGAGAGCCAACATACTTAAATAATTTTAAATCTGCGTGAGATATAAGTTGTGGCAGGAGAGACCTTTTTTTCTTTCCCTTGGATGAATAGTGTCCTTTTCTTGATCTCCTCTTTAGACAGTTGTGGGTTAAGGGCTAGAAGGAAAGGTTATTCTCCAGGAAAATGTTATAGCATTTTGTAACTGTCAAGTGGGGCAGAAATATCAGGTACTCTTTTGCTGTTAATGTTGCCTAAAGTGTCAGGGACTTGATATGGAGATATGTGGACAATGAAAGAACAAGGAAGGTGCAGTGTCCTTCACAGCAAAGGCCTAGAGGGGAGTAGGGCAGCTTTTTTTTGGGTCTTCTAGCTTTTTCTAGTCAGGGAAAAATGGCCTAGAGAACTGGCTGTCATAAATGGAAAGCACAGTATAGGGTTCTCGGCTCAATCTTCTTGGCCCCTTCCTTTCCTGCAAGAGAACAAGGAGTTTTTGCCTTGTTGTTTTTGACCTTTGTCTTTCTCCTTGAATAAGTAACTTCACAGTGGTAACAAGACCTTTCCAAGGTAGGCTTGGTGGCTGTGACCCAGTTCTCAGGTCAGACTTGGCGGAGACGTGCCTGCCATGGAGGATATTATTCAGAATAATTAAAACCACACTTCTTGCTGATCTGTGGAAGTCCAAAGTCTTCACTAAGGTTTTCACCAGACATCTGCAGGCTATTTCACCCATGTCGTTCTCCTGAGTCAAGGTCAGCTTCTGAACATTTTTTTCATACCTGACCTGTGTTCTTTTGGGTCAGTTACAGAAAAATGCCCAAGATGTTCTGAGGCCAGCGTTTATTAGAAAAGATTCCCAGGAGTCCTTGAGTCAGCAGCTTCATGTGAGGTCTCTCTTTCCTTTACTTCCTCCTTTCTGTTCTTTCACTATCCCCAATAAAGTACCTCCTTCCCAACTCTTCCCGCCCCAGCCTTTCTTTTATTCGTGGTAGAAGAGGGTGTGTATTAATTCATTGAGCAAATATTTATTGTCTACTTTGTGCAGGCTCTATTCCAGGCTCAGCAGAAGTAGCAGTAAGCGAAATAGAAGAGAAAAACCAGAGTCCTTGCCACAGCCTACCAGGCCCTCAGCATCTGTCCTTGTCATCTCCATGCCTCCTTTTCTATTCACGCTCACTCAGCTCTGCCCCTCATTGGCCTCTTAATGTTTCTTAGAAACATCCTTCTGTTACTCTTCCAAGGCCTTTGCAGTGGCTCTTCGGACTGCTTAGAAGGCTCTTTCCCTGGAGATCTGCAGGGCCCACTTCCTCACTTTCTGGAGAGTTTACTTAGTTTTCACATTCACATTGGGCCTTCCCCAAATACCCAACCTCTAACCCTCCATTATACCAGGTCACCCTGACCTGCTTTATTTCTCTCCATTGCACTTTTCACTCTCTGACTTAGTATATATTAACTAATTATTGTTGTCTGTCTCCTCCGCATTACCATGTATACTTCATGAAAACAGAGACTTTGGTTTGTTCGCTGCTGTATCCTCAATGTCTAGAATAGTACCTGTACATAGTCCTTAGTAAATAATCCTCATTGAATGAGGACTAAATGAGTGAAAGAATGAAGATGGAATAAATGAATGAAAGGCTTACTATAGCTTGTATGGTAGGGAGTGATTCAGAGGCTGGTTGCTGAATGCTGACTGTCATGGCTGAAATCCCTGCTGCATGTATTAATTGTATCTTTGAGGGCATGTCACTTAATTTAAGCCTTCTGGGCCTCAGTTTTCTCATCTGTAGAATAGGAATAAGAATAACATCACTCTATAGAATTATAGGAGAACTAAACCAAGCCGTCGTGTAAAGCCCTTAGCACAGTACCTGGCATATAGTAAGTTCTCAATAATTATTAACTGCTATTATTATTGGATCATTTGCCAGAATCAAGCAGAGCCTGAGAGATTCTTCAGGATCACCCGCCTCCTGATCTGGTGTTACTGAGACTTTCCTGTTGGGGAGCAAAGGTTAGCAAGGGCCCCTACTAGAGAGACCGTCCCTGGGTACAACTTTATCTAAGGGTTTCTTTGAACCACAGATACACCTGGTCCTCGCCTTCAAACACATATAAAACACTTCATCTTACCAGATGGGCTACAAAGAATACAGACATCCTCTCTGGAAATAACTCTTTCCTGTTTAAATATTTAGCAACCAGTTAAACATTGTACTGGTTTTTCCTTTCCCTTTTCTATTACTTTTTAGGCTGCAGTAAATAATTGCTTAAGGCTGCACTTTAGGAGACATTTGTAAATTTTTCTTTTGCCTTGTGATAACAGAGAAAACCATGTCAAAAGTCATTCTGACAATTTGTATTTTAAGTTTTATGAGTTACCATTTAAAGAAGAGCAATTGGTCATTGGTAAGCCTTCTTAAGAGGTTGGAGCTTTGATCTTAAATCCTAGGGAGGCTTTGCAGAAATTGGATACGACATTGTTGACAGGTTTGTCGGTAGCTATTCTACGGCCATTAATTAAACACACACACTCATACACACACTTTATTTACTACCCTGGAATAAGTGAATTGAACTTGACTTTGATTTTTGATGGGAAGCTATGAGAGGGTCCAGGAAAACATCAAAGGAACCTTCTTAATCTAGCAGGACTGACTCTCAAAGGACCTAGCCTGAACATTTAAAGAGTTCTGGATTCCAACACTAGTCTAGTTTCTTTTCTGTAAAGCACTAATTCTCCTTAATGATAAGAAAGGTGCAGGAATGGCCTGGCATGTTGGCTTATGCCTGTAATCCCAGCACTTTGAGGGGCCAAGACGGGAGAATCACTTGAGCCCAGAAGTTCGAGACCAGACTGGGCAACAGAGTGAGATCTCATCTCTACAAAAAATAAAAAAAATTAGCCAGGCATGGTGGCATGCATCTGTGGTCCCAGCTAGTGCCTGTGGTCCCAGCCTCTCAGGAGGCTGAGGTGGGAGGCTTGCTCAAACCTAGAAGGACAAGGCTACAGTGAGCCATGACTGTGCCATTGCACTCCAGTCTGGGCAAAAGAGTGAGACCCTGTTTCAATGGGAAAAGAAAAAAAATTAAGAAAGGTGCAAGGGCAAATAATCATCTCCATCCCAGTCCATTAAGTTCCACAAGGTTACAGGCTCTTTCCTTTTATCTCACTTCTAAAAGACTTCTTTGGAATAGTGTATATACTTTTGTTTTGCATTTTAATAGTTTTTACCTTTAAGATCTCAACTTTAACATCTTAAAACTTTTTTTCTTTTTAATTGTAGACTTTCGGAATAATCACAGCTATCTTAAAACTTTTATGCTCCTAAGCCCTTAGAAGTGAGGGCTTGATACTTGTAGAAGCATAAATAAGGCCAGATGATGCCTTTGCAGAGGCAAATCTGAACCTAGTAGTTGGGAGGTCCATTACTGCATCTGCTTGTGAAACCCCAACAGAGCACTAGCATCAAGTAGCCATCACATGCCTGTTAGGTGCTAGGCACTAAAGAGTTGGGTGCCAGCTCTAAAGAGTAGTGAGCAAAAAGAAAACATCCTGCTCTGCTGGAGTTTATTTTCTAATGGACAGTTAACACAACAACAAAATTAACTACACAGTATATCAGAAGGTGTTCAAAGCCGTAGAGAAGATTAAAGGAGGGAAGGGGCTGATGTTACAATTGGTTTGTATTTTAAATAGGGCAGTCTGGGAAGGTCTCACCAATAAAGTGATACCTGAGCAAAGACCTGAGGCGCTGAAAGAGTGAGCCCTTGGCACAGGTGTGGGAGGAGGCAGCAGCAGGCACAGATTCGGAGGCAGGAGGATGCCCAGTGTGTGGGTGGAGCAGGGAGGAGGCTGGTGAGGCTGGAAAGGGAGTAAGGGCTGAGGAATTGTAGGAGGCATGGGAGGAGGTCTCCGCAGATCATTTAGGGCCTTGTGGGACACGTAAGACTTTGGCCTTTTCTCAGAGTGAGATGGGAGTCATGGGAGGGTTTCTCCCTTTTTCTTTTTTCTTCTTCCTCTTCTTCTTCTTTTTTTTGTTTTTTTTGTTTTTTGTTTTTGAGAGACAGCATCTTGCTATGTGTTGCCCAGGCTAGGCTTGAACTCCTGGGCTCAGGAGATCCTCTTTCCTCAGCCTCTTGAGTAGCTGGGATTGCAATCCCAGACATGTGCCACCATGCTTGGCTTTTTATGGGAGGGTTTTGAGTGGAGCAGTCACATGATCTGATCTACATAAAGCAGGATTGCTCTGGCTGCTGGGCAGAAGCTGGGGACCATTTAGGTGGCTGTTGAATTGATTTAGGCTACACTTGATTTACACTATCCAAGATAGTGTAGCTGGAGCCAGGGTGGAAGCCATGGAAGTGATGAGAAGTGTTTGGATTCAGGATATATTAGAAGGGCAGAGCAAAAAGGATTTCCTGATGGGTGGAGAAGAGTTGGTGTGTCTGCAAGATTTGAGCCTCAGCAACTGGATCGTGTGCTCTGCCACACACTCCTTTTTATCCGTGGCCCTTATTGGTGTCCAAGTTATTATCAAGCAGTCACTCTGATCCTAATTGCGAAACTGTAGACACTCTGGTAGCCAGGAGAAATACTTCTGTGGTCTTCTGAGCCATTGCTCAGAAGATGCTACCAGGTTAGTTAATGAGAGAGAGCTCGGCTCACCAGTGTAAGTTACTTAGTCTTTCTTGACACCTTCTCATTACACTTTTGGCATCACATTGTGGGGAGGAACTGTGATAGGTGTTGGTGCCACCCAAACCTGCACCTCAGCTCTGAGTCTGAAAAATGCAGGAAAAGAGCAGAAGAGTAGGAGAAGCTAAAGCAAAGATAAAGAATAGAGAGATCTGGAAACTTTTAGTACAAACCACTTTGAAAAGAAGACTATCAGGAGCAGTAAAATGTGTATCTTTCCCTGGTGTTTTCCCTTTTTATATCTACCTTTCATAGCTTCCAGTTGAAAGATAAAAAGGTGATATTTCCACAATAACTGGAGTGGGACTTAATGGACTAACATGGAATGTAACAAAAACAAAGATTAAGTCCCACATTTAGTCATTGAGAGATGGCAAGAGAAGAGTTTAGGGATCCTTCTAGTCAGATACATAGAAGATACACTGGCTTTCCAAGATCCCACTCTTGATTGCACCCATCGTAATCTCTCCTACTTAAATAAACCACCAAGCCTGCTGTGAGAGAGTACGAGGACATAGTTTGCTATGATGTTGGCCAAGGATAGAGCTGAAAAATCTCACCCCGTTTATTTATTAGGAATCTTGTTTTCCATCCTTGCCTTGCACACGTGGGGTTGAGTAAATCTTAATCTGAGTTCTTATCTCAGGAAGAGCAAAGGGTAGCCCTGGAAGCCTTCTAAATAGCAGGTGCAGGACAGAATGAAGAGGAAAAGAGAGGGTGGAGACCAGTGGAAAATATCTTTGGGAGGCCAAGAAATCCATAAGGCTGATGAGCTAGAGAAAGGAGCAGGTGGATGGGTGAGCTGATGCCTAAGGGCGCAAACTGGAACCTACCGGGATGGGATGATAGGGAGACCAGATGGACTGGCATTGGGTCAAACCAGATGGTGGGCTTTTATTTTTAAAAGGATTTGTAAGTCCTAGGAGCAAGGAACCATAAGGGTACTAGGGCCTTTAATCCCATTAGTAGAAAACAAAAGTGTGCTCTTTAAAAATGTAAACTCATCAATTATAGAATTTATCAAAACTTTGGGACAGACAACTCACTTGTGAAACCCCAAGGAATCTCTGGATTCTATATTGATGGAAGGAGAAACTGAAGAAATAGTCTAGGCATTATAAGTTAATTAAAGACACCTCCTTAATAATTTAAAGTGCATTTACTAAGTTTACATTCCAAACCAAACAAAATATGATATATTTGTATGAAATAGGCTGGCTCACATGTGGAGTTGGGAGAACAGCTAGCAGTGTAAGTAGGGACTGATGAATTATTGAGTAAATTTTGAGTTGGTAATGAGAAAACTTTTAAAATTTAAGCATCTATTGCTTTCCCAAAAATCAGACCCCTGCACCCCACCTCCCCAGTTGCTGTGTCTAGAGCAACCTGGCCTCAGTATAGCTACAGCTGCTCTCCTGGTTGCTAAGACATGAGAGCTTTTACTGTAGTCCTTGTCAAGACCCAGCCTTAATTTTAGGGTCCAGAGCTATTTCCATAATCCCTCTACAACGGACTTATTTTCAAGGAGACCAGACTCTTAAGTGTAGCCTGGAGCCATCAGTTTGTGCTCCCGTGTGGCATGAGTGTGGATGCTGTGCCTGCAGAGCCACGTGTCCCTTGCATAGACACGCAGAGGGGTTGGACAGGAGGGTTTGGTGTGCTACAGAGTTCATGAGGAATCTGCCTTCTTCGTATTATGAAATAGCCGATTCTCCTGCTGATAGGAACACTCTAATGTAATCTAAAAAAGACAATAAATGTTAAGTGTTAATATTAAGAGAAAGTTTTAAGTAGTGTGATTAGTTGTTAAATGACTTTTCTGTTTAGAATATGCAGATATATCCATTAAGTAACTGTGAATAATACTGCATCATTTTCAATGCTATTTCATAGATATATCTTTCCTTAATTACTTCTGAAAAGTATAACTGTCACTTTGTAGTTGAAGTTGAATAGAGTTGCTTTCCAACACCACTGACTGTTTTTGCTTGCTTGTTCATTATTATCTCTACAGGTATGGAAACCTGACAAGTCCAAACTGTGAAGAAGATGGAAGCCAAAGTTCAACAGAGTCCAAAATGGTGATCAGGAAGTGAGTCTCCCTTTTCTTTGCATTCTAAGCTCTCAGTCAAGACAATATCTTAAAGTAGTTTAGTAGAGTATTTTATTCCTTTGAATGTTGCCATGATTTTTTTTTCCATAATGCATACAGAGGCTTATTTTTTGATTACCTAACAATATTCATTTATGTAACCAGTGAAAGTATCTTAAGTAACCACTGTCTGCCAGGCATTGTGCTAAGGTACACAGAACAAACAAGTGAACAAAACAAGTGAACAAAATAACAGTCCCAGCTCATAAAAAGTGTGTATTTTACCAGAAAGAGACAAAGAATACACACAAAAAAGTGAAGAAGAATGAACAGGGTCTGAGGGCTGGAGCGTTTGGTTACATGTAGGGTGCCCGGATTGGGCTGTCTGGTCTGTTGGCATTGGAGCACGCCGAAATGAGTTGTGCCCTGAGCCTTGCAAATAGCCAGGCAGACAGACCACGGGAAAGGCTCTGAGGCAGGAGCGGTGTTTGAGAAACAGCAGGGAATTGCATGTGGCTGGAGCGCGTGCTAGGGGATGAGCACTGTGAGGTGGTGCAGGAAGGTGGCCACTCACAAGGGGACTCATAGGAACTTGCGGAAAGATGTTGAATTTGATTCTGAGGAAGATAAGAAGCGCTTAGAAGGTTTTGAGAAGAGTGCTGTGGCCTGACATATCTTAAAAGACCCGCTCTGGCTCTGAGTCCAGAAAATAGCCTGTGGCAGTGTGGCTGGGGGCAAGGGTGGGAGCAGGGAGCCTGGTCAGGACCCTCCCAAGAGTCCAGATGAGGGCTGCTGGTGGTGCGGGCTGGAGCAATAGCAGTGAAGGTGACCAGCCTTTGCAGAGATCTTCCAGATGTTGGTGGCAGGACAAGCTGGAGTGCATGGGCTGTGTGAGAGAACAAGAGGAGGCCAGATGCTTCCCAGGGTTGCGGTTTGAGCAGCGGAGAGACAGGACCTTGGCTTTACAAAACAAGAAGATCGAGGGAGCAGGTTTAATGGGGAGTGTGTATCAGAAATTTAGTCACAGACATAATTAGCTCAGTCTAGATTTCAGGGAGAGGCATGGAATGGAGGTATAAATTTGGATGTCTTTAGTTTATACATGGTATTTAAAGCTATGAGACTGAATGTGGCTTCCTGGGAACTAAGGGCAGATAGAGGAGAGAAGATCCGGAGACTGAGCCTGGTTCCTTGGGTGTTTAGAGTTAGGGAAGTAGAGCCTCTGGCAGAGGAGACTGGAACAGAGCTGCTTTGGGGAAGGATGGGGGAGGAGAAAAAAGAAGTTGTTGTGTCCCAGAAGACAAGCAAAGAAAGGATTTCAGGGAGGGAGTGACCGACTCCCTCCAGTGCTGCCCGTCGATGGAGTGTGAGGGTCTGGAAAGTGGCTCCTCCTTTGCGGTGCTGCGGTCTTTGGTGACTTGACAAGTGCAGTTTGGTGGATGGAAAGGTGAGCAAGCGAGAATGAAGGGGATGAAGCGGGGACAGTGAGTCTTGTTAGAGGAGGAGCTTTGCTGCAAAGGGGAGTAGAGAAATGGATGGAAGATGGGGTTTTTTTTTGGTTGTATATGTGTTTTTTAAAAGATGGAAGGTATTTTATGCTGATGAGAATGTCCTATGAGAAAACATCCATGATGCAGGGGTGGGGGCCATTGTAGGGGTGATGTTCTTGAGTAGATGGAATGTGCACCTGGGTGCCTGAAACCACTAGTGTTAAATATTCATTTTGGGGCCAAAAGTCTGGGGGGAATCCTGTGGAATTCCGGGGAGCTAGGGATGTGAAAGTAGAAAGCTGAGTATCTTTTTTAACTCCTGAGTTAGGTTCCATGTGGTTTTACAGTTTTATTTAGTGGATCATAACTTTCCAGAAAATCAGACATACCAGTGTAGGTATTTGAATGTCAAGCACAAGGTACAGTGGGAGGAACAATTCTTTTGTTTTTAGAAGGGCCTGGGGAAGGCCTCTTGGAGGAGGTTACCTTTGATCTGGGCCCTGAAGCATGGAGAAGATTTTGTTGGTAGAGCTGTCTGGGTATAGGAAACAGTAGGACCAAATTGGGCAAATGCAATTTTCATGGAATTTTGGGGAACAACACAGAATTGGTGTGGCTGCTTCATAGAGTACATGTTAGGTAAGAGGGGAGTCAGTGGAGCTGAAGCTAGAATGGACTTACTTCATGAAGGGCATTAATTTCTTGCAGGAGAGTTTGGACTTTCCCTGGTAAGCAGTGGGCAGTCAGCAGTAATGAATTTTTATAGGAGGGAAACAATATAATCTAAAAGGTGATTTTTCAGAATGGGTTAGACATAGAGCCTTCTCGCTCAAAGTGTGACCGTGGACCTATAGCATCAGCATCTCCTGGGTGGGAGCTTGTGAGAAATGCAGACTCTCAGGCCCCACTCAGACCTAATGGATTAGAATCTGCATTTTAACAAGATTCTCAAGTGATTCCTAAGCACTTTAGAGTTTTGAGAATCATAGGAGTCTATGAAAACTCACTAAGATAATGCTTTTTTTAGAAGAGCCTTTTTATAATGGACATTTTGGAGCATATACAAAAGGAGAGATACTGTAAGAATTGAGTGTAATCTAGACTTGTGAGCAGATTCAGAAATAGACGTGTTATTATGCACATATTTTGGAACTCAGTCCAATCTAGAGCTACCATTCAATTAGCCACCTGAACAGTCTGAGGAGAGTCACAATCTGAAAAATATCCAGAGCTGGCCGGGCGCGGTGGCTCATGCCTGTAATCCCAACACTTTGGGAAGCCCAGGAGGGAAGATCACTTAAGGCAGGAGCTCAAAACCAGCCTGGGCAACGTAGTGGGACTCTGTCTCTACAAAAATTTTTTTTTAAAATTGCTGGGTGTGGTGGCACATGCCTGTAGTCCCAGTTACTTGGGAGGCTGAGACAGGAGGATTGCTTGAGCCTGGGAGGTTGAGGCTGCTGTGAGCCGTGATCGTGCCACTGCACTCCAGCCTGGGCAACAGAGTGAGTGAGACCTTGTCTTAAAAATAAATAATAATAAAAAAAAATCCAGAGCTTCTCTGTCCCATGAGGTGTTTGAGATAAAATAGATTTTTTTGGGAAGTAGCAGTTAAGAAAATTGTACCCTGGGTATGAAGAGTCATGTTCATTCTTTTAAAGTCTCATTCGAATTCATTGTATACCAGGAACACTAATGTGAATGAAACTCCAAGCTAAGCTGTTTTAAAGGGTTTTAGAGTTTTAAGCATATGAGGGCTTAACAAAGAGCTTCACACAGAACTCCCCTGAGGGGTCCATCCTCTGGGGACAATGGTCCTTTCCTAAAGTCTCACAATAACTTGGTGGAAAGTTCTTGACCCTTTTCCTCAGACTGAGTTGCCTTTTAAAAAACTATGCCTGATGAAAATATGCCACTTTATCTTATAATGGGTCGCTCTGTCCTACAGATTCTGGAATGTTAAAATCCCTTCTTACTGGTGACCTCTTTCTTCCTTCCTCTCTTTCTTCTTTCTCTCTGTTTTTTTCCCCACATCTTTTATTGTTTTTCATCTCACTTCACTATTATTTTTTGGCTCTCTTTTTCTGAAACTATCCTTCTCCTGATCATTTCTGTGCCTAGATAGGGTCACTGCTTTGTCTTTGTCTTTGTGAGAGGAAATCAGGGAAGCACCTTCTCCCATCTGTATGTAATGTATTGCAAATTTCCTGTTCATCCCAGATCTCTGGCATCTGACTTGCAGCAATGATTGAGGGCTTCCTGATGACCAATAGATGTGTAGGAGGTATGGCAGTGGTTCTCAACAGGGTGATTGTTATCCTCCAGAGGACATTTGCCAATGACCTACAGACATTTTGGTTGTCTCAACTTGGTGGGGGGATGCTATTGGCAACTCATGGGTAGAGGCCAGGGATGCTGCTAAAACATCCTAGCATGTGAAAGGTTCTTATATCGGTTCGAACCCTAAAAGCGCGCCAACAGACAACACGAGGTGATGTGGAGCAACACACTGTTTTAATGAGTGCCTGGGTGCAGGCGGGCTGAGACCTAAAATGGCATCAGCCCCAAGTGAGGACGGGACAGGGGCTTTATAGTACTCTGTAAACAGGAAGTGTCCCAGTCTGATGCAACTGCTACGTAGTACCTGGACGGCCTCTTTCTTGGTCTTCAGGGTTATGTGTCTTCCGGCCAGGGTAGGTGTCTTCAGGCCAGGGTAGTTGTCTTCCGGCCAGGGTAGGTGTCTTCTGGCCCACTGTCTTCCTGCTTCTGCTATCTTGCTGACGTGTGCTGCTGGCGCAAGTGGCCTTGAGCCTTGGGACTGGGCCTGAGAAGGGAGGAGTTACTCATCCCTTCAAGCTTTCAGGCCCCGGGGAGAATCTTTCAGCATGTACAAAGTAACTCTCCTCTACCCTAACAAGGAATGATCTGACCTTAAATGTCAATAGTGCCTAAGTAAGAAACCCTGCTATATAGTGTTGAGGCTCTAGTTCTGAAGTGAAACTGTCTTTATGAATACCTAACATATATAAAAATAGGAGCAGGCATATTTGGAAATTTCTTTATTTGTGTCTCTTTTTATAAGTAGCTGAATCAAATGTGGAAGTGATCCAGAGGCAGCCACATGGAGAGGGAAAGGCCCTGGTGAAGGAGCCTGGAGAACTCAGATCCTGCTTCTTCTCTATCACTCTGTCACTTATCAGTCATCTGACCTTGGCTTAGTCACTTCACCTTCCTTTGTTTCAGTTTCTTCACCTGAAAAATGAGTGCTTGGAATAAATGCTCGCTGAGGTCCTTTTAAGTTCAGTGATGTCTAAGATAAAATTTATTTAGCTTTTTCTTTCTCTCAAGAAATGAATAACAGAAACAGAGATATGGTCCACACAGCATAGTGGACTTTTGAGAGTGTGGTACCTTCGACCACTTTTCTCTGTTGGAAAGTGTGTTACCAGTTTTGAAGAGACAGGAAGAAACACATACACAAGCTTTGTTTGTTATTAGTCATGACATCACAGCTGCTCACTGGGGTCATGAATAAAGAGCTGAGCTAAAGCATTGTCTTGTGGGAGTAAGGCAAGGAGTGGCAAAATGCCCATTGTTTTCTTTTGCTATGAATCTGTTCTCTTGTGATTTCAGGTGGAAAACCGACAGCAGGAATCCAATGACATTCAAGAAGTAAACATCCTGTTTAGGGCAGTTGCCTTCAGTTTTGCAGACCTGGGTGGAGGAGGGTGTGGGGACAGGGACTCACTATTGGATTTAACCATGAACAGAAAAATGCCCAAATATTGTTTGTTTTCCCGTTTTTGCTGTAAAGTAAAGAGCAACCCTTACATTTTACAGGCTCCCAAGTACCAAGTAAAATCTTTCCTGTATTTCCAAATATGGATTTAAACCTTTCAGAGGGTAAAATAACTTTAAAGAAGGAAAACGTGGAAATACAGATGACGCATTCAAGATGAAAAATTGGTTTCTGATGTCTTGGACCACAACCGACTAGGGTTCTTCATGCATTTAAAAAAGTACCAGATTGTGCAGGAACTCCCACATGCGGAGTACTTGTAATTCCAGTCCAGAGTTCAGGCTTTTCACAATGTCAGGACCCTCTAAAGTTATCTGGCTAAAACAAGAATGTCTTCAGTTGCAAAGGATTCAACTTCCAAGGCTTCTGGATGTTGGAATCTTTGCCTCACGGTGATTTCTGATGGTAGGGCTAGACTGATTATATAAGGTGTGCCACATTTATTTCTAGGATCCCTAAATTGGCCACTATTTATCAATTAGGAAACTCACTTTCTATGACAGAAGAAAACATTTGTGCCTATATTCATTCTGCCCGTGCCCTTTTCCTACTGACATTTTTACATGATACAATGCTATCTTTTTAAATAATAAAATCTGAACCAGATGGAAAAAGCAAATTGTCTCTAGGGCAGATTTATTATAGTCATTGAATTCAGAAATGAAGAGAATGTAAGGAAGGGATATTAACCATATAGAGCTTTTACAACACGAATCTTCATTCTCTGAATTTTATATGAGATGACCATATCTCCCTCTCTCTATATATAACTTTATTTAAAGAGATTTAAAACTCCTCAAGAAATGATGCTTTATTTCTTTCCTTTAATGACTATTATAAGGTTGAAATTGTTTCTATTTTCTTTTCTTTGATTGAATCTCATCAGTTTCCTTCTGGAGTGCCAAGTTTTGTTTTCTCAAACTCTCTACCATAGTAGTACTTCAAATTGTTGAAATCGTTCTGCTTTCATTTCCACATATTCAGAAGGTACATATATTGTTCTTGTAATCTTTTCCCAGAAGTTGTAAACAGTGACACCAGATTTCAGTCACTGGTAAAGGATCATGTAAATAGTAGTAATCCAAGACATTGGACACACTTTAAAGAAAAAGCAAAGGAGTTAAAGGAAGTTGGCTGTGTTACATTACTGCCTCAGAAACTTCACAGTGGAAAGTTAAAAAATCTTCCCAGAGAGTTTGCAATCAATATTCATTCCTGCAAATTCAGATGCCCTAAGAAGGCAATTGAAATTAATTGGAGTGATTATAACAAAAATGGGGAAAAGGAGGAGGGGTGAAGAACAGCAAAAACAAGATTTAAAACTCCAATTTAGAAGAATTAAAAGTTATAATGCGAAAGGAATTTTTTTTAAAGTGAAACAAAAGAAATGAAGAAGTGATATGCCGTACCGAAGAGTCTGGTATTGTCTTTAAAATATCCCTACAGGACAAAGAAAAATAAAAACCATAGTTTTACAAGTCATTAGCATTCTAAGTCAAGTCTGCATTTTAGGGACATGGGTAGAAAGCCCTGAGCAGAAACTGATGTTCTAATAGTTGAGGAAGAATAAAATAACATTGATAATCAATGGCTCAAAAAGAAGACAAATCAATCATATGAGTATCTCCTAGGGTTTTCTACATTAAAGAATGTCTCTTTTAGAAAGGAAAACAGACATCACAATTAGACTGTGTTGTTTGATTCACTGTACAGCATTGTAAACAATGAAAATGATGACACCACCCTTGCCACCACCATTGGCTACAATTTGTGGTATGCTTACGAGGCATTCTGCTAAGTACTTTATATTTGTGTCTTCTTCAACCATCACAAATATGCTGAGATATTGTCCTCACTTTATAGAATATAAAGTGAAGCTTCAGAGAAGTTATGTATTTTGACTAAGATCAGGCAGGTGGTTAAGTGACATGTCTGATATTTGAACTGTCGTCCAACTGACTCCAAGACCTAGGTGGAAAGCCCAGGCATGCCATTTATAGAAGAGCGTTGGGATCTCAGATACTCAAGATTTTCCTCCCCATTTGCCTATATCATCATAATAAGACTGCGGAAGTACATGAAGAACTAGATTACAATATCACTGTTGTGACTACTGTTTTAGATTGTTATTATTCTGAGTTCTTTTAATTTGTCATTATTTCCATTGCTCTATGCTGTTTTGCCTGGCTGTTGCTTTATTATTGAATGAATACCCTGAGCAAGGTTTGCACACAGCTGTTAGAAATGTGGAAGCTAGACCTTTTTCCTGGGGAAGGAGATGGGTTGAAGGATATGAGGAAACAAGACCAAATTAGGCCCATCAAAGGAGAACCTGCTTCCTGTTCCTTGTGCCTCATAGCATCTGTCACTACCAACGGAAACTCAGTTCTAGTGGTGAAAACTATAGAAGGCCTCAGCCATTTTTTTCAATAGAGTTCTATTTATAACATGAAAACTCCCTTCTTGGACTGTGGGGAATGAGTTATTGAGATCCCTGAAAGATAATTTTGGTGACTGGCAATGTCCTTTTCTAATAATAGCTAGAATTTATTGACTACTTAGTAGGAATGGTCCCTGTGTTAAGTACTGTACATACTTGTTAAATCCTCATAATGATTATGTTTTATTATTCTTATTTTACAGAGGAGGAACCTGGGGCGTAGGTTAAGGAACATGTCCAAGGCTACGCAGTGAATAAATGAAAGAACTGGGATTTAACCCAGGCCTTAACCTCTGTGCTGCATGACCTTTACTATTTTTCCTCTGATAAAAATGAAAATATTTCTCTTAAGTACTTAGCTTGGGAATGAAAGACAGGTGTGTAAATAACCTTGACTTTGGGTAATTGGCTTCAGGCTTATCCATCCTACTCCGGGCCCTCTCCCACTCACATTTACTGTCTTTCTGTATGTCTTCCTTTCATAATCTTTTTCTTCCTCTTTCTTGCCGTGGAGGTTTTTTTTTTCTCTTCTCTGCCTTCCCCATAGCCCCTGCATTGCCCTTGCCTTCTTAGTGCTTAGATCTGACTCTGGCTTTGTTGGCATTATTTCCCTGGTCTTCTCTCAATCTCTCTTTCACGTCTCCTCCTGGTATTTGAATCTCTATTTACCAACAGCACTGAAATGTGACAATGTAAAGTGTAAAAAAGCAATGCAGGACAACCTTGACAGGTCCAGATAATAATATTTTCATCCTTTCCAGGAAAAAAACAAAGAGGAAAGCTTTGTATCTTTCTTTGTTCCTTCTCATTAGGAAAATCATCTAGCTGGAGGTCTCAGAGGCAGCTTCTATCTGGCAACCTTTCCTGAAACAGAGGAAAACTGTTCTATGATTAGGAGAACAAGGTGGAGGGTCCGGCCCAGAGTCGGGGTCAAGGTTGACTTAGGCTTCAGTCCTTGAAGGACAAAGTGTATTAGATCCCACCCTCAGAGCTTGGCAGAAGTTACTTCATTGCTTGAAAGGCCGACCCTCTGCGTAAATCTTCTTACCTTTTCATTATCTGCAGTGAAGAGAAGATCCAGTTCTCAGAGAATGTATTAAAATAGAAAAACATTTTGCTGCTTTTGAAAAATGGTTCCATGTCTTATTTTCTGCTGATGATTAAGTACAAAAAATTATTATTTCAAATAGATTGCTGGGGAGAGAAAAGAGCTCTAGATGGATAGTGTTATTCTTTTTGTCACGGTAATCCTATTTCTTGGCTGGGAAGTTACACATCATGGGAGAGGTGACTTCATACCTGAAAAAATTTGTATTAAACATTTGACCAATTATAGAGTATTTTACTGCCTATGGAATGTTAATATGATTTAATACGTTTACCTAAAATCTACATTCATTAAAAAATCTGTGATTTGCACATAATCGCTGCCTAAATGCTTGCCTCAGCCCTCTCTGCGTTGCGTGCCTAAAGATCCCTGGGGTGGCTAGAAGTTCTGAACCATTTTCTTTTATCTCTCAGCCAAGGTGCATCTGTCTAATGTCTTCTAACCAGGTGTTATTAGGTGTGATTTCTAGTTGGCTGAGAAATCAATGAGTGGCCAACTGCGGTGGCTCACGCCTGTAATCCCAGCACTTTGGGAGGCCAAGGCAGGTGGATCACCTGAGGTCAGGAGTTTGAAACCAGCCTGGCCAACATGGTGAAACCTGGTCTCTACTAAAAATTTTAAAAAAATTAGCCAGGCATGGTGGCACGTGCCTGTAATCCCAGCTACTTGGGAGGCTGAGGCAGGAGAATCGCTTGAACCTGGGAGGCGAAGATTGCAGTGAGCCGAGATCGTGCCACTGCACTCGAGCCTGGGCGACAGCTCTGTCTCAAAAAAAAAAAAAAAAAAAAAAAAATCAATGAGTATAGCAGATTTCATCATGCTCCTTTCCCCCATCTCTTTATATTTTTTAGTTTAACAGATCTTTAAGTCCTCTACAAGTGTTTAGCTCTTTCAGCGCAGAACCTCTGCCTCATTGCTGCCCCAGAGTCCTCATCCCACTGACTCCTAACCCTCAAGATCTCAGCTTTCACATCATTTCCTCAGGGAGACCCTCCCTAAAGCCTTGACCAGGTCAGCTCCCTCTGAAGTTCAGTGCTTCCCTGGAACCCTGGACTTCCTGTATTGTGATGCTCATCGCATAAATTGTTTTTGTGACTGTGGGAAATAAAGGGCACTCAACAAATATTATTTTAATTGGTGAATGAATTTCTTAGAAGCAAAAGTCCTAGAAGCTGCTTTAGTATGTTTCAAACAGTGACATCTGAGCATGTCTTCCTTCCCCTATAGATGATTGCAGTCGGTTGGAAAAGAGTCACACACTGCAAAGTTTTGTATGTTGCCAAGAATGCCTGAGGTAGAAAACTCAATTTTGGTTGTCTCCTCTGCTGTCAGTTTTGGGCCCCTGGCCTTCGCCACCTACCCAGCATACTTGCCCTTAGGACCGAGGAGTTTTGTTCTGTGATCCACCAAAGATTACTTTGGAAAAGGAAGTCACATACTGTCTTTTCTGCTGACTGAATTTAGGTTATGTCACAGTTGTAATCATCCAGTTTGGCTTCAGGAATTACTTCTGCCTTTATAAGTTATTCAAGAATCATCTCTTGCAATTAATACTACAGTTTGATGTCTTTGAGTTGTCCCAGAGAGGATACCTCAAGCTATATGTATGTGGGCACGTATGTGTGTGTGTGTGTCTGTGTGTGTGTTCACAGCAGCCATCTTCTTCCAGTAGGCCTGAAGTCACACATGTCATAGCATGGCTTGTATTCTGTGTCATTCTTCCTGTGAGAGGTGGCAGATTCTTTGAGTCAATTCCTGTGAGTGCTGATGGATTTTCGCTGAGCCATTTTACCTTTTCAATCCCTTCCTTCTATGACTTCTAGCAAGTAGTTATAAGACTGTTGACAATTATGTTTCTCTCCAGGTATCTCAAAATGTCCTTATTGACATTATATCATTTGAAATCACAACTGATCAGTGTCAGGTAGATGAAGAAGGACTTATTATATCTCTTCCCCAGAGAGGGGGGTCAGTGGAGTTAACTGACCTATCCAGGTTTCCTTAGTTCCCCGGTGGGACAGCCAGGATGAAGGATAGAGTTTTCCTTCTCCAGGTCTCCAAGCGTCCTGTCTTGGTCTGTGTACAGAACCAAGTGGCTTCTGTAGTCTAACAGACATACTGGACCTGTAAATTTGTGACTTCAAACTAGAATTTCCCTTCAGCTGTAAGATTCTTTACATCCCCCCACTCTGTTCTGGTTGGTATATAAGTTAGATCTTAGGACTGGAGCCAGGCTGGGTAAGACCAAAAAGCCATTGGCCAGTAATCCTGTTTTTCTTTTCATCATTATTTTGCGATGTTGCTTTCTTTTTTGAAATCTTAAAAGTTTCGCATTTGTATCTGCTTCTAAATCTATCAAGAACGGAAAGTTTCTTCCCAGGACTGGCACACACAAAGCTACTGTGAGCCTTGGGCATGTGTCCAGGCCTTTCCAGAAAGCTTCCCTGCCTGGTGTGCTGAGAAACGCTCTGCCAATGAGGAGGGCAGAGCTCTGCCTCGTATTCTATTGTGCTGTTTGTGTATGTCTTTCCCTTTCTCTGTTTCTTCGTCCTCCTCCCCCTTCATTCCTCTTTCGTGTGAAAATGCTTTTTTCTGGCTGATTGAGTGTCTGAGTTTATGGTGAACTTTCAGAGCCTTCTTAGGCTAAGCTACAGGAAGGTCACTGTCACAAAGAGTAAAAAAATGCATAGATCACCAGAGCTCATTAAAAACATCAGATTGAGGAACACAAAATGTCCACCTAAGGGCAAGTCCAATCTGGATGAAGGCTCCTCTTTAGGACTCTCCTAGTTCTTCTGAGGCTGCAGCCTTCCACAGAGGTAAGTGCTGTGTGTCCATCAGAAATACCCACACAAGCATGCAGAGATGGAGGCAAGGATGCACATATTTTGTAGTTGTGAGAACCTGAAAATAACTTAAATACCTGCCTTCCAGTAGAAGAATACTTAATTATGGTGTGTCCATATCATGAGAAACAATAAGATAGATCTAGAGGTAATGATGAAGTATCTGTAACATACTGCTCAGTAAAAAAGCCCATGTTGATTTTCTATCTATCTATCTATCTATCTATCTGTCTGTCTGTCTGTCTGTCTGTCTGTCTGTCTATCTATCTGTCTATCTATCTATCTATCTATCTATCTATCTATCTATCTATCTTTCTTTCTTTCTTTCTTTCTTTCTTTTTGGAGACAGGGTCTCGCTTTGTTACCCAGGCTGGAGTGCAGTGGTGTGATCACAGCTCACTGCAGCCTCTATCTCTTGGGCACAATCAATCCACCCACCTCAGCCTCCTGAGCAGCTGGGACTACAGGCGTGTACCACCACACCTGGCTAATTTTCTGTATTTTTTGTAGAGATGGGGTTTCGCCACCTTGCCCTAGCTGGTCTCGAACTCCTGGGCTCAAGCAATAATCCTGTCTCAGCCTCCCAAAGTGCTGGGATTACAGGCGTGAGCCACCACACCCGGCACATATTATGTATATTTAAATATGTATACATATCCACAGAAAAGCCTAGAAGGATATATTCTAACAGTTAACGAAAGGTCCTGGGAATGGGATTAGGATGAAGGGAGAGAGTAGGTATTTTGCTTTTTTAGTTTATATACATTTGTATAAGACTTACTTTTTTGCAATAAATAATGAGTTTTATCATAATAATTAAGGATCACAGGCATTTAAGAAGTGAATAATATATTAGCATCACTGACTCTTACCTGTAATTTTGTGTTTCTGTCTGGGTGTTCTTTTCAGTGAAACACTGTTTTGTTGTTAGGCTGCTGCTGTTTTTGACTTGAGTATATGATATGAATTATGACCTCTCCATATCTGTTTTTCCATCCGTGTCATCATAAGAGTATCTTTTCACTGCAATATTAAGAAACATTAAGCAAGTATACTGGTGTTAATTAGATTAATTCATCCCTCTTTTTAAAGGTGCAAAACTCTTTCTCTGTAAAAGTCAAGCTGATGTAAATGCAAATATCAGGTTTTCAATTAATTTCTTCTGGCTTTCTGGAAGAAAGTGAAATTATTGTTTATCATTTCATTTAATCTGGACTAAATATTTGGAGTATTGAATTATTTCTATGACTTTCATTTGAAGGTTTTATGTATCTACTTTAGATGCAGATAATTGAATATTATAGTTCCAAATGCTTTAACGTTCCACATTAGTGAAACAATGATCTACACCATAGTGAAAACAGTAACACATTTATTTTCTTTCTGTTTGTACTTCAATTCCAAAAGTTAAGCATTAAATTGGCTTTAGTCATACTTATACTTTGATGATAGTCCAGCTTCTTGGTGTGAAATCAAGATGTGAAGAAAGTTAGACACACCTGTGAAAGCCCAGCCTTCAGTTTCACATATGTGGGTAATAACTTAGTCCAGTTATAGTTTGTTAACTAAAAAAACAATTTGTTTGAAGTATAATTAGGTGATAATGATAATTTTAAAATGTGTTAAAAAATTCTTTTTGGCTGAAAAATTTTGGTAAAGTGTTTAGTTAAGATGAGGTGTTGTGTCTCTGTCAATAAAAGATGCATGGATTAATATGTAGTCCCTGTCATCTTCTCCAGCTTTCAGCAGTGAATATGCCTGGACCGTATGGAGTAACCGGTTGCTAGGCAGGCAGTGTTCTGTTCTGTTCTCCTTGTCTGTGGCATGTGATTGAGTCAGGACTGTTGGTAAAGTCTTCTTTGAAGATGAAGCATAGAATAATAGCATGCAAAACATTTTATCCTTTTTATCCTTCAGCTATTTGTCTCTAGCCTTCAGTGAGTGGCTGCCCCAACTTAAAGACAACATGCTGTGTTATTACTAACATACTGGAGGGAGCTGTGCACATACAAATGACCCTGTCTCTTTTTGTGCCCTGGAACCTTGTCTTCCCCTAGGTGGACTCTGTGACCCACAGAGCCATCAGAAGAAATCACCTTTGCTTATCAAGTTTTTCTCCTTTATCTTTTAAAGACATAACTTCTCTACCTACTGTTTCTCCTACTTGAAACATATTCTCCTCATTGTAATTTGAGAAACAAAAGGATAATTTTATGAGGACATTTTCAGTGTTCATGCTGAAGCCCTGGTGATCCTTGTCAACCTGAATTTATGCATTTATCTTTCCAAACTCAGGCACTTCCTTTCATCAGATGGATTTCTGGCCCACCGGCAGTCAGTTATTTCCTAACATATTAGGTAGCAGATTTTGTGGGATTTAATTTGAGCATAATCTTATTGTGTACAGATTGCTTTGAAGTTTCTTCAGGACTCACTAAACCTTCTACACATCAATTTTTCTGCCCTGTATGGGTTTTTCCAAAGTTTAGCCTCCTTAAAACAAACAAACAACAACAGCAAAAAACCTTATCAGCTTCACTGCAGCACTCCCCTTAAAACAATAAAGTTTAGTTTGTTTTCAAGTGCTTTAAATCCATTGATGTTTCTAGGAACTTTTGGATGAATGATCTGTTGACCACCTACCCAAGTTTCCTGGGGTGCCCCTGGATCTGCCCTGGTGTCCAGGGATTGCTTTGCCTCCCCACAGCCAGTTGGGTGCAGTGACTCTCCATTTCTCTTTCTCAGTGCAATCGCTTCCATACTGAGGGCCTGGCTTGACCAGTGTGCAGAAGACTTCCGAGAACCCCCTCGCTTCCCTTGCTTACAGAAACTGCTGGATTATCTCACACGGATGATGCCGGGCTCTGACCCAGAAAGAAGAGCACAAAATCTTCTTGAGCAGTTTCAGAAGCAAGAAGTGGAAACTGACAGTGAGTACTTGTTTGTTCGCAGGGAAAAGGCTAGATTCTGATTCTCCAGCCTCCACGCTGGAGAAAGGTTCTCCCTGTGCTGGCTAATAGGAAACCTTGGTACCCTCAAAACAACATGCTGCTGGAGGATTGGCTTGAGTATAAAATTCTCAAGATTACTGAAGTACTAATTATAGAGCCTAGAATTTTAGACAGAGAAGGGTATTTTCAAGACTACCTAATCTGGCTCCCTCATTTTATGGATGAGGAAACTGGAAACTCCAGCTCCAAAAAATTAAGTAATTTCCTTGTTTATTCTGTTACCAAGAAGAGGGTCTCCTTGATGAACTTTAGTCTTCCCTTATCAACATGTACCATGCTGAACCTGAATTTGCATTTTATTACCTGTTTAATGGCTCCTTCTATCCTTCCATCACAACTACTCCCATCTAGCAGTCAAGGAATGAAGTCCAGTTCTGATCCTGCCCTCCCAAAAGCTTGGAAAAGGTGTTTGTCCTTCAATATGGAAAAGCATCACTGTAACGGGTCCCCTGCCAGTGCAGATTATCGTCATTTAGCATCTCTAAGGGCCTCATCGAAGGAAGTTTCTGTGGCTGTTTTTCCCTATTTGAAGAATTGACTTCCTATTTTCAAGGACAAAGGAAAGGCAACCACTGCAGGTCATGAGGTGCTTGGAACTATTAGGCTTTGAAGAACGTCAGAAAGAGGCTGGGACAGGCTTCCAGTGTGACGTTGTATCCTCTCACTGGGGTGCTGGGTGACAGTTGCCATGGTGGCTGACCCACTTGGAGCTTCTGACAGGCATTACCCTGAAGGGATGCCTGACTTCATCAGTAAGGGAAAGGAAATGTTCCTCAGCACCAATAAGGAAAGCTGCATCAGCTCCAAAGAAAATAGACCTAAATTCCAAACAATACCTGCTGAATTTCTTATGGATGGGGGTCCCAGAGAGAGGGAAATGCAATTGCATCATTGGAAGCTGACTGCCAAGTACTCTATATCTCAGATGACTTCATCTGCCAGGAATGTTTGAATACCAGGGGCACTCCTCCAGCTGCGGACCTCAGCTCCCTTCAGGGCCTCCATGCCTGGCTTTGTGCTGGAGTGGGAAACGCTGTGTTGGAGCCCAGCTCTCCCCATTGGGGCTGCCCCTGGCTCTGAGCCTAATTGGGGAACCGGTGGGACCAGTCATTCATTGTTTCCAACACAGGGACTGCAAGGCAGAGCTCATTTGGCAGGCTGAGGCAGGGGAGAGGGAGATTGCCTCAGTTCCCATGTGCTTGTTTTACCCAATTTTACTCCTGCAGAAGAAGCAAGCTCTCCTATATGTTTTTAAAAAGTAAAATTGTGCTTCATGTTTTTACTTATCTCTGGAGGAGAATCAAAAGCAGAAAACAGTGAAGGCGTGGACTATGCCCCAGAGAGAAAGGATCATGTAATCTTCATGCTCAGCAACATTATAGATACACATTGGGCTGCTGTGTTTGCTGAATGAATGAATAGAAAGATCAAGCCTTAGCACATACCCTGCTCCTTGATTGAAGTGGGTTAGGCTCTGCATTGCAGGGCAACTGAGATATATGTATGTATTTGTTGACAAGACGAGGGAGAGGCCCTTTCTGAACCTTTTTTTGGGATCCCAAGTTTCTAATTACTCCACTAAATTAAACAGTGCCAGAATTGTATGGAGGAAGAATGATGAAATTGGATTGCTTAACATCCTCCATGTCATGAGGTTTTAGCTTCCTTTAGCTTGTACCTGTTTGTGTCACAGACTCCGGGGATAGGCAGTGATCCCCTCCTACGTTTTTCAGTCATAACCCAACCCCATTTGCATCTGAACCTTCAAGTCCAGGGTAAAGGGGCAATCCTTAAATCACATACCTGCCACCAGTGTAGGCAGATACCCACATGCTGCCCTAAAGGGGAAGTGGTGTAGGGTCCACTCTCAGAAGCTCCTTTTCCCTGGAAAATGAAGGAAAGCCACTGTGACTTAATCCAAGATGCCCAATAGTCTTTAATTCTACAAAGAAAGAAAGAAAAGGCTCAAAATATAAGCATTCCTGGGGGAGTAGTAACATGCTGATTTACATTTCTGCTAAGATATAACTGAATGTAACTAGAGTTTTCTTTCCTTGAGAACAGGTTTGACAGGAAGGAGTGCGAGGAGTGTGAAGGGGCTGAGGTTGGGAAACATCCTGAGCACTGGGGAAAGGTTCCAGGAAAGGAAAGCTGGGGATTTAAGTCAGAAAAACTTCATCAAATTCCAGTCTTTCGAAATGGAGACTGGAGGTCCTATTCCAGGTGTGGGCTCTTCTGCTTTTTATTTGGAATCCTGGGTACTGATTTTCTCTTCTTCACGCTGTGCCCTATGTAATTTGCTAATTGATGATCTTGGCTGTGATAGGTTCAGGTGAATTTAGTTGAAGACTGTTCTGCTTCATGCATTCTTAGCTTTAGGTGGAAGTTGAAAGTGACTCTGAACATTTTGAGAATTTTGAGGGCTTCGTCAGCATTTCTAACACCAAAATGGCTCATTTTATTGCCCAAAGTCATACCTGCCTTCATGGCGAGTCCTTCCAGGCTTCTGGTTATAAGTTGCCCAGCAACCAAAAATTGCATGGTTGGGGTTTAGGAGTTAGTTGGATTAGTCCTGGAGCTGATCTGATCAAAAAGTTTGAAAGAGCCCTAGACAAAGGGCTCTCTCTAGACTTTGCCTATCCTGGCTCTTTCTTTGGCCGAGGAGCCAGTGATTTGTCAGAGTGAGAGCATGACGGCTCTGATCTTAATAGAGAATCTAAGAACAAGCAGAGATGGGAAGATCTCCATTGCTCTCAGATGCATTGTGCTTGTGGTTGTCTCCCTGTGGCTGTTCTGGAGGATTGGCCCTCTTCTTCCTAAATAAAAGAAGTGTGATGACTCTATAAGCAAGATTATATACACTGCCACCAAATTACTAATCTTTTCCATATGTGAACAGATGGGCTTCCCAACACGATCTCCTTCAGCCTGGAAGAGGAAGAGGAACTGGAGGGTGGAGGGTCAGCAGAATTCACGTGCTTCTCAGAAGATCTCGTGGCAGAGCAGCTGACCTACATGGATGCAGTAAGTCTTCTCTTTGTGATCAGATATACTTTCACTTAAAACATGGGGGAGTGATGGCACTGGTGCCCCGGTGAGAGCAGTGGGATAATGTGATTTTAAGTCTTCTTGAATCCTTGAGAGAGGCTGCGCCTGCAAATACAGAGTTAAGATGTGTCTTGAATCAATCATCTGAATAATTCAGGCCTGAGCTCTTCTTGCAACTCTAGGAGAAGGTGCTTTTGGAGCTCAAGACACAGAGGGAAATAAGAATTCGAATCCCTGTGAAACAAAATCTGCCTTGTTCTGTGGGTATTTTTCTCCCTTTACACTCATAAATATTTCAAGATCTGAACTGTTTATTTGGAGGATTGTAAAGGGATCAAAGTATAAGTTAGAATAAAATAAATTCACAGAATCCACATGTGATTGTATCTGGCCCCTCATTTCCACGTGTGCTTTCTGTACTTTTGAAGTTTGAATATTTTTGTGAGCTGGACATTTTTTTTGTGAGCTGGAATATTTTTGAGTATGTCAGTCACATTTCATAGGTCGGTGTTAGCTGGTAAATACAAGAGGACTGTGAGGAGTTATCGTGGTGGCTTTAGCTCTTCTGCTTTATCACTTTTGAGAAAGCAGTGTGGAACATGGTGGAGATTTTCCTTCTAGTGAACATTATCGATGAGTATATTAATTATTTACTTTTGTCTGTTGAAATGGACACCATGAGACAAATCAAGTAGAAAAGGATTATCTGGCCATTCACAAAAATACCAATTTACAAATGACCCAGATGACATGCTTTGCCATATGAAATGTCTGTGTTGTCCTTAAAGTCAGTTCCTCTTTTGTTCCAGCAACTCTTCAAGAAAGTAGTGCCTCACCACTGCCTGGGCTGCATTTGGTCTCGAAGGGATAAGAAGGAAAACAAACATTTGGCTCCTACGATCCGTGCCACCATCTCTCAGTTTAATACCCTCACCAAATGTGTTGTCAGCACCATCCTGGGGGGCAAAGAACTCAAAACTCAGCAGAGAGCCAAAATCATTGAGAAGTGGATCAACATCGCTCATGTAATTGTCTTTTATAAAATATTCTTTGTGTTTGGTAGATGCAAGAGACTACTCCATCACTTCATTTAAATGGTTTAGCTGTTTGGTTGAAAAGGCAGTCAAAAGACACATATATGAGAGCCCACTGGGTTTTTGTTGTTGTTCCAGAGTAAGAAAAAGGTTGCTTTTCTAAACTTGGCAGCTTATTTATTTTCCTCTTTTTTAAAAAATTGGACCCCTGCTCACTTCTTCCCAGTTGTGGGCTCTCACACTGCTACCTCTCCAGAGTGAGACATTCTGTCTGCTTTCCCCTTTGTATTCACGACAAGACTGAGTGTTAGTTTCAGCACCATGTTCAGTAAATATAAATGGATGGTCTGCATGTCAAAACAGACTGCCCTTCAACCCAGAGTGATTACCTGTGCCCCCTCCCAGTACCTGGAGGCATTACATCTTCTGCAGTTTTGAAGAGCTGGTGCTTTCTCAGAGTCCTGAATCTCTTTTCTAAAGGACTGAGACACTTACAGAGATCTCATATTAATCTGAGGTCATATCTCATATTAATCTGAAGTTGGAAGGGAGGAGTCTGTTCCTAGGCCTGACTCACATTTTTCTGAGTGTTAGAGTCTAGTCTCTTGGATGAACTGCTTACATACCATGGGACCTCCCCTTCTCAGCATCTTATCTCATGACTGAGAAAATGGCAACAGTGTGCAGTCAGTGGGCCACCAAATATTTTGTGAACTCCTAATGTGTGTAAACCACAATATTCTGTACTTAGGTGACATACTAGGATAGAGCATAATTATTTGTTTACAGGAACCCGTACTCAAACAAGGAAGCTAAGATGTACTGGAATTATCTCAGCCTGAGGCAGTAGAGGAGTAGGGCCATGGGAGATAAGCACTGTAAAAGTGGAGGAGAGAGAAATCATTTCTGATGGGATGATCAAGGAAGGTTTCACGGATGAATTGACATTTGAAATTAACTTTGAATAACAGAAAGGATTTTTGGTATTTGAAGATTAGAGAGGTATTTTTTTTTCTAGGCAAAAGAAATTACATCAGCAAAATAATAATTTTGAAAAATTATTAATATGAAAATATCATATTAATTTGTGTTCTGGGCTCTATGGGTAAACTCTCAACCAAAACACATTTTGCTTTATGTCCCCTTAAATATGTTTTTCCTTAAGCCCCTATTGATAGGGCATAATGTTACATTCTCTTTTGTTGTCTTTGATTAAAGAGCAGAGACACAATTGTGCCAGATAATTTGCCTTGAGTCTTCAGGTGGTCTGTTATTACAGACTTCTTAATGTATTATGAAAGTCAGCAAGAAACAAAGAGTATAAGTTGCATAAACAACTTCTATTTCTCCTATTCTAAATCGAGCTTATTGCTCAGCAAGTAAGAGATACAAAAGAAGTTGTGAGTGAGATATAGTGTAGAAGTTCTGTCTTTTTAGAATGATAAGGAATTTTTTTTTTTTTTTTTTTTTTTTTTTTTGCCATAAATGCCACAGCATGTCTCAAAAGCAGACTGTCTACCCCTAATTCATTCAACTACTTTGGCTATAGTGACAATATAGCATCTGTGTATGTGACATAGTGGGGCTCAAGCGATGACTTTTGGTCCAAATTGAATATAAATTGTGCATTTATGTAGTAATAAGAAATGCAAGTTGAATCATTTGAAGTATATTTCAAATCCCATATCATGTGCTAATAAAGCCAAGGGCCCTTACTTTTTTTTGGTGATGTCACTTCCTAATACTGAGTATGTTGTATCTTTTACAATTGTGTAGGGAAATGTAATAAAATAATGAGGCTCACCAGTGGTTTGCTACCAAGATTTATTTTACCTTTCCTGCATTCATCGTAGTCAATTTCTATTGAAAGGATATTTGAAAAAGAAAATTTTTCTGACCTAATATGACTATATTTTCTTGGACTGCCCTTAATGGTATGTTTTTACTTTTGCATCACATCTCCTGGAAGATGCCTCTTTTTCTAGAAATGGGACCAGATGCCTTTTGTACTCCTTTAAACCCTTAGTTTAAACCTCTTTTTGAATAATGTGTTCCATATGTTTATTTCAATTTGCATGATATATCTGTGCCTGAGTTCCTTTTTTTTATTGCAAGTTTCCTGATTTTTAGAATATAACTTTTGTGAACCTTTGTTGAACCATGCTCCCAAAGGCTTAGTTTCCAGATTGCAATTCAGAACATTTCTCTTGCTCTCTCTGTCTTCCCTTCCCTCCCTCCCTCCTTCCCCTCCTTCCTGTCCCTCCCTTCCTTCCTTCCTTCCTTCCTTCCTTCTTTCCTCCCTCCCTCCCTCTCTTTCTTTGTTTCTCTCTTTCTCTCTCTCTTTCTCTCTTTCTCTTTATATCTTTCCAAATAAGGGGAGGACATTGAGGCATTTAAAAAGAGTGGACATGACTTTTATTAAGTACTTTGGCATTTACTCTAAAGAAAATGTTTGAGGGTTTGTTTGGCATAGTTTTCAGTGTCCAGATTTTGGCATGCTAAATTAGAGTGCTGTTTTTCCTTCATATTCAGCATTAACATTTCTTTGCGAAATGATTCTCAAAGTGATTTACATTTATGCCCAATAACTCTGGGACTCCTTACCTGAGATACTCTACACAAAACCAAACATGCGCTCACATGGTGTACTCACTTGTAAACACTGGGCCTAGTACGCTGTCATGTGCCTGTATATGAAGCATCTCCTTTGACATAAGGCCTGGTCCACTCTCCTCACGTTGCTACCTTCCCCATGCCAGCCAAGAATGGGACTTTCTCCCTGTCTGTTTTGCTGTCCCTGCTATTCAGTCACAGGACTTTGACTCCAAGGTGACTAACTGCTGATGCTACAGGCTCCTTATGGTAGCTTAAGTTTAAATAGGGAGCCTCTCTCCTTACCCAGAAAATGGCATCCAGAATGTTTCCTGTTCTCTTTCTATTTTGTTTTAAAACATTGCCAAAATGAATTTTATTTTAAAAGGCCGAGTTATTTTGGAAGCATTGAAGTACCAAGGTGTTTTTGAATGTTTATGGTTGCAGGACAAGCCAGTTTGAAACCAAATGAATGTGCATAAAAATATCCCCCCTTGGCTAAGAGCATAAAAGCCAAAGTTAAACTTGTGGTGAATTTTTATTGCCAAATTATATACACCTCTGTGGACAAGGGTTGGTCATGAGATGTTCAATACCATCTGACCTCAAAGTGGCTGCTGCCCAGCTCATTTTGGGATCTAAAGAAGATCTAAAGTGCATATTTTTAAGACATCTGTGTGCTTTCAGCAGAAGAAAGTTGCTCTTTCTAGCATAGCTCTGTAGACTTACCTCCATTAGTGTTTTTACTAGGAAAGCTGGAAACTATAAAACTGTAACAACAACACAAAAAAATATATTGACGGGAGAAAAACAAGCATACTGTGCCAAAATCTATAAAGTGTTTCGATGACTGGGGTGGGAGGAAGGAGCCACTTTTTGATGTTCATTATTTATACAGCTGCCTATTTAGTGGTAAGAATTCATAGCAGCTGTGATACCTCTAAAACAGGAAACCACCAAGTCACTGTAATATTGATAGTTAAATGCCTTTTATGTTTTAATCACTCCCCATGCAGGAATGTAGACTCCTGAAGAATTTTTCCTCCTTGAGGGCCATCGTTTCGGCGCTGCAGTCTAATTCCATCTATCGGTTAAAAAAGACTTGGGCTGCCGTCCCAAGGTAAGTTCCCAAGTGTTTGCTCTGCTTTTCTTTGGCCGGGATAATTAGTGGTTGTGATGAGTCCTCACCTTCAAAGCTTGTATCACATAACTAGAGAAACATATTTGAAATCCTCTGTGTGTTTCAGGCAGGGTGCATCTTACACATAATCATTAATGACTTTTGAGGCAGAAATCAAACTTGTTCTAAGTATACCAAAGCCAAGATTATTGGCTTTGGGGATGATTTGAAGGATGTGCTTATTATCTGGATTTTGAGGGATAAGGTTGTGGAGTGATGAAGTTACAGCAATTTGCCATTACTTCTGGTTATTTTTCAACCTCACTACAAAGCCCTAAGCTATTTTAGGACTCAAGGGGTAATGTGTGCAGATAGGACATTAGTTCTTGATGTTCAGTAGGAAACTATTTAGTTGTCCTTTTAGTTTCAGCATTTTAAAAACTATCTTATTGGGATTAAAAACGTTTAAATGTTCTTTCCTAAGTACCTGAAATTATTAACTGGCCACATCCTATATTGTTTTTCTTCATATTTCTTGGTGCAACCTTTGGAATAATTAACAACTTAGTTTCCTGATTTTTGCACTACTGTCATCGCTTCCATTTCCAGAACTTCACTGTAGATCAAAGAACTTTGTGCAAAGGAAGGAAAGGTGAGGGAGGGGGCAGTTCTGATTCTCTGTCACTACAGATTTAGAGGCTGGGGATTGTGTCATGAGTACAACTAGGCCAGCTACATTCAACAAGTTTCCCCAGGTTTGAACTAGTCAGGAAGTTAGGCTATATCAGGGAAGAATGTACAAATTCTGTATGGTCTATACCACATATGGTATAGTCAGTTTCAGTTAGGAGGAGCGGGATGCCAGCTGGCATCCCAGCCAGGCTGCCTTAGTGGGGCAGAATGTAAGGTCTGGGTCCTCAGTTTCATAAGTTTACTCAGAGTTGATCAAGCCCTAAGGGACTGACATTGTTTGAATTTGCAAGAGCCCCAAGCTGGTAAACCAGAGTTTCATAAATTTATGCTGAAAAATGAGTGCCAGAATCCTCAAGCTTGCTGATAAGCTCATATTCTCATTCAGGGGATAGTCTACTTGGTGTAAGCCAAATTATTTATTAGGTGATTCTTTGATGGGTAAAAAGAAAAAAAATAAAGTGGATGTTTATAATGCCTCATGTTACAGAGCTGTAGAAGCCACAGCTACTTGCACTCCAAAGCTCGTGCTTTGTTTATGACACCAATATCTATCAGTAGAAGAACTGGCAGGCTTTTCAAAGACCAATGCAATTTTCTTTATTATTACTCTTTTTTTGGGTTCTTTCTTCTCTATTTTGAATAATCAAGGTGATTGTGTGTATTAAAGAGAGATTAGTTGGTTGATTTTCCTCTGCACACTTCTCCTTAAGAATGATAGGGTCATATAAAATCATTACTTGATAGGCCCTGGTGAAATGTGATGGGAAAATCAGAAGCATGCAGTGTCCCCACCCTTCACACCTCCACTTCACCTCTTCTTTCCCTTACCACCACTCCCCACTCAACTGTAGTATAGTATCAAAAACAGAGGGACAGTCAAGTGTTAAAATGCAGCCTTACTCAATTGATTGCAGCCCTGTCTGATTGCCACGAAAGGTAATCCTTTCTTTGATGGTTGAAAAAAGAACACTAAGGAAAGTCATGTAACCAGCCTAAGATTTCTTCCACAGCAAGTTTGAGACTAAAACACGAGCAAAAAAAAATTAATGGACTTGTATCTTAGTCTCCTTGGTTGCCATATGAAAAGATTTATTCTAGCTGGCTTTTAAAATTATTTTCTAAAGACAAATGAAAAACCCTCTAAGCTGCATTCTGTATAACATATGTTTCTGGTTTGTTTCTTAGTTGGTTTGTATGTGTTTTAGCAAGGACACTACAGAAGTGTCACAGTTCCTTAGAGAACACACTTCTATATCAGCTTTACATGTTCTCCATTGCTAAATTCAAGGAACAGGATTAAGATAACTTATTTGGACATGGTGCATCTATACAATGGAATATTTTGCAGGCATAAAAGGAGTGTAGTACTGATACCTGGTGTAACATGAAGGAACCTTGAAAACATGCTAAATTAAAGAAGCCAGCCACAACAGCTACGTATCATATACTTGGACTTGTATATGAAATGTCCAGAATCAGCAAATCTATGGACACAGAATGTAGATCAGTGGTTACCTAGGGCTGGGACTGGGAGGACGGTAGGGTCACAGGGTGATAGCTAAAGGGTAGAGGGCTGCTTTTTGGGGTGATAAAATATTCTAAAGTTGATTATGGGGATGACTGCACAACTCTGTGAATATACTAAAAAGCATTGGACTGTATACTTCAATGATATGTGGATTATATCTCAATAAAGCTGTTATTGTAAAAAAAAGAAAAGAAAAAAGATATCTTATTTGGTTATCACTTTCCCTATAATCCTTGACATTTGTTGCTTTAAGCAGACAAAGGGAATACCTATTTGTTTCTCTTCATTTAGGGCCACGTATAATTAATTTTGAAATTATTTTCTCCAAATATGAATAGCTTAATGGTTTTCTTTATTATTTAGAGTAATATTACACTCACTATAAAACAGCCTCTTAATAATGGTCTTTTTCATAATAATGAAAATGTTGCATATGTAGTGATATTGCCCCTATTAATTCTTTGTCTTCAGAATCATGCACTCATTAACCCTGGAGGGTGTGTAGAGAAAACCATGAGGCTCACAGAGATGTAGTGTCCTGGAAAGGGAGAGGGGCAGAGCAGATGCTTTGCATATGTGGTTTCACTCACTGTCCCAGCAGTCCCATAAAAGCACTGTCAAATTACCCTTGTAGAGATGAGAACATTGAAGCTCAGGAGAGTTAAGCAGCTTGTCCAGGATCATTCAGAAAGTGAGTGGAGAGATGCAATTGGAACTCACCACCTCTGGTTGCAGAGCCCATCCGGTTCCACCATTCTCTGACTCTGGGAGTAGGAATAGTGTCCTGTGAGCCAGAAAATTTGGCTTCCATACCTACAACCCTCAGCAGTTATTCATGGAAATTTGGGAAAATCCCTGGTTC
Organism: Pongo abelii; assembly: GCF_028885655.2. Classification (NCBI taxonomy): domain Eukaryota; kingdom Metazoa; phylum Chordata; class Mammalia; order Primates; family Hominidae; genus Pongo; species Pongo abelii. The sequence goes on along the minus strand of NC_071985.2, from coordinate 65,942,713 downwards.
TGGCATCGTCATCTCTAAACTTAGGGGCCTGGCCAAGATGACCTCTCAGATCTGTGGGCTCTGTGTGTGTAACAGTTGTTTTTTTTTTTTTTTTTTTTTTTTTAACTCACTGACAAGAACATGTCCTAATTGAACAACTTGATGCCCCAATTGAATAATCCTTTTTTGTGATTATAATATGCATGGCTAGGGAAATATACCTCTCTCCACATGGGTGGCCAAGTCCACCTTAAAAGAAATAAAAAGCCATCCCACATAAAAAAATTCATGGGCCTTATCTGTGCTTACAGTACCCACCAACCCTGAGATCAGCACAGTCCCTCCTTAGACATGGGTCCTGAGGACAGCTGGGCCAAAAGTGTCGGGTTATTCCTAACTCTTCATTGTTAATATTTTCTTAATCCCTTTTCATAGGGACCGAATGCTGATGTTTGAAGAGCTTTCAGATATCTTCTCAGACCATAATAACCATTTGACCAGCCGAGAACTACTGATGAAGGTGAGGCTCTTAGTGAGGGTGCTGTGTAGTGCTGTTAATAGCTCTGGATTCCATTCAAGGAAGAGTAGTGTGAGGGCTCCTTAAGTTCCTTCAACCCCGAAGAAAGCCTAAGGTAACTAGAAGACAAAAATTTTTTAAAATGCAGAATCTAAGAAACTTGGGGCTGAGAAAATTCTAAGTCCAGTTGAGCTCTCTCTTTGTACCTCCCTTAGCTTGCCTGTTATGCAAGCAGATTGTGAAACTTGAGTTCATATGTGTATGTACCTCCTTAACAAGCTACTCTGCAAATACCAAGTGCTGGCAGTTAGGTGGGTGAGAGGCCCTGGAATATTCCTTCTCAGCAAAACATCTAAATGACAGAGGCCAAGCCTGCCTGCAATTCCACATCCTTTATTTGGACTAAATTGCACAATCTGTCAGTCAGCAGTATTTATTGAACACCAAGTAAGTGCTGACTTCTGAATGACACACTAGGTAAAGATATAGCTTAGTTCATTTTATCTCTCCAGACATTTGTTGAATGCCTAATATTTGTAAAGCTTTGAACCTGCTTCTAGAAATATGAAGATGACTAACACAAACACTGTTTCCTGGAGTTTACCTTCTAATTGGGGTATATAGACACTAAACAACAAGAATAAATAGTCAAATAAAGACAACAAACAGGTTGTGAACAACCATCAGAGGGGAATTAACATAGACCAATTATCCTCATAGTCTTTCTATAAAGTAGATTTTATCATCATCATTTTGTAGATAGCCAAGACTCAGAGAGGGTAATAACCTGCCCTAAGGCATACAACCAATAGGTGGTAGAGCTAAAATATAAATGTAATGTGGTGAGACTCTAAAACCTGTGCTTTTATCACCAAGACATAAAGCTATTTCTTCTGACCTTTTTGGAGTAGGGTGCAGGATGGATCAGATCCAGCTTCATAGAGAAGGTAAATTAGTAGTTCAGTAAATATTGGTTGAGCACCCACTAGGTATTGGAGATATAACCATATTAAAGGCAGTGTTTGGTCTTAAGGGGATTACAGTCTCATGTGGGAGGTAAAACATTTATAAAATAGTGTGATAGGTCCTACCATAGGGGAAAGTCCTGAACTGGGCAATCAAAAGTTGTGATTCTTATCCTTAATCTCCTTTTCTATAAATGGGAGCCAATCAAAGTATTTGGTCTGTTGACTTCATAGAATTGTTTTGAAGATTCACTATGGTAAAATACTTGAAAGTGCTATGCAAATGTAAGTTATTTTTTGTATTTGGTGAGCTATATTCATGTAAAACCAAAGTATGCATAACAAATGAAAATAAATAGAGAATAGGCTGCATATTTGAGCTTAGGGAAGATACTTGGAGTAGGAGTGAAAATCAGGTAGAGGTGGGGTTAGTAAGAAAAGGCATCCAGGTGCTAACCCTTAGGTTAGTCGATCCTATGAGGGCATTTGTTATGGTCTTCATGACTGTTCCTGTCCTATGTCCTACTTATCCTTCATGTCTCAGTGTAGACTCCTCCTTTTCTGGAAGCCTTCCTTCATTCTCAGGTCTGTGCTCCAGGAGAAGCTGTCATTTCTCTGTCCTGGCACTTATCACTTGCTCTATTGCAATTGCCTGTCTCTCTGCTGGTCTGTAGGCCTCTTGCAGGCAGGGGCTGTATGTATCTTTTCACTTTGAATCCCTAATGACCAACCAGTGCCTGGCATGCAGTAAGTGTTCAGAAGCTATTGTTTGGCTGCATGAATTGATGGGTCTTATCATTCACATGGCTTTTTAACAATATGCCCACTATTAGCCCTTCTTGGAGTAGGTGATATGAGAAGGGCAGTATGTGCTGATGTCTGACTTTGGATTTGGACTACCTGATTAACTGCACACTAAACAATCATTGCTGAGATCGTGTTACTCCCTGCTTCACATGCCGCTGGCTTTGCATACTTTAAATGGAAACCCATCTGGCTGGAAGGAGATGGCTTAGTGGTCTCCCTGTCAGCAGTATGAAGCTAGACTAACTGGAGCCACACATTCAAATCCAAACAGCCCTGAGTCTTCCTTCCAAAGTAGATAAATTGAATACTGTGCAGCTCATTGCCTGGTAGCAGCCTTCTGGCTGAAGGCTTAGAAGTGAAGCTGTATCGAGACATTAAAGATCCCATAAACCTTTCTTAAATGCAGAAGTTACCCCAGTACTCTAAATTAAATTTCTTATAGATATGACTCAAATTCCAAAGAAATGAAAAACTTGGCTGTGAATTCATGTGGTCTGTGCATTATCATTAATGACAGTGAAATGCTTTGGGCAGTCCATGTATATCTGTAGGTCCTTTTCCAGTCATTTTTGTTAATCATTCTTCATGTGAAGTGTCTAATTCTGCGTGTAAATTGTCAGCACATTTTTTTTTTAAATGGAATCACAAGGTACTTAGGTTCTCAAAAGAGTCACTAGGAAAAACTACTGGCCTCTGTTTCTAGTGTTACTCCTGGGTTTATACTGATTTATGGTTGGGTAATAATATAATAGTTTTATTTTATTTTATTTTTTGTAGATATGTAGTCTCACTATTTTTCTCAGGCTGGTCTCAAACTCTTGGACTCTTAGTTTTAAATGACCTAACTTCTCTTCTTCTGGGAAGTTGTAACATGCCGCTTATATAATATGGCCCAGGCAACGTGATAATTAGCAAAAATCTGTGGTTTTCCTTTTAATTGTTTTTAAAAATGTTTCATTTCCTCTCAAAGACTATCTTAAACCTGCTATGTCCTTATGATTTCTGAAACCTGGGTAATTCTAAGCAGGTGAATTATAGTCTGGAAATTTCAAGACATCAGGAAAGAAAGCAGAATGCCACTAAATCTTGGTTCTCATGACTCTTGGTAAGAATTTTTTTGGTTGACTTTATATAAAGGACTGCTAGAAAGCCCCAGAAATTCAACCCTAATGGAGACGTATGTTCAGTGATACTCCAAAACATGCTAAACTCAAAGTTAGAGCAAGAGTCTGTTACAACTGTGACAGTTCTGAGCTATAATTGCTGGTAGCTACTGAGCTTAAGTTAACCAACATTTATGGAGATGGATCCAGAGTCTAGTAGACAAGTTCCATCTAGACCTAGTAGAAGAGGGCTCTCTGAAGCCCAAGAACAGCATGGATGAGGGTAGCTGAACTCTGCTAAAGATGGATATAAAGAAAAGGTGAGACTTAAGCAAGCCATTTGCACTATAGAGACGGAGAGTGAAGAGAAGGGCAGAGGAGGAGATAAAAGGAGAGAGAGAGGGAGGAGATTGATGGAGGAAGAGGGAGATTTGGCATTTATCCAAACATAGGTGATGATTAAAGTCATGAGATTGGATAGTATTTCCAAAGACATGAGTACAGCAAAAAACAAGAGGATGACTTTGACAAGAAGAAGAATCACTAAGAGAATATGAGAACAGCAGAGGAGGCAGGGGGAGAGAATGAGTGATACAGTCACAAAAACCTATGAAAACCTTCAAGAAGGTTCAAGGGATTGGTGTTGTGCGACGTTGCAGAGTAGGAGATTTGGGGCTGAGGAAGGAAAAACTGAAACTGCTGGATGTGGCAGATAAGTGGATTTTGAGTTGACACCTCATTTGGAATAATTGGGACTCGTCAGTCTTTTTAGATCTCTAGCAGGGATGGAATCTCATTCTCATGAAATCATAAAGTCATGGAATCAACAAGTCTTGTAGCTCCCCATCTCAGGCGTTTCTCTCTCCTGTCTAATGAGGAGGTTGTCTTAAGTGCTCTTTTGAGATCCCTTTCACCTCTGTTATTCTGTGATTCTTAGGAGCCTTTGAACTTTTCAGAAATCCTCTTTAGGAATTTTAGCCATGTCTACAATAATTTCCGATACATTATTCCTCTGCCCATAACTGACATACTGGAGGGAGACCAGAAAGACCTACACACCGGAAAGAGGTGGGCACTCTTATTGAAGTCAGACATAATTGATTTCTCACTCTAAGCAAATTCTCAAGAATTTCGGAGGACTCACAACTATCTAGCACAGGAAAGGCGCATATTAGGCTGCTTTCTTTTTTTTAGAGGTGGGGTCTCACTATGTTGCTCAGGTTGGACTTGAACTCCTGGGCTCAAGCGACTCTCCTGCCTCAGCCTTCTGAGTAGCTAGGATTACAGGCGTATGCCACCATGTCCAGTATAGGCTATTTTCATTCATCCCTGGGAAAAACTATGAGTGGGAGATCATTAAATAGTAGCTCTCTTTATTATCATTTGTGGTGGGAAGAACTTAAATAGATAATGAGTCACTGTGGGTTCTGTCCCAGTAGTGTACCTGGGACCTGAGTTAAGGCTGGTGAGAGATGGAACATGTTCATGCTCTGTCACTATCAGCAAGGCCAAGCCACTGAAAAAAACCCTTTTGCGGTTGTACAGTAGTGGAAGGTCACGAGCTGTGGTAATACATAAATCTCAGGAAAAGTGACTAAGGAAAAACTAGTATAGAAGTTATATACTACTGAATTGTGCAATTTACCCCCCATTCATGCAGTTCCTGGAAAATGAGAACTTAACAAGACCCTAAAACCGCAAAACCAAAAGCACTTAATGTTCAGTCAGCAAATTCATGATTATTCATTACATAGAAGAGTTTGTTGTTAAAATAGACAGGAGGAGAGAAAGGGTAGCCATGTGTCCTCAGGTACCAGGAGGAAGGACTGATTTGTAAGAGTTCCAAACCTGAGAGGCAATTTAGAAGAACTGACTGGGAGCTGGGGATGTGTGAAAGTTCGACTTTTATGGATTGGTCATGTAGTACAATATTGGACTTCCTCAGAAAACTTCTGGTGCAAAAGTTTCATTTAGCTAAGAAATGCTACAGAAGTAGTCCCTTTCTTTCACAGAATGCTGGCACATCCATTTCAGGCCAAGATCGAGAAATCACAAAATGTACTGAGGAAGTCGATCTTTGTTTTCAGGATATCTGATTACTTTGAGTTTAATTTGGGATCTGTAAAAATGTCTTCATTTATGAGAATTGCCTGGCTTGTATTGATGATTGCTTTCATAACCAAATCAGGTGATCTTCTTACAAAGTAAGGGGAAGGCCAGGTGTGGTGGCTGTCTCACGCCTGTAATCCCAGCACTTTGGGAGGCTGAGGCAAATGGATGATCTGAGATCAGGAGTTCAAGACCAGCCTGGCCAACATGGCGAAACCCCATCTCTACTAAAAACAAAAAATAAAATAAAATATAAAAATTAGCTAGGTGGTGGCACATTCCTCTAATCCGAGCTACTCGGGAGGCTGAGGCAGGAGAATCACTTGAACCCGGGAGGCAGAGGTTGCAGTGAGCTGAGATTGCGCCGCTGCACTCCAGCCTGCCCAACAGAGCGAGACTTCGTCTCAAAAAAAAAACAAAGTTGGGGGAAGAACAAGAAAATCCAAGTCCACCAGCCTCATTATAAATAGGCAACTTGCAACAAGCCAGCCAAGTATTTGCATAATATACATTGTGAGAGCCTGCTGGAGGCCTCTTCATTTTGCATGGCATTCCGAGCGAGAGTTATGCAGGGTTGTGTGCGAGAAACTGGATGCCTCTTTACTTCTTACCATTGTGGCATCCTGTATCAATTCCCTCTGTGTGCATTTCTGTTTCTTAGGAAGGAACCTCAAAATTTGCAAACCTGGACAGCAGTGTGAAAGAAAACCAGAAGCGTACCCAGAGGCGGCTGCAGCTCCAGAAGGACATGGTATGTCTGGCCCTCGTCTTCCCTGACAGCTCACAGAGGAGAAGGGCCATGTGTGTCTGGGCTCCCACACGGCACTGGCACCTTCAGTCAACAGGGCACCCAGGCTTTCAGAAAGGGTCTCCCATTCTCTACCCCATTTGTTCTCAATAGCCCTGGGAGGTCTATAGGAGAGAGATGATTACCCCCATTCAACTAATAGGAAGTAAGCACTGGGTGGCAAATCTGTTTTCTGGCAAAGTTGTTTTCTGAAGGTGAGGGGGAGTCTACAGCAGGTAGACTTCCTCCCTCCTGCAGTCTCTTCCACCCACTCCTGCACTTAGAAGCTGCTCCACCTTGGCCTGAGAGCTTCCTACTGTAGTCAGCTTCTGATACATGGTGACCAAGGAGAAAGAGTATCTTCTCCACAGGGCCCTGGTCCTTGTACTCAGAGATCTTTTCATTTGTTCTAAACCCTCTAGCCATTGCCCAGCTCTCCTTACTAAGCCCAAGGCTAACCAAATCTTTATAGTTTTTTAATATTTAAAGGAGCGTCATGCCTCCCTCCTGAAGACTGAAAGATAGTTATTATCAACTTTAGCTTCATTTTAAACTTCTGACTGTTAGCATAAAGTGTGGAAGACCAGAGGGAGGAGATTAGAGACTGACAAACTCTAAATATTCTGCTTTAAGAGGGTTTTCTCTTTCTTTGGAAAGCTCAACGTAAGTAAGAAATGTTTTTAAATGATAGGACTCTTCTGCAACATGAAGCCTATAAAACATTCACAGTGTTAGAAACTTTTTTTGTTGTTCAAAGATAAGCTAAAAATAGCTGTTACCAAAAAAATAGATTATTTTAGTACAGGATGAGACCTTGTACACAGAATGGGAAGGACACACTGCAGCTGACAGTGAGTTCCTGAAGGACAAAACCCTCCTTGGTATGAACCTCACAAAGCAGTTCTGGCTGAGGAAGCAGCCAACCTCATGTCAAGCAGCCTGGCTTTACCCTGTTTGAGGGTTTGTGTTCCTGCCAAAATTTCCAGAATTGGCTTGATGAGATTTAGGATAAGGGATCCATGGGGACCGCTTTTTACTTTTCCTTTAGGATGTTTAGTGCCTTGGTGGCTTATTGAAGAAGAGAGACGATTTTAAAGGAGATTTAGTGAAATGAATATAGTGTATCCCTGCAGTTGTAGGTAGAAGTGCCTCCACCTTCATTTCCAACTTTTTATTCTGGAATAAGTTTAGATTTACAGAAAAGCTGCAAAGCTAGAAGTGCAGTTTCCCTCATTGTTAACATCTTCTAAAACCATAGCACACTTGTCAATACTAAGAAACTGACACTGGCATAATACTATTAACTAAAATCTAGACTTTGTTTGGATTTCACCAGTTTTCCACTAGTATCTTCTTATCTGTTCCAGGACCCAATCCAGCATACCAACTGCATTTTGTTGTCTCTCACCCCTGTCTCTTCAGGTCTACGACAGTGTTTTCTTGACTGTTTTTTATGACCTTGGTGGTCTTAAGGAGTCTATCCAGGTATTCTGTAGAATGTTCCACAGTTTGAGGTTGTCTGCTGTTTTCTAGTGATTAGACTGAGCTTCTGGATTTTTAGAAAGAATAGCACAGAGTAAAGTGCCCTTCTCATCACAGCACATCAAGGAGTGAATGAATGGTTTCAGCGTGACATCTGGTGTCGTGTTGATGGTGACACGAATGATGTTGAACTTTATTACTTGGTTAAGGAAGAGTTTGCCAGGTTCTCCCTCAGAAGTTACTGTTTTTCTCTTTCCCTCCTCTATTATTTGAGAGTTAGTCACCAAGTCTAGCCCAAGGGGTTATTTTAATAGTGATGCCCCATACTTTTGTGGTACATACTCCTCTGTGTACAACAGCCAATGGTGAGGCAATGACTATCCAGTGCCATCCCAAACTACCAGGAATGTCCCCATGCGCTGAAAGAGAACAGACATCCTTCTCACTTGAACCAAAGCAAAACATAAACCCCACAGCCAACACTTTTGAACAGATGTGTATGATCTCCTGGCTTTGAGGCTTGGTTTTCGTGATTTCACAAGTTAGACATTAGATCATGGAGTTTCTATCCTATTTGTGTAGAAATTTTAAAAATGTTATTCATGGAGGTTAGCATCACTGGCCCGCAGTTAGGCCTTGAATATGTCCATTTGCTGCAGCTTGAAGATTCCTAAAACCCTTCAACTTTTCAATAACAATAAGGACAGTTTTGCTTTGGTTGCTCTTCAGGGTGTGATGCAGGGAACTGTGCCCTACCTGGGCACCTTCCTGACTGACCTGACCATGCTTGACACTGCCCTGCAGGACTACATCGAGGTGAGTTCCATGTGGGTGGTGTGATTGGGCCTGCAGCCTTCTCACTGGATACCCTAAAGACTAGTTAACTTCTCTTAGTATCTTTTGAAGGTCCAAAAGTACATGGCATTGTGCTAGCTGTTAGGAGGAGTACAAAGAATAACACCAAAGACTAACACCAGAAGTGGCTCAAAATCCAGTGGAAGTAATTAATGTATCAAAATAAGCAGTGAACGATAGTAATAATAGAAATTCAAACAAATGCATTGAGAGAACATGGGAGATCCCAATTATTATTATTTTTTTGAGATGGAGTTTTGCTCTTGTTGTCCAAGCTGGAGTGCAATGGCACGATCTTGGCTCACTGCAATCTCTGCCTCTCGGGTTCAAGCAATTCTCCTGCCTCAGCCTCCCAAGTAGCTGGGATTAGGCGTGCACCACCACGCCCGGCTAAGTTTTTGTATTTTTAGTAGAAACAGGGTTTCACCATATTAGCCAGGCTAGTCTTGAACTCCTGACCACAGATGATCTGCCCACCTTGGCCTTCCAAAGTGCTGGGATTACAGGCGTTGAGCCACTGCACCCGGCCCACAATTAACTCTTATGAGGGGTTGTGATAAATAGGGCTTATGAAGTAGTGGGTTTGGGTTTGAACAAGACTTTAAGGCCAGGCGCGTTGGGTCATGCCTGTAATCCCAGCACTTTGAGAGGTCAAGGCAGGCGAATCACCTGAGGTCAGGAGTTCAAGACCAGCCTGGCCAACATGGTGAAACCCTGTCTCTACTAAAAATACAAAAATTAGGCTGGGTGCGGTGGCTCACGCCTGTAATCCCAGCACTTTGGGAGGCTGAGACAGGCAGATCACGAGGTCAGGAGTTCGAGACCAGACTGGGCAACATGGTGAAACCCCATCTCTACTAAAAACACAAAAATCAGCCAGGCATGGTGACACATGCCTGTAGTCCCAGCTACTCAGGAGGTTGAGGCAGGAGAATTGCTTGAACCTGAGAGGCGGAGGTTGCAGTGAGCCGAGATTGCGCCACTGCACTCCAGCCTGGGCAACAGAGCAAGACCCCGTCTCAAAAAAAAGAAAAATAATAAATAAATAAAAATACAAAAATTAGCCGGTCATGGTGGCAGGTGCCTATAATCCCAACTACTCTGGAGGCTGAGGCAGGAGAATCACTTGAACTCGGGAGGCAGAGGTTGCAGTGAGCCGAGATCGTGTCATTGCACTCTAGCCTAGGTGCCAGAGTGAGACTCGGTCTCAAACAAAAACAAACAAACAAACAAACAAAAAACCCCACAAGACTTTAATGTTGAGTAGGACTACTTGGTGGGGTAGAGAGTTAGTCAAATTTGTGATTTTTCAAATATGCTTTTCTTTTTGTATTGCTACCTGCTGTGGGGTATTTTTCTCTCTCTCTGTCTCTCTCTCTCTCTGTCCCCCTGTCCGTCGTTCTCTCTGTTCCCCCTCTCTCTACCCCTACTCCCTTCATTCCCCGTCTTCTCTGAAAGGGAAAATACATGAAAACTCAGATAAATAGCTTGTTAGTAGCAGCAATAAAATATTAAGTGAAGAAGAAATTTCAAATTTGAAATGAAATTGAAAGATAGCTTGTATATTTCAGCATATACTACCCCCTTGTTATCATATGCAACCAGCCTGCTTTTATTGTATCTTAATTAGAAGAAGTAGAAGTTACTTTGCATCTACCTACCTTTGGATTTGCCACAGTGTTGTGGACACATTTATTCATTTTGCATTTCCTGACTTCTATGTCTCTTCACATCCTCTTCCTCAGCTTATCTCAGGAAACACCCATCAGTGTTGGGGAATTTTGGGGAGTAACCAAAGATTTAGAAGTTAAATTCAGCCTACTGAGAATAGGAGCTGAGGGGATGAAGAATTGAAACTTAACTTTTCATGATGCTATGGAGAAATGACTTCCCTTTTGATAAACCATATGAGTCAATGACCATCTGTTTTAGTTGCTTTTGGTAAGGGAAAAAAGTGTAATGGAATATTTACTCAAGCTTTTATCTTTACTGGTTCTGCAAGTGTCTTTGGATCCTGATTTGTAATTATTTATCATTACTATTTTAGTTGGTTTCAGACATTTCAAGAGAAGGCTTTCTGCCTATCCTGCCTTATAATAATAATTTTTTAAAAAGTAAAACAGGACTCTCTTCTTCCACAGTAGTCATAATTATAGGATCATTGATAATTGTGACTTTATCACCCCTTTGATCTATTTTAATGTGACCTGTAACAACATAAGGCTGTGTTTTAAAGTAACTTGGTTGGTCACTCTTTTTATTAAAATTTCTTTTAGGGTGGACTGATAAACTTTGAGAAAAGGAGAAGGGTAAGTAGAGTTGTTGGCTGTGGTTTTCTGTTTTCCTTTGTCTGAGCATGAAAAAAATGAAAGAAATGGGGACTTAAGTTTTTTTGTAGAGGCAGAAAAAAATGAGTTAGCACCTATTGAACGTTTATCATATACCATTTTGCTTGGCATGCTCCTATACATTATCCCCCACTAGCCTTATGACGTAGGTTTTATCTCTAGCCTTATGAGGTAGGTTTTGAATTTGCAAACCAAATTGCATAGCCTTTGAGGCAAACCAAATTTGCAAACCAGCCTATGAAGCAAACCAAATTTGCAAACCAAATTGCAAACCAAATTGCAAACCTACCTCAGTTCAACGGTGAGGAAGCTAGGACTCAAGAGATTAAATTACTGGACCAGAATCTCTTGGTGGCAAAGCCAGGGTTCTCATCCTGTCCTGATGCCCCAAAGCCCACACTTCCTCCCTGCCCACTCCTTATCTCCTTTACAATTAGCTTCAGCAATAGCAGGCTCGCCACTATAATTAATAACAATGTATTTTATACTTGAAGATTACTAAGAGTAGACTTTAAGTATTCTTATCACAAATAAACATGTGAAGTAATGCATATGTTAGTCAGCCTGATTTAGCCATTCCATGGTATGTACGTTTCAGAAAATCATGTTGCACATCATGTTGCACACCATAAATACAAACAATTTTTTAATTTGCCAATTAAAATAAAAACCAGGTTTACCCTAAGGGGTTTCTGATGAGTAAATGACATAGAAGAGTTAATAAAGATGGTAAACTCTCGTGGGTCTACTTGAGAGAGGAAAGGAAATGGTCTTCGTCTTCGGTGTAGGTAGTTATTCTTTTCCTTTCGTGTCAGCATAGGAAGGTGTGCTCAACATCAATTTCAGTCTTTCTGTGGATAGCACAGTCTTGAAATTTTTCTGTGATTTTCATATTCAAATGGTGTATTTAAATAGATATTTGAAAGACTCAAAGGAAAATGAGTGAGCAAAATAATAACTTCACCCTGTAGTACTCTCGTTATTTTTCAGTACTTTCACATTCCACAAATATTGACTGTCTACCTAACATGGGGGGTTTGGGAATTATAGCAGAGAAAGAACAGAGCTCCCTGCCCTCATAAAGTTCACAATCCAGGAGAGAGGTAGACAAATAAATAGGCAGTTATAATACAACCTGAAAAGGTTTTGTGAGCAGAAGTAGTGGGTGTTAGAGAAGTATATAGGTGGGGTATCTATCTCCAACTTGTAGGGCCAGAGAAACTTCCAGGAGAAAATGACATTGAAGTTAAAACCAAAAAGGCATAGAGGAGCTAAACCAAGCTGGGCTCATCAGAACAAGATACTAACCTGGACAAATGTAAATTTTTGTGCCTTATAGACGATACTTTTTTCTTTAGCATGATGGTAAATATTCCTTGAGGATACTGAGACCAAGGGCCGAGGTCACTGGATGGCAAGTTGAAACTTGGAGAATCTGCCAGTTCTTGAGTTACTTCTGTCATGTCCTGTAATGATAATAAATTCAGTTATTGCCCCCTCAGTTTCCCTCTCTGTCATTTAACTTCAGAATAACCCTGGTTGGTAATCTCTTTCCTTTTTAGACTAGGATATTAAACTTTTGGAAAGTTTGACTGTAAAACCTAAACCTAAAGCTTATACCCATTGCTGACTTAAATTTTTTTTATTGAAACATCCAAAGAAGTATAAATAATTTTCAACATAATTATGTACTTGCCTCTCTGTGAGTTTTAAAAGACTTAGTTAAATGATTTAGTGGTGTAGTAAAAACCCAAGGATTCAGGAAATCTAAACATTCAATTTTATGAGACCTAGGAGTGTTTAGATACTCAGCCCTACCAAAACTTATTTATTGAGGGGTAAAGTTTGAAGAAGTTGAGGAAGATGGGGATGGGGATCTTGGGAGCTCCCTGACTTAAAGAATTTCTTTTCTTTTCTTTTCTTTTTTTTTTTAAGAAATATGAATAGAAAGTAATATATTTTATGAAGTACTTAAAACCTTAAAAATCATTTTTCTATTCCAGGGATGAAAGTGAAAAAGAGAAAAAGGAAGCCACTGTGACTTAACGTAGTGACTAGTTTGGGTTGCTTTGGTAGCTTGTTTTATACAAATTGCTTTGTCAAGGAGAAAAGAGGATTAAAAATTAAAGCATACAAGGACTTTGGAGAGTTCTAGTTAGAATTTTTAAGAGTTAGTTAGCTCCTTTATTTTTAAGGAAGCAGTATTTCAGAATCCTCCTAGATGGTTTTCTTCATCTTTTATCCTAATGTGGTGTATTTTCATGTTGAAAAGATTCTATATTTGGTTGGCCTTATTATTCAGTCTTTTTTTTTTAATTTTTGGTATTCTGTCTGCTTTAGGAATTTGAAGTGATTGCCCAGATAAAGCTCTTACAGTCTGCCTGCAACAGCTATTGCATGACCCCAGACCAAAGGTTCATCCAGTGGTTCCAGAGGCAGCAGCTCCTGACAGAGGAGGAGAGGTGGGCTCACCTGTCGTTCATCGGGGTAGAACTGAAGTGTTGGCAAGAAAAATGCTGCATTTAATACCTCGCTGGGTCATTTATTCAACAACTATTTAGTGAGCAGCTGCTAGGTTCCAGGTCCTTGGTTTTCAAAGGCACGTGGTGTGGCAGGAAAGGCTGAGGTGATAGCATCAAGATGTACTTTCAGACTCTTGCTTGGCCACTTATTTATCTTTGTAACCTTGAACAAGTCATTTGTTCTTCCCTATCTTCAGGATGCTCATCTGTAGAATGTTTGTTTGTGAGGCGTAACTAAGATCTTATGTGGGAATGCTTTGTTAGAATGCTTGTCCTCAGTGTTATCACCACCACCATTGTCACTGTGTTTGTCATTCCTGTTAATTGATGGTACCTTTCCAGGAAGCTTTCAACATAGAGCGGGTGAGAGACTCATGAGACATTGAAATATGATGGGTAACCACATTGCTACAGAACCTATGGGAAGAATCGGGGAAAATAAAGAAAATATAAAGGCATTAATATTTAGGCTGGGCTGTAAAGGAGAAACAAGATTTTGCCATAAGAACCGGAAAAGAACATTCCAGACCGAGAGAGAACACAAGCAAAAGCTTGGTGGCCTGACATGCTTGTCATTTGGAGGAACAGTGATCACTCAGGTGTGGCAGGGACACAAGGAACAGTTTAAAAATAGTGGGATGGGCATAGAAAGGCACGTTGACTTGAGTGCCCTGCCCGCTGGCTCAGCACGTGCCTGTCCTGTAGCCTGCTCGCTCGTTGGCAGATTGGTCTGCAGGCCATATGTGGCCCACTGCCTGTTTTTACATTTTTAAATGATTGGGTGGAGGGGAACAAAAAAAGAATATTTTGTGACACAAAACAGTTATTTGAAATTCAAATTTCAGTATCTACATAAATAAGGTTTTATTGAAACACAGCCCGTTCATTTACATCTCATCTATGGTTGCTTTCATGCTGTAAAGACAGAGTTGAGTAGTTGCAACAGAGACCATATGGCCTACAAAGCCTAAAATACTATGTGATCCTTTACAGAAGAAGTTGGCCCATTCCTACCCTAGCCCGGGGGATTTCTTTGGAAGTTTGTCATAAGGGAGAGTGAAATTGACAGCAAAATAAGTATTTACCAAAAAAAAAAAAAAAAAAAAAAATTGAGGTTTAGAGCAGTATTTGAATGAATTAATGACAGCATTTGGATTCAAACTCAGGTCTGCCTGACTCTACAGCCTAAGCTCTGAAGATGGCTGTATAATGTCGGGCACCCTTCCCCACCTACTCAGTAACGAAATACATCTACTGTCTACAGCTACAAGCTTTCGTAAAAGGCACTTGGAATCACATATAAATTCCTCTTGTGCTTGTGTCAGTTATATCTGCCTGGCAGATAGAGGTCTGAATCTGGAGCATTTTTAATTTAGGATGTTTTGGCAATTAAAAAATTTAAAAAATATTTGTAGGCCACCCTGGCCAACCTGGTGAAAACCCATCTCTACTGAAATAAATAAATAAATAAATAAATATATATCTTTATCAGTAATGTAAATGCCCATGTCTGTTCATTGAAGATCAGATAGATTACAAAAGTCTCTTCATTTTCTTTAGATAAAACTAAGTCATATGTGCATGTGCACAAACACACACATACAAAATAGTAGGAAGGAGGTAGTAGAGAAGAAATAGGAGGGGGAGGTAGTAGAGGAAGGAAGATTCTTCCACTGGCCTAGCAGTGGGATAAGAATGATCAGAATGGAGTTAGTTTTTAATGCTGCCAAAGTGCATATATATCCTTGTATTTGAAACACTCAGAACTAAATAGCCTCAATCCATATGCCAGCGGAGGTGAAGGAGGAAGCACGTAAGATAAATGTGTCAAATCGAGCCATGAAGTCAGTACCCCCTGATGTTTATGATAGGACAACATTTGTATATATCTTTACTTTGAACAATTAGAGCCTTCTTTAAAACAAAACCAGGATATCACGTGAATTTAAGTCTGCTTTTCAATTCTCTAACTTTGACCTCATGGAGCCCCCTTCTCTTTCTCAGCTATGCCCTGTCATGTGAGATTGAAGCAGCTGCTGATGCCAGCACCACCTCGCCCAAGCCTCGGAAGAGCATGGTGAAGAGACTCAGCCTGTGAGTGTCCCCTGGGGGTTCTGGGGCTCCAAGAGGGTCCCATCAGAGTCGTGAGAGGAGATGTATTCAACAGGATGACCTCGAGCCAGGGTGAAAGTGAAGCACTCTGCTCATTTGTTAAGCCGTTTATCCTTCTGTCACTAACTCAAAGCATTTGCTAAGTCCATTCTTCTCCACTCCCCTCTCTGTTGTGAATCACCATCCTTTCCTGCCTGAATCACTCCAGTAACATCTTCACTGTCTTCTGGCTGCCCCTTACCCAACCATTCATTCTCCACTAAATAGCTAGGTTGTCTTTTAAAATGTACACCAGATTATGTTGCTTCCTGTATAAAAACCCCTATAGCTTTTATTTTAAAATAAAACCCAAACTCTGTATCCTGGTTTACTAGGCCTTACATGACTTAACCTGCAGCCTTCCCTCTCTTACAACATTGCCCTCTGTTCACCAGTGTTGAGGACGTTTGCACTGGCTGTGCCTGGCCTGAAATGCTCTTTCTTCATGGCTGGCTCCTTCAAATATTAGCAAAAATGTTATGTGTCAAGAGAGAACCCTTTCTAATGTTGCTGTCCACCCCTCATTCTCATTCATACTAGCTGCTTCCTCCAGTGGAATGTAAGCAACCTGAGAACAGGAACCTTGTCTTTTTTTTTTTTTTTTTAAATTTATTTATTATTATTATACTTTAGGTTTTAGGGTACATGTGCGCAATGTGCAGGTTAGTTACATATGTATACGTGTGCCATGCTGGTGCGCTGCACCCACTAACTCGTCATCTAGCATTAGGTATATCTCCCAATGCTATCCCTCCCGCCTCCCCCCACCCCACAACAGTCCCCAGAGTATGATGTTCCCCTTCCTGTGTCCGTGTGTTCTCATTGTTCAATTCCCACCTATGAGTGAGAATATGCGGTTTTTGGTTTTTCGTTCTTGCGATAGTTTACTGAGAATGATGATTTCCAATTTCATCCATATCCCTACAAAGGACATGAACTCATCATTTTTTATGGCTGCATAGTATTCCATGGTGTATATGTGCCACATTTTCTTAATCCAGTCTATCATTGTTGGACATTTGGGTTGGTTCCAAGTCTTTGCTATTGTGAATAGTGCCGCAATAAACATACGTGTGCATGTGTCTTTATAGCAGCATGATTTATAGTCCTTTGGGTATATACCCAGTAATGGGATGGCTGGGTCAAATGGAATTTCTAGTTCTAGATCCCTGAGGAATCACCACACTGACTTCCAGAAGGGTTGAACTAGTTTACAGTCCCACCAACAGTGTAAAAGTGTTCCTATTTCTCCACATCCTCTCCAGCACCTGTTGTTTCCTGACTTTTTAATGATGGCCGTTCTAACTGGTGTGAGATGGTATCTCATTGTGGTTTTGATTTGCATTTCTCTGATGGCCAGTGATGGGGAGCATTTTTTCATGTGTTTTTTGGCTGCATAAATGTCTTCTTTTGAGAAGTGTCTGTTCATGTCCTTCGCCCACTTTTTGATGGGGTTGTTTGTTTTTTTCTTGTAAATTTGTTTGAGTTCATTGTAGATTCTGGATATTAGCCCTTTGTCAGATGAGTAGGTTGCGAAAATTTTCTCCCATTTTGTAGGTTGCCTGTTCACTCTGATGGTAGTTTCTTTTGCTGTGCAGAAGCTCTTGAGTTTAATTAGATCCCATTTGTCAATTTTGGCTTTTGTTGCCATTGCTTTTGGTGTTTTAGACATGAAGTCCTTGCCCATGCCTATGTCCTGAATGGTAATGCCTAGGTTTTCTTCTAGGGTTTTTATGGTTTTAGGTCTAACGTTTTAGTCTTTAATCCATCTTGAATTGATTTTTGTATAAGGTGTAAGGAAGGGATCCAGTTTCAGCTTTCTCCATATGGCTAGCCAGTTTTCCCAGCACCATTTATTAAATAGGGAATCCTTTCCCCATTTCTTGTTTTTCTCAGGTTTGTCAAAGATCAGATAGTTGTAGATATGTGGCGTTATTTCTGAGGGCTCTGTTCTGTTCCATTGATCTATATCTCTGTTTTGGTACCAGTACCATGCTGTTTTGGTGACTGTAGCCTTGTAGTATAGTTTGAAGTCAGGTAGTGTGATGCCTCCAGCTTTGTTCTTTTGGCTTAGGATTGACTTGGCGATGCGGGCTCTTTTTTGGTTCCATATGAACTTTAAAGTAGTTTTTTCCAATTCTGTGAAGAAAGTCATTGGTAGCTTGATGGGGATGGCATTGAATCTGTAAATTACCTTGGGCAGTATGGCCATTTTCATGATATTGATTCTTCCTACCCATGAGCATGGACTGTTCTTCCATTTGTTTGTATCCTCTTTTATTTCCTTGAGCAGTGGTTTGTAGTTCTCCTTGAAGAGGTCCTTCACGTCCCTTGTAAGTTGGATTCCTAGGTATTTTATTCTCTTTGAAGCAATTGTGAATGGGAGTTCACTCATGATTTGGCTCTCTGTTTGTCTGTTGTTGGTGTATAAGAATGCTTGTGATTTTTGTACATTGATTTTGTATCCTGAGACTTTGCTGAAGTTGCTTATCAGCTTAAGGAGATTTTGGGCTGAGACAGTGGGGTTTTCTAGATATACAATCATGTCATCTGCAAACAGGGACAATTTGACTTCCTCTTTTCCTAATTGAATACTCATTATTTCCTTCTCCTGCCTAATTGCCCTGGCCAGAACTTCCAACACTATGTTGAATAGGAGTGGTGAGAGAGGGCATCCCTGTCTTGTGCCAGTTTTCAAAGGGAATGCTTCCAGTTTTTGCCCATTCAGTATGATATTGGCTGTGGGTTTGTCATAGATAGCTCTTATTATTTTGAGATACGTCCCATCAATACGTAATTTATTGAGAGTTTTTAGCATGAAGGGTTGTTGAATTTTGTCAAAGGCCTTTTCTGCATCTATTGAGATAATCATGTGGGTTTTTTCTTTGGTTCTGTTATATGCTGGATTACATTTATTGATTTGCGTATATTGAACCAGCCTTGCATCCCAGGGATGAAGCCCACTTGATCATGGTGGATAAGCTTTTTGATGTGCTGCTGGATTCTGTTTGCCAGTATTTTATTGAGGATTTTTGCATCAATGTTCATCAAGGATATTGGTCTAAAATTCTCTTTTTTGGTTGTGTCTCTTCCCTGCTTTGGTATCAGAATGATGCTGGCCTCATAAAATGAGTTAGGGAGGATTCCCTCTTTTTCTATTTATTGGAATAGTTTCAGAAGGAATGGTACCAGCTCCTCCTTGTACCTCTGGTAGAATTCGGCTGTGACTCCATCTGGTCTTGGACTCTTTTTGGTTGGTAAGCTATTGATTATTGCCACAATTTCAGCTCCTGTTATTGGTCTATTCAGAGACTCAACTTCTTCCTGGTTTAGTCTTGGGAGAGTGTATGTGTCGAGGAATTTATCCATTTCTTCTAGATTTTCTAGTTTATTTGTGTAGAGGTGTTTGTAGTATTCTCTGATGGTAGTTTGTATTTCTGTGGGATCGGTGGTGATATCCCCTTTATCATTTTTTATTGCATCTATTTGATTCTTCTCTCTTTTTTTCTTTATTAATCTTGCTAGCGGTCTATCAATTTTGTTGATCCTTTCAAAAAACCAGCTCCTGGATTCATTAATTTTTTGAAGGGTTTTTTGTGTCTCTATTTCCTTCAGTTCTGCTCTGATTTTAGTTATTTCTTGCCTTCTGCTAGCTTTTGAATGTGTTTGATCTTGTTTCTCTAGTTCTTTTAATTGTGATGTTAGGGTGTCAATTTTGGATCTTTCCTGCTTTCTCTTGTGGGCATTTAGTGCTATAAATTTCCCTCTACACACTGCCTTGAATGCATCCCAGAGATTCTGGTATGTTGTGTCTTGGTTCTCGTTGGTTTCAAAGAACATCTTTATTTCTGCCTTCATTTCGTTATGTACCCAGTAGTCATTCAGGAGCAGGTTGTTCAGTTTCCATGTAGTTGAGCGGTTTTGAGTGAGATTCTTAATCCTGAGTTCTAGCTTGATTGCACTGTGATCTGAGAGATAGTTTGTTATAATTTCTGTTCTTTTACATTTACTGAGGAGAGCTTTACTTCCAAGTATGTGGTCAATTTTGGAATAGGTGTGGTGTGGTGCTGAAAAAAATGTATATTCTGTTGATTTGGGGTGGAGAGTTCTGTAGATGTCTATTAGGTCCACTTGGTGCAGAGCTGAGTTCAATTCCTGGGTATCCTTGTTGACTTTCTGTCTCGTTGATCTGTCTAATGTTGACAGTGGGGTGTTAAAGTCTCCCATTATTAATGTGTGGGAGTCTAAGTCTCTTTGTAGGTCACTCAGGACTTGCTTTATGAATCTGGGTGCTCTTGTATTGGGTGCATATCTATTTAAGATAGTTAGCTCTTCTTGTTGAATTGATCCCTTTACCATTATGTAATGGCCTTCTTTGTCTCTTTTGATCTTTGTTGGTTTAAAGTCTATTTTATCAGAGACTAGGATTGCAACCCCTGCCTTTTTTTGTTTTCCATTTGCTTGGTAGATCTTCCTCCATCCTTTCATTTTGAGCCTATGTGTGTCTCTGCACGTGAGATGGGTTTCCTGAATACAGCACACTGATGGGTCTTGACTCTTTATCCAATTTGCCAGTCTGTGTCTTTTAATTGGAGCATTTAGTCCATTTACATTTAAAGTTAATATTGTTATGTGTGAATTTGATCCTGTCATTATGATGTTAGCTGGTTATTTTGCTCGTTAGTTGATGCAGTCTCTTCCTAGTCTCGATGGTCTTTACATTTTGGCATGATTTTGCAGCGGCTGGTACCGGTTGTGCCTTTCCATGTTTAGTGCTTCCTTCAGGAGCTCTTTTAGGGCAGGCCTGGTGGTGACAAAATCTCTCAGCATTTGCTTGTCTGTAAAGTATTTTATTTCTCCTTCACTTATGAAGCTTAGTTTGGCTGGATATGAAATTCTGGGTTGAAAATTCTTTTCTTTAAGAATGTTGAATATTGGCCCCCACTCTCTTCTGGCTTGTAGAGTTTCTGCCGAGAGATCAGCTGTTAGTCTGATGGGCCTCCCTTTGAGGGTAACCCGACCTTTCTCTCTGGCTGCCCTTAACATTTTTTCCTTCATTTCAACTTTGGTGAATCTGACAATTATGTGTCTTGGAGTTGCTCTTCTCGAGGAGTATCTTTGTGGCGTTCTCTGTATTTCCTGAATCTGAATGTTGGCCTGCCTTGCTAGATTTGGGAAGTTCTCCTGGATAATATCCTGCAGAGTGTTTTCCAACTTGGTTCCATTCTCCCCATCACTTTCAGGTACACCAATCAGACGTAGATTTGGTCTTTTCACATAGTCCCATATTTCTTGGAGGCTTTGCTCGTTTCTTTTTGTTCTTTTTTCTCTAAACTTCCCTTCTCGCTTCATTTCATTCATTTCATCTTCCATCGCTGATACCCTTTCTTCCATTTGATCGCATCGGCTCCTGAGGCTTCTGCATTCTTCAAGTAGTTCTCGAGCCTTGGTTTTCAGCTCCATCAGCTCCTTTAAGCACTTCTCTGTATTGGTTATTCTAGTTATACATTCTTCTAAATTTTTTTCAGCGTTTTCAACTTCTTTTCCTTTGGTTTGAATATCCTCCCGTAGCTCGGAGTAATTTGATCGCCTGAAGCCTTCTTCTCTCAGCTCGTCAAAGTCATTCTCCGTCCAGCTTTGTTCCGTTGCTGGTGAGGAACTGCGTTCCTTTGGAGGAGGAGAGGCACTCTGCTTTTTAGAGTTTCCAGTTTTTCTGCTCTGTTTTTTCCCCATCTTTGTGGTTTTATCTACTTTTGGTCTTTGATGATGGTGATGTACAGATAGGTTTTTGGTGTGGATGTCCTTTCTGTTCGTTAGTTTTCCTTCTAACAGACAGGACCCTCAGCTGCAGGTCTGTTGGAGTACCTGGCCGTGTGAGGTGTCAGTCTGCCCCTGCTGGGGGGTGCCTCCCAGTTAGGCTGCTTGGGGGTCAGGGGTCAGGGACCCACTTGAGGAGGCAGTCTGCCCGTTCTCAGATCTCCAGCTGCGTGCTGGGAGAACCACTGCTCTCTTCAAAGCTGTCAGACAGGGACATTTAAGTCTGCAGAGGTTACTGCTGTCTTTTTGTTTGTCTGTGCCCTGCCCCCAGAGGTGGAGCCTACAGAGGCAGGCAGGCCTCCTTGAGCTGTGGTGGGCTCCACCCAGTTCGAGCTTCCCAGCTGCTTTGTTTACCTAAGCAAGCCTGGGCACTGGCAGGTGCCCCTCCCCCAGCCTCGCTGCCACCTTGCAGTTTGATCTCAGACTGCTGTGCTAGCAATCAGCAAGACTCTGTGGGCGTAGGACCCTCTGAGCTAGGTGCGGGATATAATCTCCTGGTGCACCGTTTTTTAAGCCCGTCGGAAAAGCGCAGTATTCGGGTGGGAGTGACCCGATTTTCTAGGTGCCATCTGTCACCCCTTTCTTTGACTAGGAAAGGGAACTCCCTGACCCCTTGCGCTTCCCAAGTGAGGCAATGCCTTGCCCTTCTTCCGCTCACGCATGGCGCGCGCACCCACTGACCTGCGCCCACTGTCTGGCACTCCCTAGTGAGATGAACCCAGTACCTCAGATGGAAATGCAGAAATCACCCATCTTCTGTGTTGCTCACGCTGGGAGCTGTAGACCGGAGCTGTTCCTATTCGGCCATCTTGGCTCCTCCCTCAGGAAGCTTGTCTTATCATGCTCACAGTTGTATTGCCTGAGGCCAGGAGTTTGAGACCAGCCTGGACAATGTAGTGAGATCCTGTCTCTACAAAAAAATATCACTTAAAGTATTAGCTGGGCATGGTGGTGCACGCATGTAGTCCTAGCTACTTGGGAGGCTGAGGTGGGAGGGTCGCCTGAGCCCAGGAGTTCAATGTTACAGTGAGCTATGATTGTGCCACTGCACTCTAGCCTGGATGGCAGGGCGAGACCCTGTCTCTGAGAACAAAACGAAACAACAACCACAAATATATATATATATATATGTACACATATACACATATATATGCAGTGCCTAGCTCTCAATATGTGCCTGAAAAACTACCATTATTTTTAATGAAATCATTCAGTTAATATCTTTTTGAGGATTTAGGGGGATCAGGATTCTGACTGTCTTTATGGGCATTTGATATTTCCCAGCACTGTCTTTCCACCTACCTCAGTGAGTCACATTGAGACACAGGCAGGGATGGCACATGACCTCGAGTGTTGCCAAATCCCCGGTGTAACATAAAGACCTCGCTGGATGTGGATAGCAAGGTCTCCTACCATCAGCTGCCACGCAGGCTGCTACCTGCCATCAGGTGATATGGGTGGTATGAGGCGTTGTGGGTGGGTTGGAACATGTGCTTTAGTAGAAAGCATCTGGAAGATAATCCTATGTTTTGCTCACTCTCTCTTTGTTCAGATAACTGTCCTGGCCCTGCTGAACTCTAGATTTATGAGCTTTTGGAGTCAGCTCTTGAGGAGAATTTTTCATAGTATTTTCCTGTCTTTTCATCTTTGCAGATATGGGGGAATGAACTACTGAGATAATCTGAGGGGACTGACCAAGCCTTGTCAGCTGGTAAGACTGGCATGTGCACAGGGAATCAGCTCCCTGATAGAGGAGTCCAGACATGCAGGGGATCCTGGGTGTCCACTCTGCTCACTGAGGCAGCAGAAGGAATTGGGAGCTTCTGGACCCACTATGGCAGTCAGAGGTTCTTAAGGAAAAAAACAAAAATTCTCAATGCAGGCGGGCCTAATCCTGCGTGCTGCTACCTCTGTCCTCCTGCCTTCTCCCCATCCTCATTTCTATGCTACTGCTTCTCTGTACTCCTCTCCAAGCCCGGGATCTATATGTTTTGTGGTGGGAGCTCTAATACCCCTGGATCCTCTCTCTTCACTGACACAGACAAGTGTTCAGTCCTATGAAAACATTTACTGTGAAATCCAGAGAAGGCAGGACTGTGAGGGTGCTATGCCCTTCACAAAGTGTGGTAGGCACTCAGTACATCTCTTACTAGTAAAATCTTGCTGGGATAACCCTTGGTATCTGCAGTTGAGTTTGGGCATCTATTATGAAAGCAGGTCATATGCCCCCATCTTATTTCTTGTACATACAAGGGTGTTTGCATACCATTATTTTTCAAAAGATTTCATGATCTTCTTAGCATGTTTACAAATCTGGGAAATGCATTTTTGCTGTTCCCACATTTAATGGCTCATCATCCAAAGAGGCTGGAGAAAACTTTGGGTGCTTAGGCCTAGTTTGAAAGTCAGAGATGCCTACTACTGAGCCAGAATGAACCTTCACAAAGCAGGACAAAGCAGGACCTTACTGAATTGTAGAAATGGAAGAACCCTAGAGACTCTGAGATAATGGATGGAGGACCACTAGTTGACATCCTTCAAAGATCTACCTTTGTAATTTATGAAGCAGTAAGACAAGGGCATTATTTTTGCTTCTGTGATCAGAGCTTAGCTCATACCCCTATAGTCCCTGTAATGCTTGGAGGGTCATAAAAGGAAGACATGGAAAATGGGGCTGGAGATAGCGGGGTAGAGATGAGGCAGAGCAAAAATATGCTTGAGCTCTTGGAATTCAAGCATATAATTCCGAAAATATTTAATAAAAAATCAAGTTCATCTTCATTGTTTCTATTATTGTTGTTATTTTATAGTCAGTACTTGTTTAGGTTCAGCCCACATGCTAGTTGCCTTGCATGCAGTTCCTTCTTACATCTGACTCCCGCCCTCCTTTTACCACTACTTGTGATATAAATCTGTTAATGGTAAACCCTCTCAGTCTTAGTCTGAGAAAGTCTTTATTTTGCCCTCCTTCTTAGAATTATATTAGATGGGTATAGAATGCAAGACTGACTGTTACTTTCACTCAGCACTTTGACGATATTATTCAGTGTCTTTTGACTTCTGTGGTTGCTTTTGAGATATGTGGTATCTGCTTAATTACTATTCCTCTGTTTCATGTTCTCACTCCTGTTGCTTTTCTCTCTTCCTTCCTTCCTTCCTTTCTCTCTCTCTCTCTCTGTCTTTCTTTCAAAAGAGTTTTGCTGTGTCGCTTAGGCTGGAGTGATCACGGCTAACTGTAACCTCCACCTCCTGGGTTCAAGCAATTCTTGTGCTTCAGCTTCCCACGTAGCTGGGATTACAGGCACATGCCACCACACCCGGCTAATTTTTTTGTATTTTAGTAGAGATGGGGTTTCACCACTTTGCCTGGAGTGGTCTTGAACTCCTGAGCTCAGGCAGTCAGCCTGCCTCGGCCTTCCAAAGTGCTGGAAGCACTTTGAGAGCCACTGTGCCTGGCCCCCTGTTGATTTTAAGAATTTCTTTTGTCTTTGATATACCAGTTCAAGTGGGAGTTTAGTCTGACCCTATTCAGGACATGGCTCTTGGATGGAAGGATTCCTATGGTTCACCAGTTCTGGAATCCTCTCAGCCACCATCTCTTCTGATATGGGCCTTCTTCCATCCTCTCCATGTCTTCTGGAACTCCTCCTACACATATGTAGGGCTTTCTTACTGCTTTCTCCATCTCTTTTCACTGTTCTTTCTACGTCTTTATCTTTTGATGATGATTTTTGAGGGTTTTCTTCAGATCTGTCATCTAGTTCATGGTTTTTTTCTTCAAGTTATTTAATCCTTCCACTGAGTTTTCAGTTTAAGTCACCACCTTTTTCACTTAGAGGTGAAATATTTTTCAAATTATCTTCTTCCTTTATTAGAATGTCTTGCTCTGAGCTCCAGTTTTCAATTTCTTCTTTTATGTCTTTAATATTTCCTAACATACTTATTTTGCAGCTTGGCTTATGGTAGACATGCAGATATTTGTTGGATGAATAAGCACATTATTACTTTTGTTCTGACAGTTCTCAAATTTGAAGTTCTCAGGAGTCTAAGCCTGCTTTTTGTTATGCCTGTTGGCTTTCTTTTTCAGTGGAATATTTCCTTGTGTGTATTTTGTAATTTTGTATCACAAGTTTATCTTTATCAGGGGATTCTCTGAAGCCTGGGCTGAAGGTATATCCCTCCAGCAAGATTTTCTTTTTTTTTTAAGAAAAAATCTATTTTACCAGCGGTGTCACTGGTTGAGAGTTTCTAACCCCATAGACCACATAAATAGTAAATTGGAGTGAGGCACAGACCCAGCTCACACATGACTTCATAGGAGACATTTTTCTTCTTTCCATGCTCAGGCGAGAACAGGCTCCCTGTTGTCTTCCTATGCTAGTAGAAAGATATTTTTCTGGCCTATCTTTTTACTAAGGGTATAGCCCTTTGTGGGTCCTGGCTGTATATAGTTTTGGTTCGAACTCCTCACCCTTCATAAACAGAAACCCTCATCTTTGGGCCCTGGGTGTGCATTAAAACCCACATCACTATTTTGCCAAGATTACGGCCTCCCACTCCCCCACCAGAACAGCTGCAGAACTAGCTCGCGTGCTTCTGGTTTTCAGTTCCTTTTTCACTTAAAGCCTGTAGGGATTTCCCTTCCTATCTTGCAAGCTCAACTAAAAAGAGTTTTTAATATTTCTTATCTAGCTGTTTCATAGAGGAAGCGTTTAGGATATTGTAGTTCACAGATTGTTGGAAATAGAAGTCTTCCTCCTTGGTTTCTTACCCAAAGCAGTGCCATCCTTTTTTTGCCTATGAAGATCATTTTATGGTAGGAAGTGATGGGGGTATGGTGATGGTATCTTGATCCTGCCAAAGTGGTCCATAGACTGTTAAAATGTAGAGGACCATTGACCTAGAAAGACTTCAGATTAGTACTGAATAATCTGTGTGTTCTTTGAAGTTGGAAATACTCTTTTGGGACAAGGTGTTTACTACTATTTGTTAGAAACTCTATAGCGAATGTCCTCCTAAAATAATAATGACAGAACACACAAGACTGAAAAAACATCAAGGGCTTAATCAACACAAAATATTTGCCTAATCATGGATTCCAGATTTGTAACAGCCCAAATGCTTGGCATTCTGTTTTTTTCCAGACTGTTTCTAGGGTCTGACATGATCACCAGTCCCACTGCCACCAAAGAGCAGCCCAAGTCCACTGCCAGCGGGAGCTCTGGTGAAAGCATGGACTCTGTCAGCGTGTCATCCTGCGAGTCGAACCACTCAGAGGCTGAGGAGGGCTCCATTACTCCCATGGACACCCCTGATGAGCCTCAAAAAAAGGTATATACTCAATCCTTCTCATAATTCCTAATGCAGGCACCTACATGCTCTTTGCCACACCACAGCAAGGAATGTCTGTTTTTAAGTGGATCACTCTATAGTATTTTGAAAGTCATGTTTTGAACAGGCATCAAAAGAAGAGTTCAATTTGGGGACATACTCCTAACAGAAACAGGTGTAAAAGCACTAAGCAGTTTGGTTTATTCATTTGGCCTTTGAAATATTGTTCTATACCCACCTCTTAAGGCACTGGAGTTATTTAGGGGAAGTAGGGCTACTTAGAAAGAGCAAAAAGTCAGACATGGAGACGTGTCAGGTTCTTGGTGCCATATTTTGTCTTAGCCAAGCATTTATCACAATAATGTTGCATAGCATGCCACTCCAAAAGTCAGTGACTTAAAACAACCACTACTTATCTCTCTTATGTATCTGCTGGTTGGCTGAGCTGGGTTGGGCTTGACACTAGGCCGCAGATTTGGTCCAGGTCTGCTCCACTTGCCTCTCATTATTTTTGGAGTAACAGGCTACCCAGGGCATGCCCTTAGCATGCTAAGATGGACAAGCAAGAGGGCAAGCCCAACTCGGAAGCATATATCAAGCCTTTACTTGAGTCATATCAACCAACATTCTATTGGCTAAAGCAATCATGTGGCCACATTCCACATAAGTAAATGAAGCAGAGAAATAGGCTCCAGTTTTAGTGGGAGGAACTCTGATATCACAGTGCAAAGGGCACAGATGCAGGGGAAGATGAGGGATTGGTAACAAGGATACATTCTCCCATGTTGGAAAAAAGGAAACTGAGAGGTGATAAAAGAATTTCCATTGAGTTTCTATTTTCTGTGACTGCATAAATAAAAATATAAAAACCAAAATATCTTAATCTTAAGATCTTAATTAAGACCAGTCTTCTTTTTTTTTTTTTGAGATGAAGTCTCACTCACTCTGTTGCCCAGGCTGGAATGCAGTGGTGCGATCTTGGCTCACTGCAACCTCTGTCTCCTGGGTTCAGGGGATTCTCCTGCCTCAGCCTCCCGAGTAGCTGGGATTACAGGCATGTGCCACCATGTCCGCATAATTTTTGTATTTTTAGTAGAGATGGGGTTTCACCATGTTGACCAGGCTGTTCTCAAACCTCTGACATCAGGTGATCCACCCACTTCGGCCTCCCAAAGTGCTGGGATTACAGGCATGAGCCACTGCACCCCACCAGTATGAGTGTTAATCTTCTGTACACATCTGCTTCAATCTGTTGGTTGAAGGGTTTGGATCAGAGAGTCAACTATGACATAACTAGAATTTGCACCATTTGGGGAAGGTTTCTGGCTAACCAAGCTTACTCAATAGTGACTTCTGGCTCCTTAGCTTATGGTTAGGTCAGTAAGGTAGAATGTTGGCAATGGTTTCATCCTTTGGTTTATATCTCCTGCTCTTTAAGGGGACATGTGTGTTGCTTCACGTGGTGTTAAAACAACAGTGGTAATCCTGGAACCCTCAAGTGACTTTGTCATAATGTAGCCAATCCAGGAAGAGCATCATATTCAGGATTCATCAAACTGAGATGACTAATTTGCTGCTCTAGTTGGATTTCTCAGCTTTCTGCTTTGAAATCCAGGGGATACAATCATTCATGCTCTAAATGTTGAAAGAAAGCCTTTGTGGACACCTACGGACTGGCCATGCTCTCAAAAGGCATTTTTCCTCAACCCGGGATGTAGTCATTCTTTGTGACTTGACATACAAATTAACTTTGTCAAAATCTGGAATGCAATCTCATCATTCACCTTTTCACAGCCTCTGAGGTTTTATAGGCTCCATTTCTAATGGTAGACATTGTAGGTAGGAAAGTAACGACTGAGGTATTGCCCACATTTTTGTGGGATTTCTCCCTGTCTCTCCAGGAAGGAGATGGAATCACAGTCACACCTTGTGGCATAGTGGAAATGTACATTGGTCCAGATAGTACCCTTTAAAACTATGCAGAAGCCCAGTGTGCTCTCTCCTGCACATCCCTTGCTTCATCTTTTTTGTCTCATCCCTCATCACACTGGCTTTTTAAATTCTTGCAGAAGTCATGGCTCTTTATTCTTTGGATGGACCTTTCTCAGAGTCATACATTTCTATAGACTTAAACATGAGTGATTCACTTGGATGCAAGTAGCTCCTGGACTGCACAATCCCTGCATATTAGCTAGAAAGGCTCGTGGTTCTCCTGCTTGGCACATAGCTGGACTGGGCTGACCTCCACACTTCCTTCCTGCCCTGAGAGCCTATGACAGCCACCTTCTCCAAAAGTCCTCCAGACTGTCATTCTTCCTTTCCCACAGGCTGCACTGTGAGGTTGCTCTTAAAGGTGAAGTGTAATTTATTTGCATTCCTTTCTTCATTCCCCTGATCATGATTTATAAATATTGATTTTTGCACTTGCTCCTCACTTCTTAAATTCTCAATAGGAATTTGGGGACTCATCAGGCAGTCTGTTTAGAGCTGCTGTAACTCAGGCATATTCTAGGCTTTATCTTAACTATAAATGTCACTAGAATCATAGAAAAATCTAACAAAGGAAATAGAGTTTGGATAGAGGAACATGAAGGTGAAAAAATGGAATGAATAATTGGAAATTGCACCCCCTTAACTAATATATCTGCAAAGAAACTTATGCTATTAACTTATCCATCATCAGTTAGTCCTCAAATTGAGCCACTAAGTTGATTCATTTGGGAACATAAGGAAGAAAAAAACCCGAAAACCAAAACAAAAACTAAACCATATTATGATAGAGCCACAATCAGACCCCTACCCATGAGAATTGTCACATCAGCTGGCTGGCTGTAAACTAACCGTGCAATAGAACTGAATGTATAGTTATGCCATAGGAGGAAATCTACAGGAAATAAGATAATAGACTCCATTTTAATAAGAAGCCTGATAACCAGAAAGCTCAACTTCTATACTGTTTCCCTGGAAAGGTAGATAAATATGAAAGAAATGTTATTTATTTTATAAATGACTTCCAGAATATTTTATAGGATTAACATGGTATAATTTAGCTTAAGTCATTCCAGGAAATTCTTTATAATTTTCTACAATAAGAATGGTTATTTTAAATGGTTCAATTTAATGATTTTTAAAAGTACCTCTTCCAATAACCTCTTTCTTTGGTTATTGGTATTGCATGGATGAGAAATGTGTAGTTAATCAGAAAAGCACATTAACTGTAGTATTCCATTTCTTAATTGTCCTTGATACACATCATGAAAGTGTGTACAGTTGGCTCTACTAGAAAATGTGGAAGGTGGTGAAGCTGCTTAAAGGCTGTATTTCCCTTGAGCAAGTCACTTTTATGTTCTGAATCTTATTCTCTTTGTCTTTATAATGCTCTGCATTTTGTTCACAAGACAGTTGTGGAATTAAAATGGGATAAGATAATATGAAAGTTCATGATAAGCCTCACAGTACTAAACATACCAAGGTAGCAGCATACTATGTTGATTCATCTTATTGTCATCAGCCACAGGCTGAGCCTTGGCCATGTGCTTGCTCTGGGAACTCGACAGTGGGAATCAGGGAGTTTGGGTTCCTGTTCTAGGGGTGCTGTTAACTAGCTGTGTGGACCTGGAGCCCCAGTTTTCTCCCTGGGTCTCAGGTTCCTCAGCAGAACAGGTATGGGACTAGTTGACGTCCAAGGCCTTTCTAGCACTAATATTTAATGCAGAGCCGTATAATCTGGGGTACTTCTCTTAGAAACTTCTAAAAATACAGAACTTTCTCTCTCATTACGAAATCTGACTGCAGCAGGACTGAATCAACTGTTGGCAAGGCTTTCCTCCAGCCCTGTAGGCTTCTGACTTCTTTGGGAACCCATATTGCCTCCAGTTTCTGGTGTCTGCTGCCACCTGCTGGTTAACTTCCATAAGAACAGCTAAAACCTAGGAAAATAAAGAGAACTGCTTTGTCTCACGTGGTTATAGAGTGATTAGGTCACACTGAGTCACCGATAGGCATCTACCACTGATGGGGACTCAGAGTACTTACACCAGGGATGAGACACATGTGTGCTGTGGGCTGTTGTGGAGGAAATAACTGCAGTCTATCAGTCTTGATATCTACCTCTGCTTTGAAAATTGCAAAGCTGTTGGCCAGCGTTCTAATCTGTTTTCTTCTGGGGTGTGTTTACTCTTCCAGCTCTCTGAGTCCTCCTCATCCTGTTCTTCTATCCATTCCATGGACACAAATTCCTCAGGGATGTCTTCCTTAATCAACCCTCTCTCCTCCCCTCCGTCCTGCAACAACAACCCCAAAATCCACAAGCGCTCTGTCTCGGTGACGTCCATTACCTCGACTGTGCTGCCTCCTGTTTACAACCAACAGAATGAAGACACCTGCATCATCCGCATCAGTGTGGAAGACAACAACGGCAACATGTACAAGAGCATCATGGTGAGGAGCAAGCCCTGACCCAGGAGTGGGTTTCCATTTAGATTGTGTGTCTGTGTCTGTCAGCCGCTCGGACTAACAGCCCTAAATATGCACACTCAATATTAGCATATACATATATGCATGCACACAGAAGGGATGTGTGTCAGTTCCAGGTCTCCCTGGGCATAGATGCTGAATGATGTATGTATATAAAATACATATACATATATATGTACACACATAGTGTATATAGGATATAATTTTCACATCTTAAAGAAATGCTAAAACTTATTCGTTTAGGTCAGTATTAGCCATTTGAAAATTCTCAATTTGGGTGACAGTGTAAATGTGCTCCAGGGAGGATGACACTGCTTCACACGTTTTTGGAAGCCTTCCTATGGAATCATATGTCTGGTTTTATCATTGAATTTCCACACATTCTTAGCAGTGTACTCCCCTGATGGCAGATTTTTGTCATTTAGTCATTTGGATCAAACCTAGTTAATAAAGTAGATGATCAAGCTAGAAATACAGTTTGGGTTAATGAGGAACGATGCTTATAAAATGAGACTGACCTTTTTGAGCTTCTTGTAAAATCTGTGTGTTTCTGAGGACAATTGCAAAGATATTTTTAATAATGGCAGTGTTTTGGGAATACACACAGAGCCTCTCATGGCGATAACCTTGGGTATGTGAGGTCTGGTAGGTTTATCACAAGAATATAAACTCCTTAGGTTATGGGAGATAATCATGTATTGGAAATCACATTATCCTTTGCAGCAAAATCCCACAGCTAATTCCACATCTCTCCTCATCTTTATCACTCACCTGTTTGAAGGCACACTTAGTGCTTACAAGCTCAGGTCTGAATATGGCATAAGTGGTATGGAGGCTCCACATAAAAGCTTTGCTAAAGCATTTATTGAGTCAACAAAATATCAAACATTAATTGCGTACTAGTCATTAGATCAGGCTTTGGGGATAGGGAGATAAGTGAGACATTTCTGCCTTTGAGGAACTTTTAATTACAAAGGGAGCTCACAAAGC
Source organism: Pongo abelii (assembly GCF_028885655.2). Lineage (NCBI taxonomy): Eukaryota > Metazoa > Chordata > Mammalia > Primates > Hominidae > Pongo > Pongo abelii. Next base: position 65,910,474 of record NC_071985.2, on the reverse strand, counting down.
ATTATTCACAATGTGCAAAATAATAGAGCCAAGATCAGGTGGTAAAGGGCCTTGTGGCCCGCACAGAGGAGTGTGTTAATCCTGCAGGCAATAGGGTCTTGTTGAAGGCTTTTAAGTAGTGATGGGATTTGCTCATTAAGAAAGTCATGGCATTGTGTTTGCTGGAGTGTGGGGGTAGACTGGAGGTGGGGAAGCCAAGTTAGGAAGCTGCTATCATGTTCCATGTAGGAGAGGATAAGGGCTTGAATGACGGTCATGTGGCTGGAGATGGTGAGGATTTTTGAAAGCTTTTGATGAGTAGAATTGTAGAATCCATTCATTTAGTTACCAACTTTTTGGTTACTGTTGTGGAGGACTAGAGGCTGTCTGGGCAATTGGTGGGTCTGTGAGATATGAACTACCAGAGGAGGATATTCAGGGACATTTAAATCAAAGGTACCAGTATGACATCAGATGGCATTGTCTGATAGATGGTCAGAAACATGGGCTGGTGCAAGGCTGGTGCTGAGATCAAATACTGGGAGTTGTCAAACCCCACAGTGGGGACGTGGTCTTGCGAGAGTGAGTGTAGGATGAGGCAGAATGCAAGTGGTAATGAGGGAGGGGCTAATAAAGGAGCACCCGAGAGGTAGAGGAAACACAGGGAAGCCAAGGTCCTCCATGTGGTTACTGCCTGCTCAGCATGGTCTGTTCACCTGGCACCTCTTACCTGCGCCAACCAGAGAGAATGTCCACTGCATAACTCTACAGTTTCTCTGAATTATAGCATGGATTTGTACACCAAACAGTTATGTTTTGGGACATGCCGGTCAGCATGCACTCTGCTCAGTCTGGGGGGAACTGTGAGTGGTTGAACTGCACAAACCTCTACTGCCCAGGAGGAGTCATAGGTTGTGCATGCTGTCTGAGTGTTGGGAGGGTAGTGAGCAGAAGATCCCCTGCCCCGAGATTTCTCCTTCCCCAGCAAATGGGCTGCCTCTGTGAGAATCATCTCTCCTGCCAACCCCTTCCTGTGGCCCTTTATATTGCACCAGGTGGTGGCACTCACCTTTCATGAAAATCCTGCCAGCGCGTGTCACAGGCTTATTCTGTAGAGACGACACACTGCTCTCGTGCTCTCATTCTAATCGTTAGGCCTCTCAGGAGAAACCTTGCTCACAAGATGTACCTTTGTGAAATGTATTATGCTGTGTGCTGTTGACCAGAGGATGGAAATAAATCAGTCCAGGTTCAGGCGAGATTAGCAGTTCTCAAACTTTTTGTTCTCAGGACCCCTTTATACTCTGAAACAGCATTGAATATTCCAAAGAGCTCCAGACTATGTGGGTTGTATCTGTTGATATTTACCACATTGGATATTTAAACTGAGAAACTTTCAAAATGTTGATTAATTCATTTAAAATAACAATAATGAACACATTGCATGTTAATGTAAATTTTATTTTTAATGAAAAATATCTATTTTTTTCCAAAAATAATATTGAGTGAGAAGAGTGGCATTGTTTTCCATTTCTGTAAGTCTGCTAAAATGTGAGTGAGACTGGCTTTGTTTTGTTTTGTTTTTGTTTTTATTGTGAGTACAGGGTACTGAAGAATACAGTGACAGCTAGTAGACTTGTAGTTAGAAACCACTGGACCAATTTCTGCTGCGGTGCCAGCAATTCCATCCACCATAGCTTCTGCAATACCTATGCAAATGTCAACACAAGGAAAAGACAAGCAGCATCTTAGTATTATCATGAAAATAATTTTGATCTCATGGATCCCCTCACAGATTTCAGGGACCCCACAGGCTATAGATTGCACACTGAGAACTGGTGGCCTAGAGGACTTGCTCTGCAAGAGCAACTAATGTCCCTGGAATCCAAGGCCCTTCCATAGAAGAAGAGGCAGCAATTAGCCCTTGTAAAATTACCTCCTCAGTGACTGTGGAAAAATGTCTTCTACCACTGAACCCATCACTCTTTCGAAATGATCTTTCTCTCCATTATGTCAATCACAGAGTCAGTCTCCCAAGATCCCTTACACAGGGAATGCAGTATTTTTGTCACAGGAAAGTCAATGAAGGTGACACCAAAGCATCATTCAGTACCGCGCATTCAGTACAGCAGCCACTGGCCACGGGTGGCGATGGAGCATTTGAAATGGGAATACTCCAAATTGAGATGAGCTGAGGGTAAAATATATGCCAGATTTTGAACACTTAGTACAAAAAAGTAAAATACTGCGTTAACAATTTTTGTATTGATTATATATGCTGATGTAATATTTGGGGTGTTCAAGTTAAATACCACCTTTCAAAAACTTTTTTTTTTTTTTTTTTTTTTTGAGACAGAGTCTTGCGCTGTTGCCTGGGCTGGAGTGCAATGGCGCGATCTCAGCTCACTGCAACCTCCGCCTCCCGGGTTCAAGCGGTTCTCCTGCCTCAGCCTCCTGAGTAGCTGGGATTACAGGCACCCACCACCACGCCTGGCTAACTTTTTTGTATTTTTAGTAGAGATGGGGTTTCACCATGTTAGCCAGGATGGTCTCAAGCTCCTGACCTCGTGATCCACCTGCCTCAGCCTCCCAAAGTGGTGGGATTACAGGCATGAGCCACCACACCCGTCCTAAAAACTTTTTAATTGTGGCTACTAGAAACTTAAAATGAAATTTGTGGCTCACATTTGATACCTATGAGTGCTAATTCAGTCTATCAGCATAAGGATGCACGCTTGAGCTGTGAATACTCATTGTAATCATAAGTTCAATTCAGCATCGCTTTGATGGTACAAAGTAATAAACACGCAAGGGATAGCCCTTTGTCATCTTGTCCTCATTGGGACATACCTGGGGAAGTTTAAGGAAAGGAGAATGAAGGTAGCCTGGCTGTTTCATATGACTTACCCACCTTAGCCTGACATGCATCCCCTGAGGGGAGGTCTTCTTTAACTTTCTGCTACTAGCCCAGTGTGACACAACTTTGGGAGTATTTTCTTCATACTATCAAAAAACATATTTTCCTCATTTAGAATTTTGTGTGCACCTACTTTTCCCTTGTAAATGAATATGCCAGATGTTTTGGTAACAGACACGTGAACAAGATCTTTGCTGCTTACAAGGACCCCTTTGTAATACACATTGTTTATGGAATCACAAACACCAGCTGCTGCCCCAGATCAGAGCGAGGCATCTTGGCACTGCCATCCTCAGGCACACAATGGCAGTTTCTGGGAGGAAATGAGACTTCTGTATGTGTCGAGGGGGGTCGTGGGAGGCTTTTTTTCTATAGTCCTCTTGCCCCCTGGTGAGAACAGCTTTTATTTTTAAGTAAGAATAATCTGAGTTTTCATTCACTTCTTTCAAACTTAAAGAAATCACCCAAGGTATGGTATGTAATTTAGCTTTCTTTTCATGTTGCTCTGCACACCCTGCAAATAGTTGGCTGGCAGGCAGCGAGGTGAAGGGGAGAACATCAGAATTGGGGACGAGGGAAACCTTTAACTTGTGCTTTTAAAACACTTAGAAGCTGATGTTTATTGAAGCATAATTTGCATGTAGTTACATATGCAGATCTTAAATGTTTGATTCTTTGAGTTTTAATAACTATATATATCTATGAAACTACTACTCCAAATCTAGATAAAGAACATTTCCATCCTGCCTGCCAGATTCCCTGTGCCCTTTCCAATCAATCCCCTCTTAACCTAGAGGTTCATTTTCTAATGCCACAGATTCGTTTTTTCCTTTTTTTGAAAGAATAGACTCCACTGGTATGTAATCTTTTGTGTCCGGTTTCTTTCGCCCAAGATGATGTTTGTGAGATTCGTCTGCATTGTTGCATGTGCCAGTTCTTAGTTCCCTTCAGTTGCTCAGTAGGATTCTATTATGAATATGCTACAATTTATTCTCTTTTCCTGTTGATGGAGATTCAGATTGATTCAGTTTTTAGCTATTGTGAATAAATGTGCTATGAATGTTTGTGTACAAGTCCTTTTGTGGACGTACGTTTTTATTCCGCTTGGTAAATGCCTAGGAGTGGGACTGCTGAATCACAGGGTCACCTGTACTTTTTGAAATGATCAATGGGCAGAACTGTGACCATTTTTATCCCGTGGGTTGTAACCAGTGCCATAGAAGCAGTTCAACATGGGAGGATAATTTTGGGCCAGGACTAATAATTTTTTGCATTTTTCACAATTCCCTCATATATGTTCTTTCACGGGAACTTCAACCACTGTGGAGGAGATAGGCAAGGAAAGCGTTCTCTCCATTTTAATAGCGGATGACGCTGTGACTCAGAGATTAGGTGACTCGCCCATCATCTGTGGCTACTAAAGGTAGAACCAGGACTAGAAACCAGCGATCCTGGCTCTTGGTCCAGTTCCAATTCCACGAGTCCGTTCTTTCTGGAAAGGCATCACAACACAAGACAGCAAGAATGAGAGGGTCAGGAGAACTCCCTCAGGAAATGTGAAGCTAAATACTTTACAAACCTGTTCATTGTCTTTGCAGTTGACGAGCCAGGATAAAACCCCCGCGGTGATCCAGAGAGCCATGCTGAAGCACAATCTGGACTCAGACCCCGCTGAGGAGTACGAGCTGGTGCAGGTCATCTCGGAGGACAAAGGTGGGCATCCTTCTGAGACAGGCATGTTCCTTCCCAGGGCAGGTGGCTAGCACATGTCCACAGTGCTCCACATTTAGAAGGCAGAAAACGGATACATATTGTTTTATTGGGACCTAGTGGTGGTTTTTGATAGTGCAAGGGTGAACAACCGTGCCATCACCTCACTTGTACAATTAAGTATCTCAAACCGCTCTCCGATTCCCCAGCTCTTGTTTTTCCTGCAATTTTGACGAGTATTTCTTCTGCCCAGTCTTTCTGAGCTCTTCCAACACTTTTCTAGGAAGAAGTGTCTCCCTGTGCCAGGAGGCAGAGGGTAGGGGAGTCTGTTGGGCATTGCAGGTGACCACACACCTCCTTTACCCAAGAATGTGTTTCTAAGTTGTGTGTAAATCTGAAATTTAGTGGTTCCTATAATAATTTCTCATAATTTCAATTAATCATGTATGAAAGGTATTTTCTTTATTCATGATCAATTTTAAAATAACACAAACCTCTAACTTGAAGGTTATTTACCTCACATTTATTGAGGCAAAGAACTGGTAATCTATGAAAGGCTTCAATATGCCTGAGAACATATTATTTAAAGAAATCTCTTTTATGAAAGACTTTTTGGGGAAATAATCACCCTTGCGTGTATCTGTCTGCTAATATGAATTTGGGGATTGTATTTGTTGAGAGAAGGAAACAGGCTGGTAGAAAACTCCTCTGTACCTTGTCACTTCACCGACAGTGACTGTCAGGATAGGTCTCTTCTCCAAGTGCAGAAGGAGCAGCAAATATTGTTGACCGAAGCCAACCCTTTCTGCCGCCAGACCCCAAACTGTCCATTGCAGCCACCTTAAGTAGTCCTCTGCTCACCAACAAGCAGCATCCCCTATAAGTGAGAAGCATTCCACAAGCTAGGCTATGGGATCAGCGTGTCACCCAGGGCTCTATCGCTGGTTTAGAGGAGAGTGGCTGAAATTAGAATACTACCTTCTCCTAGAGATTAAAAGCTACAGCCTCTGGGAAAATTCTTTTTCAGTTTCCTCTTGGAAGAGTTCTCATTCATTCAGCTGAGCCTTAGGCTGTGGGGCAACACTTTCTCAGTTATAACCTTTTAATGTAATTATAGTTATAATTCTAAGCCTAAAAGATTGTCTCAAGTTGTACCATTTTGCTTACAACACAGCACTAAGGTGAGGCCGGTGGGTCTAAGGGTCCAGGAGTCCCGAGGGGTAGCCAGGACCCAGTGTTGCCCACCAGCTGTGTGGTCCTAAATGCAAGCTGCTGGACCCCCTGGCCTTGGTCCTTAATTAGAGACAATACCCTGCTGGGGTTCCTCATATGTCACAGGGCGATTCTGAAGATAACAAGAAATCGTGTACCTGAACATGGGGAGACACTAAGTGATATATAACTGTGAGGACTATTATTACTGACCCGTGAGTATGTGGGCAGCAGCATGGGACACTTTGAGGGGACTGTTCTCCACTGAGCCTTTGTGCACAGAATGTACAGGAGTCACTTGGAACCTGCTCATATCAGTCTTGCTATTGGATCTCAATGTTTGAAGTTAACTTAAGACTCGATTTGTCCAGTTTTACAACCATATGCCTCTCTGGTTGCCTCCCCCACCCCACTACCACAGAGCTAGACTTGCACACTTTACCTTTTTTAATTCTGCTTTTTTCAAATACTCATTACACTTGAGTGCTAAATACTGTATACCTTCTTGTGGCAATTCCTGAAGGATCTAGAACCAGAAATGCCATTTGACCCAGCAATCCCATTACTGGGTGTATACCCAAAGGATTATAAATCATTCTGCTATAAAGACACATGCACACGTATGTTTATTGCAGCACTATTCACAATAGCAAAACCTGGAACCAACCCAAATGTCCATCAATGATAGACTGGATAAAGAAAATGTGGCACATATACACCATGGAATACTATGCAGTGATAAAAAAGGATGAGTTCATGTCCTTTGCAGGGACATGGATGAAGCTGGAAACCATCATTCTCAGCAAACTAACACAGGAGCAAAAAACCAAACACTGCATGTTCTCACTCATAAGTGGGAGTTGAACAATGAGAACATGAGAACACATGGACACAGGGAGGGGAATATCACACACCGGGGCCTGTTGGGGGGTGGAAGACTAGGGGAGGGATAGCATTAGGAGAAATACCTAATGTAGATGATGGGTTGATGGGTGCAGCAAGCCACCATGGCACGTGTATACCTATGTAACAAACCTGCACGTTCTGCACATGTACACCAGACCTTAAAGTATAGTAAAAATAAAATAAAAGTTAAAAAATAAAAATAAAAGTGAGGCCGGGCACAGTGGCTCATGCCTGTAATCCCAGCACTTTGAGAGGCCGAGGCAGGTAGATCATCTGAGGTCAGGAGTTCAAGACCAGCCTGGCCAACCTGGTGAAACCTGCCTCTAGTAAAAATACAAAAAAATACCAAAAAAAAAAAAAAAATTAGCTGGGCATGGTGGCGCGTGCCTGTAATCCCAGCTACTTGGGAGGCTGAGACAGGAGAATCACTTGACCCTGGGAGGCAGAGGTTGCAGTGAGCTGACATTGTGCCACTGCACTGCAGCCTGGGCAATAAGAGCGAAACTCCATCTCAAAAAATAAAATAATAATAAATAACTTAAATAAACAAAATAAAACTGAGTCAAAATAACTTTGCTTTGATGATTTCATATTACACTTGGAACAATCCTTGTTCAAAAATTACAGATGTCTAGTTGGGAATCATTGAAGTTGAAAATAGTTTAAATATTAAAAGATACACAGGAAGGGGAACAACACACACTGGGGCCTGTCAGGGGATTGGGGAAAAGGGGAAGGAGAGCATCAGGACAAATATCTAATGCATGCAGGGCTTAAAACCTGGATGACAGATTGATAGGTGCAGCACATGTATACCTATATAACAAACCTGCACGTTCTGCACATGTATCCCAGAACTTAAAGTAAAATACAATAAAATAAAGATATGCATGTTCAGCATGTATCCCAAAACTTAAAGTAAAATTTTTTTAAAAAAAGATATATATTTTCCTACATGGGAAATAAAATACTCGTTTGATGGGATGACTTCAAAAAATATTTCAATATTTCAAGTAGAATTCTGGAGTGCTGTAGATTTTCTGTTTTTTCTATGTCATTGGATTCTCTTAGTCTTTGAGAAAATCTGCATACTGGGGTGGAAAATGGACTGCAGGAGAAAGGAAACCCGAGTTCAAATCCCAGTTCTGCCATTCACTAGCTGCCATCTTGGGAATTTTCTTTAACTTTTCTTGGCCTCTGTTTCCTACTGTATTTTTTTTTTCTAGCTTTAACATTTTCTATTGGAACATTTAATTCATGGAGTGAATTTCTAAAATCTCATTTGTACTAATTTTTTAAATTGGGATTGAGAAGCTGGGCCAATTTTTGGGGTAGTGACGGTGATCACTGTCTGGTTCAGGTCACATTCCGGAGATGAAGGGCCATAGTCCTGTTCTTGTGTCTGGGCAAGGTTTACAGCTGCCATTGTCAGTGCTGAGCTGACCTCCACAAGCTGACCATCTTATCTTTCCTTATCTTTTTCAGAACTTGTGATTCCAGACTCAGCAAATGTCTTTTATGCCATGAACAGCCAAGTGAACTTTGACTTCATTTTGCGCAAAAAGAACTCCATGGAAGAACAAGTGAAACTGCGTAGCCGGACCAGCTTGACATTGCCCAGGACAGCTAAACGGGGCTGCTGGAGTAACAGACACAGCAAAATCACCCTCTGAAGGGAGGGACCAATGGCCCCTTGTTTGCCAAAGGCAGAGTGGGGCTGAGAAACAGGCTGCGGTGATTGCAATTACCATCCAGTGTTCGAGGATCATTGGTGAAGTCAGCAGATATTTATTGAGTTCCTGTGGTGTGCAAAGCATTATCATAGGCATTGTGGGGAAATTGGAAATGAATTTGACATGAAAAGGATGAACGATTCACTGATTCTCTTTGACTTCTTTGAGACTAAAATGCAGAATTACCAACATTTAAAACATATATATGCACACGTATTTGGTATGCATGTGTATATATATGAAAATATATAAGAGGGACTTTATGGGATAGTATGGACTATGGAAAAACAAATTTGCACAATGGCCTGGGAAGTTGAGGTCACTTTTTACAGGGAAATAGAAGAAACTGAGAACCTAGTCTCGTATGTTCTGAGTAAATGGAATCAGTCCTGGGAATAGAGAGTGTCCTTTGTGCCAGTATTACAAGAAGCCCAAACTTTATTTTTATAAAGGGAGAGGATGACTTTCTCAATCAAGTGCCACCAGATAAAAACAACTGCAGAGGCTGGAACTGCCACAGGCTGCATGAAAGGCCACTTTGGAAAGGGTTTGGATGAGCTGGTGGCCTTCAACCTCTGCCTGCATCTGCCACTTTCTGCTACCCCAGGGAGGCCAGGAGGAGCTTCAGAGGACCATTGCCCCACTGGTCTAGCCATCATGACACCTCTGGAGGTGTCAAGCTCCTGAAAAGCTCATTTAGGTTTCTGGCAACCCCGTATATTTCTGTTTTCCCCCTAAAGAACATATCATAATCATTGCACAAATAACCATGTTCTTTGGTAATGAAGCCAGAAAAGAAAGTGTGAAAGAATGGTGACTCATTTGGACTCTTACCTGTCTTGGACTGTCACTATTTCATTGCCTTCTCTGATTGCCTTTTGCATGTAAAACTATGTGTCTGGAGTCTTTTGCCATCTGGATCCTAGTACCTCTTTATTATGTGCAATTTCTTCCTCAGGTGTGGAAATTTCTACTGCAGTTGACTACATTTGATTATTTTGAGCTTGTGAAAGATTTCTGAACAGTGATTGTCCCGTTAATAGCCCCTCAGAAGATGTTCCCTGCTGATAACAGCATCCTATTTTACTTATTAACTTTTATAGCATTATTGTGCCTAGTCATGGGGAAAGAGATGGGGCTGTATAGATTATCTGAATCATTTGTCTGAGAGGTACATTCTTCCAGATGGAATCAATAACTTTTTTTTTCAGGTTCCCATGCTTGCTATCACAGTATCACTGTTAAGTGACACTTTTGTCTCTCATAACACCATCACACTCTTCCTTCCAAGTCTGAGCTGTGCTGGGGTTTGAACTAAAAGCCATATGTGGAATATTGACATGTGTAAGAAGCACTTTCAGAATGTTGTCCTTTTTAAGAAATGATTCTCAAAAGACCAGTTTTTATTCCAAAAATAAAGAGAACAAATCCAGAATATGAAGTGCAGATTGTAACATGGAGCTATTTTTTTTTTCCTAATCCCATAATACAGCTCCTAAAAGTTGTGTGGGATTTGCGTTGCGTAAATAGCCATGTGAATTCCGCAAGAAGCACCAGGGAAAGTTTAGAGATTTGTGGCAATGGACCGAAGAATGGGCCAGGAAGTCCTCCGATTTCCTTTGGTCTTTCCAGGAGATTGGACTACACATTGTAAAGACTGACTGGGTTTCAACTAGTCAAAAAGCACTTTCTTCTGTTTTCGATCCCTGTTCGATTTGTGCTTCTGTGCTTGCAGGAGAGATGGCCAGGGTGGCAGCCCTCATGCAGGTTGAAGTATATGTAGCCTCAGCCTGATATTCTTGGTGTGAAGGTCAAAAAAACAATATAAAACCATTGGCCTGGTTGAGGGTGTGACCACCAAGACATATATGTTGTGCCCCTGTGCTCACCCTGTGTATTTATACTGTATATGTAGAGTCTAGATTTATATACTGCAATGTAAAATATATATATATATTTACCTTTTTTAAAGACAATGGAAATTCCAAGTAGCTAAAACTTAGCCTCATTTATTTAATGCCACTTTAAATGTCTTAAATTTGTTTCCTGGTGGACAGCCGGGTAATGCTTTTAGCTGCTCGCATGCTTGTCTTTCTGCATCTCCATCATCTGTTTACCTTTTGGTTAAACTAATAAACTAGTTTGGGACTTGGCCGGCATGTGCTGCCAGACCCAAAGGGATTGTATCTGGATTATTAACCAGGTGGGTTTTGGGTTCCAGGTGTGTCAGTAAGCTTTTGGGAAGCCCGCTGGATCGGTTGGAGGAGCACAGGGAAAGCCAGTGGCAGAGTTAGGTGGGATCCTCCCCACTGGCAAGTGTCACGAACCTTTGGGGGAAAGAATGACTTCCTTAGGAGACTGCGGTTGGAGATCATGCCGTTGCTAGATGGCTGTTCTTAGGGATGGAGTCTCACTCTGTCGCCCAGGCTGGAGTGCAGTGGTGCGATCTCCACTCACTGCAATCTCCGCTGCACCAGTTCAAGCAATTCTGCCTCAGTCTCCTGAGTAGCTGGTATTAACAGGTGTGTGCCACCACGCCCAGCTAATTTTTGTGTTTTTAGTAGAGGTAGGGTTTCACCATGTTGGTCATGCTAGTCTTGAGCTCCTGATCTCAGATGATCTGCCCACCTCAGCCTCCCAAAGTGCTGGGATTACAGGCATGAACCACCACACCCGGCATGGGGACACTTAATAATCCAACTTAGAGTGAGGGTCCAAGTTAGCATTTTGTCGCCTGAGAGCCTTTCCCCGCATTTTGTGATGGATGCCACCTGCATAATTCTTGAAACCGCCCATGGTGCCCTGGAAGCCCGGGAGACCTCCATGGAGGGAGGAAAGTCATTCCCAAAAGAATTACACTTGAAATCCTTTTAAACTGAACCACGCAGTTTCCCCAAAGGCATTAGGTCTGAGGCCAGCTTCACTGAACAGATGCACAGTATTGTCATTTATCATACGTTAAAAAGTTCCCAGAATTATTTTCCAGTAGATTTCTAAATGGATCCAAATTATCAAATGTTCTGTGCCCTTGTGGAATTTTTAGAGGAAGCCAAGTAGATATTTTAATAATAGGAAATTGATAATATGGGGTAGGGCAGAAAAAAAGGGAATTTTGTCTTTGGTACTTGTTTTTTCAAGATCATTCTAAAAGCCTGTTTCCCTTGTTTTGCCTTTTTCTAGAAACTGGGCCTGGGGACATTTTGCCTGAAGGAATAATGTCTTAAACTTGTCTTCTTTGGAGCATTTGTAAATTCTCCTTGCAGCACAGGATCATTAGGAGGCGTGCAATATTGCTTTATGTGTCCTGATTTCAGGGGGACTGAGAAGGTTCCTGACTCAAACCTCTTTTTTCTTCAGATGCCTACATTTCCACTAGGCAAAGTTATTTCCATTGCATTTTGCATTGCTTTTCCCCCTAGACTCTCTCTTAAAATTAAATACCTTTGGAAGGGATGTGTTAGGCTAGGCTAGGCTGGACCGAAGTAACAAACCAAGAAATTTCAACAGCTTAAGACCGAGGTTTATTTTTTCTTTCATGGGACAGTGTAATGCAAGTCAGGAAACTCCTTAGTAGCTTTTCTCTTAACAGCAGCTCACAGATCCAGGCAGCTTCTATCTTGCAACTTCACCATCTCAGTGTTTCCCTTCCAGTCACAGTGATGATACAGAGAGTAAAGAGAACTCACAAACTGTTCCCAGCTGCCTTAGACCAAAGCGACACCTGTCACTTCTGTTCACAGCCCATCGACCAGTCCCTGGCCCCGATGTGAGTACAGGGGAGGTGGGAAATGCAGGAGAAACCTGGAGGAGTTGATGAACACGACCACCTCTGCCACAGAGGGGTAATGCCTTCTACGGTGCACTGGTTTGTTCACCGTTGGCAGTCATCAGAAAGTGTTTGGAAGAGATGGCAGTGAGGACTTGAGAGGAGGCTGCACAGAACAGAGGAAGAGTTGAAGAAAGAGAGATGCTGAAAGGAGAAAATACTAGAAAGAACAATTTAATTTTGTCTAGAATTAGCCTTGATCTTATTTTTTAATTTAATTTTATTTTTTGAGACAGGGTCTCACTCTGTCACCCAGGCTAGAGTGGCGCAACCTCAGCTCACTGCAGACTCCGCTTCCTGGGCTCAAGCGATTCTCCAACCTCAGCCTCATGAGTAGCTGGGACTACATACGCAAGCCACCAATGCCTTGCTAATTTTTTCTCTTTTTGTATTTTTCGTACAGATAGGGTCTTGCCATGATGCCCAGGCTGGTCTCGAACTCCTGAGCTCAAAGCGATCTGCCTGCCTTGGCCTCCCAAAGTGCTGGGATTACAGGCATGAGCCACCGCACCCAGCTGATCTAATTTATTTTTAATTTTTAACAGACAGTCACTCACCAACAATTTATTTTCTTCTGATGTGGTTCCTACTTTGATGACACTAGGAGCTACTTTATAGATGTAGTTATAAGTCAGGTTAAAAAAAGAAACCTAGGAAATGTAAAGTATTTACACAAAACCCAACAGATCAAATAGGAGCCAGGCAAATTTAATTATTTTAGACTCACAATTTGGCAACCATTATTGGGTGTGGTTTCTCAACATCTCTACCCAGAAACATTTGTGGAAGCAAGTTTCTTATTTAAAATTTCAAGGAATCTAATGTATGTAATGTTTTCTTAAGAGTTTGAAAGCACCTTACAAATCATGTAGTCAGTGGCCTCGTATTATAGATATGGGGCTGAGACACAGAACAGTTAAGTTGCCCAAGTTTTAGGGACAGAGCTCTGGATCATCCAACTCCACTCTGAGCATATCACACTGGGCCAGGCACTGAATGGAGGAGGCTCTCCTGACAGACACTTCCACAGCCTCATGGAGCTGGAGAGAATCCCTGGGATCTGTGGGCTCCATCCCCAGCCTTCCAGTCACATGAATTCCCACAAACTATCTTGGTCAGCTGGGCACCTGGTTGGTTCTTTGAAGTGTCTGAGGAACATTCTACTGAGGGTCAGAGCACTGCCACCTACTATCCTGAGCATCATTTCCATCCCACAGATGAGGAAATGGCCATAAAGATGATTATTGTGAGTTAGCACCCCAGCTGGATTGGAATCCATTTCTGATCTGTAGTCTCGGATGTTCCCCGGGGGTGGCTGCAGCGGGAGAAACTCCTAGGAAAGGCACCAACTGACAGGAGTTAACAAAGGAGGAGCGGATGGGACTGGGGCTTGAGTGGCATTCAGAAGAGCCAGTTTTAAGACCTCCTGGATCAGCCTCCCTGTAAGCCAGCTATCAGTAGCCAAGTGCTTTAACACAGGCTTCTCAGAAGAAATCATTTTATTCCTACCATGATTTCATAGCAAAGCATCATTATGTGCTACAGTTCCAGTTTCTTACACAAGAACGAAAAAGGTTACCAGTACAGCAAGTTAAAAAAAAAAAAAAGAAGACTGAATGATTTAAGCTGTTTCTGAATTGTTCCTGCCATAAAAAAAAAAAAAATCAAGGCACCAGTTTTGAAATGGGAGAAGCATTCTAAATGAGACTGTTAGCTTGCCCCTTGACATCGATTTCTGATCCTCGTTTATTCAGTATCTAACATCCAAGTCTGCAGCAATATGTTATCTGAGAGTTTGCAGTATGACCAGCTGAATAATCAGTATATGAGGTTTCATAGGGGAGACAGACATGGGTTAGAAGTGCCAGCTTTATGTATCAGGCTGTGTGTGTGTGTGTGTATGGTGAGACAGAGTGCAAGAACGAGAGATTAGAACATTAAATGTTACTGAGAAAACAAGAAATGAGACAGATTATCCCCCAGCAGCTTGGAAGTGGGTGCAGTTTGGTGAGATCTGACCGCTTTGGTCTGACTCCCAGGCCACTTACTACCTTAGGCAAGTTGCTTCCCTTAGCTCTTTGTCTTATCTGAAAGATAGGGATTCTTGAGGTTCATGCTGTGTTAAACTACACAGCACACGTAGGGAAAGTGCGGTTCACTTTGGTGCATGATACAAGAGTTAGCTGCTGTTATTGCTGAGAAGCTTCTGGCCTAAGGGAAGTCATGTCTTCAAAGAAGCCCTCCGACCTCCTCCCCGGATGAGCCAAATGGTCCAGACGTGAAACTCTTAGAGGTGGGGCTTCCATGTGTGGAACAGCACCCTGCGAAAAGCTAAGCCTGCTGCTGCTCTGGGGAGAGACTGACTCATGGAGTTGGAGGGCGTCCAGGGCTCCTGCAGCTTGTTCCACGGCTGGGGTCTAAAAAAGGCTCACAGAGACGGGGATGTGGGCCCAGTGCAGCCTCCCTGGCCGGCCTGCAGGCTTTGCAGTGTGCACTCACGCTGGACGGACTGTGACAGGAGAGGCTGGCTGATGTCAAGCAGCCCTGGGCCGGAGTGTCCCTCTCGGGGCCTGAGAGATCGGCCACCACACAGAGCTGGCAGAAATTCCCATGAGTCCCCACCTTCTTGGGTGGATTTTTCTCGCCAGAAACTCTGCTCCCTGCTCCTGGGTACTCCCTCCTGTGTCTGTCCACAGTCCCTGTGTCTTTCCTACAGGAAGAGGTTCTCGGCTCTGGTTCCAGAGGCCCTGTCCAGGGACAATGGAGATGCTTGATTGTGAGTTATTGCTCTTCCCCAAGCATTGGGGGCACTGGACATTTCACTTGTTCCTTTGCAAGCAGTTCAACTCAACACCAACTCAATCTCTCCCATAGTTGCAGACTTAAAAGGATAAAACTCTAAGGACAAGGCTGTTACCACTTCCATTTGAAGCGTCCCTCCTACCACACTATTTTCCCCATTGGTTCCCTCTCCTCTTTCTTGGCCTGTGCACTGGCATCACTGTCTCCAGCAATGGGCTTGCATTAGTCTCTTCTCCCCGCTCCTTGCACTTCTCTCCCAGACTCTGCTCTGAGCAGCAGGACTTTGCTCCATGTGTGGTGCTCTGGAAGCTGCCTCTTTCCTCTCCCCTCAGATTCTCAACAGGCTTGCACCACTCTGTCCCTTGCACTCAACTCTGCTCATGGTTTCCTCCCCTGAGCTAGGCCTGAGTAACAATATCATCCCCTTCAAGTCTTCACAATTTATGCTACCAATTTTTAAAAGCAGTTAAAGCCCTTCAGGCCACACCATCAAAATGCCTGGACAACTCAACTCCTGTCTGGGGGTCTGTTCCAAACTTCTCATTTCCTTTTGGGAGAGGAAACTGTCGCTGATTAATTTCCAAGCATCTAAGAACAGAGAGAGAGAGAGCTGCCCACTCCACTTTGAAAATCAAATTCCCCCACCAGGAAGAGCCCAGACATCCACCCAGCCACCCCTGGAATGGGAAACCCCCAGCAAAGCCTTGCCAGGTCCATGGGGGCAGAGCTAGTGCTCTGTGGGCCCTAGGATTGCTCAGACATGGTAAGTTTACTAAAGCACTCGTTCCAGAGAAGCCAGGCTGGAGAACTACAGGGAGGGGCATAAAAAGAAACTCCATAAATTCAAAATAAAGACAAGGCAATCCTCAGAGACGATTCTTCATTCTTTCCACTCTTTTTGAGGGCAGATGGGAGGATGGATGGCTTTGGGTTGGAAGCAACACAGCTGGTGTCACAGGGGCTACTGAACAAAGATCAGCTCACATATTAGCACATCCATGGGTAGAAGCAAAATACTAGGGCATTTCGGTAATTCACAGAGCAGAAAGGAAGTCATTCTTTTGCCCAACAACAAAGTTTAATGGAGCCATTCCACCACTTATCTTGGAACCCCAGTGTCTGACAATTCTTCCTGAAAGCTCACCTAAACTCCTCTTGCTCTGTCCCTGGGATAAGAGGGAGCACCATTTTTCACGTAATCTTTTGTAATATAATGTACTAAAATCTACCATCATTACTTCTCTCTTCTCCAAGCAGGCACAAAAGGACATTGTCCAGACTTTGGTTCTTGTCTCAGCTGCCCTACACTGACTTAGGGTCGCGGGCTCACAGGGAAGCCCCTCGTACGCCCCTCCTCTCCTGCTGGCCCTCCTCCCTCAGCTGCATTTAATTTAGGGACAGCAGGTTCCCCTGAAATAATAAACATCACCACAAAACATCATGTGGGCGTGATAATTATTTCCAAAGCTGTCTGCTCTTAGTTTTCAGAACGTGTCACCCCTTACATGCTATTTTCTTCTCATATAGCCAGCCTCATTTTAACTTTACTTTGTCATTATTTAACTCCTTAGTGAATTAACTTCTGTCAGGGAGATCACTTCTGGATCATTTCTTTCCTCTGTTTAGCTGGCGAGAATGTCTCAAAAGCACATTATAGAAAGCCTCCTGGGAAGATGCATCTTTATTTTATAGTTACTAGCAGGAGGGATTTGCTCCAATCATAAGGGAAAAACCATAAGATTTCCAAATTTGTAGCTGAGTGGGAACATTTCTTGTTTTGAACATCAACATTTTACTGGAAGCCTCTGTATTATCTGTCAAGATGGTAACCAAACTTAGAATTCTCCCAGAAACGCTGGGCTCTGTGCTTATGATGAGACAGCCCTGAGAGGGAGGCAGCCAACTTGCCTTGCCAGCATGATTGTGTCTCAGTCTTGTTTGTTATCAACCCCAACGCATGCCTAACTCTTCTGCCCTACCGAGTTCCCATGAATCCCACTTAAGCCCTTTCATAGTCCTGCCAGGCAATGCCTGGACAGCATCTCCACCCACTGTGCCCAACCCTCCTCCCTCTTCTGAACTCCAATTCATCCTCCAAAACCCAACCCAAATGTCACCTTCCCAGCAGAGCTGCCCTGACAGTCCTCCTCCGCCCATTTTGTTCATCTCTGAAATAAAGCCATCCTGTTTGGCAGCCACCTGCTTTATGTTGCTCCTCCATTGGACTGTGGGCCCCACACAGCAGTAGAGACCTTACCTACTCCTCTGAGCGTCTCAGTGCCCAGCACAAAGCCTGTGGCAAGGCAGTGTTCACAGCTTGGTGTTTGAGATTTGGGGTAAGCTTGATCTAAAAATTCAAGCAGACACTGAGATCAACAAGGATTTTCTTTTTGTTGCTGTTGTTATTTTTCCACAGGAAAAAGCTCTTTGGCCTTGGACTGGTATCACAGTATCTCAGTATCTTTTGATGAATGGATAGACTGACCTGTAGCACAAAATGCAAGATGGACACCTCCACTCCCTCCCACTGGGGGCTCGCTTCCATCTTTCTGTACCTTGGAATCCTTTTCAGCTTATATAACAGTACCCATCAGTTTAAGACAACTCTCACTGCACAGGAAGGGCAGCAACCACCCTCCCCTCATTTGCCATGGGGATCACATAGCAGTGATGGTTCCCCCTGACCCCGACATCCTTGGTCAAGGGCAGACCTGGGAATCTCTGCAGCGCTGGCCGTTGATCAGTGCCTGCGGAAGCAATTGACAATCATATCTTTGAGCTAAGTTTTTTTTTTTTTTTAATTTTTCACAAAGAGCTCCAGAAGGTAAATAGTTTATCACTTCCCCACTCTGAAATAGCACGCAAGACAGATGATGCAGGGGGCCGGGTGTCCGCTCTTTCTTGTTCTCCAGAGCTCCTGCAGCAGGCCTGAGTGAACCGCAAGCGGGGACCATGCAGTGTGTCCCCTGCAAAGTGCAAGTGTTCAGTCCACACACAGCAGCACCAGCACTGCTGATGTCACGGTTGTCTGTCCAGAAGATCCCACGTTAGATCCCAAAAGAAATCCAGACAGGGTTTAGCCTCCAGAGGCAGAGAGCGGGTGCCAGGGCCAGATGCAAAGGCCTCTATACTGACGGCCTCACATGACACTGCAAAGGTCAAACGTCTTGGCTTAGGACTGTAAGGGAGAGATACGACAAATAATGAGGTCAAGGAACCTCTGGATTGCTGAAGAGATGACTTTAAAAAAAAAAAGTCGCATCTGCAGCTCACAATGTTCACCAGAAAAGAACACTGCTTGGGATTCTAGACCTGAGCAGGGAGAAACAAACTGGGCTAAAGGAGACAGAACTTTCTTCACAGTAGAACAGTCCTAGTCTAACATGCTAGAATTTAAGTCCAATGTCTTTTAAGAATGAGAGTTCTTAAATCTGTCAGACCGGCTGACGGGAACAGGAAAAAAAAACCAAAAAAAAAAACCTCTATTAAACAAAACACCACAAAAATCAACCCAAACTTCCTTCAACCCCAGCACCCCAGCCACCTCCCACCCCGTTAAAAAAAATCATTAAAGTCACGCACACATGCACACACTCAAATATGAAAACAAAAATCAGATACCCAAGGAAATCTTAGGAATCACCTAAGGAATTTTCACTCGCTCCCCAGATGCTTTCTGTTTTTCTGGGGGAGGGGGTGGAAAAGGAAGTCACACTGACAGCTAAGTCTAAGTGGCACAATTTAGAGTTGGGTGAGTTCCCTTTCCTCCAGCGGCCTAGCTTGCTGGTCAGTGTAGAAGGGTACCCACGGTGAGTCGGGAAGGAAGGCCGAGGCTGGCGTCTGGTGGAAGGCAAGCTGCCTATTGTCCTAAACTGGGGACCCGCCCCTCACCTGGGGCGGTGAGGCTGCCTGGCTGTCTTGACTACCTATTTGTTGATGGGACAGCTTGGTGATCACTTTCTCTAGACTCTGAGCCATGCTGTTCAACTTTAATGTGGGAATCAGTATCACATGGGCAGTGAACTGAAGAATTAGGTGTCTGGCTTAAAGTGTATCTTACACTCGTATACTAAGCTTGTGTATGTAGCACCACCCGCCTGTGGACTCTGCTCTGAAGGGCCCTCCCCATGAGTTAAGTGTGAAGCTCAGGGTTTGGGGTGTGCACGGCCCCCCTATATGGCTGCATGGTGCACGGACACTGATGAGGAACGGCGCTGGTATGGGATGCCTGGGAGGGTTTTTCTGGAGACAAAAATTTACAGACAAGTTTATGAGAACATAAACTTGATGGAAACCACCATGATCTATACTAGGATGACAGATTGTGGAGTGGGAAGAAATCATGTAGTCCAACTCTGCATTTTACATAAAATCAATCTGTAAAGAAAGCAGAAAGGACTCTTAGGGGTTATCTTTTGAGAAAGGGTGTCTGCCCGGGATTCTAAAAGCTTCCCTGGTTGCTGGCCTAAATCAGTTGTTTGTTTCTGACCAGGTTTCTCACCTGAGATAGAGAATCATTTGTTTCCAAATAGTTCAAATCCCCCATCCACAGGCCTCCCTACAAGAGCCTGGCTGGGAAATTCAGGAGAATCAGATTGCCGAACCAGTGTGTCCACACCCACCACTCCCCCGGGTGCGGTGGAAGTCTGCAACATCTGTTTCTCTGCCTTATCCTAAAGACAATGTCTTCGCCCATTTTGTAAAATAAATAATTCAAAATATAATGAAAAAACCCTGGCAAGGATAGTTGCTGGCCTGAAACTGTGCTCTGTCTCTTAGCAGTGACTCACAGAACTCACACCTGCGGTGGGTTCCCAGGCTAAGGGGTGGAGCGGAGAGCATGAAGCTCTGTAGCAGCATGCAAACCCAGGACAGGGCAGGATGCACAGCCAGTCCTCACCCTTTATATATTACATTTATCTTTATAAATAGAGCATCCTGACTCAAGTGGCCATAATAAAAAAGCCAAACGTTGAGTTTTTCCCTCAAATACCTACACAAACTGTCAAATCTACTAAATTATATCCACATGGCAAACTGGTCACCTCTATATGAGAGCTCCAACTGCCATGATGGTCACAGGCCAAGTCTCAGCCAGACCCAAATACCCATCCCTACTGGATAACAGGGACTAAGACTTTTTTTTAAAAAATCTACTTTTCAATAAGACTTGTGACAGAATCCTTTAAATAAAAAGCCAAATAAATATGATTTTAAGTGATTGATTCCTGTCTCCCAAACGTTGCATACACAAGTTTTCAATGTCATACAAAACGGACAAACTAGACCAATGAAGGTTGTCCAGTTGGTTTGGAGTTTTCAAGGTCACATCTGTCACATAAAATGGACCAACTAGACCAATAAGTCTAGTTGGCCTGGCTGCCTTGACTACCTATTTGCTGATGGGACAGCTTGGTGATCACTTTCTCTGGAACAAGACTCTGAGCCATGTTGTTCAACCTTAATGTGGGAATCAGTATCACATGGGGAGTGAACTGAAGAATTAGGTGTCTGGATTACAGTTTATCTTAACAGTTTCCAGAAAACGTGTCTTTCAGCCATCTTGGGAAATTTGGGTTGAATTTCCTTATTTCCTTCCATGGTCAAAAATATGTTAATTTCAATCTATCGCATTAGATCACTTTGGTTAGATGACTGTGACCACTAAAAACAAAACAGATAAATAGCCCTTTAGAAAAACCAGAGGATGTTGAACTGATGTGGGTCACACTCCTAGGGAGCCTTCATAGCTCATCCCTTGAAGGCACAGTGTCCAGGGAGGTTGGCGGTGGCAGGGCCTCTGTGTTCTTGGCATTGCTGTAGATGCGACTTTGCTTCCGGGACTTCCAGGCATGTGTCCTATCCCAGTCGGTGGCCACTGTCTCATTGTCCCAGATGGTGGAGGTCTCCGTGTCACTCAGGTACCCCGGCTGGCCTGTGTAGTGTGTAGGGTAGATGAGCAAGGGTTCTGCAGAGAAGGCTTTCAGGTCCCTGGATTCATAATACTCCTTGTACTCGGCTCTGAAAACAAGAAGGTGGCCGGACACATGAGGGGGCGGAAAGAAGACTTATGGAACAGGGACAAAGAGTGAAGGAGCCCTCCTGGTTACCTCTTAAATTGTCATGAATTCATTTCATTATTTAAATTGTGTCATTTGTGAAAAACTTTAGCCTACAAACACAAATATTTCTTTAAAAGCTTTCCAAAGACAAGCTCCCAAGCAAACAGATCAGGACCATGTATTTGGATAGACTAATTTAAAAGATGAATTTCAGGTCTGACTCCAAAAGTTAAAAAGTAAGCCCTGTTAGACCATAATGATAAATAAATATGATCACTTTACAAAAAATGCCCTGCTCTTAGATTAATAAATGAGACACTTCAGATCTGGACAGCAGTGATGGGGGCATGTGGCACGTGGAGGCTTAGAGGCACGCAGGCTTGGCTTTGTGCTCTAGCTCCCTGCTCACCACTCTGGCTCCAACAGGTGTAAAGGAGAAGGATGACTTGGCCTCCCTCCCAGGGCTCCTGTGCAGAGTACATGAGGTGACATCTGAATGTAGTAATTTCCCTTTTGTTTAGGGGATAATGGTTTGACCTCCATGTTTCTACCAGGACACAGAGATAAAGTCAGTCTCTGACATGTTATATACAAGAGGGCACACAGCTCCATTTTTACTGAGGACAAGAGACAAAATGAACTGGTGGCAGCATAGGAAATCTCAACAGCTAAAATGAAGACCATCTAGTGATGAGATCACCTAGCAACTGAGAGAAGGGGCCAAGGTTAGAACCAATGCTGCTCCATTAATGAATTTAGGAATCATTCATTAATGATTTAGGAGCTGCTGTTATGTGTAGCATTTGGACTAGGCTCTAAGGACACAGAGGCATAAGACTGTTACTGCCCCAAAGGGTTTATAGTTTATTGGGGAGATTGACAGGTAAACCATTAATTGCCACACCTTTTGATAAGCACTAGGTTAGGGTAAGCTCCTGGGCTATGGGAGCCCCAAGCATCACACTGCCCTTCTTCCATGGACATTATGCTCATGTATCAGGTCCACACTCCCTGAACCTCTTACACACCCCTGTGATTGCAGGAATCACGATATATCGTGATGATTTGTTCATGAGTCTGGGTTCCTGACCAGATTGTGAGCTCTGCAAAAATGGGTATCTCTGCTTAGCCAACAGTACACAATGACCTGAGCCAAAGGAACTGGAAATTTTGAGGTGCTTAGGAAGATGGCCTTCACCTTGAGGTGTATGAGGTTGTGGAAATAAGAAGAGCAAAGACAAGGAGGGGACCAAGCACATTACATTCAGTTCAACTACAAACTGGATATTACAAGAATCTCTGGGCAGGACACTCACCATCTCTGCCTCACCTTCCCATCTGTACAAAAGGATAAATCACCTGAATTATGCTCTCTGAATCATAATTATGAAAATATCATTCAGGAAAGCAGTACAACTTTAGAAAATATCAAGTACTACCAGAAATGGAGAGCATAATTCATGAAGAGGCTGTGCCCAAGGGAAGGCAGGCAGTTCAGGGAGACTCACACAGGATGCTTGTTGTACATGATTGGCAGAAACTCATCCACTGGCAGCATCTTCCCAAAAGGATTGGCTCCAACCAGCTTCTGTGCTCCTTCCAGAGAGATGACATAGCCCAGGGTCCAGTAGGAATAGTCGGCTTCGACCAGGTTTGCCACATTGGGCACTGCTTTCTCTGGCTCCTTTACTTGCATCCTCTTCCTACCAATATAACTGTAAGGAAATAGCAGAGGAGAAAAATTCCACCTTGACTATTATGCATGATAAGGATGGAGCACAGCTTTGGTTTACATACATACCTCTGAAATCCTGGACTGACTCTGTCATTAAATGATATATCACATCCCAAAGTGGATCCTATCACCAGTCATGACTGCTATCTGCCATCACTGGGGCCATTTTGCTGGCTCCATTTATCAACACCCCCACTATTCCTGCGTAGTGGACTGTTTTCAAGCCAGAAAGTAAGATGTAGTAAGATTAAAAGATCTTTCAGATCATTTCTCAAAGATGGGATGGGGCTTCCAGCTGTGTTTACAGAGGCTGGAAAGACACAAAAAAAGGCCAGATGGGAGAATCCTGAGGCTGCTGTCTTCAGGTCCCCAGAGTGTCAGCCTTGGATGCCTTCTGCACAGCACTCCAAGTGCTGGTGGAACACAGGACCAAATAAGCTGGGAGAAAGAGTCAGTCTGCAGTGAAGGTTCTGGGAACCCAAGAGCGGCCCTAAGGGGTTCCTTTTGGGGAGTAGGAATGACAGCTCCTGACAGGCATTCTCCTGCCTCACACTCGCCCAGCTGTGGCCAGGCTTCCTCCCAGACATGCTGCTCCAAGAAAGTCCCCCCAGGCAGCTTCCGTCCTCCGTGAACAACTTCTACAACACAGGATGCACCTTTGGCCACTCCCATCTTCCCTAGTCTACCCAAGGATCTGTGCTTCATTACTGTTGTCCGGAACCTATTGATTTGGGCTTGACTGGAGCAATTTGAGGAGTTGCCTCCTTCTTGCCTGCCAGGTAAAGCAGTACTTCCTCTATTTTGCCCTAAAACAATCTCTTTCAACATTCAAGGAGTTCCCCCTTGTGAAAGCATCCCAGGATTTGTAGAACAAGTCTATGTTCAACCTTCAGTTCTTCTGAGGACAACAAACATATATCCCCAGCCACTGTCTCTTCAGATTATGGAGTCTGAGCTTCTCTCGTGTCTCATCCAGTGGAAGGGCAACTCTTATCGAGCACTTGAGAGGAGCTAGAGTGATAGAGGTGCTGAGTTAATACTCTAACTTTAATTAATATAATTTTAAACGTTGAGGCTGTGTGAAATATATATATTTTTTCCATGAAACAAGTTCATTGTTTTGGTAGGACTACAGTTTACTTTTTTTTTTTTTTTTTGAGACAGAGCCTCGCTCTGTTGCCCAGGCTGGAATGCAGTGGTGCAATCTCAGCTCACTGTAAGCTCCGCCTCCTGGGTTCACGCCATTCTCCTGCCTCAGCCTCCCGAGTAGCTGGGACTACAGGAGCCCGCCACCACGCCCAGCTAATTTTTTGTATTTTTAGTAGAGACGGGGTTTCACCATGTTAGCCAGGACGATCTCGATCTCCTTACTTCGTGATCCACCCGCCTCGGCCTCCCAAAGTGCTGGGATTACAGGCGTGAGCCACTGCGCCCAGCCCAGTTTACTTTAACAGCTGAAAATTTAGCTTCTGGATTGAGAGGTGTTCTAAGTGTAAAATACATACCAGATTTTGAAGAGTTGGTACAAAAAAAAAAAGAAGGTAAACTATGTCATTAATGGTTTTAAAATATTAATTACATACCAAAATGATCATACTGTTTGGATATATTTGGTTAAATAAAATGTATTAAAACTAATTTAACCTAATTTATTTTTACCTTTTTAATGTGATTACTAGAAAATTGAAAATGACATATGTGGCTTGCATTATATTTCTATTGAACAACACTCCCTCGATGATTCTAATGACTTGTTCTATTCTTCCCTTTTATTATTTTCTTTTCCTGGAAAGACATAATATGGCAATCATGAACAGCTTATTACCTTTCATGTCTAAGGTTTAAGTAACATTTGTTTCTTTTCTGTTTTAGAAAATAACAGGTACAATTTAAAACTGTTATAGTTCTGTAAGACTATATAATAGATTTTAAGGGGATATTTTGACTTGATCAACCTGTGAAATTTAGAAAACATTTTTTTTCCTGTATCCTTATCAAGACAACTGTTCTTCCTTCTTGCATCTGTTGGTACCTTGTCCTGAGAAATGCACCCACCGAACTACATGTGAACAGGAACGTATGCCAGCTCTAAACCTTAGATTCCCTGGGCTGAGTCTTCTGTGATTATGAGGCTTAAGTGAAGTTGCCTTTATACAAGTCACGTGGACATCAAGTAGCTTCCAGGCCTGTGAGGCCTTAACCACAGGCTGCGGAGCCATCTATTGAGAAAAGCTGAAATGCAGCGACTTCTGGAGGATATAGGAAGAAACAGTGATCTCAAGGGACTGTGCAGAATGCCAAATCTAAGCACATGACCACATGACTGAAATCTGACAGGGCATAGGTGTCTTCTTATTACACAGTGACACATTCGTTGAGCCACTGCTAGGGTTCTTCTGAGCTCCGAGTGGCCCATTTTCTGAGGGAACAAGTATTCCACCTGGGCCCACAGTTAAATACCGCCTGCGGGTGGGAGAAGCAGGGACAGCTCCTCTGCTGCAGCTGCTCCAAAGAAGCAGGCTCAGAGTTGATGAATTGCCTTTGACACACAGCTGGGAGCAAACACAATGCTTTGGAACTTTCTGCTTCATTGGAGAGAAATTGAAAGTGTCACTTGTTTTAAAAAGAAAATGAGAGAGAGAAAGAAGGAGGAGGCAGAGGAGGAAGAAGAAAAAGAAAGGAAAGAGGGAGGGAGAGAGGGAGAGGAAAAATGAAAGGGAAGGGAAGAAAAAAGTAGAAGCCACTCAATTCCCAGACAGTAGACAAAGAACATTAACTAAATGTCAACTCAGAGCCAGCACTCCCTTGGTGAGCCTGGTTTTCCTGCATCAGCCCCAGACCCTTCCCCAAATCTAGTTGTCCATGTTCTCCAAGTTTGTGCAGCCCCATTTCCCAACAGAGGAGCTCCCTGGCTGACCCTCTAACCTCCCACCTTCTCGGAAGCTGCAGAGGCAACCTGCTGTCCCGGGAGCTGAGGCTTAAATATGACACAGGACTTTTGCGCTTGAATAAATGGCCTCTTCTCCCACTTCACACCCACTCCATGTGCCACGTTGCTCGAGGGTGGGATTTCTGCTGTGCTCCTAAGTAAGTGCTCAGTGCCACACCTTGGTTCTGTCCGAAGGTCCCTGATCTGCAGGCCGACTCCAGGTCTCAGACAATCTTCCACAGTTTCCCACCCTGAAGAGTAGAAGGATGCAAAATCCAGTGGCTAACCTCTACCCACTTTTATTTCTGAGAACATTTATGGAAAGAAAACTAGACAAGTGGAAGCTTAAGCTGTATCTCCTACTGGCTGTGGAGGTGGGGCTCTCTGCCCATTGGAAAGGACTGAGTGCTTCTCAGAGCCCTCTCATAAGATCATCTTGTCACTCACATCAGTTCCCAGTCCAGCTGAGCCTGGTCAATGTCATCCATCAGCTTCATCAGCTTCTTCTTAAACTGATGCTCAAAACGCACATCATCTTCAATTACAAGAGTCTTTTCTAGCTCTCGATCAATTACCTGCAAAAGTCATCAGTAGGAAGATACCCTATGAAAAGTTTGATACCCAATTTTTATTAGATAAATAAGTATTAAAAAGTCACGAGTCTAGTAGCACAGACTCATAACTGGAATCTAAGCAAATGGCCATCAACAGTAGAATAGATAAATAAACTGTGGCATATTCACAGCAGTGAGGATGTACGATCCACAATTAAATGCAACGTTATGGGTGAATCTCCTAAATGTCATGTTAGGAGAGTACACATACTGCATGACTCCATTCATATAAGGGAAAGTACAAACAAAGGTAAAGCTATTCAATGCCTTTAGAAGTCAGGATGGTGACTACCCTTGGGGACTGGTGACTAGAAGGCAGTACGGGGTGGAGGGGTGCTTGTGGGATGCTGGTTACCTGCTTCTGGATCTGCGTACTGATTAACATGGGTGTGTTGTTCGGTTTGTGAAATTTCCCTGAGCTGTATCTTTTGATCTATATACTTTTATACCTATTTATCACATTTCACTTAAAGTTTAAAGAAAACAAGGGCAGGCACAGACTGGATCATTAAAAGAGAAAGTGTTCAAGGGGCCTTTCTTCAGGGACTTTCTCTTTGGTTGTGGAAACTGACTGTTTATCAGGAACCCCACACACCAATACCCCCTCCAGATATGTCTTGATCTGTAAGACAGGGATTCCACTTCTGGCTCTGCCACTTCTTACCTGGACAAGCTACTTAATAATTTCTTCTTGGGTAAAGGTGGTCTGTCCTTCCCAACCCACCTCACATGACTTCTGTGTGATTTCTTGTATAAAATCACTTAATAAGTGATGTCATAATAGGTATAATAGAAGGCATTCCTGCTAATGATGATAATGAATTAGTAAGAGTGTGGCACATAGGACATGGGTATCTCCCCCGTCACCATCCCAAGTGGCACCAAAGCTACTCCTCCTTGCCCCTTTGTTGCTGGTTTTGGGTCAGAGGGAGACACAAGGCAGGAGCAGCTCTCATGCACATTTCCAGAACAGTTGCGGGCTCACTTTACATCTGGCCCTAATTCACCTACAATAGCCTGCTTTCCTTTCTCCTCATCATAAAACTGCAATCTGAATAAAGCATTATTTACCTCTTTCCAGACTGAGTAGTGGCTGAGAAAGCAGCCAATTTCACCCCTCGTTAGAGGCCTGGAGGAATAGGGATCTCGATAGCCAGGCAGCATTTCAATATTCAGTGCCTTCAGCTGGCTTGTGTTGAGTGCCCTGCATCACACAAAACATGTCTGGAAATTAACAAGTCAAAGGTCCCCACCACAAAGGCCAGAGAAAGAGTGAGTTAGTTCTGCAAACACCCCTCCCCCACACAGACAAAGACCGATAAGCTTCCCTTTATTCCTTACAAGTTCCTCCGGGCTAATGTGTCACACTAGTATTATGAGGTCTGAGAAGACAAGAGGGTATCATATTTTTGTGTATACCTCATAGTGCCCAACATAGTTCTAAGCATCATCAGTTTTTTGACAACATTTAATAAGTACACTCCTATAGAAATTAGCTAAAGTACTGCAATAATCCAAGGAGTGTTTGATCAAGACCCACTGCTGAATCTGTTAACACAGTGAGCTTTGTGAAGTTCACAGCTGCCCTAATCTTAACTTGTTCACCCCAGCCCTACAAAAGCCTTGAAAACCAGTAGCCTCACAACTAAGATAGCGGCAAACCCCACCAACCCAGAAGCCACTGGCAGGGACAAAATGGACTGAGACTCCCCTAAAGACCTGTCCCCAGAAAATAATCTCTATTCAACCTGTCTAGTAGCTCCTTGAAAAGCTGCATTCTCAGAGCTTGTCTTGATTTGACCTGACTCAGAGTTCATTTTCTGTGAAGAGCACTATCTGCAGGTCATTTGTCAAAACCCACGTGCAACAACTGTTTAACATTACAGTTGTTTGAGAAGCATTATCAGTTGATGCTAACAAGAAGCCCATCAAAAAACTTAAAAGGAAAAACTGAGGAATAAGAGGTCCATAGGGAGTTTGATTTGCTCCAAAATATCCCTGAGAATCTAGAAGGCCCCAGGAATATTCAGGGCTGTCCACATGCCCAGGAAAAACTTGAGAAGTCCCTAGTCTCTCACCTCTGGCTGACCTTAAGGATCTGGAAAAAAATGTAGTGAAGGCAAATGAATAAAACACTGCAATGAAGGAAGAATTTGACATAGTAAGTTTTAAAAATTAATACAACCATGTGGTATCTATAAGAGGCAGCCTTTAGATTAAAAGACAAAAATAGGTTGAAAGTAAAAGAATAGAAAAAGATATACCATGTAATCAGCAATGACAAGAGAGCTGGCAGAGCTACGCTAATATTGGACAAAATAAATCTCCTACAAAATTCACGCTAGAGCCAAGGAAGGACATTTTTTAATGATAAAAAGGTTAATCTGGGCCGGGCGCGGTGGCTCACATCTGTAATCCCACCACTTTGCGAGGCTGAGGTGGGTGGATCACAAGGTCTGGCGATCGAGACCATCCTGTCTAACACAGTGAAACCCCATCTCTACTAAAAATACACAAAATTAGCCGGGTGTGGTGGTGGGCGCCTGTAGTCCCAGCTACTCGGGAGACTGAGGCAGGAGAATGGTGTGAATCTGGGAGCTGGAGCTTGCAGTGAGCCAAGATCGCGCCATTGCACTGCAGCCTGGGTGACCGGGCGAGACTCCATCTCAAAAAAAAAAAAAAGGCAATCCATCAGGAAGACATAACAATTATAAATGCATATGAACCTAACAGAACCTCAGAACCATGAAACTGGAAGAATTGAAAGGAGAAACAGACAACTCAACAATAATAGGGGAAGACATCAATATCCCATTTGCAATAATAGAACTAGGCAGGAGGAATACAAGGAAACAGAAGACTTGAATAATATCTTAAAATAATCAGACCTAGTAGGCATCTATAGAACACTCCACCCAACAATAGCCAAATACACACTTTCAAGTGTGCACGGAACATTCTCTAAGAAATACCATTTTTTAGACCATAAAGACCACATGGGTCATAAATTAAGTGTCAGTATACTTAAAAGGATTGAAATCACACAAGCTATGTTCTCCAACCTCAATGGTATGAAGTTAAAAATCAATAACGAAAGGAAACTTGGGAAATTCAGAAATGTGGAATTAAACAATACACTCTTAACCAATGGGTCAAAGAAGAAATCACAAGGGAAATTAGAAAATATTTTGAGATGAATGAAAACACAGCATACCAAAACTTATGCGATACACTTAACATGGTACTTGGAGATATAGTTACAGCTGCAAATGTCTATAGTAAAGTAGAATATCTCAAATAATAATCCTCCCACCCATCTTAAGAAACTAGATAAAGAGAAAATTAAACCCAAAGCAAACAGGAGGAAGAAAGTAATAAAGGCTACAGTACAAATAAATGAACTAGAGAATAGAAAAACAATAGAGAAAAATCAACAAAACCAAAAGTCAGTCCTCTGAAAAGATCAACAAAATTGACAATTATTTGCCTAAACTGATGAATTAAAAAAAAGTAAACTCAAACTCAAAGAATGAAAGAGGGGTCACCCCTACTGACCTTATGAAAGTAAAAAAGATTATATGATAATACTATGAACAATTGTATGGCAACAAATTAGATAACCTAGATGAAATGGACAAATTGATAGAAAGGTACAAACTACCAAAATTGACTCAAGAAGAAATAGAAAGTAAATAAACAGCAAGTAAAGAAGTTTAATTAGTGATAAAAAAAAGTTTCCACAAAGAAAAGCCTAGAACCAGATGGCTTCAACTAGGGGTTTCTGCCAAATGTTTAAAAATTGTAACATGAATCTTTCATAAACTTCCAAAAAAAAGAGGAGGAGGGAATGCATCCCAGCTGATTTTATGAAGCCAATATTATTTTGATACAAAACCAAAAACATTATCAGAAAACTGCAGACCAATATCACTTATTAATGTAGATGTGGAAATCTTCAAGCAAATACTAGCAAGAGAATCCAGCAATTTATAAAAGGAATTATACAGCATGACCAAATGGGTCTGAGGATTATCCCAGGGTTGCAAGTTTGGTTTAAAATGTGAAAACCAATCAAAGTAACATACCATATTAACAGGCAAAAGTCACATGTTCATCTTAATAGACACAGACAAACCATTTGACAAAATCCAACACCCTTTTATGATAAAAATACTCAACAAAATAGGACTAAAAGGGACCTTCCTCAACCCAATAAAGGCCATCTGTGAAAAACCCACAATTAACATCATACTTAGCAGTGACAGACTGAATGCTTTCCCTCTAAGATCAGGAACACATCAAGAAACTCCGCACTCAACAGTTCTATTCAACATTGGACTTGATGATCTAGCAAGGGTAGTTAGACATGAAGAAGAAATAAATGGTATCCAGGTTTGAAAGGAACATATAACACTATCTCTACTTGCATGTGACATGGTCTTGTATGTAGAAGATCTTAAGGAATATACACACACAAAGGAAAAAGTACTATTAGAACTGATAAAAAGGGTTCAGCAAGGTTGCAGGATACAGAATCAATATACAAAAATCAATTGTATTCTTATTCATTTAGCAATGAACAATCTGAAAATAGAACTAAGGAAACAGTTCCATGTACCATAGCATCAAAAGAGTAAAATACTTAGGAGTATATTTAACAAAATAAATGCAAGACTTGTATACTGAAAATGACAAAACATCATTCAAAGAACTAAAGAAGATCTAAATAATAAAAAGACATTCCATGATTATGAATCAGAAGACTTCATATTGTTAACATGGAAATATTCTCCCAGTTGATCTACAGACTCAATGCAATTCCTATTAAAATCCAAGCTGCTGTTTTCTTTATTTGTGGAACTTGACAAGCTAATCCTAAAATTCATATGGAAAAAGCAAGGGACCCAGAATAGCTAAAACAAACTTGAGAAAGAATAACAAAATTGAGGGACTCATACTTCTTACATACAAAGCTACAGTCATCAAGACAGTATAGTACTGGCATAAGGATAGACATATAGATCAATCAAATAAAATTGAGAGTTCAGAAATAAACCCTTACATTTATGGGCAACTGATTTTTCACAATGATGCCAAGACAATTCTATGAGGGAAACGAAAGTCTTTTTAACAAATGGTGAAGGGACAAATGGATAACCATGTGCAAAAGAATGAATGTGGATCCCTGCCTTATGCCATATACAAAAATTTACTCAACATAGATCAAAGACCTAAATGTAATAGATAAAACTGTAGAATTCTCAGAAGAAAACTTCATGAAGTAAATCTTCATGGCTTTGAAATTGACAATGGATTCTTAGGTATGACACCAAAATTACTAGCAACAAGAACAAAAAATAAATTGGATTTCATAAAAATGAAAAACTCTTTTGCTTCAATGTATACCATCATGAAAGTGTGACAATCGATAATGCATAAAGTTAAAGAAAATAGTTGACAATTACATATCTGATAAAGGACTTGCATCCAGGATATATAAAGAACTCTCACTACTCAACTAGTTTCCCTGGTCCATGTGTTCTATGAATGGGACTGGGGCTCTTGGAGGTATTTGAAGCAGTGGTTCCTAAACTCTACCGCACCCAAGAATAGGGCTGACAGATTTAGGAAGTGAAAAACACAAAACACCCAGTCAAATTTAAGTTTCAGATAAATAATGAATCATTTTTTAGTATAACCAAGCCCCACGTGATGTTTGGGACAAATTTAACTGGCTATCCAGTATTTTATGTGGCAATCCTATCCAAGAATCACCTTGAGGCTTCTTAAATGCAGATCCTGGGTCCAGCCTCAGAGAGCATAATTCAGCAGGTCTGAGATGGGACTGAGGGAGCTGCCCCCTTAACCATCCCTGGGGACTGTGATGTGAGTGTCCGGGTCACACTTTGAGAAACACTGATGAGATTCTCTAAGGGAGTCATACGAACTTCAACAGCTGCTAGCCATACTCCTTAGTTGGGGTTATGCAAATAGAAAACAAAGCTACTGATATTCTAAACCAACATATAACATGGAAAGGCACATTTAATAAAAATCTATGCCTTGAAATAGTTTAGGGTGTCAAATAAAAGGGCAAAGCCGAACAAGATAAAACAAAAAGAAGGGATCTAACTAGGTTCCCTGTGTTACTTTCCTGCCATATTTCCAGGAAAAGTGGCCATTATGATTGGTCCAGGCAGATTATGGCAGGCATCTCATGCAACAGGAAATGTAGACTTTTATGCATTTTTCCATCTATTTTCTTCAGATTGCCCAAGTTTCAGCACTTTATGCTCTAATTCAGCTCTGAACACAATTCTGAACCCATTCCTTCTGTTACACTACAGAAAGCTGAAAACCACCACAACTGTTGCCTGAACCCCCAGAGACGGGACAATCACATCCAATGTGAGCCTTCAGCGTAATGAAGACCAAAGACCACTGGCTGGTGAGTGGATTTCAGGCCTGCTCTACAGGATGAAATTAACTTAAGTGCTACTACAGGTGGCCGTTTTAAAAATATGACTATCCTCTAATGACTGAAGAGACTTAGAGCCCCACCTGGGACTAACTCTCTGTCAGAGAAGACACATCCCCACTCCAATCACATCTGCAATGGGAGAAGAAACCCAACAACTCACTTTCCATCCACAGCCTCAACAATCTTGACCTCAATCTCCTGTTCATACAGTGTGCGCAGCATCCGGTCCCGCCTGTCCTTTCTGCGTTTGAGGTTTATCATGAAAATCTAATGCAAGAAGAAAAAGGGAAAAGACATATAAATTACTCAAGTCTTCTTTTAGGCTGTTTGAAAAGTTTAGTAAATGTTTTAAATAGAAGAAGGAGAGGAAAGGATAGGAAGAACTGTCGTAAAAATTCATTTCTATCTCATATCAGTGTTTAAGGTAAATGATACTAATTCAAATTGAATTATTTTCAAAACTCAACTCTTTGTAGTGACTTAACTCTCTTTGTTTCTCTGATGTTCATTGATAAATATGTTCTCCCTTCTCTTGAAATAGGAAAGTTAAAAAACTACTCTTTAAGAGGTCAAAGGACAATATGATCCTATGTTTAGAAAAACCTAAAGATGCCACCAAAAAACCATTAGAATTGATAAACAGCTTCAGTATAGTTGCAAGATACAAAGTCAACACACAAAAATCATTAGCATTTATATATGCTAACAACAAACAATCTGAAAAAGAAATAGAAAAAGCAATCCCATTTACAATAGCTACAAAAAAATTTAATAATACTTAGGAATAAATTTAACCAAGAAAGTAAAGATCTTAATAATCAAAACTATAAAATACTGATGAAAGAAATGGAATGATATTAAAAATAGATATCCCATGTTCATAGATTGGAATAATTAATATTGCTATAATGTCCATAGTATCAAATGTGATAAACAGAGTCAATGCAATCCCTATGAAAATACAAATGACATTTTTCATAGAAACAGAAAAAAAATCTTAAAATTTTCATGGAACCACAAAAGACCCTGAATAGCCAAAGCTGTCCTGAGCAAAAAGAACAAGGCTCAAGGCAGCACACTACCTGCCTTCAAAATATGCTACAAAGCTATAGTAACCAAAACAGCATGGTACTGGCATAAGAATGGACAACACACAGACCAATGGAACAGAATAGAGAACCAGAAATAAGTGCACACATTTACAGCCAACTCATTTTCAACAAGGACAACAAGAGTTACAGATAATGAGGATGTCCTCACTATTCCCAGATTTAATGAACCATAGAAGTATCTAAAGCTTTGTGAATGCCATTACAGGTAAATCAATGTTTTAACAAGTAAGGTCCTTTTGCTACAAACAGTAAGAAACGTTTTAAATGTTAAACTAGTGACTTTAACTGCCAGTGAGAAATGATGATGACACATAGCATGGTAAAGCAGAAACCTATAGAAACAAGTCAGGTGGTGTTGACTTCATACTGACTAACCATCTGGATGACTTTGAGGAGACATTAACGTTTCTGGGTCCAGTTCTATAAAAATAGGGAGGTGAACAAACTCGTCTTTCAAATTCAGTACAGATTAAAATGTCTAAGATAGGTGGTTTATAATAAAGTTGGCTTTCTGCTATGGCCAGAATAAAGGAGAAACTTTGTCTTAGAACCAGTCTGGAGTTCAGATTGTACTGTGTTAAGGTTTGGTTTACATGGTCATTCTGAATGCAGTCATAAATATATGTTTCACTGGAATTAAAAGCTACACTAACTAAAATTTCAACTCTTCCTTGCAAAATATTCTCATTTCTAACCATTTATAAATCCCTGGGCATAGAAACTGATGGAGGAGCAAGATATTCTCTTTGAAGAAATTGTCCACCTGATTTAGGGCCAAGTAGATTAAGCGCATCCTAATTTTACTACCTTTCTTGTTTACCTAACTAGGTAATTATTTTGTAAAAAACATAATTTTCTGTGGTGACTCTATTTGCCTTATTACTTGGGACTTTATAACTTAATGGGTTGTGTTCTTTTAGTCAGAATCAGACTGTGATGGGTCATGCCTCATCCCCTAATTTTCCAG
This sequence comes from Pongo abelii, assembly GCF_028885655.2. Lineage (NCBI taxonomy): Eukaryota > Metazoa > Chordata > Mammalia > Primates > Hominidae > Pongo > Pongo abelii. Next base: position 65,875,489 of record NC_071985.2, on the reverse strand, counting down.
ATATGGAAAGGAAAGGGCATTTTCTCAGGTATAAACATGAAGCCACCTGAGGTCACTCTAAGAGAATAAAACCAAAACAGAACAAAAAATCAACAGAAATAAATCCAAAAAGGCCCCCAAAACCAGAAACCTCCAGTCTGGGAAGACTTTTAGTAAATAACAATCCAGTTCCAGTCCCTGCCAGGACAAGTGCAATAAAACTGTAGCCACGAAGTAAAAACACAGACGGCTTGCTCATACTTAGTGAACAGTAAACAGAGAAAAGAGTGTCACAGCCAAATGCAGCCCAGACACCACCAGTGAGGTCACAGAGTCCGAGGAGGATTGAAAAGCCCCTGAAAAGCCCTTTTTCTACCATGCTATCTCTGTTTCATACAGAGAGGTGACTAACCTCAGACTCAGGAAAGTAGAGTTTCCGAGCCTGTGCCACTTCACGGAGTTGGCCTTCTCCTGAAGGGCTCTAGGAGTGACCCAGTCCTTACACCGTGTCCTGCCCAAAGAAGACCAGAACTGGAAGATCCTGGTTTTGTCTTATTTTATTTGCTTTGGTTTGGTCCTCATAGGAATGTTTTTAGGAGGAGAAATGAATCTATGTAAGGACACTTGGGTCCTTTCACCTAGGGAACCGAGAGAGAGCCGTAGGGAGGAAAGCTACAGTAATATGTGGAAGCTGGTCCACTGTGGGTATGGGACAACCTTCTCTGTAGCCCTGATCATTTTTAAAAACTATTTGCAAATGAGTCTTATTCCTCTCTACTACATGTAGCTCATCTCTTCTCATTCTGCCCTTTGTGGAAATGGCATAGTAGCTGTTAACTCTTCCCCATTTAATATTCATGAAATACTCTTTCCCCCTTCCTGAAGTATAGCTCCAAATCAGTTTTATGGAAGAAATCTTAATTCTGAGTTCTAGCGTCAAATCCCTTTGAGAAGGCTGTACTCTGGGGACATGTACATATATGTATGTATATGTTACCATGTGATAAACAAGGCATCTTCCTTCGATTAATCAGTGGCAATGAGCACCAAGCTCAAAGCCTGATCTGTTACATATCCAGAGTCCATGGAAGAGTTCTCCGTTTGTGGACTCCTGAGGCACTGCCCTAGCTTCTAGACCACCAAGCTCCTTCTGAATACTGTTCAGCAGCTACAGGAGACACCCATGAGAGAGTCAGTGACGTGGAGTCACAATCCTTGCCAAGTATCTGTTATGCATATTACCAGGAGGGGAACCTCTTAATATTTCTGCTTCATTCTTTATACAACTAAAACGTAATAATAAATACTACCCTTAGAATATTACTAGGAAGTTCTTGCCTGCTGAAAGGCAGAATTTTAGAACAAATATGTTTTTTTTCTTTCTTTGTCCTCTCAACCCTGCTCTCCAACCTTTTTCCATGGAAGAATAGTAGAAAGAAAAGAAAGCTCAGAAAGTTCCAGAATAGTTTCCACTTGCTCAGATGTGGCAGAATAAAGCTAAAGTCCTCCATATCTAAAACATGTATCCTCTCTATCTTACTCTTGAATTTTGATAAAAAGGTTGATTAAAAATATCACAATATCTGCTCCTAGAAAATATCAAATTCACTTTCATTACTAAATGGTAGTTTCTTTCTAAGTAAATGATTAACTACCTTTTATCATGATACTCCTTTTTTTAAGATAAGGAAACTGAGGAACAACAAAAACCAAGTAGTTTTCCCAAGACCTCAGAGCCATTTCAGCAGCCAGGCCAATCTTGCTGGCTCTCAGATGCAAGCTCAGGCTTGTGTTCCAAAATGAACACACAAGCCTGCACACGCGTGCATGTGCACACACATATAGACACCTTTCCTACCTCATCAAATCCCATCTTGTCTGGATATTTAGGGACAACTGAGACATACTGGGAGGGTTCCATTGGAGGACGGTCAACTGGAAGACACAAGAAACATGCACAGTGCTTTGTTAATGAAAGGGTCAGAAATCAGAATTCCATCCGCATGCCTGATCTCTAGGGTTGGAATGCAACTTGCAAATACAGGGCAGGGGACAATGGCAGCAGTTCTCCAGGACTGAGTAGCCACACAGGAACCCTGCTGGTCAGGGCACTGTTTCAAGAGCATTTGTTTATATGGAGATTGCAATATTTGCTCCACTTCCCTTAAGACTTATTTCAAGAATATTTGGGAGGCAGTTTAGGATAATGGTTAAGAGGAAGAGCTCCAGAGTCGGATGATCTGGGTCCAAACCTTGGTTTGTGAAGGAGTAGGAGAGTTAGGGGACCTCTTTAAGCTCATTTCTTTGGTGTAAAGTTGGGATAATAGAAGTGTATCTGTGTTATAAAATTTAAATGAGACCTGCGTGCAAAGCACTCACCACTTTAACATAGTAAATGCTCAACAACTGTTAGCTAGTACTTACTATGGCCCATAATGAAAGAGCTCAGAAATAGGCTAGAATTTTTATTGAAAAACACTTTTTTCTCTGCATTTAAAATTGTCAAAGTTTGGGACTATTTTTATCCCACCTGGGCAGGTTCAGCTGTGGGTGCGCAAAAGGTCCTTTGCTTTAACAGGATCTAACCACGGAGAGCTGGCCCATGTCTAATGGGAAGATTCCAGCTGGGAGTGACACTACTTCTTCAATAATGAAAGTTTTATTTATTTGATACTCTAAAAATGCTTCCTTTGCAAACTATGTATTTTAAAGGTTGGAAGTAATATTGGTTAAGAAACCTGAGAAGGCCTTGAAGAATGTTTAGTATTATAAAAATTCAAAGTCCTCATTTGATTTTCCTTAAAGGGATAATACAAAGAAAATTTAAAATGATAGCTGGTAACTGGATTGTTGAAAGAACTATGGGTAATGGCCATGACTACTGTAACGTATCTGTTCACCTCTATTCCAGGCACAGGGGAGGAATACACTCTCTTGCCCTTGAAGTTACTCAGGGCTATATGACTTTCTGGGGAAAGTTTACAGTGTGGTGCTGCTGCTCCACTCTCCAAGAGCTCCCCCGACACTGCCCCTGGTCCCACCACTGTGCTCATAGCGGCATGTGTGGATATGGAGCAGATGTGAATTGGAAGCAGCCTGGAACATTGCATCAACACATGGAGGGCAGCTCCCAGGAAAGACACCCGCTCTGCAGACTTGGATAGCAAGAAATAAGCCATTGTTGTATGAAGCCAATCAGATTTTTACATTCCAGCATAACTTTGCCCATCCTGAGATACTGTCCAAAGGGTATGATCTGTTTAACTTCACTGAAATACTATAGAGAAATCCTGACATCCAATTTTACTTATTGGCGAATGATGTGAAATTCTAGAACATAGTGAGACAGAGTTCTTAAGCCAAACACAAGAGCTGGTCTCATTACTTCAAACTTGACACAGTCATATTTCTGTGCATATGCAGTGCATGTGTTTGTCTTCCCAATAGCAGCCCAGAATATTCTGGTCCTTTCTGCTCCACTCCACTCCTTATTAGTTTCTTTTAAAATCAACAGGGAGGGTCCACCAGGTACAGGGTTAGGTTTTTAAGAGAAAGAAGCTTGATGTGCCAGCTTCCTCCTGTTCATGATATGGTCTGAGGAGCTGTCTTGCTCTCCCCTCCTGGGGCCTGAGACTTGGGAGGATGTTATATTTTGAGTTACCCATTCTAGGCTGCTGGTCTCCTTTGGACTCACATGGCCTGTGTGGCTTTAGCATTTCAGCCAAAGAGACTGCTTTTAGCCACTTTGTTTCCATCAAACATAGGCAGTCATAGCATTCACAGGACAAGTGTTGCAAAAAAAGCCACAAGTGGTTGGCTCCCGAAAGTCATCACTGAGCAAAAATATCAGAGAAGTGTGCTTAGGTTTTGCCACTGAAGGCAGCAGTAAGCCATAGAGGAAAACAGGAAGTGATACAGTGAGTCAGACCTAAGAAACTTAGTCTGTGGGGAGAAGGATGTATCTTTGCTGACAACAGACTTGAAGGTTAGGTATATCCTGGCTTCTGTTTGTAGTCATTTCTGACTCCATCATTCATAATTGATCTGGTCTCTCATTAAATTCCTTCCTGGAAATAATCCTTCCCTGTACTGCCACTTGGGACAATGGGCTTCATTGCTTTCGGGATAGTTTCAAGATCCAATGTGAATAATTACAGCCATTGTTACAGAGGTCTTATCACTCATAGAACCCAGAGTTCTGTAAGTGATATATATGTCACATATATACTTGACATATATAATCACATATATTTAATGTTCACATGTACCATGGGATATGTATGAGTGTCTCCATTTTTATAGACAAGGAAACAAACATTAAATAACTTGCCCAAGATCACAGAGCTGGTAGAGCTGGTATTTGAACCTAGGTCCTACTCCTCCACCGGAGCTCTTAATTCCCATTCCACATCATCCCCAGAGCTAGTTCTTGGTGGCCACTGGTATTAGCCAATGAGGCAACTGGGCTGGGTCCAGAGTAGCTCATTTAAGCCCAGTCATGTCTGGAAAAGTACTGATAGATTGTACTTGGATCAAATCCTACCGCTTCTTCTCTATAATTTCTCCTGAACTTCTTCCATTGCTGCAGCCTAGCTTGGGTCCTTACCCACTGTGCCTGGGCTGTTTTTGATTTTTTTCAAACACTCACATGCTCTCAGTCTTTCCTATTCTAATTAATCATGCTCACTGTTGTCAAAATAATCTTCCATCACACAGCTCTGTTCTCGACCATAACAGTCACCCTCAACACTACATTTAAGGGCTTAATAGGTTGCTAGGTGTTTTCATAGTCACCATGTAATTTTATCTTCACTTTTTTGTGGTGGTTGGTTTTTTTTTACAAATAAAGAAACTGAGATCAAGCCAGATGTAGACTTGTCCAAGGTCAAATACTGGGTGATTGGTAGAGCTGGAACTCAGTTTTAGACCTCACTTCAAATCCAATTATCTTAATAATTTTTACATGATGTACTGTTGTCTCAAAATGTCAATACTGAGAGCAGGTACCTGAGACTTCCTACCACTTTATGCTGTAATTTGCAAGAGTAATCTCCTCATGCTTTATAAACCATTTAAATCTAACATCTTTATAAGATCTGGCCTCCTGTCATTCATCTCCCAAAGGCAGCACATCCCCAAATTCTCTGTGCAGCTTCTAATGTACTAAATGAGTTATCACATGAAAAGAGATGGGCACAGTGCTTTTAATAAGTGCTAGTCATTGTCGTCATAACTCTTCTCCCACCTCACTCAAATTCTTCAACTCTGATTTCTAAAACTCCAGTCCACAATTCAGAAATTCCCTGACCATCCCCTTCACAAGATTTTCAATTCTCATCCACTGATGCCTGATAAAACCCTAATCCTGGTTAAACCCGTTGCCCACTTACTCAGCACCAAGAGGACTACTGTGAGAAACATACACAATTGTGTTGACTGAATCACTTCAAAGCTACAATCACAGATGTCAAATTGGCACTTGACACCACCAAATGATGTAACTGTCCTTTCATAGTAAATTTATTTTCCCACTCTTTGAGAGATTGTATCTTTTGCCTTCTCTCTCCTAAAATCTCCAAAATCTCTGTCTAGCTCATGACTGGCCTATATACTTCAGAAAGAAAATATTCAAAATCAAATTAGATCTACCTTTTCAATCCACCTCAAGTCCACAAACCAAACTGCATGTGTATCAATACATTCTGCCATCCCATCTGCCACAGTAGATGAAGTTTCTATCTAGTATAGCCTCTCCAATGTTGTTCTGGGCTGCAACCCGGGACAAAAACTCTCTTGTTTTCACCTTACAATTACCTTCTCTTCTACATCATCAAGATCTCCTTATATATTGGATCCTTGTGATTGGCATACAAACCTACTGTTATATTTCTATTTTTTTAAAAAAGCAGTACAAACAGACAAACCCAACCTAACCAGAAAAACTTTTCCCTTGACCTCTCACCCCCAACAGCCTCCATCCGATTTCTCCATTCCCCATCCCATCAAGATTCAGCTTTCTCATCTCCCCATTGGCTTCTCTTCAGTCCACTTGAATGGATTTGTGTTCTCATCATTGCACTGAAGTGGCCCATATCAAGGTCATCACAGACCTCTCTCTTGATGGAACCAGTGACCAATTCTTTATCCTTATTTTCCTTGGCTTCTCAGCAGCATCTTGGCTCTATCTTGAAACACTTCTCAATTTTTCCTCCTAGCTCTCTGGCTGTTTTGTCTTCCCCAGGGATCTGTCCTCTTCTCATCCTATGTTCTTTTACTGCATGAGTTCAGACTGTTCCACGGCTTCAAATATCCTTCTGATGCTGATGATTCTCAAATATCTGTCTCTAGCTGGAGTTTCTTCCCTGAACTCCAGACTCATATATCCAACTATCTTCTGCCTTTCTATTTAGATGCCTATTAAATATCTTAAGCTTACGTGACCAAAACTACCTCCCCACCCCCCAGTCTTTTTCTATAAAGTCTTTCCCATCTCAGTAAATGGCATATCAGGCTAAAATCTTGGACTCATTCTTGATTCCTTTCTTTCCTTCACGGACTGCATTCAGGTCTCTGTAAGTCCTGTTGCTCCACCACCAAAATATATCCTCAACCTGTCTGTTTCTCATCACCTCCTTGCTAGAGCTCACATCTCAATCACCATCATGTCCCACCAGGAGAGAGGTACTGGTCCCCCACACTCTAGTATCCTCACCACAGCCCAAATGTTCCTTCTAAATGCATGAGTCACATCAGGCCATGCCCCCTCTGCCCCACCCTGTCTTCCACGGATTCCCATTACTCTTGGAGTGAAATCTAAATTCCTTACCATGGCCAGAACGTTCGGTGTGATCTGGACATTTCTTCTTCCATTACTTCACCTCCCTTGACCCAACTCATTCTATATACCCCAATCATGCTGGCCTTTTGCCCCTGGAACACCCCCAAGCTTTTCCTGTCTAACAGTTTTTACATGTGCTCTTCTTTCCACTTGGGACATTCTTCACCCAAATATTCATATGGCTGCTTCCCAGATATATTGTCTGTTATCTAACTCTCTGTGTTAGAATATAAGTTCCCTGATGGCAGGGCTTCTGCCTGTTTTGTTCACTGCTTTATGCCCAGCATCTTGAACAATCTGCGGGGTACAGTATGTGTTAAATAAATCCTTACAGCCTGATTATCTCTTCTAACACCTTCATTGGCTCCTTAAGAAAGGAATTCTTCTTTAGCTGAGCATTCAAGGACTACAACAATGAAGCCACCCCACCCTCTCAAACTTTATTTCTGCCTACTGTTTTAAGTCAGCTCTCCTTCAGCGCGAGAATACTTTGTCTTTTCTTGGTCTGTTTCCTCTGCCTGTAGTGTCCTCACCATACCACTCTTCTTGTTTAAATTTTACACTTGTACGCAAGCTTAGCTTAAGAACCATTAGGACTTGAGGCTCTCCTGGATCACACAGGCCATAGCAATCTCTTTCTATCCCAAATTCCTATTTCTTTGATATTTTCTCCTTTCTCAAAATGCTATACTGTGTTGTTAGTGTTTTTTTAAACATCTGTCTGTTTCGCCTATTAAGTCATACATACCTGAAAACAGAGAATTGATCATAAAATGTTTTGAATCCCCAGTACCTTCAGAGAAGACGCATACATTACAGGCATTCTATGTTTGCTCACGAATAAAATGCATGTACTAATGCAAGCTTGTTCAACCGTGGCCCGCAGGCCACATGTGGCCCAGGATTGCTCTGAATGTGACCCAATACAAATTTGTAAACTTTCTTAAAACACTATGTGATTCTTTTTGTGATTTTTTTTTTTTTTTTTAGCTCATCAGCTATTGTTGTGTTAGTATATTTTATGTGTGGCCCAAGACAATCTTTCTTCTTCCAATGTGGCTCAGGGAAGTCAAAATATTGGACACCCCGTTCCTATTCTTCAATCAGTATAGTCTTTCTAACAACACTATTAGCAGCCATTTATTTACTGCTCATTGGGTTCCAGGCACTATGCAAAGTGTTTTTAACACCTAGTTAATCTTTTATTAGAGAAAGATACTTGACTGATAGGATTTTGTCATTAACAACTTTTTATTAATCTTACATGGACTTCTAGGCCATATTTCTGCATTATACCCCTCAAAATTTTATTTTTCCAACATTTTCTTACTCCTATTATGTTCTATATTTTTAAAATTCAGGAAAGGACGTAAGTATAAGAATGAAATAAAATGCGATATGTAAAGTGCTTAGCACTAGAGGTGGCATGTGTTGGGAGATCAATGATGAAAGCTATAATTTACAGGTTCTTCTCAAATGAACTCTACCTGGCTAGCATGGTAGTGTGCATATTCGTAATTTGCAATCATTAAAATTTTACTGATGACATGTGCATTTCTATGTACTGAGAATTTCTACTGTCAGCCCTGTGGGAGAAAACAAGAGAACATAAGGTCTGGCTGGCCTCCCTCTGAGGCCAGAGAGACTCTCCCTACTTGGGAGTCGAGACCGAGAGCCATGACACAGGGATAATCAGGGACAGCACTTTATCGAGAGGTAAATGGAGTCATAATAATAGCAACACCTCATTATTTTATGGAGTTGATATACTCTTTTATTTGCTCTTCTCAAATTGCAAAATCACTCTATAGATGAAGAAACTAAAGTCCTGAAATCTGATTCTCCCTTCATAAGTGACAGTGTCTAAGTTCGAGCCCATTATTCTGGCTTTGGGTTCAGTGCCTTTGTCAATACAGTTTTCATTCATTCATTTGCTCATTTGTTCATGCATTCAGCAGATATTTTTTTGGTAACAACTATATGCCATGCACTGTGCTAGGTGCTTGGGATACAAAGCAATAAGATGCCACCCATATCCTTTAGGGCCTAGAACACAGGGAAAGCGGCAGAAAAAGTATGTATTAAAGAAATTCGCAAAGGAGATGTCTGAGGGCTGGTTCAAGAAATACTGTCACAGTAAACCAGCTCCTTGTTTCATCATTTCATCATCATTCATTCAGTCATTTAACAAATATTTGCTGGGCATCTGCCACATGACAGACAATGTGCTAGGTCCTGAGACTAATACGATGAAAAAGGAATTTATAGTGTAGGAGCAAGGGAGTGGGAAACAGATACTCATAGACAACTCAATGGATCTAAAAATAAACTCATGGTCTCTCTTTTCCTTTTTTTTTTTTTTTTTGAGATGGAGTCTCACTCTGTCACTCAGGCTGGAGTGCAATGGCATGATCTTGGCTCACTGCAACCTCTGCCTCCTGGGTTCAAGCAATTCTCCTGCCTCAGCCTCCCGAGTAACTGGGACTACAGACGTGCACCACCACGCCCAGCTTATTTTTGTATTTTTAGTAGAGACAGGTTTCACCATGTTGGCCAGGCTGATCTTGAACTCCTGACCTCAGGTGATCCACCTGCCTCAGCCTCCCAAAGTGCTGGGATTACAGGCATGAGCCACCACACCAGCCATGGTCTCTCTTTTCAAACCTCTCCTTTATTCTACATGCCCTATTCCATTTAAAGTTCCTAAAATCACCCCCAGACACTCAAGACAGAACTTGAGAGTTTTCTCTATGTCTCCCTTTTGCTTATCCACCTACAATCAACTCTTGGCTATGTCCTTTCAAGCCTATGCCCTAAGCTTCTGTTCCTTCCTCTCCATTCCCACTGTTACTGCTGTAGCTCAGGTCCTCACCACCTTTTGCCCAGTAGCTGTGAAATGTCCAAAGTGGTCTCTTCACCTCTGGCCTCAGACCAGCAGCCACTGCCCATGCATCCCATGCATGCTCCACCTACACTTCTCTTACCTCTAGAGTGACCTTTCTAAATCCAAATTCAACCTGACATTTCTGTGCTAAAATCTTCTTGAGAGTGCCTGTCCTTTCAGCTAAAGCACAAATACCTTCTTATACATCAGAGCCTCTTGGCGGGGCTCCTGCCCACTTTCTAGCCTCAGTTCCTGCCGTTCCTCCCTAATCACCTCCACTGCCCACATACACACCTCCTATGCTTTACTGATGAATAATAGAAAATAGTCCCTGCTTTGGGAAGCCATTTCAGCATCTTCCCCTAGGTTAGGTGGATTGGTTACTTTCTCTTTTAGCCACCATTGTACATCACACATAATAAAAAGCATAGCTACTGATGACTGAGCACAGCAATTCATGCATCATGCCAGACCCAGAGGCAATAACAATAGTGTTTAAGGACATGAACTTTGGAGACAGCAAGATGGGTTCAAATCCCAATCTGTCATTTGTTTAGCAGAATGATCTAGGGCAAGTTACTTAAGGTAACATCTCATTATTTTTCATCTTTAATATGGGCATAATAAAACCCCTTCATTGAGTTGTTGCAAGGATTAATGAAACAATGTACAAAAAGTGCTTAGCACTTTATGATGTAACAGTGGTATCTGTTACATCATGAGCTATTATTAAGTTAAAGTTATAACTACTGTGGCTGTATTAGCCTTTTTACATATACCATGATGAATCTGCCCAAAAACCCTGGAAGTTTTCATTATTTCCATTTTACAACTAAGGATATTACTGCTCAAAGTCATATAATTAAAAAGCAGCCAAGTTAGGGTTTAAGTCCACACCACAAAACACTATTATAGCAATTATCAGATCTTTTGGAAAGTATTTACTTGTGTACCCAGTGCTCTTCCAGGATGGGAAGCTCCCAGAAGGCAAGACCTTGTTATATTCATATTTCCCACAGGAAAAGTTTAGGAAAGAATGAACAAATGAATAGCTATGTATTCAGCCAGGGGAGACTGATGGCTGTGAAATTCCAATCCTGGAAGAGGAGGGAAGTGGCTAGCATGGCCACTGTGGCAATGGAACAAGAGCCATCCCCTCTGCTCCTGGGTCACTCACTCATTGCTTCAATCTGCACATGGATGAGGTTCTCGATGTCTTCCTGCAGTGTCTGATGGGGCTTCAGGGGGATGGGCAGGTAGCCATAGTGCTCTCTGTTGCAGAGGTACATCTGGATGCCTGAGGATCCAAGAGAGGGACAAAGCCAACAATCAGAAAACACACTGCTGAGTGACAAGTGAGGAGAAGGAACCTGAACTGTGTCTGATGCTGAGTTTGACACTGCAATTAAATAAGTGGTTGTTTCAAGTATGTCTATAGACCTAAAAAATGCTCCTTTATTAAAAAAGTAAAACACAGCATTGGGGACTAATAAAAACACTGGGCTATTTTTCAGCCCAGAGGAAATTGATTTTTTTCTCTCTGAAGAAAAAGCAAACTCATGGCCTGGAATGAACAAAAAAGGCATGAAAGGATCAAAAGGGAGGCAAGGAATTCCCATTCCGGAGAGCAGAATGGAATACTGTAATCCACCTACAGGAAATAACAAGAAAATGAGGAATGAAATCCATACTTGATATGAAAGCAAACAGGAAAATTCTGTAACGCTGACAGATTATTAAAGCTAAATCTAGGCATACATAGAACAAAAAATGAAAAAACAAAGGAAATTTAAAATTCTCCAAGATTCTCCCTGGTTTTATTGTTTCCCTTAGCAGGCATGGATTTGGAGCCAATCAACAGACATGAAACTTCCAAAATCAGTTCATATAGAGACAAAAGAGTCTGCATTTCAGAATGTCCTGTTAAGAACCTGTAGTGTGACAATACCAGAAGTATGCAATACCCTTCTCATATTCATATTGTTCTTCATAGCTCCACCTGATAACTTGCAGAGTTATAAGGCATCTGTGTTTAACCAGACAGCTAGAAATACAGGAATCAGGATGGTCTCATACAGATCATTGGTCAGCAGTTGACACTCCTGATGAATGAAAAGACTGCTTAGTGAAAAGGATGAGTCCGCCATGTATCCCAGCCTCTGGTCCATGTATCCAAGCCTCTGATTTGTTAATTGTGATAATCGTCAGTGTTTTCTGGAGAGATAATTATCTGCATAGGGACTTCTCTATTTTGTGCAGATGAAATTTCCTCCAGTCAGCTACATCATCTGTCAAATCTGGTGAAGCTGTCTCATGGAATTAACAGAGAGGAAGGAGAAAAGAAAGTAACCTTTATTCCCTGCTTTTACTGAATCTGGTTTGAATCAAGGCTGGTCTACCAAGCACTGTCCCTTCTCTTGCCTTCACCGAGCAAACTCATTAGCTCTGCTGTTTGCCCACATGAATGCTTCTGGGGAGCTTCAAAGTGCACCTTCTTGTAAAGTCATGATGAATTCAGGAAGTGGAAGGAAAAAGATATTAAAGGTGCATCTCTACCCTAATTAGGCAAACCATTTTACCATTTAACTTTCTGAGGCTTCCATAAAAAAATATGATACCTATCCAAACTATCCATCAAGTGTGAGGGTACAAGGAAGGCATTTTTAGACATGCAAGACCATAATATATTTACTTGCCATCATACTTTCTCAGAAAGTTACTGGATGATGTGACAGAAGGATGAGGAGGAAAGGAAGGAAGAGGAGGAGGAGGAAGAAGAGGAGGATGATTACAACCAGCAAGAAAGATTATAAACAACACGAACAGGAGAGTCAGTGTATAAGAGAAGAGAAATAAGTCTTACGTTGATAGCTGCAGCACCACTCAGATTAGAGTATATTAGAAAACTCCAGAACAGACATCTTCACAAACATGGAAAACAAGGACATCTGACAAATCTGAATATTCTGAGAGGAGTTTGAGGTAATTAGTGACTGGTTTTGGATCATACTAGTAATAACAAAACTAAGCAAAAAAAAAAAAAAGGCAATTATTAAAGGAATTGCCTCCAAAGAAAATTAATGGCGAAGGAAAACTAATCATAGCCTATAAATGACCAAGCTTGGAGTTAGGCTTGCATGTTTACAACAAGAACACTGACCATCAATCTGTTTGAAATTACATTGGGAGAACAGGGTGATGAGAAGAATGTGTTTGCATGCAGAAGGCAAAAGGCAGAAAGAGAGCTAACTCCTCACAGTCTATAGTGGAGAGTCAATAAATAATGCCCCAGGTGAAGTCAGAAAATCAAGAAGTAGCAATGCATGCATATTATTTAACATGGATGTAAATATTATACTAAAATGATCACTTAAAGGAGATAAAAGTGGTTGCCTTCTGGAGGACAGAAATGATGCAGGGTGATGTGCAGGGGACTGTTCATTTCTTAGTAAACCATGGGGAACTATATGAATACTTTCAACCATGTGCATGGGCAGTTTGATAACAGAAAATTTAAAATAAAATGTGTTAATAATTAGATAAAGTCTATGAAGGAGTCTGCACTCCCAGTGAATGCTGCTTCTGAGGAAGACAATTTTTCTTTTGAAAAAGAAAAGTGAATTACGCTACATTTTGAAGGACTTTGTTTTTCTTTTAAACATATAAAACATTTTCTTGTACTCACATAGTACCTTAACATTGCAGATTGATATAATTATCCCTATCTTTGGTGATGAAAAATCAGACTCAGGCTGTCACTTGTCCAAGGTCACATAGTAAGTCATTAGTGCCAAACCTTTGTCCCTAAAGAGCCAATGCCAAGTGCTTTCTACCCACCCAGTAATTGGAAACTCAGTTCCAAGACCATTAGTCACTAGGGGATTGCCATCCCTCCACATGGGGACAAATTTGATCACTACCAGTGGTGTCCAGGATCTGTCTGCCCATTGCCCATATCACTTGCCTCTTTTGAGTCACATCAGACATTTGGAAGACGACTGGCTGGCGCCAGGATGGTTCCTGTGGCCGTGATACAGAACCCAGATCACTGGCCACAGTGGGAGGTGAACTCTTGACCCTGGACTCATTACAGCCACAGAGACTCGCCTATGACCACACGTGCTGTCTTCTTGGGCTAGAAGGGTGGCCAAGCCCCGCTCACCAGCACACTTGGATTGCTCCTCACTCATCACCCACATGGGGCAATGGCTAGAGTCTGGGGTGAAAGATTTAGGACCAAGGTTTGCGGTTGGATGGTCCTGCCTGGGACATGGATGATACACAGCCAGGGAGCTTCAGAAGAGTGAGAACAAAAGAATACCAATCATATTTCATGAAGAAAGAGGAAAGTGCTTTGCTTTGAAACTAAGAAAGGAAGAGCCTAGAGACATGCCCCGGGCTGCACATGACTCCCAGGCTCATTCATGTTTCTCTTGAAAATACTTAGAGATAAGTACAATATTACCTCAAAATCCACAGCTGTCAAGAAATACCTTTCATTTCCCCAAAATGACAGTGAATCTTTCCTGCCTTGACTCCTGCCCTGTTCATGGTCTGCACCACCAATCTGGCCCTTAGCTTTCACTGCTTCATGACTATTAGTTGTGTTTTCACATGTAAAAATCTTAAGTCCCAACTAACACCGTGCCAGGAACAGAAGGAAAAACTTGGGAGTTCATCCTCTCTCTTTCCCTTTCTATCTCCTCTTCCCAAATGAGTCACCAAACGACTTTGGGTGTCTACCTGCTTTCAGTGTTCTAAAAAAGCCTTTGCAAAGTCTGACCAATAACACACAAAGTCCTGGTGAACAGGCCAAGCACAGGGCAGAGCTGAAAAATTCCTGCTTAACCTGAATCACTTTTCCCATCCCAATATCCAGGTATTGGTTTCATACAATGTATCATAATAATTTAGTGCATGGGGTCATAATAATGCTTTGTGCAGTGACTATAAAGGAGGACTCTGTTAGGCAGTGCCATTCGTGTAATTGTTAATATCTCACTTTCTTGGAACATCCTAACTTCAACCTCTGAAGGAAAGGGATTGGCGCTCAAAGGACTCAAAAAGCCCTGACTTTGCTTCCCGTCCTGGGGAAGTCAGAGCAAATCACAGACCAACTGAAAGAAGCAGTTTCCATTAACACTGACATAGGAATCTTTGCAAAAAACTTTCAATCATATGAGGATTGCTTTTGCCTAGACACAAGGGCTACAAAATGCCTACACCTGGCCAAAGGGTCTAAATTGCTCCAGCAGCCAAGGGGGAAATCAGCCTGACCCATTTCTACCAAATATTCTTATTCTCAGCAAATCTACAACTGATGAGTGGGACACCTATGGCTTTAAGGAGAGTCTGATGTGTGAATTGTACCTTGAATTTGTATTAATATTCTCATCTGCCAGCCACTTCCTCAGCTGCTGGAGGATCTTTGCACCATCTTTTCCAACCTCAGTTATATGGCCACAGTGAGTTTATTCACCATCTTCTTGGTTTATGAACCTATTTTTGCTAGTGGTTAAGTGGCATATTTCTGGCACATTAATAATGGGACCCGACTTCTGTCAGGAAAGTCTGAATTATCCTAACAAAGCTTTGCTCTGTTAGATGCCATGTGTCTTGCTGTTGAACTGCTCTTGTGAATTGTGTCCTCCTGAAGCAAGTGTAGGGTGAAATGAGAGAAATAACTTTCCTTCCTGTTGACTTGTCTTTCTCAAAAATCTACAGGCCCCACTAGAAATGCTTTCCCAGTGGTTCATAAAAGACTTCAGTCGTGCTTTGCCTCTCCTTCCACAGGGACTGAGGCCGAGACTGTTCGGTGCCTCTTTATCTGTTCTTTCCTTCTTCTAGAGTGTGAAAATTGCAGTGCATGCATGCAGAGAATAAAGACGACATTCTGAGCCTCCCTTACAATGAGGTATTGTCCTGTGACTAAGCTCTGGCTAACAGGATTTGCATGAAGTGCTGCATTCAACTTCTGGATTGCACCCTTCAAGGGACAGGGAGAGTTCTCCCTGCTGTTTCTGCCTTGCTGGCTGAAACGCATCCGTGGTGGTAAGACACCTGGGACTCCACAATTAAGGGCAGTAACTCATGGAGCGTGAGAAGCAATACACAAGAAGCCTGGGACTCTGAACACTTTGTGGAACAAAGCCACTACAGCAGCTCAGACTTTTTCAAGAAGAAATAAATTTCCATTTTTAAAGTCTGGGGTCTTTGCCAGTGTTGTTTTAGGCCTCTGTGACAGTTCCCTAATTAATAAATGGACTTCTATAATAAACAATTGCAATGCAGTCACACCACAGAGAACCAATCACCTTCCCATAATTCCCAACATCATCACCAGTCCCTCCAACTCAAAATAGAGTGGGTTCCTGGGTAGAGGCCGGCCCTGGCTCTTGGTCATTGGTGCTTCCAGGGACAGCAACATAGAGGGTGCTGGTATGGTTATTGCAGACAATTTATTGCCTCTCACTATCAGAAATATGAGGCATTTTTTTCTTTAATAAGATGCACAAAATAAAGGAGCTGGTCATTTTGCTGTGTCTCCATGGTGGCACTACAACCAAAGACAAACAGTACCTGCTTGCCTGCTGGAGAAGGCAAAGACAATGATGTCATCAAAGGTCCAGGTGTAGTCCTGGTGTGGGGGATAGAAAGTCAGCTTGTCCGAGGCCTCCTTCCTGAGGTCAATTAGGAAGGTGGAGTGGACCATGGGGACGGGGAAGCATCCTGTCCTCTTCCATTCTCGAATCTGAACATAGTCTGGTGTCCTCTTATAGAAGCCCTGTAAAAGAGCAAACAGGTGGGTTGTGTTTTCTGATCTGAAGTCGTCATCCTTCTCATTTGCTAGACTGATTCCTTTCAAGTTGTCACCAGCTAAATACAAGCTCCAAACAAAGCCACCTTCACTCCTCTTATCATGGCCTATGAATTTCCAAGTGAGCACAAGAAATGATGGCTACACATAAAATAATACTAAAAGGGTCTTGATATAAGGAATAACTTTGATTTCAGAATATCTCTTAATAATTTCATAAAAGTGAATTTTATTTTGACTTATGATTAAATATGAAGCATGAGTATTAAGAAGTGGCAGAGCAGTTAAGAGCACAGGTTCCAGTGTCAGACTCCCTGAGTTCAAATCCCACCTCAGCTACTTATTGTCTGTAGGTATGGGTCAAGTGACTCCACCTTGCTGCACTTGTTTCCTCATCTCTAAAACAGGGATGATGGCACTACCTACTCCATGGGGTTAGCTGTAAAATTTAAGTAAGGTAGAACCTGAATAGTGTTGAGACTACTGCCAGCACCAAGAATGTATCAACAAATACTGGCTCCTATTAAAATGACATTACACTATGGCTAATATTTGTAATTAAACATGCATTACTTAGATATACAAATGAGGGTCTTCTTTCAATGCAGTTACTTAGTCAATATTCTGGTGAAGCTGCAGCTGCTCCACAGTTTTTGGGGATTCAGCTTCTGAAACTTCCTTCTGCACAAGCACACAGGACAACCAATTTCCTTATTCCAAAGCTTGAATCATTTCCAGAAAAGATGAAGATATATCTCAACAAAACATGCTTATGAAACATACTTGTGGAAGCTTTGCCAGGCATTTTGGAAAATGTTCTAGGTGATGGCAGGCTCACTGGAATGAGTGTGAAGTTTTGCAAAGCCAGCACTCCGAAGGGCACGATACTCTGGAAGTTCTTACGTGTTCATTAATCAGTTGCATCACTTCATGGTTACATTTCCTGTTGTAATTCAGCATCCACACATAAGGCACTACAGCCTCATCTACTTCTCTGACATTCCCTTCAGGTTCTAGAAGAGTGTCCTAGCTGAGCTAACCCTAATGCGAACCCCATGATAAGGGAGGAGGATCACAAATGAGGACTTAGAAGATGTGGGTCTCAGAGTCATCTTAATCACTTTCTAGCCATTTGATCTTAGTCCATGCCTACCCTCTTTGAGCCTGAGTTTTTTCTCCAGAAAAATGGGATAACAGCTGCTCTGTCAATTTCATAGAGCTGCAGAATGAATCACATGTGATAAGGTCTATGAACCTATTTTGGGAACTGCAATTCATTATATGAAGTATTATCATTACTATAATTTATTAGCCTTTAACTTAAGGATCATTTAACATCCTCTATGGTTTTCCTAATACTTCAGCTTATGAGCAGTCTTCCAAGGGATAAAGGGGACTCGGGTTTTTTTAAAGGGCTGCTTAAGTACTTGTGTCAAATATAAAGTTCTAGATTACTTAGGAACAATATTCCCAGAATGATAAGCTTGGAAAATCCATGATGATGATGAATCACTGAATATCCTTGGGGTGGGGCTAAGAAGGAAGGAAGCAGGGAAAGTGAGAGAGAATAAATGTGCCTCCTGCAAGGAGGCAGAAATGATGAATGTGTTTTTTTTCCACATAAATTGAATCTTGTTGGTAATAATTCCTGTTCATTGGCCAGACAACATCAAGGACATTTTGTTTTGAATGAGTTTAAAGGCTCTAGGAACCAGGTCCTGCTTTGAACTTATGAAGTCACTGGCCCTGTCTATTCCTGCTCTAGTAGAGACTAACTGGGATGGTAGAAAGCCAAAAATAAATGTAGGAAAATAATACTTGTCCCTAAGTTGCTCAGAATTTAGTTTTACTGTACAAAACAAGTGAGCACATTTCTCCTATTTGCTTTTAAGTCTGAAAGCAAATAAGGAGATAATACAAATTTGTAGGCTGCGGCCACTAGGATAACCCACCCTTGTTGCTGGTGTCAAAGCACAACTCATTAAAAACAACCCTCAAGTGATTCTGCCATGTGAAACACTGAAAATGTATGAATTTAAACCAATATAATGTTTTCTCCCAAGGAAGTGAATGGCCTTTAGAAATATGAACATATTACCTTCCCAAAAGAGGCACAGAAGATAGCACACATTCAAAATCTCTTACAACTAGAAGAAATAATTACAACAAAAGAGGAATGCTTCATCCAGTAGTGTACCAGACCACACATTGTTAAATTTTCAGAAATTTTGCAAACCAGTTGATATGCTGATAGCTTGGAATCCATAAAAACAAAAATCACGTTAATCCTCACCACTCTAATGACACCTCAGGTGGCAGTTTTGCATATTTTTAATAGCTGTATCATCAAGTGGCTATACTGCAGTTTACTGAACTTTTCCCTTAGCTTGACAACATTTAAGTTGTTTGCACAGTGGGAGTATTTAAACCATAAAAATTGGCAATGCTACCAACTAGGGTTTTTCCCACAAAGAGCCAGTTATTAAACATTTATCAGCACACTACTGGCCTTATTTCTCATCCAAAACAAAACCAAATATAAAGGGGAGACTCAAACTTTAGCCCTTTGGCCATGAGAATACATTGAACATACTCCCCCTTTTTTTGAGACAGGGTCTCAGTTGCATAGGCTGATCATAGCTTAGGTGTGATCATAGCTCACTGCAGCCTCAACTTCTTGGGCTCAAGCAATACTCCCTGCTCAGCCTCCCGAACAGCTGGAACTATAGGTGTGCACGACACTACAACTGGTTAATTTTTTGATTTGTTGTAGAGATGAGGTTTCGCCATGTTGCTCATGTTGGTCTCGAACTCCTGGGCTCAAGTAATTGTCCCACCTCAGTTTCCCAAAGTGTTGAGATTACAGGCGTGAGACACTGCTCCTGGCCAACATATCTTATTTTGCTTAGCACATTTTTATCCTACATTGATACATATTACATTAATCAGTTGAATCTAATTCTTTAATTAAAGAATAAAAAATATAACCAGCCATGAGCATTCACTAAAACAGACTGCTACTTTGAATATTTTACTATGAAAAAAAGAAATAATAAAAAATCAAACCTTTTTTAACTTGAATTTTATAAAAATAACCTACGATGGTAGTTTTCATTATTAGAACTCTTTGGAAATAAATTTGGCAACATACATCGAAGGTCATCAAAATATTTGTACTTTTTTTTTTTTTTTTTTTTTTTGAGACGGAGTCTCACTCTGTCACCCAGGCTGGAGCGCAGTGGCGCGACCTCGGCTCACTGCAAGCTCCACCTCCCAAGTTCACGCCATTCTCCTGCCTCAGCCTCCCGAGTAGCTGGGACTACAGGCGCCCAACACCACGCCTGGCTAATTTTTTATATTTTTAGTAGAGACGGGGTTTCACCGTGTTAGCCAGGATGGTCTCAATCTCCTGACCTTGTAATCCGCCCGCCTCGGCCTCCCAAAGTGCTGGGATCACAGGCGTGAGCCACCGCGCCCGGCATATTTGTACTCTTTGACTCAGTAATTCCACTTCTAAAAAGCTATCCTAAGGATATAATCTTAAATGCTGAAAAATTATATTAATCATGACGGTCACGATAGTTAAAAAGTTGTGAATAATTTAAATTGTTTTTCAAACCAAGATAAAGGTTAAGTAAATTGGAATATAGCCACTTGGTGATAATACAGTTATTAAAAACGTGCAAGTTTTATCTATGATGTTGTTACGGTGATGGAGATTTAACATCTGTCTTGTTGGTTTTCTTTTAAACTTTTTTTAATTTCTAAGTTTTTCTATAGTGTTCTTGTGTTAGTTTTGTAATGACAAAAAGAATTAATTAAAAATAGTAATTCCTGAATCAGGTGGGGGAAAGTACAAATTCCAGCATGCTTTATTGGCTAATTTGACGTTTCTAAGGCTAAGCTCTTTAGACTATTTTTTCATAATAAATTAACACAGAAGAGCGCAACTGGGTGTAGCATTGGACCTAGATTTACTGCCCTTCCTAAAAAATGCTTGCTCTGGGAACACAATGACATGCATGTTTCAAGGGAGTAAACAAGAGAAGGGTGAATGGGACTACTGTTGACCGGGTGTTGCCTTGTTAAAACTAGTAGCCTTAATTCATTTAAGCAAAAGACTTGCCTTAGGGGTGATTCCGCACCAGAAATTAGAATACAGGCCCCGAGACTCCAGCATGGGGGCCACAATAGTTTTGTTTTCTGCAATCAGTAGATTGAGGGTCTGTGGATTAGTCAGGAAATTGTCAACATCTATGAACTAGGAAAAGAAAAGGATAATGTTAGGTGAAAAGGTACCTTTCAGTAATGAGTTTGAGAATAACCCAGCCCTTCTGAAGGATCCCAGAAACTTGCTCATGACATATGGAACCAGCTATCTATGTCCTCCTTATTGAAACCCATTGCAGCTAGGTGGCTTTCATTCAGTCAAAATATATTTAGTCTAACTTTCATATGTTGGGCTCTGCATAAGGCACTAAGCAGTAAACTGGTGCTGCCATACTGGGCATAGCCTCAACCAGGAACCAACCTACACTTTGGCTAGTGTTTTAGGCACAAGATATTAATGGCTCCCAAGCCATTAAAGGTTCATTCAAAAACACTTACTGACTGCCCAGTCTAGGTACAGATGGGCATGCCTACTTAGCTTTTCTACAGTAATGCCAGAGTAGCTCAAAACAGATCTATTAATGAATTTTAATGTGACAAGTAGAATTTTTGTTTAAGTACATTGTATCAACCCATGCTAACCAGTGAAGCTATTTCCTATTCTTAGGAGTCCATGTTAACAGTGATTTATTTAGAGACAGTATAACAACAGATTCTAATTTATAAAAGAAATAATCATACTGAACTGTACACTGAAAAAGGGATAAACTGACAGATTTTACATTTTGTAGGTTTTATCACAATAAAAAATTCAGAAGTCTTCATTTTTATGATAGTCCGTCTGTTTACCCCAAATTTTGTGATTTAACATTTGTACACTTCAATGGCATTTAAACAGCTACACAATGTTAAATATTGTCAGTACAATTTGAAAACTTCTATGAAAGGATTTGTGTCACAAGTGTGCATGATACATTATTGGGCAGATTTTCACTGTGGTTGAGGGCTGAGGATGGACATAAATTCTCCAAAGAGAGCATCACTGTGCCAAGCAACAGATGCTACTCCCAGATCATTCAGGAGCAAAAGGGAACCATTTCAGAGCTGTTCAGCTGAATCACTTTTTTAGATAATTACTTTTTCATATCCCCCAAATTCTTCCAAAAAGTTGTAAGAACAACTTACATTACTTTACCTACAGCCTTTCCCGTGAACTAAAAATACACAGAGTTCTTATGCTTGTTGCATGGCAGAGACCAAATAATTCAGGCACTTCTTCACTTACCCACCGAAAATGCATGTGGGCCTGAAGATGAAGTCCAGGTAGCCCAGTATTAAACTACCAAAAATTTCCTTGTGCCTTTCTTAAAAAGTGGGGGAGGCACTGCCTAATCAAAAAGGTTGTTTTGATTGCTTCCATGGTTCTAGTCTTTGGACGACTGATTTGGATACATTTGAGATGACAGTTGTCAAGAAATCAAACATCGTTTTTACCAGAATGTAGTCTGACCATTTTTCCCTCGCAGTTCGAAGGGCTGCCTGTCGTAGTTTCATCACATGCGCAAACCGGGAGGTTGGCCAGTGCTTTGGTCCAATTTCATCAGGGTAAGACCTAAAATAATAATAATAGCTCACCATTATTGAGTGCCTACACGTACCAGGCTCTGTCCTAAATGTGTTTATATGTATTCATTTAATCTTCTATCAATCCCAGGAAGTAGATACTATTATTATTGTTATCATCATCCCCATATTACAGATGAGGAAACGAGAGCAATGAGAAGTCAAGTAACTCACTGCTCACTGTACACAAGAATCTTTACATGAAATATTTCAATGGGTTCTCATGAGAGCCCTTTAAGGTGAGTACTACTTCTCTGCATTTCACAGGTGAGGATATCAGGGTAGAGCAGTTAAGTCATTCGTCCAATGTTACACAATGGGGCACAATCAAAATTTGAATCCAAAAAGCTCATGTTCCTAGACAATTTTTATACATCCCGACATCAAATAGATTTGGAGAGTATGCAGTGTAGAACATGAGTTTCCCAGGAAAAACAGAGGTTTAATTTACTTGTTGGAGTCTCCACAAATGATTCCACACAGTCTAACACATTGATCTATCTTAGGTAAAGTGAGGTCATGGGATCTCTATCAAGATTCACAAAATAGCCAGGCCAAGACTCCTCCATGGCCACATAGGCAAGTGGGTTGAAGCACACTCCAAAACTCTTCTGAAGGCACCCAGCTGGCATGGACATTGATACCGTTGCAGTAACCCAAAACTGGCCACCACTTCAAGATCTCATAGCTGCACTGGCAGTACATTTGTTTTAGTGAGTGAAAAACTGCAAAAACAATGAGACTGTAACTATACAAATAAGGTTAATAAAACTATGTACAGCACAGGAATTCTCTGGAATATCTTTCCCAATTATTGTTTCAATGAAAATCAGTGGAATTCTCATTTTTCTAAATATATTCCCCCCCAAAATGCCTGCTCTAATATTTTTTCACACTGACCTTGGCATATAATATATTTAGTCAAAACCTGGCTGCAGAGAACATTACCAAGATGCAAAGAAGGGACACAAAGTATTTCTGTGCCATTTTTGTTAGGCCAAACTCCATTATAAGGCACTCTAAAGGAGTCTTTACAATCTTTTATGGTGTTCAGGCTTCACTGTTAAACTTTGCTTGATACACGGTCCACGGGCTTGGATTTGAGAAATACATATGTATATATTATATCATATTTGTATATATTTCTTTATAATATAAATATTTATAATAATTCTTACATATAGAGAGGCTAGAATAACAGAAACTTGTTCTGGAATGGCATTTATTATTACTATAATACAAATTGGGCTTTCAATAAACAATGATAGACTGGATTAAGAAAATGTGGCACATATACACCATGGAATACTATGCAGCCATAAAAAATGATGAGTTCATGTCCTTTGTAGGGACATGGATGAAATTGGAAATCATCATTCTCAGTAAACTATCGCAAGAACAAAAAACCAAACACCGCATATTCTCACTCATAGGTGGGAATTGAACAATGAGAACACATGACACAGGAAGGGGAACATCACACTTCGGGGACTGTTGTGGGGTGGGGGGAGGGGGGAGGGATAGCATTGGGAGATATACCTAATGCTAGATGACGAGTTAGTGGGTGCAGTGCACCAGCATGGCACATGTATACATATGCAACTAACCTGCACATTGCGCACATGTACCATAAAATCTAAAGTATAATAATAATAATAATAAAAATAAATAAATAAATAAAATAAAATAAATAAATAAATAATAAATAAAATAAAATAAATGACTCCTCTGGGGAAGAAATGCAGGCAACTCCTTCATTCTATTTCTATAGTTCCTTAAAGTAAAATTGTAGTAGCTTTGGGAACATTTATAATAGTAAGTTTTAAATACATTTATTCTTGTTCTTATTTGTTCATCCAACCAGTATTAATTTAGTGCCTGCCAAGAATATGGCTCTGAGGGGAGAGGGGGAATATAAAGTGTTTATATATTCTAGCCCCTGCCAAAGAACTTACAATTTATTTAGAAAAAAAATACACTAATTGCATAGGGGGAAAATGTTGGTTGCATATATCATTGTGCCAAAAAGGATGATATAGAATATAAGCAATACAATTGTTGAGACAAAGGTAGATATTTATAACTGAGTGATTAAGAATAGGTTTCTATAGTAGGCATAATTTAGGATAAGAGTTAGTTTTAAAGAAGGAAAGGGTCTTCCAGGACCTGCACAAGCAACAGTGTGGGGTTTGGAAATAAAAGGAACGTTCTGGATAAAGCACATTTTCTTTTGGTGCTAAATTCATGGAATTTTAAAAATATAAATCTTAGGTGTTTGAACTTTGTTCAGGTCCTAAAGAGTAAGTGAAGTATTTTTAATAAAGAAATGAAATCATTTCATTTGTATTTGAGGTAGATTGATTTGACTGTATGGTATGTAGGATGACTTGGAGATAGAAGCAATTAATAAATTGCTATGGTGGCTGGGCATGGTGGCTCACACCTGTAATCCCAGCACTTTGGGAGGTCAAGGCGGGCAGATCACAGGGTCAGGAGATCAAGACCTTCCTGGCTAACATAGTGAAATCCCCTCTCTACTCAAAATACAAAAAAATAGCTGGGTGTGGTGGCACACACCTGTAGTCCCAGCTACTGGGGAGGCTGAGGCAGGAGAATCACTTGAACCCAGGAGGTGGAGGTTGCAGTGAGCCAAGATTGCACCACTGCACTCCAGCCTGGGTGACAGAGCGAGACTCTGTCTCAAAAAAAAAAAAAAAAAAGAAAAAAGAAATTGCTATGGTAACCAGGCACAAAGGCTCACACCTGTAATCCCAGCACTTTGGAAGGCCAAGGTGGGAGGATCGCTTGAGGCCAGGAGTTCAAGACCAGCCTGGACAACATAGTGAGATCATGTCTCTACAAAAAATAAAAATAAAACTAGCCAGGCATAGTGGTGCATGGCTGTGGTCTTAGCTACTCAGGAGGTTGAGTGAGGAGTATTACCTGAACCCAGGAGTACGAGGTTACAGTGGAGCTATGATCATGCCACTGCACTCCAGCTGGGGTGACAGAGTGAGACCCTGTCTTGAAAGAAAGAAGGAAAGAGAGAAAGAAAGAGAGACAGAGAGAGAGAGAGAGAGAAAGAAGAGAAGAGAAGCGAAGAAAAGAAAAGAAAGAAAAGGAAAAGAAAGAAAGAAGGAATTTCTATGGTTAAGATAGGAAATTACCTAAATGAGCATCAGTAGGGGATCAATTAAGTAATTATCGTAAATGCACATACAACAGTGATTATGCAGTAAAAAAAAATGAAAATTAGCTCCTTAACTATTGCTATAGAATGATTATTAAGATATAAGTTGAAAAAAGCAAGGTGTATGTAGAAAGTATACACATTTTCACTATGATCCTCCAAATATAAAAGTTTATGTTTAAAATATGAATAAATAATATCAATATTTAAAAATATAAACTGTCATGGCAATTTATTTATGAAGTAATGAAAATCTGAACTTGGCTGGCAGCTGTGGGAGTAAACAGCAAGAGAGTACTGTGAAGATCTTCTAAGAGAAGTACTGTGAGAAATGGCAGATATTCAGAACTCACATAGCTACAGAAATGAAAGACAATGAAAAGTCACATGTACCTCCAAACCTGGAAGCCCTAAAGAGCTAGTTAAAGAGGAAGGGTAAATAATGAGTTTACAAATTTTGCTCTTGCCACTCACTCTGGTTCATCCATAGGCCTCCACTCCACATAGTGATAGAGTCTCTGTACATTTTTCAACCACTCCCTGAATATTTCTGTTGTATTATCCACATTGTGATCAGTGGCTGCCCTGCATGAGAGAAAGCACAATATAGTTTAACTATGTCATCCAAAGAAAGAGAGGGAAATCCAAAAGACCCCTGACTTAACTGAAAGAAGAATGGCTAC
Organism: Pongo abelii; assembly: GCF_028885655.2. Taxonomy (NCBI): domain Eukaryota; kingdom Metazoa; phylum Chordata; class Mammalia; order Primates; family Hominidae; genus Pongo; species Pongo abelii. The sequence continues at coordinate 65,849,365 of NC_071985.2, read as the reverse complement.
TCCTGGAAAAAAAATTGTATATATGAAGATAATTCCCTCATAGTCCAAACTAGACAATACATTTCTAAAGTGAGAGACACTGCTTAAAATCATCTTTGTGTCATTAGATCCTTAAACAGGGCTCAGCCAATTGGAGAATGTGTAAATGGTTGCATTAATAAATAAACACATGAAGACACCAAGAGAGTGTAAGCATAAAATGAATTAACTGAGAGTCAATTAATGACTCTTCTTGGAAATTTTTCTATATGTTTTAATTTTCAGTTACCCAGGATGTAAACTCCATCTTTTAACTTCATTAACAATGACCCTCAATTTGAGCAATAATTCTGCTTCATCTTCATTTCAAGTCAATTTTCTAACCGCAGCAAAATATCTAGTCAGTGCTGCTTTAATCATTGTGAAGCTACAATAATAATTCTCAATATAAAACTCAAAATTTAAGGTATCTTCAATTATCTATTTTGGATTAACTTTACCATCACGTTTACAAAATAGAGTATTTTCAAAAGCCTTTAAATAATGTATACAAAACTTGTGCCTGTTCTACCTTGAAAGTTTAACAAATGGATCCACTTGTAAAGGGGCTTAACTCATTTATTTAAAAAGCATTTTCAAATTGTATCACAAAGCAAAACCCAACACATGTAAAACAGTTATTCAGAACACCTATACATGAAGAGATAATGAAATGAAAAACAGAAAAAGAGAAGAAAGCAGGAGTTGTAATCCTGACACAAACAAGGAAAAATTCAGGCCAAAGAGTATTAAGATGACAAAGAAGGAGACTTTATAATACTAAAGGAGGCCATTCACATCAAAATATACAAAGTGTGAATATCTATACACTTTCATATATTACAGGGGTTGGCAAACTTTCTTTCAAGGGATAGATAGTAAACATTTTAGGTTTACAGGCCATATACTATCTGCAGCTACTACTTAACTCTGCCATTGTAGTGATAAATCAGCCATAAACAATATGTAAATGAATGAGCATTGCTGTGTTCCAACAAAACTTTATTTACGAAAACAGGCAGCTGGTCTGTAGGCTATAATTTGCTGACCCCTAATATAGTAGAAAGTAGAGAAACTGTAAAGAAAAACAGAAATAACAATAATAAGAGATATTAACATACCACTTTCAGTTAAAGATGGTACAAATGGGGAAACAAGTAAGTATATATAGGATCTGTACAACATACTAATAGAGACTTCTCAAGTGCACATGGAACATCTGCTAGCACTGACCAACAATTACATCCCAAAGAAAGCCTCCATAAAATTGAAATTACATAAACAACATTTTCTGATCTAAATGACATATACGTAGAAGTTGATAATAAAATAAAACCCCACAAATCCACTAAAAACTCTCTTATAAAGTTGTTTTTTTAAAAAATAACAATTACTAGTGGAAAAATAAACACAAGCCAATTTCAGAACTTCCAAAAATTAATAATGAAAATACTACATATCAGAATTTTGAGATACAATTAAAGCAGTGATTAGAGAAAAATTCAGTTTTATATGCTTAAATAAATAAAAATAAATGAGTTAAATTTCTACTCAAAAAGCTAGGAAAAAAGCAACAAAGCAAATATATATAAAGAAATTAATAAAGATAAGGGTAGGAAGTTGTGAGATATAAAACAGAAAAAGAGTAGAAACAAACTAAAATGCTGCTTCTTTGAGAAAGATCAATAAAAGACAAGCCCTAGTTAACCTACCTAAGACAAACAAATATAAAACAATAAGAAATGGTAAGGATGGGAAACAAGATGATTGATTTGAAAGAAAAATTTTAAAACTGTGTAAGCAACTACTTTCTACAACTCAATGAGAAATTTGAAAACTAAATAGAAGATTTTCTAGAAAAATACATGTTAGCAAAATTAACTCCTGAAGCGATATAAAGCTTAAATGAATAATTTCCATGAAGATAGTAAACAGGAAAAAAACCCCAACTAGGCTTATGTGTTTTTACAAGGGAATTCTACCAAATCCTACAATAGATACTTCCAGTGCTATACAGCTTGTTATCCAGAGTGTAGGAAAAAAATGAAAATTCTAAGTTCTTCTAATATTGCAAGTATAATATTGACATCCAAACCTTATGAAGATTTACACACACACACACACACACACAACTACAGACCAATATCCTTTAATGCACATGCTGCAAAAATCTTAAATAAAGTATTAGCAAACAGAGTCCAACATCTTATTAAGAAAATATAGCATGGTCTAAGAATGTTCAATATGAAGGAATTTCACTAACATAATTCACTATGTTTATGGACCTGAAGAAAAACCATGATTATCTCTGTAAATGTGTAAAAGGTCTTTAACAAAATTCCACACCTAATCCTGGTTTTTAATAACCACACAGAATACAATTCAAGCAGATACAAAAAAAATAAGCCACTACAATTAAAACTGTGGTAATGACACAGGGATAAATGACATAGGGAGCCCAGTGGCACAGAACAGAAAGTATAGAAATTTAGTATATGATAAGGGTATCGTAATATTCCCATGGAACAAACCTGCACATATACTCCCTGTATCTAAAATGAAAGTTGAAATTTAAAAATAAATAAAGTTTCATCAAAAATATATATACATATGATACAGTTTTGAAAAATGATCAGAGGTACACATGAAATAATTTAGCTCCTATTGCATCATTACTTTCACTGCTATTTGTAGGATGATTTAAAATAAATTGAAAGTAAATATAAATAAAGGCCAAGTGCGGTGGCTCATGCCTGTAATTGCAGCACTTTGGGAGGCCAAGGTGAGCAGATCATTTGAGGTCAGGAGTTTGAGACCAGCCTGATCTACATGGTGAAACCCGTCCCTATTTAAAAAAAAAAAACATTATCTGGGTATGGTGGCATATGCCTGTTAGTCCCAGCTACTCAGGAGGCTGAGGCAGGAGAATCGCTTGAACCTGCGAGGTGGAGGTTGCAGTCAGCCAAGATCGGGCCACTGCACTGCAGCCTGGGTGATAGAGCGAGATGCTGTCTCAATAAATATAATAAATAAATAAAATATAAAAAACAGTCCTTTTCATTAAACATGAACCATTATAGTTTTTAATTGGTTTTAAATTGCCACTAAATATATTCAAAAAAATTTTTTTATCTCCGAAAAAAATAATCTTTAAGAGAGGGAATGTTCAGGAATGTTCAAGAGAGAAAAATACATTGTTAAGCAAAGCACAGTGGAACTCTATTTAGATAGGGAATACATTTCTGTAAAATACCAAGTAACTTAAAACTATGTAACTTAAGCCATAGGGTATAGAAAAATGGGACACAGAGGTATGTAAGTAATATTTGAAAATATTATCTTGTAAAATAGATACTTAAATTAAAACTAGCCTACTTAAAAACATTATCCAATAACTAGAGATGACACCAATGGCCAACTTGATCTACTTTCAAGTGTCTTCTTGAAATTAGATGAGAACCAACTCTTCTCTTCTCAGCAAGGTCTAGGAGGGAGAAAGACCCACAGGCCCACCTGGACATTCCATGGCCTGGAGAGGGAGAGAGGTGATGTGTGAAGCTGACAGTTTTGAGGGATACCAGGTGAGCATGTTAGGACCAAGACGGGGTAGGAGGAGCCCTTAGCAACTCACAGAGGAGGGAAAGTGGTCCCGAAAACAACGTGGAAGAAGGCCACAGGCTCCACTGAGTTTGTGATTGTGCCAAAAAGTGCAACATCAGCAAAAGTCACATCCATTGTGACTCATGGCCACAAGCTACCAACGTCCAGGGTACGCCATGAAGAGCGCAATGAGAGTCTAACCACTGGTCTCGTGATAGGAAGAATGCAGAGAGCAATTCCTGAAACTCAGAATTTACCATAAAGCACCTTATTCTTCACTCAAAACATTATGAAGAAGAGTAAGTTAAAACTAAGCAAAACAAAAATTCCTTACCACAGTGTTAGCCAAAAGCTATGAGAATTCTACATTATTCTTAAATTATTTATAAACAGCATAAGAGAATTTGCCAGGTGCAGTGGCACACACCCTTAGTCCTAGCTACCTGAGAGACTGAGGCAGGAGGATCACTTGAGCCCAGGAGTTCCAGGCTGCAGTGAGTACAACTATGCCTGTGAATAGTCACTGCACTCCAGCCTTGGGCAACATAGTGAGACCCCATCTCTTAAAAAAAAATAGTCTAGGTAATTTATACAGCATCTACTTCTTTCCTTGGTTGTTTCTTCATTACACAGGACTTCTTAAATTCTCTTTGCCTTCTCTATATCAATGCATTTCCTAATCCTTTTGACAAAGTTGGTCTTATTGTATGAAACGCGTTTTCCTGGTGTACAGATTAAACAACTCCAAAACCTGCCCAAGCATCCACTCCTGATTAACATCCTTAGAAATTAGCTGCCTGGAGTATGCAGAGGTACAGATGTCTAATTAAAAACAGATGCACAGATTTCAAATATTCTCTTTATTGAGTTAAAAAACTGTCTGTAGTGTTACTTCCCTGAATTAAGATTCTGTTTGTTCTCAGGCTTCTGAGGAAATGAACACGTCCTCCAGTTGTGGTTGGAGAGAGGTGCATCCAATCTGGTCTTTGAAGTGCAGGGCCAATCTCTCCTACACTCATTCCCAGAGGAGGAAGAGGAGGAAGAGCAGTGAGGGTCACACCAGCCCACCGAGGAAGCCTGGTGATCCCCGCTTAAGACTAAGTTTCCCTGCTGCTCCTCCCCACTGTCAAAAAAGGCAAAAACGCAGAAATCCAGGCAGATATTTCTAACTGCTGCCTCGTAATCGCTCTGACAAAAGTATACTTCCATTTGAATGCATAATAATCAAAGCAATACAGGCCCTGGGCTATTCAGAGGGTTGGACAGAGAGAGATACCAAAGGCCCATATGCAAGCTCTCTGGAGGAAACCCAAGGCTGGTGCTAAGCGTTCTATTTTCAGAGCCCTGTAGCACAAGGCAACAACAGCGCAGTGCTTGTCCTGCTACAGCACTCCACAAGCAGCTAGACACAAAAACCTCTGCCGCTGAGGTGGATTTTACCATGAAGCTAGGAAGCTGAGAACCCAGAATGTGTGAGGCCCCTCAGGAGGAGCTGAGGCACAGTGGCCCCTCTCTCAGTCTGAAGGCTCCTTGCGGTTCCTGTGGAAAATGAGTACTGCCTCGAATCTGTTATCCTCCTCCCAATCAGACCAGAAAAGGCACCCAGAAAAATCGCAGACATCACTAATGGATTCCTTGAAGAAAACAAATGATGTGCAAGGACAGCTGGACATCTGGAGAGGTGATCTGCAAGTAATTGACAGTCAGTAATCAAACTAGAAAACCACAGACTGTGAACACACAAATATGGGCTGGCTGGGTGACCATGTTTCCGGGAGGCTCATACGGCTCAGTCTTTGCCTCAATTCTCCAACTAGAGCGGATTCACACCTAAATCAACACCTCCACTCACTCTCTCTTCCCCAGGTCTCTCTTACTCAGGATAAGACAACCAAGGAAAGGCTGGACGCAGTGGCTCACGCCTGTAATCCCAGCACTTTGGGAGGCTGAGGCGGATCACCTGAGGTCAGGAGTTCAAGGCCAGCCCAGCCAACATGGTGAAATCCGTCTCTACTAAAAATACGAAAATTAACCAGGCGTGGTGGTGCGTGCCTGTAGTCCCGGCTACTTGGGAAGCTGAGGCAGGAAAATTGCTTGTACCCGGGAGGCGGAGACTGCAGTGAGCTGAGATCGTGCCTCTGCACTCCAGCCTGGGTGAGAGAGCGAGACTGTCTCAAAAGAAAAACAACAACGACAGAAAGACAGCAAGGAGAGCTCAGTTCTTGAGCTGTTTTTAATTTTCTTTGAAGGTCATGTTGGGACAATAACTTTCCTTTACCTCTGGCCCTGGTACCCGCCAGCCACCAAGGTCTCTCCCTTCCATTTTTAGGGGAGCTGTGGCCCTGAGACAGCTTCAGTGCTCACGGTTGGCCACCTCTCTGTCCATGAGTCCTGGCCTGCTTTCTTTGGAACTAGTACCTGAAAAGGGAGTGCTGGTAGAAACAGGTGCCACATCCACACTAGCCACCTCTCACCCTAATGCTGCCCATCTGCTTTCCCTTTGATTCTGCTTTTGGTTCCTATTTCCCCTTCTTCCTCTTCTCCAGCTGTGCAAGTTAGCAAAAGCCCATGAGTCTCGGATTCAAAATTGAATTAGGACTAAGGGAAACACGTATTGGAGTTGTGATCACAGCACGTGTAGGGATCCCCTTGGCTGATGATGCTCCCAGGTCAACAGGTGCACTGTCACCGCTACATGGAAGGGAACACAAAGAGCAGGCCAAGAAGTCAACATGTCTGCAGGATGAGACAGCTTTACTGCTTGGCTGTGGAAAAAAAAAATTGAGATTTATCTGGCAACGTCTAAAAACACTGACATTTCTCCTTGTTCCAGAAGTTAGTTTTCATTTCTAAGTCTTGCCTCTTAAGACTCAGCGCCAACTAGAAATAATTAGAACTGACTCATTTATTTTGACCACAAGTCCTACTGAGGTTGTTAGGGCTAAACTCATATTGGTAAGCATGGGGCCACTGGAATCCCATTAAAAATGAAGACTGGATCTCTCAGCAGGTGGGACACGGAAACTGAGGACACAGTACTCCTTTATTTTACTTTATTTTTGAGATGGAGTTTCACTCTTGTTGCCCAGGCTGGAGTGCAATGGCACAATCTCAGCTCACTGCAACCTCTACCTCCCGGGTTCAAGTGATTGTCCTGACTCAGCATTCCAAGTAGCTGGGATTACAGGCATGCACCACCATGCCCAGCTAATTTTGTATTTTTAGTAGAGACAGGGTTTCACCATGTTGGTCAGGCTGGTCTCAAACTCCTGATCCTCAGGTGATCCACCCGCCTCAACCTCCCAAAGTGCTGGGATTACAGGCATGAGCCACCGCGCCCAGCCAGGACACGGTACTTCTGATCTCTTCCATCTGTACTGAGACTCAGGGAATGTCCTCAGCTTCCCTGCCACACCCCAGAAAGTCTAGACCTCTGTCACTATGGAAGAGGTCTGCGATTGGTGGAGTAGCAGGATGGCAACACTGGACAATGACTGATCTATTGATCTTGCTGCCTGAGAACCTGCAAAATATGTTCCCCAGAGGCTCAAGGGAATGGCAGTGGAATGAACAACAAAGTTAGTCACCACCTGGACAATCCTCACCATGACTAGTGAGTTGGCAAAGGTAAATTTTCCAATTTGAGACTTCAAACACTGAACTACCCTCTCAGATGCTTCTTGTTTTCATCAAGCAAAGAAGACTCATTGGTGTAGAAAATAAAGAGCTCCACCTAAAAATAAAATTCCACTAATGAAAGCAACTACTGTAATTCATTTTCAAGAAAGGTCATATCATCGAGTCCCGCCACCTCTGTGTCCAGTCTCAAGGAAAGCCTCCCCAGCAGCAGATGTGCCAAAGGCAGAGACATGCTCAGCCACTCAGCAAAATATGTCAATTGATTCTTGCTTCTTGGTTACTGGGTAGAGTTCTGTCTAAAGATCTGGAACCCTTTTTCTGGGTGGAAACTAGATATGGATATGGTTAAGGACATGAATATGGATTGGGGGCCTGGGGATTCCTTCCACAAAAAGCCTTTTCCTAGATCCTATTCATACCAAGTCACTTAGTTGCAATTCTTCCCAATTAACTAAGAAATCAGAAAAACCCACTTCTCATGAAAATCTCCTCACGAACAAAATTAATGTTTATACCTCCTCAACATCCCTCCTCAGTATGCCCCATTTCATCACAGAAACAATCATAGACACGACACATCTGAAGCCTGGGTATATGTGATGTAAAAATAAATATTTGATTCTAGAAATTCAAGCAACCAATCAATTTCATTCCTAAACGGCATCCCTAAATTTTTCCTGATGGTAAAATTTGCTGATTGACCAGTTAACAGTCAATTCAAAAGCCCATTATCATCTTTCAATAAAATTAATAAACTTAATTAAGCATATTATAATTGAACTATTTTTGATACTCATGATTCTGAGATACATTTTTCTTCTCTTTGTGTTAAGAACCTCTCAACATTATGTCACACACTAACCCATTTTTAGCCTTATGATTAACTAAGTTACTCATATCTTTATTTCCCCTGTTATAGAAAAGAAGGCTGAGGATGAGAGGTTATGACTTGCTCAAGTCATGCAAATGGTGGGTGCTAGAGCTTGACCTTTTTATTTAGGCCTTCTAATCCGTCCCTCAACACCCACCCCCCCACCCCAGGCTCCCCACCACACCTGTCCAACAAAGAGTAGAGGACCAGGAAACACCTGTCAAATTGGAAGTTCTCTACCTTGTCAAGGGTATGAATCAATATGACCAATATGATCATCTCAGGATGACAGGATGGAAATGCCCTAGCAAAAAAAACAAAAGAAAAATGGGAAGATTCATCCATTCCCTACAAACTCTGCTTAGGTTTACTTTCAGCATAATTTTCCTTGGAGTCGCAACCCTTGGAATTCCATGAAAATATCAGTGGGAGCGTCTGAGACAAGACAAATATGTTTCTCATCTGTCTGTCTACCCTCTTCCTGTTTTCGTTCTCCTTTGGCCCTTGTTTATTCTTCTTCCCATCCCTTTCACCCACTCATCATGGCCCCTTTTCTCATCCTTATTGGATTTTCCAGTTCTGTTAAGTTCTTTATTTTGTGGATGTACCCTGAAGACATGAAGTTACTAGTTAAATGTAGCACTGGTACTAAAGAGAAGACACAGCAGGATCCAAAAACATTTTCTCCAGGAGTCCTGAACCTCTACACTTCCAAACACATCAGGTTAGATTGGACACCCTCTATCTGTAATTATGCATCACTAGCTTGCCGTGCTTCCAGCACTGTGCTTGCTCCTGTGTTGTAATTAACTGGTTCTATTTCTTTCTTCATTACTTGACTTTCTTCCCTGAGGACAGGGACTGTCCCAGTACTTAACAGTTCACTATAAAATAAGCACTTATCATGAGTTTGATGAGTGAATGAATGAACAATTTCAGGGAACTTTTCCCCATCCAACCCAAATGCCTATAAAGGCTGAGCACAGATAACAAAGAAATGAAATGGGCCATGTATGAGCCAACAGTGTGAAAGAAGGACTGTTGAGAATAGGCACATGTGGGCCCCAACTGATTGCTGCTGCACTGGAATGTGTGCCCAGAAATGCTAGGCTTTCAAATTGTTTCAAGAGAAGCTGGCTATCTACTTTTTAGAGATAAAAGTCTATTTATAACCTGTACAAACTTTTAGGCTGAAATGCCATGAAAATATTCCACCCTGGCAGGAGGTCTCTGGAAATCAACTTAAAAAACACATTATTTCATCTCTTAATAGCCCAGGTCCATCTATCCACACATGCTCAGGGCACATATTTCAGTAATTAAATGTTTCAAATATGGCTGGGAGGATAGCAATACTATCACTTTGCTGCTTTCACAAAACAGAAAGCATCTTCCATGAGAAAGAAAAGACAAACATGCACAGATTTAGCAAGATGTAAGTAATTCTCTCAACCAGTCTTATATCAAGAGAATTGGAAAGAAGAAAAAAATGATAGCGGCACCACGGAATGAGTATAAATGTACACTTCCTGCAAACACCGTACATACCTCCTCTCATTGCGCAGCAACTAAGACATGATTACTGCTGCACAAACTTTTTACTAACAACTTTATTGAGATATATTTCACATACCGAATATTCACTCTTCTAAAGTATAAAATTCAGTGGTTTTTAGTTGTGCAACCATCACCATTATCCAATTCCAGAACATTTCCATCGCCTCAAGAAACCCTACACCCATTAGCAGTCACCTCTCACCCCTCCAGCCCCTGGTAACCACTATTCCACTTTCTGTCCCTGTGGATTTGCCTATTCTCGTCCTTTCTGATCAATGGAATCATATGATTGTGGCCTTTTGTGTCTGCCTTCTTTCACTTTGCATACTGTTTTCAAGGTTCATGCATGTTGTAGCGCATATCAGTACTTCACTTCTTTTTATGGCTAAATAATATTCCATAGTATGGACATGCCACATTTTGTTTATTCATTTATCAGTTAATAGATATTTGGGTGCTTTCACTTTCTAGTTACTATGAACGACGCTGCTATGAACATTCATGTACAGGTTTTTGTGTGAACGTACGGTTTCATTTACTTTGAGTATGGCTGCTCAAATTTTAAATACTATGGGAAAAGAAGAAAATTTATTTTATTTTGTTCTTTACTCTTTGTGGAGAATTACTATGTTCCAGGCAGTAAGCTGACCATTTTACGTATATAACTTTAACATTTAAAGTAATTCTCCTGTAAGTATTATTATCCCCATTTTACAGAAGAGGAATGTGAGGCTTAGAGACTCTCTTCCAAAGATTGTTTTCTTTCCATTTATACTTGATCTTTGATATGTATTTTTCTTAATTTCTGAAATTCTCAGTTTTCTATTCCAATGTAGCAGAAAGGAATCCTTTACTCTGCTTCATGAGTATCTTGGTTATACATGAGATGAGCAGATGCAAGGGCCCAGGAATGCGTGGGCAGTTGCAAGGAAGTGAGAAGTGTCAGGTCTCAGCAGAGGAGCTGGGTGGAGCAGCTGAAACAGGACATGGATGATTAAACTCTGAGGGGGGATGTCCAGCACTGCCTAATGGTGCCTGGCAGGGCAATGCTACAGCAAAACATGGAGCCTCTGAAACATGAGGTCATGGGGGAACTGGAGCCAGCGCGACCACAGGGAAAGTCACAGCCCAAGGACGGGGCTTGCTACTTGCAGCAATTATTGACAGGAGGATCTCCCTGCTCTGTTCTCTGGAGGAGAACTGGCTGAACTGCGGTGACAATGTAAAGGCAAAGTGGTCTCTTGGATTGAGGACTGGGAGAAAGCTGAAGGAAGTGTCCATGTTCTGTGTAGAAAGATTTACTTTGATTCATTCCTTTCTGGAAAAAAACTGCAGTTAAGAATGGCAATAAATATTTTAGTTATCTATTAATCCTGAGTTCCTTGACACTACTATTTCGCTAACGACATCCTTAATCAAATAAAAAGTATGAAGTCAGGAGGCATGGCTCTTTCACCAATTAACTCTGTAATCTTAATGAATTTACTTGACTCTCTGTGCCTTGTTTTTCCATCTGTAAAATGGGACAATAAGATCTGCTGCATCTACCTAGCGCACTGGGTTATTCTGAGGAGCCAACAGCATGTGAAGGAGCTTTCAAGAACACTTTCCTTGAAAGCTGGCCTTCCCCTGGCTGTCCCCAACACACACACAGATCCTCAAATAAGAAATAAGACAGCTTGTTGAATAGGCTCTTAAGACACATGCAAAAAAGTTCAACACATGCATTTAAGGCAAACAAACTAGAATTACCACAGCCTACCATTTTTTAAGAATAAAAGATATACATGCCCATTAAACACAGAGAAAGTGAAAGAAATGTACAGCAAGGACTGCTAATTATCTCAACATCAGTTCTCCTCTTTTTCCCTAGTAATAGAATTTTTAGCTGAGTCTATGACTGTCCGGCTTAAAGAGTAAACTTTAGGCTCAACGACAGCAGGGACATTTGTCTGTTCTGTTTACTGCTCCATCCTTAACACTAAGAACAGTGCTTCACACATAGTATGTGCTCAATAAATATTTGTTGAATGGTTCCTTTCACATCAAACTCCTAGCCTAATAAGAACTATAAAAACACCTGTACAGTTCCCTCAGTTCAACAGACACTGGCTATGCATACCCTCTGTGCTGGTGATCATGGCACTTGCTGGAAAGCAACACCTTGTCATTCACATCAAGATGCACCCAGTTTCTCACAGCTGGACAGGAAATACAGATGTGTAAATAAATAACTGTAATTCGGTATGACGTTGTTGGCGATGGATATATGACAAGGTCTCCAAGTGCCAGGGAGGAGGGAGTGGCTAGAAAGGTGTGGGAAGGGCCATGAGAGGCTTCTCAAAGGATCAGAGGCTTGAACTGGGATTTGAAGATTGAACAGATATTAAGGGAAGGTAGAAAGAAGAATGTTCCAGAAAAAGGAACAAAATATGTGGAGGCAGAAAGGGATGAAAGAGTCTGATGTGTTTGTGGAACTCCACGTAAATTTGTTGGGCTAGGACTTACAAGCCAAGAGGGCGAGATGGCTGTAAGGTTTTAGGGCTGATGCAGTTGTCAGGGATGGGGTAGGTACAGGACACAGTGAAGAGGGGTGACCTCTTTCCTGGTCCCTAGCATCTTGCCCTCCTTTAAAAAATAAACTGGTTTATAATTCTCTGAAATTATGTGTTTTTCCAGATTGTGACAGGTATTGCTGTTAGCATGAGCATGCATTTATTCTTTGATTCCTCAGAGGAAATGTTCAAAATATACATGATGTGCTGGCCTATTTTATTCAGTTCCAATTCCATCCACAGGTACAGCTGCCACATAGTCTGGGTTTTCTGGGAAACGTGCGATTTCTAACATTCCGACCCATTTTCTTCATAACTTCATTTGTACCTCCCAGATCATGTGTCCAAAGTAAACACTTAACATGTGCTTGTTGAATGACTAAGTGAACAAATAAATGCTTGTATAAATCAATGACACGAACGAAAATAAAGTGGTTATATTTATTAAGGGTCTATTACTTAATGAAAAGCAGCAGCAAATCTGTAATAGAACAATATTAGATGCATATAAATCATTTTGATTTTTTAAAAAAGCCATCACACTTTTCTCTGCTATAGTATTTATTTCCCCATTGAGAAATTTGGACTAGAAATGTGAACAAAGAGAAAAAGTATAAATTTACAAACTGAATTCAAGGCTGTTTTCCCACAGAGTATCCCAGAATGAGAACTTGGCCCTGACTAAAAAAAAATGTCAGCCCAGTCAGTCACTGTTATCCAATACCTGTTGTCTTGGTTCCAGGAACAACACTCCTGGCCATTTCAGGAGGGAGAGAAAAATGTTTGCTTTGAATTTACCTGCTTTGAGAAATTTTCATTCTGGCCTTCCCATATCACTTCATTTGTGGTTCCTTCACATGGCGGCGGTGGGGGGATGTTGCAGGAGACTACAGTTTGGCAGGTGTTAGATACATGTTCATAAACTATACTCACACCCACAGTAAATTGAAGAGTCCCAAGTCATATTTTTTAGGAGTCTTGAGTTATTTTACTTAGTCGTAGTGTCAAGGCAAACAGGAGGCTATTCTGATGGTATTTTTTTTTTTTCCATTTCTATTCTGGAAAACTACCATCAGAGGGAAGGAACACCATGTGCTCCTAACATTCCCAGGGTCTGTGTGGCTTTGTCACTTGCTCCTGGGAGAGGAGCACGCATAAATACACAGCATATAGATGTGTTGCTGTTGCCTTTACTACTCACTGCCCTTCTGCAGAGAGGGGAGCAGTGAGAGCAAATCTCAGCTAAGTGCCCACTCCTGGCCAGGCATTGACCTAGAACTCTAGTAACATCTCATTTCATCCTCACAACAACCCTATGATGTAGTATTCTTACTATCTCCATTATACAGAGGAGGAAAATCAGGTCCAGAGAGGTGACACATCATGTCCAAAGACTCAGAGGTAGTAAGAATTAGAGCCAGACATAAGTCAGAGAGCTGGACTCATGATGTCCCATCTACCACTACTCTAAGAGGCTTATTTTGAAGCTGTCCTTTGGAGTGAAGTTTAAAACAGAAGGAAATACTTTTAAAGACAGTAGAGGGCAAATTCTAACTTTGTCTTCAAAGTGCTAGGTATATCAGTAGGCTTTACGTTATCAGTAAAACTGCTGCAACCACAGATCATTTAAGTTAGCTTAGAGTCCCCATGGGTCATGAGCCATCTTCATGCCTCAGAAACATAGTCAACGAAGCACTCATAATTTTCAATGATGTCTTAAAGAATGAATGGCACCTAATGATGATTGATTGACTGTTCTCTTTAATATTTCTCAAAACTTTCAGTCAAGTTGTTTATCTGGTCTCTGACAGATAGATTTAAGGATCTTTGCTGTTGCTGTGAATAGAGTTATCAGTTGAAAGGATGCCTGATGCACTAGCTTTTTAAAAGCTTGCTCCAGATTTCATCTGGTGACTTTGGAAGGTAGGACACGGATACTGGGCTCCAGACTTCCAAGGTGCTCAAGCCTTCCCCAACCTCCCCAAATGGGTAAAATCCCCCAGTTATATGGTTTTTGGTACCATGTATCTCTTCTTTCTAGTACTTATCAGAGTTGTAATTCTACATTTATTTCTATGGTACTCAATAATTTATTTCTCCTCTAATGGTTTATAAGCTCCATGAGGGCAGGGATATGTCTGTCTTTGCTCATAACTGTATCCTCAAGCTCAGGACAGTGCCTGGCATCAGCACTGGGTAAAGGGTTGCTAAATGAATAACTAGATGCAAAAATGCCATCCTCACTTTTTAAAAGAAAACTCTAAATATTTAAAATATGTATTTTTCACCAGTAAAAATGAAACACACAATCAGATAAAGAAAACAAAATGTCTTTTGGGGTACTTCCTCTCTTTCATAATCCATATCTGGAAAGTTTGACTTTCATGTGGGCTCTGGAAACAGGAAGGAATCACATGCTGTTTGGTATTAAGCTGCTGAAGGCTCCAGGGGAGCCCAATAACCTCTCTAAGAGGAAGTGGGGAATGCAGTCAGTTGCTTTGAAGGCAGCACCCAGGAAATATCTGGCCAGGACAGCGGTTCAAGCAAATATAATTGTGGTAGATGGTAAATATGGCAACAGGTGAGTAATTCTTTCTGGCTTTCATTGGGGGTGTGTCTTTTAAGCCAAATTAGAAATCCAGCAAAAGGATTTGGTATGCATCATTATAAGCAGAGTCCAGCTCCAGCCAATGCAGGGAGAAGACTGCAACCTCCCTTTCAGACCCAAAAAAGGACCCAATGACTCCCTGAGGAACAAGTAGACCAAGGGCAGCTCTGAACACCCTCCCTTCCCCAGCCCCAGGTCAGGCCATGTCTAAGGCATGCTTTAGTCTCTAGCTGCCACCATGTTCTTTTGGAGGTGCCGTGTGAAGGAAGCCAACAATGTCCAACATTCAAAGTTCATGTCCCCAGAATTTCCTAATTTTTCAATTGCCTCTGTAAATTATTTCAGAACATGTCACTGTTAAAATTCTTATTTTCATTCCCATATCCTGATGTTTAGAGAGGGAATTAGGCATTACCAGAGCTAGATTTGAACTCACTGACCCAAGTTTCTTCAGCAGAGGATACAAAAGGAACCAAAACTTTCATCAGGACTGTTATGTGTATGAAGACATAAGAGAAGCCTTTTGGTACAAGGTAGCACTCAAGACAAGGATTCAGTAAAATAAGTCACACTCATTTTCTCTTGTAATTCTTTTTTTTTTTTTTTATTTTTTTATTTTTGAGATGGAGTCTCGCTGTGTCACCCAGGCTAGAGTGCAGTGGCGCGATCTCGGCTCACTGCAAACTCCAGCTCCCAGGTTCACGCCATTCTCCTGCCTCAGCCTCCCAAGTAGCTGGGACTACAGGCACCCGCCACCACACTCTACTAATTTTATGTATTTTTAGTAGAGACGGGGTTTCACCCTGTGAGCCAGAATGGTCTCGATCTCCTGACCTCGTGATCCACCTGCCTCAGCCTCCCAAAGTGCTGGGATTACAGGCGTGAGCCACCACGCCTGGCCTCTCCTTTAATTGTTACAGCATCCTAGGAAGTAGGTATTCTCCCTATCTTATGGATAAGAAAATAGTTACAAAGCTAGTAAGTAATGGATCCACGATTCAAGCCTAATTAACCCTGCAAATTATTGTTATTATTATTATTTGAGACAGAGTCTTGCTCTGTCACCCACGCTGGAGTGCAGTGGTGTGATGTCAGCTCACTGCAACCTCCGCCTCCCCGGTTCAAGTGATTCTCCTGCCTCAGCCTCCCGAATAGCTCGGATTACAGGGGCGTGCCACCACGCCCGGCCAATTTTTGTATTTTTAGTAGAGACGGGGTTTCACCACGTTAGCCAGGCTGGTCTCAAACTCCTGACCTCAGGTGATCCGCCCGCCTAGGCCTCCCAAAGTGCTGGATTACAGGTATGAGCCATTGCACCTGGCCTTAACCTGCAAATTAAAGGTGAATTTTCAAAAGCAAGAAATGAAGAGATTTCTTTTTGGTAAGGTCTTATGGGGAGTAATAACAAAATACCTGGCATAAAATCAAGGATCCTATATCTAGTCAGATTTTTTAAAAATAGAAAATAAAGCCAAGTGTATTTGACTATACTGCCTATAGATAAATTCCATTTTATCCAGAAGGCGGTATTATCCAGAAGGCGGTATGGTGAAGTGACTTCTGAAACCCTTCAGCTATTTAATCCTGGCTAAATTGCTTAACATCTCTATAAGCTTTAGTTTCCACATTTGCATTGTTGTAAAGACTAAAAAATCACATATGAAAAGAATAAACTTATTAGACAAAAAACAAAGAGAAGAAAAACAATAACATGAATACATATCAATAGTCATTTCTGAATACATAAAATTTCCAAACTTGTAGCAAGAAAATTGCAAATATAAGTACTTCATCAATGAAAGAAATAAGTGCTATAATCCAATAAAAGGCATTTGGCCCTGATTGAGAGAAAAAAATCTCCCAAACAACCAAACATTTTTAAAGAATCTAACCACTGGCAAAAGTGATTTTTGAACTCCAAACCTATAAAGAACAGTTCAAAACACATATAGTCATGTCCGAACATAGATGAACAAAAATCTTAAAACCTTAGCAAAGTAGAATACAACAAACATGTCAAACTCAGTAAAATAAACATCCTCTTGAGTGAGCAGCGGGTGGAGGGAGAGGAACAGGAGAAATCCCTAGGCAGCTTCCAGAGAGTTCTTCAAGCAGGACATTCTGCCAGTGGAGGCGCAGCCTCCGGAAGCCAGAGCCACGTCAGGCTAGCAAGCGCTCAAGGGCTTCTTGTATACTACCCTGTACGTTTGCTTCCAGCTGGTGTGTATTTTTTTTTTCTTTTTTTGGTTTGACTATTTGTTTTTCTAAGGAAACCTTTGGGGTTTCTTCACATTTTTTTCCCTTTAATATCCCAATTTACTTAAAATATTCCAATTACCTTAATACAGGTAAGTTTATTGTCTTTCTTTATCCCTTTAATTGCACTTTTATGGGGTATTCTAATTTGTCATCTTATCCTATTCTCCTTTTGAATCTTACATTTTACTTTAAAAATTACGTATACCCCATTTTATTATTATATTTTTACTCCTTATTTATTGTCCTTATATTCAACCCCAACTGTAATATGTGTTTTTAACTTTTCAATCTTATTGAGTGCTATTCTTTTAAACTCTTTTATCTGAGTTATTAAGTAAACGAATCTTGTGTTTCTTGTATTTTAAATTTTATAGTATTATTTTCTAGTATTGTCCCAACTGGTTTGACCTCCAATGCCTTGTACACTGCCAGACCCACGAAAGACAGGCCATAAATGTTAGGAAATAAACAGCTCTGCACTGGACCACAGTGGGCCCACATGCTGGGGAGGAGGCGCACAGGCTTCTCCCACCCCTTCCTTGCACCTCTGATAAACCCTCAGGGAAATCACCCTGTGATCCCTTCAGGCTAACAGAAGAAAATCTATATGAAAAAGAGAAGGCAGAAAGCTGAAGTGATAATGTTTAGAATCCTTAGAAGCTGGAATGCCCATCTATAGATAAGGCAATTTAAAGGTGTAGACAATGATTGGGCTTCAGTGCTGAACAAAGACATCTAAAAATTAGGACTGATGAGACAAAATGGACAGAAAACTCCATGTAGATGCAATAAGGAGACCTAGCTCAAAACATTTTTTGGACTCTGGAGCTCTGAAAAGGGGTATTTTCTGCCAAGTTATCTATCCTCAGACAAAAGTAAATGTTTTGACATTCCTGCAGGCTCTGTAAGTTCCCCACCTCGTGAACAAAGGCCTGCCTAGAGGTGAGGACCTGTCAGCTGACACTGCTTATCTGCCTTAAAACCTCAGTGCAGTGGCCTTCTCTAAACACAGGGCAAGGGTGCTAATTGGAGAAGCCTGCAGTTCTCTCTCAAGTGAGAAATACCTACTGAGAGAAACTGAAGGTCTGGACATACAGCAGGTGTCCAAGACCCTAAGAAAGTAAATACTACATGGGTTGAGGAAATGACCTATTATAAATGGGGTGAATATGCACCCAGAGGGCACTGCCACTCAGGCAATCAAAATATTAACTATTTAGGCTTTTTTACATTCTTGAGCTTATCCTTGAAAGAATTTAGATGGTATAGTAACTGAGTCAGGAAGGGGGTCAATACATATGAGGTGAATGAGTGAATGGACAAGTGAATAAATGAATAAACAAATTCATGGCGTGGATCGGGGCAGGCAGTGGAAAAAGCTCTATAGAACAAGAGGCTTAAGGTCTGGCCACAAGCCCACTATCAACCTAGCATGGAATTTCAAGTAAATCAATTTACTTCTCAAGTTTATTTTCTGTAGGAAAAAACCATATTTTGCTTAACAGAGGTGTTGTGAAGATAAATATAAAATAAAAAAGATTCCCCCCACAGTATTCTGTATAGGTAAGACATTATAAATTGTTATATGTCTTACTATAAATTTTATCATGTAAGATTATATAGATGTTTAAGAGAATGATAAATGAACCCTTGTACATACCACCTAGCTTAAGAAGTAGATTTCTTTGAAGTCCTCTTTGTGCCTTCCCTAGTTACTCCTCTTCCTTCTCGGCCAATAATCTCTAGTCTGAATTTTTGGTTATTAATTCCCTTAATATTTTTTATAGCAGGGGTGTCCAATCTCTTGGCTTCCCTGGGCCACACTGGAAGAAGAATAGTCTTGGGCTACACATAAAATACATTAACACTAACGATAGCTGATGAGCTATAAAAAAATTGCAAAAATAACCTCATAATGTTTCAAGAAAGTTTACGAATTTGTGTTGGGCTGCATTCAAAACTGTCCTGGGCTGCATGTGGCCCATGGGCCGTGGGTTGGACAAGCTTGTTTTATAGTTTCACTACTTATGTATATAACCCCAAACAAACTATACTTTAGGCTGTTTTTGAACTTAATATAAATAGATTCATGTTACATGTGTTTTCTGTAGGCTTAACACTGACTTAAAACTTACACATGTTGATACTTGTATCTGTAGTTAATAAATTCACTGCCAATGCTGTAATACCTCACTGTATTATTATACTACAATTTAGTGATCTATTTGACTGTCAATGGACATTTAGCATATTTCTACATTTTTGCAATTACAAACAATGCTGCTATAACCTTTGTTGCATGTATCCCCTGCGGTATATGAACAATAGTGCATTTAGGAGCGGCATTCCTGGGTCTATCATAGGTCTGAACATGTTGAACTTTACTAGGGAATGCCAAATTGTCTTCAAAGTAGTTGCACCAACTGATAGTCCCAGCAGCAGTATATGCAAGTGTCTGTTGCATATATATTCCCAGCAATGCTTAGAATGTTGTCAGATTTTAAAATTTTTGCCAACCTGGCTGCTGAGAAATGATACATTATTGTGGTATTTATCTGCATCTCCTTATTATGGATCAGGTGGTGGAATGTTTCATATATTTATGGTCATTCCATAATGACCATATATCCTCTTTTGTGAAACCTGTTTGTATTTTTGCCCATTTTGCTGTTAGGTTCTTTGATTTTTCTCTTTTATTCATGAGTTCTTTGTTGATTCTCTACATTATTTCTCTGTCGGTTGGTTGATTCTCAGTACTATTCCTCTGTTGGTTGCAAAAATAATTTCCCACTTTATGGGTTGTTTGTCCACTATTTTTAGGATGTCTTTTGATAGAAAGTCCCCTCATCTTATTGTTTTGCTTTTTGAATGACTTGAGTATTCTTGGTCCTTTGCTCTTTCAAATAAGTCTTATAATCAGCATCTCGGAGTGCATGAACAATCCTCTTGGGATTTTTATTACAATTGCATTAAATTAATAGTCAGTCTGGAGAGAATCATTATCTTTATCAATTTTTCCTATCCATGAACATCTATGTCTCCACATTTATTCTGGCCTTCCTTAATGTTTTTAATAAAGCTTCAGAATTTTTTCATAAAGATATTATTTTTGTTAGATTTATTCTTAGGTACCTTACATTTTTGGTTTCTACTATAAATAATATTTTTAAATAAATGGACTCCGTTGGCATCTAACAAATGCAGTTGACTTTCACATGTGAATTCTGCTATATTTTTCTACCAATTTGTATAATTTATCTGCAAATTCTATTGCATTTTCTCTGTAGATAATCATATCTACATACATACATAATGATTGCTTTACTTCTTCCTTTCTAATTTTTAACCTTTTACTTCCTTTATTTACAGCATTTCACCATCAAATATGATATTTGTTACAGTCTGCTTTGGTGTTTGGCTTTTCTTATTGTTTTGTTTTGTGGGTAGCATTTATTGGGTTGAGAAAATTTTCTTGGTGAAAGTTTTATTTCGAATGATCGCTGAAATAAAACACTTTTTGCATCTATTGAGATGAACATATGGCTTTTTCCCATTAATTTGTTGATATGATAAAATGTGTCTGTAGATTCTCTAATGTTGAGCTAACTTTCCATTCCTGGTATAAACTCAACTCAATGCAGTATCTTTTTGCCATGTTGTTGGATTTGGTTTATTAGTACTTTGCTTAGGATTCTTACATTTATGTATATGGGTAAAATTAGGTAGTATTTTCTTTTATTATATGGTCCTCACATGGTTTTAGTATTAGGTTATGTTAACCTCACGAAATAAATTGGAAAAAGCATTCCCTGCTTTTCTAATCACTCAATGAGTATATATAATGTTGGAATGATCTTTTCATGAAATAATATAATAAGCCTATAAAATCTTCTGGGCCTAATGGTTTCTTTGGGGGAAGATTTTTAACTACTGACTCAATTTCTTCAATGTTTATAAAAACATACAGGATTTTTTTCTTCATGAGTCAGACTGTTATATATATTTCTCTCAGAATTTTAAATATTTTACCTAATTTCTCAAATTTATTAGTATAAATGTATTTATAGCATTCTTATATTCTCAATATTAGTTACATCATTATTTATGTATTCTCCTTTTCATCCTTTATACTGTTTGTATGACCAGTCTTACCAGGATTTTATTATTCTTTTCATAGAACCATATATTGGGTTATTAGTCCTCTTTGATATCTTCAGTTTCTATTTCATTAATTTCTGTCTTTATATGCATTATTTTCTTCCCTGTCTCCTTGGGTTTATTCTGTTTTTTTACCCCCCAAATGTCTTAAGTTCACCTCTTAGCTTATTTAGTAAAATAAAAGTCAAGGTCTTCTAAATTTCCATGATTATTTCTTCCTTGATTCTTGACTTATTTATAATTGTGACTTTTATTTTCCAAATACATGGCAATTTTTGAGTTATTTTGTTTTTGGTTTCCGTCTAGTTGTGATATATTCTGAGAATGTGATATGATGCCAATTCCTTTCAACTTTTCAGTCTCGTTTTTTGGCCTCTATGTGTCTATTTTTTGTAAAAGATCCGTGTGTGTCAGAGAAGAAAATACGTTCTGCAGTGGTGGTACTTTTTTTCAGTTTTTCTTTTCTTAACTTATTGATTGATTGATCGAGATGTTTTCCTCTCATTTTATATTTCTCCCTCAGTAGTTAATGGTTATCATAAAAATAAGATGTGTATATCTAACTTGACAAAGTTTAAATTTAATAAAAATGTTACCCTCTCCAAATCAATACAAGGAACTTAGAATGATTTAACTATAGTCACCCCCATCCCAAATGAAATATTGTTATATCATATTTTAGTTTTATCTTGATTTTGTAATCCCTTAAATTGCACAGCATTGTTCTCATTTTATAAAGTCAATTAATTTAAGATCCATCCATGTGTTTAACATTTTCTTTGTTCATCATTGATTTCTGCATCTTAAGTCTTTATTATTTACCTTCTCCCTGAAGTACATGGATTTAGGTATTCTTTACCTACTAGTAAATTATCTCAATTTTCGTTTATCTGAAAATGTCTCCAATTGACTCTCCTTATTGAAAGGAAGTGTTGCTAGGTGTACAATTCTAAGAGGACAGTGTATTTCAGCCCCCCATTTTTTTTTTTTTTTGAGACGGAGTCTCGCTCTGTCGCCCAGGCTGGAGTGCAGTGGCACGATCTCGGCTCACTGCAAGCTCTGCCTCCCGGGTTCACACCATTCTCTTGCCTCAGCCTCTGGAGTAGCTGGGACTACAGGCGCCCGCCACCACGCCCGGCTAATTTTTTGTATTTCTTTTTAGTAGAGACGGGGTTTCACCGTGTTAGCCAGGATGGTCTCGATCTCCTGACCTCGTGATCCGCCTGCCTCGGCCTCCCAAAGTGCTGGGATTACAGGCGCGAGCCACCGCGCCAGGCCTATTTCAGTCCTTTAAAGATGTTATTCTGGCTTTGATATTTGCTCTTGAAAAGTCTCCTGTACTGTGTTGTTCTTTTTTGGTAATCTATCCTTTCTCTCTGCTGTTTTAAAGGTCTCCTACTTTTTTTTAAAAAATAAAATAAATATTTTTCAGCTTAACTATGATGCATCAAGTTGTGGCTTTCTTTTTATTTATTCTGCTTGCGAGTCATTGGAATCTGGATCTGAAGATTGCTATCTTTTATAGATTTTGGAAAATTCTTAGCCATATTCTGTCCAAGTACTGTCTATCTCTTAATCTTTTAAAAATATACTTCCGGAATTCCAACAAGCATATATTAAAGCTTCTTATGTTTTCTTCCATATGTCTAAACCTCTCTTTCATAGTTTCCATCTCTTTGACTTTATATATTGCATGCAGTACAATTTTTTAACTCTATTTTCCAGTTTGTTAATTTGTTCTTATGCTGTACTTAAAGCATCATTTTCTTTCATTTCTAGAGATGACTAATATATCCCTATCTCATTCACATTTTCATATATGCAGATAATCAAATTTTCCCCAGCACATTCATTTCACACCAAGTTAATTTACATATTTATTGAACTATTATTCTGGGTCTCTTGATTATTAGGAGTGAGTTGAAATCACATAGAAATATAATATCCCATGAAATGCCCTGCTTCCTGCTTCTTACTCCCTGAATCTCATAGTCATTATAATCTGTAGGTAAAGTTGCAAGGCCAAATCCTTAGGTGTAGTTGGGAATATCCCACAGGTCTAAAAGTCTGGGCCCAATGCTTCTCTGGCAGAAATTTTCACTGTTTTATAAGGTTCTTCCAAGTACAGCCTTTGAATGACAAAGTTTAAACCCTCTAGCTATGCCACCCCTTACTCCTATTTTATCTTCCTCACACCATTTTGAAGATTATGATTTTTCCATTTTGCTGCTACTGAAAGCAAACACTCGACTAGTGGAAGTTTGGGTTGGGAGCCAGCCCAGTGCTCACTGTACATCCATCCTGGGCTCCTATCTAGCCTGTTCCACAGGCTGTGCTTCTATCACCAGCAGGGTTTGAGGGCCTGGGCCCACCAATAAACAAAGTCCACTTGGCCTGGAGAGGACTACTGCTGTCAGGTGACAGCTGCCCCTGGCTGGGAGAAGAAACCTGGGTTGGACTCCACGCCAGGAAATAAACTCATGGCCATCTGCATTTCCTTTCATGACTCAGCCGTTCTTTATGAAAGGATTTACTGTGTGAGGAGTAGGAGGCTAGAAGATCTGAAAGAAGAAACAGCAAAGGAGATTACTAAGCCATTGAAACAAAGATGAAAAAACAGCTTTCCCTAGGCAGGCTGCTGCTTTGTAGCGACAGGAAGAGAATTTTCCACTTAAAGAATAATTATTATAGAGAAAGTTAATCTTTGTATATACAATTCAGATACCACAAAAATAAAATAGGACCAAATAACCTTATTGGGATCTCAGAGATAAGCAGTAATATTTTGGCTGATAAATGCTGAGTTTATAACTTAGTCCTATTCTAGTTTGGTACAGTGAAAAAAGGACTTAGGTCTGGATTCTTATCCCATGCTTTCTGTCTTTCTATCTTTATGCCATTGTTATGTTGGATTTTTCATCACTCTCAGCCAAAACAATCTTGATGCAAAAGACTGGGCTTAATATCTACCAGAATTTAAAATTCACATTTTTTTAACCCAGCAATACCACTTATAAGACTATATCCCATAAATATACTGGAATAGCATTAAAATATATAATAAAAATATCAAAAGACTGTGATATCAAAAGAATGGAAACAAACTAAATAAAGATATAATAAAAATATCAAAATACTGTGCTATCAAAAGAATGGAAACAAACTAAATATTCAACAGTAAGTGACTGGTTGTGAAAATGATATATACATTATTATGTAGCCATAAACAGTCTCAGAGATCTATATGGAATAATCTCCACATTTCAGGGGGAAAGATCATATATTGAACTTTCCAAATACAACTGCAACAATATCTCTCATCTCATGATGTGACCTTGACATTCCTCCTATCAAAAGATAGGGTTTAGATCCCCTCCTCTTAAATCTGGGAAGCAGAAGTAACACTGTCTGACTTCCAAGGCTAAGACAGAAAAGGCAAGGCAGCTTTCTCTGTGTTGACCAAAAAGACTCATGACTGGAGTCCAAAGTCACCTTGTAAGAGGCTGCCATGCTGTGAGGAAGCCAAACCACATGGAGAGACCATGTGCTCTACTACTGAGTAGATGATCTACTACCAAGTAGATGATCTACTACCGATAGATGCTCTGCTCAATAGTCCTCATCTTCAAAGTCCGTCCAGTCCAGGGACCAGTCATGGGAGTGACGAGCCTTCAGATGGCTGCAGCCTCCCAGCCTTCCAGTCTTTTGAGCTAAGGTTCCAGATATCATGGTGTAGGGAAAAGTCACCTCTGCTGTGCCCTTTATGAATTTCCAAATCACAGAATTGATGATTGTGGTAAAATAGTTGTTCTTTTTTGATACTAAGTTTGAGGTGGCTTCTTGCACAGATAGTATGTTTTTAAAGACTTATTCTTCATTGTTTGCTTTTTCATACCATTTCAATTTTTCTATTACCATGTACATACATTATTACATTTTCCAAGTCTATATAAAATAAGGACATTTGTTAGGAAACTCTATGATGCCAGAGACAAGCAGGTCTGCCGGCTTCCACTAGTAACACGACTCTGAAAGCACAAATCCCCACTGAGCACATATGAAAAAGTCCAAAGAAGACGAAGAGGATATTCCAGGCTTTCTAGTTTTTAAAATCAGATATCATATTCCCACAACTATAGTATGTCAACATGATACAAACCTTATCAGTATTTTCTTTTCACAACAAATTATTAATTAAAAAAGAAAACCACCACCATGCAGGATCTAAAACAGCATTATTTTAATCACAGAGTAAGGTGCAGGTTGAATATAACCTTCACTTCACATCTTCCAAATGGTAAGCTAGCTACAGTCTTAAAATCCACGTCTAGTTTATCCAAGGAAGGCTTTGGGAGGCTAAATGAGAACCTAAGATGTAAAAGGTTGTCACTCTTCCCTAACCATGGCAAGGTGCAAGAAAGCAGCACAACTTTGGAATTCATACAAGTGTCCTGAAGTCCGGTAATAATAGGAAAAAAAACCGTAACTACCCACTTTGCAAAACTTTGAAGTTAATGGAAAAAGTAGGAGGTAACCAGTAACACAAAGGATTTATTCCAAGTAATATCACAAATATGCAAAGAATAACAAAGCAGAGCGATCTGCATCGATCTACATCTTTAACTGTGTTCTACAACATTTTTAGGTATTTTTAAGTTTCTCTATTTCATTTAATTTTAAACAACGCTTTTAGAAGCAGATGTAACCAGAGGCAACTACTTCGCTATAAAAATCACTCAGCAACTATATAGTATACATGATACAGAATTTTCTATTTCCATAATCTCTAAACTGGCACCGTGGATGATTTACAAACATCCTGAGGGACGATGGCTCTTGGTAGACACCATAGAGAACATTAATGTTCTGGTAATTTTGTAGAAAAATTATTCTAGTCTGCTGTACTGCAAAACAGTCTCACTACAGAGCCACAGGGAGCCACTGCACAGGACAAGAGCAGGGGGAGGTGGGAGTCACAGAGAGATCCTTCCCTTGAGGGATCAGTTGTTTGTCATGGAGTTGATTCTGAAGGCCATCAAAACCTTCCTCATATCATGAAGTTTGTGAAAACCATTGGGAATAATTAATGTTTTATACTCAAAGAAAGCTGTCATTTCTATTAGCAAGGAAAGATTCTCCACACTGGGGGCAGGAGGCCCCTGAAAACAGAGGCATGATGGAATGCTGGCCGAGGGCTCCCACAAGTGTTCCACAGCCCTCTTTGCCTCAGCCTGCCTGGAAGCAGGACAAGGACCCAGAGCACGCTACTGAGCCGGGGCTCAGTCAACATCTGTGGAAAGAATGACTGGCAAGGAAGCCCCAAACTTCTCCAGGCTCCCTGGGCCCATGGATGCAGACCTGTTAAAAAGTGTCAGCTCCTCAGAAAGCTTGGCTTTCTCCTTCACCTTCTCACACAGGAACTCTAGTCCTGGCAGAAGCTCCCTGACCCCGTCACTTCATGTGAGCTGGTTGTCTTAATCTCTCCTAGTTGCTAAGTTGCTCTCTTGCCATAGTACTTCTTTGCTAGTGGCAGAAGGATGGGGAGTGGGGATATTTCTGGTTAGTGGAGCAAAGGCTTCAGTGTGTCACAGAATGTGGTCTCTAAGGCCCAGACAACTCTGTGGGATCTAGCCTAGGTATCGATTTGAAAAGAGCTACCTGGTTATACTCAGAATTCCCACCTATGCCCTTCCTGCCTGGAACTCTTTGACAGGAAGATTCTCCTGCAAGCTTTCTCAGCACTCTGCACAGCCCACCCACACTCTGCCTCTCCATCCTCACTCCACCGAGTCACCAGTCATATCTCTGCAGAGCTGGCCCCTGAGTGCTGATAGAACTCGACTTATTCCCCAGGAGACACCTCAGCCCTGGCGCGAATCATGAGACCTCTCCTCCACGGGGCCTGTCTCATGAGTTCA
The DNA here is from genome assembly GCF_028885655.2 of Pongo abelii. Lineage (NCBI taxonomy): Eukaryota > Metazoa > Chordata > Mammalia > Primates > Hominidae > Pongo > Pongo abelii. Next base: position 65,822,182 of record NC_071985.2, on the reverse strand, counting down.
CAGATGAGGCCAGGGGTGCCTGAAGCCCAGCACAAGACAGAAAGTGCAAGTTATTGGATGGATGAGAATGTCAGAGAAAGTCAACAGGACCCAGTGGCAAATTTTAATCTGTTTGCTATCATAGAAACCTGGGAAGGGTTTTAGGTATCTAAGAAAGAAAAAAGCTCTTCCCCTGCTGTTGGAGGAGAGTTATTGGAAAGAAACCATCTTCATACCAGTTTCTTTCCCCACCCTGCTATATTTCTCTCTCCCTTCTAGTATGTGGTTAAACAAAATTGGGAGCATACTATATGTACAGTTTTGTATGCTCTAGGGAGCATGTGTTCATATAATTTCAAGAAAGCTTGAAAACATTCTTTCATTCCACTCCCATATGTTGAACATTTAACTTGTTCCCAATTTTTCATTTTTATAAATAATGCATCGTGAATATTCGGTTCATAAATCTTTAACTGCAACTCTGGTTATTTTCTTAGACTAGAGCTAAAAAAATTAGAGTATGGGCCGGGCATGGTGGCTCAGGCCTGTAATCCCAGCTCTTTGGGAGGCCGAAGTGGGCGGAACACCTGAGGTCGGGAGTTGAAGACCAGCCTGGTCAACATGGAGAAGCCTCGTCTCTACTAAAAATACAAAAGTAGCTTGGCATGGTGGTGCATGCCTGTAATCCCAGCTACTTGGGAGGCTGAGGCAGGAGAATCGCTTGAACCCGGGAGGCGGAGGTTATGGTGAGCCAAGATCATGCCATTGCACTCCAGCCTGGGCAACAAGAGCGAAACTCTATCTCAAAAAAATAAAATAAAATAATAATAATAATAAAAAGATTATGAGGGCAAAGGATACTAACATAACTGAGGCTATTTATTTATATTAAACTACCCTTCGGAAAACTAATAACTTATAGTACTAGGAATACCCAGGCCTGATTTCACATCTTCACCAACCCTGCATAATATCATTGTTTTAACATTGCTAATTACTTTTAAACAACCCATATACAAGTTGTACCTCACTGATTCTAATAACGTATTTTCCCTCCTCTATCTTAACATCTCTGAATTCATTGGCACTTTGCAATACCTGGTGTCTGCCAATCACTTTAGACCAGTCAGTAGATGCCACTTAGTTATCTGTGATGAGTGAACTTGGTTGTTCATTCTAGTTTTACCATTGAACAACTACTATCCCTCAAGATTTCAGTCAAAAAGCTCTTAGGGACCATTTGAGGAAGCAGTGTTAGCCATGGTTGCTAACACATCCTGGTAAGATCAAAGCAGAGGCAGCATTAAAATGTGCAGTATGGGTGTCAGTGTCTTAGAAGAAATCCTAGAAACAAAAGCAGAGTACGATGCAATGCTGCAACCCCAAGCTCATGAAGGCACAGGGAATAACACCATGTGCAAAGCACAGACCTCTATGACTCTTGGGAAAAAGGTGATTCTGGAGAGTTGGACTCTGCCTGTGAAGTTTTCGGCAAATCTCAATCCCTTTATTTCTTTTATTATTGTATGTGTTCACAAGAGATAAACATCTATGTCTCAACAACTCTAAAAGAGATATTTTGATAAGCATAAGATAAAACTTCTAAGTGATAAGAAATAATTATGTCATAGTTTAACTTGCGGCTTTCCTTTCTTTTTCTACAATACATAAAATCATGGTATATCAGACTTGATTAAATATCATATTTTAAAATATGAGAGTATTCTACAATAATGGAAGCTGAAGTAATTTTCACATGATACGTAATACTTGCAACAAATCATGTAGATTTTACCTTAATCTGTGGGTAGGTCTTGCCCTCCTAATATGTTCCTTCCTCCTTAGAGAAGAGTTAGAATAGGACACATTTCCTGGGGACTGCAGCCACTCCAAGAACCAAGACCACAGTTCCATTTGGTGTGGAGCTCTGTGAAATTGGTTCACAGTGGCCATGGCCCCCAGGGTCCTCAAGCTTATCCTAGGTTCCTCAAACATTTTGGAAAGAGCTCTACCCTACTGTTTTTCTTTAATCTTTCCTCTACCAACATTACCTCATCTTTCTCAATAAAAATCTCTCAGAACTATTAAAGTAGAATACAGACACAGATCCATTTTATTAAACAAGCATTCATCACCCACCATTACCAGGGCCCACGCCTGGCGCTGGAGATGAACTACGATCACAGAATGCTTCCTGCTAACTAGGAACTGAAGTCTAATGCGAAACATTACTTATTAATCTCAAAAGGAAAATACTACTATACACTAGAGAAGTTGGAAATACATTAACCAAGTGATTAAAATTAACCTCACTAGAAAGGGGCAAACAGACATCAACCTTCAGATGTGATGCCAAAGACACGTGACTTATACAGTATTCCAAATGCATAAACAAAAGCTAATCATGAGGAAACACTGGAGAAGCAGTGGAATATTTTATAAATGACAGGCCTGTATTTTTTTAAGATCAATAGTATGAAAGAGAAAGGCTGAAATTAAATATTAATTCAGATTAAAGGAGACTAAAGAGACAGAATGACTTAATGCCATAAATGATTTTAGACTGGATCTTGTTTTAAAAAGAAAATTCTATAAATGACATTAGAACAATTCATAAAATGATGACATGTAGATTGTAGATGAAAGTATTGTACCAGATCTGGGCATTGTGGCTCATCCCTGTAATCCTAACACTTCGGGAGGTTGAGGTGGGAGGATCATTTGAGGCCAGAAGTTCGAGACCAGCCTGAGCACATATTGAGAATCCCATCTCCACAATTTTTTTTTTAAATTAGCCAGGCTTGGTGGTGCATGCCTGTAGTCACAGTTACTTCGGAGGCTAAGGCAGGAGGATCCCTTGATCTCCAGAGTTCAAGGCTGCAGTGAGCTATGATCATGTCACTGCACTCTAGCCTGGGCAACAGAATTAGATCCTGTCTCTAAAAAATACATTGCATCAGTTTAAACTTCCCGAATATGATAACTGAACTACAGATATGTAAAAGAAAATATTCTTATACCTAGGAAAAATACACTGAAGTATTTTTAGGTAAAGAGGCATGAGGTTTGCAAACTATCTCAAATAATTAAAAAATAATATGTATAAAAACACTCATATAGAGAGAATGATAAAGCAAATATAACAAAATGTTGGTATATGAGAGACCTTTGTATTATTCTTGCAACTTTTCTGCAATGTTTGAAATTATTTCAAAATAAAAAGTAAAACAACAGATAATTCACATGAAAGTCTTCTGTGTATACTTGTAAGGTTGTAGTACAATTAAAGAGAACTCTGTTCTTAAACCTAAAAATAAGATCTAATAGACAAGAAGTATAGACAAATAAGCCTGCAAACTTCAGTGCTATGAGTTCTGACACATTAATCTCCACATCCTGAGAAATGAACCTGAATGAAGTCAAGATCCGAGAGGCAGTTGTCAGCATTAAACATGATTTGTTAAATGTGAATTAAGAACAACAAAATTTTCCTTCTGTTTCAACATCCTGAAATTGCATTTTATTAAGAGATTGACACTTTTATAATCAAGGTAATTTCCTTCAATCCTTTTTGGAAATGGGTGAGGTATAAGTACAATTAATAGATGCATGATTCTTACCTTGTCCCTTTCTCAGTATGTATTATATTTGGTCAATTATGCCAGAAAGCTCCTAAATCTGGATTGTAAATGGCAACTCTTCAGATTATGTCTACTTATTTTATCCTCTGTTTTTTCTTGTCTTATCCTCCATATGAATCCCCCTTACTTCCTCTAAACCTCAAAATAACAGTTTTTATGATTCTTTCAGATTTTAAACAGAGAGTTATGAGTAGATCATCTTGGGGATTATATTCATATTGTTGACAGAAGACAATACCACTTTTTTCCAAATCACTGAATGCCCAGAACCTGGTAGTAATGGTCCAAGAAGTTAATGGAGACAGAGAGTTAAGACAAAATATTTTTGTTTAAATTTAAAATTTGCAATTATTATGGTATTTTAAAAATCTGACTTCTCTTCCTGCCTCTTGTTCATAATTTCTATTTATTCTACTCTTGCTTGTGTTCTGTAGGCATCACAGATCTCATGCCAAGGCTCTGCCCAGTGCAGAGAGCTAAGTAACACGAAAGCACTGAACATCCCAAAGACAAGTCCAGTTTCCATAAACTCATCAGTTATGACTATGTCCATGTTGTAGATTCCTGGAGGTACCAATGGAGTTGCCAGTTGCTGTCACTTCATCAAGGGGGAGGATCCTGCAAAATCTTCCACTGGATACACAGAGGTTTCCAGCATGGCTCTGGGGTCTAGATTTTTTTACCTAAAAATCTACAGGGACCAGCCAGTCACGCAAGTGAATAATGTGGTTGAGAGACTACATACCCCGACTCAAGGTATGGCCATTATTCTGCCATTTAGAAATTCAGGCCCAGTAATACCAAAGCTTCCAATTCTTAAAGAGAAGGCAGAAATCCAGATTTTTATAGGAAATCCTTAAATATTGGCAATTTAAAAAGAGCAGGTTCCATCTGGCCCACAGTCACCTAGTTTAGGATCTCTGCTACAGGTATTTACCAACTGTGTCTACAGGTATTTACCAACTGTGTCTCCTCACTAAAGAGTCTGGCAGCCTGGGAGAGCTTCGCTATGGAATCACCAAATGTCTCCAAATCTTGAAAGGCACAGAGGGGCAAGGAGCTAACTGAACTCCAAAGACATCATGGTGATTTAGAGGCAAATAATATGTTTTCTAGAAATGATGAGTTTTTTTCCCCACCTTTCCTCCTACCAGTCTCCCCCTCTGTCCTCTCAAAGAATGAGGTACACAGGCCTGAGTGAAGGACAATCTCCTAGAACCATGACCAAAGAACAGTGGCTACTGTGAGGACAGAGAGGAAATATGACAGAGTAACTACAGACCCAAACTGAGGGCCACCAAATACCCTGCTTTTGATCAACATCTGGGGGAAAGAACTTCAAGGTTTCTTTGAACTCAGTCAGCCTTTGCTCCAAAAGTACTGGCCACCTTTCACAACAGCATCAATGGAATCTCCTGTCCAGATTTTGGGCTGCTGAAATAAAGGATCATCGGCTCCTGGGAGATGGATGACAGCCATAGAGTAGGAAGCCAATAGTGCCCTCCAGCCAGAGGAAGCAAATACAACAGGCCAGTGGGGAGGAAGGCCTGTTTTTAATTCTTAGTGGCATCATGCCGTGGCTCAGTGAGGGACTCTGAATGGGGAGGAGGCCATTGCTTGACATATAATTACCAGTGGCCGCAATCTACCAAAGAGGCTAGTGGAGATCCAAGGGCTATTTCAGCTTTTTCAAGAAACAATTCAAAGCCTTGTCAGAATAAAATCCACATTTCCTCTTTCTCCTTAGTACATTTCCCTACCTAGAGTCAAGCACGTAAGACACTGTTCACAGCTATGCTAGCTATGCAGGTGCCAGCCCCATGGTTTGCTTTGGGAGCCGATTTAATGAAAGCTGGAATTGGGACCAGTAAAGCTTTTATTTCAGGGCCATTCTCCAACATAGTTGTCTGACAACTTAAATGGGAAAGAGAAATTATCCAGAGAGAGACAGCTACTAGAAACCATTCTACTATGCACAACCTCCTTTTTCTTTCCAACTCACTCCAGAGTAATTCCAACCTCCAGTTACCTTCCAATCTGTCTGCTGAAAACCTTTTCCTTGTTTACTGCCATCTGCTACATAGGAAACCCAGACAGCCTCCATCCTCACTACTCTTATTTAAAGAGCCAGCCAGTAGGGGCAAACCCGGCTTCCTTGTTCCAAACGGCTGTCATGCTTCTTCACTATTTAAACCTGTGGTCAGGGAGCATTCTCTTAGTAATTCAAGGGGTCACCATCTCAAACTCTTCCTTTGCTCTCAATGTCATTGCGTAGTTATGGTCAGTAGGCAGCTCTCTCGGCTGCCTACTTTTAGACGGTGTAAACCCCATATGTAAAACCTACATGTGAGGTGCAAGTGGGTTTCAATCTGGGCAGTTGGTTAATATGTTCCCAGACTGTGACATAAACCAATAATAAATGTAACTGACCAGCAGGGTTTGGCTGGAAATGAAAATCTTACACATTCTCTGCACTCGCACTGGCTTTTACTATAGAATACTTTATTATAATTCATAATTGTGTAATCCCCAAGAAAACTATAAGAAAATAAAGGAAGGAAAAGGGCAGAAAAGGAATGATTTTTCTTTGTCCTTTCTCATGCCTGTTGAGGATGGCATTTCTCCTTTTCCCCAAAAAAGAACAAAGAAAAATAGGATATCAAATAAAAGAGAATAGAGTTTTCCCACAATCTCTCGTGCATCTAGACCATCCTGGTCCACAATCCTACATTTCTGCTGCCTCCTTCTTTAGGATGACGAGTAAAAATGATTTTTCGAATCCACTAATCTTACAAGACTTTTTGTGCAAATGTCTCTGTAAGTATTTAAAAACACTGTAAAATATTGTATTACTAATACAAACACAGAAAAGAAACTATTTAATCAGAGATTTTGATAGTCACCAAATCTAAAGCCAGCCGTGTGTGTTATTCCCACAGCATCTAGGATTATTAGAGGAAAAATGTGTTTTCTTTTAAACAAAATGAAAACATGATGCTGGGTCACATTTCCAAATTCTCTTCCTTAAAAGAGACAGAAAAAAGATTGAATCTATTTTCATAATAAGTATGGATGACTCTTGGAAACAATGAACCTTTGTTTGTTTTCACTGAACTTAGTAGTATAATCAAGAAACTGTACATTTTCAGTGTGTATATGGAAATTCTAATAAACATAAAATTCATCCTCACCGTGCATTTCAAAACGCAGTCTATTCCTATCATCAAAAAAGCAAAGTAAGAAAAAGGGTCCCACAGAAGAGAATCCCAATTTTTCTGGTTCTTGAAAAAAGCATATGATCTGTTTTGATCCTAACTCTGTAACCAGATAGGCCATTGAGGAACTTGGAGGAAACAATTAGTTGTCTTTGAGGATCTCAGTTTAATCATAAAATGCAAATAAATAAAGTGGGTATTGATGTGAAAATCTATTACAATAACTTGTTTACCTTTTCCCAAATATTTACCAAGCAGCTTCCTATAAGGCACCTCAGTGCTAGAACCTGGAGATTCAAAAAGTAGAGGGCAGGCCCTCAAGAAGCTGAGCCTAGGGGGCAGATCCAAAAAAGTAAACATAATTAAAAATAGTTATAAGAGTGTTATGGGAGGCCAGGTGCGGTGGCTCACGCCTGTAATCTCAGCACTTTGGGAGGCCAAGGCGGGTGGATCATTTGAGGTCAGGAGTTCAAGACCAGCTTGGCCACCATGGTGAAACCCCATCTGTACTAAAAATACAAAAATTAGCTGGGTGTGGTGGTGCACGACTGTAATCCCAGCTACTCAGGAGGCTGAGGCAGGAGAATTACTTGAACCTGGTAGACAGAGATTGCAGTGAGCCAAGACTGTGCCACCGCATTCCAGCCTGGGCGACAGAGTCAGACTCCATCTCAAAACAAACAAACAAACAAAACAGCTTTGTGGGAGATTTGGTAAAGCACACAATAGGTCTCAGCCCAGATTTCAATACCTGAGAGAATCTACTCAAAGAAGGTGTGGTCTGTTACAAACCTTAAAAAATAGGCAAGTGGTGTAGAGAGGTAGTCTGAATCTAAAAAAGAGTATTTATAAAGGTCCAGAGGCCAGAGAGAGTTGTGGCCCTGTGGAAGGCAGTTCAACATGACTGCAGCATGAGGGAAGAATGGGGAAGGATGGGGCGGGAGAAACTGGCAGAACTCTTGTATCTTGAAGGGCCTTGCATTGCCATTCCAAGGTATATGGATTTTACCCTCAAAGGTCTTTGAAGGTTTGGGAGTAACATGGCCAAGTTTTACCTAAAGAAAGGTCATGTAGCTTCCAGTGTGTATAATGGATGAATTGGTGGGGGGTAAAACAGAGGGGCAGAGCAATCCATTAGGAAATGGGAGATGATGGTGACTTGAACTACGGAAGTGGCAGAACAGATAGGGAAAAGTGAAAAAATTCTAGAGGATTAAGTAGGAACAACTGACAAAAACTGATTAATAACTTGGTATGGATGATGGGGGAGGGGTCCATGTTTCTGTTTTGGGCAAATGGTTGCATGGTGGTGGGAATAGAGGAGACAGAGCTGGTTGAGAAAAGGAATGAGAAAGTGGAGAGATCAGTCTGAGATATAAGTTAGAGGAATCTCTGGACCATTCACATGAAAATGCCAGGAGATCTCTAGGTCTTGAGCTGGAGAGACACCATCAGGGAGAGAATAAAGAGTTGGGAGTCATAGGCATACATTTGGTAACTGAAGCTATAGGAACAGACCAGACTACTTGAGGTGAGGTTTTCCAATGAAAAGAAAGCCAAATTTAGATCCCAGGGGAACACCACTTTTAAGAAACATGCAGTGAGAAATGAGTAAGCCAAAGGGAAGACAGCAAGGTAAGAAGAAAATTAGGAAGGTGGAGCCATGGATCTGAGCGAAGGCACTGTTATAAAAAAGGAAACTGGTCCACATGATTGAATGCAGCAGAAAGGGTACTGAAGAGAAAGTGAAGTCAAAGTGACACTGGATTTAATGAGGGGGATTGCTCATTAAATGGTGATCTTGGCAAGGAAACTTTCAGTGGAGTGGTGAGTGTGGAAACTAGATTATGGAAACCAGATGAGAAATGAATGCAACTGAGAATGCAAAACTGGCAAATGTCGACCATTCTCTCAAGAAGTTTGAGTCTAAGTCCTTGAAGGCTGGCACTGTGCCTCATTCTCTGTTGTATCCTGAGGTATAATATCAAGTGATAAATAAATATCTGTTGAATTAATTCTAAACAAGGGAAGAAGATGAGGCAAAGGCTAATGGGAGGATGGGTCAAGGAAAAGGATGAGATTCAGAGTAAAAATGAGAAATTTACTTTAGACAGGATGAAATCTCTCTTCCAGAAGAACAGTAGAAGAGGTCACAAAATTGAAATAATTTTCATCCACTAGTTTTAGTTTTATTGATGAATTCAGAAGCAAGGTGATCTACTGAAAATGTCAGTGGAAATGATGAAGTAAGTAGATCTAGAAGAGTAAATAGCAAGCTTTACAAGGGAAACAGAAAGATCAGTGGGCAGCTGAGGGCCCACTTGAGGGTGGAGGGATTCACCCTGTGTGACAAAATTAACACGGACATGGGGCTGGGGGATGAACAGTCCTCAGAACTAGAGACTGCAGGAGGATGGATCTGGGATTGGGCTTTTTCTAGGTGGGTGAAAAAAAAGATGCTGGAGGAAGGGAATCTCAGATATTTGCAATTGGTCCACACTAGAAGGAACTGCAGACCAAAGGAAACTTTGATAGCAAGTAAAGTATCAAGAGGGTCTTAAAGAAGATAAGATCAGATTGTAGAGAACATGGCAGAATGAGAGCTGAAGGTTTGTTATAGAGGGATATTCTATGTGAATGTAAGGTAAATACACATCTATCCTGTTGCTTTTAGGTCTGGCTACCATGACCAGGTGCTCTAACCAACATTGCCAACCTCATCTCATTGTCCCCAGGCTCTCAGAACAGTGCCTTGTTCCTCAACCCACTGTGCTTCTTTTGTGATGCTGGGCTTCCCAAGGGGAGAGATGCAGTATTTTACTCATTCTGAGAGTCCAATTCCCGCCATTAGAGACATTCTTGATATCTGTAGTGAATGAATAAATGAAAGAATGTCTCCATGTTTGCACATCTTCTAATTTGGTGAAATGCAGACTGTTGTGTTCACTCTCCCTGTGTAGGTAACCTATGCAGTATTCTAAGTTCTGAGATCTCACGCAGGAGATCCCTGGCCCTCTGCCATGACGTTTTTCTGTTGAAAGTTAGGGAAGATGCTCTAGAAGGAACTGTGGGGCTGATGTGAAGGAGAGGTGATGCTTTAGCGTCAGTTGACAAGCCAGGGAGTTCACAGAACACCTCGCGGTGTAGAGAATTTGGTAAATTGAGTAAAAAGCTATCTACATGAAACTATAAGGAATTCCTAAGTCCCAGCTGTAGATGCCATAGATGTGGCAAACTGTTAAATATTAGGTATTCTAATTCACTGCAATTTATTGACAGTCACTATTAACTTTAGTGAATATGCTGAAGAAGTTAAAATGTCAAAGGTGATGCTATAAAAATGAATTCTTACTCCAGGCCTCAAACTGTCATGGGTGGCTTTATTTATAGACACATAGTGATTTCTGAGGCCATACACAGTTAATAAAATGTGACAGAATGAGTTTTTCATGCACTATAACCCTTAGTTATTAAATTTATCTCAGAGTCAAAATGATTCAGAATTTTTCATTTTGATTATAAATTATCAGTCACTAAAATTTTTATCATTCACTGAATTATACCAAAGATTCAGTAAAAATTATATAGCAAATCTGGAGTGGGACTTCTCATGCTAAGAATTGTCTAAGTCAATGTGGCAAAAGCAGCCATATGGAATGTTTGCGAAGCATTTTATTGTGGGAAATAAATGTGGGTGTTAAAATACTATGTATAACTACAAATTTAGGCATACTATTTTTTATCAGCAGTGAGATTTCAGTGTTAAGGCTAAACTTCATTAATTCAGAAAGCACTAACATAGAACTTTAAAAGAACAGCTGGTGTGTGAGGTAATAAAAAGTAAAAACAAGTTTTCAAAAGGAATATTTCTGCCACTCAAGTGGCATTGTGGGGCAGCAGGGCAGGTGCTGTGTTTTGAAGCTAAAGACCTAGGCAGGATTGAATCTAGCTCTTGTGGGACTGGAAGCTTATATAACCTGGGGGAACCCATTTTAAGGAAAAGGATACAAAATTAAAAATGTAAAATTAAATTTCAAAAGTGAACTTTTTATATAAAAATATATAAAGTAACTATTTGTTCAAAATGACAAAAGAAATTATAACATTTTTAGAAGCTGAGTAATGCCACAAGCATTCAAAACTCAGAAAAATATTTTATTAGTTAACTGCCTGACATACTGCTGTTAATTTACTTCCTTATATTGTTGTTTATATACTCTCAACCTCTTCATATAACAAATATCTATATCTTTTTGTATAGAAAGAAAAGCAATATAATTTAGTCTTCCCTCAACCAAAGTTGATTGAAACTTGGTTTTACTAACAGTTTAGAAAAGTTTCAAGCCATTTCACTGTGTTGATGACAGTGTTATGCGCCATTTCAAATGGAACCGCCAAACTTTGTCAGGCTACATGCATTTGATCTGCTAGAACACAATCTAACCTAAGGTGTTGTAATGTATAAAATGTTATGTACTTGGACATACTCTCTGTTCATAGTACTGCCACAAGTTTGTGCTCTTCAAACACAGCAATCCTGATATCTTCTAATTCACGTGATTTTTATAGCAAAAAAGAAATGCATCTGATGTACTTATATTAAATTGTATTCACTGCATTATCAAGTATGTTTCTGGCAGTTTTGTTTTGACAAGGCATAGTGAGAATTAAATCATTCACTTGAAATTTTTCATGTCTGATGATTGGAAGTACTTTCCCGAGACAAGTTTCAATTGTTGTTTCTCCTCTGGCCCTCAATTACTTCTGATACCAGCCAGACAACAGAGGCTTTGGTCCTTTTCCACGTGTCAAGTGAACCACAAGAGTAATAACCTACATATGGAAGTAACTATAAGCTGCATTATTCCACCAACTGCAAACTAAATGCATCCCCAAGTTAACTTCCCCTCAACCAGATCACAGATATGTCCAGGGCCACTCCAGTGCCACCCAAAACAAGAAGTATGATAAAGGGGAAGTTGGCTAAGTGGTCTTAGCCAATTGCTTATAAAATATTTCTTTTCACAGATTTTACAAAAACAAATGTGAATACATTGTGATGGGCCCCTGCAACAGGCAGATTAAAGTGCAAGCTTCATTAGCATCACAGTTAACCACTTCTGGGCCTGGGCAGATCACTGTTTTGTCCTAAGCATGGCACTCCGGAAAAATCTTAATTTGTCTGAACTTCAGTTTCCCCTTAGTGAGATGAGGCTACTACTACTAATACGTGCTTCACAGGGCTGTTGTGAGCTCAGAATGAGTTAATTCATGGGAACCATTATCATAATGCTTGGTACACAGTAAATGTTTAATAAATATTAGCTTTCATTATTAAGCAAAAGATGTTATACATTGCAGGATACTACGTAACAAACTGGTTAGAAGAATAATTCATATACCAACAAACAATAAAGACATTAAGCAGACACAATTGTCATGTTAATTAAAGCTAATTTCCTAATTTTATTATTACCCTAAATAACTGTATATATTTGAAAACAACAAAACTACTTTTTAAAAATTATATCTGACCAAAAGCTCGAGGCTGCAGTGGGCTATGATCGTGCCACTGCACTTCAGCCTGGGCAGCACAGTGAGGCCCTGTTTCAAAAAGAAAAAAAATTATATATGAGAGATTTAACTTGTACAGATGGAATACCACCTCTTCCCATCTCACTATATTTGAAATGGGGTTGGGGTGGGGTAGGTGATTTGTTGCTCTATAGTATTTTAGGAGGAAGAAGAATGTTTCTTTTCTAGTATTAATTATTCTAACTGCTGTGTTATATTTCCTTTCCTAGGAAGCACATAAAGAATTCCATTCCCAGAAATCAAGGTTTCAAAACATCTTCAGAAGCAAAGTAAACAAAATGGAAAACAAATCGTAACAATAATTTTATTCATAGGAAATTTTTTCATTGCTAATAAAATCTAGGAACACTATAAACTTTTTTCAGACTATACAAATTCTTTTTTTTAACCTTGAAAATCTAAATATTTATTAAGTAATAGGTAATACTGCACAAAATATCTAAGTGAGAAAGCATGAGGTATTTTAGAGTCAAATTTGACACAGAAGCCTCTACATAAATGAATATACAATCTTTCAAAGTCATAAATTAGTATGCTGCAAGATTCTCCAGACAGCAGGGATCAGAATAAACTGAGAAGGAAGAAATATTTCCTGCCAGTAGCAAGCAGTAAAAATGCCAAATGCACGGAAGCAGGGGAAGCGTTTTAAAAATCAAATGGGGTTCATCATGGGACCATACATCTGCCTAAAGCGAACCAGATTATAATTCGTGTTTTATTAGAGATCAGACTTGCAAACATCTTGAGTTTCAACACTTGAATTTGAACGGCCGAGGACCTTTCTCATTGTCCCTAAAAATGTGCCTCTCCTTTCAAAGAGAAATATATCATTGCTTTCTCTTCCAATTTTTGGCTTCTCAATAGCAACTCACTTCTTGGTTGCACTCTATGGGAGGCAGAATAAATGCCATTGACTTAAAGAATCGAAGTCCACTGAGGTGAAAAGCAGTACTTGTGAGGGCTCAGGTAGGAGACAGAAAAAATCCTGGCAGTTATCTTATTTTTCATGAAGAAACCAGAGCTGAGCTGTGCCAAGCAGACAGCTATGAGCTCACTGGTTTGAAATAATTACGCATTGAGACTTTTCCTCAGGACAGAGCTAATGGGTTTACGCAGGAAACATAGCTCAAATATTGATTTACGGGGTTTCTCTTTTTAAATCAGTAATGAGTACCCTTTACCTATACTTGGGCCTGACAAAGTTCTCTGTTATGTTAACTGATGAACTAGATTAAATAGAAAATAAATATTCAACTGAAGTAGATTGTTCTTAATACACATTTTTTATGTTTGGTGGCCTCATTCCTATTTTAGGAGATGCAGAAATCAAAGCCTCAAAGAATTGAAAATGATAGAAGAGCTTTTCAGAGGAATGACACTCCACTGTTGAGACTCAGAACTTAAGTACAAACTGAAGCAAACCCAAAACAAATTGCTCTGTTTAGCCCAGAGCCAATCTGAGAAACGCTCTTTTTATTCAAGATGAGATGTGCTGTGACGTCAACCAAGGAAACAGAAACATCAAAAGTGGACAGTATTCAAATGATTTCTGTGGGAAGACGCAGAACAGGATCCAAAACACTGATCTATATATTTCTGCATATGTTTGCTCCACGCCTAAAGAAAACAAGGAGAAGCATAAGGGAACAGCAAAAAATTCACCTAAAACGCAGTGATGCATGCTGTAAATTTAGCAGGTCCTTCCAAAACTCCTAACCTGTGCTGTAAGTGAGACAAGAGATAAATGCAGATCTACTGGTGTCCAGCACTCGCCTGGTTTTTAGACTCATTGGATGGCCGTGTAGAAAGTCTTCATTTATTGTCTAAGTGGTATGTTTTGTCTAATTTTGTTATTTTCAAATAAAGCATTTTTTCATAAATACTGCCCCTGCCCCCGAATCCTATTAGTAATGACACTGCCATTGATGACAGAAGAGCCAAGAAAAAGTTGAGAATATTCCACTGTGAAATAAGGATGCAGAGGATGTTAAGGTAGCAGATTTGCTAATATAATAAACAAGAGTTAACAGAGCAAATAATATTTCATTCCACTAACTGGGAGATGTTGAATAGTATAGTTAAATGGATTGGTAAGAATTAAAATGAAAAAAATACTATACTGTTGTTGATGATATTGAAAACTGACCATATTTCTCTCAAGAAGCTCAAAGAATTGCATGCTATTCTGAAGGCAAATCTGACCTAAGTCCAAAAAAGACTCAGCCATACAAACCTTCTTTGTTGTTTTCCCCTTTCTCCATTCCTCCCCTCCTCAACATCTTGACAAGATGGCTCTTTCTCATCATTCAGGCCTTGGGGCTCAAATAGCACCTTCTCAAAAAGCCTTTCTCTGAACACATTATATACAGGGTACTCTCCTATCAGAGCTCTACCCCATTATTCTGGTTTACTTTCTCCTTAACACATCTTTTGAAATCATCTTTTTTGTTTATTTATTTGTGTATCATCTGTCTTTCCCAGTGCACCATAAACTCTGTGAAAGCAGGGTCTACATCTGTACCACCAGCATCTCAAACAGTAACATTTATTATGTTCTTAGATTGTATGGGTCAAGCCTTTATAACATTCTTGCTTGGAGTCTCTCATGAGGTTGTACTTAGATGCAGTGCTGGCTGTTGGTTGCAAGCCTTAGTTTCTCTCTACGTGGGCCTGTGCTTGGGACTGTTTGGATGTTCTCATGGCATGGGGGCTGGCATTCCCCAGAGCAAGCAATCCATAGCAGAAACTGAAATGCCGTTTATAATCTGGCCTGAGAAGTCACAGGATCTCACTTCTGCCTATCCTGTCAAGTCACATGATTCAGCATGGGACGAGACTATAGGAGTGAATACCAGGAGGCAAGGATCACTGGGTCCATCGGGAGAGGTTGGTGCTGTTACAGTTCACTGTTTTAAAAAAGCAAGCCTTTGAGGTTCCAAAACCTTGTATTTTTATACACTACTTCAACATTTAAAGGACTTGAAAAAAATCATTAAAGCTTTCTACTTTTCTAAGGCATTTGAAGAAAGTATGAATTTCTTTCTAGTGACTTATATGGTTTGAATGTGTCCCCCAAAGTTCATGTGTTGGAAACTTGATCCCCAATGTGGTAACATTGGGAGGTGGGACATTCAAGTGGGACTTGAGCTCTGCCCTCATGAGTGGACTGCTATTGTTATTGAATGAAGGGGTTTGTTATCATGAGAGCGAGTTCCTTATAAAAGGACAAGTTTGGCCTCTCTTGTTCTCTCTCACCCTCTCTTGCCCTACCACCATAGAATGATGTAGCAAAAAGGCCGTCGCCAGATGCCAGCCCCTCAATTTTGGACTCCCAGTCTCCAGAACCATGAGCCAATGAATTCTGTTCATTATAAATTATTACCCAGTCTGTGGTATTCTGTTATAGCAGCACAAAACAGACTAAGACAGTGACAGAATAAATGAAAAGAATAATAAAATGACTACTGCCCCCTTCACTTTGTATTTAATAACAAGTTACTGGTTTTGTTTTACTATCTATTTAGTTGAGAATGTGCAGCAATCAAGCTCTTTGAATGTCAACGTGGGATTAATGCCAAGTGCAGACAAAGCTGGGAGAAATTTGAACAAGTATTTGGAAGCAAGTCCCCAGACAGGATTTGCAGCCCATGTCTCTTTTGAGACAATGACATATGCAATTCTTCTACCAAAAATGATCTCACTTGTTAACAGTTGATTGTTCAGGGGTCTGGAAAGGATACTGTATTATTCTGGCACCCAGAGTAGACTTAACTACAGGCTGTAGCCATGTGTAACCTTTATCGTCTTAGGGCTCAAAAACTAAGGAAGGCAAATATATTTGTAAAGTTGCTGAAGACAAGAATTATCTGTCTGGATTTTTTAAAAGTCATAATCATTCTGTATAAGGTGAAAGGAAGAACATCTTCTCCCAATTATTTAAGATAAGACAGTTGAATTTCTACTACAATGACTAAAACTAATTACGTGAATAAATAAATAGATCAATCCATCAATGAATTAACTAAGGAGCCTGAAGAAAGTATTAATTTCTTTTTAGTGACTCCTCTGGCTTGAATGTGTCCCCCAAAGTTCATGTGTTGGAAACTTGATCCCCAATGTGAGAAACCTTAAGATTCACCTAGAAAATGCCTGTTTGGAAACACAGAAAGAAAATAATTAGAAGGGAGAAAATGGAGCCAAATAAACAATGTTAGTACAAGTAGGAGTGAAATTTAAATTAAAATGAGAACTCTAAATTCACTCCAAAAAATCAGTTCAGGAGAAATTATTTCAGAAGGTAAAACACAGAGTATGGTTCTTCTGCTCCTTTGACATCAAAATAATAAGGGAAACTGTTGCTTTCTGGCTCAAAGCTATAGAACACAAAGGCAATTTGTTATCTAATACTTGACAACTGATATATAGATTAGGGGAAGCAACACTAAATCTCAGATACTCTATTACAAAGAAGAGACAGAAAAGCTTCAAAATCTGTTTCGCCTCAGGGCAGAAATAGTTTCACCCTCAGTCCATTAAACCACATTGACTATGATATCAAAGTGAAAACTCATTAGGGCATTTTATGCTTTCATGCTTGAGCCCTAGTGTTACCAATGCACCCAAGAGAAACCTTCCTTCAGAAACTCAAAACATCTGGCACCAGATTTCAGGGAAACGAGGCAGCTGGCCTACAGCTGGAGAGTATCAGCTGAATAGCCAAGACTGGAGAGGGATGAGGGAGTCAGCCAAAGAGCAGTATTTTCTCGAGATAATTCTGACCTAGCAGAAGGACGTGCTTTTTTATTTATTAGTTATAGCTTGGAAAGGGAAGCGTTTGATTTTAGAAACTAAACCCCTAGTGTAAGTCAAAGAGTTACTAATGGGAAGACTCCTTGAAAAAGAAAGTTTTTGCCTTCTTGATTTTGATTTTTCTGTAGCACAGAAACTCAAACTCAGGAGACAAGTGATTTTCAGTCTCCCATATCTACTTCCTTTGACTTTTGTTTTGCTCCTACACTAAAGTGTCAGCAAGGAGGGAGGTAGCCCCAACCGGCTTCATGTTACAAGGACCTTTCATGGCACTCATGCTTTTGGCCTCTGAAGGCATTGCCAATGTTTAGTATTTCTATATAATGACACTACTGTGAAGTAAAGCCTTTCCATAGGAGGAGCTATCACTTCAGTGTAATAATCCATTAGCTTGGTGAGACTTGAATTCCAACTGGCAGGTTCTTCTAACCTCCAAAGTGCAAATGCAGGCTGCTTTCTTTACACAGCAGACTGAGCAAAAAACACCAGTAACTTTTGCAAACAACAAACACACATATTGTTTCCCATCACAATGGCAAATGTCAAACTGCTGTTTTTGCTTTTTCCAAAAGTGCGTGGGGTGGGCGGGGGGCAGTGCGGGAAGCATTCTACGGAAGACTTGCACTTACTTATTTTGCATGTATGATAAAAGTTAAATCTAACCAAATACCTGCAACACGTACACTTATGCTGCAAATATTCCACTCCTAGAGTCAACAGCAATAGATTTCCTAGTTTTCAGACCTGGAACTATCTCCTCTGACATAGTTCTGACATAATTCTCTGGGCTTTTTTCTTCTCATCACAGCCTTTTTTTGCTTCTGTTGTTCATGAAAAAAGATAGCATTTTCACTCAGGTTAGAGGGCAAATAAGTTTTTACAATTTTTATATAGACATGAATCATCAGTCTAATCACCAAGGATTTGAGACATGGATAAGTCAAAACTACAGAAGAAGTCAAATCTAAGTAAAAATAAAGGAAAAAAGCTCAAAATGCCATCTTAAATAATGTGGCAATAGAGTGAGTTGTTTCATTTTTCATGGCATTAGTGGTGGAACTTCAAATACATCGCATTTGGTGGCTAGAAAAGTCTTGAAAGATTAGCCTATGCAACCCTCATTGTACAGGTGAGGAGCGCAAGGCACGGCAAAGAATTCAAGAAAATTTGAAAATACAGTGGTACATGACATAGACAATGCAAAAGAGCAGTTAAGAAATCAGATATTACTGGTACTGGAATGCTCTGTATGGAATGTTGCTGAATACCTTCCAGCTTTTTTCTTTTTCTTTTTCTTTTTTTTTTTTTTTTTGACAGAGTCTTACTCTGTCGCCAGGCTGGAGTGCAGTGGCATGATCTCGGCTCACTGCAACCTTCATCTCCTGGGTTCAAGCGATTCTCCTGCCTCAGCCTCCCGAGTAGCTGAGATTACAGGTGCCCGTCACCACACCTGGCTCATTTTTGTATTTTAGTAGAGATGGGGTTTCACCATGTTGGTCAGATTGGTCTCAAACTCTTGACCTTAGTGTTCTGCCTGCCTTGGCCTCCCAAAGTTCTGGGATTACAGGTGTGAGCCACCACACCCAGCCTCAGCTTTTTTTTTTTTTTTTTTTTTTTCCTGAGCAGAGATAAAAATTAGGCTCCATTCTCTAAACATACGAGTATTAGGCAACACAGAGACAGAGATACAGCTCAAGGGTTTGTTGGATGACTGGACCAAGCTGACCTGTTATCAAAACTGGCTTCTATATAGCCAACATACTGAGAATCCATGCATAGACAACTGATAGTTCTACTACTGCTGTTATTTTGATAAGATGCATGGGAAAATGAGGTCTTGGGCCTCACAAGAAGATTATCAGTAGCAAAGTCTGGCCAATGGGCTTGGAGGTTCCATGCTTTCCAGAGGGACACTTAATAATCTGCCTCTCACAGGGCAAGGAGAGTTCAGCAAATATTAGGGCATTACTGCCCTTTCCACTTTAGACAAACACCAGCAGTTCCCCTTTAGTTCAGTGGTATTTGCACAGGCGTTATGAAAGCTGTTAAGATTGAGAACCATTGTCAGAGGACTTGGCAGAATGTAACCTAATCTTTTCTGACTGAGAGACAGAAAACTGGCCCAAAAGTGGGGCTATAACCTTCAGTCACCTGCTGGCATTGCTGCCATCTGATGCCTAAGAAATGAGGATCCAGTGTGTCTTTGATGCCCGTCAAAGCTTTGAAGCTGGGTCAAGACCAGGGGACAAAGGCAGCACTGTTTATGCAAATCTGGAAACAAAAGAAGCTAAACTCCAAAGCCATTAGAAGTAACATCAGAAATTCAATACCCAGAGAGGATTAGAGGCCCTATACCAGTATGAAATAGGAAACCTAAAAGCAAAGCTGGGCAACACACCAAAACACATACTGTAGGAAGGAATCCTGAGCTGGCCAGAGCCTGGCTAGATGTGCTCAGAAGTCTTGATATATGCAGCTCCCTTAGCCAAGAGGCAGCCATCTGTGTGCCAAAGGAAGGACCTCCTGGGCAGCTGCTGCTTCTCTACCTGGTGCGCACAGCTCCTTTATAAGAAGGTCCAATATATGCCATTGCAAGGCTAGCTGTCATGTTGCCACGTTCCTTGGGAGTTCAGTCATCATCAAGCACGTGCCTTCCCAAGGAGACAACACTCTTAGCAAACACCTTTCGCACAGTATAAAACAGGATAAAATACCACGAGCTTCCTAGAAAAGGATTTTTTAAAGCCACCCCACAGAGATCTAATGTTGGGCTGAGGGTCCAGGAAGCATCGATTATGCAGTTATGTGAACATTCTTCAGATACGGTTACCCCCATGAAGAGGAAAGTGTTAGGTCAGGAAAGGACTCAGAGAACATCTCATCCAGAGATTTTCAAGCAAGACTGCATATTACCACCCTCTGGGAAGTTTTCAAAATACATCAATTGCCCTGGATCATCAAATGATTCCAATAAGTGGCTGCATTTGAAAAGCACAATTTTAGCAATTTTAGCACATTTCCCTTATGTTACAGGAGAAACTAAGTGACTTGTTCAAAGCAGCCCAGCATGAGCAATGCTTCCAAGACCTTTCACAGGACAACACAGATAGCATATTTGCACACTAGGGAAAAATGAAAGAGGCTGCTTTTGGCTAGAGGAAACTGTCCTGGAGACCCCACTGCCACCAGCCTCACTTCATCTCCAGGTGATTGTTGTTTTCTTGGTGGGATGTGCTAAGCTGTGGTATGCAGTTCACATTTTTGAGAAGGATAAAAGATACAAAAATAAAGTGGATGCATAAACTTAAGAACCTTTATTGTAGAATTTTTGCCCTGTCACCAAAAAAAACACAAGAAAATAGGGTATGGAACCATATAAGACTTAACAACTGAGTTGCAATCTTCCCCACAAGAGGCTGCTGTACATGCAGTTATAATAATGCTGCTATATCAACTTCTTTAAAAATGTTTGTTGTGCAGCAGCAACAAACTCAGAACAATCCTCTGTATAGCAGAACAGAACTGTGTGAATTTCTAAAAAGCCATATTTTGAGTTCATAGCTAGTGAAGACACCAGGCTTAGGGACTTTGTAATATCATGTAATTAAGGCTGAACTGCCAGCTACTAAAAACAGGCTAATTTAGTAGACGGTTTACATTTGTCACAAATGAGGGGAGGAGTTTTTAATGGCATGCCAACGGGAAAAATCAAAGAAAATTAAATACAAGAAACAAAGAAACCAAGATTAGGGAATATGAGGACTGAAGTGGTTCAAATGAATTCTATTTAGTTTCAGGAAATGCACTGGTTGGATTTCCCTATACTCTATTATAAGATGTTCATTAATAGGTATTTTTTCTTCTGCAATACTAAAGGCTTAATGAACTCATTGTGTAAGATACACTGAAGAAAGAATGTGAGGGAGTGTCGTTTTATACTGAGCCCCAGTGCAAGGAGCTTCATACAGTGGGTAAAACATTTGGGGCACTGTCTTTTAAAAAATCTTTTAAAAAAAATAGCCACTATTAGATGGAGACAGAACATATGTGCTTGACTTAATAATAATAACAAAAAAACACAAATGATGCATGCCTGGCTGGGTTTCTCCTACGTAATCCTGTACATTACTACATCTCTTAATAAGAAAACCCCTTGGTCTTTTTGATGCTTTAAGCATCTGGAATCTGAAGTTTAGAATATTCCAGAGTATGCCAACTTTCTAAACTCTGAAAATCCCATGATTTGTACTTTAAGTGCATACATAACCTTCTAGGAGCTCATCTTCTGCAGTTCCCAAACCAAGAAGAAGTGCATCCAAATCACTTATGTACATGCTTAACACACCAATTCCTAGGACCCCGCTGTGGACCATCTGATGAATGTGACTGAAATGGGCCCCAGAAATCCATGTATCTAACAAATGCTCCAGGTGTTGTGATGCAACTGGCCTCTGAACCTGTATTTGGGAAACACTAGTTGAACCCAGCAGCCTTACACTAAAGGGTTGGCAGAACAATGGTAAGGACCATGTCCACTCATGGCCAATGAACTAGACCAATGGGGACAAGTCACTTTTAGGCCACCTCAATTACTAATTTCAACATGATTACCTGGATTTATCCACACAGACAATCAATGATGGTGGAAGAAATAAAAGGATGTAACATTTCAAAAATCCATTGTTTTAGAAATCCATAGTTTGTCTTGCTAAATAAAAAGCTTACAATGGAAACCAATGTACCCAGTAAATCTTATTAAAATCTAACAAGATTGAGGAAAGGCAGAGAAGAGGCTTGTACTTTTCTAAAATATTTTCGTATGCTGGCTGTTTCAAGCCTTACATGCCAATTCCACAAAATCCATTTGCAACACAAGACATGGTCTGACTGTCTGAATGCTCTCCCGCCCAACCTGTTTCTAGCACAAGGAAAGCAGTGGCATGGAAGCTGCATATAAGCTTACTGTTCGATGGTGCAGTGATGACATGAAAAATCCTGATTCCACTTGGCAGCAACTTTCTACTATCTTGGCGGGTGTAAACCATAATCACTGTGGTGTGTGGAGCTGAGACAGGATTATGGGGCTGGCTGGCAACCAAGAAACTAAAAAGCAGTCTATTAGTCCAGCGAGGGACTCCGTGTCGGGAATGCCACGGCCCCAAATGTCTACAACCACACTTTTCACAACTATCCCAAGAATTTAAGTTCTACTGTTAGTCTCTAAAAAATTCTACCTTTCCCAAGACTCTAAAATGCAGCAGTTTCTCACTTAATATGGCTTTCAGGGAGAACACCAATCAATGTACCTCCATAGACTCTCCTGTCTTAGAGTTATGTCTCTCTCTCGTAAGAATGAGATTCTTGCCTTCACCACTGCCCTCCCCATCTCCAAAACATATACAATCACTCTCAGAAAGAAAAGGGGCTAGAAAGAAAGAGTCCTACTTCCCTATTGGCAGCAATTGTATGCACTTTGGGCTTGGCAGTCCAAATGGGGAAAGCTCTATGTAAAGAACCTCCTCTCTGCAGCCTGATGTATCCCTCAATAGGTCTTGAAGTGATTCAATCTGGAAGGTAATGAACTATTCCAATAAAGCCAATGTGTGAATGAAATCAGGTACTCATGAAAATGCTTCAGCTCAGCAGCTTGTCCCAGACTCATCTTCTACCATACTCTTGGGGGCATACAGCCCAAGATCACTATTGCAAGATCATTATTTATGTTATTATTTGTGTTTCTGAAAGATACATCTTCTAAGACGTCTTCAAACATTAATCAGAAAACACTGGAGGGAAGGAGATTATTTTGCATTATGTTTGCAGAGGAACAAAATCTTATCAGTTAAACCAACAAGTCAGGGGACAGGCCTTAGCTTGCTGAATTTGACAAACAACTAAAATAATAATTGTTGTTTCAATTAAGTGAAACACGTTACAAAGTCAGCCCTGGCAAGATGTCGTGGAGCTATTATTCAGAGTCTAACTCTGAAAGGATTTCTGTATGGTGCTCCTAGAGAGGAAAAGAAACGCCCTGCAGCCAAATCTGAGGTTTAATTCATGCAAGAGACTTGGCTAATGCCACCTACCACAAATGCTGCATTTTCACGGATCTGAACTACAGTAAGTTCCAGCAAATTAATTACAGCCACTCTATTTATATTCTGCATGACTTTTCAATTATTACCTATAATGAGATTCTTTTTTATTTTTATGAACATTAATGCACAGCTTTCCTACCAGAGGAGTAGAGAGCTAAGGGAAAAGTAATACAATCCTGATCCTTTTACCACTAGGTCACTCGCTGGCAGCTTGCAAAGCCTGCTGGTTCCCCAAAGCAGTTACTGCTTGGGTCCTGGGGTTCCTTCAGCAGCCTGAGGTGGGAGCAAAGCTCACCACCCCAATGTCAACATGGGTCAGGCAAGTCAAGTCAAAGAAAGACAGCGGGGACTAACTGCAAGTGCACACAGTGTGGGTCTGATGAGGACTGGGCTGCCTGGACAAAATCCAGGGGACAGCAGCTACTCAGCTCCAACAATAGTTGCTGTGTATGAATCTAGGCCTGGCAAGGTCAGGTGCTGGTTGCATGGTATGTTTTGTGTGTGAAAAGTTATCAAGTTATACATTTATGATATATGAACTTTTGGATAAATATTACACCTCATCAAAAAGATTTTTTTATTAGGGCCAGACCTTCTAGAGGCCAGAGAGACAAGAACAAGAGAGCAGGATGGGTGTTATCGGAGAGGCCTTCAGAGTACCTGCCTGGAACAGGTGTTATATGAAGCTGGCTTTTATTGTGCCACCCAGGGCATGGCTGTAGATAGGCTGGCAGTGTTTAAAGAACATGGGATAGAGAGATGGATTTTAAAATATTACACTTATCCAGAACTGGATATGTAAAACACTCATATTTGGGTTAAAATGAAAAGGATATATGTACATGTATAGAAAGTTTCTAGAAAAATACACAAGAAAGTGTTAACATTGGTCACTGGCAGGTGGTATAGAGTAGATGGGAGATTTACTTTTTGTTATATTCCCAATCATACTTTTTTTTTTTAAATTATTATGCAAGTATATTACTTTTCCATTTAAAAAAGGCAGAACAGCAAATTCTTAAAATAACTGAAGTACTATTAAAAATCCACAAAGACACTAAGGGATTCAAATTTTTAAAAATTAACAATTGTTGATATGCTAACGACATATCAATTAAATGCAATTAAATGAACAAGTCACTCTTTTGAAATAAAAATGTCAAAAATACAATACATATGTTTTATAATTCCTGATGAATAATAGCTATAATTTAAACACATACAGTAAAAGTTCTTCATGATAACGGTAACTGAGGAATAGGTGTAGTGGCCATACCATAGGCTAATGATTTTCTTTCAGACTTTACTGTATGTTGTTATGCTATGTCAAGAAATATGCAGAAACAAGCCTTATTATTGTCCTACTATAGTCCTATATAAGCCTTATAATAGTCCTACTATACTGTGCCATAGACTTGGAGATGGTGCCACACAGCAATATGACCCAAGTGCACGTTTAAGTGTTGGAAAAAGAACCAAGGGACAACCAGCAGCCTTCTCAGTTACAAGGCGTTCATTGTTCATTCCTATGACCACCAGAGACAGACAAGCAAAAGGAACCTAAGAAGCACATGCTTATGTATTTGGAGTCACAAAGAAACTCCCTGGCCTAATCACTTGGATAAAGGAGCTAAAAACAAATCTGAGAAAACCAAACTCTGCTTAAAATACTCCCCATGCTCCTTTAAACCAAGAAGGATATTCATTATAAAATAATCAGCATTAAAACAGCTACACAGGATTAAAAATCTAGAAATCAGTTATCTCATTCCATAATCACCATGGAAATCTCTTAACTGCCCTGTGCTTTAGATCCCTCATCATAGAACTCAATATAATAAAACCAGGGCAATTTAGGCATTGTTTCTAATTTTGTAGTTAAGCTGTCATAACTGGAACAACAGGATTGGTGACATTTATTAGTCACTTCAGTTTTTACCTAAAGGAAATATTCTGAGCTCCAATCATATTTTGAAATTGGAGGTTGCAGGGAGGATTGATAATTTCTTCAATCATTTGGAATGAAGCTGAATTTAAGGGACAACCAAATCTAAGACTACTGATTGAAAAGCCTGAAAAATGGAATCTCTGTTTTACCAATATGAACTGAAAATGTAGCCAATACGTGTATGATTAGTGCCACCTTAATCATTTGCCACTAATAATACTTGAGAAATTTCTTTCTACTGTTATGTAGCTATGATCACAGCAAGTGATCTGCATATTTATGTACAACCCACATTTTAGTCATAATCTGTCCCTATGAAATATACCAAAACAGATTAGAGTTCACTAAAAAGTGCCTGAACTAAGTGATGAAATTATCAAGACAGCGGAAGAGAACCACTAAGACCCTTGCATCATTCAAGTGGAAACGACAATTCTTATTTGAAAGAAACACTAGCTTTCTTATTTTCCCAAGTTGGGTCAACCGACAGAAGCAAAAACTAGAACTAATTGGTCTTTTCATGATCTTAAGCAGACCATCTGTACTCGGTCTGCAACATTAGCTGCCTGGGTCACATCCTGGCTCCACCATGCATTAGCCTAGTGACCTCAGGCAAGTTATTTATATTCTCTGTGCCTCGGTTTCCTTCTGTGTAAAGTGATAGAGTAGAATGTAATGGCATCTCCCACCTAGGGTTGTTGTCTGGAGTAAATCAGTTTTGATACCAAAGTGTCTAGAACAGTGCCTCCATGAATGTATCCTTCCTTCCTTCCTTTCTTCCTTCCTTCCTTCCTTAGTTCTTTATTTTTCCCTTCTGTTACCTTTTCTTCTTTGTTTTATTTCTTTTGAGACAGGGTCTCGCTGTGTTGCCCAGGAAGGAGAATAGTGGCTCCATCTCGGCTTGCTGCAACCTCCACCTCCTGGGTTCAAGCAATCCACCCACCTCAGTCTCCCAAGTAGCTGGGACTATAGGTGCATGCCATCGTGCCTGGATAATTTTTGCATTTCTTGTAGAGATGGAGTTTCACCATGTTGCCCAGGCTGGTCTTGAACTCCTTGGCTTAAGAAATCTGCCCACCTCGGCCTCCCAAAGTACTAGGATTACAGGCATGAGCCACTGCATCCAGATAAATGTTAGTTTTCCATACTAATATTTTTTGTTGTTGTTGGAAAGAAGAAACTAAATGAATTTCCATTTGAAGATTTTTTAAAATCTTGATTTTGAAAGGTAAAGGTAAAGGAGATAGGAGAAAAAGGAAAAGATTCAAAAGAAATAGCAACTATCATTGTTAGTAGCATTTATGTAAAAGACACTGTGCATACCTTATATCATTTACTTGTAACAATAACTCTTTGAGACAGGTATTACTATTAGTTATTTGAAGATAAGGCAGCTATGTCTTAGAGGTTTACTGATGTGCCCACAATCACACAGAAGATTTACGCTCTAGTCTATCTGACCCTAAGCTTGTATATTTCTTCCTCCAACTCTGGTTGATGCCCTCCACGCTAAACTACCAGATTGGGAAAATGAGGAAAGGAAGAAAAAGGTGAGGAAAACAGACTAACAGACAGAAGGGGACTAAGGCATCATCTGCTTTTTCAGCCGTAAACCAAAACTTCTATCTGTAGGGATAACATACAACATTTAATATCAAGATTGTAATGATAAAATATGACATCATTCCTACCACTGGTGCTGAAAAATGTCACTGATACTACTTTGGAACATTTTATAAACACAAAGTATATTAGTATTTCTAGTTAAACAATTATGAAAATGCTACTGATTGGACATTAAAATGTGGAGATAAATTCAAGATAATCCCCAAACAATGCAGAAATAAAGTAGTATGCAAAATGTTAGGACCATCCCCCAGCTCATCACTGTTTATGTTTATGTCAACAGAAGCTCATCTCTTTATTTAAAAATCCATAAAGTGGTTCCCAATTTAGTATATTACTTTTCAAAACTCTACCAAACAAAATGCCCAAATCTTTCTGTAATTACATAGCAGTTACTGCCTTGTGCCTGCACAGACTCAGTGAATCCCAACTGTCTTCCCACAAGCAACAGCAGGCTCTCCAAAAGAAAAACTTAAATGTTTCACTTGGGGCAAATGTTTTTCCCTGTGCCATGCTTCAGTTTTCACTATCATGGTACTTGGCCCCACTCTCCCTAATCATAGGTTTAAGGAGGATGAGGTCAGCCTTCCTTCTGTTGCTAAGGCCACTTGCTCATGGCTCCACTGAATTAAGGAGAACCCACTGAAGTACACTGCCACTTGTCACAATGCCTCACAGTTCCCTTCATCTCAGCATATTCCCAAATCCCTAAAACTTAGTGCAGGTTTTAGGACACATGAAATAGATATCTTCCTTAGGTCCTTATCACAGGATTGTGATATTTGAAGGAAAACAATTAGTTTGGTGGATTTTGAGATCAGACAGGTAAATGTAAAAAGCTTTCCTTTTTGCTTGTACAAAGTATCTCTAAAATATAACTTTTCCTTTGTTCAGACTAATCTGAATAAACTTGATGCTGACTGAGATAACTGCGGACATTCTTCAACAACAGTATCTTCCAGGTCAACTTGATGATACTCATTTCATCTGTATGTGCAGTGCAGATTTGGTCCAGAACTTAAAGTGAGAAAAATTATCACATAACAGGGGAGTCTGAATGTGATCAATAAGCCAGGTCTCTCACTGACCCATCTGGGACAGAAATCAGATGCCCCTCTAGCCCGTGAGTGGATGAATGAGAAGAGTGAGTCTGCACAGAGTGAGTTATTGTGATCAGATTCAGAGGAAGCTGAATTCTGTGTGGCTCTGTATTCACTGTGGTTCTATTTTATAAAGTTCTGGGTAGCTCACAGCCATTTTTGACATCAGCATGTGCTGGCTTTGCAGAATGGATACTAATCAGTTTGGCATCTTGGAATGTTGCATAGAGCTTGGGAATGAGAAACTAGAGGCAAGCAATCGGCAGAAGCACCTCAAAGCTGTAACATCCTAGACTGAGATACCACCTCCCATCAGAGTGTTATATCTCATAAGCTTCCCAGCCAAATATTCCCCTAGGGCCAGACCAGAAGTCAGCATTTCCAGAGAGATTCTATGGTACAATACAATCCGTTTGGAGACTTGCAGTCATTAGACCTGCCACCCACCTGAACTCCCTGAGAGAAAACTCTGGTTGATGCCCTATTATCTTTTTTTTTTTTTGCTTGTTTTTTGCCTTGCTGATCCCTTTTTCTAGAGCCATCCTTCTTTCCCAGGTTTTAGTTGATTTTTACTCTTCCTTCAAAACTGAGTTCAAACTAAGTGGCCACTCATCAAGAAGCCATCCATATCCATACAACTGCCCCAATCTGATTTATAAATCATTTGGCTCTTCCCCAAACCCTTTAAAAGCCATTCAGATCACCTTACACTGCCCAATAAAATGAATCATATTTATCTGTAAAAAAACACACATATCTAAATACACCTTTTTTTCAGCCCTGATCTGGCTGGTTCTTATTTAAAAAAATGCATTAGAAGAATGTGCTTGTACAGCCTCTCTGTACCTCAGTTCTCTCACCTGTAAAGTGGTATAATAACAGTGCATATCTGATAGGGTCATTTTGAAGCTTAAACCAGAAAATGAATGTAAAGTTCTTAGAAGAACCATGAGCTCTTATTATTATGTGTGGAATTTATAAATAAATGTAATTTTGAGTAAGTCAATTACTTTAAACACATTTCTTCTTCTGGGAAATAGAGATAATTTTATTTCTTCAGAGAATGGTAGTAAGAATCAAATGAGTTAACAGTGCATGAAAGTTATTTCCAAAGGTTCTTTACAGCTCCTTTGTGAGCTGAAAAGAAGTATTTAGAAACTGGGATTTGTATTATTGTTACCTAAAGAATTACACAATGTTTTAAAGACAGAGCCAAGATTTTTCAAAGAAGAGTCTTCAATGACTGACGCAAGAATGGCCTTGCACTTCTTGCTTAACCTGCCAATGCTGGACATAAAAGACAACAGATTTCAAAGGTCTATGCAGAACTGGAATTCTCTCATCTAAGTAAGACACCAGTGTCCATACCATCTGGAACTTACAGGGAACTTAGGATGTACATCGATGCTGGCTGATCCTAATTATATTGCAAAATCTATGGAATTCAAGAGCCATGAAGAATTTTTGAAATCATTTATTCTAACTCCCTCGTTTTATTGATGAGGCAACTGATGCCTATGGATCCCAAGCAACCAGCCCTAAATCACATATCAAACTAGTAATAAACAACTCAAGTCTCCTAATTTGTAGATTATAGGTTTATGGAAATTTTGTTTATATCATGTTCCCTGCCTTTTTAGGGTGGCCTTTAGAGACATGCTTGGTTTCAAATTCCAGTTTCACCATTTATTAATTCTGTGACTTTAAGTGACTTACTGAACTGATGCAAGTCTGTCTCTTACTTTGCAAAATAAACATCATAGTATCCTCTTAAAAGTTTACTGTATGATAAAAAGAGGTAATGTCTCTAAATCAGGTAGCAAAACATGGGCCTGACACCTGCTTCACCAACTCACCAACTTCTTATGGTAAATACTGTAACGTTTTAAAAAACTAAATCGTGCATAAAAATGAAAACCATATTTTAAAATATCTCTTGAAAAAAAAACAACGAAGGTAACTGATATGTGTGAACTTCTTTTGGTACCCAAGTGGTTAAAAAAAAAAAATCCTTCCTTCTGGTTTAAAGCCTGGCTGTCCCAGTGCTCTCTTTCCACATTATATGCCCTTCTCCGCGAGGCAGTCACGTATGGCAGGGTGTATAGTAAAGCAGTGTACAGCACAGTGCTGTACTATATCACATGTTTGCTTTCGCACCTTTGCACCTCTCCCACCAGGTACTCTGAGGCTGCCAATTCTAGCTGCTGCTTTTACTCCTCTTCCTCTCTTTGCCCAACCGCTACTTTAAGGATGTGTCTCGCCTGAGAACAGCTCCCTTTATCAACACAAGACAGAAACTGCTCCAGAGTGACCTAGGCTCTGTCTTCCTCAGGGGGCCAGAGTCTTCTTGTCCGAGCACCTGACAGCCCATCTCCCCTGGCCAGCGTCCACCTCCTTGTCCTCCACAACCCCCTCAGCGGCTCACCTGGCCACCAACTAACTTCTTGCCCTCCGATCCTCGCGTTTATAAAAGGTGCGAGACGACCAAGTTCTACAACGTGGGGCGGGCAGCCACCCGCACTGATCCCCTGGCCCTCCCCGCAGCAGACACAGAGACCAGGTCCAAGCTTCTTTCCTCCGGGGACAAAACTTGGCTGTTTATCTTTCCCAGGGCGTCTTCGTCGCTCCCCGGGACGTGGAACCCCGACGCACTGGCAGGGACAGTCCGGAGCGCTTGCAGGAGACCAGGCCCACGGTGGTGCCATGGTTGGGCACACTCCGCGGTCCCCGCCCAATCTCCACCCCTAGGTCCAGGTCCGCCCGGGAGAGCTAGGAGCACATTTCCAGCCTGGAGCAGGAGCCTGGCACCGGGAAGTCAGAGCAGCGCACTCTGGCGCCCCAGCTACTGCGGAGCCCCTGGCCAACCTCAGTTATGTTCCATCTGTCGAGTCTACAGGGGAATACGGCGACAGGCACCCTATTCCCTCACGTCAGGGCTAGCAGTATGAGGTGGGGAAAGAGGAAACCTCGAGAGTTGAAAGGGAGGGAACTGAAAGCCCCCTTGAGGGGTGTCCCTCATGCCCCTTGTGGGACAAAGCCACCCAATTCGCAGGCTACCCCTCCAGAGCTCCAGCGGTCCGGTTCTCCCCATCAGCACCCTCTGCGCACACTGCCCCACGCGTCCCTCCGCCGCCTGACCGCCCGACCTCCAGCCACCGGCGCGGGCAGCGAGGGGGTGTGTGCATCAGATTTCCCGCGTGCCCCCACCATCCCGCGGCTCCCTCGCCCTGCAGCTGCTGCTCCGGGCGCTGTCCGCGCTGGGCAGGCCGCCCCCGCGTCCCGCCGCGGCGGCCCGGGGCCCGTGCTCGCTCACCAGATGGCCATCCTGCTCTTGGGGTAGTCCAGGCGCTCCAGGCAGCCGAGGAAGTGCGGCAGCGTGTGCGCCGCGTTGCGGGCGAGGACCGCCACGAGCACCGTGGGGCTCTGCAGGGGCGACTCCGGGAAAACCACCGCCTCCTCTCCGTCGTCCTCCGAGTCCGGCTCGGCGACGAAGCGCGCTCGGCAGCCTTCGCGGAGCAGGGCTGAGGAGAGGAGCAGTAGCGACCAGGCGAGGGTGGCGGCAGGGCTCGCAGCCATGTTCCGGGCCGAGGCGGGAGGCGGGGAGGTCCTGCCGCGAGCGCCCGGCTGGGCTGCCTGAGGGCGGCGGCGGCTGCCAGGGAGCAAGGGGCTGCGAGGGGCGGCCGGGGGATGCGGCTTGCCGGGGCCGGCCGGCTCACACACTGGCCCCGGCGGCTGCGGTTCCCAGGACCCTCCTGCCGCCGCTGCACCGCCCAGGCCCTAATGCGGGTGCGCAGCGTACCTGCAGCCGCTGGCGCTCCCCTGCGCCTCGGGCTCGCAGACAGTAGTGGCCCTGGGGCTGTGTGCCCTTAGTCCTGCGGAAAGTTCCTCTAGTCCAGGCTCCGCTCGTACAGCTGAGGTCTGTGGCCTTCCCTAGAGACGCGAGGTGTGGCCCTGTCTGCCAATGAGCGTGTGAGTGTGTGTGTGTGTACATAACTGTACAACCCCAAGAAAATTTATTCTGCTTTCGCAAACCGCAGACTGAAGCCCTTCACAGTGATGCAATGTATCCAGTTTTCATAATGCACCTATTGACTGAGTAGAGTTCTAACATGAAAAGTCTCCCCAACTATTCACGATTATGATAAACACTTGTTTAACCACCGCAAAGGCAGCGTGTCTGTATTTTCTTATATACTCAACTTCTGAAATTCATTCTTGACTGAGTAGACACCCAATAACACAGAGTTTGAAGACTTGGAGAATTTTGGAGCCAGATCAGACCCCGCAAAATAAAAGAAAGCCCTTGGGAGACACTGTCCTGAAGCTTCGCTCTACTGTGAACCCAGTAAGCCTCCTCACAGGAGGGCTGTGAAAGAATAAGTTCACTTAGCTGGTTTTCTTTTTCCGTAATAAGCCAATATGACAGAGTAACAAAGAGGGAAAATTCGCGCATGTTGGAGAGCAGAGAAGAGATAAGGAAGAAAAGAAGGGGTGAAGGAAGAACACAATTAGCACATAAAATGAAACTGCCGGCATACACTGCTAAAGACTTACTTTTTTTTTTTTTTTTTTTTTGAGACAGGGCCTCACTCTGTTGCCGGGGCTGGAGTGCAGAGGCACGATCATAGTTCACTGCAGCCTTGACCTCCTGGGCTCAAGCAATTCTCCCACCTCAGCCTCCCGAGTAGCTGGGACCACAGGTGTCCATCACCACGCCTAGCTAATTTTTGTATTTTTTTTTGTAGAGACGTGTTTTCACCATTTTGCCCAGGCTGGTCTGGAACTCCTGGGCTCAAGTGATCTGCCCACCTCGGCCTCCAAAGTGTTGCGATTACAGGCATCAGCCACCATGCTTGGCCGGATATTTAGTTTTGAAGATATATTGTGTAGCCTTTGATAGATAAGTATGGAGGGTGTTTTGGTGCCAGTGCACATTCATGATCTCCAATCCCAACTCACCCTCAGGTCTGTCCCATAGTCTTTTTATTAGTTGTTATCAATCCTTCTCAGCAACTATTAGAAGTCTTCCCCACTGTCTTTTGAAGTATATCACCTCCTTCATCCAACTCCCTCAACACCACTGTCTCCAACTAGCATCCCTACCAAGACCTTTCTTTCTTGCAGGTGCCTCCTCACGACAGGGTCTTTGATCACAGACTAGAAAGGGAGAGGTCTCCCTTTCCAGCTCATGATTTTTCTATATCATTCCACTCTCTACTGAATCTTCAACTGATCTCTATCAACTCCTTTCTCTCAAACTAAATACTTGGTCAGTCTTCTCTTATCCGTTAAAAAAAAGAAAAAAAAGCTTTTAAAAAAAATCCTGTGTCTTCTTCTAGCAATCCCTTTGCTTGACCAAGCTCCTTGGAAGAGAGATCTATACTTGTATTCTCCACTTCTTCATCTCCCATCTTTCCCACCACAGTGCAGTAAGGCGTCAGCCCTCCCCACTGTTCTGCAAAACCAACAGATGGCCTCAGCATTGGCGGATTCAGTAACCTCTTCCGTTCTCACCTTCCTGGACTTCGATTACATAATCTCCCATCCTAGATCTCCTCTGATACTACTTGTCTCTGAGCCAAGCCCCTTCACTGTGTGCCTCCCTATAGTGTGCTAGTCTTCCCACTCCATATGGTCTCCTGGGGTTATATCCTCAAAATCTATGTCTTCTGCTCTAATCTCTTCTCTAATCTTCATATTTTTTTATCTAATGGCCTACAGACATTTCCTTCCCCTCCATCCATTTTCAGGAATCGTTCCCACTTTCAAGGGGCTCACAGTCTTGTAGGGAGGACTGCGAGTTAAACATCTGTTAGAAGTACTATAACAGATGTACCAGCTACAGTGAAGGGATAGAGGAAGATGTGGTCATTTCCACAAGGGAGGTAGTGATGGGACTGTTAGAAAGGTTTCATGGAGATAATCTCCATGTTGTTCTGTCTTTCTTGTTTCCCTTTCTTGAACTATGTCCCACTCATCTTTCAATACTAAAATCCACACTCCTTAGCCAAACTTGGTTTGATAGTTATCATTTGTTCACTTCACTGCAAACAGAGGGAGTTTAAAGCTAGGCAACCACATTTCTGTCTTATTTTCCTTCTGTTACTGATATGGTCTGCCTGTGTCCCCACCTAAATCTCATATCGAATTATAGCTCCCATAATCCCCACGTGTCGTGGGAGGTAATTGAATCATGGGGGCACGTTTTTCCCATGCTAGTCTCGTGACAGTGAATAAGCCTCACAAGATCTGATGGTTTTATAAAGGGCAGTTCCCCTGCACATGCTCCCTTGGCTGCCGCCATGTAAGATGTGTGTTTGCTCCTCCTTTGCCTTCTGCCATGATTGTGAGGCCTCCCCAGCTATGTGGAACTGTGAGTCCACTAAACTTCTTTTTCTTTATAAATTACCCAGTCTCAACTATGTCTTTATTCACAGTATGAGGACAGACTAATACAGTCACCTAAAGTCAACAGCTTATCTGAGTCTATTTTTTCAAAGAATGATGAAGCATCTAAACCTGTATGGTCTCTAATGACATTATAATGAAATTGGCTCCATGGAGTTCTCTTAAAATAACTACAACCTGCTCTGCTCTGCAGATGAAATCAAGGGTTTCCCAGTCACACAACTTACAAAACACCTATTTAAAACTTTTAATTTAGAGTGCTCATTTAGTGACTGAGAATATTAAGGTAATAACAGGGTATGCAACAGTAGAAGATCATTGTAAATATGGTTGGGAGGCAGTGGAGGGGAAGCCTGGGAAAAATTAAGTCCCCATCTTACTAACAGATTTGTTTCATAAGTTCTTCAGAAATCAGTAATGTGAATTTGGATGTTTTCCCCCCGCATAGGATTGATGTTATGAGACAGTTAATTTGAGAAAAAAAAACTAATTTAAAAATAAAAGTCAATTGTATTTTAAAATATTCATTGCTTATAATGCTCTTTCCATGGAAAATTGGCTGAATGGAAAGCCAGGGCTGTACACACATATCTCTTTGTCTCCACTGCCAGTAGACTGTTCCAATTGATTCTACATAAAGTTAGAAGTAAGCACTTTCTCTCATATCCCCTCGCCATACTGTTCCAGCACAGGGGACTTCCTTCTGGGACAACAAAAACCTCTTGGACTGTCACCCTTGGTGCAATGTGGTGGGGGCAGGGCCTATGAGGTGGCCAGAAGACTTCTTGCAGGAAAGCTTCTCAAGATGTCTGTGGCTCCAGCAGCCCAGAAGAGGAGGAAATAAATGCCTCTGGGGCAGCTGTGATAGGCTTGAAAGAGCAATTGACACTTGGAGCTGAATTTTCATTTCACTTGTGTCACTTATTCTCTTTGTGACCTTGGAAACTTGACCTCTTTGAACATCAATTCCTTCCCATGTAAAAAAGTTTTAAATGCTTGCCTCATTTTTTCATTCAACAAACATTTATGAAATTGCTAAATGCCAATCATTTGAGTTTTGAATATTTGAATGCTTCTCCCTTGGAAAAACAGGGAGAAAGTGGCCAGCCCCTCATAAGTCCTGCTGGGCCGTAGTTGGCAGAAAGAGTCTCTCGGCTGAATTATCCAGGCTTCTTTCTTCTGTACTGAAATATCTTTCTTTCACTACCTGGTTTGTTTTACTCGCTTCTGATCCATCCTAAAATTCTACAATGTAAAATTTACTTGAATTGACAATTCTGCCAATTTCAACATGAAAATCCTTGAGAGAGGAGCATTAGATATCTTTTTAATTCAATCAGATTTTTAAATCTTATCACCTAAACTGAAATGGACTATAAGAAGCTTTGATAAAGGGAACTGAATGGGATCCTAATTTGAAGCATGGGTCTCTTTGGTGACAAAGCAAGTTTTATGGATTTCTGATACGTAGGCCCGAGGACTCTGGGTCCTAGGAAGGGAATTAATATTAAGGGAGAAGAAGAGCAGTGACTGAGGTGGGAAAGGCTAAAATTAAACTATCTCAGTGTCAGAGTTTTGTCTATGCTCAGGCTGCATCCAAGAGCTATATAATAGTTACTACAGAAGAATGTTTTCCAATTCAAAACAAGTTTATACAAATTTAAACTACACTTCTATGACTCATTTAAGAATAGATGCATCCCTTAAATTATATTAACTCATTCCTTCAAACACTTGCTCAATGCCTACTCTGTGCCAAGATATAGTTGCTGGAAATGCATGAATAAATAAGATGTGTCATATAAATGCACAAATGCTATAAGTCATTTTATGTCTTATGATGGAAAAAGGAGCATAAGTAAGGAAGTGGGGAAGTGGAGATAGCTAGGAAATGTTTCATTAAAGAGATGTATTTGAATTGAGCATTGAAAAATAAGTAGCATGCATGGACAGGAAGAATTAATATTTTTAAAATGGCCATACTACCCAAAGCAATTTATAGATTCAATGCTATTCCTAAACTACCATTGAGATTCTTCACAGAGCTAGAAAAAAACTATTTTAAAATTCATATGGAACAAAAAAGAGCCTAAATAGTCAAGGCAATCCTAAGCAAAAAGAAAAAAGCTGGAGGCATCACGCTACCCAACTTCAAACTATACTACAGGGCTAAAGTAACCAAAACAGCATGATCCTAGTACAAAAACAGACACATAGACCAATGGAACAGAACAGAGAACCCAGAAATAAGACTGCACACCTACAACTATCTGATCTTTGACAAACTTGACAATAACAAGCGATGGGGAAAGGATCCTCTATTCAATAAATGGTGCTGGTATAATCGGCTAGCCATACGCAGAAGCTTGAAACTGGACCCTTTCCTTACACCAGATACAAAAATTAACTCAAGATGGCTTATAAACATAAATGTAAAACCCAAAACTCTAAAAACCCTAGAAGACAACCTTGGCAATATCACTCAGGACATGAGCACTGGCAATGATTTCATGAAGAAGATGTGAAAAACAATTGCAACAAAAGCAAAAATTGACAAATGGGATCTAATTAACTGAGCTCCTGCATAGCAAAAGAAAGTATCAATAGAGTAATCAGACAACTTACAGAATGGGAGAAAAATTTTGCAAACTATGCATCCGACAAGGGTCTAATATCCAGTATCTAAAAGGAACTTAAGCAAATTTACAAGAGGGAAAAACCAAACAACTCCATTAAAAAGTGGGCAAAGGACACAAACAGATACTTTTCAGAAGAAGGTATAAATGTGGACAACAATCGTATGAAGGAAAGCTCAACATCATTGATTATTGGAGAAGTTCAAGTAAAAACCACAGCCAAGAAGAGAAGGAAATAAATGCATCTGGGGCAGCTGTGATAGGCTGAGAATTACAGTATAACCACAATGAGATACCATCTCACACCATCGGAATGGCTATTAAAAAGTGAAGAAATAACATGCTGGCAAGGTTGTGGAGAAAAAAAACGCTTATACACCATTGGTGGGAGTGTAAATTAGTTGAACCATTGTGGAAAGACAGTGTGGCAATTCCTCAAAGTCCTAAAGACCATTCGATCAGGTCATCCCCCATTACTGGTTATATACCCAAAGGAATATAAATCATTCTGTCATAAAGACACACGCATGTGTATGTTCGTTGCAGCACTACTCACAATAACGAAGATATGGAATCAACCTAAATGCCCATCAATGATAGACTGGGTAAAGAAAACGTGGTGCATACACATCATAGAATACTATGCAGCCATAAAAAAGAATGAGATAATGTCTTTTACAAGGACATGGATGGAGCTGGATGCCATTATCCTTAGCAAACCAATGCAGGAACAGAAAACCAAATACCACATGTTCTCACTTCTAAGTGGGAGCTAAATTATGAGAACACATGGACACATAGAGGGGAATAACATGCAGTGGGGCCTATTGGAGCATGGAAGGTGGGAGGAGGGAGAGGATCAGGAAAAATAAGTAATGGATACTAGGTTAAATACCGGGGTAATGAAATATTCTATATCAAAAACCCCCATGAAACAAGTTTACCTATGTAACAAATCTGCACATGTACTGCTGAACTTAAAAGCTGAAAAAAATATAATTTGATTCAAAATATAAGAAAAGAAAAATGAGTAGCATGGACGAAGAAAAGGAAGACAGAAGGGGAAAGAGATGGGAATTCCAGGTAGATGGAACTGCAGGAGCAAGGAATCAAACAGTATGACACCCTTGAGAGATACAATGAACAGGGCGTGGCTGGGAGATAGGATGGGAAGTAGTAACAGGGAAAGCTAGAAAATTATACGGTTTTATACAATTTTATATATAATCATTTCTTTAAAATGGGCAAAGGACTTTGAATAAACATTTCTCCAAAGAAGATATACAAATGGCCATAAGCACATGAAAAGTTTCTCAACATCACTAATCATTAGGAAATGCAATTCAAAACTATAAGATTCATCACTTCACACTCATTAGGATGGCTATTAGAAAAACACAGAAAGTAACAAATGTTGGCAAGGGTGTAGAAAAATTGAAACATTGTGCACTGTTGGTGGGAATGTAAAATGGTACAGCTGCTGTGGAAAACAGTATGACAGTTCTTCAAGAATTAACAATATAATTACCATATAATCTAACACTTCTACTTCTGGCTATATACCCAAACAAATTGAAAGCAAAGTCTCAAAGAGATATTTGTGCACCCATGTTCACAGCGGCAGTATTCACAATAGCTAAAATATGGAAGCAAACCAGGTGCTTATTGATTAGTGAATGGAAAAGCAAAATCTGGTATATACATACAGTGGAATAGTATTCAGTCTCAAGAAGGGAGGAAATTCTGACATATGCTACAACATGTTAACTTTGAGGGCATTATGCTAAGTGAAATAAGCCAATTTTTAAAGGCAAATATTGTATGATTCAACTTATATAAGGTACTTAGCCAAAATTACAGAGACAAAATAGAATGGTGGTTGCCAAGGGGATGGGGGTAGGGGAAATGGGGAGTTATTATTTAATGGGTATAGGTTCAGTTTTAAAGATAAAAGAGTCATGGAGATGGATATGAGTAATAGTTGCACAACATCATGAATGTATTTAATACCACTTAAAATAGTAAATTTTGTTATATGTATTTTACCACAATAAGAAGAAAAAATCAATCCATGCAATTTATTAACAAACTTGAAAAACCATATGATCATCTCAAGAAATGCAGAGAAAGCATTTATGAATCCAACATGAATTCCTCATAAAAATTCTCAGTATATAGGAATAGAAGGGAACTTCCTCAACGTAATAAACAGCATCTACAAAAAGCCTACAGCTAACATCATCCTTAATGGTGAAAGACTGAGTGTTCCTCCTGTGATCAGAAACAAGATAAGAATGTCAGATCTCATTATGTCTGTTTAATGTTGTACTGGATGTTTTAGATGGGGAGGAGAAGAAGGAAGGAAAGAAGGAAGAAAGGACAGAGAGAGGGAGAAGGAGAGAAGAGGAATAGAAGAAAGCAGGGAGGGACATTTAAGCAAGGTAAATAAGCCGTAAGAGATATTTTAACATGAATGTGGAGTGTTGGATTAGCCCTTCTAGGCCAAAGGCTCTAAAATTCAATGATTTATTAAAGTCTATTTTACTATAGAACTTTAAAAAATGTTGAAAATGGGGGAAAAAAAGAAAAAAATCACTCATCATCCACTACTCCACCCAACCCTTAACATTTTGGGGTAATTTTAATATGGCATTTTTAATTTGCACATTTTCAATGTGGGTTTGTACTCAGTCCTCTTCAGTGAGACTCAATATCCATGTTGATAGCAGATGTTGACTAAATATCTAGAGATAGACATGGGATATTTTTTGGACCATGGATTGCTTTTGATGTCTTTTCATATTTACAAAGCCAGGCATTATTTAAGGTTGCATATACGCATCTGTTTGTTTATAGAAATTGCCTAACTTACTATCGCTTTGTACTCTAGATATTAGAAAAATTTTAATAAAAATATTTAATAAACATGAAATATATTATAAACTAACAGATATAATCCATAAACTAATATATTAAATACTACTAATAAAATGAATATCCATATACCCAGCACCCACCTTGAGAAACAGAACATGACCATTAACTCTGAAGCCCTGAGTCCCTTCTTGTCACAATGCTTTGTTCCATTCCCCAGAGATAAGTACTAGACTGAATTTTGTGTTAATCAGTCTCTTCATTTTGTTTAGAACTTTACCTCCTGTGATGGTTAATTTTAATGGGTCAACTTCACTAGGCTAGGGTGCTCAGTTGCTTGGTCAAACCCGTCTAGATATTGCTGTGAGACATTTTTCAAATGTGATTAATATTTAATCAGTAGACTTTGAGTAAAGCAGATTACACTTCATAATGTGGGTTGCCATCCAATCTGTTGAAGGCCTTAAAAGAATGGGATTCTCCACAAAGAAAGGAATTCTGACTCTGGATTGCCCTTGGACTCAAGACTGCAACATAAGCTCTTTCCTGGGTCTCCAACTTGCCAGCCTGCCTTCCACAGATTTCAGGTTTTCAAGCCCCCACAATCACATGAGCCAATTCCTTAAAATCAATCTTTCTCTCTTTTTGGTTCTGTTCTCTGGAGAACTTTGGTACATCTCCTAAATGTGTGTTAGTTTTGCCTGCATTTGAATTTTTCTTCAAATACCATACAATTCACCTATTTAAAGTATACAATGCAAAAGTTTTTAGTATATTCATAGTTATGCAACATGATCACAATCAATTTTAGTACATTTTTATCACCACAAAAAGAAACCTATACTCATTAGTGATCAATCCTCATGTCTCCCAGCTCGTGCTACTCTCTCACTAATCTACTTTCTGTCTCTATAGATTTACCTATTTTAGACATTACACATAAATGGAATTCTACAATATGTGATCCCTTGTGATTGGCTTCTTTCACTTACTATGTTTTCAAGGTCCATTGATGTTGTAGCATGAGTACTTTATTCCTTTTTAATGCTGAATAATATTCTACTGTGTGGACATACTACTTTATATATTCATCAGCTGAGGGACATTTGGGTTATTTCCACTTCTGGGATATTATGAATACAGCTGCTATATTTGAATTTTATACAAATCAAATATCTTACATATGCTTCTATAACTAACATTTTGACTATACATTAGGTTTTTAGTTGTTATGAGATTCATTCAAGTTGTTGGTTGAAACTCTATGTGTGTTTTAAATAATTACTTTTTAAAAACTGTACTCAACCCACTCAATTTATTTCACAACCACTAACAGGTCCTGGCACTTCATTTAAAAATATTGCTCTAGAATATATACCTGGGATTAGAATTGCTGGATCATAGGATTTGTGCATCTTCCCTTTGGTCTACTTTTCTGCCAACTCTTGGCTTTTGTTGCTAATCTGATAGGTGTATTATGGTATCTTCTTGCCTCAATTTACATTTTCTCACTCAATCAATGTTGCTGAACATCAAGTTATGTTTGCTGGCCTTTTATCTCTTTTTTTCTGTTTACTCTCATTTTTTTTAACCTAAGGAGTGTTTTGTTTTGTTTCCTAATTGATTTTTAGGAGTTCTGTATATATTCTGGGTATCTTTTCTTTCAATTGTGTGTTACAGATGTCATTTTCCTTCCACTCTCTTAGTGTTGGAAGTTCTTAACTGGGATACAGTTAAATTTACCAAATTTTTTCCATATTGTCAGGCCTCTGAGCCCAAGCTAAGCCATCATATTCCCTGTGACCTGCATATATACATCCAGATGGCCTGAAATAACTAAAGAATCACAAAAGAAGTGAAGATGGCCTCTTCCTGCCTTAACTGATGACATTACCTTGTGAAATTCCTTCTCCTGGCTCATCCTGGCTCAAAAGCTCCCCCACTGAGCACCTTATGACCCCCCCCACCCCTGCCCGCCAGAGAACAACCCTCTTCAACTGTAATTTTCCTTTACCTACCCAAATCCTATAAAACGGCTCCACCCCTATTTCCTTTTGCTGACTCTCTTTTCGGACTCAGCCCACCTGCACCCAGGTGGAATAAACAGCCTTGTTGCTCACACAAAGCCTGTTTGGTGGTCTCTTCACAGGGACACGAGTGAAGCATATGGTTTGTGCTTTTTGTGTCTTAAGAAATCACTCTTAAACTTGGGGTCATAAAATATTCTTTTGTATTTTCTCCTAGAGATTTAAAAGTGTTTGCCTACACCGTGTAGCCAATCAAACCTTCTCTCCTTCCCTTCTTGCATCTGCCCACATGTGTATGGGTCTGTTGCCTGGCTCCCTATTTTGTTTCATTGGTTTTACCTATCCATGTGCCAGTATCACATACTTGTAATTAGAGATCTTTGTAAGAATTTAAATTTTGTTTAAAACCTTATCTTTATAAGATGTTTATATTTCAGAACTTTAACTTCGTAAGTTTCCTTCCTTTTGTTCAGAAAAAGGGTCTTGGTTATTTTTGGCCCTTTAGGCCCACATTTCAGAATCAGTTTATCAGGTATTAAGAAAATACTTTTTGGGATTTTAATTGGAATTGCTAGAATCTGTAAATAACTTTGGAGGAAATTGCCATCTTTACAATATTGAATCATTCTCTTTCTTGAATCTTTCTCTGTTCTTGAAACACAGAGAATAGGAAATTGTGTGTTTTGTGTACAAAAAAAGGAACAAGATATATGTGAACCTCCTTACAACCAATGAATGAAAAGCTGATCCAGAATGCTAGGCTACATTTTTCAGCTTGGAATCACTGTCTCATACAATACTGTCTAAAAGCTTTTCTTCTTCTTCTTCTTCTTTTTTTTAAATTTTCTTTCCACACTAGAGATTCACATCACAATTTAGTGTTCGCATTTCCTCTTGAGACTCTTACTGAATTAACATGTCTCTGGCTAGACAT
This sequence comes from Pongo abelii, assembly GCF_028885655.2. Taxonomy (NCBI): domain Eukaryota; kingdom Metazoa; phylum Chordata; class Mammalia; order Primates; family Hominidae; genus Pongo; species Pongo abelii. Next base: position 65,779,292 of record NC_071985.2, on the reverse strand, counting down.
TACAGATTTTTATAGGAATAAAATGATCTGGCTCAGGATATCATTGGGAAATGAGTTCAGCAAGTGCCAGATTACAATGAATCTGATTAAATCCAATATACTCGGGGGGATTTCATTCATTGTTTCTTATCTAGCTTTTTTTTCTCACTACTTTGGTTCTCTAATAGAGTGAACTATTGGAGCATTTACAAAAGGAGAAATCCTCCAGGCTACTAGACACTGAAACTCTCTTCTGTTCTCTAGTAGATTTCACTCTAGATTGTCACAATAGGTATTTTGATTCTGTACTTTAAATACTGGGTTGTCTAAGTGTTCCCAAATCTTTTGTGTTCATTCTTAGCCATTCACAATCACCATGACCTATTTAAAAATTTACATTAACAGGGAAGCTAAGAGACACTCCCTTTTCATTCTTCAACTCTTTTGAAAAGCACGTAATATTCATTCTTGAATGTATCATGCTTTTTCTAAGCAACAGTATTTAATCTATTTGCCAAAGGATGGCATTTATCCGTCGCTTTTTTGGTTTATGGTTCTTTCCATACCCCCAATTATTTTTTCTTGAACATAAGCTGAAATTCTTCCCCTGCAGATGTTTGAGGCTGGTTCATATAGTCCCTAATCCCATTGGATATCCTTACTGATTTATAAAATTTTCCCTCTACTCAGATTAGCATCAAAATACTCTTAATGCTTTTAAAAATGCCATCATATGAACTGATTTGGATCTTTAGGAGTCAGAGAGATTTATTCACTTCCAATCACTTGAATTCGTGTCAGTGTTTCATACTTCAATGACCCTATTAATTTCAGTGCCATTTTCTTCTTTCGGGCTTAGCAGCTGCTTTGTAGTGGCAAAGGTTCATTCAAATGTAATGTATTTGAGGGCAACATATGAATCTTCATGTGTGGCTTTACATTTCATTCAATAATAGATGCCCTTCTTTTCCCTGTGTATGGTGTGTTATTTCTTTTGATGCATTCAAGCTTTTCTCTTTATTTTTTTGACTTTCAATAGTTTTATTACAATGTAGACTTCTTTGTGTTTATTTTAGTTGCTGTATATTTAGCATTTTGTACTGGTAAATGTGTTTTTCATCAAATTTGGGGAAATTCTGGCCATCACTCTTTCTTCAAAAATTTTTTCTGTCCCTTTTTTTTCTACTTCTGTTTACATGCATGTTGGATTGTCTGACATGTAGCAAATCTCTGTGGGTCTACTCACTTTTTAAAGATAATTTTTCTCTTTGTTGTTTACTTTTAATAATTTCTATTGCTCTATCTTCAAGTACTCTACTTTTTCTTTTGTAATTTTTTTTGGCTGTTAAATTCACCCAGTGAATTTTTTATTTCTAAAATTATAATTTTCAATTTTCAGAATTTCCATTTGGTTTTAAAAATCTTTTTTTCTTTTTCTTTGCTGAGATTTTCTATTTGTCTCCTGAGATTTTCATTCATTGAAAACATGTTTTACTTCACTGAGGATAGTTATAATAGTCACTTTAAAAATCCTTATCTGTCAGTTTCAATATCTGATTCATCTCAGGGTTGATCTCTACAGTATGCGATCCATTTCCTTGAATTTCATATGTCAGATAGTTTTGGATAGTATTCTGGACTTTGTGAGTGTTAAGTGGAGAGTCTGGATTCTATTATTCTTCTCTGATGAGTGTTATTTCCTTTGTAGGTAATTTTTCCGGCTAGATTTTAACTGAAAACTCTCTCCCTTTTGGAGACAGCTCTGGTTTCAGTTCAGATCTTTTGTTTTTAACTGAGCTGCTGTGATTCTGTTTTGGGTGGTTCAGGATCTCTCAGAGATGTGGGTTGACAGTTTGGGGATCCACTCTCTGACTCCTTCCTTGGGATTTCTTAATCTCTTCAGAATTCAAAATTTTCTGTCTTCACTTTTCTGCTTCCCCAGATAAGAATAACTGATAAGTTTTATACATGCCCACCTGGTACTGCTGAGCCTGACTTCTGGACTGCACTTTGCCCCAAGCTAAATGCCAAAGAGAGGGGAATTTTCTTGTGGAGTTCCTGATCTTCAAGCAAGCTTGCCCTTCCTACCAGTCTGCTGTTCACATTTCAGTATATTCAGCTCTTTGTATTGTGTCCAAGTGGAGTTCCTGATCTTCAAGCAAGCTTGCCCTTCCTACAAGTCCACTGTTCACATTCCAGTATATTCAGCTTTTTGCATTGTGTCCAAGTTGTTTTCTGCTGGGGGATGGTCCACTAGGGTCTTAGTCTACCATGGTTGAAAACAGAAGTTGTGTCCTGCCTGGGACTTTGGATTTTGAGTCACCCTTGTCCTGGTCAATGCGATAGCCTCCTAACCAGTCCCTGTTTGTGTCCTTGCTCCCTCCAGTCTATCCTCAACATATCAGTCAGAGTGATCCTATGAAAACGTAACAGGAGCCTCCAATAGCTTCCCATTTCACTCACAGTAAATTAAAAAATACTTAAAATGTGCTACTCTGCCTGTCTGAAACTCCTCATCCTTGGCTTCCAGATCACATGCTTATGCTAGTTTGTATCTTACCTTTCTGAACACTCATTCAGCAACTCGTTGTTTCCTCTAATCCTGAAACGTGGGTCACCCTGAAAGTATGGTTCTACTTTAAAGTTCTATGCCAGGGCACTGAGTAAGGCTTTTCCCGTTCCCAGCAATCAGAAACCAGGACCCCACTGCTGAAGACGACGTATGTATCCCCCAACTTTCTCAGAGAGTTATCGGCAGCACTGACTTAAAGAGGATTAAGAGCTTCTGGGTGCAGGCTGCTCTTTAATATTTTTCACGCTAGAATTTGCTCAGATTTGAATAAACGCAGAGCGAAACTAGAGAGCGTTCGCGCAGGTTCTAGCTACCTTGGTCAAAAGGAGGGGCTGATGCAACTTTCCTCCCAGTTTCTGAGCCCTCTCGCACGGCAGCTGCGAGCCTCGGGGAAGCGGAACCCACAGGCGCGCGCGCCGCTGCTTCTGGCCGGGCGCGGGTTGTGGTGCACCACGGGAGCGCCGCACCGGCCGGCATGGAGGAGCGCGGCGATTCCGAGCCGACCCCCGGCTGCAGCGGCCTGGGTCCGGGCGGTGTTCGCGGCTTTGGCGACGGCGGCGGAGCTCCCTCGTGGGCCCCCGAGGACGCCTGGATGGGCACTCACCCTAAGGTCAGGAGGCGCGAGAGGAGCAGGGCGCCGTCCAGGCCCCTAACTCAGGCAGAACTCCCAGGCAGCTCGCTCTTTCTTCCTCAGTGGGAGAGCTGAGGACGCGCGCCACCCTCACCGAGGGGGAACGGTGTGCACAACTGCCAGCCTCAGGCAGCATCGGTTTTGTTTGTTTAAACAAGTTGCACTATCTGAATCCCCCAGCCAAAGCCATTCTGGAACTGAGAGCCAGACAGTAACTCCGCCCCTCTCAAGCCGGAGATCCCTAATAAGCGCTCCACTAGTTTTGCTGTCTAGGTAAATCCCCTTTGGGGGATAAATTTATTTAATCCTCACGGTAACCATGCAAGACAATTTGTGGGCGATGGATAAGATCTAGGGGTCCATAGTGATAAAGATTTAAGCACAGTCACGTTTACACTTAGCCTTGGGCCCAGAGTGCATCTTTATTTTGCAAAGGTGCAGTTTCCTAATATTTCAGATTTCTTCGAAAGTTTGAATAGGTTCTTGTTCAAAGCAGAGCTACTCACATTTTGCGTGTATTTTTCTAGATTAGCAGCAAGCGAGATCAAGATAGTCCCCTGCTTGCTTCTGCTTGAGACATTACTGCCTTGTACCAGTAAGGTTCCAAGCAGTGAACAGACTGCTTGGAGATGTGGGTTTTGTAAGAATCTCAAAAACTAGTCTCTACGGTACTTCAACAGAATTGCACTCTTCTGCTAGAGAGCAATAATTCATAATCATCTAAAAGCAGCCAAGAAAAAATTTGAAGGTATAAGTTTGAAGAGTTAACCTTTTTCAGCTTCTCTTGCTTAATTTTATCTTCCTACTCTGTCCCCTTCATCCTCCCAAAAGGTGAGAAAAATAAACAATAGCATGGAAATATTATTTAGTGCCCTTTTAGGGAAACAATAGCATGGAGAGGCAGCATATTGGTTAGGCGCATGAACTCAAAATCAGACTCAGTTTAAATCCTGATTCTGTCACTTATCAACCTTGTGATTTGGGACAAGTTGCTTGATCTTATTATGCCTTAGTTTCCTCACCTGAAAAATGGGGATATTAATAGTTCATACTTACTTATAGGGTTGCTACAGGATTAAATTAATGAATATTTGTAAGCCATTCAACATACAGAAAGCACTATATAAGTACTTAATAAGTGAAACACCAGTAACAACTTTTTAAAACCTTATCTAGATTTGGTGGTGTTATTCAGTTTGTATACTTGTAGATTGTTTTCTTTTTCAAGTTAATGGCTGTATACACCTTGACCATCAAATCTCCCCTTTTGATTTCTCTTCTTGAAAGATCAAATTAATTTTTAAAAGAAAAATAACAGAAGTAATAAAATAATAGGGGGTGTTTGTTTTTCCAATTTCACCTTTCTGTTAATTTAAAAATTATGTAGTTTCATTCAGTAAAATGGTACCAGATTTATTATCCCCAAATACACTTTTATTTTATTATTCTCCTGCTTAGAAATCCTCAGTGTTTCCATACTGATAAAATCACACATTTAGCTTGACCACCAAGGCCTTGTAACCTGGCTCAAAATTATGTTTTGGGTGTTATTTTCAAAACATGTTTCCTCCTGAACCTGTACAGTTACAGTGAAGCTGATGGGAGAATGTGACTTTAGACCTGTCCCCATGTAGGTCTGCTAATAATTCAACTCAGCATTAGCCCTGCATATCCACCTAGTCTCTGGCATAGCTGGGCAGCCTCAGAATTCTCCTGCAGGTGTAGGCCCCTGAAAAATATTCCCCTTATGCTGACCAGTAGTCTGAAAGAAGCAGCTTTCTCTAGTTCCTTGTCAATTCCTTTTAAAAAATCTACTCTTAAAGTGAGAAAGAGTGGGTGGAGAGGCTAGGACTGATACTCTAGCAGATTCTCTCCATATGCAAATAAGAGGCTAGGGAAATACACAGTATCCACTAACATGTCCCAACACAAATTTTATTAAAAAGGTTTCTCTATTGCTGGCAGATAGGTTTCTTTACAGGCCCTTGAATGTATGTGGCTTAATCCCACCTTTGTGTAATTACCTGCAGTATTACTCTACTTCTGCACTTACTTAAATCATAATGTTCTTCTGTGCTCAAATTGTATCCCATCCCACCTCTGCTATAAAGCTTTTACCAGTCCCTCTGAGTAGAGCTCTTCTGACCTGCTGTGTCATGTTTTTTATTCCATTTACATGGTTTTTAATCACTTACAGTCATATATTGTTACTTGCCTAACAATTTTAAGTGTGCATGTATTTAACAATTGCAAGTTCTTTAGAGACAGAGATAAGATCTTATATTGCCTTTTAACTTCCACTATACCTAGAAGAATTTTATAGATTATATATGCTTGATGACTACTTGATGATTGGAAGAAAATATTAAATAATTTTTCCTTCTCAATTTGACAATTATATTTTAATTTTCAGTATTTAGAAATGATGGAATTAGATATAGGAGATGCCACCCAAGTTTATGTAGCATTCTTGGTTTACCTGGACCTCATGGAAAGTAAGTTGTTTGTTTATATTGTTTTGTTATTGGGACTGTGGTAGGGATTTGGGGGGTTGGATTGGGATATAGCATTCTTAACATAATAAGCAATCTTTTATGCATTTGCTGTTAATTTTGCAATTTATTTATTTACATTGGGAATTACTGAGTAACGGAAACTACTAGAAAAGCAAAGACAGGAGGTAGTGTTGTGAGTGATATTTGCTCAGCTGAGTATTAGGTAGAAGTTTGGAGTTTTTATTTTTTGTATTTAATAAACATTATTGTCCATTCAATGATGCTCTTTCAGGCAAAAGCTGGCATGAAGTAAACTGTGTAGGATTACCAGAACTCCAGCTCATCTGCCTTGTTGGTACTGAGATAGAAGGGGAGGGGTTACAGACTGTGGTGCCTACCCCCATCACTGCTTCCCTCAGCCATAACAGGTGAGCAGGTGATTTTGGTCTAAGTTCCTTTCCTAAGTAAAGCAGTAGGAAACATTAAACATAGTGATATAATATTTTTAAGGAAATTTAGGATACAGGGTTCATAGCTTTACTCTTGGCTATTTGAGGAATAAGTTAAATATGAGTGTTGTATTCGGCCATTCTTGCATTGCTATAAAGAAATACTTGAGACTGAGTAATTTCTTAAAAAAAAAACAGAGGTTTAAGTGGCTCATAGTTCTGAAGGCTTTACAGTAAGCATGGTGCTGGCATCTACTTGGCTTCTAGGGAGGCCTCAGGAAGCTTATAATCATGGAGGAAGTTCGTGAAGCAAGAGCAGGCACATCATATGGCAAAAGCAGGAGTGAGAGAGAGTGTTGAGGGGGAGGTTCCACACACTTGTAAATGACCAGATCTCACGAGAACTCATTGTCCTGAAGACAGCACCTAGCCATGAAGGATTTACCCCTATAACCCAAACATCTCCCACCAGGCCCCACCTCCAACATTGGGGATTACAGTTCAACATGGGATTTGGGCAGGAACAAATATACAAAGTATATCAAACATTCAACAAGTATTTATTTAGCGTTTACTCTATGGTCAGTACTTTTTCAGAGGCAGTATGTATGGTAGAAATATTTATATTCTTGGTAAGGAAGCAAGACCATTACATATGAAATAACAGATGTTATAAGATGTACCATGTAATACAAATTATACTTTATATAGGAGTTGGTGAAAAGCATGATTAACATGCAAGCTGAAATCAAATTTTCACGTAGCTTTTTTTAAAAGCTTTAACAAAAAGACTTTTTTTTAGGACCTTTTTTTAAAAAGCTTAGGTACACAGCATTGGATTAAACATGTCTTTGTTTCATGACATACTCTCATTATTAGTTCATGCTTGGTTTTTATTTATTTACTTAGTTATTTTTAATAATGTAATAAGTATCTCTGTACCCATCACCCAAAGCAAAACTAGATTCTTGACAATAACTAACATCTAATCTTACAAGTCCCTTCCTTAACGTGCTTTCACTGACCTGAGGTAACTGTCATTCTGAATTCCACATACACTGGGAATTTTTAAATTTTAGATGTTTTTAACTTTAATTTAAAAATCTTATCTTTTAAGGCTGACCTTCCTTATACACTTAATATTATATTGCTAAAATTCATCCGTTCTTGTGCATTTTTTGAGCTGCCACATAACATTCCATTGTGTGATTATACCACCATTTTCATATCCACTCCCTCGATGATGGAGTATTGCTGATGTTTAACTTTAGGAGATAATTTCAAACTATTTTCAAAGTGGTTGCCTCAATTTACTTTTCACCTGCAGCGTAAATAAGATCCTTTGGAGCTATATTGTCTCTCACATTTAGTATTGTCAGACTTTTAAATTTTTGCCAACAGAATGGATTATTCTCATTGTGGTCTTAATTTACATTTCCCTTATTACTCATAATACTGAATATTTCTTTATATATGTATTATTTATAAGAAATATCTGTTCATATCTTTTGCCTGTTGGGTTGCTTTTAGTTTTCTCATTGACTTGTGTGAATTCTTTATATATTCTTGACCGTAATAGTTTTTTGATTCTGTTTTCCAGTTTTTAAATCTGTCTTTCACTGTCTTAAGATGTTTTTCAATGAATAACAGTTCTTAATTTGAATATAATCATATTTATCCATCTTTTATAATCAACATCTTTGTGTCTAGTTTAAGAAATATTTTCTATCTAGTGGTCTAAAAAATACTCACTTATATTTTCACTAAGAGTTCTATTGTTCTTGTTGTTTTTAGTGGTGTGAGAGGAGGTTAGGGATACCATTGTCATGTGGATAACCACTTTTTCTACCTCCATTTACTGAATAGTCCCTCCTTTCCTCACTATCTGACATATCACTTCTGCTATTTTCCAAAGTTCCAAACATGCATTAATTTGTTTCTGGGTTCTCTATTACATTCCATTAGTCAGTTTATCTGTCCTTTTGCCAGTACAACATCTCTTAATCACTTGCTTCGTAAGAAGTCTTGGTATCTGGTTAGCAAGCCTCCCTTACGCATTTCTTTTTTAGAAGCTGTGGCAGGCAGCTTCAAAGATGGCTTCTTCTAATTCTGGTATTCACTCCCTTATGTAACTCTCTTCCCTTGAGTGTGACCTGGACTCAGTGACTTCTTTCTAATGAATAAAATTTGGCAAAAATGATGGGATGTCACTTCTAAGATTAGGTTACAAAAGACGGTGGCTTCTATCTTGGGCACTCTCTCTTGCTTGCTATAAAGGAAGCCAGCTGCCACGTGAGCTGTCCTACAGAAAGTCTGAAAATAGAAAAGAGATGGCAATTGTTGATGGAGCAAGATTCTTGAGAGATGAGGAAGGATGGATTCAAGAGGATAGTGGAAGAGAGTAATACTGAGCATGTAAAAGGGAGCTGTAAACCTCTGAGAGTGGGGTATGGGAAGAATGAACAAATGAAAACACAGCTCTATTTGGGTGGCATATAAGTAGGGAAAAGAGCAGAGCCTCTTACATTCCAGCATGAATACCGTTGATGAATACTTATATTTTTTCTAGCTGACTATGACTGAATACATAGCAGTCTAGTAGAAAGAGCCCCAGACTATAAAGTCTTAAGACCTGGGTTCTAGTCTTGGGACTGACACTTAACATTTTGTTTGATGTTTAGCAACACACCTAGTTTCTTTGGGTTTCAGTTTCCTTGTCTTTTGTTGTTGTTGAGGGATTTAGATTACCAGTACATGCAAGATCCCTTCTAAATTAAAGCTGCTGTAACTGGTTATTTTCATTGTGCATATTTCATAAAGCCATATTAAACTAAATTTGCAGATTTCTATGAAGTATTTTTTGTATTTATGATTTCATAATGAGAATTGTTTTTTAATATGTCAGTCTATTCATGTGCTTCTTTGAGAAGCTCCTTACTGTGGAGTTTTTTCTGTGTTTGAGAATTACAAATAGTTGTTAGCATTGACATCAGATTTAATCACTAGTACTTTCCGGTTTTTACTAGCATGATTTCTAAGCCATCCTATATCCAAGAGTCTTAATTCATTCCTCAGAACTCATTACTTATGTCTTTTAATTACTGTAACAAATATTGTCCTAGCTAGTATTAATGTTATATTATTTGTTTGGACAAGGAGCTACTATTTGAAATTAACCTGCATTTATTCCTAAAAAATAAAATTAATGAAAGCAATAGCCTATTTTAATCAAAATCATTTCATAAGTCTAGAAGTACAAATTTGTTTCCATTGTTAATTTCTAGTATTTTCCAAGTGGTAATTAATGCTTTTCTAGCTTGAATGGCTAAAGCTTGTTTTCTTCTTCAAGTAGAATTAGTTGGAATGATAATTTGGTAAGGCATTTTGGTGCTCTTGCATTTAATAACTGAGAGAGCTTAAATCTTTATGTCTTGTTTTTATATAAATATTCTTAACTATATTATGCAGTAGAATACTAATATAGAATATAGCACAAATGAGGCCTGATACATACAAGATTTATGCCTTTTAGTACATAACATTTTCTCAACTCAAACTATGCAAATAACTTTTTAACAAATGGAAATGTGTGTGTGTATATGTATGTATGTGTGATTTCATTACTCAGTCTTTAACAGGGCAGTCTTTTAGGTAGTAGGCATACTTTTATCTATTTTTACTTTTAGTGTATTTTATAATATAAAATGTTATATATCTAACAGTAATGCTGCAATTCCAGCCTTTCATAGTTAATGTGGGAATTTTTTTGTGTTAGTAACACAGAGAAGAAAATGATTGATGTTGAGTCTCTGATAACCTTGTATAGCAAAGAAATTCATTGGGACATGTCCTAAAAGTATTTGTTGGGAAGATGTGAGGGTAACTCATCATGAAAGAAAAAATACTTTTTATTTAAGACAGAAAACAGCTTTTACTTATTCAGTGATGAAACATCTACATACATTAATGATTCTGTTTTCACTTTTAAATATTATTATTTGTCAGACAATATTGCTTGGGCTTTTTGGTCTTAACAATTATTTATTGAGTGACTCTTATGTGTCAGGCAATGATCTAGGTGCTGGGGATACCATGATAACAAATACTTTCATGACATCCTCATGAAAGTAGTATTCTAGCACTGAATATTTGCTTAGAAAATACATTTTTTTTTTTAGTAATTCTTGGATGGAATCTAAAAAAACAGAATTGCCCTTTGTTCAGATATTTAATTGAATGTGTGATTTGGAACTGCCTTCACTTATTTTGTAGCTAGATAACTGAATAACAAGTATTATGGAGTACTGATAAGTAGTTTAACAGGGATATGTACAAAATTATGTCAAAACCCAGAGGAAGGACAGGAAAAGTCTCTTTAGCCAGTAAGAGACCATGGTTTAGTAGGGCAACTGCAAGTAATTAAGCGTGACTGCCTACCTAGCATGGTGTCTAGTCAGAGTAGATGTCTAGTAATATTCCTTAAGGCAGCAAATGAATAAATGAATAAATAAAATTTCAGAGAAAAGAGGGAAAGGATGGAAAATTAGATGGGAAAGTTTGTTTAGATTATGAAGGCCATCATTGTTTTTACTTTTTTGCTATTACTAATGGTATTCTAATGAATAGCCTTGTGAGTACCTCCTTGTACTCATGTATGAGAGTTTTCCTAAGAATAGCTGGGACATTTATACCTTTACACCTTCTTTTTTTTTTTTTTTTTTTTTGAGACGGATTCTGGCTCTGTCGCTCAGGCTGGAGTGCAGCGGCACAATCTTGGCACACTGCAGTCTCCACCTCCCAGGTTCAAGTGATTCCCCTGCTTCAGCCTCCTAAGTAGCTGGGATTATAGGCATGCACTACCACGCCCAACTAATTTTTTGTGTTTTAGTAGAGACAGGGTTTTACCTTACTGGCTAGGCTGGTCTCGAACTCCTGACCTCAAGTTATCTGCCTGCCTTGGCCTCCCAAAATTCTGGCATTACAGGTGTGAGCCACTAGGCCTGTCCTATCCCTTCATCTCTACTGGTTATTGCTAAATTGTTTTCAAAAGGATTATTACCAGTTTACACTTCCACTTGCAATGTGTAAGTTTTCACAGACTGGGAGAGGATTTATAGCATGTGCATAACTGACAGGTTAATTTAGAATTAGCTTCTGTGACTTCAGAAAAAAAATTCCAATGGGAAACATGGGTAAGGAATATGAACAGGCAACTCACAGAAGAGGAACTCAAATGCTCAAATATGTTTGTAAATGAAGGAATTACAAATATAAAATGTGTTTGTCTATGGTTTGTCTTAACTTTGAAGAAGACTTGCAGACAGTTTGTTTTTATTGTTTGACAGAAATAAGGTACTGTTTAATGGGGAACTTTTGAACAGAATTACAGCTAGCACTTAGAGAGTCTTTGAACAATCTAGGAAAAGGAGCTCCCTCTCGACATACAAAGAAAAATGTCTCTTCACTAAGGTTCAAGGCTTGGCGAACAGTGAAGGCCAGATTTTAGATCCACTTGTGCCAGGCACCCTTGGGCAAAGCACAATCTGCATATCTGTACATGATGCCCTGCCCCTGAAGCATGTCTATGGAGTCTTAGGTTTCCACAAAGAACACTGTGAAAATTACTGCTAAATGGGTGGTGTCATTGAAGGGCTTTAAGCAAGGAAGTGAGACTATTGTTTATTCTATGTGGTTTTAAGAATACTTTGCATTTGCAGAGAATGTTACAGAATTTCAAAGTATTTCAAAATATTTTTACAAGTAGACTTTCATTAAATCAGCACCAAAATCCCTAGTGGTATACAGGGTGTTTGTTTTATTCTAACTTTACATACAAAAAGCTGAGGTTAAAAGTATATTTTTATTTGTACCCCTACTTTTTCCAAAAGATAATAAAAGATTAAATGAGCTGTACCACAGTCTCAGTTAGCCTCACAGCTATTAGAGTTTCTCTTGCTTTATTGGTTTTTAAAAAGATTTTATTGTAAATGAAACTAGATACGGAAAACCACACAATACCAATGTATAAATTAATGAGTTATAAGGCAACCATCTAGAACTCTTGTAATTATAACTAAGTCAAGAAATAGAACTTTTCTAGGTACCCCACAAACTTTTCAATGTGCCCCATCCCAATCATAATCTTTCTTCCCCCAAAAAATAGCCATTATTCTTTCTTTTATAATAATAATGGGCTTTGGCCCATATATTGTTCCCAGGACCTCTTAGCGCTAATTTGTCTTTTGACTCTCACTCAAGAAAGAATGTTGGAATATCACTGGTGAGACTGATAATTTTATCAGGAATATTAGTTTTATGTTTAAAAATACCCTGCCAACTTTAGTACTCTATTGTTAGAAACAAATTACTTGCCACATACTATACAACCAACCTCAGCACACCAGTTGTAAATCACCATTTTAGACTGTGTTTCTTAGCTGCTTGAATATAGTGCTTTAAAAAATGCTTTGTATTCCTCAAAAAACCTTAAATAACATTTTTATTAGTAGGAGAGTTGGGTAGCATACATAGCTGTAGAGCCAGAGGAGTTGGCAGTTTGCTGGAGCTGCAATTTCTTATTATTTACAAAGAGCATATAGCACATAAGGCCTGATAACTGTCTCTTTTATTGAAGGAGACAAATTTTATAATCTGTTGTTTGTAAAACTGGACCAAACTCTGTCATTTACATAGTTAACTACAACTTAGTTATAAAATATTTCCCTAGTGATGACAAATAGTCCCACTGTTTCAGTCAACACTTGACTGTTATGTGGCGGAGTGGTATGTATATTTATATGGTTTATTATTTATTTTATGGTGTATATGTATTTTCTGCCTCCTTAAAAGGTAATTGTTCTAGGGAGTGTTTAATGTTATATCTGTGTGCTTTTCTAAGAATGCCTGAACAATTTTTAGTGTTTGCTTCCCACTTACTTTCCCAGGCTTTAGACCTGGTGATTTTGTTTACATACTTTCTGGCAAGAGTGTCGACAGATTCCATTACAGGGTAAATGTGTATTTGAATGACTGTGAGTGAATGCATTACTTTGAGCACAAGTACGGTTTGTGATTAGCGTTTTCTGTAAAGCAGTTATATATGATATGTGATCACAGTTAAAACACTTTGTCATACTTTTCAAGTTTCAGAAGGTCTTGTGTGTAATAGTCCTTATGAAAATATTGATTTAATGTTATTTCCTGATCTGTAATGGGAGAATAAAATTGATAAAGTGCCCATTTCTGATTATCTAGTGGGAAAATTTTGCTGATGGAGTATCAAGTAATTAATTGCTAGTGTTTCTTGTTTCTCTCATCTAAAAATACTTACTAAAGCTAATGTAAAATAATTTTTAGTTTGCATTATAATGCCATATTAAGTTGTATATTTGCATGGTATCCATATGGAGAGTACTCTAGATTGTTTCTTTGCTAAATTGAATCTAAGGAATACATGAAGCAACTTTGGTAAATGACTGTAGAGGTACAGTTTGCTCAGACACAGCAATAGTATGAAATCATATTCCTAGATACACACAGATGAAAGAGATCTGATGGATTTAAAGATGAGACAACAAGAGGAATACTAACTAAAACTAGTGACCTATCTTTTTCAGAGCTAAGATTGCAAATGAAGTCAAATTTATGTTCAGATAGCCTGATTAGCTTCACTTTGGACCACCTTGGGTCCGTTGGTATTTATTGAGCGCCCTAAATTGTAGAAGTATACTATACTTAAATTAGGATAATAGTATTACAATTTTCTGTAATAGTAGTAGTACTACAGGTAGTTGCAAATGGGAAAATATCTTAAGTGACTTATACAGGGACTCAAATTATAAGGGAACAAAATGGTTTTCTAGTCTTTAACTACTGGTAGGGTTTTGTTTGTTTGTTTGTTTTTCCCCCTCATAGACCCTATGTCACCACCCAATTCTAATGTAAATTTTGTTTCTTCAGTAAGATACAAGAGGTGGGAAAACCTTAGTTGACATATTTTAAGCTCATCTTTGGTTATATGTAAGTTAAAAAAAAAAGCTGAGCGAAGTGAAATGTCTTATACAATTATAAAATCCAGGCACAGTTAAGATACAGCTTTCTGAAACTATTAATCTCCTTTTTTTTCCCCAAAGGATTGTAGTTCCTTCCTTAGTAATATGTGAATCATTCGTCTTTTCAAACCTGACTAAATTATAAATGGTTCTTTCTTCTCAGTGTCAGAGAAAAATAGTGGATGGGAGAATGGAGCCTCTCCCATCCCCATTTTGTTCTCCTAGGACCACAAATAGTGGCATTTCTTTTGTTGTTATTGTTTCATGGCAGTTGGTAACCTTTCTAAATTGAATACACTCAGCCATCTTATCTGAGACAAAAATATTTCAAAAGTTCTTCTTGGCATCTGCATGTTACTTGAGAAGTTTAGAAAAAGATATAAACATTCCATATACCAAATTGCTCCTCTGCAAGCTTAGCTACCATGAAGCTAAAAGTCTAAGAGCTTTTAAAAGTTGGTTTGAATAAAATTATTTTGGCAAGAGTATTGTACAATTAAAGGAATTTATGCCTTAAGAGAAGTGAAAATAATTCTGTGCACATTAGAAATGAATGTCAGAGCCAAAGTTAGGATTCCTAGCCTGTGTTGATTTGCTTAATCTGATGCTTAGCTTATTAATGCATATCATATCCTATTTCCCTCAATGTTGTTTTCAAAAGAATGTACTCTCTTTTCCTCATACATTGAATCCGATGAATTTTAGTTATTTTTTCTTTGTCAGAATTAATTTTTCCCAGTATAGCTTTTAAAGACTGTCAATAGTAATTTTTCTTTTTTTAAAGGACATGATTACTTTAAAGAACATTTTGTTAGCTGTTTGTATTATCACAGCAGTAACCCAGATAATATAAATGGATGAATTATTTATTTTTAAATCCATTGCCTTCGTGTTTTCATGGGGAGAAGAAAAAAACTAATATTTTAAAACCCTGAGATGTGTAGGGAAAATTAAAAATTTATTTACTGTTCTTACCCATCACTAAAAATGTTATAAATGTATTTGATTATACTTTTTATTTAAATATAATGAATATAAACATAATTATATACTACCTAGAGGCAAAATTTGGTTTTAGGATAGAATAAAAAGGTGAATTGCAAATTATTCCAGTATTTTCTAAGTTGCTTATTTATTTATTGGCTGCCTGGGCTTATGGGGTACAAAATATTATAGACTTTGCCTACAAGATGCTAACAGTCTGGAGCTGAGATGGACAGTCATTTACATCCAGTGTGATAAACGTAATGACAGATATGTACAGGGTACTGAGGAAGACCACAGAGGGAGGAGACCTAACTTCGACTGGTGGGATAAAGAGATGAGAGAGTCTGGGAAAACTTACTGGAGGACAAGATGTTTGAAATGTGCAAGAACAAGGAACAAGGATGGGAATGGATGCCCTGTTTAAAGTAATAACATGAGCAAGGTATTGAGGGCTGAGAGGGCCTGAAATTTGCCAATAGTTCATTATGACTGGGTATGTAGTAATGGCAGAGAGAGTACCTGCCTGCAGTTGGTGAGAAAGCCCTAGATTGGTGTGGCATGGGTGGAGAAGGAGTGAGTATGTGTGATACAAGAGAGATGGGAATGATGGGAAAAGGAGGGGAGGAAAGGAGAGACAGACATAGAAAAAATATGAAAAAACAAACAAACAAACAGACAGCTCTCCTCCTGGGAAGTAACAGTTCAGGAGAAGCAACCTCTTAAGGATTAAGGAAGTCAAAGGTAAGAGAAAGTTAAATCAAGAGTTTTGCCGCTACAAAATCTGTAGAAAATCCTGAAACAAAGGTGGGAAAATTATTTGAGTCAGAATATTAGGAATTGTAATGCTTGTTTCTGTTTTCTGTAATGGATACCAGTGACAGTGTGCAAATCTGTGAGGATATAGATGTTTAGCTATTAATGCAAGAACCTAATTTGGGGATTTGAGGAGGTTAAGTAACTAGGGCTTAGTCATCTGAGCTTTTCTCTTCATTATACTCACTCCCTAAGCAGCCTCATCTGGTTCTAAGGTTTTAAATATCATCGATATACTGATGACTCCCAAATTTTTATCTCCATCTCAACCTCTTCCATGAACCTCAGACTCATATATGTAACTGCCTACTTGACATCTCCACTGCAGTCTAAAAAAGGCATCTCAAATTAGCATGTCCAAAAAGAAATCTTGATTTGCTCCTATACTTTCTCCTTCTGTAGTTTTCTTTATGTCAATAAATGGCAACTCTATTCATTCTGAAGCTCAGGCCAAAACCTTAGAGTCATTTAAAATGTATACACACACACACACACACACACACACACACACACTTTATTTTTTAGACCAATTTTAGATTTACAGAAAAAATTGAGCAGATAGTACAGATTTCCCATCTAAGTCCCAGTCCAGCACAGTGTTTCCCCTATTATTAACATCCTTGTGTTAGTATGGTACATTTGTTACAATTAACCAATATTCATACATTATTAGTATTATTAACTGAAATTTGTCATTTACGCTAGGGTTTATTCTTTTTATTGCACAATTCTATGGATTTTGACAAATGCATAATGTCATGTATTCATCATCACATACAGAATAGTTTCAGTAATATAAGCATACCCTATGCTTCATTTATTCATCCCTCTCTTCACCCCCAAACACACCACTGGCTGCCACTGAACTTTTTACTTTCTGTGTTGTTTTGCCTTTTCCAGAATGGCATATAGCTGGAATTATACAGTATGTAGCCTTTCAGACTGGCTTTCACTCAGCAATATGTATCCTTGCTAGCATGGCATTTTGGGTTTTAGCTACCCTAGTGGGCACACAATGGCATCTCATTGTTCTTTTAACTTCTTGCAATTTCCTAATGACATATGATGTTGAGCATCTTTTCATATGCTTATTTGCCACCTGTATATCTCCTTTGGTGAGGTGTCTGTTTAGATTTTTTGCCCATTTTTAAATTGGGTTTTCTTTTTGATAAGTTTCAAGACTTCCGTGTATATTTTGAATGCAAGTCCTTTATCAGATATGTGTTTTACAAATATTTTCTCCCAGTCCATGTCTCATATTTTCATTCTCTTAACACTGTCTTTTTCAGAACAGAAGTTATAAATTTTAATAGAATCTGATATAATTTTTTTCCTGGATCATGCTTTTGGTATTTTATCTAAAAACTCATCACCAAATCCAAGGCATCCTATTTTGTCTTCTAGAAGTTTTATAGTTTTGCATTTCACATTAAGGTCTGTGATCCATTTTGAGTTAATTTTTATGAAGGATATAAGGTCAGTGTTTAGATTGATTTTTTCCAGGTGAATATCCAGTTACTCTACCACCATTTGTTGAAAAGATGTTTCTTTCTTCATCAAATTGCCTTTGTTTTTTTTTGTCAAAGATCAATTGACTGTTTATGTGGGTCAATTCTGAGCTCTCTATTCTATTCCATTGACCTATTCATCTATTCCTTAACCAATACCACATGATCTTGATTACTATAGCTTTATAATAGGTCTTTTTTTTTTCTTTATGCGATTTTTTTGAGACAGGGTCTCACTCTGTTGCCCAAGTTGGAGTGGAGTGGCACGATCTCAGCTTACTGCAACCCGGTCCGCCTCCTGGGTTCAAGCAATTCTCATGCCTCAGCCTCTCGAGTAGCTGGGACTACAGGCGCATGCCACCACACCTTGCTAATTTTTGCATTTTTAGTAGAGACAGGGTTTTACCATGTTGGCCAGGCTGGTCTCAAACTCCTAACCTCAAGTGATCCACCTGCCTTACTTAGCCTCTTAAAGTGCTGGGGTTACAGGTGTGAGCCACTGTGCCCGGCTTGTAATAGGTCTTAAAGTCAGATAAAATCAGTCCTCTCACTTTGTTCTTTAACATTTTGTTGGATATTCTAACTCTTTTGCCTTTCCATATCAATTTTAGAATCAGCTTGTCAATATCTACAAAGCAACATGCTGGGATTTTGAATGGGATTGCACTTACTGTAGATCACATTGAGAAGAATTGGTATCCAGGAACATGGACTATCTCTCCATTTGTTTAGATCTCCTATGATTTCTTTCATCAGAGTTTTACAGTTTTCCTCACATAGATCCTATAAATATTTTGTTAGATTTATACCTAAATATTTATCTTTTATGATGCTAATGTAAATGGTGTTTTGTTTTTAATTTCGAGTTCCAATTGTTTATTGCTGGTATATAGGAATACAGTGGACTTTTGTATATTATCCTTGTATCCTGTAACCTTGCTATAATCTCTTAGTTTTCATTCTTCCATTTTCTCATACCCCCAAATTAATTTATCAGTAAACCCTGTCAATTCCTTAAAATTACATCCAGAATCTGTCCATTTCTTACCACTTACACTACAACTGTTACCACTCTGGCTTAAGCTGCTATTATCTCACCTCCTGGACCTACTAAGTGGTCCTCCTTTAAAACACTTGATATATTAATGCTACTCAACATATTTCATATTTGGTTTTCTTTGATTATCTACTGTCTGTTTTCCTCCACTAGAAAGTAAGTTCCCTGAAAGTGAGAACTTTTTTTTGTTTATTGGTATATCCCTGGGGTCTAACCTGGTACCTGGTACATGGTGCTAAGTAAGTATTTGTTGAAAGATTGGGTAAGCTATCTTAGGCTACTGTGTTCCTGCAGCAGAGACTTCCTAATTAATACCTTAAAGAACATAAGAATATACTGTAAGCAACCTTTTAAGAGTTTCCAAAAAATTAGAATGTCTGCAAAATCTGCCAGGCACAGTGGCTCACGCCTGTAGTCCCAGCACTTTGGGAGGCTGAGGTGGGCGGATCACCTGAGGTCAGGAGTTTGATACCAGCCTGGCCAACATGGCGAAACCCCATCTCTACTAAAAATACAAAAAATTAGCTGGGTGTGGTGGTGTGTGCCTGTGGTCCCAGCTACTTGGGAGGCCTAGTGAGGCAAGAGAATCGCTTGAACCCAGGAGGTGGAGTTTGCAGTGAGCCAAGATCACACCACTGCGCTCCAGCCTAGGTGACAGAGCGAGACTCTCTCTCAAAAAAAAAAAAAAAAAAATATATATATATATATATATATATATTTATATATGTACATACGTATGTATCTGCAAAATCCATCCACTTGCAGGATTTATCACCATTTTCCATGCTTTGCATTGTAACCTGCCAATGTTATGAATAGCCTCTTTACTTTTTAGTTGAATTTTTTTTCATTTATATTCTCTCTGCCCTTTCACCCCTCTTTTTCCCTAATGCCTTGGGAAAAGGACTTACATTAATTCTGGAGTAGAGGGTTACTAGAACTAGTTCTTTCTTTAGAACATCTCTGAAGATATTCTTAGTTATGAGATTTAACCCTCAAATGCTACATACTTTCTTGAAGGACCGTCCATTATTATTTCCCTGTAATTGAAAAATATTTCCACTTTCTGAAAGCATAATCCTTATTACAAATTCATTTAATGACCACTATTTTATTTGAGTTCTAAAGTCTCATAACTGCAAAATGACTTCTGTCATTTGGCTTCTCTGCATATTAGGATGTGTGTCCTCACCTTACCTCTGTTAGAAATCTGCTGCTGGTGAAACCCCCAATTCTGGCAGCTTCTTTTAACTGATACAGCATTTTTTTTTCTCTTACCCTTAAAAAAAAAGCTTGCAGTTCATTACAGAATGACTTCCCACTGGGGTGGATAACTTGATTGTTCAGTAAACCCCCTTGGAATTTTAGCTGCCTTGATTTTTCACTAGGAAGGCATTGGCATGAATTTCAAGGAGGTGGTCTGTTATCCCTGAAACTTTTCTTTGGGACTGAGCCTGTGGATGAATAAGGCTTCTTTGGTGCCTCTGACACCAACTTAATTTTGCATTATGTTTCAGAGTTGCATTATGGCATGTCATTCCATTATATCATAATGAGACAAATCAAGGAATTATTCCCTTTTACTAATAAGGCTATAGCATATATTATTTGGCCATATTGAAGAGGATAGGAGATACTTTCTATGGGTTGAAATTAATACTACTTTTAACCCATGATACATTCTATTTCAATAGCATCTGAAGTTAAAAGTAATGTGGTCTTCAACTTCTTGTCCTCTGTGTAAATCTCCAGAGATTACTTAGTCTCTGTTTTAGAATCATTACAGAAAAATCAATGCCAAGATTTATGGAAAGCATTTAAATAGCTTGGACTAAAGGTATTAGCCAAATAGTGTTAACTGTGTATTTGCTTCAGGCTTGTTTTCAAGTTAGCTATATGAAGCTCTGGAATCACCTTTTTTCAGTACACAGAGCTCCTCTGTGAACAGTTATGAGAAATAAAAACCTGTTGTGAGCATCAAATTTTGTTGCTGTTAATAAATAGCTATTATTATTGATATATATTTTTCTTTAGGTGGGATTTTTCCCTTTAGATATAACTGAGTTTAAAACTTGAAACTGTTAGTATTAATACATAGGTTATATTTTTCATAGGTTGATTTCTATCCAATATGAACTATAAAGAATTTTATCATTTATTGTTGTAGATTTTTGTGATGAAACATACAATATTTCCAATATCTTCACAATATTTTTCCAAAGAACTGAGCTATTAAAATTTATACATATAAGGAAACATTCTGTCATTTCTAAAGTAAGATTTCAAACCATAAGCTTGTTAGAAATTAAGTGAGATTATAGTATTCTGGTGATACTTAAATGTTCTTGGGATCTTTACAATCATATGTGGTTTTTTAAGAACTTCAGAATCTTTTGTTACTGTTATTATTAATAGATTGAGAAAGTATAACCTGTTGACCAAAAGGCAAAGTAAACATTTTTAAGATTTTATGCAGTATCCTATGATGGAAACAAACAAGAAAGGTCTTGTTCTTGTTTGTTGAGGAAAAGATGATGGCTTTGCTTTAAACATACTTGAAAAATCGACTAGAAGAGATCCTGAACAAGAAACTGTGTAAGACTTCTGGAATGTACTTCGAGTAACAGAGGCAGATAAACTATTTTATTCTGTTACTACTGAGAAGATTCACTGGTAATTCACAATCCCCACCCCCTCCAGCTAAATACCATAAGCAAGGCCTCAGAAATGGGAACTTCCATTTCATTTTTGACAGTGATTTCTCTCAACTCTGAAAACAAAACCCCTTTTACAACTCTGAGTTAGTTTTCAAATGTTAGGGTTTCCTGCATGGGTATTTGGGGTAAGTATGAAAATGTTTTGCTGCTTAAATCAAAGAAATCTGGAAACAGATATAAATTGAGAATGGAAAAAGAGTAGTGAATAAGATGGAAATTTCTTTTCTAAATTTCAATATATGGGCTAGAATTCCCATGTAGTTTTCCTTAGTGAACACCCCCCCCACACACACATACACACATACAAACACACCTTCTGATTTAAATAATATTATATCTTCAGAAATGGAAAATGTGTAAAAGTTATGTTAACAGGCTTCCTTCTTGTCTGTGTCCCATTCTCATCACAGTCTACCAGTTAGGGATGTTTAGAGAAATTTATCTTGTGGCATTGAATTGGCTTTATGTGCATTATATATTGGGTTTTATGTATTCTGCATACTGCGAAGTAATCATGATGCATGCTGACAACAAAAGATGTAGATAAGTTAAAATTTTAGTTGATCCATTGTCTGTTTCTTCTTTTCCATCTTTGTAGCAAAAAATTAATTCAAGATGGACAGCCTATAAAAATTGATCTTTTTCTATTATTATTAATTTAGATATTGGTGTGCCACTTTTGAAGAAGGAAAATACTTAGCTACACTAAAAGATTTGCATTGAAGAAGCGATTGTGATATGCTGCCTTTTATCACAGTGTGACTTCCCATCAGTGCTGAGTAATGAAGTTTCTGATTAATATCTATCGTTGCTTTATCAGAATATCTTTCTCTAAAGTAAATCATTCTTATGAATAAGAATCTAGCTAGTTGTAATGCAGTTCAGCATAGGTGGAAATAATTTTTCAAGGACTAAGTCAATTTATGGGATTCACACTGTTTCAGAAAATAAACATTTTCTGTATTTCCACTAATGGCAAAGTGTACCTTATGTTTGGGTTAGTATTCAGTTTTAGCAATAATCGTGGAGGCAGGGGTATCTATAAATATTATATCCCAATTTGCAAGGTAGTAAAGCTGTATATATACTACATAATATGACCACTTGACAGTTTATGAAGTCTTTTCATATATACCATTTAATTGATTCATATAATAATCTTATGTGTAGACATAAAGGTATACTACTATCTTCATTTAAAGTATCCTTGAAAAGACTTTCTCCATTGAATTGCCTTTGTACCTTTGTCAAAAATCAACTGACCAGGCTTATAGCACGTTAAGAAGTAACTTATATGACAGTATTAACACAAAGGATGGGGCAAGGAATGAAGCTATATTGGAGTAAACAATGACACCAGATGTTATGTGAAGAAATGAAGAATACCAGGAATATTAAATATGTGAATGTAAAAGACCCTAATATATTTTCCTTTCTCCTCTTAACTTTATAAAAAGAAAATTATTTAAAGTAATAATTATAACACTATATTACTGGATTTAAATATATAAACATATATGACAATAATAGCATAAAGGAGGAGGAAAGGAATAAAGCTCTATTGGAGCAGTTTCTATATTTTTTAGAATCAAGTTAGTATTAAGCTGAGAGAAATTGTGATGAACTAAGGCACAATAGTAATCTCTAGAGTCATCACTAAGAAACTCAAGAAACTATAGTAAAAAAAAATACATTAATTAAAATGGTGTACTAGAAAATACCTATTTAACTGAAAAGAAGGTGATAAAGGGGTGAGAGTAAGAAAAAAGACATGTGATATATAGAAAACAAATAGCTAAATGGCAGGCATGAATCCAACCATACCAATGTTAAT
Source organism: Pongo abelii (assembly GCF_028885655.2). Taxonomy (NCBI): domain Eukaryota; kingdom Metazoa; phylum Chordata; class Mammalia; order Primates; family Hominidae; genus Pongo; species Pongo abelii. The sequence goes on along the minus strand of NC_071985.2, from coordinate 65,756,199 downwards.
TTTAAATTTGAATAAACACTCAAAAGGGCAGAGATTGTCAGATTGGATATAAAAACAAGATCCAACTGTATGCAGTCTATAAAAGATACACTTCAGATTCAGAGACAACGATTTTGGAAAACTGTCAACTATTTCTATACCATTCTCTTTCCTTTCCTTCTGTGATTCCAATTATGTGTATGTTAAACTTATTTGATACTATACCAGAAACCTCTGATGTTATTTTTTAAAATTATTTTTTCTCTTTGTACTTCAGTTTGGTTTCTTGTGACCTGTTTTCAAGTTTTCTAGTACTTTCTTCTGTCACATCTCATCTAATTGAGTGACCGCAACTCCTAAGTATATTGTGACTTTATTTTCAGGATAAGGGAGATCTTGAAGGCATCTCGAAAATTGCAAGGTGATCCAGATTTGCCGATGTCTTTTACTTTGGCCATAGTGGAGTCTGATTCTACAATAGTCTATTATAAACTTACTGATGGATTTATGCTGCCAGACCCTCAGGTCAGTGTTGAGGTAACTGACAGCAAGAAGTACAAAAAGAGGAAAATTATGACATGATTTTAAGTGTGACTCAAGTCATTCACAGTACTGCCACTTCCTTTGCCACAGGGAAAATTCAAGAAAAAAGTCTTGATTTTCATCCCTCAGAAAATTGGTTATATTTTGTTCAAAGTAGCATGTTCCTAGTTATTTTTGCAAAAAAAAAAAAATGATTTCCTTACTCTTTGGAGAATTTCATGGTTTTCCAAAGTATTTTATGAAGTCATCATGTGTTTAATTATTTAGTGAGTAACTGAGGTGGAATGTAAAGGCTAATAATAGTTGTAAGTAAAAAAACGCTTCTTTAAGAAATGTTAAATTGGTTTGGACATTTTGACAGGAACATTTTAATAAGATAAATGTGCTATATGTGATTTCTTTACATACTTTGTTGGTATAATTTGGATAATTACATTAAATATCTTTCTAATTTTGCTTTTGGATTACATTGTTTATCGGAGAAAAGTCCATCCTGATCTTTTTTTTTTTCCAGACTATTTCTCTTAGAAGATGACATCTATGTTTCCTGATGCTTGTTTTATTCATACAAGATTGGATTTGAGACCCATCAGACTGCTTCATCTTTTATCTCAGAGATAGTCAGGGTTGACTTAGATAGTGAGGGTTGACTTCCCCATTCCGTAAGGTTTTCACTCTGAAGAATAAAACTTCCCCAGGTAGAAGACTTTCTCCTCCTTAAAAAATATAGGGTGATTTCTTTAAAACTTTGTTATCTAGAGACAGTTTAATTACAGTTGTATACAGGTTTATGCCTAGGATGTATTCAGATGGGTGGGACCTGTGTGCTGCTTTTGTCATCCCACACTCAAAGTTGCCTCTTTGTTTCTTGCTGCCACTGCCAGCTCATTGTTGAGACTTCCAACAATTCTCTTTCTTGGAGAAAGAGAATTGTTCCAACTTCCAACAATTCTCTTCCTCTTACTCAACTCTCCCCGGTGCCTTTTGGCCACTGCAGCTATCATAGAATGGCATTTTATATATACCTTGTCACCCACTTCTGTTTACTTTTTCCTCTCCAGTAGAAAGTAAAAGATTTCTTTAAATTGGTCTTCCCATTGCAGTTACTGTTATTTCTCTTTTTTGGTTAACTTTAAATCAAAACTCAAAATATGTTCATCCAGAGTGTAAACTTACATGTCTTAAGTAACAGGGACCAGAGACATGTTACCTACAGGAGTTCTGAGCCATCCTTTTCATTCTTATCACATATCATAGCTTGAATATTGCAACAGTGTGGGAGAGAGTCAACCATAAAAATGTCTTCATTAATTAGATCCAGTTATTCCACTTTTGTTAACGTCTCTCAAATTGTACAAAGTATGAAAAATTATATGCACAAAGATGTTCCAAGTGACATTACTTTTAGTAGCCCAAATTATAAACCACTTTAAAGTTTAGGGTAAAGATTGGCAAACTTTTTCTATAAAGGGCCAGAAAGTAACTATTTTAGGTTTTCAAACCTATTGTCTCTGTCATAACTTGTCCACACTGCTGTGTGAAGCACAAAAGCAGCCATAGACAATACATAAACAATACGGGCATGGCTTTGTTCCAGTAAAACTTTGTTTACAAATGTGGTGCCATAGTTTGCCATCCCTGGGTCTAGGAAATAGTCAATTAACAGATATATACAAATGGTACATAATGTACTTATTAAAAATTGGTAATGAATATTATTAAAAACATGAAAATATTACATTAAGTAAAAATTGCAAGACAGAAAAGTGTATGAGTGGGTGTAATCATGGCTGAAATAACAGACCAAGCATATGATAAAAAGATAACAAAGTAAATCAAATTACTAACTGGTTATAGTGGGATAGGAGGCAGAAAATGGATGACTTTGTCTTTTCTCAATGTTTTTATTTGTATTTTATAATAAAAATGTTTTAAAATTAAAAGGTGTCTTGAAATCTGTATTAGTTATCTATCATTGCAAAATAATATTACCACAAACGTAGCAACTTAAAACAGCACACATTTATTATCTTATAGTTTTTGTGGGTAAGGGACCCGGGCACAGATTAGTTGGGACTTCTGTGAGGCTACAGTCAAGGTGTTGGGCAGGGTTCCAGTCTCATCTGAGACTTGACTGGGGAAGGGTCAGCTTTTTCACCCACATGGTTATTAGGAGCCTTCAGTTCCTTGAGAGTGCTCAATGCTTATGTGCCGTTGGCAGGAGGCCACCCTCAGCTCTTTGCCACATGGGCCTTCTCAGTATAACTGGTTGCTTTCTCAAAGCCAGCAAAGGAGAGTCTCAGCAAGATGGACCTTATAATCTTATATAATGTAATCACATACATCCCATCACCTTTGCCATATTCCGTTGGTTGGAAGCAGGTCATAGTTCCTGCCTACACACTAGGGTTTCATGGCTGATTAGGAAACAACAATAACAAGAATGGAAAAATGATGAAAATTAGGAATATCACAAAATAGTATAAAGCATCATTCTTCATCTGTAGTCATTCCTGACTCCTTCCTTTGATGGTATTTGAATTTCACTTTTATTCTTGGTGGGAGGTCTCCATAACTCCTGGCTCCCTCTGCTTCCCCAGAAGACATGAAGATGGACCTATTCGGAACAATATGTGTTTTGGTGACTCTAGTGGAAAATTTGCAGGTCTAAGAATCCTAAAACAGTTTATGATAAATTCTTAGAGTCTCTTGATTTCTTAAGTCTCTCATTTGATTCATTTTGAGGGCTTTCATTATAATTCTAGAAAAATAGCATTTTCATAAAGAAATGTAAGGATAATGTCAGATTTGTGTGTCGGATCTGTTGACCAGTGGGCTCCTATATAAGTACAAAACCAGAAGTGTCTTTTGGGGTTGGCTGTGAAAGGTGCTTTTCCAACTCTTTAAACTAGAATTCAATCCTGCTGTATGTCTTGGGATGTTTACTCTATTTCAGAATGTTCCCTGTGTACTTCACCAAAGTTGTTCTGTCCAAAGCCAGCCAGATACATCCTAACATGAATAATGGCCCAGAACTGTTTGGAAAGGGAGGCCACCCAGCTGTGTATGTCTCATTTTAATGAAAAACTAGATAAAGTGATTTAAGTAATTTTGTAAGTGAGTTTACATTTGTCTCCCTGTTAGACAGGGCTCCTTAAGAACAGAACGAGAAATCATGTATTTTTTAATACATCTCTGTATCCTGCCTCTTTGCACAGTAACTCACATATAGTAAACCCTCAGTAAATACTTGGCAATTGAATGAATGCTGATTATAGACATGTCTGATTATATAATGGCTTATTTTTTCCCTCTGGGCAAACTAAAACAATTCATTTGGACACCAGAGGGCACTGCTAGATAACCACAGCATTTTCAGACTCTACTAAGAGTAGATTAGCTGGAGAAGTGGTGTTCTTGAAAATTTATTTTCAATCTGTAGGAAATAGCATAAATAAAAATATAAATAAGTTTTACGTACTCACATCCCCTTTTTCTTTCTGGCATGCCTCTAAAATTATACTGACATTAAATATGTGACTTGATTCATGCTTTGCTTAAAATGTAGATCTATATTTAGAAATAAAAGCCTGTTTAGGGTAGGGGTAGATGGGGTGGGTTATATATATATATATATATATATATTTTTTTTTTTTTTTTTTCTTAACCATATGAAAGTATGCATTTTAGTTTTTCATTCTAAAAGCCTAATTTATTAAATGAATTTCAGGATCACATCACATAGCAATAAACCCCAGCTCTGGAACACTCACTATTCTGGCTAAGTGCTGGTGGTGAAAGATATACATTGCTGCTTTAATATAAGCAGGTATTCCTTGTTTTATTGCAATTCTCTTTATTCTGTTTTGGGGATATTGTGTTTTTTACAAATTGAAGATTTGTGGCAACCCTGCCTCAAGCAAGATTTTCGATACCATTTTTCCAACATGATCATTTCATATCTTTCTGTCATATTTTGGTAATTCTTGCAATATTTTAAACTTTTTTTATTATTATATCTGATATGGTGATCTTTTTATCAGGGATATTTGATGTTACTATTGTAATTGTTTTGGTGTGCCACAAATTGTGCCCATAGACAGCAAACTTAGTTGATAAATGTTATGTGTGTTCTGACTGCCCTACCAACCAGGCTTTCTGCCATTTCTCTCCCTTACTTCTGGCCTCCCTATTCCCTGAGAAACAGCAATATTGAAATTAGGCCAATTAATAACCCTACAATGGCCTCTATGTGTTCAAGTAAAAGGTAGAGTAGTACATCTCTCACTTTAAATCAAAAGCTAGAAACGATTACACTTAGTGAGAAAAACATGTCAAAAGATGAGCTAGGCCAAAAACTAGGCCTCTTGTGCCAAACAGTCAAGTTGTGAATGCAAAGGAAAAGTTATGGAAGGAAATGAAAAGTGCTACTCTGGTGAACACATGAATAAGAAAGTGAAACAGCCTTATTGTTGATATGGAGAAAGTTTGAGTGGTCTGCAGAGAAGATCAAACCAGTTACAACATTCCCTTAAGCCAAAACCTAATCCAGAGCAAGGCCATAACTCTCTCTTCAATTCTGTGAAGGCTGAGAGAGGTGAGTAAACTGCAGAAGAAAAGTTTGAAGCTAGCAGAGCTTGGTTCATGAGGTTTAAGGAAAGAAGCTGTCTTCATAACTTAAAAGTGCAAAGTGATGCAGCAAATCCTGATGTAGAAGCTGCAGTAAATTATCAAAAAATCTAGCTAAGATAGTTGATGAAGGTGGCTACATTAAATAACAGGCTTTAAATGTAGACAGAACGGCCTTATATTGGAAGAAAATGCCATCTAGGACTTTCATGGCTAGAAAGAAGCCAATGTCTGGCTTCAAAGCTTCAAAGGATGGGCTAATCCTCTTGTCTGGGGCTAATGCAGCTGATGACTAAATTAAAGCCAATGTTCATTTACCATTCTGAAAATCCTGGAGTCCTTAAGAATTACGCTCAATCTACTCTACTTATACTCTATAAATGGAACAACGATGCCTGGATGAAAGCACATCTGTTTACAGCATGGTTTACTGAATATTTTAAGCCCACGATTGAGACCTACTGCTCAGAAAAAAAGATTTCTTTCAAAATATTACTGTTCATTGACAATGCACCTGGTCACCCAAGAACCCTCATGGCCATATACAAGGAGATTAATGTTGTTTTCATGCTTGTGAACACATTATCCATTCCATAAGGTTAAGGAGTGGTTTTGACTTTGAAGTCTTATTGCTTAAGAAATACATTTTGTAAGGCTGTAGCTGCCATAGATAGTTACTCCTGTGATGGATCTGGGCAAAGTAGACTGACAACCTTCCAGAAAAGGATTTGCCATTCTAGATGCCATTAAGAACATTTGTGATTCATGGGAGGAGGTAAAAATGTTTGAAGGATGTTGATTCCAACCCTTGTGAATGACTTTGAGCATTCAAGACTTTAGTGGAGGAAGTTAACTGCAGATGTGGTAGAAATAGCAAGAGAATTAGAATTGGAAGTGAAGCTTGAAGATGTAAATGGATTGTTATAATTTCATGAGACAACCTGAACATATGAGGAATTGTTTCTTATGGATGAGCAAAGAGTGGTTTCTTGAGATGGAATCTGCCTCTTGTGCAGATGCTATGAACACTGTTGAAATGACAAAATATTTAGAAAATTACATAAACTTAGTTAATAAAGCAGCAGCAGAGTTTGAGAAGATTGATTCCATTTTTGAACATTTTACTGAGGGTAAAATGCTATCAAGTAGCATCAGAGTCTACAGAGAAATCTTTTGTGAAAGGAAGAGTCAATGATTTTGGCAAATTTCATTGTATGTTATTTTAAGACTTTGCCACAGCCACCGTAACCTTCAGCAACCACCACACTGATCAGTTAGCACCCATCAACATCAAGGCAAGACTCTCCACCAGCAAAAAGATTATGACTTGCTGAAGCCTCAGATGATCATTAGCCTCTTTTGCAATAAAGGATTTTCAAATTAAGGTGTGTGCATTGTTTTTTAGACATGACGCCATATACTACATGTTCGTGTAAATGCAAGTTTTATAAGCACTAGGAAACCAAAAAAATTGTATGACTTGTTTTATTTCAATATTTACTTTATTGCAGTGGTCTGGAACTGAACCTTCAATATCTCCAAGGTATGCCAGTATAAACTTTTCTGTAAAAGGGGTGCCTTCTTTAGCTGGGGCATGAAAGAGGGAAATGGCACGTGAGGATTTCTCTCTGGTGCCACCTTTTCCTTTCTTTTCTGGAGTCCCTCATCAGTGTGCCCTCTGTGCTGGGGCAGCTCAGTGGAACGCTAAGCTAGGTCCTATGGCTCCAGACTAAGTATTTGCTTCTCCAGGCTGAGCCTCTTTAGAAGAATATGTTAGTAAACACCATAGATCTCTTGTAAAGAACATGAAGGAAGAGGTACTTTGGAATTCAAATTTACAATTAGAATAGACGAGAAATCTGCAAAGTTCACGTAGTCAGCATTTTTATTTTTATTTTTTATTTTTTACTAAAACAGCTTTTCCCTTTTATAAGCCTGGAACCAAATGACTTAACCAAAATTTCATGGTGTTTCATCTCTTTCTGAGTATTTCTGTTCTGAATTCCTCTCTGAGGTCACTTTTTCCATTGCAGCCCCTAGCAGGAGGCCTCTTCACTGCTGCAGCACTGTGGTTCCTGCCAAAGTTTATAGTTCTTCTATACAGAAGCTCTTTATTCATCTGCCATATTTTACCTTGAGTGTTTACATGTGCAGAATAATGTGCTATCCTCTGAACAATTAATAGTAGAATTTTCCCTTCTTTCTGGCCAATAACTGTTCTGTTCCTTACCACCCCCATTCTTGCAGTCTAATCCTCTTAATGATCTTTGGATAAGAACTGCTTGTACTCACTAAGGAAAGTGGATGGAAAAATCAAATGTCTAGTAGGTAGGTGTGCTATTATAATGTTTAAATGATTTTGAAAATTTTCCCAAAGCCAATTTAAGCAAAATCAGAGATTGGCCTTTTAGGTTTCTGGGTACTAAGTGGAAGTAATAAGAAGTATTTTATTAAAGGTTATTTATTTATCAGTTTATCTTCAGACATTAACTGGTATCTTAGCTAGGACACCCATTACAAAATAACATAGCCTGGGTGGCATAAACAACAGAAATTTATCTCCTTACAGTTCTGGATGCTGGGAGTTCCAAATTAACGTGCTAGCAGACTCTTAAGGGCTCTTTTCCTGGCTTGCAGATGGCAGCCTTCTGGCTGTGTCCTCACATGGCCTTTCCTCTGTGAGGCATGGCAAGATTGAGAAAAAGAGAGAGAGAGGGTCAGAGCACGTGCAAGTGCATGCTCTCTGGCGTCATCTTTTCATCTTCTTATAAGAACACCAGCACCATCAGATTAGGGCCCCATCCTTATGACATCAGTAACTTTAATTACCTCCCTAAAGGCCTTATCCCCAATTCCAGTCATATTGTGGGACAGGATTTCAATATACGAATTTGAAGGGTACATAATGCAGTCCATATAAACTGGGCTCCTTCTCTGTGCTCAGATACTGTGGTAAGTCTAGGGATACAAAGATTGGTGAGACATGACCTCTACCCTCAAGGAATTCAGACAGGCAATTACAACTCTCTTTAGCCAAAATTCTAAACACCCATTGTTAGTGTGAATTGAGAAATACTTGTCTTGCTGTGTATAAAGTTTGTGTAGTTTACTTAACGGTGAAGGGGTTTAACAACTTATGATAAACAGTTTTCAAACGATCATCATATGTGTATTATTTGTCCCAAGGGACTCAGCATTGGATCATATGCAAAGAAAAAGTGCACAGTGAACCTCTAAGGAGCTTATTGTCTCCCCTGAAAGGAGAAAATCTAGGTACAAAATAATTCAAGAGCATTACAAGGACAATATTATACATAAATGCAAAATTATAATCATGTTGTACTTTATTCACTACTAAGTGCTTCAGAACCCTATATCTTGATGCTCACAACAGAGCTGATGTTACTTACATGTTATTAACTTTTTATCCTCATAAGCTAGAGAAATTAGGGCACAAATGGTTAAGTAACAGCTCCAGGTAGTAGCAAGCGAGTGGAGTGGGTAATGCAGATTAGATCCAGGTCTCCTGATACCTAGCACTGTATTGTTTTCAGAATATTATGTTGTCTTTTTCTTGTATGAGGCAGAGAAATATATTAGTGTGTGCCAAAGAGTCTTTGGGAGGAAAAAGTTATTCAGTCCTGGAGAGAGTTAGGAAGTGATTTTGGGATCAATTACATTATACTCTGATACTTGAACAAATGTATCAAAATGTCAAGCTGTTTGTGGGTAATTCTGAAAAACATATTCATAAGCAATATATTTACAGAGTTTTATTCCAGAGGATAAACACATTCATGCTCAATGCTTTTATGTTGGCAAACCTAAAACAATATTTAATAGTAAATAAAGAAGAACTCAGAAAGTTTCTCTGCTTGTTGACATTAAATTTTGTGCTGGTACAAACAGAAAATCCAGAAACTTATAAATGATCATTTCACCTCAATGAAGAAGGGTCTTGCACCCCAAGTACTCCTCAGATCTGCCTGCCAGTGCTTGGAATCCTAACATAATTCTGTTTCTTAATCATGAATCAATAATCCAATTTAATTTGACAAACATTTTGATAGCAACTTCATGGGTAAGACATTGTGCTAAGATCTGGGGGAAAGACAATTCCAAATATGTTATTATTAGATTCAATAGGTCAAATTAATCAGCTTAACTGTTACAAGAATTTCTAAATGTTTATTCTCAATTTCTATACTTACATCATTGCAGAGCAGCAATAGTTTGTGGATTGATACCTGTGTATGAACCACACTTTGAGTGGCATGTGTTAAAAGCTTTGATGAGAAATGAGAGCCTGAACCCCAGTAACAGCCTGGGCATATTAGTCAGGATGGGTTGGATTATTATGCAGCAACAGCCAGCGAGTTCATTTAACAAGTGTTTATTGCTTGCTCACTTTACATGCCCATTGACTGAAACGACCCATTACATGCCCTTTACTCTGGAAATCAGAGTGACAGGGCCTCCACCATCTGAAATGCTGTCAGTTCCAGCTGCAGGAGGCAGTTCCAGCTGCAGTGTTGCTTACTGCAATTAGGAAGCAGCCCATGTTACTCCTGTCCACGTTTCACATGGCCACAAGGCTGGCCATGATCTACCTCAAGAAAGAGGGGAAGTGCAAATCTGTCATGTTCCTGCATTGAGGAAAAGGAATATTCAGAGAGCAGCACTTCCAGGTAATAGAAAGGAAAGGAGAGAGCCAGCAGGTAGATTTAACAACTGGATAGCTGCACGAACAGAGAAGGAGTTGGAGTTAAACCTCAAACTATTGAATCCCGTCACTTTAATGGGAGTGAGTTTCAGGTTGTTTTAGGAAGACAGTGAGAAGACATTGCAAGAAGGAAAGGGCACTAAGTACCACCAGGTTGGGAAACGGGCCACCTAGAGGACTTTTTCCCACTTCATGGCTTGGGTTCTGGAGATCAGAAAGAAGATCTTGTATGGATCAGGAACCTAGGGTCATTGGAGACTTTATTCTTTCCATTCTTCTGATGCACCAGATTGCTATACAGACTGTGTTGTCCTGGCCTTTTCTTTACTTCCAAAGAATGGAAAAAAGAAAGCAGTTGTGCCTATAGCATAGAAGATTTAGTGGAACTCTGCAAGAATATTTCTGAAGGAAGCTGGTTAAATATGTATGCATGGGTGAGGCTGGGTTTATGAAGAGCCTGGTGGCAGCTCTTCTGGGATGGATAGTTGTTTATGTGGGGTAGTGAACACGGAGTGTTTGTGTAGATCTAGGACACTTTCAGGGTGCATTAGCATCTGAAGGGGAGAGAGTTGGGGGACAGGCATCAGTCCTTAGGGTTTCTCATCAGTCACACAGGTAGTGGCTGAATTGGGCATCATTCTGCAGTGCCTGAGGTCCATCTGGGTCTCTCATGACTTTTTCTCTTGAGCACTTGGAAAATATTTGGTCTGGTCCTGAACTCCAGGGACATGTTGGGAAACTTTCAGCCTGTTTTGGGTCCTCTCCATCTAGATACACTTTCCCAGCCATATGTGCTTCTCTGCTGTCTTCATAGCATGTTGGAGAAAGATCCTAAAAGTCTGAGATATGTGGAGTATGTGGAGCTTTACCTGGGCCTGGAGGCAGCAGTGGGGGCTATAGGGTAGGGGTGGGTGCTGGCCAGATTCCCTTTCATTTCCTCTATTTCCTTTGGAGCATCTATTGTCTCTCCTCTGCACCAGCAACTTTCGGGGTCAGAGCGGAGGGCACGGACCACAGGTGTCTGCTCCATGACCAGTTCAAGGTTCTAACTCTTCTACTTTTGCTACTTTTTATCCCCAACAGGTTTTTTCCCCTAGGTTTATTTTGTCTTAGGGGTAGGAAAAACTGATGCTGACCATTTCCAGATCAATTTTTCCTTCTAAACATATTGTTTTTGCCAAGATTTTAGATTTTGGAATTCAAAAGCCAAGAATTTGCTCTTTTTGTTCTGTAGCATAATCCTGTTCCTGAGGCAGTGTGCCAAGAAAGTCTGTATGGGAAAAAGTTCATAGGTAACAAGAATTACTGAGAAGGGAAAATATATCAGTTAATATATCAAAAATTATCCAGTTACATTCACAAACAGAAGGTGTTAATTGTCATTAAAATTCATATTGATACTCTTGTGAGTATCAATTAAATAGGTCACAAGACCTATTTAATTTTCTGAGGGTACATTTTATCTTATCTATCAGCTTACATCCCACCTAATGATAATGCAGTATTTGATACAGAGTAGAAGCTCAATAAAAGTCTTATTTGATTGCATTCAAATATTCATAAATGAACTACTACCCACCCCATCCTATTCCTGCCATTCCAGTGGCAGGGCAAGGACCAACTGCTTTTCTGCCCTGTCCACTTTGTACAGAAAGCAGAGCTGCATGTACCTCAGGCTGTGAGACAAATCACCATCCCATGCGATTTGCTTTTGTAAGCATGCTTATGCTACGAGATCCCTTATATTTTGATCCCTTGCCTTAGAGTTCTGAGAAATCAAAATAAGGATTTCTAAACAAAATATATCTGCCTGATAAGTTTACTTATTATGTGATTACACATCCTTTCCTATGCCAAACCTATGCATTTATTTATTCAACATTTTTGGTGGAAATGAAGACATGTAAACACTGCTAAATTTGGAAACTCTACTTAGAAATGGTAATGCGTCTCACATAATTATACAATTATTGTGGATTGTACTTCTGTTGATGACCACAGATGGGGATGCTGTGGTTTTGAATATTGGGTGAAAAATTGGTCATCTCTTCTCCCATCCCAAGTGAGATCATTAGAAAACTTCGTTCCTATAAATATAACCAAGAATGTTGCTTTTTTCTGGATTGTACATTATCTGTCCTTTAGATATAAATGAATAGAATTCATCCACTTTGGACCTTAATGTTCCACTCCCACAAAATGAAAGGAGTTGGTGCAGATACTATCTGTGATCCCCTCTAGCTCTATATTTTGATGATCCTATAATTGAAAGATTTTGCCACATAGATCTTTCCTTATCACCCTCACGCTCATCACCCTCTTCCACCTCTACCCCTGTTGAAAACAACAACAACATATTCCTCCCATCATGGGCCTTATTAATCCACCATTAGAATTGTGCTCCTTTGAATTTTTGAGGCCCAAGAGACTTGCAAGGCAGAGTTTTGACTTCAGAAAACCAACAGTGACATGGGACAGTTGTGTAATCTCCCTGAGTCTCAGTTTCTCATCCGTAAAGTGAAGGACAAAGTGTATCCTTCCAGGGTTGTGTTTTCCTCACACGTTGAAATGGTTATGTGAGGATAAATGAAGCCCAGCATACAATAAACTATCAATGATCCTACCCTTTGCAGCCTCCAAACTCTTCCCATTGATGTGCAGGTTGCCACCTTGGGAGAGAATACATGATAACTAGCTGAGAGCCAGTCCTCCAAGGAATAGGACCTAGATGTTTAGCAGGGTATGAAGAAGGTAGTCTTAGTCCATTTTGTTGTTTGATATTCTGTTATTCTAACTATCACACCCCATCCCACCTGTGATGGTTTTAAGATATTATCCATAAATCCTTTTGATTATTATCCATAAATCCTTTTGAATATTATCCATAAAATCCTTTTGACTTATGGATAATATCTTAAAACCATCACAGGTGGGATGGGGTGTGATAGTTAAAGAGCATTTTAATTTTCTGTTATTCTATAACAGAATATCAGAGACTGAGTAATTTATAAGGAACAGAAATTTATTAGCTCATATTTCTTGAGGCTGGGAAGCTTAAGATCAAGGGGCCAGCATCTGGCAAGGGCCTGCTTGCTTTATCTTATGGCAGAAGGCAGAAGGGAAAGAGAGCTCAAGAGAAGTCAAATTAGCCCTTTATAATGGCACCAATCCTGCCCATGAGGGTGGAGCCCTCATGGTCTAATCACCTCTTAAATATCCTACCTCTTAATACCACTACAATGGCAATTAAATTTCAACATGGGTCTAGAGGGGACAAACATTCAAACCATGGCAAAGGTAAAGGAAAGGATAGGGGGACAATTTTGCCCCTTGAAAAATTTCTCAGGCCTGATCTTGCTGCTGCTAGTGGTGGTGGTGATGGTGATGATAACACTTTTTTTTTTTTTTTTGGTCTTACTTTGGGGGATCCTTTAGGTTTAGATAAATTGCATAGGAATAAGATAAACACCAGCTATACAGTGGGAGACTTAAATCAAATAAGGAAAATTTCCACTGCAGGGAAGCTGTACTGGGGCAATTCATTAGGACTGAAAAGAAGTTAAACTTAGCACAGCACAAAAGCATATTGAAAAGTTCTCTCTAAAAGAGAAGGGGGAATGTTCAGGGTGCATTTAAGTCATGGGATATGGCAAGGAGCCTTCTGTTGATGGTGGGGATTAGGTGTCTTGAAGGAATGAATAAATTAAAAAACATGAAATAATAACTAGCAATTTGTAGTTGTATAAGCATGCCTATATTACAGTGGGGGATATAAGGACCTTATTTTGTTCTCTTCTATGTTCCCAGAAGTTAGAACAGTGTCTGATATATAGTGGGTGTTCCACAAATATTTGTGGAAGAAAATAAACAAATGAATACACATAAAATAATGTCAAGTGATGACAAATGCTATGAAGAACGTAAAGCAGGGTATGGGGATAGAGTGTGACAGGAATGCAACTTTGGTTAGGGTGGCCAAGAATGGCTTTTCTCTGCAGGTGACATTTGAGCAGAGACCAGAATGCAGTGAGGGTGGGAGTCATGCAAATAACTGGAGGACCAGCCTTGCGGGCAAAGGGAAGAGCAAGTGCAAATGTCCTGAGTTTAGACCATGATGGGATCTGAGATTCTGCATTTCTAACAAGTTGTCTGATGATGTCAGTGCAGCTGGTCCATGGACCACATTTTGAGTAGTAAGGGTATAGACTAGAGTTTGACCAGGGAGTCAGTACTAAAGTGAGTAAGTCAAGGAACTGAGAGGTGAGGTCATTGCATGAGAAAAGAAGAATGCAAAACTGTATATGAAATATATTCTTATCTATACAAAATGTATGCAAAGAGGGACATGAACAATATCAACAGTGTTTTCCTCAGTGAGGTTGCACTTCAGGTGATTTAAATTCTCTTCTTTTTAGATTATTCCAAAGCTTCTGCCATGTGTATTTATCACTTTTATATTCAGAAAAAAAATATTTCTGGAAAGTTAACTTAAAACAGAAAATATGTGTTTAGTTAAGATACAAAGTTCAAAACGTATTAAAATATTTCTAAATTTTAAAATAATGTTATGGACACATGGCAATTGGTTGGGATTTCTTATGAAAGGCTTCATAAAGGAGATGACTTTGAATCAAATCTTGACATCTAAGTAGGCAAAACTAAGTTGGAGTTCTTAACAGCTTCTCTTCTCTCTTCCTGTTCTTGGGTGGAAGTTGGGGTGGGGGAGATATAGGGTATGGATGGTATATTAGTAATCTATTGTTGTGTGACAAATTATCCCAAAGCTCAGCTACTTAAAACAATAGTTTTTGTGGTTCAGAAATTTGGGAGCAGCTTTTTGGCTCAGGGTCTCTCATGAGGTTTCCATGAAGATATTAGCTAGGGCTTCCATTATCTGAAGGCTTGATTGGGGCTGGAGGATCCACTTCCAAGACAGCTCACTCACATGGCTGTTGGCAGGAGAAGGCCTTGCTTTCTTGCCATGTGGATCTCTCTACAGGACACCTTGGGTCTCCTCATGATATTACAGCTGGCTTCACTCAGAGTGAATGACCAGAGTGAGAGAGAGAGAGAGAGAGTAAGAGAGAGTGAGAGAGAGCTAGAGAGAGCGAAAGAGAGAAGATCCAACACCTTTGATGACCTAATCCTGGAGCACACACACTGATGCTTCTGCTTTATTCTGTTCATTAGAAGCAAGTTGCCAAGTCTAGTCCATACTAGGGGGAGGTGTATTCAAGTTTACCTTTTGAAAGGGGGGAGTATCAAAAGGACTTATGGATAATAATCTTAAAACTATCACAGGTGGGATGGGGTATGATAGTTAAGGCCATTTTAATTTTCACTTAAAAGGGACTGTATAAAATTACTGAATACTATGGATTACTGTAGGAAACTGTCAGTCATTTAGCATGCCTGGTGTTTAGCAGGGTGGAGGGTAGAAAGGTGTGATGAGGAAAACATCTAGAACATAATGCAAGCCACATATGTAATTTAAAATTTTCTAGTAGCCACACTAAAAGATGTTAAAAAGAAAATACATAATTTTAATAATATGCTTTTAGCTCTATATATGCAAATATTTTCATTTCAATGCATAAACAATATAAAAATTATTAACAAGATATTTTAGACTCTTTTTTCTTTTTACTATCTCTTTGAAATCTGGTGTGTGTTTCATACTTATAGCATCCTTCGGTTTGGACTAGCACAATTTCAAGTGCTCAGGAGCCACATGTGGACAGTGCAGCTCTAGAGAGCTAGGCCAGAAGCTAAGAATAGGTCACCAAGAACCATAATCTGTATCCATTGTCCAAACAGAGGGCCCAGTAAAGGGTTTAAGCTGAAGGGCACCATGATCAGACTCCTGGTTTAGAAGTCACTCTCACTGTTCTATGTGTAGAACGTGGAGGGATGGAGCAGGCAAGCCCAGACATAAGCACATAATCGGGAGACTTTCAGAATATCCCGTGTGAGAGCTTGAATGAGGTTAGTTACACTAAAGATGGAGAGGAGCCGATGTATGAAAGATAGAAAGGAGGTGGTTTGTAGTAGGTCCCATGACCATTTGGATGTGAGAAAGTAGATGTAATAAGATAGAGACACTTAGAATGATTCCAAGGCTTCTGGCTTGGGTCATTGTGAGGAAAATTGTAAGAAAAGGAAATACAGGAGTTAAAACATGGTTCGCTTTGGGGGGATAACAAGGTAATATTACAGCTATAGATTTGGAAAAGTTTTGGTTGAGATACTATCGGAGATGGAGGAGAAGAAATCTAGTGGACAGTGGATGGATAAATCTGGAGCTTAGGGGAGACCTAAGCTCCTGGTAGAACCACCACAAGGCATCGTAATTTTATGATATTGGTATGAAAATGCCAGGCACTGTGGAAAGTTCCAGTTTTCTCTTGTTGTAGAGGCAGAATCAGCTGAGGAAGAAAGAGTGGAGCCACCTCAGGAAGAGGCCTCTGAGCTGTGGGCACCAGCCAGGAAGGCCTGCTTCCCTGGCCCAGAATGACCTGGCTATTTAGCAGTGAGGGAGGGGCCATGAGAGCCACACTGTGGAGTTATCTTAGAGGTAGGAGCTCCCTGGCCAGGCTGTGAAGGCCAGAGCTCACTGAGTGGAGTAGGAAGGGGAAGGAGTGTCTGGATAAAGCATCGGAAGTTAAAAACGCCTAGATTCTGAGGAGTCTGTTGATGGCATGGACTTTGGTCTTTTTGTTGAAAACCTCTTTGTAATATGTTCAATAAGTGGAATTCTTTGCTGCCAAAAGAGGGGGAGGAGGAAGAGGAAAATGAGAAGGAAGGAAGGAAGAGAAAGAAAGAAGAAAAGAATTCCTGCCTTGGGATTTGACTATTTCACATGTTGTCTCCATCTCAGAAAATATGTATCCTTGTCAGTGAAGAAAAAAATGTTTTTTGTATTTTTTTTTAGTAGAGATCGAGTTTCACCATATTGACCAGGCTGCTCTCGAACTGAATGACTTATATGAGTACATATGTCAAGTTTAATTGTGTTTTTCTACTTACATTTCCTATTGTAACCTTCAGTGCTCATCTAGGTTGTTTTCTGTTTGTTTGTTTGCTTGCTTGCTTGTTTTTATTCTCTAAGAAACAATATAATGGCTAAGACCCTATTTGTTGACTAATCCTATTTCTGGAAGGTTAGCAGACCTATGTGAGATATTGAGACTCTTCCCTCTTTTTGCACCTAAAGTGAAGTGTGTCTGCCCACTGCCTCTTCCTTAATAGGGTGATGCCTTAATGCAAGGGTTGCAAACTAAAGTGCCTGCCCCAGGCAGGTAGATAATACACCGGAGTGAAGTGAGTGTACACGGCAAATGAGCTTGGCCAAAGGGAGCAGCTGTTGTGAAGCTCCAGCAGATTCTTGTGAAGTGGCAACATGGGCCTACTTGCCAGATGTTCTTACTTTTGTGTGTGAAATTTTTTGGTGAAGTTTCCCCACTTTTAACTTCACAAAATATCAATTTTATTTAAACACTGCCGATTAAACAAAATATGTTGGTGGGTTCTTATAAACCCACAGTCCACCAGTCTTTGACATCAATCTAAATGTTTATATGAGCATGCATGTCATGTTTCATTGTGTTTTTCTATTACATTTCCTACTGTAACCTTCAATGCTCATCTCAGTTGTGTTTTGTTTGCTTACTTCTTTGTTTTTATTCTCTAAGAAAAAATACAATGGCTAAGGCCCTATCTGTTGGCTAATCCCACTTCCGGAAGGTGAGCTGAGCAGACATATGTGAGGTATTGAGACCCTTCCCTCTTTTAGGCACCTAAAACAGCAGACCATATGGAAAATGGCATGTTCCCCTGGCAGATTCAGAGCCACAGTGGTTGAGATACTATCAGAGATGGAGGAGAAGCATGGAGTGACCCTGGTGCAACTGGCCATGTTTTGGTGGTGACTCCTCTAAAAAGTGCCAGTTTACTTAAAGTAGATTTCATATTTAATAATAAACGAAATATCGAAATCATTCATGAGGGTACTAGATAGCATGTGGAAAAAAACAGTCATTCTTGCCAGTGCTCAGTTAAACATAAAAAAAAAATCAAATGCAAGAAGGAAGCAGGTGAGAGAGAAAATAAGAGGAAAATGTATGGAACTCAATGGGTTTCATGTGCATTTCCCTTGGATGTTATTGAGTTCTAGGTCAGGTTTGTAGAAGAGAAGCGATGCTTCCCCATCATGCCTCCCAGTCCTCCACCCTCTGCCCTATCCTGTGGGGCAGAGTTGCTATAGATTGGTGACACTCTAGGACACTGGACCGTGTTTGCCAGTAGAATGGTTGCTGCCCACAAAAAGGTCATGCATAATGTCCACACAAAGACCTGTACATGAGGTTTATAACAACTTTATTCATAACAGTCAGACTAGAAATAACCTGAATATTCATCAATGGGTAAATGTGTAAACAAACAGTAGTAATCTTTACAATGGGATACTACTCAGCAATAAAAAGAACAAGCTGCTGACATACACCACAACATGGGTGACTCACAAAACATTCTGCTGAATGAGGGAAGTCGGAACCCAAAGCATTTATGCTATACGAATTTATATGAAACTTGAGAAAAGGCAAATTTAATCTATAATGACAAAATAGATCTATGGTTTTTTGAGGCTTGGGATGGAGGGTATGTAATAAAAAAGGGCATGAAGGAATTTAGGCAAAAGATGATGGAAATGATCTATATGTTGTTTGTGGTGGTGTTTCCATGTCTGGTTATAGTTCTGAAACTCACCAAACTTAGGCTTAAAATGGGTGCATATTCTTTCATGTAAATTATACCTCAGTAGAGTTGATGTAAACAAAAAGGTCACGTACAAAGATGCATTATCTCCTGTCCCTCTTTCATGTGTGCTATAGAAGCAGTCTAAAGACCCAACTCTCTTTTCTTCTCCTTTCTTCCTCCATGTGGCTTGAATGGGGAGAAAGCCAGGGCTCTCCTGCTTAGGATGTGCCCAGCCAAAATTTTGCTCTTATCTTGTCTGATCAAGCATTTTCATCTGTTTGGATTTCTGTCTTCATTTATGGCAGATGAGGTGTTGTGAAATGTTGAAGTTGAGTTTAGGCTTATGGGGAGAAAAGGTGTTCCATCTCTGATCCTCCAGGCTTGCTCAGGTGTCCCAGCCCAGCTTATAAGGGCTGTGCACTGTGGGTAGGGGACTGACTTCAGCTGAGAATAGGACACTTGGTTTTCTTTTCTTTACCAATTTTCTGGAGTATACAGCTCCCTCAGGGACATATTGGAGAGGGAGGGCTGAGGTTTATGAAATGATTTGGATATTCCAAAGACCCTTGATTAATACTGTCTAAACACTGTAATTATTTCTAAGTCTTCCACAGACAGACGTTTACCAAAGGCCTCATTGCCTTTATGGAAACGTCATTCTCTAGTCTCAGTACCACTCTGGCTAGTCGGATACTTACTTTTCAAAATACAGCTTGAGTCATTGTCCTGAATCCTTCCTACCCTCCAGTCTCAAAGCACATGTATCTCTTGTTCCATGATCCAAAAGAAGGGAAAGGGGCTTAAGTATGATGCAAGTCTGGGTTCACACTTGACCTGCTGCTGGGAGACAGCTATCTGTCACCCAGGAACACCTGCAATGGGCTGTTTTATAAGGAAGAAACAAACTTATTTTGGGTTAGGTCCCTAAAATTCTGGGTTTTGTTTATTATAGCTGTTAGTGTTAATTGTCCTGGTAAATTTAGAAATTGGCACTTTGAAGTGGAGGTTAATGTAAGAAAAACCTAAGATATGTTGCATCGACTCAGCAGTTGGATGGTGGGCGGCACAGGCACTGATACCAAAGGCTGGGAAGATGGAGACCTGTGGAAGAGATGGCAGAGCATTTGGTAAATCTGTTGCTGGTGATTATTTAAAAGGCATGCCTGGTGCCTGACAAGTCTTTATCTCCAGGGGAGAGGCTGGCTATTACTTATTGTATTCAGCAAGGTATAACCAGACAGATGTGCTCTGCTAAGAACTCGTTTGTATGAGTGCAGAAATGAAACAGTCTAGACAGAGTCCAGAAATCTGATGTTTCACAGGATTGGAAAAGCATTATTGTCCTCAACCCATAGAAGATATCACTGAAAAAGGCTTTGAGCAACATAGGTCCATTTAAAAAATCTCAACTTAATAGATACCATGCTAGCATCTACAGACTAGGAAATAACTAGGGACTGTTCTCTGCCCTCAAGGAGTTTATAACTTAGTAGAAAAGAGAAAAATGTGTACAAATAACTGCAGTGGAAGACAGTTAATGATTGAAACATACATTACTATAAATAATGCAAGAATCACAGCATTCTAGGGTAGCCCAGAATAGGGGCTCTCAAAAGGACTGGGGAGCTTGGACCTTGGTTTCTCATCAAACCCTGAAACCCATGAATGAATGAATAAACCTCAATTGTTTCCCAAACTCATTTTCATCTTACTGAAACACTAGAGTTCAAATTTGGTCTCTGGGGTAGTAGCTGATCCTCTGGGCATTAAGGAGCTTCCTCAGGCCAGCCCATGACTTTCCTATCAGTGTTCTTCCCTGCCTTTACAAGTAGTTCAGACTGAGACTTGTATGGGTTCCCTACTGAGGGCCTCATTTCTGTAACAGAAGAGGGCTCTGACATCCTTATTTTTCTTCAACTGCCCTGAGATGATGAGATGCCCCAGACCTGAAAGCACCATTGTGTTTGCTGAGACTGCTTGTTTTTATTGTCTCTTGTGTTTTAAATAGTCATTCTTTGGGCAAAGAATGAGAACTTGCAGCTCCTTATTGTTTCCTGGCATGAACCTAGTACCTTTTTAACTTGCTTTTATTGCCTCTTTGGCTGTGTGGAGCATTTATCTAAATATAGACTGGTACAACACTATGAACAGGACCAGAATAAGATAAAATTTTCTTTCCGATCAATTCTGTTACATCTTCTTGTGAACACTAGGTACTGTTCTTTTCTCAGAGTGGCAGGAGTAGGCAGCAAAAAGAGATGATATTGAGTTGCAAAGCTTTTCTAAGTGGAAGTCAATCACTGCCAGGCCTTTTAAGGTCACGAGGCCCAGGTACTGAGTGCTCTGGACACTGGATCTGCCTATGACCTTAGGCAAACCACATAATCATGGTCAGCAACATACACTGCCCCTTGGAGGCAGGGTAATGGAGTGGAAGGGGCACAGCCTTTGACAGAACCCAATTGGATCTACTGCCTTGCCACTTATTTTGGGGTGACCTTGGGTAAGTTCCTTATTCTCATTTCTAAAAGGGGGCAATACTAATAAAATCTATCTCTTAGGGCTCTTATGAGGATTAAATGTGATGAATATATGTAACTTACTGAGCACATTTTCAAGAAATAGCAGCTATTTTTTTTTTTAGGTAGGTACTTTGTGGCATTAATATATCAAATGCAACCATATCTTTAATTTTATTTCTAGGAGGGATAATCCGTATACATTTATTAAAGATATTAACAAAAAGCAGCTCTCACCTTCTTGTGAATCAGATCCAAATCCCTTAACGTCTTCATTCAGGTGAGAGAGTTTCATTACTACAGGAGTGCACTATAGTAATTAGAGCAGAGTCTCTGGTCTCAGGGTTCAAAACTTGGTGTGTGATATTGAGCCAATTGCTTAAGTTCACTGGGCCACAATTCTTGATCTGTGACTTCAAATTGAAACTATTTATAGGCTTTACTTGCTTAATATAAATCTTTCTATTTTGGGTGCAGAAATATTGGGTTTGATTCTAAGGGACCACCCCAGACCTTGGTGGGTGTTCTGTAGTATCTGTCATATGCACCCTATTGCCTTTATTAATTCAGCATTCTGAGTTGCAAAACTCATCTGGTTTCCAGAGATTTGGGGATCTATGATATACCCTCATAGGGTCGCTGAGCTATATTCACTTCATGCCCCCCTCCGAATCTTATTAGCTATTATTATCATCTTGGAACAGTTTTTTGATGTGGCTGTTATTCTCCCATTTTACATATGAGGAAAATAAGACCCAAGAAAGTTAAATCACCACATAGCTCATATGTGATAAGGTCAGAATACAAGCAAGGCATTTCTGACATCAGATCCCATGCATTCTGTTGAATTCATTCTGTTGAATTCCCAGGACCCTGTACATGCCCTGGCAGAGCCAACCTCAATTAAGATTCCACCTGGAGAGATTAGAGTCTACAGTTAAGAAAACACAATCAGCTGGGACTGTCCTCTTCAGGCATCTCACAGGCAAACCAGTTCTGGTGTGGGCTCCTCACCCTCCTTTAGCGGCTGTGCAGAGGATGGAAGGGTGGGTCCCGGAAGGCTCCCACAGGGTCTGCCAACCACATGGCTTGAGGAGGGAGCTGGCCTGCACACCATCCTCTGCTGATTTCTCCTAAGGGATGTGAGCAGAGCATTGACAGGGTCTGTGATACACCCTTTAGCATAATTCTGTGCCATAGCAGGAACAGTCTATTTTGTGAAAAGCTCAGGATGAAGGCTGTCTCTCTCACTACTGTTTTGATGTTCACTGACAAACCCACCTACCATCAAATGATTCCCACCACACTGCCTGCCATGGTGCCTGAAATTTGTGCTATAAGCCATCAGTCTCCAGAGACTACCAATAAAATGTCAGTACATTACCCAGAAGTAATGAATGAACTGTGACCTTTCCTTTCTCCTCTGAGATATTTGCCTCAAGGGATGGGACTTGGAACAAAGATGTTTCAAGGGAAGACAGATCAAGAAAGTTCTGGACAGTAGGGCAGGGGATGAGGGAAGGATAAGAGGTGGGTCACCATCACTGAAGAGTCTGGGTGAACTGGCGTGCTAGCTCCCAGGCTGGAGGTGGCCTCTGACGGACATGGCCTCTGAGGAGTGTAGCACCAAACACAGACCCAAAAGCACCCCTCAGAAAAGGAAAGGGATGAAGGGGTGATTTACACATTTATCCAGATCAGGACCTGGAAGGGAAGACCTCCTTCACTGTTGCTGAGACTCCGAGCTCTTGGAAGACGGTGACTGTCTTTTTGTCTCTCTCTCCCCAGAACTTAGCAGAGTAACCCATGACTTGTTTGATTGAACAGAGTGGCCATGGATTCAGTGCTCTGCTCTAGTCTCCACCTGCCAGTTTCCTTCTGACACTGCTATGAGCAACCCCCATATTTATGCAGATGAGTGCTCCATAACTCCACTTCTCTTCAATAAGAAGAAAGAGCAAGACTGCTAACAACAACTTACTTGTTGGTGGTGAGACTTTGGGCAAATTAATGAGCTCTCTGTTTATTCATTGATAAAATGTAGAGAATGCCCCTGGCTTCCCACACTTGTGGTGCGGACTCAGTAAGATTCCTGTGGACTGATTGTGTCCCCCTCCAAATCCCCCAATTCACATGCTGAAGCTCTAATCTCCAGTGTGATTGTTTTTGGAGTTAGGCCCTACATGGAAGTAATCAAATTAACAGAGGTCATGAGAGTGGGGCCTTAATCCAACAGGACTAATATTCTTATAAAATGGGGAACAGACAGGATACCAGAGATCTCCATCTCTCTCCCCCTTCTCTCTCTCTCTCTCTCTCTCTCTGTGTCTCTCTCTCTTTCCCTGTTGTACACAGAAGAAAGCCCATATGAGGACACAGCAAGAAGGCGGCTGTCTTCAAGCCAGGAAGAGAGGCCTCATCAGAGATGGAATGTTCCTGCACTTCGGTCTGGATTTCTAGTGTCCAGAACTGTGAGAAAATAAATTTCTGTTGTTTAAGCCACCCGGTCTGTGGTATTTTCTTATGACAGGCCTAGCAAACTAACGTAAAATGCTTTGGTACAGCACCAGGCACAAGGTAGAGATTCATTAATTGTAATAATACCATATCAATAATTATTGATAATGGCACTATCAATAATTGCCATTGTTATTGCTTCTAATAAAACACCCACCCTTCTAGGGGAGAGAGGAAGAATTTTGGAAACTCCAGTAACAAACAGTTTGCAAATCCACTTTGAGCTTCTGATGAGAAATTGAGGGCACTCGAAAAAAATAAACCACATACACTGAAATTTTATGATCCTATTTCTGTACATATGTCATGATAATTTGTGTCAAGTAATATGACAGCATCTTTCCTCTGAGGGACTTAATGTGCTTATGCCAACTACTTATCCATCAGGCAAATGTTTACATCCTGAGAATGAACTAAGGGAATGTCTTAGATAGCTGGGAGCCTGAGGCTAGGACTGTGCACTGAGGGGCACTAATAAAATCAGATAATCAAATTTCTTCCACCTTCTCTGTGGTTTAGGCTGTGCAGTCTGGAAGCAGGCCAGGTGGTTGGTTTTAGGAATCACAGGGTTGAGTTTACAGTACAAGACAGATTTTACTTCAAGTCTAAGTTAGCCTTGACTAATGATTGTTCCATCACTTTTAGAAGTCCAGCTAACTCACTCACAGGCACATCAGGAAGAGGGACCTCTCAAGACTGTTTTCTCACCAAAACTCTGAGGTTCTGGTTTCATAACTGTATTAGTCCATTTTCATGCTGCCGATAAAGACATAGCCAAGACTGGACAATTTACAAAAGAAAGAGGTTTAATTGGACTTACAGTTCCACATGGCTGGGGAAGCCTCACAATCATGGTGGAAGGCAAGGAGGAGCAAGTCACATCTTATATGGATGGCAGCAGGCAAAAAGAGAGAGAGTTTGTACAGGAAAACTCTCTCTTAAAATAACCATCAGCTCTCGTGAGACTTACTATCATGATAACAGCACGGGAAAGACCTGCCCCCATGATTCAGTTACCTCCCACTAGGTACCTCCCACAACACGTGGGAATTCAAGATGAGCTTTGGGTGGGGACACAGCCAAACCATATCAATAACATTCACATTCTTCAGGACACCCAATCAAGCCCTCCACATGGACCTGTGGGCTGCAGACTCTTGCAGACTGATCAGGGAGGAGGGCAGAAAAGGCCTCTCAGCAATTGCAGTTCTTTGTGCCTGCATTTTCAATTCAGATGAATGCATTAGAAATGGTCCTAAAATGTATTTGAAAAAAACAGAACCATCTAAGATCATTGGTCAGAGCTCCAAATGGTTTATAAAGAGGGGGAAAAGTATGCTGACTTCTGAAAAATGGGAAGGGGGTTACATTGGCTTGATTGAAACCAGTTGAAGGAGGTTTTTTGTGTTTTTCCCCCAAGTTTTTCTTGACTAATGATTGTTCAAGTCTTTAAATCAGTGTTGTCCAACTGTCCCCAAAGACTACATAAGGCACAGTTGAAATCTGTATTGTCCTTTGCTGTTACTGCCTCTCCGCTGCCCTGACTTCACAGGATGGGGTATTGTCGGTTATAGAATCACTTGCTTTTTATTCCTTCATCACAGATGGATGAAGTGCTCAAATCTGAATCATTAAACTGACTTATTTTGTACCTGTCAGACTGTTCACTGATTTAACGTTGTTTTAATGTATTCATTAGAGTCAAACATTTACTGAACACTCACCATGTGCCAGGCCCTCTTAAAGGCACGGGAGATGCTAAGGCAAATGAGACACAGATCCTGCCTCCAAGGGCTCCAATGTAGTGGAAGGGCAGAGAAATAGTTACTAACATATG
This sequence comes from Pongo abelii, assembly GCF_028885655.2. Lineage (NCBI taxonomy): Eukaryota > Metazoa > Chordata > Mammalia > Primates > Hominidae > Pongo > Pongo abelii. The sequence goes on along the minus strand of NC_071985.2, from coordinate 65,730,695 downwards.
GCAATGGAGGAGGGCAAGGTATGGAGAAAGGCTTTGAAGGGTGCACCAGGGACCTGGAGGTGACCTTCCAGGAGGGAAGAAAAAGACAGGAGCATTAGGAGGGAGAAAATTTAATTGGGAAAAAGAAGCAACCAGCATGTTGTTTTGAGAGAATCAATCTTTTGCTGTATGGCTGAAGGCAGCTGGTGATGTTGGTATTGATGAGCTGCATGACATAATTATTTGGCACAGAAAGAACAAAAGAAGGGAAGAAAGGAAAGAAAGAAGGGGAGGGAGGGAGGAAGTCACCTTCTATACTTGAGAAAATATCATCAATGAATCCATCTGCTTCTATTCCATAATTCCAACCCCTTCTCTCAGGAGGAGCTGAGAGATTGGTCTATTAGAGGTTCTCTTTGGCTTCCATAAAATCTAACAAAAATACCCCACCAAGTTTATTGCTCTCCTTGTTTGTCAGAAAACTGGAGAATGGACTTGCCTTGGACCAAACCCTTGAGTGCACTGACTTAGGAAAGGCAATGAAAATAGATGTCTTTTGTTAGAAGGGTGATATTAAAATGGATAAAGTTAAATATATATTGTTATCTGGTTTGAACATATAGTTAATTAGCATGTAGCTTTGAATTTGTTATGTTGGTGGCCAAACCTGTTAGAAACAGGTTGGAATGCTATTCTAGTTGCCTGATTCTAAAAGTAGGTTTCCAGAGATGGGTCCTAGCATATAGCTACACAAATGTGGGCACATATAGCTGCCCACAAGGAAAATGGAGGTGAGGGGCAGGAGAAAGATGTAGTAGCTACTGAATTAAAGCTCAGTTTAAGGACTGCTTTTCAAATGAATTGGGGGCCAGTAGTAAAGTGCATATGGTGGCCAACTGAACCAGAGGAAGGGGAACGGGGAGCAAGAATTCTTCCTGAGAGCACCTGTGCCCTTCCAGAGCTGTGTTCTTCTGAATTTTCTCCTCTCCTTTCAGTAACTAATTGGGCTTAATTAATGGGATTTGGTTGATTTTATCTGCAAATCTCTTTTGTACATATCTGAAGACCTAAACAGTGGTGGTAAAGAAATTGACTCAAACTTTTTCAGTCCAGAGATCAGATGACTGAAATCATGTCTTACTCATCTTTGCATCCTGAGCACACAGAGTAGATACTCCATATGTTCATTATGTAAATTAATGAGCTTCTTTACTCTACCTCGTTTTACCCTAGAAAACCTATTTCTTCAACAAATGTTTACTAATTATCTACTTTTTGCCAGGTGCTGAGTCAGGCACTAGGGATATGAGTGGGCAAGAGAGAAAAGACCCTTCCTCCTGGAGTTTACTGCCCATAAGGAAAGACAATAATTAAATCAAGCATTACAAGAAATTATGATATCCTCACAATATGGCAAGTGAATGCTAATAGAGCCAATACCAAGGGGCCACATTTGTTGAGGAGGTGGCTCAAGGGACACCTCCTTGTGCAGGTGACTCAAGTTAGCACTCTCAGCTCTAGTGGTGCTGATAATCTATTTGGAGAAAAAAAAGAATATCATGCATGCAAAAGTAAGAAAGAGTACAGTGTAGGACACTCTACGTTCAGTGTTAGATCATGGATTATAGAGGGTAGAAAAGGGTGATATCTAAAAGGGTATATGTAGGCTCAGAAGTTTGCAGGAGGAAGGAGCACTTGGACTGTCCTTGGAAGATGGATAGAAGAGTGGAATAGAACAAGGGAGGAAAGACAGAAATATGAATCTCACACAACGGGGGAAGTGAGCTTCAACGGGTAGTGGCAGGAGACAGGCTGAAATCATGCAAGACCTGGAAAGTCAGTGGAAATGAAAGTGTAAGCGTAGTTCTATTATCATTATTATTCTTAATAATGTGATAGAAGCTACTGTACACCAAGTCCTAGTCTGGGTTAGGTGCTGGGTAGAAAATGTTAAACAAAAGGTCTACAATTCATTCTTTCTTGCTACCAAAGGGAAGTCCATGGGAAAGAAGGAAGGAAGGTAACTTAATCAAATCTTCACATGAACATACTAATGACAGGCCTCCAGATAAACACATTAATGGTATTTGCTAGTGCAGGGTCCTTATCTATAGAATTCTTTTTCAAGGAGGTACCTGATCTGCCTGGGTTGCTCATTTGTAACAAATCTGAATCTATGCCTGTATTGGGTATGGGTTCTGAGAAAAGGTCAGATCAATTATATAACTATCTGAGTATAATATGAAGATATTTATTGATGGTTCTTTTCTGTGTAGGTGATGTGCCACACACATGGCTTGAAGATCTTCTGTGTTAATCTGGGGAAGAATATCTTGATGTAGCATGGAAGGACTTGGGACACTGCATGGGTCCTAAGCCACTCCCTGCTTCATTTGTAATTGCTTGTTTTATTGAAATTATTAGCAAAGTGTGATACTGGGTAAGATCTCTATTATGTGAATCCACTTTGATAATCTGATCTTTTTGTGTTATGTTAGGTACTTTACTTAATATATTGTCTCACATCAACCGTACAAGATAAGTGCCGAGAGAAATGAGTTAATGTGTCTAATATCACAGTGAGGAAGCAGCAGACTCCTAATTTAAACCCAGGTCAAACTCTGTGCTCTTCCCGCTACTTCATGTCACCCACTGATATGGTTTGCCTCTGTGTCCCCACCCAAATCTCATTTTGAGTTGTAATTCCCAGTGTTGGAGGAGGGAACTGATGGGAGGTGATTGGATCATGGGGGCAGACTTCCCCCTTGCTGTTCTCATGACAGTGAGTGAGTTCCCACAAGATCTGATGGGGTTTAAAAGTGTGTGTGTGGGAATTCCCCCTTTGCTGTCTCTCTCTCTCTCTCTCTCTCTCTCCTGCTCCTCCATGTTAAGACCTGCTTGCTTCCTCTTAGGCTTCTGCCATGATTGTAAGTTTCCTGAGGCCTCCCAGTCATGCTTCCTGTTAAAACTGCAGAACTGAGTCTATTAAACCTCTTTTCTTCATAAATTACGCAGTTTCAGGTAGTTCTAGAGCAGTGTGAGAACAAGCTACTACACCCACTTTAAAAAACATGAATAAAACAGAATAGAGCCTTGGGCCCCAGGAAGGCCCCAAGGACCATCAAGACTCACACAAGCCCTTTGAGGACCACTTACCAAAAGAACAGCTTTAATGAGAAAAGGCTTTCTGGTATAAAACTTGGCTGGGTGTGGTGGCTTATGCCTGTAATCCCAGCACTGTGGGAGGCCGAGGTGGGCAGATCACCTGAGGTCAGGATTTCGAGACCACCCTGGACAACACGGTGAAACCAAGTCTCCACAAAAAATTACTAAAATTAGCTGGGTGTAGTGGTGCGTGCCTGTAGTTCTAGCTACTTGGAAGACTGAGGCAGGAGAATCACTTGAACCCTGGAGGCAGAGGTTGCAGTGAGTAAAGACCGCACCACTGCACTCCAGCCTGGGTGACAGAGCGAGACCTTGTCTCAAAAACAAAATCAAAAACTTGATGTATTTGAGATTCAAAAGGTAGTTCTTGTGTCACATTTTCCATGGAAATTCATTTTCACCAGAGGCAAATGCTTATATCTCCACTGGGAGTCTGCAACTCATAGAGTTTGTTTACTATCAGGGGAATAATAACACATTCTTTGAATGCAGAGAGAATAGCCAAAAGACTGCACTTGATCAGAATCAGATGATATGAATTGAAGTTTCTGATTCTATTTTTAGACCTAAAGCAAGCTGAGCCTTGTGGGAAGGTTTACTAATCCCTGATGGGTGGGATCAGCCATATTTCACAGGTGCTTTCATTTTATAAGGATATTTGTATGCATTCATTCATGGCTCTGAGTTTTTTTACATGGTCCTTTGCAAAGCATTAAGATCAGCTTCTTGTCAGGGAACTTGAGGATCCATGAAAAAAGTAAATAAATAAAAAATAAAAACTAGTGTGTGAGCATGAGGAAGGAGGTAGGTCATGCTAAGGAATGCATCTGTTCTTTTCTGCAAATGTAAGTGGTTTAATTCTAGTTGCTTGGGTTAAGGAGTCCCATTCCTTGGGGACAGCTGCCTAGCACAGTACCTTAGTTCCTGTTTAAAGTGCCACAGGACATGTATAGCTGAGATGTGACAGATTACCCCCTGCCTGGACCTCTCTCTCAGGGCTGCCAGCATCTTTAATGGACAAATGGAGCTGTCTTCCCTTTCTTGGCTGTGGCTGTCTGATCAACTTTGGAGATAGCAGTCAAACTTCTAGTTAATAAAAGTGCTTAATAAATATTCAAACTGTAATATCCCCAGAAAGATGGTTACCGTGGTAGAAAAACCTTCTGATAAAAGAGTACCAGAATCTCTATTTCAAGAATCAAAGTGGCTGGGCACGGTGGCTCACGCCTGTAATCCCAGCATTTTGGGAGGCTGAGGCGGGTGGACCACATGGTCAAGAGATCGAGACCATTCTGGCTAACATGGTGAAACCCCATCTCTACTAAAAATACAAAAATTAGCTGTGAGTGGTAGCGCACACAAAAATTAGCTGTGAGTGGTAGCGCACACCTGTAGTCCCAGCTACTCGGGAGGCTGAGGCAGGAGAATCGCTCGAACTCAGTAGGCAGAGGTTGCAGTGAGCTGAGATTGCGCCACTGCACTCCAGCCTGGCAATACAGCAAGACTCCATCTCAAACAAACAAACAAACAAAAAAAGAAAGCAGACCCACATAGACCTGATATCTATCCATACCAATAGCTAGAGGGACACTTTAACTTGTTTCTTTACAAGAAAAGTAAAAAGCTTAGCTGAGGATTACAAAACCTATAGAGCTGAGTTGAGAAAAACAAGGTTCTGGTGTAGACCTTGGGTTTCTCTTTGGACCGCCTGATCCTTTTCTTAGCTTATGCTGTTGGTATCTTTCTCCAGTCTCCACCGGATAGTGCTTGCTTGCTTCTGGGCCCTTATCATCTTCAGAGTCCTCCATCTTTGTTTATACACTTAACCAATATTCCCTTTATATACAACCTCTCTCCATTACAAAGGAGAATCTGTTTCTCTCCAATACATGGCAAAATACTGGCTATTTAGTTCATTACTATCAGCTTATTTCCTGATGATCCTGTGTCTTCTCAAACCCAGTGCTAGATGTTCTTTTTTGGTTTTGCACCCTGCTCTTTGTATTCTTTCTTTTGCCTATCATACAGTGAAGAAAAAGAGAAGTAAACACCTTTGTCTTTTGGAGGCAAGAATAAACTCCAGCTGAATATAGACTCCTGGCAATGCATCACAAAGCTATTTCTGTACTACCATAGTCTGTCTACTGTAATGATCTTGGCTACAAGTAAACAGAATACCCAACTAAAAGCAGCTGAAACAACGAGGGGTCTATTTTCTGAGGGTGGTTAACAGAGCACAAAAGTTGCTACAATTCTTTATTTATTTATTTATTTATTATTATTATACTTTAGGTTTTAGGGTACATGTGCGCAATCTGCAGGTTAGTTACATATGTATACATGTGCCATGCTGGTGCGCTGCACCCACTAACTCGTCATCTAGCATTAGGTATATCTCCCAATGCTATCCCTCCCCGCTCCCGCCACCCCACAACAGTCCCCAGAGTGTGATGTTCCCCTTCCTGTGTCCATCTGTTCTCATTGTTCAATTCCCACCTATGAGTGAGAATACGCAGTGTTTCGTTTTTTGTTCTTGCGATAGTTTACTGAGAATGATGATTTCCAGTTTCATCCATGTCCCTACAAAGGACATGAACTCATCATTTTTTATGGCTGCATAGTATTCCATGGTGTATATGTGCCACATTTTCTTAATCCAGTCTATCATTGTTGGACATTTGGGTTGGTTCCAAGTCTTTGCTATTGTGAATAATGCCACAATAAACATACGTGTGCATGTGTCTTTATAGCAGCATGATTTATGGTCCTTTGTGTATATACCCAGTAATGGGATGGCTGGGTCAAATGGAATTTCTAGTTCTAGATCCCTGAGGAATCGCCACACTGACTTCCACAAGGGTTGAACTAGTTTACAGTCCCACCAACAGTGTAAAAGTGTTCCTATTTCTCCACATCCTCTCCAGCACCTGTTGTTTCCTGACTTTTTAATGATGGCCATTCTAACTGGTGTGAGATGGTATCTCATTGTGGTTTTGATTTGCATTTCTCTGATGGCCAGTGATGGTGAGCATTTTTTCATGTGTTTTTTGGCTGCCTAAATGTCTTCTTTTGAGAAGTGTCTGTTCATATCTTTCACCCACTTTTTGATGGGGTTGTTTGTTTTTTTCTTGTAAATTTGTTGGAGTTCATTGTAGATTCTGGATATTAGCCCTTTGTCAGATGAGTAGGTTGTGAAAATTTTCTCCCATTTTGTAGGTTGCCTGTTCACTCTGATGGTAGTTTCTTTTCCTGTGCAGAAGCTCTTTAGTTTAATTAGATCCCATTTGTCAATTTTGGCTTTTGTTGCCATTGCTTTTGGTGTTTTAGACATGAAGTCCTTGCCCATGCCTATGTCCTGAATGGTAATGCCTAGGTTTTCTTCTAGGGTTTTTATGGTTTGAGGTCTAACGTTTAAGTCTTTAATCCATCTTGAAGTGATTTTTGTATAAGGTGTAAGGAAGGGATCCAGTTTCAGCTTTCTACATATGGCTAGCCAGTTTTCCCAGCACCATTTATTAAATAGGGAATCCTTTCCCCATTGCTTGTTTTTCTCAGGTTTGTCAAAGATCAGATAGTTGTAGACATGCGGCGTTATTTCTGAGGGCTCTGTTCTGTTCCATTGATCTATATCTCTGTTTTGGTACCAGTACCATGCTGTTTTGGTGACTGTAGCCTTGTAGTATAGTTTGAAGTCAGGTAGTGTGATGCCTCCAGCTTTGTTCTTTTGGCTTAGGATTGACTTGGCGATGCAGGCTCTTTTTTGGTTCCATATGAACTTTAAAGTAGTTTTTTCCAATTCTGTGAAGAAAGTCATTGGTAGCTTGATGGGGATGGCATTGAATCTGTAAATTACCTTGGGCAGTATGGCCATTTTCACGATATTGATTCTTCCTACCCATGAGCATGGAATGTTCTTCCATTTGTTTGTATCCTCTTTTATTTCCTTGAGCAGTGGTTTGTAGTTCTCCTTGAAGAGGTCCTTCACGTCCCTTGTAAGTTGGATTCCTAGGTATTTTATTCTCTTTGAAGCAATTGTGAATGGGAGTTCACTCGTGATTTGGCTCTCTGTTTGTCTGTTGTTGGTGTATAAGAATGCTTGTGATTTTTGTACGTTGATTTTGTATCCTGAGACTTTGCTGAAGTTGCTTATCAGCTTAAGGAGATTTTGGGCTGAGACAATGGGGTTTTCTAGATATGCCATCATGTCGTCTGCAAACAGGGACAATTTGACTTCCTCTTTTCCTAATTGAATACCCTTTATTTCCTTTTTCTGCCTAATTGCCCTGGCCAGAACTTCCAACACTATGTTGAATAGGAGTGGTGAGAGAGGGCATCCCTGTCTTGTGCCAGTTTTCAAAGGGAATGCTTCCAGTTTTTGCCCATTCAGTATGATATTGGCTGTGGGTTTGTCATAGATAGCTCTTATTATTTTGAGATACATCCCATCAATACCTAATTTATTGAGAGTTTTTAGCATGAAGGGTTGTTGAATTTTGTCAAAGGCCTTTTCTGCATCTATTGAGATAATCATGTGGTTTTTGTCTTTGGTTCTGTTTATATGCTGGATTACATTTATTGATTTGCATATATTGAACCAGCCTTGCATCCCAGGGATGAAGCCCACTTGATCATGGTGGATAAGCTTTTTGATGTGCTGCTGGATTCGGTTTGCCAGTAATTTATTGAGGATTTTTGCATCAATGTTCATCAAGGATATTGGTCTAAAATTCTCTTTTTTGGTTGTGTCTCTGCCTGGCTTTGGTATCAGGATGATGCTGGCCTCATAAAATGAGTTAGGGAGGATTCCCTCTTTTTCTATTGATTGGAATAGTTTCAGAAGGAATGGTACCAGTTCCTCCTTGTACCTCTGGTAGAATTCGGCTGTGAATCCATCTGGTCCTGTACTCTTTTTGGTTGGTAAGCTATTGATTATTGCCACAATTTCAGATCCTGTTATTGGTCTATTCAGAGATTCAACTTCTTCCTGGTTTTGTCTTGGGAGAGTGTATGTGTCGAGGAATTTATCCATTTCTTCTAGATTTTCTAGTTTATTTGCGTAGAGGTGTTTGTAGTATTCTCTGATGGTAGTTTGTATTTCTGTGGGATCGGTGGTGATATCCCCTTTATCACTTTTTGTTGCATCTATTTGATTCTTCTCTCTTTTTTTCTTTATTAATCTTGCTAGCGGTCTATCAATTTTGTTGATCTTTTTGAAAAACCAGCTCCTGGATTCATTAATTTTTTGAAGGGTTTTTTGTGTCTCTATTTCCTTCAGTTCTGCTCTGATTTTAGTTATTTCTTTCCTTCTGCTAGCTTTTGAATGTGTTTGCTCTTGCTTTTCTAGTTCTTTTAATTGTGATGTTAGGGTGTCAATTTTGGATCTTTTCTGCTTTCTCTTGTGGGCATTTAGTGCTATAAGTTTCCCTCTACACACTGCTTTGAATGCATCCCAGAGATTCTCGTATGTTGTGTCTTGGTTCTCATTGGTTTCAAAGAACATCTGTATTTCTGCCTTCATTTCGTTATGTAGCCAGTAGTCATTCAGGAGCAGGTTGTTCAGTTTCCATGTAGCTGAGTGGTTTTGATTGAGATTCTTAATGCTGAGTTCTAGCTTGATTGCACTGTGATCTGAGAGATAGTTTGTTATAATTTCTGTTCTTTTACATTTACTGAGGAGAGCTTTACTTCCAAGTATGTGGTCAATTTTGGAATAGGTGTGGTGTGGTGCTGAAAAAAATGTATATTCTGTTGATTTGGGGTGGAGAGTTCTGTAGATGTCTATTAGGTCCGCTTGGTGCAGAGCTGAGTTCAATTCCTGGGTATCCTTGTTGACTTTCTGTCTCGTTGATCTGTCTAATGTTGACAGTGGAGTGTTAAAGTCTCCCATTATTAATGTGTAGGAGTCTAAGTCTCTTTGTAGGTCACTCAGGACTTGCTTTATGAATCTGGGTGCTCCTGTATTGGGTGCATATATATTTAGGATAGTTAGCTCTTCTTGTTGAATTGATCCCTTTACCATTATGTAATGGCCTTCTTTGTCTCTTTTGATCTTTGTTGGTTTAAAGTCTATTTTATCAGAGACTAGGATTGCAACCCCTGCCTTTTTTTGTTTTCCATTTGCTTGGTAGATCTTCCTCCATCCTTTTATTTTGAGCCTATGTGTGTCTCTGCACGTGAGATGGGTTTCCTGAATACAGCACACTGATGGGTCTTGACTCTTTATCCAATTTGCCAGTCTGTGTCTTTTAATTGGAGCATTTAGTCCATTTACATTTAAAGTTAATATTGTTATGTGTGAATTTGATCCTGTCATTATGATGTTAGCTGGCTATTTTGCTCGTTAGTTGATGCAGTCTCTTCCTAGTCTCGATGGTCTTTACATTTTGGCATGATTTTGCAGCAGCTGGTACTGGTTGTGCCTTTTCATGTTTAGTGCTTCCTTCAGGATCTCTTTTAGGGCAGGCCTGGTGGTGACAAAATCTCTCAGCATTTGCTTGTCTGTAAAGTATTTTATTTCTCCTTCATTTATGAAGCTTAGTTTGGCTGGATATGAAATTCTGGGTTGAAAATTCTTTTCTTTAAGAATGTTGAATATTGGCCCCCACTCTCTTCTGGCTTGTAGAGTTTCTGCCGAGAGATCCGCTGTTACTCTGATGGGCTTCCATTTGAGGGTAACCCGACCTTTCTCTCTGGCTGCCCTTAACATTTTTTTCCTTCATTTCAACTTTGGTGAATCTGACAATTATGTGTCTTGGAGTTGCTCTTCTCGAGGAGTATCTTTGTGGCGTTCTCTGTATTTCCTGAATCTGAATGTTGGCCTGCCTTACTAGATTGGGGAAGTTCTCCTGGATAATATCCTGCAGAGTGTTTTCCAACTTGTTTCCATTCTCCCCGTCACTTTCAGGTACACCAATCAGACGTAGATTTGGTCTTTTCACATAGTCCCATATTTCTTGGAGGCTTTGCTCATTTCTTTTTATTCTTTTTTCTCTAAACTTCCCTTCTCACTTCATTTCATTCATTTCATCTTCCAGGGCTGATACCCTTTCTTCCATTTGATCGCATTGGCTCCTGAGGCTTCTGCATTCTTCATGTAGTTCTCGAGCCTTGGTTTTCAGCTCCATCAGCTCCTTTAAGCACTTCTCTGTATTGGTTATTCTAGTTATACATTCTTCTAAATTTTTTTCAAAGTTTTCAACTTCTTTGCCTTTGGTTTGAATATCCTCCCGTAGCTCGGAGTAATTTGATTGCCTGAAGCCTTCTTCTCTCAGCTCGTCAAAGTCATTCTCCGTCCAGCTTTGTTCCATTGCTGGTGAGGAGCTGCGTTCCTTTGGAGGAGGAGAGGTACTCTGCTTTTTAGAGTTTCCAGTTTTTCTGCTCTGTTTTTTCCCCATCTTTGTGGTTTTATCTACTTTTGGTCTTTGATGATGGTGATGTACAGATGGGTTTTTGGTGTGGATGTCCTTTCTGTTTGTTAGTTTTCCTTCTAACAGACAGGACCCTCAGCTGCAGGTCTGTTGGAGTACCCAGCCAGCCGTGTGAGGTGTCAGTCTTCTCCTGCTGGGGGGGTGCCTCCCAGTTAGGCTGCTCGGGGGTCAGGGGTCAGGGACCCACTTGAGGAGGCAGGCTGCCCGTTCTCAGATCTCCAGCTGCGTGCTGGGAGAACCACTGCTCTCTTCAAAGCTGTCAGACAGGGACATTTAAGTCTGCAGAGGTTACTGCTGTCTTTTTGTTTGTCTGTGCCCTGCCCCCAGAGGTGGAGCCTACAGAGGCAGGCAGGCTTCCTTGAGCTGTGGTGGGCTCCACCCAGTTCGAGCTTCCCAGCTGCTTTATTTACCTAAGCAAGCCTGGGCAATGGCGGGCGCCCCTCCCCCAGCCTCGCTGCCGCCTTGCTGTTTGATCTCAGACTGCTGTGCTAGCAATCAGCGAGACTCTGTGGGCGTAGGACCCTCTGAGCCAGGTGCGGGATATAATCTCTTGGTGCACCGTTTTTTAAGCCCGTCGGAAAAGAGCAGTATTAGGGTGGGAGTGACCCGATTTTCCAGGTGCCGTCTGTCACCCCTTTCTTTGACTAGGAAAGGGAACTCCCTGACCCCTTGCGCTTCCCCAGTGAGGCAATTCCTCGCCCTTCTTCGGCTCGCACATGGTGCACGCACCCACTGACCTGCGCCCACTGTCTGGCACCCCCTAGTGAGATGAACCCGGTACCTCAGATGGAAATGCAGAAATCACCCGTCTTCTGCGTCACTCATGCTGGGAGCTGTAGACCGCAGCTGTTCCTATTTGGCCATCTTCAAAAGTTGCTACAATTCTTGATGAATTGATCTGTTCTCCTTTAGTTTCTCCACGTGGGTGCAAGATGGCCACCTAAGCCATCTTTGGCTGAACATTATGTCTTCACACAACTACATCCAAAGGAAGACAGGGAAAGAGTCCATCCCATTAGAGGGCTCTTTCTCTTTTTTTAAAAATAGGGAGGAAAAGTTTTCTAAGAATATACCCCCTAGCAGATTTTTTCTTAGGTACCACGGGCCAGGAGAGGGCCCCATGCCTGTGCTCTACCTTCCTTGAAGCTGGGAAAAGTGATGAAGCTGGGAAAAGTGAGTGATTGGCTTCTATGGTGGAAGTGGACTTTATGTGTAAAGAAGGAAGAGGAGAAAAGCTGTGGGGTAGTCAACCACAGCCGTTAAATACCTTCCTGAAGTGCAGCAGTCCAGGAATAGATTATATTTAATCATTTCACATTGCTGTCACATGGGCCACACCTACAGTTAATATGGAGTCATAGAAGAAAAAGAGACCTCAAGAGTTCACCTCTACTCCTCTGTGGATAGATCGTTGGCTACCACAAGCTTTCTTTTTTAATTGTAAAATATACATAACAAAATGTAAAATTTTAACCAGTTTTATGTGTACAGTTCAGTGGCATTACATACATTTATATTGTGTGAAATCATCACCTTCATTCATCTTCAGAAGTAGTTCCTCTTCCTAAAATTAAACTCTGTATCCATTAAAGAATGGATACAGATCCCACTGTCCTCTCCTCCCAGCCCCTGGCAACCACCAGGGCTACTTTCAGTCTCTATGAATTTGACTACTCTAGATATCTCATATAAGTACAATCGTATACTATCTGTTCATCTAGCTTAATTTAAAGATATTTGGTAACCCCTCTTAAAGTGCCCTTCATCTTCCTCCACCTTCTCTTCCTCCTCTCCTCTTTTCAAAATCCTTTCCATCCTTCAATGCTCAACACCAAGATTTTCAGTTCCTCCAGCCCATGAGGCTCTCTCCCTATTCTGGACTCAGAGTGTTCTGTGTACTTGACTTTCCCACTTTCTTGACCTTATGTACACTGTCTTATGCCGTATCTTGAGTTATTATCTTTTACTTTTAACTTTTATTTTAGGTTCGGGGTACATGTGAAGGTTTATTACATAGGTAAACTCGTGGCATGGGGGTTTGTTGTATAGATTATTTCATCACCCAGGCATTAAGCCCAGCACCAAATAGTTATCTTTTCTGCTCCACTCCCTCCTCCCCGTCTCCACCTTCAAGTAGACCCCAGTGTCTGTTGTTTCCTTATTTGTATTCATAACTTCTCATCATTTAGCTTCCATTTATAAGTGAGAACATGTGGTATTTGTGGTTTTCTAGTCCTGCATTAGTTTGCTAAGGATAATAGCCTCCGTTCTATCCATGTTCCCGCAAAAGACATGATCTCACTTTTTTTAAGGCTGCATAGTATTCCATGGTGTATATGTTCCACATTTTCATTATGCAGTCTGTCATTGAAGGGCATTTAGGTGGATTCCATTTAGATCTTTGCTATTGTGAATAGTGCTGCAATGAACATTCGTGTGCATATGTCTTTATGGTAGAATGATTTATATTCCTCTGGGTATATACCCAGTAATGGGATTGCTAGGTAAAATGGTAGTTCTGCTTTTAGCTCTTTGAGGAATCACCATACTGCTTTCTACAATGGTTGAACTAATTTACACTTCCACCAACAGTGTATAAGTGTTCCATTTTCTCTGCAACCTTGCCTGCATCTGTTATTTTTTGACTTTTTAGTAATAACCATTCTGACTGGTGTAAGATAGCATCTCATTGTGTTTTTGATTTGCATTTCTTTAATGATCAGTGATATTGAGCTTTTTTCATATGCTTGTTGGTTGCATGTATGTCTTATTTTGAAAAGTGTCTGTTCATGTCCTTTGCCCACTTTTTAATGGGGTTGTTTGTTTTTCTCTTGTAAATTTAAGTTATAGATGCTGGATGTTAGAGCTTTATCAGATGCATAGTTTGCAAATATTTTCTCTCATTCTGTAGGTTGTGTGTTTACTCTGTTGATAGTTTCTTTTGGTGTGCAGAAGCTCTTAAGTTTAATTAGATCCCACTTGTCAATTTTTGCTTTTGTTGTGATTGCTTTCCGTGTCTTTGTCATAAAATATTTGCCCAATCCTGTGTTCAAGATGGTATTGCCTAGGTTGTATTCCAGTGTTTTTATAGTTTTGGGTTTTACATTTAAATATTTATTTCATCTTGAGTTAATTTTTGTATATGATGTAAGGAAGAGGTCCAGCTTCAGTCTTGTGCATATGGCTAGCTAGTTATCCCAGCACCATTTATTGAATAGAGAGTCTTTCCTCCATTGCTTGTTCTTGTCAGCTTTGTCGAAGATCAGATGGTCATAGGTGTGCAGCCTTTTTTCTGGCCTCACTATTCTATTCCATTAGTCTATGTTCCTGTTTTTGTATGAGTACCATGCTGTTTTGGTTACTGCAGTCCTGTAGCAATAGTTTGAAGTCAGGTAATGTGCTGCCTCCAGCTTTGTTCTTTTTGTTTAGGATTGCCTTGGGTATTAGGGTTCTTTTTTGGTTCCATATGAATTTTAAAATAGTTTTTTCTAGTTCTGTGAAGAATGTCATTGGCAGATTGATAGAAATAGTATTGAATCTGTACATTGCTTCAGGCAGTATGGCAATTTTAATGATATTGATTCTTCCCATCCATGAGCATGGAATATTATTCCATTTGTTTGTGTCTTCTCTGATTTCTTGGAACAATGTTTTATAATTCTCATTGTAGAGATCTTTTACCTTCCTGGTTAGCTGTATTTCTAGGTATTTTATTCTTTTTGTGGCAGTTGTGAATGGGATTGCCTTTCTGATTTGGCTCTTGTCTTGGCTATTGTTGGTGTGTAGAAATGCCAGTGACTTTTGTACACTGATTTTGTATCCTGAAACTTTACTGAAATTGTTTGTCAGCTGAAGGAGATTTTAAACTGAGACTGTGGGGTTTTCTAGATACAGAATCATGTCATCTGCAGAGATAGTTTGACTTCCTCTCCTCTTATTTAGATACCCTTTATTTCTTTCTCCTTCCTGATTGCTCTGGCCAGAACTTCTAATACCATGTTAAATGGGAGCAATGAGAGATGGCATCCTTTTCTTGTGGTAGTTTTTAAGGGTGAATGCTTCCAGCTTTTGCCTATTGAGTATAATGTTGATTGTGGGTTTGTCATAGATGGCTCTTATTATTTTGAGGCATGTTTCTTCAATACCTAGCTTATAGAGAGTTTTTAACATGAGAGGGCATTAAATTTTATCAAAAACCTTTTTGGCATCTGTTGAGATAATCATGTGGCTTTGTCTTTAGTTCTACTGTTTACGTGATGAATCACACTTATTGATTTGTGTATGTCAAACCAACTTCACATCCCTGGGATGAAGCCTACTTGATTAGCTTTTTTTTTGATGGGCTGCTGGATTGGACCAAATGGATCTTATAGACCTCTACAGAACTCTCCACCCCAAAACAACAGAATATGTACATTCTTATAATCACCAAATAGCACATACTCCAAAATTGACCACATAATTGGATATAAAACAATCCTCAGCATATGCAAAAAAGAAAAAACTGAAACCATACCAAAAGCACTCTTAGACCACAGTGCAATAAAAATAGAAGTCAAGATGAAGGAAATCGCTCAAATACATGCAATGACATGGAAATTAAGCAACATGCTCCTGAATGACTTTTGGATAAATAATGAAATTAAGGCAGAAGTCAAGTTCTTTGAAATTAATGAGAACAAAGATATAACATACCAGTATCTCCAGGACACACCTAAAGCAGTGTTAAGAGGGAAATTCATAGCAATAAATGCCACATCAAAAGATTAGAAATATCTCAAATTAGCAACCTAATAATCACAACTGAAGGAACTAGAGAAGCAAGAACAAATCAATCCCAGAGCTAGCAGAAGACAAGAAATCACCAAAATCGGAGCTGAACTGAAGGAAATTGAGACACCAAAAGCCATTTAAAAGATCAATGAATCCATGAGTTGTTTTTTTGAAAAAACATTAATAGGATAAATAGGCCACTAGCTAGACTAATTAAGAAGAAAAAGGAGAAGATCCAAATAAACACAATTGGAGGTGACAAAGGCAATGTTACCACTGACCCCGCAGAAGTAAAAATGACCATCAGAAACTACTACAAACACCTCTGTGCACATAAACTAGAAAAGCTAGAAGAGGTAAATAAATTCCTGGACACATACACCCTCCCAAGATTGAACCAAGAAGAAATCGATTATCTGAACAGACCAATAATGAGCTCTGAAATTGAATCAGTAATAAATAACCTACCAACAACAACAAAAGCCCAGGACCTGATGATTTCACAGCCAAATTCTACCAGATGTACAAAGAAGAGCTGGTACCATTCTTACAGAAATTATTCCAAAAAATTGAGGAGGAGGGACTCCTTCCTAACTCATTCTGAGGCCAGCATCATCCAGATACCAAAACTTGGCAGAGATACAACAAAAAAAGAAAACTTCAGGCCGATATCCTTGATGAACATTGATGCAAAAATCCTCAACAAAATCTTTCAAACCAAATCCAACAGCACATCAAAGGAGTTATTGTATTACCTATCCTTTGTGAGTGAACGTCTTATCTTTCCAACTAGATTGAGATCTCTTGGAGAGCATAGACTATATGCATCTTACTTTTCTTTCTGTCCTCCACAACCCAAGCCTTCTACACAACAGTCACTCAGTAAATAGGTGTCAGGTTCCATTCTTTCTCTAGGAAATCTGCATAAATTACCTTTATTACTAAGATGTTTTGTCTTAAGTATGATTATGCTCTTTGGGGTCAAAACTTACGTCATTTTATTTCTTTTTTGATGTTCCCTAAGATGGAGAACAAATGTTCAGTGTCCTCCTTAAACCTGTAAATATACTTGAGGTAGGTTAATGTGTCACTTTAGCTTTCAGTTTTCTGGATTAAGCCAAGATAACGGGGCAGAACCATTATACTTACACAACACCTTTTCCTGAGAAATTCATAATACTTCTTTTACCTTAAGATCAGGTTTTTCCATGGTTACAAGTCAGCATAAGTTTGAGAATCCAGGGAAGATTATCTCTTCTGTAGAAAAAGTCTTGAGCCTCTGGCAAGCTTTTATTTTTTACAAAGATTCACTTGGAGGCTGCTTAATATCTACTGAAAGCCTGATGACTGACATACACATATACCCAATGCACACTCTATCCAAGGTTTGTAATTTTATATATTTAAAATTTTAAATTTAACAAGGGGTAGATGTGGCTTAGTCTTTCAGTATTGCTGATTAGGTGACTAAAGATTTTGGCAGCTAGGAATTTGTAATGATGAAATATTGTTCTGTTAATACTAGCAAATTTAACTAAAGCAATTCTAAGGAATGGTGATTATGGATATATTCTAACCCACTTTACCCTTTTCAAAATGTAGTGAAAGGCATGAAACTCAAACTGCTGGGGAGGGCATGAAGAAGCTGGGGCTGCAGGCTGTATGCTTTTGTAAACACATCCAGCTCCCTGCTCTGATGATGTGTCTGCAGGGTCATTTGGAGGAGTTGATGTGAGGGAGCAGATGAATCTTCTCATTTAAAATATCCTGTAATGTCAATAAAATCTATTTGAACCCCAGAAAGTTTATAAGCTAGTTGGATGTGTTAATTAATATTGGCTTGTTGAACTGGCTTATTGAGGGGTGTCAGGAACCCTTCTTTCCTTTTGAAGAACCATAGAAACAACACAATGGGGCCAGGCACGGTGGCTCACATCTGTAATCCCAGCACTTTGGGAGGCCGAGGCAGGTGGATCACCTTTGGTCAGGAGTTCGAGACCAGTCTGGCCAACATAGTGAAAACCCATCTCTACTAAAAATACAAAAAAATTAGCTAGGCCTGGTGGTAAGTGCCTGCAATCCCAGCTACTTGGGAGACTGAGGCAGGAGAATCACTCAAACCCGGGAGGTGGAGGTTGCAGTGAGCCAAGATCGCACCATTGTACTCCAGCCTGGGCAACAAAAGAGAAACTCCATCTCAAAAAAAAAAAAAAAAAAGAAAGAAAAAAAGAAAAAAGAAATAACACACTGGTTGGGTGAATGGAGGATTACACCCAAGGCACCTGGGAGGGAAACTGTTTATTTCATGAGCTTTCCCTTTGGTTTGATTGTGTTTTTAAAGGATTGGGAAAAATTAAGAAATGTTAAACCTGCTTCAGATTGGTTTATCAAACACTCACATAGTAATATAATAATTGTAAGGACAATAATTTCTAGTTTGTGTAAAATAGTTTTTATTGTATTCCTAATGTCCAAATTGGGAGGGGCTGGTAAGCATTTTGGTAGCAAAGAGTCATTTCATCAATTAGAAGAAAGAGCATCTTGGGACATATGGCATTTGGAAGTGAAGTATTTGATCCTAGAGTTTTGGCTGGCCATAAAGGAAAGCTTGTATAAGCAAAAAAGAAAATATGTTTTCCTGGTGAAAAAACAGAGTAGAAGGGATATTTGTAGTAGGAAATAAGGATGGTAAGAAGAAGCTGGGCGCAGTGGCTCATGCCTATAATCCCAGCACTTTGGGAGGCCGAGGCTGGCTGATCACCTGAGGTCGGGAGTTTGAGACCAGCCTGACCAACATGGAGAAACTCCGTCTGTACTAAAAATACAAAAATAGCCGGGCGTGGTGGCGCATGCCTGTAATCTCAGCTACTCGGGAGGCTCAGGCAGGAGAATCACTTGAACCCGGGAGGCGGAGGTTGCAGTGAGCCGAGATCGTGCCATTGCACTCCAGCCCGGGCAACAAAAGCAAAACTCCATCTCAAAAAAAAAAAAAAAAAAAAAGGTGAGAAGAAAAATAACATTTTATCTTTGATAAGAGCAAGTAGAGCGTTATGGTGTTTTTATTCTATTTTGAAGTTCTAGAACCAATGCAGCCTCCCGAGGGAACTGCAAACGGGCCAGGCACTTTCATAATATTTACACTCATTTGTTCATCCATTTGCTGTCCATTTATCATTCGTCCAAAATCATTTATTAGGGACCTCTTCTATTTCATGCACTGGGACAATGATGAGAAATGAATTCTTCACTTGGAGGAACTACACTCTACTGGAGGGAGGCCTACATAAATGGGGTTTAGGGTAAACCTGACAGGTGTTCTACTAGATCTAATAACAGATATCTGTGGACATACAGAGAAAAGGTCGCCCCTCTGGGTTGCTGGAAAAGATTCACAGAAAGTGATATTTGAAGTGAGTTTTAAAGGATGAGTGCATTCATCAGGTTGAGCCATTGAGAAAGGAAAGCCCACTAGGGGACAGGCCTGTGCAAAAGCACTGAAGTGTGACTGGGTATGCAGAGAACAGGGAAGGTGGTGAGGTGGTGGGTGGAGGACCAGATACAGAACCATGGGAGAGGTGATGGGGAAGAGTGAAACTGAAACTGTAGGGCACCAGGCCATCGCCCTCCATGCATCCAAACTCAAGTGCCGGAAGGCACAACCTCAACCCATGGGTGACAGCCCTACTGCCAACACAGATACACACACACACACACACATCACACACACATACCGTGCACCCCCCCATTCCACCCCACAACCCACCACACACAGAGATACACACACCCCATTTCACACCCCACCACACACACATCCCGCCACCAAACACATACCCTCCACCACGTACACACATCTCACACACCCTACTCCATACCCCACCCCCGACACAACCCCACACACCAGCACACCCCTTCACACCACCACACTCCCCACACCACTGCACACACACACCCTACCACACACACACACCACATACCCCCCCACACACCTCCCACATATACCTCACCACATATATTCTACATCCACCTCACACACACTCTCTCCCCACCACACATACCCCACCCCCCACACATACCACCACACACCCCTCCACACATCCCACCACACACCCCTCAAATCCTGCCATACACACACACCCCATCACACACCCCACACACCCCACCACATACACACACACACAGACACACACTACCACCACACCCCCAACAATCCACCACGTACCCCACACCTCACACCTGACCACACACACTCTCCCCTCACACACACCTCACCTCATCACACACACACACACACCCCATACACCCCCCACCCCACATACAGGAACTGTTGTTTTGGCTGACCCCCTCCTGAGAAAGCAGAGTTGACTCTGGGCTGCATCCCACAGACCACAGCCCAGGGTCCTGGGAACACTGTAAGGGACATTGGTAAGGGGGATCCAGCACTGGTTTTTAAACATGGGAGTGCTACACACATCGTCTGTGGACTGTGAGTACGTTGTGTCAGGACTAGGTCTAACTCATACTCTGTTCGTTCCTCTGTGCCTAGCACCGTGCTGGCATATAGAAGGTCCTCCTTAAATACTTGCTGCATGAATAAATGAGCTGAATAAATAAGGCAATGTGGAGAACCCACTAGCGTGGAAGGAAACTACTGTCAGTTCAGAGGCTCTCACAAGAATCTAGGTGAGCGATCACGGTGGGATTGGAGAGGAAGAACCAGAATGTAGACCAGCGCTCTCCAACAGAACTTTCCACATGATGGAAATGTTCTATTCTGCACTGTCCATTATGCAAACCACTAGCCACACATGGCTCTTGAGCACTTGAAATGTAGCTGGTGAGGCTGAGGGACTGAACTTTTAATTACTTTAAATTTTTTTTCTTTTTTTCTTTTTTTTTGAGACAGAATCGCGCTCTGTCGCCCAGGCTGGAGTGCAGTGGCGCGATCTCGACTCACTGCAAGCTCCGCCTCCCAGGTTCACGCCATTCTCCTGCCTCAGCCTCCCGAGTAGCTGGGACTACAGGTGCCCGCCACCACACCTGGCTAATTTTTTGTATTTTTTTTTAGTAGAGACGGGGTTTCACCGTGTTGGCCGGGACCTCGTGATTCGCCTGCCTTGGCCTCCCAAAGTGCTGGGATTATAGGCGTGAGCCACTGCGCCCGGCCTAATTACTTTAAATTTAAATAGCCACATGTGACTATTGGCTACCACATTGAACAGCACAGTTCTAGAGATTTTTGTGGCAGAATCAAACAAACTTGTAACAAACTGGATTTATTCATTAATTTAATCAATAAATATTTATTGTTTACTTTGTTCTGCAGTGAAAACGTGTGTGGCAATAGGGTGTGACACGCCAGGGTGTTTAGACTTTGTGAGGTGCTTGGTAAAGGAGACCCAACACCAGTGTTTAAGCATGAGCAGAGCAGGTGATGTAATTTCCCTCTAGAACTGACATTCTTCTGGGGGAAGGAGGGAAGGAAGGAAGGAAGGAAGGAAGGGAGGGGAGGGGAGGGGAGGGAGAGGAGGGGAGGGAGGGAGGGAAGAAAGGAAGGAAGGGAAGGAAGGAAGAAAGAAAGAGAGAAAAGAAAGAAAGTTCTATGAAGAAAATGAAAACAAGTGATATAACGAGTGGAGGAGAGTGGACAAGCTATTTTAGCAGGATTGGTCAAGGAAATCCTCTCTGAAAGGTGACAAGTTGAGAGTTGAATAATGCAGAAGTTATGTGGATTAAGAAAAACAAAAACAAAGAAAACCTCAAAACAAGAACTAAAATAATCATTGATGAGTAAAAGCAATAAAATTCATCCTGAAAACACCTGGTGCAAGAAGGGACCTATTCCATCTGCAAGTCAAACTCACTCACTTCCTTTCTCCAGAAAGAAAACTGAAGCCTGGAGAGGTAAAGAGACTTACCTAAGGCCAGTTGGCAAAAGACTCTTAACCTCCTGACCTCCAACTCCACTCCCTACTGGGTGTCTCTTAGCATCTTGAATTTCATTTTTCTTATTAGTAAAATGAGTTATTGATAGAAATGAAAAATGTAACATAGATAAGGTGCTAAAAATAGTAGCTGTTTTCATTTTTGGATTTTTTCTAATCGTTGTATAATGTGCCTCTCAAATAATTAACTATGTTATTATTTTAATAATATAAAAGTATTAATATAATATATAATTATGTATAATTAATATAATAGAGAAATTTAGTAATTGGATAATACGAAAAGCCTGAGAGGCAATGAGCTTCAATCCCTGACTTTTTCTTAGTCATCATTGTCTGGGGTAAATCTTAGCATTGGGCCTATGCAGTCAACCTCCAGTACAACCTGCCATTCACCTGGAGGCAGCTGCTGGAGCTCTTTGAACGGTGTCAGAGAAGGAATAACCATCCCCCACACTGCTGGCCTGGCAATCCCCACCTTATTAAGTGGTGGCATGTATCACAGTCCTAGGATACTGCTGAGGAGAGGAATATGAGGCTGTGGTTTTTCTCAACAGACACAGCTGTCATCAAGCTCTTTATGGAAACCTGCTGTAGACAGGGGCTGAAAAGAAGATGAAGGCTTTAACAGGTTGTGAAATTGCAGTGATAAAAAGAGAGCACTAAAAGCATATGGCACTGGAAAGGATTTTCTGCATCCAAATTGAGAATCAGACCTTCATTTGTTTACTCTTCATTTTACCCCCACCACACCTCTGCTGTTTGAGCTGGTATTTTTGTAAATATTCAGATAGGACAAACAAGGTGATAAACGAGGTCATGGCTTTGCCAGAGGGACAGACAATGCTGGAATATAAATGTTGGGTCTCCTTGACTTCTCAATGTCATTTGCCTTTTCTAGCCACACCCTTGGGTCTCAACCCAGGGTCCTGGACTATGAGCCCATGCTCTAGCCATTCTGCCATGTTGCATCTGAGTTTGGTGTCTATGGAGCCACTGGTTCAATAATCCTTAGCTGATAGTTTGATCTGACTATTGTATGATCACCAAAGTAACACTGAAAATGAGGCATTGAACAACTATGGGTTGCATGTGAGTGACCCGAGAGCCATGTCTGAGGCTTACTGCCCACGGCTCATGACCTCACTGTTGCAACCTGACCTGGTCAGGGCCAGGAGCCTCTCCCCAGGCTGGAGCATCATCTCCTCCCATCATTCCTGAATATCACAAAGACCCATTAGGATAATGCCTCTGTGCCTTTCAGCCCTCCCATGCTCAGCAATGCACCTTCCAGTGAACACAGTGGCATACAAATAACTGCAGAGATAGAAGGATCCAAGTCCTTGGCCCAAACCTAGCAGGTCTAGATACCAGACCTTGCTCTACCACTTAGTTCACTGTATGAGCTTGGGCGAATTACTTTATTTATCTAGACCCCTATTTCTTCAAACGTGAATGTGGAATATTATCTACCTCATAGAGGTCCAAGAATCAAAAAAATTTGTATATGAAAATGCTTTGAAAAATAGAAAGCAACAATCAAGTAAGTACAGGTGTTATTCAGTAGTCTACATACACTACAAGGAATTTTTTGTAGAAAAAATAAAACTTAATAAATATTAAATTATATTAATATCACTTTCATCCATCTATCCATTCATCCATCCATCCATCCATTCATTCAGTAAAGTTGTATTAGACAACTAGTCTGAGGCAGGCACTGTATTGGTGCTAGGTAGATACATGATTGTGAACAGCAAATATATTATTCCTTGTGTTAATTAGGGTTTTCCAGAAAAAAAAAAACTAAAGGGAAATATATATCTCAAAAACAGATTTATTACAAGTAATTAGCTCATGTGATTATGAAGGTGGGAAAGTCCTGAGATATGTGGGATGAGTCAACAAGTTGGAGACCCAGGAGAACTGATGGTTTAGTTCCAGTCTGAGCTTGGTGATCTAAAAACCAGGATTGATGGTGTAGCTGAAGGCCAGCAGGCTCAAGATCCAGGAAGTGCCAATGTTTCAGTTTGAGTCTGAAGGCAAGAATAAAAGCCAGTGACCCAGTTCAAAGGCAGTCAGGCAGGAAGAATTCTCTCTTACCTGGGGGAGTCAGCCTTTTGTTCTATGCAGGCCTGCACTTGGTTAGATGGAGACTGTCACATTAGGGAGTGCACTCTGCTTTACTCAGTCTGCCAATCTGAATGTTAATCTCATCTAAAACACCCTCACAGAAACACCCAGAGTAACTTTCACCAAATATCTGGGCACCACTTGGCCCGATCAAGTTGGCAGATAAAAGTAATCATCACCTTCCTCACAGAGCTTACTGTCTATTTGGGAGAGAAGGACATAGTAAAGCAATAATCATGCAAACAAATTTATAATGACAAAGTGTGCTGAGTGCTATGAAGAAAAAAGTACAGGCTCCCAGGAGTGATGATAACACTGGAGGCATATAAACATGAAACTTTAGTTGACTTGACTGATGTGGGACAAGGGGAGTGCATAGGGGAATTCCTTCAGATAGGAGAGCACTCAGCAAATGAAAGATCCAAAAGGTCAGTGTGGCTGGAACACAGGAAAGAAGAGGGATTATGTTGCCAATATGAGCAGACAGAGGGAAGGTCACAGACAACTCTTAGGGTTGTCTATGAGAAGGCTGAAAAGTTTGAGGCTGGTAAAGGAAGTATGAAATAGAAGTTGCCAGACTGAGAGAATGACCTTATTCATTGACAATGTAATGTAATAATATGGTTGTGTGGGCTATTTAAGTTGAGCTAGAATAAATTCATAAACATTGTAATCTCTCAGGTTGCATGATTTTTTTTTTTTTTTTTGAGATGGAGTTTCGCTCTGTCGCCCAGGCTGGAGTGCAGTGGTGTGATCTCAGCTCACTGCAAGCTCTGCCTCCTGAGTTCATGCCATTCTCCTGCCTCAGCCTCCCGAGTAGCTGGGACTACAGGCACCCGCCATCATGCCCAGCTTATTTTTGTATTTTTAGTAGAGATGGGGTTTCACCGTGTTAGCCAGGATGGTCTCGATCTCCTGACCTCATGATCCGCCTGCCTCGGCCTCCCAAAGTGCTGGGATTACAGGCGTGAGCCACCACGCTTGGCCAGGGTTGCATGATTTTTATAGCCTTTTGTTTGACAATTTGATGCAGACATATAAATTAATTTTAACATTGATTGTTGTGACTTTCTACTTTATACTGTTTTGCATGAATATTTCCACATTTGTTTTTCATAATTTTGTTATTTTTAATAGCTGTGTAGTATTCCATCATGGTTTCCATCATGTTATTTCTGGCCCCTACACACTCCTGTGGTTTTTAGCTCTGTACAGTTTTTCTGAAAAATATTTCTGCTGAGAATATCTTTTGGAACAGTGTTGTTTCTTATGAGCTTTTTTTTTAGGTTGCATCCCCTCATGGGTCGCTTCTCTGCACATCACAGCTTCTCTGTAGCGCACAGCGTCTGTGGTGTGGTGCTTTGTTTGTCTTGTCTGGGTGTGAGAAATTCCCGTGGCACCAGCTGTTGCTGGGGAGTTGGCTGGGGAGGAGTAGTGACAGGCAGGAAGAGGATGACCCTCATTAGGAGTTCAGAGAACGCAGGCTATTGTGTTACTGCACTGTATCCTCCAGGATGTGGCCTCTGTGAGTGGTTTATTCTGCACTGAGACCCTCTATGGCCCTTAACCTAACAGGGAGCTCTCTACCTTTGCCACCTTCCCCGAGGGCCTATTAAGTTCCTGGTAAGTGTTGTTCTATGTAGAACAAAGAATATGTAAGGTAGTGGCAATAATGTAAATTATTGTTCATAAGTCTCTGGACTGTAATTAAATGAAAGTTATGATTATATCATCTAAGGCAAATGGTTCCCTAGGTGCCATCATTTTTGTTCATTCCTTTTTTTAATATATTCACTCTTAATTTCTACATATTATTGAGAAATTTGTAAGGGACCCGCTCATCAAGCCAAGTAGGTATCAGGGAAACTCATATAACATCCCTTCCTTGCCTAATCATAGTACACCCACTCATTTGACCCAGTGTATCTCTTAAGCATTTAGTATTTTTAACGCTGGTCAAAAAGTTAATGTAACAAAACAGAGTAACTGAACTCATTTGTGTTGGGACAAGGATAAAGTTTAAATTCGGTTTTCGGGGGGAAAAAATTCTATTATTTTGTCAAACATAATATCATACAGTAGTAATTTAGTTTAATGTTCTTGGCAACTGGAAAATAAGTTCCAAAGGATTTCTCTATTTTATTTATCAAAGCAAAGAAAGACAAGTATGGAACATAATAACCATTTTGTCCTCTTACCAACAAAGGGTATGTAGGAGAGGAGGCAGGCTCCTGCTAGAATCTTAGGCATTTTGGTCAGAACCATCATCACTGATGGCAGCGATATCTGTAGTTAATAACAGCAATGATAGTAACATGTAAAAACCATGGAGTGTTAACTGTATGCTAGGCACAGTGCTTTATGTTGTATCATTACCTCCCTCCCTTGAAGTGGGTTTTCTCAAAATCACAAAGCTAGTGAGTGATGGACTCAAGATTCAAACAGTAGACCCAAAGCCGGTGCTCCTAATCTCTCTCTACCCTGGTAATACAGTGGTTGGAAGCAGTGTGGGGTGGCAGGAAAAACCCACACCAAGGGATCTCAGCATTGCATTGCAAAGCACATGCCATGTTAGCCTTGAATCTGTTATGTAAATTGAATTAAGTCACGTTATGATTATTATTATTTTGAGACAGGGTCTCGCTCTGTCACCCAGCTGGAGTACAGTGGCACAATCTCAGCTCACTGCAACCTCCATCTCTTGAATTCAAGCAATTCTCCTGCCTCAGCCTCCTGAGTAGCTGGGATTACAGGCATGCACAACCACACCTGGCTAATTTTTGTATTTTTAGTAGAGACGGGGTTTCACCATGTGTTGGCCAGGCTGGTCTTGAACTCCTGACCTCAGGTAATCCACATGCCTCAGCGTCCCCAAGTGCTGGGATTACAGGCGTGAGGCACTGCGCCCAGCCCACATAAACTTCCTGATGTTCCATTTTCTATAAAGCAGAAGAGACACTTGTGTTTTTTAACTCCCAGTGTGGGTAATGCTAGATAAGTGTGAAAGTTCTTTGACAACCAGCCAGAAAGTCCTATAGATATCTAAGGATTCATTACTTTGTATTGTGGTTGCTATGATGATGATGTGGCAGGATTCTTGTACTTAAAATATGAGACATGCCACAGCTGCTCTGGGGTGAGGCTACTCTAATGGGCTAAATTCAAATGTCTCATGCAGCGGAGTTGCGTTTCAATGAGTCATCTGATATGCTGATGTGCCAGGGAATCAGATACTTCACAGTCAGAAGGCAGCAGGAATCATGTGTGTTGTGGATGTGATGTGACTGACGTGGTGACAGATACATTCAAAGCATCAGAAGGCTCTCTAAACAAAGCTCCTTCTAGGAAAACTGATCACTGTGGCAGGCTCCCTCCAATGACCGCAGGCTGGGAATTGACCATAACAGATCATGATGTAGGTTCTAGAACAAGACTGAGGGGTGGAACAGGAGTCAGGTGGTCTTCAGAGTGATTTTATTGACATTAGCCCAACCAAAGGCTCCACCATGCTTTGGGCAATCAGCACATCTCAGGGCTTGGGGTTCTAGATGTTGGAATACATTGCATAACTGGTCCAGTAGCAGGACATGAAGGCCAAGGCAGAAATTTCATCCATACTTTATGTAAACCCAGTAGACTGGTGGTCTCAAACTCCAGAGAGACTAAAATCCAACTGTTGGGTACTACACTTACTATCTGGGTGATGGGATTATTCATATCCCAAACCTCAGCATCATGCAGTATACTCATGTAATAAACCTACACATGTACCCCTGAATCTAAATAAAAGTGGAAATTATTTAAAAAACAATTGTTCAAATTCAGGTTTCTGGTCTTCATTCCCAGAGTTCACTATTCCACTGGTTTGGGGTGGGGGCCAATAATCTACATTCAACAAGCCCTTTAAGTGATTTTGATGCGGATAATGTACAATTTCCATTTTCAGGAAATAAAATGTAGTAGATACAGGAAGAACTCTGGATGAGAGTGACCATAATAAAAACCAAAAAGCTAACATGTATTGAGTATTTACTATGAACTGGGCACTCTTCAAAGTGCTGTACAGAAATTAACTAATTCTCATGCCATCCCATGAGCTAACCACTAATATTTCCTCCATTTTACAAATAGAAGACACTGGCATCTGTGATTTCATGTCCTGGTTTCCTGGTAAAATGTAAAAGTTTGAATGTGTCAGAATAATTTTGTAAGGAAGGGATAGATTGCTCAAATTCCACCTAGAGGAACAGCATGTACTCCCATCACTCTAGTGTTATAATATAGCCTGATTCTAATATGAAAAATTCACAGCAGCCTGGTAGCTTAGGGTAGGGATGGAGCTTAGGAGAAATTGTCCACTGTAGCATCTATCTCACGGGGTACCAACATTGAGACTGGAAGACACGAACTCCACTTATTCCTTGCCCTCTGAATGCTGAAATTGCCCTTACCCCAACCTTGTTTTTGGCTGGGACCTGTTGAAATGCTGCAAGTCTCCAGCTTGCTAATCAGGTTTACAGAAAAAAAGAGATTTTAAGCCTCTACTAATTAAAGATATAATGCTAACCATCTATGACCAGTTAACCATCTATGACCAGTTAGCTCATTTAATTAGAGCCCATTGAGAATAAGAGTGAACTCATTGAACTTAACATTTACTTTCTATTACAGAAGAATTTATTTGAATCTCTCTTTTCCTTGGCTAAGAAGAATGAAGAGGCAGGAGACTTGGGGGACCCCTTAACTGGGTATAATTACTGGGACAAATCAGCCAGCACGAAGAGGAGGTAATATTTAGATGGTTGGTTAGAAATATTCTTTGCTGATTTATTATTCATGTACTATGATTTAAAGAACGTTTAAGTTGTCTGAAAATTGTTTAAAATTTTGGAGATCTAGAATTCCAGATTTATGTTTCTAAGTGCCTGACTGCTAAGATGTTCCATTTGGTTGTTCAGCTAGTATCCCTTCCCCAAAACATATCCCAAATCAATCCCATCATACTCCCCACCAAGTCTCTCTTCTCTGGATGACACTACTTCTGTTCCTGATCACACCGTTCTCCCAGTTCTGGTTCAGAAACACAGCCATCTTTAAATCCACCCTCCCTAGAGAGTTGGTTGTAAGATAAATTCACATGTTTTCTCAGGTTAGCTTTTGCTCTTCCAGCAAGAAGAGCATCACTATCACCCACAGTTCAATCCTTTTCATCTCGTGGGGTCTGAACCACATTCTGGAGCTTTCCTGACCAGCATCTTCTCCGTTTGTCCTGCAGCTTCTTCTTCCTACAATGACTCTGCCATATTGAAATATCATTCTTTAGTTCAAACTCTCTGTGATTTTTATTGCCTCCTAAATAAAGTTGAAATTTACTAAACTCAAAATCTGGTGTACAAGTCCTTCTATAATCTTTTCCCATACTATTTGTCTAGCCTTGTTTTCTATTAAGTCTTTAAAAACAATTTTACTACTCACAGGGCTGATTTACCTATTAGATACAGGAAGTACAGCACCTAGGTCCCACAATGCTTTTAGAGGTCCAGGATGTTTTAATTTCTTTTTCAATCAAAAGAAAAAAGAACATAATCCAAATTGTATTATATGCATAATTATATTAACACAGTTGTAAAACATAATTTTAATATTTTTTGGACAAAGATACCTATGAAAGCAAAAGTGTCCAAGTCCCATGAAAGTCATGTGACTTTCCCCGAAATAGAAAATATAGATTTAATAAATGAACTTTGGTGAAAGATTTAAAGACAAATAATAAAGTATGCACTCATTAAATGTAAAATAAATAAATAAAATCATCAACCCTGTCTCAAAAAATGTTTAACTTTCATTTGTTCATTAATAGCTCAATTACTCACTCATTCAATCAACAAATATTAATTGCACTCTTACTATTTTTCAGGCACTAAACAATCAGTCCTGGTCTCTGTTATCAGAGACTTTTGATGCTACCATTGGAGTCAGACAAGCAGACAAACATCAACAAAATGATTATAAATTATGACACGCTATGATGGGAAAGAAGGAGGCAGAGAGAGAGGACATTGGCAGGAAGGAGCTCTACTGTAGATGTGGTGGTCAGAGAAGGGCCTTTGTGAGAAGCTGACACATAATCTCACAGTTGAAGTTGTGAGAAGGAGCTGGCCCTCCAGAGAGAAGTAGGAAGAGCGCTCCAGCAGAATCTCTGGGTGAGACTTGGACATCTGTGTTGTTGCTCTACTTTCTGGGTACATCTGATGAAGGAGGAGCCCCTGCTGTTGGTCTCATCCAAGAATACAGTTTAAGCTCTTCATTTCCATGGTTTTGTTCATGCTGCTCCCTTGCCCTAGAATTCCTTCTCTTCTGCCTCCCCTTCTCTATCTTTCAAGCCATACTCATCTTCTAAGACCCAGTTCAAATGCCACCACCAAGCCACTGTCTCTGTGCCACCTCCTCTGGCCAGATGCCTGCTCGCCTTTGAAGCCCCCACTCTAATGCTTAGCATTTGTCATCCCCTACCCTCTTCTTCCATATGTTTTATCTCCACTACTTGGTGGCAATTTCTTAAAGGTAAAGACTGTGTTTTATATCTTAGCATTCCTTGAAGCACCTCCACAGTGACCTTCACACATTAGAAATGTAGTAAAAATTTTCTGGATACATGAAAAATGAATGAGTCCATGATTCCAAGGTAGACTATGTATTCACATCATATTCTTGCAATCTTTCCCTTATTTCCTTTGCAGACAAGTGCAGCTACGACTGCTGCTGGGACCGCGATACTGTGATGAGACTTTGCATATTTAAAAGGATGTTGAGAGAGGAGGAGGAATGATAAATGAACTCAGGAAGATGTGATGTCTTCTGTGATGACACTAATAGATGGAATACAGAATTCAGCTCCAATATTTAGGGTTGGAAACCAAACATAAACAAGCAAGCAAGGAAAATGAAAAGGAATGTGTGTGTGTGTGTGTGTGTGTGTGTGTGTGTGTGTGTGTGTGTGTAGGTGTGGTGAGAGTATATGAAATACACGAAAAGATAAAAAGTTAGATGCTGCTAAAGGGACAGACATGTAGGAATTTTACATTAGGGTTGTTCTGATTTTCATTTTCTTGCCTTTTTAAAATTTAATGATTAACAAGTCTCCAGAGATTTTTATAGCCTGGGAGACCACTGGTAAGACAATATAGGTGGTCCCCCAGCAGGATCTAAATCAGAGCCTTCATAGTGGACTGTCGGGCTAGGTGCAGCTGTAGACAATGCATCTTCAGGAGTGGAGTGAAGCAATTTAATGGACTAATAATGCAACAGGAGGTAGAAGAAAAGTGTTCTCTCACTAAAGCATGGTGGGTGTTTTCAAAATGTTTAAAAAACATTTTTAGGCCAGGCACAGTGGCTCACACCTGTAATTCCAGAGCTTGGGGTGGCTGAAGACCCAAAAGGAGGATCCCTTGATGCCAGGAGTTGTAGACCAGCCTGGTCTAACATAGCAATACCCTGTCTCTACAAAAAAAAAAAAAAAGATTAATTAGCCAGGCAGGTGACAAGTGCCTGTAGTCCCAGTTACTCAGGATGCTAAGGCAGGAGGATTGCTTGAACCCAAGAATTTGAGGTTGCAGTAAGCTATGATCGTGCCATTGCACTCCAGCCTGGGTGACAGAGTAAGACCTCAATTCTTTTTTTTTTTTTTTTTTTTTTGAGGCAGAGTCTTGCTCTGTTGCCCAGGCTGGAGTGCAGTGGTGCGATCTTGGTTCACTGCAAGCTCCGCCTCCCGGGTTCGTGCTATTCTCCTGCCTCAGCCTCCCAAGTAGCTGGGACTACAGGCACCCACCACCACGCCTGGCTAGTTTTTGGTGTTTTTAGTAGAGATGGGGTTTCACCATGTTAGCCAGGATGCTCTCGATCTCCTGACCTCGTGATCCACCTGCCTCGGCCTCCCAAAATGCTCGGATTACAGGCGTGAGCCACCACGCCCGGCCAGACCTCAATTCTTTAAAAACCAATTGTGTTATGCTTTTGGTTGCTGGGTTCTTAGAAGGAGGTTCTCAAGGTGGCAAGTCAGAGACATTCTGTTCTGTCTCTCAGAAATGCAAAATAATGGAGCAAAATTCCAAAGATAAAGTGAAAAATATGGCAATCAGGATAGCAAGAGCTGAGTGAATGGTGTGAGTTTGAGGAGGTGTTTTCGATTAACTTGTTTTAACATTGAGCTGTAAAAAGAAGTTAAGATAGGGAAGGATGGGGTGAAATATTGCCTGGTCTCCAACTGAAACACATGGGCCTGAGATATGGTGAAGTATTACTAATGGGATGAAAAAGTGGAGTAGGCCTGGTGTGGAGGAGCACAGCATCCTGAGCCTCGGAAGTGACTCAGGTTAAAGCGCTTCTAGGGCTACACTCTCAGAGCCTTGGAAGAGCTACCTGGCTTGAGCTCTACTCATAGCTACTTTTCTATCCCCTGGTTGTCAGCTCTTCAGCCCTTTATTCATTCAAAAAATATTTATTGATGGCCTACTAAATGACAGGCCCTGGGTGAACAGCTGTGAAAAAAAAAAAACGGGCAAATGTCTCTGCCCTCCTGGGATTCATATACTAAAGGGTCAAGAATATAAGAATTTATTATAAGAATAGTTCATGGAGGAAAAATGAAGCACAAGTATAATGGGTCTATTGACCTGTGTAATGACCCCGGATCAAGACCCTGATCACCCCATTTACCTGGTGCCTGTTATTGTAATGTCTTCCGCCATCTGTTATTACTACTTACCACCTCTCCTCTGAGATGTATGGTCCAAGCCACATACCCTCTTAAAAAAAAAAAGCTGTATTGAAGTATAATTTATGTACCATAAAGTTCACCTATTGTGAGTGTATAATTCAATGATTTTTAATAAACGTATAGAGTTGTATGGTCTCATCATTACAATCCAGATTTAGAACATTTCTGTCAGCCTGAAATATTTCTTTGTGTCCATTTGCAATCAATTCTGCTTCTACTTTCAACCCCAGGCAACCACTGATCTGTTTTCCATATCTATAGATTGGCCTTTTCTGGACATTTTATATCAATGGAATCAAGCAGTATAAGTTGCACATTCCTAATCCCCAAATCCAAAATGCTCAAATTTGAAAATTTTCAAGCATGACATGACACCACAAATGAGGGAAAAAAAGATGCCTGACCTCCTTACATATGCACACCACAAGTGGAAAATTTCACACATGACCTCATTCACATGATGAGTTGCAGTCAGTCAAAATGCAGGCATGCAACACACAGTTTATTCAGCCTCCTCAAGAGAAAATAGACCCACCCAGCCCCCATCAGCTGCAATACATCTTTTCTTCCCAATGTCCAGATTCCCCCATGCAAGCACACTCACAAAGGGTAATAAAAATGACACACGTGCAGGCCAGATGTGCCAATAGCATGTTCCCCATGATGCCCCACGGGGAGCCAAGATGGCATGTATTACTCCTTGTGTTTTTTTGCTTATTCTCTGCTCTGTGGTATAAAGATACTGTTGAAAATGTCAAAAAGGTCTGCATATGGGTAATAGTAATAAGAAAAAGAGGACATATTTATGTTTGTCTGTAGAACAGATACTAAACAGCAGTCTAAGTGTGAAATGTCTTATGGAAGAGTATGGTGTTGGAATGATCACCATGTATGAAAATAAGGATAAACTGTGGAATTTTTATGCTTAATGAGCAGAATTTGATTAAAAATAGGAAAACGCTGCATAAAGCTTAAAATGAAGATCTCGATTGTGTATTGAAGGAGTGGATCCATCAGCGTTGCAGTGAACACATGCCACTTAATAGTATGCTGATGGTGAAGCAAGCAAAGATCTATCAGAGTGAACTGAAAATGGAATGGAACTGTGAATATTCAACAAGCTGGTTGCAGAAATTTAAGAAAAGACATGGCACTAAATTTTTAAATATTTGTGGTGACAAAGTGTCTGCTGATCATGAAGCAATGGAAAAATTTATTGACAAATTTGCCAAAGTCATCACTGATTAAAATCTGACACCAGAACAAGTCTATAATGCTGATGAAACATCACCCTTTTGGTGTTATTGCCCCAGAAAGACACTGACTATGACTTATGAGATGCCCCCTACAAGAATAATTGAGGATGCCAAGAACAGAATAGCTACCGGGATGTGCTAATGCAGCAGGCACATATTGGTATATACTTGCTGTGATAGTCAAAAGCTTACATCCTCGCTGTTTTCAAGAAGTGAGTTTCTTACCAGTCCATTATTATGCTAACAAAGAGGCATGTATCACCAGGAACATCTTTTCTGATTGGTTTCAAAATATTTTGTACCAGTAGCTTGTGCTCACTCTAGGGAAGTTGGACTGGATGATAACTGGAAGCTTTTGTTATTCCTTGACAACTGTTCTGCTCATCCTCCAGCTGCAATTCTATCAAAATAGTGTTTATGCCATGGACTTTCCCCCAAATGTGACATAATTCATTGATCATGTATTCTTAAATCAATGAAAAGTAAATATACAAACTTTTTTTTTGGAACAGCATGCTGGCAGCAGTGAACAGAGGTGTGAGTGTGGAAGCTTTCCAAAAGAAGTTCAGGATGAACTATGCTGTGTGTGCTGTTGCCAATGCTTGGAACCCAGTGACTAAATACACAGTTGTATATTTCTGGCACAACCTCTGGCCTGCAATGATGTTCAGTAAGGATGATGAACCAGGTGGTAACTTTGAAGGATTCCATATGTCAATTGAGAAAAAAAAGATATTTGACCTCCTTACATATGCAAAAAATATATCTTCAGAGGCTGTCAGTAAGTTGGAAGAAGTAGATATTGAAGACATTTTAACATTGATAATAAGCCTCTGGTTGTTCATACACCGATTGATGGTGAAATAGCTGAAATGGTTCTGAATTGAGGTGATGGCGATAATAATGACAATGAAGATGACATTGTTAACACTGCACAAAAAGTGTCTGTAGAGGACATGGTGAAAATGTATGATGGGTTTATTGAAGGACTAGAGCAGTGTGGATTCACAACGGAACAAGAAATCATGTCAGTTTATAAAAAGAGAGATTTTTAAGACAAAAAACAACACTGTTAATGTGGCAGGTGACTTGAGGAAACATTTTAAAAATCTATCCAGCAGAACGCCTCCTCATTGCTAGGGGACCCATTTTCTGGTCCTTCAACTGCTTCTGATGTTTTTTCTCACCTAAAAAAAAAACCATACAGAATACAGTAACCTTTTAGTCAGAACACAGCACTGCAGGTGGAGACTGAAAGCCTGTTGTTCGTTGCTGCTGTTGTCTGACAGCTGATACAGGGATTCTGGTGATGCTACTGTGCTGCTTAATTACCCTGAACACATGTTTTTTTAAGGTATTAAAGATAAATAATATTTTTTACTGTTAAGTACTTATGTGTGAATAAGTATAGGAACATGATTGCTTATTGGTAGCATTTACATTTAGAGTCAGGAAATGTGGTGATGCCAAACAACCACAGATTGTCCATATGGGTGGCTGAGACAGTGACACCTGGGCTTTCTGATGATTCAGTGTACCTTTAAGCTATGTGTATAAGGTGTACATGCAACATAAATGAATTTCATGTTTAAACTTGGGTCCCACCCCCAAGATATCTCATTTTGTATATGCACATGTTTGAAAATCTGAAAAAAAATCTGAAATCTGAAACTTTTCTGGTTGCAGGCATTTTGGTTTAAGGATACTCAACCTGTATGTATGTTTTTGTATGTGGCTTATTTCACCTAGAATAATGTTTTGTTTTGTTTTGACAGGGAGTCTCGCTCAGTCGCCCAGGTTGGAATGCAGTGGTGCAATCTCGGCTCACTGCAACCTCCGCCTCCCGGGTTCAAGCGATTTTCCTGCCTCAGCCTCCCGAGTAGCTGGGATTACAGGTGCATGCCACGACGCCGGGTTTAATTTTTTGTATTTTTAGTAGAGACGGTGTTTCACAATGTTAGCCAGGATGGTCTTGATATCCTGACCTTGTGATCCATCAGCCTCAGCCTCCCAAAGCGCTGGAATTACAGGCGTGAACCACTGCGCCTGGCCTAGAATAATGTTTTTAAGGTCTATCTATGTTGTAGCATATATCAATAGTTTGCTACTTTTCATTGTTTCAATAGTATTCAGTTGCATGGATATAGTATATTTTATTTATTCTTTCATTAGTTGATGGACACCTGGATTGTTTTCAGTTTGGGGATATTATGATCATTAATACATAAGTCTGGTATGGAAAGAAGTTTGTATTTCTCTTGTGTAAATATCTACATGTAGAATTGCTGGGTTGTATAGTAAATACGTGTTTAACTTTGTGAGAAGCTGCCACACTATTTTCCAAAGTGGCTCTACCATTTTCCATTCCCACACATACGAGAGTTCTAATTTCTCCACATCTTCACCAGTACTGATTATCATCTGTCTTTTAATTATTGCCACTCTAGTAAGAGTGTAGTAGTATCTTAGTTTGGTTTTGAATTTTATTTCCGTAATGACTAGTGATGTGAGCATTTTTTCATGTGTTTATTAGTTATTTCTGTATTTTATTTGGAGAAATGTCTTTTCAACTTTCTTGGCCATTCTTTTGTTTTTGTTGTTGTTTTTTGTTTGTTTTTGTTTGTTTGTTTTTTGAGACAGGGTCTCACTCTGTTGCCCAGGCTGGAGTGCAGTGGTGTGATCATAGCTCACTTGAACTCCTGGGCTCAAACAATCTCTCACCTCAATCTCCTGAGTCACTAGGACTACAGGTGCCTGCCACCATGCCCGGTAATTTAAAAAAATTTTTTTCGAGCTAGGGTCTTGTTATGTTGTCTAGGCTGGTCTCAAACTTCAGGCCTCAAGTGATCCTCCCACCTTAGCCTCCCAAAGCACTGGCATTACAGGCATGAGCTACCATGAGCATGAGCCACCAACCTTTTGGCCATTTTTAAATTAGGCTGCTTGTCTTCTTGTTATTGAATTATATTAGTTATTTATGTATTCCGGATACAAGTTCCTTTATCAGATGTATGATTCATCAACTTTTCTCCCAGTTTTTGCCTTGCCCTTTCATTGTCTAATGACTTTTTAGAAGAGCAAAAACTTTAATTTTGTTTAAGTTTTTTCTTTTGTGGATTATGCTTTTGTTGTCACATCTAAGAATTCTTTGCCTAATTAATGTCACGATTTTTCCCGTTTTCTTCTAAAAGTTTTATAATTTTACTTAGACATTAACTCAATGATCCATTTTGAGTTAATTTTTGTGTATACTATGAGGTGTCTATGTTCTTTTTTCTTTATGTTTTGTACATGAATATCCAATTGTCTCACAACCATTAGTTGAAAATACTGTTCTTTCCCGAATTGAATTGCCTCACTTGTCAAAAATCGACTGACCATAAATGGAAGAATTTATTTCTGGACTCTCAATCCTATTCTATTGATCTATGTACCTATCCCATGCCAATACCATATTGTCTCGATTATTGTACCTTTATTATAACTTTGAAATTGGGGAGTGTAAGTTCTCCAGCTTTGTTCTTTTTTCAAGATTATTACAGCTATTCTAGGTTCTTTGCATTTTCCTATGTATTTTAGAATGAGCTTATCAACGTCTACCAAAGAAATTGCTCTGCTAGAAATTTTATAGGGATTGTGTTGAATCTATACTTCATTCTGGGAAGAATTGCTATCTTAAAAAGATTGAATCTCCAATTTATGAACATGAATTATAACTCCATGTATTTAGCAATGTTTTATAGTTTTCATTGTATAAATCTTGTCCTTGTATTTCTTTCGTTAAATTGATTTCTAAGTATTTTATTCTTTTGATGCTATGAAATATTCTTAATTTCATTTTTGGTTGTTTCTTTGCTAAAATGATTGACCCTTGAACAACACAAGGGATTAGGGGCGCCAACCCCTGTACATTCAAAAATTGGCATGTAACTTTTGACTCCCTTAAAACCTAACTACTAACAGCTCACTGTTGACTAGAGACTTACTGATGTAAACAGTTGATTAACACATATTTTATGTTATATGTGTTAGATACTGCATTCTTGAAAGTAAGCTAGAGAAAATAAAATGTTACTAAGAAAATAAAAAGGAAGAGAAAAATGTATTTACTATTCATTAAGCAAGTGAATCATCTTAAAAGTCTTTATCCTTGTCATTTTCATTAGCATGCTGAGGAGGAATAGGAAGAGGAGGAGTTGGTCTCACTGTCTCAGGGGTGGCAGAGACAGAAGAAAGCCCATGTCTAAGTGGACCCTCATAGAAATCTGTGTTGTTCAAGGATCAACAGTATATGAAATACAACTGATTTTTGTAGATTGGTCCTGTATCCTGCAGCCTTGCTAAATTTATTAGTGCTAATAGATTTTTTAAATGTGTGGATTTATTAGGATTTCTTTTTTACATACAAGATTATGTTGTCTGTGAATAAAGGCAGTTTTACTTCTTCCATCCAATTAGAATAACAAATTTTTTTTCTTGCCTTATTAAACTGGCTGAAACTTTGGTAAAGTGTTTAGTAAAAGGAACAAGAGTAGAAAACATTGCCTAATTTCCAATTTTAGCAAAGAAAACACTCAATCTTTTATTATTAAGTATGATATCTGCTATAGTTTGTTTATAGATTCCCTTTACCAAGTTAAAGACGTTCCTTTGTATTCCTATTTTGTTGATAGTTTTTATCACTGATGGGTGCTGGATTTTTAAAATGCTATTTCTACATCTTTTTCTACATCTATTCTACATCTTTTTCTACATCTAAAATGCTTTTTCTACATCTATTTAAAATGCTTTTTCTACATCTATGAAATGATTATGTGGGTTTTCTTAATTCCATCAATATGGTATATTATACTATTGATTTTTGAATACTAAACAACTTGAATTCTTTGCATAAATTCCACTTAGTGATGGCATAGAATTCTCTTTATATCTTTCTAGATTCAGCTTCTTAAAATTTTAAGGATTTTTGCATCTGTGTTCACAATGGGATATCAGTTTGTGGTTTTCTTTTCTTGAGATGTCTGTTTGACTTTTGTATCAGGGTAATACTGGGTTCATATAATGTATTTGCAAGTGTTTCCTTTTACTCTTTTCTAAAAGCGTGAAGTATTAGAATTATTTATTTTTAAAATATTTGTTAGAATTCACCATTGAAGTCATTTGGAGTATTTCTTTGTGGAAAGATTTTAAATTACCAGTTCAATGTCTTTGCTTGCTATGGATCTATTGATATTTTCTATCTTTTCTTGAGTCAGTTTAGGGAAATTGTGTCTTTCTATAAATGTGTTAGTTTCATGTAAATTGTCTAATTTGTTGGTACAAAGTTGTTCATAATATTCACCTATAATCCTTTAATTTTAAGGTTGGTAGTGATTGCCCCACTTTTTTTCCTGATATTGGTAATTTGTGTCTTCTTTTGTTTTTTGATCAGTCTAGCTAAAGATTTGCCAATTTTGTTTATTTTTTTCAAGGAATCACCTTTTGGTTTCATAGATTTTTCTCTATTATTTTTCTTTTTTCTATCTCATTGTTTTCTAGTTTTGTCTTTATTATTTCCTTTCTTCTGCTTGCTTTGGGTTTAGTTAGCTTCTCTATTTCTAGTTTCCTATGATGGGTGTTTAGGTTATTGATTTAATATCTCTCTTCTGTCCTAATGTAGGCATGTATAACTCTATATTTCCTGAACTTTAATCACTGCTGTAGCTGTATCCTACAATTTTTCATATGTTGAGTATTTGTTTTTGCTTAGCTCAAAAATTTAAAAATTTTCCTACCGTTTTATTTGACAAATAGTTTAGATAGAAGTGTTTTGTTTAATTTTTAAGTATTTTGTGATTCCTCAAACTTCCTTCTGTTGTTGTCTAATTTAATTGCATTGTTTTCGAAGAACATACTTTTGATTATTTCAAATCTTTAAAATTTACTGAAACTTGTTTTTATGGCCTAGCATATGGTCTATTCTGGAGAATGTTCTATGTATGCTTGAAAAGAATGTCTATTCTGGTATCCTTGAGTGGAATGTTTCATAAATATCAGTGAGGTCAAGTGGTAAGTTTAAGTCTTCTATATCCTTGCTGCTTTTCTGTCTAGTTGTTCTATCAATTATTGAGAGCGGAGTATAAAAATTTCCATCCACCATTTTTGAGCACTGCCATTTCTTGCTCGGGTTATTGAAATAGCTTGGCACTCCTTATCCACCATGCCTACTTTACTTTTTCCCATAGGATTTATCTTCACCTGACTTAGTATGTATTTTATTCATATTCTAGAATATAAAGGTCCCATGCTGTCAGGTAGTTTTTATCACTGATGTATGCCTGGCACCAAGAACAGTGCCTGACACATACTTGTCACTCAAGAATATAATATTTTTTGAACACATGCACTCATCACCAAACAAATGGCACCTTCTAGTTTCTCGGGTGAGTGCGAGACTCCTCATCCCACTATCTGGAATAATCTTGAATGGGTCAATACCAGTGGAATCCTGAGAAATTCAGGGCAAAGGGTGGGAGATATAAGGGGGTAACTACTGCTACTGCTTTTGGCCACAGGGAGAAACTTTCCCTTTCTCCTCATGTTTTTTGTTTGGATTTCTCTCTCCTTGAATTTTTATTTTATTTTATTTTATTTTGGTCTCAACCTCATGGGCTCAAGCTATCCTCCCATCTCAGCCTCCTGAGTAGCTGAGGCTACAGGCACGCACCATCTTGCCCAGCTAAACTTTTTCTTTACCTTTTTTTCTCTTTTTAAAATTTTTTTTTTATTTTTTTAATTTATTTATTTTTTTTTTTAGAGATGGGGACTAACTCTGTTGCCCAGTCTGGTCTTGAACTCCTGGACTCAAGTGATCCTCCCACCTCAGCCTCCCAAAGTGCTGGGATTACAGGCATGAGCCACCACACCTGGCCTCCTTGCTCATTGCATTTTCTAGTTATCAAAGTGGTAGGCACTTCAAGACCAGAACTGGGTATAGGTATCAAGGAGATATGCCACTGTGCTTGATTTTGATCCGGACTATTTGGCTGCCTTCTCCAGGCAAAGGCATCAGGTGGCCCTGTACATCTTAGTAGGTATTAAATCACAAGTGGGGAAGGAAAGGATGGGTTAAAACTTCAGAGCAATACGCAAAAATGTTTTCCCCTGCATCTGTACTTTTTCCTCCTGAACCTGAGACAAGTTGCCATAGGTGACTGCTCCAGGATTAGGTGCTGAGGACCCCAGCCAAGTATTCTTCCATTTTAGCATGATTGACAGTATCTGCTTAGATACATGCCTTGGTGTAGCTTTGAAATTTAATGCATATCCTGCTTTGGAGGGCTGTAATATACAACAACTTCAGAAAAATCCAGCATGCACTTTTATTCTTGAGTGCTTGGCATATGATAGCAAGATACGTTTCATGTATCTGGCATATCAGTTACTTTACATAATATATATGCTTAATCAATTAAAAATGAAAGAAAAGATTGACTGATATTTTTCTTTTACCCATGAAAGTTAGGCCTAAGTTTTACAAACTTTTCTCATATGGTCTGTATAACCAACTGGAACTCAGGGAAGAGGTCTGGGCTGGAGAAAACAGTTTGGGCCCCATGAATAAATCTATGGTCATTAAAGCTGGGAGATGGGTCACGCTTTCTACAGAATGAGAAGGGGAAAGCATTTAGGATAAAACTTTGAGGAATAGTGATGTTTAATGGCTGAGTAGAAGATGATGAGCCTGAAAAGTCAGAGAAGGAGCATACAGAAAGGTAGGAGGAAAATGAGGAGAATATTGTATCCAGGAAGGTATGCATCATCTTTCTGAAAACTTACAATTATCCTTGCTTTGGGGGAGTCTCACTACTGGTAAAGCACTTATCATTTAATAATAAATTCTCATTACGTGAATGATCCTGCAATTGTTCTTGACACTGGATAAATAGTTCTTATGCAGAGGTACTTATAACACTTGGTAACATGAAGACTTTTGTGTTAATAAGAGTCTGTGTTGGGTGCAGTGGCTCACATCTGTAATTCCAGCACTTTGGGAGGCTGAGGTGGGGGGACACCTTAAGGCCAGAAGTTCAAGACCAGCATGGGCAACATAGCTAGACCCTGTCTCTATAAAATTAGCCAGGCATGGTGGTGTCTGCTTGTAGTCCCAGCTACCTGAGAGGCTGAGGTGGGAGGATCGCTTGAGCACAGGAGTTTGAAGCTGCAGTGAGCTATGATCACACCACTGCACTCCAGCCTAGGTGATGGAGCAAGACTCTGTCTGAGAGAAAGAAAGAAAGAAAGAAAGAGAGAGAGAGAGAGAGAGAGAGAGAGAGAGAGAGAGAGAGAGAGAGAGAGAGAGAAAGGAAGGAAGAAAGGAAGGAAAAGAAAGATGCTGTGTTTTCATCAAAATAATTTCACTCCAGAGCTGGGCATGGTGGCTTGCACCTATAATCCCAGCTACTCAGGAGGCTGAGGTAAGAGGATTGCTTGAGGTCAGGAGTTCAAGATTAGCCTGGGAAACATAGGAAGACCTCATCTCTAAAGAAGTTTTTTAAAAATTAGCTGGACATGATGGTGCCTACCTGTAGTCCCAGCTACTCAGGAGGCTGAGGCAAGAGGATGGCTTGAGTCCAGGAGTTCAAGACTACAGTGAGCTATGATTATGCCACTGCCCTCCAGCCTTGGTGGCAGACTCAATCTCTTTAAAAAATTACTTTACCTCAGTCCTTGTGCACCATGCAAGTGTGATATACTCTCTCAATGACTCCAGAATCCATCAGTGACCTTTTGGCATTCTAGTGGTAATTTGAATAATGTCAGTGAAACATGGCAATAGCACTGTACAAATAAATTGAATTTATTATTACGGCTCTCCCATGATGAAATTATTTATTTTTGTGTTTAATTTTTTCTTTTTAAGAGAGAAGAGTCTTTCTGTTACCCAGGCTGGAGTGGAGTGGAATAATCATAGCTCACTGAAGCCCTCAACTCCTGGGCTCAAGTGATCCTCCCACCTCAACCTACTGAGTAGCTGAGACTACAGGTGCATGCTACCATGCCTGGCTCATTTGAACAATTTTTCTGTAGAGATGAGGTCTCACTTTGCCGCCCAGGCTGCGAACTCCTGGCCTCAAGCCATCCTCTAGCACTGGCTTCCCAAAGTGCTGGGATTACAAGCATGAGCCACCATGCCCAGCCAGTCTTCAATATTTGTGGCAGTAAATAACAAATGAATTTTTATTTTAACGCTTTAGTCTCAACAACAAAGTTATTTGTAAGAGTGCTATTTTATTTGATTTATACATTCACTCATTCATCCATCAAACATATATTAAGTACCTGCTGTATGCCAGACACTGGAAATGTTAAGACGCATGAGGCATGGTTCTCAAGTTTAGGTGTGCATTGAAATCATATGGCAAACTTGTTAAAAATACATATGACCCCATCCCACTTTTTGTATTCAGTAGATCCAGGGTGGGTTTCAGAAATCTATTTATAGCAAGCTTTCCATGTGATTCTGATGCACAACAAGATCTTGGAACTATTGGTCTACATAAAAACATTTAGTGAAAAAATAAAATGTAATAAAGTATAAGAGGTGTCAGAAGTATACACAGGGTAGAGTATATATTACATTTTATAACATTTGTCTCTTACTATAGTAGTAGACTATAAACCCAACAATATTATTGCAATTTTTGACTGTAATAGAATATTTTGTTAGGGTTTTAAAGCCCTAGCAGTATAATTTACTTTCATTATATTGCACATTTTTAATGTCCTTAAAAATGATCATAAAGGTAAAAGAATGCTATAAAAATTCAAATATTATTATATCTATGCTTATAACTTACTTTAGTAAGACTGAGAAAAGCATCTGGTGGTTCCTACTTAAAACTCTGGAAAGCTTTACTGTGTCATTATAGGACTAGTTCTCTTATAAATGAAAGTGTTCTTTTCTCTCTTTTTTCTTTGTCTACTAGGCTCTTTTGCAACCTGTTTATACAAAGGTTCAAACAGCATTCGAGGAATATTCATAGCAGTTTCCTACTAAGACTTCAGCAATGATGCAAAATGCAAAACTCTGAGTCTTGCACTGGGGGAAACAAGCTTTCTTTTAAAAAATTATTACTTTCTTCTTAAAAGCAGGCACTCGTTCACCATGGCATTCACAAGGAAACTTAGGCTGTAAGAAACAGATCAACCGAAGTCCCATTGTAGGGAAGCTATGATATGCT
Organism: Pongo abelii; assembly: GCF_028885655.2. Lineage (NCBI taxonomy): Eukaryota > Metazoa > Chordata > Mammalia > Primates > Hominidae > Pongo > Pongo abelii. The sequence goes on along the minus strand of NC_071985.2, from coordinate 65,687,021 downwards.
TTGATTATAAGACTTTACAAGAAGAGATGTCTATAGATAGAAGCAACTATTTAGCAAGTCCAACTCAAAGACAGAGTGAAAACAGCACAGGAAATGTGAAAAAAGTTCTGGAATTTCTTCAAAATGTCTTTTCAAAATGTCACTTGCTTTTGAATTAACACTTCAAGAAGTGTATCAAAGAGTACTAGCTTATCCAAATTGTTGTTTCTCCTCTCCTTCTTGGGCACATACAGAAAGGATACTTCCCAGCCTCCTTTGCATCACTTGTGGTCATGTGACTAAGTGCTAGCCAATGGAATATGAGTAGAAGTGATGTCTGCCACTTCTAGATTTGACCTAAAAAATCTTCCCACTGTGGTTCTCAATGTGCCTTCTCCATTTGCTACTGGATGATGACTCCCAGGCAACCTGGAAGCCACAAGTTGAAATGGCAGGGCCTGTGTCAGCCTGGGTCTTTGAATAACTGTATGGAGCAGAGACACCCCACCCCATCTCCTCCCCATCCCAGTGCCAATAGACTTTGCTTGAGAGAGAAATAAACTTTTACTCTGTTGAGCCTCTGAAATGCTGGGGTGTTTTTTTTTTGTAAAGCAGTTAGTTTACTTTAATACAAGATGTAAGAATCTAGGCAAATCTATACGATGAGACCATGCACTGACCTGTCATTTATGAAGCCAGAGCCCTGAACATAGTTCTGTAATTCTCCTGCAGAGGTTGCCTATACCACAATCCCCTACTGAAAAGCTGTCTAGAAAGGATTCCTCTGACTCCAGGAGCAGGACTCAGGCTGTCAAGAGCATTCTAGTTCTCCACGAATGGTTTAAAAGCCAAAGTTTGGCCGGGTATGATGGCTCATGCCTGTAATCCCAGCACTTTGGAAGGCTAAGGTGGGCAGATCACTTGAGGCCAGGAGTTTGAGACTAGCCTGACCAACATGTCGAAATCCCATCTCTACTGAAAATACAAAAATTAGCTGGGTGTGGTGGCACATACCTGTAGCCCCAGCTACTCAGGAGGCTGAGGCACGAGAATCACTTGAACCCAGGAGGTGGAGGTTGCAGTGAGCCGAGATTGCACTACTGCACTCCAGTCTAGGTAACAAAGTGAGACTCTGTCTCAAAATAAATAAATAAATAAATAAAATAAAATAAAAGCCAACATTTCTCTTAGCCTTTAGGGCATGGTCCTAGCACCATACAAAGCATAAAATAAACACTCAGAAATTCTAACTCAAGAATCTGGAGAGAACAGAATTGGATAGAAGGAAGCCAGAGGCATAGCTGCAAAGGAGCATGACATGTAACATGGACAGATTCACAGCACAAGGCCACCTTCTAGGCCCTGCACTGTGCACTTGCCACAGACTGGCAGACTGTCATTAAGGTTTAAGAGAGAATTCTCTGGGTCTTTAAGATGTTTATCCAAATTATTCCTCTCAGCCTTAAAATCCTTCAGTCACTTTGGATACCTCTCTCTCTCCTTTCTAGTCCATTAGGTAAAATAGCTCCTACCCATGCAATAGTTATTCTGATCAGGCACTGTGCATGGCTTTACATATGTTGTGTTATATAATCTTCACATTAAGTGCATAATATTATTATCCCTATTCTGCAGATGAAAAAACTGAGGCACCAAAAAGTTAAGTAGCTTGACCAAGCTCATACAGCTAGTGAGGGGAAAACCCAGAGCTGAAATCTAAGCACTCGAACTCCCTGCCAAATGCCCTTAACCATTGTACTATACTGTTTCCAGCAGTAAAATTCAGCAGATTTTTGTTCATGTAAGAGACCTCTCAGGAGAGCATTGACCCTTCAAAAGGGCCAATAGATAGAATCCAGTTCATTGGCCCTTCATATTTGCATCCTTTCTGTTTTTCATTTTGTCCCTCGTGGGATTTGGGAAGCTCTCAGCATGATGCTGGTGTTCACCCTCGGAGGTACCGCCCTTCTTTAAATCTTAGCAGTTCCCTAGCATGGTGAGATCCTGGGGCTGTTGCCACAATCCTCTGGAAAAGAAAAGCTTGAAGAGAAGCTTCTTGGCTCCAGCACATTCTTAATGCTGAGGAGAAGAGCTGTTCTGTGGGGCCAATCTGTCACTGCATCTATATTTAGCGCCATCTGCCAGGAATATTTCAAACTGCCTATTTTAGCACATGCTGTTTCGTGCAAGTGCGACTGCTCCACCACTAGTTCGTGGGAAACCAAGGGCAATAAGTGGATTTTCTGGGTTTTTTTACGTTAAGTGTTGCAAGTTGGCCCTTCAGTCAACCTTCAAATGAGATATGGGAGAGAAGGGAGGTGGAGTTTTCCCAGGGTGTTAGTCCCAGGAGCCCACACATTCAGCTGCTCAAAAGTAACCCAAGGATGGCAGCTGTAGAGGAGGTGGAGGTGGCTCTGGGGGTTCAGGGGGAAGGGCAAGGGAATATAAAAGCCCAGGACTCCTATCCAGCAGCCCCAAGGCAAAGTGATGGCCTTATCCACTTCAGTGTTCTCCACTCCAACTCCGAGATCATTGTCCAGACTCTTGCAGCCTTAACCTACCCGCAGGAGAGCCTTCTTGACCCAGCTCAGTGAAAAACAAGGGCTCCCATTTACTGAGGACTTTCCTTGTGCCAATTTTCAGTGCTTGCTTTGATATGCATATTTGTTTCTGGCATACAGCCTCTCTATGGGGGAGGCTCTATTACTAGTTCTACTCACAGATAAGGCAATTGAGTCTTAGTGAGGGTCAGGAAATTGCCCAAGGGCACATTGCTTGTAAGTGGTGGAGTCAGAATTCAAACCCAGGCCCAGCTAAGACCAGGTCTTATGATCTTAAACACTGTGTACTGACAAATTCTATATATCCTCCCATCCAGTATCCCTGTTTTCTTCCCCCAGGTATAGACACACACAATATTTTTTGCATATATTTCAATTTCCAACTTATTCTCCAGACTTGATGGTTAACTGCATTTGAACAGCTCTGACCATAGGTTTGCTATCCAGCCCCCAGTCAGCAATGATGCTAACTCCCTAAGAAGCCCTCCTAGATTGGCCCCAGCAATAGCCCAGTGAGGGAGAGTGGCTTCTAGGTTTGCCCCAACTCTTGAGGAAGAACTGGTGGGTAGGAACAACCAAGCAGCCTTATGACAGGTTGTTACAGCTGCAGAGGTGAGTTTGACTGGAAAGGTAGAGATTCCGGCTTTATAGAGGGTAAGGACTGCCTGGAAAAGGAATTGCCACCAGGGACTGGCATGGGGCTGGGCTGAGAAGACTGACAGTGGAGTGGGGCTCAATAACACTGCTGTCCTGTATGACTTATTCATCTTAAGAGCAACTGACTCTAGGCAAATTCTAAATTGTGATCATAGGACAATCTCGAAATATATATGTATTTTTTATAGACACAATTCCCAAGGATGACCAATTTTCATTAAATCACCCTGGGATAAAGGCTAGAAGAGATGGCCCCATGTTTGCTATGGTTTGGGAAATTTGGAACTGAGTCCTTGGGCTGTCCAGGGACTGAAGAATATGAGTGGCACAGAATAGAGGCTAGATGTTAGATCTTTTAATAGCCAACTCCATATCCCATCTGTTTCAGTTACTTATTCCTGCATAACAAGCCACACTTAAACTTAGTGGTTTAAAACAAAAGCAATCATTGTTTTATCATCTCTGGAGTTGAGGGGTTGACTGGCCTCAGCTAGGTGGTTCTCACTGGGGTGTCTCCTGAATTACAGTCAGATAATGCATGGGCCTAAAGTCATCTCAAAGACCTTCTCACATACATTAAAATAGGTGCTGGCTGTCAGCTGGGACCTCAGCTTGGCTATCTGTCAGGACACCTACATATGGTCTCTCCATATGGCCTGGACTTCCCCGCAGCATGGGAGTTGCCTTCCCAGAGGGAGAGACCTGAGAAAATGGGGCAAATGCTATATAGCCTTTTGTGATCTACCCTTAGAAGTTACATAGTGTCATAGCACAGTCACACCATTACAGGTCAGCACCCACGCAAGAGGGAACACCGATATTCTTCTTAAGTGGAGAGGCATTAACATTAATTTGTAAGAAGGTCATGTGGTATGGGATATAAGATTGTGGTGATCATCTTTGAAAAATGCAATCTGCCATACCAGTTACATAGGGCCAGGGGAAGGACCTGGATTTGGTGAAGAAATTGGGGTGGCAAAGTAGCTGGCATTTGAATACAAGAGGGGTGGCCAGGCAGCAGAGGACCAAGACGCCACGCACGTCCTTCATAGTTTCAACAAATGCTTACTGGGCACTTAACATTTGCCAGAAATTGGGGCTGTAATAGCAGTGAGCAAAAGACAAGGTGCCTGCCTTCATGCAGGTTACAGTCTGGTGGGGAGACACCAAACAACTGCTCAAATAAACACAGAAGCTCCATAAAGAAATATAACAGTTGGGTAAGGGGAGTGACACTATTAGGGAGAGGGGTGTCTATTTTAGATAAAGTGCTTAGGGAAGACCTTGCTGAAATGGGAACATTTGAGCAGAGACTTGAATGAGGTGAGGGAGCGAAACAAGCAAACCTCTGGAAGAAGGGCATTCCAGGGTGAGGGAAGAGCAGCAACAGTCTCAGGGATAAGCTTGGCATGTTCAAAAAATAATAAGAAGTCCAGTGTGGCCAGTGAGGAAGGACTGAGTGGAAGAAGGATAGGAAATGACGACGAGAAGTTACCAAGAGTAGTTAATGCTTAATTGGGGGCAAAATCCATTTCAAAACATTGCTTCTGTTGATATTTGTTTTCCTGGGATGGAAAGAACAACTTTCCTAGGATGGAAGAACAACTCCTCCTCTTTCAAATGCAAATGACTATGTTTCCATTTGGGGCAGAGCTGACTGAATACAGATTTCAGAAGGCATCTCTGACACACACGTAGAGGCATCTGGCCACCTTGGGGTACCTTCCCACCACGTACCACAGTCAATCTGGTCTTTGTCAGGGCATCTTTCTCTTCAGAGAGTAACTATGACAACGGAGTTGGATGCTGCGAGTCTGCAGCAGCCCTCTATTTGCACACAACATGTGACGCTATCAGAACACAGAATTACGAATCAGTGCAGTGTCAGCTTTTCTCTTTGTAGTGAACAAGTTATCTGCTCTTTGATTCAATTAATGTTTTATTATTGGTCTTGTTTTTACTATGACTTTTCCATAACAAGATGATCAATATGTTCTATAGCGTCATTTCCCAGACACATCTGAGCAGAGCCCCATATCAGTTTTCTATTGCTGCTGCAACAAATTACCGCAAACATAACAGCTAAATTACACAAACTTATCTTACAGTTCTGGAGGTCAGAAGTTTGATATAGGTCTCACTAGGCCAAAATCAAGGTATTCACAGGGCTGTGTTCCTTTCTTGAGGCTCAAAGAGAAGGATGGGCTTCCTTTGTAGTTCAGGTTGTTGGGAGAATTCAGTTCCTTGCCTTTACAGGACTGAGGGCTCCATTCCCTGCTGGCTGTCAGCTGAGGGCCCTCTCCAGCTTCTGGAGGCTGCCCACATTCCTTGGCTCACGGCCCCTTCCTCCATCAGCAAAGCTAGCAATAGCGGGTCAAATCCCTCTCATATTTTGAATCTCTCCTCCTCCTGTCTTATCTCCCTCTGACCACAACCAGGAAAGATTTTCAGCTTTTAAGGACTTATGTGTTTAGATTGGGCCCACCTGGATAATCCAGGATACTCTCTCCTTCTCAAAGGTTCCCAACCTGAGTCACCTCTGCAAAGTTGCTTTTACCATGTAAGTGAACATTGTCATGGGTTCCAGAGATTACATGTGGACTTTGGTGGCAGGTGAATTATTCTGTCTACAGCAACCCTTATTCCCTGACCTCATTAAACTACAGTTTAATGGAATACAGTTTGGGAAGCACTGCCCGAGAGGTATCAATTCTAGACAGGTAAGAAACTAATTCTTTATGGGTAATGACCCAAGCATGGGTGAGCACAGGGACAGGTGGAGGATGGATTCCTCCACGTGGTTCAGGAGTGGGGTGCAGGAAATAAGGATAAAGCATAATGGATTTCAGTGACAGATTTCACCTTCTTGCCAAGCCACAAGTATAAATCAGGTAGATTTTCTAATCGGGCTTGTCTGTCAAGAACTTCTAATTGTAGTGCCTGAAGGGAAAGGGAGGGACAACTATGGTACTAGGTGATTTTCACAGTCATCTCATATAAGGGTCATGCTAACTTGTGAAGGCAAACCCTGCACTTGAACCTCAGTGTGGTGGGATCATTTGGTGTCCCACTCAGATCCCCTTTATCAGGCTGGTGTGCTCATCCTACAGGGTGGTAAGCTGACAGCTCACAGATTCTCCCTTCTCTGGAAATTATCCTTAAAGCCCTTGGGAGCTGCCTTAGCTAGGAAGTTATCCCCCCAGTCACCTCTCACCTCCAATATACACGCATACATACATACATACTCCGCAGAAAGTCTGTGACATCATTTATACTCCAAAGTCCTCTGGGGATCACATTTGAGAACACATTCTTGTTTCACTCTTCCCCCTTCACTTTCCCGCTTCCCCTCCTCCATTACAAGTTTTTCTTGACTAAATCAATGCATCTCGTGTCCTCAAAACCCTGCCTCAGGTTCTGCTTCCAAAGAACCAACCTAACTTGCCACAGCTCCCTAATTCCAAAGACCTTGCTCTTTGTAGCTACCTAGCCTAGAATTAGACAAGCACTAAGAAAAAGACTGGAGAAAATGTCCCTGACACACCTGGGACATGCTGTCTTCTAGGTATGTCACTGAATAAATCAAAAGAAGTTTGTTTATTTGCAAAAGTTGGGTGGGAATTCGGTGTATGATTCTAAAGACTTAGGTTTGTAGAAAAGACCAGGAAGTGAGAGTTGAGAGTTAAAGTTGAATACAATGGTCCATTCCACTATAAGCTCCTTGGGGACAGGAGTCATGTCCATGTTGTTCTCTACTGCATCCCTGTGCTTAGCACAACAGCTGGCATGTGGTACATCTGCAATTTGTGGAATAAGTAGGTGAAAAAAGTAGAGAAAAGCAATAGAAGGTCAGGTTTCTGTGAGTCAGGAGGTTCAACTGGGAGAAAGCTGGGGAAACAGAGTCTGTTCTCAATAGTACAGGCTGCTTTGCACCCTTCCAAGATCTTCTGTGATAGCCTCACTTCTGGAATGTTTCCAGGAATTGGCTCATGTAGGCCCTCCTCCGGAAAATGGCAGCATTTCTAATAAGCCTTTCTCCTTCTACACACGGGAAGGAATCCAGCAGCCTTGTCCTAAACCAAGAACATATCTTGCCTGTTAGAGGTCTAGTGGATCCCTAGATTAGACTTACATTATTTTTATTTATTAACATGTTATTTAAATTTGTAGAGTATAAAACCAGGTATTAGCTCATTTTACTTTAGTGTTTATATACAACTAACATATTTATGTTTTAAATACCAAAAAGTCACAAACCAGTAAAATTGTAATTAATAACATTCATGAAAGGTGACCTAATATTGTTTTTGTAAAATGAAATCTCTACCACATGTAGTGTGGTACTGACTCTCCAAGCCCATGTGCTTTTGAAATCAGCCCGTTCATATTATCGTGTACCTGATGCAAACATCTTCTCTGATCTCTCAATTTCTCTCTATTCAAACGACTTCTAAACCTTCCTTTGTATAAAATGGACCCTGCTGTGCAAATGCATTTTTGTGTTAAGTCCACCTTTCTTCATTCCTCACTAGCTTTGAAAATAAATAGCTTTACTTAGCATTAATTTATTACACATTGTGATATACATGTAAATACATACAGGCTTAAATCATGCAGTGCCTGGATTATAAATTGGACATTCAGATAACTTAGAATATGTAAACTTGTAAGTACATATATATTATATTTATATGTATGGATATACGGTTGACCCTTGAACAACTTTGGGGTTATGGGCACCAACCCACATGCAGTGGAAAATCTGCATATAACTTTTGATTCCCCCAGATCTTAACAACTAATAGCCTATCATTGACCAAAAGCCTTACTGATAACATAAACAGCTGATAAACACATATTTTGTATGTTGTATATATTATATACTGTATTCTTACAATAAAGTAAGCTAGAGAAAAGAAGATATTTATAAGAAAATCATAAAGAAGAGAAAATATATTTACTATTCATTGAGTGGAAGTGGATCATCATAAAGGTCTTCATCCTTGTCGTCTTCTGAGTAGGCTGAGGAAGAGAAGGAAAGGAGGGGTTGGTCTTGCTGTCTGAGGGGTGGTCGAGGCAGAAGAAAATATCCATATAAATAAACCTGCACAGTTCAAATCCGTGTGGTTCAAGGGTCAACTGTATATGCATCTATGTAAATGAGATAATCATCAAAGTCTAGTTTTAAAGTGAAAAATTACATCATTCTTTTAGAAAACTCCTGAACCTTGAGGAACACTGCTTTAGGCATACCCTGGTCTAGAATGCCACCTGTCTATATAGTTGTCCCTCAGTATCTGAAGGGGATCAGCTCCAGGACCCCCACAGATGCCAAATTCCACAGATGCTCAAGTCCCTTATATAAAATGGCATAGTATTTGCATATAACCTACACATATCTTCCTGTATACTTCAAATAATCTCTAGATTACTTATAATCCCTAATAGAATGTAAATGCTATGCAAATAGTTGTTATACTGCATTATTTTTAGCTGTACTATTTTTCTATTGTTGTATTGTTATTTAAATGTTTTCAAGTATTTTCCAGTTTTCTAAGATTGGCTGAATCTGCACATGTGGAAACAGCACATGCAAAGGCTGACAGTATGCAGCTTTATTTCTCTTTCTGTCATGCCCATGCACTGAGTCAAAAATTAAAATTATTTCTCTTTACCTCTCCACTTGCATATTCAACCATTATACATAGTTGTTCATCTATTTTAGAACAACCAAACAGCCACATTTATTGCATGCCTATCATACCTACATCTTGATTTCACATGAACACTGCAAAATAGTATTATTAATATTAATATGTTATGATTTACATTTTAAAAATGAGAAATCTGGAGATCAGCGCGTTCAGGGGACTTGCCCAAGAACACGCTCATGTCAAAGGCTGGGCTTTGACTCAATTCTGTCTGATCTTAGATCCCATAATTGTGCCCTTTGCTATAGCCCCAAGGTACTGAAAGGTGCATGGCACATATTGGGTGCTCAATAAACATTTTTTGAATGAATACGAGAACAATGAACTGTTTCCATTCCATCAGTCTGCCTGCACTCCCAGCCTGTTGGCACTGTTTCCTCTCTAGGCATGCAAAGCCTAGGGGAGTACAAACTAAGGTTTGACTCACCCTGGTATCCCACAGCATGCCTGGCACATAGTAGGTTCTCAAATACGCATTAATTTGAATTGACTTGAACTCCCCCCAAGGCCCCGCTTGGAAACTTTTTTGAAGGCTAATTTAGAATGAGAAAAGAGAACTTGAGGAAGAGAGTGTGCTGGTGATGATACAAGCCCCCAGCTAGCCTTGGTAACTGGAATGGGAAGCGTTGGCCACCTCCTCCTGAGACTGGGCTCCAAGCCCTGCTTGGTAATGCAGGCAAAAGCATGTGATTCAGACAGCAGCAAAGCCACAGAACGGCACACCAAGTTCAGAGTCATTGAAGCAAGTAGTGTAAGTGACAAAATTTAAAAGACAGAGACCTCTGTAGAAGAAGCCAGGGTACCCAGAATTGACAGCATTGAAAGCTGGGCTTAGGTGGAAATGACAAGAGTCTCTGCCCTACCCCTAGCAGGAGGTCCTCGGTGAGTAGCTTATAAAATGCCCTTTTAAGTCCCTGAAGGAGCCCACTGCTGGATCAGCCAAGGCTGGGAAGGTCCTCGTGATCATGATTGAGGTTCTCACAGTCTTCCTGCCAAGGCTGCTCCTCGGGGCAGACAAAATGTACCGGGAGCTCCGCGGGTCATTTGTGTTTACATTTTTTCCCTCTTTACTGCTCTTGATGTTCACTCTTGCAAAATTACCAAGCTCTCGCTCTAGCCTAGTTCAACAGAAACATTTCTCTCCTTCCAGACTGTTTAGAGCTTCCTCTCCAGCCAGCAAAAGGCCCAGCCCATTACTGGTGCACAGGGGCACTGACCAGCAGCAGCTTGGCTTGCCCTGTTTGAGGGGGCTTGGCCTCATTGCCCTTCTGAAGGAGGCCCAAATGCCCATGTCTATTCCATCCCCAGATGCCAGCGAAATTGCAAGGTGTTTTCAGTGACAGGGCACCTTTCAAAAGTGGGAGCATCTTTGCATACATCACCTGAAATGGGGTCAAGGAAGAAAAGATTCATGCAAGACCCACCAGGGACAGACACTGGTACCCAGTGGATATCAGCTCATAGCAATTCTGTGAGCACTTTGCAGATCGGGAAACAGGTTCTCCTGAGACACAGGAAGAGAGTTGAAAATCAGGTGGTCAGTTCCCCAAGGTCCCAGCTTCCTCATCCTTTACACTCAAATACACTGCAAGGGCTTCTCTCTCCCCAACCTCACCTCTCAGAAGGGAATTTGTTCTCTCATTTTTCCTCCTCCCTCAACCACTGATTCAGGAAGAAACTAATAAACTCATGATTTGTAAAGTTTTGTTCCTCAGCTCTCCTCAGATACGCTTCAGTTGAAAACACAGTGTTCATTCATTCCAGATTTCCCAAGACACTTCCAATTTCATGCAATGTTATAATTGTAATAAATTCATTTACTTCAATTTGTGATGAAGTATAATTTGATTTCATATCATTTTAAGGTATTTCATGTACACAAATTCAGAAACTGGAAAAAATATGTTTTGTTAAATGCTATGCCCTGATTTTTGAATTGGAAAATATAAAATGTGTTCCCTCTCTGCTGTGCATGCACATAGCATAACATGATCACAGGAAACTCTTCACCTTAGTTCTTCTTTTGTCTGGCTTTTTTTTTTTTTTTTTTTTTTTTTGAGAGGAGGTTCTCTGTTCCAAGCATAGGGAGAACTGTTGTATATCCCTCATTGCAGGCACAGCCCCAGAATCTTCCAGCCCTTTCTCCAAACAGATTCTTCACCATGTGGTCTCAGTATCCCTGCCCGAAAAAGTCAAGATATGTTTCTCAATCTTGTAGCAACAGCTGCTCCCACCCCAAGGATTCCCCTCCTCAAACCCGAGTGAAGAATGAAGCTGGTTTCTGTTTTGGGAACCAAAAAAAGTCCTGCCCCTCCTCAGGGGCCCCCCTTTGGACTGGCTCCCTTCCCTCTGTTTGGATAGCCCACTCTTTCCAAACCACTGAGTCATTTCCTCTCCAGGACTTTCTCATTAAAATCTTCCTGTTTGCTATAGTTCTGGAGCCCCTCTCTGAGTTACCGTTTCCTTCCCCATCCCCACTGAGCTGTAATTAATAGCCCAGCACCGCCCTGCAATCTCTCCCATTGCGGCTTTCCTTCCCACTCTCATGTCGGCTGGAATCTCTACACTTTGTACACATTTGTACAAAGCCTCAGAGTTCCTAAAGCTGTGAGGGGAATGGAGGATACCACTCCTCTCCGGCAAGGTATTGCTTGAAAGATAAATTGGGAAGATGAGTGTCTAGAAACGGGCAGCAGAGAAAAAAAACCTGCCTACCAACAGCTTGTCCCAGAGCCGCCAGGCACAGCAAGTGCAGCAGTTGGGATGCAGGCTCTAATTAATGCGCTAGGAGCTGCTCGACCCTGAGCAGCCGCTTCCTCTCCCAGAAGACCCGGTTTGGAGGGTTGTGTGCACATCTGAGACCTGCTGACCCTGACAACAGGCAACAGATTGCAGCACCAAGGCAGGACTCCATGGGACAGAAAGACAGAAGACACCGGGGCTCTTTCGTTCAGTGACGGCGTGAAGAGGACTGTCACAGTCAACATGGCACCTTCATTCTTCTATTGGGTTTTTTTTTTTTTTTTTTTTTTTTTGGCGGGGTCGAGGAGGCAGTTCTCTGTTCCCAGCACACAGAGAACTGTTGTATCTTTCTCATTGCAGGCCCAGCCCCAGAATATTCCAGCCCCTTCTCTAAATAGATTCTTGATCAAATGAAACATCCTGGGCTGAACTGAGGGCAGTGCCATTTTTGCCTAGTGGGTATTTGGTAAATGTTCATGGAAGCAAGTCAAGCTGAAGTTCAAAAAGTAAATGATTTGCATTGGTTGAAGTACAAAAAAAAGTTCATAACAATAGAGATGGACTGCAAACTCGTCCACTGACTCAACACATTGTATTATCTATTCACGTTATCCCATTGCTTCTCACTGTGAAAAGCCCGTAGGAGATAGTTTGGGGGTGACCGGTCATTGGCTGTCCCTTAAATCCCATCATGTTGACAGTCCCCTTCCCCAGTAACGTATGAGGTTCACATGATCTCAGAGCTGCCCGTATGGCTCTACAGTAATCCCCAAAGCAGCACACTCCACTTGGAAAAGTTGCTTTCAAAGTGTACTTATAATTGCTAATCATCACTGTAGTCTGGCAGCTTCCATGGAAGCGTGACTGGCACGTTCTGGGGCTGGCCCCTTGCCCTCTGATTCACAGGACACCTGTCTCAGTCCTCCCCAAACCCCATCCTGCTTCCTCTGCTCTCCACCTCATTCCCACCTCTGCACAAGCCTGGATCCTGTGGCACAAGTGATCCTTCCTTCTCCTCCTAGATTTCCAATCTCTCCATTCCCTGGGACTTTCTGCAAATTGCTAAACTCTTCTCCATTTCCAAGTAACTCGTTCCTCCTCGTGCTTCCTAGGGTCCTCCTTTTCATTTCCTCCCAGGGGGTACCACTCATAGCATATCCCGGTAGTGATCCAGGGGTTTCCATTCACAAAGAATACAACCTGAATGGCGACGGCTCTCCTTGTGAAAAGATGGGCACACCTGCCCCCTCCACAACAGCCTGTCTCTCTCCTTCCCTCCATTACCAACTTCTTACAAGAGCAGCCTGTAGTTCCCGGGCAAAAGTCTTCATGCATTTCCCACTGTGAGATCAGAGGCCTAGTGTTAATTAACCCTCATCCTGCTTACCTGTCTGCGGCGTTTGGGACCTGACCATTCCTGTTTCTGGGAGCACTCTCCTCCTCTGGCTTTCCTGCTTCTTCTGTGGCCTCATGGCTCCTCCTCAGTCTCTGACCAGCTCTCCTTCCAGTCTTCTCTCTGAAATCTTGATGTTGCTAAAAGCTGTTTCCTCAGCCACCTTCTTGTTTTTCACATGCTCTTCCCTGGGCGATGTCATTTACTCCCTTGGCTTTGATTAAACTTACACACTTACACTAATAACCTTTCTCCTTACTAAATTAAAAACCTCATCATTACAAAGCAGCCTATGTATAGATAAACAAAAATAAGAAAATAAAAATACACTATTCCCACCATCCAGAGCATACCACTGTTAATATCCTATTGTACATCCTTCCAAAATTTTTAGGCATGCATATTTATGCAGACATATCTTTTTTTACAAACTGAGAAAAATACCGTTTTATGAGTTGTTACATACTGTTTTTATAAAACTTTCCATGTCAATATATGTCACTATATTTTACCTAATATCCAGTGTATATCTGATGATCTAAATCATCCCCGAAACGTCTTTTGTAGTTCGTTTGTCCAATCAGGAACCAATTCAGGCCTACACATTGCGTGGATATTTCTTAGGCCCTTTTCCAAGCATAAACATGACATTAGGCTTGTTAAGTGAATCTGGCCAGTTAGCCTAAGGAACAACCCATTTTCTGGATTTGACAAGTTGCTTCCTTGTGAGTTCATTTAGCTTGTTTCTCTGACCTTCTTATTCTTATAAACTGAAAGTAAAATGTGGCCAGGTGTGGTGGCTCTTGCCTGTAATCCCAGCACTTCAGGGAGCTGAGGCAGGAGGATTACTTGAGCCCAGGAGATCGAGACCCAGCCTGGTCAATATAGTGAGACCTCATCTCTTAACAAAACAAAAGAGAAAGTAAAATGCAAAAGCATGGTGGATTCAATTTAAACCTTGTTAGCTAGATTATATCACAGGAGATATGTACTTCTTATTGTATTTTGTCATGATATACATATTTTCTGGTTCTCCCACCGTTAGAGATTCTAGTAGTGACCAGTGAATTACGGCAAACAACAATTTTCTTCTTCCAAGGCACCATTATGTTTTCCCTCCTGTGACTACAAGATAATCTGTGCGGTGTTATCTGGGCAATGCACAAATGTTCAGTTCCCCCTCAACAATGTGCTAATGCTTTAATACAGTTTATACTTGTTGCTGAAGTCAATACTTTTAATAAGGCATTTGTAACCACCCACTGGGTTCATTTTTCCTGATGCCCAGATAGAGCCAATTTATCAACATAGGGGAATTGCAATAAAAAAAGAGTTAAATACACTTCAAGCTCGCTAAATGGAAGACTGCCGTTTTATTATTACTCAAATCAGCCAGCCCAAAAATTCAGAGGCTAGAGGTTTTTAAAGACAGTTTGGTGAGCAAGGGGCTAGGTAATGGGGAATGCTGGTTGGTTGGGTTGAGGATGAAATTATAGGGAGTTGAAGCTGTCTTCTTGCACTGAGTCAATTCCTGGGTAGAGGCCACAGGACCAGATGTGCCAGTTTACCAGTCTAGGTGGTGCCAGCTTATCCATCAGAATTCAGGGTCTGAAAAATATCTCAAGCACCAATCTTAGGTTCTACAATATTATCTATAGGATACAATATTATCTATAGGAGAGCAACTGGGGAGGTTAGGAACCTTGTGGCCTCTGGCTGCATGGCTTCTAAACCATAATTTCTAATCTTGTGATTAATTTGTTAGTCCCACAAAGGCAGTCTTGCCCCCAGGTAAGAAGGATGTTCGTTTTGGGAAAGGGCTGTTGTCATCTTTTTAGTTTTAATAGTTCTAAACTATAAACTAAATGCCTCCTAAAGTTAGTTTTGCCTATGCCCAGGAATGAACAAGGGCAGCTTGAAGGTTAAAGGCAAGATGGAGTTGGTTAGGTCCCTTTCAATGTCATCAATTTCTCACTGTTAGAATTTTTCCAAAGGCGGTTTCAGTTTAGAGCAATTTTCAGCCAGAGTTTCTGGTTTAAGAATATTTTTATAAAAGAGCTATTTACTTAGGTATGGGCAGGGCTAAGGCAACCATCTAGGGATCGTGAAGGTCCCAGGGGCTAGTGTCAGTGAGTGGCTATCGCCAGCCCTCATCTGAGGGGGCAGGAGAAAGGAATGTTCCTCCTGGTGCCTGGGGCTAGCTACAACCCTGGGACAGGAGCTGCCCAACAGAAGCTGTGGCTGTTAACAGAGGAATGCAGTTATAACCCAAACCATGACCAGGCAGGGCACTTTAATGAAGTAAAACTTTTCTGATGACTGTTTTCTGTTTCTTGCCTGAAAGACAATTGCAGGACAGGGGAGATTATACATTAGGTATTGGAGACAACTACAATATGCCCTTTTAATGTCTGTCTGTGGACCAAGTTTACTGTTTGCATTCGTAGCCATGGGAAAGAACAGGGGAAACAAGGTGGACACCACTCTCAGTGGAAAATTGGCCCCTGGTTGCCAAAGCACAGGTGGGGGTGGTGTGATGTGATGACGTTTGCAATGGATAATTTGTATTAGTTAACAGCTCTGGGTCAAAGCTGTTTTGTCTCCATGCAAGAAGTAATGAAAAAAACAATGTTAGTTCCAAGGAAACATATCCTCATCCATGAATAATTATTTGCTTTGACTCCAGGACACCTTTCATTTAAAGGTGTAAAGGCACAGAGAGGGGGAAGTGAATAATCACTAACTAACCTTTTATCACCATAGGAGAGGACCTGCTCCTGGTGCTAAGTATTATGAAACTTCAAAGGGAGTGATTGTCAGCTGCCTATAGTTCAGATTATTTTCCTCAGCATGGGAATAAAACACTTCTACTTCTCACTCACTACAGGTAAAAGAAATAGAACTGATAACATGTATTATATAATTCTACCAAGCCTTGGAGCCAGAAAACACACTGGTTTCCTCTGTCTCTGGGGAAGGGTTTCTTATTACATTTTCTTCTAGTTGACAAGCAATTTGGGAGTATCCCTCAATTACATGGGATGCCCCAGTGTGGGACTGAGAAGAAGATTAGATTGTAGGCTGCTCTATTACTTACTAACTGGGTGGTCTTGAGTATGTTATTTAATCTTCCCAAACCCCTGTTTACATCCATAAAACAGTGATAATCTTCATTCGCCTGCCTACAGGAGAACCAGCTTTGATGAGGCAAAGTGGATAAGAATGGGCTCTGGAGTCAGAAAGAGTTCAAAATCTAGGTTATGCTTCTTACCGATTGAGTGAAATGGGGCAAAGTCACCCAACCTCTAAGCCTTAGTTTCTTCATCTGTAAAATAAAGTAATAGGAATAGAAACAAAACAGAAACACAAGATAGAAACAATGTTGTATTAAATTTAAAGATTAAATGCTAAAAAGCACTTAACACAGTGCTGGCAATAAATAAGCACTCAATAGTTTGCTATTATTATCAGCTGCCCTGTGGTAGAATTCTAAAACAGCCCCTATATTCCTACTCGTGATGCCCATGCCCTGTATAGTTCTATTCAGTGTGAACGGAACCTGTGAATGTAATGACATATTACTCTTGTGAGGAAAACTATCTTGGGTTGACTTGACCTTTCCGGTGAAAATTATCTTGGGTTGACTTGACCTTTCAGGGGAGTCTTTTTTTTTTTTTTTGAGACGGAATCTCACTCTGTTTCCTAGGCTGGAGTACAGTGGTATGATCTCAGCTCACTGCAACCTCTGTCTCTCGGGTTCAAGTGATTCTCCTGCCTCAGCCTCCTGAGTAGCTGGGATTACAGGCACCTGCCACCATGCCCGGCTAATTTTTGTATTTTTTGTAGAGATGAGGTTTCACCATGTTGGTCAGGCTGGTCTGGCACTCCTGACCTCAGGTGATCCACCTGCTTCAGCCTCCCAAAGTGCTGGGATTACGGCGTGAGCCACCGCGTTCAGCCTCAGGTGAGTCTTTTAAAAGCAGAGCGCTTTCTTCACTTGGTGCTGGGAAGAAGAAGTCAGAGAGGTGCACTCTCGTTGGCCTGGAGAAAAGCAAATATCCCTGCCATGACAGCCTATGGGGACCATGTGGCATGGAATGTCAGTGGTCTCTGCGAGCTGAGCATAGTCCCCAGCAGACAGCTAGCAGGCAAAGGGGAACTCATTCCTACAGCCCCAAATAATTGAATTTTGCCAATAACCTGAATGAGCTTGTTAGAGGACCTCCAGTCTCAGATAAGAACTACAGCGTAGCTGATGTCTTGATTGCAGCCTTGTGAGACCCCGAGCAGAGGAGTCAGCTAACCTGTGCTCAGACTCCTGATCCACGGAACTGGAAGGTAATAAATGTCTTGTTTTAATTCACTGTTGGTGGTAATTTGTTTGAAGCGATGGAAGACTGATACACTATCCAGAGTTCATCAGCACTGTTTCTGTGGCTCTTGCTGGGTCCATTTCTGTTCCTAATTGCTGTTGTCTAATGCAATACTTGGTTGCATAAATCATGACAGTGGAAGAATGACAAGAGGTGCTGTTCTCCAACACAACCCCTTTAGATTGTCAGTACTCTCTCCGACTGTCTTCTCCTGCTAATGGGCTGGTGATGATCATGGGGGAGGAGCGGTTTATAGACCTTTGTGGCTTCAGAAAGGAATAAAAATATCGTCGGAGCTGAGTCTTTCCTGGAAGACGCAACTTATTATGCAAAAGCCCTTTCTTCATAGTTGTTTCCTGTTTGACACTACAAATCTCTCAATTACAAAGGGCTTATATGAACTTCAGGCCAAACTTAGCCAGATGGTCTGTTGAATAGCTTTAGGTCTTCACTGAGCTTGCAGTATATTGGAAAAAGGAGACATCAAACAAGTAATTGCACAAACCCAGAATTATCAACTGCATTGTGTGCCTTAAACAGAAAGCAGAGACTCTCAGAGAAACTTGAGCCTGTGGATTCAGGGAACACTTTTCTGCATAAGAATGGAAGGATGAGTAGGAGTTGACTAGGCCGAGGGATGATTAAGAGTACATCTCCCAGGAAGAGGGGATGGCTTGTGAAAAGGCCCTGAGGCAAGTTACATATGTATACATGTGCCATGCTGGTGCGCTGCACCCACCAACTCGTCATCTAGCATTAGGTATATCTCCCAATGCTATCCCTCCCCCCTCCCCCCACCCCACAACAGTCCCCAGAGTGTGATGTTCCCCTTCCTGTGTCCATGTGTTCTCATTGTTCAATTCCCACCTATGAGTGAGAATATGCAGTGTTTGGTTTTTTGTTCTTGCGATAGTTTACTGAGAATGATGATTTCCAATTTCATCCATGTCCCTACAAAGGACGTGAACTCATCATTTTTTATGGCTGCACATTGCGCACATGTACCATAAAACCTAAAGTATAATAATAATAATAATAATAAAAGAAAAAAAAGGAAAAAAAAAAAAAAAAAAAAGAAAAGGCCCTGAGGCAGGAAGAGGCATGACTATTTCAGGAAACCTGAAGACTGGAGAACGAGCAAAAAGAGTGAGGAGAAGAGCCTGTGGGGCCATGCTAAGGATTTTGGTCTCTCCGGTTTGCCCTTTCAGAAAATCATCCGGGTTGCAATGGAGAAAAAGAAATTGTAGGGAGCAAGGACTGATGGCAGGAATACTAGTTAGGAGGTAATTGCAACCATGCAGACAGGAGCTCATGGCAGCTATGACTAGGATCATGGTGGTGGAGAAGGAGAGAAGTTATATAGATCAAGCAGATATAATGTTTTATTTTTACTTTTACCAATTTTTTTAAAATCGAGGAAAACATTTTCTCATCACTTCTACTATTCTGTGGAGAATTCACATTCATTCACATATTTATTCAACAAATATGTACTGTGTGTCTTTTATGTGCCAGATACCATTTTGGGCATAGGAATATAGTCTTGAATAAAATAGTAAAAAAATCTCTGCTCCCACGGAGTTTACAAGGGAGTTAGACAACAAACAAGGGGGGAAAATATATATATATATATATATATATATATATATATATATATATATATATATGTGACAGCAATAAATGCTGAAAAGAAAGTTGAAAGTTGACAAGGGGGAATATGAAGTGTTCAAAGAAGATTACATTATATGTTATGTCCTGACAAGATCTCACTAAGATGATGACATTTGAGAAAAGATTTGAAGTTGGTTAGGGATCAAGGCATGCAGCTATTGGAGGTAGGAAGATTGAGAGGAAGTATTCTAGTCAGAGGGAACAGCCAGTGCAAAGACTCTGAGGTAAAGAGGTGACTGATGTTTTCCAGAAGGCTGGAGAATAATGGGCAAAGTAATGCATCAGTCATCAATTTCACAATAATGTTGAGTAACAAGCAAACTCAAAATCTCAGTGGTATACAATAATAAGCATTTCGGTTTTCCCCTCAGTCTCAAGATCAGCTAGATGGTTTTGCTGATCTGAGCTGATCTTGGTGGGGCTTATTCATGCCTTCACAGTCAGCTGCAAGCCAGCACAGCTTTGCTGATCTTATCTGAGCTCTCTTACATATCTGAGAGTTTTGACAAGATGACTGGGTTGATTTAGGTCTGCTTCCATGTCTCTGTTTCTCATATCCTCCAGTAGCAAAAGAGAGTCAGAGAGAGAAAGGGAGGGAGAGAGGCTAGAGAGAGAGCGAGAGCAAGAGTGAGAACACACATAAGCCCTCTTAAGGCCTAAGTTCAGAATGGAAACTGTCACTTCTGCCACATTCTATTGGCCAAAGCAATTGAAAAGACAAGTTTAGTTTCAAGGGATGGAGAAATAAACTCCACTTCATAGGAAGAGCTTCAGAGTCACATTGCAAAAGGTGTGAATATAGTGAAGGGTGGAGAATTAGGACCAGATTTGCCATCAGTCTGCCACACTGAGTTAGTAGGAGATACAGTCAGAGAGATCACGGGGATCTAGATAATGTGGGGCCTTGCAGGCCAGGGTAAGACCTTTGGCTTTTACTCTAAGATGAGAAGCCATTGGAGAGTTTCCAGGAGAGGAGCAACACAATCCAACTCTATTTTAATGAAATCATCCTGGCTGTCAGATTACGAATAGACTGAAGTGGGGCAGGAGACCAGTGAGAAAGACATTCCAGTGATCCAGGCAAGAAATGAGGGGGGCTGGGGGGCCAGGAAACATAGTTAATAGAAGTGCTGAAAACTAGTCAGATTCTAGACATATTTTGAAGGTGGAGTTGTCAGGATTTGCTTACAATGCAAATGTGGGATATTAGAGTAAAAGAGGAGAAATTTTGGAGAGAGCAACTAGAAAAGCTGTGTTGCAACGTACTGAGATGATTAAAGCTATGGGAGGAGGAGGCTGCAAGGGGAAATATTCTTGAAAAATCCCCAACTACTTGCCAGTTTTTTAGTATCTTTGAATGCCATCAACTTGACAGGAAGATTTGACTGAAGTCAGCCAGGGACTCTCCCACAGTCCTTTCTACTAGCTTAGACTTGGGTTCTCACAGATCCAGAGATAACCTCCGCTGTAACATACTGTGCAGCCTGCTTCATGTGTACAGCCAGCATCCCTGTCATTAGCTGTGACATCAGCTCCGACTGGTTGCAGCACCCACTCTTGTTTCATCATCCATTCTGATTGGTCAGAACCTTAATTATTGTTCTCCGTAGCAGAGCCAAGAGAAACACAATGTGAATGGAAGTGCCCTCTTTCTAAAAGGCAAAGACCATGTCTTATCCAACTTTGCACTTCTAGATGAAAGAAAGTGAATAAGTCTACTTAGATTCTCTCCATTCATAGCAAAAGCATCTCAAGTTGCATACTCCACTAAGGACTGATGTAACATTTTTTTACTCTGAAGAAAAGGCACATTGAAAGATAAAAATGATTCTAGGCATGATTATTATAATTCACCAAATATTCTGTGCAGAATTTTTAAAAAATGCCTGTATTTGGATAGGTAAGGTAAAAGTTAACTATTGAAAAGGAGGAATATTTGTGTTCCTTTTGACTCCTTAAATTCTCATCTTGGCTCATGGGGGAGGGGATTGACACCAAAATTTCAGTACTATCTTAACATGAGAGGAAGTGCAGGGAGGGAGGCTCTGTTACAGTAGGTAGCTAGTCAGACATAAGCATGGCAGGAAAGGGCTCCCCTTGCCCCACCAGGAAAGTCAGGCGACCATCAGGTGATGGTCAGGTGGTTGTTACAATATTTCTCCAAACATAACATTAATAATTGGTTATAGCCAGCCCAGGGAAATGCAGTCTCCCAATAGATAGAAAACACCTGAAACTGGTGATCAGCAGCTTCCTGATAAGAGCTCAGGAGTTGGACGAGTGGGCTCTAGCATGCGCACTAAGGCAAAATGGTACAATTTAACTGGTATATGACCTTCTAAGGACATGCAACTGGTAAGGGAAGAAGGCCTCAAGAGAGCATGTGTGCAACTCCAGTACAAACACTGCGCATGCTCACCTCCCAAATGCTAGCAGGCTGTTGCACATACGGACAGCCCCTCCCAAGGGAAGAATCGGGGAGAAGGAATGCAAGACCCTGGGAGCATGCCAACATATAAAACCCTAAGTCAAAAGGTCCAACTGTGCACTTGATCTCTCAAGTCGCCCCCTTGGGCCTCTTCCAAGTGTACTTCCTTTCGTTCCTGCTCTGATGTTTTTTTTTTTTTTTTTTTTTTTTTTTTGAGATGGAATCTCACTCTGTTGCCTAGGCTGGAGTGCAGTGGCGAGATCTCGGCTCACTGCAAGCTCCGCCTCGGGGTTCACGCCATTCTCCTGCTTTAGCCTCCTGAGTAACTGGGACTACAGGCGCCCGCCACCACGCCCAGCTAATTTTTTGTATTTTTAGTAGAGAGAGGGTTTCACCGTGTTAGCCAGGATGGTCTGCATCTCCTGACCTCATGATCGGCCCACCTCGGCCTCCCAAAGTGCTGGGATTACAGGCGTGAGCCACCGCGCCTGGCCTAAAGCTTTTTAATAAACCTTCACTCCTACTCTAAAACTTGCCTCAGTGTCTCCCTCTGCCTTATACCCCTCTGTGGAGTTCTTTCTTCTGGGGAGTCAAGAAGTGAGGCTGCTACAGACCCATATGGATTTGTCTGCCTCCCTCAGACAAAAATGGCAACTCCGGGCTGGGCGTGGTGGCTCATGCCTATAACCCTAGCATTTTGGGAGGCCGAGGCGAGTAGATCACTTGAGCTCAGGAGTTTGAGACCAGCCTGGGCAACATAGTGAAACCCTTATCTCTACCAAAAAATACAAAAATTACTTGGGCGTGGTGGCATGTGCCTGGAGTCCCAGCTACTAGCTGAGAGGTGAGAGAATTGCTTGAGCCCAGGAGGGCAAGGCTGCAGTGAGCTGAGATCTCACCACTGCACTCTAGCCTGGGGGACAGAGTGAGACCTTGTCTCAAAAAAAACAAGCAAACAAGCAAACAAATGGCAAGTCTGATTGGTAAATGTGTAATATTTACTAGGACATGCTTTATTAATGGGTAGGAATTGACTCTGCAGAGTGAAACCAGCCCAATGCATTCCCTTCACTGGGAGCATGCTGCCAAGGTGTGGGCCTTCACTCTGTCCCATTGTGGTTCATTTGTGAAGCAGCCTTAGTCCTTGCAACTGGCTATAGCCAGTGAATTTGGGTGGGCTCTGCGTACCTAACTCTTCTCTCAGATACATGAGGTGAGCAGTTCCCAAAGTCTAGTTTTGGTGACGAGTAGGAGGCCTCATTTGACCTCAGCCATGCTCTCTTACATGCAGAATCACTTGGCCAGTGCCCCATCTAGCTCCCTTGTGTGA
Organism: Pongo abelii; assembly: GCF_028885655.2. Classification (NCBI taxonomy): domain Eukaryota; kingdom Metazoa; phylum Chordata; class Mammalia; order Primates; family Hominidae; genus Pongo; species Pongo abelii. The sequence goes on along the minus strand of NC_071985.2, from coordinate 65,664,176 downwards.
GCTCCCCATCAGTCAGAGATGACAGGGATGAGTCATTTCTGAAGAACTTGAAGCCCTAACATCAGCATCAAGCCCAACTGAGATATTTAAAGAACTAGGATTTTCTCTCATGTTAATCCTCAGCATAATCTCCCTTCTCCTTTTTTTTCTGCTTCTAGAATAGTCCTTCTTTATCCCTTTATTTCCTTTTCTGAGGCATATTTAATAGAATGTGAAATTGCAGATTTATTAATGATGGCTTTTTTGGTTTCAAGTAACAGAAACACACTTGAGCTCTCCAAAAGCAAAGAGATATAATTTAGTTTAAGAAATAGGCCTGTCTCAAAACTCAAGGGCAAATAGATAGCTGAACTACAGAAATGAATCAGAGCCTCCAGCATAGTCAGGACCCACCCTCCCATCTCTAGGATAGGTGACCACACATGCCAGTTTGTGCTGGCCTGTCCTTGTTGACATCTGTCACCCTGCCCCTTTCACTTTTGTGTCAGTCTTTGTCCACCAGGGGGCAGAAACCACAGTGACTTAAACAGAGAAAGTTTAATATAAATTTTTAAAAATTATTATAAAAGAGCAATTATAATATATAAGATAACTGTATGTGGTACCCTAAGGCTGAGTACCCAAGAGAGCACCCAAGGAGGGATGAACATAAAACAGGATGAGCCCTTCCCCAGGGCTCAGATTGCAATCACTGGATGGCAGAGAAGTTTGCTGATTTGCCCAGGCCAGAGCTGGTCTGCAGCTACCGGGCAAGCAGGAAGCAACCCTCTGGGGCACAGGTGGCACATTACAAAAACTGCAGCCAATGGCTTGGCACGTGAGCCTGCAGAGGGAGTAGGGACACCGTTGCAGACAGGAGGTCTGCAGCCTGCGGTGTCTGTGGTAAGAAGGCCGTGGGAAAGTGGGCATTAGGCCAGGACAGAGCTGCAAGGACATCAAGGAATCATGAGTTCTGGGCCTGTGGCTGGAATTAGAACACCACTGATGTTCCCACACCCACACTGCTGTCTGATGGTGCAGCCACCACTAACACCAGGAAGGCTCCTTTCTCCTGTAATGTCCCATCAGGGCCCTCTACTGAGAAAGCTTCACATGGTGAATGATCAAATCATTTTTTCTCTGTAAAGAAGAAATGCTCAATGGAATTCTGTCCGTTATTGCAGAGCAGGTATTGAAGGGTGAATTTGAATCTGAAAGTCAGTAAATTATTAACACAACTCTCAACAGTACCCTGGTAAGAATGATTAATTCCCAGAATAGTGAAATCCATAGGGAAAGGAAATAGAATAATAGTTGCCAGGGGCTGTGGGGCTGTGGGAATGGAGTTACCTGTTAATGCTTATAGAGTTTCAGTTTGGGAAAAGGAAGACATTTTGGAGATAGACTGTTGTGATGGTTGCACAAAAATGTGAACATAATGCCACTGAATTGCATGCTCAAAAAGGGTTAAGTGATAAATTTTATATTTGGTGTATTTTACCACAATTTTAAAAATGATGAATTCCTGGGCACCCTATTCATCTCTCATCTCTGCTCTTCTCTGAACATCTACTTCCTTTTTCATTTCCGTTTCTCAGACCACACACTAAAAAATATAGCCAGCAACAGCTCCTGGAGCTACCTCTCCTTTACTTAAGAAACCAGCCAGATGGCCAGGGGCGGTGGCTCATGCCTGTAATCCCAGCACTTTGGGAGGCCGAGGTGGGCAGATCACGAGGTCAGGAGATCGAGACCATCCTGGCTAACATGGTGAAACCCCATCTCTACTGGAAATACAACAAATTAGCCGGGCGTGGTGGCGGGCACCTGTAGTCCCAGCTACTTAGGAGGCTGAGGCAGGAGAATGGCGTGAACCCGGGAGGCAGAGCTTGCAGTGAGCCAAAATCGTGTGCTGCACTCCAGCCTGGGCAACAGAGCAAGACTCATGAAAAAAAGAAAAAGAAAAGAAAAAAGAAACCAGCCAGACTAAGTCCTGGACTCCCATCATTCTCTCTTTCAAATTCTCCTGGAAGATCTGCTGCAGCTTTGGTCCAATGCTCATTTTGGCCATTTGGGCCAGTGTAATGGTCATATGGTATAGACCTGTTTTCAGAGGAGTTTGTTTGTGGAGGGGGAAGGGAACCACACTGACAAAACCAGATGTTTTCTACTATAATCATTTAATGACTCCTCTCCCCTCCAGTCTTCCAACTAAATAAAGAAGCCAGGCAAAAATGAATATTAAAACATTCACATTAAGAGTGAAACCAATAGTAAAAATTATGTCAGATCAGTCCATTTTTTTTTCTCCTCTCCACCTGTGTTAGTAGTATGAATCAGTAAGAGAGCCATATGGCAGAATAATCAGAATTATTTATCAAGCTAATTAGCCATAGATTGTTTCCTAAGTAGTCACAAAATGGCAGAAATCTTTATATATATAGTGAGACATAGTACTTGTATTAAGATAATTAAAAATTATTTGTGATTGTTACTGTGATTATCATTTTTTTATCTTTGCTAGCACAACTCCTCAAACTGATATATATTCCCATCAGGTGCTTTAGAGAAGCACTGGCCTTTTTCTTGACAGGCAGTGTGCATTTTGGCAAGATTTTGAATGGAAAAATACAAGCTTTTCCCAAGCCCTAAACACAGAATATGCCATCTATTAGTTTGGATTTCTTCCTTAACGATCATTGTACCAATATGTGGTGGTTTTTCTAAGGAGAAATCGATCCAAATCTTTCTTTGGACTCAGAATCCAAGAAGCCTGAGTTTTATCACTGGCTTGGTCACAGATGCACTGAAAATGGGCAAGTTACTTCCGTCTTTGTCTGAATTTCTCCATCTGGCAAATGTAGATTCTGACACTCACCATCAGATAATGTTTGCAAAATGTTTGATGGTCCTTGCTGGTAGGCAGTATGTAATTGCAAACTGTTGGATCATTTTTTTCTGTCCTAAAAATTCTTCTCTTTCTTGAGAAACTATTTTTAAATTAAAAATATCACTTTTAAAGTATGAGCACACAGTAATAAAAATTCAGTTGGTACTGGAGAGTAATTTTTAAAAAAGTAAAGGTTTTACTCTTTGGCATTCCCCAGAGGTAATAGCTTAAAATTTTTCTATTTTGAATCTTTCTAAGGCCAACCTCTACAATAATAACATTATTCCTTTACTTTTTATATATCAACTTCAAAGTATATCTGCTGGACCCCCTTATGAAAGATGAAGCTCTTGGCTCATTTATACTTCCCCTTCAACATTAACTTCCAGATGTATTTTGTTTTTGTTATTCTTTTAGACACTTCTATAGCTTTATACAATACATTCATCTTTCCATTTCTTTTAAAAGATTTATTTTTAATTATGGGTACATAATAGTTATATATATTTGTGGGGTGCATGAGATATTTTGATACAAGTATCCAATCTGTCATGATCAAATCATGGTAATTGAAGTATTCATCACCTCAAGCCTTTATCATTTCTTTGTGTAAGGAGCATTCCAATTCTACTCTTTTAGTTATTTAAAGATATGCAATAAGTTATTGTTAACTATAGTCACTTTATTTTGCTACCAAATACTAGATCTTATTCATTCTAACTATATTATTGTACTCATTAACCATCCTTTCTTTACCTCCCCCCTCCTCCGCACTACCCTTCCCAGCCTCTGGCAACCATCATGCCACTCTCTATTTCTGTGAGTTTATTTATTTATTTATAGCTCCCACATGTGAGTGAGAACATGCAATATTTGTCTTCCTGTGTCTGGCTTATTTCACTTAACACAACGTCCTCCAGTTCCATTCATGTTGTTGCAAATGACAGGATTTCATTCTTTTTATTGCTGAATAATATTCTAGTGTATATATTCCCCACCTTTTCTTTTTCCATTTATCCATTGATGAACACAGGTTGCCTCCAAATACTGGCAATTGTAAACAGTGCTGCAATAAACAGGGAAGTGCAGCTATCTCTTCAATATACTAATTCCCTTTCTTTTGGATATACACCCAGCAGTGGGATTGCTGGATTCTATGGTAGCTCTATTTTTTTTTTTTTTTTTTTTTTGAGATGGAGTCTCACTCTGTTGCCCAGGCTGGAGTGCAGTGGCATGATCTCGGCTCACTGCAAACTCCACCTCCCGGGTTCACGCCATTCTTCTGCCTCAGCCTCCCAAGTAGCTGGGACTACAGGCACCCACCACTGTGCCTGGCTAATTTTTTGTATTTTTAGTAAAGACGGGGTTTCACCGTGTTAGCCAGGATGGTCTCGATCTCCTGACCTTGTGATCTGCCCGCCTTGGCCTCCCAAGGTGCTGGGATTACAGGCATGAGCCACCGCACCTGGCCTATGGTAGCTCTATTTTTAGTGAGAAACTTCCATACTGTTCTCCATGGCTATACTAATTCACATTCCCACAATAGTGTTCCAGGGTTCTCCTTTCTCAGTATCCTCATCAGCATTTGTTATTGCCTGTCTTTTGGATAAAAGCCATCTTAACTGGAGTGAGATGATATTTCATTGTAGTTTTCCTTTGCATTTCTCTGATGATTAATGATGTTGAGCATTTTTCATATTCCTATCAGCCATTTTTATGTATTTTTAAAGAAATGTGTATTTAGATAGTTTGCCCATTTTAAAATCAGATTATGTTTTTTTTTCTATTGTTGTTTGGGCTTCTTATATATTCTGATTATCAATCCCTTATCAGATGGGTAGGTTGCAAATATTTTCTCCCATTTTGTGGGTTGTCTCCTACCTGTGTTGATTGTTTCCTTCGCAGTGCAGAAGTTTTTTAACTTGATATGATCCCATTTGTCCATTTTTGCTTTTATTGCCTGTGCTTCTGAGGTCTCACTCAAGAAATCTTTGTCCAGACCAATGTTCTGGAGTGGTTCCCTAATGTTTCCCTCTATTAGTTGCATAGTTTTAGTCTTAGAATTAATTCTATAGTCCATTTTGATTTCTATTTTTGTATATGGCAAGAGATAGCAGTCTAGTTTCATTCTTCTGCATATGGATCTCCAGTTTCCCCAGCACCATTTATTGAAGAGACTGTCTTTTCTCCAATGTACATTCTTGGCACCTTTGTGAAATATGAATTGACTGTAAAGATGTGGACTTATTTCTGGTTCTCTATTCTGTTCCATTGCCCTATATGTCTGTTTTTAAGTCAGCACCATGCTATTTAGGTTACTATAGCTCTGTAGTATAATTTGAAGTCAGGTAATGTGATTCCTCCAGTTTTGTTCTCTTTGCTCAGGATGGCTTTGGCTATTCTGGGTCTTTTTTGGTTCCAAATAAATTTTAGATTTTTTTTCTATTTCTGTGAAGAATGTCATTGGTATTTTGATAGGGATTGCATTGAATCTGTAGATTGTTTAGGGAACTATAGACATTTCAACTAAATTGAGTCTTCCAATCCATGAATGTAGAATATCTTCATTTTGGGGTGTCTTTTTCAATTTCTTTCATCAATGTTTCATAGGTTTCATTGTAGAGATTACTTCTTTGGTTAACCTTATTCTTGGTATTTTATTTTATTCGTAGCTATTGTAAATGAGATTACTTTCCTGGTTTCTTTTTCAGATTCTTTTCTGTGGGCATATAGAAATGCTACTGATTTTTGCATGTTGATTTTTTTATCCTGCAACTTTACTGAATTTGTTTATAAGTTCTAACTGTTTTCTGGCGGAGTCTTTAGGTTTTTCTAAATATAATTTTATATCGTCTGCAAAGAAGGATAATTTGACTTCTTCCTTTCCAATTTGCAGGCCGTTTATTTCTTTCTTTTGGCGAATTGCTTTGGCTAGGACTTCCAGTACTATGTTAAATAGGAATGGAGAAAGTGGGCATTCTCATCTTGTTACAGATCTTAGAAGAAAGGCTTTCATTTTTTCCCCATTAAATATAATACTAGCTATGGGTTTGTCATATACGGCTTTTATCATGTTGAGGTATGTTCCTTCTATACTCAGTTTTTTGAGAGTTTTTGTCATAAAGGATGTTGATGTCGAATCTTATCAAATGCTTTTTTGGAATCAATTGAAATTATCCTATAGTTTTTGTCCTTCATTTTGTTGATATTATTTATCACATTTATTGATTTGCATATGTTGAACCATCCTTGCATCCCTGGGATGAATCCCACTTGATCATGATGGATGATATGTATATATTTTTTTCAAGATGGAGTCTTGCTCTGTCACCCAGGCTGGAGTGCAGTGGCACAATCTCAGCTCACTGCAACCTCCGCCTCCCAGGTTCAAGCAATTCTCCTGCCTCAGCCTCCCAAGCAACTGGGATTACAGGCGTTTGCCACCACACCTGGCTTTTTTTTGTATTTTTAGCAGAGATGGGGTTTCACCATGTTGGCCATGCTGCTCTCGTACTCTTGACCTCATCATCTGCCCGCCTTGGCCTTTCAAAGTGCTGGGATTACAGGTGTGAGCCACCACGCACGACCATGATGAATGGTATTTTTAATGTATTACTGAATTTGTTTGTTAGCATTTTGTTGAAGATTTTTGTATCTGTGTTCATCAGAGATACTGGCCTGCAGTTCTCATTTTCAACTTTCCATTTCTTGATTCATTGATTTTAGCCAGTACCTCTTGACTTCCCTCTAAGATAATGAAGGATTTAACAGCCCTACCTTCCTGTCTCTGTCTCCTCCCCTAATGGCTATTCCCAATGTCACAGCTTCAGTTCATCACACTGTTAATTTTGCATTGCCAAAATTTATAGAATTTATACTTTCCTATATAATTATACTTTCTTTTTCTGTGTTTTGGCTGTTCGTTAAGTCTAAAAGTAGTCAGAATTTATATTTTATTTAAAAGGATATTACTATTCACTGTATAATCAATTCCATTCAATTCCAATAAAAATATTTATTACATATTTTGGGCCAGACACCCTTCTAAGTGCTAAGGATACATCACCGAGTACAACAGGTGAACATCCTGCCTTTATAGAGTTTACATTTTAATGTATGGTTAGACTCATAGAAAAAATGATGCAATTCTATGTCATTTAACCTGTGCCAATAGAAAAATAAATGAACATACTTAAATTGGGAGAAGGAGAGAGTAAGTAGAGAAAACAGGGTGCTGAATTTTTATAATATATTATTAGATATGCCTTTACTTTCTCTCTATGATAACCCAGAATCCTCAGCATTTTAGAAGAAATGTATTTATTTTTCTTAAAGATATTCTTTCTAAGCCCTCCTGACTTGCTGATCTAATTTGCTGTTTTCAATTTCATCCTGCTGAAGGATTCTTTGTTTAGTTTATTGTAGGGGTTTTCTTGCTTTTGCTTTTTCTGGTTTTATTTTGTATTGAATGGCTAGGGTTGGTTGCTTTTATAATTCCATGTCTTTCTCTCTTATTTATACTGCTGGAATAAATTCTCAAACAATTATTTCAAGAAGTATCATATATTCAGATAAGGACTTTATTTTTACCATTTCATTATCCCATTTGGTCAATAGTTTTTGCTGGGAATAGAATTATTCATTAAAAATCCATTTCTATCAGAACTCTGAAGGTATTCTCTCACACCCTGAAGAGAAGATCAGATGCCAACCTGAATTTTGCTCCCCTGAGGCTATCCTGCCCTCCTATCAACCCGTAAGTATTACATATTATTTTCTTTAGCCTTGGCAAAAGAAATTTTACAAGGATATATTTAAGTGTGGGTCTTTTTATAAAACTAATTTTGCTGGGTATATTATTGTTGCCCCCTCTCATGAGACTTACCTGTCTTCAGCTATGGAAAAATTCCCTTCATTCTATTTATTTATTTATCTATTTATTTAACTTTCACTAGTCATGTGCAGTAGTGAGAAGCAGGCAAAGAGTAGAACAAGGAGTTTGATCTGTAGCTGACTGAACAATCAATTGAAATAACTCATTACCCTCAGACCAGCCTTCGTTCTTTGTTTCTTGACAAATTCCTAGCCTTTTGGAAATCATACTGGGTAGATTTGGGCCTTCTTATATTGCTTCTCCATATTTATTCACTCTTCTCATAATTCATGTCTTAGCTTTTTTTTTTCTCTCTCTCTCTCTGTCTATGTTCTGGGAAATTTATTTAACTCTTTGGTCCAGTCTTTCCATTGAATTTTTTATTTTAACAATGATATTTTTAATTTCCATGAATTCTTTCTTATTCTCAGATAGCAGCCCTTTTTAATTTAATGGATGCAGTATCTTATTCATTTAAGGTTATCTTCTCTTCTTTGAACCATCTGTTTCCTTTGCGTCCCTTGCTCTGCTATCCATAGTTGTCTTTGCCTTTTGTGCTGATCACTTTCTCTCCCTGTGTACGAAGGATTGGACTGATTGCCTCAGATAGCTGATATGGGTTGCCTCTGCCTTTTAGGGCCTACTCATCAATAAGAAGGCTGGCCTCATGACTTGGGTATGACTTCAGGGTCCTGGTTCCCCAGCTTCACTTTAGGGCATGTGGGCAGAGAGCTAGGCCCCACTGCCTTCCTATTTTACACTGCCAGAACAGGCTCTGCTGTGAGGAGCCAGTCCCCACTCTGCAAGCCTTGTACCCTCTAGAGTGTAGTTCTTGGTTTTAGCATGAGGGCAGTGCTCCTATAGTCTGGGAGCTGGTTGTGAAAGAAGGTGAGGCCAATCTGGAAAACCATCCTGTAAACAAGTCTCCAACCAAGCCCCCATTTCTGTCTCATATCCATGGATTCCAGTGTCACAGTCTTGTGAAATATTCTGAACTTTTACAATCTTCTTCTATGCATCTTCTGAGCTGTGTCTCTCTTTCTCTTATTTTTCTACCAATAAAACTCTTCTGTCTTCCATTCCAGATGTCAGTAAAAATCTTCCTCCCCCTCATGCACCCACCTCTTATTTTCAATGTCTTTATGAACATATTCCTATTTATCTCTTTTCTAACATTTCAAAAGATTTTAAGAGCAAAAAGGAAAATAGGGATGTATGCCCTACCCACCATCTTGTATCAGAATCTCCTTTCTATTTCCCTTATAAGATACTGAAAATATCACCTTAAATTGTGTTTCATTACTGTTGTTTTCAAGTATTGAAAAGAGACTGTTCTTAATATTTTGCCTTGAATAAGTTGGTGGCTATTTTTGTCTTTATTTCTGTCATAGCAGGTGGCAGTCCAATTGTGAATTTAAATATATTATCTCAGTAACTGGGTTCAAATTATGGGATGTGTCCAGCGCTCAGAATTGACGGTTAGGCAAGAACCTCTGTCTTCTGAAAAATAAAATGTTCAACATGTGGGGTATTTGTTTCTGAGACGCAAGTCTAAGAGTGCAGAGTTGTGGGGTTTTTCAACTCAAGTGAGTGTCCTTCCTTGGATTTGGTAGTAGTTTCTTAGATATGTCACTAAACACACAACCAACCAACCAACCAACCAAACAAACAAAACCTAGATCTTCATTAAAATGGAAAACTTTTGTGCTTTAAAGGACACTGCTATATCTGAATATTTGTGTCCCTCCAAAATTCATAGGTTAAAATCTTAATCCCCAAGATAATGGTATTAGGAGGTGGGGCCTTTGGAAGGTAATTAGGTCTCAAGGGCAGCACATCATGAGTGGGATTATTGCCCTTGTAAAGAAGGCCTGAGAATTCCCTGCCTCCTCCGCCATGCCAGATTACAGTGAAAACAAAACTATCTATGAGGAAGCCTCGCTAGACAATCTGCTGGCACCTTGATCTTGGAGTTCCAATCTCCAGAACTGCTTGTGAGTTACCCAGTTTTATAGTATTTTGTTTTAGCAGCCCAAACAGACTGAGACGGAGACAGTAAGAAAGTGAAAAGACAACCCACAGGGCCATGTGCAGTGACTCACATCTGTAATCCCAGTGCCGAGGTAGATGGATCGCCTGAGGTCTGGCCAGGTGGATTAGCCTGGCCAGCATGATGAAATCCCATCTCTACTAAACATACGAAAATTAGCCAGGTGTGGTGGCACATGCTTGTCATCCCAGCTACTCAGGAGGCTCAAGCATGAGAATTGCTTGAACCTAGGAGGTGGAGGTTGCAGTGAGCTGAGATGACATTGTGCCACTGCATTCCAGCCTGGGCAACAGAATGAGACTCTGTCAAAAAAAAAAAAAAAAAAAAAAGACAACCCACCAAGTGAGACAAAATATCTGCCAATCATATATTTAACAAGGCACTTGTATGAATAAAAAGACAATCCAATTTTTTTTTTTTTTTTTTGAGACAGAGTCTCGCTCTGTCGCCCAGGCTGGAGTGCAGTGGTGCCATCTCGGCTCACTGCAAGCTCTGCCTCCCAGGTTCATGCCATTCTCCTGCCTCAGCCTCCCAAGTAGCTGGGACTACAGGCACCCACCACCACGCCTGACTATTTTTTTGTATTTTTAGTAGAGACGGGGTTTCACCATGTTGGCCAGGATGGTCTTGATCTCCTGACCTCGTGATCCACCTGCCTTGGCCTCCCAAAGTGCTGGGATTACAGGCATGAGCCACCACACCTGGCTGATGATCCAATTTTTAAATGGGCAAAAAGTCTGAATAGACATTTCTCCATGGATCCAAAGATACGCAAACAGCAACAAGCACACAAAAAGATGCTTAATATCATTGGTCAACAGGGAAATGCAAATCAAAGCAAAAATGAGATGTCACTTCATACCACTGTTATGGCTAGAATAAAAAAGACAGATAATGACAAGAATTGGTAAGGCCGTAGAGAAATTGGAATCCTCATACATTGCTAGTGGGAATAGAAGTGGTACAGCTACTTAAGAAAGTCAAGCAGTTCTTCAAAATGTGAAATAGAGAGTTACCATATGATCCAAAAATTTCACTTCTAGGTATATACCCAAGAGAAATCAAAGCATACATCCACACTGAAAGTTGCATACAAATGTTCACAGTAGCATTATTTATAGTAGCCAAAAGATGGAAACAATGCAAATGTCTACTAATTGATGAATGGATGAATAAAATTTGGCATATCCATTCAATGGAATATTTATTTATTTATTTTATTTTTTCGAGACTGAGTCTCGCTCTGTCGCCCAAGCTGGAGTGCAGTGGCGAGATTTCAGCTCACTGCAAGCTCCACCTTCCGGGTTCACGCCATTCTCAGCCTCCCGAGTAGCTAGGACTACAGGTGCCCGCCACCACGCCCAGCTAATTTTTTGTATTTTTAGTAGAGACGGGGTTTCACCATGTTAGCCAGGATGGTCTCGATCTCCTGACCTCGTGATCTGCCCGCCTCATCCTCCCAAAGTGCTGGGATTACAGGCATGAGCCACCGCGCCTGGCGTATTCAATGGAATATTAATGGCAATAAAAAAGAATGAAGTACAGACATCTTCTACTATTGGGGCGGACCTTGAAAACATGCTAGCTTGAAAGAAGCCAGTCACAAAAGACAATATTGTTTCCTTCCATTTATATGAAATGTCCAGAACAAGCAAATCTATAGACAGAAAGTAGGTTAGTGGTTGCCTAGGGCTGGGCAGGATGTTAGGTTTAGGGGTGATAGCTAAAGGATACAGAGTTTCTATTTGGTGATAAAAATGTTCTAAGATTGATTTTGATGATGTTTGCACATCTCTTGAATATACTAAAAATCATCGAACTGCACAATTAAGAAAATAAGATTGAATCAGGAGGCCATTTTGAGTAGAGTTTAAGAATACAGACTTTGGAATCAGGCTGACCTGAGTTCAATTCCTGGCTTTACTACTTACTGGTTGTATGACTTTACTGAAGTACTAATTCTCACTGCCCCTCAATTCCCACATCTGGAAAGCAAAAATAATGATATCAGACTTAGACTGCACGTGTGTGGGCACACACCCCACACACACGCTTCTCAAAATGGCCAGAAAGTGCTTTGTGGAAGCAGAATGGCGGAGGCCAGTCAAAGGCTTCCTCACTCTTTCTCTGCAATAACATACCCCTCTCCAACTCTCGCCTTGGTGCAGAAGCAGCTATGTCCTGCTTTATCCTGAGGTGCTTGACTCAGGGGAGAGAAGACAGATCTAATTCAGTGAGAAACCAACTAATTGTCACCTTCTCTTGTCATTTCTCTTCCTCTGACTTTTATCAATCCCAATCCCATATCCATAAAGTCCCTTCCCCAAATTTGAAAAATGGATAGAGGTGAAAGACAGCAAAAAATTAACTTTAAAAATATCTCACTATTTTGATGTTATACCCAAGGTCCCAGGGACAGAGTAGACAAGGACTGGACATTTATCAATCACAAACTCCAAGGCTAGGATAAGTTACTTCAATGGATGTGGAAATTACAAGTGGTACTTAGATGCTAGCTGACTTTGGCAAAGACCAAGCAGATTAATCATTATGGTGTGGTATAAAGTCTAGATGAAACCAAGTCAGCCCAGTAATTCTAGCTGGAGAGGGCACGTAAACACTTCAAAAACAATCAGGCAAAAAAACATAGGCTGTGGAGAATAGCCATTTCCAAAGCCACAGAAAACTTAGGGATGAGTTTTCTAAGAGAATGTTTTATCTCAAGCCAAATAGACGTACCATTAAAGCACCAAGCCTATAGCCTGCTGGACCTACCAATCCATACTTGTCAATAAAGGACCACTCACCCAAAGGGAAAAACATTTCCAACTCCTTTCTTTACCTACCTTACTCTAATCTAAAATTGACTCTACTGAGAAGACAAGGAAGATGTGACTAATATTTTGGCAGGAAGCAAATCCACCCTACAGTGGCAATCTAGGATTGGTACTAGCCATCAGGATGGTTGGTTCTTAGCAAGATGGTGGTGACATAGAGTTATAAAATTTCTTGCTCTTGGTCTCCTTGTTGCTTTTGTATGTATCAGTCATGTCACTACTTTAAGGTCTTTGCACGTGCTATCTCTCAGTCTGGAACACTCTTCCCCAGATAAACGCATGGCTAGCATCTTCTTTTATTTTAGGACTGTGCTCAAAACTCATTAGAGAAGCCACTTAAAATGATAAGAAAAGAAGCCACTGAATATAAATGACAACCTATCACTTCTGCATTCCTGATCCCCTTTCTCTTTTGTTGTGAGCCTTAGCAATTATAACCACTTGATTATGATATGTTTAATTGTTTATTGTTGGTCTCTCCATATTAACTCTAAACCACATGAAAGCAGAAACTTTGTTTATTTTGTTCACTGTAATATCCCCAGCATCTCAAACAGCACCTGTCACTGTTAAATACGTGAATGGATAAAGTTAAATCAGAGTGTAACCTATCACAGGACTACTTGTTATTAGGTTGTACCTTAATAATAAAATAATAAAATCTGCAATTTACTTTATTGCAGAAATAAAGACATTTCTCTGTCAAAGAACTTCAGGACCTAAATATGGTGAGGGTGAATGTATCTGTGGAATTATTCTTCATGGGGTCCCTGACCTTACCTTCATATCGATTTATCCTGAAAACTGTTTCTTTAAAGATTCACTTATAAATTAAAATCAATGATAGAAGGATGACCATATTTTTTTGGTTTGGTCAGGGCTTTTTCAGGCATTAAAATGTGTTGATAATTGCGGCTGTGTAACTGTTGACTTGACTAGAGTCCTTTTGACATCTGAATGTTTTGGGAAATCTTTTTTTTTTTTTTTTTCTCACATCCCTTGAGGAAAAACATGAAGACCTGAGAGTACAGTGGCCACAGCTATTCTCTGGGAACCAACTTAAGGGCTGTCTTCCTTTTAAAAAGCACACCACATATACCCACTTCTATTATGAATATGATAGCCATGAGTGTGACTGCCATGGAGACCCAACTGTACCACAGACCTCATGTCAGATGAACAGACAGTTAAATGAATGAAGTTGCTGAAGAGACTGAACGTTTGGTTTGCTTACAGACTGTTTTTTTAACCTTTGCCCATTCAGCAACTGTTAGTAACTGTTTTGTCTCTCTCCTTACCCCACAGTACAGTTGGTCCTCCATATCCATGGGTTCTGCATTGGCAGATTCAACCAACTGCATATTGAAAATATTTGAAGAAAAAGGATGGTTGCATCTGTACTGAACATGTATAGACTTTTTATCTTGTCATCATTCCCTAAACAATACAGCATAACAACGATTTACGTAGCATTTACATTGTATTAGGTACTATAAGTAATCTAGAGATGGGCCAGGAACAGTGACTGGCACCTGTAATCCTAGCATTTTGGGAGGCTGAGGTGGGAGGGTCACTTGAGCCTAGGAGTTCAAGACCAGCCTGAGCAACATAGTGAGACCTCGTCTCTATAAATAATTAAAAAATTATCCGGGTGTGGTGGCACATGCCTATGGTACCAGCTACTAGAGATACTGAGGTGGGAGGGTCACTTGAGCCCTGGAGACTGGAGCTGCAGTGAGCTATGATCACTCGACTGCACTGCAGCCTGGGCAACAGAGCAAGACCCTGCCTCAAAAAAAAAAAGTAATATAGAGATGATTTAAAGTATATGGGAAGATGTGTACAGGTTATATGCAAATGCTACATCATGTTGTATAAGGGACTTGAGCATGCATGGGTTTTGGTATTTGTGAGGGCGTCCTGGAGCCAATCCCCCATGGACACTGAGGGATGGCTGAATTGTGTAGGCTCAAGCTTCCACTATTGAGCATCTGACTTGTATTACCCTTCTCCTTTTTGATATTCATGTGAGTGGGCTTGATTTGGGTAAAAGGAAAGGGAGATTTCCATGAGTTCCAGTTTCCAAGGAGAGGGGGACTCTGTTGACACTGCACTCTGTGACACATCACCTCCACTACCCCAGAGGTCACCTACCAACGGCTTCCACACACCCTGATTTGCTCCTATGGCTCTGCCTGAGGACACTGCCTGGACACAGGCCTAAATTTGGCCACGCTCCCATATGCTTTTAGGAGTGGCGCAGGCCCAACGTGCCAGCGAGCCCACCCTGCAGGAGGAGCCCTCAACCAACAGAGATGGGAGTTGCTGAACAAGTAATTGAGCTTTTTGTCCCCTCAGGGGGACAGTTCTGGGGTGTTTTTCATCCATTTTCTTAGAATGTACCCAGAAATATTAACCCTGTCACCTATGATGGTAACCTATTCATTAATTCCCAATGTATTGGCTTTACTCTCTTCCATGTCTTATTTTCCCATTCCCTCAATGTCCTTCCTGGACTCACCTCCCAAAGAAACTACTTGTACTGAAAATCTTTTCTCAGATTTTGATTACAGGGAACCCAAACTGAGGTGGGGCATATGTTCCTACTTGAAGTGGCCTGGTCCTACTCTTGCTCTTGGAGAGGACAAGCACTTAGAGCTACGAAATATCTGAATTAGCAGCTGTTGCTGTCACTGAGCTGCGTGAAGTGATATGGCAGGACTGAAACTGACCATGTATTTTATCACTTGGATATTAAATAAAATTACTTGTCAGTTAATGAGTACCAAAGACATGATACTCATTTCTTCACATACTTTATTGATTTAAATAGATATGTAAGTTATCAATATGAATAACAGAGTAATATATGTTATCATTGGATGATGATAAGATTTGTTGTCTGTTATACAGTACTTTTAAGAGATAATGGTCATTTGTGAATTTAATTTATGCTCAATATCATTAGCCATCAGGGAAATGCAAATCCAAACCACAGTGAGATATCACTTCACATCCACTAGAATGACTGGAATGAAAAGGTAGACAATAACAATGTTGGTGATAATGTGGAGAAATTGGAACCTTCATACACCACTGGTGGGAATGTAAAATGGATCAGCCTCTTTGAAAAACAGTTTGGCACTTCCTCAAAATGTTAAACATGGAGTTAGTGTATGACCCAGAAATTCTATTCCTAGGTTGACATCCAAAAGAAATGAGAACATGTGTCCACATAAAAATTTCTACATGAATATTCATAACAACATTATTCATAATGAATGGCTTAAAGGAGAAACAACCCAAATATTTATCAACCAGTGAATGGATAAGTAAAATGGGGCAAATCCATATGATGGAATATTATCTGGCAAAGAAAAGAATGAAAGACTGATATAGGCAATAACATTGATAAACCTTGAAAAACCCTTATGCTGAAGGATCCAGACACAAAAGGCTATATATTATTCTATATTTATGAAATGTCCTGTATAGAAAAATCCATAGAGACAGAAAGTAGATTAGTGGCTGCCAGGGCTGTGGGTGGGGAAAATAAGGTGTGACGCTAAAGGATATATGGCTTCTTTTTGAGATGAGAAAATGTTTTAAAATTGGTTTTGGTGATGGTTGCACAACTGCGAATATACTAAAAACCATTGAATTTACACTTTAAATGAGTTAGTTGTATAATATGTGAATTATATATCAATAAGGCTGTTATTTTTTAAAAAGTAGAATGATAGAAAAAGTTATACCATGCAAAAACTAATAAAAGAAAGCTGAAGTAGACTTCAGAACAAAAATATTATCAGGAATAAAGTAGGGTATTTTATAATATTAAAGGCATAATTTCATTATGAAGATATGACAATCCTAAATGTGTATGTACCCAAAGATAGAGCTTTAAAATACACGAAGCAGAAGTTAACAAACTGAAAAAGAAATAGACAAATCCACATAAATGTATGGGGATTTCAACATTTCTCTCTCAGTAATTGAGGGAGTAAGTATATTAAAAAAAAAAACAAACAGGGATATTAAAGTCATAAGCAACTTTGTCAACCAACTTGACCTAATTGGCACTTAGAGATACTCCACCTAACAACCAGAGAATACAAATACTTTTTCAGTGTACTTGAAACATTCACTAAAATAAAGTATTTGTTGGGCTATAAAACAAATCTCAATCAATTTAAAATATTGTGATCATACAGAGCATTAGAGAAAATCAATGAGAACAAAAGCTAGTTCTCTAAAACGCTCAATAAAATAAACCTCTAACCAGATGGATAAGGATTTAAAAAGATAAATACGAGTTATCAACATCAGTAACAAAGAGGAGATATCACTATAGGTCTTTCGGATATTAAAAAAATAAAAAGGAAAAAATTTTTGGAAGGAGGTATGGGGGAAATCTTCATGGCCTCCAGACAGTCAAAGATTTCTTACATAATTTTTTAAAAAGCACAAACTTTAAAATAAAAAAGATAAATTAGGCTCTCTCAAAATTGAAAATTCCTGCTCTTTCAATGACATCATTAAGAAAGTGGAAAAGCAGGCCACAGACAAGAAGAAAATATTTACAATACATGACAAAAGACATATCCAGAATACATTTTTAAATCTCTCAATTCAATCAGTAGAGAAAAACAGTATTAAAACAGGGAAATATTTGAACACACATTTCACACACACATAAATGATATAAGAATGCTCAATAAGCACATGAAAAATGCTTGATCAATAATAACCAGGAGGCCAGGCGTGGTAGCTCACGCCTGTAATCCCAGCACCTTGGGAGGCCGAGGCAGGCGGATCACCTGAAGTTCAGGAGTTCAAGACCAGCCTGGCTAATATGGTGAAACCCTGTCTCTACTAAAAATACAAAAATTAGCTGGGCATAATGGCAGGTGCCTGTAATCCCAGATACTCTGGAGGCTGAGGCAGGAAAATCGGTGGAACCCGGGAGGAGAGGTTCCGGTGAGCCAAGATCATGCCACTGCACTCCAGCCTGGGCGACAGAGTGAGACTCCATCTCAAATAATAATAATAATAATAATAATAATAATAACCAGGGACATTCAAATTAAAACCACAATGTGATGCCACTACAAACTGACTAAAATAGCTTAAAATACTGACAAGTGTTGCAAATATGGAGCAACTAGAATTCTTATATGTTGCGGGCGGGAAAGCAAAATAATACAACCACTTTAGAAAAGAGTTTGGCAGTTCCTTGGAAAGTTATACATACCACAAAAACCAACAATTCTACTTACTTAAGAGAAATGAAAACATATTTTCACACAAAAATTTGTATACAAATTTTCATGGCAACTTTATTCATGATAGCCAAAATCTGGGAGAAAAAAATCCAGTTACCATCAAGAGTTTGTATAAACAAACAGTGATATATTGATACAATGGAATACTACTCAGTAATAAGCAGAAATGAACTGCTGATATATACAGCAGCATAGGTGCATCTCAAAAAACATTATCCTGAGTGAAAGAAGAAAGACACAAAAATGTACATACTGCATAATTCATTTTTTAAACTTGAGATGTGCTTTGAGTCTGAATTTTGCTGATTGCCTACCCATGTTGCAGTTCAACATGACCATGTATGTCTTGCAAATTAGAAGCTGGATCCAAGAGCTTGATCACACTCAGATTTGATGTCTTTGGAATCAAATGGTGGCATTTTTTTTTCACTGATGGGCACGTAATGTCTAGTTATTGCTCTTGGATGATGTTAACAAAATGATGATTTTCCAATCTGTCACTACGCTGGTTGGAATAATTTTATAAAGAGATACTCCTTCTTATCTACTATTTGATTTTCCAGTGGTACAGTTCTTTTTTTTTTTTTTTAATACTTTAAGTTCTAGGGTACATGTGCACAACGTGCAGGTTTGTTCCATATGTATACATGAGCCATGTTGGTGTGCTGCACCCATTAACTTGTCATTTACATTAGGTGTATCTCCTAATGCTATCCCTCCCCCCTCCCCCCACCCCATGACAGGCTCCGGTGTGTGATGTTCCCCTTCCTGTGTCCAAGCGTTCTCATTGTTCAATTCCCACCTATGAGTGAGAACATGCGGTGTTTGGTTTTCTGTCCTTGCGATAGTTTGCTGAGAATGATGGTTTCCAGTTTCATCCATGTCCCTACAAAGGACATGAACTCACCCTTTTTTATGGCTGCATGGTGTATATGTGCCTCCAGTGGTACAGTTCTTTAAGGAAAGCAAGGATAAGCATTTGATGATTCTTTCTTTTTATTTAATCTGTTTCCATAGTAACGCTTTAGTTGTTTATCATACAATTAGTTGTTGTTGTTGTTTTTTAGAAAGACAAGTTATCTGTTGCCCAGGCTGGAGTGCAGTGGCACAATCATAGCTCACTGCATGTCCAACTCCTAGGCCCAAGGGATCCTCTGGCCTCAGCCTCCCAAGCAGTTGGGACTACGTGTTGCACACCACCACACCTGGCTGACTTTTAAAAAAATTTTGTAGAGATGGTTGGGGGTCTCAATTTGTTGCCCAGGCTGGTCTCAAATTCCCGGCTTCAAGTGATCCTCTGGCTTCAACCCCCCAAAGCACTGGGATTACAGGTGTGAGCCATCACACCCAGCCCCAATTAGTTTTTTTAAATCTCTGTAGAAATACATGGACTCAAAGATATTTAATGGGTTCCAATTTATTGCAATTCTTATCTTTGTTGAAAGTCAAATTGTTCTATCTTTGGCAATAAGAAATGGGAATAGAGTAGAGTAGAGTAGAATAGAATAGAATAGGTGAGCCTCATTAAGTTAGCTTCTGAGACTTTACACAGGACTCTAGTGGTCTTCTTAATAGTTTCCTTGGTATGTAGTATATCAAGATGTTTCAGATTCATCTTGTTCATTTCCTGCCCCACATCTAGAATCAGTCATTTCTTCAAGAAATGTTGATTTCTTTGAATATGCAATGGCATTTCAAGACCACAATCTGAGTACAGATACGCTTAGTGCTACTGACAAAGGATATATCCAGAATATATATTTTAAAACTCTCAATTTAATCAATAGCAAAAAAGAATTAAAAATGGGGAAATATTTGGACAGACATTTTAATGAATAGGTCATGGCTTCTGGCCTTTTCAGTGGACGGATGGATAGATATAGTTGGGTAGAATATGCTGTGAGTATGTGCTATTTATTCTGGTATTTTCATTAAATTCAGAAATATTGGATTTTTATTTAACCTCTTCTATACTACATCTCTATTTTCTTTCTTTCACACTGACAATTCCAGTTCTCAAGGATACAGGGGAAAATACAGTTAGAATACTCTATAATTATTCATTTACATTATCTCATATGATACACGTAACAATCAGAGAAAAGCAATGTTAATACAGCCACCACCAATTATAAGGACTGAAAAACAGTTTAAAACATTATTGCATCTGTCATTCCTATTTTTTCTACTTTTTGTGCATACACATGTAATCTTCTCATATACTGTCAGGGCTTATACCAATCTTGAAGCCAGTATATGGGTCTTAATATAAAAATAACTATTCTTCAATTTAGTTATCTTACAATCTCTCCTCATCAAAACTCAGATATGGCTAGGATACACTTTCCTAGTGTAGTCCCATAAGCAAAAGCCTTTTTCATGCATCACTGGTTAAATAGACCATCTTTGGCCAAGTGTTTGCAATGCTACCTCTGTCATATATCAACTTTCCATATATGTAAACATCTGTTTCTGAGCTCTATTTGTCTATCCGTGTGCCAATACCACATAGTCTCAATAAGTATTACATCTAGTAGAGCAAGTGTCCCTGCCTGGTAGAAACAAACACAAATTCTTTCTGAAGGAGCAAACTTTACAACCAAGTCTCAGAGAAATACCATAGTTAAAGTTCCCTGTTACACATGCTTACTGTGCACATAGGAAACACACAACCATGAATGAGACTCAGCAAAAATAGAAAACCTCAGAATCAGACCTGCAAAGACTCACATTATTCAAATTATTAGATACCAAATATAGAACATAAAATAAATATGTATAAGTTCATTAAAATACCATGTATTAAATAAATTTGAAAATGAGCTCTGGAAAGAATCTCCAGAAGTGAAAATTATAATTGAAAGCAGAATCTGGATGGATGGATTTAATACTATATTAAACTCAGTTAAAGAAACAATTAGTGAGTTGGAAGACAAAGCTGAAGAATTCACACACAATGTGGACACAGACAGAGAAAAGGGACCTTTGAAAAAAAGATTAAGAAATGTGAAAGACAGAATGAGTAGATCCAACACACATATCATCTTTGTTCCAAGAAGAAATAATAAGGATGAGGGAGATGCAATATTGAAAGACCTAATGACTGAGTGTTTTCCAGAAGGGGTTAAGAACACCAAATCACAAATTAACCCTTACCCATTTGCCCCAAGAATACTTGCTGACAGCACTTGCAGTTGCAGCGTTTACCCAGAGATAACTTTGCCACAGAATATTTTGTCTTTATTATTATTATTGCATCGCTTTAGTATATCAACTTTGGAAACCAAAGACATCGTTCCGTTTATAACATTCTGTTTTTAGTAGTGATATTTCTGTTACCGTAGATAGCTGACCAGGCATGAGGGGGCAAGAGAGGCTTCCCCCCATCACACCCACCAGGAATGTCAGGTGACCATCAAGTGATGGTTTGGCCGTTGTCACACTGCCTCTCTAAAAATGATAATTGTCAGCCAGTGCTAGGGAGAGGCAATTTACTGATGGTCCGCAGTTGTCACACTAAAGTGATCACTGATTACAGGCGCCAGGGAGAGACAATTTCCCAAACAGAAAAAAACACTTGAAATTGGTAATCAGCTTCTAATAAAATGTCAGAAACTGGGCAAGTGAGCTCAAGCATGCACATAAGAGATATAATGGAAGGGTATGACTTTCCAGGGCCATTCCACTAGAAAAGAGAAGAAATCTTCAGGTGGTCATGCATACAACTTCCTAAACGCACTGTGCATGCTCACCTCCCAAGCATAAGGAGGGCACTGCATGCAGGCAGCTCACCCTAAGGGAAGAATCATGGGAAAGGTGTGCAAGATACTGGAAATGGGCCAGCATATACAGTCCTAGGATCAAGGTTAAATGGGGCATTTGACCTTCACAGTGCCCACTTGGGTCTCTTCTAAGTGTACTTTCCTTTCTTTCTTGCTCTAAAGCTTTAAACAAACTTCCACTCCTGCATTGAAACTTGCCTCAGTATCTTTTTCTGCCTTAGGACCCTTAGTCAAATTCTTTCTTCCAAGGAGACAAGAATTGAGATTGCGGCAGACCAGTATGGATTCGCCACTACTAACATTTCCATTTACAAAATATGGTAATTCTTGATTGCTGAAAATGTCAAATCCTAGAAAATGTAGCATTCCTATGTGTAATGTTAACATCGCTCTCGAACAGTTGTTGACAGAAGATTCATTTGATGAATCTGATTTTTCCAAAATAGACAATTCTGATGATTCAGATGGTTCTGATGATTCAGATGATTTCGATGTTAGTTCTGTTTAGAAATAACTCCAAGACCCATTTTTGTATTTTATTTTCACATTGAAAATCAGTCAGATTTGCTTCAGCCTCAAAGAGTGTGTTTATGTAAAATTAAATGAGCTCTGGCAGTGAACTGCATTTTTTTTTCTAAATGGGAAAAGGTTTAAGGAAGTTTCCCAAAGTGTTTCACCATAGGTGAAAAGAAACACACAACTGAGTGCCAAATTCAGAACAATGAAAACACAGAGAAGAAAATAGAAGCAGCCCAACAGAAACAAAATATAAAAGAATCCAGAAATCATCTGTAATGACTGACAGCTGACTTTTCAGCAGCCAGAATAAAACCAGAAGCTCAGAAAATAAACTTCCAAAGTACTGAAAGTAACTTTCAACCTAGAACCCTATATTCAGCAATATAATCTTTCAAAAACAAAGGCGAAATAGACATCTTCAGACACAAATCCAAGAGGATTTACTATTAGTTGTACATTCACAAAAGGAACTTCTAATGAGGGTACTTGATGTCAGAAGGAAGGTTTGCAATACATGAAAAGAGAATACATGTGTTGACTGTTTCAATGGTAAAATTAATGCCTAATTTGTGAGGCTAAATATCAAGAAAGGGTAACATATAACTTTGGGTAGGTGGTGACTGGCATTACAGCACTTTAAGATTCTTATATGATTTAGAGGAGAGTAAAGCCATTAATATTAAAATGCTAATTATGCATGTTAAAATTTCTAGGATAATCACAAAAAGAATAGAAATAGCTATAAATGTTAGTTATTATTGTTATTATGATGATGATTATTATTATATTCCAGGGATCTTATAGAAAGAAGAACACACACACATACACACACACACACACACGCACGCACGAAGGATTCTGTATTCAAAACAGTTTGAATTAAACTTTTCCTGCTTGATTTCTTTATATTTTTCTCAGCTAATGTGTATTATAAATCCCTAAGTGGAGACTGTAGAGGCTTTGCAGCATTTCCTATGTTTATTTTACATCAAAACCCTTATCTTATGGAATATCTATTAACATCTTGAGGTACTTGACAGTTTGGGAAACACTTTTTAAGTAAAATCTGAATTCATGAGAGTTTGTTTGTCTGTTTAAGGGAATAATAGAACCATGTGGGCTTGAAGAGAATAATAGAGTCAATGTTACAAAGACCTCAGGTTTGGGAAAATAAGACATTAAGAAAGAGTTGAAAATACTATTGACCAATGATACTACAAAGGGTGGGACATATTGCAATCTGTTAAATGGAAAGAAAAAAATAAAATCACCACCTAGCAAATAGATTGGAAAGCTTCTGCTACAAGGCTGTTGGGACATCTGGGAACATTGCCAAGCAATTCTGGGGAACAGACTTGGCACTAATTGTGGCCTTGTGTTCTTTATGAAAGAAAAGAGATTATTTTATAAGCCGTAACACACTACCTAGATGCCAAATTGCCAGTTAAAATTCTATTTGCAAGCAGGTGTAGGCTTTCAAAAAAGCTTTCACCCGACATCATAGGATGCTGCCTTTTCATAATCAAATATGATGCAAACTGTCTTTTCATCTACATGTTCAGTGTTTGAAAATGTTCCCAAAATGGCAGGTTCACTATGTCTTTAATTATAATGAAATCCTATGCATTCGCTCTAAATGTAGCTGTTTGGTTGAATACAGAGATCATATAAAGAAAGGAGTTTTTGCTCTTATCCATCCAATTAATTATTAGATTGGTGCAAAAGTAATTGTGGTTCTTGCAATTACCTTTAATGGCAAAACTGCAATTACTTTTGCACCAACCTAACATTTCCCCTTCAACTTACATTTTAAATGTGTCCAAGCAAAGAGAAGGGTGAATGGTATTTGGTAGTGTTTCTAATTTCATCCTGTTTATAATATAGGATGCTATCTTTTCTTTCAGTCCATAATATTTCTATTGCAATTGATGTAATTTAATCACACTGATGCTTCATGCTGTGCATATACCAGGCTTGTTTTCTCTGAAGATTCAAATAAATCTGCAAACATTAATCACAGTCCTCATGGTGGAAGATGGAAAGGGTCAGCCAAATCTAAGCTCTGGCATGAAACGATTTTGATAGGTGGAAAGAAGAGAAGACTTTCACCCTCTCCAATTCTGCTGGAATGCCCTCAGCACAATTTTCTCTTTCTCTCCGATCCTAGTCAGTTCAAAGCCTACCTCTTCCATGAATCTTCCTTGATAACCCTGGTCCACCTTAATCTTTTTCCTTTTCTAAATTTTCACAGCCCATATCTCTAGTTCTCAAGGTAGCACTCAAATCCTACTGCCCGGCATTGCCCCCAATTATTAGCTGGATCTTTTCCTCTAAACAATGAGGTCTTGTATTTCTGATTCCTGCTCAATTCAATGATGGGTTTACAGAGTGCAGTCCATAAATGCTGTTGATAAAGTGACTAGTGCAAGAATCCGAGAATTCGATTGTTTAGGAGCCAATTATGCTGGCAGTAGGGAGGTTTGGGGTTATCGTGGGGATATGTCATCATTCTTGTCATCTATTTTCAAAGACCTTAAGGAAACACACTGAGTACTCCTGAGAGCGTCTAATCTCTCAGAATCCTTGTTTATCTGTGCTTATTATTAGATTAGACCAAAGGCAAAATAAGGACCTTTTCCTGGGATCTGAGGCTCTTTATGTGACAAAGAACTGCCCCAAAGGGATGGCGAGGAGAGAAGGCAGGGCATGAAGTGGTGCTGGAGACACATCTATATTTTTAATTTGTCCTGCCCTGCCCCCCTCCCAACCACCACATTGTTGTTTGATTGCTACTTTGTTCTTTGACTTCCCCTCGCAGTCCCCTACACTTGTATCTTAAAGGACTGCTTTGAAGATGAGGATTTGGAAATGTGTGTTTAGCAACTTGTAAACCCCTCCCCCAAGGTTTTGCAAAGTCAACAGGAGGCATTTTGATTATAGCTATTTGTTCTCAACACATTGCGAGTTTGCAGATTAGAGATCAGATCCTGCCTCTTCTTGCCAATCAGGATAAACCCGTGCAGCAAGGCTCCCCATGGAGCACCCATTGGAGGTCTCCATGGAATGGGCCTGGCTACTAAGGCCTGAATCAGGGGAGAGGATGGGGAACACAGTCCTGCGTTCTGCTGGCTTTGGAGCGAGCTGCCTCCTCTGCAGAGAACTGATGCAGCCTGGCTGTGCGGAGGAGCCAACATGCAGTCTCCAAGAACGCGATGCTGACTAAAGCAGAGGGCCGTTTCAGCACGAACAGCTGGCTGATTTATTTCAGAGACACCGTTTCCAGGGGAATGGGAAATTGTTTAGTCTGAGATCCTTGGTTGGTTTCCTCTTACATCATTTCTGTGTCTTTCAATTATTTGCACATTTGGGGAGTTCTAGGGCCCTCCTAGACCATACAGGTGTGTACTTTTAATAAAATGCAATTTATGAAAGTCCGAGTTTACAAAATTGGTAAGTTATGAGGATGGATTATTTTTACCACAAAAGGATTTTGTGATGAAATTCAGGATCCGTTTTATTAGTCAATAATGTTCCTGGTGTATATAGCATTGTATTTATGGATTTCTTTTTTCTGACTTCAGAAGTAATCCCTGCTCCTAGCTACATACACCATGGAGGTTAAAGCCACATGTGTTGACTTCAGACAAAACCTAGGTTTGAGAAGGTTCTGCCACTTAGTTGTTAATGTGTTTGAATAGTTGCTTACCTTCTCAAAAATACAAGTTAAAATGTTTGCAAGGATTAAATAACATACCTCAGGCACTTAGCATAGAGTAAGAGCTCAACACATTAGTAAGAAATTCTTTTTTTTTTTTTTTTCTTTTATTATTATTATTATTATTATACTTTAGGTTTTATGGTACATGTGCGCAATGTGCAGGTAAGTTACATATGTATACATGTGCCATGCTGGTGCGCTGCACCCACCAACTCGTCATCTCGCATTAGGTATATCTCCCAATGCTATCCCTCCCCCCTCCCCCCACCCCACAACAGTCCCCAGAGTGTGATGTTCCCCTTCCTGTGTCCATGTGTTCTCATTGTTCAATTCCCACCTATGAGTGAGAATATGTGGTGTTTGGTTTTTTGTTCTTGCGATAGTTTACTGAGAATGATGATTTCCAATTTCATCCATGTCCCTACAAAGGACGTGAACTCATCATTTTTTATGGCTGCATAGTATTCCATGGTGTATATGTGCCACATTTTCTTAATCTAGTCTATCATTGTTGGACATTTGGGTTGGTTCCAAGTCTTTGCTATTGTGAATAATGCGGCAATAAACATACGTGTGCATGTGTCTTTATAGCAGCATGATTTATAGTCCTTTGGGTATATACCCAGTAATGGGATGGCTGGGTCGAATGGAATTTGTAGTTCTAGATCCCTGAGGAATCGCCACACTGACTTCCACAAGGGTTGAACTAGTTTACAGTCCCACCAACAGTGTAAAAGTGTTCCTATTTCTCCACATCCTCTCCAGCACCTGTTGTTTCCTGACTTTTTAATGATTGCCATTCTAACTGGTGTGAGATGGTATCTCATTGTGGTTTTGATTTGCATTTCTCTGATGGCCAGTGATGGTGAGCATTTTTTCATGTGTTTTTTGGCTGCATAAATGTCTTCTTTTGAGAAGTGTCTGTTCATGTCCTTCGCCCACTTTTTGATGGGGTTGTTTGTTTTTTTCTTGTAAATTTGTTGGAGTTCATTGTAGATTCTGGATATTAGCCCTTTGTCAGATGAGTAGGTTGCAAAAATTTTCTCCCATTTTGTAGGTTGCCTGTTCACTCTGATGGTAGTTTCTTTTGCTGTGCAGAAGCTCTTGAGTTTAATTAGATCCCATTTGTCAATTTTGGCTTTTGTTGCCATTGCTTTTGGTGTTTTAGACATGAAGTCCTTGCCCATGCCTATGTCCTGAATGGTAATGCCTAGGTTTTCTTCTAGGGTTTTTATGGTTTTAGGTCTAACATTTAAGTCTTTAATCCATCTTGAATTGATTTTTGTATAAGGTGTAAGGAAGGGATCCAGTTTCAGCTTTCTACATATGGCTAGCCAGTTTTCCCAGCACCATTTATTAAATAGGGAATCCTTTCCCCATTTCTTGTTTTTGTCAGGTTTGTCAAAGATCAGATACTTGTAGATATGTGGCATTATTTCTGACGGCTCTGTTCTGTTCCATTGATCTATATCTCTGTTTTGGTACCAGTACCATGCTGTTTTAGTTACTGTAGCCTTGTAGTATAGTTTGAAGTCAGGTAGTGTGATGCCTCCAGCTTTGTTCTTTTGGCTTAGGATTGACTTGGCGATGCGGGCTCTTTTTTGGTTCCATATGAACTTTAGAGTAGTTTTTTCCAATTCTGTGAAGAAAGTCATTGGTAGCTTGATGGGGATGGCATTGAATCTGTAAATTACCTTGGGAAGGATGGCCATTTTCATGATATTGATTCTTCCTACCCATGAGCATGGAATGTTCTTCCATTTGTTTGTATCCTCTTTTATTTCCTTGAGCAGTGGTTTGTAGTTCTCCTTGAAGAGGTCTTTCACATCCCTTGTAAGTTGGATTCCTAGGTATTTTATTCTCTTTGAAGCAATTGTGAATGGGAGTTCACTCATGATTTGGCTCTCTGTTTGTCTGTTATTGATGTATAAGAATGCTTGTGATTTTTGCACATTGATTTTGTATCCTGAGACTTTGCTGAAGTTGCTTATCAGCTTAAGGAGATTTTGGGCTGAGACGATGGGGTTTTCTAGATATACTATCATGTCATCTGCAAACAGGGACAATTTGACTTCCTCTTTTCCTAATTGAATACCCTTGATTTCCTTCTCCTGCCTAATTGCCCTGGCCAGAACTTCCAACACTATGTTGAATAGAAGTGGTGAGAGAGGGCATCCCTGTCTTGTGCCAGTTTTCAAAGGGAATGCTTCCAGTTTTTGCCCATTCAGTATGATATTGGCTGTGGGTTTGTCATAAATAGCTCTTATTATTTTGAGATACGTCCCATCAATTCCTAATTTATTGAGAGTTTTTAGCATGAAGGGTTGTTGAATTTTGTCAAAGGCCTTTTCTGCATCTATTGAGATAATCATGTGGTTTTTGTCTTTCGTTCTGTTTATATGCTGGATTACATTTATTGATTTGCGTATATTGAACCAGCCTTGCATCCCAGGGATGAAGCCCACTTGATCATGGTGGATAAGCTTTTTGATGTGCTGCTGGATTCTGTTTGCCAGTATTTTATTGAGGATTTTTGCATCAATGTTCATCAAGGATATTGGTCTAAAATTCTCTTTTTTTGTTGTGTCTCTGCCAGGCTTTGGTATCAGGATGATGCTGGCCTCATAAAATGAGTTAGGGAGGATTCCCTCTTTTTCTATTGATTGGAATAGTTTCAGAAGGAATGGTACCAGCTCCTCCTTGTACCTCTGGTAGAATTCGGCTGTGAACCCATCTGGTCCTGGACTTTTTTTGGTTGGTAAGCTATTGATTATTGCCACAATTTCAGCTCCTGTTATTGGTCTATTCAGAGATTCGACTTCTTCCTGGTTTAGTCTTGGGAGGGTGTATGTGTTGAGGAATTTATCCATTTCTTCCAGATTTTCTAGCTTATTTGCATAGAGGTGTTTGTAATATTCTCTGATGGTAGTTTGTATTTCTGTGGGATTGGTGGTGATATCCCCTTTATCATTTTTTATTGCATCTATTTGATTCTTCTCTCTTTTTTTCTTTATTAATCTTGCTAGCGGTCTATCAATTTTGTTGATCCTTTCAAAAAACCAGCTCCTGGATTCATTTATTTTTTGAAGGGTTTTTTGTGTCTCTATTTCCTTCAGTTCTGCTCTGATTTTAGTTATTTCTTGCCTTCTGCTAGCTTTTGAATGTGTTTGCTCTTGCTTTTCTAGTTCTTTTAATTGTGATGTTAGGGTGTCAATTTTGGATCTTTCCTGCTTTCTCTTGTGGGCACTTAGTGCTATAAATTTCCCTCTACACACTGCTTTGAATGCATCCCAGAGATTCTGGTATGTTGTGTCTTGGTTCTCGTTGGTTTCAAAGAACATCTTTATTTCTGCCTTCATTTCGTTATGTACCCAGTAGTCATTCAGGAGCAGGTTGTTCAGTTTCCATGTAGGTGAGCGGTTTTGAGTGAGATTCTTAATCCTGAGTTCTAGCTTGATTGCACTGTGATCTGAGAGACAGTTTGTTACAATTTCTGTTCTTTTACATTTATTGAGGAGAGCTTTACTTCCAAGTATATGGTCAATTTTGGAATAGGTGTGGTGTGGTGCTGAAAAAAATGTATATTCTGTTGATTTGGGGTGGAGAGTTCTGTAGATGTCTATTAGGTCCGCTTGGTGCAGAGCTGAGTTCAATTCCTGGGTATCCTTGTTGACTTTCTGTCTCGTTGATCTGTCTAATGTTGATAGTGGGGTGTTAAAGTCTCCCATTATTAATGTGTGGGAGTCTAAGTCTCTTTGTAGGTCACTCAGGACTTGCTTTATGAATCTGGGTGCTCCTGTATTGGGTGCATATATATTTAGGATAGTTAGCTCTTCTTGTTGAATTAATCCCTTTACCATTATGTAATGGCCTTCTTTGTCTCTTTTGATCTTTGTTGGTTTAAAGTCTGTTTTATCAGAGACTAGGATTGCAACCCCTGCCTTTTTTTGTTTTCCATTTGCTTGGTAGATCTTCCTCCATCCTTTTATTTTGAGCCTATGTGTGTCTCTGCACGTGAGATGGGTTTCCTGAATATAGCACAC
Organism: Pongo abelii; assembly: GCF_028885655.2. NCBI lineage: Eukaryota > Metazoa > Chordata > Mammalia > Primates > Hominidae > Pongo > Pongo abelii. Next base: position 65,634,200 of record NC_071985.2, on the reverse strand, counting down.
TGATGGGTCTTGAGTCTTTATCCAGTTTGCCAGTCTGTGTCTTTTAATTGGAGCATTTAGTCCATTTACATTTAAAGTTAATATTGTTATGTGTGAATTTGATCCTGTCATTATGATGTTAGCTGGATATTTTGCTCGTTAGTTGATGCAGTCTCTTCCTAGTCTCGATGTTCTTTACATTTCGGTATGATTTTGCAGTGGCTGGTACCGGTTGTGCCTTTCCATGTTTAGCGCTTCCTTCAGGAGCTCTTTTAGGGCAGGCCTGGTGGTGACAAAATCTCTCAGCATTTGCTTGTCTGTAAAGTATTTTATTTCTCCTTCACTTATGAAGCTTAGTTTGGCAGGATATGAAATTCTGGGTTGAAAATTCTTTTCTTTAAGAATGTTGAATATTGGCCCCCACTCTCTTCTGGCTTGTAGGGTTTCTGCCGAGAGATCCGCTGTTAGTCTGATGGGCTTCCCTTTGATGGTAACCCGACCTTTCTCTCTGGCTGCCCTTAACATTTTTTCCTTCATTTCAACTTTGGTGAATCTGACAATTATGTGTCTTGGAGTTGCTCTTCTCGAGGAGTATCTTTGTGGCGTTCTCTGTATTTCCTGAATCTGAATGTTGGCCTGCCTTGCTAGATTGGGGAAGTTCTCCTGGATAATATCCTGCAGAGTGTTTTCCAACTTGTTTCCATTCTCCCCGTCACTTTCAGGTACACCAATCAGACGTAGATTTGGTCTTTTCACATAGTCCCACATTTCTTGGAGGCTTTGCTCGTTTCTTTTTATTCTTTTTTCTCTAAACTTCCCTTCTCGCTTCATTTCATTCATTTCATCTTCCAGGGCTGATACCCTTTCTTCCATTTGATCGCATCGGCTCCTGAGGCTTCTGCATTCTTCACGTAGTTCTTGAGCCTTGGTTTTCAGCTCCATCAGCTCCTTTAAGCACTTCTCTGTATTGGTTATTCTAGTTATACATTCTTCTAAATTTTTTTCAAAGTTTTCAACTTCTTTGCCTTTGGTTTGAATATCCTCCCGTAGCTCGGAGTAATTTGATCGTCTGAAGCCTTCTTCTCTCAGCTCGTCAAAGTCATTCTCCGTCCAGCTTTGTTCCGTTGCTGGTGAGGAACTGCGTTCCTTTGGAGGAGGAGAGGTACTCTGGTTTTTAGAGTTTCCAGTTTTTCTGCTCTGTTTTTTCCCCATCTTTGTGGTTTTATCTACTTTTGGTCTTTGATGATGGTGATGTACAGATGGGTTTTTGGTGTGGATGTCCTTTCTGTTAGTTTTCCTTCTAACAGACAGAACCCTCAGCTGCAGGTCTGTTGGAGTACCTGGCCGGCCGTGTGAGGTGTCAGTCTGCCCCTGCTGGGGGGTGCCTCCCAGTTAGGCTGCTCGGGGGTCAGGGGTCAGGGACCCACTTGAGGAGGCAGTCAGCCCGTTCTCAGATCTCCAGCTGCGTGCTGGGAGAACCACTGCTCTCCTCACAGCTGTCAGACAGGGACATTTAAGTCTGCAGAGGTTACTGCTGTCTTTTTGTTTGTCTGTGTCCTGCCCCCAGAGGTGGAGCCTACAGAGGCAGGCAGGCCTCTTTGAGCTGTGGTGGGCTCCACCCAGTTCAAGCTTCCAGGCTGCTTTGTTTACCTAAGCGAGCCTGGGCAATGGCGGGCGCCCCTCCCCCAGCCTCGCTGCCGACTTGCTGTTTGATCTCAGACTGCTGTGCTAGCAATCAGCGAGACTCCGTGGGCGTAGGACCCTCTGAGCCAGGTGCGGGCTATACTCTCCTGGGGCACCGTTTCCTAAGGCCGTCGGAAAAGCACAGTATTCGGGTGGGAGTGGCCCGATTTTCCAGGTGCCGTCTGTCACCCCTAGAAGGGGAACTCCCTGACCCCTTGCGCTTCCCGAGTGGGGCAATGCCTCGCCCCTGCTTCGGCTGGCGCACGGTGCGCTCACCCACTGACCTGCGCCCACTGTCTGGCACTCCCTAGTGAGATGAACACGGTACCTCAGATGGAAATGCAGAAATCACCCGTCTTCTGCGTCGCTCGCGCTGGGAGCTGTAGACCGGAGCTGTTCCTATTCGGCCATCTTGGCTCCTCCCCCAGTAAGAAATTCTTATTTTTCTTATTATTAGAGTATTTATATGTAAAGGTTGGTTTACCCACATTTGATGTCAATGCAGCTTTCCTTGTTTGTTTACATGTGAGATCTACCTTTAATGCTGTCACCCACCTCCTTCAATCATTCTACCCTTTGCCTCTCCTGCCCAGCAGTTTTGGTTCTAAGGCTCTGGGGCTGCCCCAGGGAACAAACTAATGAGTCCTTCCCTGGACCACTCATCACAGAATGGGGTAGAAAAAGGGATACTCTGCCAGGCATGGTGGCTTACGCCTGTAATCTCAGCACTTTGGGAGGCCAAGGTGGGAGGATTGCTTGAGCCTAGGAGTTTAAGACCAGACTGGGCAACATAGTGAAACCCCATCTCTACAAAAAATAAAAATATTAGCTGGGCATGGTGGCATGCGCCTGTAGTCCCAGCTACTTGGGAGGCTGAGGTGGGAGAATCACTTGAGCCAGGGAGATGGAGGCTGCAGTGAGCTGTGCTTGTGCCACTGCACTCCAGCTTGGACAACAGAGCAAGCTCTTGTCTCAGAAAAGAAAAAAAAAAAGAAAGAAAAGAAAAGAAATGAAAAGAAAAAGGGCTACTCCCAGATCACACTGGCTCTAGGTAGAGATTCTGAAACTAAATGAGGTTTCTCTCTAAAATAATGTTTCTCAAATTGAAGTTCATGGACCACTCTATCACTTTGTTAAAATGCAGATTCCTAAGGTCCTGCCCAGGGCTTTTGGAGCAGAATCTTTCTTTGGTTGGGTGGCGGGTTGGGGGCGGGGGTGGGATAGGAATATACATTGTAATAAGCACCTAGGTTATTCCTTGTGTGTTTGTTTACATGTGAGATCTACCTTTAATGCTTTAATTTCCAGTGTAGTTTCCAAGCTTGCCCAACTATGGAGTGGCCTGAAGGGTGCTTAGTAAAGATAGAAGTTCCTGGGCCCATCCCAGAATATCCAGTGGTGGGGCCTGAGGATGTGTACTTTTAAGAAGCACCCTCAGATGCCTCTAAGAAATGAGTCAGGGAAATATTGCTCTAGAGTGACTGGCCAGTGATGTGCTCAGTGTTGTTGTTGGTCACAGTAATGCGGTAGGGGTAGGGGTTAGGGAGGGGCTTGGAGGTATCAATGATCCAGAGAGTGACCTGGGTCGAGTTGAGCCTCCCTTGTGAGGACTCACCTTTGGCTTTCTAATGTCTCCTTCAGGTATGGTGGTCTATGTCCCGCCGTTCCCACAGTGCTTGAGGTAGGAATGCCAATCTGAAGAGAGGAGGCAAGCCCGAGAGCAAATAGTGAAGCTTGTGGGCAGAGACCAGCAATCCCAGGTGAGCTGTCATGGGACCCTGGATAAATGGAAAGAATAACTGCTTATATAACAGCCAGCCCTGGCCCTCTGTCGTATCCTGGTTGCAATTCCTGCCTATGGTTTTTTCCTAAATTGCCTCCTTTCCTTAAGACAGTCTGGGTAGGTTTGTAACTCAAATTACTTTACCTAAAACTATGTCCTACCACCAGGAGCTGGCCTTTGGTGACCTGTGACTGAACTGCACCTCACGTACCCCCCTTCTGTGCCTCTGCAGCTAGATTCGCTCTCTCAGAGCTCATGGTGTATCCCAGCTTCCCCTCGGCAGCACCTGCCAGTGATGACAAGCCATCCTGCCTTATGCCCAAGTTTTGATCTGTGGCAAGCAGAACAGTAACGCTTCAACCTCATGTTTCATTGACAGACATGGCTACCAGCTTGACAAACATAATAGTTTTAGAGATGCTCTCTTGAGACATTCATCCTCTTCCCATGATCGTCTTCTTCCAGCAAAGCTGGACAATGCTCCTCTTATGCTGCCCACCCAGTGATGAGAAGGCAGCCTACAACCAGACAGCAAAGTGTGTCTCTCTGTCTTTATGTGGTGCCTGCCTCTGCCGTTTGCCCCCATCTACCGTTGCACCTGACCTACCCCTCAAGACAACACTGCTTTTTTCTTTTCTTTCTTGTAGGCATTAGCTATGATCCAAAGGGCGCTAGAAGAGCGTGTTTTATCACATTTCAGCCAGCAAACATTTGATGATGCCAGCCTCCTCCAGGTGAGATATTGCAGTAGACTCAGGGGGCATTCAAAGATAAATAAAGTCCAACTAAGAAATTAATTCAAATGAAGAATGCTGTGGCATTCCACTGGGTGACATATCCAAGGACCAGCCATGCTATAAAAAATATGAGTCAGGATATTAAGCAGAGAAAAAATGTCGGAACTTTTGGTTGCAATATGTGTGTGTGTTTCTATATTTGTATCTACAGAATACTGAAATCTTATTAGGAAAGTACATCAGTCATGTGCATTGTATCAAGTACTGTGTTGCCAGCTGCCCTAAACCAACTTGATCATTTACAACTGTTGGGTTCTTTTAGTGAATAATGGTGATTTCCAATGACTAAGGGAAGTGGAAGGTTTTAGGTCTCCTTACTGACAAACTCACTACCAGGAAGTAAATTACAAGGAAAGCAAATCTCAGACCAAATCCTGCAACAAACACACACACAGGCACAAATTTATTAACCCATAAACACAAAGAGAGTCATACAATATGCTCTTATTGGCTCCCTCCCTTGGACCCTCTGCCAGATACCTTTCATACCATTTCACTTTGGCAGATACAGCAGTATTCTCTAGGGAGGATCAGCTAGACATCAAATCAGAATCAGACAATAAATCCTCTGATAAGAGATGGGACACAGGACCAAATGGAACTTCTAAACTAAGTTGAGTCTATCTGGTGAAATTCAAAAAGCTAATATTAACTCATTTCCTGCTTTTTGGATTTTTTATTTAATAGGGCCCTATCCTAGAGGGTAGTGAATATAGATAGACCTTTTGCCCTAAATGCAGGGAAGGAGAGAGATCTAATATTAGAAAATGCTGGAGAAAGAAGTATAGGTTTTTCTACAGAATGGAAGAAAATTATTGCAATCTACACATCTGACAAAGGTCTAATATCCAGAATCTACAAGGAACTCACACAAATTTACAAGAAAAAAAATCCTATCAAAATTGGGCAAAAGTTTGAGCAGACACTTCTCAAAATAAGACATTTATGCAGCCAACAAACATACTACAAAAAGCTCAACATCACTGGTCATTAGAGAAAAGCAAATCAATACCACAGTGAGATATCATCTCATGCCAGTCAGAATAGTGATTATTGGCCGGGTGTGGTGGCTCACGCCTGTAATCCCAGCACCTTGGGAGGCCAAGGCGGGTGGATCACGAGGTCAGGAGATTGAGACCATCCTGGCTAACACGATGAAACCCCGTCTCTACTAAAAAATACAAAAAAAAAAAAAAAAAAAATTAGCCAGGCATGGTGGCAGGAGCCTGTAGTCCCAGCTACTCGGGAGGCTGAGGCAGGAGAATGGCATGAACCCAGGAGGCAGAGCTTGCAGTGAGCAGAGATCACGCCACTGCACTCCAGCCTGGGTAGCAGAGCGAGACTCTGTCTCAAAAAAAAAAAAAGAAAAAAGAATAGTGATTATTAAAAAGTCAAAAAAAATAGTTGCTGGCAAGGTGTGAAGAAATAGGAACACTTTTACACTATTGGTGGGAATGTAAATTAGTTCAACCATTCTGAAAGACAGTATGGCGATTCCTCAGGAATCTTGAATGAGAAATACCATTTGACCCAGCAATCCCATTACTGGGTATATACCCAAAGGAATATAAATCATTCTGCTATAAAGACACATGCACACGTATGTTTATTGCAACACAATTTACAATGGCAAAGTCATGGAACCAACCCATATGCCCATCAGTGATAGACTGGATAAAGAAAATGTGGTACATATATACCATGGAATACTATACAGCCTGTAAAAAGGAATGAGATAATGTCCTTTGCAGGGATGTGGATGAAGCCAGAAGCCATCATCCTCAGGAAACTAACACAGGAACAGAAAACCAAACACTGCATGTTCTCACTCACAAGTGGGAGTTGAACAAGGAGAACACATGGACACAGGGAGGGGAACATCACACACCAGGGCCTGTTGAGGGATGAAGGACAAAGGGAGGGAACTTAGAAGATGGGTCAATAGGTGCGGCAGACCACCATGGCACACATATACCTATGTAACAAACCTGCACATTCTGCACATGGATCCTGGAACTTAAAGTAAAAATTTTTAAAAAAGAAGTAGAAGTTTTTTAAAAATGCTTGCTCTCTATAAGGGCAATGCTGGTAGAGTGTGTGAAGGGCTTTGATAGGGTGGGCCATAGAGAGTCACAAGAATGCATGAGAGGGGCATTTAGAGCTGACTGGGAAGTTCCAGGAAGGCTTCCTGGAGGAAGGAGTTAGCTAAGTGGATAAGGAGGTTTGGGAGGCAGAGAAAGTAGCACAACAGAGGGCTGCAGGCATGATGGAGGTTATGTCATATTTCTGCAAGCAATTTGGTATGACTAGAATACAGTCTATGGTAGGAAGGGAGCTTAGTAAAATGTGAGGTTGAACTGCTAAACTTGGCTTAGCTCATAAATCTTAAAGGCGGTAGAAAGTCACAGGAGGATTTTTGAGTAGGAGAATATGAGTATCAAATATTCACTGTGCAGAGGTCAGTCTGCCATTGTGAGAAATAACTTAAAGGCAGTTTTATAGCAGGCAGGGAGGCCAGTTAAAATGAGCTTTCAGGAACCAAGAAAGAGATTATGAGGCTCTGATCTGCTATAATGGCAAGTGAGGGTAAAGAGAAAGGGAAACGTTGCAGACATAATGGGTAGACTTGATTTAGCAACAGATTGAATGTGGGTGTGAGAATGACCCCGTGTTTTTAGTCAATGATGGTGACATTCCTCAAGACAAAGAATATAAGGGGAAAAGCTGATTTTTGGGGTGAGACGGGAGGACGAGGTAAAAATATTAATGTCTGCAAGACATCCAAACATATGAGGGTTGGGAGCTCAGGCAACAAACAGAGGCTGGAGATGGGAACTGAGGTTCAGTTCCACAGAGAAGGTGGCTCATATTATGGGAGTGAATGAAGATCATAGAGAAAGTACACAAGGTACACAGAGAAAAGGAATATGTCTAGCTTCTTAAAGATCATCATCATTTAACATTCAGTCCCTTTTGTGTATTATTTTCTGTTTCCCAAGCTGGTTTGCATCAGAATGGTCATTCTCTGTTTCAGGATTTTAATGCCAGCTGCAGATAATTCTGTCTTTCTGTTTGTTTACAATTGTTGAAAGCCCTGACTTTGAAAATAGTGTCTTCAACAACTGTGTTCAACCACTTTGGAGATGTGGTGGGAGCATCATGTTTCTCTTGTTAAAGCACTTGTCTGTGCTATGCCTCTTGTTAACTGGCACATGGCATCTCCCTCTCTAGCTTGCCCTGTGGTAGAGGAGAGGCAGGAATGTTTTACGGCTTCCAAACCTAGAGGAGAGAACAATGTCCAAATTTTGTGCTGCCAAGATCTCCGTCTCCTCAGAAGTCCTCAACTCTCCCTTCTTTCTGAATTACTTGGTGAGGCATCTCCTGGGCTGTAAAAAGAATTTCTTAAAGTTTTGATGTCACAAAACATAAACTGATGACATTTTATGCACAGACATATAAAATGTTTCTCTAAAAACTATTTTGTTAGGACAACAAAAACCCCCAAAGTAATATATGATAAAAACAAAGAAAAATCATTTGATCTTGAAAGGTAAGGAAATAAAATTAGTATTTTTCATGATGATGATAAAATGATTATTTGTTATAAGACTCGAAAGTAGTTTTCTATTTACTCACAGCACACCTGCAGGTTACTCACAGAACACCGATATTCTGTGGCACATAATATGAGAAACACCATTGTGGGGATTTCATTGTGATGGTCCACGGTTCCGTGCCCACCATGTGGGGTGCCATTATCTTTGAATCTGAAAGGCAATTAGAGAAAAGAAGAGGGATAGCCCAGAGAGCTGGTTAGTTCTGTCCTTTAGTCTCTACCATTCTTATTAGTGATGTTGGAGAGAGCAGGGCTCTGGGAGGCCTCTGGGAGGAAAGACCCTGCAGAGTAGAAAGCGATGCTCGTTGATTCTGGGAGGCAGCTGCAGCAGTGAGAGGCGTAGGAGCAGTCATTAGACAAAAGGCCGCCCAAAGAGCAGAGAGGCCAAGCCACTGATGGCAATCGGCTTAGTTAGCAACAAGCCAGCCCCACCACATCACAGGAGAGGGCTGGAAAAGGCTGGCGAGGATGCCCTGGCCTTACCTTATTTCCTGCGTTGTGTTTCTCTCTCTCTCTCTCTCTGAATATGCATGCATAATAGATTGTTAAAGGATTCTTTTTTTCTAAAAAAAAAAAAGGTAAAATCGGGACTGTCATACAAATAGAAAATGAACCTCTGTCAAATATTGTGCTTCTTTCTTTAATAAATTAGAGAACAAGTAAGATGTTACAACCAGTTTAAAGAGCCTACTGCCCAGGCTGGAGTGCAGTTGCACAATCATAGATCACTGCAGCCTTGAACTCCTGGGCTCAAGCAATTCTCTCACCTCCCGAGTAGCTAGGACTATAGGTGCATGCCACCACTCTTAGCTAACTTAAAAAAATTTCTTTAGAGACAGGGTCTTGCTATGTTGCCCAGGATGGTCTGGAACTGCTGGCCTCAAGCGATCCTCCTCCTTGGGTCTCCCAAAGCACTGGGATTACAGGCATGAGCCACTGAGCCCAGCCCTAATTTTTTAATCAGTGTGTATTATATCTATTTTGTGAATAATGAAGAATAGAATAATGTTTATAAATACCTAGTATAGTGCTTAGCACAGAGCAAGCATTCAATAGTAATAGTATATTTTCACTATTAAAATTGATCATTTTAATAATGCTGAAACTTCTGTTTATGTAACCAACTGTTGCCATTTTCATTACAAGTATAATCAGCTAAAATTCCTTTTGGATATAAAGTTTTTAATTATGAATAGATAAATAAATAGATGCCAAATATTGAGTCTGGCAAAATGGTGCGTGTTATGTCTGTGCTTGTTCCAAAACTAATTATTGAGTAGGCCTATGTTTTACTTTGCTTTTTTTCTTTCCTAAATATTAGACATAAGTGCATCCTTGTCCCTAGACATGGAAAAGGGTTGTCAATGCTCCCTAGGAATAAAACACATGGCACAGAAACTTTTATCAATAACTACTTATGAAACAGATGACTCAACATCATGAGTCATTGACTGTCCTTTCTATGAATCCATTGATTCATAGAATGGTAAGATAGGACACTTCAGGAAAACAAATCCATTCATTCCTTTACTTTCAAGATAGGAAACTATTATTCAGAGAAGTTAAGTACATTGTTGAATGCCACATAGCCATCAGCAGAGCTGGAGCCAGAAGCCAAATCTGCTGACTCCTAAGTTAGTTTTCTCTGAATTTCCCTATATTATCTCCTCATCTATTTGGCCATAGCTAAAAAACAGAAGAGTAGCCTTCTTCTGTATATACTGAATTGAGAAATCAAGCCCCATAGAAATGGCATGCAAGCTTCCCTGCAGTACTCAGGACAAATTGGACATGCCAGAAAAGGAGGTTCCACTTGAGCAGAGCTGAGCAACCACTGTCCAAGGTGGAATGAACGACCTCCTCGTCTGCTGCACCTCATGATTTATTAACTGCTACTGGTGCCCATGAAATATTCATCCACTCTTTCCTAGAGTTACTGCTTCACTGCATCAACAAACCATTGCTTTCCCATCTGTTTAGGTGTGCAGCTTGGAGAAGAAAAGCTTCACACATAATGGAAAAGAGGCTTCTTTTCATGTTTAGCCCAGAGGCAGAACACCAATTCACTTCTTGGTTCATTGTCCTTTTCCCAGACGCACAGTCAGGGCTGACTCCCTCGGCTCCTGGACACAGAGAAGCCCTGTCACTCATGTAAGCAAAGGTTGAATAGCTAGAAAGAAGAGTGAAAGACTTCATGTGGTTGGCTGGCTGGTTGTAACACTCCCAGCTCTAGCCTCAGCTTATTTTGCTCTGTAAGCAGTAAAGCGGGGCACAAAGAGCCAGGGCTTGCCTGACATGGAGGCTCCTTGTTGCCAAGGCCTAGTGTCAAGCATCGAACCTGAGTTGCTCCATGCAGCCTCTCCTTTGGGATTAGAAGCACTGCTTATAAGAGCAGAAGGAGTTAACTCTGCCCCACTTCCCTACTCCCTCTTCTTTTTAGGCTTCATCATAGACTTTTCTTCTGCATACCCCTTAGCTGTGGTTGCTACTCTTCAGCCCTCTTTTCACTCGCTGCATATATTCCCCATAGATGCTCGTATTCATGATCATGCATTCTCCTTCCCTCAATAATCATTTGTAAATCTCTCTTTCTCCAGCTTCAGATCTATAGGTTCAACTACACCATCTGTCTATACCAGGAGAGCCAATTGCCCTTCAACCTCCATAGGTCCCAAACTGAATTTATTATTACTACCCTATGATCCCTTCCCATCCTCCATTCACATCTATAAATCTTTCAGAAAAGGTTTTAAAAAGGAACCTTTCTTATTATAAATTCATATGTTGACATTGCAGCTTTGAAACCAGTTTCTTTTAAAGGTAGTTAATTAGAAACATATATAAATATTTCAGAAAAGAAGCTCCATCATATTATCAAAACTGGTTGGGAGTCATCCTTGATTCTCTCCCCTTTCTATTTATTTTTTTATTTTTATTTATTTATTTTTTTAGAGACAGGGTCTCACTCTGTCACCCAGGCTGGAGTGTGGTGGTGCAATCATAGCTCACTGTAGCTTCAAACTCCTGGGCTCAAGCCAGTCTCCCTCCCCAGCTTCCCAAAATGCTGGGATTCCAGGCATGAGCACTGCTCCCGGCCCCTCTCCTCTTTCTTATCTCCATGTTTCAGTTATCCATTTACTGCTTATTATTGAGGCAAAACTTAGTGACTTAAAAAACAACAACCACCATTTATTTTGTTCATGAATGTGTCATTTGGACAACACTCATTTTTACTCCACATGATGTCAGTTGGGATATCTTGACTGAGGACCCATTTTCAAGACAGCTCACTCACATAGCTGGCAAGATGGTGCTGGTTGTCAGTGGGGAGTTCACCCAGGGTATTTGGCCAGGGGATCTCAGCTCCTCTTCACTGGGGACTCTTCACGGGGCTCTTTGGGCTTTCTCACGGCATGGTGGCTGGGTTCCAAGAATAAGTGTTTCAAGAGACAGGAAGTGGAATATATAGGTCTCTTAAGGCCTGGGTCTGAAAACTGGCGCAGCATTACTTCTGCTGTATTCTATTGGCCATGTAGTCACAGAGCCCATCCAGACTCAAAGAGGAATAATACAGACCCCAGCTCTTGAGGGGAAGTGTCAAATAATTTAAGGCTATCTTTAATCCACCACATTCTACATCCAATTAAACTCTTGCAGTCCTCTCCCTGTATCCACGCCTTTTCACATGCTGTTCCTTTGGTCTTGAATGCCTTTCTCCACCTTGTCCCCTTCTCTGCTCTTTCTCCAAGATTGTGCTCAAGAATTGACTCCCCAAACCTTTCTCAATCCCTCCTCCAGAAGAACACCCTATGTTAGCATTTATTATTTTGTGTTGCGATTGTTTGTATATCTTTCCTATAAGACTGAATTATTCATGACACAGTCATGAAAAACTATGCCTTATTCATTTTTGTATCCCCAGAACCATGGAGCTGGGCAGAGTAAATGACCTCAGCAAACATTTACTGAATGGATAAATGTTTCCTTGTTTCAATCTCTCAATAGTCCTGTGAGCTGGCAGAAATGGAGTGTTATTCCTGTCTTACTGCACTGACTTCCTTATTGTAGATAAAAAGAAACAGACAGAGCAAAAAGTAATTGCATTACCCAAAGTCACTCAGCCAGGAAGATAATTCAGTACAGTCAATAGGAATTCAGTTCCCCGAAGTAAGTTGAACATCATAGATTTAGGCACAAGGTTAGGAAGGCTTAAGAAAAAGCCCAACCATGAATGGACTTAGTTGTTTAGCAGAAAATGCCTTTGAGGTTACCCTACTAGTCTATGTATACTGGTGCCTACTCACGGGGTGCAACTGATCTTCTGTAGACTGCTAGGAAACTAAAAACACCAGAAAAGATAGAAGATGGTCTGATAGAATCTGTTAAAGAAGAGAATGGGCATGGTACAGTGCTTTGTGAAAATAGGAAAGGTGGATCTAATGTAGAGTCACAAAATGACAGTGGGAGAGTGAGTTCACAGTGATTCTCAAATGACTCTTCAGGGCAGAGAGAGGCAGCTATTATCAGAATGAGAGGCTGTTTCTAGGGGCCCAAGTGTTTGGGTCAATTGGATAATTCATTGAGTTAAAACCTTAGCTGCAATAAAACACCCCTCAAGGAGAGCTGACATCCTGTGCTCTGATTTCATACTTAACAAGCCCCTTCTGTTCACTAGTTTGGTTTCTTACATATTTTTTATTACAAAAATATTCCCTTGATAGTGGACATGGGTATTCCAGCCAATAGAAAGGAAACTTTCTTATTATAAATTAATAATATGTTGACATGCTTTGAATGTTTCTTTTAAATTTAGTTAATTAGAAAATTAACTAAATTTGAAACCAGTTTCTTTTAAATTTAATTAGAAAAATTCCCCTGCACACAGATGAATAGATTTTTTATTTGAGTTTTTTGATTAGTTTTTTAAAAATTACACAAATACTTAATATTGTATTAGTCCATTCTCACATTGCCATAAAGAAATACCTGAGATTGGGTAATTTATAAAGAAAGAAAGTTTGATTGGCTTATGTTTCTGCAGATTGTACAGGAATCATGATTCTGGCATCTGCTCAGCTTCTGGGGAGGCCTCAGGAAACTTAGAATCATGGCAGAAGGTGAAGTCAGAGCAGATAATGTCTTATATGGCAGGAGCAGGAGCAAGAGAGAAGGAGGTGCTACAGACTTTTAAACAACCAGATCTCATGAGAACTCACTATTGCAAGAATAGCACCAAGTGGATGGTGCCAAATCATTCAAGAAGGATCCGCCCCCATGATTCAATCCCTCCCACCAGGCCCCACTTCCAACATTGGGGATTACAATTTGACATGAGATTTGGGTGGGGACACAGATCCAAACTATATCACATATATACTTTCTTATTGTAAGAGATCCAAACAATTAAAGTATACTTGAAAAGCCCTTTCAACATCAAGCCCCGTCCTCTCAGCCTCTGAGATAATCAGTTATAAGTTCAATATGCAGCCTTCAGTCCCTTTCCTATACACTTATTTATAGAGATGTGTGTATATTTATGTGTCCCTTTTAATTTTATACAAAATTGATCATACTATACATTTTCCCTTTCATATAACTCTATCCCATGAAGATCCTTCCACATTAATTTTTCTACATTCTACAAGAAACAAGCTCTGCCTTCTTGTTTCTTATGGCTGCATCTTTTTAAAAAATAGGATGTATTATTCACGATTCTTCAGAGACACAGGACTGATAGGATATATATATATATATATATATATATATATATATATATATATATATATATAAAGAGATTTACTATAAGGAAATGACTTAGCAGTTATGGAGACTGGCAAGTCCCAAGAGCTGCAGAGTGAGTTGCAAGCTAGAAACTCAATGGTAGGAGAGCCAATGGGTGTAGTTTCAGTGTGAAGGCCAGCAGGCTTGGGACCAGGAAGAGCCAATGTTTCCATTTGAGTTTGAAGGCAGGAAGAAAGCTTATGTCCCAGTTTGAAGGCTGTCATGCAGAAAAAATTCTCTCTTACTCAGGAAAGGGTCAGATGCTTTGCTCTATTCAGACCTTCAACTAATTGAATGAGGCCCACTGACATTATGGAAAACAATTGGTTTTACTCATTCTACCTGTGTAATTTTAATCTCATCCAGTAATAGCCTCACAGAAACACTCAGAATAATGTTTGACCAAATATCTGGACACCCTTTGACCTATTCATGTTGATACATAAAATTAACCGTCACACAAGGTTATGTAATTATTCCACTTTTAATGAATAGTTTTTTTTCTTTCTTTTCTTTTTTCTTTCTTTTTATTTTCTTTTCTGTTAGGAACACTACTGCAATAAAAAATATTTGGACATAAGTTTTGGGTATGTGTGTCTATTTCTGTAGAATATATTCCTACAGCTGGAATTGCTGGGTGTAATAGGTAGAGTAATGCCCCTCCCCCAAAATGTTTACATCATAATCCCTGGGACCTGTGAGTATGGTAGGTTGCATGGCAAAGGGAAATTAACATTGCAGATGGGATGGAGTCTCCTATTCAGCTGACCTTACAATAGGGAAACTATCCTGAATTATCCAAGTGGGCCCAAAGTAATCATAAACATCCTTAAAGGTAGAAAACGGAATGAAAAGACAGAACCAGGGAGATGGAAGAGTGAAAAGGAGTAGGCCTGGTGTTGCTGGCTTTGAAGATGGAAGAAGAGGCCATGAGCCAAAAAATGTGTGCAGCCTGTAGATGCCGGAAAGGACAGGGAAACAGGTTCTCCCCTAGAGACTCCAGAAAGGAACATAACCCTACCAACAGCTTGATTTTAGCTCAAGGAGACTCATTTCATTCTTCTGAACTACAAAACTATAAGACAATATACTTGTATTGTTTTAAGCCACTAAACTGGTAATCATTTGTTATAGCAGTCACAGAAACTAACATACTGGGAATTGGAGAATGTGTATTTTAAAAATGTGATGAGTAATGAAAATGGCTATGGCTTTCACACACATATGAGAAGGTTTTTCAGTTTACAGTTCTATCACCAGTGTAAAAAAAAAAAAAAAAAAAAAGGCCATTTTCCCTTATCTTTACCAGCTCTGGATTTTATCAATCTTTCTAATTTTTAGTAAGTTAATGGCTAAAAAATTATTATTACTTTGTTGCTGAAGTTGGGGGTTGTTTTAGTGTTTACTTCCCTATTTACAAATTGGATGTTTATCTTTCCTTATTTTTATGCAAGGTTGGTGATCTTTGTTCTTGACTTACAGATGCTCTTTAGATGGTATGGCTCTTAGTTCTTTGCCTGATGTATATGTTGCACATATTTTCTTTCAACCAATCACATCTCTATTAACTCCAATTATGGATCTTTTGTTATACAGACAAACTTCATAACTAGGGTTTTGTGTCTTGGTTAGGAAGAGAAAGCTAACGTCTTAACTAGAAATGCTGCAGATGCCAGCCTGAGCTGAGTCATAAATAGCTTGAGTGACCTTGGGTAAGCCCAATACTCCTTTGATCATTAGTTTTCTTATCAAAGTGATTAGCTTCCTTATTAAATTTATTCATGCAAAAATTATTTACTTTGAATCCACTTTATGCCATGTCTAGATGTTATAGAGACAAATGAACACAATATTCAAGGAATATACAGTCTAATGGGAGATATGGACAATTAAACAGCCATAACAATAACCATACAGAATGGAATATGCTGTGATGGAGGTTTGTGCAGAATCCCATGAAACCCCATGGAACCCTACATCCAGACTATGAGGTTTTATAGGAATTTATAGGGGAATAAGAAGGGCCCATTGGTCAGAGGGCGCTGCAGGAACAGAAGCTTGGGGGCAAGAGAGAGGAACTACAACCAGTTCATCGAATAGGGGTGATGATGGTGGTGTGTTATGAATCTGGAAAGGTAGGCAGGGACTATTGCAGTGCCTTTCATTCTGTTTGGCCTTTTTCCTGGGGACACTAGGATGCCTTTGAAGTTTGAAGCATGGGAGTGAGATGTGGACTAGCCTTTAGTAAAGATCACTTTGGCATTTCTGTGAAGAGGATAAAAGAGGGCACAGTCAGAGGCAGGGAGGCCAGCAAGGAGGCTGTTGTACTGGCCTGGGAAGGAGATGGCCAACACAAATGAAGCAGTGGGGAAGAGATGGACACGTTGGATAGCTTTGGGAGATTTGTGTCTGTGTTTCCCATCACTCATATTTGTTGTGAATCAAAAACAATATGTAGCATTGTTCCACATGGAAGTTCTTTGTAAACTAAAAAAATTCCACTTCTTAGTGGAATTGTAAGCACTGTGACAGGTGAGTGGAGATAGTTCTGAATACAGAAGACTTTCCAGGAAGAAGAAACGGTCACTATATTTAAAGTAAAAAATCATTGTGTATTCAAATTGTACTTATTTTGTCTTTCATATTTTGGTTTTCTTTATATGGCTGTGAATGTATAACCTAAGCATCAGCTCATCTGCCCGCCCCTTTCCTCCTCCCAACCTCTTATTCTTTTTGATTACATTCCCATGATATATGTTAGCAAAGACCAGGGCTTATTTTAGTCTTTCCTGAGAGTTCTAACTGCCGCTCTGCAATTGGCCACCAACTATCTCCCAGCCATTCACTACCCTCACTGCACTTGAGGACAAGCACCTGCTTCCTCAGCCAAGGAGCCTGTGAAGATGTGAATGGGGGGAAAGAAAACTCTCCAATATTTCTCCATTCCTTTATTCTTCATATCACCGCTTATCAAGCTGATATGCGGACTTCATACTTTACTGAAGCACTAAATTAGACAAAGGAAATTACAATAAAGAAGACAAAATTATTCAAACGATAGACTCACTGTAATTTTCACCTTGCTCTAAGGGACAAGTGCTTCTTCCCCCCAGTCCACCCTCATCCTCAGCTCTGCTTCTATTTTCTGTTCCCAAGTGAGTGGCTGAACAGTACTGGAGAGAAAACATGCCCTTTGTCAGGAGCAAACCTTTTCTTATCACAGTATTGTTTCCTCAGCTCTCTGTTTCACTTAGAAATGGAAAAAATATTGAATGCCATTTCCCAGACCCACTGCTGGCTAATAGCTCCAACTGCTAATGTTTTATGAAATCTGTCCCAGTTGATGTGGTGCATTAAGCAGAACCCACTGCGTTAACTTTGCTCCTCTCCTCCTCTCTCCCGGTTATTTGGCTTGTGCTGTATGTGAAGAAGCTCTGCAGGTCCGAAGCTCTGCCTGTGCACAGCAATGGCGATGGGAAATGACTGCCATCTGCATGCTGCCATTTTCCTTTTGGTGCTGACATGGATTCTTTGGCAGATCTTCCAAAGAAAGCTGAGTGTGTTGACACTGTGAGTTTGGTTATCACCCACTTTCCTAGGACAAAGGCTCAAGGCAACCCCTAGTACCATTTGGTTGATATTAATTTCATCTATTTCTATTCCTCATGGTTAAAGACAGTAACATAGCATTGGTGCTGTGGCATCAAGATGCACAGTCCTACAAATGGGGCATCTGGCCTAAAATGGCAACAGGTAACTGGAGAGGACAGAACTGGAAATCAATTCAGAAAGCTTTAATAATAATAATCTTAATACATTTACAGGTGCTCTCTTATTTGATCCTTAGATGAGGTAGGTATTTTTTTATCCCTGTTTTAAAGATAAGAACACTGAAGTTCAATGACGAGAAACTTGCCCAAGGCCATAAACCTTGGAGGGAGGAGGTATGGATTTAGGTGATTCAAGCCCTAAGAGTTCCAATATCTTATCTGGATCCTGTTGTTAAAGGAAAAAATGTTCGTGACATTTGTTAAGACAGTAAGGCAGATTTTACTCAAGACAAACATGACAGGTGTAGGGACTACCACAGTGGGGTTTAGCAGTAGGGGAGACAGACTGGGTTCAACTCTGAACATAAGAAAAAGGGGGAATTTAGAGCCAAGGGGGTGGAGGCTGTCAGTAGATGGAGAATAACTAAGAGGGTAGGGTGATACTTTGCTAAACTGTCCTAACAGGATTCTTGTTAGGGGCAGGCAAGCCATAGTAATCAGATATAACCTGGGGATGATGGGAGTGGTAAAGAATTTGGTCAGATATTGAGGATGATCAGATATTGAGGGTGGGAAATCCTGGCCAAACCAACCTGACAAAATTCTTGCTGAAATTGGATGATGCAAGAATGGACACAGAAGTCCAAAAGTTGAGGCCTACCTTGGAAGAGGATAATGGTGACAAAGAGTCTCTCTTTGACCAAATTTTAGTCAGGCTCCACCACTGTACCCCTCTGCCCATAGCTGAGGGCAGCAGCATCTGGAAAAGTAAGGTTCAGTGAGTTTTGAGTTTGGTTGTGAGGAAGGACAGAAACAAGATCTGGCAAACAGAAAGAAGTAACATTTGTTTGGGGATGGTGGTGGAATGGGAACGATCCTTTATTAAATCCTGGGCATTAGGTACATCTGATAGGGAGGAACCACTAACACTCAAGATCTTACTGAGGCAGCAGCTCCCAAGTCCACCGTTTTCCTCTGGGAACTTTGGTGTTTAGCCTGTAATCAGCTGAGCATTAAGGGCAGCATCATCCGGGAAAGCAAGTAAATAGGTTCAGGTGAGTTTTGAGTCTGTGAAGGACAGAAACAAGATCTGGCAAACAGAAAGAAGTGACATTTGTTTGGGGATGCTGGTGGAAGGGAACGATCCTTTATTAAATCCTGGGCATTAGGTGCACCTGATAGGGAGGAAGCACTAACACTCAAGATCCTACAGAGGCAGCAGCTCCTGAGCACTGTTTTCCTCTGGGAACTTTGGTGTTTAACCTTTAATCAGCAGAGCATTGTGGACTGCTAGCCTCTACATTCCCTACATGGTTTCCAGCTCTGTTAGGAATTGGGAGCAGAGGAAAGACAGGTCTGAAATGGGCTGGGTAATGGAAACCTGACTCTTTCTCTTAGAGCTCAAAAGAGTAGCCCATGTCACAACCAGGAGCCTCAGCTGGGCACCGTGGGGCTATTTGCAGCCTGACAGCCTCTGCTGAATTATTGATGCCCCTCAGTACCTCGGGACCTCCTCTATGTTAACAAATCACACTGCATATTAAAATTTAAAGAGGCAAATGAGGGCAATCTCTTTCCTTATTATTTCCCTCTTCTTTTGCCATCTGAGCTCTAAGTTTTAAGTCAATCAGCCTGAAAGGCTTCTCTTGGGAGATGGCACAGCTCAGAGAGCCAAGCCCAGGAAAGGAAAACTGGAGGCCATGAGTGGGCCCAGGACTGAGTCCTGAGTCAATTAATGAAGTCCGGGAGCTCTGGGCCAGGTGAGCACTGACTCTCTGAGTCGTGGAAACACCTGAGAAAAAAATCTGTTCATTCCCTCCTTAGGACAGCTATGCCACTGCCCAGTGTGCCATATCTCAAGTGTTTCCCTAAAGCAGAAGATAAAAACTTTTAAGTTGTGGTCCAAATTTGTTGTTGTTGTTTTTTAGTGAAAATAGTTGCAAAAATTTTTAAATTAGAAGGTTTTACCTAAACCTGTTTTTTTTTAAATATTTGATGTGCTATTTTGCATGCAAAGATTTGAAACTGTTATACTACCTAGATTAATTATTCCTTTTATTAGTATAAAGGACCTTTTTCGTTTGTTTTCATGCATTTTTCCTCAAGTTCTACTTTTACTGAATGTAATTTCTTCTTTTTTGTTTATTATTATTGTTACTTTTTTGAGACAGAGTTTCACTCTTTTGCCCAGGCTGGAGTGCAGTGGTGTATTCTCAGCTCACTGCAACCTCTGCCTCCCAGGTTCAAGCGATTCTCATGTCTCAGCCTCCTGAGTAGCTGGGATTACAGGCGTGCACCACCAGGCCTGGCTAATTTTTGTGTTTTCAGTAAGAGATGGTGTTTCACCATGTTGGCCAGGCTGGTCTCAAACTCCTGACCTCAAGCCTTAGCCTCCCAAAGTGCTGGGATTACAGGTGTGAGCCACTGCACCCAGCCTCATTTCTTCCTTTAAACATAAGATTTTCTGACTTCTCTTGAGCAATCTGAAGGCTTGGGCTTTCATCTGCACATTGTACCCCTTACTGGGGATGACAGTGGCTACTCCTTCAAATGAAGTATGGCCTCTTAACCATGGTTCTTACCATTTCCCATTAGTGGTGGAATTTGCAACCCCTGGTTTCAAGAAAGATGGCAAACAAGTTTTTCTATGTGCCAACTCAGATCTATTAGCAAGACTGCCTGTAGCACCAAAATGAATCTGAGGTCAGCTATGGTAGATTGCTATGTACTTTGCAATTGTGCACCTTCACTTCCATCTAAGAGGACTGCATGTCTCTGACCTTTGCCATGTCACCATGTGCGGATCATTCAAGCAGAAGTTTTTAAGAGGCATCATAAGTTGTCGCCACCTCTCTGGCGATTTCATATTCTGCTGTGGGAATAGCACACCCTATGATCCTTCAGCCTGGATCCCAGAAGGAAAAGGACACATGGAGCTAGCAGCTGATTTACAGCTTGGAGCTGAGCCACAGTCTGGAGCAGCGCTTCAGACAACCCACAGCTTTCAGTAACATAAGTGAACAGCAAATGTTTCTGTAAGCCACAGAGAATTGGAGGTTATTCATTACCACAGTAAAGCTGACCAATACAGCAAGACTAGTCTTGATAGAAAAGAATACTGAGGTTTTTTTTTTTAAAGCAGCATTTTTTCTATTTTCTGAGAAGAAAAAATTAGGTAGCATTAGGAAATTCCTAAATATTAATTTCCTTCAATTTAAAAATATAACTTCAAGGATTCTGAAAAAATCATGGCATTGGCAGTAAAATAACTGAGTTGGATTCCTGAATCCACACTTATGACCATGTTATAAAATATTGAATGATGTTCCTTTTATTAAAGATAATTATCTTTTTTTAAAAAAACTTCTTGTGTGTATTGAAGTTGTAGTATCTGTCAATTTCATTTCTAACAGGGATCAGGGAATATAGATATTGTTATACAAAGGCAGTCTGGCATCTGATAGGGTTTTACCCACTACCTTATTGTGAGGATCAAATGACCTTGATTGAAAATGCTCTGTCAGCCTTACGTGATTACTAGTGATTTCTAGTTTTTGCTAGTTTCGTAAAAACACGGCATCTCTTTCTCACTTTCTCCATTAGGAGGCAGGTTAGGCATGACTATCACCATCTGACAGATGCAAAGGCAGATGAGGTGGCAAACGGGTCAGGGCCGGAGGGGATTTGCCAGCTAGTTAAGGGCAGAACTGAGAGGCAGTCAGTTTATCACGGAGTCTCCTGACCACCAGTAATCTGTCCACTGCCTTACTCAAAAAGGGGCCAAACCAGGCCTTATGAGCAATTTTGCTAATACACAGATTTCCAGTCTAATGCTATCAGTTATCATGAGGCATGTGCTGGTTTCTTGGAAGCAGTCAGATGTAATTCACCTCAATATCTACTTTCATGTTTACCTTTTACATCCTTTGGCCTCTGGCATTGCTTTAATTTACATTTTTCAGTTTGTAATGTCAATGTTCATCAGCCCCTTTCAATCCTTGATTAACCATTGTGTGGTAGGCATGGTAGTTATTCTTTTCTTTGTTACAGACAGGGTCTTTCTCTGTCACCCAGGCTGGAGTGAAGTGGTGCCATTATAGCTCACTGTAGCCTCGACCTCCTGGGGTCAAGCAATCCTCCCGCCTCAGCCTCCTGAATAGCTGGGACTACAGGTGCCAGCCACCACACTCAGCTAATTTTTACATTTTTTGTGAAGGTGGGGTCTCGCTTTGTTGCCTGGGCTGGTCTTGAACCCCTGGCTTCAAGTGATCCTCCTGCCTCAGCCTCCCAAAGGTAGTTTATTCCTAAGTAAGAGAAAGGTTTAATTTGCACATGGATAATACTAGTATGCATATTAGTATTATCTATATACAAATTATGAACTATGTTCATATTAGAGAATATTCATGGTATACAAAGTTAAACTCCCAGAGTTGGGATTTTTATACTTCGGCATCATTCACTAATTTTGGACTCTCTAGTCTGATACAACTTCAGGTCATCCTTTTGGGCTTCAAAGGAATTTTTATCCATCTAAAAGGCATCTCTGCCTCAATGTCCCATAAACAATGAGACAGCTTTGAAGGACAATTACCTAAACTAAGTGTCTGCTAGCTGACGCATCCCCTTTTAGGAGATGTTGATGTGGGGCAAAAGCTGGGTCACTGGTTAGAAATCTGCTGCTGCTGCAAATGCACAATGGAATCTTCCAGAATTTGGGGATGCCATGCCAGTTGCTCAGTATCTGAGGGCAGGCAAGCTATGTGGAAGGGTCTTTGCTTTGGAACCCCACTATACATTTATCATTTTCATTTCCTGTGTTCTCTGCTGAACTCAAACTCCTTTTTTGAAAGTAGGCTTATGTCAAGAGGTCAAGGCTGCAGTAAGCCATGATGGTGCCAGTGCACTCTAGCCTGGGTGATAGAGTGAGACCCCATTAAAAAAAAAAAAAAAAAAGAAAGAAGAGAAAAAGAGAACGTATGCTTATGATGGGGCTCCATTGGAGAGTAGACATCTTTTCCATTGACTTAAAACTTTCTGTGTGCGTGTGTGTGTGTGTGTGTGTGTGTGTTTAAAGAGAGTCTACTGATGCAGAATGAAGAAAGCTAGAGACCACCATGTCATGGAGAAACTTCCTAGGGGTGGAGGAGAGCTCAGAAGAACCTTTTGGGGTAGAAGCTGTGAGGCCAGATATTATCCAGTTTGCCGAGAAATCCTCACCTAGAGGCACCAAATTATTGCCCCCCAGCCTTGGCTTGTAATTTTTGCAGCCTCCCTAATGTTAAGGTTTCAAGACCTGAAGTAAATTTTTCTCAGGGGTGGAACATGACAACAAGGGGTTCCTCAAAGCCCTCCCTGCCACCAAGCAACTATCACCTAGCTCTCCACTTCTCTTCCCCTTCATTGGCATCGCCTATCTCCTACTCACAAGGGAGGGAAGAGCTCCCTGTGGAAGGGGCTCTGACCCACACACCCTCCTGCAACAGCATTTCTAGTCACCCTATCCCAAGAAGCTTTGCAAACTTATGCAAGATGGACCAAGGCTGGGCCGCCCTGCATGTCAAGTGTGCTCAGCAAGCATGTCCCACCTCATCCCCTTGCCCCACCCGCATGGCAAAAATAATTAAAACACCGCTTCTACTATTTCCCAGATAACTTAGCATTTGTCAAGTGATTTCATACACGTGAACTCATTTATTTTTACCTCAGCAGCTTTTGAAGCAGGGACCATGACTGCCATCTTAGGAATGAGGAAGCAAAGCTTCCCACAGCTTTCAGGACTTGCCTGAGGCCTCCCTGCTGGGAAAGGGCAGAGCTAGGACTTAAGTCTGGCCTTTCACTTTCAGGCCCATCTTCCGGCCCTAGTCTGCTTCCTTGGGTCTATGAGGTTGAGTCACCCCCGTGTTTCCCCCAGCTGTCATTTCCCTCCTCCCAGTTGGCTCCACACCAGCCTCCCACCACAGAGTAGCTTCAGACACACTAGGAGTCCTTCCACAGCTGTATTCCTTTTTCGCCCTAGTCTCCTACAAAGTATATATTTTAAAGCTTCTGTTTATTTGACAGTCTCCCCTGATGGAGGGTAGAGGAGGTGATGGCTTTCTCTCTTCCTTAGTCCCTCAGCAAACATGCTATAATTGTGTGACTTCCCTTCCCTAAGATTTTGCAATGACTCCTTAAGACCAATCTCATAAAACCGGAGTCATTAATCCATCATGGAAGCACTCCCTTCTAACTTTTTTCTTTTCTTTTCTTTCTTTCTTTTTTTTTTTTTTTTTTTTTTTTGAGATGCATTCTCACTCTGTCGCCCAGGCTGGAAAGCAGTGGTGCAATCTCGGCCGCTTGCAACCTCTGCTCTGCCTCCTTGGTTGAAGTGATTCTCCTGCCTCAGCCTCCCGAGTAGCTGGGATTACAGGCACCCGCCACCACGCCCAGCTAATTTTTTGTATTTTTAGTAGAGACAGGGTTTCACCATGTTAGCCAGGATGGTCTTGATCTCCTGACCTTGTGAGCCACCTGCCTCGGCCTCCCAAAGTGCTGGGATTAGAGGCGTGAGCCACCGTGCCCAGCCCCTTCTAACTTATTATTTCTATTCTTACCTCTCTTCTTTACGAACTCTGTGTTCTGGTTGTTTCTTTGGTCTGTGTCTCCCACTTTCCACTCTGAATTCTCATTCTTCGAGGCTTAAAGGCCCTTCCTTCCACAGGTGCTCCCCCTGCCCCCCTCCCCTCCTCAGGCCCAGAGCATTTGGTTTGCGCCGCCCATCAGACATCTCACTCTGGGTTGTATGGTTAGATTTTACGCATGTGCATGTGTGGGTGTGATCCCCACTACTAGTGAGAAAAGTCTTTGAGGGAAAAGATCCCATCTCGTACGTCCCCTCCTGCTAGAGGAAGGTAAAGGCATAGGGAACCACATGGCTTGGAGAAGGAATGCAGAGAAGCTGAGAATAAGGCACAGGTGCATAAACTTGCACAATAATTACTTCATTAATATCAAAACCAGTGCGAAACATTCTCGGTCCAGAGGGCAGGGCTGGGCCGGGCTCCTTCCTGGAGCCTCTGGCCAGCACTGCAATTCCTCTGAGGCACGGAGCTCTCTTGCTATATTTCTTTCTTTCTTTTTTTTTTTTTTTTTTTTTGAAATGGAGTCTCACTCTTGCCCAGGCTGGAGTGCAGTGGCGCGATCTCGGCTCACTGCAAGCTCCGCCTCCCGGGTTCACGCCATTCTCCCGCCTCAGCCTCCCGAGTAGCTGGGACTACAGGCGCCCGCCGCCACGCCCGGCTAAGTTTTTGTATTTTTAGTAGAGATAGGGGTTCACCGTGTTAGCCAGGATGGTCTCGATCTCCTGACCTCGTGATCTGCCCACCTCGGCCTCCCAAAGTGCTGAGATTACAGGCGTGAGCCACGGCGCCTGGCCTCTCTTGCTATATTTCTCCAGTCCCTGTAGCTGTGCAGGAGGAGCCACGACCACTCGGGAAACCTCGTCTAATCCGACCTCCCATCCTCACTTTCCTCTAATGGCTTTAGGGGTGCTGACATAAGAGTACCTCGCATTAGCCTTCATGTCTGTTACCCCATTTTATGCTAGCCATTCCTACCTTAGACATGAAGGACTGACGTGGAGAAATTACATGATTTGCCATAGCTGTTTTGCAATACAAGAGAGTAGAGAGAAAAGCAGGAAAAGATCAAGCTCTCAGCACATAAGCTGCCCTTGGAGAAGTCCACAGTAAATGTACCTTATTTTGTGACTATTTCCCACTGACCGTCCTCAGTTCCTCACCCCCAGCCTGCAGAAAAATGAGGTTTCCCCTATCCCTAGCAGGGCAAGAGCCCACTAACAGTCTTGCACTCTTTCTTCCAGACCAGAGCAATTCCTTTCCCTTAGTGAAGCCCTCTGGGGGCCTTCTATCACAGGTGCAAGAACTGAAACATCCAGGCTGTCTGGAATGACTTGCTCAAAGTCACTGAACACATTGGTGGCCCAGTTAACATTTATATTGAAAGCTGCTAATGACAGTATCTGTCCTCCAACCACCAGTCTGGGCCGATGGGTATCTGTTTATAACATACTTTTCTCTGGCTCCCTTGACAGCCCCTAACCAATGTTTTCTTACCTAATTACATTCCATGTAATCTGCTCCTGCAGATTTGCCCTCATTGTTGCCAGCATTTACAGCCTTTTCCACACATTTCCTAGAAAATGCTCACGTCCTGACGTTAGGTAAATGTTGTCATAGGTAGGAGAGCTCTCTGGTGTGTTGATCTATACTCCCATACCACTACTAATTCTTCAAAAGGAAGCTTCCCAGAAGCCACTTCGTCTTTAGAACTGGTTTTCACTTGCTCAGTGCCATGGAGTGTTCAGTGAGACCAGGATGTCACTGCAGCCTCGTGGTTGTGTATTCCAGGTGCCTGGCCTGGACGGGCATAGGAGCAAGAGCTAGTGGGCAGTTGTGGGGGTGGGAGTGGAAGAAGGAGTTTTCATACTCCTTGGAAGAAGGTCAAGGGAGGTAAGTTCTATTCTGCAGTGAACATTGTATAGGGTATTAGACAAAGCGTGTACCTTGTCTGTGTTTTAGTTTCTTCTTTGCTATAATGAAGAGGATAATGATTTTAAATTGCTTGCCTTGTCAGTAAGTACAAAATATATTTTTAAGGTTTTGGATGTCCAGGTAAGTGCTGGCATATGATTAGAATGGATTTAAGCCTTTGTGCTCTGGCTATGCCTCTTAACCCTGAGATCTTGGCCAAATTACCTGAGTCCATCGATCCCCAGTTCCTTCAACCAGAACAAGGGAAATAAAAACTAGTACCTACCTCATAGCATTGTTGTGAGGTTTAAATGAGTCACTGTTTATAAAGCACTTAATGTATGCCTGCATTTCTCTAGTGCCTCACTCAGTACAGTCCTCACAGTCAGAGCAAAGATGACCCAGCTTAAATGTCTAGGGTTTTGAGTCTAGTGTATTGATTTCCTCATGGCATTAGACAAGCTGATCTAAAATTTTATATGGAAGAGCAATGGACAAAGGCAGTGTTGGAAAAGAACAAAGTGGAGACTTACCTCACCAGGCATCAGGACTCTTTATAGTGTTTGTATTAGGGTTCTCCAGAGAAATAGAACCAACAAGATATATTTAGATATATGAAAAGGGATTTATTATGAGGAATTGGCTTATGGGGTTATGAAGGCTGAGAAGTCCCATAATCTACTGCCCACAAGCTGGGAGCCCAGGAAAGCTGGTGGCGTAGTTCCAGTCCAAATCTGAAGGCCTAAGACCCGGGAGTGCAGATGTCCAAGGGCAGGAGAAGATGGAGGTGCCAGCTCAGCAGAGCAAATTTGTCCTTCCTCTGTGTTTTTGGTCTATTCAGACCCTCAACAGATTGGATGAGGCCCCCTGACATTGGTGAGGGCAATCTTGTTTACTTGGTCTACTGATTTAAATGTTAATCTCTTCAGAAAACCTTCCCAGGCACACTCAGAAATAATGTTTTACCACCTATCTGGCCACTCCTTAGCCCAGTCAAGGTGATTCATAAAGTTAACCATCACATAGTTTCAGCAATCAAGGCGGATGGTACCAATGTAAGAATAGAAAAATAGACAAATAGACTTGGTTATCCATATGGAGAAGAATTGAAACACATTATACACACACACAAAATCAAATCCAGGTGCATCAAAATTAATACACTATGTGAAAAGCAAAAATATACTTTAGAAAAAAAATATAGGAAAGCATCTTGGACTTAAGGGCTAGGAAAAGAGTCCTTAGATAACACACAAAAAAACAAAAACCATAAAGGAAAATTGTGACAAATCTGATTGCATGAAAGTTATGTTTAAAATTTCTTTTTAGTGAAAGATACCATAAACAAAGATTAAAGGTAAGCCCAAGACCAGGAGAAAGG
The DNA here is from genome assembly GCF_028885655.2 of Pongo abelii. NCBI lineage: Eukaryota > Metazoa > Chordata > Mammalia > Primates > Hominidae > Pongo > Pongo abelii. The sequence goes on along the minus strand of NC_071985.2, from coordinate 65,606,876 downwards.
ATAGGAAATACAAATATTTGATAAAGTCCTAGAATCTGAATTTTAAAAAGAACAACTCAATAATGAAAAAAAGAAGATAGGCAAAACATAGTTTAATTTTTAATAGTTGTTAATTGTCAATAAATACATGAAAAGATGCTCAAGGTCCCCAGTAACTAATAAACTACAATTACAACCACAATAAGACACCATTACTCACTCATCAAGTTAACTGAGAATTGAAAAGTATAAGCAAGAGTCTAGATAGGTGAGAATTCTTCCACATTACTTTGAACTTAGTTATAATCACTTTGAGCCAGAGATTCCACCTCTGGGCATATAATCTCATGAAACTCTGTCACATCTGCAGAGAAGGTGTATAGAAGAATTTGACTACAGCATTATTAGTAACAGAACAAAATAAGAGGAAACGAACTGACCATCAACAGTAGATAAATAAGCTGTACTATAGCCATATAAGTATAATGAAATTTTGTGTAAGAACTGAAATGAATGAACTAGAATTACATGTATCATTAACATGGGTAAATCTCAAAAACAACGAATTTAAAAAAACCAAATTACAGAAAAATAGGTACAATAGGACACCTTTTATATAAAGTTTAAAAGCGTATAAAACAGTCTATTTGTTATTTATGGATTCACACATAAGACACATATGTGAAGAGTAGTATAAAGCATGAATAGGAATGGTAAACACGAAATTTAACATGATGGTTACCTGTAGGGTGGGCTTAGAGGAGGAGCACGTAGGAGGCTTCAATTACGTTATAGTGTTTTATTATTTCACAAAATCTAAAGCAAATATGTCAAAATGTTAAGATTCAATAAAGTTAGATGGTGGGCAGACAAGTGTTTAATTATGTTATTTTCTCTCACGCTGTACGTATTTACAGAATTTTGTAATCCATTTTAAAACATTTTAAATTGTCCTTTACTTCCAATACAAAGAAAGATGAAATTATAACTACATGCTGTTAAAGTGTTGATGTATGGCCTGCCACCCTCTTTCAACAGCCCTGGACAACTATTCCTAGTACTTAGCACAGTGCCTGGCCCCAGAAGAGTAGACGGAAAGAATGAAAGAATGAATGGACCTGTCCTTGGAAATAGAGGTGCGGCCACATGTACGTTGTGCCCTTTCTGTCATTAAATCACACTTTAGGAGTCATTTCCTTCCCATCCATCTCACTCAGCCTGAGTTGCCATCCAGTGTAATAATTCAGGGTAATCGTGCTTAGGGACGATTGCTAGTGGGACAGCAAGGAGTTGCAATTCAGCCCTGGCTGTGCTCTGAATTCATTAGTGAATTCATTTTCCAGCTTCGTGTCCTGCTCAGAAGAATGATCCTCTCTCCAAGCAGGGCATTGCTGTCTTTCTCATACTTAGCAATAACAACCAAAAACAAACCCAAGGAAATAAAATCACCAGGGAGGCTTTCCTCTTTAATTAAGGAGTTCTAATGAGTCACAGTCTCACCATGCATGGGACTCAATTATCCTTTATAAATAGGGGATTGTGAATGTGGGATGTTTTCTTTTGCAGCCGTGCTGCTATTTCTCCTTCGTTTCCTTCTCCTGGTGCTGCTGTTTCTCTCTGTACACGTGTGTGCACATATGTGAAATTGATGACATAAAGAAGATCCAAATCTCTTCACCTAGTCAACTTGAAGTTGTAAGATTCCTTGAGTGTCATTGAGAAATGTAATAGGGACTGGGTGGCTTGGCTGGTAGCTTAAATGGTGCCAATGACTGTGAAGTCATAGGTACCATCCCCCAAAAGCCAGAATGATTTCCTGTGTTCTGCTGATACAGAGATCATCACAAATCTTGGCAAATATATCATTGGTTACATGGTTGATCAGACAAGGCAGGGAGGAGTGAATCGTGTCAAATGCACCATCACCACTGAAACTCAAACCTGCCCCCACGCTGGTAATTTTTGTGGATTCCTTTAAAAGGAATGGTGAGTGTCTTCTAAGAGTAAGAAGGGTTAGCAGTGTTCCAGCTTACCTACAAAATGTGAAACTGAGAAAGCCCACTGGGGCGACTTCCATCTTTATTGCTAAAGAGTAGGAAATAGAGACTTGGTCATTCTCACTGTCATTTTTGTGATTTTTCTGAACCTGAAGGTATATAATGAGGAAAAATGAGACAAATTCAAGCAAAGAGAAATTTGGGCAGAATCTCTGGAGGGAAAAATAGTCATGGTGAAATCCATTAGACTTTGTAACAGTCATCCCTAAGGGGGATGACGTAAACCTCATAGTTGCAGTCATTTAAATTTAGACTTAACCATGCATTTGTGAGCAGACCCCAGGGAACAATCCTGCATTGCACAGGGGATAGGGAAAGCGATAGGCCAGATGACCTAATAGATCTTCTCTAACTTAATTTCTAGGGTTGTGGGATCCTAATTAAAATGAACTATATTGCCTGTTATGAACCCTCCATGTTAATATTCTGTAAGGTCTCCAGGCAAGTCAAGGGGGTCTTGGCTTTTTCTTATTTCTTTTGAGCCAGAGCCCACAGGCTGCCTTAAGCACCTACCTGCTGTCCATCACTTCTTAGAGCTGACAAAGCTTGACTTAAAAAAAAGTTTTTAAAGAAAATTACAGCACATATTATGAACTAACATTTTATACAAATTAATTCAGTGGAATGAGAGAAGTATGCTTCATTCTTTGACCTGTGATAATAAATATTATTCTGGTTAATAACACGATGGTGAGTCAGCCCTGTGATGGAGGCAATTGTTGCCATATAACACACAGGACTCAAATCTGCTTCCTCACATCTAGTGCTGACTTTTAGTTTTAATGATGTTTGAAAGGGAATATTGACACTGGAAAAATCTTAGAGAGGCTCCACCAATCAGAGACGAGCACAATTAAAATGTGGGCTTCTTTTCCTTGACTTCCTCTAGACATGGAACTCCACTGAGGATTCTCAGGCAGGGCCACTGGCGAGCTGGCCAGAGCTGCTCTGAGAACCACCAGTGAAGGGCCGAGGGCACTTTAGCCCCGAAAGTAGCAGTTTAGGGCAGGTGGAAGAGATGGGTGGTTCAGTTGCCCCATGTGGCGTTTCAGGTGGGCCGCATGGGGCAATTGAGTCTTATCAACTTGTGTCTTATCTAGCAATTGAATGCCATTGCTAGATAAGAGGAGAGTGGTGACCTCCAGCTGGTGGGTTATTTTATCAGCCTTGTCCCATCCCAAGGATCCCCAAAAGGTTCTTGACAGGCCACAGAACTCTGCCAGCAGGAAGTAGGCACTGGCGTGCATCAGAGAATATCAAACTCTACCTATTTTAAATTTATAAACTGGATTCTAATTAGCCTGCAGGGAGTTTCCATGGAAATTGGAGATATCACTTTGCAACAGTATAAGATCACAGCAAGAAGTAGACAGGAAAAGTGGAAAATCTATTCTTTTAGGAATCAGCTGGAGTCACCTTGCTATGAAATTGTCCCTGATTCAGGCAGATCCCAGGTGTTCCCACTTCCATTACAGTATTTCTAGTATGTAATTGTCAGTGTACATATCTACATCCTACAGACGGGGGAGACACTGTCATTGTATCTGTTTTTCTCCAGAATATAGCTCAGTTCCTGATACAGAAGATAATTAAAACAACGACAACAACAACAACAACAACAAAACTTGTTCGATTATTACAGTGATGTCTTAGAACATTGGTTTCTTCATCTATAAAATGGCATAATAATACTAATTCAGTTGGCTGTTCTGAGGATTAAATGCCAGAACAAATAAGGACTTATGACAGTGCCCAGCTCCTAAATAACGTGTAGTTCCTATCCCCGCTTGTGTTGTATGAGAGGATTATTTTTGGTTTTGATAGGTATCAGGCAAAAAGGGTTTTTTAAAACAGCAAATAAATTAGAATATTCCACACTTGTCTGCATTTTGTGTTGCCATTTTATTGGGTTTCTAGACTAGGCCAGCATTTTATATTCTGTAAGCATGGTAGAGGTTATATTATCTCCAGCCCCAAATCTTGGACATTAAACCTTTTCCCCATTGCTCACTTGGCTAGATATACATTATTAATAAAGATTTCTGAAATGTTTAGACTTGATTCTAAACATTCATGAAATAAACTTGGAGAATGAGTAACTATCATCAGTGATGATAAAAATGAGCATGGGAAGATAGCCCTGTGTGTTGATTCTGATGAGAATTTTATCTTTATTGGACACCAGAATATTTCCAGGTGTTCCCTGAAAACTCCCCTAGAGATGTCTTAACTCTTCTTTGATGGTTAATATTAAGTGTCAACTTGATTGGATTGAAGGATGCAAAGTATCGTTCCTGGGTGTGTCTGTGAGGGTGTTGCCAAAGGAGATTAACGTTTGAGTCGGTGGACTAGGAGAGACAGACCCACCCTCAATGTGGGTGGGCACCATCTAATCAGCTGCCAGCATGGCTAGAATAAAGCAGACTTACTGAGTCTTCCGCCTATCTTCTTTCTCCCATGCTGGATGCTTCCTGCTCTCAAACATCAAACTCAAGTTCTTCAGCTTTTGGACTCTTGGACTTACACCAGCGGTTTGCCAGGGACTCTCAGGCCTTCGGCCACAGACTGAAGGCTGCACTGTCAGCTTCCCTACCTTTGAGGTTTTGGGACTCAAATTGGCTTCTTTGCCCCTCAGCTTGCAGATGGCCTATTGTGGGACTTTACCTTGTGATCATGCAAGTCAATTCTCCTTAATAAACTCCCTTTTATATATACATCTATCCTATTAGTTCTGTCCCTCTAGAGAACCCTAATACACTTTATTTTTACAAAACAAGAAGTGCGTATAGAATGACTTTTCAAGGAGGTTTATGCAATCAAAACACACTACAGTGTGATACTGGGTTTGCAGGGCCGCCATGGAACTGTTTGGCAGAAACTCACATGTAGAATAGCCTGCCACCAACCAAAGCCAGGTTTCATCTTTCCCCACCAGCAGAATCTACCTCTTCCAAATCCACCCACATCATTGCATGGCCTGCAGGTAGGCTTTTCAGCTTCCTCTGATTGTCATACCAGGCACTGGGCCTATAAAAAGCAAAGCGGAGGCTGAGAGGAGGCAGAGGCAAACGCCGAAGGTGTTTCAGAGGCCTATTCCCCCTGTGTATGGTGAGCACAGCACCTGGCAATGGACTGGGCTCTCGCACCCAAGCCGCATGCCCACTCTGGCACCTCACCCCTCAGTCTTGGTGCCCTGGGCTCCCTAGTTCTTCCGTGGCCTCGACTCCCAACTGTGTGAAACCTGCATTGTCTTGGAGTCAGTGAGCTACTGCCTTCTCTATTTCATGCTTTTAATTCCAGTTGACTCTTGACTTACAATCATGTATTCTTACTGGAATTGCCTCCCTGAAGGGCAGAAATTCCCCTTCTCCTGCTCTTTTGCCCCATCTGCCCTCTGCTGGCCATCGATAGGTACTGCGGTCAACCCTGAAAAGCCATTTTTCCCAGTAGCATGTACCGAAGCTGTTTGCTCTTTCCTAATTCAGACGCTTTCTTTTTCTTTTTTTTTAAATTTTGGTTGCATTGCCTCAGAGTTTTTCAAAGCAACACGGAAACACCCTTTCTCTTTCCATGTCCCCAGTGACCATGTCATGGATCTACCGTAAAGCATCTCTTACAGTAGTGGTCCCCAACCTTTTTGGCACCAGGGACCGGTTTCATGGAAGACAATTTTTCCATGGACCAGCGGGGTGCGGGGATGGTTTCGGGATGATTCAAGCCCATTACATTTATCGTGTGCTTTATTTCTATTGTTATTACATTGTAATATGTAATGAAATAATTATACAACTTACTATAATGTAGAAGCAGTGGGAGCCCCTGGCTTGTTTTCCTGCAACTAGAAGGTCCCATCTAGGGGTGGTAGGAGACAGTGACAGATTTCCAGGCATTAGATTCTCATAAAGAGTATGCCATTAATCTACAGCATCAGTGTTACGCTGTAGAATGGTTCAGAATCTTAGCCACCGAGATCCTTCACATGTGCAGTTCACAGTATGGTTCATGCTCCTATGAGAGCCTGACAGGAGGCGGAGCTCAGGTGGTGATGCTGGCTGGCCCACACTCACCTCCTGCTGTGCAGCCCGGTTCCTAATAGATACCAGTCCGTGGCCCTGGGGGTTAGAGACCCCCGTCTTACAGCATCCAGCGGGGCCAGGCACTTGGTTAAGTAGATCCTTGATGACTGAAACGTGACATTGCTGAAATGGCTGTGGAGTACTGTTTGGAGTTTGTGGGGGTAGGATTGGGGTTTGTAAACTGGAGAACTTTATGTTAGAGTTCCTTATTATTGACATTTGAGGCTAAATAATTCTTTGTTGTCTGAGTCTCTCCTCCACGGTGTAGTATGTTTCGCAGCACCTCTGGCCTCTACCCTCCTCGTGCCAGTAGCACCTTCCCCAAGTTTGTTGTCCTCACAGACAACCAAAAATGTCTTCTCTACTCACTCCCAAATGTCCTGGGGGGCAAAATCACTCCCTGTGGAGAACCATGGCATTAGGGTGATGGAGTAGAAAGCCCGCTCTACTCAGAAGGACTTCTAAGTGCCAGAAGGTGCAGGTCTGCTCTCTGGGGCCGCTCAGTGCTTTGAAGGACACCCTGATTTATTTTGGAGATGGATACTGCTGAATACACTGGAGTGGGTGGGTGGTCCCATCAAAAGTTTTTCTCAAAGGTTTTCAATGACTCCTCCTGTGTTCTCTGGCCTATCCTACTCCAGCTCTCAATTCTGCTAGGCTCGAGTTCCAGTGTCAGAGCCTTTCTGAACCTCTCTTCTCAGTCTTAGCGTCCCCTCCTTCCCTCTCTCTCCACCCACCTTCTGGCCATCTGGGAAGCTTCAGCTTTATCCTGCTGCCCCAGCGCTGCTCCTCCATCCACCTTTTTTTCTTCCATAGATTTGTTAAAAACATCTTGTCTGAAGGCAGTTCTCCCCTTTCTACATCATCATGGGACTTTTTTGCAGAATTTTCTTCCATTACAATCACTGATTGTAATCAATTCTCTTTCTCCCAGGTCTCTGTCTCCTCTCTCTCAGGAAGTAGAGAGAGAAGTTAACCACACAGAGCTGATCATCCTCTTTACCCAGAAGGAGCTGATCAGCCGTATTTAGGCAGAAGGCTTCCTCCAGCTGCACCCAGATTCCCCTTCTGTCTCCCACAGCACCCTGGGCTTACTTCTCCAGGCCATGTAACACCCTGTGCTAAGATTGTTTATCTCTTGTCTGACTTCTTGAGTGGATCATAAGCTCCTTGAATGCACGCATTGTGTCTTCTCACCCACAACATCTCCAGTGTTGAGGACAGAAGTGCCCACAGTGCATAGGATATACTCAATAAAGGATTATCGAATGCCTTGGAAATAAGGCCTTAATTTAAATTCAGTGGGAAGAGATTTTCTTGAACTTTAAGAAGACTTGGGGACAAAATAATTTTGAACTTCTTATATGTGTTTCTCCTCAAAGAGCATAGCTCTGCCTTAATTCTTCCGAATCTGACATTGAGCCTCTGGAGTTTACTAGACTCTTAGGCTGGGAAGCTCTTGGTCCATTTTTGATCCACTACATTCTGCAGTGAGATGAAGCCCATTCCTCTGACATCCCACTTGGTGTGCCATGCTGATAAGCCCATAACACTCATGCTGTAGATTAATGGCATGCCTTCACTTATGAACACCTTTTCCCCATGGTGACTAATGGCATTTTGATGGTGTCTCCTTAGACAGCTGCCTAAATATAAAGCAGTATGAGCTAAAAGAATAAATTGAAAATATCAGTCGTTTTGTGTAATCGTTCCATAATGTTATCTGGGAGCCCAGCCTAGCTTTATGGAAATCATTCAGTAGAATCAGACAAGATTTTTCCTACAGCACTTTTATATTTGCAAAACCATCATCGTTGTCAGCTTTAATTAATATTTATTTCTGTGTATCACACCTCATGTTAATAACTCTCCTCTAGGACTATTAACAAAATCTAGAACTGTTATTTTTCAATAGAGGAAGCGGAGGTATACACAGAGGTTTGACAGCTTGCTTAAGGCTACAGGATAAATTCAGAGTCAAGCTGAGACCAGCAGGCACAGATCTTTATCTCCCTGAGAAGGGCAGCTGCTCTAGGGTCAGCTTTGGGACATATGCCTCACCTTTGTGTGCCCATCAGACAAAGTGAGCCACCTGGTAGCTATGCCTGGACATGGTAAGAAGCACGCTTTTGAAATGAAGAGGGAGCCATCTCATTTTCCTGGCATATGTCACATCTCTTACTGAAGGGAGAGACCCATAGCTGCCTGTATTGTCCGTTGGGGCATGTTACAGTCTAGAGACATATGAAAGACAAAAAAGCTCACTTGTCATCTGCCTTTCAGTCTAGGAGAGACAGCCCAAGACTGCTGCCGTGGTGGCTGTGAGACGCTGTGTCACATATTAATTAGGAGGAGCATATGTAGCATTTCTAAGCCAGGGGCCATTTGTGGCGGCAGCAGCCACGCAGGAGGCAGGGAGTACAGCTAGTAGCTAAATGGAGGGTTTAGGATGCAGGTTCTCGGCTCAGACACCGGGAATGAATCCGTTAAGGGAATGTTGCGGCCCTCCAGGCCCCGCTCCTCCCGCCCCGCAGGTGCAGTCACTTGCTGCCCTGGGTTCCCGCTCAACCAGAAGCTTCCTGGGCCCAGCGAAAGTTCTCATCCCCTGCTCTGCAGCCCTTGAGACGCGCGGGAGGGTTGCAAAAGCCGAGCCGATTGTGGGTGGCAGGCCTCCACAGAGATCGATTTGAAGGCAGAAGCTGAACTCATCATACCTCTTCAGAGAAAAAGCAGTAACGTGCCCTTTTCGCTCAACAAAAACATGGGCAAGGCCAAGGGAAAGGATAGCGCACCCCATGCGGAGAGCAAGGGCGCGTGCGCAGAGTAGCCCGACCCAACACTCACCTGGGAATGCGGCTGGGCCAGGGTACAAATCACAGCCTCTCTTCCATCCCCGCCCCGCCACCCACTTCCCTCTTCCGACTTCGCTTTCTGCGAGTGCGCGTGAGGAGAGACTTATCCAAGGTCAGGGACAGAAGTCGGAAGATCCTGATGGTTGCCTGCTCCTTACTAACTGTGTAGCCTTAGGTAAGTTCCTTAATCATTTTGAACCTCTGAGTCCTCGTTAAACTGAGAATGAGAATACACATCTTACCTATGAGGCATGGTCCGGTGAACTATGAGTACTGTATAGAGAAGCGTGCTCCACAAATATGAATGATGATGGTGATTTTCATATTCAACTTTGTCAGGTATACCCTTAAAGTCACACACTAAAGTACTAAGATACAAAATCCTTAGCCAGGCATGGTGGCTCATGCCTGTAATCCCAGCACTTTGGGAGGCCAAAGTGGGAGGATCATTTGAGGCCAGGAGTTCAAGACCAGCCTGGGGAACACTGTGAGACCTCATCTCCACAAAAAAATGCAAACATTAGCCAGGCATGGTAGCACACGCCTGTAGTCCCAGCTACTGGGAAGGCTAAGGTAGGAGGATCACTTGAGCCTGGAGGTCAAGAGGCTGTGGTGAGCCATGAGTGCACTACTGCACTCCAGCCTGGGTAACAGAGCAAGACTCTGTCGTAAAAAAAAAAAAAAAAACGAAAACAGAACCCATTAGGGACCCAAGGCACTGTGATGATACATAACTCATAATTTTGAGGATGTGCTGCCCTTCTTGTGTTATTGTGCCCAGTCAGGTGAAGGGACTGGGATGAGCCAGTCCATCACCTCCATAGACCTTTCTTCTTCTTCTTCTTTTTTTGGGCACAGTTTCACTCTATCGCCCAGGCTGGAGTGCAGTGGTGCGACCTCGGCTCACCGCAACCTCTGCCTCCGGAGTTCAAGCGATTCTCCTGCCTCAGCCTCCGGAGTAGCTGGGACTACAGGAATGCGACACCACGCCTGGCTAATATTTTTGTATTTTTAGTAGAGATGGGGTTTCATGATATTGGCCAGGCTGGTCTTGAACTCCTGACCTCAAATGATCTGCCTGCCTAGGCCTCCAAAAGGGCTGGGATTACAGGCGTGAGCCACTGCACCTGGCCAGACCTTTCTTAAGTACTGGTAGTGTTTTTAACCACTGGGCTAGACCTTGTAGAGGATACAAGAACAGACTGAATACAATCTCTGTCCCTAGAGAATGAGCCATCTAGAAACAAACAAACAAAAAAAGAAGACAAGGGAAGGAAATAGAGCATTCTCTAGTCCAGTTGTTTTCAACCTTTTGGAAATGCCATGTCCTCTTGGGCAGCTGAATGTCTAGAAGGTACAGTTTATATTGATCTGCTGTTCTGTTTCTCGAACACCACTCTGTTCTCTTCTCAGTGGAGATGAAGCACAACCACATGCTTCAGATTTCTTTTTAGATCAAGGGATCTCCCACCCTCTTGTTCAAAATTCTTTCTGTGGATGCTGCTTCTTTACATCTTGAAGTTGAATAGAACAAGTCCTTTTTCTTCCTTGGGCCCGTGGTCTGCATGCTGGTGAAAGCCCATTGCTCTTGACTCTCCTCACCAGGCCCCTTAAGTCAATGTCCTACAGCACAGGATGGGTACTTTCTCCTTTCTCCCTCGAAGGTGGCCTGGTAGTTCCCTGTCCGTTAAAAACTTTTGGCCCACAAAACTGCAGAAACCAATTCAAGATTTACATAACAGTTCAAGGCAACAGAATATTGGTCACGAGGCAGTACATGATGAGTTGCCAAATGAACTGCATAGCCCTGTTGCTATAGGAGTGCAGCTTCCTCAGGTCCTTTCTGGAACTAAGCAGATCATGCACTGTGAGCCAGCCGAAATGAACAAGCTGACAGAGGGGAAGGAGATCCAAGCAGACAGAGGGAATCTAAGGAATTTGTCTCTCAATGACCAATTGTATCATACAGGAAATATTGGGCCATCAAAGGATGTCATCACTTTAATAAGTCAAACATAGTTAAATATTGATCATTTCAACTTAAACATTTGAGGATTTGGTAACTATTTTTTAATATTTACTTGAAAAGTCTATGTGGCTTTTTGTTTTGATTTGAAGATAAATCTAGAGCATAGTTTTGACATCTTATTTGGCCATTGGAACTGATAGCATCTTTCCTATGTACCTCAGACTCTAGAGAAATTGTCACATTTCAAACTCATAAACACTGTGAATTGGGTATTTTTAATTTTTATACAGAAAACAGAGGCTCAAAAAGGTGAATTTGCCCAAAGTTATGCAGCTGGTAACTGCATAACTCAAACCTCAGCAAATAGGTCAAACCTCAGCAAATAGGTCAGATTCCCTGTTTATAGTTGATATTCAAGAAATATTTATTGAATCAACCTAAGTGCACACATTCAAAGGTTCAGTCACTACATCTTCATGCAAAACACGTGTGATTCTCACTTATGTATACATATCACTCATGCATCTCATCCACCACTTTTTCCTTTTGTTTACCCAGTTACTGGATATCTCTGAACCTCGTTTTCTCTTCCATTAAACATATATTTGGTGAGCATGTACTATGGCCCCTTTTGATAGCTGTTTCTGCTTATCATGTCTTTATTCAATTTTTTTATTATACTTTAAGTTTTAGGGTACATGTGCACAACGTGCAGTTTAGTTACATGTGTATACATGTGCCATGTTGATGTGCTGCATCCATTAACTCATCATTTAACATTAGGTATATCTCCTAATACTATCCCTCCCCCCTCCCCCCACCCCACAACAGACCCCAGTGTGTGATGTTCCCCTTCCTGTGTCCATGTGTTCTCATTGTTCAATTCCCACCTATGAGTGAGAACATGCGGTGTTTGGTTTTTTGTCCTTGCAATAGTTTGCTGAGAATGATGGTTTCCAGCTTCATCCATGTCCCTACAAAGGACATGAACTCATCATTTTTTATGGCTGCATAGTACTCCACAGTGTATATGTGCCACATTTTCTTAATCCAGTCTATCATTGTTGGACATTTGGATTGGTTCCAAGTCTTTGCTATTGTGAACAGTGCCACAATAAACATACATGTGCATGTGTCTTTATAGCAGCATGATTTATAATCCTTTGGGTATATACCCAGTAATGGGATGGCTGGGTCAAATGGTATTTCTAGTTCTAGATCCCTGAGGAATCGCCACACTGACTTCCACAATGGTTGAACTAGTTTACAGTCCTACCAACAGTGTAAAATTGTTCCTATTTCTCCACATCCTCTCCAGCACCTGTTGTTTCCTGACTTTTTAATGATCGTCATTCTAACTGGTGTGAGATGGTAGCTCATTGTGGTTTTGATTTGTATTTCTCTGATGGCCAGTGATTATGAGCATTTTTTCATGTGTCTTTTGGCTGCATAAATGTCTTCTTTTGAGAAGTGTCTGTTCATATCCTTCACCCACTTGTTGATGGGGTTGTTTGTTTTTTTTCTTGTAAATTTGTTTCAGTTCTTTGTAGATTCTGGATATTAACCCTTTGTCAGATAAGTAGATTGCAAAAATTTTCTCCCATTCTGTATCTTGCCTGTTCACTCTGATGGTAGTTTCTTTTGCTGTGCAGAAGCTCTTTAGTTTAATTAGATCCCATTTGTCAATTTTGGCTTTTGTTGCCATTGCTTTTGGTGTTTTAGACATGAAGTCCTTGTCCATGCCTATGTCCTGAATGGTATTGCCTAGGTTTTCTTCTAGGGTTTTTATGGTTTTAGGTCTAATGTTTAAGTCTTTAATCCATCTTGAATTAATTTTTGTATAAGGTGTAAGGAAGGGATCCAGTTTCAGCTTTCTACATATGGCTAGCCAGTTTTCCCAGCACCATTTATTAAATAGGGAATCCTTTCCACATTGCTTGTTTTTGTCAGGTTTGTCAAAGATCAGATAGTTGTAGATATGTGGCATTATTTCTGAGGGCTCTGTTCTGTTCCATTGATCTATATCTCTGTTTTGGTACCAGTACCATGCTGTTTTGGTGACTGTAGCCTTGTAGTAAAGTTTGAAGTCAGGTAGTGTGATGCCTCCAGCTTTGTTCTTTTGGCTTAGGATTGACTTGGCAATGTGGGCTCTTTTTTGGTTCCATATGAACTTTAAAGTAGGTTTTTCCAATTCTGTGAAGAAAGTCATTGGTAGCTTGATGGGGGTGGCATTGAATCTATAAATTACCTTGGGCAGTATGGCCATTTTCACGATATTGATTCTTCCTACCCATGAGCATGGAATGTTCTTCCATTTGTTTGTATCCTCTTTTATTTCATTGAGCAGTGGTTTGTAGTTCTCCTTGAAGAGGTCCTTCACAACCCTTGTAAGCTGGATTCCTAGGTATTTTACTCTCTTTGAAGCAATTGTGAATGGGAGTTCACTCATGATTTGGATCTCTGTTTGTCTGTTATTGGTGTATAGGAATGCTTGTGATTTTTGCACATTGATTTTGTATCCTGAGACTTTGCTGAAGTTGCTTATCAGCTTAAGGAGATTTTGGGCTGAGATGATGGAGTTTTCTAGATATACAATCATGTCATCTGCAAACAGAGACAATTTGACTTCCTCTTTTCCTAATTGAATACCCTTTATTTCCTTCTCCTGCCTGATTGCCCTGGCCAGAACTTCCAACACCATGTTGAATAGGAGTGGTGAGAGAGGGCATCCCTGTCTTGTGCCAGTTTTCAAAGGGAATGCTTCCAGTTTTTGCCCATTCAGTATGATATTGGCTGTGGGTTTGTCATAGATAGCTCTTATTATTTTGAGACATGTCCCATCAATACCTAATTTATTGAGAGTTTTTAGCATGAAGGGCTGTTGAATTTTGTCAAAGGCCTTTTCTGCATCTATTGAGATAATCATGTGGTTTTTGTCATTGGTTCTGTTTATATGCTGGATTACATTTATTGATTTGCATATGTTGAACCAGCCTTGCATCCCAGGGATGAAGCCCACTTGATCATGGTGGATAAGCTTTTTTCATATGCTGCTGGATTCGGTTTGCCAGTATTTTATTGAGGATTTTTGCATCAATGTTCATCAGGGATATTGGTCTAAAATTCTCTTTTTTGGTTGTGTCTCTGCCCAGCTTTGGTATCAGGATGATGCTGGCCTCATAAAATGAGTTAGGAAGGATTCCCTCTTTTTTTTTCGGAGATGGAGTCTCGCTCTGTTGCCCAGGCTGGAGGGCAGTGGCACAGTCTCGGCTCACTGCAAGCTCCGCCTCCCAGGTTCACACCATTCTTCTGCCTCAGCCTCCCGAGTAGCTGGGACTACAGGCACCCGCCACCACACCCGCCTAATTTTTTGTATTTTTAGTAGAGACGGGGTTTCACTGTGTTAGCCAGGATGGTGTCGATCTCCTGACCTCGTGATCTGCCCGCCTTGGCCTCCCAAAGTGCTGGGATTACAGGCGTGAGACACCACGCCCAGCAGATTCCCTCTTTTTCTTTTGATTGGAATAATTTCAGAAGGAATGGTACCAGCTCCTCCTTGTACCTCTGGTAGAATTTGGCTGTGAATCCGTCTGGTCCTGGAGTTTTTTTGATTGGTAAGCTATTAATTATTGCCTCAATTTCAGAGCCTGTTATTGGTTTATTCAGAGATTCAACTTCTTCCTCGTTTAGTCTTGGGAGGGTGTATGTGTCAAGGAATTTATCCATTTCATCTAGATTTTCTAGTTTATTTGCGTAGAGGTGTTTATAGTATTCTCTGATGGTAGTTTGTATTTCTGTGAGATCAGTGATGATATCCCCTTTATCATTTTTTGTTGTGTCTACTTGATTCTTCTCTCTTTTCTTCTTTATTAGTCTTGCTAGTGGTCTATCAATTTTGTTGATCTTTTCAAAAAATCAGCTCCTGGATTCATGGATTTTTTGAAGGGTTTTTTGTGTCTCTATTTCCTTCAGTTCTGCTCTGATCTTAGTTATTTCTTGCCTTCTGCTAGCTTTTGAATGTGTTTGCTCTTGCTTCTCTAGTTCTTTTAATTGTGATGTTAGGGTGTCAATTTTGGATCTTTCCTGCTTTCTCCTGTGGGCATTTAGTGCTGTAAATTTCCCTCTGCACACTGCTTTAAATGTGTCCCAGAGATTCAGGTATGTTGTGTCTTTGTTCTCATTGGTTTCAAAGAACATCTTTATTTCTGCCTTCATTTTGTTATGTACCCAGTAGTCATTCAGGAGCAGGTTGTTCAGTTTCCATGTAGTTGAGCGGTTTTGAGTGAGTTTCTTAATCCTGAGTTCTAGTTTGATTACACTGTGGTCTGAGAGACAGTTTGTTATAATTTCTGTTCTTTTACATTTGCTGAGGAGTGCTTTACTTCCAACTATGTGGTCAATTTTGGAATAGGTGTGGTGTGGTGCTGAAAAGAACATATATTCTGTTGATTTGAGGTAGAGAGTTCTGTAGATGTCAATTAGGTCCACTTGGTGCAGAGCTGAGTTCAATTCCTGGATATCCTTGTTAACTTTCTGTCTCGATGATCTGTCTAATGTTGACAGTGGGTGTTAAAGTCTCCCATTATTATTGTGTGGGAGTCTAAGTCTCTTTGTAGGTCTCTAAGGACTTGCTTTATGAATCTGGGTGCTCCTGTATTGGGTGCATATATATTTAGGATAGTTAGCTCTTCTTGTTGCACTGATCCCTTTACCATTATGTAATGGCCTTCTTTGTCTCTTCTGATCTTTGTTGGTTTAAAGTCTGTTTTATCAGAGACTAGGATTGCAACACCTGCCTTTTCTTGTTTTCCATTTGCTTGGTAGATCGTTCTCCATCCCTTTATTTTGAGCCTATGTGTGTCTGTGCACATGAGATGGGTTTTCTGAATACAGCACACTGATGGGTCTTGACTCTTTATCCAATTTGCCAGTCTGTGTCTTTTAATTGGAGCATTTAGCCCATTTACATTTAAGGTTAATATTGTTATGTGTGAATTTGATCCTGTCATTATGATGTTAGCTGGTTATTTTGATCATTAGTTGATGCAGTTTCTTCCTAGCCTTGAAGGTCTTTACGATTTGGCATATTTTTGTAGTGGCTGGTACTGGTTGTTCCTTTCCATGTTTAGTGCTTCTTTCAGGAGCTCTTTTAGGGCAGGCCTGGTGGTGACAAAATCTCTCAGCATTTGCTTGTCTGTAAAGTATTTTATTTCTCCTTCACTTATGAAGCTTAGTTTGGCTGGATATGAAATTCTGGGTTGAAAATTCTTTTCTTTAAGAATGTTGAATATTGGCCCCCACTCTGTTCTGGCTTGTAGAGTTTCTGCTGAGACATCAGCAGTTAGTCTGATGAGCATCCCTTTGTGGGTAACCCGACCTTTCTCTCTGGCTGCCCTTAACATATTTTCCTTCATTTCAACTTTGGTGAATCTGACAATTATGTGTCTCGGAGTTGCTCTTCTCGAGGAGTATTTTGTGGCATTCTCTGTATTTCCTGAATTTGAATGTTGGCCTGCCTTGCTAGACTGGGGAAGTTCTCCTGGATAATATCCTGCAGAGTGTTTTCCAACTTGGTTTCATTCTCCCCATCACTTTCAGGTACACCAATCAGATGTAGATTTGGTCTTTTCACATAGTCCCATATTTCTTGGAGGCTTTGTTCATTTCTTTTTATTCTTTTTTCTCTAAACTTCTCTTCTCTCTTCATTTCATTCATTTGATCTTCCATCACTGATACCCTTTCTTCCAGTTGATCAAATTGGCTACTGAGACTTGTGCATTCATCACGTAGTTCTCGTGCCTTGGTTTTCAGCTCCATCAGGTCCTTTAAGGACTTCTCTGCATTGGTTATTCTAGTTAGCCATTCATCTAATCTTTTTTCAAGGTTTTTAACTTCTTTGCCATGGGTTCGAAATTCCTCCTTTAGCTTGGAGAAGTTTGATCATCTGAAGCCTTCTTCTCTCAAGTCATCAAAGTCATTCTCCGTCCAGCTTTGTTCAGTTGCTGGTGAGGAGCTGCGCTCCTTTGGAGGAGGAGAGGCACTCTGATTTTTAGAATTTTCAGTTTTTCTCCTCTGTTTTTTCCCCATCTTTGTGGTTTTATCTACCTTTGGTCTTTGGTGATGGTGACGTACAGATGGGGTTTTGGTGTGGATGTCCTTTCTGTTTGTTAGGTTTCCTTCTAACAGTCAGGACCCTCAGCTGCAGGTCTGTTGGAGTTTGCTGGAGGTCCACTCCAGATCCTGTTTGCCTGGGTATCAGCAGTGGAGGCTGCAGAACAGCAAATATTGGTGAACAGCAAATGGTGCTGCCTGATCGTTCCTCTGGAAGTTTTGTCTCAGAGGAGTACACAGCCGTGTGAGGTGTCAGTCTGCCCCTACTGGGGGGTACCTCCCAGTTAGGCTACTCGGGGGTCGGGGACCCGTTTGAGGAGGCAGTCTGTCTGTTCTCAGGTCTCAAGCTGCGTGCTGGGAGAACCACTACTCTCTTCAAAGCTGTCAGACGGGGACATTTACATCTGCAGAGGTTTCTGCTGCCTTTTGTTTGGCTATGCCCTGCCCCCAGAGGTGGAGTCTACAGAGGCAGGCTGGCCTCCTTGAGCTGTGGTGGGCTCCACCCAGTTTGAGCTTCCTGGCTGCTTTGTTTACCTACTCAAGCCTCAGCAATGGCGGGCACCCCTCCCCCAGCCTTGCTGCCGCCTTGCAGTTTGATCTCAGACTGCTGTGCTAGCAATGAGCAAGGCTCCATGGGCGTAGTACCCCCTGAGCCAGGCACAGGATATAATCTCCTGGTGTGCCATTTGCTAAGACCATCAGAAAAGCACAGTATTAGGGTGGGAGTGACCCGATTTTCCAGGTGCCATCTGTCACCCCTTTCCTTGGCTAGGAAAAGGAATTCCCTAACCCCTTGTGCTTCCCGGGTGAGGCAATGCCTCACCCTGCTTTGGCTCATGCTCGGTGTGCTGCACCCACTGTCCTGCACCCACTGTCCGACAATCCCCAGTGAGATGAACCCAGTATCTCAGCTGGAAATGCAGAAATCATTCATCTTCTGTGTTGCTCACGCTGGGAGCTGTAGTCTGGAGCTGTTCCTATTTGGCCATCTTGGCTAGCTCCCTATTCAATTT
The DNA here is from genome assembly GCF_028885655.2 of Pongo abelii. Classification (NCBI taxonomy): domain Eukaryota; kingdom Metazoa; phylum Chordata; class Mammalia; order Primates; family Hominidae; genus Pongo; species Pongo abelii. The sequence goes on along the minus strand of NC_071985.2, from coordinate 65,588,818 downwards.
TTTTTAAAGTATGTGTATATGTTTATATTACACACACATACTCAACACTTATTGTGTGCCTGCCTCTGCACCCTGAAGGGATGAATGAATGATGTTTTCCGCTTTCTATGAGCTCAGAGTTAAGCAGAGGAAATAAACTGTAAACCTAAGCAAGACCCTGCCCAATGTTATGGACTGAAGCAAAAAATAGAGGAATATATGAGGTATGTAAAGTAAGATATAGGGAGAAAGTATTCAATTAAGAGAAGCTCACAGAGAGCTCACAGATAGCTCACAGTGAGCTAAGCTGGGCAGCCCTATAACCCCAGGATACAATTCCAGGCATGTAGCAGGCATTCAATACCTTTTTTATAAACAGAATCACATTGATTAAACTGAAAATTTCAGAAGGATAAAGAGGAGTTTTCAAGGTAGGTAAGAATCAGGAAAATCTTCCAAGCCAACAAAATTTTAAAAATCACAGAAGTATGAAACACTATGGTAGGCTGAGGACCTCAGGAAGCTTAGTATGATGATGGCATTAATTTGGAGAGGAACATGACATGAGATGTGGCTAGAGAGTTTATACATCTCAATGGATTTTTTTCTCTGCTGGGCAGTGGGGAGGCCTGAAGGAGCCTAAATAGAAGAGCACAGAATCAGATTTGTAGGATGTGTGGTTGGCACATAAGACTTAGCAAAAGAGGTGGAAGGAGATGAATGTGCTGAATGAGACCACTCCATGCCAATCCAGGGCAAGGAGCAGGATCAGAGTAGGGTTGCAAGGGGCAGAAATGCAGGCCATGGAGTGGACTAGGAAGGGGAGACATCCTTCCAGGACCACCAGCCTGACCTGCTGTGTGTGGGGACTGCTCTTTCTTTTTTTTTTTTTTTTTGAGGCAGAGTCTTGCTCTGTTGCCCAGGCTGGAGTGCAATGGCGCGATCTCAGCTCACTGCAACCTCCACCTCTCAGATTCAAACAATTCTCCTGCCTCAGCCTCCCGAGTAGCTGGGATTACAGGTACATGCCACCCACGCCCAGCTAATTTTTTTTTGTATTTTTAGTAGAGATGGGGTTTCACCATGTTGGCCAGGCTGGTCTCGAACTCCTGACCTTGTGATCCGCCCACCTCGGCCTCCCAAAGTGCTGGGATTACAGATGTGAGCCACTGCACCCAGCCTGCTCTTCGTTTCTTTAGGACTGCTATTTATTTCTTTTTTCAGTTATTTAAATTTATATCCCACTTTCTGAATTTGAGATGGTTTTCTTTTTCTTTTTTTCTTTTTCTTTTTTTTTTTTGAGACAGAGTCTCGCTCTGTCACCCAGGCTGGAGTGCAGTGGCACGATCTTGGCTCACTGTAAGCTCCGCCTCCCGGGTTCACACCATTCTCCTGCCTCAGACTCTGGAGTAGCTGGGACTACAGGCACCCGCCACCACGCTCAGCTAATTTTTTGTATTTTTGGTAGAGACGGGGTTTCATCGTGTTAGCCAGGATGATCCGCCCGCCTTGGCCTCCCAAAGTGCTGAGATTACAGGCGTCAGCCACTGTGCCCAGTGAGATGCTTTTCAGTAGAAGAAATATGTATAATGAATTTATTAAAATAGAAATAGATTTTTTTTAAAAAATAGAGAAAGAAATAAATATTTTAAAACCATACACTAAGCCAGTATCACTACTATTAATGAGCATTAAGTTTGGTTTAAGCTTTTAAGCTGCCAAAGAAAAAAACATATAGCACAGAGTTATTTAGTCCTCATTATTTTTTGAGAGAGACAATTTTTTTCCTGGTACTAAATTCTGAAAGGAATTTCCAAAGTTGGGCCCTATTAAAGGTGCTAACATCAACACTCTATCCCCATCGTTCCATTCCGAGCTGTCCTCGAATGTCTCCTCTGAGATTTCTTGCCTGGCTGCCATTTCTACAACAGCACTCATTCTCAAGAGCTCAAGGAAATGTGAGCCCTGATTCCACACTTCCCTGTACCCACTTTCTCTGGATTACCTTTTAAGATGATATGCTCAGTTCTAGTCAGAAATGGGTATGAGCAATAGCACATGGAGAATCTTTCCACATTTTTGGAAAAACTGATGTTGAAGACATCGTCCATTGTTTAGCAAATACTGAAGACCCACACTGAGCAGAATACTGTTTCAGGAAAAGATCATACAGCAGGGATCCCAATAGATAACGTTCTGTCCCTTGTAAGCCTATATTTTTGTGGGAGGACAGGCAATATGTAAATAAATATATGAGGTAGTGATAGGTGCTGGGAAGAAAAATAAAGCAGGGTAAAGGGTCCTCTTTCAGATGGCGTGCTCAGGATGCCTCCTTTCCATAGCTCAACTTTCATCTCACACCTTTTTATCTGGCTACATCACCTTTTCCTTAGGAACAGAACAGAGAACAAACATTACAGAACCAAATACCTTCACCAAGTTGACCATTAAGGATGGCAGGAAAATGTTCTGCTACTATTTGAGGCCAGAGGCTTATGCCAAATTGTTCATCACAAAAATAAGTCTGCTCAGCCAGGTCATTTCAATGGTAAATCTAATTCGAAACTAAGCTACTGAATCCAAGGTCTTTCTGAATTCCCTTGCAGGGTTCCAGAATAATATATTTGATTGTTTGAGGCAGGGTCCCACTCTGTTGCCCAGGAGTTCAGTGGCATGATCTCAGCTCACTGCAACCTCCGCCTCCTAGGTTCAAGCAATTCTTCTGCCTCAGCCTCCGAGTAAGTTCTGCAGTAGCCCAGCTAATTTTTTTTTTTGGGATTATATTTTTATTAGAGACAGGGTTTCACCATGTTGGCCAGGCTGGTCTCAAACTCCTGACCTCGAGTGATTCACCTGCCTCGGCCTCCCAAAGTGCTGGGATTACAGGCATAAGCCACCACACCTGGCCTTATCTAGCTTTTATACAGGCCGTGCCCTCAACATTTATTAGCTCACTGAATGAGATTTCTAGTAGCCTCATGCTATGGACTGAATTGTGTCCCTTCCAAATTCATATGTTGAAGCCCTAATGCCCATTGTGATGGCATTTGGAAATGGGGCCTTTGGGGGTAATTAGGTTTAGATGAAGTCATGATGGGGTTGAGGGGTGTTTCTCATGATGAGAATACTGTCCTTATAAGAGGAGATACCAGAGAACTTGTGCACGTGCCCTCTCTCTTTCCACCATGTGAGAATACAGCAAGAAGGCAGCAGTCTGCAAGCCAGCAAGAGAGCCCTCACTAGAACCCAGTGATGCTGGCATCTTGATTTTGGACTTCTAGCCTCCACAACTGTAAGAAAATAAATTTCTGTTGTTTAAGTCACATAGTCCATGGTATTTTGTTATGGCAGCTCAAGCAGACTTGTTATGGACACCACACAAGAAAAGAGACAGTAGAGCATATGGTTACAAAGTGGGCTCTGGAGTCTGACTGCCTGGGTCTATATCCTGACCCCAAGAATTCCTCTCTGGGTGATCTTGGGCAAGTTATTTTACCTCTCTGAGCATGATCTCCTTGTCTGCAAAGTGAGAATAATAATAATAAATATCTTGCAATGTTTTGTGAGGATTAAACTACTTAGCACATGTGTGACAATGAGAACATGTCTGACACATAATGCTCAGTAATGTTTATTATTATTATAACTCCAATTTACAGATGAGGTTACTGAGGCTTTGAGAGGCTAAGTAAGTTGCCCAAGGACATACAGGGAGTGGGTTGCAGATTCAGAATTTGAACCTAGGCTTCTCTGACTCTGTACTCATGCTCCTTCTGTTATGACTGTCTCTGTCACCATGAATACAAATTAAAATGATGTTACCTAGAAGAGATCTAGCTCCAAATAACAATAGAAAAACAGGAGTCCTCACGAGAAACAGGGATCATCCATTACAGTGGTGAGTTGCTCAATCAGCCATACTGTATTTATCAAATGCTACTGTGTCCAAGGTCTTCCACTGAATAAACAGTGGTAACTCAAAACAAAGAGGATTTCTCTTTGTCTGATTTTTCACTTCACTCCTTCAGTTGTTTATTTGTATAATATTTACTGAACTTTGGGGGATTCACAGAAATAGTGGAAATGATGCTGCTCTCAGTCTCAAGGAGGAAAGGACAGAAAACATACAAAGGGCAAATCTGTAGAGAATATGGTCTGATGCTCAGGACAGTGGACCCAGTCAAAAAATAACTGGACTGAGATGTAAGATTTGGTTGATCCAGGGTGGGACTAGTCACACAGAGTTGGCCTAGGTCCTGCAGAAAGTAATTGACATAAATTAGCCAGGGGTTCTCTAAAGCAAAGATTTCAAATTTTAGATCTAGAGGATAAAGTTATCCTGAATAACATTACCTCTGCTAAGACATTACAAATTCAGTGAATATTTTGGAGGTAAGTTTTTATGCGATGGCTCTGTGTTTGTTGAATTTTTAAAAATCCATTTGTGTTTTCATAGAAATCTGAATTTGAAATCCCCATGCTAAAGAATTTCCCCTTTGGTTCAACAAATATATCAGCCAGTGTTCAGTCAAAAGATGGAAACCACAAAAATATTATTTTAACAGAATAAATATAATATAAAGAATAGTTAGCTAGATATAGTTAACTAAGTAACTAAAAATATAATAAGAAAACTCTGCCATTTCATGGAGGTAGCACCAGCAGGAAGCAGCTCTAAGGAGAGGGTGCTGGCACATGCTGGTGTCTGTCTGGGGGGCACAATGATGCTGGTTCTGCAAGGGCTGGAGACATTGCAGACCTGACTCAGCTGCTGATGCAGGAAGGCAAAGAAGCATTGCTAGAGTGATGCTCACAGGAACGGGAGGTAGACCAGAAGCCAAAAAGAAGCATGTCTCTTCTTTCTCCTCCAGTCTTGCAGCCTCATTCTAGCACTTCCTTTGGCAGAGACTAACATAGAACCAACTGGCAATACAAATATAAATACAACACAGGAATGAATGTGGCATCTTCTCTCATCTTCAGCATAAAAGGAATGACAGACATGTAAACCAGAAAGCACAATAGGTGTATATCATACCAGAAGACTGTACAGATGTGAGGGCAGTGCTAAATGAGAAGTGATTCTTCTGGTTGGGTGCGGTGGCTCATGCCTGTAATCCCAGCACATTGGGAGGCCAAGATGGGAGAATCATTTGAAACCAGGAGTTTGAGACCAACCTGGGCAACATATTGAGACCCTGTATCTATAAAAAATAAATAAATAAATAAAACTAGCCAGGCTTGGTGGCACGTGCCTGTAGCTACTTGGGAGGCTGAGGTGGGAGGATCAGTTGAGCCCAAGAGTTTCAGGGTGCAGTGAACTATGCTCATGCCACTGCACTCCAGCTTGGGCAACAAAATGAGATGCCATCTCTTAAAAAAAATAAAATAAAAGATTCTTCTTACTTACAGTAGCAGCTTGGAAAGACTTCATAGAAAACTCTTGAGCTGAGTCTTCAAAGACAAGCTTTGTTGGTCAGGTAGACACAGCCACCAAGAACATTCCAGACCGGAAGAGCAGGCTGAACAAAGATATAGAAGAAGGAAGAAGTGGGGTGTGTCCAGAGATCATGAAAATAATTTGGCCCGATTGGACTGTGGGGAATAGAAAATGGATGATGTGGAAAGAGGTAAGGTTCATGAGGTAGGCTAGGGCCAGATCATGAATACTCTTCCATGCCAGCTGAATGGTGGGAACCCTATCCTAGAAGCAATGAAAGATTTCAGTTAGGGGGGTACCATGAACAGAATTGTGTTTTTGAGGGATAACTCCTGGTTTGTGATGGAGAATCATTGTAGGAGAGCAAGGGAGGCCAGTTGTGAGACTGTTACGCTATTCCAGTTGAGCAATGGTTAGGGTTTGACCAGGGGCAAGCAGCAGTGGAGAAGGATGAAAGAGGCAGACTGGGGAAATGCTAAGGGAGTAGACATGAGACAAGCAGGGATCAGGGTGGGCAACAGAGACAGGAGTCTGGGTTTGGGGCTTAGGTCGTGGGATGGATGGTGATGCCGTTCTCCAAGAAGGAAGGTTGGCAGAGGCTGGTCTGTAGGTGAAGGAAGAAATAAAAAGGATAAGATCGTGACTTAAGCTTTGTACACTTGGCTTGAACTTTCCAAGGGCTGAGAAGATTTTACCTTAAAAGGAGTTGAGTTGGTATTGATCTCATCTTTAATAGGACTCAACAGTCCAGATGACATCAACTACTGCTTCCTAAAAAGGTGTTGCTCATTAAGGAGATAGAAACCATTCAGCAATTCCAGGAAAGATCTCTGCAATCTTTAACACTTCCAGAAGATGTAGTCATCATTTCCACATTATCATTCTTTCCCTCTGTCCACTTGATAATGTTGAGGCCTGTGTTGGCAATAGGACAGATGACAACAAAGATTGACATGTGAATGGCTTTGTCCTGGGGCTTAATGTCTAATTCCTTAACATGATTTCTGATCTAAAATATCCTCCTAAGATATCCAGAAAATTAAAAAAATATATTTTCTATTGTGCCTGAAGTGAATTCAAATCTCAGATAATGATGTTACTGCTATTCTTAAGTTCTCAGGAATGACTGCTGCCACATTTTAGTCAACTAAGGGCTACTGTCATAGTCAGAGCTACTTTTTCTTTCTTTCCTATCTCTTACATTTGAGGTAGCAAGTATACTTATAGAAGTCATAGAAAGCCAACACAATAGAATTGTTCTTGTTAAGTATTTTTAGAAGGCCTCCTTAACAGTTTGTCTTCTTTTTGTTCATTGAACTTATCTTCCTTTACATAAAATATAGTTGTTTAAAAGGAAGAAACGAGGGAACAATTTGTGGATATGCAGGGAGTCCATAGATGTCCAAGGATCCACAGGGCACCATCTCTCCTGTCTTTTCCTTCCATCTCTCTGACTTCCTTTTGCACACATTCTCACCCACCCAACCTTTTAGCACTATCTCTGTAAAGTCCAGCTCAAAACCATAGCCTTTCTCCTTCCCCAGATACCCAACCCCAAAGCAATCCTCTGAGCTCCTGCAACATCAGGACTATAACTCTGTTAGCATTTAATTGCCAATATTGAATACGAAATATCATCTTTCTATGTGCATATCTGTCTCCCTAATAGAGTATAAGTCTCTGGAGGGCAGAGATCCTCTCATTTGCCTCTTTACACACTTTGTGCATGTAGTAACTGGCCTTTGATAAATTACTTCCATGATAAGCTTGACCCTTGTTCTCCCAGGCTAAGCCCTAGAGGTCACCAGATACTTTGTGGCTAATCTCTGGCCTTCCTGCTGTTTACACCCAGGCTTCCTTCTAGCTTTAGAGGATCTTACACAGTACAGAGTCACTGAATAAGCTATTTCCTTTCTTAATCACCTCATTCATTTCATTTATTCTTCCTTGTATTTACTTTGTGGCTAATCTCTGGCCTTCCTGCTGCTTACATCCAGGCCTCCTTCTAGCTCTAGAGGATCTTACCATAGTACAGAGTCACTGAATAAGCTACTTCCTTTCTTAATCACCCTGTTCATCTCATTTATTTCTCCCCACAGATGAGCCACTCTTTCTAATTTGTATCATATTTATTAACTCTCTATCTTCCAGTAACACAACACACACATCTTGAGGCTACACAAAGTCTTGATAAATGGGATACACTACTACTCTCAGAAGGAAATCAATCACCATAAAAGTTAATGTGCTCGCCCCATAAAGAAAAATCTTCCTGACATACAATGGTAGCTTCAAAATTGGTGTATTCATTTTATGACCTCCTTTATTAGCCAGAATGATGCCTTGTTTGATTTCTAAAATTTGTTTAGGATCATTAGCAATGGGCTCCTGGGTGTCACTGACAACTTATACATTAGCCTTGCACATAAGTCCTAGAAATGAGACCAAGGAAACTGCAGTTTTTATTCCTTCTAGGGTATAATTTTTTCTCTCTTTCTCCAACCAGTACCTCAATATTTCTCAAATAATTTATATTTTCAGATTTTACAAACATCTCAGCAAGACTATATTAGTTTATTGACCCCATTTTGCAAAAGGGAAGGCAGTTACCAATAGTAGGAGGCTCTTTGGGGCCATGATGGTTTCTTAGATGAGTCAGTATCAGACCTGAGCTCTAATATGACCCTATCTAATTTCTTTTCTTTATTAGGTAGTTTCCTCTGTCCTAAAAAAAAAAAATAGGAAGAGAAGTGTACTAGCTTGCCCCTCTTGTGTGCCTCTGGCTGTCAGAAATTGAATTTGAAAGAGTAGATGAGAAAATGTGAGAAAACCGTTTACTGATAACTATTCCTATCTTCTCAGGTTTTTTATCTCTGGCCACAAAGAGTGATTGGGAGAAAACATACTCCAAATAAGTTTTTCTTTCAACTCCTCCTTAACTCTCAAGGCCGTAATTGCCACCCCCTGCCCTCCCTCCCCGGCATCACTACTCTGCTAATACAAACGTGATATTTAACCTTTGCTTCTAGCTTTGGTTTCTTTTTAGCAATAATATGTCTTTTTTTTTTTTTTTTTTTTTTTTTTGAGACGGAGTCTCACTCTGTCGCCCAGGCTGGAGTGCAGTGGCAAGATCTCAGCTCACTGCAAGCTCTGCCTCCCGGGTTCATGCCATTCTCCTGCCTCAGCCTCCCGAGTAGCTGGGATTACAGGCGCCCACCACCATACCTGGCTAATTTTTTGTATTTTTAGTAGAGACGGGGTTTCACTGTGTTAGCCAGGATGGTCTTGATCTCCTGATCTCGTGATCCGCCCACCTTGGCCTCCCAAAGTGCTGGGATTACAGGCGAGAGCCACTGCGCCTGGCCTTTTTCCTCCATTTTTTAAATTTTATTATTATTATTATTATTTGAGATAGAGTCTTGCTCTGTCACCCAGGCTAGTGTGCAGTGGCGCTGTCTTGGCTCACTGCAACCTCTGCCTCCTGTGTTCAAGCAATTCTCCTGCCTCTGCCTCCAGAGTAGCTGGGATTATAGGCGCATGCCACCAAGCCTGGCTAATTTTTATATTTTTAGTGGAGACAGGTTTTCCCCATGTTGGCCAGGCTGGTCTCAAACTCCTGACCTTAGGTGATCCATCCACCTCAGCCTCCCAAAGTGCTGGGATTATAGGCATGTGATATTTTAATTGAGCATTTCCTATGTGCTAAATAATGTGTTCAGAGATTATTTTCTAATAAGGGAGTAAAATTTGTACTGTTAACTATGCTAGTAATACCTTCTGGGCTACAACAACATTGTTATCAGTTTCTAGCTACTTAATGATGAGGTCAGATTTGATAAGTTCAGGAGTTGTTTGAAGTTCAGAGAAGGTTGATCCAGTGGCTCAATGTTGTCCTCAATGAGCAGATTTTTCTGCCTTTCATCCTAAGGCTGTCTTCCCCATAGTGTCAATGTGGCTGAACTGTTTCAAGCTTTACATCCACAGAGCAAACCATCCAGGAGAGATATTTTTCTTGCCAACCATTTCAGAAAAGGCCACATAGCCATCTCTAAATCAATGACCATGGCTAGGCAGTGGGTGTGTTGATCAGCTGAAGCAAATGAGAGCCCATCTCTAGAACTTTGGGTGAGAACAGCTTCTTCCCAGGTGTATAACATAAGGCAGGAGGGAAAGGTGAACACTTGAACAATAATGTAGGATACTACTTGGAAGAGATGGGGAGAGGGGTTAAAAACATCTAGGTAGGCAACCAACAGACCAAACGTCTCCAATACACATCCCTATTTTATCATATCCCAGGCCCCAGGCCAGGCCTTATCACATCATCCTTGGGTTACTTGAGAATTTTCCAGCTGAATTCACAAATGCCTCTTCTCTATTTGGTCTGTATTCATTTCTTTAGGAATTTCCACACTTCTCTCTGATAAGTTACCTACTTTTCATCTTTACTTCCTGTATTAGTCTGTTCTCATGCTGCTAAGAAAGACATACACAAGACTGAGTAATTTAGAAAGGAAAGAGGTTTAATGGACTCCAGTTCCACATGACTGGAGAAGCCTCACAATCATGGCAGAAGGCAAAAGAGAAGTGAAGTCATGTCTTACATGGCAGCAGGCAAGAAAGCATGTGCAGGGGAACTTCCATTTATAAAATCATCAGATCTTGTGGCATTTATTCACTATCATGAGAACAGCATGGGAAAGACCCGCCCCCATGATGCAATTACCTCCCACCAGGTCCCTCCCATGATACATGGGAATTTTGGGAGCTACAGTTAAAGATGAGATTTGGGTGGGGACACAGCCAAACCATATCACTCTCTTTTCTTTGACATGTCCTGGGATTCTGTTTGCCTTCCAGTCCTCTTTGCAGTACAGATTAGACCTTCCCTCCCCTACTGGTAGGATTATTCCTCAATCTCCTTTTTCTGCTTTTTTTTTTTTTTTGCAAGCTTTCCCCAGCCACCTATTAATTCCACCTTCCCTATGGTACTCCCCAAACACACCCTTCCATTCCTACTCATCCATCAAGATAAAATGCATGTGATGAAGTCCCATGTTCACATCCCACAACACAGACAGATGGCACCAACAGTAGATGCTCCATATTGTATAGGCAAATGTAAATTGACTTGTGTTTATGCTTCCAAAATGGATATGGTATGTTTCTTTCACTTTATCCCCCTTACACTTACAATTTGACCAGCACTGGCTCAAAACTTTATTTCAACAAGTAAGCAAATCACCAAGAACTCCAGTGCCTAAATCTTGAATTTAGCGGCTCAAACCAGAACCACCAATCTCATAGTAAAACCTAGTCCCGTGAGAATCTAATGCAACTTGGGATATGAAAATTATCTTAGTATTCAAATAGCCTCCAGGAGTTGAGATGCTTATCTGATTCTCAAGATTGGAAGTCTCCCCTCTTAGGATCCCAGGATTTGATGATCAGATGTAAAAATCTCTGGTAATTTTGGAACATATTTTGGGCATTTTTTTCAAAACCCATTATTATTATTATTATCTAGGATATGATCCATCCAGATACTCCTCTGGTTTTGGGTCACTTCAGCCAGTGAGTTTTTCCTAAGAACTCTTCCCCATCCTTCCAAAGTGGCTCTCAGAAAAATCTCTTTTAGAAACGTAGTTAGAAATGATAGGAGCCATCATAAAGAACAGATGGTTACTTTTGTGAGAAATAAATGCTTTTAAAACTTCTATTCACAGCATTAACTAAGGAAACTTGTCCAGCCCCGAAGAGTTGCTGAGACTCCTTTCAGTTGGTTCTTTGCTAACATTGATATAAGAGATTTGAGTTCATTGTTTAAAAAACTTTGTAAACCCATTAAAACAATATTGTCAAACAGGGGCTTAGATGCATACGTAGCTGGCTAGATGGATGGATGGAAATGCAAAAAAGCAAATAAACTAAAATATGAATGTTAAAATCTAGATGGTATGTTTATGGGTATTCACTGTCTAATTTTTAAAATTTTTCTATGTTTGAAGATTTTCAAAATAAAATGTTGGGGAGCAAAAGAGTCTTGAAGAAAAAAGAGATGGACCAGATGAGGGAGAGGTGGTACACTGACACACCTTTGGAAGAAGCCTACAGACAATAGGGAGAAGTCCATATAAGCATGGCATTACGGGGTGAAGATTGGAAGCTCTAATTGGGCAAAACAAGAGAAGAATAGACATAATAGTTCCTGTGAGAAACTATCAGAAGTACAGCTAGTGGCGTATAAATGCCTTCTATCACTGTTCCTCCCATTACAATCAAAATCCTATTAACAGTCTGTCAGGAGGGAAGAGAAAGTCTGAACCCTGTACCAAGCACTTTGCCTGGATTATCCCCTTCACTTTTTGCAGGAAACATGTGTATTTATGTATACTGTGTATTTATTTGCTTGTTGCATTCACAGCATTGCTTACCCCTTTTCCAGCTAGAATCACACTAGTTCTCCTAGGGAGACTCACCCACCATCACTGAATATAGACTTGATGCCCTATCCTACCTGATAAAAGGTGTGGACAAATAACCCGAGTGAACGAGGTCAAGTAGGCACTCTCTCCAGGAAATTCTAATCGTGAACACAGTCGGTAATGAATTGAAAATTGTGGAGTTGACAACATAGAGACCTCAAAGAATGTTTTCATTAGTGCCTGCTACCTGGATCCTTTGGAACTCTCTGGATTCCTGTAATTTTGATTGGGCAGTGTTGCTTCTGTTACTTACAAACAAAACTCTTAACTGACAGAGGGGATGTAGCTCCCATTTAAGAAATCAAGAAACCCAAGCTCAGAGGAATTAAGTGTCTTGGCTCATGTCAACATCTGATGTTTGTAACTGAGTCCCTCTGGACTACAAAGTCCATCTTTTATACTGACTCTACTATGCTTCCTCTAACTCTATAGACTGGGTTTAATTCCTGCCTCTGGCACTTACTAGCTGGATAAGTTTGGGTAAGCTGTGTGCCAGTTTTAAATTTTAAATTTTTTGATCTGTAAAATGGAGTAAAAATAGTCATGTATCTCACAGAGTTATGGAGAGGATAAAATAAGCTAATTTATGGGTGGTGTATGGGCATGTGTCTGGCACATAAGTGCCCAATAAATGTCAGCTGTGATGATGACAATGATATCAGTCAGGGTTCTGGCAAGAAAAAAAGAAGTGTTTGAAGAGAGTTTAATGTAAGGCTAATTAGAAAAGCGAGGAGAGGGTGAAGGAGATGAACAAGGGATGGGTGAAGGACCTCAGGGCTAGAAAGAGCAGCAAGCTGTGGACAAGAGCTGCCCAACAAGGCTGGCATCTCTACCTGTGTTTCTAAATTAGTGGCCATGGCAGACACAGCCAACAGTGATTCAGCAAAGTGGGAGCCAGGCGAATAAATACCCTGTTTGTGCCCTCTCGGTTCACCCTCTGTTTTCCTGCCAGGGCCTTGAATTGACCAAACCTAACCATAAGCTAAAGACAAAGAAGTCTGGCTAATGCAGTCCATGGAGGTCAATGTCTAAGGACAAAAGCAGGCTGCAGAAAGGTAGATATTCAACCTGGAGATACTTCACCACAGCATCCTCTTAGCTAAGTGAAAAACTTGTGTCCCCGACAGAGGTCACCTCCATCCCATGCTCTCCCAGCCCCTCTGCTGGATGGGGTTCTTTATTTGCAGGAAAGTTTTGAAACAATTTGGGGGTTCAAAGTTCTTAGTCTTGTCTGTGTTCCCCTAAATGTTCCCATCCTGTGTCTCAAATTTCTACTCTTTTCTCTGCTCCATAACAAAACAGATGTTGATGCAGTTCTCAGATGCTGGGCTGGTCCTCACTCATATCTTTTTCAAGATGGTTGGTAAGCAGCTCTTTTAAAGCTGCCATTAAGGTTTTCTGATATTATACTTGTGCCCTGAATGGACCTACAAAGCTTTTAATTTTTCCTTTCATCTGTGTACATTATCTAGGACACACAGAAACACCAGTCACACCACAATCTTGATAATTACCATTGTCACCGTAGCAACTAAGGACCCTAGCTAATTGATATTTCAACACCTTGCCCTCTACTTGCATTGCATCCCAATCTCTGCTACTAGGAATGATTTGAGTAACATAGCGTGGATTATCTATATCCCATTTTCTTCTGTCAGGAAGCCTCCTTGTTCTCATCAAATATGTTAGCAACTTGTATCAGTTTTCTATTGCTGCTGTAACAAATTACTACAAATTTATTGGATTAAAACAACTCACATTTATTATCCTTCAGCTGTGCAGGTCAAAAGTCTGGATACAGGTCGCACTGGGCTAAAATCAAGGTGTCAAAAAGACTGCATTCTTTCTAGAGACGCTAGGGGATAATCCGTTTTGTTGACTTTCCCATCTTTAGAGGCTGCCTGCGTTCTGTGGCTCATGGCCTTCCATCTTCAAAGTCAGTAATGGCTGTTCAGTCTTTCCTACATCACTTCACTCTGACACTGACTCTCCTGACTCCCTCTTCCACTGTTAAGGACCCTCTTGATTGCATTGGGTAATCAAAACCTGGTTAACTAAGATAATCTCTATATTTGGGTCAGCTGATTAGCAACCTTAATGCTATCTGCAAACTTAATTCCCCTTTGTCATGTGACATAATCTATTCACAGGCTCCAGGGATTAGGACACGGGCATCTTTTGAAGGCCATTATTCTGCCTACCACACAATACCATCCCAATACCATTTTAAGAGTCTGTTTCCTGAGGCCATTTCTAAAGATACTATTCTATTTGTCTGGGTTCTATCAGGAAACAAATGGCACGCTCAAAAGAAATGATTGGAGAACATTTGCTGAAGAGACAATTGCAAAAATGTGGGCAGGGGGAAGGAAATCCATGAGGGATAATGAAGCACCCGAAAGACAATGATAGCAGGAAGGGTCAGGGATTGGGGGAAGCAGTTACCAGGACCAGGTGATGGCTGTGCCTTAGGTAAAGGATCACAGCCAGTGCCAAGCCATAGCCCAGCAGGGAAGTGACCAGGGGAACAGATACCTGAATCTCTCCTTCTACCCTTTGATCTCCTTCCAGTGCTGCCGATTGGCCAAACCTGCGCAAGGCAGAAGGCAAAGGAGCAGAGTTGATGTAGCCAAAGAAAGTCAGCATCCTAGGGCATGAAGTAGGTGGGGAAGGGTGAATAATAGATCTATGGAGCCGACAGACTATAACCTGCATATTATTTAACTAAATAATTTCTACTAAAAGGTAAATGGGACTACCACCCAGCATGGCATTTGTATTTTAAAATAGCCAGCCTAAGTCAAATTAATCTATAAGTAGAAGTTATGGGGAAGTATTTTTGAGCGGCAAAGCCTAAAGCGAGTCCTAGCTATTAATACTAAGTTCCACTATAGAATGTGTACATCAGCAACTAATAAAAATAAAGAGGTAGCACATCTATACAGAAACACGGGATGTCAGTTATTTTATCCTTTTTAATGAGGGAAGAATCACATGGATTTATTCCTTCACTACCATGAACTAAAAGGGATTTCATTCCATCACAGTGATGATAGCACCAACTCAAAGGATGTAGCCATGAAGATGCCATAATTTTTCCATCATCTGACAAGGACTTTATAAATAAACATAGTGGTGATCATCACATTCAGGATAAAATGCTGGTCTGGCAGTGCATGTAGGTTACATGAACACTTTTTCATCTTGCCAGTAAGGTTACTCAGACATATGACACCATATTTTCCAATAACTACAGTGCAGGTATCGGTCCAAAAAGTAGGTCTGAAAGTAAAGGAGTTGATATGCATGTTTCTGTCACTTATGTTCCATGTGCATAAAAAAATGACAAACCAACCCAACAAAACCCACCACCTTGGCCAAGTACATGCTCAGGGAAAGGAGTTTCCTTCACAGTGGAGAATTTTCCAGTGAGAGACAGACACAACTGTAGAGGAAAGAGCATTTCAGTAAACAGGAGAGTCTTCCAGAGAAAACTCTGTGCAGAATAAATTGTTTTTCCTTCCTCAAACCACAGAGGCCTATAAATTCCTACCTCCAAAGTGTCTGGAAGGGTAGGATGTTACAGAGAGCAGTTGCTCTCTTAGTCCAAATGAAGTTCAGAGAAGAATTACCCTTCCCAAGACTTCCACATGGCATATACATTTGGAACAATTTCAATGGTAAAGAAATAGAGTATTTAGACATGTAATGACTGAAGTCTGGATTATGGAGGTCAAACTAAACTCCTGCATTGTACGTTTTTAAAAAATGTTAAGAACAGTACATGCTTATTATTCTAAACCTTCTAAGCAGTACAGAACCATATAAAGTGAAAACCAAAAGTTTTCTCCTTCTCCTCTTTCTCTCCCTCCTTCCTTCTCTTCCTTCCTCTCCCTTCCCTCTCTCTGGCTCTCTCTCTCTCTCTCGTTTTTATTCTCTATATATCTATCTCCAGCTACTTATACACACAGGAATATGGTCATAGATACTCCTCTAAAACTTTAGAAGATCTGTTTTTAAGGCATGGTCATCAAAGTAGGGAATACCAGATTTACCATGGCATGGAATACCATATGGGAATTTCTATGTATTTTAACTAATCCTATTTTATAGCTACTTGGGAGTATGTTATGTGAGTTAGACAGTACTATACCATATGCATAAAAATTACATATGTACAAATATTCACACATTGAAAGTGCATGGATGAAACATTTTTCTGACCAAAGTGCCTGGTTTAAAAATTTGGAGACCATTGCTGTAAGAAACTGAAATGTAAACATTTAAATAACATTAAGAGTATCCATCAGCTAATGTGTCAGCTAATAAAAGGAATATTTATAAGGTGCTTACAATGTTCCAGCTGTTCTCCTTGCATTATGTCTTATTTACTATGCACAATGGCCCTATCAGGGAGGTACTATTATTTCCCCAACTTCTCAAAGAGAGAAACTGAAGCACAGGAGTTTAATAGATTGCCCAAAGCTACACAGCTGGAAAACGGTCCTCACAGGAAACAAACTCAGGTCTTTCTATCTAAAGATACAGTGCTCCTCACACTACTCCAGAAGTGACTCTACCATAGACTAAGGTAGAATTAAAAGGCAGCAACAGGAAGAGAGAAGATGGAAAGCCCCTGATTGACAAAAGAAGAGGGACAGAATCAAGAAAGACATCCTATCCCAGGCACACCTGCCCTACCAATGGGGAGGTAGCATTTAATACCAGAGTCCATGCTACAGTTCTGCTGTGACTTTATAATGTAATTTCAATCTAAAAATAATCTCTCTGTGTGGCAGATTATATTTTCCAAAGACATTGGCACAATACATTTCATCCTGCATGCACTTCCTGCAAGGTACTGCTACTTCTTCCATAAAAATGTGTAGTCCATCTTTTTTCCTCCTTTTAAAAAACTATGCAGCCATAAAAAAGAATGAGTTCATGTCCTTTGCAGGGACATAGATTAAGCTGGAAACCATTATTTTCAGCAAACTAACACAGGAACAGAAAACCAAACACCGCATGTTCTCACTCATATGTGGGAGTTGGACAGTGAGAACACATGGACACATGGAGGGGAACATCACACACCAGGGCCTGTCGGTGGGTGGGGGACAAGGGGAGGGAGAGCATTAGGACAAATACCTAATGCATGCGGGGCTTAAAACCTAGATGATGGGTTGATAGGTGCAGCAAACCAGCATGGCACATGTATACCTATATAACAAACCTACACATTTTGCACATGTATCCCAGAACTTAGTTAAAAAAAAAAACTAAATAAAAAAACTTTTAAAACTAATCAATGAGTCCAGTAAAGTTGCAGGATACAAAATCAACATACAAAAATCAGCTTCATTTCTTTACACTAATAACAACCTATCTGAAAAAGCGATCAAGGAGACAATCTCACAGTAAAATCAAAAAGAATAAAATACTTATGAATAAATTTAATGAAGAAGTGAAAGATCTGTACACTGAAAACTATAAAACGTTGATGAAAGAATTGAAGATGACACAAATAAATGGAAAAATCTATGTTCATGGATTGGAAGAATTAATATTGTAAAAATGTGCATTCTACCCAAAGCAATATACAGATTCAGAGTGACTATGGGAGATGATGAATGTGCTAACTTGCTTGACTGCAGTAATCACTTCACTATGGATATGTGTATCAAAGCATCATGTTGTATACCTTAGGTGTATATAAGTAAACACACACACACACAAAGTTGTTCATTTTCTCGCCCCTCTTGAATCTGGAAGGCCTGTGACTATGGTGAAAGTGATGCTATGTGACTGCCAAATAGGTTATAAAAAGTGATACAGTTTCCACCTGGACCTCATAAAGTTCATTTCTGTTATGCAGGTGCCATGTTGTGAGGAAACCCAGATCACATTAAGAGGCCACAAGTAAGTGTTCCAACCGACAGACCCTGCTAAGGTCTCAGCTGACAGCCAGCATCAACTGCCAGACAAGTGAGTGAAGACGACTCTCACCCGAGCCATCATCTGACTGCAACACATAAGAGATCTTGGGCAAGAGCTACCTGGCTGAGCACAGTCCATCCCCAAAACATGAGAGATAATAACGGAGTGATTGTTGTTCTGAGCCACTAGGTTTTGGGGTGATTTGTTGCACAGCAATTGATAAGAAGAACACCGCTGTGCCCCCTGTGGTCACGTAAGGACAATAAATCGCCAGAAATAAAAAAGCTCTCCAGTGGGTGGTCCTGAATATAACCACACTTTTCCTTCATG
Organism: Pongo abelii; assembly: GCF_028885655.2. NCBI lineage: Eukaryota > Metazoa > Chordata > Mammalia > Primates > Hominidae > Pongo > Pongo abelii. Next base: position 65,570,647 of record NC_071985.2, on the reverse strand, counting down.
TTTTCCCTTTTGGGTTGCTGTTTGGTCCTTGTGGATTCAGCTTCTGCTGAAGCCTGGGAGACCCTCTATCCCATAGCTTCCTTCTCCCTTTCTCTTTCTTTTCTATCCTATGTCTTTCCTACTCACTGGAACATGTTCCTGGCTCCATCTGGGAAGATCCCAGTAGATCCACACACGTGGAGGTTCTATCTGGAGTGCATGGTGGAATTAAGCTGAGGCCTTGGGTATTTTTCAAGTAGTCTCTAGAAGACAAATAAACATCTTCTTTAACATGGATTGCCTCTCATCCCATAATACAGTTCTCCCTTCCTTCCTACCAGACGTGAGGAAAAAGCCCTTCCAGTCACAAATAGAGTAACTGTTAGTAAACATATATAACCTGTCTCTTGTTCAGGGTCTATTCTTTTCCCCAGACTAACTCCTCCAGCTAGTCTCTCAGATTGACCTTAGACACTGCCTCCTAAAGGAAAGCTTCCCTGACTCACTCCCCGACCCCTAAGGCTGTGGCTGTGGCTGCAGCTATCATAGGTTTCCAGCCTAGGTTCCACCAACATCCTAAAAACCCTCTACTTGAATTATATTGCAGTTGCCTGTTGCTGTCTCTTTCCCTCATTGGACTGTAAGCCCTTTGAGGGCAGGGATGTGTTTCAGTTATTCATTATTGTATCATCTGGTACCAGGCAGCCCCTGATACTAAGACTTTTGTGATAAAAGAATAAATTTTAGAAATCCCAATGCCATTCCCTCTCCTTCAGATAAAGTGAATATCTACACCATTTTTAATGACCTCTGAAAGGCATCCTAGTAGTTTGCCTGGTATGTACTGCTGATACTCTGATTCATAATTGTAGAATTCAACCAGTCAAAAGTTCACCAAAACAAAAATACCCACTGTAGAGTGATGGACGTCTTATCACTTCTTAAAGCACTGCTTCCCATTTTTTTGAACATCTCAGATTGCTAGAAAGGCCTTTTACACATTCAGAATGTGTCTGTCTTCTTTTCATTTACACCATATTGGCCCCAATTCTATTGGTCTTTAAAACAACCTAGATTTAATCTTAGTCTTTATATTCTACTCTATAAAGCACTCCCTTCATTAAAACAGAAATTCTCTCACAAAAGGATAATGCATTAAGTTGGTCAATATTTGGCTCAAAATTGCTGATCAAGGCAGGCATGTTTTAAAGAGGAATTAGTGTGCTCTGTGGAAGAAGGATTAATTTGGAGTATAGGGTGGATGGAGAGGGAGCCTCAATGCTCAGAAAGGCAGGAGCCTGTGAGCATCTGGAATTCTCTAATGGGATAAGGAGTCCCAGGAGAGCGATATGGTCGAATACAAAACCCAGGCTTTATCTATTTAACCACATCACTAATGGACTGCCCGGGCTGTGGGAGGTTGACCAGCAGCCCCACCTGTTTTGAGAAGCCCACCCCCTCAGGCTCTGTGACTGAGCCTGGAGCACACATACAAGGGTCTGTGAAATAAGGCTCCTGACACAGCCAGCCTCCTGGTGTTCTGGGGAATTCCAGATATTTTGGGGCAGGGGCTGTAAGCATTGTGTTATCTGGAGGTATTTCTGGTAAATATCCAAGATTAGTGTCTTTGTTCAGGAGCGGGTAGGAATAGGGAGAAGTCCTAGTTGTCTTGATCACCCTGGAATTCCCAACCCTAGCTCAACATTTAGAAAGAAACCCAGTTCCTGGCATCCTGAGCATTGAATATGCTCCAGGGAGCCAATCCAATCTTGAGTGCAGGAAAATCTTACCAGGACAATTTCAAAAGCTTATAATTGATTTCACTTGGGTGGCTCTGAAAAACAACAGTTTTGTAAGAGATAAAGTCTTTTTTGGAATATATTATTCAAAAACTAAACCCCAGCATTTCTGTGGTTTGTATATTTGGTTTTGTGGAGGTATTTCTCCTCTTCCAGGCCATGTGAAGACTTGAAAAGAAGAGAAAATATATAGAATAAGAATCAGTTCTAAACTACTCATTGATTTACTAAGGAGAAATGTGAGTGATTTAAGTCCCTGGGGTTGGAAGATCTCCTTCTCCCTGTGCTGAGAAAAGCAAGTATCATTTGTTCTCCACCCCCCTACCTCCCGTTGGTGCTGGTAAATTTCCCAGAGAATGAGGAACAGCTGCTTCTCAAGTCAGGGTCCTTGAAAAGGGCTCAGTCATCAGCTATGGAATCAGCTGTTTGTTTACTTCCCCCAACTAGGAAGACACTAGAAAATAGAGAAATTTAAATATCCTTTGTCTAAAGACAAGAGTGGGAAAATGTGATTCTTTTTGGTTTCTTTTTAAGTCTTTTTTCTTTTTCCTTTTTTTTTTGAGATGGAGTTTCGCTCTTGTTGCCCAGGCAGGCACTCCATGGTAATTTTCTTCTTACCTTGCTGTCTTCCCTTTGGCTTACTCATTTCTCACTGCATGTTTCTTAAAAGTGGTGTCCCCTGGGATCTAGATTTGGCTTTCTTTTCATTGGAAAACCTCACCTCAAGTAGTCTGGTCCATTCCTGTAGCTTCAGTTATCAGATGTATGCCTATGACTCCCAACTCTTTATTCTCTCCCTGATGGTGTCTCTCCAACTCAAGACCTAGAGACCTCCTGGCATTTTCATGTGAATGGTCCAGAGAGTCCTCTAATTTATATCTCAGACTGAGCTCTCCACTTTCTCATTCCTTCTCTCAACCAGCTCTATCTCCTACATTCCCACCACCATGCAAGTATTTGCCCAAAACAGAAACATAGACCCCTCCCCCGTCATCCATATCAAGTTTTAATCAATTTCTGTCAGTTGTTCCAACATAATCCTCTAGAATTTTTTCACTTTTCCGTATCTGCTCTGTCACTTCCTTAGTTCAAGTCACCGTCATCTTCCATCTCCTAATGGATTGCTCTGCCCTTTGTTTTACCCCTCATCAGTTCATCCATTACCCACACTGCAAGCTACATGACCTTTCTTTAGATAAAACTTGGCCGTGTTACTCCCAAACCTTCAAAGGGCTTTAAGGGTAAAATCCATATACCTTGGAATGGCATGCAAGGCCCTTCAAGATATAAGGTTTCTTCCAGTTTCTCCTGCCCCATCCTTCCCCATTCCTCTCTCATGCTGCAATCATGTTGAACTGCCTTCCCCAGGGCTACAACTCTCTCTGGCCTCTGGACTTTGTAAATGCTCTTTTTTAGATTCAGACTACCTCTCTACACCATAAACTTGCCTATTTTTCAAGGCTTGTAATGGATCACAACTTCTTCGAGGACATTCTTGCAGGTATTGAAATCTGGGCTAAGACCTATTGTGTGCTTTACTGAATCTTCCATAACACCTTTTTTTTCTTTTTTTGAGATGGAGTCTGACTCTGTCACCCAGGCTGGAGTGCAGTGCCATGGTCTCGGCTCAGTGCAACCTCCGCCTTCTGGGTTCAAGTGATTCTCCTGCTTCAGCCTCCCAAGTAGCTGGGATTACAGGTGCCTGCCACCACACCCGGCTAATTTTTGCATTTTTAGTAGAGACGGGGTTTCACCATGTTGGCTAGGCTGGTCATGAACTCCTGGCCTCAGGTGATCCACCGCCTCAGCCTCCCAAAGTACTGGGATTACAGGTGTGAGCCACTACGCCCAGCCTGTTTCTTTTTAAGTCTTGCCTTCTCCTCCAATGCTGGACACTGAATAGGCGCTCTGCAAAAACTGGTTTTCATAAAATCTTGATACTAATTTAACAGACTATTGTAATGAAGAAAGGAAAATCTATAGGCTACTCCTGGGCAACACAGATTCTAGTTATCCTTATGTAGTAGAATGAACCCTAAGCCAGTGTTGACTTGCCTAGAATTTCAGAAGTGGGCTGTCATTCCATGAAGACCACCCATTCAGTCTGGCGTTAAAGCTCTTTAGTGCTGTAGAGAATCAATCCCTGACAGAGAAAGGCCAATTTCCTGAATGAGAAAAGAAAGGGCCATATCAGGCTGAGAGTAGAAAAGAATATCTTCCCATAAGCCCATTCGTAAGGATAGGGTAAGGCTACCCTTTAGTGCTTAATCAAAGGCAGTGAATGCCAAATAAAGGGAGATTATCTGTTCAAGAAAAGCCATGATGTTGTAGAGCATACAAAATAGTGGCAAATCACTGAATGGTTCACACATGGGTCCATCATCTAGGAATATTAGAGAAATGAAAAGTGGAGTACCTCCACTGGGGTATGTGTGTGTGTGTGTGTGTGTGTGTATGTCATGTGTGTGTATGCGTGCACGTGTGTGTATAACTTTCAGGGTGGCATATTTTCTCTTCTCTTTCCTGCTCTTTCTACCTCTTTCTCATAATTCTCGGGAATATATATAATACAGGAGCAAGCTCTTTAATGCTTTTGCCACAGAGACAATGAATCCTGCCTGACTCCAAAGGAAGGATGGGTGTTGCCTTCTTTCTTTCCTCTCTCTTATCTTTTTCTTTTGTGACCATAGGGTAATTTCTTGTCCGTGCCGAGTTTTATTTTCTCCAGTTAGATTGTTAAAACATTCAGGTTCACATTAACTCAGTCTTTCAACTCCACCCATTTTTGTTGATATACCTCTGACCCACACTCCTATTAGAGGAATAAGGCTAGTCATTAATAATTCCTCATCTGCTAATCCTTTAAAGAAACTAGAAAGAGGTGGATGTGTAATTCGTATTTATTTCTGTATTATATGAAAGAATCCTAATTCTGGGTACTTCAGGTATTTAAGTGGTACTTGTTGGCTTATTAACAGGGAATGCTTTGGTTAAAACTAGAACCAAGAGATAAAAATGTGTCATCAGAAACCTGTTTCCACTTCTCAATTTCTCTTATATCCACTTTGTTTTATTTTATATGCAGTCTGTACTAATCAGGGTTTGTGGTTACAAAAATCAGAAGCTAAATCTGGCTAAGTGAAACAGAAAGAGTTTTGAGGAGAAGAATCCTGAGTAGTATACAGAATTGAGGGGAAAGGCAGAGAAGCAGTCTTGGAAAGAAAGCAGCCAGTAAAGGAGGCTGAGAAGCAGAGTGCACAGGCAAGAGCAGCTACAGGAAGAGACTCCATCACCATGAGACCCTTGACTGCCAGGCATTTGGCACACAGCCGCTGAACTCAACTCTGCTGTTGCCAGAGTACGTGACTTCTCACCATCCCTGAACCTTTGCATCGCTCTCTCCAGATCCATGTGATAAAGTATATTCTAACTGCACACTCAGGAGCTAGGTAAACAGCCATAAGGAATGTCTGCAGTTACTACTGAGATGCATCTGTTTGAGGCTTACTTTTTACTTTACGCCCACAAACCTCACTCTGACCAGTGGATGACAGTGGCATTCTGGGTCCTCGGGAATAAATGTTCAGAGCCAGGTTCCAAATATCCCTCCTCCCCAAGAAGTATTGTACAGTTGCCCTGGTATACATTCATGAATGCCTTTGGGGACTGCTTGGAGATGGAGTCACAGCGTGCACTTCAGTAAAGGTTTCTAGGTTGCCCATCATTCAGAATGCTCTGGGATTTGTGAATTGATTCAGGTCTGGGAAATGGGAGAGTCATCCTTGTTCAAGTAAGGGCTTTTTTTCTATAGAACTGGAAGGTTTTAGTTAAACAAATCAAATTGAGATTTAGTTGCTGTCCATGTATTTCAGTTCAGGGACCCTGTGATCAATTAACCACTGTGGTTCAAATCTTCAATTATTCCCACTGGACCTGCTGCCTATTATGGTAGCCACATTCACTTTGTTTCTGCTGGTTAAATGCTATTATTTGACTTTATGACATCCCAGGATCCTGATATTATGGAAGCCAAGACAATTTTGGCATTCTTCATTCCACGACTGGCTATCGCGAGGTTGCAGAGTGCAGCCACTAGAGTGCTGTTCAAATATGTTGGCAACAGCAACCCCCACCAATGTATTCGGTGGGCTTGGTGATATCTGGACCCTCTTGGGGAATATAATTCAAGGGTGGGTGTGTAGGTTCCCAGTCTGAATCTACTCCAGTATTCCTAATCCCTTAAATCTTTGTTTTTTGTCGTATACATGATTCAGAGGAAGCTTTGGCATATACATATTGTTTTGTTTATGCTGTCATCTCCTAAAGCATTGACCTTGTCTGTATAGTGGAGGCCATATCAGAGCCATATGGGCATTTCAAACCAGAGTAAAAAGGGAAAGGCCAAAATCTTTTTTTTTTTTTTTTTTTTTTTTTGAGACAGGGTCTTGTTCTGTTACCCAGGCTGGAGTACAGTAGTGGGATCATGACTCACTGCAGCCTCAACTTCCTGGGTACAAGCAATCCTCCCACCTCAGCCTCCCGCGTAGCTGGGACTATAGGCACACGCCACCATGCCTGGCTAATTTTCGTATTTTTTGTAGAGGCAGAATTTCATCATTTTGCCCAGTCTGGTCTCCAACTCCTAGGCTCAAGCAATCTGCCCACCTAGGCCTCCCAAAGTGTTGGGATTATAGGTATGAGCCATTGCGCCCAGTCCCACAACTTTTCAAGTTAAAATTAAACAAGTAGTTGCATGTCTTACTTTTGCTCATATCCTAAACTTTTTCACATGGTTATTCATATATAGCTGCAAAGAGACCAGGAAATGTGGTTTATATCTGTGTGGTCACATATTTGGGAAGAAGGAAAGAAAAGATTTTGAATAACAACTACCAGTCTGCCAAACAAACTTAAGCAAGAAAACATTTATAGAAGGAAATCGAGTAGTTTACAGAATTATTAGAATGCTTCAGAGGTAGGAATATAAAACAGGCAATACCCAAGTGTTTCTAGATAGCTGTGAATACAACCAAGTTCATGCCCCAGAAATGGTCTAGTTAAAATGCTACTGCAGATGAATACTTGTTTCGAGTATGTCTGGAAGTGCCATAACTGAACATTTCCTGCTGTCATTGGATTTTTCACTCCAGCATTTTTGTGTAGTTAATCACTATTTTTGCAGTTTTACATCACAACCTTAATATCTGAAATAGTGGGTAGGAGAGTCACATTGACAAGACTCAGTCTGATTGAGTCACAGCTTTCAGGGGTAGGGAGAAAGAATGTTTGATCTTAGCTGGGCACGATGGCTCACACCTGTAATCCCAGCACTTTGGGAGGCTGAGGCGGGTGGATCACGAGGTCAGGAGTTCAAGACCAGCCTGGCCAAGATGGTGAAATCCCGTCTCTACGAAAAATACAAAAATTAGCCCAGCGTGGTGGCAGGCGCCTGTAATCCCAGCTACTCGGGAGGCTGAGGCAGAGAAATGCTTGAACCTGGGAGGCGGAGGGTGCAGTGAGTCGAGATCACACCACTGCACTCCAGCCGGTGACAGAGCAAGACTCCGTTTCAAAAAAAAAAAAAAAAAAAAAGAGAGAAAAAACATGTTTGATCTCTTTTATTATTAGAATGAGTGTCAGGACCCTGCCTCCTGCTAAGGGCTACACAGTAGAGATCTCAAATTGGAAGAGGGTTTGGATATTGAGTAGCCCAAGAAAGACAAACCCCTATTTTATAGACTGTGTCTTTTTAGATAGCAAGCTGTCTGTCAAGAGATCCAGCTCATATCTTCCCAGCCAGCAACCTCAACAGAAAGAGAATGTCTCTCTACCATTACGCATGTGTTAAGCCCAGGGAAGATGCTGATGGACACGGTTTGGATGCTCATTTCTGTACTCATCACTGAGGTCTAAGAGTGGAGTATTTTGATTGACTCCTTCTACACAAACATGCCCACATTTGTGACTAGGAGTGCTTAGGAAAGCACTGAAATTGAAAGCCATTCATAATCCGTGAAGTGGGGAGAGGGAGGTTGTCCCAAGGAAGATGCACTGGAAGACAAAACTACAAAGTTCATTTTAGAGTTCTCATAATCATCTGGTTTATCTCTTGACTACCATTTAAAAAAAAGCTTATAATACCTTCCTTTCTTAGTTACCTGAATATCAATATAAACCCTCAGATTTCATTACTAATGAAACTTTGGTTTCATCAGGTAGCTCTTTAAAGCTGTGGTAAGGCTTCACCCATGAGGGACTAACTATGGGATTAGCCCTCTGGCCATAAACAACACTAAAACTGCAAAATATATGAGGCAACATTTTTTTAGGCATTTGACAGTAGACTGCACAAAACTGCAATAATACTTGAGAGAAGGAAAACTCAAGAGATGAGCCCCACAACGGCTATATTTGTCGGCCTGGGGACAACTTTAGACTTTGGAGATGCTGAACTGATTGGGATCTTTAGAGCAAGGCAGGGCACCAGAGAAGAAAGAGCTAAACAGAAAGGAGACTCAAAAATCTGGGTAGGGGTTCTTCATGAATCCTTGGCTAAGGTCTAGACTGTGCATGTTTAGGATGAGTCCATACTAGGTTTACAGGACAGTGGCTACCATGGGGATTGAGAGGAGAAAGGGGTATCAGAGATGGAGTAGTGTTGGATGATACTAGAGTGCTGGCTTAACTAGAGTGCAGAGCCCTTTTTAATACCCTGGGTACCCAGATGAGACACCAAAAAGGACCTGCTTTAGGAGGAAGGACCACTCTAAAGCAAGACCTACAATAGACCCACCCCAACAAACTCTAAAAATGAGACTTAATGAGATCTATGAGGCATCAGAGTTTGGAAGTTGACTCAACTGAGGTTAGAGAGTCTAAGAAAACACTTTGCCCTTTGCACATGTCTGCCATAACAAACCATAAAACTAATATATAGATTCAAGGTGCTAAGCCAGTAATTAAACTACCTCCTAGAACAAAAGTCAACACTCTTCAGAGGAAGGTCATAGAATCAAAATAATCTAAAATATGTCACCAAAAATGTCCAATATGTTGTAAAAAATTACCAAAAACAAAAAGAAATACAAAAATGTAAGCCATAATTGAGAAAAAAAATGGCCCAAAAGATTTAAAGCAGCAATTATGTATATTGTCAAAGATTTAGAATAAAATATGGTCTTAATGAGAGATCATATAGGGACTCTCAATGGAGAAATGAAAACTCTATTTTTTTTAAAAAAAAGAGATAAAAATTCTGGAACTAAAATATAAAATAATTGAAATGAAAAGTTCACTGAAAAGGATTCATAGCAGAGTAAAGATTACAGAATAAATTATCAGGGAACTTGAAGACAGATTTAGATAAATTATAAAATATTAAGAACATGCGTAATTGAAATCTCAAAAGAGAAAGGAAAGTGAGAAAAATGGAGAAAAAAATGCATAAAAACAATGGCCCCAATTTTCTCAGGTTTGATGATTAATATTGACTTACAGGGCTAAAAGCATAATGAATTTCAAGCAGAGTAAACACTAAGAAAATCACCAGTGATGCACCATACTCAGACTACTTGGTATGGCATGTGAAAAGCCAAAGCTAATTAATAGTGTTAAACAGTCCAGTGTTTCCCTAGGGTGAGAGTGGTGGGAGGAGATTGGAGAAAGGGACAGAAAAGTTTTGGAATGGTAGAAATATTGTATGCATTGATGGGAGGGTGGTTAAATGAGTGTATGCATTTGTCAAAACTCATCACACTTCACTTAAAATTTGTACATTTTGTTATATGTAAATTATTTCTAAATAATGTTGACTTACAAAACTAGAAGTGATACTTAGTCAATCTAATACTTCAAACATTCTAACTTAATTATTTTGCCTTATTTTTATGTCTTTACATTTTAGTTCTTTACATTTTAGTTCCTTTAAGTCTGGTTTTTATTGCTTTCTGTAAAAGGATGAACTAGACTCCAAATTGACAGTTGTATACACACAAATACTGACATATCTTGTTTTGTTGCGTTTTGCAGATATTGCTTTTTTTTTTTTTTTTACAAATTAAAGGTTTGTGGCAACCCTGTGTCAAGCAAGTCTGTCGATGCCATTTTTCCAACAGCACGTGTTCATTTTGTGTTTCTGTGTCACATTTTGATAATTTTGCATAATTAATATTATTACACTTTTAAACATGTTCATAATTAATATCATTATTTTTATCAGGCAGCCTCCAAACCAGAATAGGTTCAGAGAGGTTCCCCATTATTTTTATATCTGTTATGGTGATCTGTGATCAGTGATCTTTGATGTTACTACTGTAGTTGTTTTGGGGTGTCACAAGCTGTACCCCAATAAGATGACAAACTTAATCAATCAATGTTGTGTGTGTTCTGACTGCTACACCAATTAGCCATTCCCCCACCTCTCTTCCTCACCTCAGGCCTCCCTATTCCTCAAAACCCTATTGAAATTAGGCCAATTAGTAAACCCTACAATGGCCTCTAAGTGTTTAAGTGAAAGGAGGAGTTGCATGTATCTCACTTTAAATCAAAAGCTATAAATGATTAAGCTTAGTGAAGAAGGCATGCCAAAAGCCAAGATAGGCTGAAAGCTAAGCCTCTTGTGCCACACAGTTGGCCAAGTTGTGAATGCAAAGGAAATGGTCTTGAAGGAAATTTAAAGTCTACTCCAGTGAGTACATGAATGATAAGAAAGCAAAACAGCCCTATTGCTGATGTGGTGCAAGTTTGAGTGGTCTGCATAGAAGATCAAACCACCCACAGCATTCTCTTAAACCAAAGTCCCTAACTCTCTTCAATTCTATAATGGCTGAAAGAGGTGAGAAAGCTACAAAAGAACAATTGGAAGCTAGCAGAGGTTGGTTGATGAGGTTTAAGGAAAGAAGCTGCCTCTATAACATAAAAGTGTAAAATGAAGCAGCAAGTGCTGATGTAGAAGCTACAGCAAGTTATCCAGAAGATATAGCTAAAATAATTGATGAAGGTGGCTACACTAAACAACAGATTTTCAATGTAGACAAAATAACCTTATGTTGGAAGAAAATGACATCTAGGACTTTCATAGCTAGAAAGAAGTCAATGCCTGGCTTCAAATCTTCAAAAGGCAGGCTGACTCTCTTGTTAGGGACTAATGCCACTAGTAACTTTACATTTAAGTAAATGCTCATATATCATTCTGAAAATTCCAGGGCCCTTAAGATTTATGCTAAATATACTCTGCCTGTGCTCTATAAATGGAACAAGAAAGCCTGTATGACAGCACATCTGTTTACAACACGGTTTACTGAATATTTTAAGCTCACTATTAAGAACTACTGCTCAGAAAAAAAAATATTTCTTTCAAACTATGACTGGTCATTGACAATGCACCTGGTTGCCCAAGAGCTCTCATGGAGATATACAAGGAGATTAATGTTACTTTAATTGCTAACACAACTTCCATTCCATAGCCCATAAATCAAGGAGTAAATTTGACTTTCAATTTTTATTATTTAAGAAACAAATTTAATAAGGCTATAGCTGCCATAGATAGTAATTCCTCTGATGGATCTGGGCAAAGTAGATTGAAAATTTTCTGAAAAAAATTTACCATTCTAGATGCCGTCAAGGGCGTTTGTGATTCATGGGAGGAAGTCAAAATGTCAACATTAACAGAAGTTTGGAAGAAGTTGATTCCAACCCTCATGGATGAGTTTAAGGGTTCAAGACTTCAGTGGAGATCACTACAGATGTGGTGGAAAAAGCAAAAGAATGACAATTACAAGTGGAGCCTGAAGATGTGACTTAATTGCTGCAACTTCATGATAAAATTTGAATGGATGAGGAATTGCTTCTTATGGATGAGCAAAGAGTGGTTTCTTTAGATGGAATCTACTCCTCGTGAAGGTGCTGTGAACATTGTTGAAATGACAACAAAGAGTTTAGAGTATTACATACACTTAACTGATAAAGCAATGACAGGGTTTGAGAGGATTGGCTGCAATTTTGGAAGAAGTTCTACCATAGATAAACAGCTATCAAATAACATCAAATGCTACAGTGAAATGTTTCATGAAAGGAAGAGTCAATCAATGCAGCAAACTTCATTGTTGCCTTACTTTAAGACACTCCTCCAGCCTGGACAACATAGCGAAACCTCATCTCTACAAAAAATAAAAAATTGCCCAGGCATGGTGGCACATGCCAAGTAGTCCAGCTACTTGGAAAGCTGAGGCAGGAGGATTGCTTTAGCCCAGGGGTTTGAGGCTGCAGTGAGTTGTGATCATGCCACTGCACACTAGCCTGAGCAGCAGAGTGAGACCCTGTCTCAAAAGAAACAAACAGCAAAAAAAGACATTTCTACAGCCACCCCAACCTTTAGCAACCAGCCACTACCCTGACTAGTCAGCAGCCATCAGTATCGAGGCAAAAACCTTCACCAGCAGAAAAGATTACAACTCCCTGAAGGCTCAGACTACAGTAGAGTATAAACATAGCTTTTTTTTTTTTTTTTTTTTTTTGAGATGGAGTCTCACTCTGTTGCCCAGGCTGGAGTGCAGTGGCACTATCTCGGCTCACTGCGACCTCCTCCTCCCAGGTTCAAGTGATTCTCTTGCCTCAGCCTCCCAGGTAGCTGGGATTACAGGCATGCGCCACGATGCCCAGCTAATTTTTGTATTTTTAGTAGAGACGGGGTTTCACCATGTTGGCCAGGCTGGTCTTGAACTCCTGATCTCCTGAGATTCGCCCGCCTCGGCCTCCCAAAGGGCTGGGATTACAGTCGTGAGCCACCGCACCTAGCCAAACTTTTATATGCACTGGGAAACCGAAAAAAAAAAATGTGTGGCTTGCTTTATTGCAATATTCACTATACTGTGATGATCTGGAACCAAAACTGCAGTATATCCGAGATATGCTTATAACATATGTTGCTTGCTATTTTCTCCTTATTAAATAGCAGACTTCAGCCTAGACAAATTCACTCACATGAAATCCACCCAGCTACACATTTTCTGCTGCCACTGAATCTTTAATCCGTTAATAGAATGCCTCAGTTACTGCGTCTATTCATTGGACATTATCACTGTTACTACACTATATGTTGAAATACATATTATTTAAAATTGCAAATAAGATTCTACCCTTAAAATATTCATATAAGTGACTATGAAAGTGCTATAAAAACAACATGTTGTGTTTATAATTTGCCATTTTGTTTCTTGCCTAATTATTTAAAAAATTAAAACTGATATTTTGGATGTGATGTAAAATTTCATCTTATTTATAAAAAGTGTGCTGAGAATTTTATCCAATATAGACAAATTTAAGATAATCCATGTGGCATCAAAATAGCTTAAATTACTTAACAGCTATGATTGTTTGGAATTAGTTCTTCCTTTCCCAAGAAATGCTTTTGCTGTGGATGAAAGCAGACTCTGGCTGAGGTTTTGTGATGTTATAATGATAGGAAAATGCTAGAAAAAGACAGAGGAGAAGAATCTCAGTGTACAAACAGTGGAGACGCTAAACCAGTGAGGTTAATTTTAGTCAGTTCTACTAAAAAAAATTTTTTAAGTATGAGACTATAGGGATAAAACAAGATGATATAAGCAGAGCAGAATAGTACATTTGATAAAGTATCTGCTAAAGTAAAGATATTTTATATTGAGTAATACAGAGCAGAAGAAGAATGGTGATTAAATCCAAACCATAAGACTTAGCAGTAGACTGGATGGCCTTTCTCAGGGCAGAATTTGTAACCAGCAGACAGGCTTTAAATCCAAGTTTCATTGCTTACTACCTATATGAATTCTATAAATCTTGGTTTTCATGCTTGAAAAATGGCTATAATAGTACTTGCCTCCTAGGATTCTTGTAGAAATAAAGTAAGATGCAAATTGCCTAACATGGTACATAGCACATAGACACCCAGTAAACATTTACTGATCCCTCAACATCAGAATAAAAGAAAAGGGTAATTATTCTAATCTTGGTACAGGGTGTGGCAGAGGATTTTTTCTCTGGCTTCTGGAAACTTGTATAAGTCAAAGCTTACAGAAAGGATGTCTGGCATTGGGCTAGTTATTGCTTCAAGTACACGAATGCCCCAGAGGGAAGCTTATACTCTAGATTTTCCAGGATGCAACCATTTATGCTGTAGGAAGAGGCCAGGAGCAAAGTAAGCTGCTTGTGAATAACAGAAAAACTGTCCTTGTGTGCTACGATGATAATGTTAACAAAGGAAGTCATTTCCCTAACCAAATTTATTATTGACCTGAAAGTGAGATAAAAAAGATATTTTTTTTTTCCAGAGCCACATAAAGCCTGAAGAGAAGGCTAGGAAAAGCAACGAGCTCGAGAAACTGGGCAATGTTCAGATTGGCAGCTATGGAATACTCTCCTCATTCTTATGTCACTGCAGATTTAATGCCCACAATGTCCCAGTGTCTGCACATTTTTATTTCGAGCATGAAATAATAATAATGACAGGCAATTTAAAATGATGACCACTATTTTTGTGTTTCCTTGAGAAATGGACCAATTTTCTCATCTATTCTGGCATATGGCATAGTGTGTGTGTGTGTGTGTGTGTGTGTGTGTGTGTTTGTGTGAAAGGGGGAGAGACAGAGAGAGAGAAAGAAAGGAGGGGTGCAAGAAGAGAAGAATCACACAGATGATTCACACAACATTCTGCCCTCACTAAAGGAACAGAGAATCTAAAAGTTTAAAGTCAACTCCTCTAGGATATAGTTTAAAATAGTCTGATGTCAAGGGATGGGCAAACATTTATTGAGTGTCTATGTGCCATGCACCGTCTTAGGCAATTGGCATGGTATAATATTGCTATGACAACCACTATTGCCTTAAACAATATAAGATTAAAAGGGTTTCTTTTTTTGTTTTGTTTTGTTTTTTGAGACAGAGTCTTGCTCTGTCACCCAGGCTGGAGTGCAGTGGCATGATCTCGGCTCACTGTAACTGCCACCTCCCGGGTTCAAGTGATTCTCCTGCCTCAGCCTCCCAAGTAGCTGGGACTACAGGTGCACGCCACCATACCTGGCTAATCTTTGTACTTTTAGTAGAGACGGGGTTTCACCATGTTGGCCAGGCTGGTCTTGAACTCTTGACCTCAAATGATCCGCCCTCCTCAGCCTCCCAAAGTGCTGGAATTACAACCGTGAGCCACCGTGCCTGGCCTTCTTTTGTTTTTAATTTTAATTTTTATCAAAACAATACTCATACTTGGTGAAAATAAAATAATGCGGAAGAACTCAGGAAAACTGATATTTTCCCATTCAGTCTGACATATGGTCATGTCTTCTGATTGTTTCCATATTTAATTCTTTGGCTAGTTATTTTCATAAATTTAGTTAATATAATTATAACTCTGTATCCTGATTTTTCATTTATGGTCATTGTCAATTAACTCATGAGAAATGAAAATTTATCTCACAGTAATCTGTTCCTTCTCATCCTCTTCCCAATATTTCATATTATTTTTAACTTTTCCATTAGTTAGTTTCATACTATTCAATGATATGGTTAAAATTATTTGTTTCCATCAACTTTCTCTGTATCTTTCCAAGTTGGAAAGTGTCCTCACTCCTCTACATTCCTCTTCTCCCTCACATTGCATCTTCCGTCAGCTCTATATTATTTTACATTGTCAAATATTTATTAACAATTAGATTATGTCTGAAAATTTTGCCAAAATTCTTACTTTATCCATGGATTGACTCTAAATCTTAATGTGAATAATCTTTACATTACTATCAAGATGTAAATGTAGTTTACTGCTTGGTCGAGTAGTGTATTAGGATTACTTTTGATTTTCTGTTGTTTCAATGCCAGGATTCTTGAGTCACATTTTAAAAAAAAAGTATTCCTAGCATTAAAACCAAATATATTTTCCTTTTCCCCACTATTTCATTTGCCTAAATAGGTATGACATTTTCATTTACTTGTTAATATACCATACTTTTATAATAGGGTTTTTATTTTTTCTGTAGTTCTTTTTGCCCCTCTCTTATTTGAGAGAAGAGGGTCATTTCAGACATTTTTTTTTTTTTTTTTTTTTTTTTTGAGATGCAGTCTTGCTGTGTTGCCCAGGCTGGTCTCAAACTCCTGGCCTCAAACAATCCTTCTGACTCTGCCTCCCAAAGTTCTGGGATTACAGGCCTGAGCCACTGCACCCAGCCCAGGCTTTTATTACCTCCTCAATGATTACCAGTTTTGATCATACATTTTACTGCATTCAGACTTCCTTCCTGGTCCCTTCTGCTTCTGGCTTTAGTCTGGACTGAAGTTCTCTAAATCTGCTGCAAATGTCATCCTGAAGATTCTCATCATTGTTTTACTGGTTTGAATTCACGGATTCTTGAATTTCAGGTCTTCCTTTTTCTTTTTGCTTTCAATGACACTGGAGTAATGTCCTCTAGTACCTAAGACAAGTTGCTTGCAAATCACATTTTCTGAGTGCTTGCATGCTTTAATCTCTCATTATTGGCCAGACAGAATTTTCAGTATGAAAATAATTTTCTTAGGAGTCTTTAAAGCACTTTATTTTTTGTTTTGTTTTAATAGATGGGGTCTCACTCTGTTGGTGAAGCTCTGTGCAGTGGCGTGATCATGGTTCACCACAGCCTCAACCTCTCGGGTTTGAGGGATCCTCCCACCTCAGCCTCCCCAGTAGCTGGGACTATAGGCGCGCACCACCAGCCCCAGCTAATATATTTTTATTTCTGGTAGAGACATATTTTGTTTACTAGCATCCACTGTTACTCTTCAGAAGTCTGATAACAGTCTGATTCTTATTCATTTGTAAGTGAACTGTCTTGTCTCTCTGAAAGCTTCTTTTTAGTGTTTTGTAATTTTATGAGGCTGTATCCAGGTATAGGCCCTCTTTTATTCATTGCACTGAACACTCTACCTGGTTTTCAGTTCCAGAAATTTTTCTTCTTTTCTTCTGAAATTTTTATTAAGAGGATAATGATGTTAATGGATTGCTCTTCTAATGTCTCTTTTTTATTTTGTATATTTCATATTTCTCTCTCTCTGACTTATCATATATTCTGAGAGATTTCTCCACTTTGTCAGTCCTTCAATTGAATGTCTAACTTCAGTAATCACCCTTCTATTCTCTAAGAGTTCTTTCTTCTTCTCTGTCCGATTTTGTAGAACATCTGTGGCAGCTATGGAGGTGCACCCTCAGATCTCCCTTCAAGCAGAATCTGCTGGAAAGGATTCAGTTAACTGACAGCTTCCAAGTGTGGTATGCTTGGAATCCCTACTGCGTTAAATCCATGCCCTCACTCCCTGGGAAGCCCCAGCCAATGAAGGAGCATGGTGGAGACTCCAGAGCCTGGTGGTTTCTGTCAATTGGGATACCCCAAAGTGCTGGCTGAGATTTTCTTTTTTTTTTTTTTTCTTTTATTATTATTATTATTATTATTATTATACTTTAGGTTTTATGGTACATGTACGCAATGTGCAGGTAAGTTACATATGTATACATGTGCCATGCTGGTGCGCTGCACCCACCAACTCGTCATCTAGCATTAGGTATATCTCCCAATGCTATCCCTCCCCCCTCCCCCCACCCCACAACAGTCCCCGAAGTGTGATGTTCCCCTTCCTGTGAGATTTTCTTAGAGCTACACTACACTCTGGAGCTCTTCCTTTCCAGTCCTCTTTCCTTCCCCTCTTCTTTCATAGCCTATTAGACCTGCATCACAGTCTGAAAGTATATTTCTCTGTTCACTCCTGTTGCCTCTCGCCTTTATCTTCCAAAGTCGTTGCCCCCAGTACATCTCTTACACTTATTGTCTTGGCTTTTGCTTCCTTGGGGACTAGAACTGGCAGAGCATCCTATCTTGCTTTACGAACATACTTGCTTCCTACATCTCTCTATTTCACTTATTTTTGTAACACCCAATACATCTAACAGGGGACATTTAACCTGGTGTAGTGACCTAGTGGGCTCAAATTGCACTGTAGGAAGCTGAAATTAACTAGACAAAAAGATGTCATCTGTACATCACAAAGGTAAAAGAGGAGACTAGGTGCACTTTTTCCCCAACTTTCCAGAGGGGGCAACATTTTTAATAATTCTAAAAAGTGAAAAAATTGGCAATATTACATGAAAGTATGATTTTCTTCCATCTGCTACTGCATACAATTTTCTGATTTTGTGGCAAGATATGCCGCGGCCTCATTCAAATCATCTGCACCAAGAATCATGCAGTGCCTTGCACTTTTAGTTATCCCAGCACTTGCCCAAGTCTTGTTATCCCAGCACTTGGATTTTATGACTTTTGAGGACAGGGACTGTGTGTTCTCTTTAGTGCCTCATAATAATAACGATAATAAGAGCTGAGCCGTTGTTTATCATGTGCTAATTACATGCCTAGCCAGGTAAGGTGGTAAACACTTTGTATCTATTGTTTCATGTGAAAACACAAAATCTCCGAGAGGTCATGTAAATGGCCCAAGGTCCCACAGTTAGGATGAGGCACATGTCTGCCTTTCTCCAGAATCTATGCTCTCTATCACATCCAGTACTGCCTCCCCCTGTACCTGACACACAGAGGACACTCAATAGCTGTCAATCCATTGGTTGAGTTACAACTGTTATTAACTATAGACAAATAGGTAATAGAAATCTCATTTACTGTCCTATAATATGTGTTCTATAGATTTGTGATGGGGAATGAATGAATATGCAGGGCTAAGGAAGCCTCATACATTCTCAAAAATTATCTTGCTAGGAGAAAGCACATCGTTTACCAATACCAAATCCTTTATTTTACATGAAGTTCCCTGACACTGTGAAGCTCTAGTAGTAAGTGCTTTTTTATCTTTGAAATATACCTCTTTGTTCAGAGGCAGAACATATGAAGTCTCTTATTTTCCCTCTTACAGCATGTCATTTAGCGACTCTGTGGGAGAGGAGGTAATGTGTCAATATATGCGTGCTTGCTCTCATAGAGAAAACCAACTCTGTTTATCTAAGCTTCTCCCCATTCCCCTAGAGAAGTAATTAAACCAAATCATTGACCCCTTCTGGAGTAGCCCAGGAGTTGGTTTTATTTATGTGAAAGTAAAGGATTTGGGAGAAAGAAAATGTCATTGGGCCAAAATCAGAATAAATCCGTTTACATGGAAAATATGCACAGGAGATTTGACAGCATCTTTTGTGATCTCTTTTTTCCGATATTCAGAAACATGAACTTTTATAACTACAAAGGTTATCCCTTTTGTTCCTAGAATTCCTTTGTGATTATACATAGCTCACCAGGGGTTGCTTGTCATGAATGGTTACAATTTTTCACTCAGCTGTTGTTTAACAGAGGATCAGCGTTTGCTCAGGAGGTGAATATGTGACTCTCCTCCCTCCCCCAGCAACGGCATAGTTATTTAAAGGCAAAATTCCATTTGTTTTTCTCCTAATCGTTTCTACCACCATAAAGCTGTTTCACCTCCCTTACTTCATCCCTTCAGAAGATACTGGGGATTAGCAGTCATAACCCCAGAATATAAAGTGGTGATCCCAGTCTTCAGAATTGGGTTGTGACATGGACAAGAGTCTGGCATGCAAATCATCTTTGGAAACCAAGGCTGACTAGTGCCTAAGCACCATTTCAGTTAGTAGCCCATCTAAGGGACTATGGGAAACATATAAGCTGATACTCTTGATACCAGATGCTAATGTTTTGGTTATCTCTTTGGAAGTGTTATATCACCTAATCCAGATCCAATCAAAGTGTTTGATTTTTCTCAAATCTAACTTAATACAAACAAGACTTTAAAAGTTTAAAACATTTTGGCCGGGTGCGGTGGCTCACGCCTGTAATCCCAGCACTTTGGGAGGCCAAGGCGGGTGGATCACGAGGTCAGGAGATGGAGACCATCCTGGCTAACACGGTGAAACCCCATCTCTACCAAAAATACAAAAAATTAGCCGGGCATGGTGGCAGGTGCCTGTAGTCCCAGCTACTCAGGAGGCTGAGGCAGGAGAATGGCGTGAACCCGGGAGGCGGAGCTTGCAGTGAGCCGAGATCACGCCACTGCACTCCAGCCTGGGCGACAGAGCAAGACTCTGTCAAAAAAAAAAAAAAAAAAAAGTTTAAAACATTTTTCTGAAAGGCGGAATTGAATTGATCTGAAGGACAAAGAGACGGTTGCCCAGTGAATCTGAATTTCTACAAATGTTTATCAATTACTTACCACCGGTAAGCCACTAGGTTGGATGCCAGGGATACAATGGAATAAGTAGAATAAGACAGACATGGTCACTGCCGTCATGGGGCAATGGAAGACAATCACTATATAAGTAAACATGAATTATGATTGATGTAGGTCCTACAAAGGCAAGGTTTGGGAGCTGTGAGACTGAGTAACAGAGGGATGCAATGCCACTTGGGTGATATAGGGGAGTCTTTCCTGAGAAGGTGATAAATTAGGCTGATATAAGCAGGAGTTATCCAGGGGAAGAGTGAGAGGCAAGTAGTACAGCTTGTGGGAAAGCCCAGAAGTGAGAAGGAACCAGCAAGCCAGTGTGTCTTCAGAGCAGAGCCTGAAGTTCTTCACTTGGGATCCCCAGGAAGTCTTTGAAAATCAGATAATTCTCTGACCACAGAGAGTGAAACTTGGTTATACAGCATTTGCAATCCACTTGCTATTAGGCATGCAGTAAATAAGCAGCTATATCCCAATGTGCCATAGCACAGCATGGTGGTGAAATGTAGTTCTCTCCTCCAGACACACCTGCAGTCATACCAAATGTTGTGTATACATGGTTATTCACTAGAGCATTGACTATTCTAGCAAAAGACTGGAAACAACTCAGTGTCTCTCTGTAAGGAACTGGTTAAATAAATCAAGATACAACCACACAATGGAGTAGTATGCAGCTGAAAAATAATGATAAATTATTTACACTTACATGAAAGGATCTCCAACATATAACATTAAGTGAAAAGATAAGATCCAGAAAAATGTATAACAAGTGCTACCACTTATATAAAAAAAGTAAAAGTAAAGCATATTCGAGAGCATAAGAAGACAATCCACAGGGTACAATAATATTTGCAAAAGACATATGAGATGAAGGGCTATTATCTAAAAAATACAGAGTGGAAAGATATTTTATGTTCATGGATTAGAAGAATCAATATTATTGAAATGTCCATACTACCTAAAGCAATCTAGAGATTCAATGCAATCCCTATAAAAATACCAATGACATTCTTTACAGATGTAGAAAAAAAATCCTAAAATTTAGATGGAACCATAAAAGACCCAGAATAGCCAAAGCTATCCTAAGCAAAAAAGCAAAACTGGAGGAATCACATTATCTGACTTCAAATTATACTTCAAAACTATAGCAACCAAAACAGCATGGTACTGGTATAAAAACAGACAAATAGACCAATGGAACAGGATAGAGACCCCAGAAACAAATCCACATACCTACAGTGAACTCGTTTTTTACAAAGGTGCCAAGAACATACACTGGGGAAAAGACATTCTCAATAAATGCTGGGAAAACTGGATATACATATGCAGAAGAATGAAACCAGACCCCATATCTCACCATATATATGAATCAAATCAAAATGGATTAAAGGCTTAAATCTAAGACCTGAAACTATGAAACTACTATAAGAAAACATTGGGGAAAAACTCCAGGACATCGGTCTGGGCAAAAATGTCTTGAGTAATACCCAATAAGCACAGGCAACCAGATCAGAAAAATGGACAAGTGGAATCACAAGTTATAAACCTTCTGCACAGCAAAGGAAACAATCAACAAAGTGAAGAGACGACCCACAGAATGGAAGAAAATATTGGCAAACTATCCACCTGACAAGGCATTAATAACCAGAATATATAAGGAGCTCAAACAACTCTATAGGAAAAAATCTAATAATCTGATCTAAAAATGGGCAAAAGGTTTGAATAGACATTTCTCAAAAGAAAATACACAAATGACAAACAGGCATATTTAAAGGTGCTCAACATCACTGATTATTAGAGAAATGCAAATCAAAACTACAATGAGATATCATTTCACCCCAGTTAAAATGGCTTATATCCAAAAAGAGAGGCAAAAACAAATGCTGGCAAGAATGCAAAGAAAAGGGAACCCTTGTACCCTATTGGTGGGAATGTGAGTTAGTACAACCCCTACGGAGAACACTTTGGAAGTTCCTAAAAAAACTAAAAACAGAGCTATCATATGATCCAGCAATCCCACTGCTGGGTATATATTCAAAAGAAAGGAAATTAGTATATCAAAGAGATATCTACTTTCCCATGTTTATTACAGCACTATTCACAATAGCCAAGATTTGGAAGCAACTAAAGTGTTCATCAACAGACAAATAAATAAAGAAAATGTGGTACATATACATAATGGAGTACTATTCAGCCATAGAAAGAATGAGATACTCTCATTTGCAACAACTTGAATAAAACTGGAGGTCATTGTGTTAAGTGACAGACACAGCAGACAAACTTCACATGTTCTCACTTATTTGTGGGTGCTAAAAATCAAAGCAATTGAACTCATGGAGTTAGAACACAATAATGGTTACCAAAGCCTTAGGAGGGTAATGGGGTGAGGGTGGGGGAAAATGGGGATGGTTAATGAGTACAAAAAGGTAGAATGAATAAGATCTAGTATTTGATAGCACAACAGAGTGACTACACTCAATAATAGTTTATTGTACATTTAAAAATAACTAAAAGAGTGTAATTGTATTGTTTGTAACATAAAGAAAAGATAAATGCTTGAAATTATGGATATCTCATTTACCCCAATTATTACACATCATACGCCTGCATCAAAATATCTCCTGTACCCCATAAATATATACACCTACTATGTACCCACAAAAATTAAAAATCAAAATTAAATATACAAAGAACCCTTGAAACCCAGCAAAAAGTAAATGAACAACCTAATTTTAAAATGGGCAAAAGATCAGAACAGACATTTCACCAAAGAAAATATACGAGTGGCAGATATGCATATGAAAAGATGTTCAATGTCATATGTCATTAGGGAATGCAAATTTAAACAATAATGATATACCACTACACACCTATGAGAATGGTCAAATCCAAAACACTGATGACACTAAATGCTGACAAGAATGTGGAGCAATAGGAACTCTCATTCATTTCTGATGGGAATGTAAAGTGACACAACACTTTAGAAGTCAGTTTGGCAGTTTTTTAGAAAACTAAACATGTACTTACCATATAATCCAGCAATTACATTCTTTGGTATTTACTCACATGAGTTAAAAATTTATGTTCACATAAAATCTGGCACACAGATGTTTACAGCAGCTTTATTAATAATTACCAAAGCTTGGAAGCAACCAAAATGTCCTTTTGTAGATTAATGGATAAATAAACTCTAGTACATTCAGAGAACAGAATATTATTCAGCACTAAAAAGACATGAGCTATCAAGCTATGTGCTATGATTTGGATATTTGCCCCCTGCCCCAATGTCATATTGAAATTTGATCCCCAGTGTTGGAGGTGGAGCCTAATGGGAGGAGTCTGTGTCATGGGGCAGATCCCCCATGAAAAGATGAATGACCTACCTGGGTGGAGGACAGAGTGAGTGAGTTTTACTCTATTAGTTCCCTTGACAGCTGGTTATTATAAAGAGCCTGGCATCTCCTGTTCCCCTCTCTCTCTTGCTTTTTCTCTTGCCATGTGATCTCTGCATGTCCCCTTGCCTCCCTCCATGAGTGGAAGCATCCTGAAGTCCTCACCAGAAGCAGATGCTTGGGCCATCTTTGTATGGCCTGCTGAACCATAAGCCAAATAAATCTCTTTTCTTTACAAAGTATGCAGCTTCAGGCATTCATTTATAGCAACATAAATGGACTAAGACACCATGTAAGACATGGAAGAAACTTAGTTCAAATTACTAAGTGAAAGAAGCCCATCCGAAATGGCTACATGCTGTATAATTACAGCTCTATAGTACTCTGGAAAAGGCAAAACTATAGAGACAGTAACTAAGATCAATGGTTTCCAGGGGTTGGGGGATGGAGGGATGAGCAGACATAGCACAGAGAAATTTTAGGGCTGTGAAATTGTTCAATATGATACTATAATGATGGATACATGTCATTATACATTTGTCAAAACCCACAGAATATTCAACACTGAGAGTAAACTCTAGTAACACCTATGGACTTTGGGAGATAATGATATGTCAACTGTAACAAATGTATCATTCTGGCAGGGATGTTGATAGTGGGGGAGGCTCTGTGTGTGGAAGGGGATAGGAGATACATAGGAGTCCCTTTTTACTTTCCACTCAATTTTCCTGTGAACCCAAAACTGCTCTAAAAAATAAAGTTGATTGTTTAAAACAAAACAAAGTAGAGAACATATTTGGATTTGGTTGCATTTATATAGGAAACCCTTGAAAGGTACTCAGAAGACTAATAGAAGCAGTTACCTATGTGGGGCAGATGGGGATGGAGGTAGGAGGCTAACCTTTTATTTTATACCTTTTTTTAATAGTCATTGGGTTTATGAGACATATGAATGTGTCATTTATTCTAAAATTAAATTATATGAAGTGGGCACTAGAGTTAAACACATCATCTTGATTCCTGACTCTGTCATTTATTAGCTGTGTAGCATTGTAACATTACCTAACTCTTCAGTGCCTGACTTTCCTCATGAGCAAAACAGGGCTGATAATAGTTTCTACCTCAAAGGAATGTTTTGATGATTAAATGAGCTAAATACATGTAGAGCCACTAAATCAATGTTCATCATATAATAACTGCTTAATAAATCATGAGGATAGTCATGATGCTGCTGCTCTTTAAAGGCATGTAATTTTTCCTATGATATCTGTGGCTTTCTCTGATGATTGAAATTCTTGGTGGAATTATGAGTAGTTTTTATTTTCTTTGTTATACTTAAAGTATTTTCCAAATATTTATAAAGATCATGCATGTGTGATGAGAAAAATCCATGTTTTTTTATTGTAGTAAGAACATTTAACACAAGATCTACCCTCTTAACAAAATTTTAAGTTAAAAATACAGTATTGTTAACCAGAGGCACAATGTTGTATAGCCGATCTCTAGAACTTAATCATCTTGCACAACTGAAACTTTATATTTGATAAATATCAATTTCCCTTTTCTATCTACCCCCAGCCCCTGAAAACCACCATTTTACTCTCTGTTTGTATGTATTTGACTATTTTAGATACCTCATATAGGTGGGATCATGCAGTATTTTTCTTCCTATGCCTGCCTTGTTTCACTTAGCATAGTGTCCTCCAGGTTCATCCATGTGGTCTTGTATGGCAATATTTCCTCCTTGTGTAAAGCTGAATAATATTCCGTTTTGTGTACATATCACATTTTTCTTATCCATTCATTCATTGACCAACATTTAGGTTGCTTCCATATCTTTGCTGTTGTGAATAATGCTGCAATGAACATGGAAGTGCAAATATCTCTTCAAAATCCTGAATTTAATTATTGTAGATGAATACCCAGAAGTGGGATTGCTGGCTCATATGGTGGTTTTATTTTTACTTTTGTGAGGTACTTCCATACTGTTTTTAGTAATGATGTACCAATTTACATTCCCACCAACAGTATACAAGGATTCCAATTCCAATTTCTCCACATCCTTGCCAACACTTACTATCTTTTTTTTTTTTTTTTTTCAGTAATAGCCATCCTGATGGGTGTGAGCTGATACAGGATTGTGGTTTTGATTTGCATTTCCCTAATGATCAGTGACATTTAGCATCTTTTAATATACATGTTGGCCATTTGTATGTCTTTGGAGAAATGTTTACTCAAGTCCTTTGCCCA
This sequence comes from Pongo abelii, assembly GCF_028885655.2. Taxonomy (NCBI): domain Eukaryota; kingdom Metazoa; phylum Chordata; class Mammalia; order Primates; family Hominidae; genus Pongo; species Pongo abelii. The sequence continues at coordinate 65,544,996 of NC_071985.2, read as the reverse complement.
TTGTTTTGTTTTTGCTATTGAGTTGTGTGAGTTCCTTAGATATTTTGGATATTAACTCCTCATCAGATACATGATTTGCAATTATTTTCTCACGATCTATAGGCTGCCTTTTCATTTTGTTGATTATTTCCCTTGTTGTGCAGAACCTTTTAATCTGATATAGTCCCACTTATCTATTTTTTATTTTGTTACCTGTGTTTTGGTGCTGCATCCAATAAATCATTGCTCAGACCAGTGTCATGAATCTTTTCCTCCATGTTTTCTTCTAGGAGTTTGATAGTTTCAGGCCCTAAATTTAAATATTTAATCCATTTTGAGTTTATTTTTGTGTGTGGCATACACTAAGTTTATTTTTAAAAAATAAAATAAAAATTGTCCATCTTTAGTCTGAAACTCTGCCCACTGGGTCTTGCCTTTACCTGTGCCCTGCCTCCTGCCCATTAAGACAGCCCAATGCACTCACCCATGTGCACTCTCCAGCTTTTCCAAAAATTGCCCTTCTGGCCACACCCTTTTTCCTTGGTTCACTGTTGCTCCACATAAGTCCTATGCCTGGCTTTAGAATTCTAACTTCAACCCTACCTCTTTGGGACTAATGTTTATATTTGTTTACTTGAGCCTTGATTATACTTAAACATAGGTATGAATTCCATCTAGTTTTGTCTCCAGGAAACCACCCCTGATGACAAGCTCTTGGCTGTCACCATGGCTTTGCCAACGCTGGCTGTCCCCTAAGTTTGGGAATGGGTGGTGCATAGGAAGTTAAGATAATTTGCATTTTATGCAGAATATATAATTTTTGGCATGATAAGAGAGTTGGCATCCGGGCAAGAATTCTAACCAAAGAAGTATTAAATTTATAAGAGAGTCATTTGAATTTCTAATGTGACATGATAAGCATGCCTTCTTGTAAAAACATTTTACAGAAAAATAGAATAGCATGACTGGCTGGCAGTACAGACAATTCTGTCAACAACTGCTGGAGCTGTTCCATGCAGCATTCAAGAATTCCTTGATTTGGAAAAAACAAATAAGAAACAAGCTATATGGAAGTGTAAGGACGACAGAGCCATGTGCTGATTGCTGGGGGTTTTAAAGAAAGGAGGGGAGTAGGGTGAACTCCCTACTAGCCTAAGGTGAACACTGGATTCGACAACCAGAGAGAACTCATCTTGATGACTGGTCCTACCCAAGATCTCAACCACATTCTCTGCATTTCCAAGAGGCAAAGAAAATGAGCTGTCACTAATGTGTTTTATGTTAACTATCAATAGGCGGAATTTGTGAACCGTCGCATGCTTAGCATCCAAAATAATTCCCTTTAGGCTGACATAGAAAAGAGAAAAGAAAAGATAAAACAAAAAGTGAACATTTTTGCTGGTTTGAAAACATTTATAGTCTGATTTTCTAGCCACCAGCATAGAAATATTTATTTATTTCTCAGTATCATTTTTATGTTTATAGCACTTTCCAAATTTTCTACAGAAAGCTTAACTTTAAATTGGGAATGGGGCTGAGCATGGTGGCTCACACCTGTAAACCCAGTACTTTGGGAGGCCAAGACGGATGAATTGTTTGAGCCCAGGAGTTGGAGACCAGCCCGGGAAACATGGCGAAACCCTGTCTCTACAAAAAAATACAAAAAAATTAGCCAGGAATGGTGGTGCCCACCTGTAGTCCCAGCTATTCGGGAGGTTGAGGTGGGAGGATCACCTGAACCCAGGAGATCAAGGCTGCAGTGACCTGTGATTGCACTACTGCATTCCAGTCTGAGCAACAGAGTGAGACCCTGTCCAAAAATACATACATACATACATACATACATACATACATACATAAATTGAGAATAGGATTTTCTTTTTTCTATATATTTTCTCCTAATATAAATGCAAACCCAAACATAAAAGCAAATATGTATGTTTTTGTGTGTTTTCTCTTCCTCCTCTTTCTGCTCCTCCTCCTTATTGTTTTTTTTTAGTGAGTTGTAGTAAAAGTAGCAGAAAGTGTGCTTAAATAGAGAATCATAATCTGTAGAATGCGAAGTCACAAAAATTCTATGTTGACACGTGGCTAATAATAATAGCAATAATAATAAATCAACAGCTTTAAAGTGCTCTGTCAATGTCCCTACATGACACTTACACGTGGACTGAGCAATTGGTTTTGCTTTATAGCTATGTCCTGAGGGGACTCCATAAAAAAGAAGCAAAAAGAAAGACACAAAAGAGAAGAAGAAAGGAAATGTCATTTACCACATACTTAGTGTGTACAAACCCTGTGCCAGATATGTTATATACCTGAATTCATCTGTTCTCCTCAAGGCCCTATGAACGGGTTCTAGTGTCCCAGTGATGGTGAGGAAGGAGATGATGGTGGTGGTAATGATTACCATTTTTGAGGCTCTCTGTAAGCTAGGCACTATACTCTCTTCATTCAACCTGTATTCATTCAACAAATGTTTGTTCAGTGCCCATACTGTGTGCTAGGCACTATTCTAGGCACTTGAGATATATCAATGTATAAAACACACCAAAATTCTTGCTCCTATGAAGCTACATTTGGGGGTGAAAGTGACACTAGAGATTCCCAGATAATACACATATAAATAGGGAACTGAGAGAATATGTTAGAAAGGGATATGTGCTATGGAAAAATAATAAATCAGACCACAGCAGGTCAGGATTGTGGCATGGGGTTCAGGATGCAATTTTTAATCAAGTGGTGGTAGTAGCCCTGACTGAGAAGGTGATACCTGAAGCAGCTAAAGAGTTTGGCTGGCCGGCAGGTGTCTCATGCCTGTAATCCCAGCACTTTGGGAGGCCAAGGTGGGCAGATCACAAGGTCAGGAGTTCGAGACCAGCCTGGCCAACATAGTAAAACCCTGTCTCTACTAAAAATACAAAAATTAGCCAAGCATGGTGGTGCAGGTCTGTAGTCCCAGCTACTCAGGAGGCTGAGGCAGGAGAATCGTCTGAACCCGGGAGGTGGAGGTTGCGATGAGCCAAGGTCACACCACTGCACTCCAGCCTGGGCAACAGAGTGAGACTCCATCTCAAAAAAAAAAAAAGAGTTTGGCCACATGAGTATCTTGGAGGAAAGGGCTCCAGGCAATGGGAGCAGCCAGCACAAAGGCCCTACAACAGGAAGATGGCTGGAGTATTCACTGAACAGCAAGGAGGCCAGCATGGCTGGACAGGGGAGAGAGGTAACTGGGGCCAGATCCTGCAGGGCCTTTCAGGGCAATGAAAGGAGTCTGTCTTCTATTCTGAGTGAAATGCTAAGGCATTGGAGAGATATGAGCAGGCAAGTGACATGGTCTGATATACATTTTAAAAACATCACTATATGGTATATATACATCATAGAATACTATGCAGCCATAAAAAGAATGAAATCATGTCCTTTGCAACAACACGAATGCAGCTGGAGGCCATTACCATAAATGGATTAATGCAGGAACAGAAAACCAAGTACCACATATTCTCACTTTTAAGTGGGGGCTAAATAAGCATTGCATACACATAGACATAAAGATGGGGCCAATAGACACTGAGGACTACCGGAGGGGTCGTGGGCTGAAAAACCACCTATTGGGTACTATGCCCACGGCCTGGGTGATGGGATTATTCATCCCCCAAACCTCAGTATCACACAATATACCCAATGTAACAAACCTGCACATGCATGTACCCCCTGAATCTAAAATGAAAGTTGAAATTATTTTTTAAAAATAAAAATATCACTATGGCTGTTGTATTGAAATAATATTCTCCCTTACATGTATAATTTAGTGTGATTATTTTCTGAAATTCCTATAATTCTCATTTTACAAGCAAGAAGCTGAAGGGTAGAAAAATCAAGTAATCTTTGAGTAAGTGCTAGAGCCAGGAATCAAACCCAAACCAAGAATTGTCTGAATTCTAAGCCTGAGTTCATTTTATGACTGCCTTGAAAGAACAACTTCTAGGTTTCCATTAGTTCATGACAACTGAAATACACGTTTCAGACATAGGAAAAAACAGCATGTTCTGTCTGGCTTAATAGATGGAGGGCAACAAAAATAATAAATTAATGGACTAACTTAGCAAATGAGTAATGAGTTCCTCCTATGTTTGTAGACACTGTGTTAAGTATTGGAGGGGCAAACTCACCCCTTAGATAGCTTATAGTTTAAGAAGTGAAAGATAGATATTGACAAATATGTGTGATAAAGTATTATTGAAACAATTTTAAAAGAATCTATAAGCTCCAGTGGGGGCCAAAATAAAAGTGATCAATTCTAAGATGGAGGGGATGGACTGTGGTATGTGACTCTTTGCAGTTGGAAAAACTTCTTCTCTCATCTGATGTCTTGTATTGCCTAGTTTACAGTCTCATAGTTTAGTTCAAGTGGCTTAAGAAGATCTTGTTTTTCTCTTGAGGTGCTTTCCAGGAAAAAAATGTAAGACTTTCTCACTTGAAGCATCCTCTCTGGGTCTTACCACTTTGCCATCTTGCTGCATTGGTGAGTCCTCTGGTGCAATCCCTCCAAAAGCCCCTGCCAATCATCAGGGAGGGAGCGTTGGGAAATGAAGACATGGTCTGTGGGCACCGAGCCTATCCTGGGTCAGAATTCCTGATTCTACAATTTACTAAACTGTGTAACACTTGGAAATCCTTGTACCCTCCTCATCTGTAACTCAGGCATAAAAATACCACTTCATAGCATTGTGTTAAGTAAGACAGCCAAGGCAAGATGAGCCTGACTCATAACAATTGCCTGATGAGTGTGAGCTCTTTGTAGGATTATTTTAGTGACATTATCTTCCCACATCAGAATTTGTGGCAGTGCTGAACTGGTCATTGCTTTGGTCAACATTTATAGATATCCCTCCCTTGGAGGAGGAACTCCAGAAGGCTGGCTGCTGGCTTTATTTATTATTCCTGCTGGAAGGGAGGAGGACAGAAGGCTGGGGAATCACAAGCCCCTTGCTGGGATTTCACCTCAGCTGGTTCCATCAGTAGCCTTACCCCAGGGATTACATAAATATTTTGTGTTCCCAGAACCTCACTCTGGGCACTGTCCCAAGAGAGCTCAGTGTTTAGAATGCTGTGTCCTCAGCAGTCTGGCTTCAGACTTTATTAGTTAAGAGAAACTGCAGCAGACAGGAGCCCTCCTTTGAGTGTTTCAAGGGAGATAATGAGCCCATCACCATCACAATCATCAATAAGCATTGGCTTAACATGTCCTATCTCCAGGGCAGTTTGCTAGATGCAAAGATGATTCCATCCTTGGGTCAGCCTAGTGTCACTTACTTCTGCTCCACTCTGGTCACACTACTTAATATTTCATGACCCTTTGACATGAGACAGTGAGGACAGGCATCAGCCCTCAATGTTGGAGATGACTGCTCCCTGATATAGTCAACCACCAAATTCATGGCCTTGAGGATGAGGCAGAACCCAGACTGCTCAGCAGAACTCATAAGCTCCCCTACAAAGGATGTTTTTGTGATTTCCTGGGACACACCTGGAAAAGCAGAGTCATGGCCTACACAGGTGGGGGGACCTGCAGAAGGGGGTCTTCTGTAAACATAAACATGCATAGACTATCCCTAAGGGGCCTGGAGCTCCTGGTCTAAAGCCTGGAGTATGGAAAAGGAGAGCAAGAGAGACAAGTAGGTGAGTAAATACAAGGCAATGGGATATGTGCAGTAACAGAAAATAATGTACAAAACACTCAGAGAGCACAAGTGGCAGTTTATCCTGATCCCAAAGGGGCCTAAAATTCCTATTTATAGGAATGTAGCTTGGTGGGACCTAGAAAATAAGTAGACCCCTGATGCTTTAAAAAAAAAAATTGCTGAATTGCAAAACCCTGCAAGGGCAATGATTAAGCGTATTTGACTTGTTTTATATCATAACTATCATGGAGTTGAAAGCATGTGAATATTGAATATGGTGGAACTCCTACAATAGTAAAGAAAGGGACATTTGCAGGAAGTTTTGGGTGACAACTGGGACAGGGTGTGAAGTATGGACTAATTGGTTGAGTGCTGACTAGGATAAAGTCATCTCTCCATTCTCCAGAATAATCTTCACCCATCTTGATTAGGTGATTTGGGGTAAATCAATTAAATGTTGGGCTTCGGCCTATCCACAAAGTTGGAATTTGGCAGCCTATCCTCCCTTACAGAAGCATCAAAGAGCTGATAGTCTTAGAAAGGTGCTTTGTGTGTCCAGAAAGAAAGTTGTTTGAACATCTGAGGTCTTATCATTTGCATGGTGTGACTCAATACAGGTATCATTATACTTGGGGAAGAAAACCAGAGTTGAGACACTTGAGATGGGAGAATGTGTTCAAGCATGTCAGAAATAGACGAAAGGGTCATTGTCAGAAAATAAACCCCTGGAGCAAGCGTGGCATTGGAACGCATACCTAGAATGGAGGAATACTCAAGCAATCTTCTCTTTAGATCCCTCTGGGCTCATGTGTCTAATTCCAGGAGCTACAACTGAGAAGGGCAGTCAAATTTGGACAGGCTTCAGAGGAAAAGTTGTCAAGTTGATTGAAGGGCTGGAAGATCATACCTATGAGAGAAGGTTAAAGGAGATGGGTCTAGCACCAATGAACAGTGTGACTTTAGACAAGTCACTTAGGCTTTGAGGAGCTCTGTCCACTCATCTGTAAAATGAGGACAGTGACCTGGCAAAGCACTCAGGTCCTCCCGGGTCTCACAGTATTTTTACAGTCCAGGAGGAGAGGAAGCCAGGCCGTAATTTGTCATTCATTTCAATTATATGCCTGTTGCAAATCTCTGTCTTCCTTACAGGAGATATAATAAGAGTAAAAAGGCTGGGACTGTAGGTACAGCTACTTTGCTGAAGACAAAGCAATGCCATAGAAGGCTTTCCCCAATTAAACAGAGCAGAATTCAGAAAAATAAATGTAGCTAACCTTCAAAGTTTTTGTTAAAATTATATTTTGGTTCTCATGTCTTCAGAAATTAGAGGCCAACCTTCCCACCTGGAGCCCCTTCCCCTTGTCCTTCTTGTTTCCTCCTCTTGGGTCGGGTGGGATGGGAATAATTTATCTGCTCTCAAAAGAGATGCCAGTAATTTGTATGTGCATGCATGGATTACAGGTCATCCCAGGACACTAAATCCATTTAAAAGCAGAACAGAAACACCTACAAAAAAGTCGCACCCATTCAATCCTGTTAGGCCATTCAGCAGAGGCTGCCTGCCAGCTGCAGTCGGTTTGTATCCAAGAAGCCCAATAAGGTGATCTGCCTCTCATGGTCCTTGCCCTAATCCCTCCATGCTCCACTTCTATTTGGAGGAGCCAAAGATTGGGAGCAAGAATAGATGAAAAGCAGAACAATCTGAGGCAATAGTTGGAAAACAGAACCCTAGGGCCTATGACTCCCATTCCTCACTGCCAGGTTCAAAGGCACAGGGTCATGTTGCATGGAGTATGAAAGCCTAGGATCATGGCCATGCTGATTTCACCTGCAGGGCTAACACCCAACATCCAAACGTCCACCTTCTAGTAGTGCTCTTACTCTGAACTGATGGTATTCAACATTGGCTGCACATCACAATCACCTGAGGAGCATTTTTAAAATACCAATGCCCCAGCCCCATCTGTGGGGAATTAAATCTCTTGAGCAAGTGCGTTCCAGAAAGAATTGCCTTACATATTGACTGTGCCATGAACCACTATATTCTTCCAGTGGCAAATTAACTTAAAACACACAAAACATCAGGAGAATCACAAAGGAAGAAAAAAACCTAGCTTATAATACCATGTCCCTAACATATAATACACTCCTGTAAGGAAAATGGATGTGCTGCAATCAAGAATAGGCCAAGGCAGACATCTGGTCCAGCATGACTCAGAAAGTTTGGAGTGCAGGTGCACAACTCCACACGTTATGTAACCATGTCATGTGAGGCTCATTATGTAACCACTCCACTTGAGGCACATTAGGTGATCACCCATGTGAGCTCAAGCTTGGCTTAGAGCCACTATTGGCTGTAAAGGTTCTAACTACCCTGCTGACATTGTACATATGACTTGTGCCCACAGCTTGTTTGTGCCCATGGCTCGATCATGCCCAGAGAGAGAGTAAAAACCATGTCAAAACTCTATGATTCCTTGAGTGTTTTTCCAGCTACCTGCCACTGGTCCACCCACTCCCCTCGGACCTCAGCTTGGGCTGAAACCCATGACACAATTGGTGTCATGAACAGGATCCCAGAGTGAGTGAGCTTTTTGTCCCCACAGCTTCCATGTCAGCCATATGGCCACAACATGGGTTGTGGTACCCTGTGACAGCTGTGCTGTGAGGATGGGCTCCAGTGGAGACCTGAGCGGTAGTAGATGGGTCCCCCCTGAGCCTGGAGAAGGCACTGAAGCAGCTGGAAGCACAGAACACCAAGAAGGAGCGAGCCTTTGCTGGCAGAGTTGGATGGGTGTTTTTGACTATGCTACACAACTAGTACCTGAGGGATGCAGCACAGGTAAGGGCCCTCCAGGCACAGGTGGGGTGCCTGGAGGCCCAACTACACAGCTCAGAGAAAGAATTAGATGCTGTTGTGAATGGGGCAGGCAGGGCACCTGAAGGCCTGGCTACAGAGCTTGGAAATGAAATTAGAGGCTGCTGTGAATGCAGGACTGGGTCCGTCATCTCAGCCAGAGACCCCCACTTGGTCTGAGTCTGCACCATAAAGAAGGGGATGCTGCCTCGCCCACAGGGGACCCCCCACATGGGAGAAAAGGAGGCCCCAATGAGTGACATGTTCACAGGTATGGAGATATATTTGATTTTGGCCTGGGTTGACTGAGAGAAAATTGATAAGCAGCCCAATGAAGTACTCTTAACTTTGTGGAAACGGAGCAGCAATTCCAGAAAATGCCCAAGGGGAAGGACATTGCTGTGTGACCCAATCCCACCCGAGTGCTTCAGCTCAACGACTACTTGCTGCAGCCAGGTAGAAATGTAGAGCCTTTCCTGTTTGATTAGGGAACTGGCCGAGGTGCCTGGCTTGGGGGAATACCGGACGACCAGAGGCCACATGTGGAATTGCCAATCTACTGGTCCCCTACCAGTGTACAGCAAGTGCTGGGCTGGTAGACACCAGTGCTGATACATTCTGGGGGGATATTTTACATGGCTTGGCAGCTGTGCCATCTATCACCAACCTGATGGACCACTTGACAGAACTGGGACAGTACCACTATGTCGTGGACTTGGCTAATGCATTCTTTTCCAGAAAGCCAGGAAGTTTGCCTTCATGGGAGGGTGACAATGGACTTTCACAGTGTTGCTGCAGGGCTATGTGCATAGCCCTACCATATGTCATGGTCTTGTTGATGATATTATGCTAACCTCTGATTCTCTTGCAGATTTTGAAGCAGTAATGCTCCCCTTGTCTAGAATTAAGATGATGACACTGAGACAGTCTTTCTAGCAGCTAAGTGGGCTATTCAACAGTCACAAGCCCTATGGGTAATTAATCAGGGGTGCCCATTTAAACTCAATATGCATGTGTGACCACAGATCGTTTTGGCTGGAGCCTATAGCAGCACTTGGAGCCCTTGAGAGCACCAGTAGGCTTTTGGTCCCAAATAAGGAAAGGAACTGAACTCCAGTATGCATTGATAGAAAAGCAGTTAGTAATTGCATATGTTGCCTTTCAGGCTCACGAGAGCATGGCAGGACAGGCTACAGTCATCAACTTACCTGATAGTGGGATGGATGCATTCATGGATAATAACTCCCTGGACTGGGAAAGCAGTTAGCAACTGTATATGCTGCCCTTCAGTCTCATGAGACTGTGGCAGGACAAGCTATAGTCGTCGTGCAGATGACTTACCTGATAGTGGATGGGTGCATTCATGGGTAACGGTTAATGACCCCCTGGACTGGGATGGCACAGACATCCACTTTAGCAAAGTGGAGTGCCTACTTGAAGCAGCAGAGTACACTGAGTACAAGTCCCTTTGCAGCAGAGTTGCAAGAGGTCTTGGGACCTGTGGTCCTAATGCAAGATAAGGCCATGGGGCCTGAGGCACCCCTAGACCCTGAGCCTTCGCCATCTAGGGAAAGGCGTCCCCCCATTCCCAATGGTGCATGGTAAACAGATGGGTCTAACCGAGGTGCTGCTGCTGCCTGGACAGGACCACTGTTGCAGTCCAACCTAGTACTGCCACCATATGGTTTGAAACTGGGTGTGGGCAAAGTAGCCAATGGGCTGAACTTAGAGCAATATGAATGAAGATCACCAAGGAAGTGACACCTGTGACAATCTGCACCGAAATCTGGGCAGTTTATTGAGGCTTAACCTTGTGGTTAACCTTGAGATTAACATTTGAGTTAGTGGGCTGGGGAAGGCAGACCCACCCTTAATCTGGCAGGTACCATCTAATCAGCTGCCAGCGAATGTAAAGTAGGCAGAAAAATGTGAAAAGTCTACACTCGCCTAGCCTTCCAGCCTACATCTTTCTCCTGTGCTGGATGCTTCTTGCTGTTGAACACTGGACTCCAAGTTCTTCAGTTTTGAGACTCAGTCTGGCTCTCCTTGATCCTCAAGCTTACAGATAGCCTATTGTGGGATCTTGTGATCATGTAAGTTAATACTTAATAAACTCCCATACATATCCTATTAATTCTGTCCCTCTAGAGAACTCTGACTCATACAGTAGGGAAATGAAAACCTGGCTTAGTGTATAAAGCAACATTGGAGTCACATCACCATGGGGTGGTTGCCTACTATAACCTGGAGTTGTTGCTCCCTGTATTACTGCTGTGGCCTCTGGTTACACAATTCCACCCTGTGGGTGCATCTCCCCACTAGAATAGTCCCTTAGCCTAGAGGGTGGGATGTAAGGCCTATGTGTTGAACCTGTGTGTCTGGGGCCTGTGTGCCCAGATCCTATGTATAAGGCCTATGTGTCAGACCAGTGTCCAAGGCCTATGTCTCCCTCGGCCTAGGGGATGGAGTGTAAGAAAAATGGATGTGCTGCAGTCAAGAATAGGCCAAGGTAGATATCCAGTACAGCATGACTCCGCAAGTTTGGAGCACAGGCGCATAACTCCACAAGTTATGTAACTATGCCATGCAAGCACATTAGGTGATCACCCACATGAGCTGGTGCTTGGCTCGGAGCCACTATTGTCTCTAAAAGGTATAACTACCCTGATGATGTTGTACATATGGCTTGCACCCATGGCTTGTTTGCACCCACAGCTCGCTTGCACCCAGAGAGAGAGGAAAAGCCATGTTGAAACTGTCTACGATTCCTTGAGTGTTCTTCCAGCTACCTGCCACTTGTGCACTGACTCCCAATGGACCTCAGTTAGAACCTAAGAACTCCTTAAGAAATTCTCTTCTTATGGAGATGCTGTTTCTTCACTCCTATGTTAAGCATTCTTTTGTGCAGTATCCATTGATTACCTGATCTATATGAAGAATACCTACCCTCAATGAGTTGTCTGTAAAAAAAAAATTAGTGGCAGATTAATGTTGATATCCACCTTTTGTTGCTGTTTCTCCCAACCATTGTGATTCTGTCATAGTGCTTGGCACTTAGTAGAGGCTCAGTATGTTTTTGATAACTGATGGACAATCTTTGACCTTGCCCCTGAAAATTTCAGCCCACCAGATGCTTAGATGGTATTAAGGAAATTTATTCAGAATTTAGAATGGTGGTAGCAGTAAATCAATGTTTCACATTCATAGGGGCTACTGGCGGTAGGATGGGTTTACAGAATTTCATTTCCATCTACAGTTTTCCTGCCCTATTTCATCTGTCAGACAAAGGGCTCACATTTGTATTCTCTCTGCAGGATGTTTTCACCTTGTCTGCATATGCATCATTAAAAGTTCAAGATCAATTGCAGAGTAGATAAATAGTGAAACAGTGAAAATCTCTTTCAGAGTTTATGGCAAATTTCAGAGCTGGGTTCTTTGATTCCAGTTATACCTGGGTTATTGTTGCTGTTTAGCATTCCTTTGCAGTTCCCCTGTAGGTGCTGGGTGATGGATGGGGCAGGAATGCAATTTATCAAAGCATTATGCTGGCAAACAGATTGCAAGACACATAATGCCACTCATCAGTACCCACTTACAAACCTGTTTCTCACTCCTATTCATCTTGTTCAAGCTGCTGCCTCTACCTGAAAGGCTTCACTCACAACCACCCTCTTCATTCACTTCTGGCCACTTTAGGTTACCTCCTTCAGAAAGTCTTCCTTGAGACCTTGGAGTCCTGATGATATCCACTGTTTCTCCCTGTGACCACACCTACCATTGAATTTGAACTTATTGAGGAAGACAGCCTCACTACGGGGAGATGGAGGAGTCAAAGAAAGACCCAGGGTTCCAACCTGGTGACTTCTGTAGCAAGGAAGATAGACTTTTCTGTTCATTAGGGGAGAGAGAGAAAACATTTTTTCTCAGAACATGTTTGGATGATGGCTAGACAATTATATATTGAGTTTATATATTGAACAAAAATGTATTAAGTGTCTATAAACTGCTAAGTGCTGTGAATTCGGAAATGAGTAAGCTTACAGTGAGTCCCTCTTCCTTTGGAATGCCTTGTGGTCATCCTCAACTCTCCAGGCCTTCCCTGACATCCTAGGGCTTCACCTCCTCACCTCCCCTTGCAACACAGTGCTGGCCTCTCACTTCCCTCCCCTGTTTTTAGTCTCTTTTCTCCAACCAATTTTGCAATCAGTGTTCACACTAATCTTCATAAAGGGAAAGGCTTGCTCTTGCCTTTCACTTGCACTTGCTCAAGAATTTATAATGGCTCCCTGTTAGTTTTTTTTTTTTCCTTAAAGGCCTTTTTGTTTTGTTTTGTGTTCTGTGTTTGTTTTTCTTAAAATGCCTTTCCTAAAATGCCTCATTGGCTGACCGCATCCAAACTATTTAACATAAATCTACCTACTACTTTCCTTCTCGCCCCATCTACCCAACACAGATTGTTCACTCCAGTTTAGCTGGCTATTTCCCTTCCTGTCCCATTAGCCTGCCCACATCCCTCCCACTTTCCTCATTGCGCATGCCAGCACGTGGCTTTGTTCAGCTCCTCACTCAGCAGACAATGCCCTCCTCTCTATGCTATGCCAGACTTTCTGCCTGTCCTCAAGGCTTATCCCAACTCCATCTCTTCCAGGACCTCTACCCCACCACTGCAACCCCCACTTGTCTCTTCTTTCCTCGGTTTTCTTCTGCACTATAAGCTGGTACCGTGACTCCTTATGGTTCCCTAAAAATTGCATACTCCTGAGACAACATATACTATTTCTTTTGTGTTCTTCACTTTGCCTATCACATTGTATCCAGCAAACGTGTTGATACTCATCATCTGTTAAGAAAGAAAACCACTTTGGGAGGCTGAGGCAGGTGGATCACAAGGTCAGGAGATTGCGACCATCCTGGCTAACATAGCGAAACCCCGTCTCTACTAAAAAATACAAAAAATTAGCCAGGCGTGGTGGCAGGTGCCTGTAGTCCCACTACTCGGGAGGCTGAGGTGGGAGAATGGTGTGAACCTGGAAGGCGGAGCTTGCAGTGAGCAGAGATTGTGCCATTGGACTCCAGCCTGGGTGACAGAGCGAGACTCCATCTCAAAAAAAAAAAAAAAAAAAGAAAACATACCTTATTCACCATAATAGATAGGGTTGTTATAAAAGGCCAGTTTGAAAGGGTATAAAACACTGAGAAACAAGCTCTGAATTCATGTAGGGAAAATAAAATTAGGCCATGTAAAGGAAGAATCATGTATATGATAACTTTGATATACTTAAGATACTTGTTAGAGCAATTATTTTGGTAATGCTATAAATAATAAGAACAGTAAACTATAACCATTATTTCAATATAATTCAACACACATGAGAGCATTTAATGAGACTGTACCATGTGGCAGCCTTGGGACTTGGTAGAGGACCTTAAAAGGGAATAAACTATAAGCAGAAAATAACTATATCAGGTAGTTATATTTGGGTAATATCAGGTAGTTATATATGGGTAATATTATAATTGTGATAGCATTTTTAAAAATTTACTTTGGCTTATAGTATATGGAATGACTCATGAAATCTGGACCTTGATAGAGGATGTAGGGTTTTTGAAAGGGAGAGGTAGGACCTTGTAGGGTACTGGAGGATGAGACGAAGGGTAGAATAGAGTGATAGTGCTCAGTGGAACAAATTGCATAGAATTTGAAAGTATGGATTATTTCAGACAATAGTCAGTTATATGATATTTAGTTGCAACATGAGGTATTGGGAAAAGGGAAAGAGTATCAGAAAATATGGAGCGTTAGAAAGGTTCATTGGTGCCAGATTGTATAGGCCTGAGGGTTTGAACATTTTACATAAGAAAAAAAGAAACTATTGAAAGTTCTTGAGAAAGTCCTGATTGCAAATTCTTCAAAATTTTGCAGGATAATTCTCTTTAGCAAGTCGGTGAAGTAAAAACTTGGCCTAAGGCAATGAATTTCCTTTTTGTTTGAAATGCTAGACTTGAAAGAAATATGTCAAATAAAACTGAATAGTGTTGAACATCTCAGATATCCAGGAGTTTGTTCTCTAATGTGTGGAACTTTGTTGAAATGTATAATATTTGTATGTTCTCACCATTGTCATACAAGCAAATGGCATGCTTTTGAGAATGTAGATCTCCTCAGATGTTTCCTGGCTAGTACAGGATGTACTTTCATTCGGAAGGTTGGCTGTCTAGAGCCCTAACTTGGGTTCACTTGCACCTTGCAGGGTTGAAATGATTTTAGGTGAAAGGTGGCCACCATCTCTAAGAGGAACAGTTCTTTCCACTTTTAGCAAGAGTGCCCACTAATGTAAAAGTAAATCAGGGAGGCTAAAATCAAAAGGAATTAATTGTCACCAACAATTCCATTTGCATTTATTTATTCATAATTAATATTTACTGGAAGTGGCAGCTTATGCTCATTTTCTCTGGATCATTAAAATGTGCTCATCTGAGCCATAAACAAAGCCAGCAACGCCCAAGAATCAACTGGAACAATTCAGTTAGTGATAATTGCATCAGAGCTCTCCTGTAGCATCTCGCAAAGGTTCATTTGATTACAGTTACTAATGGCAATCCTGGCAAATGGAGGGTATTTATTAGACTAGTGGTTCTTGGGTTTCTACCCTTAGACAGATTTGAGGGGGAAAGGACACTGCTCTGCAATTGCTCTCCCTCAAAAGCATTTCAACACCTTGCCTAAAATGGTGAGAATACAGTAATATAATAGTGGTAAAATGGTTAGAAATTGATTTTGCCTTATGGTTCAGGGAATTGACTCATGGCATCAGACCCTTGATAGAAGATGCCGGATTTTGACAAGGAGAGAGAAGACATTGCAGGGTATTGAGGAATGAGGGAAAAGGTAGAGTAATAATGGTAAGAGAAGCAAATTGCCTGGGATTTGAAAGCATGGAATGAAATAAGCAATTATTTATATGTCTAGAAAATGTATTATTACTGTCCAATTTTAAGCACGAATGCTTTAAACTTTAAGGAACTGGTCTCGCCTGAGTCCCATAAATTATATTTTGAGAGCCATTTATCAGATAATCGATAAATGAAAACAAAATCAAACAACTCAAATGAGGCAAGAAAGAGAGCTGAAGGAATGGGTAACAAACAGTCAAGAGCATGTTTTGGAGAGTACCAGCCCCCAAAGGCTGGGCTTGTGGTTCTTAGAGATGAACAATCTTGAATCTTCTATTTCAGATTCTTGGCTGGAAACACCTTATCTTAGAGTCCCTCAAGTTCAGACTTGACCTAAGACACATGTTATTTCTCTACAACCACTGAGTCTGTTAGTGTTGTACACATATTAAATGCTCAATGGTTTGCTGAACAAATCTTCATAGATACTTCAACTCACATATTTAAATAAAGCTGAACCTGAATGAAGAGATCTCCATGTCTGGATAAGGTCCATGGTTTGTTTCCAAAAGGGGCAAAAGTTGGATGCAGCCAGAGATTCTTTGTTGATTTGTTCATAGTTATCTATTTTTTGAAGGTTGGTTTGTTTGTTGTACCATGTTTTTTATAAAGCTGAATTGATTGCAAAGGTAAAATAAGAATTTCCTTTCCCAGGGCTATATTCATTCTTCCCAACTGAGGTGGAAAATTCCAGTATTAGTTTTAGCAGTACTTGAACCATCTTCTCCCTAATATAACGCTTCTAGGGAACATGGGAAAATTCTTTTTTTTTTATATATGGTAGCATTTTATTTTATTTATTTTTTCTTTTTATTATTATTATTATTATTATTATTATTATTATTATTATTATACTTTAGCCTCTATGGTACATGTGCACAACGTGCAGGTAAGTTACATATGTATACATGTGCCATGCTGGTGCGCTGCACCCACCAACTCGTCATCTAGCATTAGGTATATCTCCCAATGCTATCCCTCCCTCCTCCCCCCACCCCACAACAGTCCCCGAAGTGTGATGTTCCCCTTCCTGTGTCCATGTGTTCTCATTGTTCAATTCCCACCTATGAGTGAGAACATGCGGTGTTTGGTTTTTTGTTCTTGCGATAGTTTACTGAGAATGATGATTTCCAATTTCATCCATGTCCCTACAAAGGACGTGAACTCATCATTTTTTATGGCTGCATAGTATTCCATGGTGTATATGTGCCACATTTTCTTAATCCAGTCTATCATTGTTGGACATTTGGGTTGGTTCCAAGTCTTTGCTATTGTGAATAATGCCACAATAAACATACGTGTGCATGTGTCTTTATAGCAGCATGATTTATAGTCCTTTGGGTATATACCCAGTAATGGGATGGCTGGGTCAAATGGAATTTCTAGTTCTAGATCCCTGAGGAATCGCCACACTGACTTCCACAAGGGTTGAACTAGTTTACAGTCCCACCAACAGTGTAAAAGTGTTCCTATTTCTCCACATCCTCTCCAGCACCTGTTGTTTCCTGACTTTTTAATGATTGCCATTCTAACTGGTGTGAGATGGTATCTTATTGTGGTTTTGATTTGCATTTCTCTGATGGCCAGTGATGGTGAGCATTTTTTCATGTGTTTTTTGGCTGCATAAATGTCTTCTTTTGAGAAGTGTCTGTTCATGTCCTTCGCCCACTTTTTGATGGGGTTGTTTGTTTTTTTCTTGTAAATTTGTTGGAGTTCATTGTAGATTCTGGATATTAGCCCTTTGTCAGATGAGTAGGTTGCGAAAATTTTCTCCCATTTTGTAGGTTGCCTGTTCACTCTGATGGTAGTTTCTTTTGCTGTGCAGAAGCTCTTTAGTTTAATTAGATCCCATTTGTCAATTTTGGCTTTTGTTGCCATTGCTTTTGGTGTTTTAGACATGAAGTCCTTGCCCATGCCTATGTCCTGAATGGTATTGCCTAGGTTTTCTTCTAGGGTTTTTATGGTTTTAGGTCTAACATTTAAGTCTTTAATCCATCTTGAATTGATTTTTGTATAAGGTGTAAGGAAGGGATCCAGTTTCAGCTTTCTCCATATGGCTAGCCAGTTTTCGGAACATGGGAAAATTCTTAAGCCTGGGTAGCCAATATGAAAGATCCAGAAAGAATCAAGCATAATGAGAATGTCTGAAAGAATTTGTTCTCTCAAGCAAACTGGTCTGTCAGAAGGACTAATAGCTTAGGCCTATTTTGCTCACCATTTTAGAGGGGCTACTTAATCTCCTAGTGCCTGAGTTTCCTTGTCTGTAAGATAGAAATAATAGGCCAGGCATGGTGGCTCACGCCTGTAATCCCAGCACTTTGAGAGGCCGAGGGGGTGGATCACTTGAGGCCAGGAGTTCCAGACCAGCCTGGCCAACATGGTGAAACCCTGTCTCTACAAAAAATACAATAATTAGCCAGGCGGGGTGGCACATGCCTGTAATCCCAGCTACTCAGGAGGGAGACTGAGGCAGAATAGCTTGAACCTGGGAGGCGGAGGTTGCAGTGAGCTGAGATCACACCACTGCACTCCAGCCTGGGTGACACAGCAAGACAAAAAATAAAAATAATAAAAAAAAATAATAATAATAATAAAGAGTATTGTGAGGATTCAATGAGTTACACATGTAAATACTTGGAAGAGTGCCTGGAACATAGTAAATTTTTGATTAATGCTAGTTTTCATTATTTTTCTTAACCTCATTTTTTCTGAACTTGTAAAATACATTTACACAATAGCAGTCACCTCTCCTTGGGGATTTAGAAATAGTACCCATTATTTATTGAGCATTTATTATGTTCCAGTCCTCTGGCACATGTCTACTTTGATCCTCACACTAATCCTATGAGAAAGTTATTATCATCAGTTTCAGTCAAGAAACTGAGGATCAGAGAAATAACTTGGCCATACCTAATAAGAGATGGAGGGGGGATTTGAACTCCCACCCTACTGGGCTAGTTCTCTAAGATCCTAAAGAAACTGCTTTGTATCCCAACATGAAACTGAACTCAGTTAAAAATAAGCACACGGGCTAAAGACCTCTTTTCCCTGACTTATCTCTCATAGCATAGATTGCTTGGTGCCTCTCAGAGAATTTCCGCTTAACACCCTGAGATTAGTTGGCCTTGTGGCTCTGATCAGTGGAGGTCTGTTTAACTCAAGTCACATGTGGGTATTTTCACTCCAATCATAACGTCAGTTCTAAATCTGTTGGTATGTCACAAAGGCACAAGTTAAAACCCAGGAAAGAACTTGAGCTGTTACTGTTCCCAAGTAGAAACATCCTTAGCAGCTTATCTGAACAGAAGGCCAATCTAAAACCTTGGAGGTTTGCCCAGCCCTGGTTTCCTGTCTAACTGAAAGCAGAGAGCCCAGACACAGAGCCAAGAAGTTCACGCTTGTGGAATCAGCAGCCTAAATTTGAGAATTTGGATCAGTAAGACCAACTGCAGCCTGCAGCCAGAGCCGTGCTGGAGTCATGGGCCCAATAGTCCCAAGAGTGCAAGGAAAAACTTATGAGACGACTAAGGTAATTGTTAGGAATGAAATCAAAATACAACTATGCAAACCAACTTCCCAACTGGCAGAGGAGAGAGAAATCTCCCTGGGATTATTTTTATAGATTATTCTGCTATCTTTGGCTTCCAGAAATGACTTTTTGCTGTGTGTGATAATGCTGGTACTGACGTGTACCATGCACTTACCACATTTGTGATACTGTGCTAAACACTTTACACACTTTACTTCAATCATGAGTAATTATAACTCAGGTATACGGACATGATTGAAAATACTGGTACACAGCTTCAGAGTTTCCATAGAGGGTGTCATTTTAGCAGAATCTTTACTAAAATGAGCCACTCCTGTCCTTAGAACTATATCACCTCACCTGGCTACCCTGTTTTCTAGCACAAGGTCACTTTGAGTGAAGATGTTCAGTTTTGTTGTCACTGTGCCATGGCCATGACTGTGGGAATAACCCCATCTGCTTACCTTGGGAGGTGGAAACTTGACGAACCCAAGGTCCTTCCCCAGATACTTCCAGCTACTTCCCAGTGATGCCTCCTGCTCTGGCTACCCTAAACCTACAGTCAAACTATGTCTCTCCGCAGCTGAAAACCCCCCTTAATTGCAGTAAACAGGATAACATCTGTGGGAAGAAAGGGAACTATCTCTTCACATGTTGTTTTCTTAGGGGGGAAGCTTTCCTGGATAACCCACAAGAGACTTCGTGTCTCATTGGCCAGCATTTGATCATGTACCCATTTTTAAATCCATCAATCACAGGAATGTGACTGCCATGTTTATCTTGGACTAATTGGGATCTGCCCCTAAGCCGGGGATAGGGTCAACTTCCCCAGAATCAAGTGAGTAGAGGTAGATCCCCGAATAAATCAATGTTAAGAAGGAAGGGCTGGTGAGACTAGACACGGTAGAGCAGCCATCAGTGTCCTATGCAGGCCTCCGTATTTCACAGAGGTAGTTTCCCTCTGCTCCCACCTCATGCCCCAGATGAAGTCTTATTTTCCTTTAAGTATCGCTACTCTAAGTCTGGGTCTTGCTGTTCCCCCAAAAGAAATATCCCTCTTCATATTCCCAACCACTCTTGTAGCTACCTTTGTTACAACATTTACATATTTTTTCACACCTATCTTCTTTTACACATATCTCTCCTAATTAGACTACGAGATCATAGAGACCATGTGTTATTCATTTTTTAAATTTCCAGTACCTAGCATAATTCCTGGGATAAAGTAGGTGCCCAATAAATGTTGGATTGATATGATTTGTGAATTTAGTTTATGAAAGTCTATTTCAGCATTACTTAGAATTGGATAGAACAAGTCTGGTTTTAAAAGTGGGAGAAAAAGGAGGATGATAATATTGTTTCATAATCAATTTTTAACCCGCCTAATTCAAAAAAAAAAAGGATGTAAGGGAGCAGGGGTGCTGTGTGTAATGTGCTGTGCTTAATGTTGCTTTTCTTTTATTTCCCACAGCACACAGGACACGGTGGGGATGCAGCATCTTGGACCTCATCCGCCTGTGCTCTAATTCAAAGACAAATATGTTTCCCAACTTGCCCAAGGCTCTGGCAGGGAAAACTCAGATCCCCAAACTCAGGTCGTTCTAGTGCAGCAATAACCAGCTGGGTTTTCAGCAACTTGGATGGAGCCATCTGTTTTCCCAGCCCACATAAAAATATGCACAAGAAGGGTGCAAATCAGCAAGTCCACAGCTTCCAGAGGCCCCAGCTGGGATGCGCCCTCCCTTTGGGGACTAATGAAAGGTAAATCCAGTGTCAAACGACAGAGGGCCAGCAGCAAGACTACGGAGCTAAGTGAGTCCAGACTCTGGTCCCTTTTCTGCCTTTGCCTGAAATAGAGCCCATCTGGCTCCCTGGCTACTGTGCTTGTGTGAAGGGCACTGCAGTGCATGCTGAGTGCCCGGAAAATTACCAGAGGTCTCCCGCCTCTCTCTCTGGGGGCATCAGGAACTGGCCACATAGGAACTCTCTTCTCTGATGCTCTGCGTTCTTCTGACTGCCTGGTCAGCCCTTAAGCTTTCACATAATGAGCCTGGTGAGCCCAGGTGGTCAGGAATAGAGGGGCTTTTTGTGTCTTGGTCTTAGAGAAGGGAGCCCCTCAGATTTTCCCACATACTCCCCCTTCCTTTCCTACCACTCTACATCACAGAAGGGAATTTAGAGTCGTCTTGGCTTTCTGGCTAAGACAGAGGACAGTAGATTCCACATGAAAAGCCAAATTAAATGGGGGTGCTGTTACCCAGCCACCCAGGTGCAGATGGCTTTTGGCAGCCCAGTACTGGGCGGTGATTGAGAAGAGTCTGTCTTGAAGTCATTACAGTTAATTGTCACAGAGTTACAGACTCATCTGCAGGCAAAGAGCCAGCTCAAAATCCCCAGGGAATTTTCAGATGGATTAATAAACAAAATGGCATATGTGTAAAGCAGCTGATTCTCTACAAAGAAATGATAGTATTATTTCTTTACTCTTCATTCCTGGACCCAGGACTATTTTACAGTCTCTTTCACATCTTGGAAGGCATTTGTCCAATAGGGCTCTGAGTCAGGGAAAGTATTTTCTTCCTTGTTTTTATCTAGTAGCACAGACATTTTCACCATAGGGTTGGTGCATTTTTCATGGCTCCTGGTACATCTCAGAAAAATGCACATCAACCCGGCCATCCTGTTGACTAAGTGGCATTCACTAAGCCAGTATTCCACATAGAAACACTGATGTGGTCTTAACAATGGTAGAGTAAATGGCATCACCACCTGTCTACATACGTAAAACAGGTGCACAGTTGGCAGCTGGAGCCATAGCCTCATTGATATCATAGACAGAAACAGGATCTGTTCAATAGCACTGGTATGAGGAAAAAAGTAGCACAGTACTGGATCCTGCATATCACTTCCTTTTCCAGTTTCTTCTTTGATTGTTCTGCTAAGGTTTATATGATTGCTCCTGAGAAGCAGGAATTGCCTCAGAAAGTTATCCTGCTCTTTGGCATAACCGCCCTGCTGGCTCACCCTGCCCCACAAACTCTGCCAGCCCAGTGTAGAGGAAGAGAGCTGAGCATCTGCTAAAGTCCCTCCATCACCAGTGATCTGTGCCTGAATTTGTCTTTCCTTGCTGCTTGTAAATTTCATTTCCTCTAAGGCTTCTCTATATTACATAGCCCAGAGAAGTGCTGGTTAATGAAAAAATGAAAAGCTTGACTTTACAAATGAAGAGGAAAATGCACTCCTTAAAAAAAAAAAAGTTGCAGCCAAGTGAACTTATATGTGTGCAAGAAAAGAAAATTGTTTTGAGCTGTTTAAGAGTAATAATTACATTACATTACTGTGTTACTGTCTGAAGATATTCGTATTTTGCTTTTTTTTTTTTTTTTTTTTTGGCGGAGTGTTGTTCTCCCAGGTTCAAGCAATTCTCCTACCTCAGCCTCCCAAGTAGCTGGGATTATAGGCATGCACCACCATGCCCAGCTAATTTTTGTATTTTTAGTAGAGGGGTTTCACCTTGTTGGCCCAGCTGGTCTTGATCTCCTGACCTCAGGTGATCTGCCTGCCTTGGCCTCCCAGAGTTCTGGGATTACAGATGTGAGCCACTGCGCCTGGCCTTATTTTGCTTTTTAGTGCTATTTCCTGTTTAAATTTCTCAGTGTGACTCAAGAGTCTATCATACTGAGTTCATGCTCCCAGTATTTAAAACTGCATGAAAATAATGCAGAAAATAATTTGCTAGCATTAACTTGCTCCCAGAACTTAAACTGATCAAGCAGGACCTCTGAGGAATAATACTTTTTAGCAGGGGTTGGCCAACTTTTTCTGTAAAAGGCCAGAGTGTAAATATTGTAGGTTTTGTGAGCCATACAGCCTCTGTTGCTGATATTCAATTCAGTCCTTGTAACACAAAAGCAGTCATAGACAACGCATGAAGAAATGGTGTGTCTGTGTTCCAGCAAAACTTTATTTATAAAAACAAGTTGCAGATTAGATTTGACTCACAATTTGTTGATCTCTGCTTTGTAGTAAAGCCCTGATAAATTTTCTTCTTGGGTTAAGTAGTGAGTGGGAACTTGCCACATCAGAGTCATTTTGGGGAGATGGCACATCCCCACATGAGAGCCAGCATGGAATAATTTGGTTTATTTCTCCTACTTTTTAACAGTAAGTGACAATTTTGCAGCTATTTTCAGCTTACAAGGAACATATTAACCACTTGAACTTCCAATTCCATGAGATAATATCAGCATAATGCAGATTATTCCTTATACTAGACTTCCAGTTTCTGGGAATAGCAGGTACATTATCCTACTGAAATGCTGAATATAATACAAAAAGCATCTACCTTAAAGCATCTAGGAGCTAACAAGATAGAAAGGAATTACCTGACCTAAATGGGAGGAAAATATTAAGGAATTACATAAACAACTTTTGCCCTGATATATTTGCTGATCCTGCAAAACTGAACTTCCTTTTGATGTTTTCATGGTATGCTCAGTATTTAAAGCCAAAGCCTACAAAAGTCTGAAAGTCTACTAAGAAATTGTCCATACAATAAACTTGAACCTCAAAGGACCAATCCCAGGAGTAAAAAAGAATCAGAAGTGACACAGCCTTCCTGCATATAAGCAGGTGGGTTTCACATTCTCTGGTGGGTCAAGGACTCTCAAGCCTTGAATTTGGCTTAAGTGGTAGTTCCTCCAGACATCTTTCAGAAGCAAATATAAATTCTTTCTGAAGGAAAGCAACTTCAGTTCATCCTGGGCCTTAAGTACCCCACAAATGATTTTGTAAACACAAGGAACAATAATATATTAATTTTTTTTTAATAAAAGAGGTACACAAGTAAACAAAACACCATGATGTCACCTAAATTTGAAGATATAATGGCTGCCATTTTTTCAAAAATGATGAAAGATATCAGAGAAGTACTACAAACCCCAAGTGGGATAAATACAAAGGAAATCACAATTAGGCTCAAACAAATTTCCAAATACTTCAGCTACTAGAATTATCATATACAAGTTATAGAGCAAGAATGTTTATGATTCTTAAGGAAAAAAATATAGATTAGCTTAGTAGCAGAAAACCATAACATAATCACAGAGTAGATTTTTCTTTGAAGAACCAATAGAACATCTATAAAGGGAAAATAGAATAATCAAAAAATTTTAAATTTAATAAATATTTTTAGTAGCAGATTAGACACACCAAAAGAGAGAATTAGATATCAGTAGCCCAATTTTTGGAGAAAAGGTGTTCAATATTTCACAATTAGCAAGTACCTAATAAATGATAAGTTAACTTCCTTGGACCTAAAATTCCACAGACTTCTCAATGCATGGCCAACTTTGTGGTTAATATGTGTTTATATTGCTAAGGATAAGAGGAAACTGTATCTTCTTTTTTCAATTTTCAATCCAGTTTTGGTGCTACATTCTGCCTCTTAACTAAAAGCTCTTCGAGTAACCAGGACATTGATACCTTTGTCCTGTTTAGGATTTTCGTCTTATGGTCAAATTCACTTGATCTGCTGTGGCTGAATTCAAGTTTTTACCTTCAGTTTCAGTTTGTTCTAACCTCTTTTTAACTAATTTCACTTTGGCTGAGTTCTGCCCAGATGCCTTCACAAGAACCCCGAGGGTTGGCTTGACAAATTCAATAGGATTTTCATTGTTTCCTATAATAGACAATATGACACTAATTCCAATTACATGTCCCCTCTTAATTTTGTGTTATGATTTTCATGAATCTAAATTCTCTCTATATTTTAAGCCCCATAAGGCAGTAACTATGCATTAGATTTACCATTTGCTTTCTCTATTGCTCTTCATTCCCTCTTGGATTGCTAGGATAACTTTCCTTCTGTCCAAAGAATTCCTTTAAGCATTTATTTTATTGTGGGTCCCCTGGTGATGAATTCTGTTTTGGCTTATCACTAAAGATGCATATTTCATTTTCACATCAGTGATGTTTTCACTGAATAAACAACTCTAGGTTGGAATTTTTGTTTTTCATGTTTTCTTTTGCCACTTTAAACATGTCATTGCATTGCCTTCTGGCTTCTATTTCTCTTTGGAAAAAGTAGCTGTCAGTCTTATTGATGTTCCTTTAAGGATAATGTGTCTTTTTCCTTTGATGCTTTTAAGATTATAGTTTGTGGAAATTTTATAATCATGAACCTAATTGTGATTTCCTTTGTATTAGTCCCACTTGGGGTTTATGGTACTTCTCTGATATCTTCCATCAGTTTTGAAAAAATCGCAGCCATTGTATCTTCAAATATTGCTTCTGCATTATTTGCATTATTATCTCTCTCCTTATCTTCTGTACCTCCAATTATATGTATGTTAGACTTTTTCTCTATGTTCTGTATAGCCCTCATGATGCTATTTCTGCATTTTTTGGTCTTTTTGCTCAATGAAGTTCAATTTTAATATTTTAACTGAAATATTTTCTAGTTCACAAACCCCTTTTTTGTTATGTCTAATAAGCGGTTCGGTCCTAATTTCAGTTGTCTCATTCTTTGGTTCTAGAAGTTTCATTTGATACTTTTATTTTTTTATTATTATTTATTATTTTTGTAGCTACATAGTAGGTGTGTATATTTACAGGGTACATGAGATGTTTTGAAACAGGCATGCAATTTGAAATAAGCACATTAAAGAGAATGGGTAGCCATCCCCTTAAGCATTTATCCTTTGAGTTACAAACAATCCAATTACACTCTTTAAGTTATTTTAAATTATACAGTTAAGTTATTATTGACTACAGTCACCCTATCATGCTATCAAATAGTAGGTCTTATTCATTCTTTCTAACTATATTTTTTGTACCCATTAACCATCCACATCTCTTCCCTCCCCTCCCACCATCCTTCCCAGTCCCTGGTAACCATTCTTCTACTCTCTATGTCTGTAACTTCAATTGTTTTCATTTTTAGATCCCACAAATTAGTAAGAACATGTGATGTCTGTCTTTCTGTACCTGGCTTATTTCACTTAACATAATGATCTTAATGATCTTTAGTTCCATCCATGTTGTTGCAAATGGCAGGATCTCATTCTTTTTATGGCTGAATGGTACTCCATTGTGTATATGTATCACATTTTCTTTATCCATTGATCTGTTGATGGACACTTAGGTTGCTTCCAAATCTTAGCTATTGTAAATAGTGCTGCAACAAACATAGGAGTGTAGACATCTCTTCAATATACTGATTTCCTTTCTTTTGAGTATATACCCAGCAGTGGGATTGCTGGATTCCACTGGTAGCTCAATTTTTAGTTTTTTAAGGAAACTCTAAACTGTTCTCCATGGTTGTTGTACTAATTTACATTTCCACTAACGTGTTTGAGGGTTCTCTTTTCTCCACATCTGCACCAGCCTTTGTTATTGCCTGTCTTTTGAAATATAAGCCATTTTAACTGGGTTGAAATAAATCTCATTGTAGTTTTTCATTTGCATTTCTCTGATAATCAGTGATGTTGAGCACCTTTTGATATGCCTGTTGTCATTTGTATGTCTTCTTTGAGAAATGTCTTTTCAAATCTTTTGCCCATTTTTGATTGGATTATTAAATTTTTTTATAGAGTTGCTTGAGCTCTTTTTATATTCTGGTTATTAATTGCTTGTCAGAGAGTTTGCAAATATTTTCTCCCATTCTGTGCATTGTCTCTTCACTTTGTTGATCACTTGCTTTGCTGTGCAGAAGGTTTTTAACTTGATGTGAGCCTATTTATCCATGTTTGCTTTGGTCACCTGTGCCTGTGGGTATTACTTAAGAAATCTTTGCCCAGTCCAACATCCTAAAGAGTTTCCCTCGTGTTTTCTTTTAGTTGTCACATAGTTTTAGGTCTTAGATTTAGGTCTTTAATCCATTTTGGTTTTATTTTTGTGTATGGTTAGAGATAGGGGTCTAGTTTCATGCATCTGTATATGGAGATCCAGTTTTCCCAACACCATTTATTGAAGAGACTGTCTTTTTCCCAGTGTATGTTCTTGACACCTATGTCAAAAATGAGTTTACTGCAGGTATGTGAATTTATTTCTGGGTATTCTATTGTGTTCCATTGGTCTTTGTGACTGTTCTTATGCCAGTACCATGCTGTTTTGGTTAGTAAGGCTCTATGATATGATTCAAAGTTATGTGATTCCTCCAGATTTGTTCTTTTTATTTAGAATAGCTTTGGCTATTCTGGGTCTTTTGTGGTTTCATATAAATGTTAGGATATTTTTTTCTATTTCTGTGAAGAATGTCATTGGTATTCTGATAGGAATTTCATTGAATTTCATTGCTTTGGATGGTATGGACATTTTAGCAGTATTGATTCTTCCAGTCCATGAACATGGGATATCTCTCCTTTTTGTGTGTGTCATCTTCAATTTCTTTCATCAATGTTTCAGTTTTTATCATAGAAATCTTCCACTTTTTTGGTGAATTTAATTTCTAGGATTTAATTTTATTAGCATCTGTTATAAGTGGGATTACTTTCTTGATTTCTTTTCAGAATATGTGCTATATTTTCAGAATATATGCATATTTTCTATATGCTATATCAGTAGCATATAGAAATGCTACTGATCTTTGCATATTGATTTTGTGCCCTGCAACATTACTGAATTTGTTTATTGGTTCTAATAGGTGTTTTTATTTTTTGGTGGAGTCTTTGGATTTTTCCAGATGTAAGATCATATTATTTGCAAACAAGGATAATTTAACTTCTTCCTTTCCAATTTAGATGACTTTCATTTTTTTCTCTTGTCTGATTGCTCTAAATAGGACTTCCAGTACTATAGTGAATAACGGTGAAAGTGGGCATTCTTGTGTTTCAGATCTTAGAGGAAAGAATTTCAGTTTTCTCCATTCAGTATGATACTAGCTGTGGGTCTGTTTTATATTGCTTTTATTATGTTGAGGTATTTTACCTCAATACCCAGTTTGTTTAGTATTTTTATCATGATGTGATGTTGAATTTTATCAAATGTTTTTTCAGCCTCAATTGAAATGACCATATGGTTTTTGTCCTTTATTCTGTTGATATAATGTATCACATTGATTGATTTGCATATGTTGAACCGTCCTTGCATCCCAAGGATAAATCCCACTCAGTCGTGATGAATGATCTTTTTAATGTATTACTGCATTTGATTTGCTAGTATTTTGTTGAGGATTTTTGCATCAATGTTCACCGGGGATATTAGCATTTAGTTTTCTTCTTTGATGTGTCTTTATCTGCTTTTGATATCAGCATAATACTGGCATCATAGAATGGTTTGGAAGTATTCCTTCTTCCTTTATTTTTTGAAATAGTTTGAGTAGGATTGGTATTAGTTCTTCTTTAAATGTTTGGTTGAATTCAGCAGTGAAGCCATCAGATCCCAGGTTTTTATTTACTGGTAGGCTTTATATTAGAGCTTCTATCTTGTTACTTTTATTGGCCTATTTAGGTTTTGAATTTCTTCCTGGTTCAATCTTGGTAGGTTGCATGTATCTAAGAATTTGTTCATTTCTTTTCAATTTTCCAATTTATTGACATATAGTTGCTCATAGTAGCCACTAATGATCCTTTGAATTTCTGCAGTATCAGTTGTAGTGTCTCTGTTTTCATTTCTGGTTTTATTTATTTGAATTTTCTCTCTTTTTTTCTTAGTCTGGCTAAAGGTTTGTCAATCTTGTTTAACTTTTCAAAAAACCAACTTTTTGTTTCATTGATCTTTTGTATTTTTTAATTTCAATTGCATTTATTTTTGCTCTGATTTTATTATTTTTTTCTACTAGTTTTTGGTTTGGGTGGCTCTTGCTTTTCTAGTTTTTAAAGATGCATCATTAGATTATTCATTTGAAGTTTTTCCTCTTTCTTGATGTAGGAATTTATAGCTATAAACTTCCATCTTAGTACTGCTTTTGCTGTATCCCATAGGTTTTGGTATGGTATGTTTCCGTTATTATTTGTTTCAAGAAATTTTTCAATTTCCTTCTTAATTTCTTTATTGACCTACTGGTCATTCAGAAGAATATTTGTTAATTTTTATGTATTTGTGTAGTTTCCAAAATTCCTCTTGTTATTAATTTCCAGTTTCATTCCATTGTGGTCAGAGAAGATGCTTGATATTATTTTGACTTGTTTTAATGTTTTAAGACTTGTTTTGTGATTTAATATATGGTCTATCCTTGAGAATGATCCACATGCTAAGGAAAGGAGAATGTGTATTCTGCAGCTCTTAGCTGAAATGTTCTGTAAATATCTATTAGATCCATTTGGTCTATAGTACAGATTAAGAATGATGTTTCTTTGTTAATTTTCTGTCTGGAAGATCTATCCAATGCTGA
Organism: Pongo abelii; assembly: GCF_028885655.2. NCBI lineage: Eukaryota > Metazoa > Chordata > Mammalia > Primates > Hominidae > Pongo > Pongo abelii. The sequence goes on along the minus strand of NC_071985.2, from coordinate 65,515,660 downwards.
AAGTGTGGTGCTGACATCTCCAGCTATTATTGTATTGGTGCCTATCTTTCTCATTAGCACTAATAACATTTTCTTTATATATTTGAGTGCTCCAATGCTGGGTGCATATATATTTATAATTGGTATATCATCTTGATGAAGTGACCCCTTTATCATTATACAGTGACCTTCTTTGTTGCTTCTTACAGGGTTTTTGTCTTAAAATCTATTTTATCTGATATAAGTATAGGAACTCTTGCTCTTTTTTTGTTTCTATTTGCATGGAATATCTTTTTTCATCCTTTTATTTTCAGTCTATGTGTGTATTTATAGGTGAAGTGTGTTTCTTGTAGGCAACAGCTCAATGGATATTGTTTTTCCATCCATTCAGCCAGTCTCTGTCTTTCGATTGGAGAGTTTAGTCCATTTGCATTCAATGTTATTATTGATAATTAAGGACTTACTCCTACCATTTTAGTATTTGTTTTCTGGTGGTTTTATGGTCTTCTCTTTCATCTTTCCTTCCTTTCTTCCTCTAGTGAAGGTAATTTTCTCTGGGGATATGATTTAATTTCTTACTTTTTATTTTTTGTGTATCCATTGTATGTTTTTTGGTTTGAGATTATCATGAGATTTGCAAATACTATCTTATAAGCCATTATTTTAACCTGATAACAACTGGACACTATTTGCATAAACAAACAAATAAGCAAAAAGAAAACTAACAAAAACTGTATGCCTTAATTTCATCCAACTGCTTATGACTTTTTGTTGTTTCTATTTGTATCTTTTTGTATGGAGTATGTCTTGAAAAGTTGTTGTAGTTATCATATTTGATTAGTTCATTGTTTAGCCTTTCTACTTAGGATAAGAGTAGTTTACACACCACAGTTAAAGTGTTATAATATTCTACGTTTTTCTGTGTACTTACTATTACCAGTGAGTTTTGTTTCTTCTGGTGATTATTGCTTCTTAATGTCCTTTCTTTTCTGATTGAAGTACTCTCATTAATATTTCTTGTAGAACAGGTCTAGTATTGATAAAATCATCTCTCAACTTTTTTTTGTCCAAGAAAGCCTTTATTTCTCCTTCATATTTGAAGGATATTTTCATCAGATATACTATTCTAGGGTAGAAGTTTTTTTTTCTTCAGCACTGTAAAAATGTCATGCCACTCTTTCATGGACTGTAAGGTTTCCACTGAAAAGTCTGCTGCCAGAGATATTGGAGCTCCATTGTATGTTATTTGTTTGTTTTTTCTTGCTGATTTTAGGATTCTTTTTTATCTTTGACTTCTGGGAGTTTGAATATTAAATGCCTTCAGGAAGTCTTTTTTGGGTTAATTCTGCTTGGTGTTCTATAGCCTTCTTGTACTTGGATATTGATATCTTACTCTAGGTTTGGGACATTCTCTGTTATCATCTCCTTGAATAAACTTTTTACCCTTATCTCTTTCTCTGCCTCCTCTTTAAGGCCAATAATTCTTAGTTTTGCCCTTTTGAGGCTATTTTCTAGATCCTATAGGCATGTTTTCATTGCTTTTTATTATTTCTTCTTTTTTTTTGAAACAGAGTCTTGCTCTGTCACCCAGGCTGGAGTGCAGTGACATGTTCTCAGCTCACTGCAACCTGCACCTCCCGGGTTCAAGTGATTCTCCTGCCTTAGCCTCCCTCCTGAGTAGCTGGGATTACAGGCACTTGCCACCATGTCCAGATATTTTTTTTTTTTTTTTAGTAGAGATGGGGTTTCATCATGTTGGCCAGGCTGGTCTCAAACTCTTGAGCTCAGGTGATCCACCCGCCTCTGCCTCCCAAAGTGCTGGGATTACAGGCATGAGCCAACACACCCAGCGTTTTATTATTTTTTCTTTTGTCTCCTCTGACTGTGTATTTTCCAATAGCCTGTCTCCAAGCTCACTAAATCTTTTTCTTTTTTTTCTTTTCTTTTTTTTTTGAGATGGAGCTTCACCCTCTTCGCCCAGGCTGGAGTGCAATGGTGTGATCTCAGCTAACTGCAATCTCTGCCTCCTGGGTTCAAGTGATACTCCTGTCTCAGCCTCCTGAGTAGCTGGGATTACAGGCACCCACCCCCACGCCTGGCTAACTTTTGTATTTTTAGTAGAGACAGGGTTTCACCATGTTGGTCAGGCTGGTCTCAAACTCCTGACCTCGGGTGATCTACCCACCTCAGCCTCCCAAAGTGCTGAGATTACAGGTGTGAGCCACCGCACCTGGCCCAAGCTCACTAAATCTTTCTTCTGCTTGATCAATTCTGCTATTAAAAGACTCTGATGCATTCTTCAGTACGCCAATTATATTTTTTAGCTCCAATTACATTTTTCTGCTTGGTTCTTTTTATTTCAATCTCTTTGTTAAATTTATCTGATAGAATTCTAAATTCCTTCTCTGCATTATCTTGAATTTCTCTGAGTTTCCTCAACGCAGCTATTTTGAATTCTGTATCTGAAAGGTTACATATCTCTGTTTCTCCAGGATTGGTCCTTGGTGCTTTATTTACTTCATTTGGTGGGGTCATGTTTTCCTGGATGGTGTTGATGCTAATAGATGTTCTTCAGTGTCTGGGTATCGAAGAGTTAATTATTTATTGTAGTCTCCACTGTCTGGGCTTATTTGTGGCTATCTTTGGGAAGGCTTTCTAGATATTTGAAAGAGCTTGCATGTTGTTAACTAAGCTGTATCTACTTTAGGGGGCACCCCAAGCCCAGTAATGCTATGGTTCTTGCAGACTCACAGAGGTACACCTTGATGGCCTTGGACAAGATCTGGGAGAATTCTCCGGATTCCCAGGCAGAGACTCTTGTTCTCTTCCCTTACTTTCTCCAAAACAAACAGAGTCTCTCTCTCTCTGCTCTGAGCCAGCTAAAGCTGGGAGTGGAGTGACACAAGCACCCCTGTGGCCACCACCACTATGACTGCACTGGGTCTGACCTGAAGACAGTACGGCACTAAGTTTGGCCAAACACTGTTGTAATCACTCCCTGGTTACTGCTAATGTTTGCTTAAGGCTCTGGGACTCTAATCAGCAGATGGCAACACCAGCTAGGCCTGTGTTTTTTGTTTCAGGATGGTGAGGTCCCCCAGGCCCTGGATGGGTCCAGAAGTGCTGTCTAGGAATCAATGATAAGAGTCAAATGCCTTAGAAGTCTTCTTTTGTGTTCTATTGCATTGTGGCTGAGCTGGCATTCAAACCACCAGATGCAGTCCTTTCCACTCTTCTCTCCCCTTACCAAAAGCAGAGGAGCCTTACCACATATCCATCCACCCTAGACCACCAGGAGTATTGCCAGACTACCAGATAGTGTTCCTTTAAGGCCCAAGGGCTCTTAAGTCAGCTTGTGGTGAATGCTGCCTGGCCTGGGACTCACCAATCAGGGCAGAGGCCTACCCTCTGGCCCATGGCAGGTCCAGAAATCCGATCTGAGAGTTAAGTCCTAGAATTGGGGACCCCAAGAGCACACCTGATGCTCTGCTTTGCTGTGGCCATGCTGGTACATGAAGCCAGAAAGTCTCAGAGGCTCACCAAGTCCCTCAGTGTAGTACCTGGGTATCGCTGCTGGTTTTTCAGGGCCCAAGGGCTCTTCAGTTAGCAGGTGATGAATGCTTCTAGGATTGGATCCTTCCCTTCAAGGCTGCAGTTCCCTTCTGACCCAGGGTGTGTCTAGAAATGTCATCTGGGATCTGGGGCCTGGAGCGAGGAGGAGAGTCATGACTCTGTCCAATGCCCTATTTGGCCAGCTATGGCTGAGCAGGTATCCAAGATGGAAGACAAAATCCTCCCCACTCTTTCCTCTCCTCTTCTCAAGTGGAAGGAAGGGGTCTGTTTTGGAGCCACGAGTTGTGCAGCCTGGGGTTAGGGGAGGGATGATGCCAGCACTCCCTTGGCTGTCCCAGCTGTTGTATCAGTATGTTGCATGCCCCCACAGTCCACTGTCTCTGGGCCTAGTTCAGAACTAGGACTTACCTAAGAGTTGCAGTCGTTATTGCCTAGACTGCCTTTCAAGTTTACTGAAGACACAAAGCACTGTAGCCCTCCATGGTGAGGTTTGCAGGCACTCAAGTTCTGACAGCTGGGACTGATTCCCCTCTGCCTAGGGCTGGTTTAAATGTGCCCTCTGTGGATGGGTGTCAGCTGAGTTTGGTCTGGTTTTCCTTTCTGCTGTAACAAGACAGCACTGAGTTCAATGTCTCACAGCTGCTGTGTTCTCTCTCCCCCAGTGCTCTCTACACCACTCTGTTGCTGCTGGGGTTTGGGGAGGAGTGGTGTAAGCGATTCAGGACTGTTTTTCTCTGTCTCTTCAGTGCCTCTTTCAGCAATATGAAGTTAAAACCAGGTACTTTGAGTGCTCACCTGATTTTTTGGTTCTTATGAAGGCGTTTTTTTCTGTGTACATAGTCTTTAACTTGGCATCCCTGCAGGGGTGGGAAGAAGATCTGTGGAGCCTTGTATTCCACCCTCTTGTTCCATCTCTCATTTGATGCTGTTATAGACTTTAGTTCTTTGGTGAAATTTTCCCTCTTGGTGTCTGTTTTTCTTTTTTTAAAAAAAATTGATACGTGATTGTACGTATTTATGAGGTACAGTTTGATGTTTTGAGACATGTATGTTGTATAATGATCAAATCAGGGTATTTAGTGTATCCTTCACCTCATGCATTTATCATTTCTTTGTGATAAGAACATTCAAAAGGCTCTCTTGTAGCTATTTAGTAATATACAATGCCTTGCTGTTAACCATTGTCATCCTGCTATGCAATAGAACACCAGAACTTATTTCTTCTGTCTAATTGTAACTTTGTACCCCTTGACCAACCTCTCTCCATTGTCTGCTCCTGTTTCCTCCCTAGTCTTTGGTAACTACTGTTCTACTCTCTGCATCTATGAAATCAATTCTTTTCTTTTCTTTAAGATTCTACACATGAGTGAAATCATACAGTATTTGTCTTTCTGTGCCTGGCTTATTTCATTTAACATGAGGTCCTTCACTACCATCAATATAGTCACAAGTGGCAAAATTTTATTTTATTTTTTTATAGCTGAACAGTGTCCCATTGTGTATGTATACTACATTTTCTTTATCCATTTATCAGTTATTGAACACTTGGGTTGATTTCATGTCTTAGTGATTGTAAACAGTGCTGCAATAAACAGGTAACACAGATATCTCTTTGTCATACAAATCTGATTTCTTTTGAATATACACTCAGTAATGGGATTGCTAGATTACATGGAAGTTCTATTTTTAACTTTTAAAGGAATCTTGATACTATTTCCTTAGTGGCTGTACTAATTTACAATCCTACTAATAGTGTGTAAGTGTTCCCTTTTCTTCACATCCTTGCCGACACTTGTTTTCTTATGTCTTTTTAATAAAATCCATTCTAACTGGAGTGAAATGGTATCTCATTGTGGTTTTGATTTGTGTTTTCCTGATGATTAGTGTTGTTGAGCATTTTTTCACGTACATGTTGGCCAACTGTCTGTCTTCTTTTGAGAAATGTCTATTAAGGTCTTTTGTTCATTTTTAAAGTTGGGTTTTTTTGTTTTGTTGTTGTTGTTGTTGCCATTCTTCATATATTCTGGATATTAACCCCCTTTCAAATGTGTAGTTTGCAAATATTTTCTTCTATTCTGTAGGTTCTCTCTTCACTTTGTTTCCTCTGCTGTGCAAAAGCTTTTCAGTTTGATATAGTTCTATCTGTCTATTTTTATTTTTGTTGTGACATCTATTTTTCTTGAGCATATTAATCAGTTTTCTAAAAGTCCATATCTCATAATTCTAATATCTGAGTTAACTATGAATATGTTTCTCTTGTCTTGTTTTTAAATTCTGTTTCTTGATATGTATAGTAATAGTTTACTGAATGTACAGAATTTTTAATGAGAAACTGTAGACAATTAGAATTATGTTGTCTTTCCCCAGAGAAATTTATCCTATCCTTACAGACAGCTATAGGAAAGGAGATCACATTGATAAAACCAAGGAGTGAGCTGACACAAGTCTGTTGTAACCTTTGTAAGGCTTTGTGTATCTCTGGCACACCAACTGAGAGCGTAGGGCTCTGACTAAAGCTCTTCCTCCTTGGCAGATCCTGCAGAGCTCCATGTTCTATCTCCTAAGAGATATCCCCACGAGACTGCCCCAAATTCTTTTTTGTTTTTCACTTGCTTTCTGCTTTACCTTTTAACCACTTATCTATGCATCTTACAAATTTAACAACCTAGGTGAAAGCAAATTTAACACTTCTAGGTGAAACAACAGATTTAACACCTCTAGGTGAAAGCCAGAGTATCCTATGCTCTCTTCTCTCGGAGATCTTGGGTCCTCAGGTCCTGTCTCCCTTGGCAGTCCTAAACTCTAATTTTTTTCTCTCTATGAGATTGCTGAAAGCTCCACTGGCTCTGCCTCTTAACATCCACCTTCTGCTCAATTCTCAACCTTTTTTCATGCCCAAAATTAGTAAAATCCCTGAATGTGGCACAGAGGGTATTGGGGTCCTCTCAATTAGTTTCTCTCTTCTCTGGGATATTGGCTACTCACATCCTGGATGTCCTGGCTGATCTTTGATGCCATATAAGACATATGTATTTTGTATTTTATACGGATTTTCCAGGTGTTTTCAGTAACAGATTTGTTCTGCTACAAGATACTCTATCATGACCAAATTAGAATGTTTCCTATAATAGAAATATATAATTTTTCTCTTTCTGCTTCCATCTTTCCAAAATTGGCTTTGGTTCTTCCTCAGATACATGAGAATTATCTTCCAATACTACTTAGATGTTTAATGACTTTGACACGTTAGGGCTGAGCCTCCCTAGTTCATACTTCTGATTATATCCAGAGGTTCAAGTAAGAGAATGTGGCTGTCACATATTTCCTGAGTTATGAACTTCTAATCTAATGTCCGGGAAGGCATATTTCCTTAATCTGAGTTTTCAAGCTTCAAGTTAACCTCTGCTAACTTCCAAGTTTTGCAGATGTAGTGAAGTTCTTCTTGTTGTTCAGAAGTAGAGTTTCCTTATTTATTCTGCAAACATTTATTTGACCCCAACAATTTCTTGGTTATTTCCTTTTTGAGCCTACATGTTTGTTATAAAATTCCTCAAAATGAGGAAAATATGAGATAATTCTATATAAATCTGTTCATATACCATTGCTATTTTCCCTTTCTTTTGTGATTCCTTTAAAAAGTATCTTTTAACTATATATGGAATTCATCCAATGATGCCCATTTATTACAACTGCATTAGGCATTATTAAGTCAATTAAAATATATAATTCAGTAGGCAGTGCATTGAGCCTAATTTAAAATGCATATATTGGAGCCATAATGTATTGCTGTGTTGTCAGATATGGCAGTTCTTCATCTGTTGCTGATAAAGATGAAACTCTCTTTTGAAAAGTAAAAGACATCTGCAGCTGCTTTGAAAGTCAACTGACATTTTGTTAATTAGCATTTATTTACAATAGTTGAATAACAATATCAAACTACAATAAGGAATGAGCAGTTAACATTTAAAAAAATGCTGGTGACATTAAGTTTCATCATTTGGCAACTAGTTAAAAACACAAATTATTTCAGGGGTGCAGAAGAGAAATCACTGATGTCTGTTTAAATGTGAAATAAACTGGCAAAGGAAGCTAGAGCTGCCAGAGAGGGCTTAAGGTATGGCTCTGGGTCTTAGAATGGAACAGACATGCAAACCATTAGTTGAGTGTCCAGTTAGGCAAGAGGGGAGGATAAGAAGAAATAGAAGAAATTTTTTCCTTATTATTGGCTTTTTTAACACATACCAAATTATCACTGGAATTTTGTCAGTCAGCAGATTCCAGATGACTCAGATGATCAAATTAAGATGTCACGTTCAACTCGTGTCCTGCAGTATTTCACCATCAACCTCCGGGTTTGAAACAAGCAGGGAGTAAGAGGAAAGAGAAGAGCCTAATTTTATCAGGAACATATTGGTCTATAAAAATTAGTATCAGGCTGATCCAAGGGTAGTGAGTTATCTCAGTTGATTGTTCACAGTCAGTTACAGATCGAAGTCCTTGTTCTACTCTTTCTCCCTTCCCACTACTGTACTTGACTAGTCTTTAAGAGAAAGAAAGAGAGAGAGAGAGAGAGAGAGGAAAATGCCCACAGTATTAATTTTTTGTTTGTTTTTTTTCCCCTCCCTAAGACTCCTAGAAAATATAAATGTCAAAACTAAAAGTAAGATACTGCTATTAAAAATAACCAGTGATATGTTACCAAATTTCCAGTTGATCTTAAATGCTGTTATTAATAAGTACATAATTTTACCATAATTCATAGAGAAGTTCATTTGCCACGTCAGTCTTCATCCCCTGTAATTGGTACTAATGCTAAACATTTGTTAATGAAAGAGAAAAAATAAATTCTTCCACTATTTTGCCTTTTTCCTCTCCAAGACTGAAAAATATTCCATTACATGTATAAAGCCCATTTTGTTTATCCATTTATCTGGACAGACCATTTTGATTTTATGAGTGTTTGGGCAAAAATGTAACCAGGATCATCTTCCTTCAGAAAGGACTTTGGTAGCTCATGTTAGGAGCTAGGGAGGTTGGGGAGCAGAAGGGCACCCCAGGAAAACTTAGCACTGGGTGGACAAAGACTTCTCAGCCATCTCCCCTCCTTGTACCTCTTGGTGATCCAGCACTTTTTGCGTATTGCTCTTTCTTCTTCTGTATCGGGTATATCATTTTTTAAAATTATTATTATACTTTAAGTTTTAGGGTACATGTGCACAATGTGCAGGTAAATTACATATGTATGCATGTGCCATGCTGGTATATCATTTTGATAGCAATGCCCTAACCCCCACCCCAACCCTAAGCTCTGATTCTGACATCTCAGTGTGGTGGGAAGGTAAATAATATCTACTGTACCCTAAGCAAAGCTTAGATTTTGATGGTTCAGGATTTTCGCACCCATGAGATCAGAAAATAATCCATTTTTATTCATCTATTTCCTCTTTCTCTCTTTTCTGCTCCTTCTGTCCCTCTTTCTTCCCCTCTTTTATTTCCCATACTCATGATACTTATTTTACTGTGATATATGTGAGTCTATATTCTTTCCATGAAATCAGCAGCTAATGCAAAGAAACGTACCTTTCACCTAAATAATTTTTCTACTGTAAAAATATTTCTGAGAAATTCTCCTTTTTTTCTTCATTTGGCCTTGTATCTTCAGGGCTCCAAATCCTAGGGGAAAAAAATAATAGTGAGACACCAGATACCACAGCACAATATTGTATAGTTCAATAGGAATTTGAAATAATAAAAAATCTGGAGACAAATACAACCACTTACATCAAACTTCCCGGTAGATTCTCAAGACATATATCTTTCTGAAGAATCATTTCAACCCAAAATTTGCTGTAGGTAAAAAGAGCACATGACATGTCCATCCTTCTCTTTAGAAAATGAAGAAACATAAATCAACTTGAGTTTCTTGCCTTCGGAACAGTGTGAAAGATTACATTGGAAATGTATGTTCTCCCCAGCCTGGGCAGCTTTCTAATTCTCTCTTAAGAAAAGGAAATTAGTGATTTTGATCAGAAACAGTCTCAAGCCCACATCCCAAAGCAAAATTTTTTATAACCAAACTGTCCCTAGAAATACATCTACCATGAACTAGATAGTCTGGTTCCATAACAAAGAATTGTAAAATTTTAGAGATGGAAGTATCTTGGTCCAAACCTCTAACTGGATGCTTCTCCTCTAGTTAACAAAACAGAAGTTATATCACAAAAAGAGTAGGGACTGTGTCTTATGTGACACATGATCATTGTAGAATACTAGTAGTAGTATCACCGTGTTTCGGTGGTTTGGAAGTGAGAGGAAAGACAGAAAGGGAGAAAGGAGAAGGGAGGGAAGTAGGGAAGAAAAAACAAGAAGGTGAGTATTGGTATTGTTTAATATATATATTTTGCCAATAGCCTTCACTATTTAGAGTAGCTAATTAAATTATCTCAGGCAACCACTTATAAAGATACTAATATTCCATACTTAGGGTTGAGGAAATTGAAGTTCAAAGAATATAAGCTCATATATTTTTAGCACACTGGAGAAAAAAGGCATTGATAGGAGAGATAGAATTTGTTTTTAACAGGACATGGGACAAGAGAAAGCCTGTGAGTGACAGATGCACACTTAGTAAATGCTTCCTACCTTTGACTACAGGACTGTAATGAAGAGATCATAGTTAGGACAATGAGTCACATAGACCCTGTTCATGGCTCTGGATTAGTGTTGACCAAAGTTAATTTCTTTCCTATCTGTCAGAAGTGGCAAAGGAAAAAGTGATAGCAGGAAATAGAGTGTTTTCCCTCTGTAAGTTCTAATTATTACATTAATGTCTCCTTGAACCTTCTCACCAATTGTGGGATGTAACAGATTATAGAATTATAATAGAAAATGGCCTAATATTGTTGATGCTAAAAAGCAGGAAAACATCACCTTGATTGGGGCAGTGTCATACACCAAGATGTAAGTTTCTATTGTTCTGATTTTAGCTTCTAGAACAATCGGTGCTATGACTCATTGGGCTAATAACTGATTTTAGGAAAAGACAAAATCTCCTAGGTGCATTTTGTCTGCAGTTTGTAAGCAGGACTTTGCTGACACATCCTTTAAATAATTTAGAAAAAGTGAAAGGCTCTCAAATTCACCAGCATCTCTTGCCTCAAGACACACAATTCTCTTCTCAGGGTCTCTAAGACAATGTTCTGAGGCTTCATGCAGACTTTTCTGAAGAATGTTAGACAAATCATTTAACTTCTTTGTGCCTCCGTTATTTTCCATTATAAGACGAGAAAGATGGACTGGTCTCTAAGGCACATGCGAGCTCCAGCCCTTTATGGTTCACTGAAAGGTCAGTGTATGGAGTGCTGGATTTGTTCTTGATTCTTCTGCACCATTGCAAAGAATTATACATAAATTTTCATCATCATGATCATGATCATGATCATCATCATCCCAACAACCACATCTGTTACATGGTAATAACTGTATGTGTAGTATTTCTAATTCTCACTATAATCCTTGAAGTAAGCATTATTTTCTCCAATCGACTGAGGAAGAAATTGCACTAGTTTAAGAGTCATTTAATATTGAAGATTAATTTGAATATGAGGCCTATATGACATTTTCAAAGCTGATTCGCCAAAAAAGATTTTAATACATTTTTTTTTGCTTAATTCTTTTTCTTTATTGAGGGATATTTCCTAAGGCTAAATTCACTAGAGAATAATTGTATTTTCAAAGATAGGAGGATGAACTCTTTTCCAAGGCAGCACAATTCTCACTCCATCTATCACGCAGTTCCTGAATGTATCTTCCCACGAACAGAATGAGCCACTCCTTTCTAGTATCTTTTTTGGACCCTGCCTGAATTTCTGGCACAGCGCCTGTTACACTTTATGGAATGTAATCATTATCTGCCTATCCCCCCCTTATTGGATTCTATCTGTGAATCCCTAAGAAGATTACTGTTTTCTATACTGGGGGAGATTTTTAAAAATATTTATAGTTCCATTAGTTCAATACTACTTGATATATAGTAGGTACGTAAAAAAAAAACCTTAAATAAATGAATGAAATGTTGATGAATTCACTTTCACAGTGTTGTATAAATTTAAACTACAAGCAAAAATAATATGAGTGTGTTTTATGTTTTCTACATTCCCATCAGCATGGTAGGCTGGCAGGGAAAATGCCCTTAAGACTTCTTTCCTTTCCTAGTCTCACACTCTATGAGATATTTGCAAGCACTGTCCCTTTTAGTTTGGGAAATCCTCTCAGTTCTATTTAACTTCAAACCAGCAACCCTGATACGATTTCTAGCATTTCTGCTTCATCTCTATTCTATGTTCTCCTTCTTCACTAATTCCTTCACTATTGACAGCCAGTTGGATGGTGAAACATTGCTCTACAGTTTCTATTGACAAGATCATAAACATTGGAGATGGAAATGGTCACCATCATCTCTCAGGTTATACCATTATTTCTTGATTGATCTGCATGAGACATTAGTTATTGGATCTCTGCTGAAGTTGGGCTGTGATTCATCTCTTGTCCCTCCTCCCTGTATACTTATTATTTATATTTTCTCTGTTGGATCCACCTAACTTATTTTCCCATCAGTATGCTTTCTTTATACCCTCAATTTGTTGAGGAGCACATACTCAAGTAACTTCCTATGAAGGGTGCATGAAAGATAGGTTTTTAACATACTGGTATATCTGAATATATTTTATTATTGGGTTAATCACTTGGCTGAGCATTATATTTTAGATTGAAGCCATTTTCAACTTCATAATTTAAAGACATTGATCCATTTTCTTTTAGCATTCACTGTTACTGTTGAAAAATTTGCTGCTAAGCTGGATCTCATCCATTTGTATGTGACCTTTCCCCCACCCCTCTAGTCCTGCTCCCACTGCTGCAGACTATGATCTCACACCCTATACTTCACTGAGGTATGCTTAGATGTGTATAACTCTTCACTAACCCTTCCTGGTGCCCGGTAGTTTCCTTTAGTAGGAATGTCGTGACTGTCTAGTGTCTTTGCGCAGGTGTCACCATCTGAGTAAGGCCTTTCCTGACCACCCTGCTGAATTTGCACACTTGCCCCAGCATTCAGTGTCTCTTCCTTTCCTGACTAATATTTGTCCATAGCATATATCAATCTCTTAATTTCTGAATAACTTACTTATGTTTTTTTCCCTCTTCCTTCACGTCAGCAGGAATTTTGGTCTATTTTGTTCACTGTTGAATGCCAAGAACTCTGTTCAGCACCTCGTAGGTATTTAATAAATATTTGTTTAAAAATGTTTTTGCGGGGAGGGAACTTAGAGTACAGGTCAATAGGTGCAGCAAGCCACCATGGCACATGTATACGTATGTGACAAACCTGTACATTCTGCACATGTATCCTGGTTTTCTTTTTTTTTAGAAGAAGAAATTTTAAAAAGGAACACTAGGAGAAACACTGAGATAATACTCTAATTTTTGAAATAAAATCAAATTATGTAGTACAAAAAATGTTTTTGCTTCATATTTAAGAAAGAAGCAATAAAAGCTTCATCTGCGTGTGTAAGGCTCATTAACTCTCAGGTTGAGTGTACAGGCAGCTGTCCATGAGGAGAGCTGGCTATTGCCCTGGGGGACCCCCAAATGAGAGATTGGAGAATCATTTACACTAGGGTGCAAACATCCAAGTTCCTGCATGCTCAGAGATAGTTCATTCTGAAAAACAATTAAGATACAAAATTTTATTTAGGGTTATGAGTAAACATCTTTAAAAGTAATATATGTCTGTAATCCCAGCACTTTGGGAAGCCTTGGCGGGTGGATCACGAGGTCAGGAGATCAAGACCATGCTGGCTAACACGGTGAAACCCCGTCTCTACTAAAAATACAAAAAATTAGCCGGGCGTGGTGGCGGGCACCTGTAGTCCCAGCTACTCCGGAGGCTGAGGCAGGAGAATGGTGTGAACCCGGGAGGCAGAGCTTCCAGTGAGCTGAGATTGCGCCACTGCACTCCAGCCTGGGCAACAGAGCGAGACTCCATCTCAAAATAAATAAATAAATAAAATAAAATAAAAATAATATATGTGTATAGTGGGGGGTGTGTGGAGAGAGAGAGAGAAGGGGGATGAAGGGTAGAGAATGAGCAGAATGAGAGAAAGAACAGAAATCAGAAGTGACTCCACTGAAATAGACACTAGTATTATTGGTGATTATTTTTAATCTCCATATTTTCCTGTATATTTCAGATTTTTATATTATTGTAAAAATTTACAATAATATAAAAATTAACAAAGTATGTTTTCAAGATGCTGCAGTGAGGATTATGTATGTGTGCTGGGTAATGTGAACTGCTCATGTGAATATCTATTCAGCACTTCCTCTTCATTCCAAGTTTCTGATTCTTCTCGTCAACTTTCTACGTGGTTTTTGTGGGGTTGTTTTTTGTTTGTTTGTTTGTTTGTTTGTTTTTCACTTTTTAACCATTTGGAAATACCACTTTAATTTAGATCTGGGTTTATTTAGAAATCTTATATTTGATAGAGTTGTTAGCATTTCTGCTACCTAGGCAACAAAATATGGTTCTGCTGCTAACATCTTTTCATTTTTAGCAAAATGAAATCTTAAAAATCTTTTAATAAACTTGTAAAAATAGAAGCCAGACTTAAATATACTCCTTGCCTTAAAGAAAAGAAACATGGGGGTAATAAGTACAATGGGCAGCATATAGGACCATGTTTCTTGGAGAATGTAGAACAAGTTTGGAGAAAGAGGGGCGCACATTTCAAAATAAAACCAAAACAATCCTGAAATACCAATTAAATCCACTTCTAATTTTCAAAGTTTGACTAAGTGCTTGAAGAGCACACTGATCGACTACAAATATTGCATCTTAAATATATATATAGACCCAAATATACTATTTTTTAGATTATGGAAATATTGTACCTTATTATAGAAAACATGAAAGTATTGAAAATGCATATAAAGACTCCAGCTAAAATACTCTATCCTAAATATCAGAGATAATCTCTCTAGGATGCAGTTTTGAATTCTACACTTTTACTTAAAAATTGTATTGTAAACATTTATCATACAATTATTAATGTTCGTCAAAATCAGAATTCTTCAGAACCATCAACGTACTATGGTCTAACTGCTCCAATACAATTTGTCATTTCATTTCTTTGCAGTTTTTGATGTAATAAAATGTAAAGAACATTCTTGTGCAAAAAGGGTTGTCTGCATCTCTTTTTCATTCCTAATGACAGAATTCTAGAAGAGGCTCCTGAAGCCTGATGCCAAACACTCTCCAGCAAGACAGCAGCACTGCATGCCCCGCCCACCACCTCCCCCCATCCCCAGGTTACATGACAGCGTCCCCCTGACCCTCTCTAGCCCTGAGTTGACAATTCAATAGGTCAAATGTGATGTTTAGACTTGTGAGATTTGGGAGGAAATTGCACTTTTCCCCATCTTTATTGACCATCTGTAATTCCTCTATAAATCGCCCATGCCCTTTAACCCATTTTTTTCTATGGAAGCGTTAATATTTTTCTTACAGGTTTATAAAACAAAACAAACAAAAACAAAACAAAACAAAAAACTCTGAAAACAAATGGTATTAACTCCTTGACTATGATCAGTGGGAAACAGTTTTTCAAACTTCTCATTTTTATGTGTTAGTGATACTTTCTTTTTAGTTTAAAAAAGGGTAGTATTGATATACACACTTTGAAACTTCCTGTCATCATATCTATTGATCTTTTCCTTGCCCAAAGGATCCGTCTCCTAAGAGTCATCCTTATTTTCTCTGTATATTTGTGTTGTTTCATTTTCTACATATGTTGTATTATTTAGACATCACTGGAATTGATGATTGTGTATGACCTATGGGATAAGGTAAGGATCTAGCTTGATTTTTTCCATATTCCATTTATTGAGTAATCTCCCTTCCTTTGTTTTGTGATGTTGCCTTTTTAGCATTCAAGCCATTATATATAATAGAGTATTTCCTTATTCAGGGCTATTCTCTTTTACCCATCCATACAGTGGCAATGTTACCCTTTACTGTAGCTTTGCAATATATCTTCTGTATGGTGAAACAAGTTCACCCCCTCTTATTAGCTTGCATTTCCAATTTTTCTTTTGCTGTTCTAATGTATTCATTCTTCCAGCAAAACTCCCAAGAAAAAATATCTCATTGAGATTTACCAGATTGCATTAAAACTAAAAATTAATGTGAGTAAAATTGGAATCTTTATAATAGTCTACACAGACACATTGTATGTCTTTTTTAAGCCTTATTTTATGTTTCTTGATATAGCCTTGTAGTATTTTTCACAAGGTCTGACACATTTCTTATTGAGCTTGTATTTCTAGGTGTTTTATATTTCTATTTGTATTGTGAAAGAGATTTTTCCTCATCAGATTTTCCAATCATTGCTAGTATGCTTCAAGCCCATTTGTACTTAGATTCCTTCATCTTGCTGAACTCTATTTTAACTATTTTCTAGCTGATTGTCTAGAGTTTTTCTAGGTATATATATTATCATGTTGTCTGCAAATAATAACTTTGTTCCTTCTTTTCCAGTGGTCACACATTCTATTTCTATGTTTTCTGTGATCAAAACTTGTAAAAATAACATTAAACAATAGAAAGGATAGCAGAAATCCTGTTTTGTTCTTAATATTAATAGAAATGTCTCTAGTGGCATTTTCTCAATAAATAATAGTATGGGCTATCAGTATAAAATATTCTTTAATGTGTTAAGGAACTATTCTTCTATTCATGGCTAGTAAAAAGACTTTTCCCTTTAGGAATGATTGTAACATTTTTATCAATGCCTTTCAAAATTTAATGATCATATGGTTTTTCTTATTTGATCTATTGATACAACCAAAGTGATATTTTCTACTTGGTTGTGGTAGATTATTCCTTTCAAATATTTTTAATTCAATTGCCTGAAAATTTATTTAGAATTTTTAAATATATTCATTTTTTCTTTTTATTCTATCTTTATTATAAAGTTTTATTATTATTAATAATAGTAATGGCAGTTGGGATAATTTCACAATCTCATACCATGTTCTGCTGCACTTAAATTCTTACACAAATTTTCTCATATAATTCTTATAATAATTTTACAATTAGATGTACCATTATCTACATTTTGCCCATAAGGAACCAAGCTCCAGAGGGGGTCTTAACTCCATTAAGATCATATAGCTTGTGAGGGGGGCCTGTCTGTACTGCCTTTGCTACATAGTATTGGGGAATTAAAAATGAGTTGGGTAGCTTTCCTGCTCTGCAATGGAATAGTACATAGAATAGGAAAAATCTGCTTCTTGAAGGTATGAAAGGACAGATTTCTACATGCACAGGAGGCAAAATGATGCTGTGAAAAAACATTGGCTTTGAAACCAGACAAATGCTGGTTCGAAATCTAGCTCTGTCTGTTACTTCGTAGCACTCAATAGAAACTAATCATTATAAAAACATCTTATCCAAGCGCCATCTTTGACAACATTTTCCATTTGTGCCTGGATCTTTTTCTAATTTTTTTCCCATAACATCCTGTTGCCCCAGGAAGTAATGTATTTCATCTAGATAAGGAAAAGTATTATTTCATATTCATATGTATTATTCTCTGATAGTCTTAAAATCTCTGTGGCTGCTGTCCTATCCCCTTGGTCTTTGGTATTTAATTGTGTGTTCTCTTTTTATCCTAACTAGATTTTCTAAAGATTTTTCTATTTTTTCTCAAACCATTTTTTTTAACTTTTAGAATAATGTAGTTGGCTGAATATTGGCTCTCCAAAAATGTTCATGTCTTAATTTCCAGAACCTGTGAATGTTGTCTCATAAGGCAAAGATATTTTGCAGATGTGATTAGATTAAGAATCATGTGATGGGGAGATTATCCAGATTATCCAAGTGGGCCCCGTGTAATCACAGGATCCTTATACGATGAACACAGGAAGTTTAGACAGAGGAGAAAGCAATATGACAATAGACACAAAAATTGGAGTGATGTAGCTGCAAGTCAAGAAATGCTGTCACCCTCTAGAAGCTGGAAAGGACAAGGAATGGAATCTCCCTGGAGCCTCCCAAAGAAACCAGCCCTGCCATCACTTTCATTTTAGTCCCCAAGACTCATTTTGGACTTCTGACCTGTAGAACTGTAGGAAAATAAATTTTTATTTTAAACCACTAAATGTGTGCTAACTTGTTACTGCCACACTAGGAAACTAAAATCAATAGTTTTAGATTAACAGAAAAATTACAAAGATGGTACAGAGTTTCCATATCCCCCATACCCAGTTTCCCCTGTTGTCAATATGGTGCATTTGTCACAAGGCATGAAACAATATTGATCACTAACTAAAGTCCATATTTTATTTAGATTTCTTTCGTTTTTACCTGATGTCCTTTTTCTGTTCCAGGAGTGCATCTAGGAAACTATCTGTGTTTAGTTGTCATGTGTCCTTGGGTTCTTTTTAGCTGTAACACTTTCTCAGACTTCTGTCGTTTTTGATGAGCTTGACAGTTTGAGGAATGCTGGTCAGGCATTATTTAAAATGTCCCTCAACTGGGATTTGTCTGATGTTTTTCTCATGATTAGGCTGAAGTATGGATTTTGGGGAATGATGATCACAGAGACAAAGTGTGTTGTCATCACATTATACAAGGGTACATACTGTCAACGTGGCTTATTGTTGACGTTGACCTTGATCACCTGACGCAAGTAGTGTTTGTCAGCTTTTCCACTGTAAAGTTACTCTTTTCCCTTCCTTTGTCTATTGTTTTACAACAAAAAAGGAGCTTTTTAAAACTTGTCAGTTCCACTCTTTTTCTGCTATATGATTAATTAATTTCTTGCTTTATGTTGATTAATTTCTTCTGTCATCCTTGTGGTTCCTTTTTTGTTCTTTTTCTAACTTCCTGAGTTAAATCCTAGGTTTACTTATTGTTATTTTTTAATACATAAGGCATTTAAGGACATGTGATCTCCATTTAGCAAGGAGTTATTAGTTTGTTTGTTTTGTTTTGATTTTTGTTTGTAGAGACAGGGTCTCACTATGTCACTCAGGCTGGAGTGCAATGGCACAATCTTGGCTCACTGCAACCTCCACCTCCCGGTCTCAAGCCATCCTCCCATCTCAGCCTCCTGAATAGCTGGGACTATAGGCACACAACACCACACCCAACTAATTTTTTTGTACTTTTAGTAGAGACGGGGTTTTGCCATATTGCCCAAGCTGGTCTCAAAGTCCTGGGCTCAAGTGCTCTGCCCGCTTCAGCCTCCCAAAGTGCTGGGATTATAGCCATGAGTCATCCCGACTAGCTTAGTTTGTTTAAACACTTGTTATTAGTTTCCATGTTTATAATATAGCAGTAAAAGTGTGTACCTTATATAACTTCTGCTGTTTGGAACTTTGTCAGGTTTTTCTTTTTCTTTTGACATACAATTACTTTCTGTAAATATCCCATGAGTACTTTGAAAGAAGTTATGTTTTCTGTTTTCAGGGTATAAACTAGACACTAAATTCTGCAGTGGATAAGAATGCATCTGTTTGACTTACCATTAAATATCTAGCCCCTAGTACAGGACCTGATACCTAGTAGGGATTGCATTAAATAACTATTGAGTAAATGGCTGCAAAATTTCAACAGTCCCAGTTGCAACAATCAAAAATGTCTCTAGACATGGCCAGCTGTCCCCTTGCAGACAGAATCATTCCCGATTGTGAACCACTGCTCTAAAATGATACGATTATTCACAAAAAAATCCAAAAGAATCTCCTCAAAAAGTATTAGAATTAATATTTGAATTCAGCAAAGTTAGTTGAAGGGTATAAAATTAATATACAAAGATAGCATTCATATATAGCAGTAGTAAACATTTAGAAAATGTAGTTTTAAAATAAATAATATCAACAATAGCAATTAAAATTATAAAGAATAAATCCAATAAAGTATGGGCAAGACTTATGAAGAAATTTATTAAAATGTAACGAGAAACATTAAAGAAGACCTAAGAACAGAGAAATTTACCATGATTATCTAAGAGAAGATTCATTATCATTGAAGTGTTGTTTCTTCCCCAATTGGCCTATAATTACAATTCAATTCCAACAAAATCCTAACAGAGTTTTTGTGGGACTTAACTGATTCTAAAACTTACATTGAGAATACAGCATAAATATAGTTAAGCCACTTTTGTAGAACAATAATTTGGAAGCCTTGCTATATCAGATTTTAAATTTTATTCTAAAGCCATAGTAATCAAGAATGTAGACAGAGATAGACAAGTAGAATCAGGAAATAGGATAAATATTTAATATTTAATATATAGTTCTACACATACATGAAAACTTGATATAGGACAGAGGAGGCTTTTAAAACAGTGGGCAAAAGATATAATGTGCTGAGATAACTGACTTTATGTTTTAAAACATTCTTTTTATTTACTCTCTTTGTCCCATTGGAAGGTAAGCTCCATGAGGGCAGAGATTTGGTATGTTTTCTTCACAGCTGCATCTCCAATGTCTAGAATAACTCCGGCATACAGTAGTTATTCAGTAGATATTTTTGAACTACTAAATGAAAAATCCATTTTATTAGTTTTCATTGCTTTTCCTATTATTATATAACAAAATATTTACAGTTTCTATGAAGGTTTGGGAAAAATGTTTCTCTCTCTCTCTCTCTCCCTCCCTCCCTCTCTCTCTCTCTCCCTCCCTCCCTCTCTCTCTCTTTCCCTCTCTCTCTCTCTCTGTGTGTGTGTGTGTGTGTGTGTGTGTGTGTGTGTGTGTGTATTTCTTTCCCAAGAGCCTAAGGAAGTCACTGAAAGCTAGATGTAGCAAAATGGTAGCTCAACACCAGATGCAATTATTTCATAATAAACTCTAAATTTGTTTGCCCCTTTAATAAAACTCTATATTCCAATATTCAAAATTATAAAACAAAGTAAGGAAATTGTTATTTATTTCAAAGATTTTTGTATGCTGCAGATATCACAGGTTCCCTTTAAATATTTATATTAAAATGTGGTTCAACCCGTAAAGCCATAGGAATATGTCTTTTGCCAAGTAAGGTAGCTCACCTGTATCTCTTATGAGAATTTTAATAAAACAAGTATTAAGCCTTCTTTCAGACAGTTCCAACAGCATGATTCTAATTTTTGGTGTCCTATAAAATATCAAATTACTCCTGGCTATGCTTCCTTATGGACCATCCAAAGACAATAGCACTTAGCCAGCTGGCAAGGATATTTATAATCACACATGGCACCTTCCAACAGTTCCCTCTGTCACACCTATTGGTCTAAGATAGTTTGTCTGAGAGGACCAGGTGACATTGGATAATTCAAAGCAAATCCAAGACCCACCTAGAAAATTGAGCCAATCCACAGGTCTCTCAAAAAGCATTAATTTATGCTTCATTAAGCACTCATTATGACCGAGAATTTGTGGGTTCCTATCACTTGTCAGGCACTACCACATCATTAATATTGTGGAGTCCAAGAGTTATATTTGCTATTATCATACAAAGTCTGAGCATCTCAACCAGCTGAGGTATTAAGTTCAAACTCTGAAGTGGTAAATAGCAGCACAGTGATTTGGCAAGTCTTAAAATGGCTCTGTGAACCTTTCAGTTGAGTGCAAACACCTGGTATCAAGGTTCTCCTTCATCTTGAGACCCAACAACCCTCCTCCCCATACTGTACCCCAGGCCCCTTTCACTCTACCACTGCAAACTCTCTCTCTGGCAAACAGCCCAGCCTCACTCCCACCTCTGGAGGCTGGCTTTTGTCCTGACTTCTGCCTCGATCTAGAAGACCCTCCACTTCCTCTGTGTCCATCCAAATCCTACTTTTCTTCAAGGCTCAGCCACTCTGAACTGTGTTCCCCCCATCAAATGTAGGACACTCCAACAGCTCTGGTCTCAAGTGTGAAGCTCTGACCTCAGCTAGACATCCCGTCTGGTCTTGGTTAGCCGAAAGGCAACAGAATGAATGTCCACTCCAGGTAAGAAACCTCTTCATTTTATACACCAAGAAACTAAGATATAGAATGATTGAGTGACTCTTTCTAAGAAACAGAGTGGTTAGCGTGCTAGAAATAGGAAGTTGGTGGGCATACTGAAAAACATTTGTTTCTCTAAAGGGAGAAACATCTGAATGTAAATCCCGCTTTGACAACTTACTAGCCGAGGAAATTCAGGGAAGTTACTCACCTTCCTCAATCACTGTTCCCATACTATAAATTGACAAGGATAGTATCTTCTTTGCAATATTGTTGTGAAGATAAGATATAAAGAGATAAAATATCTGACTTATACTAAATGTAACTGTGGGAACCCACTTCTTTCTTAATTTTACTACCCTGCTTCTCTACAAGACTGTAATCTGCTTGAAAACAGGATCTATGTTGATCCTACATTCTATAGTCCCCTATGTTCTCCATAACAGCCAACACACAGTGCACAGCATAAAGTGGGAGCTTCAGAAATACTGTTTTTTCCTTTTTCTCTTTTTGAGACAGGGTCTTGCTGTGTCACCCAGGCTGGAGTGCAGTGGCACGATCACAGTTCATTGCAGCCTCACCCTCCTCTGGGGCTAAAGCAATCCTCCCACTTCACCCTCCCAAGTCGCTGGGACTACAGGCACATGCCACTACACCTAGCTGATTTTTGTATTTTTTGTAGAGATGGGGTTTCACCATGTTGCCCAGGCTGGTCTCAAATTCCTGGGCTCAAGCAATCCTCCTTCCTCGGCCTCCCAAAGTGCTCTGATTACAGGCGTAAGCCTCCATGCTCAGCCCCAAAACACTTTTTTAAATGAAAAAGCTTGTTTTCCGGAAGGACAACATTCACTTAAATGAATGTTCTCTCAAAGAACAACTATGACTTAAATAAACAATGAATTTAAGTCTATTATCTTGTTTTTTCCATTTTTATTGCTCTGTCATACACTTATCTTTTATATACATCCCCTTATATGACAAAATATTGTGTAAACAAATAAAATGTTAGTAATGAATGAGACTTCTACCCTATAAGACGGTAGTATTCTTGGATAAAATGTAAGAGCTTATATAGTTTTAATCCACGACAAATAATTAAGTGCTTCCCAATGCTAATTTTTATTTTAGCACTAAAACTCCAAATATCAGAGCCAAAAAGATTTCCAGAATCATGCCAAAGGGTAGCTCCTAAGTTTACTCTGGCGCAATGCCACTTACAGGGTGAGAAAAAGTTCATGATTTCCCATTGTGTGAATCACGTGTACAAAGTCCTTTTGTCCAAGTGGCCTTGTCATGTGAGACTGCTAAATATCTTTCACTTGGCCTTCCAATCATGTCCAAAGTGTCATACCCCTAGAAGCAATTTGATGTATGAATAATGGAAGCCCGAACTGAAGCTCAACAGTTTGTAGGAATTGTACTGTGCCTAGTGAACCAAATGCAGACCTCTACAAAGCTCACTCAGAACATTTACAAGATGAGGAAAATTCAAATTAAGAGTCAAAGTCATTTCAGGGCTGAGAGGTAAAAATAGAATACTGGTCAGGTTATTGGAGGACAAAGAACAAAAAGTTTATTTTGTTTGAGAACAGAATTTGAATTAGAATGGAGTTCATTTCATTTTAGGACTTGTTCATTTTACCAAAAAGAAGTAAAAGCAAACAAAAATTTATTAGAGAGTAGAAGGTAAAAGAATTGGGATTTGATTTCTCACATGGCATGGGAATAAAAATGTGCAAGATTTTTCCTGTTTTGAAAAATTATCAAAGGGTTATTTAGCAGGAATCTACGTTTTAAATTTCTGCTTTAAACTACATCACTTTAACCTTCTAAGCCTACCCGATTCCCCTGTAGCTGTGGAATCACATGAACCCACAAAGGCCTGTGTCTACTTGTTTTACTCTGCAGATTCTCAATCAGCCTTCATGAATGCTTGTTTTGACACTTTCCATTTAGCAATTCTGTGTGCACTTCCCTAGCTCCTTTCGTCCACTAACAAATCTTCATTAGACTTCATTAGACCTCAGCTTTTCAGCCACTTAAATGCTGAAAACTACACATTTTAGAATATTATCTAGGTCATCTACCTGCCAGAATTACATGGTAAATTTCTCAATAAAAGATACAATTTGACATACCTCAAGCATGTATATGTGTTAAAGTGATATTCTTCTAAGGAAAATATTAGCAGGCATCTGTACGGTTGTTGGGGGAGGGGAGGAGTGCTACTTTTCTTTAAGAATTTCTTGAGAAGGAGCCATATTCCGAGCCCTTATTACACTCTCCAACAGAAATAGGTGAGAGAAAAAGAAATTGTGAGCAGATGAGATATCCCTCCAGTGATGTTAATTATGGAAGTTATTTCTGGGGCCTCTTATGAAATCTTTTCACTTGATTTCCTGGCTAACAGGGTGGCTAGATCTAAGGCTACTTTATGAGCTGAGTGAAAGAAACACAGCATAGGTCTTCCAGAAATCTCTAGAAGGGCCCCAAACATTCCTAATCATCTAATCCTGTCCCATCTAGTCCAGGAGGTTTCAGGGAACCCAGATCCTCTTTAGAGGTGCCCTTGGGAATTATTGGTCTTACTGATTTAAAAATGATGGTGCTGTGGCCGGGCGCAGTGGCTCACACCTGTAATCCCAGCGCTTTGGGAGGGCGAGGTGGGCAGATCACTTGAGGTCAGGAGTTCAAGACCACCCTGGCCAACATGGTGAAACCTGTCTCTACATCTCCACGAAAAAATGCAAAAATCAGCCTGGCGTGGTGGCAAACACCTGTAATCTTAGCTACTTGGGAGGCTGAAGCAGGAGAATCACTTGAACCCTGAAGGCAGAGGCTGCAGTGAGCTGAGATCAGGCCACTACACTCCAGCCTGGGTGACAGAGTGAGACTTCATCTCAAAAACAAGAAAAAAAAAAAAAGATGGTGCTGGAATTTCTAAAGAGAGCAGTGATGTGGATGGAGAAAGTGATGCTTTTTGAGGCTGCATATATTGTCAAAGAAGATTGAGGAGGCATCACTGGACCACCTCAAAGAATGATGTTTGAGAAGCTTATGCATGTTATGGGGAGGGGACACAGAGACCCTGGTATCTCCCACTGGCTTCATTCTTCTTTACCTATTTCTCCTTGATAATAAACTTCCCACCTCTCTGACAGTGAGACTGAAAAACCTCCTTCACCACAGTTTGAAGAACAGATCATGCTGTATTAACAAAAGGTAAATTCCAGGAATCATATGTGTTTTCAGAGTTCTGTTTCGCTGCGCTTCTTAGAAAATGCCTTTATTCCTCCTTTGGTTCACTACATGGAGCTAAGACAACTGCTATGCTTTTAATATTTGATATTTGAATCTGATGATATGAGTTTTCATTCCTCATTATAGTTTACAATGTGCTTTCTTTTATTTAACAATATTTCTCAAACAGAGATAATCAAAGATGTGATGGGGGTGTGCAACATGAAAGAACAGAGCATTAATATATTGTTCCTGCTGGCGAGACACTTAAAACGTTATTTATGTAGTGAAACAAACACACATCTATTATTAACTACAATGTATAATTCACATGAATTTCTCAGATAAAACAAAGACTTCAAAGAAAGTCATGCCTGAAATTTGCAGCTACGAGCTTTACCTACAGTCTTCTAAAAGCGCTAAAGGTGCTTGGTAGAAATTTGAGTTAGCATAGGTAAACATTTTTTTCTTATTTTACTTCCACCCAAAAAAATACATAATAGATAACATGTTTACTGTTATTACCTCCCCTTTATGGAACAGAAAACTAAGGCTTACGGAGTTTGACTTCACTAGGTAACTTTGCCACTTTCTAATTGACAGAGCCCTTTCTGCCCACCTCTCCATGAATGAGTTCTTCATGAGTAAAGTTTCCCTGGGGTGGTAGGCTGAATAATAGCCTTCCAAAGACATCCATATCTGAATCCCAGGACATACGAGTATGCTACTTTACACAGCAAAAGATATTTTGCAGATGTGAGGAAGGTAAGGATTTTGAGATGGGGAGATTTTTCTGAATAATCTAGATAAGCCCATGTAACTACGGGGTCTTCGTAAGAGGGAAGATCAGAGTCAGAAAGTCATTACATCTAAAGATAGAAACAGCAGTCAGAGAGGAGAGAAGAGATGCTATGCTGTTCTTTGAATACAGAGGAAGGGGCCACAAGCCAAGAGAGGTTGGCAACCTCTAGAACCCAGAAGGAGTGGATTCTCCCTAAAGCCTCTAGAAAGGAACACAGCCTTGATTTTAGCCCAGTGTAACCCATTTTAGACGTTTAACCACTGGAACTATAAAAGAATACATTTCTGTAGGTTTAACCCACTAAATTTGTGGTAATTTGTTACAGCAACAATAGGAAATAATATACCCGGTAAGGCTATGCCAGTCCCCACATTCTGTTTTCTTTCATCCTTATGCCTATTATTAGTATCACCTTATGGTTTTATTTTAGTGATTTTAATTTATCATAGTACTATATACAGAGTTTTTAGTTCCATTAAAAGTCCCATACATTTTTAGTTTCATTAAAAACAAATGGACCAGTGGCTGAGAATGTGGAGAAATTGGAACCCATGTCCATTGCTGGTGGGAAGGTAAAATGGCATAACTGCTGTGGAAGAGTTTGGTGGGTCCACATTAGATTCAATATAGAATTACTGTATGATCCAGGAATTCCACTTCTGGTTATATACCCAAAAGAAGTAAAGCAGGTGTTCAAACAACAACTTGTGCACAATTATTCACAGCAGCACTACACTTGATAGCCAAAAGGTAGAAACAACCCAAATGTCCATCAACTGGTAAATAAATAAACAAAATGTCGTATATCCATGCAATGGAATATTACTCAGCCTTAAAAATAATGAGGTACTGACACATTCTACGGGGTAGATAAACTTTGAAAATATTATGCTAAGTGAAAGAAGCCAGGTACAAAAGGCCACATATTGTGTGATTTTATTTGTAGGAAACATCCAGAGTCAGAAAATCCTTAGAGAGAAAGCAGATTAGTGATTGCCAGTGGCCAGGAGGAGTGGGGTATGGCAAGTGACTACTTAATGGTACAAGATTTCCTTTGGGGTTAATGAAAATGTTCTAGAGCAAGACAGTGACATTGTGAATGTCACTAATGACACATTTTATGTTATGTATATTTTACCACAAAATAATTTAAGACAAATAGAGTTAAATGTTTGTAAAGTCAATAAAGCATCAAACTCCTGCCCCTCTATTCCCCCTCCCCCACCACCAATTTCTAACTAACTCCCAATTTTACAGTCCAAGGACTTCCATTTAAAAGTGAATTTTTGATAACTAATGATTTAGCTATTTGCTGCATATTTCCAAATAACATACTAAATTGCATGTCTCAAAGACAGCAATTAACTTTCCCAAGACCACACAGCTGGTAAGTTTTGAAGCCATGATTTGAGTGCAAGTCCTTAACTCTAAATCTAAGAACCTTATAATAATAATAATAATACCAAGAAAAGCTAACCCTAATATAGCAGTTACTATGTATGGCAGGTGAATAGTTGCTTTCAGAAATATCTATGTCCTAGTCCCTAAAATCACTGAATATATTAGATTGGTTGGCTAAGAAGAATTAAGGTTGCAGAGGGAATTAAGTTTGCTAAACAACTGACCTTAAAACAGAGAGGTTATCATAGATTTTCTGGCTGGCCCAATACAATCACCCAGTGAAAGCAGGGAAAAAAGTAGAAGAGGGAAGAAGAAGGAAGAAGAGAATCAGAGGGAGACATGACAACAGAAAAAAAGGCACAAAGAGATGCAGTATTGTTGGCTTTGAAGATGGAGGAAGGGGACCATGAGCCAAGAAATATGAGTACCCTCAAGGAGCTGGGAAAAAAAGGAAATGGATTCCTCCCTAGAGCCTCCAGAAACGAGCAGCCCTGCCTGCTGTTCAGTTTTAACCCAGTGAGACCTGTGAGGAACATCTGACCTACAGAATTGTAAAATAGTAAATTTATGTTGTTTATGCCTCTAAGTTTCACATAATTTGCTACAGCAGCAATAGAAAACTAATACACTGTATGTCAGGAATTGTTCTAAATGCTTATATATATCAACTTATTTGATCCTTATAAAAACTCTATGAAGTATGTATGTTATTACCCCATTTTTCTGATGAGGAAACTGAGGCACAGAAAATATTTGAACACTTTACAGAAGACAGTGTCAATAGGCATAGGAAAAGATGCTCAATATTAACAGTCACCAGGGAAATGCTACTTCAAATAATGAGATACTCTACATATGCATTAGAGATTTTGAAATTAAAAAGACAATATCAAGTATTGGCAAGGCTGTTGAAGAAATGGTGCTCTCACATATTATTGGTGTGGGGGTGATATAAAAATCACTATGAAAACATTTTCACAATTTTTTTAAAAAGTAAACATATACTCATTGTAACACTCAGCATGCACCTGTAGTCCCAGCTACCAAAGAAGTTGAAGTAGGAGGATCACCTGAGCCCAGAAGTTCTGGGCTGTAGTGTGCTATGCCGATTGAGTATCCATACTAAGTTCAGCATTAATATGGTGACCTCCTGGGAGTGGGTGGACCATTAGATTGTCTAAGGAGGGGTGAACCTACCCAGGTCAGAAACGGAGCAGGTCAAAAGTCTTGTGCTGATCAGTAGTGGGATTGCACCTATGAATAGCCAAGGCACTCCAGCCTGGGCAACATAGTGAGACTTCGTCTTTAAAAAAGAAAAAAGAAAAACATCCAGCATTCTTACTCCTAGGTGTTTTCCAAAGAGAAATAAAAACATATGTTCACACAAAGACCTGTATACAAAAGTTCTGAGCAGCTTTATTCACAATAATCCAAACTGGAATATTCATTCACAATAATCCAAAAAGTCCATCAACATGTGAACATACAAATTTTGGTATATTCATTAAATTAAATGCTTCTTAACAATGAAAAAGGAATACTGAAATAGGAAAAAAAAAAAGTGGATGAATCTCAAAAACATGGATTCAGTGAAGCTGGGCATGGTGGCTCACACCTGTAATCTCAGCACTTTAGGAGGCCAAGGTGGGAGAATCACTTGAGCCCAGGAGTTCAAGACCAGCCTGGGCAACATAGAGAGACCCTGTCTCTAAAAGAATGCAAAAATTAGCCAGGCATAGTAGCATGCACCTGTCATCCCAGTTACTTCAGAGGCTGAGGATTGCTTGAGCCCAGGAGACCGAGGCTGCAGTGAGCCAAGATTGTGCCACTGCTGCCCTCCAGCCTAGGTGACAGAGTAAGACCCTGTCTCCAAAAAAAAAAATAAAATCCAAGTGAAAGAAGTCGGACACAAAAGAGTATTATATGCTGTTTAATTCCATTTATGTAAAACTCTAGAAGAGACTAACCTAATCAATAGCAATAGCAGATAAATGTTTGCCTGGTTTGAGGGAAATTAACTGGAAAGGGGTACAAAGAAACATTTAGTGTGATAGAAATGTTACAAAGGTATAAAAATTTGTCAAAAGTCGCAGAGATGAACTCTAAAAATGAGTACTTCTTACTACACGTAAGTTATCTCTCAATAAAATTTATTTTCAAAAAATGTACCAAGTCACACAGCTAAAGTTATAGGGCTGGGATTTGAAACTAGGCAGTCCAACTCTAGTGTCTGTGCTCTCACCAGTAGATAGCTATCTATCCATGCTGTTTGGGCACTGTAACAACCCAAATAATTGTCCCTAATTGTAAGGGTCAAAATTCTTTGGCACTCCTTCCATCGAGATGTTTGGGTCTAATGGCCGGGCGCGGTGACTCATACCTGTAATCCCAGCACTTTGCGAGGCCGAGGCAGGTGGATCGCGAGGTCAGGAGATCGAGACCATCCTGGCTAACATGGTGAAACCCCATCTCTACCAAAAAAAAAAAAAAAAAAAAAAAAAAAAAAATTAGCCGGGCGTGGTGGTGGGCGCCTGTAGTCTCAGCTACTCGGCAGGCTGAGGCAGGAGAATGGCGTCAACCTGGGAGGCGGAGCTTTCAGTGAGCCGAGATCGCACCACTGCACTCCAGCCTGGGCGACAGAGCAAGACTCCGTCTCAAAAAAAAAGGTGTTTGGGTCTAGTTCTCCTTCCTGTGAATCTTGCTGGTCTGTGACCACTTTTTTTTTTTTTTTTTAATTATACTTTAAGTTTTAAGGTACATGTGCACAACGTGTAGGTTAGTTACATATGTATACATGTGCCATGTTGGTGTGTTGCACCCATTAACTCTTCATTTAACATTCGGTGTATCTCCTAATGCTATCCCTCCCCCCTCCCCCCACCCCACAACAGGCCCGGGTGTGTGATGTTCCCCTTCCTGTGTCCATGTGTTCTCATTGTTCAATTCCCACCTATGAGTGAGAACATGCGGTGTTTGGTTTTTTGTCCTTGCGATAGTTTGCTGAGAATGATGGTTTCCAGCTTCATCCATGTCCCTACAAAGGACATGAACTCATCATTTTTTATGGCTGCATAGTATTCCATGGTGTATGTGTGCCACATTTTCTTAATCCAGTCTATCATTGTTGGACATTTGGGTTGGTTCCAAGTCTTTGCTATTGTGAAAAGTGCCACAATAAACATACACGTGCATGTGTCTTTATAACAGCATGATTTATAATCCTTTGGGTATATACCCAGTAATGGGATTGCTGGGTCAAATGGCATTTCTAGTTCTAGATCCCTGACGAATCGCTACACTGACTTCTACAATGGTTGAACTAGTTTATAGTCCCACCAACAGTGTAAAAGTGTTCCTATTTCTCCACATCCTCTCCAGCACCTGTTGTTTCCTGACTTTTTAATGATGGCCATTCTAACTGGTGTGAGATGGCATCTCATCGTGGTTTTGATTTGCATTTCTCTGATGGCCAGTGATGATGAGCATTTTTTCATGTGTCTTTTGGCTGCATAAATGTCTTCTTTGAGAAGTGTCTGTTCATATCCTTCACCCACTTTTTGATGGGGTTGTTTGGTTTTTTCTTGTAAATTTGTTGGAGTTAATTGTAGATTCTGGATATTAGCCCTTTGTCAGATTAGTAGATTGCAAAAATTTTCTCCCATTCTGTAGGTTGCCTGTTCACTCTGATGGTAGTTTCTTTTGCTGTGCAGAAGCTCTTTAGTTTAATTAGATCCCATTTGTCAATTTTGGCTTCTGTTGCCATTGCTTTTGGTGTTTTAGACAAGAAGTCCTTGCCCATGCCTACGTCCCAAATGGTATTGCCTAGGTTTTCTTCTAGGGTTTTTATGGTTTTAGGTCTAAAATGTAAGTCTTTAATCCATCTTGAATTAATTTTTGTATAAGGTGTAAAGAAGGGATCCAGTTTCAGCTTTCTACATATGGCTAGCCAGTTTTCCCAGCACTATTTATTAAATAGGGAATCCTTCCCCACTTCTTTTTTTTGTCAGGTTTGTCAAAGATCCAATGGTTGTAGATATGCGTCATTATTTCTGAGGGCTCTCTTCTGTTCCATTGGTCTATATCTCTGTTTTGGTACCAGTAGCATGCTGTTTTGGTTACTGTAGCCTTGTAGTATAGTTTGAAGTCAGGTAGCATGATGCCTTGAGCTTTGTTCTTTTGGCTGAGGATTGACTTGGCGATGTGGGCTGTTTTTTGGTTCCATATGAACTTTAAAGTAGTTTTTTTCCAATTCTGTGAAGAAAGTCATTGGTAGCTTGATGGGAGTGGCATTGAATGTATAAATTACCTTGGGCAGTATGGCCATTTTCACGATATTGATTCTTCCTACCCATGAGCATGGAATGTTCTTCCATTTGTTTGTATCCTCTTTTATTTCCTTGAGCAGTGGTTTGTAGTTCTCCTTGAAGAGGTCCTTCACATCCCTTGTAAGTTGGATTCCTAGGTATTTTATTCTCTTTGAAGCAATTGTGAATGGGAGTTCACTCATGATTTGGCTCTCTGTTATTGGTGTATAAGAATGCTTGTGATTTTTGTACATTGATTTTGTATCCTGAGACTTTGCTGAAGTTGCCTATCAGCTTAAGGAGATTTTGGGCTGAGACAATGGGGTTTTCTAGATATACAATCATGTCGTCTGTAAGCAGGGACAATTTGACTTCCTCTTTTCCTAATTGAATACCCTTTTTTCCTTCTCCTGCCTGATTGCCCTGGCCAGAACCTCCAACACTACATTGAATAAAAGTGGTGAGAGAGGACATCCCTGTCTTGTGCCAGTTTTCTAAGGGAATGCTTCCAGTTTTTGCCCATTCAGTATGATATTGGCTGTGGGTTTGTCATAGATAGCTCTTATTATTTTGAGATACGTCCCATCAATACCTAATTTATTGAGAGTTTTTAGCATGAAGGTTGTCGAATTTTGTCAAAGGCCTTTTCTGCATCTATTGAGATAATCATATGGTTTTTGTCATTGGTTCTGTTTATATGCTGGATTACGTTTATTGATTTGCGTATGTTGAACCAGCCTTGCATCCCAGGGATGAAGCCCACTTGATCATGGTGGATAAACTTTTTGATGTGCTGCTGGATTTGGTTTGCCAGTATTTTATTGAGGATTTTTGCATCAATGTTCACCAGGGATATTGGCCTAAAATTCTCTTTTTTTGTTGTGTCTCTGCCAGGTTTTGGTATCAGGATGATGCTGACCTCATAAAACGAGTTAGGGAGGATTCCCTCTTTTTCTATTGACTGGAATAGTTTCAGACGGGATGGTACCAGCTCCTCCTTGTACCTCTGGTAGAATTCGGCTGTGAATCCATCTGGTCCTGGACTTTTTTTGGTTGGTGAGCTATTAATTATTGCCTCAATTTCAGAGCCTGTTATTGGTCTATTCAGAGATTCAACTTCTTCCTGGTTTAGTCTTGGGAGGGCGTATGTGTCAAGGAATTTATCCATTTCGTCTAGATTTTCTAGTTTATTTGCGTAGAGGTGTTTATAGTATTCTCTGATGGTAGTTTGTATTTGTGTGGGATCGGTGGTGATATCCCCTTTATCATTTTTTATTGTGTCTATTTGATTCTTCTCTCTTTTCTTCTTTATTAGTCTTGTTAGTGGTCTATCAATTTTGTTGATCTTTTCAAAAAACCAGCTCCTGGATTCACTGATTTTTTGAAGGGTTTTTTGTCTCTCTGTTTCCTTCAGTTCTGCTCTGATCTTAGTTATTTCTTGCCTTCTGCTAGCTTTTGAATGTGTTTGCTCTTGCTTCTCTAGTTCTTTTAATTGTGATGTTAGGGTGTCAATTTTAGATCTTTCCTGCTTTCTCTTGTGGGCATTTAGTGCTATAAATTTCCCTCTACACACTGCTTTGAATGTGTCCCAGAGATTCTGGTATGTTGTGTCTTTGTTCTCATGGTTTCAAAGAACATCTTTATTTCTGCCTTCATTTCGTTATGTACCCAGTAGTCATTCAGGAGCAGGTTGTTCAGTTTCCATGTAGTTGAGCGGTTTTGAGTGAGTTTCTTAATCCTGAGTTCTAGTTTGATTGCACTGTAGTCTGAGAGACAGTTTGTTGTAATTTCTGTCCTTTTACATTTGCTGAGGAGTGCTTTACTTCCAACTATGTGGTCAATTTTGGAATAAGTGCAGTGTAGTGCTGAGAAGAATGTATATTCTGTTGATTTGGGGTGGAGAGTTCTGTCGATGTCTATTAGGTCCGCTTGGTGCAGAGCTGTGACCACTTTGACTACTAGAATGAAGTGGAAATGGAACTATTCCATTTCCAGACCTCACCTTTAAGAGACTAGCAGCTTGACACTGGTCTCTCAAAGCCCTGGGATGCCTTATAAGAACACCCACTACCTTGCTTGAACACCCACATGGAGAGGCTCTGAAACTTCATAGAATAGGAGAGGGGGCCAGCTGAGCCCAGCTTCCTGGCACCCTCCAAAAGACAACAGATATGTGAGTAGAAATGTCTTAGACCCTAGAGACCAGATCACTCACTGAATGAATATTACTGAATCACCCCAGACAACACCACAGGGGGCAGTAGAATTAGCCAGCTGAGCCCTAACTCAAATCCTGACCCACAGAATCATGAGATATAATAAGAAGGTACTGTTTTAAAACATTTCATTCTCAGGATACTTTGTCAGGCAGCAATAGTTAACTAGAAAACTGATCAAAGGGCATTCCCATTTCTGTTGCCACTGAGATATTTCAATTCTTCATGGTAAACTTTCTTTCTAGTATTCCAGATGTGATACCATAATTTTCCCACTTAGGGGCTTAATAAAGAATGAACAGCTGAAAGAATTATGGAGCCCATTCTCACTAGTTACATCAAGTCTGTAAATAAACAGAAATGTCAATTCAGAACCACCAGCATGCACTGCTCAGGCTACTGTATCTGGGCTACTGATATTTATTCACCACATTTAAGGTAAGGTATAGGCAATTCTCAGCACATCTAGTCCAAGAATTAAACAACCTCAAGTTTTTGTGTAACAGTCAGATACTTATATAATTCTTCTTCTATGAAAGGCAATCTTTTCTGATATACCAAATCACTTACTGGATACAGGTAAGAAATTGGATGCATCAGAAAGAAGATATTTTCTGAAACGTTGGGCAATGTCTGACTTTAGCATCTGTGTTAATGCACTTCAGTAAATATAAAGTACTGATGCTTCACTTTATGGGGTTGGAACTCTGCTTAGCTACAAAATGCCAGCTGTCCCTATGGCTCCAATTGCTTACTACTCAAGAATGAAGTCAATGCACAAAATAGAACTATGCACAAACTGGCAGAGAAGCCCTTGATAGTACTGTAGATTCAAGAATTGTTGAGACTATACTAGTGCCTTTCAGATAAAAATGCTTCCATTTGCTATAATTTACAAAGTGTATTCTCATAGAATCAGAGTTTTAAAAAATGTATTTCTTTGTTTATTGGTTGTTTATGACAACCCACTTATCTATAGTCTGATAAAACAGTGTCAAATGCTAATACTTAAATGATCTGCTAATACTATTAGTAATGCCAGATTATGTCACTCCTTGCATAAAACCCACTAATGGCCACTTATTGCAAGCTATTTACCATGGCCTCGAAATTCTGGCATGATCTCCCGACTGTCAACCTCCTTCGTCTGATATTGTCTTCCCCTTCACTATTCTCCAGCCACAGAAGCCTTTATTAGGCACTTATTTCATGCCAGGCCCTGCGCCAAGTTCTTTAGATGCATTATCCGATTTAATATTCATAACAGCCCTGGGAAAGAGATAACATCATTGCCATTTTGTAAATAAATAAAGACCCAGAAATCATGTAACTTGGCCAAGGTGACATAAATACTGAGTATTGGAGCCAGTTATTTAACCTCTATATACTGATTCAACTTCCAAATGTGTATCTTCCCTGAATTCAGACCATATATCCAGCTGTCCCTCTGATATCTCCACTTGAATGTCTAAC
This sequence comes from Pongo abelii, assembly GCF_028885655.2. NCBI lineage: Eukaryota > Metazoa > Chordata > Mammalia > Primates > Hominidae > Pongo > Pongo abelii. Next base: position 65,480,639 of record NC_071985.2, on the reverse strand, counting down.
AGACATATCAAACATAACCCACTAAGTAAATCCAAATTAGAAGTTTTGGTTTCCCCTTTCATCCTCATCTTTCCAATCTCGGTCATTGGTACCACCCACTTGCCAAAGACAAAAGCTTCAATATCATCTTTCATTGCTCTCCTGCCCACATTTAATTTCTCAGCAGCTCTTGTCATGTTTCTCTTGAAAATATAACCAGTATCTGCTCACTGCTCTCCATCTCTGTTGTTGCTACCCTAATCTGGGCCATCTTCATCTCCCACATGAGCTTCTGCAAGTCTCCTAATCGGCCTCCCTACTTCCTCTCCCACTTCATCACATGTGGCCTAGTGGTCTTTAGAAAGAGTTGTCACTAACTCCTTAAAACCCTCCAGTGATTTCTTCCCACAACATGAAGAATGACAGCAAACTCCTGACCATGGCCTTCGTAATCATACTTGATCTGGCATCCCTGCCAGTTTTCAGCCTCTCATTGTTTGTTATTATTGCTGCTGTTGTATGGGAAGGGGAACCCAGAGGCAGAATCCTGTCAGTCATATTCCTTAGTTTGTGGAGCATTAGCATCTTTGATCCACATAAGATCCTTCTCTTGTATGTTTGTTGGTTATCTTGTTTATTTCCTTTTACCCAAATTCCCCACCTGCATTTCCTCACCTACTGTAAGCAGCCTACCATTTTGTTTGTAGGTGTTATTATAAATTGTATATTGATGTTTTCTATATTTTTAATTTATATAAATGATATTGTGTAATAAATCACATTTTTCTTCTTACTTTTTACACATGGTGTCATGAAGATCCATCTATGTAGCATTTTTCATCTAGTCCATGTCTTCTCACTGCCGCATAGTACTGTCTGGTGCATCCACTGCCTTTTGACAATTCCTTCTTTGGGATGGACACCAGGTTAGATTGGTTCCCACTCACAAACAGTAAACATCCCATTATTGTAGTCTTGTGTGAGAATTATTTTGCAACATATATCAGTGGGATTGCTGGGTAATCTTGTGTATTTGATCTGAAAATGTACTGTCAAATGGCTCTCCAGAAGGCCTACAGCCTATATTCTTACCAGTAGCGCATAAGGGAGCCAATATCTGCACCCCTCAATACAAATATCCAGGCAATTTGATCCAAGTGAACATTAGGCATTTTCCAACTTTCTGAGTTTTGTCACTTAAAGAGGTGGGATGTTTTGATAGCTAATGAATTTGAGCACCTTTTATGTGCCATAACTTAGGTTTCCTCTTCTGTAAATTGCCTGTTCATGGCTTTTGCCTGTTTTTTCAACTAGTATTACTTTTTCTTGCTGATTTTACAAGAACTTCTTGTAAATGCTATGTATAGGTCTTTTATTGACGTTAGACAGTGAAAATATTTTCTGCCAAACTATCATCTGTCTGTTAACTTTTTCCATGTTATTCCATACTGAATAGCAATCCTTTGATAAAATTGGATTCACCTGTTTATTTTTATTTTATTTTTTCTTATGATTTGTGCTCCTGAATTTTTTTAGGAAGTCCTTTCCCACTACCAAGATGCAAATTATGAGGGTTTTGTATTTTTCCCTTTCTATAGTTGACCTCTTTTTTTCTGTTTTCGTATTGCATGGGAAACTGCCAATGTTATTTTAACAGTAGCAGTGATAGTGGGTATCTTTTTCTTATTCCCAATCTTAAAGGGACTGCACATTGAGTTTTTCCATAAGTATAGTTTTTCTTGTGGGTTTCCAGTATAGAACTCTACTATGTTAAAGAGTCCCTTCAGTTCCTTCTATATTGATAGGCTTATCCTAAATAGGTATTAACTTATTTATGTTTTATCAAATGCTTTTTCCACATCAACTGAGATCATTTATTTTTACATTAGACTAGTTATGTGGTGAATTATGTGGCTAGAAATTTTTTGTTAAACCATCCTTTCATTCCAGGCATATAAAGAATAACAAATCTTTTATTTAGGATTTTTTTCTCTATGACCATAAGTAAAATATACCTATTATTTTCTTTTGTGGATGTTTTTTGTGTTCTTTCTATCTACTTACATGTCAAAATTACACTTGCTTCACAGAACGATCTGGGCAATTCATTTCCTGTGTTCTATATGTACTTCCATAAGATAGAAAGTGATTTTTCCTTAAAAAATACTGGTAATACTAATGTGTAAAACCATCTATGCCTGGGATTTCATGTGATGGCTTGTCTTTCAGATACCATTTCAGTTAGTAATTATTGGTATTTCCTGGCCTATTTAAATTTTCCATTTCCTCTTATGCCAATTTTGACACCTTCCATTTTCTAGGCATTTGTCTATTATATAAAAGTTATCAAATATTATAATTCTCTTTCATTATTTTTAAGAATCTTTGTTGAGGCTGATGTTATTTCTGCTTTTTAATTTTATGTTTAATTTTCATTATCTCTCTTGTATCTTTTATTAAATAAGCATTTTATTGAAGTATAATATACATACAGAAAAATATATATCATAGGTATATAGCTCTATGAATTTTTATGTATCTCTGTGACATACATATCTACAAATAAAAATTATGGATCAAGCCTACACATGTGCACAAAAATGCTGTATAAAAATTATCACAGCAACATAATTTACAATTGAGAAAAGTGAAAATAATATCAACATTTATCAACAATCAATAACAGGATGGATAAAGAAATGTTAGCATATTTATATTATGGAATATTATACAGCAATAAAAAATAATAAATTACTACCACACACAAATATATGAATAAAACACAAAAACACAATGTTAAGCCAAAGAAACCAAACTCAAAGAAGAATGTACTATATGATTTCATTCATATAACCTTTAACAGAGGCAAAACTAACTTATGGTTATAGAAGTTAGAATAATGGTTAACTTGTGAGGAGGGGGACAGGGGCTGGGAAGCGCATGAGGAAGGGTTCTATGGTTCTATAGTTTGATCTGGGTAGTGGTTACAAAGATGTGTTTACTTTGTAAAAATTCAGTGAACTACGTGTACACTTATGAATTGTGCCCTTTTCTATGTGTATAATATGCTGCAATCAAACATTTATAAAAGAGACAGTGACTGTCACAACAAAATAACCAAAAGCCCTAGGAGTATCCCACACATGGTAAGAACATTCCAAACGAAGTGATTTCAAGAGGTTGAAAAAAAAGGCATTAGCAAAGAGATACAGGACAAACGCTAAACAACAAACAAAAAAAGGAGTGGTCATATTAAAATTAGGCAAGGTGGAAAGTAAGGTTAAAAGAACTCAAAGGACACAAGTGAGCATAATATGATAATAAAAAAGCACAACATTGTGAAGAAGTTGTAACAGTCATAAACTGGCTTAAACCAAACAGCACAGGAGCTAAATATACACAAAGCAAACCAATTAGGAAGCTATTTTAAATTCACCTAAAGTGTGAGATGTCTGTATATTTCTTTCAGAATCAAAGAATACTGTACTCAAATAAAAATAAAGAGAAAATGAGATTAAGTAATATATCAAAAATAAAAAGTAATAAAATATTTAGAATAACTTTGGTACTTTTAGTACTTTCCAACTTTGCCTAATTTTAGTATTACCACTCCCTTTTCCCTTTTTGTTTGTTTGGTATTTGCCTTGTGTAAAATATACAATTTTCATATGACCATAAAATATTTATCAAAATCAATCATATATGTGTATATATATGCATGCACATACACACATATATGTGTATATACATATAGTAGACTTTATAAATTGAGGCTATAAAATAACCCAATTATATTAAGAATAAATAATAAAATGTTGACCAAAAATAAAAAGCATTAACAATTTAGAAAGTAAGAAAGACATTTCCAAATAGCCATTAGATCAAGAAAATGTCAAAGCTAAAATTATGAATGCTATAGAAGCAAGTAAAAAGAACACTTCATAGATGAACTTATGAGAGACAGCCAAAGATATACTCAGAGATCTGAAAAAATAGTCATAATGCCATTAGGATTTTAAATGTAAAAGCCTGGACCCCGTGGTGAAATCCAGCCTCTACAAAAAACACAAAAATTAGCCGGGCATGGTGGCCTATGCCTGTAATCCCAGCTACTCAGGAGGCTGAGGTGGGAGGATCACTTGAGGCCAGGAGGTTGTGACTGCAGTGAGCTGTGATTGCTCCACTGCACTCCAGCCTGGGAGACAAAATGGGACCCTACCCTCCTCCCCCAACCCAAAAAAACCCAAAAAACAAAACAAAACAAACAAAAACCTCATTAATTTAATTTAATTTAAATAAATAAATAAATAAAAGATGAAGAAACTTGGTACCTATCCAGTAAATTAATGAAAAATGGAAAGCCACTTTAGGAAGAGAGAATTTATAGAAATAAAATTTGAATTCAACCAAATGAGCAACAAAAATTAGCAGATGATAAATTAATCCAAATGCTGGTATTTCAAAGGACCCAATAAAATACATAACCTATCGCAAACTTATTTTAGGAGATAAAAGAAAAAATGAAAACGTAGAGGATCAGGAGTGAGAAAAGAGACAAACTACAATACAGGAGAATTTTTTTTAATTACAAGATGGAATTAGATGCAACTCCATGGCAACAAATTTGTGAATCTAGAAGAAATGAATAATTTCTTAGTAAAATGTGAATGACCAAAATTGTCCCAAGAAAAATATATGAAAAACTTTGAATAGGCCAATTACCACAGAAGACACTAGAAAGGTTAAAAAGACCTTTCACTAAAAATGTTACCTACTGGCTTCATAACTGAAATCTAACCTTTAAAGAACATCTAGTTCCTATGTTATTCAAATGATTCTAAGTCAGAAAAAAATACAGAAGCCCTTGACTCATTTTACAAAACCTGTACAACTTTAATGCAAAAAAAGTTGTATTAAGCTTTTTAAAGAAAGTACAGAAACAGATAACTAATTTCATTTATGTGTTTGGATGCAACAATTGTTTTTAAAAATTAGCAAATGAAAACTGGCATGGAACAAAATAAATTAATTCATTAAATAATTTTTGGTAGCCATTCAAATATTTATTGAATGAATCAATGAAAGAATAAGCATTTGTCTTTAAAAAACAGCATGATAATTAGGATTTATTCAAAGAATGCAGAGGTAATTGTACGTTAGGAAGTCTATCCAGGTAATTCATTAGGACAACAAAAGAAAAATGTGTGATATATCAAAAGTACTGAAAAGCTATTTAAGAAACTCAATATTCATTCTTATGACACTCCAGATAGGGGGTGAAACTTCCAGAAGAACTGCATGAGAAGCTCAGCAAATATTCTCCTCAAAAAGCAATGATAAAACTAGAGAAAATTGTCCAACAACCATTTCAAACTCTAAAAATTAAGCAAAGCATGCAACAAATTGAAGGGCATTATTTACTCCTGGTTATATCTCTTGCTGTGAAATCCCTATTGTCTGATATTAACATGGCCAGTTCAGCATCCTTTAGATTAGTATTTTTTATCTTTTTACTTTTAACCTATTCATATCTTTATATGTAATGTGGGTTTATTATATAAACATTTTCTGCCATTTACATGTAGTGCAATTATAAATATGGTTAGGTTTAAATATATCTTTTTGCTATTTGTTTTCTATTTCATCCCATCTCTCCTTTGTTCTTTTTTTCTTCTTACTCTTCTTAAAAAATTTTTTTATAATTCCATTTTATTCACTATTGGCTTATTAAATATTTCTCTTTTTCTTTTGTAGTTATTGCTCTGTGATTTATAATATACAATTGAATTGTCCCTTCGTATCTATGGGGGATTGGTTCCAGGACCCCTCACAGACACCAAAATTCATGGATGCTCAAGTTCCTTATATAAAATAGTATATTATTGGCATACAATATTGGCACACATCCTCCCATATACTATAAATTGTGTCTAGATTACGTGTAATACCTACTACAAGGTAAATGCTATATAAACAGATGTTACACTGTATTGTTGAGGGAATTATGACCAAAAAAAGATCTGTACATGCTCAGTACAAATGAAACCATCCATTTTTTTTTCGAATACTTTCAATTCACAGTTGGTTGAATCCATGGATGCAGAACCCACTGATACAGAGGGCCAACTGTGTATCCATTTTATCACAGTCTACCTTCGAATAGTTTTGTAACACTTCCCATATATTTTAAGAACCTTACAATAGTGTACTCCCATTTCTGCCCTCCCATCCTTTGTGCTATTGTTGTCACCTGTTTTAGTTCTACATGTTATAAACCTAACAATACATGCTTATTATACTTTTCCTTAAACAATTATCTTTTGAAGAGACTTTAAAAGTGAGGAAAATTTATCTGCTTACCTACATATTTACTATTTTCAACAATCTCTATTCCTTAGTGTAGATCCAAATTTCTTTTAGTATCACATTCCTTCTGCCGGAAGAACTTCTTTTAACATTTTTTTTTTTTTTTTTTTTTTTTTTTGTAGCATAGGTCTTCTGGCAATAAGTTCTCTCAGTTTTGTTTCCCTTTTTAAAAAGTCTCTCTTTAGCCTACATTTTGAAAGATACTTTTGTAGGTTGTAGACTTCCAGGATGATGCTTTTTTCTTTCAATATTTTAAAGACTTCACTTCATTACCTTCTAGCTTTGACAGGAAGTCTGCTTTTTTGTTGTTATTGTTGTTTTTTTCTGTGTGTTGTGGCCCCATACTCTGCACTTGCTTTTAAGATTTTCTGCTTATCACTGGTTTCCAGCAATTTGATTATGATATGCCTTGGTGTGGTATTCTTTTTTCCTTTGTTCGTGGTTCGTTAGGCTTGTTGTATTGCAAGTTTAGAGTATTCATCATTTAGACATTTTCCAGCCATTATTTCTTGAATTTTTTTTCTCTCTCCCTCCACCTGCCAGGGCTCACATTACACACATGTTAGACTTCTAGATATCATCTCACAACACTGATATCCTGTTCCTTATTTCCCCAGGTTTTCCCCCTTTTGTGTTTTATTTTACTTAGTTTCTAATGTTATGTCTTCAAAGATCACTGATATTTTTTCTGTGGTGTCTAAGCTGCTATTCATCCCAGTCAGTATAACTTTCTTTCAGATATTGCATTGAGAAAAATAAAGTAGGGAAGGAAAATAGCACCCGGGTGAGTGAGATGGACATTTTAAATCGGGCCATTAAGGAAAGAGTTACTGATAGGATAAAACGAGTAAAAACCTGAAGGAAGTGAAGTGAAGATATTCAGGTCTTCATCATTCTCCAAAGCTGTTTCTATGACACCTTTAGCACATTTCTCCTTTCTATTAAGTCTCTTCCTTTGTTCTGGTGTAGCAAGGATAGCCCTCCATTGTCTTCTATAGGTTCCTTTTTGTCTCAAATCCTCCTTAAGTATATTCTTGCACATTTTTTTCTATTTGTCTATATCCTGTCTTCCTTTCCCTTATTACGGATTCCTTTTGCTGCTTCTCTTGTGGCTTCTGTATCTACAATGGTTTCATTTTTCTCACCCATTCTTTCCAAAGCTATGTCTGCTCACTTGTCATCTCCTTTAATAGTTTTTCACCTTATATGTGAACACCATTATTTCCTCTTTAACTTCTTATTTCTAGGGACCATGTCCTCCTTAACTTATTTGATATCAGAAGGGAAACACATCTTCTGTAGCATGTTTCTGTTTTGTGAATATTTTTTATCGATTTTTGCTCATTATATACCTTTTTCTTTATGGTTGCTTTTGATTACTACTCAATTCTGAATGGGGCCAGGGCTTTTCTGCAGCAGTTGTTTATAAAAGGTGTGTGGGAAGGCTCCATGAAGTGAGTAGAGACAGAAAGTAGCCTGGGTTTAGGACTTTCTCAAATCCTCTTACCAAATGCATGTCTCAAATTCTATATTCTGGAGCCCCCTTTGGGATAAGCAGGAAGTCCACTTGTCTCCTGTATGCCATGGCTTTCTTTAATGGTGATTTAATGGTGATTTAATGATAACTACTGCTGATTATTTTTCTTTCTCAATTATCATCAGCACTAAGCTAATTGTCACTTGCCTTCTCTCATCTATCCCATCAAACTGACACCCGTTCTTCCAGAAATGGCAGGTCTAATCGGATGATCATCCAGCCCCTCCTCTCCTGCTGCTCTAGGGTGTTAAACCAGGCTTGGGATACTCTCACACCAATCTCCACGCCCCGCAGACCTACCGATACAAGTCAGCAAATAATGGTTGGCCCTCAGTATAGGCAAACACTTTAAGGAAATCTGTCTGCCCCTCCAGGAACTGTTAAGGTATATGTTAAGATATGTGTCCACTCTTGCTCTGCTCCCTATGTTTGATCTACATATTACTACATTTGATAGCATTCTTCATAAACTATCATTCCCTGGCATCGTGCCTTCCTTATTTCATTTTCTTCTCCATGGTTCATTATTGTTTTGTTATTACTGGTTTGACAGAGAAGAGTAGAACAAAAAAGCCTTCTTTCCTATCTTTAATTGGAAGTTTCTGTTTTAATTTAATTCAACTCAAAAAATATTTATTGAGTGCCCATGAAAAATAAGATTCCGTGATTAGTGCTGAGGAGAGGGAAAAGATGAGAGTAAAAAAACTTATGGCAAATATTTAAAGAACACAAGGAATCCCATTGTACCGGAACACAAACAGAAGGAAAGAAATCTTCACCTATCTCTATAGTGGCAATAGGAGTGTTCTGTTGTTTCAGCAGAAAAGTCTTTGCAACTTTGTCTTAAGTGAAATAGTCCTATTTATGTTCTGGGAGCCCTCAGGACCATCCTAATAATAGCAATGCTTGTAAGTATTAATAAATGATGCTGAACTATCCAAATAATTATGGTAACTACTATTCAGCATGTTCTTTGGTAGGTACTTTCATGCAGACCCATGTGGGTCACTTAACAAAATAGAATTTCATTTTTTTTTTTAAGACCAAGTATAGAATAAGCCATTATCTGGAGTAGCTCGTTGCCTAGTTGAGAGGGTAGCTGTGCCCCACAGACTTAAAGTAATTGTACTGAGGCAATTTAGCGAAAGGAAGGAAGGAAGGAAGGAAGGAAGGAAGGAAGGAAGGAGGGAGGGAGGAAGGGAGGGAGGGAGGGAAAGAAAAGAAAAGAGGGAAGGAAGGAAGGAGAGAGAAAGAAAGAAGAAAAGACAGAAAAAGAGACAGAAAAGAAAGGAAAGGAAAGGAAAGGAGGAGACATTGCATCTCTTCAGGAGGCCAGGCAGAAAACAAAAAATAGATAAAACCAAGGGCTTTAGGGCCCCTGATGATGCAGTAGGCAAGGAAATAAATTTAAATATAACTAAGCAGAAAGGAGAACTTTTTATTCTCCTTAAATCTAGGGATATTGACACCAAAAATTAAACTTCAATAATTTATGGGGTTAAAGTGCTTTTGCCTTCTGCCCCAAACCATGACAAAAAGTCTTCACCCCAAGGAAGCAGTATTTGACTCTCAAAGCGTGTGCTCACTCATTTGCTGCTGACCTCCCTCCCCATCCCCTTTTCCCTGACTCCTCTGTATGTCCTCAAGGGCCATATTTTCCTCAGTGTCTTCTCCCCTCTGGGTTCTAGGTAGAGACCAATGGGACTCTGACCTGCTATTTATAAAACTGAGCTTGCAAAGTGAACAGTGGGCTCTTCTCCTCTTTCTGAATTTTCTGGGATGTTCTACAGATGCACTAGCTATTGAGCCATTTAATTGGGGAAGGGACCTGGGATGAAAAAACTTAAGAACTGCCGGCCTAACATCAGACTTTGGTTTTTGGAAACATTAGTATATGCCCAAGTCAAATTGGTGACAGATGGCTCTGGATTGAATGTAACTATATATAAACATATTCTTAGAAAATATGTTTTATTGACTTAGCAATAAGAATCAGATGAACCCTATCAGGAGCCATGGAAGGAAGCAAATGGACTGTTACGGATCTGAGACCTCTGGGGAAATGGTTTTCTAAAATATAGTCATCACTGGGGGACTTGGTAGAATTGCAAATTCTCGGGCCTCTCCTTAGACCTACTGGACCAAACATTAACCGAGTTTAACAAGCCCTCCCGGTGATTCTGATGTAGTTAAAGTTTAAGAACCAGTGTAGTAGGGGAAGAAAATAACTCAAGGCATAGATCAGTGGGTCTCAAATTTTGTGTTGCCTCAGAATCCCCTGAAGAGCTTGTTGAAACAAAGATCACTAGATCCTACTCTGTGAATGTCTGATTCAGTGGGGCTGGGGTGGGGAGAATTTGCATTCCTAACAAATTCCTAGCTGGTGCTGATCCTGCTGGCCCCGGAACCACACTTGGAGAACCACCAGTCTACATAAAAGATTTAGGCAAGTAGAAAACTTTCCTGGCTCAAGACTAGAAAAGGATTTTCTGGGCTAAGGGGTTGGAAGGCAGGGGAGGAGGAGAAGTAATAACTACATAGACATGTTAGTAATTTATATAGAAAAAGGCTCTGCTTCCTTCGGGCTCTAGGGAGACAGCAAAGCATAAGATTGCTGCTTTAGGCAGTCAGGGTTTTAGAATCACTCATTGACTTTCCTGCTCTCCAGGTGTGGGAATGGTTGGAAAGTAGGGATATGCTGTCCAGAATAGGCCAAGTGAACAATCTTCAAAGTGGCCTGCATGAACCAATGCCCAATCATGATGATGACATGTTTGTTGACACCTGAATGAAGAGATAAATTCATAGAAAAGATTATCCTCCTCACACCAAATGCCCTGACAATGTAGCAATGGGAAGCTTCCAGAACTCAACCATGAACTGAGGGAAAGTGGAGAAACCAAGATGGTGCATTTGAAAGGAGGCTATGTTGTTAGCACCTTTCATAGGCTCTTTGGAATAATGTGAAAGACAAAAATTTTGAAATGTTATTTCAGTAATTCTTAGGAGACACAAGTGAAGTACGGTGCCTCATGATAGGGTTACCCTTCAACCGTGGACCTGAAATGGTCACCTCAGATGCCCTACCAAAGCAATTGCCCTGATGGTGGCATCAAATAGAAATTGAGTCATAGCCAGGAATGGTGGTGAGCACCTGTAGTCCCAGCTACTTGGGAGGCTGAGGCAGGAGGATCGCTTGAGGCCAGGAGTTCTGGGCTGCAGTGTGCTATGCTGACTGGGTGTCTGCACTAAGTTCAGCATCAATATGGTGACCTCCAGGAGAAGAGGACCACTAGGTTGCTCAAGGATGAGTGAACTGGACCAGGTCAGAAATGGAGTAGGTCATGGCAACATAGCAAGACCTTGTCTCTAAAATAAATAAATAAATAGAAATTGAGTCATAAAACATAAAATGACTAATTTTGAAGAAACAATTGGTAAAACTCAAATGGAGGGGGACATTCTTTCAAACAGCTGGCCTATACATTCAAATATATATATATATATATATATATGTATATTTGGTAAACAAATGTATATTCTGTAAACAAATTGTTTGCCAAAAAATTAAGAATTCTCCATCTGCATATGAGGACGTGTTTTATTTTTGTCATTAATGGTCACCTGCATCTTAGATTATGGCATTGTATCAATAATTTTCTAAATTTGAACAAAAATGAACATGGCTTTGTGAATTGAGATCTGTACCTGCTATGCCCATACCCATATCCTTATGCTTAACACTTTTTCAGAATAGTGAAGACCAGAATAGTGAAGGTCACAGTTCAGCACCTTAGAGAACTTACACGCCAAGAATAAGAATTGTTTTTTCTTTCTCTTTCTTTCTCTCTTTCTTTCTTTCTTTCTTTCTTTCTTTCTTCCTCTCTCTCTTTCTTTCTTTCTTTCTTTCTTTCTTTCTCTCTCTCTTTCTTTCCTTCCTTCCTTCTTTCTTTCTTTTTCTTTTTTTCAGTTGAAGTCTCACTCTGTCGCCTAGGATGGAATGCAGTGGCACAATCTCGGTTCACAGCAACCTCTGCCACCTGGGTTCAAGCAATCTCCTTCCTCAGCCTCCGAGGTAGCTGCGATTACAGGGATGCACCACCACACTCAGCTAATTTTTTGTATTTTTAGTAGAGACAGGGTTTCACCATGTTGGCCAGGCTGGTCTCAAACTCCTGACCTCAGGTGATTTGCCCGCCTCGGCCTCCCAAAGTGCTTGGATTACAGGCCTGAGCCACTGTGCCTGGCCTGTGAGTGATCTAAAATAAAACTTTTAAGATGCCATGGTTGAATTCCTTCTCTAGGTGGTTAATAGGATATTCTTGGAGTGGAATTTTGTCCAGGGCGGGTGTGGAATATCACACAGTCTTGATTTCAGGGATTTCCCAGGGTGATAACAGCCACAGTTTACCACAGACACCTGAGACAGGAAAAGCGGCTTCTTGTAATCCCTTTCAAAGTGAATGTTCTTTGATTTCTCTCCTTCTATGATCTTTCTTGTCTCTGAATTCAATAGTGTTTGCAGTCTGAACCAAATACCCTCATGCTTGATTTTATCCAGGCAGGTATTTTTCACCTGTTGTTTCAAGTACATATCACTCATCTCCCAGCCCAGATATAACCTCTGCAGAGGCAGGAACTGCATCTTCCATTACTTTCGCCTCCTGAGTAGCACTCTACCATGCTAGAACCCTGTCAGCACAGAAGAGAAATACTTACTGATTCACAGAATGCAATGAATGAAAGAATGAGGGGGGAGTACCTTTCTTCCTAATCTGCCTATTTAAAAAATAAGCTCCTCTCAGAAACATGTCTATTGGATTTGAGAGGAGTTGAGTAACAAATTATTTACCAAAAAATTAAGAATTCTCCATCTGCATATGACGAGGTGTTTTATTTGTGTCATTAATGGTTGTCTGCATGTTCCTTTCTATGCCTTGTTAGAGAACTGCCACATGCCTCATTATTTATGGCCAACAATGATGCATTTGTAAGTTTACTCGTTGCTTAAAGCCCAGACAAGACTGTGAAATAAGCAAAATTTGGCTCTGCCATCTCTCCTTAGAACTGTTTGTATCCTCATCCTATCCCCCATCCCCACTCTCCCATCTTCTTTTAACTAGTAGTCAACCAATTAGCCAGTAAGAGCTAAATTATTACCCCTCTAGGACTATGTTTCTTTTAGTAAAGGATTCACGAAGAGCTAACTTTTAAAATCTAAAGAAATGGACCTCTAATTGCAAACTTCGTGATCTTCAATAGATAGTGGGAGATTTCACAACCAGGCTCCTTAAATCTCCCCTTCTAGAGCCTATTTTACCTACTCCTGAGGTTGGGGCTAGTAAGATTTAGGAAAAAGATCTCATTTCGATGTGAGGTGTAAAAACTCAGGTTTTTCCTTTCACATAGGTGTATTCATGCTTTGGGAAATGGATGTGGGTTAATGAAACTCACAAGTTACTGGTTTAGAAGTCAGAAAGTAATTTATGCTTTTCTTGTTCTTAGAATATGTATGTATTCTATTTAAGAAATAGGTATCAATTATCCGACAGAGGTGCCAATAATTTCTCCTGCCATGCTCAGAGCAGACATTGCTACTTAAGCACAGCACTCTTTTCCTTGTTAACACAGTGATTCAGACATCCATTGCCATTGGTCTGTGCTGGCATGCAAGATGAAACATTTTCTGCTTGGTGCAGAGCTGAGTTCAACTCCTGGGTATCCTTGTTGACTTTCTGTCTCGTTGATCTGTCTAATGTTGACAGTGGGGTGTTAAAGTCTCCCATTATTAATGTGTGGGAGTCTAAGTCTCTTTGTAGGTCACTCAGGACTTGCTTTATGAATCTGGGTGCTCCTGTATTGGGTGCATATATATTTAGGATAGTTAGCTCTTCTTGTTGAATTAATCCCTTTACCATTATGTAATGGCCTTCTTTGTCTCTTTTGATCTTTGTTGGTTTAAAGTCTGTTTTATCAGAGACTAGGATTGCAACCCCTGCCTTTTTTTGTTTTCCATTTGCTTGGTAGATCTTCCTCCATCCTTTTATTTTGAGCCTATGTGTGTCTCTGCACGTGAGATGGGTTTCCTGAATACAGCACACTGATGGGTCTTGAGTCTTTATCCAATTTGCCAGTCTGTGTCTTTTAATTGGAGCATTTAGTCCATTTACATTTAAAGTTAATATTGTTATGTGTGAATTTGATCCTGTCATTATGATGTTAGCTGGTTATTTTGCTCATTAGTTGATGCAGTCTCTTCCTAGTCTCGATGGTCTTTACATTTTGGCATGATAAGCAACTTCAGCAAAGTCTCAGGATACAAAATCAATGTACAAAAATCACAAGCATTCTTATACACCAACAACAGACAAACAGAGAGCCAAATCATGAGTGAACTCCCATTCACAATTGCTTCAAAGAGAATAAAATACCTAGGAATCCAACTTACAAGGGACGTGAAGGACCTCTTCAAGGAGAACTACAAACAACTGCTCAAGGAAATAAAAGAGGATACAAACAAATGGAAGAACATTCCATGCTCATGGGTAGGAAGAATCAATATCGTGAAAATGGCCATCCTTCCCAAGGTAATTTACAGATTCAATGCCATCCCCATCAAGCTACCAATGACTTTCTTCACAGAATTGGAAAAAACTACTTTAAAGTTCATATGGAACCAAAAAAGAGCCCACATCGCCAAGTCAATCCTAAGCCAAAAGAACAAAGCTGGAGGCATCACACTACCTGACTTCAAACTATACTACAAGGCTACAGTAACCAAAACAGCATGGTACTGGTACCAAAACAGAGATATAGATCAATGGAACAGAACAGAGCCCTCAGAAATAATGCCACATATCTACAACTATTTGATCTTTGACAAACCTGAGAAAAACAAGAAATGGGGAAAGGATTCCCTATTTAATAAATGGTGCTGGGAAAACTGGCTAGCCATATGTAGAAAGCTAAAACTGGATCCCTTCCTTACACCTTATACAAAAATCAATTCAAGATGGATTAAAGACTTAAATGTTAGACCTAAAACCATAAAAACCCTAGAAGAAAACCTAGGCAATACCATTCAGGACATAGGCATGGGCAAGGACTTCATGTCTAAAACACCAAAAGCAATGGCAACAAAAGCCAAAATTGACAAATGGGATCTAATTAAACTAAAGAGCTTCTGCACAGCAAAGGAAACTACCATCAGAGTGAACAGGCAACCTACAAAATGGGAGAAAATTTTTGCAGCCTACTCATCTGACAAAGGGCTAATATCCAGAATCTACAATGAACTCAAACAAATTTACAAGAAAAAAACAAACAACCCCATCAAAAAGTGGGCGAAGGACATGAACAGACACTTCTCAAAAGAAGATATTTATGCAGCCAAAAAACACATGAAAAAATGCTCACCATCACTGGCCATCAGAGAAATGCAAATCAAAACCACAATAAGATACCATCTCACACCAGTTAGAATGGCAATCATTAAAAAGTCAGGAAACAACAGGTGCTGGAGAGGATGTGGAGAAATAGGAACACTTTTACACTGTTGGTGGGACTGTAAACTAGTTCAACCCTTGTGGAAGTCAGTATGGCGATTCCTCAGGGTTCTAGAACTAGAAATTCCATTTGACCCTGTCCCAGCCATCCCATTACTGGGTATATACCCAAAGGACTATAAATCATGCTGCTATAAAGACACATGCACACGTATGTTTATTGCGGCATTATTCACAATAGCAAAGACTTGGAACCAACCCAAATGTCCAACAATTATAGATTGGATTAAGAAAATGTGGCACATATACACCATGGAATACTATGCAGCCATAAAAAATGATGAGTTCATGTCCTTTGTAGGGACATGGATGAAATTGGAAATCATCATTCTCAGTAAACTATCGTAAGAACAAAAAACCAAACACCGCATATTCTCACTCATAGGTGGGAACTGAACAATGAGAACACATGGACACAGGAAGGGGAACATCACACTTCGGGGACTGTTGTGGGGTGGGGGGAGGGGGGAGGGATAGCATTGGGAGATATACCTAATGCTAGATGATGAGTTAGTGGGTGCAGCACACCAGCATGGCACATGTATACATGTGTAACTTACCTGCACATTGTGCACATGTACCATAAAACCTAAAGTATAATAATAATAATAATAATTAAAAAAAAAGAAACATTTTCTGCCATTGCTATTCTTCCTGATATCAAGGTACCTAGGAAGTAATAATTTATTAGAATATTGTTTGGCAAAAATGGAATCAAAGCAAATGACCAATTACAAAAAAAATAATAAAATTAGGAAATAAAATAACACAAGTGAAAATAAATTAGAATTAAGGAATTATAAAATAAATTAGGACATCAAGATGGGGGAAGGGGCATGGTTCTGTGTAGTTAATGTCATTAGAACTTAATATAGGTTTACTGGTATCAGAAGCTTAAAAAAGAAAGAAAAAGAAGGTAGACAGGAAGGAAAAAAGCAAGGAAGGGAGGGAGGAAGGAAGGAAAGAAGAAAAGGAGTGAGAAAGGGAGGATGGAAGGGAGGAAGAAAGAAAGAAGGAAAAGTTTTTGGATAGACTGTCACAGGAGGGACAGCAAGTGATATGTTAGACAATGTCCTTATTTCTATGACAAATGAAGCAATGAACTTCATAATTCATAAGGCTATGTAATATCCCTTAGTAAATGCCAAGGGCATAAGCCTCGGGCATAATTCAATAAAGACAGTTCCAGAGTGGGTCCAGATAATGTGTTCTAATTTAATCTCAGAAAAAGAATCTAGACTACTGAGACGCATAGGTGGGTAATACCAAAGGGAATGTGATCATTTTGTAGAATTTTTGAATCCTGGGATATTATTGCCAACGCACTATATAGTATAACTTTCTAATGACTGAAATACCAAAAACTAGCGTCTTTCTTGGGTAAGCCACGACAAAACATCATTCTTCTCTCCCTTTTAAGCAGTCCTGAGAGTTCGCCAGAAACTTCTGTCATTGCATTCCCTCATAACATTGCTATGTCCCATGTTAAGGCATTTCTGAATCAGCTGTCTTTTAAAACAATTGCTTCTGGCAAGCATATGAAACATATTAAATTGACAACATTTGTCCCTACAGTGTAAGACATGGTGGTGCTGTGTCCTCAAACACAGAAATTGTGATTCCAGTAATTTCACAATCTAGTACAGTTCTTTGTAGACATAGGTGCTCAATAAATATGCATCAGGCCAGGCGTGGTGGCTCATGCCTGTAATCCCAGTACTTTGGGAGTCTGAGGTGGGCGGATCACCTGAGGTCAGGAGTTCAAGACTAGCCTGACCAACATGGAGAAACCCCGTCTTTACTGAAAATACAAAAAATTAGCCAGGAGTGGTGGTGCATGCCTATAATCCCAGTTACTCAGGAGGCTGAGGCAGGAGAATCACTTGAATCTGGGAGGTGGAGGTTGCAGTGAGCCGAGATTGCACCATTGCACTTCAGCCTGGGCAACAAGAGTGAAACTCTGTCTCAAAAAATAAAAATAAAAAATATATATTCATCAAATGAATAAGTATCAAGGACACTTGTATTATTTTCTCCCACGTGTTTCAGATTTTCAAAGTTTGTCTAGTAGACAATTTGCATTTGAATAATAATGGATTTGCTTTTACAGATCAGTATAACTAGTTTTATCTCCTGGACTCAATATAATTATAGTAAAACGCAAAGAAACATGACATTTTAGCCTGATCTCAGTCATCTCAAGTAAATGAAAAGCTTCTTGAGATTATGTTTGGCCCTGTTCATTCTTACAGAGAATGAAACACACTTTCTAGTCATGGAATGTTGCCTTAGTTTGGGAGCTTCTCTCGATGATATATGTGTGATCCTACCTTACACCATAAACCAAAATAAATTCCAGAATGATTTAAGAAGTAATTGTAGAAAATACAACAATAATTTTTAAAACTAAAATAAAATTTAGATGAATATTTATCTTTCTCACATTTGAGAAATAGAGCCATTAAAATATTAAGAAAAAAATTAAAGTTTTCAGCACATAAAAGTTAAATTCCTCTTCATGTAAAAAAAAAAACTAAAGGCAAACAAAAAGTAAGAATATACTCTTCTTAATCACCTTCATTTATAAAGCATTAATATAATCAAAAAGAAAATTATTTTCTCAATAGAAAGATTGGCAAAGGGCACTGACAATTTTAAGAAGAAAAAATAACAATAGCCATTTAAAACCTGTTTAAGTGGTCAGTATTACTAGTAGTGTGGAAATGGAAATTAGACTAAGATACTCAGTTTGATCTATCACTTTACTACATATTTCAAAAATAATAATACTTAACACTGGCAAGGGAATAGATTTTCTGGAAAGCATTTTGGCAATATGTGCCAAAAATCTTTAAAGTTCCCAGTCAAACAGGGAAAGACCATATTTATATTATTATTTATAATGGCCAAAAACTGGGGAGAAAAATAGATGTATTATTTACCATGTCCAAAAACTGGGAAGAAAAATAGATCTCTAAAGGGAAAGTAAAAGGTTCAAATAATTAAAATGTGTAATGGAAGATTTTTTTTTTTTTTCTGAGACAAGGTCAGGCTTTATTGCCCAGGCTAGAGTGTAGTGGGGCAATCCCTGCTCACTGCAACCTCCACCTCCTGGGCTCAAGCGATCCTCCTACCTCAGCCTCCAGAGTAGCTGGGATTACGGGCATGCACCACCACACCTGAGTAATTTTTTGTGTTTTTTTGTAGAGATAGGGTTTTGCCATGTTGCCCAGGCTGGTCTTGAACTCCTGGCCTCAAGTGATCCGCCCACCTCGGCCTCCCAAAGTGCTGGGATTACAGGCGTGAGCCACTGTCCTTGGCCTCGGTGGAAGAAATGTTGATGAAACTGTGAAATCATGAAAAAATTTGTATGAAATAATGCTAAATAAAAAACTATACAAAGCTATATATGCACTACAATTTCATTTACTTAAAACCTGTGTATCACCAGGCGTGGTGGCTCACACCTGTAATCCTAGCACTTTGGGAGGCTGAGGCAGGAGGATTACTTGAGCCCAGGAGTTCAAGACCAGCCTGAGCAACATAGTGAAACACTAGTCTCTGTTAAAAATTTTTAAGTTTTTTTTTAAAAAGACCTATGTATCTATATAGACATGGAAAAAATTTAGAAGAAAATATACCAAAATAGTAAAATATTAACTTTGGGTTGTACTAATATAAATAATTTTTTCTTCTTTGAACTTTTTCCTTATTTTCCAAATCTTCTACAATTATCATATATTATTCTCCCATGTTTTAAAAAGCAGCATATGAAATTTTAAAATGCAATGTCTGACCTAAATGGCAGATTCTAGAATGTTTCCATGTAAACATTTAGCTTTTTCTAGTTTAGTTGTTTCCCAGAACATCCTCTGGATTCTGTGGTCTGGTGTTACGTTGTACCCTTAAACTGTTCTCAACTTACTCCCCCAGGGGCAGGTGTACTTCAGTGATAGATGATAGAATTCCTTAGGACTATACCTAAATTATTAAAAGTCAGGCCAAACCTGATGGATTGGATATGTGGTTTACAGTAAGAAAAAAAAATAGCCTGTCCCAAAGAAATAGCTAAAGGTGTCATCATCGGATTTCAGAAGCAAACTTTTTGATCTGCAGTCTCCCCTGGAAGCCTTCCTTAAGTCCCTCGGAGGGTGAAGGGTGCCTCTCTTGGGTTCTTGTGCTGTCCTGACTTGACCTCAGCATTTTCTGCATTGTACTGAATTAATCTGTTCACCCGCCTCCCACTCCTCCTTCCCCCTACCCACAGGCCCCAACAGAGCTGTGAATTCCTTACACACAAGCCTCTGTTTTACTCACCCCTGTAGCTTCAGAACATAGCCCTAGGCAGTCTGAATGATATTTCTTGTCTAGTGATTTCACCTGAAACTTGACTCTTAAAAATGAATTCAAATGAGAAGTGAAAATATTAGTCTCTTGAACTAACAGCAGTGAATGATGCAGAATCCTGCCTGCTTCCTCAACTTGGCGTGGTGAATCACACATCTATAAAATTGGTGGTTTCAGATTGTTCTGCCCAAAAGTGGTGGTATGAAACCCAACCCTTGTATCATTATCACATGCTCTCTTACAACTCTCCTTGTCCATCAGCAGACTAAGCATTAACTTAAATAAAGCTTTCTTTTAATAACTTTGCTTGGAAATGATCATGTAAAACCATGAAATTGAATTGAAAGTTTCTTGTTTCACTGAAATTGGACCAACGTTGACTTCACACACTAACTGCTGGTGGGGCAGGGGCCTCTTCTCTGCTATCTCCCAGTCTCTTATTTGTTCAGCCACAGGCCAAGGTGAGGTTGAACTCTACATCCTACAGGAATCCTGAGAGACTCTTCGAACTGGTAAAATCCTTCCATCTGAGACTTGCCTATATTGGAGCATCAGTGTTGTTTGCTCTGTAGGACCAAGCCTTGTCCAACTAGAGAATCAGCATCCTACAAGGGCCCTCTGCTCTGTGAAACCTTGCTCACCTTGATGCCCTCCTTTGAGCCCCACCCGACTTTGATAAGCTTCTTCCCATGTCTGTTTCTTTCACTATCCTGTAAGTTCCTTGAAGGTCGGAACAATATTTCATATATTTTTGTGGCATGAGTGCCTAGCACGTGCCTGAAATACAGTCAATAATAAATTGTATTGAACCACTGGGGAAAAGGATGTTTTTAGATGCTTATTATATTTTTAGGCTCACTCTGGGAGTTACAACCACTTCTATACAGAAATATAAGCTTCTTCTAGAACATTGTGTGATTAGTAGAAAGCTTTTTCATAGTAGTGTAGGGCAGGTGAGCCCCAAATTGGAGCTTAGCCCCAAAGGGTTCTTGGCTTTGCTCAGAAAAGAATTGTTTTCTAACTTTTAAGTTCAGGGGTACAAGTGCAGGTTTGTTACATAGATAAACTTGTGTCATGGAGTTTGTTGTACACATTATTTCATCACCCAGGTATTAAGCCTACTACTCATTAGTTACTTTTCCTGATCCTCTCCCTCCTCCCACCCTCCACTCTTAAAGGCCTCCGTGGTGTTGTTCCCCTCTTTTAAGAGTGAGCCAGTGGTAGAACAAATCAGCTTCATGGAGGTGACAGTATTACAGCTCCGAGACTGCTCCTGCAGAGCAGGCTATCCCATAGGCAGTGTGTGGAAAGGAGAAGCTCAGAGGCTGTTTTGTAGTTATATTTATCCCCACTTTTAATTACATGCAAATTAAGGGGCGGATTATGCAGAAACTTTTAGGAAAAGGGTGGTAACCTTCAGGTGGTGAGGTTGTTGCCATGGAGAGGGGAGGTGACTTTGAGGTGTTGCATGGCAATGGTAAACTGACATGGCACACTGGAAGGCATGTCCTATATGGAAAGCTGTTTCTAAACTTTCCCTGTTTTAGCTAGTCCTCAATTTGGTCTGGTGGCTGAGCCCCACCTCCAGAATCATGTCCCATCTCCTACCTCAATAGTTCTATGACTTTAGTAACTTTATATACTAGCAAGTTACTATTTCTTGAGCCTCCATTTTCTGATCCATAAAAGAGGGAGCGATACTAATTGTATTGTTGTCAAGATTAAATGAAATTATGCCACTCCCCTGGCACATAGTAAAGGGTTAAAAATCTCACAGCTGGGTTTAGAGTTTCCCCCATGCTACCAAAACAAATTTACCCACCAAAGCTTTTCCCTTCTCCTTAAGAATCTTACTTTTCTTCCATGAGAACTCATGATCCTTTAGAGCAGGGCTCAAGCAAACATTTTTTGTAAAAGCCCAGATAGTTGATACTTTAGGCTGTGTGGGCTGCAGGGTATCTGTTGTATATTCTTCTTTGTTTTTGCTATTGTTGTTGTTCTGGTTTTGTTTCTTTATACCTTTACCTTTTTTGCCTTCTTTACATTTTAAAATGTAAAACCATTCTGAGCTCATGGGCTATATACAAAAGCCTCTAGCCAGACTGGACCCACAATCTATAGTTTGCTGAACCCCGCTGTAGATCAGTGGTTCTCAAAGTGTAGTCCCCTAACCAGCAGCATCAACGTCTTTTGGGAATTTGTTCAAAGATGCAAATTCTCGGGCCCCATCCCAAACCTACTGAATCAGAAATTCTCAAGTTGGGCCCAGTAATCCGTACAGTAATAAGCCTTCCAGGTGATTCTGATGCAGGCATTCAACAGCGGTTGCATATTAAAATCACCCTTAAAACATTTCAATATCCAGGCTTCACCCTATATCAAATCAGAAACTCTGGGGGCGGGACGAGGCATCCGTTGTTTAAAGTCCTGCAGGTGATTCAATGGGCAGCCACAGCTGAAAACCACTGGTATAAATCTGGGAGATAGTTTTTGTATCTGCAAAGAAAGATTTAGCGCTAATAATATTGCCAAGGTATACAATACTTGAGAATCTTCTTGTTTTGATAATTTCTTGAAGGAATTTCATGACAATCAATTAATCAAAGGATGGCTATACAGTACTACATATAAAGCACCAAGTTAGGTATCCTGGAAATATTTTCTTGAAGCATATTTATATGATCCCATCTACTTCTGAGTAGTTTGCATATGGGAAATCAAACTTCTCCATTTCAAAGAAGCTTATAATTTCCATTTTACAAGGAAGGACCAACTCAAGAAGCACCACCCAGATTTGTTCACTGAGGTTAAACCTGAAAGACATCTTCACTGGTTACCATTTTCTTACTCCCCTCACCATTGCCCAACAAGCTGGTTCCTTATTTCATTATTCCAAATGGAGTAAGTTGTAGGATGATTCATTCTTGTTGCAAAAGCACATTTTTCCTATAAATATTCTGTGGAAAAGCCTTTGTATGGTTTTATACTGGTAGGATAATTCTAGAGTGCCACATTTGACAAATGACATCAGCTTGCCTGCCTAGCCATAAACCATTTTAGAACTCTTATGCATAATTTGGCTTCAGGTCAAGGTGGTGTAATATGAACCAGCAGAATATACAGTACAGAGTGTCCTCAGAAGCTATCTTAAAGATCAGCAAAACTCATTCCTGTAAGAGAAGCTCATCTGTGAATCAAGGTCAAGCCCAGTGGTCATCAGAGAAGGATCCCCTAGCTGGAGTTGCTCTTTGCATGGAAGTGCTTCTGCCTTGTACCTCTGCTGTGGCAGACCCTCTAGTTGCCCACCTTACATCCATTCCCTCTACCACCAACTACTGCCCTGGTTTCTTGTTATAGGTATTCCCATTTGTTCAGGAATCAGACAGCCAAATTCTTCAGGGGAGGCTGGCCTTCTCCCCAGCCCCAGGGGTTGAATCTCAGTGGTTGAACAAATCATGGTAATTCCATTTCCTTTCCAGTCATTGGTTTAGGAATAAGCATGTGACCCACAGTTCTGGCCAATAATACTTCTTGTTTTGACAGGAAGTCTGCAGGGGGACTTCTGCAAGGGGAAGTCTGCAGGCCTCAAAGATGGGCAGCAGTTGGGGCAGCTCTCACAGGAAGGTCTTCAGGATCACAGCAGGGACATGTATGTCCCCATAGCTGTCAAAGTTCATGGGATTCCCTGCACACAGAACACAGTACAGCTGAGGTCTGGGCTCTGGCCTGGGGTTTGCTGCTGCAAAACGAGCTCTGAGGCAAAATGGCTTGAAAACTCCTGGTGAAAATAGCCTTATTCTAGAGCTACATGTCCCATGGATGACTTTGTCCTCACCTGGATATGGGGGTGCTCTGACCTCACCAGCCCCCGTGGCTGCACACCTCACCATTACTGCTTCCTCCTGGGTCCCCAGCAGAGGCTGGGGTGGGCTATTTAGCTTCTCTGCAGTGTTGCTCCTAGCTAGGATGGAAGCTCTCTGAGCCCAGGGCCTTAGCACAGGTGACACACAGCCCACAGGCCTGGGACAGGCAGGCAGATGAGTGCCCGAGCTTGGCACCATGCAGCCCTGAGGCTTCGTGAGTAAGGCATGATTGATCGTGTGAGCAAGAGGGATCGAGGGCAAGTCTTCTCAGCAAGGTAGTGGCTTCATTAGTGTTTGCATAGAGGACTCTGCAGGAGGAGCTTCTGGAAAGTTCTCTTTGCTGTTCAAAAGAAATATAAAGAAAGATGTTTCTTCTTAGGCCATTGGATACTTTTGTGTGGATATGATGCTCAGGGCTGCTGTAGCCACCTTGAAACCGTGAGTGAATATGTCTGGAGCCAAAAGCTAACACAATGAGGATGGTGTAATAGAAAGATGGTTTATTAGGTTCTCCAGAGAAACATATATGGAGAGAAATATAGAGAGATGTAAGAGGAGACATATAATGAAACTTGGCTCACACAATTATGGAGGCCTAGAAGTTCCAAGATCTGCCAACGGCAAGCTGGAGAACCAGGAAATTGACTCCTGGTGATGTAACTCCCACTCCAAGGCCAAAAGCCTGAGAACCCGGAGTGGGGTCAAGGGAGGGACAGTGGGAGGTGGAGCTAGTGTATGTCCCAGAGTCAGAAGGCCCCAGAACCAAGAGCTCTGATGTCCAAGGGTGGGAGAAAAATGGATGTCTCAGATCAAGGAGACAGGGAGAGGCTGGGCATGGTGGCTCATGCCTGTAATCCCAGCACTTTGGGAGGCAAAGGTAGGCGGATCACTTGACGTCAAGAGTTCAAGATCAGCCTGGCCAACATGGTGAAATCCCGTCTGTACCAAAAAAAAAAAAAAAAAAAAAAAAATTAGCCAGAGGTGGTGGTGCGTGCCTATAATCCCAGCTACTTGGGAGGCTGGGGCAGGAGAATCACTTGAACCCAGGAGGTGGAGGCTGTAGTAAGCCAAGATTGTGCTACTGCACTCCAGCCTGGGTGACAGAGTGAGACTCCATCTCAAAAAGAAACAGACAGGGAGAGAATTCACTCTTTTATTCAGTGGGCATTCAGTGGATTGGATGATACTTGCCCACAATGGTGAGGGCAGATCTTCTTTACTTAGCGCACTGATTCAAATGCTAATCTCTTCCAGAAACACTCTCGCAGACACATCCAAAAATAATGTTTAGTCACCTACCTGGGTATTCCTTACCCAGTCAAGTTGACACAAAAAATTAGCCATCACAGATGGGAAGAATCTGGATCCCCAGTGAACTCTGAGCTGAATTTAAAACCCCAACATCACTTTATTCAAGACTTCAAGACTTCAAGACTTTATTGTTATGTGAGGTAATAAATGCCCTTATTGTCTAAGCCACTTCTGGTGGATTTTCTGTTCTTACAGTCAAAAGCATCCTAACTAGCCAGGCAAGGTGGCTCACACCTGTAGTCCCAGCATTTGGGGAGGCTGAGGTGGGTGGATCACTTGAGCTCAGGAGTTCGAGACCAGCCTGGGCAACATGGTGAAACCCCCTCTCTACAAAATATATAAAAATTAGCAAGGCATGGTTGTATGTGCTCATAGTCCTATCCACTTGGGAGGCTGAGGTGGGAAGATTACTTGAGTCTGGGAGGTGAAGGCTACACTGAGCTGTGATCGCATCCCTGCACTCCCGCCTGGGCAACAGAGTGAAAGATAACAACAAAAGCTTCTTAACTAATACATCTGTTAGCCCCATGACCAACTCTAAAAGAACCTTATATCTCATATTATAGTAAGTATCTGATTACTCCAAGAAAATACATATTAGTACTGGGATTTTTCTGTTGGGAGAAAGATTTTTTTTTTTTTTGCTCATTCCTTTCCTAGTTTTCTCCCATGCTGACATAGCAGCTTGTCTCCACCACAAGGCTTAGTCTCACTGAGTACTTTATAGCTACCACTTATTCATGAAGACCTGACTGAGCTTTTAGTTCTGACATTATTGCATCAGCCTAAAACAGAATGGTAGTCCTAGCCACATCAGACACCGAAACAATGAAGAGAAGTCTTTATCATTCAGGTGCTGGCATTTTAATTATCTGTTTGTTGTTGTTGGCATTGACATTGTCATCTCCATTGCCAGCAGTCTGAGCTCCCCAAAAGCTTCTCTATAATATGCCCAGTGCTTCACATATAATAGGCATTTAACAAATGTTTGTTGTATGAATGCATGAGTGAACTCTAGTTACAATTAGAATGTCAAGGAGGATTTGGAGAACTTGAAGATATGTGTGGTTCTATTTTTGAGATAGAAACTGAAATACTAACTAGCCTTTTTCTGCCACACCTAGTTAAAACCAAAGAGTAAAAAGTATCATAGCACCCTTTTTAAGAATGAAGTGCCCTCCTTCCTTGCTCTTCCTCTGATTCTCATGCTTGCTCTCTCTGGAAGTTTTGGAATCTAAATGATCTGATCCTGTGAATTTTTTTTTTTTTTTTTTGAGACGGAGTCTTGCTCTGTCGCCCGGACTGGAGTGCAGTGGTGCAGTCTAGGCTCACTGCAAGTTCCGCCTCCCAGATTCACGCCATTCTCCTGCCTCAGCCTCCCAAGTAGCTGGGACTATAGGTGCCCGCCACCAATCCCGGCTAATTTGTTTGTATTTTTAGTAGAGACGGGGTTTCACTATGTTAGCCAGGATGGTCTCAATCTCCTGACCTTGTGATCTGCCCGCCTGGGCCTCCCAAAGTGCTGGGATTACAGGTGTGAGCCACTGCGCCTGGCCCCTGTGAATATTTTTTAAACAGATAGTTTCATGCCTGCAAGAAGATTTTTCTTTGAAGCCCAAGGAATTCCATCACTGTTGGTTACAAGACTCTGGTGCATTGGTGTGTGCATTTTGAGAGGGTCGTGTAGTTATGTCGGCTCTATAGTAGCTAGTTTATTGGAAAACTTCAAAGGTGTAAGACTGTATATAGCATTGCTTTGAAGAAGTACCGTCTTTGGAAATATTTTATCCAGCAGACTGACTTTGGTAGCTAGGGTAAAGAAAAGAATTGGCTTTGTTCGCTTTCCTGTGTGCCTTCCCCCCACTATCTCCCTGTCCAGAGAAGGGCAGATTTGTGACAGTCAGTGTGAGCGTGGCCACAGAAGGAAATGTCCTCCTGCTTTCTTGTGGAAACTTCATCATCTGTCTCAGAGAAGGGAGGCTGATTCACGCTAAGATTAAATGTTGCAAGAATCAGATCCTACTCACTGGGAGAGATTGAATGACCTCAATGGAGAAAAAGAAGCATCACGCTGAGACTGGGCTTCTCTGAAGCTAATTCTGCTTCAGAAATTAATTCTCAGTGGACAGTACTTCTGCAATCGTCCCATGAAGGAGGAGAGCATGTGACAGCAAGGGAAACGTATATTTAATGTGCTCCCTGCGGTCCCTGGTCATCCATGCGAGAATATAAAAATTATTGGCTGAATCCCAATGATTTGTATTAATCCCTCCACAGCAGAGTGGCTTGAATCTCTACCTAACACTTACTTAATGTTTCCTTATGAAACAGTGACTTGCTTATATGTCTGTTTCTTCCATTAAATTTTAAGTACCTTGAAGCCTGGTCCATGTTTCAAGTCATCTTTGAACCCCAGTGCCTGAAATACTTACAGTAGCAGACACTCAGTAAATATTTTGAAATGGAACTAAATCATTCTGTAACAGTGAAAGGGCCCAGACTCTATCAGTTGGCAGATATTTACTAAGCTGAGAAGAAATAAGACAGAGACTGTAAATAAAAGTGTTCTGCTCATATAATGAGAAGAGTCTGGGGTTTGGAATCAGATAGACCATGTTTTGAATTCCAGCTTTGTCACTCACTGATTGTTCTAGTTTGAGTTAATTACCTAGCATCACTGAGCCTCAGTTTCATCCTCTATGAAATGGGGATAACAACAAATTTCTCAATGGATTGTTGGAAAAGTGAAATGAGGTGATGATACAGGTGGAATAGTGGCCCCCTGCAAAATTTATATGTTGGAATCCTATCTCCCAGTACCTCAGAATGTGACCTCATTTGGAAATATGGCCATTGCCAATGTAGCTTATTAAGATAAGGCCAAACTGGAAAAGCGTGTTCACCCTACTCTGGTACAACTGGTGACCTTATAAGAAGGGAAAATTTGGAGTCAGAAAAGCATGCAAGGAGAACACCATGTGAAGATTAAGGCAGACGTCAGAGTGATATTTCTACAAGCCAAGGAACACCAGAGATGATCAGCCAACCACCAGAAGCTAAGGGAGAGGCATGGTACACATTCTTCTTTCCAGCCCTCAGAAGGACCCATACCAACTAGACCAACAACTTGATCTTGGCCTTCTAGCCTCCAGAACTCTAAGACCACAAATTTCTGTAGTTTAAGCCACTGTGTTCCTGGTGCTTTGTTATAGGCATCATAGCAAACAAATGCAGGGAGCATAAGTAGTACACTGAGGGGCAGAGCCTGGAATAACAAGTATTCAAAATTTGTACTTATTATTCCCTCCTTCTGTATTAGACTTTCCTGGAAGTTTGTGTTTAAGAATGACTTTGGCTGAAGGTTAACATTTGATGATGGTAGGAACAACTGAAAACAGGAGTGAGTAATGATATAACGATTTATGTTGGGAAGGTAGAGATTGGGTAATACAAGGCAATACAATTGTGAAGAAATAGCATTAGGTAGCGGTATGCTCCATGGTTTGAGTGAAATATTTCTATCTAAAGACATACATTTTCTGGAAGTTATTAAAAGTTTACTTCTGTTTTTTTTCTAGTATTTTTCTTCTTCTGAAAGCTACTTTATTCTGAAAGTAGTAGTAATGACAACTGATTATGTGTCGATATATCCTTAAAGCTAAAAGATAACCAGCCCACAAAAATGAAATCAAACAATGTTCATAGCAGCACTATTCACATTAGCCAAATAGTGGAAGCAACCCAAATGTATACCAACAGATTACTGCATTAACAAAATTTGGTGTATATATAATGGAATATTATTCAGCCTTAAAAAGAATGAAATTGTTACACATGCTACGAATGAACAAACCTCAAAAACATTCAATAAGTGATCTAAGCCAGACACCAAAGGACAAATATTATATTATTCCCGCTAGAAGTTCCTAGAGTAGGCAAATTTATAGAGACAGAAAGTAAAATAGTGGTTACCAGAGGCTGAGGAGAGAGAAGAGTGGGGATGTCATGTTTAATAATGAGTTTCTGTTTGGAATGATGAAAAAATTATGAAAATGGATAGTGGTGATGGTTGCACAACATTGTGAATGTACTTAATGCCAATGAACTGCATACTTAAAAATAGTTAAAATGGTAAATTGTATGTTATGTACATTTTACCACAATAAAAAAATGTATTATTGACTGCCAGCAAGATAAAATCCAGGCTGCTTAGATTGGCCAATAAGACCTTTCAAGTTTTTGTGGTATATACCTAGAAGTGGACAGATAGGTTATATGGTAATTCTAATTTAACTTTTTGAAGAACAGTCAATCTGTTCTACACAGCAGCTGCGACATTTTACATTCCTACAAGCATTTCACAAGAGTTCCAATTTCTCCATATCCTTGCCAACACTTGTTATTTTCTGGGATTGGGGGTGGTTAATAGTAGCCAACCTGAGCCAGGCACGGTTGCTCACACCTGTAATCCCAGCACTTTGGGAGGCTGAGATGGGTGGATCACCTGAGGTCAGCAGTTAGAGACAAGCCTGACCAATATGGCGAAACCCCTTCTCTACTAAAAATACAAAAATTAGCTGGACTTGGTGGCATGTACCTGTAGTCCCAGCTACTTGGGAGGCTGAGGCAGGAGAATTGCTTGAACCCGGGAGGGGGAAGTTGTAGTGAGTGGAGATTGTGCCGCTACACTCCCACTCCAGCCTGGGCAACAGAGCGAGACTTCGTCTCAAAAAAAAATAAAAATAAAAATAAAAAATTAGTAGCCATCCTAATGAAGTGTAGTGGATCTCACTGTGGCTTGAATTTGCATTTCTCTAGTGAGTAGTTTGTGTTGAGCATTTTTTTCATGTGTTTATTGGGCATTTGTATATCTTCTTAGGAGAAATGTCTATTTAAGTCCTTTGTGCATTTTAAAATTGGGTTGTTTGCTTTTTTGTTGTTAAGTCATAGGATTTCCTTCTATATTCTGGATCTTAATTACTTATAAGATGCATGATTTGCAAATATTTTCTCCCATTTTGTGGGTTGCCTTTTCACGTTGTTGACAGTGTCCTTTGATGTACAAAAGGTCAGTAAATAATTTAAGCCAATAATTGATATTTTTAATTGGTGCGTTGGAAGTTGGGTTTGAATGGGGCAAGGCCAAGAGGTAGAGAGACAGGTTAGATCACCAGGCAAGAAATGGTAAAGTCTGAGCTGAAACAGAGAAGGAATGGACAGGAAGCCTATTTAGGAGGTAAAAATCAACAAGATTCTCGTGACAGTGTAGAGGAAAAAGGAACAGAGAGAGGATGTGTTTGGAAACTACTTCGATACTCAGCAAGAGATGATGTGAACCTGCACTGTGGGAGCAGCGATAGGAGCAGAGAAGAGGGCCAAATTTGGGGAGAGTAAGTGCTGATTGGACAAGTGTGGGAATGGGAGGAGTGATTGATGATTCCAAGTTTGGGCAACCCAGGAAAATATTACCTTAATTCATAGTTGACAACCTAAATAAAAGTATTCATTGACACAGACCTGTCTAGAAGTATAGATTCCTGTAGTAAAAAAAATTCCCTTGAGCCTGCCCTGAATCCCCCCTCCTCACCTCACTTTCCTCTAGAATCAGTTTTATAAAAGTAACTTCTGGGATTTATCACTGCTGACAATGCTAGCCTCCAATCCTTTTAGGAGGTGAATGGGATAATAAATGAATGTAAAAAAAAAAAAAAATCCCAGGTTCAAATCTGAATGCTATTTACTAGCTTTGGGAGGACTTTGTGTAAGTGACCTAAATTCCATGAGCTTCCATATCTTCATCTGTTAATTGGGTATAATAGCACCTTCCTCACAGAGATGCTGTGAGGATCAAATGGAAATGATGCAAGTCAAACAGCGCTGTGCCTGGCATGCAGAGAGCCTCAGGACATAGACGCTGTTGTAGGAGGTGTTATTTCACCTCCATATCCAATGGCTGTGGGGAGACAGAGTGGCTCAGCAGTGAAGGTGATATGTGCAGGCCACCACCCTCTGCCTAGAGAGCACGATGAAAGAATCATGGCCCTGGAATCAGAAAATCCTCAGTTTAAAGACCTGGGAGAGAGTGACAGCCAGCCAGCCCCAGTGGTGAAGGAAACATTTGGCACTGTAGTTTTTACTGTGCCTGTCTTCAGATGCGTTGCAGTCAGTGGAAGTGGCAACTCCACTCACTTCGAGCCCAGATCTACAGAATCAGCGTTGAATCTACACCCACAGCAATGTGGTATCAGCATGAAGGATGCTCAGGATTGCATCCAGAATGTTCATGGTGCCTAATAATAGCTTCTTGGCCACTCTGAACCCCAGGCAAACCCAGAGGATCGTGGGTTACAGCTGTCCCACCACAGCAGTGCTTCACAAGGTGACTTCCTAAGTCTGTCTCTGCCAACAAGAGGTCACAGCTCTTTTGTAGCTGAGAATGGAAAGGATTTTGGCATTGTCACATTTAAATACAATAAGCACTTTCTGCCCCATGGGTTGTTAGCAATGGTGATGCCAGGCATTTAAAGCTGTTGTGCCTCATCTAGCTAGGCTTCTATAGAGAAACATAAAGCTCTAGCTGTATGTATATAGAGAGAAAGACAGAGAGAGAAGTTAAGAAAGCAGATATTTATATTTCTGAAATAGGTTAACTCAAGCTTTCAAAAACATATTAAAACTGCCCCCTTCCTCACAAAAAGGCAATATGGCAGTTTTATGATTTTTTTGTTTACTTCTCTTACTAATATGAGTTAGCTTGTCGCTGTATTTTGTCTGTCCTCAAAGGAGTTACATACAGTGAACAGTACTAGTCACAAGCATGTGTGTTCCACAAGCTAGCACTGACTTTTTACATTTGAATTAATTGCTGATATTAACAACTCAAAATTGCATGTAAAAATCTATTTCTGGCCTCTCTTGATAAAGCATATGAGATTCACCCCCACAGATGTCAGTGACCACCTGAAACTGGGAGGTGGCTGCCCCCTGCAGATGGTGGAGTGGGGCATGCCCTGATGTGCCCCAGTCCCTACAGCCTGCCCTATCGCCCAAGTTACTTCTGAGCCTTTATAGGCATGTGAGTAAGGGACACTTATCCACTTTCTGCACCATGTCATGTACAAATAACCAGCTAACAAGTAATTACGAAGCACCTACTAAATGTCCATTACGGTCCTGGTTGCTCTCTGAATAGGAAAATTTCAAGAAATTGGGAAAATTCAAAAGTTAGAAGAAAACTCACCCCTATGCTCAAGGCACTTACAGCCTAGTTCTGTGCCACCCAATACGATATTCCCTAACCACATGGGGCTCCCGAGCACTGGAAATGTAGTTAGTCTGAATCAAGCTGTGCTGTACGTGTAAAATACATGCTGGATTTTAATGATATTTAATGACATTTTAGTGACACTAGATTTTAAAGATATTTTGAAATGATAATATTTTGATATATTGGGTTAAATGCAATCTGTTATTAAAAATAATTTTATGATTTTTTTTTAGTTTCCAGTGTAGATACTAGAAAATTTAAAATAACGTGTGGCTTGCATTATATTTCTATTGAATAGCATTGGTCTTGTTGGTGAATGTATGTTCAGCAAAAATGTACCCAAACTCCCAGTAGTTGGGGTGATATAGGCACCCTAATGGAAATGGAATATGAATCAAAATAGGTGAAATGTGACTAGATCTGTGTCTAGTACCGCATAGAACCTGGAACTGCAACAGGATGTCTGTCCTTTAATCTGATTCTCAACCTTTTCCTTCTGCTTTAACTGACACTTCCTGGTGAAGATGATGGTGAGATGGAGAATGGGGAGGAGGAGGCAGGAAGGTTTAGGATTTCAAGACTGCTGGGAAGTTGTGTTTGCTTGGGTCCTCTAAGAAGCAAATGCAAGTTGGGGTTAAATGCACATGAGTTTTTATTAGGGGAAATGCTTGTGGGAAAGAAAATAGGGAGAGACCCAGAGAAGGCAGGGAGAGTAAGTCTAAGCCTTCAGAAGGAGAGAGGGAGAGAAAGTTGAGTGGAAGCATCCCAGGCTGCTGTGCAGCCTAAGGCAGGTTCAGCAAAGCATGGGAGAGACCTGGGGACAAAGTCGGAGGAATCCTGTGTCTCCCAGGAATGGGGTGCCTTAGTATCCCTACTGCACTCAGTCATTGGCTGGGAGTAGCCTATGGGAAGTGTGGCCTCTGCAGACGCACAGCAATGGGTTTCAGGGCACAGTAGCCTGGGGCCCTGGGTCCTGTGTGTTCTCCCTAGTTGGAGGTCAGCGAATGCATTCTCAGCAGCTGCAGGAGCCATCTATGGTATCCAGTGGTCAATCTAGAAAATACATGAGAATATTCCCTGCGAAAGAGCAAAGACTGAAAGTGGCCACCACTTTCTCTCATCCTTAGAATACCAGTATCTTTACCTGCCCACCTAGGTCTTATGGTTCATCCTTCATTTATCTGCATGGCTCCCCTCTGAAGACTATGAAGAAATATATATGTACCTAAAGAAAAAAGAGTAAACCCAAAATATATTAATTGTAGTATAAGTTGAAGTGCTAAATGAGTTTACAGTGAGAATAGGAGTTTGAACTAAAAATCTTAAAAGTCACTTCCAATTCCGACAGCTATACTTCTTTAACTATTTTCAGGGAAAGACTCTTAAAGGCATCAACTCCTTTTTCAATAACTGGTTTTTTTTTCTGTCTATAATAAAGTAAAATGTACTCTTCATAGAAACTTTGAAATTTAGAGAAAATGTATTTTAAAGAGCAATCACCCCAAATCCTACCACGTAAAACTTATCATTAACATTTTATTTTTCCAAAGCACGCTTGTATCTATTGTAATTAGATCATAGTATATATACAATTTTACATACTCTTTTGTAGTATAATGTATCATAAACATTTACCCATATCATTAAAAATTCCTTAACAGGCTGGGCATAGTGGCTCATGCTTGTAATCCCAGCACTTTGGGAGGCCGCAGCAGGCAGATCGCTTGAGGCCTGGAGTTTGAGACCAGCCTGACCAACATAGCGAGACCTCATCTCTACTAAAAATACAAAAATTAGCTGGGCATAGTGGCACACACCTGTAGTCCCAGCTACTCAAGAAGCTGAGGCAGGCTGGGCGTGGTGGCTCAAGCCTATAATCCCAGCACTTTGGGAGGCCAAGGTGGGTGGATCAACTAGGTCAGGAGTTCAAGACCAGCCTGGCCAACATGGTGAAACCCCGTCTCTACTAAAAATACAAAAATTAGCTGGGCGGGGTGGCGAGCGCCTGTAATCATAGCTACTCAGGAGGCTGAGGTGGGAGAATTGCTTGAACTTAAGAGGCAGAGGCTGCAGTGAGCTGAGATTGTGCCATTGCACTCCAGCATGGGTGACAAGAGTGAAACTCCGTCTCAAAAAAAAAAAAAAATGCTGAGACAGGAGAGTCTCTTGGATTCTAGGCTGCAGTAAGCTGTCATCTCACCACTGCACTCCAGCCTGGGCAACAGAGCAAGACACTGTCAAAAAAAAAAAAAAAAACCTTCTTAACATATATTATTATACATCTCTGATTATTTTCTCATGGTAAATTCTTAGAAGGCTAATAATTGCTAGGACAAAGGATATACAACTTCTAGTTTTGAACATAGTGATAAATTACTTTATCAGTGGGGTAAGAGTGCCTCTTTTTCTAAACCTTCCTCAACTCTAGAGAACTACTTTAAAAAAATCTTTGTCAATTGAATAGACAGAAAATGGCATCATATTTTCAATGTATTTCCTTTTATTACTAGTAACATTGAAATTTTTCATTTATTTTGTTAATAATTTGTATTTCCTCTTTTGTAAATTATTTCTTCACATCCTTGATTGACCAGTTTTCTATTGATTTGCTGTTTTTTTCTGGACTTATAGGACTCTTTTTGTTTGTTTGTTTTGAGACAGAGTCTCGCTCTGTCACCCAGGCTGGAGTGCAGTGGTGTGATCTCAGCTTATTGCAACCTCTGCCTCTAGGGCTCAAGTGATTCTCGTGCCTCAGCTACCCAAGTAGCTGGGACTACAGGTGTGCACCACCATGCCCAGCTAATTTTTCTATTTTTAGTAGAGACAGGGTTTTACCATGTTGCCTAGGCTGCTCTCAAACTCCTGGCCTCAAGATATCCTCCCACCTCAGCCTCCCAAAGTGCTGGGATTACAGGCATGAGCCACTACGCCCGGCCTAGGACTCTTTACATATTAAGTGAACTAATCATTTAACTATCAAATATATTACAAATGTCAGTCCAGTGGGTCATTTATTTTCCTTTTTTTTTTTTGAAACGGAGTCTCGCTCTGTCACCCAGGCTGGAGTGCAGTGGCGTGATCTCGGCTCACTGCAGGCTCCGCCCCCCAGGGTTCACGCCATTCTCCTGCCTCAGCCTCCCGAGTAGCTGGGACTACAGGCGCCCGCCACCACGCCCAGCTAATTTTTTGTATTTTTAGTAGAGACGCGGTTTCACCGTGTTAGCCAGGATGGTCTCGATCTCCTGACCTCATGATCTGCCTGCCTCGGCCTCCCAAAGTGCTGGGATTACAGGCGTGAGCCACTGCGCCCGGCCTATTTTCCATTTTTGTTTATGATGTTTTTCTGACATATAATTGTTTCATGTATGCAAAACTAGCAATCTTTTCATTTATGGTTTCTGCTTAGGTAAGCCTTGCCTGTTTCAAGATTATATACAAATTTCCTTATGTTTTTTCTTCTACCGAAAGGAAAACAAAAGTGGATTTACTTTTCATATTCAATATGTCATCCATCTGGAATTTATTTTTATATATTAATGAAGTTAGGAAGCTAATTTTCTTATTTTACAAAATATTGCCAGTTGTTCCCAACACTATGGCATAATCTATCCTTTCCTATTTATTTGAATTTTCATCTTGCACAAGGATAATGTTTTAAAAATTGCTGTGGGTTTTAAAAATTCTTTTGTAATTCATTTCCAGTTTTATTGCATTGTCATCAGAGAACATGGCCTAGATATTTGTCTACTTTGGGAAATATACGGACATTGCTCTTTTGCAAAGTATAATGGGTCTCAGTCACGGTGAACTGTTATGTTACGTGGTGTGTTGCAAAGTAAAATTTGACTATTTTAAAATATTTAAACTTGTGAATGGTGTACATTTTTATAAATTAGGATTTTGGCTTTTTTTTTGAGACAGAGTTTCACTCTTGTTGTCCAGACTGGAGTGCAATGGCATAATCTTGGTTCACTCAACCTACGCCTCTGGGGTTTAAGCGATTCTCCTGCCTCAGCCTCCCAAGTAACTGGGATTACAGGCATGCACCATGAGGCCTGGCTAATTTTTGTATTTTTAGTAGAGACGGGGTTTCACCACATTGGGCAGGCTGGTCTCAAACTCCTAACCTTAGGTGATCCGCTCGGCTCGACCTCCCAAAATGCTGGGATTACAGGTGTGAGCCACGGCACCCAGCCAAATTAGGGTATTTTTGATGTCTCTCCAATAATAATATAATCCTTACTCACCAGCATTACAGTTCTTTCTAGTGGGACAGACTGGTGGGAGCTGTATGGAATCACAGCATGGAGTAACAGAAGTGCTGGGTGGTGGCTGCCAAGGTTCCTATGCGTTGGTGTCCTCGAGGCCTGGCCATTGTGGTTTCTGTTTTTGAATTTCAAGAAGGACTCTGCTTGCTGTGATGCTGCAGAGAGTAATTACAGTAATTCTTTCTGGTCCCTCTGACTCAAGCCAGTATGATTAAGCCTCTATTCCTTATAATTTAAAAAAGAAAAAAAAAAAAAGCCTAATTGAAACACCATGAGCATTCTTTAGGGCTGGAAGAGGGTCCAGTTCATACCAGAGAAGCTCAAACATGGGTCTGTAAGGAGGCAAGCAGCCCTAGCAGACCGGGATACCTCTACTGAGTAGCGGCTCCCTGGAGATGTTGCATAGCTGGACCAGGCCTTCTCCCCCAAGAGTCCTCCCATGGCGACAGGGCCTGGCACTGCCTTGGGATCTGAACTCTGAGCTTTGCTGTTTGGTACACTTCCAAAGGGATTTAGTAGGTACCTATTCCCCCCTCCCTGGTTATAGTAGCTCCAGCCCCTCTAGCCACAGTTACAGGAAGATTCTGCTACAAACCTCCTTCTCTGGCTCTTTGGGTCTTTCTTTTGCGTTTGGTGAATTGAGAGTTTTCCTTCTTTTCTTTCAAATGCATTGCACTTCATTGAAAGCGAGTATCTAATACATATTTTGTAGATTGCTCTGGAATGTGGTAGCACCTCAATTGAGTTTCTAGGATGGTCACAAATGTCACCCTATTGTTTTAATTCCTTTAAGAGTGGATTTTGAGGGAACATGGGTGAGTTAAGCCTTTGTGCTCCAATTACCATTATGAGTTGAAAATTACTTTTCCTGGTTTTATTCCTTTTTTCTCATTTTAAACTAAAAAGTTTTCATTTTAAAATAATACCTCTTTATTGAATCTGCCCAAGTAATTAAGGGAAGAAAAGTACAATGAATAGGCATCAGTTGGTAGAAATACTAGGACATTTTTAATAGCTGGAATGAAACATATTAAATATAATTACAGCCTGAGCAACATAACAAGACCCCTACCTCTACAAAAATATTTTTAAAAAACTTAGTTGGCTGTGTTGGCATACGCCTGTAGTTCTAGCTACTCAGGAGGCTGAAGTGGAAGGATTGCTTAAGCCCAGGAGTTTGAGGCTGCAGTGAGCCATGATTGCACCACTGCACCCCAGCCTGGGCAACAGAGTGAGACCCCTTCTCAAAAAAAAACCAAACCAACCAAACAAACAATAAAAACATATAATGGATAATCTCAGAATGGTATGCAACATATTCTTTGAGTTTTGCTCAATTTTTTTCTTTGTACCTTCTTTATTCTCTCTCTTCTCCCTTGTAGTCGTTTCATGTCAGGATACCTAATGGGTGATAATATCAGGAGTAAATAACTCATTCAATAAACACATTTGGAGACCCACAATTTGTAAAACTTTGAGCAAAGAATTGTAGGACATGCAAAGGGTAACTGAGTACTGGCTATAGCAACTGCCATCGTAAAATTGTAAACTTCCACAGGACAGCACATTTAAAAAAAATGCTCAACATGATTCGTTATTAGGGAAATGTATTTGAAAACTATAAAGAGCTACCATTTCACATCCACTAGGATAGCTAGAATAAAAAAGTCAGGCCAGGCACAGGGGCTCACGCCTATAATCCCAGCACTTTGGGAGGCCGAGGCGGGCAGATCACCTGAGGTCAGTGGTTCGGGACCAGCCTGGCCAACATGGTGAAACTCCATCTCTACTAAAAATACAAAAATTAGCCGGGCATGGTGGCATGCCCTATAGTCCCAGCTACTCGGGAGGCTGAGAATTGCCTGAACCTGGGAGGCAGAGGTTGTAGTGAGCCAAGATCATGCCACGGCACTCCAGCCTGGGTGACAGAGTGAAACTCAGTCTCAAAAAAAAAAAAAAAAAAAAAAAAGTCAGGCAATAAACTGTGAGGATGTGGAGAAATGGGAGCTCTTCTGTTCTTTGGAGTGATAGAAATTTTCCAAAATTAGATGGTGGTGATGGTTGCACAGTCATGTAAATATATTAAACACCACTGAATTGTGTAATTTACAAAGTACATATCTGCCTTGTATTAGTCAGAATTATAATGAATAAACCAAATTTCTGAGGCTTTCAAAAAACCTCGAAACTTTAACAAGAGATGAAGAGGGGAAGAGCTCCATTCTAACAAGGGAAATTTTGGAAAGCTTCTCAGAACAAATAGCATTTAAGCCAGATCACAAGGAACAAGGGTTAACATGATAGCCATTTACAAAACACCTGTATCTGCTCTGTAAGTGTGCAGAGTTCCAGGTCTTTATTTCAAATTCTCTGTCTACATAACATGTTCTCTTTGTTGCAGATGAAGACCATCAGAGAGGTCAATGTGGCTTGCCCATGGCCAGAGAGCTAATGAGAGTCAGGCAAAGAGTGAGACTGGCTGAGAGGCAGCTTCTGAAATGTGTAGGGGTTTGAGTAGTCTACGCAGAGGGAAGGATAAGTGCAAGGGTGAAGGGGTAGAAAACAGCAGAATATGGATGGGAACCAGCAAGGCAGCCAGGTGATTGGGCTATTTTTCCAGTTAGTGTTTGGAACCAGGGATCTGTCTGAAAAAGTAGGCAGGAGCCAATTTATGGAAGGTTTTGCATGCATGGTGGAAAAGTTTAGGCTTCATTCTGAACTCTTCCAGGAGCTGGAACTTTTAAGCTGGAACTGATCTATGCTTTAGAGACAGGGCTTTAGCAGCAAGGATGATGCACAACCACAGAGCCTGACGTCAAGACAACTGGTAAAGAATCCAGGATAGGGAGACTGAGGTCTGGGCTAGGGTTGCAGAACTAAACAAGGAGGAAAGGAGGAAGCTGATAAAACCATCATTTCAAATTGGTGCAAGCATTTTAAGTGTTTACATTCCTTTCCATTAACATTTGACACTCCAAATAAGGTGAAATGATGTTCTTCATCAACAGCGTTATTTTGGACCAAGGACCGATTTAATTAAACTGAGTGCTGATGCATGGAAATGCTATCCTGCCCTAAACCTTCTAGCCCTCTTTGCTCTGTTATAGGCTCCTACCTCATGAGGTTAATAGTCTTCTGGCTAGGAGAAGCAAGGGGGAGCTTCTGTTAGCCGGTAGGTGGCATGGTCTGAGAACGTTAATCCCCTTTTCCTTGTCCTGGCCCCTCACATGTCATAAAGACTGCACCCACGCAGGAGAAGGTGGAAAGTATACTGCAGCTATCTATCATTTAGCAGATTCCAGGAGATAAATTGTTCACTTCTATACCCAGAGTCACAAAGGTTTAGAGGCCACCATCAGTTTGGGGTAATGGTTTAGTACCAGGCTTAAGAGCAAATCCCAGCTCTGCCACTTATAGCTGGGCACCCTTGACTTTGCTCTACTTACTTAACCTTGCTGTTCCTTGGATTTCATATCTAGAAAATAGAGATAATAATAATAACATCTTCATAGCACTGTTGGGAGGCTCAAATCAGTTTAAACAGGCAGTAAAGATTAGAAAACTGCTTAATACACACTAATATCCAAAAACTATTTGAAATTCTTGTTTTGGGATTTTCCAATCCCTTCCTTTCTCCTTTATATAATACAATCTTGAAATAATAGTTTGCTTGTATCTCTATGGTAGCAATATTTTCCATTCACTCCTAAGATAACTTGATTCTCAACAATTGCATCTGAAATCAGACCATAGTATCAGAACCAGTACAGCTTTTGAAAACTGCAGTGTAATCCATGCTAAAGACTTACTAGCTGCTTTAAGGGTTCCTGCTTCATTATGATGAACAAAACTGCAACTTTACTCCCTGTGTTTATCTATCTATCTATCTATCTATCTATCTATCTATCTATCTATCTATCTATCTGTTTATTTGAGATGGAGTCTCATTCTGTTGCCCAGGCTCAAATGAAGTGGCTTGAACATGGCTCACTGCAGCCTTGACCTCTAAGGCTCAAACGATCCTCCAACTCAGCCTCGCAAGTAGCTAGGACTACAGGTAGGTGCACGCCACCACACCTGGCTAATTTTTAAATTTTTTATAGAGATGAAGTCTCCCTATATTGCTCAGGCTGATCTTAAACTCCTGAGCTCAAGCAGTCCATCCACCTCAGCCTCTCAAAGTGCTGGGATTACAGGCGTGAGCCACCACACCCAGCCTGTGTTTATCTTTTCAACACTGTTTCACTTTCTGAAAAGGATGGGGGAAGGAGAGGACATTTTCAAAGAGGTAAAGCTGAGAAAGAGATGAAAAATAATGTGGTTTTTTTTTTGTTTCTTCTCACTCTCTATTTCCTTTTAGCCACATCCTTCTTGCTGTGTCACAGTTGCTGAAATTTCTGGATGTCAATATTTGCTTTCTATTTCCACTAAGAAGAATGCACATAGTAACTTAATTGATTGATCCATCAACTTCCAAAGGTATATTGAGCCTGAGCCCTATAGGAACAACAAGGTCTCCTGTTTTCATAGAGCTTATAGTTGATTGGCGAGACAGGGCCAGTGTGTGAAATAACAATACTATTCGCATGTATAAGCTGGCAGCGGAACAATACTCTAAGCAGGTATCAGTAAGGGCCAGATGACTTGAGCGTCTGGGGATTCATCAGTTATACCCACAGTGGTGGGGCTGTCAAGTGGCCTGGGAGAAAAGAGCTCTACACTGGAATGCTAACTTCAATATCTGGGTGAAGCAAAGGCCAGAAAACAAAAAGGGGAGGAAGCCGGCAACCTTGAGAGGCTCTGCTGACCGCTTAATAGTATCTGGATTTTACCTTCCCTCTGCCTCATTTTGAGTCTTACTCTGGTGATGGGCTCTTATACTCCTTGCTTCAAGGGAAAATGTTCCATGTTCTTATCTTCTATCTACCCAACTCTTGAAAACGACATAAAAGAGAATACAGGCCGGGCGCAGTGGCTCACACCTGTAATCCCAGCACTTTGGGAGGCCGAGGCAAGAGGATCACAAGATCAAGAGATCGAGACCTCCTGGCCAACATGGTGAAACCCCATCTCTACTAAAAATGGAAAAAAGAGCTGGGCGTGGTGGCGCATGCCTGTAGTCCCAGCTACTCGGGAGGTGGAGGCAGGAGAATCGCTTGAACCCAAGAGGCAGAGGTTGCGGTGAGCCAAGATCGCGCCACTGCACTCCAGCCTGGTGACAGAGACTCCAT
Source organism: Pongo abelii (assembly GCF_028885655.2). Classification (NCBI taxonomy): domain Eukaryota; kingdom Metazoa; phylum Chordata; class Mammalia; order Primates; family Hominidae; genus Pongo; species Pongo abelii. The sequence goes on along the minus strand of NC_071985.2, from coordinate 65,438,905 downwards.
CTCAAACAAAACAAAACAAAACAAAAAACAAACCAAAAAAAACCCCTAAGGAGAAAGCCAAGAAGAAAATAAACAGATAACAGATATAAACAAGAAAGTAAGAGCTATCTAAGGTCTGGAAAAGCTGGTTACTCAGTAATTCACACATCATTGAAAGACCAATTAGAACCATTAGCAAGTTGTTAACACTGACTTTAAACTCTTCTCTGATTTAGCCTGGAACCATCCAGAAGGAGCTGTGTCACCATAAGTGGCACCATTATAAAATAAAAATGCATAAACAGCCCTCCATTCACAGCTGCTTATTGGGTCCTTTACTTGTGTGTGTGCTGTGGTATCCCCAAAGGAAGATTTTAAACACACCACACACACACACACACACATACACACACACACACACACACACAATCAAGCCTGGTGGAGCTAATGTAAAAGATGTGGAAGGTCCCCAACAGCGTAAGGCTGTGGAAGATCCTGGACACTTCAAAAGTTCAGAAACTCAGAAGCTGAGATCACTCACTTAGGAGTTAGGGTTCCTGGCCTTGAAAGATGAGTAAAACTGAGGCAGAAAAACAGAGGAGATTGAAGAGAAAACATATTTCTTAACAGTTAAGGCCAGGCGCGGTGGCTCATGCCTGTAATCTCAGCACTTTGGGAGGCCGAGACGGGCGGATCATGAGGTCAAGAGATCGAGACCATCCTGGCTAACATGGTGAAACCCCGTCTCTACTAAAAAAATGCAAAAAAAATTAGCCGGGCATAGTGGCGGGCTTAGTGGTGGGCGTCTATAGTCCCAGCTACTCAGGAGGCTGAGGCAGGAGAGTGGTGTGAACCCGGGAGGCGGAGGCTGCAGAGAGCCAAGATTGTGCCACTGCACTCCAGCCTGGGTGACAGAGTGAGACTCCGTTTCAAAAAAAAAAAAAAAAAAAAAATACAGTCAAAAGCATGGGCTCTGGCATCTGACTAATGAAAATCAACTACTTTACCTTGCACTCATGACTTCACACCTCTGCACCTCTGTTTCCACATCTGCATGGGAATGATGATAATATTAGCATCTATCTGAGTGTGTTGTCAGGAAGATGAAGTGAGTTAGTTTGTATTATGAATTACATGATGCCATGCTTGACATACAGTGTTAGCTGTGATTGCATGGAGCAAATGGAAAGAAAGCACATTTCAGAGTAGCCTTCAGCTTAGGGTCACTTATTTTTGAATGACTCTGCCAAAGCTACTTTTGAACTTGATTATTCAGAAAAATTAACTTTATGGAAAAACCTTTAAAAAATAAGCCACATAAAATGAATTAATTTAGATTTATATGAGAAGTTATAGGAGAGTGGTGTGCTGCTTTTACTATCTTTTAAACCATCATGCATTTTCCTTAACTATCAATGATAAAGGGAACCTATTGTCTTGGTGGGTCCAGGCTGCTATAACAAAACACCATAGACTGCAAGGTTTAAACAAAAGATATTCATTTCTCACAGGTCTGGAGGCTTAAAGTCCAAGATCATGATGCCAGCCTGCTCAGGTTCTTGGTAGAACCCTCTTCCTGGCTGAGATGGCTGTCTTCTTGCTGTGTTCTCATATGCGGGTGGGAGGGAACAAGCTGTCTGGCTTTTCTTATCAATGCACTAATCCTATCATGAGGACCCCACTCTCAAATCATCAAACTCCAATTGCCTCCTAAAGACCTCACATTCTAATACCATCACATTGAGGGTTAGGGCTTCAAACATTCAGTTTGGCCTACAAAAGCCCATTGAAGGGCATATCATATTTAAAAGAAAAAGAAGAAAGAAATAATTCAAACCATTATGTTATGTACAGTCCTACAGATGCAAGTCTTTATAAGCTAAAGCTTTAGGACTAAGAGAAAATTGATAATGAGAGTGGTGCCTTTGAAGATTAAAATGTAACTTTTCTGGGCAAAAAGAATATTAAATTTTTGGAAAATCATATTTAGAGTGTTTGAAGATATGGAATCCAGAGATTCTGGTGGTGTGGAAGGGTGATGCAACCAGGGGAAAAAAAATCATGTTCTTCATTCTTTTTATGTAAATATGCTTATAGTCATCTTACTAATTATGAATAGCTAGAGAGATTATTCTGTGATAAAATGTCTAGTAGATTTAGCTTGTGCACACCAAGCAGATTTGCAATTTGTGGCCACTCCTGTTGCACAGTTAGTGAGTTGGTGTGCATACCAATGGCCGATGTGCCTCTCCAGCACCTTGGTGGCCAATCTGTCGTCCCCTCCCCTCCCATTTTGCTCTTCTCTCCCTCCTTTCCTTCTGCAGCCCCTATAGAGGTCCCCAGTCCCACTGCCCCTGCTGTGGCCAGGTGCAGGGAAGTGTGTGTTGGTGGTGATGGGAGTCTCCCTCTCACCTCTTCTAAATTTGTGGGGGAGGGGAGGGGAGGTGTCCCAGGGATCCCAGGTAAAATGAGGAACATTTCACATTGAAGCAATGTTTATCAAAGTAGTTAATTTCTATAGAAATTCCAGCACCAAAGAGAGTAGGTTTACTCAAAAGCAAATGGGGCTTAGACCTTCATTTACATGAGCCCAATCAAGGGGATTTTGTACTTTTGTCTTCCTTACACTGAAGGCAGCTCCCCAAATTGTTTCACGACCTTATTTACATTAGCGTCTCCTAAGGGGTTTTAGTACTTTTGTCTTTTTTAATCTTGAAGGTGGCTCCCCAAATTTTAAGTGCTTCAAGTCCCACAAAATCTGGATTGTCTCTGGTCAGCATGGTCATTTAATTGTGGGATTCCTTCCATGGGCTTTTGTAGGCTATCCTGAGAACCTTACTACTGTATAAAATGTTGCTTCTGTGGAACAGTTTCTGTGAGAAACAAACAACACTTACAACACATATACAATCTTTTCTTGTATTGGTAAATTGTCTGATCTCTAACTAGGTACTTAATGTTTGTTGATTGAATGATGATGAAATAAATGAGGGGAAAATAGACAAACTTGGAGCACTTATTGAATGCTTCTCTCTAGATGGTGGAATTATGATTTTATTTTCATTTTCTTTGTACTTAGCTTTTTTCAAATGTTGAAAATTTCCACAATGAACCTGTATTATCTTGAGTAATCTAAACCTAGCTTTAAAAGTTCGTAGTATAGATGTTCTTTCATCTACACATGTATGAAGTGCTTCTTCTGTGGCCTTCGGTTAGTTCTAAGGATATCAAGCCAAGCAAACCCCATAGCCTTGCCCTCAAGAAATCTACAGTACCAAGCACTGTCTGAGCCCTGAAGGGGTACACAGGTCAACATCACAGAGCTCTGTCTATTCAGGGTGGTCTATGTAGATGAGGGAAGGAAAAAGGAGGGGGAAGAATGAAACTTATTGTCCTCAAAGATCCTTTTATATGGATGAACACACACACACACACACACACACACACACACACACACACACACACACACACACACACCTCAGTTATGTATTTATTTCATTTTACCAGGCAAAAGTTTCAGGCAGGGCATAAAAACCCAAGGGAAGAGTGGACTACATTTGAATAAATCCATCAGCTGTGTCCATTCTCCTCCCTAACTTTTCAGAAGGAATGGAAAGAGAATAAAATTCTACCAAATTTGAGTTTAAAATAATCATGTTTGAAACAATAGCTTCTATTTATTGAGTTCTCACCCATGTGTCAGGCACTATGCAAAGTGCTTTACATGCATTGCCACCTCGTTTTATTTTTTTTACTTTCACAAGCTTATGAGGTAGGAACGATCATTATCAATCCCTTTACAGATGAGGAAAGAAAGAAGAAATGAAACAAGTCACCAATGGTGAAAGGGATGGCGCTGGCTGCCCCTGATTGAAATCTCAATTTGTCTACCCTCCCTTCTTAACCGCTCCTTTCCAAGAGGCTAGACTACAAAAAAATTTGGGGTCCAAGAAGTATGAACCAGAATATGGATATTTTGTAAAAATGGAATGTAAGATGAGGTTCCTGAACAATGTGATGTTAGGCAGGGTGCGGTGGCCTGTAGTCTCAGCTACTTGGGAGGCTGAGATGGGGAAGATCCCTTGAGGAGGATCTCTTGGGTTCAGGAGTTCGAGTCCAGCCTTGGCAGGAGACCCCATCCCTGAAAACAATAAAAATTAAAACAACAACAGTGGGGTACTAGAGTTTTAATTTGAAAAAAGAAAAAAAAAAGGGGGTGGAGAAAGGGAAAACCAGTTTTCAAAAAAGGCCAATTTCCTAGACATTAGTGGTTGATTACTAACTCATTTCATTAAACTAAATTATGAATTGGCTTTCTCGTCAGTGTCACCGCTCTGATGCGTCCTTTTCCATTTTCCACCTTCATCCTGGCTGAATGTGGGAAATGATCTGGTTTGTGCATAATCCGCGAGGCCCAGGGAGGATCTTTTGCCCCTATTGTTTTCTTGGGTGTTCTCACTCTAGGGGCCTGACATTCCTCGCGTGTCTAAGGAAATGAGGGAGCAGTGAAGCGCGGGGAAGCCGCACAAAAGACATCCAAAGGCTATCAATGGAAAAAGATCAATCAGGTGCACACAAGAAACACCGAATATGCCAGGGAAGAGAAAAATACCCTTTCCCAGAGGGTGGGAAATTGATTGAGCTTCTATGAGGGTCCACAAAGAACTGGACGGATGCAGTGGTGGATGGCGATCTCTCTGGACCACTCCGGACGCGCCCAGCAGACCCAGCCTACGCCTTTAGGTCCTAGGAGGCTGAGAAGGGTGGGGAGAGGGGCGCAGCACGATCTTGTGTCTTTCCTCCCGGTGCCGCCTCTACTGAAACGCAGATGCTTCATTAATCTTGCAGGCGCCGCAGCTCGGGTCAGTATGGAGGCGGATGGGTGGTAGGGCCCGGGCCTCTGGGCTGCGCCCGCCGGTTCAGCCTGGCCCGGGAGGGGAGCGGCCGCGCGGTGGGCCAAGGACGCCCGGCCTTCCCTCCGTCTGCTTCCAGCAGGCACAGCCCCGAGGCTGGGCTCAAGGGCTGACCCGAATCTCCCCTAGAGCTGGGCCCACCCGGCTACCCACCGGGCAGCCTCGCCGCTCCCACGCCACCGCCCAAGTGACAGGCACAGGAAGGCCGGACCGGACGCAGTCTCCCGCCGGGGTCTCCCCTCCGGCTGGCCGGCCGCTGCAGGGCGCGCGCGCACACACACGTACACACACACACACACACACACACCTGCCCACACACACCCGCCTACGCACACACACTCCCGCCTCCTTCCCGCCCCGCAGCCCTAGCAGCCCCCAGCCCGCTCCCCAGCGCGCTGAGCCCCGGCGGCCTCCGCAGGCCCCGCCCCGGGGAGGAGAGCCAGGCGCGCGCGGGAGCTAGGCGCGGGGAGGGGCCGGCGGTGGGGGAGTGTCTGCTGCCCCCGCCCCTCCAGTGAGTGACTGAGCGAGGAGCTCCCCTCCCTCGCTCGCTCCTCGCAAGCTCCCGCTCGCTCCCTGCCCACTCCCGGGGGGACGTTCCGTGCCGCGGCCGCCGCGGCCGCTGCTTCTTTCACACTTTAGTTGGGAGCTGCGCGCCGCGCTCAGTTACTGGAGAGCTGGCCGCGCGCCGCCGCCTCCCGCACGCTTGCACGCGGGCCCGGCTTCGGGGTTTTGGGTTCTTACTCCAAGCGGCGGGGAGGAGGGGGAGCCCCGGGCACACTGTGGAGAGGAGGAGGAAGAAGAGGAGGAGGGAGGAAGAAAAAAGACGAGGAGGACAGGGGCGGGGGGCGGGAGGCTTGCCACCTTCAGCCCCCCCGCGAATGCCCAAGGTAAGCGTGAGCCATTGCCTGCTCTGGGGCGGGGGGAGCTGGCGGTGCAGCCCGCCCCGGCTCGGCTACCCGGGCATTCCCGGGTGGGCAGGGAGGGAGGCCTGCGGGGTGTCTGCCGCACGGAAGGGATGGGAGCCCTGGTCGTGGCGCTGCCTGCGCGGGGCCCGGGCCGGGGCTGCTGCTGGTGCGGGGCTGGCGGGGCTGCTGCCAGGGACGGAAGCTGGGGTGGGGGAGCCGCGAGGGGCGTCTGCCGGCCTGGGCGGAGGGGCTGGGATGTGGTCGGGGCTGCTGACGACTTTCGTCACATCGAGGCCTGGGTGGCTGGTGTTAGACACCCCTCCCTTCCCACCCGCACCCTGCCGCCCTCAGCCTTCCTGCTCTCCTCTAGCTTTGCATGTAGCCACCGTACTTTGCAAGCCAGAGCTTGAAAGGAAAAACACAATTTAGGATCCTTTGCTAAGTATCTAAGTCCCTTCTCCCGCTCCGACTGATTGATGTGTTTGTATAGGTGGTTTGACCCCCGGGATTTCTGAAGTTTTGACCTTTTTGGGGTGGCTCGTTTCGGTGCATCTGTTTGCCCACCTCGGTGTATTTATTATTCGTGCCCATGCGAGGCAGCCAGAGGGTGCTTGGTTATTGTACACGAAACAGATTTCACTCTCCTCTGCAGGCAGTTCGCGAAGTGCCGCCGCCGCGGCTGCCTTTGGTCTGCTGGTTAATGTCCTTTCCTTATCATCCACCCTGCTCCCTCCCTCTACGGAGGGTTAGTTTTTGTTTTTTCCTTTCCACTTACTGTTTGTGTGAGAGAAGTCCTGGGCTTAAGGGCTCTCAGCACTCGTTCATTTCTCTTCTAAAGCTCTGAATGGCTCAGGCATGTCGGTAAAATTTGGGGTGGTCCTCTTTGCTCCAAGAGTTACATGGCCAAAGATAAAAATATGCACACATAAACACGCATTAATTCTGAGACGGCAAGCAGTTTGAGAGAGAAATAATTTGTTTCCAATAGGAAGTCGGTGACCTATGGGATCTCTTCCATTGCCTGTGGGTTAGGAAAATTGTTTTAAAATAGATAGTGCTTGTGTTGTCCGTGGCTGGAAGACAGCCATAGTTCAGTTACTGAAGCAACTCGGAAAGTGATACACCCTGGGCACCCAGAACCTCAGTAAAGACACACGTAGTCTGACTCAGATGTTAGAAAGGGGACTGACACACCATAGATTCCATGGAGTATTTTTTCTTTTTTTTTTTTTTTTTAGGAGACTGTCCAGACCGTTTGGGGAAATGACAAGTTCATTACACAGACAGATGTAATGAACACCTCCCTATTCAAGGGGATGGGCTCAGCTTCTGCCTAATAGGAATAACCTTTTGATTTGATAGAATTGGGATGTACCAGGATAGAAACAAACATAGGTGGAGTGGGCCTGAGCTCCTTCAGCACTGTTGTGGGGAGAAGGTGAGGTTTCTGAAGGGTCTTTTAAGTTCAAGATGCTGAATTTGGAGTTTTCTCCCCTTTTTCATATTGTCTAAAGCTGGATTGTAGGATCAATAGAACATGTTCTATGTTGGCGTTTGGAAATGCAATTGTCAGACATGGAAATTAATTTGGATTGGATCACCTATTTTTGTTTTGCTACTTACAAAGTAGGAAGTACCAGTGATAGGACAACTGAGTGTATTTATAGGCGTTAAACCAATGCTGGGACTGGTACTTCACAGATCACAAATGCAGCATTGAAATCGAATGTCACTCAGTGTTTACTGCTGTGCAAACCTGCTTCAGAGAACAGTACTGGAGGCTTCTAAAAAGGGCAACAAAGACCAGTGCGCTCAGCTCTTGGGTGGGTGGGTGCCTGAGGAGGGGCGGGGTGCTTCTGTTGTCTAGCTTTGTCACAACTGGGCATGTTTGCAAAGAAAAATGGCCTTGGGTGGTAGAGAGGTCTCACATCCTCCAGTGTTAAAAGTTCATCCTAGAAGGACCTTAAAGTTCCAGCTTTCCTCCTCAGGTTTGACTTAATTTAACTCTGAGTTTAGAAAACTGATAATTTTGTTTTCCTGGCTAGAAATTTATCCCTCCTCCGCCCCATCTCCGTTTATCATTCAACATGGGTTTCTGGGAATTAATAGGCCACTGTCTGAAGGGGTTTGAGCTTCTTGAAGAATCACAGGGCATCATTCAAGAGCTTTGGTACTATTTGCTATGACTGATTCAAAAATCCTACTAAGGAGGAAGGTGGTTTGCTCTATTATAATTTCCAAGTGAATCATGCCTCAGCACTGTGTTGCCTTTGTGACCAGGCAAGCTTTGAGTTTTACATTCTGAGTGGCTTGCTCCAGGCTCTAAGCAGCCCCCTTCTGTAAGATGTTTTTTTGTTTTTGTTTTTGTTTTTTGTTTGTTTTTGTCTAAAGGAGATACCAAAGGCTGGGAGAGGGAATGTCGTGTTACCTTCCAATAGGGCAGGAGAAGGCAGGTGACATATTTACAGAAGAGTCCTAAGGTGATAAATATGACTGTCTTCATTTGAATTTATCAATACAACTTACAGCCATATAATGAGGCATCTTGTGTAGCTCACATGTTTAAGTACAGAGGTCTTGGGGTTCTGTATCCTTTGAAGTTTCCTTCCAGCTCCACTTTGAGCGTGGCCCTAACTAAAGGGTAATAGCACAGTAATTCCGGAGGGAGATCGTAGGAGACTGCCAGTTAACAGAAAAATTGGTGAAACCTCACTGTCTTATGATACTTTGTTTTCCTCCAGCTTGGCAGAACCAAATATAAAGGGAGGAGGGAACATTGCTTTGCTTGTATTTTCTCTCCTGATGTTTAGCTGGTATCTCAGAGTGTGGTCACTGCTTATTTCAGGTGATTTAAACTGTTTCATTCTGCACCTCCTCATGGGTGGAATGGAATCCAAACTCATCAGAGACTTGTTAGGAAAGGGTATGTACACATGGGTAAGCTTCAGACTCCAGCAAGTGCTCTGAGCAGCACAGTACTGATTATCAATCAGAAGTGAGGGTACGGCAGGTCTGATCTTACAATGCAAGTTTACATGAAAATAATTTGTATGTGAAAGTTGATTTGCCTCCAGTTTTTTAGGAACATATTGACTGTGTAAATCTACTTATACATCTAGTCAATCGGAATTCACTCAGAGATACTAGGTCGATCAGTCTTCATGAAAATATACATCTCCTAAAAATACCTACACAATGTACGTTGGAGGTTGGAGAACCCTACACAATGTACGTGGTGGGTACTCAGATGACCTTTTTTTTTTTTCCAGCTTTACTGTGTAAAGATACTTTTATTAATAGGCTTTTGGCAAACAAATACATCTTTGGCCACTTCATGATCCTTCTTTGAGCCTCAATTTTAAAAGTCCCATAGCATGGAGTAAATAAAAATTGTGCTTAATTGGGTTCTACATAAAACACAAAAAGCAGATTGCAATAGACCAGTATTAGAAAACAAAAAACTTTGCTTAGAAAACAAAAAACAGGGATAGGGCTTGTGTACAAGAAGAATTGTGACAGTGAAACTATATTTTAAAAAATGGTGACAGTTTTGACTTCCAGAGATCATAATTCAAGAGCTTATCTGAAGTGGCATGTAAATTACATACATACATATTTTTTAAAGTAGGCAATTATTTAGCTTGACTGTCTCGGTTCTGAAGTTTAATTTTACAAGTTATAGTTGCAACAAGAAACAACATGACATGCTGTGGTTATGCAATTATGACAAGAGTGATTGGATGTAAACTGGACTAGGATAAACATAGAAATGAGCACACAACAGTGTCTCCAGTCATCAGGTATTAAGAAGTTTCTTTGCTTTTTTTATTAACTATGTTACTAGAAAATGTATTTCCCAGGTTGCAGGCTAATTACCTAAAATAATGATTGCTTTCTCTTACATTTGTGAAAGGAGATGCAACTTCCCCAATCTAAAATGGAAACTGAGAAGACTAATTGGCCAAGCTACTGGAAGGCTAGGCCTTTTTGCTCATCTCAGCAACCCCCATAGCAGCTAGCATACTACTTTGCACTTGGAAGTCACTCAATGAGTGATTGAATGGAATGGAATTTACCTAATTAGTTAAGATCTGCAATGTGTCAAAATTTCCTTGGAGAAATACATTAGATGTGGACTTAAGTTTTAATAAATGTGTGTGGTAGTTTATTAAGAGCCCCATATTATGCCTCAGGTAGGATTTTTAAATGTTGAGACATATTTGACAGGAAACATACCAAGCATGACGTCCTCTCAAATTACTGAAATTTCTTTCTTTCTTTTTTTTTTCAAGACGGAGTCTTGCTCTGTCACCCAAGCTGGAGTGCAGTGGCGCAATCTCACAGCAATCTCCACCTCCTGGGTCCAAGCAATTCTCATGCCTCAGCCTCCTGAGTAGCTGGGATTACAGGCAGGTGCTACCATGGCTGGCTAATTTTTGTATTTTTAATAGAGACAGGGTTTTGCCATGTTGGCCAGGATGGTCTCGATCTCTTGACCTCAAGTGATCTGCCCACCATGGCCTCCCAAAGTGCTGGGATTACAGGCATGAGCCACCACGCCCAGCCCCCAAATTACAAGAATTTCTAGTTAGGGGCATCTTGATTTGGAATAGATATAATTTCTGTATTTGACAGGCAGTCCTTCCCTTATGATTGTAGCTGTGGTCTTTATCTTATTTGCCTCAGGGATTCGGTGAATAACAGTGCCTAATATTTATAGTGTGCCTTATGGTTTTCAAAGTCCTTTCACGTACCTTGTCTCATTTGACATTTGGCTGCAGCCATAGCAGTCAGGGTTTTCCATGCTGGGATCTTTCCCAGAATGTGCCTGGATCAAGGAGTGCTGGAGAGGTCCAGGGAAAGCTCAGGAAGCCCTCCACCTCTTGATTTATGAGATTCACTGCTGCTCCCTCTAAGATAACCTGAATAAAGCAGGAGCTAAACAGTGTGTACACATGGACGTTTAGAGTGGAATAATAGACACTGGAGACTCCAAAAGATGGGAGGATGGGAGGGTGGCGAGGGTTGAGAAATTACCTATTGGGCACAATGTACACTATTTGGGTGATGGGTACACTAAAAGCCCAGACTTCACCACTACACAATATATCCATGTCACAGAACTGGACTCCTATCATCTAAATCTAAATTTTAAAAAAATAATAACTAACGTAAAGGAAAGTTGAGACCTGTTAGTGCACTGAGCCCACTCAGGCTCCCAGCATCCAGTGGCTTTCCCCCTACACCTGTTCTGTCTCTTGGGCTGTCTTTGGCCTCTTAGTCCACCTTTGACAAGTATCCCTTTCATCTATCGCTTCCTTTCTGAAGATTTTTCATGTTTTTCTGGCCCATAGATTTTTATCCATAGATACTCCTCCTTTTTTTTTTTTTTTTTTTTCTTGAGACAGGGTTTCATTCTGTCACCCAGGCTGGAGTGCAGTGGCACAATCGTGGCTCACTGCAACGTCTGCCTCCCTGGCTCAAGTCATCCTCCCACATCAGACTGTTGAGTAGCTGGAGCCACAGGTGTACACCACACACCTGGAGAGTTTTTGTGTTTTTTTTCTAGAGACGTGGTCTTGCCATGTCGCCCAGGCTGGTCTGGAACTCCTGAGCTCAAGCGATCCCCCCGCCTCAGCCTCCCCAAGACCACCGCAGCATCAGCCACTGTGTCAGGCTCCCTTCTGCTTCCTATGCCACACCTTACTTTTGCCTGCAAGACTTTATTGTCTGAATGTGTCTGAATGAGCTTTTCCAGTACAGTATTTTAACCATATCTCGAGATCCACTGTCTATCTGGCTCCTCCCACCTGCCTGAGAGTAGACTTCTTGCTTCCAGCCCAGTGACTCCCTTCTTCCCTCAGGGCCCCTGTCCTACTTTGCCCCACACCTCCTCCCTTCTTCCTCCCACCCGCTTCTCTCCATCAAGCCTTTAGATCTTCCAGCACATACCTGCCTCTGCCTGTTTCTCAGGCTCCCGCCATCTCAACACATGTGTTTATAGTATTCATGAGTTGACATCCACATACTTTATACCTTGTAGAAAAGTGGAATTAGAGCACCCCCAAGTTTAGGAATCTTTCTGCCTTTGTTTTCATTTTTGATTCTAGTATGTTATATTGTTGACTGTGTAAGGCTCTTAAGCCATTTAATAATAGGTGAGTACTTTGCTTCTTCACTTCACTTAGTTATTACATTCTCCATTGGATAAGATAAAGGAAATATCTTGATGATTATTGTTATTTTAAAAGATTTGGACAACAAATCTGGAAAAGCATTCCAGAGATTTTCATAATAGCACCATAGAAAGACTTTATTACACACTAAATTCGACTTGCTAATCACAAAAGTAGAATGGTTTATTTAATTTCATCTTCATTACCTTTTTTTTCTCCTTTGGTTGAGTAAATGTTGGTTAAATAAGTATTCCTGCAACTTGAACTAATTTTTTTTCCAATTTGTTGTAATTTTACTGCTCTCCATGAAAATTTTATAAATTCATGGGACACATTTATGCCAAGCAAAGATTTTTTAGCTAACACCTAATGTTGTTGGTTTCCTCTATAAGTTTATAGCCTATATCAGCCCTATCAGTAGGGTCAGTGGGGAAAAAAGTAAACTGAGCACTACTACTGGAAAAATATATCCCATTGACTCACTACATATGAATTTGGATTGGTCTTTTTAGAAAACTACTTCAAAAGTAGATCCAACATTAGTTATGCAATATCCTGAGTGCTTTAGGGCTTTTGGAAAAAGGTACTTTAAAGCAGAACGGGGACATGATGGTTTTTAAGTAATAATTCCTTTTCTTGGATGGATCTGTATTTTATTTGAGTGTCATGGATACTGCAGCAGTTTCAGTTCATTGTTAAACCACATGTTAGAATATATTTTACTTCACCTGGTGACTTATGGTTTTTCCCACCTGAACTGGGTGGGGAAAGGCGATTGAGAAGTTGATTGTTTTCACTGAAGTGTGGGAACCTTTTTCATACCCATCATCATAGATATAAGTGCTAAGGGATGTACTCTCAATAAACTATGGCATGCATGCATATCATAGCCACTCCTAAAAGCTTCTTCCTGAATTCCACAGTTGACAAGGAGGCCTAGTAGAGCCCCTGTATTAGCACTGTGTCCTTTTACATGAGACAATTGAAAGGCCGAGTGTAAAGTAAGGAGATGCTGCGGGCTGCCAGGCTGTGATTTGCAGGAAACTTCTCAAAGACACAGATAGTCAGGGTGACTTCAGCGGTTCTATCTCAAAGTTCTGCCAAAAGGAGTTTTTCTAAGATAATTTTGTTAACAGTTCTTGCAATTAATAGGTTATAAGGAATAAGCAACATATATCTCATTATATGTTTCAGGAGGATAATATTTTCATGAAGGAAGTGAGAATCCAGGAATATCTCTTGAGTTGCTTAGTAGTTGCTGAAAATTCAGATATTCTGGTTTGTGCCAGGAATCCATGACAGTCTAGATGCAACTCCCAAAACAAATTTTATGCCTCCCCAGCACCCACCCCTGCCTCACCCTGGGATATCCTTCTTCCCCTCTACTGTGTCTCTTGAGATCCAAGATATTTCTCAAATCTCACTTCAAATCCCGCCTCTTCCAAGGAGTCCTTTTTCTGCTGTAAGAGTGGTTTTTCCCTTACCTTCCATGAACTGCAGTAATACTTATTTTAGGCTTAGTTTATTTTATTATTAGTTTTGATTTTTATTATATATATTTTTGTCCCCAGCCAAATGTAAACCTTCTATTGTGCCCACTGGGCCTTAAGAGTAGATTGGTCTAAATAAGTAGTTATTGATTGATTGACAGCTTGTCATTGATCCTGAGGCTTACAGTTTCTGTCTATGAAGATCTTACTCCCATTTGAAGCCTTCTTTAATATAATGAGGAAGAATCGTCTGGAATGAGAAAAGATAATATAAATTTTTAAATTCCTTTGTTGGCCAGGGTTAAGGCACCTAATCTTTGTTATTCACTCAGATAATTTATTGAACAAACATTGACTTTTGTTAATGATGTTTTGTGTCATTTCTGGTGCCTGGGACTGGAGAGATCCTGGAGATAGATAAAAAGGCCTGGCCCTGCCTTTGTGGAGTTCTCAGACAAGCAGGAGAATTGACATGCGAACACATGATATGCGGTGAATAGACAAAGGTGCTTTGGGAGTTAAGATAAGAAAGCACCAAGCTCTGTTTAGTGGGAAGCAGACTGTGCATCCCAGTTTCCCTGGGGCAGTCCTGGCTTATTCCCACTGTCCAACATAGTTAATAATAGTGTTCCCTTTACTCTCAAAAGGATCTCAGTTTGGACAATAAATGATGACTCCCCAACATTGAGAAGTCATAAAAAGCATCACAGAGAGGGATATATTTGGACTGACACTTGAAAGCTACCAGGAGTCCTCCAGGACACTGCTCACATTGCCAAAAATACTGGGGACTAACACTGGTTTGCTAACTTTGAATTTTTTTTATTTTACTATACACTCATAGACCAATTCTCTTACTGGCATTTGGGGATAAAGGGGTTTGGGGGCAGATGGAAGATGAAGTAGGCCACTTCGGACAGAAGAAATGTAATGATGTGGAGCCATGTGGTTATGGATTGATGTCGCTGGACTTTCCACATATGATAGGGAGTGATGGGAGATGAGGCTGATGAACTATGCAAATCCTGTTAGGTCATGCTAAGAGTTTGGACTTTTTGCCTACAGTATAAGCAGTGAGGGTCACTGAAAGATTATAAAGAGAGAAAAGACCTATTTTGTATGATGTTTGGTTCTCTATTGAGTATGGGTAAGAGACTGGAGGGGACAGAGATGAGTCAGAACAAGTGAACTGTAGTACTAACTAGGAGGGAGATACTGAGAACTGAAAATGGAGAAAGGGGACAGACAGAAGAAGGATTTAGGAAGCAGAACTGATAGGACTCAGTGAAAAATTGGGCAGGAGAGTGATAAAGGGGATAGAGTAAAGGATAATTGTAAAATTTCTGCTTGGATTATACTCTGAGCTGTGGAAGCTAATAGCCATTAAAGGGAAAGATAATTAACTCAGTTTGCAAGAGGTTGAGTTTCTGGTGTGTATGCTCTCTTAGATGGAGATATCTAACACGTAACTGAAATTCGGGTCTATAATTCAGAAGAGAGGGTTGGGATAGAATTATGAGTTTGCTGTCAGCTCAGTCATCATTTTCTCAGGGAATCATTCACTACATTTCTATGATGAGGTCAAATCCCTCTATTCTGCCCTCTTACCACACCACGTACCTCCTCTCCTTGTCTGTATGCACTTTCCAATATTGTAATTGCTCATTCATTTTTGAGTTTATTTGATTAATGCTAATACCACCCCCCCACCCCCCACAACTGTAGGGTTCATGAAGGCAAGACTGCATTTGTTTTTGATCCTTTTGTATCCAAAGAACACCTGCCACACACTAGGGGCCCAGCACATATTTGTTGAATGGATGAATAAATCAGTGATTCAAAGAGTTTTTATAAATGTGACAGTTGAAGCTGTTGTGATTCAGCATCAGTTTGCACAGGGAAAGTATGTAGAAGAAAACTAAACAGTGAGTTCTAGGGAACCCTAGTGTTTCAGAGGTGTGATAGAAAAGGATGGTGAAGGAGACTCAAACCAAGCAAGTGTGGTGTCTGTCAAAGAAAAGGGAGGATCAGGCAGTGGCATGTGGTCAGAATTGTTGCATGAAGAAGTAAAACAAATCTAAAGACATTTTCATAATGTCTGTTATTAAATAGATGTGGGAACATTTATTTGATGGGAAGACATCAACATGTTTTCTCACCATTAAAAAACTGTATGGCTGGCCGGGCACGGTGGCTCACGCCTGTAATCCCAGCACTTTAGGAGGCCAAGGCGGGCAGATCACAAGGTCAGGAGATCGAGACCATCCTGGCTAACACGGTGAAACCCCGTCTCTACTAAAAACACAAAAAAATAGCCGGGTGTGGTGGCGGGCACCTGTAGTCCCAGCTACTTGGGAGGCTGAGGTAGGAGAATGTTGTGAACCCGGGAGGCAGAGCTAGGCAGAGCTTGCAGTGAGCCGAGATCGCGCTACTGCACTCCAGCCTGGGCGACAGAGCGAGACTCGGTCTCAAAAAAAAAAAAACCGTATGGCTACTTAGCATCGTAATATTATGTATTAGCTTATGCTGCATGCAAAGTTGAATGTTTTATGACTTTGTTAGTTTTGTATGTTTGGAATCTGAGTTTAGCTTTGTATAACTTATGCCAGCACCCAATGTAGTAAAAATTTGGAGCCATGGTTTGGGAGGATGTTGAAAGTGCACAATGTTTAATCGTTGTGAATTTATAAGTGTGTGCATTAATTTGTAAGGGGATTAAAAATACTTGGGTATTTACATCCTACCAGATGAATAGCCATCAATTGTAAGAACACTTTAAGTTACAGCAAATGATGGCTATTTGATTCCAGAAGTGGAGGCTGAGAAGCAGTGTCATTAAAGGTTTGTAGTACAAATAGGGAAGCTTATTGCAGAGTATGTTTGTTACTCATTCTCGGACTGCACTGAGAGTCAAGGAGAGGTAGGTGAGGCATCATGATGTAGCGGGAAGAATGTGGGCTATGGATTCAGCAGATGCTATCCTAGTTTAGCCACCTCCTAACTCCAGATTAGTGATCTTGAATGACAACAGCAATAATTGACAATAGTAATAATGAAAGCTAACATGTACTGAGTGATGACTCTGTGCCTAGGTACTGTGCTGAGTACAATACATGCACTGTTTCTTTAATGCTTGCAGCACCTCTATGAGGAACCCACTACTGTTACCTCTTCTTTATAGACAGAGAATGACTAAGCCTCAGTGTGTTTAGGATCTTGATTAGGTCTTGTAGCTAATAGTGGTGGTGCTAAGACTGGAATCCAGGCTCTCCTACTTTAAAGTCAGGATTTTAATTGTCAACTCCCAGCCAGTTCTATTTTCTCTGCCCCCTTCCTCGTACACCCCTTTCTTCTCATTTACTGGTTCTTTATGAAGCAAATCAAACATTGTATTATCTGCTCTGTACATAATAGATTATAAAGTTCTTTGTCATTTAACCACACAGATATATTCTAAGAAATGTGTCTTTAGATGATTTCGTCATTGTGCATACATCATAGAGTGTACTTACACAAACCTAGATGGTATAGCCTGCTGCACACCTAGGCTATAGGATATAGCCTATTGCTCCTAGGCTATAGACCTGTACAGTACATCTCTGTACTGAATACTATGGGCAGTTGTAACAAAATGGTATTTGTGTATCCAAACATCTAAATATAGAAAAGGTAAAATATGGTATAAAAGATAAAAAATGGTATGCCTGTGTAGGACAGCTCCATTATATAATCTTATGAGACCACAGTTTCATATCCATTGACCATTGCTGACCAAAACATGGTTATGTGGCACATGGCTGTATGTATTTCTAAAAGATGCAGAGTCTTTTTCCTTTTAAAATAATCATAATATTATTATCATATCTAATTTCTAACAGTAATTTCCTAATATCAAATATTTAGTCAGAAAGCAAATTTCCTTGATTGTCATCATTTTTTAAAATTATTACTTTTTTGCATTTTTGGGATCCAAACAATTTCCATACCTGAGAGATGCATTTGTCTTATTTACAGGCTTCCTTTCCCTATTTTTATCTCTTTTCCTTGTCTGGAAGTTTATTTGTTGAGGAAACAGGGATTTGTCTATAGGATTCCGTGTATCCTGACTGCATCTTCTTTGTTGCTGTTTTTTATTATATTTCTCTCTTTCTTCCTGTATTTCCTGTAAACTAGTAGTTTGAGCTAGACTGGAAGCTTATTAGAAATTTTTGGCAAGAGCACATCACAGGAAGTGTTATGTATTTCTTTTTCTTTTTCTTTTTTCTTTGAGACAAGGTCTGACTCTGTTGGCCAGGCTGGAGTGTAATGGTGTGATCTCGGCTCACTGCAGCCTCTGCCTCCTGGGCTCAAGCCATCTTCCCACCTCAAGCCTGTCGAGTAGCTGGGACTATAGGTGTGTGCCACCACACCCAGCTAATTTTTTGTAGAGAGGGGTTTTTGCCATGTTGCCCAGGCTGGTCTCGAATTCGTGAGCTCAAGCTATCTGCCCACCTTTGGCTCCCAAAGTGCTAGGATTACAGGCATGAGCCACCACTCCTGGCCATGTTAGTTACTTCCCATTACATCACATCAGGAGGCACACATGCCTTCTCGTTTCTTCTTTTGTGAAGTTAAGTCTAACAGTGGATTTAGGTGTTATTAGTCTGATCACAGGCCCTGTAAAAAACACTGATGCTACTGTGATTATTATTTAGTAAGGGTTATAAAATGGTGATATTCTGTCATCCCTTCTGCATTTCCTAGCTGGAATTTTTCTCTCAAGAGACCTTAACAACATCAACTATTTGTTACCCTGAGATGTAGTTTATGTAGGAAAATTGATGCTTGGTTTTCTTTCTTCTGTTTAAACCAATATCAGAATAATGAGCTGATTTTCTAGTAGCCTCTAGAGGAAACCAACAAGATTTTTTTTTTTTTAGTATCATTATGAACTTGTGGATTTTAACACAATTTATGTATTTTAATCCCTTGCAGTTTATTTTGAAGCTCAAATTATTTTTGTGTCCAGTGTGAGACTCTTTAAATTGGCTTCTGAATCTTTTCGATGAGACTACAGTAGTTTTTGATAACATTTTTACTTTCTGGTTTAATAAGATATTTCAGATTTATTTTGTACTTTTTCTACCCCAGATATTTTTAGTGGTAAACAGTATTTAGAGACCACAGTACAGTTGTTAGGGGTTCTCATTGCCTTTGAGCTGGTCATTGTTTCTAGGCCTTTTCAGTGGACAGAGTTCAGAAAAATATGTATGTGTACATATGTGTCTACTCAGATATATATATGTGTGTGTGTTTGTATGTATGTGTACGTATGATATATATGTATATATGCATGTTTACATATTGTTTCCTTATTTCTTTCCTCTTAGCAAAAAGGTTGCCTACTGTAGTTCTGCACCTTGCATTTTGTACTTAACAGTATATTTCAGAGATCACTCTGTACCATGAGTAGACATTTCTCATTGCATTTTACAACTGCAGAAATTCTACTGTACAAATATACCATAATTATTCATTTGGATATATGGTTGTTTCTAATCTTTTGCCTGTACATTTTAGTGGGGAATGTTTTTTGTTGTTGTTGTTGTTGTTGATGGGGGTTTATTTGTAAGTCAAACAAAGCCAGAAGTGAAACTTCATTTTATTAACTAGATGGACTGTGGAATGAACAGTGATACAATAAACAGCTTTGTGAATATTTACATTCATATTCTTACTGGTTTATCTTTAAAATAGATTCCCAGAAGTGGGATCACTGGGTCAAAGGATAAATACATTTGCAGTTTTGCTAGACATTACCAAATTCCCTTCTGTGGGTGTTATGTGCTACATTATTTTGCATTCCCACTAACAAAATATGAGACTGCCTCTTACCCTAGAGCCTCACCAATAGAAAAACATTGTACAGCCTTTAGGTCTTAGCCATCTAAATGGTGAGAAATGATAGTCTAGTGTAATTTTAATTTGTATCTCTCTAATTCTGAGCTAGCTTCAGCTCTTTTTCATGTGTCTAGGGGTCTGCATTTCTTTTTCTATGAATAGTTTCTTCATTTTTTTTTGCCCATTTTTATAGAGTTGTAGGTCTTTTTCCGTTTTATTTTATTTTACTTATTTTTATTTTTTGAGATGGAGTTTCACTCTTGTTGCCCAGGCTGGAGTGCAGTGGCACCACCTCGGCTCACTGCAACCTCTACCTCCTGGGTTCAAGTGATTCTCCTGCCTCAGCCTCCCCAGTAGCTGGGATTACAGGCATGCGCCACCATGCCCTGCTAATTTTTATATTTTTCGTAGAGACGGGGTTTCGCCATGTTGGCCAGCCTGGTCTAGAACTCCTGACTTGGCAGATCAGGTGATCCGCCTGCCTCAGTCTCCCAAAGTACTGGGATTACAGGTGTGAGCCACAGCGCCTAGCCCCCTTTATTTTATATTAGGGATAACATCCCTAATATTTGGCAAATATTTTTCCCAGTTTATTATTTGTCATTTTTCTTTGATTATGGTGTTAAGCAAATTATTTTCTTTGGTGCAGTCAGTATTATCAGTGTTTCTTGATTGCCTGTTAGTTTTAAGTCATTGTTGGAAAAAATTTCCTTACATCCAGATTATAGAGCAAGACATATGTAAATACAATACATGTGTAAATATTTAGTAGATACATTTATAGCAAAAAAAACCCAGGTGAAATTAATTTTAATAATATATTTTATTTAACCCAAAGTATCAAAAATATTATCATTTCAATAAGTAATCAGTATTTAAGAAATATTAGTGAGATATTTTTCATTCTTTTTTCATGCTAAGTTTTTAAGAACTAATGTATGTTTTATATATTTAACATATTTCAATTTGGTCACTAAATTTTCATCATAAATGCTTGATCTGTATTTAGGTTTCATAAAATTTACAGTTGAAAAAAGTAAATTCACATAACCAGGTTGTTCTAGTTGTACTTAAAAAGTTTTCCAATACCTAATTGAATATCCATTTTAAAATTTCAATTAATTAAAATTAAATAAAACTGAAAATTTAGCTCCTCGGTCACACTATCAATATTTCAAGGTCTCAGTAGCCACATATGGATAATGGCTACCATTTTGGACAGTGCAGTTGTAGAGACAGTCATCTGTATTTTCTTTTAGTACTTGTGTGATTTTATCATGAACATTTACATGTATGAATTTATTTTGTTGTATGGTATGGAGAATGGATCTAATTTTTGCAACATGGCTATCTGGCATCACTAACCGCTTATTAAAAAGTCCATCTTTGGCCAGGCAGAAGGATCACCTGAGGCCAGGAATTTGAGACCAGCCAGGGCAACATAATGAGACCTCATCTCTTCAGAAAAATTTTATAAACTTAGCTGGGCGTAGTGTTGCATGCCTGAAGTCCCAGCTACTGGGGAGGCTGAGGTGGGAGGATGGCTTGAACCCAGGAATTCAAGGTTACAGTGATTGTGCCACTGCACTCCAGCCTGGGTGACAGAGCAAGACCTTGTCTCAAAAAAAAAAAAAAAAAAAAAAAAAGTCCATCTTTTTCCCACTGATTTGAGATGTGCCCCCCCTTATATAATTCATTTCTATACATGGTTGGCTATATTTCTGCGTTTTCTGCTTTATTCTATTGGTCTGTCCCTTCATGTTCCAATACCCTACTGTTTTAATCACAGAGGTTATACAGTATGTCTTCATATTAAAACCATGGCAAGATGCCATTTCGCGTCTACCAGATTGGCAAGTACCTGTCAATATTAAGTGTTTGGAAAAGGCATAGGGCAAAGGAAAGAAACATGCATACCATGCTGGTGAGAGTATAAGTTGTTAGAATAATTCTGAATAGACTATACCTTGTAAAGTGTTCCCCTGCTTCCCTTATCTTTCAGGGTAGCAGAATAAAGGAATAGGGCAGGTAGCAAGGCTGGAGTGGGAGCACTTTTGTCTAATAACTTCAGTTTGCCCTACCAATATTACCGTCTTCTTTACCAGTTGGATTGTGAAAAAGGTTGGGAAACACTGCCTTAAAAGAACCCTTAACATGTACAAGAATGCACAAAGTAACACTGTTGATAATACTGAAACCCTGCAAACAGTGTATATGTGGATCAACAGTGTAGTGAATAAAGAAATTGTGATACATTCATATGAAACAATAGTAAGAGTAACCTACAACTGTGTATGCCAACAGGGATGAATTCAAAAGCATAAAGATGAGTGGAAAAGCAAGATAGAAGACTAATACAATATGATTCTATTTATGTAAAGTTCAAAAACGGCTAAAGTAATATATTGTTTAAGGATAGACTAATAAATGGGAAGACTGCTAAGAAAAGCAGGGGAAGATTAACAAAATGCAGAAGGATAGTTAATTACTTCTGGGGTGAAGGGTATGTTGTGCTTGGGCAGGGTTATACATGAGACTTCAAAGGTGCTTGTGATGTTCTGCAGGTATGTACATAGTTGTTCATTTGCTTTTATACATTAAATTGTACATGTATTATGTGATTATTTCATAACAAAAGAGAAACAAAACAACAAAAACAAAAATCTAGGCACAGGAATAGGCTAACTGAAACTCAAATAATTAAATTTATGGTTGAGAAAAACTTCTTTCTCAAGTGGAACACTTGGCTTTTAATTTTTTATTTAGTGGCAATAACTTTTTGATTGGTTGTATTAAAGATTGCAGATAGAAATTTCCTTTTAGTGTCTGGGTCAAGCAGTAAGAAATCTGTTATTGTGTATTATACACACATGAATGACAATTACATCACCAGGTAGAGTCATGGGTACTTTAACACTAAGCAGTTTTTTGGTACCATTTATGCAAAATATCATCACAGCCAATTTTAAGCTTTATTCGGCAGGAGATTTTTGAAGGAACATAATAAATAGGAAATGTTTATTAAGGATATGTTATATGCCAGATATAGCACCTACATTAACTCATTTAATCGGATAATAGCCCATGAAGAATTAGATATGGTCTACATTTTACAGATGAAGAAACTGAGACTCAGAGAGGTTAAGCAGCATGTCCAAAGTCACACAGGAAGTACATGATGGGATTTTAACGCAGGTTTATCTGTCCCCAAAGCCTGTGTTTTCAGCTTTCTGTTCCAGAGTATCTTGTTAAGAACTTCAGGTGCTAATCTCTACCTTTTCTCAGTGGAGTCCTTAGTCCATTTTGTGCTGCTATAACAGAACAACTGAGACTGGGTAATTTATAAAGAACAAAAATTTATCTCTCAAGGTTCTGGGGTCTGGGAAGTCTGAGGTCAAGGTGCTGGCAGGTTTGGTGTCTCATGAGGGTCCAGTCTTGGCTTCCAAGATGGCTCCTTGAATGCTGCATCCTCCAGACGGGAGGAACGGGAAAGCAGAAGAGCCCAGAGAAAGTGAGAAAGAGGGCTGGACTTGCCCTTCTTTTCTGGCACCAATTCTACCCACGAGAGTAGAGCCTTAATGGTGTAATCACCTCTTTAAACTCTTGCCTCTTAATACAGTTACAATAGCAATTCAATTTCAACATAAGTTTTAGAAGGGACAGACATTCAAACCATAGCAAGGCCCATCCCAGAAGGTATTTCTACTCTTAAAGTCCAGAGAAGGAAATCCTTGAATAGATTGTGGCAATTCTTCACAATAGCTAAGTGAATGTTAACATCAATTTTAAGCTTGCTTTTCTTTAATGCCATTAAACAGTCACTCTCTACCCCCTCGTGATGTGTCCTTTCATAGATTTGCTGGCCCTAAAGAATTTGATTGACTGGTCAGAGAGAGACCTGCTTGGATTTCTATTTGTTTGTTTTCTGATCTGAGGCCTTCCACAGTTTTCCATCCTCAAGATTACCCTGGACATTAAAACCTTTCTTGGCTAAGCCTGTGCAAAACACTTGCATCCCATTTCTCCTTGCATTAAAATTTTATGTATCTATTTCTCCAGCCCGTCAAAATTTTAAAACCTTTTTTTCTTAATTCTTCGGAGATTACCTTATGTTATGCAAATTGTGATATCAGCAAATGAAACGTTCCCTGGTCTTTTATCTGAATCATTATTTGGCATGTTTTTATTAGACCCAGCGCTAATAATTCTTTTTTTTTTTTTTTCTTTTTGAGACAGAGCATGGGCTCTGTTGCCCATGCTGGAGTGCAGTGGCACGATCACAGCCCATTGCAGCCTCAATCTCCCTGGCTCTATCAGTCCTCCCACTGTAGCCTCCTGAGTAGCTTGGACTTCAGGAATGTGCCACCATGCCTGGCAAATTTGTGTATTTTTTGGAGAGACAGGGTTTCACTGTGTTGCCCAGGCTGGTCTTGAACTCCCAGTCCCAAGCCATCTACCTGCCTCGGCCTCCAAAGTGCTGGGGTTACAGGTGTAAGCCACCACACCTGGCCCTAAAAATTCCTATTATGCTTTAAAGTTACATCATGTTTGTCTTTGCAGATCCCCCATTCTTGCTACCCCTACTTTCCACTGATATTTTCGCAGAGAATGCAGCGATGAAGGGGACAGGGTGGGAGGGAGCATTCAAATGAGCATTTGGTTGCTAGGGAACCTAGTTTACTCAGTAGTTGTGACTTCCCAAAGTTGTTTAGAAATTACAGCAGAGCTGTGTGGAATCTCTGTCTATTCCTCTTTAGATTGGTGCTCCTCCAGCTTTGGAGCTGACTGAAGCTCCTAAAGTTATTCAGCTTCTTTCCCTGGGGGCTGTTAGACTTGCTGTTTCCAGGGACTGAAGTGACAAAAAATTTATTCTAATCAAAATGAGGTCAGTGTAAGAGTGAAGTTGGTGAATCCTTATCTTATCTTCTGATCTGTAGGGATATGTGTGCCTCTCCAAGTCCTAGCAGGAGAGTTTTTATAGTGATACTAAAACCCTCTTTATATCTTCTATTTTCATTATATTTGAGTGTCTACCAAATTTCCTTTTGGTTGAAATGTCAAGAAAAATACTTTCTCTTAGTATTATCTCAAATGAGAATTTTATGATCTTCTGTGTGAAGATAAAATCTCTTACATGTGTTTTGATTTTTCACTTTTTTGGGGATAATTACATCTCAAATTAACCAAGTTAAAAATGAACTCAATAGAATAAAATAAACTCCTGTGATTAGCAAGGAAGTAAAATGAGTATATCTAGAAATGAAATGCACAGAAAATTCATCTTGGTTTTCTACTACTATGTTAAATAATATAACAACAATGCTGGGGCTCTTCTTTGGATCTTAAATGTTGTCAGTCACAAAGGTGGGATTAGACTGAGGGTGAGGGAGTAATACTCTTTTAAGAGAAGGAAAAAAAAACATTGATATTAATGATCAAGTGTTGTTCTTTGGAAAATAAAATTTGTATTAGAGTTTGTGGTAGGCTATTTATTAAGTGGCATAGAGGATCATAACTGGGAGGGGAAGGAATTAAGCTGGGTTAACACTGCTAGTCTTCTCTATGCAGCCTGAAGACAACCTTGTAATTTACAGAAGTGCATTCGGAACATCTTTTCCTGATTGCTCCTTTAAAGGGCTATTCAGGAAGGACTGGAGCCTTACTATGTCTGTTACATTGTGCTTTAATGGGCCAGCTGCATGTGTATCTAAGGGTAAGGGAAATTTATGGAGGCCATGGTCCAAATTTGAATGGGTTTGTCACAGTAAGTGTGTTTTTTCCTCCTTTCCACACTGCCTCCTACTCTGATTTTTCTTTTTATTTTTTGAGACAGGGTCTTGCCCTGTCACCCAAGCTGGAATACAGTGGCATGATCACAGCTCACAGCAGACTCAACTTCTGGGCTCAAGTTATCCTCTTGCCTCGGCCTACCAAAATGATGGGATTACAGGTGTGAGCCACCATGCTAGGCCCTGATTTTTTTTTCTCTTTGTTTTTCTAGAGACCAAGTCTTGCTCTGTCGTCCAAACTGGAATACAGTGGCTCAATCATAGTAGCTTACTGCAGCCTCAGGCTCCTGGGCTCAAGTGATCTTCCCACCTCGCTTTAGCCTCTCCAGTAGCTGGGACTATGGGTGCACATCACTAGGTTTGGCTAATTTAAAAAAAAATTTAGAGACAGGGTCTCGCTATGTTGCCCAGGCTGATCTTGAACTCCTGGCCTCAAGTGATCTTCCCACTTTAGCATTGCAAGTTGCTGGGACTACAGGCATGAGCCACCACACCCCATACTTCCCCCAACCCCAGTTTTTCTGTGGAATTGAGTCTTTAATGTGGAACTAACTGTGGCCAAAACATTTTACATGTCTAAAATGGGAAAAAATGAAATAGGTACCTAAATGATATTTACCATAATTGAATGAATATGCAGCTACATTTATCTGGTAACATGTAATGTGAAAAACTCAGAAAATCTCTCAGGTAAGATTTTCTTTTTAAGCTAAATGAAACTTTCCCCACGGGTCACATCCTGAGTTCTGCCACATCCACTTAGTGCAGCGTGTGCATCTGTTAAACAAATGAGTGCTCATGAGTCCAGAAATCCATAAACACCATCTCCCCCCAAAGCAAAGAAAATACATCACCTTGGATTATTTTGGTAGCTATAATAAATCTCTTACCTGCTTGCCTTTGAAGCATCATGACTTTTGAGGGGGAGTGGTGGCTAGCAAATTATTCATGGCTGTTTGGATGCCAGATGAACAATATATTTAAATACTATTTATCCTTTTACAAAATGAAGTGTAAAGAACCCTAAAATAAAAAGTTATATATCTTGGTTGCGCTGATAGTCACGATAAACAGGAAACAGTTTGAAAAGGTCCCATGGTCTGGTTTCTGCACAGCATGGCCATATAAACTTCATTGCAGATGGGCTAATGGATGTCAGGTGAGAAAGGAAGCCCTAACCTTCCATATCAGGGTTTTAGAAACCATCAGGTGGGCCACAGACAGTCTGAGTTCTCATTTTCACTTTTTATTAACCTGGCCTCTATTTTTGTTACCTAAGATGATCGACATAAGACAGAGCAGCTGGAGAATTAATAACTCAATAATACTGAGATTAGGCAGCTAAGAATGAGAAAAGTGTCCTAAATAGAAATTGCAGCAATTCAGTATTTCCTCGCTGAGTAGGTAGATGACTCAATACACTTGGTAAAACATTAAAATTGCTCTATTAAAACTGGAATGTGTGTGTTAATATTGTTACATCACAGTGGGGAATGGTTTATTTTTGTTGAGGGTGGTTTATTTGCAAATCAAACATAAAGCCTGAATGGAAACATTACTTTTCATTAAATAGACGGCCAGCTGAATGAACAGCGAAGGTGAGTGAATTTATTCTGCTGCAGCAGCCCAGGGCTTGGAGGGTTTGTGCTTGTAGGAAAATTCTGCCCCCAAAGAGACTTTCATATCCCATCCCGTCAGTGAGAAATCACTGTTCTACTGGGCTTTTCATTGCCTTGATTTTTTTTTCCATTATTTTGAATCCAGATCAACAAAGGTTATTATTTGGGTCATTTGTTAGGGCCTGGAGCTTTGTTTGCTAAATTGAGCTATCAGTTAAACTGTTTACCATTAAGGAGGGATTTTTATCTGTGTTGAGTCTTTGTGAGGAGAGAGGAATCTCTGATAAGCTGCTAACTAGATAGAAAGTGAAGGCAATTCCCCTGAAGGCTTTACCACCCCTTGGGGATAGTCCGACCTTTGAAGAGGCAGTTGTGAGGCCAGTCAAGTTTCACCGCCTTTTCTCTGGCATCCCAATCTGATGAAGTCTCATGCATAATAAAAATGGCACATTAGGGTCCTTTTATTTAATTCTCACAATGCTTCCCCCAGAACATTTTAGAACAAAGTCTATGCCTTAATCACATGGCCGTTCTCACAGTGACCTAATGGGTTTGGATGTCAGCAGTGGTCCTAGAAGAAACTACTGAGTTATTTCAGCTGAGAAGGTGAAATATGGGTAGTTTCCAACACTTCCATTTCCTATTCAGCACTTTTTTGTTCATTCTTTCTCAGTTTTCAAAGAAAGCTTCCTTTGGCGTGTTTTCTAGTGCTGGGACGACCTGGGCCAGCAGTTGCCTAGACTAGGGTGGGATCTTACTGTAGTTTCTTCTGGTCTAGATGAGTCACAGCTGAGAGGCCCAGAAAATCTGCTGTTTGTATTTGTCAGTGAGCAGGTCCTTCTTATGTTGGCATTGACTTTAATATTTGCTTTTTGTAGAAAGAAATAGCCTTCCAATATTGGGGAGGAAGTGAAATGAGGTACTAATGGAGTGTTTGTGGGGTGAGGAATGTGGGCTGCGGGTAGGGGGATGGAAAGATTGCAGAAAATGACCCGCAGGTGGATTTTTAGTACAAGTCCTCTTTCTAGTCCTACTGGAATGAAGGGATTCATAATGGATCTTGGAAAATTAAAACAGAAAGAAGAAAGAAGGTGATCTTGACCAAAATAATATAACCATCTTGGTTATGACAACTAACTCCTTATAGAACACCAACGAACTTAAAGAGTGAGGTCTTTGGTCTACATGTCCTGCCTCATTTGTAGCATCTGCTACCCAGCACACCACCTGATTCAGGGTGGGCCTGGACAAATATGCACCAAATAGAATTAAATGTTATCGTGACTCCAGGGGCTCTGGGTATTGTCTGTTTAATTTCCCTTGTCTGTGAATTACTGAGTAGTATTTTACTGTTCTAGACTATGCCTTCAGTTGGCTTTGTTCTTATTTATGCCCTTCTCTAGCAGCACTGCAGAGTAGCTCCCAACAGAACAGAATCAAAACATTTATATAAATTCATATAATGGCAGGCAAAGACAGCAGAATAGGGATTCATGTATGAAAAATTGGCAGACTTACGAGAAATAAAAGTGATATATTAGACATGCTCTGTGGAGAAGAAAGTCCAGTAGGAAATGTATTTTTTTATTATGAATTGAAATAAAGTGTCTGATCTTAAATTTTAAAATATAGCTAGTAAATATACTGTAAGGTTCTTCTTATTTAAGAACTTATTGTTCTGGTCAAAGAAAAAAAACTATATTAGATAAAAGATCTGTGAATAGCTTGTGCATCAGGAATAATAGCTTTGGAAACAATGTCCTGATAATTATATCTGTGTCTGGGTAGGTGAAAATGTTTCAAGAAGTTTGAATTTATCTTGACAGGATTATGCTGAGATAAAGGATGATTTTTCAGGTGGATATCTTGGATTTTATACTTTTGTCCTAACTTTTGAAGACGTTGAATGATTTTCACCAAATTCGCAATAGCACAACGAACATTTTAGATTCAGTCTCAATTTAGTGTGCAAAACGAGGGTCAGTTTTTTTCCAGGTGAACATATTTCTGTAAATTGAAATAATTTACAATGAATTTTTATGTGGATGAAGGTTGCTAATGGCATATGATGGTATTAAATAAGAGGTTATAGTCAGTTTTCAGATTTTCTTCTAATACATATATTCTTTGGATTAATTTTATTCAACATAGCGAAAGATTAATATGCCATATATATATATAATATGGCATATTAATCTTTCGCTATGTTGTATTATATATATATATACTTTTTTTTTTTTTTTTGAGATGGAGTTTCGCTCCTGTTGCCCAGTCTGGAGTGCAATGGTGTGATCTTGGCTCACTGCAACCTCTGCCTCCCAGGTTCAAGTGATTCTCCTGCCTCAGCCTCCCTCCTTACAGGCGGCTGCCACCACACCAGGCTAATTTTTGTATTTTTAGTAGAGTCGGGGTTTTGCCACGTTGGCCAGGCTGGTCTCGCACTCCTGACGTCAGGTGATACACCCGCCTTGGCCTGCCAAACTGTTGGGATTACAGGGGTGAGCCACTGCACCTGGCCTCGAAAATATTTTTTTCCCCTAAATCTCTGCGTCAACGAGAGTTGCTTCTCTCAGGCAATTCTAAAATCCTGCAGAGATAATGTAAGTGAAATAGTTCCGATTTGGAGAAAATGCCTTACTGATTCTTTGTATTTTGCTGCTAATTTTTTTGTTTAAACAGGAACATATGTGGTTTACGGGAAAGTTTGTGATCAAACGTAAGAGTCTGTGAGGTCCCATCTAGTTTTCAGGTTTTGGCTTTTCAGCAGGCTTGAAAAACCTACTGGCTTCTCTAAGTTCTAGAGAGCCCTTCTGCAAGCCCATTGGGGGACATTATTCCCTTATTAATGATTGCAAAATAATTAAGAATATTTATTTGTTCTTTGTAGTAGAATGTTGCTTGCTGGGCAGTTTTCCATACTATCAAGTCAGAGCATGGAGAGTTCAATGTTATCTTTTCCTTAAGCCAACATAATGAAAAATTATTGGTTATGGGTATTTCCTTTTTTTTTTTTTTTTTTGAGATGGAGTCTCACTCTGTCGCCCAGGCTGGAGTGCAGTGGTGCAATCTCGGCTCACTGCAAGCTCCGCCCCCCGGGTTCACACCATTCTCCTGCCTCAGCCTCCCGAGTAGCTGGGACTACAGGCGCCTGCCATCACGCCTGGCTAATTTTTTTGTATTTTTAATAGAGACAGGGTTTCACTGTGTTAGCCAGGATGGCCTGGATCTCCTGACCTCGTGATCCGCCCGTCTCGGCCTCCCAAAGTGCTGGGATTGCAGGCGTGAGCCACCGCGCCCGGCCAGTTATGGGTATTTCTTAAGAAGCCATATATAAGAGCTTCTATATGTTCTGTCATAAACTTGAATTTGTCTTCAGTCCACCAAGTTTGTCTCAGAGGGATCTGGACCCAGATGTGAGATACAAGACTTATTTGATGCTGTCCTGGTCCTAATATGGTTGGACTACCTAAAATTATGCAGAGATGATTGTATATTTAGACATTATTTGATATGGCTGTTTATTGCCTAATAAAATCTTGAAGAGAAACTGGGATGAAAAGGCTTTACAATCTACCTCTGTCTCCCTTTATTGCAGAAGTCCGGACAGCTTTTTAATGTGATGGATTCTGTGGCAAGGATTATATCATTGGGGGGTTTTATATTTCTATAATTTTAGATTAGTTATTTTAGTTCCCTTACCCCCATTTTTAAATATTCCTGTCAGCTAAAACAAGGATTTTCTTAGGAAATGATGAAGCCAGGTTTAATTTCTACTTAGTGAGAAGACTGCATTACCACCCCACTGTTAAGTTGCAGGTATTGTCAGTAGGGCAAGGATGGGTTTTCTTTTGTAAGGAATGCGTTTGAAGGTATAGATTACAGACTCAGGGTGATGTGAACCTGTTTCCATGCTTGGGAATGTCCTCCCAGGTGATGGACATCTCTTAGGGGAAGCCTCAGGTAGGATAAGCAAAGCCTAGGTACTTAATTTGCTTGTTTCTTAAAGAAACACAATAATAAAGACAAAAATGGTGTATGGATCAAACAGATGAAACCAGAAGAGTGTTAATATCCAGAAATGTATTTTCTAAGGCTCTGCCTAATTATATTAAAAGTAATTTGCAAATCTGGCCCTGAGTTTTCCTGTAACCATATGAAAAGAAGAAACACTATCAGTTATAAGATTCTGTTATAGCCTGGGCAACATAGTGAGACCCCATCTCTACAAGAAAGAAAAAAAAATAGTTGGGCATGGTGGCACACACCTGTCATCCTAGCTGTTGGGGAGACTGAGGCCAGAGGTTTGCTTGAGCCCAGGAGTTCAAGGTTGCAGTGAGCTATGATTGTGCCACCACACTCCAGCCTGGGCCACAGAGCGAGACCCTGCCTCAAAAACAAAAACAAAAAATTCAGTTATAAGAAAAGAAAAATATATATCATTGCTTTGGACAAGTGCAGCAGTTCCTACAACTGAGAGAGAAATTTCTCCTTGTGAAGGGACATTGAGAGTTGACAGTTTATCTTTGCTTGGGAAAACCGAGATATCTTCCTTAGCCTTTCTAGAAATAATTCTGTTTTGATGACTGCAGGCATGGAGCATTGTGAGACACCACGTTTTACACATCTGGAGGAATTAACTCTCAGGACATACTCATCCCAAGATTCCTAAGAGCAAGTGAAGGAAACCTAATCTCTGTTATTCTTCCTGATATCTCTTTGGTGGACACCTGTTGCTGTGGTAATCCTGCAGTGTCCACCATGAAGTTTCTTCATTTCTTCAAGGGAAGGAGTGACTGGGACTTCATGCATGCTGAGATGTTATATGTATATACATGTGTGACAAAATATATGTGGGAGAAATTCTTAAAATGCTAATATTTATCATCAAACCTAGAGGTGAAGCTCATCCTCACATCCCCATAAAAATTATACAGAATATTTGCAGTCAGTTCTAGAATTTATTTAAACAAAATCTCATAGTATTAAGGATGACCAAAATAAGGGAGTGAAGCGTAGATGTCCTGTATTAACATATTGATGGTAGAGTTGAATTTTTTTAGGTTCATTAATGTGTTTGAAATCTGTAAAATATTTCTTTCTTGTTTTGACCAGCTATAGAGATTGGCAGTAAGTCTCTGAAGTAGCTCTGGTCAGACCTGACTGCACCAGAAAACTATGTTTCTGAAAAACGCCAGGAACCCAAGGCATTGAGTCTGTGGATACAGCGGCTGGCTGTCTCACTGTGGGGACTCTTGGAGCGGGATATAGGAAATGAAGTGACAAGACTGTCAGCTTTGCCATTACTCCTGGAGCCTTGTGAAGAAGTGTCTCTACCATGAAAATATGGTCCATGTGTGGTGGGGTTATCTTCAGGCCTCTTTTCCCATTTATACTTTGCTGGGAAGTCAAAAGGAAAAGGAGGAAGGAGATTCTCAAAGTCAGAGAGGAGGAGCAAGGAAAGGTCACTCTGCCTTAAATTTGCCAGTTTTCCTGAAAATAATTTTTCTTTGTATACATATTGCAGTTGCTTCCTCCTTCATCTCAGGTAAACCTATTGACCATTGTGCCTTCTTGTGTCATTTAAAATAACATAATATTTATGTATACACAGAGAGCTTTTGCAATAGAAGGTGTGCCTTGAGAACTGCAGAGTGTCTTTTCCCTGAGCCTAACACTGGACCACAGTTAAGAGTTGCTCAATAAATGCATGTTGAATTAATTTCACTTTTTCTTTTTCTAGAGGATCTCTGTTGCTCAGGCTGGAGTGCAGGGGTGCAACCATGGCTCACTGCGGCCTCGACTCCCAGGCTCAAGCGATCCTCCCACTTCAGCCTCCCAAGTAGCTGGGACCATAGGCATGCCAACATGCCTGGCTAATTTTTTAATTTTTTTGTTGAGACAAGGTCTTGATATGTTGCCTGGGCTGGTCTCGAACTCCTGGGCTCAAGCATTTCTCCTGCCTCAGCGTTTCAAAGTGTGAGATGATAAGTGTAAGCCACTACGCTCGGCCGGATTTGATTTTAGACCCTGGGGAACCCATCTTTGGACTGTTTCTCAAAGAGAGGGTAGATATTATTCAGCAGAATCCTCATTGAGCATTGGTCTTACTGTGAGAATTACTGTGTTTGTGTACACCAAAGCTTGACTGTGTAAACCTGAACTAAGTGTAAGAGCCCTTCTGGTTGAAAAAAAAAAAAAAAAAAGACACTGTATTAGAAAGACAAAAATCAGACAGCCTAACCAAACTATAGATTTGTCAATAAATGTTCAAATTCCATGGTCTGTTTTTATTTTCTTACATAGCTTTATTTAGCATCCTAGATTGACTTGTTTTTTGTTGATACTGTTCCTTTGTTAAAATCTTGGAAAACCATTCATTAAGTTTTATGACTTAGGAGCTAAAACTGATGGGTCTCATGACCAGTTTATTGGTTCTTTTGGCCACCTTTAGATCAATTATGTAATGTTTTCTTCTTATTTTTGTGTGGGGGGAAAGCAAGCCACCTTTGCTTTCATGACTTTGTTTTTCAATGTTTGAGATAGTTTGTTAGATCAGAGGTACGTGTGATGAAGGTCAGTACTTAATAAACAGTGCATTGGTTGTTGGATTGGCCACATGTGTAGTTTTGGGCTGCTATCTTCTTGGAACTTACGTTTTAAAAATGGTGAGACATACTTTCCTTTGGTTCCTCCTGACCCTCACTCAACATGACATTGTTCCAGGTACTGGAGCGTGGCCGTTGAGTAAAGTTATGGGGTGTTGCATTGGAGATGGGCATAGGTAGCCCAAGTTTATGTGTTTAAAGAACACTAACCAGGAAGCCAGGAGGCAAGGACCTCTCCTGTTGGCTTTACTACTAATTAGGAATGTGACGTTAAAAAATCACTTAGCTTCTTTGGACCTTTTTCTTTTGACTCATTACTCGATAAGTGTCTAGACTAGTTTTCAAACTTAAGTGCACATCAGAATCATCTAGGAATGTAATTGAAACAACAGTTCCTGGGCTTTACTAACAGATAATCCGTTCAGTAGGTCTGGGATGGAGCCCTGAGATTTGCTTATTTTACATATTCTGTTCTGATGGAGGTGGTCTGTGAGCCACGTTGCCAAAAACACGTGGCGTGGGTCAGTGCTTTCCAAACTGTGGGAGGTGACCTATTAACGAGTCATTAAATCAATTTAGTAGATTTTGAAAAGCATTAAAAAAATGAAACAGAAGAGAAAGGAAATTATTGGAAGCATCATGGAGTGAAGCTCAATGAAGTTAGAAAGCCACCTCCTATATTTTTAGGTATTCGTTACAGCAACACCTTATTTCCAAGTCTGTACCTTCAAAAGTCTATTAGGCCGGCTTACAGCAAATTGACTTGAATGTGCAAATCGAAGATTTTGAATTCATCCTTCTCCTGCAGCACTGATTACCTGTTTTACAGGTTTTAATATTGACAATGTCCCCTGAACTGCCACAGGATAGAAGTGTTGATCCCATCATTGCAAAAGAAACTTTTTCTTAGGATTAGAACATAGAGTAGGAAGATCCTTTCTACATCTTCTCAGGAATATAATCGGGAACCTTATTCCCTTCCACTTAGTGAAAACAATTTGGATAACATGTAAGTAACAGTCCTAGGCAAAAAGGATTGCCAGAGATGAACCAAACCACATCTTCATAGGAACAAAATCATCTTCCTAAAGAGATGATTTATTGAAAGGCGATCTAGATGGTCACCTCTGGCAAACTGAATATCTCTTTCTTCACTAGTATTTGCTCCATAAATGTTTTTTTTGGATGAGTGCTTTCTAAAGCTATTTTATTCTAAGATTTTAAATAAGACTTTTACTCATTCAATAATTTGTTCCTTGAAGGAATCATGTATTTTAAGATTTTGTTTCCATTGCAGTGGATGATTTTAACCTATAAGAATTACAATGGGAAAATAATAAAGTTTTATGAAAATTAATCAAAATGTTAGATTAGAAGGCAGTTGACAGAAATCATTAATTTAATTTAATTTAATTTATTATATATGTACCTATGTGTGTCTAAGTGGGAAATGCTGTCTTCCAAGTAGCTTTGGTGATTTTTATACTAATTCCAAATAATTTGCCATTGCTTAAAATAAAAAAAAAAAAAGCAAGAATGTCCAGCACAAATCACTTTTGGAACTCTTGAATTTCCCTTCAAAGTCAGGTAATGATCCTCATGAGAAAACTGGTTTCATTGCTTAAGGGCTACACCTCATTTTTATGAAAAGCAGTATTACTCAGCATGATCACCTACCTTATTTGGCAGGGTTGTCTCTGAATGCCTGTTGTTGCTTCCCAGAATGAAATATATCTTCAAAGAATGATAATCATCCCTGACCTATTGGAATGGGACACAGACTTTGGAGGCAGCTCAGAAGGAAGTGTTTCAAACATAATTGAGCAATGTTTTTCATTGTGTTACTGGAAGAAATGCTAGTTTCTGAAGATGACCACTCTTAGACATAAAATTCCTGACACATTTGTTTTAAAACAAAAATTGGTCACACTTACTTGATGATTTTGATGGAAAAGTTGTCAATGAAGGGTCTGAGAAACAGGAGATTGGAATTAGGCCAGTTTAGTGACAAGGACCTGAATGGGTATTGCCTATATGATTCCTTCAAGGAAGGAATGATTGAACGAATGAAAATCTCTTGTGGGGTGTGTGTGTGTGAATTCCAGGTGATTTATACTCTCCTGTTTTTGGCTCAGTCGAAAAAGCAGTGCTTGACACTAAGAGGGAAGGGTGACTGTAGGCAAGGCAGGACATGCTGCAGACTCGGAGGATTACTGTCAGAGCCCTTTTCAGTGAAAAGAAAAGCTGCATAAAAAGAAAATGGCCTTTGCTAGCATAAGGAAAAATGGTCAAAATTTAGAGCTGCTTCCATAGCGACAATGCTATTTTTTAAGTACAGTTAGATCTGAAATACACCCCTCCCCCAAAGACATCCATGTGTCAAGATAGCTCTCAGAGTAGCTACGGAATGCTTGTGAAGGCTTTTAATTTAACCCAGCTTGTTTATTTTACACTACAATAAAGTAAAAATATCTGCAAATTATAGACCTCAAATATTTAGACTTTAGGTTTGGTATCTTATTTAACACAGTTTAAGCAGGGATTTAAAATTTGAGGTTTTTAACACTTATCACAAAAGGAATTCTTGGTGTTTGTGTGTAATCTAACTTTGCATCTTTAAACTCAAAATATAGAACTAACAAGTAAAAGTAAAACTTCAGTTATTCACATGATACCTTGCAGTAGAAGGTATTTCATCTGAATCATGCAATTTCAAACATCAAAATGCCAGATTCTTCTCCCTCTTTCTCTAGTCACTGAGCTTGCCATCTCCCGTCTTGGAATGGTGAAAGCAAATGTTTTCTTATGCTGTATCTGGTGGAGAAACCACTATGGGAGTTTGTATAGAAGACATAATCAATGTGTTGGCATAAGGCCAGGTCTGACAGGGGACGGGGTATCACTGCATGAATGTGTGGGGGTGGCAGAACTCTTTGCTGACCTCCCTCTCCTTTCAATGTCTTTGGTTCAGGAATTGGTTAAGGTGGTGATGGTAGCCTCTGGGTGGGCATTCCCACCCTTGCCTAACCACCCAGTCCCTATTCTTAGCCAAATAAGTGAGTGACTGGTTTGGAGTATTTACCCTTTCCTAAAGAAAAGCTGACCCTTCTGGAAACTTTTGCTCATAGATCCTGTCTCCTTTGTGGCCTGTCATCAACTAAAACTTTGGTCCACCACTATGATGAATCAGAGGAAAGAACCTCCCATAGAGTTATCATAACTTCTCTCTCTCTTTTTTTTTTGAGGCAGGGTCTTACTCTGTCTCCCACGGCTGGAGTGCAGTGGCGCCATCATGGCTCACTGCAGCCTTGCCTCCTGGGCTCAGGTGATCTTCCCACCTCAGCCTCCCAAATAGCTGGCATGTGCCACCATGCCTGGCTAATTTTTTTGTATGTTTTTTGTAGAGACAGGGTTTCACCATGTTGCCCAGTGTGGTCTTGAACTCCTGGGCTGAAGCAATCTACCTGCCTTGGCCTCTCAAAGTGCTGTGATTACAGGCTTGAACCACTGTGCCCGGGCCAAGTTATAACTTTTCTTCTGCGCTCTGAGAACTGCTGGACTTAGCTGTCTGACTTGACTTAGGTTTTGCTCTGTTGGGCTTGTGAAATGGCTCTCACACTACTCAGAATTTGTTTATGATCAAGAAATAATTGAATTTACAGAATGCCTTTCTTTTGTGGATTCATTAATTTTGACACAGATTTTTCTCATTTAATGTCAATATCCTCAGGCACTACAGAAGGCTGGGTGGCAACACCAGTTTGTTGAGGCTCAGTGAAGAGGTCTGAGGCTCTCCTGGTCATGCAGCAGGTCTTCAGGGAGACTGATGTTGAATTTAGTAGCTCATGCCAGTTCCTGTTTCACATTCTATTACTGTTGGTTTGGCTATCACAATGTCAGAATGATTTTATAAGAATGACCATATGTTTTGTTATAAAAGTACAGCTTCTTTTTTTCTGTGTGTATATGTGTCTGAGTGTTCTTGGGCCATGTTTTCTTTACATGAGTAACTGCACTCTAGAGGCTTTCCATAATATGTCCAAGGGGTCTTTCTATTGTTTGGTGCTGTTGAAGAGGTGAATTAGTTTTATAATGAAGGAGGTAGAATGGGATGTCAAACAGCCCTGGATCTACAGAAAGCCCAGCACAGGCATTCACGGTGGTGTGATCTTGGCTTATTTATTTCCTCTTTCCAAGCCTCTGTTTCCTCGTCTGTAACATTTGGATAATAATGTCTTGCTTACTGGCTTTTGGTGAAGATAAAATAAGAAGAAATGTAAAACGATATCCTGTGCATAGTAAATTTTCACTAAATGGTGGCAGTCAAATGTTTTCGTACTGTAGTAACTCAATTTCTTGGGTTGGTTTTTGTGGGGAAGATAACCCCTTACCAGTTTACCATGCAGGGAGTATTGAATTCCTTATGGTGTCCTAAGAAGTTAGAGCAATAAAAGGTCTTATTCATTCACTCTACAAGTATTTATTGAACACCTGCTACATACCAGGCACTTGAGGTTTCACTGAGCAATACAAATCTCAGCCCTTGAGGAGCATATACCTTAGAACTGGGGGAAACAGACAATAAACAATACACACAGTCATGTCAGTTACGCTATTTGTTTGAAAGTGTTTAGTACTAGGGGAAAAACAGAAGAAAAAAAAAACAGAGCTTAAAGGACATAAAATTTTAAATGAATCTAACTGGGAGGGTAACATTTATTCATAGCTTCGAAGGTGCTGGAGTTAGCCATGCAGCTATTTGAGGGAGGAACCTTCCAGGCCAGGGAACAGCCAGTGCAGAGAGAGTCACTGGGCATCCAGGCCAGTGTGGCTGGAGGGATGAGCAAAGGGGAGAAAAACAGGAGGCGAGGGCACAGCGCCAGATTGTGTGAGGCCCTGGAGGCCACTGAGGGCTTTGGTTTTTACTCAGAGGGAAGGTGAAGGGTTTCTAACAGGGAAATGACATGTTCTGCCTTAGTTTTTATAGGATCACTGGCTGTGACTCAGAGTAAGCAGATGGAGACATAGATGGCAGAGGACACCATTAATTCCTTCATGAGTTAGGATAGAATCTGGAGTCAGAGCTCAAATCCTGGGTCTGCTGCCATACCACTGTGAGTATCAGACATCCAAAATGGAAGGAAGTTTTCAGGGAAATCTTGAAATACCTGATTACTCTCTAAGAGCCAGGATTTAGGTTGTGCAAGAAGAAAAAAAAATGCTGGTCTCTTTTTTTTTTAAGTAACAGTGTATCTTTGGGGTATGAAAACTGAGGCATTTTTGTAGCCTAAAATTACTTTTGTTGGGGGGTGGGCCGGTTTTTCCACATGGATGTGTGTTTTTAGATGGATTCTTCATGTAAGACATGGGATTTCATTACGTTGGCGGTGACATTTTATTAGACTTAAATTTTCTAGGTCTGGTTAGCTATAAAGTTCACTGTCAAGAAGTTATGGGACCAAAATACAAAATACTTCAATGGTGCTAAAAGTTAGGCCTGTGGTAATAAATCATTGTTACCTAAAGAAAGACATCATTGCTAAGGTGTCTAATTTTAGATTATTAGGAGGAAAAAATAAATAGTTTGGTAGGCTAGCCTTACTATGAGGCCTTTTCATTTTTAACTCCCAGTCTCTCTACTTTACCTCTGCTTTGGGGAAATCCAAAAAATGTTTTATTTGGCATCAAAATGTACTTTTATCCGGCCTTTTGCTTAACCTGAAGTTGTTAAAAAATAAGTTGATGTCTAAAATAACCCCCCCACACAACATTAATCCTCCTTCAGTTGTAATTTTCTAAATATTTTTAAGCCCATGAGTTTTTTTTAAAATAAGAAAACCTGTAATATATAACAATTAATCAGTACTCAGATACCAAGTTAATTATTTGAGGGAGGGATGATTGTCTGATTTTTGGATCATCTTGATCTTCTTGCTTCCTTTCTGTTACTTTGCCTATCTTGTGACCACAACTGCACCTACCTTTTCTATGTGACTGGGCTGAAAGACGGAAAAGAGATGGGATTTATATTTGTCTATTTTCATCTATTAACTTCACAGTTTCACTATTGTTTTGGTGCATTTCTCTCTTCATTTCTCCCTGACCCAAGATTACATTTCTGCTTTAATACATTCTTTTGTTTTGTTTTAGAGACAGGGTCTTACTCTGTCACCCAGGCTGGAGTGTACTGGTGTGATCATAACTCACTGTAACCTCCAACTCTTGAGCTCAAGGGCCTGCCTCGGCCTCCCAAGGCATGCCACCATACCCAGCTAATTTTTAAATTTTTTGTAGAGATGGGGGTCTCACTGTGTTGCCCAGCCTGGCCTTGAACTCCTGGGCTCAAGCAATCCTCTTACTTGGGCCTTCCAAAGTGCTGGACATGAGCCACCGTTCTCAGCTTTGAATGTGTATTCTTGAGGTGTTTCATCAAACCAAAAGTTGGCCATGAGAAAAACAAAATTCTTTTAGGCTTTAAAACAAAACAACAACAATATTTGACATATGCCAGCATTAGGAAATTTTTATTGTGTTTCAGATAATTTTTAATATAAAATTTCTTCCCATGTTTTTCCACCTCAGCTTTACAGGAAACCAAGAAAGTAAACGTGACAGCTTCTAATAAATATGTACTTGGGGAGGTAGAGGTTTCTGTGTCTCAGGGTCTCCTTTTTTGTTTTTTTAACTACTCAGATGGAGTTACAGTCTTAAAAAATAAATCATAGTTTACCTCCTCCATGGGTGAGAAATTCAAGATGATGAGTTAGGATGAGTGGGAAATACTGTTTACAGTGGAGCTGTCTGTAGTTTGGGGATGGTTTCTAATTTCAGCATTGAAGCGGTAATTAGTATAACAAATATCTCTGAACTTAAGCTGATGACCTTTGTCTATGGTGCTTTATAAAGTCCGCTTCCCCATGAGTGCAAGGTCCTCTGGAAGCCATGTGGATATCTGTTCATATGTATGCATGTGCGTGCATATGTGCATGGATGAAAGCATGTAAATGCCAACTGTATATACAAGGCTAACCTTGATGAAAGATATCAACTGAATACGTGGGGAGCATTCTTGGAAGAAGTCCGATGGGATGGCTTTGGCTGATGGATAAAATTTCAGTGGGTCAAGATGGCTAGAGAAAGAGTATCAGGCAGAAAAAAGAATAAGCAATAGTGCAGCATCAGGGCCGTGTGGATGTTCCCATTGCCGATCCTATCCTCCCCCGCTCATTTCCCTTTCGAAACTCAGCTCGAATATCACCTTGTCCTAGGTGTGTTCCTGAGGAAGGCTTTGTTTGAAATGCATGCAGATTTTGGAATCAAACACTTGCCTTCCTCTTGGTCAAGTAGCTTAATAATAAGCAAAATTTGTGTAACACTGCAAGCCAGGCAGCATTCTTAGCACCTTGCATAGGTCTGGTCATTTAATCATAACAACATCCCTAATGAGGTAGGAGCTATTATTATTCTCATTTTACAGGTGGGGAACTGAGGTGTAGAAAGGGTAAGTAACTTGCTTCAGGACACACAGCTAGAAAGTAGAAGTACAAAGAGTAGAACACTGGTTCTTTGAGTTCAGAAACTATGCTCTTAACCACTACACTAGAACCTTGCTAGGCTGCAGTTTATTTGTAAGGCCTTGTGATAAAATTTTCAGCACACTATTCAGCATGCAGTAGATAATTGGAAGTCTTTTCTATTGTTAATATTTCCTGTCTCTTCAGTTTCATTGATAGGATTTTCTTCCTGTACATATCCCTCTGAGAGCATTGTTGCACTTTGCCATAACTGTTGAATTGTCTATTTCACATGTTAGACAGAAAGCTTCTTGAGGTAACTCTACGTACAGAACTTGTCCCCCAATGGCTCGGTAAGTGTTGATGGACTGAACGAATAAAATGTTTTGTCTGGCACAGATTGACTTGCTGCAGGGAAAGCAGTCCCGTGGAGTGGTTCATACGTAAGACGTTAAGGCATGTACTACTGGGTTTTAATCCAGCCCCTACCATCCGTTGGCATTATGTCTTGTGTAAACTGTATATCCTCCCTTAAGCCTCCACTTCCTTGTTTACTTAATGGGGACAATGAGTTGTTATAAAGAGCCAAGGAGACAATGTGTATCAGGGATTTAACAGAATGCCTGGTTTATGATAAGCAATAAACAATTACTTTTATCATTGCTGAATAACTGCTGAAAGTAAGGTACTCTGCTACCTGTTGGAGGTACAGAAATAAAGATTCCTCCCTCATTCAGGAACTTCACCAGTCTCATAGAAGAGAAGAATGGTCACCAAGTAAATTATAATCTATGCAATAATGTACAAAACAGATAACTTTGTGAGGATGAAAGGTGAAGAGAAGTCTTCATGATGGAGGATATATCCAAGATGGGTTTTGAAAAATGAATAAAAGTCCTTAAGGCAGAGCAGGAATGAAGCCTTCAAATACTGGGATTGTGGACTTAACTGAATAGGCAGTGGGGAGCCACTGAGATTTTTTGAGTAGGAGACATCAACAGAACTGTCCTTTAGGAAGATTAATCTGACAAAAATATGTAGGATGAGTTAGTGGGGAGAGAAATGAGGAAATAAATATCACATAGACCTTTAGTGAAACCTCCTACACAGAATAGAAATCCATTCTGCAGCACCCCTTACAGATGGTTATCCAGCTGATGCCTGAACACACCAGGAAGGGGAAGTTCACTTCTTCCTTAGGCAGCTCCTTCTTTCCTTTCTTCCTTTCTCCCTATTTCGGTTTTTCCCTCCTCTCCAGACAACCATCCATTCATCCCTCCATCCATCTCTTCTTCCATCCATCCGTCTACCCATCCATCCATCCACCCATCCACCCATCCATCCCTCCACTCATCCATCTACCCGTCGTCTGTCCGTCCGTCCATCCATCCATCCATCCATCCATCCATCCATCCATCCATCCATCCATCCATCATTTAAGGGTTTCCTTAATGCCTGTTACTGGGGTAGGTGCTGGCAGCGTAAAGTTGAATACAATAGTCCTGCCCTTGAGGATCTCACAGTCTAGTGCTCATACTTGGTGTCCATTATTGAATAATTATTATTGTTGGAAAGTTCTTTTTTCCTTGGATTGAGTGAAATCTCCTTTATTTTAGGCCTGTCTCCTACTGGTCCTACTTTTCTAATTTTCTCTTGTAATACACTAAGATTCTCTTTTTTTGTGATTGCTTTTATCATTTTTACAAACCATATCATGGAGCTTCCTTGTCTTCTCTGTGGAAAATCCAGTTCCCTTAAAAGGGCCTCCTAAGGCTGAATTCATAAAACTTAAGGACTTTTGGAGCTGAGTGAGACTTTAGAAGTCATTTACAATTCATATCTCAGCCCTCATCACTTTACAGATAGGAGCTGAGTCACAAATAAGTTGTGACTTGCCTAAGATCATAGAGCTAGTTAGTGGCAAAACTAGGACAAGAATTCAGGCTTTCCATTGTCCAGACTTGCAAGACTAGTGCTTTTTCAAACTGTCTGTCCTGATAACCCTTCCCAAACGTTCTGTAAATTTTCAATATCTCTCAAAATTGTGGAACCAGAAATGAAGTATGGTGTCTCAGATGCGTTCTAACCTTGGTAGAGAGCTGTGATGAGAGTTAATAAAGGCCAACACTAAGAGAATGTGCCCGGCTCCATAAGCCTTATTATCTGCATTTTCTCATTCAGCCTCGCAACAGCCCTCATTGGGTGGGTTTAGTATGCTAATACTAAGATAGGGAAACTGAGCCTCAGAGGAGTGAAGTAATTTCCAGTTCACGGGCACACAGCCAGTAAGTGGAAGTACTGGAAATCAAATGCAGGGCTGTCAACTTCAAAGTCAGTGCACTGACTTCCTCCCACAGAAGGGCCATTATTTACCAT
Source organism: Pongo abelii (assembly GCF_028885655.2). Taxonomy (NCBI): domain Eukaryota; kingdom Metazoa; phylum Chordata; class Mammalia; order Primates; family Hominidae; genus Pongo; species Pongo abelii. The sequence continues at coordinate 65,395,659 of NC_071985.2, read as the reverse complement.
AATCTCCAACTGTAGTGAAGATATGTTAGCAGAAGCATAGTATTTGTGAGCACGGGTTGAGTTTCTGGTTATCAGAACACCTAGCCCTGTATACCTTGAATGGGGCAGAGTCAGATGTTCTCCATCCTGCATTTGTGAACATCTTAAAAAACTTAGGTGGAGGTCTTTAACTTAATTTCTGTTAAATGTCACGCCATTGGCTTTGCCCCATCTAATTAATAGTGGAATAAGGCTCATGAATGGGGCCTGAATGTTTGAGTGTGACTTCTGGCTCTATCCCATGTGATTGGGTGATGTAATGTTCTTAGATGTCAATCGATGTCAATGAAGATTAGCTGTCCTGACCTCAGTGTGGGTATGAGATTAACTGAGATGGTATATGTAGAAGGACTTTGCAAACCAGCAAATTGATGATAATCCTGATATCTTTTTTTTTTTCTCCTTGAGACAAGGTCTCGTTCTGGCACCCAGGATGGAGTGCAGTGGTGTGATCTTGGCCCTGCAGCCTCCACCTCCTGGGCTCAAGCAATCCTCCTGCCTCAGCCTCCAGAGTAGCTGAGACTACAGGCATGCGCCACCATGCCTAATTTTTAAATTTTTTGTAGAGACGAGGTCTCTCTCTGGTACCCAGGCTGATTCCAAACTCCCGGGCTCAAGCAATTTTCCCGTCCTGGCCTCCCAAAGTGTTGGGATTACAGGCATGAGCTACCACGCCTGGCCCTGATCCTGGTGTCTTAAAATATGGAGTGTAGCCTGCCTTACCCATGGTCTCCAGCAGTCTTGCCTCCCTCTGTTGTTGCCTTATTCAGGTTTTTCCTGCTGCCAGGAATGGCCCCCTTTCCTCCCCTCTGTCACCCCTCAAAATGTTACTTAGCTTGAAAGGGCAAGGTCAGAGGCCAATTTTGAAAAACCTTTCTTTACTTGCCTGGCAGAATTAATTTTTCTTACCAGTAGACATTCACACAGCTTTGTTTACAGCACTGATATAGCCCTTATCTCAGTCCACCTTGAATTAGTATTTGTTATGTCCACACTTCCCCCACTAGAAGAGAGTTCCTTGAGAACGGAGACCATATAGTTTTTGTCTTTATGAGTCTTCCCCTTCAGGGAGGCTATAAAGAGAGTCAAATAGTGATTCAATTGGGTCTTTGATATTGGCCATCCCACCCAGATTTATGTACTCAGCAGCTCTGCCAGTTTCCCTTCTGGCATCATCCCGATCAAGATAAAGATGTTGGAAAGGGCAGGGCCAGGGGCGGAGCCACGGAGAAATGTGGCCCTGTGTTAAGCTCTTCCTCCAAATTATTACCCAATCATAAATTATCTCTGGCGTTGTTGTTATGTAATGGTGAGTCCTCAGAACAGCGCATGATCAATACGTCTGTCCAGGATTACTGAGGAGTCTCCTAACTGGTGGTCTTCCACCTTCTCCCTCTAATTTATTCTGCAAGCACCGTCAGAGCGATCTTTTAAAAAGCCCGTCTGATTACATCACTCCCCTGCTTCAAATCCTTCAGTAACACACCCCATTGGTGTCAGAGCAGGAACCCTGAGCGAGACCCACCCACCTCTCTCTGGGGTGCGCTCCACCCTATTTCATCCCCACAGGTTGTCTTTCAGTTCTCTGAATGCCTGCATCTCCCTGCCTATGGGATTTCACTTAGGCTCTTCTTGAAACGGTCTTCCTCCTATCTTTTCATTTGCCAACTCCTATCTTGATTCTTGGCTTAAATGTCATTTCCTCAGAGAAATCTTCCCTAATGTGCCTCTCTTAGCATCAGGTACTTTCTCTTCTGAATGCTGATAATTATTTGTATAATTATTCCTAATGCCTTTCCCTCCCAGTAGATTCTGAGTTCCCTGGAAGCAGGCAGGGACCTTGTCTGTCTAACCAAGGCATACTGGGTGTGATAGCACAATGCCTGACGTACTGTAGATGCTCATCTGATGATGGCTGAATAAACATAAAGTCTGAATTCATTTCTTCAACCTACCTTTATTGAGACCCTCCTGTGTGCAGGGGCTGGGTACTTAGGAGATTCATACAGGTAAAGGAACCACAGGAAGATGTCACCTTTGCTAGCACAGCCAATGGAGAGGATCAAGTTTCTAGGTCTGCCCAGGGCTGGTGAAGGTAAGAATGTTATGTTTGAGCTGAATCCAGCTCTTATTTTACCATTTTATTCACCAGATATCAGACTGGCACAAACACTGCCAAAATCTTGACACCCTAAGTGGACCAGACTTCCTGCTCACCAAGAACTCCGTCAAAACCAGGTTGTAAAAGTTAACTTGAGATGATATTCTTAGTGAATCCTTATTAGTGCCTAGTGCTTACAAAAATCTGCTAACGCTACTTTTTAGCTTTGACAGAAATCTCTCTACTGGTTTAGTTTCCTGAATCTACTCCCATATTAAAAAATAAAATAAAATCTGACATGTCTCTGTTCGTATGAGCTTCTCTTACTCTGTGGAGCCCTCAAGATTTCTCAGAGAAACTTGGAGGTCAGGATCTGTCCTGGATTGCTTTTTTTTCCCCCAATGATTTTTGCCTTTCCCTTCTCACTTTCAGGACCAGTGAGACACTTAGGGGTAGGAAATAAGTGAGCACTAGAGTGGAGTCTGGGTCCCTGGAATTCTCTTCAGCTGGGTGATCTTGGGCAGGTTATTGAACCTTTCTTGGCTTTGATCACCCATCTGTCAAATGATGCGGTTGAAATGAATGAAATTGATGTCTCCCTTCAGCTCTGGGCAATAGGAAGCTCCATTTCCTGATCTAGTGACCCTCCAGCTCCAAAATATAGGTTGAAGTTAACTCTGCCTTCAATTTCAGGCATTTATATCTTACCTTTTCCATCTTTGCCATCGGCCTTGCTTGGAAAAATCTGTTTGGTTATCTTTCTTCTCCTCCCACCCTCCACATACTTTCCTGTAGTCTTAGCTCATTTTGGGCACAGCCATCCTGACATTCTTACAGGTTTCAATCACTCTTAAGTAAGGGCCTTATGACTTAGGTAAGGGCCTTATGTCCACTGGACTCCAGGGCTGGAACACTCAATGACTTATCTAAAACAAGATCAGGTTGCTCAATTTTAAATACTAGTTCAGCTGTACAACCTTGGGCAAGACACTTAAGCCCTCTGAGTCTCGGTTTCCTTGTCTATAAAATGAGGATGATAATAGATCCCACTTCAGTGGGTGTTGTGAGGTATCATCAGTACCTTCCTGAACACAGTAATTTAGGTATGGTGCATAATCTTTGAAAGTTAGCCATTTTAAATATTTGTGCCTTTTTCCATTTGTCAACTATTGGAACATTTTCCAGAAGATCTACACTGAATTCTTAAGCTGTCCCACATGGTATATCATTGTATAGGGGACAGTATGAAACTTTGCAGGTAAACAAATGTGCTGCATGGAAAAAACATTTAAAATCAGGGCATTACTTCAATGAGCAGCTGAGAAGAGGAAGAGGATAGGAGGCAGGGAGGGACCAGAAGAAATAATTCTTTTTCTAAATGTTGCAAGAAGTGGTCTACCAGGTAATTTGCATTGTGATTAGAGCAGCTTCAGAAGGGAGAGAGAAAGAACATGAAGAGGGCTGGTCACACTTCATGTTGTATCAGAATTAACAAAATGTACCTACATCCTACATTAAATATGACTTATACTTAATGATACGAACATCAAGTTGCAGTTGATTATTGACCTTAAAGTAATACTTTGTAGACATTTAAGCAAACATTTGTAAATTTTCATAGTTCTGATTTACTTTTGTATCTTAGAGCTAATTATGTTTTCCTTGGGTCTAGGATGTTTTCATAGGTCTGTGAAAAGTCTGTGGCACACTGGCCTGTGCTTGTGCCCCTGGTGGATAAAATGGGCCTAGACAGGGAAAGAAGCTGGGTCTGAGCTGAACCTGGGATGAGATCTCGTTGCTTTTCTGAGGACCCAAATGCAGGGAGTGATGACATCTCTGTATTGCTATTAAGGACTTGCCAAATGAAAGGATCTGGTCAGGAAAATGGACTCAGGGCAGGGGCTATGGTCACCCTGCCCCCCAGCTTACATTCCTTGTACAGTTTTCCCCATCTGATCCTACCCCTGGCCCCATCCCCCAACCCAGTCCAACACACTTTTTGTCTCATTGACTCCAGGCAACACACTCAGTCACTCATTCATTCACCAAGCATCCATTAAGTGCCCAATGAGTGCTAAACACTTTGATTACTCAAATGAATTCAACAGCGATTTGGTCCTAGAGGAGGGCATAGTCCATTTCTTTTCTATTTATAGCACCACTTTTAGAAATGGCCCTCAGCACGTTGCTAGCATTGAAAGAATAAATAGATTCTGGGGCTGGAGAGGCCCTGGCATCTTCTTGGGTATCTTATAGTTCAGCATGGAGTTCATGACACCCTCCTTACCCCCACATGGGTAACTGGTTGTAGGAAAGGTCTTTGCATCATTTGTAAATTATATCGTTTGCAAATGACATAATTTTTTTCTTAAGAAAAAGAATCTATGCAAGTCTCCAATTCTAAAATTCTGTGATTGTATGATTCTAAATTAATTTAGGAAAGCAGGCAGACAGTTTTTGTACGTGTTTCCATGGACACTGTGGATGTTATGTTGAGGTGTCTGCTTAGTCACATTTGGCACCATCTGGCATAAAAGAATTACTGGATTTTGGTGTGAGGGCAACTCAAGGTACTTAGATGGCTCTGTCGTTCTAAGATTCAGTTGAAATGTTCCAGCAGCTTAGTAGCATAACCACAAGACAGTGTTCGGTTTGCCAGGTAATATACAATATACTAAAAATACAAAGAGTATTTTACTTATAATATTATTAACAAATAATTTTTAGGATAAGTATATCCCATGTGATATACTTTGGGACATACTTATACTAAAAATAATTCATTGTTTGGCTGCGCATGCTGGCTCACGCTTGTAATCCCAGCACTTTGGGAGGCTGAGGTAGGCGCATCATGAGGTCAGAAGATCGAGACCATCCTGGCTAATATGGTGAAACCCTGTCTCTACTAAAAATACAAAAACAAAATTAGCCGGACGAGGTGGTAGGTTCCTGTAGTCCCAGCTACTCGGGAGGCTGAGGCAGGAGAATGGCGTGAACCCAGGAGGTGGAGCTTGCAGGGAGCCGAGATCACCCCACTGCACTCCAGCCTGAGCGACAGAGCAAGACTCCGCTTCACAAAAAAAAACAAAAAAAAAATCCATTGTTTATCTGAAATTCACATTTAACTGGGGAGCCTATTTTTTTTTTTAAGCTAAACCTGGCAACTCTAGGTAGCCTCTGTCTATGATCTGTGATATTGAGAATATATCAGTAGAGGTAATAATACTGCACAAAAGTGTCTATCAGATGATCAGAAACTTTTCAGCCAATTAAATGTTTGATGTGCCAGTGACTGTCCTCCACTCTGAGCCCCTCCTCAGATATGAGGATTGTGATTTCAAACAGCACAGTTTATGATTTGTAAGACTTTGATTAATGTTTCTTTTCTGCCAACTATTAATAAAATGACAAACAACCATTCTATTAAAATCCTTAAAATGTCCATACGTATAATTTGTATCTTCATTAGTAGCTACTTACATTTTGAAAGACAGACTTTTAAAATATTGGTGAAATTTGAATTTATAGAATTTATGAGTGCTTTTGGGGCTTAATTTTTCTTATCTGATAAGTTAGCTCTGTAATTTATATGAGGTGGAGACCTGTTAATTCAAGCACACACCAGCATCTGGCCCCCAAATACCAGATTCTTCTACAGATTTTTCATCTTTGGTTCTAATTAGCTTTGGAATATTTATAACTATACCCATTCATCATTCCTTCTTTTAAGATCTGGTGCTTCTGGTTCCATATTAAATTTAAAGCAGTTTTTTCTAATTCTGTGAAGAAAGTCAATGGTAGCTTGATGGGGATAGCATTGAATCTATAAATTACTTTGGGTAGTATGGCCATTTTCACGATATTGATTCTTCCTATCCATTAGCATGGAATGTTTTTCCATTTGTTTGTGTCCTCTCTTATTTCCTTGAGCAGTGGTTTGTAGTTCTCCTTGAAGAGGTCCTTCACATCCCTTGTAAGTAGTATCCATAGATATTTTATTCTCTTTGTAGCAATTGTGAATTGGCGTTCACTCATGATTTGGCTGTCTGTTTGTCTATTATTGATATATAGGAATGCTTGTGATTTTTGCACATTGATTTCATATGGAACCAAAAAAGAGCCCATATAGCCAAGACAATCCTAAGCAAAAAGAACAAAGCTGAAGGCATCACGCTACCTGATTTCAAACTATACTACAAGGCTACAGTAACCAAAACAGCATGGTACTGGTACAAAAACAGATATATAGGCCAGTGGAACAGAACAGAGGCCTCAGAAATAACACCACACATCTACAACCATCTGATCTTTGACAAACCTGATAGAAACAAACAATGAGGACAGGATTTCCTATTTAATAAATTGTATTGGGAAATCTGGCTAGCCATATGCAGAAAACTGAAACTGGACCCTTTCCTTATGCCTTATACAAAAATTAACTCAAGATGGATTAAAGACTTAAACATAAGACCTAAAACCATAAAAACCCTAGAAGAAAACCTAAGCAATACCATTCAGGACATAGGCATGGGCAAAGACTTCATGATCAAAACACCAAAAGCAATAGCAACAAAAGCCAAAATTGACAAATGGGATCTAATTAAACTAAAGAGCTTCTGTACAGAAAAAGAAACTACCATCAGAGTGAACAGGGAACCTACAGAATGGGAGAAAATTTTTGCAATCTGTCCATCTTACAAAGGGCTGATATCCAGAATGCACAAGGAACTGAAACAAATTTACAAGAAAAAAACAAACAACCTCATCAAAAAGTGGCCAGGAACTTAAACAGATTTACAAGAAAAAAACAAACAGCTTCATCAAAAAGTGGGCAAAGGATATGAACAGACACTTCTCAAAAGAAGACATTTATGCAGCAAACAAACATGAAAAAAAGCTCATCATCACTGATCATTAGACAAATGCAAATCAAAACCACGATGAGATACCCCCTCACGCCAGTTAGAATGGCGATCATTAAAAAGTCAGGAAACAACAGATGCTGGAGAGGATGTGGAGCAATAGGAACACTTTTACACTGTTGTGGGAGTGTACATTAGTTCAACTATTGTGGAAGACAGTGTGGCGATTCCTCAAGGATCTAAAACCAGAAATACCATTTGACCCAGCAATCCCATTACTGGGTATATACCCGAAGGATTATAAATCATTCTACTCTAATGACACATGCACATGTATGTTTACTGCAGCACTATTCACAATAGCAAAGACTTGGAACCAGTCTAAGTACCCATCAATGATAGACTGGATAAAGAAAATGTGGGACATATACATGGAATACTATGCAACCATAAAAAAGAATGAGTTCATGTCCTTTGCAGGGACATGGATGAAGTTGACCATCATTCTCAGCAAACTAACACAGGAACAGAAAACCAAACACTGCATGTTCTCACTGATAAGTAGGAGCTGAACAATGAGAACACAGGGACACAGGGAGGGGAATATCACATGCCGGGGCCTGTTGCAGGGTAGGGGCTAGGGGAGGGATAGCATTAGGAGAAATACCTAATGTAGATGATGGGTTGATGGGTGCAGCAAACCACCATGGCACATGTATACCTATGTAACAAACCTGCACGTTCCGCACATGTATCTCAGCACTTAAAGTATTAAAAAAAAAAAAAAAAGAAAGAAAAGAAAAAATATCTGGTGCCTCTGTGAGGAAGAAGGAAAAATACAGCCCCATGTCCTTGCAAAATTTATAGGCTTTTTGTGAGTTTAGATATTTGCTGAAGTCCTAAATGGAGAACAGGAGAGGCTTGCAAAATCCTTAAGATTCCTCTGCTTTGTTTTTGCTGTCTTTATTGAAGGAAAAGAGAATATAGAATATAATTTTGCCATTTTCTTTATTGTATTTGATAACAAGAGACAAGTTCCAGAATCTTCATTTTTAAAAAACCTCAGTCACATAATTTTTGACACCAAAATTCAAGATCAGTGGTATCCGAGTCAGACCCAAGAGGTACATGCTACTGTCCCCTCAGGTTTGTAGGGTAAGGAACCACAAATAGCTCTCTTTGCTGAGCTATCCCCAGACATAGGTGGATAGACTTTTTCACCTGCTGTGGCCATCCCCTGTTGGCCTCAGTGGTGTAGCAGGTCTGGCAGCTTTTCCCCTGATTATAGGGATGTGGTGGGGTGTGTGTGCAGAGTGATAGAGTCCTTCCTGCTCTGCTCTAAAACCCTAGCCATGGAAAATCCTTTCTTCTTCTGCTCAGAGTGCCAACAGTGGCACTGGGGCTCTCTGCTGGGCTGGCAGAGAGGAGTGGATATGTGGAAGTCTTTCTTCCTGAATCTTCTCTTTATAGAGGACTGGTTTAAAACATGTCATGCATTCATAGTGTCATCTGTGTGCCTGTCTTTGTAAAGTGCAGATCTGAACATGTTACTTGCACACATAGATGCTTCCAATTGTTCCCATTGCCTACAGAAGGAATGATTATGGAATAAACTCAAATTTCTTAGTACAATATGCAAAGCCTTTCATGACCAGTCTCTTCCTATCTTCCTAGACCATTGCTGTCCATCAGGAATGTAAAGCAAGCCACATATGTAATTTAAAATTTTTTAGTTGTCACATTATAAAATAGAAAAATAAACAGATAAAGTTAGTTTTAACAACATATTTTATTGTATCCAGTATATCAAAAATATTATTTCAGCATGTGACACTAGTCATATTTCATGTGCTTAGAAGCTACATGTAGCTAGCAGCTACCACACTGGACCAAATAGTTTTGGTCTCTTGACCTTTAGTTCCCCTCGGACCCCAATCCCCACCTCTCTTTCAATCCTAGGAACAATGCTTGCCTCTTTCCTACTTCGGAACATTTACATGAGCTATTTCTTTCCCATGCCTGAGAAATTCCAGTCCTTTCTTTACATTTTTAAGTATCACTTCTTCTGAGGGTCTTTCCCTAAGAGCCCATCCCGGTCCACTTCTCACCAAGGGCAGACAAAGTGCTCCATTCCCAGGGCTCTTAAAACCCCTGATTCTCCAGCAGGTTTCCTCCCTGTGTACTGTAATTATTTTCCAGACTCTGTACCTGTCCTTCACTAGACCATGAGCACTTTCATGATGGGGACGGTTTCCTATTTATTTTTGTTTAACCAGCACTTAGCATGGTGTCAGAATACAGCAGGCATTCAGTGACTCTTGAATAAACACTGGGGTAAAAGTATGAGTGTGGCTAAGGCTAATACCAGGTGACTGCTGAGCACTCCCTGAGGGTGTCTGTGGTGTCAAGCACTTGATGTATATATTACCTGATCCTGACTTTACTCTATCAGGTAGGTGCTATTATCTTCATGTAAAGATGCAGGGAATGAGACTCAAAGTCATTCATTCAGTCAGTCAGTAATTGTGTATTGGCCACCAAGTACATGCTAGGCACTGTTTCAGACACAGGGGATAATAGCATTGGACGAAAGAGGCAGAGACTCTGTCCTTTAGGAACTTAGATTTGGTTGGGGGAAGCTTATGCATGTAAGTGGATGAGATTATTTCAGCTAACTGAGCAATGCTGGAAGAAGACAGGATGGTACAGTGCTGGGGTAGAGTGTGTATGGCTCTGGGGCCTCCAGGGGCCCCTGTGAGTGGCAACACTGGGTTGAGAATTGAATGATGAGAAGGGTGATGGAAGGCACCCATGAAAGGGTTCCAAGGAAGAGTTGAGATGAGCAACCCACATAAGATATTCCTAGAAACGAACCGGCCATGTCTAAGAAACAGAGCTAAGACTTTCATTCCTGGGCAGTCGTGAGCAAGGAGAATGGAGGGAATTCAGGTCAGAGAGGGAGGCAAGGCCTTGCAGGAGTTTGTTGAAAGTTTTTGGATTTTATTCTATGGATACTGGGAAAGTTTTGGTGGGTTTTGAGCCAGGGAGTGGGATAATTTGATTTAAGCTTTAGAAAGATCACTCTCCCTGCTTATGTTATTACAGTAGTGGCTATTGCTATAGAGCCATGAGAGATAGATAATGGCTTGGATTAGGTTTGGAGCAATAGAGAAGGTGGGAGCTGGTTGGATTAAAATATATTTGGAAGTAGGGTATAGAGCATTACTGGTGAGATGTATGAGGAAAGTCAAGAACAGTTCTCTGGGTTTGGACTTCTGTCATTGGATGCCTTGACTGAGATGAAGAAAGCTTAGTGATTTTGAGGCAGGGCAATCCATAGCTCTGGTTTGGCTGTATTAAGTTCTGTTGGAATTTAGACATTCTAGCACTGAGCTCAGGGATATGGTTCAGGATGAAAGGATACATTTGAGAGTCATTCACTTATAAATGGTATTTGTTTTTTGTTGTTGTTGTTGCTTTTGAGACGGATTCTCACTCTGTTGCCCAGCCTGGAGTGCAGTGGCATAGTCTCAGCTCACTGCAACCTCCGCCTCCTAAGTGCAAGCAATTCTCCTGCCTCAGCCTCCCGAGTAACTGGGATTACAGACATGCACCACCATGCCCAGCTAATTTTTTATGTTTAGTAGAGATGGGTTTTCCCCATGTTGGTGAGGCTGATCTTGAACTCCTGACCTCAGGTGATCTGCCCACCTTGACCTCCCAAAGTGCTGGGATTCCAGGTGTGAGCCACTGCGCCTGGCATATAGATGGTATTTGAAGCAAGAGACTGGCCTGGGACTGAGCTCCAAGGCCCTGCAAGTTTGAGGAGTCCAGTAGAAGAGAAGGACATAGAAAAGGAGCCTGGAAGAACAACCAACTGAGGCAAAAGGAAAACTAGCAGGATGTGATATCACAGTAGCTAAGCTAAGAAAGTGATTGAAAGGCCGGAGTGTAATTTTCAGCATTGGGAAGGACAAAATCTGAAATTTGAACAAATGTGTTTCTAAAATTAAGCAGAAAGAGGCATGATCAGTTGCAACTAATGTTGCATGGAGGTGGAGGTGGAGTAACATGTGACAAAGAAGCAGCCGTTGCCATTGCTGTGGGGTCAAAATGCGAAACTAGTGAGGACAGCGGCACGTGGAGACCAAAGCCCAACAGGAGTGCGTGGAGAAGAAAATGGGACGTGTGGGACAAAATGAGCCAATAGGAAGGGAGATGCTGGTGATGGATGCAGGAGAAGGGAAAATTGCAGAAGAGAGGTCCTTGGTAGATGAGAAGGAGTGGGGAGCTTGGCCTTAGCAGAAGGCAAGTTTGTGTTACAACTTGTTGGAAGAAGGTAGGGTATATGGGATAGATGCAGCCACATTGGTGACATTATTATTGGGACGATGGAGTAGTTCTTATTTTACGGCATCTGTTTTCTTTATGAAGTGCATTATCGTACTAGTCAAGAAGAACAGGGGAAGTGTTTGAGATTTGGAGATTTGGCAGTGGTTGGCTTGGAGAGTGGACAGTGTACCTGCAAAGGGTGTGTAGAAGGGTGTGGTGCAAAGTTGGCAGCCCACGAGACACATTCAGCATGATGCAAAGTTGCCACTTCTCTACTTCTGAGGCAGAGTGGCATTGGAACCCAGTTCTGCCCAGCCCCCAGGAGCCCTTGACATAGCAACATGCTTCCCTAAAGGAGAAAAAAAAAATGTGACCTGTACTATGCCACTTAGTCCTCACTGAACGGACTGAGAAGTTGTTGGAACACGTAAAGGTAATAACCTTTCACTCCCCTCTCCCCTTCCTAGGACTTCCCCCTTTCTCTTGTCCCTTTAGCTTTCCCTTTTTCGATAAACATCTGTTGAACACCTACCCGTGGGAGGTATTGGGCTTTGTGCTGGGAATATGGCTGCAGACAAGGCAGGAGGTCCCTGGTCTCATGGAACATCTGTTCTAAGAGAGGTGACAGCCATAATGAGGGAAAGAAATGATGGCATATGATCATTTCAGATACTGATAAGCATATCAGTAAAGTCAACAAATGGGCAGTGAGATTGAGCGGCGAGTTGGGGGATACTTTTGAAGGTCCCTCTGAGAATCTGACCTTTTTGCTGAGCCCTGGAGGGTAGGAAAAAAGGAATTGTTGACAACCCAAGACCTTTTCTGTCCATGGTAGAGAAAAAGAGACTAGATGAAAGAGAGCCTGTGGGATGGGGTGAAGAAATCCTCTTGACACTTTTTGTTCAGAAGATTAAGATGTTTGAATCTCACCATGGAAGGATTCTCAGTATCTAGCTCCCTCTCTCTGTCTCCCCCTCATAGCCCCCTACATTTCAACAACTGTTCATTTCTGGAAACAAAATCATCCTGCAAGCACAAAAAGAGGTTGGCATTCAGATCAGGCTTACTCCAAAATGAACCGAGAAAATTGACCTGAAACACAAAATCAAGCCTCTTGTTTCAGCAAAGCCAACAGCCATCGATCAGGAAATCCTTCTCTCATAAGAAGTTCCACCCAGACCTTCCCTTGGTGCTTAGTTTTTCCTCCCATCTTGCTCTCTGTGTTTGGCTCCTATCTTACCTGAGAACCTGTTTTCTTTGCCTGGCGTCACACCCTGAGTGCAAAGGTAGTACGCAGCAGTAAGGTCAAGGTGGGCAGGAGGCGTGGAGGTGTCAGGTTGTTTGTGTGCTTGCTGGGTGGGGTCCAGAAGGAATTTATGTGTAATTTCCAGCTGTAACACCATTTAATGCAGTGATCTTCAACCTTTTTGGCACCAGAGACCAGTTTCATGGAAGACAGTTTTTCCATGAACGGGGTCTTGGGATGAGTCAAATGTATTACATTTATTGTGTACTTTATTTCTATTATTATTACATTGTAATATATAATGAAATAATTATATAACTCACCATACTTTAGAATCAGTGGGAGCCTTCAGCTCATTTTCCTGCAACTAGATGGTCCCATCTGGGGGTGATGAGAGACAGTGACAGATCATCAGGTATTAGATTTTCCTAAGGAGCGCACAACCTAGATCCCTCTCATGTGCAGTTCACAATAGGGTTTGCGCTTCTATGAGAATCTGATGCCATCACTCATCTGACAGGAGGCAGAACTCAGGCAGGAATGGGAGCAATGGGGAGCTGCTGTAAATACAGATGAAGCTTTGCTTTTCTCACCCACCACTCACCTGCTGTGTGGCTTGGTTCCCAACAGACCATGGACTGATACCAGGGTCCCCTGATTTAATGGACTTTTCCTAGTGAAAGAAAAAAAAAGAGGAGGCTAAAGAGTTAACCTTCCTAGGAACTCTCAAAAACAGACTTCTTCCTGATGAAGGTAATATAGAACTTAGCTCAACTCCAAACTCTGTGTTGCCCTGAAAGTCTTGAGAAGGTGCTATTTTGAGAAAAAAGTTTCATTCTCCAGTTGTATTCCTTTTCAGGAATTTGAGAGTTGGAAGGGATCTTGCAGCTTGTCTGCATCACCCAGGGAAGTCCCTTGGTATGTACTTCTATGGCAATGTTTTGTCTGGATGACTTGGTACCAGAAGGACAGACTGGCTCCTCTCGCTGTTCAGCCCCCTCAAGTTCCATAGTGCAATGTTTCCAGACACTTTTCACCTCACACTCCATGTAGAAAATGATCATCTTGGCAAGACACATTGGAGTAAATAGACAAGGTTGCTCAAGGCCAGACATGGACTGAGGTCTGGGGCTGGGTCAGTGTGTTGTTACAGGAGAGAGGGGATATGTTGGCACACTGAAAATCCATCGGTGGGTAGCTCTGCTGATAGATCGCCTTCCTCACTAGGTTCCATGCCCCTTGAGGGTAGGAGCTGTGTTTTGGTCTTTCTTAAATTAAAAACCTCAGGCCCTTGAGAAGTTCTGCAGCTGGTAGAGAGCCCATGAATATATGGTTGCCTTACATGCAACAAAGATCTCTTCAGTGGGAGGTGACCACAGAGTTTACTTTCTTAAGTGTCATTGATAACCAAAGATATGTCGTTGGGTTGCATTAAAGATGTGTCATTAAAAACTGTTCTTGGCTGGGCGCAGTGGCTCATGCCTATAATCCCAGCACTTTAGGAGGCCAAAGCAGGCAAATCACCTGAGGTCAGGAGTTCGAGACCAGCCTGGCCAACGCAGCGAAAACCCGTTTCTACTAAAAATATAAAAACTGGCCAGGCGTGGTGGTGCATGCCTGTAATCCCAGCTACTCAGGAGGCTGAGGCAGGAGAATCGCTTGAACCCGGGAGGCGAAGGTTGCAGTGAGCCAAGATCGCACCACTGCACTCCAGCCTGGGTGACAGAGCAAGACTCTGTCTCAAAGAAAAAAACCAAAACAAAACTGTTCTTTTTCTGTCCCTATTTTTATGTGTTCACTCTGATCTGGAATCACACTGCTCAGGTTTGGGTCCTGGCTCTGCCACTCATTGGCTGTTTCACCTTGATCAGGTTACTTACTGTCTTGAGACCCTGGTTTCCTCATCTGTTCAGTGAGGATAATGAAATCATCTAGCATGTGATACTACCCAAGGGCTATCTATCTGCAAGGCCCTTGCTCTACATCACTCCATCAAACTCACTCTATAGGAGCCTTTTTAAATCTACACAGCCACACATACAAGACACCAGAGAAGTCAGAGAGAACATTTTTTGAGAGACTTTGCAATTTAGTTAAAATAAATACTGGCTAACAATGCCTAGATTTATTAAATACTTGGGATCAATCCAACAATTTGTAAAGTACTTGAGATCAATCACTCAACCTACATTACGGCTGGGCGCAGTGGCTCACATCTGTAATCCCAGCAATTTGGGAGGCTGAAGCAGGAGGATCACTTAAGTTCAGGAGTTCAAGACCACCCTGGGCAATACAGGGAGACTCTATCTCTATTAAAAAACAAAAAAACAAAACATTATGGGCTATTGTCTTATGTTTTGGAGTTACAAAAAAGAAAGATGGTATGAAAAGTGGCATAAAAATTGAAACTAATGATTTATTTAGGTTTTTGTGGTTGTTAATTTAGAAAAAATTAAAATGAAATAAGAATTCAGTTTGGTAGCCAATAAATTTTTCCAAAGACACTGAACCCTGAGATATATATTAGACATGTTTCTACTTCCTGAGTTCTGACTGGGGTGTTGTCCTTTGAAAGTGAGGAGCCAATACGATGGATTTTTAAATGATGTTTGGGAGAGGGTGGTAGGAAGTGATTTCCGATTTCTCCACAGTACATATTGATTGTTTTGGTAGAAATTAGCATGATTGAGACTTGGTTTAAGATGAACAGCATCAGAAAACATATTGATTTCCTTTATTATTATTATTATTTTTATGTATTTATTTATTTATTTTTTGAGACGGAGTCTTGCTCTGTCACCCAGGCTGGAGTGCAGTGGCGCAATCTCGGTTCACTGCAACCTCTGCCTCCCGGGTCCAAGCAATTCACCTGTCTTAGCCTCCCGAGTAGCTGGGACTACAGGCGCATGCCCTACACCGGCTATTTTGTTGTTGTTGTTGTTGTTGTTGTTTGTATTTTTAGTAGAGACGGGGTTTCACCATATTGGTCAGGCTGGTCTCAAACCCCTGACCTCAGGTGATCCACCTGCCTCGGCCTCCCAAAGTGCTGGGATTACAGGCGTGAGCCACCGCACCTGGCCTTTTTTTTTTTTTTTTTTTTTAAATATTAGAGGAAGCTACCTAAGTATTTGCCTTGAGGAAATCCAATGATTCTAAAAGCTCCTTTGAAAGAAATTTACTAAGAAGTTGAACAAAAATATTCTAATAAGTAAGATGGTAAGTTTGAATATCTTTGATACTTATAGGACAGAGGAGAGAGGGAAGGGTTTATAAAGTCTGTGAAATATATGTCACTTAAAAATATGTGTTATATATTCAGCACTTATGTTAAAAAATAATTAGGAAAACCTGGCTTAACTTTTCCAATTAAAGGGACCTGGCTGAGAGGCTGGCCAGATTCTACATTTTCGAAGAAAATCAAATCCTAGAAAGATCACATTTCCTTTTGAATGTTGACACCAGAGATAGCTGAAAGATAGAGAAGTTTTCCTTATTCAGTATTTTGAACTGAAGGATCCTATTTGATGTTTTTTGTTTGACCTAATGTCCTAGAAGTAAACTGAAATTCTACCTACTCCTTTTGGAGAGGCATCAGGGGGGAAGTACCCTCTTAAAATTCTAAGTCTTCTGTTAGCAGAAAACATCCTCTTTTGGTTAGTGGAAATTTCCACTCCCAGCATATCTAGGCATTTTTACCTCTATACAGCTTCCTCTTGGTTTTTGTGATTGAGTTACTTTTAGCAAGTTATCTTGTTTCTCCCGTTTCTTATTTAACTATGCTGTATCTTTTACTTCTCTTTCTCCATTGACTAATTCCCACAGCCCTTTTCTTAAACTTTTCCTGCACTGAGAGATACTTTAAATATTTTGATCCTCCTCTTTACAAAAAGGGGTGGCAGGGGGAAGACCTGGTTTGTCCAGAAATCGGGTATCAGATTTGCCCCCAAATCTTGATTCACAGTCAAGACACAATTCAAATTCATTCACTAGTTTGTTAGTCCTTGTATTCTTACTCAACCTAAAGGAACATTTTTGCTTTTAAATCCAATTCCAAAATAGGAGGACAGTAGGAATATTGAGTGATTATTATAATGTGTGATTATTATGTACAGCTAAGCACATACATGATTTCATTTAAGTCTCGTACCACAGTCCCTTGAGATAAGTTGTGTCATCTCCATTTTATAGATGAGTAGGCAGAACTAGTAATCCTAACCACTGTGTTTACACTGCCAGATAGTACTGTAAAGTAAATTTACAACTCTAAATTGATTGAAAATTTGTGTATTTAAAGCTGTTATAAACTTAAGATAATCTTAAATTTTTTAATCTGATTTAGAAGCATGTCAGAAAATTTGACAGTAATTAAAGAAATGTGTAGGCCCATTTTGCAAGTGTTTCCTGTTCAGCCGGTATTGATGTTCCTAGGGCTTGATATTCACTGGTAAAATTATGAGCGATATTAGTGAATGTCACAGCAAACTCTTGGATTCCATTTAGTTATGTTGTAGTCAGTGAATGGAACAGACTGGTAATAAAGTGCATCATGGATTTTCAAGTCAAAAGAAACGATTCAAATCCTGACTTTTACTCTATGCTTGGATGAGCTTGCAGGCCACTTATCCCTTCTAATATCAGTATATTCATCTGTAAAATGGAAATAATAATATCTCATATGGTAGTGGTTAAATTAAATGGGACAATGTATGTAAATTGCTTAGACGTTGTACATAATATAATAACATCCAATAAAATTGTAGTTGTTCATAACAATCATCATGATCATAGAATCCAAGTTGGGAAGGATCAGACAGACTTAAAGATCAGACAGACTTAGTGCAAGTTCAGATTCTACTAGTAAAATGGCCTTTGTTAAGTCACTTTGCCCCTCTGAGTTTGCATCTGCTTATCTGCACAATGCGGATAATATTTAACACAGGATTATGATAAAGATTACGTGAAAAGTGACGTCTGTAAAATGTCCAGCTCTAATTGACCTTCACAAATGATAGCAAACCCCTCCCTTTGGTTGGCCTGTTGCCTGTCTTTCAGAATAGGCAGATATAGGGCCTAGAATTTTTAGAGAGCTTTATTTAATATTGAACATTAGTTTCCCCATGGCATGTATCAGTTTGGCTCTAATCTTATGAGTGATTGAGAAAGTTATTTTTACTCTCTGGGTCATGATTTTGATTAGATCTAGAAATACTCTGAGGATACCAACTTACTTGATTGTTAAGACTAAAGTTCTTATTCTTCTATAATCTTTATCTCCATCTTCCTGGATACATTCTGTGCTGAATAAAACTATTTATATATATAAAAAATTCTAAGTCAAAGGAATATGTCAGGCAATGATTAATATACATTAATGTGTGAATTGGATGGTTCAGTCCTCTCTGTGATTGTTGCCAGTGATTCAGAATTTAATACTGAGATCATCGGCATTTAAAATAATTTAACATTGTGTGACAATTTAATTTATTTGATCTCTGCTGTATTCTTCCTATCCAACTTTATATGAAGCGTTATAGTTGTGAAGTCAGTAATAACAATAGTAATGTGCTGAGTTTTGAATGTGAAGAAAAGGTGACCAAAGCAGCTAAATAAAGAATTGTACTGTGCATTTTCCTGAAAGGAGTTCCTCTGCTTGCAGGCTCTTCCCTGTGGTTTAGGTGCAAAATCCTTTAACCATATACTTAGCATTTCTACTCCTTGTGTGCAAATTTATTTTATTTCTGTGGACTGTTCCTCTGTGCCTTGCGTAAAGAGCTCTGGGTGAGATTATTAACATGTAATGTAAGATCTCACCCAACCTGCTTTTTGCTGTTTGGAACTGGGCGTACAATCGCTATTCTGAGGTGGATAGTTATCTGGTTTTAAATCCAAGTTTTGTTCTCCACTAGATGCCAGATTTTATATTCCACCGGCTAACAAGTCTATAAATACCATGTTAACTTTCCTCCCTTCTCTCTCAGAAGGAGACTTCATCTCCTCTAGCATTCATCAAGAACATATGCCCTGTTGTGGGCTCCTGAAACCCTGAAAAGAAAATTTCCTTTTAAACATAGTACCTGTAAAAGTTAAAATAGGTTTGTCTACTTGGTGTTATTTAAAGGGCACTGGGAAAGTTCTTCATTCCAGGTTATTTCCTCCAGTCATTACACTGTTGGTGATTTATTTCTCTAGGATTCACATCCATCCTCCCTCAAGCCTGCAGGGACAGTACTGAACTTCCCCTTAACCACAGGGAAGGGAAGGATAGAGCTGCAGAAATGATAGCAGGCCAAGATCTCATTGGTGTGGAGTCCCTGAAATGGGGTCATCAGGCACTGGATACCAAGCAAATCCTGAAGTGCACTTGATTGCACTGTGTAGAGCCTCCTGTCCCTGCTGGGGAGGAGGTAAGAAGGCCCAATCCCATGACAGGGGGTATATGAGGGCAGTGTTTTCCATAGCGACCAGAAGCAAATCATGGCCTTTGAGAATGAGCTGGTCATTGAAAATTCTTTCAATTAAAAGATTCTTGCCTTAGGGAGAATATAGCCTCCTAAAATGCCTTTCATTTCAATTTGTGTAACCTGTGTCTCCATGGAAGATTCTGCCTCTCAATGAAGACAGTCTGCAAAGAGATCCCAGGGCGTAATTGTCAGCCTCTGCAAAGGAAGATTTTAAATGTTTTCTTCCTTTGCCTCTTATCCCCAGCTTTATACAGTAACTACCTTGGTTCATTGATCTTCTCACCCAGTGATTCTCAAAATGAACTGGTGATATGGTTTGGCTGTGTCCCCACCCAAATCTCATTTTGAATTGTACTCCCATAATTCCCACGTGTTGTGGAAGGGACCCGGTGGAAGATAATTTGAATCATGAGGTCAGTTTCCCCCATACTGTTCTCATGGTAGTGAATACGTCTCATGAGATCTGATGGTTTTATCAGGGGTTTCCGCTTTTGCATCTTCCTCATTTTCTCTTGCCGCCGCCATGTAGGAAGTGCCTTTCGCCTCCCACCATGATTCTGAGGCCTCCCCAGCCATGTGGAACTGTAAGTCCAATTAAACCTCTTTTTCTTCCCAGTCTCGGGTATGTCTTTATCAGCAGAATGAAAGTGGACTAATACAACTGGGTTTCAGGGTGCCTACTTACTATCTGTGAGACTTTGGGAAGTTATGTTAATTTGGACCTACTTCCTTTATGTAAAAATGAATGTATAATATATATCCTTCTGTCCATCTCACAAGATTGTTGTGAGTAAAATGAAAAAAGTGCTGTTTTCAAGCATTCAGTGAACCCATGATAAGCACTAAGTAGGAGTTTGTGCTAAGTACAGAGGTACTTAAGTACTTAGGAGGTACTAAGTACAGAGGTACATGGTCTTGTATCTAGGGAGATCAAAAGAAGACTCTTCCAAGCAAAAAGATTCCTTTGTCTCCTGTTGTATCCTCAGTGTATTAACACCTGGGATGAATATAGTATTTGTTCAATGGTCATGTGTAGCGTGACTTGTGCTGTAATATTATATGTGATGCAATATGGGAAAATAGCAAGATGGTGGATTACTACTTTCATGGAGTGTAGACAGACCTCTCAGTAGAGACAACGTTTGAGTTGGGCCTTGGTGGATGAGTAAAGCTTCATGAAAAACTTAATATGTTGCCCTTATTTTTTACACTTTGCAGAGGACTGACATTAGTTTCCATACTGGCATGTAGGAAGCTGTCACTGACTTCTGATTTGTCCATTCATTCTAATAACATTCTAATAAACACCTCACAGATGTGTTTATAAATGCATTAAAATCAGGCATGTTTTCAGAGAAAGTTTTTAGAATATAAAATGTTATGATGTAAAACCATGCCCTTTTTTCGGACGTCTCTCTCTCTCTCTCTCGCAAGGAGCTGCTCTCCTTTCTCCTTTCTTCTGTCTATTAAACTTTCCACTCTTTATCCCCCCACCCAACCCCATAAAAAAAGGAAAAACCTATTAATTTATCCGGACCTTTTTTTTTTTTTTTTTTACCTGATTCGACTACATTTTAAATTAAAACGTGCTTTGTTTTTAGAGCTGGAGTTTGTTGCTAACGAAAGGGTAATTATAGTTCACAGGAACACTCAACTCATTGGAACATACTTGCTGTAGATATTGAAAAAAAATTTGTTCTTTTGAGGCAGGGACAGGAGAAAAGCCAAAGACAATGAGACAGGTTTTCTGGAGAGAGCTGGTTAATGGAATGCATGTGGCCCTTAGGAGGGCATTAGTTAGCAGAACCATGTTTCTCATAGGTGCATTTTGTAAAATGAAAGTTTTAGTTCCTATGAAAAAAAATGTTACATAGGGATAATGGTGAAGATTAATTAAAAGGGCATAATCATAACCATAGATCTCTCTCTTTATTACCATTTTATCATAACAATTACATTAACATAATATTATTGGCTAAATATTTCCCTTGCCAAGTAGAAGGATGTGATTGTATGGACCCTGTGTTTAGAGGACAAAATAGTTACCCATGTGGGTGATATGGTAGAGACTCCTGTGAATTTTCTTGGGAGATTAACTCTTTAAACACAGAAAATTTTAATTTTGACAATTTTAATGATAGACTTTAGAATTCAGGAAATGCTTCACACTTTGGGTCAAAGTAAATGCAAAGCAATTTAGTCTTTTCTTTTTCATGCCTTTAGGATTATTGCAATGGATGTCAGTTATTATCTCAAATGCCATCGAGAGATGCTCAGGGCTGCTTGAATTGGTTCCAGAGCTTGGTGCTTCAGAGTAGAGTATACAGTCAGTTTTTATATTTTTCTGTCTCTCTCCTCACTATCTACTATATTTTATTTCTATTCCTTTTCCTATTCTTCAGCCTCACTGTTTTCACTGGCTTCTTTCCCAAGCGGCAAGTATGATTTATCAGCTCTATCTTTTAAGAAATCCTACTTTTGTGTCGTCTGATCGAGCTCAACACTCCCTATACATTATTCTTGCCAAAATATTGAACCTGAATTTGATCACATCACTATATCCAAGTGCCAGTCTGCAGGATATAGAAGAATTAAATGAACATGTTAAATGATACTTCAATGATACAATCAGCAAAGTTCCAAAACAAACAGAACTTTACAAGACAAATGACCAAGGGGAAAAGAAAGACAGACAGACATGTAATGAATACCTATAGATCAGAAGAGACTAAAGACACTTCTCAGCCAGTTTCAGTGTATGGAGCTTACTTGGGTCCTGAGTGAAAAACAAAACAAAACAATATGAGAAAATATGAGGCCACTGGGGGAAGTTGAACAGTAACCAGATATTTGATGATTTTAAGGACTTATTGTTAATTTTTTAAGGTGTGATAGTCGTAGTATGGTTATGATTTTTTCGTGGTTTTTTTTTTTTGGAGACAGGTACTGATATTTTGGGATGAAACGATGAGTTGATAATTGAAGTTTCATCATGGGTATAAGAGACTACATTATACTGTTTTCTCTACTTTGAGTATGTTGAAATTTTCCATAAGAAAATATTAAAAAGCAACAACAACAAATTAATTCTCTGCTTTGAGACTCAGTCCTGTCTATCTGTACTGCCCATTACTTCACAAACATTTCTAGTTAGAGTGACTTCTAATCACTGTAGAGGCTCTAATTTTTCTGAGCTGTTCTTACAGTTTCTTCTTCTGTGTGCTCTGCTTCTTAGCTGTCTCCTTCCTCAGCCCTCTCCTAGTCTTGCTTTATACTAGGCATTCTTGGCCTGTGGGTTCAGAGATGAGCTTCGAAGGATCTGTCATTCCTCTGAAATATATAGTGCTTTGTCTGCATATGCAAATGTGCGTTTTTTAGTTGTTAGGTTAATGCTTTTTACCAGCCTTCCAAGTGTCCATGATTCAAGAATGTTACAGACAGCCTCACTGCTCACTGTCCTGAATAATCACGTTTCATGGCTTTTTCTTCTCTCTGTATGTGTGATATCACATGTCTGGTCCACAACTCTGTCCTGTGCTTCAGCCCTATTCATTCGTCTACTCTTTATCTCCACCTAACAACTCAAAGATAATATGTTTGGGTGTCAGTTTTACTGTTTACCTAATTGCTCTTCATGTCAAATATCTCTGAATTGGCCTAGATTTTACTTTCTTCCTCACCTAAACATCTACATTTAAATATTCATCAAACTCTTGGAATTTTACCTCTTAAATGATACCTTTTCTGTCTTCTCGTTATTTGGTACAATGTCTCAGTTTAGACCCTCAACATCTCTCCCCTGGTCACTGGACTCCCACTGTAAAGCTTCTTACCGATTCCCTTGCCTCTATCCCCATCTTTTCTGTTTGAAGGAATGATGTCACTAACAAAAAAATCTGGTCATTTCACATTTCTGCTGACATCATGGCTGATAATATCTTAGTACAGCCCTTCATTATCCAACCCTGGGCCACTTAAGTGGTCTCATTTCCTGACCTCAGTCCTCAGACCTATTTACAGCATGATGTATTTGTCAAGTCTCCTAGACTTTGCTTATATATTTATTCTACCTAGAGCTCACCATCCCTTACCACCACCCTACCCGCTTCTGTCTTGACAACATGGGAAATACCACTTTATCTTTCAAGTCTTTTCCTTTTTTTTTTGAGACAGAATCTCACTCTATCCCCCAGGCTGGAATGCAGTGGCAGGATCTTGGGTCACTGTAGCCTCTGCCTCCTAGGTTCAAGCAGTTCTCCTACCTTAGCCTCCCAAGTAGCTGGGATTACAGGCACACATCAGTATGCCCAGCTAATTTTTGTATTTTTAGTAGAGATAGGGTTTTGCCATGTTGGCCAGGCTGGTCTCGAACTCATGACCTCAAGTGATCCTCCCCTTAGCCTCCCAAAGTGCTGGGATTACAGGCGTGAGCCACCGCATCTGGCTTATCTTTCAAGTCTTAAGGATGACCCTTCTCTCTGAGGCTTGCTGGAGGATTTGCTGGAATCTTTGGGTGCTACATTTGTAAGCACTGACATTCAGGATTGTTGTTGTTGCTTTTAATTGCCCCGTAATTGTTTGCAGAGCTGTGAACTAACCAGTTAGGACTATCAGAGCATCTTTGACAGTATCTAGCTTTTACCTAGTACTGCAGGCATGAGCTTTTACCATGTGGTGGTGGACTGCATGCTGACCTGGGCCTCCAGAGACTCTTTTCCTTCTCTAGGTGTAGGCACTACCTCAAGCTCTTTCAAAGAAATAGTAGCAGGGAGACCACGGGGCTTCTTTTTCTCTTGGATCTCATTTCCTGAAGAAAGGAAAGGTGTGAAGAGAGTGGTTGCAGGCAGGGGCAGTGAGAGAGTTTTCAAGCTGAAGTTCTTCTTTGGTAATTTATTAAGTCCCTCCCTTTCTTAGTTCTAAGTTTCTCTACTTCCTCCCATTTCTTAGTGACCACTTCAAAGTATGTGAGTAAAAGATTTGAAATAATACACTTTCTTCCAAATCTTCCTGCCTAAATATATGTATTTTCAAATGAATTAAGGTGACCAAACTTAATTTTTAATTTATTTTTTAGTATTTTAGCAATGAAAATCAAATTTAACTAGATTTCTTTTATTATTATTATTATTATACTTTAAGTTCTAGGGTACATGTGCACAACGTGCAGGTTTGTTACATATGTATACATGTGCCATGTTGGTGTGCTGCACCCATTAACTCGTCATTTACATTCGGTGTATCTCCTAATGCTGTCCCTCCTGCTTCCCCTGACCCCACAACAGGCCCCGGTGTGTGATGTCCCCCTTCTGTGTCCAGGTGTTCTCATTGTTCAGTTCCCACCTATGAGTGAGAATATGCGATGTTTGGTTTTTTGTCCTTGTGATAGTTTGCTGAGAATGATGGTTTCGAGCTTCATCCATGTCCCTACAAAGGATATGAACTCATCATTTTTTACGGCTGCATGGTATTCCATGGTGTATATGTGCCACATTTTCTTAATCCAGTCTATCATTGTTGAACATTTGGGTTGGTTCCAGGTCTTTGCTATTGTGAATAGTGCCACAATAAACATACATGTGCGTGTGTCTTTATAGCAGCATGATTTATAATCCTTTGGGTATATACCCAGTAATGGGATGGCTGGGTCAAATGGTATTTCTAGTTCTTAACTAGATTTCTTAATACTCAGGAACCACTGAACTAAATTATTGATAGTGGACCCATTTTCTACTATATAATTATATATATTATAATTTAAGTCTTAAATATAATTTAAGTCTTCTAAGAACAGTTTTAGTTGGAAAAGTCTTGTATCTCAACATGATACATATAGTACCAGTCAAAATTAAGATCCCTATGTGTAATATATTTATAAGCTATGGATTAGCAACTGTGAGTTTGTGTCCAGTTGTGTGATCACATATCTCCATATCACTTTCCTTCAGTGTTTGGTAATACTCACCACGCCAGGTTCAGGGAGAAGGCAGGATGCGCTTGGCTTTATTAGTTCTGAAATTAGGAAAGGAAGGCTCGCATTGGATGTTGGAAATCACAGAAAAGTCTCCTTCCTGATGTGCAGGTTATGGGTAACAGACAGAACACAAGATGGAGGGAGGTATTTTTATGGTAAGATTCGGGTGTGTGGTGTCTTCAGTTCCAGGCGTTATGAGTCAGTTGCTTAGAAGGCAGGACAGTGAGGTTGTAGGTGGATGCCTGATACAGTCATGGAGGGAAGGTGTGGGGTCACCTTGTAGAGCACTTGCATGAAGGGCTTGTTACTCAAGCTTCAATCACAGAAGCACCTCTTATGGGATTCTCCATGTCAGGGAGGTGGAGAGCACGCCACCACATTGAATGCAGGCTTCTCAGGAGCCCTGTGAACCTGGTGCCCCTCCAGACAGCGCTCCAGTCACTGTCCTTTTCCGGACTCCCCTTGTCCCAGTCAGAGGCACCCTTGATGGGTGCCTGACCAGCTGTAGCACTAAATCAGGGAGGGTTACTCATGATAGAATAAGCTATCTACTCAATACTGTATGCATTTTAATGAATGTCAACAATGCTTTTAATAGGAAGAATGAGAAATCTGTGAGCTTTATGAGAATGAGAAATCTGTGAGGTAGCAGAGGTGATACTCCTAGTGAGATACCAACCTTGTAGGTTTTGGCATTCACAAAAGTGTACACAACACACACACAGACGCACATATACACACACATAGCCAGATAAAGTTTATCAAAATAAACATTTAGCCAAATTGCCTCTTTTGCTTTAACTTTCCTGTCTTCTGCCATGTCCATATCAATATTATACTTAATTAAATTTATGTGGCTGAAAGGCTTTATAAAGGACAAGAGAGAACCTAATCTATTTTTGTTGTTATTAATGAGTTATTTTATTCTTTAAAATCAGAAATGATGATGGAGAAAAAAGTTTCATGTGACCTCTGAATTCACCAACAGTATAAAAATTGCGTGTTTTTGTTTGTTTGTTTATTTGTTTTCCCAACAGAATCTTCCTCTGTCGCCCAGGCTGGAGTGCAGTGGCGCAATCTCGGCTCACTACAACTTCTGCCTCCTGGGTTCAAGTGATTCTCCAACCTTAGCCTCCTGAGTAGCTGAGATTACAGGCACATGCCACCACGCCCAGCTAATTTTTGTATTTTTAGTAGAGACGGGGTTTCGCCATGTTGGCCAGGCTGGTCTTGAACTCCTGACCTCAGGTGATCCGTCTGCCTTGGCCTCCCAAACTGCTGGGATTACAGGTGTGAACTGCCGTGCCTGGGCTAAAAATTGCTTTTTAAGCCTATGATTTTTTTTAATGGACCATATAAAAATAATTGCCATGTCTATTCTTTTAACCATTTAATATTTTTACCCAACTTTGGAACATTATTTTGTTTTTGTTTTATTTTTTAGGGACAGGGTCTCACTCCATCTCCCAGGCTGGAGTGCAACGGCACAATCATAGCTCACTGAAGCCCCGACTTCCTGGGCTCAAGTAACCCTCCCACCTCAGGCTCTCAGGTAGCTGGGACTATAGGCATACACCATCATGCCTGGCTAATTTAAATTTTTTTTTTTTTTTTGGACAGACAGAGTCTCATTGTGTTGCCCAGGCTTGTCTTGAACTCCTGGCCTCAAGTGATCCTCCCATCTCGGACTCTCAGAATGTTGGGATTACAAGCATGAGCTACCAGGCCCAATGTGGAACACTTTTCTAATCTCAGTCTGTCCTTCAAGTTGTAATAGTGTGTTTTGTAGTCCTAAAGAATTCTACACACAGACACATTTCTCTAAAGACTTAGGCATGGTTGCCTGGAATGCTCAAAAATAAATGAGTTAAAAGCTAACTGCAGAATTTTCTCCCAAATGAGCATATTGCACGTTGTAGGCCTCTTGTGCTCCAAGTTCACGAAAAGGGCATTAGCAAATTACAAGCATCTGAAAGCTCAAGTTTTCCATGTTTATAAACTTCATGAGCAAATGCTCCATTGAGTGATTATATCCTTTATAAATAATTTTGTTTTTAAAAATAAATGTTAGTGTTAGTTTGTTGTTGGAGATGAATAAAAGCACTTGTCAGTCCCCAATTAATCTTTTGCTTTCCCTGGAAGGCGAAAAATTTTGTGACATTGAAATCACAAGTCCAAGCCAAAGCTGCCTCCTTAAATGAAATTTCCTTCTTGGTAGTGTGGAATGCTTCCTAAACTCCTAGAGATGTCCATGTGCAATGTAGAAGTATTCCTAATGAGAATGTCACAAGAAGCTTTTGGTGGGGAGCTTATTTATTGTTTATAAGATAGAAGATTTGATTGGCAGGATGAAAGATGATGGTATGGCCACCATGTCTCCTATGAAGGGCTTATTTCTTTTATAAAGAGTTTGGTTTCTAGAGTCCCCACAGGCTGAGTGCAAAGCACAATTTCTCTTCATTGCAGGTGTGAGTGTGAGAACAATTCTTTGTCAGTCCAAAGGGAGAATGCACTTCATATCTTATAGGTAGGGTCACAATTGGAGGTGGGTAACTGGATGCTGTTGTGTTTGTCAGAAACAGCAGAATTAAAGATTGCACCAGAAGTGAGCTCTTTGTTTTTCTGCTTATGAAATAAGGTCATATTTGCCCCATGTAACATGAGGCATTTGTACTTGTTCACAGTACATCTGTGTGGTCAGTGGCTCAGAACAAACTTTGATCTTTTTATAGATAAATAATACAAAGAAGTTCCATGAATCTCTTTATATTCGTGGTATTACACATAATTGTTGTCATTGTTCAGGTTATACAGGGTAGGAGCAAAATCAGTATCTTCCTTGTTAATTCTCTTGGCCTGTTCCCTCTTGAGCTCTGTCTGTCTATCTTGTTTTAATATAACCTGCTCTGTTTGATGAGAGATTTTTAAGGTTTTTAAAAATTTTAGTAGCTTTGTTTTATCTCTATTGTTTATGCCTTAAAAGTTGTCCCTGGTATCATGAGGAGAAAACTTTGAGTCAGAAAGAAGCATAAAGCCTTTCATTGAAAGGATTGATGTGTTCCAGAGGCAATTGGTCTGAATTCAGCTAGGGACATTTCCCTCCTAAACAGTAAACTGACTGACCAGATCTTTCTAGGAAGACCTTCTAGCTGGGAAGCGCACCATGAAATGCCTCTAAGTGATGCATACTACAGCCCACATCACTTTGGGGAGAGGAAGCCAGAGTTGTGTTATAGCCAAGCTTATTTTAAAGAACTGAACCCCATTTCCTTCTACAGAGATTCTCTGAGCGGAAGGGAGAATGCAATATTAACTAGCTGACTTTGCCTTCAGACATTTGCATCCGTGCAGTCCCAGGTAAATGCAGCATTGCCCCAGGTGCAGGTTGAACAGAAAGCAGTGCTTCTGACGGTTCTGCTTTTGCTTTGCAACTCTTTCTATGCTTTTCGTAAAATTTTATTTTGAAGTATTGACGCATATACAATTTAGTGACACATTTTTACTAGTGCTGCCTTTCTCAGGAAACGAGTGTTTCATTTTCCTAAAGGAAGCTACTCAATGTAAACATTGATCTGTGTTTTAATGTTTTGTCTTTTTATTAGTTTGCTGAATATACTGATGTTAATATCCTCTCTTCTGTTCTGAAGCCTTGACTTTGCTTGATACTGCCACCTATTTTAGTTTGTAATCTCTGAAGATATCTAGACTGTTTTTTTATTAGATTATTTGTTTATAGCTGCTGTGTTTGACTTGTTCTTCAAGAAATAGCTGTTAGTTTTTATGTGTGAAACCTCAGAGGTGAAGGGACAGTGAGGGCCAGATATTTCACAGCTTTTGTCTATTTGAGTTAGCCTATAAGATTGAATGAAGCTACTGTCCCTACTTTGCCCAGAATGTGCTTTTGAATTATAGTTTCAAAAGTGAACTCTGAAAGAGAAGAGAGATTATATTTACTCTTTCTTTCCAGCTGTTGGAGAGATTGATTGAAATTTATTTCTAAAATTGAAAGCAAGAAACAAAGCATTATATGGACAGAAGGTTAATGGGAATTGTGTAGGGACCCTGAGTGCTTTGTGCTGAAGACATCATTGGCATCAGATCCATGAGGAAAACACTAACAAATACTTAGAGTCAATGGATTTCTTTTGTTTACTTTTGGAGAAGCAACTTTGTATGTTTAAAACTTAATCCTTATCCAGTTACTGAAACTGAGAATCAAAGGAAAGGATAGCAATATTTCAAGTTTTGCTATATTTTATATTTTTCAGTATGATATGGTTGAGTAGATTAGGAACTTGTTATTTTGTATGGATAATCTCTTATCAAGGTATATGTAAGTAGAATCAGTAATTATAATTAAAGATACCTTGAAACTAAAGAAAATGACTGAGGTGAGTCTTAATGAATTTAGAGGTTTATTTTGCCAAAGTTGAGGACATGGCTGGGCTAAAGGGACATAAGCCACAGTAGGACCTGTGGCCTGTACTTTTTCCAAAGAGGATTTTGAGTTCTTCAATATTGATATGGTTTGGCTCTGTGTCCCCACCAAATCTCATGTCAAATTGTGGTCCCTGATGTTGGAGGTGGGGCCTGGAGGGAGGTGATTGGATCATGGGGGTGGATTTCTCATGAATGTTTTAGCACCATCCCCTGGTGCCGTTCTCGTGGTAGAGTCCTCATGAGATCTGGTTGTTTAAATCTATGTGGCACCTCCCCTCTCTCTTGCTCCTGTTCATGCCTTCTAGGACATGCTGACTCCCTCTTTGCCGTCTACCATAGTTGTAAGCTTCCTGATGCCTCCCTAGAAGTTGGGCATGTGCTAGCATCATGCTTCCTGTGCAGCCTGTGGAACTGGGAGCCAATTCAACCTCTTTTCTTTATAAATTACCCAGTCTCAGGTGTTTCTTTATAGCAGTGCGAGAATGGATTAATACAAATATTTAAAGGAGGAAAAGCAGGCCATAAGAGAAAAGAGAAAGAAAGAGGGCAAGGTCACATTCTTGTGAGGCTTTGACTAGAGCTCACTGAATCCACATGTTGCATGTGAAAAGAAGGGGGCGGGGGGACAATCAATTATGTATTTGTTTCAGGCTCAGTGAATCTGCATTTTTATGATAAAGTCAACATAGAGGATGACTTCTAGTCTTGTCCTTGCCTCATACCTGCGAAGATAAGCTGTTAATTTACATTGTCAGGATGAAATTCAACAGAACTCTGTTTGAGGGTAAAGATCTTGGGACCCACAAGGAATTTTCTTGTGAGCAAATTGTGAGAGAGACCCCTTAGGGAGATATACTGCTTTGTGTCTTTGTAGCTATCTATTCAGGAGTGAAAAGGAAGGCAGTTTTTTTTTGCGTGATTCAGGTTGCAAGCTTAACTTTTCCCATTGTCATAGTGAGTTTGGAGTCCCAAGATTTTATTTTCCTTTCACAATACTTAGAGGTAAATACAATGGTAGGTCCAACAGCAGTGGGCAACACAACCCACTAGTAAAGAGCATGTGGAGGAGATGGGGTCCTTCACAAGATATCTAGTATCGCAATGTGTTTTTTCTAAATTACTTACAAATTATAAGTGACTGATTCCAAGCAAGTGCAAACTGCTCTCAGACATTGCATTTTTTGGAGGGATTAGGGGGCAGTAAATATATTTCTTTTACATAGGTAGGTAATTTCAAATTAGTTAGTTACACCGTTTTTTCAAAACAGCCTGATTTGGAAAGGAGAAATTAGAGTTTAATGATATGTGATGTGTCATGTATGTCTAATAATACAACTATTCTGATAGGTGAATTCTGAATTTCTCAACGGTCTACCGTTAAAGATGCCAATGGTATTTGTAGATTTGTCCTTAACCTTATGACCTAACATTTTTTAAGGGCAAATGGGCTCTCTCCAGACTTTGAACACCACTGTCATAGTACTGGGCTAGGTGGAACTTTAGAGCTGATCCTGGGTGATTTTTCAGGTTGCTTTAGATTATTTCTCTTATGTAGAAACTGGCTGTTTGTGTAGATCTCCTTATCTATTAAGGAGGATCAGTTCTGCCCAAAGTGAATAAACACTTTGGGCCATTCAGAAATGGTATAAGCATACTCAGGCCCATGTGTGGACTCACGTTGCAGTGCTGTTTTGCTGTTCCAACTATCAAAAACAAGTTCTCAAAGCCTGAGTCTTAAAAGTCAGAAGGAGCCTTACAGGTCTGATTCTGCCACAAATGTAAGGTGACCTGTGTTTAAACTTGTAAATAAAACCTATCAGAGCAACATTTCTGAAACTTCAATGTACATACAAATAACTAGGGATCACTTGGGGTCTTGTGAGAATTGCAGATTCTGTGGTCTGGGGTAGGGCTGAGATTCTGCATTCCTGAAAAGATCCCAGGTGTATCCCAGTCCTGTTGGTCCCCAGGTTACACTTTGAGAAACAAAGTCTTAGAAAGTAGCTGAGAGACATCCAACCTCCTCCCATCCCCAAATCAGGAACTCTCCTTTTCTAATTCTCCCTTACAGATGTTTTTTCCCTTTGCGGACAGTGTGAAAATACTGCCATCAATGATTACCTTTCTAGGATTGCTAATATTAAGATATTTCAAATAACCTTTCAGATAAACACTGAAAACTTCATTCCTTGTTCCTATCATAGCTCCAGCATCTAGAATGGCTCCTGGCACTACCAGGGCCTGAATAAATATCTGCTGAATGGGATCATGAATGGGTGAATATATAACATTCAGACTTTGGGATATTATGAATACTATTCATGTTTGGTTTTCACTGTTAAATTTTTGATAGTAGCCCCTAGAAACACATCAAGAAACTGTATAATTCTCTGTGTATAGGTGTAGAGTGTTAAATTAATTAAAACTTAAAGCCTTTGGAACGTTAAATTATTTTGAGCCTTGAGAGGAATGTGGCTATGTAGCTTGCAGTTGCAACTTCTGGTTTTTCCTGTAAATGAGTAGGAATGACTGAGTGGTGCCAGAGGTAAGACCCTCTCAGAACATTACTCCTCCTCACAGAATGTTAAAGCAGCCTTCCTTGGAATGTAGCAAGCTATACTAATCCAATCACTGCAATGTACATATTGGCCTTATAGGGAAAATATTGCCATCCTCCCAAAACTGTTTCTGCCTATATAAGTGAAACCTTAGCTTCTCTATTTTGAACCACCGACCCCATCCCTTTGGAGTCTGTGTTTTCTGCATGCCTGTCCTCAAGCTTTGTGCTTGAATCGACTCTATGCTTAGTTATATTTTCTGAATCTCATTTAAGGTTGACAAGAGTATATATACTGAAACCCAATTCTTCCTTGCTGTGGGTTGTCAGGTTGACATCTGATCTCTTTTCAGTGCTTCTTCCTTAAATTTAACTTCCTCTTTAATTAACCAAGTTAAGTAATTTCACTGTCATAGCTAACAGCAAAAAGGCAATATGAAATAGAAATTCGATGACCTTCAGAAAGGTTATGATATGTTTATATTGTTTTACGGTAAAGACAGTTCCACTCTTCCTCTTTAGAAACAGTTATGATAGCACAGGTGCCAGATTTGATATTTTTCATGTTAACTTTCACCAAGACTCAACTAAAATCCTCCCTTCTCTGCACAGTTTTTCTTGACTCCATCCAATAGGCACACTTTGTAACTTTATCTCCTATGCTTGGCTTCATGCTAGTTATATCAATTACCTTATTATATTGCAGTTTCTTACTTGCTCATCTTTTACTCTCTGACAATCACTTCATTGAAGACAAAACCTTTCATATATGTATTCTTAGATGTCTCCAGGGGTGCTCAGTATAAGGTTGGACCCACAGCAGCAGTATATGTTGACCGAAAAAAATGAATAAATGGTTTGAGCATTTAGGGAGTTATAAAATCAAACCAGGCAGAAGAATGTATCTGGGGCAGCTTTCTGGAGAAGGTGATAGTGATCGCTTGGTTTGATAGTATCTCTTGACCTATAATTATGATAATAGCGCCCCCAGTATTTTAAAGTTGTAAATAAATGGTCCATAAATGCTGTTGCTGTGTAATTAATAAACCATGAAAATACTTACAGAATATTCTAACTTAATTCTTGAAGGAACTTGTTGAGGACATAGAAGTGACTAGAATTGCATCTGTTATCTTGTAAAGTAAATTGGTATATTCAACAAATACTTACTGAGCAAAGATGAGTAAAACTGGTTACCTACTTTCAAGGGGTTTGTGTTCTCCTGATGCGTAGACTAACATCATCAAACAGACTGTGCTTAGCTCTGTCGTGGAGAAGCAAGCAAAATGCTATGAGAACCTAAAGGGAAAAGACATGGATTCCAGCTGGAAGGAGTCCAGGCTAACTAGTTGAATATAAATATATATATATTTTTACATAGATTCTATTTCTCTCGGCTTCTTAAGCAGAATCAGTCTACCGCAGGCAATCTGACCTCTTTGTGATCATTCACATGAACACTGGTTTTGGGGCTCAGTCATTGAAAGCTGCTGTCTCTGTACTGCATTTTCCAGACTATTCTGGGCTTTTGCATCTGCTCCTGGCTCTTTGGTGCCTCTCCGATGGGTATCTTGCCAGCTATCCGTGTGCTTGCTTCTCTATTCTCTTTCCTCAGTCTGGTTTGCTATGGGCTGTAATATAAATAAAGAGAAAGTGAGATTGCATCAGCTTTGAGTATCCTGAGGCATTTTTATGGGAGTGACAGCTAAGTATAAAGAGCATTTAGGAAATAATAGCCATTTTATCATTTAAAGGCATGTGTACTTCCTGGTAAGTATTCACTTATTTATAAGGATAGGTATCTTCAATTAAGTTCCTACTATGTGCTTGGCATCATAGCAGTTGCTTTGTAGATATTGTTTCAAATCCTCAGAATGGTCCTGTAAGGTAGATAGTATTATACCCATTTTATAAAAGAGGAAACTGAGATTTAGAGTAATTAACTTTCCCTGGGTCTCATAGTTGGTACATAGTAGAGCCTGATTCTACCCCAGTCTGACTCTAAAGCCTACGTTCCTTTGCCTGACCCGTTCTGGCTCTGTAGGTGATATTAAGTGTCCTGTGCTAAGTGTGGGGGATATGTGACTAAGGGGACTCCCTTCCTCCCCTTACAAGCTTTGGGCCAGGTATTTAAGGGGCTGGATAACTGATTCTGGTGGGGGAAGTTCTTACTGTTTTATTATGTAAGATACAGATAGTCCAATGGTGTTTGCTCTTTTATCTTCTGCAGTATTTGCTATTTTTGAGTCCAACCAAAAGATACTAGGTAGAGGTAGAATGTTTGTCACAGTCTCATAGTTATTCTTTAATCTGTGCTGGGTCCCTTTAGGGAATTAGATAAAAGGACTTTTATCTAAGGGAGTTAATGTCTTTACTTCTAGATCTAGACTATTTGAAGCCATAAGAACTATATATTATACCTGGCACATGTGTGCTGAATAGTAAATGGATATGGTTTCAACTCTGCTGTAATTTGAAACAGCTCCGAAAGTATTTCAACTTAGCATTCTTCATTCACTTATACCAACTCTGGCTTTTACAATTATCTGGCTTGTTGCCACTTATCATTAAATATTTCAAAATTTTCACATAGCAAAGTTAATTTTAATTCATTCCTAAATATGTGCCATAAAAAATCTTTAAAAAATCAAACTTAGACTAATTCAGAGGTTAAGGGGCATTAAACTTTGTGTTTAGTAACAAAATGGTGAAGGTAAAACTCTAAAAAGGGTGATAAATTAACTCTTGAATAAATGATTTTGTGGCACATTTAAATGACTAGAAATTAGGGTAGTATTTATACCTTTATTATTAAGTTTTTGTGTTGTAGAATTAATTCTCTCAAATGTTTTTCCACTCTTTGAGTGAAGTTGTGTGTGTCTTTTCATAAAGCAATATCTCAATAGTAATCATATCTACTTAAACGTTATTTAACCCTTCTATGTAGATTGCATTATGCTGTTTGTTATGAAGTACTTTTTTTCCGTATCTTGATCTCTTTCTGGGGAACACTGACATTATAGGGACTTTTCCAGGGTTCTAAACTTTTCTTGTCAGCTTCTACCATCTTTACTAGAAGAATAAAAGGAAAGTGGTCTATAGAATAATTTATTTAGTAAATAGCCTGACATTCAAAGGAATTCATCACTCAAACAGAATAAGCTGTATTTTTCCAGTGTGTAAGTTGTTCCTGGAGAGGGTGAAGGGTAAGTCGGATTCTTTTAAGATTTGCCTTAACACTTTTAGAACAAAGAGTACTAGTTGTTAAATTTGTACCCATGAGGAATTGATGCCAGTTATAAAAGTGCCCAATTTGGCCTCGCAGAATATTGAGAGAAACTACATGCTGCTCTCATTCTTTATTTCCCACTGACTAAATGACTTTACTTTCCTATAACAGAAATTTATTACTGTTTGCTATACTGTATATGGATTTAGGATCCCAAAGCTGGCTGAGAATTGTTATGGCCAGTATCTATTTGTGACCATCTCTTATAGTTTTATGATTCATCTGTACTTTGGCATTGAACACCTTCTGTGCTAGGAGTTGGGGGTAGATTATTTAAAAAGTGAATAAGAGAGAGTCCCTGCTTTTGTCACTCACGATCTAGTTGGAAAGAAGACACATAAAAGGACAGTAAGGATAGGACGTAGGAAGCGCAGGAAAGAGCTGTGAGCCCTAGGAGGGACATGGACCACAGAGGCTTCCTAGAAACCAGGTGCTTTGAGCTGAGGCAGGAGGTTGAGCAGACCTAGCAGGGAGGGCATCCCAAAAAGCTTTTGCATTCACCCATGCACTTTACTTCCGTTTTTATTTCTCTCACTTTTCCTCTGGCCGCTTCCAGTTTCCTCAGCCTCCCACAGCTGCTCAGCACACTGTTTCCCTTCACTCAATTTCTCTCCAGCTCTTGTTCTTCAGGGCCTTCCCCACAGGGACTCCACACACGGGCTCCTTCCACACCAAGGTTAGCAGAGCCAACAAGCACCCTGGGAGAAACACACACTTCCTCGGTGGCAGATTGGAAATCATCACTGCTTTTCTGTAGACATTTAGCCACTGATTTGATTCAAAATCCTGTTAGTAGGTGGTGACTGAAATAGTTTAGTGGGGGCAGGGAACAGCAAGAGGTAGGAGGAAAGCCATTCAGTAAATCCCCCAAATCCCAGTGTTTGTCCTGCTCATTTGAGCAACTGCTCCCATTGTCAGGAGAAGGTCATTCCTGTATGAATGTTTACATCACAAATAAAATGAAGCTTCAGTAGACATTCAATAGAAGTTGAGTTGTGTATGTATTAACAAGAAGTACTAAGGCTGCAGATGTTATAAATAGCATTGAACTTCCATCAATACTCATAGATTTTTCTGTTTACTAAAACATTTCTACTCTCAAGCAGAGGGAATAAAAATGGGGTGACTACCTCTCTTTCTAAGGTAGTGCTTCTCTTCACATCACTAGGGCTTGGTACATCTGGACTGACTTGATAAGCATCTGGAGTTGGGCTGTTAGTATTGTCGTCATCGTCTTCTTCTTCTTTCTTCTTTCTTTTTTTCTCTTCTTCCTTTTTTTTTTTTTTAAGAAATGGGGTCTCACTATGTTGCCCAGGCTGGTCTCAAACTCCTGGGTTCAATCAGTCTTCCCGACTTGGCCTCCCTAGTATCTTCTAAGTAATCTAGATAAGACAGAGCCAATGTGTGTGAAAGGCAAGTGGTAAAGTGACAGTTGTTTTTGTACCTGTGGTACAGCAGATGCTCTGAATTCTGTAGCTTTCCATCAGTGTTTGACGTTGAGGACAGCTGTCCTTCCTTGCCTCTAGCTATGGAGAAAATGTGGCTTGTGTACCTGCCGTCATCTTCAACTCTAAGCACCACTGCTGGAGGCAGTATTGTCAGTATCAGCACCTCACCTCACTCCTGGGACCCAGGAACACCCCCTGAGTCTTGCTTAGGACCTCAGAGCCTCAGCCAACCAGGCTTTGAACTGGCCCGTTCCTTCTAGGCAGTGCGTTGACCTACTCCATTTAATGGTCTGTTCTCATGGCAGTTGGACAGGGCTCCCTGATGCCTCCACACACTCTGTTTTTGGTCTTCTTGACAGAATGCTGTTGGTGTTCAGCTTTCAGCTTCTAATAATGAGTGGTTAAGTTGGATGGGGAAGAACCACAAAATTCAATGAGTCCAAGATTTTTGGTTTTAAACATACCAAATAAGCAGCCACGCAATGTTGAGAGCCCTGGCAGGTTAGGGATCTCCATGTCCTAGGACACTGCAACTGATAAATCTGCTCCTGATCATTGCTGCCTCCCAAAGATGTGTCTTATCAGTGAGCCCATTTCCTGCAGAACCAGAGCCACTGGCCAGGAGTCAGCTAATGTTTAGAAAGGATCCAGGTCTGGCTGCTGCATTTCCTGTCTTGTAGATTGATGACCTTTAGCTGTTTTGTTGATGTCATTGTATATCTGTTTTTTGGGGATGAGTATAACAAGAAAGGAAAATGGTTAATCTAGCAAGAACTCATTACACCGTGAATGATGGAGGGTAGGCTCCTGTTTTATTCCGATTTGATTTGTTTGCTTCATTGGGGGAAACAAATGATCATGACACCCTATAGAGAATTTCACTTTCTCTTTGACGTACAAATAAACAGCCTCCCACGTTTCATTTATTTTTGCCACTGCTGGAATGGTTGATTAAAAAAACAAAACAAAACAAAACACATTGTTATGCTGCTTTCCTATGTCCTGACCTTCACCATTGGGTAGAGAAGGAAAACCAGTAAAATATCTATATTCTTTTAAACAATGAAGGACCCTTAACTATAAATGCCCATTAGAAGCCAGAGTCCACTACAGTGAGATGGATGAGCTGATAAACCAAACCAAATTAAACAACAGGGAGGAGGATATGGGTCTTTCTTTTATTTCTTGTAATATGCCTTAGAGATGAGGATTCACCTTTTGTTAATTTGTTAAAACACTAAAGTGTCACCTTTCTTCCTGTCTTCCTCATTTGATGGAACACACCTAGTAATGAATACATTTTCTCCTTGCCATTAAAAATGTGTATTCAGCCTAGGGCATACAAAACATATGTTCGGTATTAGTTGTTAGAGGGTTAAAGATGCTGGCTAATTTGGGTTTTGCCAAGACAAAAGCCTAACTGGCAACTTTGTGGCCTCTGGTTTCAAGTCTACTTCCTATTTATATCCCATGACACTCAGGTTCTTGAAACTTGGCAAAAAGCCTCCAGCGTTTTGTGATTTTTTTTTCTGGTTGGCCAATATCAATTTGTAATGAGCCAAACCTGACTTGAGTAGCAGATCTACAGGCCCATGTCTTCGAGGTATATAGGTATTTGGCTGTTGAGGGCATAGGTTAGGAGGTCTCTTGACATTCTGTTGCTAGGTTACTGAACCCTGAATTACTGAACCTTGAACACAGTATTTTTGTTCTCAGATTGTTATTTATGGTCGAAAGCAGCTGCTATCCATATTTTGGGGGGGAATACAGGGAAATATAAAATAAATAAAACTAAATAGTTAGATACAGTGCATCAAAAAGTAATTGTAAGAAAATGTTTATTACAAACCAGGTAAAAGAGATTGATCCCCCCCTCCTCTCCATCCAACATCAGAAGAATTATAGTGTTCGGCCGGGCATGGTGGCTCATGCCTGTAATCCTAGCACTTTGGGAGGCTGAGGTGGGCGGATTGCCTGAGGTCAGGAGTTCAAGACCAGCCTGGCCAACATGGTGAAACCCCGTCTCTACTAAAAAAACAAAAAGTAGCTTGGCGTGGTGGCAGGCGCCTGTAATCCCATTTACTTGGGAGGCTGAGGCAGGAGAATCACTTGAACCTGGGAGGCGGAGGTTGCAGTGAGCCGAGATCATGCCATTGCACTCTGACCTGGGCGACACAAGCAAGACTCCATCTCAAAAAAAAAAGAAGAAGAAGAAGAAGAAGAATTATAGTGTTCGTGTGCAGGCAGTTGTTGGTCAAGCCTTTGTAGAGCTGTGGCGTTAGCTCAGCTATGACCTAGACTTGTAATAAAAGTCAACTGATGCAGTTGTGCATGCTGCAGGCCAATCCTCGTGATCTCGGGGTAGGGCTTAGGATGTCAGTCTAGGGTATATCTTTTTCTTTCTTTGCGTTTTTACTCCTTTTCTACCAAATTTTCTCTTCTATTCATAATTTTTATCATATGGACAAAAG
Organism: Pongo abelii; assembly: GCF_028885655.2. NCBI lineage: Eukaryota > Metazoa > Chordata > Mammalia > Primates > Hominidae > Pongo > Pongo abelii. Next base: position 65,356,442 of record NC_071985.2, on the reverse strand, counting down.
TTTCTATTTAAAAATAACCTTTATTCAGAGAATAATTACTACTTTGTGTAATTATACTCTCAACATTTGACCTTTTTATATAGCTTCTAATAATTATAAATTTTCAGCTGCACTTTTGGTAAAAGTTTTTATTTTTTTTACTAATTTCCGTAGGTTACTCATCTTACACACACTTTTGCTTTCTAACCAACATGTCAGGTGAGAAATGTCTATTAATCTCCTACTTTGTGCAAAGAATTGGATAGAATGAAACACATCAAAACCATGACTTGCCTTAAAAATTTCTAAATGACAGTGCATACAACTTAACAATATAGAACAACAGTGAAGATGTCCCAAGGCTGTGTATAGAATTATTTCCTAAAATAGAGGTAAATGCTAACTTCAGAAGGAAGAAGACTCCCTGTGGGCCAGGTTGGACTGAGATGGAAAAATAACTGCAGACAATTATGACATGTAACAACATGGATAGGTGAGGAATGGCTCACATAGACACACATACAGATGACGTTAGAGAAGGGGAAGATCTGAGTGCCTGGAGCAAGATTTCTTAGAGGTGATAAGACTTGTTCTGGACCTTGAAGGTTGGGCAGAATTTGAATAACAGACGGAGATTAATGGGGAGGGCTTTCTATTTAACGGGAAGACTAAGCAGAGAACAGGAAAGTACATAGTGGGGTTAGTAGTTAGAGACTAGACTGGCTGGAGCAAGATGCCTATAGAAAGCTAGATGGGATTGGAAATATGGATGGAAAGCCTTGAATTCCATGAGAAGGAGTTAAAACTTTCTTTTGGAGGCATTCATTTATTTTCTATTTATTGAGCACATGTTCTGAGCTAAGCCCTGTTAGTAGCTGGTGATATACCAAAGGGGACAAGAAACATATGTCTGTGCCTCTCAAGGAGTTTGCATTCCTTACTTATGTACCCAGTAGACAGGTAATTAGGAAGTAAGAATATCCTGCACTATGATGAGGGCTATGAAGGGATAATTATGAGGTATGCTGGGACTTTTTGGGAAGAACAGCTTACCTAGACCTTAAGTTATTAAGGCAAAGGTGAAGGAGAGCCTTCTAGGCAGGGTGGTGGCACATGCCACCTGTGGCAGGTGCAGAAGAAAAAGACAGCCCCCTGCTCACCATTTTCAAGAGGATTTGTTGAGTTTCTGCTCTCCGCCTGACAGGGCACCCGGCATAGCAAGAGAGACAAATACAGGAGATGGTTTCTGCCCTCAAAGCACTTAGTATCTATTTTGAGAGAAATGTTTAAGAAATATGAAATAGTTGACTCTCATAGTAAGAGTTTAGGAAAGAGAGCAAATTGAAGGAAGGCATGGAATGGTGTATAGACTTCCTCCTGGAAAAATATAGCTTAAGCAGAAATGGAGAAGTAGGACTATGAGCAGAATATTGAGGAAGAGGGGTGGTTTTTGAGACCCACCTGATGTGATGAAGAGGTTGCTTAGCTACCTTGGAGCAGTAGGAAGAAGCAACAGCGGGTCAACAGGGCTGGGTCCTGGGGGACCCCTAGTAAGTTATCTAAACTCAGCCTCAGTTCTCTCTCTCTTTCTCTCTTTCTCTCTCTGCCTCTCTCTCTCTCTCTCTTTTAAAGAGAGAAGGGATCTTGCCATGTTGCCCAGGCTGATCAGGAACTCCTGGCCTCAAGTGACACTCCCGCGTCAGCCTCCCAAAGTGTTGGGATTACAGGAGTGAGCCACCATGCCCAGCCAGTTTTCTAGGAACCTTGACCTCAGTCATGTCTAGCTTGAAAATCCAGGTATATCTTGGACTTTACCCTAAAGGCATTAGTTAATCATGGAGGATTTGGGACCAGAGGAAGGACCCAACAGAATTTGTGCTTTAGGAATGCTAATTTGTCTTTCTCTTAGAAAATTAATGTGATAATTTATTAGAAGTAAAATTTTTTACTGAAATGTTTAATCATATTCTGATGCATTGAAAAGCCAGTAGGATCATCCTGATTTCCATTGGACATGACTATGTGAGTTTTTTTCTCTTTCAAAAAAGCAAGAAACAAATAAAAATCTGGGCATAGAAAAAGCCGATTAATAATAAGTAAGAGGTTTTGGGGCTTGGTCCAGAAAATGATCTACAAATTTAGATTTTAATTTAGATTCTAAAAATTCTTTTAAATTTTCAGAGAGATCTTGGAATTAGAAAATGCATGTCTTTTGTTTTTATCGGCCTGTTCCTGGGGTGGTAATGGCAGTGATGTAATAGAGGTGATGGGATATCATCCCAGATTCAAGAAAAATAAGCAGTTTGCCAGCTGTACCTTTGTCATATGCAGGAATGTAACCACCACAGCTGGGCCACCCACTGGAGGGCTCACAGAGACAGACAGCTGGGGCAAAGGCCTCCTTAGAATAGAATGTGATCAGATCCTCAATTTACCCTAATACTGTTATACTGTTTTCTGATAAAAGAGTGTGTCATCAAGTCACACCTTTAGTGCTCTATTCAGATAAAAACTTCAAATTTTAATGTCTCAGACTAGAAGTAGATGTGATGTGCTTAAGAGTAACACCACGAGGCGCTGGCTGATGCATCTTGACGCTGCACTGCCGTCTCCTGGTGGTCAGCCTCAGGCATGTTCTTCCTGCTTGTGTTGTCTACTTCTGAGCTTGTCACTATGGTCTCTTTCTCTAAGTACCTTTTTGCTGTAGGAAAGAACACCATGTTCACTAATGATGCTACTTCAAATGGAGAACATTGGCTGATTTAAAATAATTATTTTAGAATAGGCTACAATTTCTGGTAAAGGTCATTTGTGAGGTCCTAATAGCTCATAACCTGTAACCCTATGTGTTCTTTAACAGTGTTTCAGTGGCTGAACAAGGGCATCAAGGTTAAGGAAGAGCATCTTGCCCTCACTTTTATGTTTTGTTATCTCAAACCCCATGAAACATCCCAGAAATGATGGTAGGTATGGTCTAAAGACTCTTCAGTCCAGAGTAACGAGCAAACTCGTCAAGGGCAGTAGAATCCTGGTATATGAGAAGGGAGAGGCCATCACTCAACTAACTTTGCATTGCCCTCCTGGGTCTCTTCTCTCAGTTGCCTGCTTTTTGTTTTCCTTTAGTGGATGATTGCACAGAATGTGTTTTTGGCCAAGTGCTACAAAATCAATGAAGTTCCCAAAAGTCTTATGCATTTCTTGAGAGCAATATGAGAACTGAGGTGCCTTTTTCTTAAATGTGGTAGGTTAAAGGGGCATTGATTTGTGCTACCTGAAAATAATATTTATAATTTTAATTTGTTTGGCCTTCTAAGGACATCACCCTTAAATAGTTCTTTGTTATGGTAAACTAATCGAAGATTTAATTTTAAGGAAAAACTTATACATGCAAACAAAAACCTTGATTTTTTTTTTTTCAGATGGGCAAGATTAGAGGTACTAGTAAATATCCCTGGATTCTATTTGAAAGTGAGGAAATGGACGTTACAGTCTAGTTGTCTTACTCATTTTGGAATCTCTGGTCCCTAGTGAAATGTTGAGGACTAAGCAGGTTCCCCAAAAATGATTGTTGAAATAAATAAATAGCACAATTTGGGGGGGCAGATTAGGGCCAATCATACAAGTGCTAACAGCTTTCAGAATTCCATTATACTGGTATGAAACTACATATTACTCCTTTTCTGTCTTTTTAGGGAGTATATACTAAACATAATTTAAGATTCTCTATGATGGCCCAGATAAACATTTTTAAATTTAGTTATTGGTGATGAACTGAAGAAGTCATTGTCCATGCAGGTGACCCAGGACATGGGGCTGAGAGGGGTACTCCCTTCCTTAAAAGCCGTCTCATCTCTCCATGAAAAGGAGTTTCTAAGAAAATTCATTCATTCATTTATTGCGGACCTACTATGAGCCTGACATTGTGCCGGAGGGAATACAGAAAGGAATGATGAGGAGATGGTCATGGCCTTGGAAACCTGCCTGGTGAAGGAGACAGACACATAAAAGTGTAACAGTTGGAAGATGTGAGCTACATGCTCATTGAGGCTATGATGAAGCAGGAGAGAGCTCACTGACCTTGACTTGTCTTTACATAGTCTTTCCCTTTAGAGCCCTTGGATGTGGCACACAGAAGCTGACCTCCCTGCCCCAGCACAGCAGAAACCCCTGGCACTGCTCAGGGCTGCCTTTGCAGGTGCTGCACAGGGAGCATGTACTTCTCCTGCTGCAGAACTGCTGTCTCCTGCTTTCTGTCTGCGTCCAGTCTGCCTGTTTATGTTTCCTAAAACATACAATTCCTAAAAACCACCAAGCTGCCAAAATTAACCTCTCATCTGTCTTGACCATCTCTTCTTTCTAGTGTCTCTTGTCCCTGCCCCTCTCATCTTAGAGTTCATCACCATTCCATTACCATAATAATGATGACAGTGATGGTTATGACAATAGCTATCTCTTATTGATTGCTTACTATGTGCCAGGTGCTGTGCTAAACATTTTACATAGATCATCTCATCTGCCCCTCTCAAAATTCGTGAGGTCATATATCATTTTATAAACGAGGACCCAAGGCACTGTGAAGTAAGTAATTTGCCCAGAGACACATAACATCTTTCTTTCCATCATTCACAAAAATCACAAAATACTGGGTATTCTCTGTTGCAGTTTTCATCTTTAGAGCTTTTATGGTGTGTGTGTGTGTGTGGGTGGGTGGGTGGGTGGGTGTGTGTGTGTGAGAAAGAGAGACAGACAAAGAGAGATTGAGAGAGAGAGAGAGAAAGAGAATGAGACTAACTCCTTTCCCCCAAAAAGAGGGTTTTATGTTTACTTTTTTTGTTTTCAGGGAACTTCCTAATCTTGAGCTGTTCTAGACAGACCTTGACAGTTCCAGAAGACTTTCAGATAGTCAAGGCTTTCCTCTAGAGATGCTTATTTCCTTGAGCAGCTCTCTGCCTAGCAGGACAGAAGCAGGTTTTCTGAATCATTGGATCATCTCAGACTCTCTTCAGACCTGAAATAATGTGGCCCGAGGCAGAGCACAAGGAGAGAAGGATCTTAGGTCACAGTTTACATCAGTCTGTCATAGATAATTTTATTTATTTTATTAAGGAGGGGGAAAAAAGGAGGAAGGAGGTTATTTTGGAAGGGAAGAGGGATATGTATTTAGATTTTAAGGGAAACAGTTTTTCAATCTGTAGGATTCAGATCTTTTCAAAGTATTATAATACTACATTACATTATTAAAATGATTGACAATCCCAAGAATATTAAATATATTTTTACTCAAATATCAAATCAAGTACTCAAAATATGAATAGGCTTTTTTTGTTTTTAAAAAAACGATTCTTGGCCGGGCATAGTGGCTGGCCTGTAATCCCAGCACTTTGGGAGGCTGAGGCAGGCAGATCACCTGAGGTCAGAAGTTCAAGACTAGCCTGGCCAACATGGTGAAACACCATCTCTACTGAAAATACAAAAATTAGCTGGGTGTGGTGGCACACACCTGTAATCCCAGCTACTCAGGAGGCTGAGGCAGAAGAATTGCTTGAACTCAGGAGGCAGAGGTGCAGTGAGCCGAGATTGTGCCACTGCACTCCAGCCTGGGCAACACAGCAAGACTCCATCCCAAAAACAAAACAAAACAAAACAAACAAACAAAAAGGCCAGGCTCGGTGGCTCATGCCTGTAGTCCCAGCACTTTGGGAGGCTGAGACGGGTGCATCGCTTGAGGTCAAGAGTTCGAAACCAGTGTGGCCAACATGGTGAAACCCTGTCTCTACTAAAAAATACAAAAAAAAAAAAAAAGAAAGAAAAAAAATCAGCCAGGCATGGTGGCACGCGCCTGTAGTCCCAGCTACTCAGGAGGCTGAGGCACGAGAATTGCTTGAACCCAGGAGGCAGAGGTTGCAGTGAGCCGAGATCGTGCCACTGCACTCCAGCCTGGGTGACAGTGAGACTCTGTAATCAAAACAAAATAAAACAAAACAAAGGAACAAAAAAAACTATTCACGTGTTTGCTTCTAATGATTAGCTTAGAAAATTCATGATCTTTCGTGTGTTTGTTGTATTTCCTTACATCTAGCTCAGTAACCAGCTTAGGGCTGAGATACAGGTCATGCTAGCAGTAAACTAAGGGATTGAACTGGATTGAAAATGTGGAATATACTGGATTTGTGTAGAAGTTGAGGCTTTGCAATTCAATGATGAAAACACATGTGCTTTTCAGATGTGTGCATGGGCCAAGGGATCAGTGGCATTAACTCTTTTTTGTCATCTGGCACCATGAAAGTAAACTGCAGGTTTCTGATAGATTAATCCAGCTACAGTTCTCTGTTGTAGTTTATGGTGTTAGGGAGGATCAGCAGCTCAGACCGATAGGACATCTGTTTCATTATCCTCTCCATCAGCAAATGCTTACGGAGGGTCTGCTAAGAGTTGCACATTTTGCTGTATGATCCTGCATCCCTTGATGCATAAAATAAAGCTAGGGCAAGCACTAATTTAATTATCTTGAAATATCTTCTGACTCTCACGAGCATCTCTGATCCTTTGTTTCCTTGCAACGTACATTAGTCATTGGGATTTTATTTTACTTTATTATGTTTATGATCTGTTAGCCCTGACTGGATGCTGGTCCTCCAAGGGCAGGAATCCTATCTGTTTCTTACACTATGTTTCAACATGTGGAGTGCCTAGGATGTTTTTCCATGGCTATTCCAGAAGGATCACGACTTATTCTCTTTGATTAAAATCAAATTGTGCCTTTTAGTAATTCATACTTATTCTGCACTCACTTTTGTGTTTTTTTTTTTTTAATTTTTAAAAATCTCTCCCTTTCCATCTGTTTTCTCTCATTTTCTCTGTCTGTTCCTGGTCGTTAGTAGTCTGAGTGTACTTGGGTTAGATCAGCAAAGTTGCCTGCTATAAGGGCCCTCTGGGCAAGCTGATTTCACCCAGTGCTCATGAAAAGCCCCACGTCTGACTAGAAGTGTTGTCCACCTGGCATAACAGAGTACATGCCGAATATCACCTTGCATATGTAAGTGCTTTTTCAAAGCATTTTCTTATCTACTTAGATTTTCAAAACAGTCCAGAAAAAAAAGGGGGAAAACAGGTGCTGCTATTATTAATTTTAAGATACTAACAAGGAAATCACATGGCTTTGTCCTAAGTGACATGGGGAACCAGCAGCACATTTGTCAAGAAATTCTAGTCACAGGTGTCTTTCTGTAAAAGCAGTGGTGCAGAGGTCCCCCATGACACAAGCTGAAGACCTCTTGCAAATACCTTTGGTATTCTGGGTCTTAGAAGTGGAAAAAGAGAGCCAGGTGTGGTGGCTCACGCCTGAAATCCCAGTACTTTGGGAGGCCAAGATGGGAAGATCACTTGAGGTTAGGAGTTCGAGACCAGCCTGGCCAACATGGCGAAATCCCATCTCTGCTAAAAATACAAAAATGATCCGGGCATGGTGGCATGCACTTGTAATCCCAGCTACTAGGGAGGCTGAGGCAGCAGAATCACTTGAACCCAGGAGGTGGAGGTTGCAGTGAGCTGAGATCACGCCAGTGCACTCCAGCCTGGGCAACAGAGTAAGACTCTTTCTCAAAAAAAAAAAAAAAAAAAAAAAAAGAACAAGAAAGAGAACTCAGTGTCCAGGAATATCTGCCATTGCCTTTGACCACTGAGGAGCAAATCTAGAAGCAGCGTTAAGTCTTCTGCGTGGGTCCACACAGCTGTGAATGTGTGACTTTAATCAGGACCTGGTGTTTTCCTCTCTTGCCTTCTCAGAAATAGTGTCAGCCATGCATGAGCTCATGTCAACATACACAGGTAACACAGAGGAGTTTTCTGGTGCAGGAAAAAGGTGCAACACTCTTAAATCCTTAGCTGAAGAACAATTATTGCACCAACTTTTTCTAACAAGCTCCCTGTAAGAAATACTGTTAAAATTAATTTCATTCATTAAAGGCAAGATAGAGAAGAAGAAATAGGGGAGCTAAGCTGTGTTTATTTTTCCAGCAAATACACAATTGAAATCAACACTATTAGGCCAAAGCATCATTGGTAATCATCTTTAGACCTTATAGGGCCTCCTGAAAATTTTGAGGTTTCAGACTTGCAAGTATATCCTAATTGAGTTAGTACCAAAAACAAAGAGTGTGAATAAATTGGATGTAGGTAAGACTTGGCTTTTTTTTAAGTGGTCATTTCATCCTTCATGTCACTACTTGGACATATGTTGAGGTAGATCATAGAGTCTAAGAAAGAGGCTGAGACACAAGAAACCCAGCTGTGGTCCTGAGGCAGGCGTGTGACAGCTGGGACCAGAGCTCAGGCTTCTCATGCCCTCTCCAACACTCTTTCCACTTGCCACCTCTTCTCCTTGGCCCCACACCTTACTGCCTGAATCTAGCAGAAATGTGTCCTATTGCATAAACACTTATTGTGGTTACATTTCTGAGAGACAACTCTGTAGAATTACTATATGCGGACATGAGAGTTTTCCCATAAAGAAGGCAGAAGCCAAAATCCTCGTATCTTTGGAATTAATAGCATATTGTTGATTGTCATGCCATCAGATGAGTGCGAGGCGAGGAATGAATGTCTTCTGTGATGCCAGCGATTGTTGGGTAATGAAAGGCTTGACTTTTCTAGATTATTCTCATGTCAAATGTGACATCTCTTTATGTATTATTTTTAATGTTCACAATGAAATGTGAAATGGTGTTAACAGTAGCCCAAGGATACCAAAGCTTCAAGATTAGAAATCACTTTTAAGTTGCCTTTCTTCTCCCCCCTCGGTGGGCTGCTGTATTAACACTCATTATAGAGAAGCCGAGCAGATGGGCAAACAGACTGATTAGTTATTTATATATAGATAGATATATTTTTTTCCTTTATGGAGCTTAGATGTTAGCTGTTTCTTCAATAAAAGAGAGGAGTTTTTAGATGTTGTCTTGTCTTGGTTTGCCTTTTTAATCAGAAGAAGAAAGGGGGCACTTTGCTCCTGATCTATTAATAATGTGGCTGTATCCTTTGCTTAACTGCTGACTTCATAGCTCTCTGTGTGCCCATTGCAATCAGAATTTGATTTCTCTCCAGTCCTCCAAACCTCATGTTCTTTTTGGCCTAGAATTTCTTTATGGAATGTATCACTTTTAATTCGTATTTTAGAAGTGCCTTTCTTGACAGAGAATTTATCTACAATATTTTTGCCTTTTGTATCCAAAATGAAAAAGTCCAGGACTAATTAGTGGAAAGTGAAATTACACATAATGTTATGTAAATAGAAATATTTTCCTGTAGCCTTTTTTAAAAAAAAGTTCAAATATCTCTGCTTTTTCTTAAAAACAGATTTTGCTTTTTTTATTCCTTCCGTATTTTATAAAAGTAGGGTTTTTTTTGATGAAACCTTGTTTCTAGTTAAAAAACAACTAAGGTAATGGAAAGAATTATTATAATCTTTCCTTATAAAAGGACAAGGTATTTCATGTGTGTAATATGTGATATGTATTCATACAAAAGTAATGGACCTACTTGCATGGGGAGAACTTCCTCATGTTGTCACATGAAGTGTTCTGGAACAGTAGTTTCCCTTCTGATATATGAAGCACTTTGAGGTACGATGTAAGGAGAGGAAGAATAAACATGCACAGTTACACATTTTTACATTTTTAAAAAAATTTCAATTGGGCTTACAAATTTGCTGATTATTTTATCAAAAGTGGGAAAAATGTCCTGTAAAGACGGCATTCAATTAGGCTAGCTCATGGTATTGTGGATTGCACTTCTAATTACATAAGGCAAGATAATGTAGACATACAACCATTTGGGGAGGGGTTTACACAAAGCCATGGGGCAGTTAATTGGACCTCATGTTTTTAGAGGTGCTTGATGATCCTATGACATAGATCATTTAGATTAAAGAAAAATCATCCTCAGTGGGACTTAGTTTTAGAAGACTCCATCAAACATCAAAGGGATGCTTCGATTTAATTCTCATACTGTGATCTGTGATTTCAGAAATAACATGCTGGTAATAACAACATGTGACAACAAAAGTCTCAGAGCTGCTCCGGGTCGTGGTCTCTGCATGCTTGTTTGCACCATCAGACTTACCTCTCTCTAAGCGCTGTAGTTTCAGGAAGGTAAACAATAGAGCATGTGAGGTTGGGAGAGAAAAGCTGAGCAAAGCTAATGAAAAAATAGAAGCTAAAACAAAAAACAAAAACAAAAACAAAAAAACGCTGAAGTTTACGTGAAGGATAGCATAAACTGAAGGGAACGTCTTTTGAGCAGATGATTCCAGCAGTCTTTGGGGATATGTTTTTGAAGGTCTGCTCAGTGTGAGGTCTCAGTTGGATTGAGATTAAGTGAAAGAATTTTCATTAGAAATGAAATCTTGACATTATATCAGGCTATAAAAAGATACAAATCAGGGGTATTTTAATCCTGTTTCTTTAGCTCTGGTCAGGTCTCTAACCTGACATTTCTTGATATGCTCCATGCCAAAGCTGAGTCAAATGCCTGTGAGGTGAACTCTCTTGACATCCTGTATTTAAGCTGCAATAGCTGTATGTCATTGCTGCACAACTGGTCTTTCTAATTATCTCCTTCTCTGATCATTCTTGTTCTATAGGGATAGAGAAGAAAAACATATATCTTGCCTTGTTTGCCACTGTATGCACAATACCTACCAAACACATATCTGTCACTTAGTATTTTAAAATCAAAATCTGTTGATTAAATGAATGGATAATTGGACAAATGTTTATGTGACATAGTAAAAAACTTTCTTCAGTGATCTATGATTAACTTTGTGAATTAGAGATCTTTTGCCCCTCAAATGACTTCATAATTATCACCTTCAAATGAGTAAATTACTAAAATATATTCCTGATGAGGTCCTGAAACTTGAAAGCATCACTCTTAAATTTGAATTACTGCTATAAAATAATGTAGCACGTATGTTTCAGAAACAAAATCTATACCTATTTATAATTTGGTGAGAACTCATTGAGCTATAGTGCTTTAAAATATGTGTAATTAAAGTGAAATTTCTTGAGTCATCATTTGAATTGGGTGTAAATCATGTCTAATCTGCTTGTTAACCTGCTCCTCACCCCATGCTTGAATAACAGAGACATCCTTTAAAAAAAAGAGCCATTCTTCTGTGTCTTATTTCTGTTAGCCTTCTGCAATGTACTTGATTTCAAATAATTTCCACCTTTAAAATTCAAATAAAATTTTTTTATGCAAACACAACTTTTAAAACACAGAAGAAACATCACTAACTGCTTTTCGGGAGTAGCAAAGGATAAGTCATGTCTTCAATTCTTCCCTTTGCTTCTTGGATAGCATAAGAGGCTGTAGATATGAAATTGGAAAAGCAAGAGGATTCTCAAAGAGGATGATTGTTAAGTCGTCTCTTAATTCTCACTGTACTGTGATTTTGTTAGGATTGCCCCCTCTCTCCTGTTTTTACTTAGTTTATTCTGAAGAGGTGGCAGGGAAGCCACCTAGGTTCCCCCTCTCACTTCGATCTCTCCTGCATATGTGTAAGTGTGAAGTCGTTTTCCCATACTTCCTTTTTGAACAGTAAGGAATCACGTCTGGGAGCCCACACCTGTTACCTTATGTGATGATGCTGGGGATGAGGAAGCAGGGGGATGGATGCTGCCCCTGAGAAGGTGCTGGCTGGGAATCCAAAACAGCAGCAGTAGCAGCAGCAATAACAACAACAACAACAACAACAGCAAAAGCAGAAGTAGCAACAGCATTGGCCGCAGCAACAAAAACAGCAACTCGCAGCAGCCTCCGGGTTAGAGAGGGGATTCTTCCCTTCTCCCACCTTTACAGCTGAACCCCTTGTCCTCTCCCTCTTGTCTAATATTTCATTGATGTTTCTTCAAAAACTATGACAGGTTGACAGAATGGACCTCTCCGCAACTAATTTAATATTTTCTCACAGTGTGCTCTAACTTGGATCAGAAAGGCTAACTATGGTCTTACGACGACATTCTTTAGTTTATTCAGTTGGATGAAGGTAGCAAGTCCTTCTGCAGGCCCTTCACGAAGTATCAGCAGTCCAGTCCTATGCCCTGCCCCCCCATCTCCACCTGACCCTTCTGAAATGAACACACACAAATACGCCATGCTCTTCCACATTCTAGTGTCTTAGCTCGGTCTGTTCCTTGCAGCTGAATAATGCTACCATCCTTTCAGCCTGGTAAATTTCCACCAAACCTTTGATACCCTACAAAAATACTGCTTCCTTCCTCTTCCTAGTCATAATCTAATCTGCTTTTTTGAATTCTGCATTGCCATAGATCCTGTGAAACTACAGTCAGAGCTCGTATTACACTGTATTGCGTGCAATTTTTAAAATGTCAGCGTCTCTTCTCCATAAGGCCCCTGAGCTCTATACACCAGTATGAATAGACAATCAAATAGAAACACTGTAGCCTTGAAGACATTACTGCTAAATAATGGAATAGGATGTGTGTGTGTGTGTATGTGTGTGTGTTTATCCACAGGCCTGGATTTCATATAGTTTTGAGATGAAGACCTGTTAACATTAAGTTACATCAAGTATGGGTAAGATATAAACATTAGCCATCTAGGAGAAAATCTTCCTGGTTTGTAGAACTTTACCAATCAACTCTACACTTCCTATTAATAATTTAACATAACCAGTGATAGAAAATAGTTTGAAGAATTATGTGAGACATGACCAATGTTATAGTCATTGTCAATATTTATGGCAATTTGTATTTGCTTGGCTTAATTTAAGATCACTGCCTTTATATCTAAGTTCATTTATTAGATTGATTATGTTAATTTGAAAAATTCTCTTTGCTGAGATGTTATGATTTAAATGATTAAATTTCTACATCCAGAGATGTCCTTAGTGCTCTAGCAAGGAGGGTTTAGAAGCTCTAGTCTTCTTGGTAGAGAAAGCTTATAGCTACTGTGTAGTAGCACTGTCTGTGAAACTTGAGAAACTTCCACTGTTCATGGGCTGGGGGCAGTGGGACGTGGGTGCTGATGAAGATTCAAAGAGGCTTGATGCCTTCTTTGTTCTGCCAGGACTCTGAGGAGGTAAGGGCCTGTGTTACAGTGAGAGGGATGGAAACAAAGGAATGTGTAGGAGAGATGTTTCAAAGGAAACATTTACAAGACTGGTGTAAGTCATCTATAGGCCTGGAATGGTTGGGTTAGGATGATGAAAGAATAAAACAAAAATGAGCAAGCTGAGCAGAGCAAACACTCAGAATTTGAGCAGCCACCTTGGGTGGCTTGGATGGGACAGGGAAAGGTAAAGTCACTGAAGTCGATTTGAAGATTATCTCTTTTGCAGTGTATCTGTAAATACTCTTTAAGCCTTTATGAGAAATCGGTAGAAGCATGAAGTTTACACCAAAAGCTTGACAACTGCTTTGTTGCTTTTCTTCATATTTTGACATCTTCTGCCCAATCCTTAGAACATTTGGCTAGCTAAGCAGAAAATGGACAGAAGTAAGTTTTAGACCTTGCCCCATCTCCTTCCTTTGTCTCCAAAACAGTGCCACCTCAGGTAAAATAAAATACTGAATTATTTACAGCCTTAACCAGAAATGTATAAAGTAGCCCATGTACCAGTCTGAGGAGGATGGCTGCCTTTTCCTGGCAAAATTTGAGGAGCTGGGAGGGCTGGCCGTAGGGTGAGGAAGATGAAGAGTTTTTCCCAGCCTCCTGAACTAGGTGGATCTCAAGAGTGTGCTCTCCTTCCTCGACAGTTTTTGAGATTTCAGAACATTAGTAAACTTATGGGTACTTTAAGAGTATGCATGGCAAGCAGTAGTGCCCAAATATGTATTTGAATAAATACATATTTTTGGTATCTCCTCAAAAAGTTCACTCCTCGGCCATGTGTTGCGTAGGGACATGCCTTTCCATCTTGCTTTCTGAGTGGGAAATCAAGTGAGAATGGGCCACGCTGCACGTGGTTCTTCTGTACCCACCACAACAACAGTGCAATGGGTGGGTCTGTGCATGACTTCTAGTGCACTGCAGGGCACAGCACACCAAGATACTGAGGCTTGTGTTTTGCTGCAGTCACTGCCCATTCTAATCTAGCTTTCTTTTCTTGCAGGTGCACACATCTTGACCAACTCAGCAGCAAGGTGGATTTTCTTTGTGTTTAAAGAAAAAAAAATGTCCCCGTGTCTGTAGAGATGATTTGCAGTTCAGCCCGGCTGAAGCTGACCGAATGAGACTATGGGCTGTGCCTCCGCCAAGCATGTTGCCACTGTTCAAAATGAAGAGGAAGCCCAGAAAGGGAAAAACTACCAGAATGGAGATGTGTTTGGCGGTGAGTCCTATCAAACTTAACTCTTGACCCATTGATTCTAGGCCTTTCACTTTTTTTTATTGATACATAATATTTGTACGTATTTATGGGGTGCTTGTGATATTTTGTTACATGCCTCGAATGTGTAACGATCAAGTCAGGGTATTTAGGATATCTATCGCCTCGAGCATTTATCGTTTCTATGTGTTGGGAACATTTCAAAACGTATCTTTGAGCTATTTGGAAATATACAGTACATTATTTTTCACTAGAGTCACCCTACTCTGTTATGGAACATTAGATCTTATTCCTTCTAAGCCTTTCATTTTTCTGACAGTGAATAATTACAGTGATTATTGGGTTATACCGTCTGAGGTGAAGGGGTGATGAGACCCAGTGGAAATCAATGTGGATCTTTACTTTGGATCATCTACATCATAATTTATACAAAGTGGTCTTTGAGGAGGAACATGGAGGTCTTTTTTTGCAGGAGCTAGCATTTAAATCAAGCTTCAAAGAATCAGCAGAATTTAAATTGGTGCATGGGACAGTGGCCATGGGGTGTCCTGGTAGAGGAGAACTGTAGGACTAAAAACAGAAGTCCAAAAGGGGAGTGAGTGAGGATTTATAAATGAGGGAGTGAGGTGTTTTTTTTAAGGTGTAATAGAGAGTGAATTATACATTTTCAGATTTAAAATAAATATACAATGAATCTAATAATCATCTTTTAACTTCTCTCTGTTGACTCAGAATGACTTTAGGATACCTAGTGCAAAGGCCACAAACTGGCAACCCATGACCACATCTGGTCTGCAAATACATTTTTTTGCCCCCTCCCCAAAGAATTTTAAAATAAAAAGCAAGGCAGCCTTTAAAAATCAGAATATTTCACATAAAACCCCAAATTTCTTCAAAAGAGCTGGCAACAATAGGTCTTCATTCCTTGCGACAACAGTCAGGGGGTGGGGTAGCAATTGCCCCTGCAGCCAGGCTGTGGCCTCCAGTGAACTGCTAATCCTTCCTCGGTGCATGCACACCGAGTTGTTTGCTCATTGACATTACCTGGCCACTTACAGGCTTTTATGCTTGCCTGATCTTGAGATTGGCCCTTAGATGATTATTGTGAAGTATGGATATATAAACAAAATTTCAATTAGTACCAGGCAGATGAAGCAATTTTTGTGGAATTATTTTAACAATAATACCTACTACTTGACATTTGCATGATGCTTTTATTTATAAAAACACTTCTTCAACTCTTAATCAGTAAGGGACATCATAGAGATATGTTGTAGAACCTCACTGAGATAATGTTTACGTGTAAATAACTGTAGCTGCATCATTCAGTCACTGTCAAATAATTCTACTTTTAGAATCTCTAGCTTTTGGTTCATTGTAATGATTGTTTTACTCTCCTGGTGAAGAATTGGGAATGGTACGAAAGAGCTAATGCTCAGTTAAAAGTGGACTCGTGTGTTTGGGAAGGAAGACTTTGTTGCATTTTGTTCCAAGGAGATGCATTAATTGCCTGGAACAAATTTGCTTTGCCTGGAACAAATTTGCTTCTACTGGTAACTACCTATAGCATTGAGAACTGTGGAGAAGAGTAACATATATGAACATCTTAATAAAACTACAGTCCAGATCTTTGAAACTACAGTTTTTAGGGAAAGAGTTGATTGGAACTAGAGTCATTACTGTCATCCTCAAAGGCTTAACTTTTAAGAGAAAATAATCTAACATCAGGGATTTATTTAACTTCTACCTGATGTCGTGTGTCATTATCATTTTTATAATACAGCTACCATTTATGGAGCCGCCACCATATGTCAAACATCGCGAGGCGTTTACATTCATTTTTATGTTGAATTTTCACAACAATCTTGTGAAATGTGTGCTATGCAAATTTTACATACTTGGAAACTGAACACAGAGAGACGGACTTGTCCAAGGTTACCCAGCTACGAAGTGCTAGAATCCAGATTGCTCAGACTCCAAAGTCCACCTTTCTTTCTCCATGTTGTTTCCTGATGCCCTGCAGCCTCCCATAGGTCTTTTTTTTTGTTGTTCTTTTTTTTTTTTTTGAGACAGTCTTGCTCTGTGGCCTAGGCTGGAGTGCAGTGGTGCAATCAGGGTTCACTGCAGCCTTGACTTCCTGGGCTCAAGTGATCCTCTCACCTCAGCTCCCTGAGTAGCTTTGGGACTACAGGCATGTGCCCTCACATCTGGCTAATTTTTTATATTTTTAATAGAGATAGGGTTTTGCCATGTTTCCAAGGCTAATCTAAAACTCCTGGACTCAAGCAATCTGCCCACCATGGCCTCCCAAAGGGCGGGGATTACAGGCATGAACCACCACACCCGGCCCTCATTCTTTAATGCACAAAAGTATTGATTGGTCTGTATCCTATGTATAAGGCCTTTTGCTAAATGCCTTGGAGATTACAGAGGTAAATAATCCATAAACCTTGCCATCTAAGACTTTGTAAGAAGATAAGAAAGCGTTACGGGACAGAATAAGCCAAATGCCCTAAGAGGAAAAGACATACCTCATGATAACAGTCAGGGGATAGATGCTCTGCCTTAAACTGCAGAATCAGAGCAGATTTCTTACAGAGATGACATCCAAACCTGGCCTTAAAGGACTGAAAGAAACGAAACCTGTCTCAATCTAAACTGGAAAAGGAACAGCTAGGTAATGTAAGACTTATTCAAGAATAATAAATATTCTAATTTATGGAACTAATGAATGGAACATAAACTATAAATGGGACAGAATTGGCTAGAACACTAAGTTAGGGTTAAGTTATGGAGAACTTCGAATACCAAATGACAGTCTTTAAAAAGATAACCTTAGATTGTCAGAGCAAGATTTGGTGATATTCAATATGTTGTGCTTACATTCTGCTTGGCAATGAGACCACTTAACCATCCCTTTACAACTTGTGTAGCCAGGAAGACTCTATTGTTCTAAAGCACCATGTGTATTTTGCAGATGTTAGCATCTGATAAAGGAGCTTTGTGTTAGTCAACTATTGCTGCATAGACTGTAACAAACTCAGGTTCAGTCACTTGCCACTTGCAGAGTCTAATTCACAAGAGCGAGGTCTGGCATAAAGAAAGTGACTTTATTCCACAGCTTAGCTTCGGGGAAGAGGTGCAGGCTCCTGCCTTTAAGGGTACTGTTTTGCTTTTGGGGCAGAAAGCATGGACTTTTAAAGGGGGATTTGGCATGAATGGCATTCAGGGGAGGGAGTGAGCAGGTGGGGGTCTGTGTGACTCGCTTTGGTGCTTAATCTACTGGTGGTCAAGCTGGCTTCATCACAAGCAGAGCTAGGTTGTATAGTGGCCTTTGTCTCAAGACACTCTCCAGGTGGGAGATCCTTCCATCAGGGACATACTTTAGGTTGCAAATTGACTATTGTCTCTTGAGGCAATCTCCTTGTGGGAGAGAGTTTCTGCTCTGGAGCTTCAAAGTAAGCACGTAGTTAGGTAAGCTTCCAGTGTAGTGAGTGTCTGGTGAAGGGAAGGTAAAGGTTATGATTGCACTTCTGAAGAGCTAGGTAGGAAATGGAAACAGAGGAAAGGAAGGAAAGAGAAAAGAAGAAATAATTTAAAAAACCTCTCTCTCTTAGAAAAATGGGGATACTTGGTTACAAGACAACTTGAAGCTCCCAGTCGCATTCCACAGTAACTGTTTTTTTCTTGACTATGAATTGGTGGGTCAGCTGTGGTGACCCTTCTCTATGTATCTCTCATCTTTCTCCAGGGACCAGCAAGCCAGTGGGAGCATGATCTCCTTTCACAGAAGGGCAAGCGTGCAAGTGATACATATGGTGCATCTTAAGCTTGGACTTAGAGCTGGCACACTGTCACTCATACCCACATGCCACTAGCCAAAGCAGGTCACATGAGTGAGCCCAAAGTTAGGCAAAAAAGTACACTCTGACCATAGTGCATTTACAGCAAGGGTATAGGTGCAGGGAGGGTCAAGAATTGGGGCTAAAAATCAGTTTACCCCGAGCCCACCTGGTCATTGCTGTCTCTGTGCCTTCTATGTAGTTCATGCCATAAAGCGTCAGTTAAGGCCTCTGCTAAATTTTCTTCATCCTCTTAACGCCCACATTGAGATTTTATTTACTCCAGCATTCTATCATTTTGTTAATCTCTCTGACATAAATATTAGCAAGTTTGTGGGATTGTGTTAAATAAAGCAGGAATACAACGGGGAGAGAACTTCACCAATCAAGGGAGATACTTTTTCTAGCCCTGCAGGGCTCTGGGGGAAGGATTACCAGAATCCAATGTCAAGACAGTTCCAGTACCCTAGATATTACTGAATATCACATTTTAAATATGACGAGTTAAGGTCTTGTTTGTGTTTCTTCACTTAAATCAATTTGCAAGTAGAAGAAGTTTTCAAAAATCCCACAATGATCACAGATGGTGGCAGATGAGTGATAGTGATAGCCCACTTTTTAACCATTTGTAACCCATTATTTCTGTGGTCTCTTATTGTATAACAAATACCCCAAACATGGTACCTTGAAACATAACCAGCTTATTATTTCTCATGATTCTGCGGGAGTTCATCTGCTGTTCTCGCCCGGGCTCAGTCATGCAGCTGCATACAGCTGGGATCTCAGCTGAACTCAACTATCCCAAATGGAGTTGGGCTTCTGTCCACAAGGCCACTCTTTCCAGCTGGGTAGCCAAACTTTTCAGCCCGGCTTCCAAGAGAAGTGGAAGCTGCCAGGCCTCTTAGGACCTGAGCTTGAAAGTTCAAGAATGCTACATTTGCTGCCTTCTGTTGATGAAAGCAAGTCATAAGACCAGCCTAGAGTTGAAGGAGTAGAGTCTCTCCACCTCTTGAGTATGTGCCCGTAGAAAGGGAAGGAATTGTTGGGAGCCATCTTTGGAGACCAACGCCCATTGCAAGAGGAAATTATGACTCCGTGACTGGGATATATTTCAACCTGGACAATTATAGTCTGCTTTCTAAAATACCCCTCTATTTTTCACTGAATCAAGTGGCCTTATTTATGCTTTAAAAGCTAAACATTTAAAAATGTTTTAAAATGTTATTACCACATGTTGTTGAAGATGTGGCAAAGTCTGTGAAGGGTGGCATATTTGGGGATGGCTCTGAAGTATGTGTCTCTGAGTGTGTGTACACACACATTTGATCCTTTTCCTAAAGGTGTTAATTTAATTTCAAAGCTTCTGAAGATATGCTCAGGAGTTTTGATACCCAATGTGTTTGTACAAATGGTAATTTCCATTTTTTTGAAGCAATTTGGGCTCCATGATGTCTTGGTTATTTAGGAGCTCCACTACAACAAATGTGTGTGACAGAATTTCTGTAGCATGTTCCACCATGCAGAATTAAATGCTAAATGGGCATCTTGACTCCTAGATTTCAGAAAATTTAGGAGATCATTGACAAGGAACTTCATCAGTGATATTTACTTACATATTTTCTTTCACTTTAAGTGTTGAAGCATAAAAAGTTTCAGATCTAAAGTTCTGCCTGACACACTGTGGCCTTTTCAGAAGTCAGATCCACTTCAGAAGGTTTCATCTTCAGATTGGAATTTTCCTTCTCTCAGTTGTCAGGGCAGATGTGAATAGTGGTCAGCAGATCTGCTGAGGTCATTCAGAGGACAGCTGAGCAGATTGCCAAGACTAGCTTGCAAAAAGTAAGTGACCAACAGGTTCGAGTTATCATGAACTGGTTAAGCAAGTTCTAGAAAGCCAAGTGCTTATTGGATTTCTTTCAACAGTCATTCTCTTAGACAACTAAAGTGGGTGCATAGAACATATTTAGGCCTTATTAGGGAAATTAATACGTCAGGCTTGAGATCATGGTCTCTCCTGCAGCCCGCCCCCAAGTGGGGAGAAACTCTTACAGTTACATTGACTTTCTTTTTTGCGCTTTTTCTGTTTCCATTGTTTCAATAATGTAGGCTTTAAACTTGAGTCACTTTTGGCTTTTGCAGTTAGTTTCCAGATCCTATAAATCTCACCCTCTCCTAGCATTGCTTTTCTTACCACCATTGTAGTTTAGGCTGTGACAGCCCATCACCCCAAGAACTGCAGTGTTCTCAGGAGGAGTCTCCTGTTAACCTCCTTTATGCTTGTTTGTTCCTTTGCTTGTTTTTGGTCTGTTTTTACTTCTTCATTTTTTGGCACCACTATCAGATCAGCTTTTTAAAGTACTCCTCTGTTAGTATCAAATCTTCTGTAGAACTTTCTGTTTGTGCCTGGTTCTTAGCCAATAAATCCCAAATCCTTAGTTAACATCCAGGACACCTGAAGGTAGCTCATATCCACCTTTGCTGCCTTTGTGTGTGTGTGTGTGTGTGTGTGTGTGTGTGTGTGTGTGTGTGTTTTGAGATGGAGTCTCACTCTGTCGCCCAGGCTGGAGTGCAGTGGCGTGATCTCAGCTCACTGCAACCTCCATCTCCCGGCTTCAAGCAATTCTCTTGCCTCAGCTCCCAAGTAGCTGGGATTACAGGCACCCACCACCGCGCCCGGCTAATTTTTATATATTTTTTTAGTGGAGACAGGGTTTCACCATTTTGGCCAGGCTGGTCTTGAACTCCTAACCTCAGGCAATCCACCTGCCTTGGCCTCCCAAAGTGCTAGGATTACAGGCGCAGCCTTGTTTTATACTCCGTTCCTTCATGATTGCCTTCTTCAGTCAACTGAGCAAGGCAGCCTTGTGAACTTATCCTGCACCTTCGCTGCTCTAGGCCCTCCAGTACATGGTGACCTCTGCTTGGCATGGGCCCCTTTTCTCGACTTCATGTCTTTAAATCCTGCTCGTTTTCCAAATGTAAACTTTTATACAGAGCTTCCTCTAATACCTTCAGAAGGTATCTCTTTCCTGCCATCCCAGAATACTTTTTATTTATTTGATTTATTTGTTTATATGTCTAATCTCTCTTATGAGCTGGTTAGCTCCCCGAAGGCAGGAACTGCATGGTCTTGAGAGGACAGAGCGCTCCCAGATGGCCAAGGAGCTGGAGGCAGAGAGATTATTCAGGAATCAGGTTGGGCACTGACTGAACCAGCCCTCCCATATAACTAAGGTGACCCACACTGCCGCCGAGTTTGGCTTAAGCCTGATGTTTATAAACATCCCTTTAAATGGAGGGGCTTAGATTATTGCAGTAAATTCTTCTGGAATGATGGTGTGAGACTGAGCAGCAGTAAAGTGAGCAAGAATTTGGCTGCTTTCTTTCACTTGGACTTTGTATTGCTATGTGGCTTCAGTTAAGTTCTGATCCTTGGGTATACCTAAATGAGAGCATATAACAGGTGCTTGTGGCTGTGTGTGTGTGTGTGTGATGGTGTTATGCCAATCTATTACTCATCTAAAATGCTGTGAGACCTATTTCACAAGGTTATGGTGAAAATTAAATGAGAAAATACATCAGATTTATTCAGAAATTAAAAGCACTTGGAGGCAAAGTCATAATTCACTGTTTATGTCTCATAATTTTTGATTGCATTCAGTGAAGATGGATTAAAGATACCTGTGTTTGTGGACAGTAACAGAGAGAATAATGTTTGTCAGTGCAGTCCAGCACAGTACCCATGAGCCACATGTGGCTATTGAGCATGAGAAACGTGACTAGTCCTAATTGAGATGTGCTGTAAGTGTAAAATGCCCTTTTAAGTTTCATATTAAATGAATATTTAATATGTAAAAAGAATATAAAATAGCTCATGAATAATTATTGATTACATGTTAAATGATATATTTTAGATCTATCAGGTTAAATAAAATATATGAAGATGAATTTCACCTGCTGCTTTTTATCTAATGTGGCTACTAGAAGCATTAAAAGTACACACATAACTCACATATTTCTACTGCACAGTGCTGATTTATGTGACTGAGAGGTAGCAGTGGTAGTGTGAAAATTTCCTTCTCTTTCAAGTTTTAGTTCTTATTGGATCTAAGAGAAAAGGAGTTTGATGGAGGCAGTGGCCCTCATTTTCTGCTTGGAATCTCTATGCGTTAAGTGAGCACTAGGTGTGTACACTCAGCCTTTTGTGTGTCGGGGTGATTTGGGGAAAGAGGGGTACATGGGGGAGCACCAGAGAGGCAGACTTGGGAGTCAGCTTGGCCAGTGAACAGGAGCAATGCCACCTTGCTCCTCTCTGTGCTGCTTAGTGGTAGACTTTAGCTGCCTCTACTGTAACTTTTTTGCTGGCATAAGGAAGCTTCTATTGGCTTCTGAAGCTGTTATTTCCCGAAGGTGAGAGAGAAAATCATGTTTCCCTTTTTCTGTTTTTAGTGAATCATAGGAGACAGTAAAGAGCCCTAAGGGCAGGAGAAGTGTTTGACGGATTTGTGATAGGCCAGATTATAGTCATAAAAGCTGAGAAATTTAAGTCAAGATAAGTGAGGAACATGGTCTTGGGTTTAGGCTTTGAAGGCTCCCTGATGTCTTGAGCTGAGCCTCAGAAAGGTCTTAATGGCTCGAAGTGCACATGGGGCTCATGGAATCACAGAAGCCAGTCGACCTTGGCTCAGAGCTTTAACTGCATTCTTCTGAAGTAAAAGTGCTCAGCCCAGTGTCTGACTCAGAGAAGGCGCTCATAATATGTTAGTTTTATTTCCTTTTAGGTGGTTCCTGGGCCATGCTGATGGCGCTCACTTCAATAGGAAAAATGAAACATGCGTGTATGTGAGCATGGAATGGAGTAGTTGTGAATTCTGTCTTACCAGCTGGGGTTTGATTCCAGCATCACCACTGCCTGTGCTGTCTTGGATAGATAACTTAGCTGTATTTGTTTCCACATCTATAATATGGAGGTAATAATGGTATCCACCACTTGGAGTTCTGAGGAGGAACACATAGTTAATAAGGAGAGCATCCAGAACAAGGCCAGTGCACAATTAGCATGGAAGCACTTGTTATAAATAGTAGATGGGCCTGAGTAGACTGGCCCCACCTCTTCACTCTCCTCCCCTCTGCCAGCACAAAATAGATACCATGCTAGATGCCGCCTTGGTGCCAAGTTTGGTCTAGCTGAGGTAAAGCCAGCAAAAATTTCTACTTGGAAACGTTTTCTATGACAGAAAGTTTAGAAATGCTCTATACTTTCTATATGAAAAAAAATCCAAGTGCTACTTTTCCTTCCCTTGCGAGCTGGTATCATGAGCCTGTTCTTTTAAAGTTAGAGAGATAAGTGGAAAATAAGACCATTTGTCACTCTCTGCTGCCAGGCAGCCGGGTTGCAAGATGAGGGAGCACCTGAGTTTTCAGAGACCATTGGCAGCGACACGCTGGCAGGGCCCTCTGAGTCCCTTTGGTTTTCTTCAATTACTCCCTTGCCCCTTCAAGTGCTTGTATTGTCTGTAGCAGTGGAGACCTGCTGGGTGCTTCCTGGCCCTCTGGCACCATTCAGTGAAAGGTGAGAGGAGTGGAGCTGCAGGTAAGGCCTGCTTGGGGATGAGGGAAGTTCTCAAAACGTGCCTCAGTGACAAGAGAGAAAGTCAAAGGTTTCTTTACCTGTTGCACTTCCTCTTGGAGTTATTTTCTCCTGAATGACACTACAGAATTCAGACATTCAAAACAATGGCTCCTTCCTGGACTCCTGGCTGGTGTGACTGAAGGCACCTGCCTTGCTATGAGCACCTCTCCAGGCAGCCCCTACCTGGCCTCTGGGCCTCATTAGGCCCTGTCTGTCCTCTGTAGAGACTAGTACAGCTCCTGCCTTCTGCACTTGGAACTTTACATGTGACTGGTTATTTTGCCCCTGAACCGTTACAACTTGGATTTGTGCTTTACAGTGTATGAGGCTTCTTCAAACGTAATTATTATCATGATTATCCCTACTTGATAGAAGGGGAAACTGAAGTTAAGAACTACCCCAGTTCACTTAAGAAGTGGGACGGTGGCTACAATGGCAGATGCTGACTCGACTAAGGGAGATTCCTCCTTGGGAATAACACATTGATATTAAGTCCAAACCAACCTTTGCTCAGAAGTCTTTGAGAAGTCATTGTTAACTGGCCACTTGAGGTCAGACTCAGTTTTTAAATGAGGATGTCTGGAGATTCTAATATGGTCATTAGGGCTGTTTTCCGTGGAACTGAAATACAATGTTATGGTAAGCACACAGACTGAAAATATGGCAGATTGTTTTCAGATCCTGGCTCGGCTACTCACTAACATGTAGTCTTGGCAAATTGTATAGGCTCTTTTTGCCTGGGTTTTCCCATCTGTGTAGTGTGGGGAATAAAACTAGTACTTGCCTGCCTTCACAGGGCTGTTGTGAGACGAAAATGTATTAATATTTGTAAATCTTAGCATAGTACTTGGCACATGATAAGCACTGAGTTAGTGTGCTCATCATCTTATTAGCAGCCTGAAGTTGCACAGACCTCTGACCTATGCAGTTTGCATTTCTGAAAATGGTTGCTTGGTTTCCTCTGATTACACTGGAGGAGAATGCATCATCAGTTTATTTGTAGATGTATAATTCTCTAAACTTAAAAGATGATCAATTATCCATGCAATACTTATCTCTTTCTTTTAGATTTTAAGATATGTGTGTTCCTATGGTTTGTTCTTTCTCTGGTTTGACCTAGACCAGTTTCTGTACTGTGTAAGATGTATACGTGAATATTTGTCTTTTAAATGAAAAGACCAAAGGACGCGATTCAGGAATGATGAATATAATATTATGCCTCATTTCTTTCAAAGTGTAGTTTAAAAGAAATCCCACCATAGAGGTTAACAAATACATTTTTCGCTTATCAACCATAAATCTATACATGAGTATGTGTGTTTTGTTTATCATGCAGAGTGAGATGTTGGTAGAAGTAAGGAGTAAAGCACCGTGAGAGGACTAGAGGCAGCAGACACAGATGATGCCCCAGCGATTGTAATGGGATAAACGCATCCATAAGCAGCTGAAATAAAAAGATATACCAATTAATTGGGTACCATTTCAATTCACATTTTATTCTTTGAAGATATTCTGTTATTTGTGATTATAATATTAAAAATGAAATCCCCCAATTTATCTCTTCATATTAGAATTTTTCAGATTAATCTAAAAATTTAACCGTCAAATAAGAAACTGTAGGTTGGACGCAGTGGCTCACGCCTATAATCCCAGCACTTTGGGAGGCCGAGGCGAGCAGGTTGCCTGAGCTCAGGAGTTCGCAACCAGCCTGGGCAACACGGTGAAATCCTGTCTCTACTAAAATACAAAAAATTAGCTGGATGTGGCAGCGTGCGTCTGTAGTCCCAGCTACTTGGGAGACTGAGGCGGGAGAATTGCTTGAACCCAGGAGGCAGAGGTTGCAGTGAGCCAAGATCACGCCACTGCACTCCAGCCTGGGCGACAGAGCGAGACTCTGTCTCAAGAAAAAAAAAAAGAAAGAAAGAAAAGAAACTGTAAAAGTACTACAAAAAATACAAGTGAGTATTTTTATAATCTTAGGTTGCAAAATGTCTTTCTTATAATGCCACAAAACCCAATACCAAAAGAAAAAGTTTGTGATAAACTGTGATTATATAAAATCTAAAATTTTGCATAGCAAAAAATAAACCACATAAACTAAGTCAAAAGACAAATGTCAAACTGAGAATAATATTTGCAATACAACTGAAGTTAATATGACTAATAGAAAAAGACCCTTCAAAATCTGTAAGGAAAGAACTAACATGCCAATTGAAAAATGGACAAAGTTCATGGCCAGGCAATTCAAAAGAGAAAAAATATAAAGGGACAAAAAAGTACAGAAAGATATTCTACTTCTCAGTAATAAAATAAACCACAAAAACAAACCAGCAAAAAAACCCAAAGCAAAACAAAACATTTTTTACCCTTCAGATTGGGCAGGAACAGGTGGCATCTGTCTCATGCTATAATGGGGAATGTCAACGCAAAACAATTTTTCTGGGGCACAAAATAGTAACATATATCAAAAATGTAAATGAGCATGCCCTTTGCCGCAGGAGACCCACTGCTAGGAATTTATCTTAGGAACGTAATTGGACAAGTGTGCAAACCTGTGTGTTCAAGGGTCTTTCTCAGTGATGAAACATGCATGGAATAGAGCCATTAGAGATCAAGGTGTTCTATACTTATTGATATGGCAAAAGATTTGTGACAGATTATTAAGTGAAAGGAGTAAAGGGATTTTATGCAGCATATCTTGTTTGTAAATTCTGCTTGTTTAAAATATATGTAAAATTCTGTGTGAGTGCATAAAAGAAGTGTTTGAAAGATCATTCACCAAAACTTTTATGATGGCAGTCTCTTTATTGTGAAATTTCAGGTGATTCTTAATTTCTTCTTTGTATTTTTCTGTGTGTCTTGAATCTTTTATGATTAACATTTATCATTCACTACAGCTGTTAATTTTGATAAATATAATTCAAATGTTCCATCTCCAGAAGGCCTTTAGTTGTGTTTTCAGGGCAATGGTGAAATCTATCCCAGAGGAGAAAGCACTATCACTGGAAATAGCCCCAGGGCAACAGGGATCTGACTGACAGAAATGTTAGCCCAGGCGTACAGATGGAGTCTGATGACTGGCACTTGTTGGTTTCATTTAAAACCTAGCATTTCACTTCATCCTAAGAAGCACTTGTTGACTACCTTGCATGAATTAGGTGCTGTGCTAGGCACTGAGGCTGTAAAGACGAATTCAACCTGATCCCTGCCCTTAAGGAACTGGTAAAGATGCAATAGATGGACATCTTGACAGAAAATGTCAGTACCATAGGGTGATAAGGCAGAAGGTCTCTTTTTCCGAGGATTAGAGGAAGACTTGTAAAGAGGATGATTAAAGCCTCAGCTGAGTCTTAAAATATGAATACCAGCCAAAGGAACTAAGTGAGACAGAGCAGGAGGTTTAGTCTGAGAGTCAGTGAGAACAAAGGCTTAGAGGTACACCACACATACAATATAGCAGGGGAGACTGGGAAGCTTTAACCAACCGGTGGAGACATAACTTTAGAGAATCTCACGTTAACGGTAGGAGTCTTAAATATTTGAAAACTTTACTCTGGATTTTTTTTCAAGACACTTAAAAGCTCATATAGACAATATAAGAATCATGTTAGAGATTGGAAGTTAGCTGAAGATTTAGAAAACAGAAAATTTGATGCTAATTCCTTAAGCTGTTTAAGTGGCCAGCCTCACCTCAGGTTAGATTATTATGAGCCCTGAGTAATAATGCCAGAACACGGCCTTGTGTAGATGAGACCGTTTACCAGGAAAGGTTAGTAATGATTATCTCTGGGTGGTGCTGATTACTAGTTAGTTTTTGTACTTCTTTTATATTTTCCAAATATTCTACATGCCTTTTTCTAAAGAAGTATTTTATAACTATGTAGGTGGTGACATTGAGAAAGAACTTGTGGAGCAAGGTATAGTGGCTAATCATACTAATTTGGGAACCAAACTGATAGGTTCCTCATTTCTAAAATTGGAACCTACCTCATAAGATGCTATGAGGATTAAATGAATTAATAAGTAATAAAACACTTAAAATAGTGCCTGGCGCGCAAAAAGTGCTGTATAAATAATCAGTGAACTTTATTTAGAAAGTTCTCTGGATTATTCTCTCATATATGAAAGATGAGCACATTTTCATCTTTATGACAGTAAACTTTAGCATAGTGCTTTTTTTAATAAGAATAAAAACTTCATTCAGAAAAAGGAAAACTTTTTCCTTAAAATTCATTTACCTGCAGATATCATTAGTGTGTGTAGTACTTTCCTTCTGTTTTTTTTTTTTTTTTTTTTTTTTTGAAACAGGTTCTCTCTCACTCTGGTTGCCCAGGCTGGAGTGCAGTGGCATGATCCCAGCTCATTGCAGCCTCAACCTCCCAAGCTCAGGTGATTCTCCCACCTCAGCCTCCTAAATAGCTGGGACTACAGTTGAGCACCACCATGCCCAGCTAATTTTTTGTATTTTCAGTAGAAACAGATTTTCACCATATTGCCCAGGCTGTTCTCGAACTCCTGAGCTCAAGCAATCTGCCCACCTTGTCCTCCCAAAGTGCTGGGATTACAGGCATGAGCCACTGTGCTCAGCCCTTTTCCTTTGTTTTTAGCAGTAACCGTTATGGTTACTTATAGCAAAGTTCTGGGCCACAGGCTATGAATCATCAATGACAGTGACCTTCAGGGCTTTGCTAACTCACATGACACTGGTTAAGTGGTTTGGTGGTTTGGTTTCATTTTGCCTGTCTTCAGCCCTGCACCCAAGAGGTTGCTTAAGCTATGAGAACAAAAGTAAAGATAGGAAATAACTATGATATAATTCCATATCTCAAGTTTATTTTTAGCTAACGGGCCTTGTCTTGCTCTTCATTCGGAGGCGTAAAGTCTCTTGGGAAGAGAAGGAATCAGAAGCATGATGTAGAGCTTGACAAAGGACTAATCTGAAATGGAGCCATCTTCATTCTTTGTAACTTTAATCTCAATTTCTCAGTTTTTCTCAAATTTTCTTCTGTAAGCAAACCTTCACAGAAATAACTCCTCTTAGAGATCACAGTGAGCTATGTACTGTGTAAGGTTTTATTAGAACAAGCACACAAACAAAAACAAGTGGCTATAAAGCCTAGTGAGCCCAGTTTATAGAGAAGACATTGACTTGCCTGCAGAACCTGGTTACATTTGGATTCTGCCACAGAGTAACCATGCTACAGGGTGACCTCTGTGGTTTCTGGTTTCTGCATCTTGGGAGTGAGTGGGTGGAACTGTGTGATTGCTATGGGAGTGTTGAGTGCTAATGTTCAAAGGTTCTATTTACCTGCTCCCCACACTATGGACAATTCCCTCAACTGTGTGGTGTTGGTTTCTTTCCTGCAGTGAAGCCATTGGCAAGATTATATATGATTACTGCTTTGTTGATTGCTCTCAGAAAAAAATGGTGGTGGTGCTAGTGTTCAGCTATTAAAAGCTTTATGGTCCAGAGTTGACCAAAGTGTTAATTGCATTGTGATATTTACTTTTTCAATGAAAAATTAGAAAGAAGTATCACCAATATCTTCTGTATCTTCAGAACATTACCATGAGCCTGAAGGTGAGAAAGCGTGAAGTGTGTGGAGTTGTATCTCTGCTTCCACCTTGGCTGGCTGGTTTGTAAATTTATCTTTCATCCAGTGATGCTTGAATTGGTGGTGTGCAGCTGCTGCTAGTCAGTGAAGGATTCCATTTGTTGGCTTTCTGTTTAAAGATTTGTGGTAGAAGTCAGGGTAGGGTAGATTGGTCCTGTTATTTGAAAGGGATAATGATATGTCTAATAGAAGACAGTTATAAACAAAATCTAGGCCAAAAGGAGAACATTTAATTTCCCAGGTTGCTGATTTTCTCAAGAGCTACTTTACTATGATCTGATCACTCCGAGAGTGTGGTTTTGTATATTAACTTATATAGCTGTACTCTGTTGGTCCAGCCAGACTATAATAGGGCAAGAAGAAGTAAAAATTTACAGAAAGTCAGATTCTAAAGGATAATATTTCTGTGGCTATAAGATTAAGTATATAAAATTCTCTAAAATATAACTCAGAACACGTGTTTAAACTATGAATAAAAATGGTCTTTCACAGTTTTTTAAAGGTTACATAATTAAAGTTTCTTGGATGGAACGGCCATAGCTGGGGAAGATGCCTGCTGGAGAGGACACAGGCCATGAGGAATACAATGTTTATAGTCAGCTTTCTTCTTAGTAATAATCTGTGCTGGAAGCTATAATATAAATGGACATTTACATTTTATCTAAAAATAATTTTAAAAGTTTATGTGCATGGCTTATAAGCATTGAAGGTAAAAGAGTAAGGGTGAAGTGAAAAATCATGATGTTAAAATAGCACATCTTTGAAGCTAATTAATTCCTTCAAACTGCCAAACAGTCACACGAGTACAAATCTTTATTTAGACTACATTTGATTTTTGTTTTGAAAACCACATTCAAGACAGGCTAAATTACATTTAAATTCCCTTCCAGCTATAGATATGCATGCCTCACTGTATAAATGTCACTGTTGATTTTGATCTATAACCAAAGAAGAAATTGTCAAATTATTTATGAAATAGGATTTTATTTTTAATGTGGCACCAAGTATTTTTGCATTTATTGTGTCGGCTGTTTAACACAATATTTTTTCATTAATCTTTTAGTCTTCATTGCCTTCTGTCACTCAAGAGATGTCTTTTTATCTGAAAGTATTTATAAGATCTTGAGTTTGGAGTGTAGCTTTCCTCCTTTGTTTCTTGCCTTGTTTCCCATGATGCAATTGTTAAACGGCCAGCATGTTAAAATGAAAGACAATGTGCTTTTAACTCTGATGGAACTCTGAAAATTAAAGTTATTCATTCAAGAACTATTTATTGAGCAAATACTGTAAACTGGATTTTACTAAGGGATATAACATGTAATATGGTAATGATTGCCGTCATTTGGCTCACATTCTAGCAGGTAATAAATGTAATAAAAAGAGAGACAAACATATACTGTCGGGGAAAAGTGTCACAAGAATACAAAAGGGGATGGAGAGTTGACAGGATGGCTGTTTCAGAGTCATCTGTCAGAGAAGGTCTATCTGAGGAACTGACCTTTGAGCAAACCATGAGAATACCTGGGAACAGAATGTTTCAGGCAGAGGAACAACAAAGCCAAATTTCTGAGAGGAGGCTGGCTAGTGGATTCCAGGAAGAAGCCTGATGCCCTTGTGCCAGCAGGGTGATGGGTGACAAACTCACAGAGGCAGTCCAGGGCCAGACTGTACTGCTCTGTACACTGGCTTCTGTTCTAAATGTAATAGAAATCAGGAGAGGGTTTTGAGTGCAGGGCAGTGATGAGGTCTGACTGCTACGTAGGGAATAGACTATAGGAAGAAAGTGAAGCAGTTGACCAGTTAGAGTCTTGCTCAGTAGTCCTAGCAAGAGATGGTGGTGGTCTGGATTAGGGAGGTATGAATGGAGATAATGAGATATGGGCGGGCTTGGGATATTGGGGAATGATTAAATATGAGCTTCATTAGAGCATATCGTGTCTGTGGTTTTCTCTGTTAAGGGCAGCAGTGGGAGGTGGAATTTCCTCTTCAGTGGTAGCTTGCAGGAGGCAGAGTTTTTATGCTTTAGAGCAATGACCATGGTCTGAGGCTTAGCAACATGGAATGAAAAATGAAATTTGAAAATTGTGAAAGCGAAGATTTTCAAGATGGGGCTGTAAGGATTAATAGGGTCAAAATTCTACATTAATGGTTTTTGCTTTTGCTTTTTTTTTTTTTTTTTTTTAACCTTCTTGAGGCAAATTTGTTTGATGCTACCTGGGATAAAAAGAGCAGCATTAACAGTTACGTTCCTACTTCAGTTTCCAGGACTCAGCTGTACTCAGGCACAGGGCATGGCCCAGGTGAGGAGAAGTACTGCAGCTCTCTAGAACATCCTGGGACTGCGGTTCATCTGCTCAGCATGTCATCGTTACACAGTGATGTCTCATTTCATTCAACCTGAGAGTGAAGGGGTTTCAGACATGGCTTGCTTGTTCATTTTTAGCAAGTTTCTTAAGGGCCAGGGTGCCCGAAGAGGCAAGTTTCTACTCTCGCCTCCCTTCCTGTAACAGCCACCTCCCATTCACCTGGCTCTTCCTTTCCCCCCGCAACATAGACTCTCATCCCTACACTCTTTTGTTCCTCATGGAACTCTGAGCTCCAGTTTCTGATCTCCATGAGCTGCTCTGAGCTTTGATCCCTGTTCCCATCCTCTTGTACCCACCATGCCAGTTCAGTTTATCTTTCTTTTTATGTCTTCCCAGAATAGGAGCAGTGCTCTATGAGAAGAGAGAGCGAATACATAAATGAAGCATAGATCTCTGTGGAGGTCAAACCAAGCCCCCAGATAATTTCTCATTCTGAATCTCCTTTCCACTTTGCATTGTTACCTTTTAAAGAAAAAATTAACGTCAATATATTTACTCATCTTCCCTCCCTCCCCCCACTACCAGCATCACCATCAAATAGCATCAATATTCTCTGTAAAAGACACTATTTTTGTTTATTACAAGATATGGTGGGCCGGGTGTGGTGGCTCATGCCTGTAATTCCAGCACTTTGGGAGGCCAAGGCGGGTGGATCACAAGGTCAGGAGTTCAAGACCAGCCTGGCCAAGATGGTGAAACCCCATCTCTACTGAAAATACAAAAATTAGCCTGGCATGGTGGCAGGTGACGTAATCCCAGCTACTTGGGAGGCTGACGCAGAGAATCGCTTGAACCCAGGAGGCAGAGGTTGCAGTGAGCCAAGATCGTGCCACTGCACTCCAGCCTGGGTGACAGAGTGAGACTCCGTCTCAAAAAAAAAAAAAAAAAAAAGGTGAATGTGTAAGCTTTCTGTTAGGTACACTCACTTTTTTGTAGAAAGTTGGTTTTTGGAGGATTTCTTTGCTTCTGCAGATTGTAGGGTGAAGAGAAGTTGACAGAAGATGAATCCTGGAAGATGAGATGTTAAAGGAGTGGCCCACTGGAAGGGGTGGAAAAGGGGGCAGGTAATGGGTTATTTGCATGGGGTTTGGTAAGCCAAGGCCAGGTCTACCCATAGAGTATCCTGAAGGAGACACAAACAGATAATTTCTGGGCTCTCCTCAGTTAAAAGGTGACTGAAGTCTTAGTGCAGGAAGGAGTTCAAGGCCTAAAACCCAGACCTTACAGTGGGTAATGTGGCTTGCTCTGTAGGGAACAGTTGCCTCAAGTAGTGATATCAGCTGTTTCTGGAAACTGACATAGTGAGAGTATAAAAGACAGTACACCTGCAATTCTTGCCCTGCTGCTTTGGCAAATATTTCATTGTTTATGTGCTGCCAAGACCCCCGGATTTCGGGCATACCTCTGTCAGATCCAGTGGGAGTGGTGGAGAGTCACATTCACCCACTGGCTTGATCAGGTGAAAAGGTCTCCTTGCACCTTGTATGTGCTGCTTCAGTTGCAAACCAAATAAGAGGAATATTGGACCATGTCCGGGTCATGCATTATACTTGAAAATTATTGAATTCTGGAATTTTACCTAACTCAGGCCTTCAAACACAAGCAGCATCTCAGAAGAGTAGCTCTCCGCTTGAAAGAAGACAGTAGAGAAGATGTGCTAAGGTGCTGTGGCTGTTCTGCACCCTGTATGAGCTATCCGCCCCAGTTTACCTTTGGCTTGTTTATACAGAATTATGTAGGCCTTTCATACTTTGCTATAGGTTAAAAATGTCTAACTTAAAAATCATTAAAAGTTCTAGAAATTGCTGCAGTTCTTTTTTTTCTATTGCACATCTTTTTTGAGAAAGCAGAATATAACATTACCTTTAAGAACATTCAAGGTGTCTTACTCTACGTTTAAATAGGTTGCAAATAGATGGAGGGTGAGGGTCCATGAGGACCACCTCTGCATCAGCTCTGTGTCCTCAGGCTCTCAGTACAGAGCCTACCTTGCTTTGGTTGATTTTAATTTAATCAAACCGCTCTGAAACTTTCATGAATGAATCCTCATACCCTCTCCTCAAAAGATAAATATTCAGAACAGCTACCATCTTTTACAAACAAACTGAGCAGAATGTGTTGCCAAAATAGGCTTGTTCAAGCTTCCCAGGTTGTGGAAGTTAGTGTGTTCATATTTACTGTGCTGCCCACCATTAAGCTATCATGGAGCATGCGTTTTCCCCACTCACCCAGACATTATTCCTAAAGAGCTATTCTTTGTTGTTGTCAGAACACACTTTAGTCTCTGAGGGGAAAATAAGTTGGTGATTCGTATCAACTGGAAATGATCTTTTGTTTTATGTGAATGAAGCTCTTGTGAGAAAAGGTACAGACGGTCAGAAGGAAAGAAGGAGAGGGATTGCCTGCTGCCTCCCCACGTGCACACATGTGAGTGGGTGCTCCCACCAGCTTTCAGGGGGCTTTCTTCATGAATATGAGCACTGATTTTGGGAGATCTGCAGTGGAAAGTCAAGTCATGAATATTTTTTATAAAGAGAGAAATGATGTAATTTTATCACAGAAGATATTTCAGATGTATTTTTCCATTTTAAAAATTCATTGGCAGTGCTCATACGAGAGAATTACTTGAGCTGAAAATTAATCTGTCCAGTTTCTTCCTATTTCGTTAATGACTTTGGAGCCACTGAATTCTTTCTAAAAGTTGTATAACCCAGATAAAGTCAGGCCTCCTGGAAGCCAGCTTCAGCCCAGAGACATATGAAAAGAAGCACCAAATATCACTGAAAACCAGTTTAAATTTATACTGGATAATCTCATTCATAAACCACAGCACAACATTCTGAAGCCTACCCCTTCAAGAATCTATAGCTCTCTGCCACTCTGATGACTTTTCATCTGTCTCTCTTCTACCTCAAAAATCTCTCATCTCTCTCATCTTCTGCAAAACTTTCCCTCCTGCTCAGCCTACTCTGGGCTTTCTGCACCTCGCTGTATCTATTCTATGCCTCTCATTAGCTTTGCTCTTTCCGGTGTCAATCCAGACCGCCACAATTCTCCCACTAACCTCCTCACCCCTTCCCCAATCTGCATCACAAAAGCGCACTAGCCCATCTGGCCAAAGGCAGCTCTCCTCCGCCAGGTGGCTTGGGGGTGGGGGCCTGAGATGCTCAAAGGCTAATGCTTTATTCTGTGATGGTTATTATCTGAGAATTTTTCATTCACTGAAATTCACTTAAGACAGAATCCAATTAAAGGAATTAAGTCAGATGCACATAAAGATCATTAAGATATATTTCTTCTTTAAGACATGCATCCATGCGTGTATGTCCATGCGTTCTCTCTCTCTCTCTCTCACCTTTGGCCAAATTGTTAAATGTTCAGAAGGCAGTCACACAAATGAAGAAGAGTTTTTGGAATGGTCATATAATTTCCTAATCCTAACAGCCATCCTGTAAATCCATGACCGTCAGTCTCGATGGCAGTGAAGAAGTAACTACAGATGAGTCAGCAGAAATTTATTCCCAGCCCTAGAAAAACAACTCATGTTTTAGGTCCTCCTGATGATGGTGGAGTTTTGTTGATTTCATATACAAAGGAGGGCATGTGAGATACTATATTAGTATCTTTTCATATTTGCTGTTATTGCAATATAGTTTACCTGGAAAAAGAACATCACTGTTTGTGGAAATGATACATTTTGTGAAGTGCTGTAGTCCTGCAGGTTTTGTAATGGATATCAGTATATAAAGAGAACTTTTCATTTTATCAGAAATTTACTTCACTACCCATTTGTGGGAAACACTAGTAAGAGCATGGGCTCTGAATCAGACCACTGGGTT
Source organism: Pongo abelii (assembly GCF_028885655.2). NCBI lineage: Eukaryota > Metazoa > Chordata > Mammalia > Primates > Hominidae > Pongo > Pongo abelii. Next base: position 65,320,822 of record NC_071985.2, on the reverse strand, counting down.
CAAGGCCTGGCCCAGTCCCACCACTCTGTAGATGTACAGCTAGATAACTGTGCCTTAGTTCCTTTTCTTTATGATGGAGACATTAATGGTTCCACTTCATAAAGCTGTTGTCAGCATTAAATGGGTTATATGTGAAACTTTCAGAACTAGATCCAGAACATTGAAAGGGCTCTGTAAATGGTAGCTCTCATTTCTCCTCCTCCTCCTCCTCTTCTGCCTCTTACCCTTCTTCTTCCTCCTCCCCCTCTTCTTCCTCCTCCCCTTCCTCCTCCTCCTCTTCCCCTTTCTGCTCCTGTTCACTTTCGTGAAGGAAGAGATCCTTGATTTTATTGCTTGGCCTTAATGCTAAGAATATATGTCTAAATTCTACTAGAATATCAGCAGGCCTTAAAATGAAGTTACTTTAAGCCAAGTTGTAAAGACCTTGCATTAATTACCATATACTGGAGAAAAACTTCAGTTTTCTCCTTTTAGATGCAGTGGTGGTCAAATCCTCATTTTAACGCAAGATTTCACAGCATTTCCTTTGGATATCACATGAATTCCTAACTTAAGTAGCACAGGGCTGGTATTCTCCCACTGATAAAGGCCCCAGAGACGTGACAAGAGAGGATATGGTAGTTTTTCTGATGTTATCTATGAAGGCTAGATGTACTTCTAACTTTTGCTCATCTCTCTGTGATTTACAAAGGATTATGATTTGGAAATGTGTCCACATTCTTTCTGATATACTTTATTCCTACATCATCTCCTGAAAAAATTACTTCTTGTGCTTTGTGGTAGGGAAAAAAAAAACTGACTTGGTAGTTAAGAGCCTGTCTCTAGACTCAGACCAACCTGGATTTGAGCCCAGCACTACCCTGTGACTAACCAACCAACGACAAATCTCTCTGCAGCTGTAAAAGAGAGTCATGATACTGGCCTCGTAGGGTAGACACGAGGATTAAGTCAAAGCAGGGGAGAGGTTAGCTGACTAGGACAGCCTTTTATCCTGAGTGGTTACCAAGGATAACAGGAATCCTGCTAGGAATAGTTGAGAGGATTTAGCTGACCTGAGACTTCAAGAGTCCCAGCAGTTCTTCAGTGGGTGGAAAATGAGCAGTAGGAGAGTCAGAGAAGGGCTCTTGAGAAATTAGATAAATGTCTCTCAGAACAACCATGCATGTCTTCCCTTTCTGGAAGTGGCTCCGAATCCTTGGCCACTCATTCTGTTCCTTGATTGGGAATGATTACTGTACAGCACAGGTGTTAAGCCCCCTCCTGCTATAGAGAGCCTTGGTTTGCAGTGCACCTTCCTAAAAGAGTCCAGGCTGGATTTGGATCTGGTTGTATGTCTTTTGTCGGAGCTTGTCAGAAGATGAATGTTCCAGGGCCCTTAATGACTGGGTAATAGGTCCTTGGTCACTGAATAATGGACCCCAGATGAATGAAGGAAATGTGTTGTCTGGCCTCAGGAATGATTAAATGATTCAGGAATGGGGCCTGCAGGTCCTGGACCTCTTAATTATTAAAGGTGCTGTCGTGACAGAAGCTTTATCATTTTGATCCTTCTTATAGAACCCCTGAACCCTAAGGTCACCTTTTCCTCTTTGCAGCTGAGGGCGCCTTTCATCTTCTGCTCTCAAAAACATGGGCAAGACCCTAGGATTGCTAAGAGACTGTATCATCCTGTGCATGTGCATCTCAACTCATTCAGTTCACCCAGAGAGGTCTATACTCAATCTCCACGGCACACAGCTGGGAAGTCACAAAGCCAGGTGCAGAAGAGAAAGGCCTTTTGAAGCCAGTGCTGTGTTCATTGTAATTCACTGGTGTGCTGTTTCAGTGACAGTTGAAGGAGAAGGAGCTGGGATCATGATTCAGTGGCATTCTCTTTTTCCCCTAGGATAAGTCATGACTGCTCCTCATTCTGAGGACAGTGATGCCTCCCAGTCTTCAGGCGAAGGCATGTCTGTTGGAGGAGGCAGGAAACAAGGCCCTGGGATATGTTGCATCTTAAGCCTCATACCCCCAGCCCCCCAGCAGCTGACCTTTCTTCCCTCTTGAGACTTGCTGTGGCTTCTCTGGCTCCTTCCTAGTCTTCCCCATGTGTTCTTCCTCACCTGCCTCAACAGACTGGTCCATCTCAGGATGTATTAATCAATTCCACCTTTGCCTTTTTTCAGAGAGAGGCAGAAAGCCCTGGATTAAGCTGGTTAGGAGTCTCCCCAGAGGAGATGCTTGAGGACAGGCCAGAGGAAAGAGGCTTAGCCTATTAATGGCAGCTTCAGTGCCTGGACACTGGCCGGGGAGGCCATATCACCTTCAGAATGGAGCCTGACTCCTTAGTAAGACTTGTATAAGGTCTTCAGTTCCTGTAGCCCTATCAGCCTTTTCTCGTTACACCTGTCTTACCTCCTGGAATTCTGCATGTCTGCCATGTTGCATGACTTGCTGTTCCCTCCATTTGCTGTGCTCCCTTTGGCTTTGGAATTCACTGAGCCCTTTCCTGAAAGCTCCTTCCCACACATAGAAGCTGTGTTCCTCAGGACTCCACTGAGATATGTCACGTCCTCCAAGACTCCGCTTAACCTTGATTAGGGGTCTCTTCTTTCCATTCTTATAACCACCACCCCTACATGTGCTTTTCATAGCCATAAAAACTGTACGCACTACTTTCTTATTTTCTTACATCCTCTCCTACTGGCCATTAACTCCTTTAGAACAGGGACTGACTGCTTCCTTTCCTAGACATAATCCCAGGGCTGAGTGTTGTCTCTGGCACACGGTAGGTGCTTTATAAATATTGTTGAAGTAAAGAAGAAACACAGAAAGGATAGCAGGGGATAGTGCCCAGCACTTGACTCAAGGACAGAAAGCAGATAGTTTCTTCCATCTTTATGTCTGGGCTAAAATCAAGAGGTATTTTTGCTCAGACCTTTTTGGGCCAGAAGTGTGCCCATAAAATGGTGTGATTTGTGGGAGTTCATAGCAGTCAATAAGAAAAACACCACACCTCTAATAAGAAAAAAAGGGCAAAGGATATGAAGAGACACTTCACAAATAAAGGAATACAAATAAATGATCAACACATAGGAAAAGTATCCAGTGTCACTAGTAAATTTTAAAACATTAAACAAAAATAAAAATTAGTTACCATTTTCATCCTTCAATTTATTACAAATTTTACAAAATGATAATACCCTTTATTAGTGAGGCTGCACTGAAATGAGTCTTACACCACCGTGTTAGTTCATTTGTGCTGGTGTAACAAAATACCACAGACTGGGTAATTTGCAAACAATGGAAATTTGTTTTTCACAGTTCTAGAGGCTGGGATGTCCAAGACCAAGGTGCCTGCATTTTGTATCTGATGAGAGCCTGCTTGTGCCTTCACATGGCAGAAGGTGGAAGACAAGCAGGCTAAATTCACTCCTGCAAGGCCTTTTACAAGGGGCTGTAATCCCATTCATGAGGGTTGAGCCCTCATGACTTCATCACCTTCCAAAGGCCCCACCTCTCAATACCACCGTCATGGGAATTAAATTCAACATGAATTTTGGAGGGAACGTCAACATTCAAACCATAGCAACCACCAAGGCAATAATAAGCACCACCACAGGGCTTTTCATCTCTGTTTTTTTTTGTTTGTTTGTTTATCTCTGATTTAAATGTAAATAAGCATTAGGTTTCAGTAGTGAATAAGGATACAAAAGGCATATGAGAATTGCTGTCTTAGTGACATTAACATTTTTGGATTATGAGGTATCATAAGGGATATGTACAAATATGTACAGTCTTTATACTTCCCCTACTAGAGATACAGTGGTCAGACACCTTTCATGTTTAGTCTCTACAAACTTAAAGTCTAAAGACATAATTTTCCTGCTTGTTACTTTTAACAAATCGTATTTTTAGATTATTAGAACTTAACGTGGCCAGGCATGATGGCTGACACCTGTAATTCCAACACTTTGGGAGTCTGAGGTGGGAGCATTGCTTGAGTCCAGGAATTTGAGACCATCCTGGCCAACATGATGAAACCCTGCCTCTACAAAAAATACAAAAATTAGGTAGGCATGATGGTGTGCACCTGTGGACCCAGCTACTCAGGATGCTGAGGTGGGAGGATCACTTGAGCCTGGGAGATGAGGTTGCAGTGAGCCGTGATCATGCCATTGCACTCCAGCTTGGGTGAAGGGTAAGACATTGTCTCAAAATAAATAAATAAATAAATAATTTTTAAAAAGATGTATCAAGCAATCTTATTTTGAAATGTTTGCCTTTATTAGGTTAATTTGAAGCGAACTCTGGAAGGAACTGAGAATATTTTATACTAAGTGTACCAAAGCTTCTTGTTAGGAAGTTTATAACTACCCTAAAAGTTGCTTAATAATGACTACTACATTGGAACTGACTAAATCACTTTCTACTAGTGAGGAAAGCTTATCGTTCAGGGACTGCCTGACTCAGGGAATTGATAGTAGTATATGAGGTCCTTCAGCTGAGTCTTTGTGTGTAAGTTTACTCCAAATTTAGAGTCAGCCCTAGTTATCTGTGGTCAGTCAAGTAGAAGATGAGTTCTCAGAGCATTAGTCTTCCCCTCAAGACAGCTGGTTTTCCTTGGGCGCTCTCTGCTGTCCTTCATCCCCTCTCCTCTACATCCCTTCATCGCTTAGTACAGAGCCCAGCACATAGGTACTCAGACTGTACTGAGTGTACACCTTCCAGATGAGGACTTCTACTTCCAGTGTAGAAGTAAACCATAGTTAGCTATGCTGAAGTGATTGACGGCTTCACTCTTCTCTGCTCTTTAATTCCTCTCCAACAAACTTGTGTTCAACCCAATAAAGATGTTAGGTTCTGACCTATTGCTAGCTACAATACTAGAACTCGTGGGCCAGACCCCATTCCTTCCAAGCTTTGCAGATAGAAGATCTGACACGAGGTTACCTTTGTAATTAATAGAACTGACTTTTAAATGAATCAACTAGAGAAATGGTTGCTGGAATGAGTTTGGCATGTCAGGATTATTAAAAAGTTAAAAATTTTCATAGATGTACATGTTCAAGGGAGAAGCAGGAAAAATGGCAGAAGCAGACTGTACCCACTACTGTTTGAGATCAGAAGGGATCTTACAGTTTTCTAAAATGATGAAAATTTAAACCTACTCTGACACCTTCTCACCTAGTCTTCTTTTGATCAATGCCACTGAACAATCCCAGCCCCACTTGGATGTAATCTGAGGAATAAAATGCTAAAAATATCACCCAGGCATTGCTTTTACCCCAGATCTATTTTGACTAGCACAGCCTGCAACTGTTTACATGCAGAGAACAGGAGTCAGCCTACTGTTCCCGACGTGCATTTTAATAAGCCACCTGACAAGATCAACAGGAAGAAAAGAAAAATTGTGAGCAGGTGCAAGGGAGCTGGGGGAAGCCGAAGGAAGACAGGTCCTATGTCTCCCTGCTCTTCCTCGAGTTGGCACGTTTTTCTGCTGCCAGGACCCTCTGGCTGTAACAGTGGCTGTCTCCATTTCCTCCAGTGTGGGCTCTGATAAAGGGAACCTAAAGTCTCAAATTAATCCCCCATGTCTTCAACAAAAGGAAAACTGGATTTTGGTAGTGATTGTTTTACTGTCGTAACCCAAAATGCTTCATTCATTCGCTCAGAGGCTGGTTGGTGAGGTAAGACGTTCCTGATGGCTGCCTTGCCTTGGGAATATGTGGTGCATTTGCTGATGAGATGTCTGTTTCCAGATGGACATCTTCCTTCCCAGCACCAGCCTTTGAGAATGTGACAGACCATTTTTAAATATTTGCTTTGTACAAATTGTGGCCTATTGAAGGATCTTGCCCAGCTTTTTTTGTTTTATACCATGATGGATTTTGTGCGGTGTGTTGTGTAAGTAATAATGATAGGTCTGGCTTTGTAGTCGTGGCTGTCTGTTTTCTCTTCCTTTGTATCCAATCTTATTGTGTTCCTCTAACACCACGTTGGCTAGCCAGTCGGGGTTGTTAATGACATGTTAAAGCCTATCTTCTGTCTAAATTGGTGGGGATTCTGTCTTGATTTAAAAAATGGCCTGTGTTTAGAATAATGCTGCTTTGAAAGTCATGTAGCCAGTAGCTTTTCCATTTCATTGGAAAAATATATTGGAAAAATAGTAATAGTTTGTCCACTACCTTCAATTTAGTTGTGTTCCCTGGAGGGATAAGAAAATGAAGACTGAATGTTACTGGGCTGCTCAGAGTATGTCTGCACTAGTCTGTGGCTTGGTGGATGGGAGAGGACAGTGGGCAAGGGCAAGGGCATCTCCTCCCTAGGAGAAACCTTCACCACGCAGTGGACAAGGGGCCATCTGGGTCTTTCAGAAGGTTCCGCTTAGGTCCGAAAATGTTACCCTCTTCCCCATCCTACAGACAAAATCATAGAATCCACTTGTGATACATGAAGAAATATATATATACACATATATAGACATATATATACACACATATATAGACACATATATACACATATATAGACATATATATACACATATATATAGACATATATATACACATATATATAGACATATATATACACATATATATTTATATCAGTATTCTTTGTATTTAAATAATTAGAAACTCACCATTAGCAATTAAGTTCCCAATTTAGTTCAGTTAAAGTTTATTAATAGTAGGCCAGGCATAATGGCTCACACCTGTAATCTCAGCACTTTGGGAGGCCGAGGCGGATGGATCACCTGAGGTCAGGAGTTCGAGACCACCCTGGCCAACATGATAAAACCCGTCTCTACTAAAAATACGAAAAATTAGCCAAGCGTGGTAGCAGGCGCCTGTAATCCCAGCTAGTTAGGAGGCTGAGGCAGGAGAATTGCTTGAATCCAGGAGGCGGAGGTTGCAGTGAGCCGAGATCACACCGTCGCACTCCAGCCTGGGCGGTAGAATGAAACTCTGTCTAAAACAAAAAAAAAAGTTATTAATAGTAATTATCTCAGTCTGCCAGGATTTATAAATATTAATGTCCCAAACTGAAGTTAGGGAGGCCCATTTTTACTTTTTTTTTTATCTCTGTGTAATTGTGTTGGGGGCAAATTTGTCAGTGTCTTCTCTTTTTTAATTAACAATTGTTTTTTCAAATTCTCAGTAAATAATCCTTCATCAAATTTGTCAGTATTATTAATTTACATTCATTTTTGTCTCTTCAAAATACCAAGTTGGTATGTAAAATTCTTTTGTGTTGTAATTGTGGATCAGAATCTGTTGATTAACTTGTTAATATATTTAGGACCTAGTATTCCTAAAGGGCTCATTACCGAACCTTACACTAGTCTTTCTAATATCTTTACAAAAAAATAGAATCAATAATAACTCTAAATTGTCAGGTGGAAAAAACAGTTGGCTTAGTGAACATGAAGTCTTTATTCAGATACATGCAAATGTGTTACATTCTTAAGAATGATAATTTTGAGAAACATTTGGACAGCATAATTACTTGCAGAAATATTACTATAACAAACATCTTTGGGAGTTGTGTGTTAAGGGGTAATATGATGAGGAAACCTGAAACTATATTAGAAAGTGGTGTTATAGATACTAAGATAAGAAATTAAATAAGAATATAGTCTTTGTACCCATTTAATCATAGTTAATAAGAAAACATATTGCAACTTTCTGAACTGAAATATAAACTCTCTTAGTGATAGACAGCTGTCTTTCAGGTGGTCCCTATAGTTAGACATTACTCCATGCCATATGCCAGACAATCGTCAGTTTGTTGGTTGATGATATTTTCTAATTTTACAATTTCTGTGATGTTTCCCACAAATTGGGTTAAGAATGATTCAGAGTCACACCTATTTTTGACTTTAGTGTGCTCAAATCATTTTCTGTTGACAGGAATCTGATGGAAATGTCATCATAGTGATTACTATTCTGGAGAACTGAAGCTGCAAGTTTTCCTGAGTTTGTTCTATGATGTATATTGATATTGGGATCTGTGTTCTCTCTCTGGCTGTTGCGGGGGCTGGGTCCCCTCCACATCCCACTATACTCTCCAGCCTTGAGTGATATACCTACCATTTCATCTGTTAGGTATAATAGCTCTTCATGCATATGACTTTACAGAGAGATTGAATTAAAGTGTATATATACATATATATGAAATAAATATATATATGAAATATATATATTTAATGTGAAATAATTGCAGACTGCTTAAATTTAATATAGGGATCACAGAAAAAAGTCTCAATTCTTCAGTTGTTTCTATTTATCAATATAACTCTTTAGTCTTACTCTGTTTTTTCAAAAGAGAAATTAAAGAATGAATATATCACTGAAAATTGTTGGCACAGGCATTTTGGACTAATACTCTCTTGGAGAAAGATAAGAATATTTTCTTGAATCTTATCAGACAATTCTGTGATATGTCCTAGTGTAACATACATTTCAAAAAGTCTTTAGAGATGGAGTATCCTGTTTCCTCTGCAACATTTGCTCTCTGTGGAAGGACTAGGCAGTGACACTTTGATTAGATGCATTCGTGATGCTGAGCTTTTTCTAGTAGACAGAGGAGAGGGCCTCATAAAAAGATCTAACATGCCTGGTTAAGCTTCTTCCAGATTGTTCCAAATGAACCACATATGAAGGCCACAGGCGAAAGGGTCTAGCAAATTACGCTATTGGGATTTTCTGACTGACACTTTTCTACTATTGGGGAAAAAATTATAAAATGTGTTTTCTTTTTTTGGCACTCAGATGAGTATAGGATCAAACCAGTGGAAGAGGTCAAATACATGAAAAATGGGGCAGAAGAAGAGCAGAAAATAGCAGCCAGGAACCAAGAAAACTTGGTAAGAATTGATTTTCTCACTTAACAATGAATTTTGTTGACACCATTGTAATCAAATCTGCACTGCATGTTTTAACTGCAGCTTACACACTGGCACAAGATTTCTTGAAAATGCTGCAGCTATTTATAGCTTGCCTGGAAGCTGCACCATTACTCCTGTATCCTGTTTGTCTCTGAATAAGCCCTTCTTTAATCTTGATGGGGAATGCTCCAGGGAAAATATAGCAAAATTATTTGTGTTTTAAAATAGCTAAATTTAAGGGAAAAATAATGAAGTAGGATTGAGGTTTGTGAGGGGAGGATTGTTTTAGTTTTGTTTTTTTCTACCTCTTTTAACTCATATCCAAATCAGGATGAATGGTTGTTTCATTATTCTAGACATGTAATGTTGACAAAGTTGCTTTTCAAAGGAATCAAAGGTCATTTTCAAAGGAAAAGCAACTTACTTCAAGGTAAGTCTTTCTCCAGAGAGTCAGTACTTCACATTCACAATATTAAAGGTATTGTGGGTTTTGAGTTTATGTGAGAATTGTGAAGATCTGAAACAGGAAGTTAGGAATCCGTTTTTTGAGTAGGAATCAGTGTACACATTCCATCTTAACCTCCCATATCTATAAAAACATTTAGCTAATTATAATATAGATGATTTCTTAAAAGCAGTTACAAATTGTTAAGAATATGTATTTACTCAGTTGTATTGGAGCAAAATTGTTTTTGTTGTTTATTTTTGGATTACCTATATTTGTTTTTTTCATAATTGAGTTAAAAAAGGTATTTTTAAGAAGCTCGCAATGTCGTATAATACTTTCACTTGACTTAAAGTTGTTTTTTATGATGTGCTTTGTTTTTGTTTTAATGACTTCTGCTACAGCAGAGGAATTTGGCAGAATATTAAGCAGTGCACAGGAGTATTTAGGGCTGTTATTTTCCATTACACATTTGTAAATATTGGAGGCTGATTCTTTTCCCTAATTCTTTTCTGAATATATGATCTATAACTTGAAATACTGAAGTATCAACAAGTGAATATTTTAGATCATTTTCAAGGAATGAAAATATACTCTAGATAATGAAGTCTTGCTTCATAAATGGGATTTGGATTTTAAAGTATCATTTAAGACACAGAGATTCATCATATCTAGAGTGATAATGTATTTTAACATTAACACTTAAATCCAGGAAAGTAGCTATGACTAAATACTAAAAGTTAATATTACCATACTGTCTACGTGGTGTTTATTTTGTTTTGAATGGATAAATCGAAGACCTGAGTATTGAAATATCAGTAGTCATTTTTCTACTTTATTTTACTAAATAGCAGAGTTTGTCCTTGCTTGATATAGTTTCAGCTTGAGTTATCAATCTCATCCTTAATAATAATATTTACTGTAGAGGCTAGAGAGCTATTTGTGAGTAGTCTGGCAGTGGTTTCTCCTTAAATCTACTAATGTGTGTCTCTGCTTCACATGCTTATGTCTCTAGAACCAAAGAAGCAACACCTTGTATAGTTTGTGAGTTTTTTCTCAGTGTGCTTTCATCATATTTAGGACCAGTATAACTTTTTTCTTTCTCTCTCAGTTTTGCAATCTGTCAACTACTTGGTACTTGGTGTATTCTTTTTCAACATTGTGGTCAGAATCAGACTGAATAGGGATTTGAAAAGAGAAAAATATTTGGTCATTCTGATTTATTTGTGGATTATCTGTGACAAGCCTCGCCCCTTTGCTCTGCCAGCCAGCCAGAGTCCAGGATCCCAATAGAACTTTTCAAGTGTGTAAAGGTTTGCATGGAGACTGGGGAGTAAATAGCTGTCTTTGATCTGAAATTTCTAGACTGTTTTCCAAAATTAAGTGACTGTTCAGTTATTTGGTAATTTGTTGTCTTTGTTACCTACTCCATCCTTTGGGGTACATAATCAAGTATTGACCATACACATCATTTGAAAAAATACCAATAGCCTCCTAAACTTGAAGCTTAACATTGGAAGGTAGATAAAATAGATTTAACAATTCTTTTTTTAAAAATAAAAAACACTCTTTAAAATAAGTATCGGGAAGTTCTTGCGTTTCAAAGAATGATACTAAGATGTAGGTTAAAGTGTTTTTTAAAAGTTTATTTAAACTCAAACTGTTGCATTGAAGGGGCTCAGCAAACACAACCAAGGAAGTATGGCATGATGGTGAGGACTTAGGGTTCCAGTCTCAGCTCTGCCACTTGCTCACTGTAGGATCAAGTTGTTTATTTCTCTAAACCTCCCACCCATCACATGAGGAAAAAACAGTGCCTCATAGTCCTGTTGTGAGTACTGCATGAGATGATAGTCGTAAGACTGAGTTCAGTGCTTAGCACATGATAAGCACCTGTAAGAGTTAGGCATCATCATGCAAAACAAAAAGAAAGAATAAAGAGTGTTAAAATCAGGTTTCTTTCTTTTTTCCTTTATGTTAATTGGTGAGAGGTTTCTAAATGAATACTTATTATGTATTCATTTAGTGCCTATTATGTACAAAACACTCACTAAGTTTTGAGAGACACAGAATACTTAAGGTCACAGTCCTCAAGGAGCTTACAGTATAATTTTGCTCAATTCAACAAATATTTGATTGCCTCTTGCAAAGAGAGTGCCTTTGCACTAGACTCTGCAGAGAAACAGATAAATAAGAAAACCACTGATCCTCAGGGTGCTTATATTGCAGTGGACAAAGTAAGTATGAAATGACTATAAGTAAAACAAGGTGAGCTTGAACTTTAAGAAAGAAATACAAAAAGCTGCAGCTATTCAAAGGAGGCTGAGAACTCGTCTGTTGGGGTATCAGGACCTACTTCATGAAAAAGTTGACATTTACGATGGGCCTCAAAGTATGGAATTGGGGACAAGTGCCCAAGCAGAAGTAACAGGTGGAAAACATAAGATATATTTAATAAAAAGCACATAGTCCTTTTGGTTGGGGAATGGCAGAGAAGAGAAGGAGTAGGTGTCAGTAGGGAAGCAGTGGGAGATTAGAATCAAAACATAGATGGGCTAATGTATAGAGCCTTAATATCCAGCCGAGAGGCCTAAAATTAATGCAGTGGATTAAATGGAGGCTTTGAGTGTTCATAAACTGGGGATTGGTAGAATGGGATTGCAATTCAGGAAAGTTTATGTGGCAACAGCTGGTGTAATACGGATTTGGTTGGGGAACCAAAATGGGAGACCAGTCACAATAATTTTTTCAAGAGGCAGTAAGTCTGAACCAAGGTGTTGGCAGGGAGAGTAGGAAAGATTTGGGTAAGGTTGCAGAAGTAGAAGCACAAGATTTGACAACTCATTAGATATTAAAGAAGACCAATGAATCAGGAGATGGTAATGCCAAGATTTAGACCCACTGGAACGATGATGGGTTGGTGGTGGTGAGAATAAGTAGTGAGCATAATGATATGGTGAAATCAGTAGGAAGATTGTGTTTGAGGAAAATATAAGGTATCCGTCTATTCATTCATTATTTATTCCTGTTAATCCTTAAAAAGCTCAAAGTATAGTACACAAAAGAGAAAGTTAAGCCATGGGTCATACAACAATGTAATAAGTGCAGTAACAGAACTTCACCTGTTACTACTAGATTCTTAGGCAGTCAGATTATCTGGGAGACAAAAGCACATTAGACATAAACCCCCCTTGGCAACCCACTTTCTGATAGCAGATAGCAGGCATGTGACCTAAATTACCACAATTCAGGGTACTATGTGAAAATAGAGATTGGTTTTGAGCAAGCAGAGCTTTAGGAACTTGTAGAACATTCATGTGGAAAAACTCTGGTGAAGAGATGGAAATGAAGGTGTGCAGCTCAGCAGCATTGCTTGGGACATGTCAGGTGTTCAGAATATTTTTGTTGGTTTGAATGAACAGAAGAATGAATGAATAGGCATAGTTGGGCCTATAGATATACATTTAGATCAAGTTGATGGCTGAACACTTGATATATTAGTCCGTGTTCATGCTGCTATAAAGACATATCTGAGACTGGGTAATTTATAAAGCCAGAGGTTTAATTGAGTCACAGTTCCACATGGCTGGGGAGGCCTCAGGAAACTTACAATCATGGTAGAAGGGAAAATAAACCCGTCCTTGTTCACATGGTGGCAGGAAAGAGAAGTGCGTAGTGAAGGGGAGAAGAGCCCTTTATAAAACCATCAGATCTCATGAGAACTCACTCACTGTCATGAGAACAGCATGGGGGAACTGGCCCCATGATCTAATCACCTACCATGAGGTCCTTCCCCCTACAAGTGAAGATTACAATTCAAGATGAGACTTGGGTGGGGACACAGAGCCAGACTGTATCACTTGAGTATAAATGGGGCAGCCAAAAGGAAGAGAAGAGACAATGGTCAAAGAAAGCCTCTTGAGACTCCAAGGTCCACTTCAAGGCCCTCCCTAGGTGGTCTGTGCCCACAGGAGGCTTTGGTTTCTGTCTTGCCACTGTCCTCCTTGCTCACAGCAGGCCTCATCATCGGTGGTTCATTTTTAAAGATTCTCCGTTATTCATTCGGATTATATCCAAGTTCTTTATAGTACTCAGCACAACTGTTTTGGGATAACTGTGTATAATCTGCTTAATATGTGTTCCTCTTTTGGACTGTAAGCTCACGAGGCTAAAAACTATCTTTTTGGCCTATGGTTAAGTGTCTAGCACCTAAGAGTTCGTAGCACCTAGTGGTTGCTCAATAATTGCTGCAGACCTCCAGTTTCTTGAGCCCCTTGTCATCAGGGCTGTGCAATGGAGAAGATCGTGCTGGTTTTCTGAGGCTGGTGATAAATGATTTATATGTCAGTCATTTATGTACTCACAATATGAAGATGTTCATTATCCCAGTTTTCATCATTGCTTAATGTCATATATTCCACTTTGCTTCTGTCTGACTTTAATTCCATCTTAAGGATGGTGGTGTGAAGTAGTAGCATTTGCTTTGGAGGGTATACATAGGTAAATATCAGTATGAGGCCTAGCTTCCCCATTTCTAGCTTTATAATTTTGGCCAAATATCGAAAACTTTCAGACTTCAAGTTCCTCATCTGGAACCTGGAGAATCGCAAAATTATTAATTATTGACACAGGGGTCCCCAAGCCTCAGACCCTGGACCAGTACCAGTCGGTGGCCTGCTAGAAACTAGGCCACACAGCAGGAGGTGAGCAGCAGGCGGGTGAGAGAGCGAAGCTTCATCTGTATTTGCATCTGCTCCCCATCACTCACATTACCACCTGAGCTCCGCCTCCTGTCAGATCAGCAGTGGCGTGAGATTCTCATAGGAGAACAAGCTCTATCATGAACTGCGCAAGTGAGGGATCTAGGTTGCATGCTCCTTATGAGATTCTTAACTAATGTCTGATGATCTGGGTGAAACAGTTTCATTCCGAAGCCCCACCCCTTTGCCCCTTCACCCTGGTCTGTGAAAAAAATTATCTTCCATGAAACCAGTTCCTGGTGTCAAAAAGGTTGGGGACCGCTGTATTAAAGTATTAGAAGAAATTATGTGAGAATATGTTTACAACCTAAGCAAAGGGAGGGAAAGCAAAAGCTATGAAGAAAAAGCTTTCTTTCATTACATTGAAATTAAATATTTTGGTAAAGCAGAATAACTACAAAAAGTAGTTTAAGGATGAGCAAAATCCTGGGAGGAAATTTTTATGATAGATGAAAGACAAAGGATTAGTGACTGGGATTCAGAAGGAACATGTAAATAATTGAGAAAAAGATAATCTGTTAGAAAAATAGATAAATGAACAGATGGTTTACAGTAGAGGACATTGTTGATAAGTGTATGAAAATATGTTCTGTATCACTAGAACAGTGGATACCCTCTTAACCAGCTCTGCAAATCTCTCTCTGAAAGATACTGGCTGCAGCCAAAGCATACTTGCCTGGATGGCTGGTAGGCTATTCACTAGAACACCTCTATGCATTTGCTCCCACAGTTAATTGTGTGTTTTCCAAGAGCTGGTTTGTTGGTTCCCAAACTGGTTCATACTGGTTGAATGCCATTGTAATTATGTAATTTAGTTAAATAATACGTAAGCCAATGAAACACAAGTATGGAAAGAGCTATTTCAGTGAAAATTAAGCCGAATGCTTTGGAAAGTCTTGATGAAGGCAAATTACTAAAAGCTTGATGTTAAATTCTGTGCTCAGATTATTTCACAAGGTCTTTACATTCCCACTTCACATAAGAAACCAAAACAGAGAATCTTAGATGAGATGATATGGTCAATGCAGAAGGTGAATGTGCAGCCCTAGTCAGTGGTTCCTTGCTTAAAGGAGAAGCCTTGTTCCTACATCAAAAAATGGGAGTGGGCTAGGTGCGGTGGCTCATGCCTATAATTCCAGCACTTTGGGAGGCCAAAATGGGAGGATCACTTGAGGCCAGGACTTTGAGGCCAGCCTGGGCAACATAGCAAGACTCTGTCTCTACAAAAATAAAAGTAAAAATAGAATTAGCTGTGCCTGGTGGTGCATGCCAATAGTCCCAGTGACTCAGCAGGCTGAGGCAGGAGGATCGCTTGAGCCCAGGAATTCAAGGCTACGGTGAGCTCTGATCATGCCAGTGCTCTCTAGCCTGAGTGGCAGAGCAAGACCCTGTCTCTAAAAAGAGGAAATACACATTCATATAATTTAAAATAAAATCATATGTTTAATGTGTATATACATTTAACTCACTAGATTGTTTAATTACCAGTTTGGATGGTGTTGCCTAATAGGACTTTTATTGTAATCAGAGAAATGCAGACTATGACATGATCCCATTTTTCACCCATTAGATTGGCAAAATGTTGAAGTTTGATAATATCAGATTTTGGCCTGATTATAGGAAAATAGGTATTCAAATACTAATGGTAAACATTTTGGAGGATAGTTTAACAGCATCTGTTAAAGTTTAAACATGCACACCCATAACCCAGCACGTCCACATCTTGCTGTCCACCCTAGCAGCTGCCCATGTGCATGAGGAAGCTTGCACAAGACTTGTTCACTACAGCATTGTTTATATTAGTGAAAATTAGAAAATAACCTCCCTGCTTGTCGATACGAGAATAATACAGCTATATTATACAAGGCAGCAATTAAGAAGAATGAGTTAGAATTCTATGAGCTGCCATCGAAAAATCATGCAGATTGTGGAATGGATGTGTATAGCATGATGACATTTAAGGTTTTATTAAACAAAATAAAACAGCAACACTCTGTATTTTCTGTGGGTACCCATATATGTATAGTTATTCATAGATTAAAAACTGGGTGGATGTAACAGTGGATACCTGAGTTGATAGGGAACCTAAGAATATAAAGACTCAGTTTCCTGCTCTGCAAAATGGGGAGAATAATTGGAACCACTTTAGTGGGAAGTTATGAAAATTAAATAAGATATACCTATCACCTCTTTGAACACTTCCTGGCATAGAAAATGCCATTCTTGGCTATTTTCCTGTTACTTTTATTAGTGGAGTTGGGTCAGGTGGGAATGGATTAGAAGAACTGCGTGTGGTGGTTAAAGGGGATTTTTATCCTTAAACTTAATGTTTTTAATTTTTTCAAGAAAATATGAGTATATTATCTGTGTGCTTTAAAATTGATTTTTAAAAAGAGAGATAACAATAATAAAAGTCCAATATTGACTACTTGGGAATCTGCAAGTAGAATTAGGACATTTTCTCTTTATCTTACATATCCTCAGTTTTTAGTCATCTCTGAAGTCTGATTAACAGATTGGGACTGTTAGAACACAGTTAGAAGGAAACTTGAGAATCACCGGGCGTCGCTTTACGTAGGTTACCAGTTTTGCATATAAATGATTTAAAAGTATATTACCCTAGACTTGGCAGTACTCAGATTCCTTGGCTTCTCTAAAGTAAGTATTTTGGCAGATAAAGGACATTCCCATTTTAGTTTTTAAGTGTTCCTTCTTACTATACAAAAAAAATCATTTAAGGAAAATATTAAGGACATTAAGGAAAATTATTTCTTTAATTAACACTTGTCATTATGAGCCCATATTCCCTTAAGAATATTAAGCCATTTGATGATGGATTTTTTTATTTGTTTGTTTGTTTGCTTGTATTTCCTAGCTTTAAACGTATTACATTAGTTTCGGTTTGTTTGTTTGTTTGTTTGTTTTGAGTCTTGCTCTTGTCCCCCAGGCCAGAGTGCAATGGCATGATCTCGGCTCACTGCAACCTCCGCCTCCAGGTTTAAGCAATTCTCCTGCCTCAGCTTCCTGAGTAGCTGGGATTACAGGCGCCTGCCACCACGTCCGTCTAATTTTTGTATTTTTAGTAGAGATGGGGTTTCACTATGATGGCCAGGCTGGTCTTGAACTCCTGGCCTCAAGTGATCCACCTGCCTTGGTTTCCCAAAGTGCTGGGATTACAGACATGAGCCACCACGCCCAGCCTGCATTGGTTTTTGATTCACTGTTTCCAGGTATCTACGTACAAATGAAAAGATTGTTTTCTCTTTGATGACATATAACATGGTTGGTTGAGCTTTTGATTTCAGTCTTATCTATAGAGTTGAGGACTAATTTGAAACACCCTTTCACAGTCATCAATTCCTGAAAACAATTATATGACAAAATTAAAACAAACAAAACAGGATGTTTTAATGTGCGTTAGCAGAAAAGGAGATTGAAATCAAATTTTAGGCATGACTACATCCCCGCACCTGTGGAGCTTATGAGAGTTTCCTGACCTATCTCCAATGCATTAAATTTCCAATACATGTCAGGACATCTTTACTGGGTTAGTCCATTTTCACACTGCTGACAAAGACATACCCAATCTGGGCAATTTATGTAAGACAGCGGTTTAATTGGACTTAGAGTTCCACGTGGATGGGGAAGCCTCACAATCATGGCAGAAGGCAAGGAGGAGCAAGTCCCATCTTACGTGGATGGCAGCAGGCAAAGAGAGAATGAGGAAGACGCAAAACGGAAGCCCTTGATAAAACCATCAGCTCTCGTGAGATTTATTCACTACCATGAGAACAGTGTGGGGGAAACTGCCCCCATGATTCAATTATCTCCCACTAGGTCCCTCCCACAACACATGGGAGTTATGAGAGTACAATTCAAAGTGAGATTTGGGTGGGGACACAGAGTCAAACCATATTAACATCCAGCTGAAGAAATGAAGACTTGGAAATTAGAAGGCATCCCTGATCAGATGAAATGCTTCAGAAGCTCATGTGAGCTCTTTGGAGCAGTGGCATTCAGTTGGTGAAAACTGGGAAGTGGGCCTGATCGGCAGAATAAGCTGTGGTTGAAGCAGTACCCTGTAAGGGAGCTTGTGTTTTCCAAAGCATTTGATTGATTGGCAGCCTGAAACATAAACCAGAGGATATTCTGCAATTCCATTCATTCACTGTAGGTCAGCAGGAAAGCCAAGAGCTCAAGATCATGGTCGTCATATTACTCTATTTGTTAGAATATAACTTGTAAGGAATAAAAGGCTTGTGAATGAATGTTAAAACTTTCAATCACTAATAAAATGTTTGTTATAGTAATATACATTCCCCTGTACATATTCTCATATTTAGGAACCCTCTACAAGTCCATTTGAACTCTTTAATAAGTACTATGTTTACTTTTCCTATGACTCTGTAGAGCAGCTAATATAACAGCAAACTGACTTTTCTGTGTAAAGGTTGTACCTGATTATCTTAGAAATGACTATTTACCTTTGAGTTCTCACTCTCAAATGCAAGGTCAAGTAATTATTTTTAGAGACCAACTAATGCAAAAGACCATGACTTTGAATAGCCCCAATTTCCCAAGCCGCTTGTACATTCCTAGCACTTTTGAGAATAAAGTAAAAGAAACCAGCAAGAGTGAAACTGGTATTAATAGGCAAAGTGTCAAGCTATATGAAGTACTACTTCTCTTCTCACTTTCTCCTTCTAGGGACAGATTGGATTTGAGCACAGGCTGGGTGGGGCTGGGATGAATTATAAGAGAAAGTTCTGGACTTGAGGGAGGTACTTCATAGTTTGGGGACCTCTAGAGGACTGAGGTGTTCCCCAAACTAAAGTGAAGATAGATAGTGATTCTAGCTGTCTGATTTAGATAAGATATACCCCTTCCTAGACAGCTTAATAAATACCATTTTAAAGCATCAGATTCATCCCCAAAGATCTCATGGTTCTAACTCAGTAGTCTCTCTCCTTATTCTCTCATGCCTTATGTGATGGTGACATCAGCCTGAACTTCTTCCAGATAGTTAGAGCGATAGTGTCAGGATCCCAGACACCATCTACCTGAACATTTAGTTTCTTAAAGGAATAACCTTACTCACAGGAGTCATTCTATTCTGTTTGTTGTGGCATAGAAAGTATAAGAGAGAAGAATGATACCCCTTCATTGATCTTGGAAGACTTCCTATATCCAGCTAGCATTTTTGTGTTACATGAGCCAAGCACATTCAAGGTCTTAGAGATTATTCTGGCACTGTGGTAATTTGATTTAGAGTAGATCTGGAGTAGAGTTTAATTCTCTAAGGATGAGAGATTTATTAAATCAGTCTTCCAAGTTTTAAGTGTTGAACGGAAGCAAAGTTTTTGATTCAGGAGCAGAATACTGGGAGAATAAAATAATGCACACAAAATTGCTTTGTAAACAAAAAGCCCAACAAATTATAATGATTATTGTTATTGCTAGTTAAAAGAGGACACTTGGCTTCATTTCTGTTCATTGCTATTTTATAGTGGAAACAAAGTTACGGCACAGCATGCTTGTGGGTGTAGGTAAGAGTTAATACCTACTTCCCTTGAAGAAAGAGTTATATCTTCACATTTCAATCTCCTGTGAAGAAAGGATGATATTAAAGTATATCTCAACTTAACGTACACAGAAATTAATGACTCTGGTGGTTTTTGAAGCAACTACATGACTGCAATCCTGTTTTAAATGTTTTTTTCTCTTTTACATGCTCAACGCTGAACTGACCATATTCAGGTGAACACAGTGTTAGTGTCCCAGTACAACATATCTCTTGAATCAGTTTCTATTTCAGTGTACTCTCACTGTCATTTAGGCATAATATAGGCCCTGAAAGTGTGTAAGGATTGACAATGCACAGTTGCAACTCTCAGGAAACTCAAGAGGAGATAGATAAACATACTGTGAGTCTCTGATGGAGGTTCTTGAATGAGACCAGGGCCTCGAATGAGACCAGGTTTTCACTGGCAGATGAAATTGGGAAACAGATTTCAAGCAGAAGGAATAGTGTCACCCCGGCATGGAGACGTGGCATGAATAACGAAGTGGTTTGGGAGGCTGATGGAATAATTTAGGAAGTGTTTATTTGGCTAGCTGGGTTTTTTTTTCCTGTCAGCACATTAATTTTTGGTTTACCAATAGTCACATTCTTTGGCCAGTTTGCAGTATTTGTAACTACAGAATAAATAGAACAGACCTCTGCTGGTCTAATTTAAAGATTGAGGTGTTGATAATGACTTCCCTTTTCCCAGCATTGTTATAAATATGATTGCTTTTAAACATGCTTTCCTTAGATGCAGGGTGCTATCTAAAAGTGGTTGAACAGATTTACTCTGACCTCCTCCTGTCCAGTAAAGGATAGCATCTAGTTTATCCCCTGAAACTTTCCTGTTTAACTTTTGGAAATACAGCAACATAAACAATACTTTAGATTTCTGGCCTCTTCTCCAAGAGCAGGACCCTGATATTTAAGTAGAAAGTAGAAAGAAGCTCTCTTCAAAGCTTGATCCTGTTTGATCTACATGGTCATTTTAGGTAGTGGATTTATTTATCTCACTAAAACATGAGCATTTTTTATATGCAAGTGGCCCCATTGAGACACCTGAGTCGGGGGAAATGAGTGACAATTGAGAGTGCCACCTTTAAGGCTGGGCCACTGTTACTAGAGTACCCAGAACAATAACACAGTGGTGTTACTTTCTGCAGGTTGTTCAGATTTCTCTTATTCCCTGTGTGTTGCTAAAAATAAAACCAGAGCATATAAGTTTCACTCATCTGTTGGCAAACTCAGTGAGGTAGCTTCACCCAACATTAATAATTTATGCCTTGGAGGTGAGAGTATCAAAAGTAACCATTATGTTTCCAGGAGTCTGGGCTCTGGTAAGTGTCTCTTCCTGTCGACTTCACTTGTGAGCAAATAATACCCAGTATTAACAGAGTACAGGATTCACCAGCCTTATGATTTTTATTTTTACAAGGTTTTTGGTAGTTCTGAAAATGGAGTTTATTCCTGTCATCCAGAAAACAGAAATAAATAATGAAGCATAAAAATTTCATACATCTTCCTTGGAGGGAGGAGGAATATTGTTTAGCTTGTCAACATTATAATAGGTATATGAAGGTACCATTATAAGTGCCTGCTTCATGTTCATAATAGGATTAACTTATTTACTCAGTCCTCTGTATGATAACAGGTGCCAAATTTCTTCCTTCTTTGAAAAGTAAAACAATTGATAATGACAACAATATTTCCCAAAATGTAATGAGATGACTCAGTTTTTTGGTTCCTGTCCGAGTGTAATGGTACATTACAGAGTCTCATTTACTGGCAAACTTCTGCTTATAACTGGATAACTTGAGAGCTTGCTTAATTTTAGGCAAATACTTCTTTTAGAATTTTTACAGTTGAGTGCATAAAATGAGACAGGAATCTGGTGAGTGGAACTGGAATATGAGGTAGGGCTTGGTCTCAGAAACGAAGCTGAAGATTCATTATTAGCACAGGGGTCTAACATGATCAGGGTCTTCCAAATACAGGCCAGGGTTCCTTTGCTTCTCCTAAGTCTGAGACACAATGAAACCAAAAGGAACAGCAGGGAACACCAACTGCAGACAAAGAGAACAGAGGATCTCATTCTAATGATTCATAGCGATGCCTTACTGCTCATAATGTTTCAGCTCAAATCAAACAATCTCTGCTGGCCAGGAGATGGCCATTTAGTGAGACAAAGTAAACCACACATAGCTAATGGATTGGTTTACTCCTGTCTTTTTCTTATTTATTGTACTTTAAATAATTGTACTTTATTTAATTGTACTTTTAAAATTAACCTTTCTCTGTTTGTAAACATACTACTTGCTTGAATTACTTTCAAACATACTTTGGGAAATACAGAAGTGAATAAAAAATAAAATCAGGCATAAACCCCATAACAATCATTTATGTTTTTATGCCTAATATAAATAGAAATACAGAAATATAACTTTTTTTTTGGGATGGAATCTCGCTCTTGTTGCCCAGGCTGGAGGGCAATGGCACGATCTTGGCTCACCACAACCTCTGCCTCCTGGGTTCAAATGATTCTCCTGCCTCAGCCTCCTGAGTAGCTGGGATTACAGGTGTGCGCCACTATGCCTGGCTAATTTTATATTTTTAGTAGAGACAGTGTTTCTCCATATTGGTCAGGCTGGTCTCGAACTCCCGACCTCCACTCGCCTCGGCCTCCCAAAGTGTTGGGACTACAGGTATGAGCCACTACACCCGGCCAATATAATTTTTTCTAAACAAAATAGATCTGAATTTCTTACAATGCTAAACATAATCTTACCGTATGTCTAGAAATCGTGCTCCCAGGGTATTTTCCCAACTGATTGGAAAAACTGTAACCATACAAAAACCTTTATGTGACTGTTGAACAGCTTTATTCATAATCACCAAAAACTAGAAGCAACCAAGTTGTCCTTCAATAGATGAGTGGACAAACTGTAGTACATCCAGACAATGGAATATTACTTAGTAATAAGAAGGAATGAGCTACCAAGCCATGAAAAAAACATGGATAAGTGCATATTGCTAAGTGAGAAAAGCCAGTCTGAAAGATACACACTGCATGATTCTACTTGAATGATATTCTGAAATAGGCAGAACTGTAAATTTCCAGAGATTTGTACAAAAAAGAAGGGTGTATAGGTGAAGCACAGAGGATTTTTCTTTTAGGATGGTGAAACTATTCTGTATGGTACTGTAATGGTAGGTACCTGTTACTATACATTTGTCAAAATTCATAGAGCTTTATAGCAAAGAGAGTGAAATTTAACGTACATAAATTAAAAACACAAACAAAAATGAAAGCCTGGGGATCTCGGTATAGAATGCAGACTTTGACA
This sequence comes from Pongo abelii, assembly GCF_028885655.2. Lineage (NCBI taxonomy): Eukaryota > Metazoa > Chordata > Mammalia > Primates > Hominidae > Pongo > Pongo abelii. The sequence continues at coordinate 65,297,844 of NC_071985.2, read as the reverse complement.
AAAGAATCTAACAGTATTACAAATATGTGAAATAACCTTACTGAAGGAGATTGAGGGAAAGATGCTAACCTAAGTAACTTTGGAAATCAACGAAGACTGTGAGACCAAAACTAAAAGCAACCATACATAAGCACTATACTAATTTTTACTATGGAGGTAATAATTAACAATTCTGAAAACACTATAAATGTATACTTAACTGAACAATTAAATATTGGCTACTGGATGGTGAAGCCAGGTTTCTCACTGTTGGAGTGGGAGGTTACAGGTATTTAACAGGGGATGGCTAGAATGATCCTGCAGCAATAGATTAGAGTTAGAGATGTCAGTATGAACTGATGCTTAGGTTAATATAGATACAGATGGAAACATGGAAAAATATTAATAGATATTTGTACATACATGTGTAAATACATATAATGTATATATGGTTGCAAAAGTGTAGATACATGTATGTATACACTTATTTTATTGCTCTGTCAGTTAAGAGGGCCTAGAAACAATGACACCCCAGTAGCAATAAGCATACCCACATCCAGATCTTGTTTCTAGTACCATTCTCCAATAAAAGGAACTAGGGCTTCTTGAAATGTCTGAGTCTAGGGCTGGAGAATATGTAAGAGGCTCCTGGTGCGTCTTGTAGTGTCAGAAATTTAGGAAGTGTGTGTACGCACATACACACAATATGATGGGATATGTCAAAGGGACACGGGAGCCCACTGAAAAGCTCCAGTGACCAAAGCTGAAATAATTTGAGCAACAAAATATGTAATGTAGTGTTAGATTACACTATTAATCTAGTGGAGAATATAAACTATATACTTTATTTTTTATTGTATTTATTTTTGAGACAGAGTCTCACTCCGATTTGCCCAGGCTGGAGTGCAGTGGTGCAATTTTGGCTCACTGCAGCCTTGAACTCCCAGGCTTGGGTAATTCCCCCACTTCAGCCTCCTGAGTAGTTGGGACCACGGGCACATACCACTATGCCCGGCTAATTTTTTGTATGTTTTGTAGAGACAGGGTTTTGCCGGTTGTCCAGGCTGGTCTTGAACTCTTGAGCTCAAGCAATCCACCTGCCTCGGCCTCCCAAAGTGCTGGGATGACGGGCATGAGCCAGTACGCCCAGACTTACAAAGAATATACTTTATACAGAGTATAAAATAAATATCCATGAGTCCATACTGATGTAAATGACTGAATAAATACATGCAGACGAATTGATAAATCTATGCAGAGTAATTTCATATCATTTATGTAGATAGTCTACCCTTAAGGAGGTGGAACATTACTTCTCAATTAGTAAATGTGGATTGCGCATAATGACTTCATTACAAGAGTACAGTATGGAAATTAGGAAAAAATGAGAACTTTACAATGGAGAAACCTGACAAACAATACCTCAGCCAGGTGATCAAAATTAACGTCAGTAGTGATAAGTCATGTTAATAGCATATATCCTTGATGTGCTGTGATGAGAAAGGCATTTTATCTCTGTGGTCTTCCACCCCAAACCTTAAGCTTCAGTATAATCATGAGAAAAATGTGCTTCAATTGAGGGGCATTCTACGAAATATCTGACTGGTACTCCTGAAAACTATCAAGGTCATCAGAAACAAGGAAAATCTGAGAAACTGTCACAGCCAAAAGGAATCTAAGGTGAGACAGCAATTAAATGTACCATGGTGTCTTAAATGGGATCCTAGAACAGAAAAAGGACACTAAATAAAAACCGTAAGGGAGTGTCTTATCAATGTTACTTGATTAATTGTGACAAGTGTATTATCTAATGTCAGATGTTACTAGAAGAGAAAGCTAGGTATGGGGTATATGTAAATTCTCTGTACTATCCTCACTTTTATGTAAGTCTAAAACTGTAATTTAAGGTATAAAATTTGTTTAAGTATGAAAAAGGACCTATACGGTACACACTGTGAAATGCCATTTGAATATGCCATAATTTAACTAATACTTTAATGAACAGTGTTCTGTAATACTTTGTATCTCCAAGCATTCCATGAGGATAAACCACTTTATGTAGGGTTATTGAGACAAAAAGGTTTTTTTGATATGTACACCAAATAAGCCTCCCTCCAAAAAAGAAATCTTACGTCAACTTGTCTTCCCACCACCAAAATATGAGCATGCTGATTTCTTTTGACTTTTTACCACTACAGGTAATTTTACAAGTTTCAGTTGTTGTTTATAAACAACTTGTATCTTTTTGTTTTGATTTGTACTTTTTGATTACTATAGTAATGAGTTTGCACTTTCTAAAATGTGTTTATAAGCTAGAGTGTAAGGTCCACAAGGGTGAGATCCTTGTCTGTTTTGTTCAGGACCTGACAAAGAGCAGGTACTAATAAATATTTGCTGAACAAATGAATATACTATATTTCATACATTTCCCTTTGACTGGAATCTTAAGTTTTCCTTTCATTGGAATCTAGAAAAAAAATTAGAACTAAAGACTTTGTTAATTCTATTCTTACATATGAATATGAAACTATAAGACTGGGTACCTTCGTGGAGAATTCCTAAGTAATGACCTCCTTGAACCTTACTTAGATAAGTTGACTCATCATTTATTATGTTGCATTTGAATTTGAGCCAAGATTATACCACACAAGAACATTGCATAAGATGGAAAAAAATCATGACATTAGCTGGAATTGTCCCAGATTAAAATATTCTTCTAAAATCACTCATCTACTCATCTATCTGTACATTCTTCCATTCAGTTAGAATATAGAACTGGGTTTTTTTTTTAATATAGAACTAGGGTTTTTTTAAATGACTTTGAAGTATTCATTAGTTATTCCAACAGTATTGAATTAGACAAATAAATACAGCTAGACAGTATAGCTTCACTGGCTGCTAGATGATTTACATCATTCAACGGGTTTCAAACCCCTAAAGAGGAGCACCCCTCCTCCATGATGTGGACTAGGAACATCAAAATTTATAAGGTTTCTGCTTCAACCTCAAGGCAGCTTGTAGTCTAGTAAATGATGGGAGAATTGAGCAGGGACTAAAATCTTTAAGTGGGCATTATTGGTTTTATTATAGAAAATATTTTCATTGGTTACTTCTTAAAATATCCATTAGTCTGAGGAGTACATTGAGATTATCTCTTAAAATAACAGTATTTTCTGAGTTGGAAGAATGGCAAATTTTTTTCTCCCTAAAGAGTGAAAGTCTCTTACACATCATGTTTTTGCAGTATGGTGATATTTTGCATTGTTTAGGCAAAAATAAACATACCTGCATGGATAAACAGAAAAAAAAAACTTTTGTTTTAAACATAGGGTTAACTATTAAAACCTCCATTTTATTTTTATATAAATTTTGGTCATTCTCGTAATTATTCATGGATGATTATTCTCATACCACTGGTTTCCATGGAAAGTTGACTTTTGGTGATAACATCTTAATTTGTCATCGAATTATCATAAAATGTATATAGTGTGCTCTTCCTACTATATTTCAGTGTGATTGAATTATGATTTTCCAACTTTACTAGTTTTAATTTTATTCCTTTCTTTGGTGACCTCTTTCTTTTCCATCATTTAGCTTTTCTATTTGTTTGTTTTTAAGCCAAGAAATCATCCATATCATCATTGAGAAATATTGGCTTGGGGTTCCAATTGCATAATCAAAAGCCATATCGAGGTTGTGATATGCACAGGAACTTAGTGATCTGATCATGAAACGCACCTGTAGAATAACCTATGAGAGAAGTTTGCTGGTGTTAACTGACCAGAAGGATATGAGGGATTATCTCTGGGTGGTAGGGTTATGGGAGATTATTTTTAAAATTCTTTTCTACATTTAAAAAGGTTTGCCCCTTAGTGAAAGGTATTACTTTACAACTCAAGAAAATAAAATTATACAAAAAGCATTTAAAACACAAGGATTTACAGCTGGGCAGAACAGCAGACTTTCTGCCAGATCAAAAGCCTGTTGCTTTTCTTCTTGTAATGGACATTCTATGAGAAGAAGGAGAATGTCCAGTCACCTAATTTCCATCTCTGTGGAGCATCAGTGGAAACTTCGTTCTGCTGTAGATGGTAAATTAATGATTGTAGCAATATATAATTTCAGGACTTTATAAGGTAAATACATTCACCATGTGGACAAATTACTTTGGCTTTTTAGTTCTTTAAAAGATACGGTGGAAGTACTGTTGTGAAGCTATTCCCATTATTTAGGAAAGTGGCAGTCATTTTAAAATTTTATTGTTAGAGTTAATGACAGAAAATGTTGAGTTAACCATATTGTCCAAGGACTGGAGTGTGCTGATCATTCTTGCCTTATTGTTGAAAGTTTTCTCCTTGTTAGTAAATACAGGATTTTAAACATTAGTGAATTTTTCTTCATGATTCAATGTCTTGCCTTGCCTTAAGGTCACTGTTAAAAACACCAAAAAACTGAACAATAGAATCAGAAGCTGAGGATGTTTGACTAATTCTTTGCTAGCCTTCTGACATCCCCTAGAAAATATTTTTACAATAATTTCTTTTATACTAAACCTACAGGTATTTTTGAAGCATCCTTCCATCCCCAGCATTTTATTCTTTTACCTGGGATCATTAGTGCTGAATTCTCTCTTAGCTTGGGTAGAACTTGGCAGGTAATACAAACATAAATCAGGTTGTCATCTTTCTAAAGCTGGTCAGGGACTAAGTCGTGTTTTGGCTATTGTTTTAAAAAATGAGAGTTGTTTGACAACTTTATGGCCAGCTAACTCCAAGTATATCTAATAATTTTGCAAAAACCTACTCTGTTTTCTGGATTAAAAATAAAAGCATCAGCTTTGGAACATAACACTTACCTGTAGCCTATTCACTGAGAAATAGCCCAAAATCTGAATAGAATGTTTATAGAGGTAAGGAAGGGAGAACTGAGGGAAAGAAAATGTCTCAACCCCCTCCATTCATTCATTCATTCATTCGCTCCCTCAACAAGTATTTATTAATCACCAGCTACCTGCTAGCTACTGTCCTTGGTTCTGGGTATTATAAGTAAAACGCACAGTCCCGTCCTTAAGGGGCTCACTGTCTAAGAAGGAGGAGGCAAGCCAGTGAGCAGGCAGTTTCCATGAAGTATGCTAATGGACCTAACAGGGAAACGCATCATATTGTACACACATAACCCAAACTTGGAACATCAGGGAAGCCTTCTTAATGGAGGGGCCCCCTTTATGCTCTCATTTAGCTAAACTACCTTCAGCATCAAAGCTCTGTGAAAAACCGTATCAAGAAATACCATGTCCTGATGCTTAATCCTTTGTACTTAGCAAATGATGCTCCAGTGTTGACTGGTGAGTCTTGGGAATATCCTCTATGCCAGAAGTGTTTGTGCATTCACCGAGTAATTGTTGGGTCCTTATCAAGTGTGGCAGCTATGCTTAGAACAAGGAGTACAGCAGTATACAAAACAGCGTAAAACATGGTCTTTGCTTTTGTGAGATTCATAGTCTGGAAGAAACAGGCTGGTAAAGAAGCATAAAAATAATATATTACACACTGACTTATAAGCACAAATTAGTGTCTAAATGACAGCAGATGAGGGAACAATTGATTATGTCTCAGAAGGTATGGGAAAGCGGAGCCTTAAGGGCTGAATAAGTATTTAAAAAAGATCAGGTGAGGAACAGCGGGAACAGAGGCCAGGGACTTGAAAGGTGAGGGTATCCACCCAGAACTGTCCCAGATTTGGAGTGATGGGACTGGGAGTAAGGTTCAGGTTGTGAAAGACTTTGTATACTCTCCTAACAAAATGGGACACGCTGTCCTACTGTGGTGAAGAACCTGGCTGTGAACTCAGAGAAACCCAGATTTAGATATAGACCCTGTCACTTACTAGCATGTTACCTAACCTCTCTGAGCCCGAGTTTTCTCAGTCCTCAGGAAAGTATAGTTTATAGTAACTACCTAACAGGATTGTTGTAAGGGCTATCTGAGATAAGGTCAGGAAAGCACTAGCACAATGCTTGTCACATAGCAAACACTCAATAAATGTTAGCAGTTAATTTTATTTACAGTTTTATCCCATGGACATTGGAAAGCTATAGAAAGTTATTATCTTGCTGTTGTCACTCCATATTCCAGAACCTCTTTGTGCATCCTGTTAAAATATTGTTTTGATGATTAAACAAGTTAATATTTGTAAAGTGCCTAGAATGGTGCCAGGTATATAGTAAGTGCTGTATAAGTGTTTATTCTATATTTTAAGTTAATGAAATCTGCTAAGCAATAGAAATAAAATTTTTCCACTTTACAGATGAGTAAGCAGAATTCAGATAAGTTAAACTTCTTGTCTAAAGTAATACAACTAATAAAGTATGGAACCAGTATTCAATCTCTGTCTCATTTCATATTGTAGCAGCTGCATCTTAAAATATGATTTTAAAAGACATACCTAGTCCTATCATCACAACACATTTTTCATTTTTGTGAGATGCTTTCCATCTTTTCCCAGGTGCAAGTAATAGTTTTTACAGAATTGTAGGCATAGCCTGCATAAATTTCACATTCCACTTTTTTCTTAGCATTATATCATTTTCTTTCTTTTCCTTTCTTCTCTTCTCTTCTCTTCTCTTCTCTTCTCTTCTCTTCTCTTCTCTTTTCTTTTCCTTTCCTCTTCTCCTCTCCTCTCCTCTCCTCTCCTCCCCTCCCCTCCCCTCCCCTCTCCCCTCCCCTCCCCTCTCCCCTCCCCTCTCCCCTCCCCTCCCCTCTCCCCTCCCCTCCCCTCTCCCCTCCCCTTCCCTTCCCTTCTCTTCTCTTCTCTTCTCTTTTTCTTGAAACAGAGTCTCACTGTTGTCAGCCCAGGCTGGACTGCAATGGTGCAGTCTCTGCTCACTGCAACCTCTGCCTCCCGGGTTCCAGCAATTCTGCTGTCTCAGCCTCTCAAGGTGCTGAGATTACAGGTGCCTGCTACCCCACCCAGCTAATTTTTGTATTTTTAGTAGAGACAGGGTTTCAGCATGTTGGCCAGGCTGGTCTCGAACTCCTGACCTCAGGTGATCCACTCGCCTCAGCCTCCCAAATTGAGCATTATATCATTTTCTATTTTCCTTTATAGTCATTGTGTTAAATTTTAATGGATGTGTAAAAGCACATCAAATTGATTTTCCTTAGCTTTTATCTTGCTGTTGGGTATTAGTCTATTTCCTGTTTTTTGTTATTATATATTACATAATACTTCTGTAAGCATATTCCCAAATACAGCCATTCTCTTCTGTTGATTTATTTCTTTAGATAAGTTTCCAGGAATGGGATCATTGGATTGATTATTATGAATCGTTTTATTGTTTTGGACATATATTGCCTGGTGCCTTCCACCAGCAGTATATGGAGACTGCCAATTTCAACACTGAGATAAGAGGCAGAATTGACACCCTTACTAGCAATGAGAATTTTATTTTTTTTAATTCTTGCTGATTTACTTAAGAGTAAAAATGATACCTCAAGGCCATTTTATTTTTTGCATATTTTGATTATTCTTTAAAATAGATTGCTGCCTAATTTAGTTCCTACTCTCTTTTCTGCTTTCTTTCTCCTCTAGTTTTTATTATTCAATTAATAACATTTCTTGAGTGTTTACTTTGCACTTTGCACCAGATCCTGTGCTTCATGTTTTGGATACAAATGTGAAGTGAAAGATACAGGATTTTATGTCTGGTAGGGGAGATATTTGAGCAAACAGACTTCAGCTTTATGTGATAAGCACTTTGATAGGTGTCCACATATAATAAGAACATATAGACATAGAGGGAGGAGAACAGTCAAACTTCTTGGCTGTCAAGATATTTTGAAACATATATAGATTCTGTCTGTACATATGTATTTATGAGTATACTTAACAGGAAGTTGCATACAGATATGTGTGTGCACATGCACCCATGTGTATCGACAAAAATCTGGAGATGTATCATATTGGATCATTATTATCATGGGATGACAAGAGGACCCATGCCCAAAGATAGGAGCAATGAAGATAAGAAGATGGACAAAGAGCAGTCCAATAAAGGAGAATGAAAGAAAAAGGCAGTCAGGTGGGAGGAAAATCAGAGGACAGCAGTGGAAGGAAGGAATTTAAAGAAGTCAGGAGTGGACCAGATTGGGCTACTTAGAAGTCATTGGGTCTGGTATCTTTTTACCTTTGAATGCCATTCGGAATGTGACTATCTTGTCCCTATGTGGGTATTAGCTTAGTAGAGAAGAAGCCTGGGCTTTAGGGTCAAATAGACCCTGGTTCAGATCATGGCTTTGCAACTTACTAGCTGCATGACCTTGGGCAAGAATCTTAACACCTTTGCAATCTTTACTATATCTTTACTTTTACACGCTTCACCTTTACAATATCTTGCAAGGGTGCTAGGATTAAATGAACTGATGTCTCCAAAATGCTTAATGCAATGCCTGGCACATAATAGGTCCTTTGCAAATAGTAGATGCTTTAATTATTAGTACTCTAAATATAGTAGTGATTATTTTAAAACATATCCCATACATGCTCTATTCTTCTAGTCATAACTAGTCTTAGAGAGGTAGAAGAATGAAGTAGTTAAGAGCTGGACTAAATCTCAGTTATTAACTCTGGGCCTTGGACAAGTTATCTCTCTGGGCCTCAGTTTCCTCATCTGTTAGATGGAGACAATAATGGCACCCACCACATAGATTTATTTTGAGCATTAAGAATGGTGCCTGCTGCATAATAAGTGCTGCATCAGTGATAGCTTTGATGATGATGACAATGATGATGATGATGATGATGACAGTGATGATGAAGGCAATGATGATGCTGATGATGATGACAGCTACATCTTTGGACCAAATAACTTTACTCCATTTTAATAATATAAGTAATTCTGTGCCTTTTGAGTTCTTTTTATGCTTTCCCTTGGTCATACTTCATTAATCTCTCCTGAGAGTCTTAAAAGTCTCTTTTTTCTTTTTTCTTTTTTTTTTTTTTTGAGCTGGGGTTCACTTCTATTTCTCTTTTGTCTATTTTGTTTCAATATTTTCATCAGCTATTAGATTCATCAAGCTCAACACTTATGACTTTTTTTTCTTATAGCTCTTTTTATTCAGCAACTATCCTACCTTGAATTTATGATCTTGCTTACTTATTTCCAAGTGGAAAACTGACTTTATGATCACCCATACCCTGTGGAACGTCAGTATCCTCCCTTTAAGAGATTGCCCCTTTTCTTCTGGTATTTGGGGCAACAGTCTGATATTTGTAGAAATGGCATTGTGGTAACATGGGTGCAAGCAGAAACATTTTGGGATACCTACGGCCATTTAAATATTATGTAGGTTTTACCCTCTTCCCAAGTCCCCAGTCCCTGTACTCCCACTTTTCTGTTTTCTCATTAGAATTGGTTTTTACCATGGGAAAAACTAAAGCTATATAAATTTCCACCTGTTTCAAAGTGATCTGGTTTTAGACTTAAAAAAGCTTTTTTGTTTGCCTAAAACAGATAGGCCTGCATGTGTTTTTCTGCTTATAAATATAAGAGAACACAGAGCATTTCCCATCTTTACACCACAAATATTTTGTATCTGGCTTTGGTGTTAACTTCTGGAAAATCGACTGTCTTTCATTTGTTCCTTTCTTCTTAGAGACTACCATTGCTTGCAGGTTACGTCTCTACGCTCTATTTTCTGTGTCTGCCATCTTCTCTCTCCTTCTTTCAACCCTCCATATGTATTTCTTGTATCTATTTCTGATTCACTAGCCCAATTTCCTGCAGTGTTGATTTTAATGTTTACTATATGCAGTGATGATCTTATTTCGTCTGTCATAGAATGAGTGTATCCTGGTCTGTTCCTGTGTCTTAATGGGAATATTTCTAGCTCCTTAAGAATGAATAACAGCTGTTTCCTGAATAATTTTTTCATGTGATGTCCAAGGTTTATTTAAGGTGGGCTATAATTGCTTATAAAATCTTAGTTTTCCATTTTTCTTTTGGGCTACATAACTTTCTCATTAGGCCCAGTTTTTTTTTCCATTTTCTTATACTTCCTCTCCAATTTTTGGAGTGTTTATCATATGGAAGCTGACTTTAAATTTCATTTCCATCAGTTTTGGAGGGTCAAGAGCAGGTCAATCAGAGATGATCTCTTTTTTCCCCACGGCTCACCTTTTCAGGAATCAGCAGTGCACTTCCTGCAGCTGAGATTGTAGATCAGACAATTTTAATGAGACATTTTTATCTTGGCCCAACCACATGGTTACTCCCAATGTTTATCTCTTAAAACAGATTATAGGAGAATTCTTAGAATTTTGTGCCTCTAATGTAGCTTAAAAATAAAAATTTTTTCAATTATTATTATTCTTTGTGTTTGTATACATTTGATTAATTGATTGAACTTTTCAGACAATTTCATGTAGGTTTTTTTTTTTTAATTTAGGGAGAGGAAGCTCTCCTTTTCTATTCTGATTTTCCCTAGAAAGCCAGAATTTAGCATTGGATAATAATAAAATCTAGATTTGGCATGGCATGGTGGCAGAGTTTAGAGTGAGAGGGAAATGGCTGCAGATTCTGATCACACTCAACTCACTTCTGTGACCTTGAGCAATTAAACAAATATTTCTGACCCTCATTCTTTCAACTGTAAAACAATAAAAATAATACCCATCTTACAAGATTGTTGTAAAGATGAGATATGGAAAGCACCTAGCAAGTTGCCGGTCACTTGGAAGGTTTCTAGTAAGTGATTGCTGCTATTATTAGTAGTGTTATTAAGTTCAAAGTGGTGAGAAAGCACTGTCAGTTCTATGATTATGTGGATATGAGTCAAAGATTGAGAGAGGCCAGGCATTATGGCTCATGTCTGTAATACCAGCACTTTGGGAGACTGAGGCTGGAGGATCACTTGAGGCCAGGAGTTTGTGATCAGCCTGGGCAACATAAAAAGATGCTGTCTCTACTAAAAATTAAAAAAAAAAATTAGCCAAGCCTGATGGCACACAGTTATAGTCCCAGCTACTCAGGAGGCTGAAGCAGGAGGGTCTCTTGAGCCTGGGAGTTCAAGTTTACAGTGAGCTATGACTGTGCCACTGCACTTCAGCCTGAGCAACAAATCAAGAACTTGTTTCTTAAAGATAAGATTTGGAGAACTCTGACTCCAACTTCACAGTTACAGTTTTTATTGTAGAAAAATTTTAAAACCACTGGACCAAGTCAGAAAAATGAGGCTCTGCCAGAATCTGTGTGATCTTGGCCAGGTCACTTCATTTTTTAGGTTTGGTGTCTTCATCCATATATTGAAGAGGTGGTGCAACAGTGATGACTTCTTCCTGTCACCTTTTTCTAGGTCTGCAAGCTTCTTACCACCATCATGAGTATTAAAGTCATCTTTTGTTTTTGTTTTTTAACATATAGCTAATGATGTCATTCCCCAGTATAAAGCCCTTCCTACAGTGGCTTCCTGCTGCTCCCGGGTAATAACCTGAGCAGGGATGACCTCTCACTCCTCTCTGGGGTCCTCTCTCTCCCTTCCCTCTGGCTCAAGCTCTGGCCAAGCTCCTTCCCCACTAGAGCCTGCACTCCTGCAGCTTCCTCCCTTGACTGCTCCCTGACCCCTCCCACCACATCCTCTTCCCCACACAGATTTCATTAGAGCATGGAAGCCTATACTTCTCCTTTGTAACTCATATCATAATCATAATTAAAGTCCTGTTTGCTCTAGGCCCCTACTTCTAGGTGGTTAATAGCTGTTTCCCCAGTACGTAGCCTACTGCCCTAGCAGGTCATAAGTGCTGGATAAATATTTGCAGGATGAATGAATGAATGACTGTGATCTTGAACATAATGTTAAAGAAGGCATGGTCTTTTATTTTTAATACTTCCTGTAGATCCAAGACTTAGGCAGGTTGGATGCTAAGAAATAAGGCTTCCTAACAACTTCAAAAATAAATGTTCCAACATGATTTTTTTTCAGCTATTGGTTCTTTGACAAAGAATAAAGTAAAATTAAATTATATTGCAATCCTCATTTCAAGTAAGAAGTGACCAGTTCTGTATACCTTTCCCAATTACAAATATCCCCAACTCTGGGACCTTGCTCCACACAATCCCCCACAAAATGTCCTTCAGGAAAGGGTGAATGGTTGCCAGCCAGTTCCACAGGAGGCCCTGGCCGGGGCTGGGGAGTGGGCAGTGAATGGGGTATGTGACGGAGCATTTTCTTCAGTATTTGGTGTGTTATGTCTCTACCTTGGGCTGCCTTTGTTTCTTTGCCATATCCAGACTTGTACTTGGTCCATGATACTCAGACCTATGGGGACAGAAGTTGGTTGGCAGAGTAAAGTCATGTGAGTGGTTCTGATTCCACCCAAGAGTGGGGTGGGATCTGTCTGAGAGAGCATTCACCGGGGCAGTCCTGAATTTCTGAGTTGTCTTTGAATCCCTAACACCTGGCCCACAGTAACCACTCTGAATAGTTTCTTTCTTTCCTGTCTATGATAATAATGCCTTTCATTTATGTGTCATTGCATAGTTTATAGAGTGCTTTTACAGTCACTAGCTCATTGGAGCCTCACACACTGTGAGGTCGGTACTGTGGGTATTTTCATCTCTGTTTAAATTTCTAAATTCTGTTTAAGCGAATTTAGAAAGGGAAAAGAAAAGCTCAGTGGGGTGTTTCTTGCCAGCTATTGCCGAGATTTACTTTGGAATGAGGTGGAATTTAGATTTTCATTTTGTACATGTCAATTGCCCAGAGTTAGAGGCAGAAGGTGGTAGAGCTAAGACTCAAATCTGGGTCTTCTCATTCCAGGTGTAAAGACATCAATTGCCTCTCACCGGGCTTTTCTGCACCATAGATGATTTGCTTCTTTCTATCTCAGCATAATAGATTTAACAAAGACACTATTACAAATTGTGATTTCTTCACACATTTGGTTGTGTTGGTTTTTTGGTTTTTTTTTTAGTGATTTAAGCTGCGTACTTTCTGATTCTTTTTTTCTTTTATTCTCATAGTCATTCAGCAAGCATATATTGTACATCTGTGTGCCAAGAACCATCCCAGATGTTAGGAAGAAGATTAAGACACGATGCCTCCCTTTGAGGTGCTCACGACATAGAATGGGGCACGGGTACATGAATAAGTAAAATGCAGTTGAACAGGTAACTCTGTAGAGGTAGGAAAGTCTAAGAAATGGTCACTTTTACGTGGGAGTAGGAGAGAGGGCAGGCAGAGGTCATAAATATGGAAGAGATTGGGGCGGGTGACAGCCCAGGCAGAGAGTACAGAAGGGTGGGGTGAGAAAGTCCCTGAACTGGAGTATAGTCCGAGGTAGTGGAAGCAAAGAGGAACAGTAAGGGGCTGGATCTGAAGAGGCAGGGTGGGGGGACTTGAGGTCTTTGGGTGCTAAAGGTAAGGTATTCTCGAGGCAACAAGGAGCTCTTGAAATTCTTTAAAATAGGTGTGTGACATCAGATTTGAAACATTAACTGGCATTGAAGATTTTGAGAGCTACAAGTACAGTGAAACAGGGAACTACGATCTGTTGTAGGGAAGTGAGCCCCCTTCACACCAGCTGTCATTTCTGCTAGTAGTAAGAATGATTCAGGACAGCTGTGTAGGAGCTTGGAAAGAGGGTTAACGTAAAATTGAACCAAATGGCTTTGCATTCTGATGGTTTTAGTTGTCCTGTGATGTTGTGACCTAGTATCAGCTCTCTCAACAGGAAGTCGCTAAGTAGAACCTAAAAGAAGTGCTTCCAAAGTATGTTCCAAAGGAGAAAAAGAATTTCTTGTTTTCCACAAACTGTACCCAAAGCTTAAACCAATAAGGTCAGATGTTTTTGTACTCTCTGAAACAATTCCAAGCCATTTTGCAATCCCTTAGAGCATCAGACACATGAAGTATGTCAAACAGCATCATTCCTGGTGAATGTCATTTTTAAACAGCAAATGAGAATACCAAGGACATAGTGAATTGAGAACCCTTTTTCTCCATTTCTATGAAAAAGTTAACTAAAAACAAATGCAGCATCATAGATGGACTTGATCTTAGTAGGGTAAGGCTGTGGTTTCTTGGATGTGTGCTTACTAAAGCTGGATACTTTCACCACTCAGAGCCAAGTTCCATCACGTTTGAAGGCTTACTGTTCCTACTCAGAAGGAAGTATAAATACAGTACAACTCACTGATTGTCTTCCTGTGGACTTTAGGAAATGTACTTCTAGACTGTCTCATAGTTCAGCTGTTTCCTCTGTTAAAACCTTCAAAATTTTCCATTTGCTTTATACTCTGGCAATCTACACTGAATTAAATAATTTCTATTAATAAGACATGTTTATCATCCTAAGAAACTTGAAATGATATGGTTCTTACCATTACATTCTATTGTTACCCCTGCTGAGTATGACATTAAATCATTCAAGAAGGAATTGCAGAAAGAAGATTTTAATCTCATGGCCATTAACAGGAAGAAAGAGTAATTTTCCATCGTTGTAATATACAGTTTACAGAGGGGATGGCTGTATGACCCTGGGCATGCCTTTTAATCTCTTTGGCCTCAGTTTCTTCATTTTAAAGTGAGATTTGACCCATCTGACCTGGGTCAAACTTTATTACAAACATTTCTTTCTTCCACATACAATGTTGGCATACACACTCTAAGAGCTGGGTGGGAACTTCACAGTTTCAGGGACCCAGGTTCTTGCTATCTTGTTGCTCCGCTGTGCTCACCACACAGCTTCACCCTGTGGTTGAGTCTGCTGCTCCAGTGCCCACACTCATGTCCACACACCAGCCAGTGAGAGAAGGGAAAGGACCAAGGGGAAGACACACCCCCTCCTTTAGAGGCATGATCTAAAAGTGACACACGGCCTCCACTCATACCCCTTTGACCAGAATGTAGTCACATGGTCACACCTCACTGGGAGAGAGGTGAGAAATGGCTGTCACGTCATGTCATATAGTTGTCATGTACAACTGCGATGTGTGTGTTGGGGAGGGGTAGATATCTGAGGACAACTAGTAGGTGCCTGCCATAGCATGTGAGGTCCTTTTCAGTTTTAAAAATAAATAATGTGTGCAAGTTCCATGTCTAATTGCCTATCAACCTATGAAAAAAATTCAGACACTGTCCCTCTTGTGCAGATGCCTGTGTTTGAAGGTGGCAGAGGAGGTAGATGGAAGAAAGCGCAGCAGGGGTGACCTTGTAAATTTCAACAGCATAGTCTGATGGAGTGCACTCTTTGTGTGAAAAAAAAAAAAAAAAAAAAGATTACTTTCCCTAAAAATGGAAAAACAGATAAGAAATTCAAAAAGAAACAAATTAACTGGGACCTTAATTTCTTTTTGCAACTTTCTTATCCAAGTTTCGTTTTGCATCCAAAAATCAAGTTGGCTTCTGTTGAATACAAAGTACTAATTCGCTCCCTTGCATAGCCCAGGTTATGTATGGGCTGTGCAAGGGGAAATTGAAAAGGCACATTTGTTATGTCTGATATTTGAATTAGATATAGCTGCATGTTTGGGTTTTTTTAATTGTGGTAAAATTCACATAACAATATTAACCATCTTAATAGTTGTGTACAGTTCAGTGACATTAAATACATTCATAATTCTGTGTATCCATCACCATCGTCCATCTCCAGAACTCTTCATCTAGCAAAACTGAAATTCTATACCCATTACACAGTAACTTCCCATTCCTCTTTCCCCTCTGTCCCTGGCAACCACCATTCTATTTTCTGTCTCTATAGTTTTAACTACTCTAAGTGCCTCATATAAGTGGAAACATATAATGTTTGTCATTTTGAGAATGGGTTGTTTCACTTAGCATAATGTTCTGAAGGTCCATCCATGTTGTATTCTATATCAGAATTTCCTCTTTAGCTTCTCCTTTTTAAGGCTGAATAATATTCCATTGTATGTATATACACATTTTACTTACGTGTTCATCTGTCGGTAGAAACTAGAGTTGCCTCCATGTGTTAGCTATTGTGAATAATGCTGCCTTGAACATGGGTGTACAAGTATCTCTTCGAGACCCTAATTTCAATTCTTTTTATTTTTTCTTTTTTTTGAGACAGAGTCTCACTATTGTTGCCCAGGCTGGAGTGCAATGGCATGATCTTGGCTCACCACAACCTCCACCTCCTGGGTTCAAGCTACTCTCCTGCCTCAGCCTCCTGAGTAGCTAGGAGTACAGGTATGCGCCACCATGCTGGCTAATTTTGTATTTTTAGTAGAGACGGGGTTCTCCATGTTGGTCAGGCTGGTCTCGAACTGCTGACCTCAGGTGATCCGCCCTCCTCGGCCTCCCAAAATGCTGGGATTGCAGGCGTGAGCTACTGCGCCCAGACCCTAATTTCAATTCTTTTGGGCACATACCCAGAAGTGGAATTGCTGGACCATATGGAAGTTTGATTTTTAATGTTTTGAGGAGCTGCCATAACTGTTTTCCACAGTCGCTGTAACTTTTCGCATTCCCACCAACACTGTACAAGAATTCTAGTTACTCTGCATCCTCACCAACACTTGATATTTTCTGGGTTTTCATGAGAGTAGTCATCCTACTGAGTGTGAGGTGGTAATTCATTGTAGTTTCAAATTATATCTCCCTGATGATTTAGTGAGGTCGAACATCTTTTCATATGCTTATTAGCCATTTGTATATCTTCTTTGGAGAAATGTCTATTCAAGTCCTTTTCCAGTCTTTCAATTTAGTTGTTTGCTTCTTTTCTTGTTAAGTTTTAGGAAATCTATATATATTTTGATATTAATCCCTGAATAGATATGCGATTTCAAATAATCTTTCTCATTCTGTAGGTTGCCTTTTTATTCTGTCACTCATATCTTTTGATGAACAAAATTTTTCATTTTCATGAAATCCAATTTTTTTTTTCTTTTGTTGCCTGTGACTTTGGTGTCATTTCCAATAAATCACTATCAAATGCAATGTCAAGAAGCTTTTGCCCTATGCTTTCTAATAACAGCTTTATGGTTTTAGTCCTATGTTTCAATCTTTGATCCATTTTGAGGTCATTTTGTACATAGTATTAAGTAAGAGTAATGTCATTCTTTTGCATATGGATGTCCAGTTTTTCCAGCACCGTTTGTTGGAAAGACTCTCTTTTCTCCATTGAATGGTCTTGGCAGCCTTGTCAAAAATCATTTGACCACATATACAAAAGTATATTTCTGAGTTCTCCATTCTGTTTCATTTTATATGTCTATGTTTATGTCAGTACCACACTGTTTTGATTATTGTAATTTTGTAATTAAGTCGTTTGTTCTAACAGACTTTTTTATTGTGTGTGGAATCTTTAGCATTTTCCAAACATAAGATTATATTACTTGCAAAAAGAAATGTTTACTTTTTTCTTTACAATTTGAATACCTTTGATTTCTTTTTCTTGCCTAATTGCTGTGGCTAGAACTTCCAGTTCCATGTTGAATTGAAGTGATGAAAATGGGCATCCTTACCTTGTTCTTGATATTAGAGGGGAAGATTTTAGTGTTTCACCATAGAGTATGATGTTCACTG
This sequence comes from Pongo abelii, assembly GCF_028885655.2. Lineage (NCBI taxonomy): Eukaryota > Metazoa > Chordata > Mammalia > Primates > Hominidae > Pongo > Pongo abelii. The sequence continues at coordinate 65,280,322 of NC_071985.2, read as the reverse complement.
GGGTTTTTCACATGTGGCTTTTATTATGTTGAGGTGATTTCCTTCTACTACTAGTTTGTTGGGTGTTTATCATGAAAGGGTGTTGAGTTTTGTCAAATGCTCTTTCACCATCAATTAAGATGGTTATGTTTTTTTCCCTTTATTCTGTAAATGTGGTATATTACATTGATTGATTTTTATGTGTTGAACCATCTTGGCATTCTAGGAATAAATCCCACTTGGTCATGGTGTATAATCTTTTTAATATGCTGAATTCAGTTTGCTTGTATTTTGTTGAGGATTTTTGCATCAATGTTCATAAGAAATATTGGTCTATAATTTTCTTTTCTGTAGTGTCTTTGTCTGGTTTCCATATCAGGATAATGCTGGTCTTATATAAATAAGTTAGTAAGTGTTTCCTCTTCTTCAGTTATTTAGAAAAGTTTGAGAAGGATTGGTATTTGTTCTTTAAATGTTTGGTAGAACTCACCAGTGAAGCAATCAGGCCCAGGACTTTTCACAGCTGCATGTTTTAACCTTTAAATTAAAGTGAAAAAATCCTGCAAAGTTTCTTTATATGGTATGGTAGTCACTTGACATGGTCACTAGTATTCCAAATCTCCTCCCTCTGGGTCCATGGGCACTTCTTTGCCCATTGTGACCATGTGACTTGTTTTTCCAGATGAAATGTGGGTGGAGGGGATATGTGTCACCTTTAAGGCGAAGTCTTAAGAACCAATGCAGGATTCTACAAACTCCATTCTGCCTACCATGGTGACCTGCAAAGTTCCAGATTTCTGATCTCTTTCAGTCTGCATTCCTGAATAAGGACATGACACGGAGCAGTGACCCTGCTGACCTGTGATGAACATGTACCCATGAGTGAGAAATAAACCCTTGTTGTTTTAAGCCATTCTGTTTTGGGGATGTTTGTTACTACAACATAACCAAACTAAAATACCTCACCTGTGGATAATGAGTGGTAGCATGTCAGGTACTACTTAGTTTTTGAAAGTGAAGTCATTAAATAAAGATCCATTATTGTTGATAATTGTTAATAAATGTAATAAATGCCAGAGAAATCCAGTGCATAATGCATGTATCTTTTACCCAAATACTAAAAACTAGTGCTCAAATTATTAGTTCAATTTAGTTGTTAGTGTTCTTTCATAGTAGTAGTAATATTTTAAGTAAATGTATATTCACAAATTGCATCTTAACATAATTTTTAAGTTATAAGATGTACCAAGATTTTAAAAGAGATAGACAGACTTATGATACATCTTTGATTCTGGCAGCATTGGTGGCTGTAGGAGTTTTTTTTTTTTTGAGACTGGGTCTCACTCCTTCCTTCAGGCTGGAGTGCAGTGGCACAATCTCAACTGCAACCTCCACCTCCTGGGTTCAAGCAATTCTCCCACCTCAGCTTTCCGAGTACCTGGGACTATAGGTGCATGACACCATGCCCAGCTAAGGTTTTGTATTTTTAGTAGAGACAGGGTTTTGCCATGTTGGTCAGGCTGGTCTTGAACTCCTGACCTCAGGTGATCTGCCCGCCTTGGTCTCCCAAAGTGCTGGGATTACAGGCGTGAGCCACCGCGCCCAGCCAGGAATTTCTAATCTAGTTTTAGAAAAAGTTTATGAAGCTAAAAAATTATTTTTGTAGTTCTGATGCCCTGCAATTTGGTGACTTTTTGATCTGTACCTGTAAATGGTATTGCCACAAATAGTGTAAATGCCATCATACCAGTTTTTTCTCCAAATGTTTATTATTTTTTAACCATTTAAAAGAATTATTTCATTTATTTGAAAGCCAGTTCCAAAAATAAATGAGAATAGCTAACAATTGTTGTATGCTTCCTATTTGCCATGTAGATCTAAGTGGTCCATATGAATTATCTCAAAAATCTTCATAACAATCATCATTTACCTGAGGAAACTGAGATATAGAGAAACCAATAAATGTACTAAACCCCACATAGTTGGGGGTGGGTATGAAGGAATTGGGATTTAAAGACATATTGTCTGTGACATCTGGCCTCTTGGAGAAGGGTGGGATCCCAGAACTACTTATGTCTGTTGTTGATTTTGCCCAAGTGTGAAGGTAGCAGTACGGATGAAATATAAATTATACTTTTTTCACACACAGCCAGTGTGTTATTTTCCCCCTCAGGACCCCTAGGTTTTATTTTTTCTTGTTTATTTAAGTAAATGTCTTTAAAATAATTACTTTGAGCACCATCTTCAATGATCATACTTTCTTATCATCATTAGAAGAACCAGCCTTGACCTCGCCGTCTACCTCATGCCTCCACCCCAGCACACAGAATTATGACCTCACCTCTTCTTTAGGTCTCCAGCTAGGGCTGTTTATAAGTGGCCTGTCTGGATGTCTTCAGATGACAGATACAGATATATATCTTGTGCTCAGACCCTGGCAGAAATGACGGGGAGAAAATATGTGATTCTTAAATATTTACGAAGAGATCTCATCATGGTCCTCTGATGATGTTAAGAACCCAAAGAATCTTAATTGTTTATAGTGCGCTCCCATTAAAACTTTAAAAGCAGTGGCCTGGGTTTCTTCTTTCAGAGTGGACCTGGCAGTCCAGAGGGAAAGCTCATTTGCTTGGTTGGCTTTTTGGGAAAGGTGTGCCAACGAATGTGTTTTCATTTAATAATCTGGAAACCAGGGTGATCACGGACTGGCGTGCAGAGTTGCTCAGCTAGAAGCATCTGAACTTGTGTGGGAAGGTGACAGGATTCAGTGTGGCTTCGGGCCGGTGTGGTTTGTGAGCTTAGCCAGCTATCCTATGACAGTTTTACAAGTACAGAACTCTTGAATATGCTGAAGTTGAATATTCTGGGAAAGGAAGGGCGAAGGTGATTGAACTGTGCTCTCGTTTTTGCTTTCAGGCAAATTTCTATACCGGGTGCAGTCATCTTTAGCTTGTCAGTTATTGTCACAACTTGTTGGGAAGATCGTCGGCTTAGCCACATAGAGTCGCCTAAATATTTGAGCAGAAACCCCAGCCCTTCTGCAGGGTCTCACATGAACATCCTACCAGATGTGGGGATATCAAGGTAAAAGACAGGGCAATTCATATAATAATACCAACAGCAACAGCATATACCATGTGCCAGGCACAGTTCTAAGCACTTTACGTGTCTTAGGAAAAGGTTTTTCGTATCCTTATTTTAGAGATGAGGAAAACTTAAACACTTAGGTAACTTGCCTGGGGTCACACAACCAGTAAAGAATGGAGCTAGATTCAAACCCAAGCAGGCTGGCTGCAGTAGCCAGAATGACCCAATCATAATTCACAGTAGTATTCACTCAAGGGATTCAATAGGATCCATAATGATTCATAGGATAGAATGCATATCTCAACAAAACATATGTTTGTTTTGTGTTGTCTGAAGGTTGTAGATGATGTACCTGGCAAGCATGTCAGAATTCTGAGCTGCCACTGGATGAGAAACTTCCATGTCAGAGAATCCTTTCTCCTTCCTACATGGAGAGGTGGTGAGTTAGTGAGTACAATAAGAGATAGTGCTTATACATAGATGAGTTATTAGAAAATCTTTATGGAGCACACGCTGTGTGTGGAGCATGTGCCAGTAACAAGACAAGGATGATTGTCTTTGTGTCTCTGTGAGGATCCAGCAGACCTCTAGGGAGAAGAAGGAGAGTTCACTTCAATGAGGCCAGAGCCCCTCACTCTCCTGGCTTTTTGGAGACTGCCTGCCTTCCATGGCCACATTATCCTAAGGGAGGAAAGAGAGAGTTAACATTCCATGGCCTTATCCAAAGCCTTCTTTGACTGTTATTGGGAAAGAGTGCTTTGGGGGATGATACTGCTTAGTGCAAATAAAATGTCCTCTGGCCTGAACCTTAGAGAACCCTGAGCATGGCATCCACCTTGCTGTGGGAACCAACACTTTAATTTCCTTTCCTCTGGCTCACGCCTGTAATCCTGGCACTTTGGGATGCTTTTGCGGGAGGATCAGTTGAAACCAGGAATTCCAGCCTTGGCAATATAGTGAGACCCCTTCTTCACAAAAAAATTTAAAAATTAGCTGGGCTAGGTAGTGGTGTGTGCCTGTGGTCCCACCTACTCTGGAGGCTGAGGTGTGAGGATCACGTGAGCCCGGGAGGTCAAGGCTGCAGTGAGCCATGATCGCCCAGCCTGGGCAACAGAGCAAGACTCAATCTCTTACAAGAAGAAAAAAAAAATCTTTCTCTGACCATTGTAGCCTGGGAAAGTAACAGTAATAATTAAATTATATTGTCACTTATTCGTCATGTACAAGTGAGAAATCAGCTAGTTAGTTTAATAACCATACAAAGCCTTCTGAGTTGTTTATTTATGTGATTAAAGACCATTTGAAATCATCTAAACTATTTGTCTTGGTTTTTGGCCCTTGGTATCTGGGAACTTCTTTCTAGAATTTCTCTGATGTGATATGTCCACTGTATCTTTATAAGAGTTAGGTTTATTTTTATAAAAATGTTATCACTTCTGGCAGTAGAAACAGATATATTTGATAATTTAATGAGATGTCATCAAGAATAGTGTTTATTTTAAAAAATACTAAATATACATTTGTCTTCATTATTATGGAACTTGGGGTTGCTGGCGGTAGGAGACTTATAATGATTTCAGATGCTTTTCTCTAGCAAGAAGTATTATTTTTGCTTTTCTCAAATATCACTGAGTTCCAGTCTTCTTTATAGCTTTTTATAAAAGATAATTTTTTTCAGAACCATTTATTCTCACCAGGAACTAAATCCAAATAAAGACATAGTTGAGTTCATATTTGATTTGAGACTATAGTGATGTTTCATTTAAGTAGCTTTGGAAAATGCAGACATTTGGTTGCCATTTGATCCCGGTTACTCACTCTAGTTTGTCATCAAACTTCTGGTTCAGCAACATTAAAGGGAATTAACACTTGAATTTACATCTCTTCTGATTTGAAGCTCATGGCTTGAGGTTCAAGGGCACGCCTCTTATTAAAATCATTTAATGTTCTATACATTTCTGAGCAAGTAATCAAAATCAGACACTCTCACTCCTAGACTCAACTTCAGTGGTTATTTCTTTTATAAAATTAATTGCTTAATGGGAATTTTAAATGAAAGGCAGTGGTTTAGAGGTTGAGGCAGGGTGGCTCAGAGTCTCTTATTGTGTAATGAATCACTTGAACCCTACCACGCACCTTTTCCTGTGCATTGCTGATGAAGCCTGGTATGTGCCCCAAAGAACTTTTGAAATTAAAAAAAACACACAGGTCAAAGCAATCAGATGCCATTTTTCACCCATTTAGTTTAGCAAACATTGTTGAGTTTAATAATTTCTGATGCTGGTGAGGATTTGGGGAAACCAGAGCCCTTGCTGTGTTAGTGGCTCCTCATTGGTAGATAATTTATCAATATCTTTCAAAATGTTTAATGCATGTACCATTGATCTACGTAGTCTACTGCTAGGACTTCACCATATGTGATGTATTAGTTACCTAGTACTACATAACACATTACCACAAAATTTAGCAGCTTAAAACAACAAATATTTATTATCTCATACAGTTTCTGAGTTCAGGAATTGGGAGCACTTTAGCTGGGCATTTGTGGTTTAGGGTCTCTCATGAAGTTGCTGCCAAACTGTGGGCAGCAGCTGCATTCATCTCAAAGCTCAAGTGGGGCTGGGGAATTCACTTCCCAAGCACACTCACTCATGTTTGCTGTTGGGAGGCCTCAGTTCCTCACCAGCTGGACCTTCCGTGGGTGGCCTGAGTGTCTTTATGATGTGCATGCTGGCTTCTTTCAAAGCATATGAACCAAGAGAGACAGAGGGAGCCAGTCAGAGAGCACCCAAGAGGGAAGCTGCAATCATTTATAACCAAATCTTGGAAGTGGCCTACCATTATTTCTGCTGTAGATTATTGATCACATAGACCAACCCTGGTATAGGTACAGTGTGGGAAGGGGTTACACGAGGGTGTGAATCTTAGAAGCTGGGGTCCTTGCAGGCCATCTTGGAGTCTTCCTACCCCATGAGGCTACTCTAAAAACACAAAAGCCTGAGCTGTATCACCAAGCTGAATGACCCTCTTTATGCTAAAGAATGATCCATCATACTGTGGAATGTGTCGCACCTGTTAAAAAGAATAAAAAATCTGTATGTGCAGATATGAAAAGATCTTTAAGTTATACTATTAAGTAAAGAATGAATTTATAATAGTGCTATATAGCTTGATATATTTTAGATAAATTTAAAATATATACATGTAATCTGGTGTAGCATATATTTTTTTTTCTAGAATGAAAAAGTGTTTTGCATTTTTCCCTCCCTCCCTTTCCATAGGGAGAAATTTTTAGAAATTTAGAATTGAAGCACCTAAGTCTGTACTGATGCTCGTGTTCCCTGCCTGTCTTCAGGGAACTATACAGATCTTTATTTTCCAAGTCTCAGGGCTGTTCAGGCCATAACTACTACTATGCTCGCCTCAGATCTTCACTTGAAGCTGGTTTTCCTGTTGTGCAGTGCACTAAGTGACACACAGAGGCTTTCTGCCTCAGTGTCTTCAGCCAACTGAACAAGAATTCTTGTTGCAACAAGTTTTGCAAGTTCCAGGGTTCTTGGTCTGCCTGGAATCTCATGAATCATTAGATTTTTGTCTCACTTAGGTTTCCTCCCAGCTTGCTATCCTATTTAAAACGCCCTTTATTCCCAAGGAGGCTCTTGAGGCACTACCAGCCTGACTCTGCTTTCTTCTAGAAGCAGCATGTTTCTTCCTAGCCCTAGGGTGAAATGCTTCAGTGGAGATTCTACTTCGATTATGAAGTTGCAAAGTCTGTCCTTCGGTCTGCCAACTTTTCCTTCTTACTATCTGTCAAATCCTGATTTATTCAGTAAGTATAAGTAAATCTGCTAGACACCTCCATCTTGCCCTAAGTCTGGTTATTTCTTTCATTACAGCATATCTATGGCTTTCTTCTTAATTAATTCACTTCATAAACATGCATTTAGCAGGCTGGGCACAGTGGCTCACACCTGTAATCCTAGCACTTTGAGAGGCCAAGGTGGGCATATCACTTGAGGCCAGGAGTTCAAGACGAGCCTGGCCAACATGGCGAAACCCTGTCTCTACTAAAAATATACAAATTAACTGGGCATGGTGGTGCACACCTGTAGTCCCAGCTACTTGGGAGGCTGAGATGGGAGGATTGCTTGAACCCGGGAGGCAGAGGCTGCAGTGAGCCGAGATTGCACTGCTGCACTCCAGCCTGGGTGAAGGAGCAGGACTCCATCTCAAAAACAAACAAACAAAAAAATGCATTTAGCATCTATTCTGTGCCAGACACTGTGTTAGGGACTGGGGATAATTGTGAGCAAAAAGCCATGGTTCCTGCCCTGATGGATCTTACCATCTAATGGGAAACTCTGATACCACTCAATTACACATACACATCAATGACTACACACTAAAGACTCTGTTAAGTCTATGAATGAAAAGGCCAACTGCATATGTAAAGCAGGGAGATTTGTAGGGTCAGTAATATGATATGCATGCCTTTGTGCACATTAGAAAAAGCTATCCCCTCTCAGAGGACAAAACAAAAGGCAACCCCCAGGTATATGAAAACCTCTAGGCACACGGTTTGGCAAGCCAGTGGAGTCTTTTCCAGTTCACATAAAGGACTGGAAAAAGTGTCCAGTTGGACAAAACCCAGCACTAAGGTGCATGGCTTGGCCAGTAGGGCAGCCTCGCCATCCCCATACTTGACTCTAAACCCTGATTTAGAGCACAGTTGACCCAATCTAATGCACAGGACTTGGAAATCTGGCTGATCTGGAGGATCAGGGAAGGCCTGAGATGAAGCCTGAAGAATGAACAGCAGTAACTAAAAAATGGGAGAAGGGCGATGGGCAAGACCATCAAGAGCCTTTCAGGCAGATAAAACTGCATGTTAAAAGTCACCAAAGTAGGAGAGAGCCTGGAATATTCCAGGAACTGAGTCTAGAGAAGGAGAATTAGAGCAAGAGTAGGTTGATACAAAGCCAGAGCAGCCAGAAGAGGCCAGACCATGCAGGGCAGGACCTCTGAGGACAAGTCGGTAGAGCTGGATTGAGCATGGTCTTGAATGCCTAGCTAGGGAATTTGAACTAGAGTATCGTTCTTTTATTTATATCAGGGTCTGAATTATTCTGTTTCCTTTTTTGCTTTGAAGTTTAATCATTCTTTGCTTATTTAAATTTGTGTTTAGGATCCTACTTCCTTGCCATTGAAAGATACATCCAGACTTTTTTTTTTTTTTTTTTTTTTTGGTCTCTTTGCAAAAATGGCATGAATGCTCAAGGCAAGTCTTTGGATTTGCTGCTGGGAACATGGTTTCTGAAAACCACAGGGAGGAAATCTAGGAAATCACAGGGAAGCTCTGTTTCCTTCCCCACGAAGCAGTGTACACGTGTGCACGCACATGCACATGAACACAGGAATGTTCTCTCTCACATACAAAGTTGAGAGAATAAAGACAAATGTGTTTTCTCTTTTATTTTGACAGCATTTTAGATATTTAAATTATTAACTATCTTAAGTTAATCTAAAAATTTGAATAGATGAAATGAGCATATACCATCCTTTATGAAGAGAATAATCAAAATACTGGAGTATGCTCCTCTCTAGAAAGAAGGTGTAGGGAATATCAGACAAGAATCTCAGTAACAGTTGTTTGACATTCATAACAATCTGAAATGTTGACCCAGGGCATCAGAAATGTGCTGCTCCAAGGCAGACAAGTTATACCATTGGAAATGGATACCTGCTGTGGCCACGGCGGCACTGGCTGCTGTCCCATCAGTACCCACTTGACCATCTCCTGCTCCTCCTGACCATAGCAGAGGCTGCTGCAGACTAGCTGAGGCTTTTACTCTCTGCTGGGCCTCACAACCTGGTCTGTTTCCCAAAGACCTGATTATACCTTCTGGTACCTCAGGCTGTGTGATCTTAGAAAATGAGAATCAAGTGATACAAGATACTGGTTAGGCAGGTAAATGAAGGTACCTCTAGGAAGTATAGTAATCCATATCTCAAATCCCCAACACACACACACACACACACACACTCACACTGTAGTTAGGGAGCATGGGCTGGTTAAATTGGCCTTGAAAGAGGAAGTGAACCGTCTGGCAGTGGTGCCTGACCCACCTCAGTGTTTTAGTGGGAACTTGCATTTATTCATTAATTTTATACCCATTGCAGACTCTTTTTTTTTTTTTTTTTTTTTGAGACAGAGTCTCGCTTTGTTGCCCAGGCTAGAGTGCAGTGGCGCCATCTCAACTCACTACAAGCTCCGCCTCCCGGGTTCACGCCATTCTCCCCATTGCAGACTCCTTAGAGAAGTCTACCTGGAATCTACGCTAAGCGCTTAGCCAAAATAGGCAGTTAAAGAGGTCTGTAGACAGAATTCAGGGAGTTTGTGAACTTCCATGAGAAAAAAAAAAAATTACATCTTTATTTTCACTAACCTTTAATGGAAATTTTAGACATTTGATTTGGACAAATTTGCAGGGTACTTTCCTTTGGAGAAGGAACTAAAGTATTCAGCAAATGACACCCTAATTATGAATGTAGGCAACAAGCCAGTAGTAATAGCAGTACCTGTGACTTTTCAACAATAAAAGTCACAGTTGTTTTCATACCATGTTAAAGTTGTTGAAATATTAATGCTCATGACTCCTTTAAAATTACCATAGTAATCAGACCCACTAGTATATCTTCTTATTTAATACATTAATAAAGAACATATATTACTCTATCACAATTTTTTTCCTAAAAATATTTTGATAATTATTATTTCTTTATAATTTTTGTCCTTTCTAATGTTATGTATTTGTTTTAGGAATTTAAAAATATTATTCTGAGAAGAGGTACGTAGGTTTTACCAGACTGTCAGAGGAGTACATGGCACAAAAAAGCTAAAGAACTCCTTGGGTGGTGGGCTCAAGTCCTGGTCAGTCTCCTAGCCGTGGAACTTTAGAATAGCAACATCTGAGACTCAGTTTTGTCATCTGCAAAATGGTTTAAGATGAGTGATGATTTTGGTGAAGTGGATGAGAATCTCAGTCAAGGGATGACTTCTTCTTCCTCTGGTTATTAAAAAGTGTGACGCCTTCTTTAAAGTACTTTGCTTTTAAATTAATGAAGTAGAATCATTAAGAAATCACCTGCAATCTTCAGATCTGTTTATTTGCATTTGTCTTCTCAGTCAACAGCAGTGTTGTGAAATATACTAAATTGATATTTAAATATATGTATTAAATATATAAAGTAAAAACATGTTACATGCACTAACATTTTTACCTTTTTAGTTGTTGCATTTTAAAATATTTTGTAGTCTCTAGTTTTCTGGTAAGGAGGTAACATTGTATTCCTTACTCATACTTTTCCCTATGATATAACATCTTTTGAGTTTTTTTTTTTTCTTTTTGTTTGATTGTTTTTGTGATGTGTAAAAATTCAGGAGTGGAGCAGCAGGGAGGGAAGGGACTGCCAACCAGGCAGTTCTGGAACATTCCTGGCAGGTGTTTTTTCTCTAGTCTATCACTTTTCCTTTTAATGAAAAATTCATCACTACAGTCCCAATATGAGTAATTTTCCTATTTATTTTTACGTATACAAATAATATACATAAATACTAGATTTAGATAATGTATAAATGTTTTTATATTTCACTGAAAATATCCAATCATACACGGATTGTCTGGCATATGATGGTTTGATTTATGATTTTTCAACTTTACGGTGGTGTGGAATCATTCTGTTTTTCACATTCAGCACAATATTCGATAAATTACCTGAGATCTCAGCACTTAATTTTAAAATAGGCTTTGTGTTACCTGATTTTGCCCAACTGTAGGCTAACGTCAGTGTTCTCAGCACGTTTAAGGTAAGCTAGTTTAAGTCATGATGTGACAAAATGTAGTAGTTGGTTGTTGTTGTTATAGATATTTTTCCTTAAAGTCCCAATGACTATTGAATCTTGTTTTGTAAAAACAAATAGTGTAAGTGTTTAAGAATAAAAAAGATTTAATATCAAGGAACGCATATAGTGCTAGATGAGATTATAAAGGTTGTTATTGTCTATTTTTAAAAACCTTTTAGCAGGAAAGTAAATTAATTTGTTTTAATTTCATGGACTGCTCAGTTTTCTTCACCCAATACAAGAAAAAAAGAGGCAAATTATAATACTATTTAGAACACATTTGCTAAATTTCTCTTTGCTGCCTTCTTAATTTTATCTGGCAGGGCTGCAAGACAGGAGTTACAGCAGTAGACCTGGCTGTCGTGAAGTGATTTCATCTCTTCAAGTTGTGGGGATTTTGTTTTGTTTTGTTTGTTTGTTTGTTTGTTTGTTTTTTGAGACAGGATCTCATTCTGTTACCCAGGCTGGAATGCAGTGGTGCAATCATGGCTCACTGCAGCCTTGACCTCCTGGGCTCAAACGATCCTCCAACCTCAGCCTCCTGAGTAGCTGGGACTTCAGGTGCATGCCACTTAGCCTGGCTAATTTTTCCATATTTTTGTGGAGATGGGGCTTCACTATGTTGCCCAGGCTGGTCTCAAACTCCTGGGCTCAAGTGATCCTTCAGCCTCAGCCTCCCAAAGTGCTGGGATTACAGGCATGAGTTGCCACACCAGGCTGTCTTCTGGTTTTATAAAGATGGATTTCCTGGACTTGGTTAAGCCATAACTGGCTGTCTAGAGGTTGAGATAGTTCAGTCAGTGACATGATGAAATAAAAAAGAATTTTCTGATAACAAAATGGTTTTAGAGAGGATAGCTAGGAAACATTTTAAAAGAGCAACGAAGAGAAACTTGCTGTTTCAAATGTAAAATATGTAGTAAAGCTAAAAACAGTTTAGTGCCAGCATAGGAATCACATAGAACAGAATAAATAGCCCTGAAATGCACAGACAGACAACATACAGACACATATGATCCCTGGAATACAGCAATCCCATGGGGAAAATGTAGATTATTCAGCAAACTACACCAAAATAAACTCCAGACGAATTATTTAGAGAACTATGTGTGTATTTTTCTTAAATCATGTTTTTAAAAACTCCAGGAGAAAAAAATGACAACCTAACTAATAATGGGATGGGGAAGTATTTTTAAATATAAAAGCAATGGAAGAAACCACAAGGGAAAGAATTATTTGTCATGTTTTAGTGAAGATAAATTTGAGTGTGAGGAACAAAACCAACTCAAATTACCACAAGTAAATGGAGAGTTTACTGTAAAGTGATCTTGGATTAACCTCAGGGCAGGGACTGTCATTGGGCTGGACCTTCTCAAGGCTGAGATAGAGAAGCAAGGCTAGATTCTGGAAGGACCAGGATTTGGGCACTGAATCTGAGGATCTTCCCTCACTGGGCTCATCATTAATGTAGTTTTGTTACATCACCTGCGTCTGCATCTTTCTGGTTAGCTGCCCCTCCCTGTACCAATCTACCGTGTTTGGCAGGAGGGTGGATCCATCGCCTCCTCTGGGCAGAAATGAATTGGACAGAAAGGGGCTTTGGGAGTCCAGGGTGCAGTGGCTCATGCCTATAATCCCAGCACTTTTGGAGGCTGAGGTGGGACCATCACTCAAGACTAGGAGTTTGAGACCAGTCTGGACAATGTGGTAAGACCACATCTCTACAAAAAATAAAATTAGCTGGGTGTAGTGGCATGTGCCTGTAGACCTGGCTATGGTTACACCACTGTAATTGAGCCTGGGTGACAGAGAAAGACCCTGTCTCAAAAAAAAAAAAAAAAAAAAAAAAACTTGAGGTGATAGAATTAACATTTTTTTTGAAACAGAAAGAAAACAAGAGGGCTTTGGGCAGGCCATGGATGATTCATTTGTATACACAAATTTGAAACTTTTTACATGGAAATAGTACAGTAAACATTTAAAAGATAAATACTGCCCAGAAATACTGTTGTAATACTGTAGTAACTGTAACAAATATTACAGGAAAAAAATTAATACTTTTAACTTAGAAAGTGTTTTTGCCAGACAAGAAGGATATCCCTAACACAGATTTTTAAATGGGCAAAGGATAGGAATAGATAATTTGCAGAACAAAGAAAATAGCCTGTATGGAAGGAAGGTAGAAGAATAACCTTATAGTATACAGTTTAAAAATGCAGATTTAAGAAAACAATCAGATACTTTTTTTCCTAGGAAATTGGCAACTTTTTTGTAAACTTTTTTGTGTGTTTTTAAAATCACACTGTCAATTCTGACAAAAGTAGAGGAGTCAGGCACTCATATTCATATACCGCTGCTGAGAGTGTAAATAGGCACAACCTTTCTGGATGAAGATATTGCAAGCCCAAAAGATAGTCGTGTTCAAATTAATAATTATTTTCCTAGGAAGAGGAAAATCAAAGAGATGTACAAAGATGGTTACTACAGCTTTATTTGTCATGGTGAAAAAAAGGTAATAACCAAATTTCCCAATATTACCCAGATGGTTAATTAATGGCTTATCCATATAATGAGATAGTATAAACCACCAAAAAAGCATTTGCTCAAAGAATGTTTGATTACATAATTCCAATTTTGTAGATAAACAGCAGAGAGAGAAAAAAATGACATAGGAAACATTCCAAATTTTAATGGCACTCAATTGGTAGGATAACAGACTATTTATTTTCTAAAATGAAATATTGCTTTGGTTATAAGAAAAACAACAGCAACAACATATTTGGTATTTATACCAAGCAAAATGTACATTTTTGTCATTTGGCCTAGAGAAGAGACATGTCTGCTCAACAATGAAGTTATTTCCATGAATTCTGGCATATTGGTTAAGAAGGACTCAGAGAATCCATCTAAAGCTCTTGGTCTACTCCTGGTGGTCATAATAGGTGCTCAATAAATGTCTGTTGTGCATGTCTACAGGGCCCTCAAGTCTAATGAGAATGGCTTTTCAATTCTTAATACAGTCTGGGTACGACTTGTCACAGATACGAGGATGAGGGATGGTGTATTTTTTTGATTTTAGAATAGGAAAAAAACCATTTAGTTCTAACACTGTTTATTCATAAGTCCAAAGAGGGGAAAAACTAATTCCATTTTTTTCTTGAGAATATCTGCTGGATTTCCATTAATAATCCTAGGCAAAGAAGTTATTTCATAGGTTGTCTTTAAATGATTTTTTAAACTAATTTAGAACTCATAAGTTTCATTCTATTTTTCTTTTTAACCTACAGAAGTGAGTGCCTGCTTACTGTTTTTCCTGGTTCTGTGCCATAAACACTGAATGGACTATCTTACCTTGTCTTTACAATCTGATGGTTAAGGTTCTTATTCCTGTTTTACAGAAATAGGCTTAGAAGTCAAGTTAATGAGTGAAGGGTTGGCTCTTTGGGCACTGTTTGTTGGAGTTCAGGTTTTCAGGCTTTTTCTGGGCTATAGACTTTATTCCAGGCTACCTTGTAGCAATTTGTGAGTCCAGCATCATGTTCTCCTGAGACCCAAAGATCCAGGAGCAGCTTAGAGCTGTAGCTAGATCACCAATGGACTCATCACAAAGCATAACTTGACTCTCAACCCTGGTACTAAATCCCTTTCCCCTCTACCAGAAGGTCTACCCCAATGGCAGGGTAGAAAAGAAAAGATCTTCCAGGACATCAGAGATGGCGTGCCACACAGGAGGAGAGGAACAAGGTCATTGTTGTTATTTGTTCAGAAAGAAAAGATGGTAAAACTCGGTTACATCTTACTCAACTGATTTTCTCGGCTTGAAAGAGAATTAACAGACACTAGGCTTAAGGGAGTTAAGAATAAATCAAGACGTGAACCATTCCAATGTAGCTACAGTTTCTGCATTAATGGGATCCTTCTGACAATGCCACAATGGAGAATTATGGCACAGAGCCAGTTCAGTCATAAACCTTATTCCTATACCTTCCTTTCTTACTGGTAATTTTATGCAGCAGGTTGAGAACGCTACTTTATTCTGAGACAGACTGTATACCAATAATTTTGATAACCTATAATGAGTTCTGTGATGTCTTTTTCTTCTTGTATCTTTTCCTTCCTACCTTGATACCAGTAATTTATAAGGGATCTATATAGTTTGAATGTATTTGAGTGACTTCAATAATACTTCAGTTCTACTTTTTGATATGACCCAAGGAAGCACCAGTAGGTCTCAGGCATTCCCCTGTGTTTTAGAAGCCTCAAATCAGTGAGATGAAACCCAGTGTCAAGAATTTGAAGCAAAGTAAGGTATGGAGAAAGAAGGTAAAGAAACTATTGGGTGGTTTGGCTAGAGCGTATTAATTAGTTGGATATTTTGGTTTCCAAAAATTTGAATTACAATAAAAGGAAATTTTGCTGTGTTATTTCAGTTTTCAGTAGCAAATAAATGTTTGTATAGCCAAACAATAAAATTGACGTATTTTAGTGCCTTTAAAAAAGTAAGTGATGGTTTTAACCCCATCTCTTAACTGGCTTATAGTGCCTCATTCATTCATTCAATGAATAAAACAAACACCAATTCAAGGAAATCTGTATAACAAATGTTTGTAAACTTTATGACGTAACCTTTGTTTTCTAATTTACAGAATAAAATCTAAGTAAATAAAAATTAGGGACAGTCTCTTAAAAATTTTTTACAACTTACTGGTATATGATAGGGTTCTTTTAATTTGATGGTTGGAAGATTCTTGAAAATAGAAATAAAAATTTAAGCTTTCTATTGTTTATAGTTCAAAAATGTGTGCACATGTGTGTAACAAGAATATACACATTTCTCTGATTCCAGAGACAGCCCTTTATCCAGCTGGCTAGAGTAGCCCCTATCAGCCCCCAGTCTCTATTATTCTGTTGTAATTTTCTCTTCATACTTCTCACCACCTGACTTGATACTAGTTATGTTTTTGCTCATTTCTCCTTTCCCTTTGCCTTCACTGGAATGGCAGCTCTGTCAGGGCGTAACTTTTTGCCATTTTTCCTGCTCAGTACCTGGAACAATGTCTAGCCTATAACTAGCCCTCATTTTCATTTATATGGAATGAATGAACAAATAAATCAGTTTTCTGCCTCTTATCAGCTGTGTGGAACCAGACATCTCCCCTCCATTTTGAGGTCCCTAAGTTATTCCTGGGAAATCTCGGGGACTGGCATCTTCTGCCAGACCTCTGACACCCAAGAAACCATTGGTGGTAGGCAGAGGCCCCTGTGAGCTGCTGCCAATGTCTGCACTGAGGCAGCCCCTCAGATCCCAAGCTAAGGTCACTGATGTGTGTTCACAGCCAGATGCTGCTGCTTCTGTCATGGAAGGATCTTCACCAAAGTCCACTCTTCTGTAAACTGTGCTGTGATGTGGGAATAGCACACACACCCCCACACACCCTCATGCATACACACACACACACACACTGTCACACACATATGCACAAACACCTGTTACCTTCTTTACCCAGACCATTGGGCCAGAGCAGCCTTGTGCCCCCATTTTTTTTCTTTCGGTGAAACTCACTTTCTGGCCTTACTCTCAGGAGTGGGGCAAGGAGTTGGGGGAGGGAGGACTGGAGGTGGGGTGGGAGGCTTAACTAAATCAGAAGTTCCGAGTGAGGAAGGCTCCCCTCCAACACAGAGGCATTCTTCTGACTTAGCTAAACAAGCTTCTGGCAGGAAAAATAATTTCCCTGGCACAATGTGGTGCCTTATGCCAATTACCTCTGTGAGGATCCACCCACTGGCCCTCCAGGCCATCTGGACAAAAGGGATCCCTGAGGGGATCTCACTAGCCACAGGCTGGGACTCCTGCTAGAGGGAGATAAAGCTTTACCACTTCCCTTCTTCTTTGTCCTGAACTGTACTCTAGAACAATCTGTAAGAAATGTCCTAATAGGTAATTGCTCTCTCCTCTCCCACACCACCCCCCCCACCCCAAACACACACACAACACACACACATACACACACTGAGAGGCATCCACAGTGTTCACCACAGTATGGATTCTCACGTGGTTTTATTTGGCTTCTTGGACAAATAAGCTGATGCAGGTACTTGTTGGATAACACTGTGGGGTGGGTCAGTAGCAGGGGATGTGAGTCAGGCTCCCTGTTTTAGAAAAGGAACCTGCAGTGCCTGCTGACATGCCCTCATACTAGGTATACTCCTTGCTTATTATCAAAGCATATCCAAAAACCCATTCTTGCTTCCAGAGCCAAAAGAATCAAGAGCCTCTGCTGGTGAAGGAAGTTCTGTTCCAGAAGGCTGTATCTGTCATGGACCCAGGCAGAGGAGAACAGGAGCCTCTGCCAGAGGCCAGGTCAAGCCAAAGAACGGGAATCAGAGAACAGTCCCCTGATTATTTAAACACAAAACAGGAAGGAAGGAACCCTCCACCGTCTTGGCCACCATTGTGACCACTGCCCATTATTTTTTCAGATTTATGTGGTCAAATAATGATTTTAAATGGAAAATCTTAAAGCCATTATGTTTTATTTTTGAACTATTCTACATGTTGAGGAAGAATGAAGGAAGGGGAAACAGAATCAGACTTCTAAAGAGTGGAAAGGTGATATCTGTATCATATGACCAAGCCTAGGGAAAAACACATGAGCCACACTCACTTTTTGAAAATCTGATCCTTATTGTTAAGGAGGGTGACTATAATTTTAGAAAGGAAAAGATGAATGGAAGACTGTCTTGGCTTAGAAAACCCATTTCTATTTTTTGTCCAACTGAATCACTCTGATAAAAGCGGCCTGAGCATCACAAGACTTAACTAACCTTTATGTCATTTCCCCTCCCACTCTGTTCCCAAAATGGCTGGTATTTTTTTATATTCGTTTTTATCTTGCTCCAAACAATATGTAGTTTCTCCTCATTGACAAACATTCTATCAACTTGTGAATTATTACTGATTCGTTTGCATGCATGTGAACTGCTCCCTGCTCCCACCTTTGCACTATCAGATGGAATTTTCCACGTATATGTCTTAGCCTCCTGACGCTCATGAATGTCAATGTGGGTGTCATGAACTGTGCCATTATTGTTCTTGTAGTGTTTAGTTAGCCTGAGAAGCTCAATTTCTGTGTGTGTGTGTGTGTGTGTGTGTTTTATTTCAATAGGTTTTGTGGGAACAGGTGGTGTTAACTTACATGGGTAAGTTCTTGAGTGGTGATTTCTGAGATTTTGGTGCACCCATCACCCAAGCAGTGTACACTGTACCCATTGTGTAGTCTTTTATTCCTCGCCCCACTCCCACCCTTTCCTCCAAATCCCCAAAGTCCATTGTATCATTCCCATGCCTTTGCGTCCTCATAGCTTAGCTCTCACTTATGAGTGAGAATGTACAATGTTTGGTTTTGCATTCTTGAGTTACTGCACTTAGAATAATGGTCTCCAGTTCCATCCAGGTTGATGTGAATGCCATTATTTCATTCCTTTTTATGGCTGAGTAGTATTCCATGGTATATACATACCACATTTTCTTTATCCACTTGTTGATTGATGGGCATTTGGTCTGGTTCCATATTTTTGCAATTGCTAATTGTGTGAGAAGCTCAATTTAAAACCTCATCCCTTTAAGTTTCAGTTTCCATTTAGGAAGTACTTAGATTGATTTTGGTGATCTTTGGTTATGTATTAGTTATTTTCAGTTATTTTGTTTTAACATAAAATACCACTACCAGCTGGTTGGCAGTACTACCAGATAATGTAGCTGATAGAGCTGTTCATTCTAGATAAAATCACTGTGATTTGGGCACAGCTCTGCAGATGTGAAGTGGGGAATTCCTGTGGAACTTGACTGGCATATGCAGTTGCCCTTAACAGGTTTCATTGCGCTAAACCCCTGTCTTTTGTATGAATTCAGGCACATGTCTGTATGCAAAGTCTCATTTATATCCTACTTTACCGTTTTGGTTTTCAACATGGTAAGAGCAAAGGGTGGCTGTCTACAGGCTCAGTTTCTCCAGCTGATTTTCTGTCTTCTCTTACTTACTACTTCTTATTAATTCATTAGCAGCCAGTACAGTAGAAGTCACCTTAGCTTTCTGTTTCCCTTTCCTACCAGCAGCCTCTTCACATCTCCTTCAAAACTCACCAATAAGCTTCTACCATGTATGTCACAGAATATAAAATCTTAATGTTCATCAGTAAATTATTCATGATTTCTATGGCCCTGATTTGTGTGATGACTGCTAATGCTTTCAGAACATTTGATCTTGACAAGGTGAAAAATTGTGCTGTTTTAAAAAATTTTTCTAGAGTAGTTGCTAGGATTTTTTAAAGCACACCTATCTTATATGCCAGGAATTCCGAAGTCAAAATGTACATAAACCATTAGATTGTAAGCATCTAGGAATCTTTAGAAAGAAGTTTGGAGGTCAAATGCAGCCATCTATCCAATATAGACTCCCTTTTCCAGCATCCCAGACATAGAGTCCTTTGGCTGCAGACGGCCACTCCTGATGAGAGAGGGAACTCTCGGGTCACCAGGCTGCCCACCTTGGTTGTTGGCCATCTGGGATCCTTCGAGTAAACTTGGGCTAGCTTCTTAAGCTCTCTGTTTCTTTCTCTGAAATAGTGATAATAATAGTAATGGTAGCAATAGCAATAATAGCACTAGTAATACTAATAGTATTTCCTCATAGAATTGTTGTGAGTGATAAATCAGTTGATACATGCAAAACCATCTGGACAATGCCTGGCAAGAGCCACATACTCAGTCCCTGCTAGTTAGTAATACTGGCCCTGTAGGCAGAATTGTAGAGTAGAAGAAAGCAGATAGACCTGAGTCAGACTGACAAGGCAGGAGTCCAGAATTTGCCAATACCTAGTCATGTGAACATGGAAGTTAAGTTGCTTGATATTTTCTGAGCTTGAGTTTCCTTGACTGTAAAATATGGATAGGGAGTCCATCCCCAGTATGTACTTGCTGTAGTGATATAATTTGGGTATTTGTCCCCACCCAAATCTAGTGTTGAATGGTAATCTCCAGTGCTGGGGGTCTGAGTTATTTAGTCTGAGTTAATAGTGAGTTATTGCAAGATCTGGTCACTTAAAAATGTGTGGCACCTCCTCCCACCCCCACTCTCTCTCCTGCTCCTGCTTTCACCATGTGAAGTGCCTATTCCTGCCTCACCTTCTGCCATGAGTAGAAGCTCCCTGAGGCCTCCCCAGAAGCAGATGCAGCTGTGCTTCCTGTAAAGCCTGCAGAACCATGAGCCAATTAAACCACTTTTTAAGTAAATTACCTAGTGTCAGGTATCTTTCTTTCTCTCCCTTCCCTCCTTCCTTCTTTCCCTCCTTCCTTCCTTGCTTCCTTCCTTCCTTCCTTCCTCTATCTCTCTTTCTTTCTTCCCCTCCCTCCCTCTCTTCCTCTCTCCCTTCCTTCCTTCCTCCCTCCCTCCCTCCCTCCCTCCCTTCCTTTCTTTCCTTTCTTTCACATGTTCTGCCACCCAGACTAAAGTGCAGTGGCACAATCCAATCATGGCTCACTACAACCTGAGCTCAAGTAATCCTCCTGTCTCAGCCTCCTGAGCAGCTGGGACTACCGGTGCATGCCACCATGCCCAGCAAATTTTTGTAATTCTTATAAAGATGAGGTTTCACCATGTTGCCCAGGCTGGTCTCTTAACTCCTGAGCTCAAGTTATCCACCACCTCAGCCTTCCAAAGTGCTAGGATTACAGGCATGAGCCACCATTGCTGGCTGATTTTTGTATTTTTTGTAGACACAGGGTCTCACTATGTTCCTCAGGCTGGTCTCCGACTCCTGAGCTCAAGCAGTCATCCCGCCTTGACCTCCCAAAGTGCTGGGATTACAGACGTGAGCCACCGTGCCCAGCCCTCGGGTTTCTCTATAGCAATGCAAGAATGGCCTAATACATGTAGCAAGCAATCAGTAACATGCCAGGTTACTTAAGGGATTAGCAACAATTCATATAAGATGCCTGGTACAGAGTAGACACACATTAAACAATTATTATTAGTTACATGCTTAGTTGAAGAGATTAAAAAAAAGGATATGTTTGCCTAAGACATAATAGCAATGTGCCTGTCACATTAGTACATAATAGATATTAGATGACTTTGGAGAGTAATTCAGGTTTGGAACTTCTAGAAACCAAAGAAAAGGCACCGTAAGATCTTTGCAAATGTAGAGATTGAAAACCTTTTACAATAACCCACTAGAATGAGTAAGATGATGTGTGTCAACTCCAAATTTCTAGTAATTTCAATGACAGCAAAACCGCACTGGTTCATGTGAGCCAGAAGAAAAGGCAAATCAGAATATTTTTAAGAAAATTCAAACTTTTCATTTCAAATATTACAATATCCTCCCCCCACCCCTTTCTTGTAAAAGCTAATTAGCTGAAAGAATCATTGTTAGGTACCTTTTTTGCAGGTAGAGAAACACCTCAAGTGGAGTGGGGGGGCGACGATCAGCTTCCTCCCAGTCATTGACCACAAACACTCCAGACCAGGAAGTCTGGAGGCCCCAAGAGCAGGCTCTCCAGAATCCTCCAGTGTGACAGGCATGATCCCCAGCTTACCACCTCTAAAAGGTATCTGTCCCTGGCAAAGATGCCCCTATGAAATTAATTCTTCACTTTACCTTGAATGATTCTTTGATCATGGGTTAATGAGATGGTGACTAATGGCAGCTCTGAAATTGCCTGTTTTAATGAATCAATAGGAATTATTTTTAATTAGTACACCAATTATCTGTATGTAAATGATGCTCTCTGATGTGCTTAAGGCGTCTTGAAAGATTTATTTTCTTAATTCTGTTAAGACTCTTGTTTACAATGCTGTTGTGTTCTCTATGAGAAATCCTTTGCTAAGTAGAGGTGTATTTCCAGCCTTTGTGGAATAATCCAGTTTTAGCAAGATCATCTTGACAAGGGCATTTACCATATTTAGAATAAATTGCAGGGCAGTGGATTTGCCTAGCCAACCTAAGCCTGCCAGTGCCACAGCAAGAAGGCATTTTAATGTGTTGCAGAGCTGGTTCTCTCACCCAACCCACTGCCCTCCTCAAAGACACTCTGGTGTACAGCTCCCTCCTCCTCCTAATTTTAAGGCTTCAGGGTGGAGCCGGGGAAGGATACCTGCTGAACTTTGCCAAACCACCTTGAGCAGGGCTATAGGCCCCTGGGCTGGTATAATCCAACAGATAGACTTTATCTGGATGACAGTGTACTGTCAGTGATGAGATGAAGCCAACACCTGGCATTTTAGGATCAGTAGATTTGAATCAAAGGACATACTCAGATCATGTGCCTTAGCCCCAGTACCTCTCAAAGTGTTTTCTCTCCTAAATCTTTTTAAGTTGCTCCCTGAAAAGCAACTTTTGATTCCAAAAGTCTGACTTTGTTGAACAGGTATGTTTCTAGGGTTGTTTGTTTGTTTGTTTTGAGTCAGAGTCTGGCTCTGTTGCCCAGGCTGGAATGTGATGGTGTGATCTTCGGCTCACTGCAAACTCCACCTTCCAGGATCAAGTAATTCTCCTGCCTCAGCCTCCCAAGTAGCTGGGATTACAGGCGCCCACCACCACGCCTGGCTAATTTTTGTATTTTTAGTAGAGATGGGGTTTCACCATATTGGCCAGGCTGGTCTCTTGGCCAGGCTGGTCTCGAACTCCTGACCTCATGATCCGCCCACCTTGGCCTCCCAAAGTGGGATTTTTAAAAACATTTTCCTTTGGGCGCTTCCCCCCACCCCCAGTTTTCTTTCTTTCTTTTTTACAATTATCTAAGATCATTTTTCACCCACCAAAAGGCCTTTTTTAGGTTTTCTTTTTTTAGCCCGTGTACCAGAATAGTAGTTTCAGTGTTGCCAACTGCAAAAGGACCTATGTGTTGTGGATGCTGCCGTAAGCTGTTTCTAAGAACAAACTAAATGGTTCTAGAAAACCAGTACATGGAGTAACTCACATATTTTCATGGAAAGCAGGAAAACCCCTTTGCCCCAGTGTTCCAGCAGCTGTCAGATCTTCTCATCATAAGCAACAATTTTCCTGGACTTGAGAATGGAAAGAAAAAAAATTATATTTGATTTAGTAATTTTCAAAGAGTGAATTATAACAAATGGAGTTAGGTTGCTCACTCCACCTTTTAAACAGCAGTTATATAGCAATAGCTCTCCCCATACCACAGGAATGTTCCCATAAACTTGGATAAACTACATAGGAAGTAGCTCACATTTTCATCTGCACAGTTTATCAGTCAACAAGTGTTCACTGAGTTCCTTTTGCCTAGCACAGCCCTAGCAGCTGCATAAAATGTCTGAGCAGCGTGTAAAGACATTGCCTCCTACTTCAAGTCATTCGCCCCATATGGGAGAAGCGATATATGAAGCATCAAGGGAATAATTAAGGCAACAGAGTGATATCTTGGTAAGTTGTCATTTGTCTACACAGCGCCTTTCAGCACACACGAGTGATTCTCCTTCATTTTCTTTTAAGAAGCAAGTATTAAAAGTGCTGCAAACTTGAAACTGCTGGACTTGATCATCTTTATTCATTCAAAAAATTTAAGCATTTACTACTAAAATTATTTTGTGTAGATGTAGGCACTGTTCTACAACAAATAATTTTGTAGACCACTAATGAAAGTTCAGAGAAGGATATATATTTACACATATGCTTAATTCCTAATTATATAGACTTTGGGGTAGTTCTGCCTATTGTGTGACCTTTTATGTTTAACTACATCACATTTTCTATTTTTGACTGAGCCTACGTGACCAAAATTGTGTCAGTTCAGCATAAGCGGTGCTCTGCTTTCTAACCTTCCTAGTCCTGTGTATTTTCTGCATCATGATTTATTAACAAGTACTTAGGTCATTTAGCTGAATTGTGGAGCAAGAGAGTTAGAGCTAAGATTTCCTGATTGCCAAGGTTTTGGTTCTTTGCTTCCTATATATTAGAGATTCTGTTAACTACTATGAGATGCACATCTTACCATCATCAATAATGCTCTAGAGACACTGCCTCTTTCTTTAGGTTTAACACCTATGTTGCGTTATCTTTTAATCAAGTTCTTAAATGTGATAGGAGAAAAAACAATGGGTGATAAATGCTTCTGCATGAATAAAAATTAACTGCACATATAATGAATACAACTTATTTTAAAATGTCTTCTGCAGCAAAACATTGTGTTGGTTAAAAGTTACCAAGCTGAGGTTAAATGGGTTTTAATTAAAAATTACAAGCTCACCCTACCCCAAAGTACTACCACATGCAACTCTAAAAATACCAAATGGATAAAAACCTTAAAATTGTTCAACAGCTCCCCCTAGCATACATAATTTCAGGCTGTCAGACTAGAAAGCAAATTCTAGTTATCATTTTTTACGTGTCTAGTTACATGGGCACCTTCTTGATATTATTCCTGAATTGAATGTCTGAAGGTAATTATAAGCAGAGAATAGTGTAATCTAGCAAAATGATTTCTTGTGAAAATATTTTCAAAATGATTTTACTTAACTCTGGCTATCCTCTATCCATTGTCGCTGCTTTGGTTGGCTGGTTCAAGGAGACTTCTGTTTTCTTTTGGAACAAGCCATCTAGGAAAGAAAATACAAGGTTGGGGGAAGTTCTTAAAGAAGATTGTGGAAATGCACAAGGTGGACAGAGAATATTTAACTGTCGGTGAATTTTAGGAACACAGTCTCAGGAGTTTGGGCTCTTGAGCAGTTTAACCACTCTGTGACCTAGTTTCCTCCTCTATAAAATCGAGAAATGCTAATAGTACTTGTATCATAAGGCCGTTGTGGTTAATGTGCACAAAGTGAATTCTCAGAGGTGATCAACAGTCATTGTTAGCCTTATTTCACCGTGGATGCATGAATGAAGTCAGGATCTACAGCCTGGGTTCTGACATTGGAGATACCTGAATTCAAACCCTCTGAGAGACCTTGGGCAAATTGCTGAAACTTGGTTTCCTCATTTCTAACTAGAAGTAATAATAACAACTACTGCTTACTACTCTAGAATTAGAATACATATGCAAAGTACCTAGACTGGGCTAGGTAGAAGAGATAGGACACAGCTGTTGGTCTTACAGAATAATAATAATAATAATAATTCTCTTTATTTACGTATTTATTTATTTTGAGACAGAGTCTTGCTCTGATGCCCAGGCTGGAGAGCAATGATGTGATCTCAGCTCACTGCAACCTGCGCCTCCCAGGTTCAAGTGATCTCCTGCCTCATCCTCCCAAGTAGTTGGGACTACAGGAATGCACCACCACGCCCGGCTAATTTTTGTATTTTTAGTAGAGAGCAGGTTTCACCATATTGGCCAGGCTGGTCTTGAACTCCTGACCTCAAGTGATCCGGCCTCAGCCTCCCAAAGTGCTGGGATTACAGGTGTGAGCCACCACACCTGGCCTAATAATAATAATTCTCTAAGGCTAAGAGAACAGGAGACAATAATACTATAACATTCTGTAAATTGGAAAGCTGAGGGAGTGAAGAGTTGCGTTTCTTAGCAAACCCAAGAAAGCCAGTTATATGTAGAATGAACCAGAGGCTCAGGAATTGCTAGCACTAGGGATCTCTGGAAACCTTAGCTGGGGTGTTTTCTAATTCAGCCATCACAGGACACAGTGAGTCACCTCTGCCATGTTTCACCTGCTGCTTACACGGCACACAGTCCAGAATTAGAAGGTGAGGTTTGAAAATTCACCTGTTTTCGTTCTGCTGCCTACAGAAGTTCCACAGTAGAAAGGAAGGAGACCTGGATCAAAGGATAGCCTTTAATTGTGCCACTGACAGTATGACCTTCATCAAGTCCTTTACTCTCTCTAGACGTTAGTTACCACTGATGTAAAATGAAGGGCTAGACTAGACTACCCTTAAAAGTGCCATCCTTGCTCTCAAACCTCATGATGTTAGAACAAAAAAGTATTTCAGGACAAGACTCTGAGGTTGACCTGGTTACTTTTCAGAAGTGTGTGCACACACATATGCACACACATAATAAATTTAGAACAGAACAATATTATATTCTGATGTTATTCATGAGGATAATTAATAGTATCTAAGAATTATTGAATATCCACCATGTTCCAGGTGCTTGCACTATCTTACTTAATCTCATTTGATATAATAATAGTGTTTTATGAGAGAAATTCTGTTATCTTCAGTCTACAGATTAAGAAACTAAGGCTCTAAGAGTTTAAGTTACTTACAGACTTTACAAACATTAAGTGGCAGAGTCTAGCTTTTAAAGATCTGGCCACCTTCAGAGCCCTGGTTCTCTAGACCTCACCATGCACCTCTTTTCTGAACACTGGTGCTTCTCCAGAAAGGTCATCACATTCATTCCAGTTCCTATGGTTGCTTTGAGTTTGTAGTATGACTTTATTACCTTCAACTGGAAAATTATGTGGGGTGTCCCCCTGTAAAGTGGATTGGCATTGGAATTATAAAAAAGCCAAGTACCATGTTTCTCTCACGAAGTCGGTTTGCTCTGAATTCTCAAAGTCCACAGGCATGTAAAAGGCCCTGCATGTGTGAAATTACACATTATTAAAGTCCTGCATATGAAACCTTTACAGGATCTGTAGTTTTCCTTTGTGACCAAACTTAGACAGATCACTGTTGTTCAATAGATTATGTGGCCAATTGTCCTTGGGACTGCAGACTATTTATAAATCTACAAGTAAATATTTTAACCAATCCGTGTATGTAAATTTTCTGTTTAATGTTGATTTTTGAGTATAAAAATAAGGAGAGGACATTTAATAGATGGAATGAAAGAGATAATATATTAAAAGGGGAGGGGAAGCTTAGGGGAGGCTGGGGGTGAGAACTCCTTCCAACTTTTGTTGTACATTGTTTAAAATTGTGGATTAGGGTTATGAATGCTTTTGAGGAAGGTCTCAAGAGAAGAACCCCCAGCAAAGTAGGGAAGGGTACTCCCCGAGAGGAGTCGAGGTACCCAGGTCAGCTGCTATACTGGCACTGGGAGGAGCCCCACGTTCTGCTGCACCTGCCCCCAGGTTGGCTGCGTGTGCCAGGGAGTAGTAGAAGTGCCCTGCTCAACAGGAAATGACTCTTTCCCCGCCACAGTAAACCGGGCCATCTGCTGCCCTTTTGGTTTGCTGCCTCGATTTTGCAGGTTGGAGACATTAAGGCCTGAAGAAACCAAGTGACATGCTTAAATTCAGAGCCTAAGGAAGAGTAGTGACACATGTCAGACAGCTGCCGTGTTCAGCACAGTCCAGAGCGCGCCATATATATGAACTTGTTGTTCTCACCTCAACCCTGAGAGGTGGATGTCAGTGTCTTTGGATGAGGTGGATGAGAGGTGTCTTTGGATGGTAGGCATTAAGAGAGGAGTCCTAACATACAGCCTCAGGTGCTTCCTCTCCATGGTGGGTTTCTTCTCCAAATCAAAACTGCTTCCCTGGTGTGCCGTAAAACCACCAGGTTGGTCACACCTCTTTGGGGGCATAGTATGTAAGGGAAATTTCATGCATGTGGTAGCCAAGAAGTGTCAAAAAGGACAAGAAAAGTCAGAAGAAACCAAGCCATCTGGGACTACTAAGTGATTCCTGGCAGGAAAGGCTGGCTGGTGGTGTGATGCTGCTCTGGAGGCTGAGCTATGAACAGCTCAAGGTGAAATTTTACAAAGACTAGAGTCTCACATCCAAATGCTCGATGGAGTCAAGTGACAACAGCTGCACCCAAATCTGAGGGGCTGTCTTGTCTTCTCCATCCTATAATACCATCTCCTGTCGTCAGTGGCTACAGAAATAAGTCCACCTTCTCTGTGAATCAGGGTCTGGATGGCAGTCCAAAGACTGTGGAATATGACCTGGGAACTTGAAGAGATGGGAACATCGTCTGTGTACAGTCTAACCATCTGAAAAACATCCCTGAGAAACACAATCAGGTGGCACAGTACTATGAAGTAGTCCTTCCACAGTCTCCAAAAGAGCCCTGCCTTCTTCGTGAAGGTGGATACTGGTGTGAGCTCACAGTCCGCACCAATAGCCTAAGGCACACAATGGCTGTCATCACATTCCATCCCCAGGAATTAAGTCCAGAGGAGCTCCATGTTCAGGAGACTGTAAAGGAATTTTTCATTAAAGGTCCTGGAGCAGTGTGTGACTTGACTTCACCTGACTTCCAGGAAAGCAGGACCCGTTTCAGCCATCATCAGTCCACCTACCAGCTCTTGTTTGGGGAACCTCATATCTTTAAAGATCTCCTGGGCTTGAAGGTCTGCATCTGTCCAGATGCCTTTTTCCAGATTAACACTGCTGGTGCAGAGATGCTGTATTGAATTGTGGGGAAGCTGAGTGGAGTGAACTCTAACACCATCCTCCTTGACATCTGCTGTGGAACCGGTGTGATCAGCCTCCCTTTGGCTCAGCTATATCGCAGGTCCTTGGGATTTCGATGGTGGGGCAGGCAGTGGAGGATGCTAGGCAGACTGCAGCCTACAATGGCATCACCAGCTTTGAGTTTCATACTGGTCAAGCAGAGATTTTTCCAGGGCTGCTAAAGTCAAAGGAAGGTGGACAGTTAATTGTTGCTATGTGAACCCAGCCCATGCTGAACTGCATTACAAGGAAGTTCAAGCCATTTGAAACTTCAAGGCCCTCCGCATACTAGCTTTTGTTTCCTGCAGGCCCCGTGATGAAACCACAAGGAATAAACCACACTGAAAGTTCCAGGGGCTAATCTTGAGACAATCAAGCATGAAGACTGAGCTGTGAAATTCCAGAGATGACCTCAAGGCAGTTAATCCACAACCCAGCCATTGTTGAGACGACACCCAGCTTCTCTCCAGGTGCACCGTGACTGAAGACAGCCACCAGAACAAGACACCTAGACCTTGTACCCAGCATACTCCTGCACACCTCCCATTCCATGTTCACCATTTTAAAACCCTCTCTCTAGCCTAAAGTTTGAAGTGATTCCCTTGAGGCTAGAGCCCAGGCATTCTCCTATCTGCTAGCATTTGAGAGCGACTTTCCTTTTATCACATACACACACAAAAAAAACTGTGGTAAAATATACGTAATATAAAATTTATCATCTTAATCATTTTTGAGAATATAGTTCAGTGGCATTAAGTACATTCACATTGTTGTGCAACCATCACCACCATCCTCTCCAGGACTTTTTTCATCTTGCAAAACTTAAACTTTGTACCCATTAAACACTAACTCCTCCTTCCTCGCTGTTCCCAGTCACTGGCAACCACCATTCTACTTTCTCTCTCCATGAATTTGACTACTCCAGGCTGCTGTGCATTTTAGAGAAGTTCTTACATGATACTATGAGTATTATAAGCGAATAATACTTGATATTTATTGGCATTACAACCTAAAAGTCTTATGGTGAAAATATTTCAAAGTTATTTAGAGTAAAATGATGCATGTTAAGCTCTTTTTCCTCCTTGAAGTAACTTAAAACCTATTTTTTAAAAAACACCCTGAGGTTCTTATAACTCACCTTAAAAGTGATGGTGTGCATGCACTGAGGTGACTGCTGTTTCTTGCTCTCTTTTTCTCCCATGGAGCCACAATCACAATTTTAGTCAAGGTTACAATGAAAGCACCACTCCTTCTCTTTGATGGTCCTCCATTCTTGTGCCTCAGCTCCAAAGGTCATTCTGCCCTTTCTGTGCCCAGCTTCATTCTGAGTGGGATTAACGTTGCTGAACCCTGTAGCACACAAGTAAAGGAGGACAAATGTTCATTCGTTCTTTCTTCCAACAAACCTTTATTGAGTGCCTACCACATTACCTACTATATACAAAGATGGATAAGACATGAACATCATCTTTAGGGGCTTGCATTTTATTAGGTTGAAGCATTTAAAGGAGCCTGTCGTAAGAAGAGACAGATATGTAAGCAGATGAGCCAAGGCATTGGGATAAGTCTCTGCCAGGAATAGGGAGGGAGACAGTGGTTCTACCCAGGACGAGAGGGCATCAGCATGGTGTTTTCTTTTGCTTTTCTTCACAAGCCTGATGGAGTGTACCATGCTACCTTGACGAGCTTCTGCAGTTCCTTTTCATAGTCTCTGGAGGAACTGGAGTTGTTCCAGTGATACAGAGTAGTAGAGCAGGGGGTGGTTCTCTAATTTGGACAAGGAAGCAGCAGTTCCCATTGCCACTTGCTTCTCATTTCCATCATCAGTGGTCATTAAATGAAAGTGTGCACATTTTCTAGAGTGTGGTTGAGAGTCCTTTTGTATACAGATAAGCTAAATTCTGTTACTTGCCTTACACTTTGTCAGAGGCTGAACTTTTCTTTGGAAGGTTAAGTGAGGAAATGCTCATTCATTTCTGGATTATGGTATTCTCCTTTCAAATAAAATTACCTAAATAGACAACTACTTAATTTGGAGGAAAAAGTAAAATTAAACTCCAGACTGGGTGCAATGGCAGGTGCCTCTGTTCCAGGCTACTTGGGAGGCCAAAGATGGAGAATCACCTGAGGCCAGGAGTTCAAGGACAGCCTGGGCAATATAGCAAGACTTCCATCTCTAAAAAATAAAATAGATAATAAAACTTTGTACAAGACAGAATGATGATAGAAACTGGTTGTGACAGGGTGATACTATTTTGAAGATTGGGGCCAGGGATGTCAGAACAGTGAGCTAGGGTTGGTAAAGGACTTACTGTTGTCAGTTCAGGAAGAGGTCACTGTGCTGTGGAGAGGACTATGGCATAGCCATATGTCCTAAGCCAAAGCCTACAGAAGCCAAGAATGTAGGGCCCTTTAACTGAGTCTTCAAAAAGTAGCATGGACACTGCAGTCTGGTCTATCCAAATCATCCTCAAAACTGCAGTTTCCTCTTGATAATAGATAAAGGACATTTATTTGAGGGAAAAGCTGCCACTTAGTTATGTAATATCATTCTGCCTTGGTCACCCTGGAACAAGGAATTAGGTAGAGGTGGCAAACAAATTTTATACTATATTAAATAAGATTTAAATATATATTTTTCAGGCACAACTTTTTTATTTTTTTATTTTCGCTGTGCTTTTAAATCAGTAAAAGACATTGGATCCTAGAAGCTGCAGTGATCTAAGTAGCAGCAAGTTTGTGCATATATCCTTTTTGTTTTGTTCATTTGAATGTTTAAATAATGTTTAATAAGTTTAAATTATGTTAAATATGCTGAAATGTGTTAAATATGTTTGTTTAATTTGTTAAATATGTTTAAATTATAATGTTTAAATTATCAGACTGCTGCCACAGTCCCCTTGCATGAAATTCTGCACTATACTTACTAATTTTAGTAAAGTTACCCCTATATCCCAGTCAGGGAAAACAACTCTGGAAGATAATTTTCACTGAAGTCTAACCAAACTTCATTAAATGGATTCTGATAAGATTATAAATGACATGAAAAGTAATATTTTAACATCAGGTCATCAATTTAAGAAAAGGGTATGCTTAGACACATTATTAAAGTTTTTAAAAACTACCCTCTTATGGTCCTCAGAATTAAAGCATAGTGAACAGGAAAGAAAAGGAAAATAATGCAACCGAGTGCTAAGGCAGAACATCTTGCCAGATGTAATGAAGGTGGCATATTCACAGTCTTGGGTTGCTTAACGACCAGGAAACGTTCTAAGAAATGCATCCTTAGGTGATTTTTGTCGTCATGTGAACCTCACAGAGTGAACTTATACAGGTTCTACACACCTAGGCTCTGTGGTATAGCCTGTTGCTCCTAGGCTACAAACCTGTACAGCATGTCACTGAGCTGAATCTTGCAAGCATTTATACACAATGATAAGTATTTGTCCATCTAAATATCTCTAAGCATAGAAAAGGTATGGTAAAAATACAGTATTATAATCTTACAGGACCCCTGTCGTATGTGCAGTTCATCGGTGACCAAAATGCTGTTATGTAGCATGTGACTGTGTTTAACAACTGGCTCTCCCTAGTATCAACGCCGGCTATATGTATTACTTGGTCAACTTGAATGACCTTTTAGAAGAATTTTGATTGCCTTTCGAGTGGGCTTTATCTTACCAGTTATACCTGGTCCCTCTACCCCCTGTTGTTTGCTGGAGACACTTCATCTCTTTCCATGACTTGCCTGGCTTTGACTTGCTTTGGGCTGGAAAGGGGCAGCTGCTGTTTCTCATCTATGGCCATTGGGGGATTTCCAGGGTTCTTGCCCTGTCATTAAAATTATGTGTCCCTTCCAGACCTCTCTCATCGTTAGATACTGGAACATAAGGGGGGAGTTTAAAAATATGTGGACTGCTCTTTTCCTCATCCTCTTTAATTTATATAGATTTGGCCTTTTTAAGAATGTAAAATATTTATTGAAAAAGATGGACATGCAGAGTTTCTGTCCCCTCTTGGCCAGTAACTCTATGGCCTTGTTTCCTTGATGTTCTTCTTAATGTTCTCAATTGTGGGAATGCTTACCTCATATAGTTGTTATGAGGATTGAATGATAACAATTAATACAGATAACAGCAATAATAGTAATGGCTGTCATCTATTGGGCTCTTACCACATGGCAGGACTTGTGCCTGGCATTTCATCTGCATTAACTCAGTTAATGCCCACAGGCCTTAGTCGGGTGTCTGGCTCTTGGGAGGGGTGCTTGTCAATGATAGCC
The DNA here is from genome assembly GCF_028885655.2 of Pongo abelii. Classification (NCBI taxonomy): domain Eukaryota; kingdom Metazoa; phylum Chordata; class Mammalia; order Primates; family Hominidae; genus Pongo; species Pongo abelii. The sequence continues at coordinate 65,247,687 of NC_071985.2, read as the reverse complement.
ATTATTTTTGTTGTTATTGTGTTTATGATTACAAGAGACCATAAGAGACAAGGAATCAAAAGCTGTGTCTCTCCATTATCAGATTATCAAGGGAACATCAGTGAAGAATATACATAAGATCTCATGTAAGGAACAAATTAAGCACGATCGTGTCTGTATTCTAGTAGTTTATCAACTACAACATACAACTCTTTGAGAAAGGAGGCGTAGGAAGAGGGGGTGAGGGAGCGAGAACATGCATATAGGTAAATGGACCAGTATACATGCTGTTCTGTTCTGTTTTGTAAACATGTTTTCTGGAAAATGACTGTTAGACAGCAGATGTAGCACTCACATTTGTGAGTTTTCATTTCAGCAGTTTACTGAAGTGAAATTTAGAGAAATGGGATAAAGTCTCTAACATTTCTAGTAAGTTCTATCAATCAGAAAACCCTGGAGTTTGGTAAAGTCATTGTTGAATTGTTGAAGATGATCATTGGTAAAAGTTTCTACTGCATTATGGTATAAGCCAAGCAAGATTTTTTTTAAAAAAATTACGCTTCAGGCCAGGTGCGGTGGCTCACACCTGTAATCCCAGCACTTTGGAAGGCTGAGACAGGTGGATCATGAAGTGAGGATTTTGAGACCAGCCTGACCAATATGGTGAAACCCCGTCTCTACTGAAAATACAAAAATCAGCCAGGCGTGGTAGCATGCACCTGTAATCTCAGCTACTCAGGAGGCTGAGGCAAAAGAATCGCTTGAACCAGGAGGCGGAGGTTGCAGTGAGCCAAGATCACGCCACTGTACTCTAGCCTGGAAGACAGAGCGAGACTCCTTCTCAAAAAAAAACACATTTCAGTCAAGTGGATGCCACCTTGTATGTAAGTCTCATGGTGTAGGCACTCTCTCAGCCCATGATCACTCTGGATGCTTGCAGAGATCTTCTGTCAGAATCAACTTTAGTTCTAACAGAGGAAAAAAAAATATTTTAATGTAGTCATTATTGCTGTGTGTCATTGTAAACAGCCTTTTAACCCTTTTCCATTTGCCCTGAGAATACTCACTGATGGCACTTGCAGCTGCAGCGTTTACCCTGAGATAACTTTCACCATGCAAAATCTCTTTCAATATTATTTTCACATCGCTCTAGTATATCGACTTCGGAAACAAAAGACATTCTATTCATACCATTCTGTTTTTAGTAGTGGTATTTCCATTTACAAAATACAGTAATTCTCAATCACTGAAAATGTCAAGTCCTAGAAAACGTAACATTCCTACGCATGATGTTAACATCATTCTCGAAGAGTTCTTGGCCAAAGATTCATTTGATGAATCCGATTTTTCCAAAATAGATGTTTCTGATGATTCAGACAATTCTGATGTTAGTTCTGTTTAGAAATAACTCCAAAAACGGTTTGTATATTTTATTTTCACATTGAAAGTCAGATTTGCTTCAGCCTCAAAGAGCATGTTTACGTAAAATTAAATAAGTGCTGGCAGCGAGCTTCAATTTTTTTTCTACACAGGAAAAGCATTAACAGTTACTTTGAAAAAATAATATGATAAGTGGTGAATAATGTGGAGTATTGGTGGCCTGGAATTAAAAATTCAACCTGGATGACAGGTTCATTCATACCCCAAACCTCAGCATCAAGCAATATATCCTTGGTACAAACCTACACATGTACCCCCTGAATATAAATTAAAAGTTGAAATCTTTAAAAAATTAAAAATAAAATAAATAAAAAATTCAAACCGCCTTTTACTTCAAAGTAGAAATGAAGATAGGCCAGGCACCGTGGTTCATGCCTGTAACCCCAGCACTTTGGGAGGCCAAGGCAGGCAGATCACCTGAGGTCAGGAGTTCGAGACCAGGCTAGCCAACATGGCGAAACCCCATCTCTACTAAAAGAAAAAAAACACAAAAATTAGCTGGGCTTGGTGGTACACGCTTGTAATCCCAGCTACTTGGGAGGCTGATACAGGAGAATCACTTGAACTCAGGAGGTGGAGATTGCAGTGAGCTGAGATCGTGCCACTGCACTCCAGCCTGGGTAACGGAGCAAGACTCCGTCTCAAAACAAAAAAAAAAAAACAAAAAAAAAAAAGGAGAAGTGAAGATAATATATACCTGGGAAACATCAGAAGACTCAAACATTTTGTGATTCTAAGTGATTGTGAAAACTCTGATGTCAGATGCATCTGAAAAGTTTAAATTGTTTCATGAAATGTGCATATGGAAAAAGTAATACTTCTAAATATGATTTTTACATAATATGTGAACTTAAATATATATGTCACTGAATTAACAAACCATATAAGTAGTCAGCTGAAGGTTTCAACCACATCCCTAAAGGATTATATATTTATGTTTGCCAAGACACATGTCTGAGGATCTCATTGGAAAGACAGGAACCACTTTACATTCAGACCTATATGATTCATTAAAGCTCTTAATCATGTTCTTTACCTTTTTTTTCTTTGCCTTTTACTCAAGTAGGAAAAGATTTTCACTTAAGTGGAGAGGCAAGGAATAAGGGCAAAAGGAAACTGGCTCTTAAGACTGACTTGACTAGCAGGACCTAGAGGGCGTGAAAAGAATGGAAAGAATGTGCTTATTGTATCTTTAATGAACGCTTAATTTGAAAGCCTCCTAGTGAAAGAGCCTCAGATGGAAGAGCCATAAGAGCAGCAGGGGACGTGGCTCATTTGTTCTCACTCTTTCTCCCTGACCAGCTGCTGTCCCTATCGGGCTGCGGAGGGCCCAGTCCTGTCGCTACCCCGCATCCACAGGATGAGCTCAGCTCAGGTGTCTTAGGGGAATGCACACCAAATTTGAGGGCAAGTGTGAAGAAAGATAGTATGGGAGTTTTTAAGAAAGCTTCTAAAAGGCTGAAAAGATATGCAAATGAAGAAACTTGGGGCTCAACACACCACTTTAAAGGACTACAGGATCTATTCTGTTTGCAGAGTTTAGAATGAAGATATTTCTAGCCATACATTTCTCAAAAAGGAAAGAAGGGAGAAAAAAAGAATAGCGCTTAGTCTCTATTGCCTAAATACCGTATCTCAATTTTGAAGAACATTTTTAACCCAAATTCTAGCTACAACCAGTCTCTTCCTAGCAGCCTTGGACTAAAAGTACCTCAGAAATAGAACAATGCCAGATTTGATTATTGACTGTTCAGATTGTGTATAGAAATCTAGTGACTGGCTCTACATTGTAAAATAATTATAGCACAACAGAGATGACCCTTGTGTTAGTTAAAAAGCCAAGAAGGTGAAGGGGTACACTGTTAAAATATTAACTTCCCCTCATTTACTCTGACTTCTGATGGGAAGAGGTTGCAGAGGGGTATGGAAGAGGGTGTATGAATAAGGACCTAAATTTACAATTAACCAGGACTAATCATAGAAGTGCTAGAAGAAGTAATAAATGAAAACAATCCATTTTTTCCATTAGGGAAAAACTTAAAACCCCCTGTATGTGAAAACACAAAAAGGTAAAAAAAAAAAAAAAAAAAAAGAAAGAAGAACTTTAAAAAAATCATAATACGTGCAACAGAATCCATACATTTTATATCTATGTATACTAATAGAAAAAAATTTTAATACAAAGAGTTCATACCAGATGAATTAGAGAGGTTTTAGCTATGGCTTCTCTTCTCCTAGCAAACCCCCGACCCCTGCTAAGAGACCCCCCAACCCCTTAATACAGTGTAGGCACCTGACTAAAGGTAGGCTAACCAGTGTTTCCCTGGGATGCTTGTAATTGATACAAACAGGAAGACCCTCTTGCCTGTTGGGCCACAGAGGAGGAAGGATTGACTCTGGGGTTGCCAGGTTGTCATGAAAAAAAAATGAAACCAAGGTGACAAGCAAAAATGGGAGACAGGGAGACAGAGGGCATTGCTTGACTCCCTGAATCCAGTCAGGCCCAAGCCTGATCAGCTTCATTCCTGTTAGGTAAACCAACGTATCACTTTTCTGCAGAGGTAAATCAAGTTGAGTTTCTGTCACTTTTTTTTTTTTTTTTTTTTGGGCGTAATGTCTCACTCTGTCACCCAGGCTGGAGTGCAGTAGCACAATCTCGACTCACTGCAACCTCCACCTCCTGGGTTCAACCAATTCTCCTGCCTCAGCCTCCTGAGTAGCTGGAATTATAGGCATGCGCCACCACATCCAGCTAATTTTTGTATTTTTAGTAGAGATGGGGTTTCACTACGTTGGCCAGGCTGGTCTCGAACTCCTGACCTCAGGTGATCCACCCACCTGGGCCTTCCAAAGTGCTGGGATTACGGGCATGAGCCACCGCACCCGGCCTCTGTGGCTTTTGAGGGAAGGAGTCCTAACTGCTGCAGAACAGACAGTTCTCAGAACCTTCTATCCTCTCACTGTCTTGCCAGTTCCTCTGCTGTGTCCTCGTTGGCACTGCCCTCTGCATTGCCCTAGCCAACCGAAATTTCTTCTTCCTCTATTGTCCAGGGTCCTCTCAAGCCTCCACTACCACCCAGCTTCAGGCCCACCCTTGTGTAGTCACAGTCTACGGCAATGCTCAACTAAACTGACTGCCCCGTTTTCCTCCCCAGGATTACTGCAGCAGGCTCCTAAGCAGCCTCCCTACCTCCAGTTCTCATGGGTACTGCTGCCAGAGTGGTCTTTAGAGAATTCAGATCCACTCTTGTGACTTTCCTGCTTAAAACCCTTCAGAGGCTCTCCCCATGACTTTTGGAATAAAACCCCAAATCCTTAATTTGTCTGCAAGGCCCTGGGGATCTGGCAGAGGCGCCCGGCTCAGCTTCATCCCCCGCTGGCCTACACTCTGCACTCCAGCCAGGAGCCAAGCCGATGCTGTAAATGGTTTGAGACTTTTGGGGACCTTGGGATGGATGAATGCATTTTGCATGTGGGATGGGTGTGACTCTTTACAGCCCAGAGGGCACACTGTGGTAAGCTGAAGAATGATGTCCACATCCAAATCCACGGAACCTATAAATATGTTATTTTACATGGTAAAAGAGACTTTACAGAAGTGATGAAATTAGGGATCTTGGCTTTATCTCGAATGCTTTGAGTGGACACAGTATAATCACAAGGATTCTTACAAGAGGGAAGCAAGAGAATCAGAGTTAGAGAAAGAAGATGTAATAACAGAAGCAGAGATTGGAGATAGAAGATATATTATACTGCTGGCGTTGAAGATGGAGAAAGGAGCTATGGACCGAGGCGGGTCCGTGATGTGTAGAAGCTAGAAAGGCAATGAAACAAGTTCTCTCCTGTTGCCTTCAGAAGGAAGGCGGGCCTCCAGAAGTGTCACGTCATAAATCCATGTCATTTTAAGCCACTGAATGTGTGTTAATTTGTTAAAGCAGCAGTAGGAAAATAATATAGCAGATTTTCTGGGCACTGACAGTTTTGGAATTAAAGAGAGTTGTGGGTGTGTCCAGCTTGTTCGGGAAGGCTGGAGTCTGATTTTAATTTTTGGCTGGCTTCTATGGCACAATGAGTGTGAGAAAAATGATCTGCTTGTAAGAAAAACTAGATCATTTAACTTTTTGTTTTTAGCTTTGACATGTGCAGTTTCTCAGTTTAGTGGGAAAAAAAACTGGCAAGGTTTTGGTTAGTCACAGAAAAAGTTTAGCAATTCTGCACAAATGGTGGGTTTTTATTTGTTAAAATATCAAAGACATGATGGATGATACATTTCTTTGTTATAATATTTTGTTAACTTTTACCAATGTAATTTTATTTTTCTGGCTATATTTTTACCCACCAGAAAAATCTAGTTTTAAAGCATCTTTATTCTGTGGTAGTCAGGTTTTTTGTTTGTTTGTTTGTTTTTTGTTTTTTGTTTTTTGTTTTTGAGACAGAGTCTCACACTGTCGCCCAGGCTGGAGTGCAGTGGCACCACCATCTCAGCTCACTGCAACCTCCACCTCCGGGGTTCAAGCAATTCTCCTGCCTCAGCCTCCCGAGTAGCTGAGATTACAGGCGCCTGCCACCACGCCTGGCTAATTTTTTTTATTTTTAGTAGAGGTAGGGTTTCACTGCGTTGTTCAGGCTGGTCTTGAACTCCTGACCTCGTGATCCACCCACCTCAGCCTCCCAAAGTGTTAGGATTACAGGTGTGAGCCACCATACCTGGCCAGTAGTCAGGTCTTAAATGCAATCTCCTGGGGACCAGGCAACAGGCATAGTTAATAGTTTAATTCCTAAGATCTTTGGTCTTATTTTGGATCACAGTGAATGTGATTCCCATTCACGTGTTTTGTCTCATTTGGTAATCAGAGAGGAGAAATTAGAAATGGAGAAAACAAGGTAGGGTTGTATGTATGCAGCTTTCTGGGGTATAAACCACGGATTTTGTCTCTCGTCTATTTTATTGTGTCCAAGTGGCATTTAGCATAATTGACTAGCCCTGTTCCACTACAGTAAGCTAATCGAGTACTTTTAGTTTGTTTGGAAGTTTAAGCTCCAAATGGCATTTTGGCCCAGTTTAAATCATCAATACAGTTTTTTCTATATTTCTGTGAAATACACATATGTTCGTAACAAATAAGATACTTGACAGAGTTGCATATCAGACTACTAAGAAGAGGAGACCTCTGTGATCAATCTTAGATAGTTAGATAGTTCTGTGATCAAGAATACATACATATTTTATTAATTAGCATTATAGTAGTTATTAAGGCTATCCATAAATATTCCAATTCTCCTTCCAAGCACAAGAGTAGAATTGTATAAAGGGCATTAAAAAATAAAAATATAAACTTTCTCAGCATAAGCTCTGTCACGTTTGAGACAGTCTTGTAAGCAATGATAGCTGTCATTTAGTCCATCACTAAAGAACTGAGGACCTGGCATCCATCCTCTTGGAAGGTTAAAAAAAAAAAGAAAAAAAAAAAAGGAACTGAGGATCTTGGTAATTTAACCATATCAATGCAGTTTTTTTTTTTTTTTTTAACATATTGGCTGAATAAAAATGGGTGCCCTTTAAAGTTCTTTTTTGAGACAGAGTCACTCCGTTGCCCAGGCAGGAGTGCAGTGGCTCCATCTCGGCTCATTGCAACCTCCACCTCCTGGGTTCAAACAATTCTTGTGCTTCAGCCTCCTGAGTAGCTGGGACTACAGGGGTGCACCACCATGCCTGGCTAATTTTTTTTTTTTTTTTTTTTTTTGGTATTTTTAGTAGAGATAGGGTTCCACCATGTTAGCCAGGCTGGTCTGAAACTCCTGGCCTCAAGTGATCTGTCCACCTCAGCCTCCCGAAGTGCTGGGATTATAGGCATGAACTACTGCACCTGACCTAAAGGTATTTTTTAAAATATAAGCTGGGTTTTTTTTTTTTTTTTTTGAGACGAGGTCTCACCATGTTGCCCAGTCTGGTCTTGAACTCCTGGGCTCAAGCAATCGCCCACCTCAGCATCCCATCAAGATTTTCTTTTTTTTTTTTTTTCCTTTTTTTTTTTTTAAGATGGAGTTTCGCTCTTGTCACCCAGGCTGGAGTGCAGTGGCATGATCTCGGCTCACTGCAACCTCCACCTCCCGGGTTCAAGCGATTCTCCTGCCTCAGCCTCCTGAGTAGCTGGGATTACAGGCACCCACCACCACACCTGGCTAATTTTTGTATTTTTAGTACAGACGGGGTTTCACCATGTTGGTTAGGCTGGTCTCAAACTCCTGACCTCGTGATACACTCGCCTCGGCCTGTCAAAGTGCTGGGATTACAGGCATGAGCCATTGCGCCCAGCCCAAGATTTTCTTAAAGTAGAGATGACTCCTTGTGTGAAAGATTTTTTAAAATTAGAAAACAAAAAGTCAGAAGGAGCCAAATCAGGACTGTAGGGTGGATGCCTAATGATTTCCCATAAAAACTCTTGCAAAATTGCCCTTGCTTAATGAGAGGAATGAGCAGGAGCCTTGTCATGTTGGAGAAGGACTCTCTAGTGAAGCTTTCTGGGGCATTTTTCTCCAAAAGCATTGGCTAACTTTCTCAAAACACTCTCCTAATAATCAGGTGTTATCATTCTTTGGCCCTCCAGAAAGTCAACAAGCAAAATGTCTTGAACATCCCTAAAAATTTTTGCCATGACATTGACTCTTGACTGGTTCACTTTTGCTTTATGCAGACCACTTCCTCCTTTTGGTAGCCATCACTTTGATTGTGCTTTGTCTTCAGGATTGTACTGGTAAAGCCACGTTTCATCTCCTGTTACAATCCTTTGAGGAAATGCAGATCAGGTTCTCGATCTCACTTATTTAAAGTTTTCATTGAAAGCTCTGCTCTTGTCTGCAGCTAATCTGGGTGCAACAGTTTTGGTACCCATCGAATGGAAAGTCTACTCAACTTGAATTTTTTAGTCAGACTTACATAAGCTGAACCAATTGAGATGTCTCTGTTAATCATTGGTCCTCCTCAAATAGGGCATGAACAAGATTGATTTTTTCCTTACAAATTGATGTGGATGGTCTGCCCCTGTGGGCTTCGTCTTCAACATCATCTCATCCCTTCTTAATATGAATTATCCACTTGTAACCTGCTGATTTCTTTGGGACATTGTCCCCATAAACTTTTCAACAAGCATCAGTGATTTCACCATTCTTCCACTTAAGCTTCACCATAAATTTGTGTTTGTTCTTGCTTCAGTTTTAGCAAAATTCATATTGCTCTGATAGGGGCTGTTTTCAAACTGATATCTTATCCTTAGTGCCTTGAACTAGATTCTGCTCAAACATGTTATAACTAGTCAGTACAAATTTATTTTGGTGGAAAAAATTTTGAAATCCATGCATAATTTTTTCATAATACACATTTTCCATGAACTTTTTTGAAAACCCCCTATATATTTTTTTCCTCTCTCTTGAATTTAGATGTGGTCCTGTGACATGTTTTGGCCAAGTAAGTAAGAACATCTAACCCTTGCTGAACTCCAGCCATGGTGATTATAAAAGCACCTGTTGACATGGGGCCTCCATTAACCCAAGTCGCTGGGTGATTAGATTAAGCAGAGCCATCCTGCAGCCTGTGCTGGTCATGTAGCGTGTGCAGGAGATAAATTATTAATATTGGCTGGGCGTGGTGGCTCACGCCTGTAATCCCAGCACTTTTTGAGGCCAAGGCAGATGGATCACCTGAGGTTGGGAGTTCCAGACCAGCCTGACCAATATGGTGAAACCCTATCTCTACTAAAAATACAAAAATTAGCCAGGCATGGTGGCATGCATCTGTAATCCCAGCCACTCAGGAGGAGGCTGAGGCGGGAGAATCGCTTGAACCCGGGAGGCGAAGGTTGCAGTGAGCCAAGATTGTGCCACTGCACTCCAGCCTGAGTGACAGAGGGAGACCCTATCTCAAAAAAAAAAATAATAATAATACTGGGGTCATTTTTTACTATAGCATAACCTACCCTATTCTGACTGATTAAAAACACTCTGGGTAAAAATTGAATGTGGTTCTTCCAAGTTCGTTGATTTTCTGTGTGTGTATATAATACTTATTTGAAAAACTTGGAGATATATTATCTTTTTAAAACAGCCTTAACTTATAATTCCTGGTGGAATTTATAATATAGCTTGTTTATTTTAATTATTGACATGGTGACTTAATGACTTTTAATAAATTTGTTGGTATGCAATTAAATCTGTTCTGAGCAATTTTTTACAACTCTGTTTACTTTCTTAAGATTGTGTTTGCAGTCTACCTTGAAAAGCAACTTTGTGAAAAATGTTAGGTGCTTTAAAACTGATTTGCCCCACTTCATGTTTGTTTGATATAAAATGAGATACATGGCAGTATTTTAATTTATAGAAAAATAACTTCCAAAAAGCTGAGACTTTACATGCCAACTTTATTACTACTAAATAATTGTAACAAAATACTAATAACTCTAATAATCTCTGTGGACAGGTAATTGTAATGGAAGTGTTGACTTCAGGTAATTGTATTGATACTGGTGGCTTGAGTTAATAGTTGAATCTGGCAGCTTGGGCCTTTTCATTTGTAAACATCCCAAAATTCTGAGAGTCAAGGTGGCTTCTCTGATCACCATCATTCAGAAGACAAGATAAAATTCCTTTGTATTTGAAGGAGACAGTGTCCTATCTCATGTTAATACTGCTTGAGAAATCAAGTATAAGACATCAAATGGGATTGTTTTCTTAGAGATTACATCCTGTGGGTTACTCCCCCAAAGCTAGAATTATTATTTATTTTATAGCCAGATTTTTAAAATGTGTGTGTACTTCACCACAAATCTCTTGCTTCTAGTTGTCAAATTATTTTTTCTAGTTTTCATGTGCTTCTGAAATGCAGTTGTGCAAATGTACACACACACATGCTCACAGTCTGTGTGCAGGGCACACCCTTTGAGAGTCCCAATTTAGTGCTTTTATGTCTCCTCTCTGTGTAGGGCACTCATTAGCAGTCCCAAGAGCCGATACTCTAATCCCCACTACTTTTCTCTATGCCTCCAGCATCTGTCTGGCCCCTGAGATTTCTCTGTAAGACAGACTTCCTATTGCTGGACCCAGAAAAAGAAAATGAGATTCCTCTCCACACTATCAATTCAGAACCAATTTGCAAAGGGAACCTTACAGGGCAACAGCTTTCTTAGACTAAGTGGGATAAAAAAGGTAAAGAAGTGATAGGAGAAAAGCAGTTCCATTCCTTGCAGACAATGCTTTCAGTCGGCATCCTGAACATGGTGTTGTTCCCTTCAGAATTAAGAAGGTGAGGTTTGAGGAAATGTTTTTTTGTTTGTTTGTTTGTTTTGTTTTGTTTTTTGAGGTGGAATCTTGCTCTGTCACCCAGACTGGAGTGCAATGGCTTCATCTCAGCTCACTGCAACCTCCACCTCCCGATTTCAAGAGATTCTCCTGTCTCAGCCTCCCGAGTAGCTGGGATTACAGGCACACGCCACCACGCCTGGCTAAATTTTGTATTTTTAGTAGAGAAGGGGTTTCACCATGTTGGCCAGGCTGGTCTCAAACTCCTGACCTCAGGTGATCCGCCCGCCTCGGCCTCCCAGAGTGCTGGAATTACAGGCGTGAGCCACTGTGCCTGGCCGGGAATGTTTTAAAGAAGATCCTCTTGGTATTTTCACTTTCCCTTTGGGAGATACCAAAGGGAATAAGGGATTGGGAAGCTCACGACAACAGCATAAGTATAGTGAGTTTGACTGTCTTCAGCATCAGAGAAACTAAGAAGAGAATGATCAGTTTACTCTAGACACTGACAAATACATTCAATTCATAAAGAAATAAAATTACTTCAAGCAAAGGAAAAAATTGTTTGATTTGCTGTGTAAATAAATCTGTCACTACCTGACAGTAGTAGTGCAAACATTTTTGAGAAATGGATGTTTTTCCCAACTGATGGAGCCCCTAAATATTAATAATAAATAAAGTTAAGAGTTTGCTGGTCTGGTGGGTCTGCCTGTCAACCCTGAGATAGCTCCACGGAGCCCCAAGGCTTAGGTTGAAAGCTGGCTCTGTAGAGAGCCAAATGGGGAAATACTAAGTGTAAAGGATCTTTCTGCTGAAATAGACGTTCTCAAACTTTTTTGAGTGAAGAATAACCTAAGACTCTTGTTTAAAATGCAGATTCCTGGGCTTCACTTCCACAGACTCCCACTTGAGATGTCTTGAGTGGGGCCTGGGAAACTCTATTTTAACACACATCCCAGATGATTCTGATTCAAGTGTGGATGGCTGATGAAAAACGAACTGCCTGTGGAGACCCTGTCAAAAGCCTTTATCTTAGTCGCAGTTGGTCTCGGTTTGTTTTAGGGAGAATACTTAGTTCACAAGTGTCAAATACCATCAAAATAGTTTTTTTTTGCTAAGAGAAACAATATCTTAGTTGCTTCGTCTGTCGTCTCGCAATTTATTCTCTTTTCTTATTTCTGGAGCACCTCAGATATTGCATGGCTCTCAGCCCCCTCTGCTGGGTCTGCTTCATCGAAGCTGCTGCTGATAGTGAACCACATGTCTCACTGCTCCCACCACTTTCTCCTTCCTCCTCCTTCCAGCCCTGTTGGTTTGTTTGCTTGTTCTTCTTCTCCTTCTTTTTTTTTTTTTTTTTTAAGAAAGCAGATCTCTTTAAACCTACCCTTTCCCAACACACAAATCCCAAAGTAGAAGTTAAATGTTTATAAACAAATATAAAACTGACTTCTTTATGCAAATGCGCCAACCAGTTAAGTATATACATGCTCCCAAGGTGGATTTTCTGGAGAATACACCAATATAACAAGCCTTAAAAAATCATGTTTTTCAAGTAAATAAAACCCACAGTGAGATCCCACTACACACTACCTAGAATGACAATAGTTGAAAAGACAATGCCAAGTGTTGGTGGTGCAGATGTGGAGAAACTACAGCTCTTCTGCATTGTTGATGGGAATGTAAAATGGTGCAGCCACCTTGGAAAACAGTTTGGAAGGTCTTAAATAATGAAACATAAACTTACTATGTAATCTAGCAGTTCTACTCCTAGGAATCTACCTAAGAGAAATGAAAACATGTCTACAAAAAGACTTCTATCTGAATGTTCATAACATCGCTATTCATAATAACCACAAACTGAACACAATATCAATGTCCATCAAGGGATGGGGAGATGAACAAAATGTGGTGTATCCATACATTGGAATATTATTTAGCAATGAAAATGAATAAAATACTGTTATATGCTACAATTTGGATGAATCTCAAAAACATTATGCCAAGTGAAAAATGCTAGGCACAAAAGGCTAAATATTGTGTGATTTCATGATATGAATCTAGAAAAGGCAAATTTCTAGAGACTGAAAGCAGATCTGTGGTTGCCCAGCACTATGAATGAGAGCAGAGATGACCTGTAAATGGTGATAAAGAAACTTTCTGGGATGATGGCGCTATGTTGAAACTGGATTGTGGTGATGACTGCGTAGCTCTATAAATTTACTAAAATCATTTAATCATATAGTTGTAGTGGGGGAATTTTATAGAATGTAAATTTTACCCCCATAAGGCTGTTAAATATTTGTTTTTAAAATAAGCCATATAGCATAATTAAATAATTAATAGTTCTTTTCTGTGCAAAAGAAATAGAGAGGCGCTATGGTCAAAGTGTGGTCTGGGGGTCCCTGAGACTTTCTCAGGGAGTTCTTGAAGCCATTTTCCTAATGATACTAAGAGGCTATTTGCTGTTTTCATGGTGTTGAAGTATGCACTGATGCTGCAACAGCAACAGTAAGGTAAACTGCTGGTGCCTTAGCCTAAACCAAGGCATTGGCAGCAAACCTTATTAGTAGACATTGTGTTCTCCACCACTGTTTTCACTTAAGAATGCTCTCAATGAAGCAGTAAAAATTACTTAATTTTATAAAATGTTGTGGTTTGTATGCATACCTTTATTTAACTTTTATTTTCAGTTCAGGGGTACACATGCAGGTTTGTTACATAGGTAAATGCGTGTCATAGGGGTTTGTTGTACAGATTATTTCGTCACCCAGGTATTAAGCCTAATACCCATCAGTTATTTTTCCTGATCCTCTCCCACCTCCCACCTTCCACCCTCTAATAGGACCCAGTGTGTGATGTTCCCCTCTATGTGTCCATGTCTTCTCATTATTTAGCTCCCACTTATAATTGAAAACATGCGATATTTGGTTTTTGTTCCTCTGTTATTTTGCTAAGAATAATGGCCTTCAGTTCCATCCATGTTCCTGCAAAGGACATGACCTCATTCTTTTTTATGGCTGCATAGTATTCCATGATGTATATGTACCACATTTTCTTTATTCAGTCCACCACTGATGGGCATTTGGGTTGATTCCATGTCTTTGCTATTGTGAGTAGTGCTGCAGTGCACATGTGCATGCGTGTGTCTTTATGATAGAACGATTTATATTCCTTTGGGTATATAATCGGTAATGGGATTACTGGGTCAAATGGTAGTTCTGTTTTTAGATCTTTGAGGAATCGCCACACTGTCTTTCAAAATGGTTGAATTAATTTACACTCCCACCAACAGTGTATAAGTGTTCCTTTTTCTCCACAACCTCAATAGCGTCTGTTATTTTTCGGCTTTTTAATAGCCATTCTGACTGACATGAGATGGTATCTCATTGTGGTTTTGATTTGCATTTCCTAATGATCAGTGATGTTAAGCTTTTTTCATATGTTTGTTGGCTGCATGTCTGTCTTCTTTTGAGAAGTGTTTGTTCATGTCTTTTGTCCACTTTTAAATGGGGGTTGTTTGGGGTTTTTTTCTTGTAAATTTGTTTAAGTTCGTTATTGATGCTGGATATTAGACCTTGTCAGATGCATAGTTTGCAAAATTTTTCTCCCGTTCTGTAGGTTGTCTGTTCGCTCTGATGACAGTTGTTTTTTGTTTCTTTTTTTTTTTTTTTTTTTTTTTTTTTTTTGCTGAGCAGAAGCTCTTTAGTTTAATTAGATCCCATTTGTCAATTTTTGCTCTTGTTGCAGTTGTTTTTGGTCTTTGTCATGAAATCTTTGTCCATTCCTATGTCCAGAAGGCTATTGCCTAGGTTGTCTTCCAGGGTTTTTATAGTTTTGGGTTTTACATTTAAGTCTTTAATCCATCTTGACTTAATTTTTGTATATCGTGTAGGGAAGGGGTCCAGTTTCAAGCTTCTGCATATGGCTAACCAGTTATTCCAGCACCATTTATTGAATAGGGAATCCTTTCCTCATTGCTTGTTATTGTCAGGTTTGTCAAAGATCAGATAGTTGTAGGTGTGCAGGCTTATTTCTGCGTTCTCTATTTTGTTCCATTGGTCTATGTGTCTGTTTTTGTACCAGTACCATGCTGTTTTGGTTGCTGTAGTCCTGTAGCATAAAGTCGGGTAGCGTGATGCCTCCAGCTTTGTTCTTTTTCCTTAGGACAGCCTTGGCTATTTGGGCTTTTTTTTTTTTTTTGGTTCCATGTGAATTTTAAAATAGTTTTATTCTAGTTCTGTGAAGACATTGGTAGTTTAATAGAAATAGCATTGAATCTATAAATTGCTTTGGGTAGTATGGCCTTTTTAACAATATTGATTCTTCCTATCCATAAGCGTGGAATGTTTTCTCCACTGGTGTTATCTCTCATTTCTTTGAGCAGTGTCTCGTAGAGATCTTTTACCTCCCTGCTTAGCTGTATTCCTAGGAATTGTGTGTGTGTATGTGTGTGTGTGTGTGTGTGTGTGTATGTGTGTATTGTGAATGGGTCTGCATTCCTAATTTAGCTCTTGGCATGACTGTTGTTGGTGTATAGGAGTGCTATTGATTTTTGTTTTTGTATGGGTTTTTTTTTTTTTGAGATGGAGTCTTGCTGTGTTGCCCAGGCTGGAGTGCAGGTCATGATCGATTCTCCTGCCTTAGCCTCTCGAGTAGCTGGGATTAGAGGCACACACCACCATGCCTGGCTAATTTTTATGTTTTTGTAGAGATGGGGTTTCATCATGTTGGCCAGGCTGGTCTGGAGCTCCTGACCTCACATAATCTGCCTGCCTCAGCCTCCTAAAGTGCTAGGATTGCAAGCATGAGCCACTGTGCCCAGCCACGGTATACATTGATTTTGTACCTTGATTTTGTACCTTGATTTTGTAGCCTGAGACTTTGGATGCATATCTTTTTAATAGCCTGTGTGATGAAATGGGAAGTATGCATAAAGCGTTTCTTCTGCATGTCCAAGTTAGATGGTTATCATGGAGAAAAGCACCTCTGTAGCTGATTGAGTTGAAAGCTGAACTAGATGTTGTTTTTTATGGGACATCTTCTCTATTTTAAAAATATATTATCTCTGGCAGATAAATTATGGATATTCAGACCTGGTATTTGGTGAATCATTTTCTTAAAAAAGAATAAGAGAGCCTGACACTTCAAGAAAAATAACTGACAGTATCTCTTGCCAGTGATAAAATTCAAACTTTAAACAAAATCTAGAAGTTTGGAAAACTTAGATTCACTACCATGAGCTCGACAGCTTCAGTCAATGGTTTTCTGATGAGATCGATGGTGATTTTAACAAATGGGATTTTTTTATGTTGTACAATGAAATGTGTCAAAATTTGGAGATTATAGGTAAAAGGGTCTTGATACTAAAAAGTTTGAGAAATGCTGGGCTAGTAGCGAATAGCATGGAGTTTGGGGCCAAACTGCTTGGGTTCAAATCCCCGCGCTACTGCTTATTACTTGTATGGTCTCAGGTTGAGTGCTTCACCACTGTGTGCCTCAGCTTCCTCATCTGTAAAATGGGGATAATAATGGTACCCATCCGTGAGAGGTATTGTAGGCATAAAAATGAGTTAATATATATAAATATTAGTGAATGTTAAAATGAGTTAATATTTGGAAGTGCTTAGAATAATGCCTGACTTACAGTAAGTGCTCAGTGAGTGGTTATTATTGGTCTTGGTGAGTGAAAATTTGTAAAACTGAGCAAACACATTGTAAATACATAGTAGAAGAAAGTTTTTTTGGAATTATATGGGAAATCCTAAACTGCTTGTCTTCCTGTTGCCTCTGTCTCACTTTTGGCCCTGGAAGTGCACTCCTGGGAGTGATGCGTTACTGAGGGCCGGCCTCTTCTCGGTCCTGCTTGTCCATTGAGCCTGTGTTGTTTGGGGAGATCCTTCCTTACTTAGCAACCACAGAATGGGTTTTTAAGAAAGACTTGCTGAGGCAACATAATTTTCAAGGGTACAGTTAAATAAATGGAATATAAACAACATACCACTGTATATCCTTTGCATTTTTAGAATTAGAAGTCACTTTCCTGCCTCAGCAATGTTTAAAATTATAGTGCATTTCTTTTAAGCTCAAAGAGTTGCAGAAATTATGTGAAAGAGAAAGAGGATAAGGTCTTGTTCATTTTCAGTGTTTAATCTAAGACAACATAAGATTTAAAGGAGAAAAGGACCAACTTGGAAGGAACTTATGCCTTCAGTCCTACAAAGAGACTACATTTGAGCTATTCTTACCTCTAACTTTTAAAAACATGTGAAAAATGGCCGTACTGCCCAAGGTAATTTATAGATTCAATGCCATCCCCATCAAGCTACCAATGACTTTCTTCACAGAATTGGAAAAAACTACTTTAAAGTTCATATGGAACCAAAAAAGAGCCCACATCGCCCAGTCAATCCCAAGCCAAAAGAACAAAGCTGGAGGCATCACGCTACCTGACTTCAAACTTTACTACAAGGCTACAGTAACCAAAACAGCATGGTACTGGTACCAAAACAGAGATATAGATCAATGGAACAGAACAGAGCCCTCAGAAATAAAGCCACATTTCTACAACTATCTGATCTTTGACAAACCTGAGAAAAGCAAGCAATGGGGAAAGGATTCCTTATTTAATAAATGGTGCTGGGAAAACTGGCTAGCCATATATAGAAAGCTGAAACTGGATCCCTTCCTTACACCTTATACAAAAATTAATTCAAGACGGATTAAAGACTTAAACGTTAGACCTCAAACCATAAAAACCCTAGAAGAAAACCTAGGCATTACCATTCAGGACATAGGCATGGGCAAGGACTTCATGTCTAAAATACCAAAAGCAATGGCAACAAAAGCCAAAATTGACAAATGGGATCTAATTAAACTAAAGAGCTTCTGCACAGCAAAAGAAACTACCATCAGAGTGAACAGGCAACCTACAAAATGGGAGAAAATTTTCGCAACCTACTCATCTGACAAAGGGCTAATATCCAGAATCTACAATGAACTCCAACAAATTTACAAGAAAAAGACAGACAACCCCATCAAAAAGTGGGCGAAGGACATGAACAGACACTTCTCAAAAGAAGACATTTATGCAGCCAAAAAACACATGAAAAAATGCTCACCATCACTGGCCATCAGAGAAATGCAAATCAAAACCACAATGAGGTACCATCTCACACCAGTTAGCATGGCAATCATTAAAAAGTCAGGAAACAACAGGTGCTGGAGAGGATGTGGAGAAATAGGAACACTTTTACACTGTTGGTGGGACTGTAAATTAGTTCAACCCTTGTGGAAGTCAGTGTGGCGATTCCTCAGGGATCTGGAACTAGAAATACCATTTGACCCAGCCATCCCATTACTGGGTATATACCCAAAGGATTATAAATCATGGTGCTATAAAGACACATGCACACATATGTTTATTGCGGCACTATTCACAATAGCAAAGACTTGGAACCAACCCAAATGTCCAACAATGATAGACTGGATTAAGAAAATGTGGCACATATACACCATAGAATACTATGCAGCCATAAAAAATGATGAGTTCATGTCCTTTGTAGGGACATGGATGAAATTGGAAATCATCATTCTCAGTAAACTATCGCAAGAACAAAAACCAAACACCACATATTCTCACTCATAGGTGGGAATTGAACAATGAGAACACATGGACACAAGAAGGGGAACATCACACTCTGGGGACTGTTGTGGGGTGGGGGAAGCGGGGAGGGATAGCTTTAGGAGATATACCTAATGCTAAATGACGAGTTAATGGGTGCAGCACACCAGCATGGCACATGTATGCATATGTAACTAACCTGCACATTGTGCACATGTACCCTAAAACTTAAAGTATAATAATAATAATAATAATAATAAAAACATGTGAATGACTTGTTGACATCGTTCATTCATTCACCAGTATTTGCTGAGTGCCTCCCATGAAGTGCAAGGCCCCTTACCCCATGTGGTAAAGAAAGGACATGGGCCCTGCCCTTCTGGTGTGAGTGCATTCGGGTTTTCTAATTTCTCCCACCTGCTTTGTAGAAGATTAGAAGTGTTCATCTTCTGTTCCCTGACATACGTCAACAGACAGAACAATATGTTTTATCCTTCTTAAATGTTCATGAAAACATTCTTAAGTTAGTGTAAGGTAAAGAAGGTAAGATAGACTGTAAGAAACTTATGATTGTTTCTTTTCCTAAAAGAAAACAAACAAAATCACATATTTTTTGGAGTACTGATGATAGGCACATAAGCTCATGTTTGATAGTTAATAACAAACAACCAGAATATGTAAGTCATTGAGTTTCACTGACTTAAGTGGCTTCTGCTGTCCTAGGAGAAATAGGACCTCAAAAAGACAACCAGAATATGTAAGTCATTGAGTTTCACTGACTTAAGTGGCTTCTGCTGTCCTAGGAGAAATAGGACCACAAAAAGACCATCTGTTTTATGTGTCATCCCACTTCACTCTGCATGTGATGAGAATGTTGCATCGGCCCATGGCAGTTTTTATTCCTCACTCTAGATTTGGTCTTTAATTGTGGCCTTACCTCAAGTTCCTCAAGTGTGTATAGTCACCTGTTACATAGGTTCAGAGTGGTCTTTCCTTTCATTTCAGGGGTATGTTTTGTGAGCAAATTATAAAGCACCTTGAATATCTTTTTAAGATAACGTTGAAAAACACAGAGCAGTCGTATTATTGAGATCATGTCCTTACTGATATACTAGCATTTTAAGATTTGAGAGTATTTCCTTCCCATGTGGCTAGTTATTAGGAATAAGAAATTAGGTCAGGCTAAAAGCCAAAGAAGTGTTTCTTGAATACAGGCTAGGATTGAATTGTAGTAATTCAATTGAATTCAATCTCAGCATTTGTCGTGGGTTTTAGTCCTGTTCCTGTTCCTGTCATGGCTAGGGCCTTCAGCAAACTTTACATCTCAGTAAGTGCAGTTGTCTTTTACAAGTAAATTGCACGGAAGTCAGTTAACCTGAGCAAGTGAACAAAGGCTGTGATTGTATTGCTGCTGTTTCTCTTGATACTAGATCTTCTGTTCTTTGATTCATTACTATTAGTGTTAAAGAATTAAATATTAACTGTACATTGTTTTCTAAACAGAGTCACAGTTGTTATAAAGCTAATTTCACTTTTCATAGCAATGCTCCCTGTTTGGCAGGTTCTACCTGTTCTGTGTGTCATCTTTGCAAGGACTTTTGCCCTTGTGAGGTAACCAGCCGTAGTATAGGGCCCCAAACAGATTGAACGTTTCTGTGATGAAAACTCATACACTTGTTTAATTGTGGATTCTAATCCTGTCTTTTACATGTGTGTGTTTATGTGTTTCAGGAAAAAAGTGCCAGCTCAAATGTAAGACTTAAAACTAATAAAGAGGTTCCGGGATTAGTTCATCAACCCAGAGCAAAGTAAGTTCTAGTTTCTGTTTTCCTTATATAGTCGGCCTTCCATATCCATGGATTCTGCATCTGTGGATTCAACTACCCACGGATCAAAAATATTCAAAAAATAATAATTCTACAAAGTTCCAAAAAACAAAATTTGAACTTGCCACACACCAAGTACTATGTTGAATTCATGTGAATGAAGTGACGTGTAGGCACTTCATTAGGTATTATAAGTAATCTAGAGATGATTTAGAGTATATGGGAGGATGTGTGGGGGTTATGCAAGTACTATACCATTTTATATCAGGGATTTGAGCATCTACAGATTTTGGTATCTATCTGCAGTGAGGTCGTGGAACCAATCGCCCACAGATACCAAGGAACAACTGCATTGTTTTTAGAGCTAAAAATGTTTTCAGAGTGAGTTCCATTTTGCCTACCAGATAATCAAGATCTAATATAAAGCTTTAGTAATTGAGAAAGTGGTTTGGTGTAACAGAACAGAATAATGAAAACAGACCTACAATACATGACAAAGCTGACTTTGTAGGCCAGTTAGAAGAAAACAGAGAAGATTATCAGTATGACCACGAGGTAGGGAAGAATTTTGAGTAAGACACAAAGGATGTAGTTCTTAAGGATAATAATTAATTAATATGACTGCATTAAAATTAAGAAGCTCTTAAAGCTCTTAAAGGTAAAACCCAAATGTCCATTGAAAATATAGGTCAGGCGCGGTGGCTCACGCCTGTAATCCCAGCACTTTGGGAGGCCAAGGAGGGAGGATCACAAGGTCAGGAGATGGAGACCATCCTGGCTAACACGATGAAACCCTGTCTCTACTAAAAATACAAAAAATTAGCCGGGCATGGTGGCGGGCTCCTGTAGTCCCAGCTACTCGGGAGGCTGAGGCAGGAGAATGGCGTGAACCCTGGAGGTGGAGCTTGCAGTGAGCAGAGATCGGCTCCACTGCACTCCAGCCTGGGCAACAGAGCGAGACTCCATCTCAAGGAAAAAAAAAAAAGAAAATATAATGGGTAACTAAACTGTGGCATCTAAACTGTGGGAATACTGTACATCAGTGAAAATGAGTGCCTATAGGGACACATATCATGATGGAGGAATCTCATAAGGATGAGGCAGTAGAGTAAGCAGCGATACATGCATACATGTGGTTTCATTCATATGAAGTCAAAAAAGACAGAACTAAGGCATATGTTGTCTGTTAGTATATGGTAAAACAATAAAGAGATATAAGGAAATGAAAAGGCATTAAATTCAGAATATTAGTTATTTCTGACCAAATGGAGGACAATGGAACCAGAGGCTCTATTTCTTAATCTGGGTGGTAATTACATGAATGTTCAATTGTTATTTTGTGAAAAAAATGTACAAATAACATTACATGTCTTCTGTGTGTTAGGTATATCACAATTGGAAAGTTAAAAAGAAAAGAAAAAAATTAACTTGAAGAAAAAGATTGTATCACATGAGGATCCATAGAGTGCCTAATACATTTTCCCACTTATAGTAGAAACTTGAAAATATGATTGTTGATTACCAACAGATGACTATCCCTAAATGTTTCATTTAAAAGGTCATTGCATGTTCAAAAGTTAAAAAACAATAATGAGTAGTTTTCTAGGTTGTTCTAGAACTGACTCTAACCTTAATGATAAAATGTACTTTGTATGACTTTGAAGCTGTCCTCTCCTTCAAAGAGGCTGTGTTATCCCAGAGGCTACAAATCTCTATTAGTGTTTCACCTAAATGGAGACAAATTTCCTGAGAGTACCGATGACACTGGTACATTTGACACAGTCACCCCAACCCAAAATAAATTTGACTATTACATATGTGTATTGATAGCCCCGTAAATCAAAATCATAAGCAGAAGGAGGTATGTTATCTCTAGTTCTTCCAAAAAATTGTGACAAAAATGACCTAACTCATAATCACTTTCCCCTGGCTCAGTGTCTGTGGAATCACTGCAGCTGTGGCCACTGTGGTGTCGCAGTTAGGAGACCTCAGGGGGTAGGTAATGGGCTCTGTCATTTAATTTTTACTTTCAAAGAAAACTGGACATGTTAAAATCCACTTACCATTTACAATGTCAGTGTAATGATGCCGCTGATGTTTTCACCCTCAGGTAAATGTGCTATGGCCACAACCTCCCTAGCCCACCTTACTGCTGATCACTTTCATCCACTTTATCTGCCTTTGGGGACAGCAGATATCTGATAACACAGCCAAACCACCTTATCATCCAGGATGTCTGAAAAATGCTATTTTAAAATGCTTCCCTTATCTCAGAGTTATAAAGAGAGATTGAATGGAGGAGAATTTCTCTTTTCTGTTTGAAAGAATACTTACTTAACATTGACACCCTGAAGCAGCACACTTCACAGACTGGCGTGTGCTGAAGCTTTCAGAGGAGAAAATTCTGTTTTCCCCACAGCAGCATGCTTGTGTGTGTGTGTGTGTGTGTGTACACACATGTGTGTATGTATTTCAAACTGTGAACAGAACATTGGATTCCTGGAATTCAATTAAGAAATCTTTCTGGAGGGCCAAGAGAAGAGTTTTACTTTTCCTACTTGCTGACATATAGGATCAATTTACTATACTGATGCATAAAATAAGATGAGGCTTCTTCTTCCCCATGAGTGGAAGGACAATCCCATACTATAAAGGCAGATCATCCTCATACCACCATGAAGGCATGTCATCTTCATACCTTCATTTAATGCTTTAATTTGATATCAGGCAAGTGACCTATGTCTTTGAGCTTCAGTTTTCTCAGAGAGAAATGGAAGTGAAAGATCCTGTCCTGAGCTGAAGAACAAATGAAATAGGGTATACCCACTGCTTATGGCATTGTCTGGCACTTGGTAAAAATGCCTTAAATATTAGAAACAACCCAAATGCCTTTAACAGGAGGTTGCGTGGATGCACTACACTATAGTCACACAATGGGATATTAGTCAGCAGTTCAAACAAATGCACAGCAGCAATGCACAATATTGGATGGGCCCTAGCAGTCTAATATTACAAGAAAAGAGTAAGTCTGAAAGATTACATAGAACATGATGCACTCTATAAAGTTAAAAACAACTGAAATAATCTGTTTTTTAAAGGCATACAAAGAGATGCATTAAAACTATATAAAAGCGAAGTGAGGGAGTGATAGTTACATTGGGTTGTGGAAACACACACGCAGATGGGAGCTCACATGGAGTCAGCTATGGGTGGTTGTCAAGGTCCTCGCTTTTGTTTTTTAGTTTGGTTTCACAGGTGTTTATTATACTACTTTAAAAAAGTAATTAACAAAATAAATAAAAGTGAGCTATGCATGAACTACTAGTAGGAGTCTGTCACACAATGAGGGTTAGGATGAATCTACTTCCCTGAGGTCCAATTGAAAAATGACGATCATGAAGGAAAAACTGTGTTCAGGCCAAGATTTACCAGGAACCCACCTAGTAATTGAATTTCATTTTTGCAGGGGAGGAAGAACTTTACCCCAACACTCTCAGGATTTCTGGCTGGGCCTGAGAGTTAAATTGACATGAGACAGATTTAACAGGAGAAAAGATATCAATTTCTACATGTACATGGGAGCCCCTATAAGAAAATGAAGACCCAAGAAGTGACAAAACCCACATATTTGTATACTAGGTTGAACAAACAGAGACAGTTATGGAAAAGCACCTAAAATATGTGGGGAGACTAAAGGAAGAAAGGAATTATTTTAACAAAGTCTCTTGGTACAGAATTCTCTTGGCCTTGACTGCCTGTCTCTGGTGATGAGAATGTTTCTTTCCTCCTGGTGTGGGGAGAGCATTGTTCACATGGGAGTTTCATCTCCTTCTTTCAGGAAGAAAAGAGGAGGTCAGAATTCCCCTCCTGCACCTGCTGTTTCCAGTTGTCTTTAGCTCAAAATAGTCCTTATGCCAAAGTGAGCATATTTTAGGATGGCTTATTCTGCCAGGCTTCATGGGTGAGGTATTGGGGAATTAGGACTTTGCCTCCTCATACTTTTGGGCTTAGCTTTTTATCATTTGCAGATTTTATTTTTTTTAAGACACTAAAAGCGAAAGCCCCATATCTTTTAGCTCTAAAGCCTATTTTGCCCACCATTCATTAATTTGTTTACTTTGCATTAAGATGCCATTGTATTGTCATCCTTAGTCCCATGAAGCTGAGAAGTCTCAGGAAGAAGAGTGTTTGAGGGTGCAGAGTTAATTCACAAGAGCTTTGCCAGCGCTAACTAACGGCACAGGGAGTGCTCCAGTGCTGCATTGAGTTTTCCAAGGTTGTTTTAGTTACGAGAGAGAAATAGGAATTACTAAAATTATTGAGCCTTATTGGTTAAGTCAGGTACCAATGTGCAGGCTTTTGTAAGTGAATGCTAGTGAATCTTTTGTAAGTGAATCTTAGAATCAATTATTCATCCTTTATAAACTTAAGTCATAAACAATTCAGTGATCCCTTTCTAATATTTTGAAAAAAGTTAGAAATCCAGTGAGCTTTTCCTCCTCATCTCCCCCACTCACAATCATCAAATTGTGCATCAGAAAGGATTTTAGAATCAAGTCTTTATGCAGGAACTGTTTTCTACAGTGCAGTTGGTACTCTTGAAGGTAAACACATATTCATGGCGCTGTGTGGATAAGTTTCTTCCACATGGGAAGAGGGGACCCATGTTTATCTAGACGGGAATCAGTTGATATGGGGAAATTTTTATTTCATCAGAATAAAAATTCTGTCTCTGTCCCATTGAAGAGATTTCTCTTCTTCTCTCTGAAACAATCCAATGGAGAATAGCAGCCTCATGCTTTCGGATTACACCATATCTGAGACGATGCACAGGTGACCTGTGTGGGCATTTGCTCCCCCGGCAACGTCTGACACACTTCCAGTGACAATGCAGGTTATCTGGAGGAGCCTGTCTGGTGCATCAGGCTCCCTTCCATTCAGTCTTTTCTAACACAACCCATGCACTGTACTTCAAGATGTCAAGAGAGGACTCAGTCTGGTGTGTGACTCTTCTTCGTGGGTAATGAAATGTGGCAAAGGCAGGCAGGCATGTTCTAATGTTCTTAGACATAGAAAAAGCAGGCAGCATTTCTTTATCATGGGACAACACAAAACTGAAATCACTGAGAGTTTTGTGGTTGCTTTCCTACATAAGCATCCCGAGGTCCTTAGCCACCACTTTTGGTCTCAAGCTCCTGATAGGGATCCTGACCGTGTGATAAGTGCATTCTTGATCACAGAGGTTGCAGATACATTTGCAGAGTTAACCCCTCTTGTCCCTCTCATGTGCATATGTATGAGTACTGACCAAACGTCGCAGTTTTCATGTTGTGGTATTTAAATAAAGGAGCTAATGGAAGTTAGTGACGATCATAGACAGTAGAAGGGACATCAGTGACCAGCCCTGGTTTTATAGATGAGGACTCAGGCTCTGCACATCACCCATGCTGACAAACTCTGCTGCTTCAGCAAGGGGTCATGAATCACTTGAACTTAAATAGGGGGACTCTGTCAATTAATTAAGAAATATTTTTTGCCCTCCTGCTATATTCAAGGCAATATATGCTAAAAACTCCAACCAGAGAGTTTCCACAATGAACGTCAAATCCTAAAAATGCCGTTTTTTATGAGGTCTCTGAAATATTTTCTAGGGCAACATTTCTGGGGCAACATATACATACGGTTATCTATCCAGTTACCTGTATTAAGAGAAAGAGATCTGGCCAGGCGCAGTGGCTTACGCCTGTAATCCAAGCACTTTAGGAGGCCGAGGTGAGTGGATCACCTGAGGTCAGGTGTTCAAGACTAGCCTGGCCAACATGGTGAAACCTCATCTATACTAAAAATACACAAAATTAGCTGTACGTGGTGGCTCATGCCTGTAGTCCCAACTACTCGGGAGGCTGAGGCAGGAGAATTGCTTGAACCCAGGAGGCGGAAGTTGCAGTGAGCCGGGATGGCACCACTGTACTCCAGCCTGGGCGAAAGTGCGAGACTCCATCTCGAAAAAAAAAAAAAAAAAAAAGAAAGAAAGAAAAGAAAAGAAAAGAAAGAAGGGTTTATGAGAGAGATCCTCTATTATAAGAATATGAAATTTAGAAAGATTTGCATCCAGCATGGCTCAAATAAAAAATGTTTTGGTGCTTGAGACGGTGAAAACATAAGGAACCTGGGAAAACTCAGCTATGCAAACTGGCTTTTCTGCCCAGGATCCTACAGAGAGGAGACAGTTTAATGTACTCTCATCATCCCAGATTCTGTTCTGCCTTTCAAACCTGCAATAAGAGAGGGCGTGTTTCCCAAACAAAACGTTTACCTTATTTGAATGATCAGAGAAAGGGAAGTAAAATTATGTGATATATGTGAAAGTGCTTTGTAAACCATGAAAGTTGATTAATGGAATCAGATATGTACATTGTTTTCCTTTGATAGCCAAGTTAATGTCATTGCTCACAGATTTAATTGCTTTTATACAGAGGGGAGAACCTCCTCTGAGCCTCAGGCCCTACTGTCTGTCACAGGAGGCCTGGAGGGTTTCAGGTCACTTGTGGCCCCTAAAGGATAAGGCATGATGCTAAAGGGTACATCCGATGGGCTTTTCGCCACACTTGGATATGAAGGGAAGAAGCCATTCCAGAGCCCACCCCCAACCCCCTCCCTCAGACAGGACAACCAGTAGGCACTGATAGTAACTAAAGGAAACTCTGTGTGATAACGTCTCTTATCCAGCATCCTTCACCTCCTTGGAACACGCACAGCTATCTGCTAGGTAGAAGCAACTGTCCTTAAGACCATGGCCCATTAAGACTAAGTCCTATACTGCCCCATGCCCTTCCCATCTGTAATTCATCCCTGCTGTCCTTACCGTCTTATTTTGTCCCCACCAGCCTTGTCAGCCATCTCACTAAGAAGGCTGTTAAATGTCATAGGACAGGAAACACAGAGCAAGTGCTGCTCAGACATGGCGTCCTCCCATGTTCCAGTGGAATTGTGTTTTCAGAGGTGTATCTGCTGCCACCAGTGCAGAAAGTGCTCAGGAGTAATATCAAGTCATCTGTATGTCCTCAGCTTGTTTGCCACCGGCCCACACCCATAGTCAGCTGGAGATCATGCTGATACTGACAACCTTTGTAAAATATATATTTCAATACAATAACTAGGATACATTTTCTTTTTTATTTTTTTTCAATACACTTGAAATATGCCATGTGCTGCTTGTTCATGCTTTTTTTAAAAATCACAAATGTGTATCTGAAGAAAGAATTTGACATGCAGCTCCCAGTAACATTACTATAAATAGCATCTGTACATTGAAGGGAAATTGTCTTCGTTTAAGTCATAGGCACTGATAGACTATTATGAAACACATTTGCAGGATTACTGTACTGTTTATCCTTAATGTAACTTCAGAGTATTTCAGTGGAAAAGTCTGCAATAAATAAATGTCTTCCCCAAAGTTTGGGGACTCAGCATTTTCCTTTGAGGGGACCAGGTTTAGCAAAGCACTAAAATACGCACTTAACTACCCTTTGTTTTTCAGCATGCACATCTCTGAAAGCCAACAAGAATTCTTCAGAATGCTGGATGAAAAAATTGAAAAGGTAAGAAGTGAAATAAATAACCTACATGTTTCAAGGGAAGTATAGTAATGGCTTCATATGTGAGGGCAATAACATTCTTGTTTCTATGTCATAAAGCTATTTTTGTGAACGTTTGGGTGGAGAGTTAAATTAAAGTCACCGCCCTTCCAAAATAAAGTGTGTGTGAGAATGTTTAATGTATAATAGAGACTCCCAGGATCCAGGACTGTCCTTGCTTATTAAAGTATGTAAAGTCAGTTGGAAAGCAATAAGCAGTCTTTTTTTCTAGACCAAGCATTCTGACCACTGCATGTCATTTTGCACCCAGTGCCCTGCACTAACCTCCGACTGCAAGGGGGCCCATAGTACCTGCTGAAACCTATCGAGGGCCTATGCATGGCACTGATCTGAGTTCTTTGCAAGCATGTTATACCTAATTCAATTTATACTTATCTCAGGAAAATGGCGTTGAGACAGGTATTATCTACATTTTACAGAAGGAAACAGGCTCAGAATGCTTGAGTAATTTACCCAGATTTGCAAGGCTAATAGTGGACAAGTTGGAATTCCAGCCCAGGTCTGTCTGACTCCAAAGCAGTGTCTCCAAGTTGCTTCTCTGGTAGTGTGTGGGGATTTATATTGACAGTAAGATACAAAGTTGATCTGTCATAATGAAGAGTTTACATACTTATAGAATTTAAATTCATCTCTTCAAAGGGGTGAATCTTAAATGTTAAAGATACAAATCCGAGTATTGTAATTTTTTTATTCTAAAGAAGAGTGAAATTCTAAGTTCAGAACATATCACACTATGGTTAAGGCGTGACAGGCTGATTTTTACCTTTGAAATCTTCCAGTTTTAATTTGTATTTGTTTTTTACTTTGTGTTGCCCTTTTATTTTAGTATTTATTCATGAATTTCTAAGTTATGATGTGTATCACTCAACAGAAGATAATGAAGACGGTCTTAAATTCATTAGTATTATTTAGCAGCAGATCCCACTTTGACGTGGACCCTCTGAGAGAATAATTGTATCATCTGCTAAGCCACCATTAAAAGACCAGCAAAGGTCACCAATGCGAAAAATAGAGATGGATAATGAATTAAAATGAGAGTTAAATCTATAATGTTCCCTGAATGTAAATAAATAAATACTTATTAAAGTATAATAATTTTTTTTAATTTTCAGTGGAATTGTGGCTTATGAATGACTTTTTAAGTTGGAAACTTCATCCAGGAACAGTTGCCAAGTTTCACATATTGGTTCAAAATCTGTTCAATTTGTCAATAACCTTTTTTAGTAAAGAGAAGCATAAAAAGAAATACAGGTTAAGTATCCCTAAATCGAAATCCAAAATGCTCCAAAATCTGTAACTTTTTGAGTGCAGACATGATGCTCAGAGCATTTTCGATTTCTAGACTAAGGCTGTTCAATCAGTAAGTATATATAACACAAATATTCCAAAATTCAGAAACGTTCGAAATTCAAAACACTTCTGGCCCCAGGCATTTCATATAAGGAATACTCAACCTGTATTTTCTTCCCACTGAAACGATGAAGATCTTTTCTTCCTTTCTTTATTTGTACTTCCCCCCACTAGCTTTTTGGTAAGAAAAAGATTTGCATAGTAGTTAGGGGTAGATGGTAAAACTTGAAACCTGAATTTTAAGTTCTCTTTTTAAACAACACTTACAAACACTTAAAATGATATAATCTATATCCAGTGTGGGTTTTTTTGTTTTTTTGTGTTTTTTTTTTGAGACAAGGTCTCACTTGTCACCCAGGCTGGAGTACAGTGGTGCAATCTCAGCTCACTGCGGCCTCTGCCTCCCAGGTTCAAGTGATTCTCCTGCCTCAGCCTCCTGAGTAGCTGGGATCACAGGTGTGTGTCACCACGCCCAGCTAATTTTTGTATTTTTAGTAGAAACAGAGTTTCACTGTGTCAGCCAGGCTGGTCTCGAACTCCTGACGTCAGGTGATTCACCTGCCTCGGCCTCCCAAAGTGCTGGGATTATGGGCGTTGAGCCACCGTGCCTGGCCCAGTGTGTTTTGGTAATTGAAACTCTACCTCCTTTTACTTAGAATTGAAGTTCATTGCTCCCACCTGAAATCTGAGATCCCCTTTTGCTTTTGCATCCAGAATGTAGAGTACAACAAAATAAAGAGTAATCCAGAATGTAGAGTAAAACAAAAATAAAGTTTATAACTTGATCATTTATTGGATGGAAGCTTCCCTGGACAAAAGAGCATTGGTAGATTCAACATAAACACTGTTTCCACTATTGAATACATTTACATTGGAAGAAGAGCTCCTGTATCAGCCATGACAGGTACCCAGCTGTAGATTCTTACAGGCAATTTTCTATCCTCTCCGAGCCATGCTTTCCTGCCTCTCCTCTCTTAAAGCTCATCCTTCCAAATATTTTGAATATGCTATCTTATGTGTCGTTTAAACATTAAGCCCCCAAAAATTAAAATGCTCCTCCTTAATATATGTGTTTGCTTAATGTAATCTTCGCCATCGTTTATATAACCAAAATTGAAAGCTGGATTCTTCCAAATTTCTTCCAAATTGTTTTCCTGGGCATTTACCATTGCTAAATATTTATTTGTTCCAGGCTAGCATGAGGACAACCATAAATGCAAGTCAAATCTATTTAGATTTTACAGAGTTGGTTAAAAACAGAAAGAAAATTAAACTCACGTAGAGCTTCATGTTGAGAGATTGAGTCATGCTGAGAGACCTTGAGTTTAAGATTTCATCTCTCTCAGAAATGACCAGTAATTCTTTTTTTCTCCCTTAAATTAATAAGAAGCAAAATTGACTAACCCATGGAGATGTAAACATGCCCTTCCTTGATGCAGCCTTTGCATTTATTGGATGTCTTTAGGGCATGGCTTGAATTTGCCTTCTAACCTAATTTGTTGTTGGATACCAAAAAACAAATTTCTGCTCTGTCTTCCTCAAAATAGATGTAAAAGCCCCATTAGTATACAGAAACGGGGACTGAAAGGTGGTTTCATATTTATAGTAAAACTTAATTTGCACATTTTGGACTACTGTAATTCAGAGATTGTCACAGTGCAGAGCTGCTGTTTACCTTTGCACCACAGCTGAAGAAGTGGTTTTCTAAGAAGTTACGGTGACCAAGAAAAAGCAAGTAGCAAAAATGCAATTTAAGAAAATGATTCGGCCAGGCACGGTGGCTCATGCCTGTAATCCCAGCACTTTGGGAGGCCAAGGTGGGCGGATCATGAGGTCAGGAGTTCGAGACCAGCCTGGCCAACATGGTGAAACCTCATCTCTACTAAAAGTACAAAAATTAGCTGGGTGTGGTGGCACACACCTGTAGTCTCAGCTACTCAGGAGGCTGAGGTAGGAAAATTACTTGAACCCGGGAGGTGAAAGTTGCAGTGAGCTGAGATCCTGCCACTGCATTCCAGCCTGGGTGACAGAGCAAGACTCCATCTCAAAAAAAAATAAAATAAGATTCAGCACCTGCTGAATACTATACTAAGCATTATGCTAGTTACTGAGGATACAAAATTAGATAGGAATTATAGAGTACACTATAAATAAATAGTAAACAGTCCATTGCTTTGACAAGTTCAATTTTAAAAGTGAATTTTTAAAATATCTAATTATTTTTCTGATCAAGGAGTACTTCACCCATCACTGCCACCACCATCCTCACCCTCACCCTGCTGTTGTCACTGAGAGTGAGGTTCTCCTCCGTGGAACACAACTATTTGCCTTCTAAGCTGGTTCAGGGGTTGAAACTTCAGGTCCTTTAACCAGGGATTTGGGACTTGGTACCATTTCACTATGCTGGTGGGAGGCCACAACACTCTGCTGCAACCGGAGATGACCAAGAGAGACAGATTGTCAGGAGAGCAGTGAAAGTTCAAAGAAGCTTGTAATCTGATCTACTTTTGCTTTTCCTTTTGGAGAGTAAAAACACTGTGAACCAGTGGGAGCCACCTCATTTCTGTTCACCTCATTATTTTTTACTCTGCTACCTAACCGTCGTTATTCCGTTGGAATCTATAGTTACTATTGTACCTCATGATTCACAAGCTCCTAGAATCTTATTTGAAGTTTTAGCATTTGCCTAACTTTGCAGCTTTAAGAAAATGACAGTTTTCTGTGGAGCAAAATAGTGATTTTAAACTTCATTTTTTCACTGTACCTAGAGAGGGAAGACAGTATCTACATTAAAGTAGCCTGTGGAGGAGTTTCTGAATATAGTACCAGATACAGGTGACATCTGATGTTAAGATGTGCTTTCCACTATACATTCCAGTTTGTTTGTAAAAAGCAGAAAAAGTAAATAAATTTTTTAGGTATCTGCAATAATAGTATCTTCTATAGGCAAAAACAGGGATTTATATTTTGCTTTATGAAAATGCAAGACCCTTGCTGATGACCAGGGAGTCCTTGGCTTCCTCAAAGAGGATCCTGAATATTAAATAAAGAGTATCTTAGTACAGTGCCATTTGCACCTGGTTGCTGTTTCTGATGAAAGGCTTCTTAAAGTTTGTTGGGCCTTGTACATCTTTTTGGAGTCTATTATAAAAGTTACAAAGACTCTCCCTATGAAAATGCACAAATCATATACACAAAACTTTTAAGTATAAATTTCTGGGTTTTAAGACTCCATGGAACCTGGCCATGGGCCCCAGGCAAAGAAACTTTGGATTTCTTTCTTATGTATTTTGCTGATGTGCTTCCGTCAGATCCAGGGCCCAGCTGCAGTCATGAGCGTGCATGAGCCTAGCTGGCGACCCTATCCATAGATAGTTGTGACTTTAAAGAGGATTAGGGAACTGAGTACAGATGACACCATGCAAACTCATTCTTCTTCCTTTCTTACATCCCCTCCTTCCTCTCTGTAAAAATAGTTCACAGTCTCCTGAGGGAGAGCCATGAGCATGCCTAATGCATCTCACATATTCCAGTGTGATCTTGAGATTCTGGCTCTGTTGATTGATATTATTCAATGTGACATTTCAGGAAAAGTCTGAGAAAGAGCAGTATGTGGACTTAAATCAGCTGATTTCAAAAGATGTTTGTTTGGCTGGGTGCAGTCGCTCACGCCTATAATCCCAACACTTTGGGAGGCCGAGGCTGGTGGATCACCTGAGGTCAGGAGTTCAAGGCCAGCCTAGCCAACATGGTGAAACCCTGTCTATACTAAAAATACAAAAATTAGCCAGGCCTGATGGTACACGCCTATAATCCCAGCTACTCGGGAGGCTGAGGCATGAGAATCGCTTGAACCTGGGAGGTGGAGGTTACAGTTGAGCAGAGACCATGCCACTGCCCTCCAGCCTGGGCGACAGAGCAACACTCCGTGTCAAAAAAGTAAATAAAAATAAATAAAAGATATTTGTTGGTCTGTAGACCTCTACATCTATTGAACAGTCATTTACACTTACAAAATGTTTGAGTTCTTGAAGTGGCATTATTTCCATGGCCTCAGAACCAACCTGGTCGGTGAGAAAGGTCATGGTAAATCTGCATTTGTAAATTTTTTTCAAGAATTGTCTCTTGACAGTACATCAGATCAGTCTGATCCATGTTATGAGTCGGTGTGTCAGAGATCAGAAGACGTTTGCTTTTCATCCAGTGAAGAGAGTGACTTGCACATAGTTGTGAACTATGATGTTGGGTTCTACGTATAAACGATTTCTGTAGTCTGTTTAACCTCAGAGTTGTCACAGAACCAAATATAATGTTTGGCAGATGTGGCGGATATGATGATGGGTTTTATTTTTTAACTGTGTGTAAAGGCCTGCTTAGTGCCCACCAATGATAAGAAAACCTGGGACTGTCATATCAAAACCTAAACAATGTAACGTGGCCTGCCCCACGTGTGCAGAGAAAGTCATGGTGTGTTCCTCCCACCCAGCAGGTTGTCACTTTCAGTAGCAACCAAAGCCTTCAGCACTGGCAGAGAGATACTCTTGCTGGCATATGTAGTTTAGCAGTGGGCAGGGCTGCCATCGTCATTCCATGAAACAGTTTCTTGCTCCATGGTAAACATATTTTAACCAAGTTGCTTTGCTCATAACCAAGTCTGTTTTTGTCTCCTCTCCCTTCATCACCTTGCCTTGCCATCTCTCTCTTCTGAGTGTACCTTTCCTGATTCTTCAGCCAAATTAGAGCTGTAATTACAACAGGCAAGGATGTGACTCAGTCTGTTTTGGTTTTATCTCTACTGCATAGTTTTATGCAGATGACTTCTTAATCGTCATGATGATGACATTGGTGTAGGAACCACTGGTGAAGTGTGTGTATACTCTGGGCTTTAGGATCCTGCATGCCCATCCAGCTAACAGTAGTAGATGAGTCTGTCAAGGAAAATGAATCAGGGAACAAGCTGAAAAGAAATGCAACACACTTTCTTTTTTCTGGAGGGCTTGATTTTCAGAAAATTCTTGAGAATCTATCAGCCTGGCTCTTTAGGGAGCAAGAAGAGAAGGAGAGTTCAGTTTCTAATGCAACATAGTCATGAGTCCAAATAAAAACCATGCCATTTCTGTGCATCAGGTGTGGCCAACAATGCTGTGAACTCAATAGCAGTGTGAGACACAATCAGTGAATGGTATCATTTTGCCATGGATGCAAGTATTTGGACCAGGAAAGAAACCCAAGGTACCACTGAGAGTAACAGAGACAGGAATGTTGGTGTGTCTTATTCCCTTGACTAGTTCCCATTCAGCTTCTCCTTGCCCTGTCTTCTCTTCAGCTATCCTTTTCTCTTCCTGCCCATTACCTTTCCATTCATTGGGTTTGGCAGTCATGGATGTTGCTTCCGCCCTACAGAGAACACACAGGGAGAGAAAGTGTACCAGTCTTGGTAACTACTGCATTGTTATTTAAGAACATCTAAAAGGACTCACTTTAGACTGACAGCTCCCTAAGGATAAGAATTGGGTCTCATTTGTCTTTGTTTCCTCAGAATCTAGCACAGGGCTTGGGACAAAACAGATGCTTAAGAAACTTGTTGAATGAGTGAATGGTGCAGATAAGAACACTGGGCTTCAAATGGAGACAGAAGCATACAAAGGCAGGAAATGTGACCTGGAAGACTCCTAGAGTAAACCTCTCTACTTGGAGCAGCATAGCAGGTATAGAGCAAGCACAGTGCCAGATAATTGGACTGATAGAGGCCTAGGGAAGGAGGCAGCACAGTGCAAGAGAAAGAGCCCATGCTTCAAACCTGGGCCAAAGCCAAGGATTGGCTCTGGCAGCAGCTGTGTGACCCCAGGTTAAGTTAAACTCTCTGATTCTCAGTTTCCTCACCAATAAAATTTGACAAATAATACTAACTTGTCTGGGATATTAAAGAAAATACACATAGACTCTCCAGTAGTGTTTGATATGTTGTATGTGCTCTGTAATTGGTAGCCTTCATTTTAGTTGAAGTCGCCTGTATTTGTACCATCAAGGCCATTTATACAGGAAGGATTTGGAATGGGGTTGGGGGG
Organism: Pongo abelii; assembly: GCF_028885655.2. Taxonomy (NCBI): domain Eukaryota; kingdom Metazoa; phylum Chordata; class Mammalia; order Primates; family Hominidae; genus Pongo; species Pongo abelii. The sequence goes on along the minus strand of NC_071985.2, from coordinate 65,212,454 downwards.
TGGTGCTAAGACTGAACCTGAAAATGCAGAACTTAGAAACTTGGATCCTGCGTGAGCAAGTGCCTTCCTATGGTACAAATATCTCCTTGTAGAAAGAGTATTAGAATCGCACACTTTCCAGTGTATTCATCCACCTGCCTTCTATGTGGTATAATAAACATGTTCAGGAGTTAGATTCTTGTGAACACTTACAGAGCCATTAAATAACCTATGCTAACTTTCGAGCTGTGATTACAGAATGAGTCAGTGGCATGGGTACAGCTACAGCTGAATCTCTATATATTTTTTTTCTGTTTGGAAGTTTTACTCTTAATTGTTGTGTCTCATTTGAAAGGCTTTTATAAGCCTTTTAAAAGATATTCATTGGCCAGGTGTAGTGGCTCATGCCTGTAATCCCAACACTTTGAGAGGCTGAGGTGGGAAGATCACTTCAGGCCAGGAGTTTGAGACCAGCCTGGGCAACATTGCGAGACCGTCTCTACAAAAAATAAAAATAAAAATTAGCCAGGCGTGGTGGCATTCACTTGTAGTCCCAGTTACTTGAGAGGCTGAGGCAGGAGGATCACTTGAGCCCAGGAGTTTAAGGCTGCAGTGAGCTGTGATTGTGCCACTGCACTCCAGCCTGGGTGACAGAGCAAGACTTTGTCTCTTAAAAACAAAAAAATATTAATATCAGCCTAAATATGCTTGTAACAACAACAACAAAAATTTAGGAAAGGGGCTCCAAACAAAATCATAGAAATTGTAAGACTGACTTCTTTGATCCATTTAATAAGCTTGACACGAACGTGTTCTCTGGACCTAGAAATGAGCCAGGGCCATGAGAGGCACATAATGAGGAATTAGAAAATAGGATTCTTGTCTTTAGGGAACCTCAAATCTGGAAGAATAACATTTTGCATTGGAAGGAACTTTAGAGAATGTCTTATCCAATTTACCCTCAACTTTTCATCTCCCACTAAACAGCACCCTCCGTAGCAAAGAATGAGACATTCCCGTTTATATCAGCTGGGAAGGAATTATGAGGCATATTATGTTCTGAACATTGCTTGAAAAATTTATTCTGAAGTATCATGTTATTTCTGGTGCACTTTATTCCTCTCTTTCACAATTCTATCGAGTGCAGGCACATTCTGCTCTGTTCCTAGAGAAAGCATTCTTGGAGCAGACACTTCTAGACTCCCCTCACTTCAATTCCATTTTTCTAAGTTGTTTCAAAAAGGAGTACCAAAAAATTGTAAGCTCATATTTACAAAATGGATTGTTGGAGGCTTGCTTAGAGATGCATAATCATACCCTGCCTGTCTTCTGGGTTTCTTACAAATTGAAAACAGGCACAGGGAGCCAGATGAGTATCATGGCCAGTATCTACCTTATTAATGGGCCGGCTGATTCCCAGGTGTGGATCCAGAGCGAGTTTGGAATATATTCATAACACTTAAAACATCAAATGATTTGTAGGCATAATATATAAAGAAGTAATATTAGTACAAACCAGTAAAAACCATCAATTAAACTACAATAAAGTTCACTGCAGCATTCTTTATTCAATAGCCAAAAAACTGGAAGAAAACTAAGTATCCACCCATGGAGAAACGAATAATTAAAATCCTCCATATTCGTACAGTGCAATATTATGCAGCAGTTAAGAGACATAAACCAAGCATATATATATATATACACGTGTATATATATACATGTATATTTATGTGTATATATGTGTATATATACACATATATGACACATGTATATATACACATATATGACACGTGTATATATACACATATATGTGTATATATGATATATATGTGTATGTATATATGTGCATATATGTATATACATGTGTATATATATATACACATATAGAGAGAGAGAGTCACAATTATAGATTTTAAATACAATTATTAAGTGAAGAGAGGATTATGCAGAATGATAAAAATTGTATGGTACCATGTACGTTAAAAACACACAAATACATTGTTTATAGATGGACATTCAACAAATATTTATTAAGCACCATCAGTTTTTACATGGCATATTTACAAATGGCATGTGTTTATATCTGTTACATATTTAAATATTCACATACACATAAAAGTGTAGCATATTTGTTATATCAATATAACATGAATATCAAAGTATCTAAAATGATACCAAACATACAACCCGACCAAACCCATGAACATTGCTGTGCCTGGGGATGGGGGATGAGCAATGAATGGGTGGTAGTTTCATTTCTTAGAAGGAGGGCAGAGGCTAGCAGCAGATGGTACAAAATATTACTAGTTCTTATGTCTAGTGGTGGGAATATAGTGTCTTTACATTCTTCATACTTTTCTCTATCTTTTAAATTTCTCAAAATCAAAAGAAGTCTATGAAAACAGGAATGTGTTTTTTGACAAAGTGTCAAATAGAAAAAACAAAAGCAGATTACACAGTGGTCACTGGCTTTGCTACACCTTCCCCTGGGTCCCAACATGTGGCTTTGGGTGGAAGAAAACCTACAGGAAGTGCTAACATATGGGCCATGGGCCCTGCTCTAGGTCACCTGAAACACTGCTGATTTAGATTTCACTTGAAATCACTGCTGTTTCCAAGGGCTCTGATAGTCATGGCCACAGATGCAGTTGAATTGCCTGACCTCTATTAATTGCTGTTCTTATTGGCCAGTTAGCCAAATGTGTGAAAATCCTTAATTTAACCTGTGTTTCATAATTCAGTAAGCCGGATAGTCCCCACGAATCAGTAGTTCTGATGGCCCCAGCCTGTCACGTGTCCTCTGGGGCTCCTTCGATTGTTATCCTCCCAAAGTGCTCATTCCCAGAAAATGGGTTAATCAGGCCAGTGGAAGCCTCAAGCTCCATAATAAAGTCCCATGGGCCTACTTATCTTCCTCTTCTGGGGTGCATGCAGGTTGGCCACCTTAGCCATGCCCTAGAAGAGGAAGGAAGCCAAACAGAAGTGTTCTCCCCAACACTGGGCCCCGGATGCCCACTCCTTGCTGCCCTCTGGGCCTCTCCCCTGCCTGTCTGGCTAGTCCATTGTTCTCTGCCTTCTAGAGAGAGGGCCCTCCCATCAATAGCTGAAGTCTTCTTCCTGGCCAAATGCATGTGCTTCCTATTCTGAAAGCAAAGAGAAAGGAAGGGAAGGTGAGCCCTGTGGTCCCTCAAACAGTGTCACCCCCCTTTGTGGAGAGGAAAGAAAGGAACCAACTTAAAGTATGTCCCTCACCTCTCCCTCTCCAGGGGCCCAGCCCATGGAACAGTGAAGGGGCAAACCCAACCTCTTCTCCTTTCTCCACTTGTGACTGGATGAGTCAGTCACCATCCAGAGGGTCTCAGCAGGTGTGAGTCAAGGGACTAATGGGGACCTACCAAGTTCTCTAATCCAGCAAGAAAACTGATCCTCATCTAACTGCTTCTGATATTTCCTGGTTAAAAACTGTAATGAAAGGAGATGTGTGATTAGTCTTCCCAAACCTCCATCCAAGTTCAATATAAATTCTAGGGTATATGTGGAACAGAGAGCTATTTCAGAACAAAGAGCTCTAAAGAGTTTGTCTGGAAGGCACATCTTTGTCAAGAGGCAAATGAATTAAAATGCCAGATTTGCTAAAGCCATTGTCCAAAAGGAAGTGAATCCTGGGGGAGGTGTGTGAGGCTCCAGTCTACCAAGTGGGTTTTCCCAGGTTTCCTGGCTTGAGGGCAAGGTGGTAGCATTTGAGTCTTAACTCTTACACTTGAGAAGACACTAAGACATCCCTTTTAATGAAGTCCAACAAATAGCATGGAAATCTTCCACAAAAAATTATGATATGTCTGATTAGAAGAAATCAGTCACAACAGGGAAGAATTTTATAAGATAATGTTAAGTGAAAAAAAGCAAAGTAAAACACTGTGTCTATAATAGGATTGAAATGGTATAAAAATGTCATGCATGTGGACAAAGATTGAAATGAAATTTGAAGACTGGGAAGAGATGCTGTTGGGGATGAATTTTTCCATTTAATTTTGATTTTCAATGTTTTCATGTTTGTAAAATAAGAACAGTTTTTGCAGAAGAGCTCTGGAGAGATGTCTCTCAAGGTGGAAATTATCCCTGCTGTTTGGGCTCTAAAGAGGGCAAAACCCTTGAACAGTGTTAGCCTCTGATGCTACTGGTGGTTAATTCTGTTCTCTGGGGCAGAGCAGGCAAACTATGGCCCATAGGCCACATCTAGCCTGTGAGACAAGAATGGTTTTTACACATTTAAATGGTTGGGAGAAAATAAAAGAAGACTATTTTGTGACGTGTGAAAAATGGCATGAAATTCAAATTTCAGTGTCCATAAATTAAGTTTTATTGGAACTCAGCCATACTCATTCATTTACTTTTATCTATGGCCGCTTTCAAGCTTACAATGGCAGAGTTGAATCACAATGAGACCATATGGAATGGAAGGCCTAAAATATTTACTGTGGCCCTTCCTAGAGGAAGTTTGCCAAGGCCTGCTCTCGGACATCAGTTCAGTATGGCCAAGAGAACGTGGTCATCTGCATTCTCTCTCCATGTCTTTATCCTCACTCCTGCTCACCTCCTTGTGGGGAAAGAACATCATTGAAGTCATCCAAGTGCCAGCCTCAGATAAAGCTTGAAAAGTACGTGGCTTAAAGCTTCTAGGCCAGGCGCGGTGGCTCACACCTGTAATCCCAGCACTTTGGGAGGCCGAGGCAGGCGGATCACAAGGTCAGGAGATCGAGACCATCCTGGCTAACACGATGAAATCCTGTCTCTACTAAAAATACAAAAAAATTAGCTGGGCTTGGTGGCAGGTGCCTGTAGTCCCAGCTACTCGGGAGGCTGAGGCAGGAGAATGTTGTGAACCCAGGAGGTGGAGCTTGTAGTGAGCCGAGATCACCCACTGCACTCCAGCCTGAGCGACAGAGCGAGACTCTGACTCAAAAAAAAAAAAAGCTTCTAAAATATCCTCCTTACTGTTGGTGAAATGGGGATTCGGGTATAATAAACACTTCATGGGGGTTTCGAAGCTGTTTAGTTAATACTTATTCTCTCTTGGAAATGAAAAGCCCAGTATCCCGGGATTGTTGTCACTGCTGTTATTGTCACGGTGATCATTCCTATATATGGTCAAAGAAACAGTCAGAGGCTGTCACACTCCACTGCTCATTACAAATGAGACCTTTTTCCAGCTGAAATAATAACACGTGAGTCTAATTAGAATAAAGCTCATTAGAGACGGAGAAAGCCATTAATGCCTCGATTGATTTTTCTAATGAAGTAAGCCGGGGGAGGAGACTTTAACAGCACAGCTAATTATTTTTTGCTTTTCTTCAGTATGTCTTTGGCATTTAAAACTGTTCTTATGACTTGTTGTTTGACTATAAACGAAAATGCTGCTGAAAAGTGCTCTGTGATTAAAGAGGCTCTGACACGTCCAGCCCTGAGAAAGGGGTGGAAGGCACCTGCTTCCTACAGGAGGAGGGCCCTGCAACCCTGCAGGCGGAGGTTTAAGCCCAGCAGCCCCTGGGGATAGCCTTCCTTTCACTTTTCCATCCTCCTCTTCCTGTGTATTCTGGGTTCTAGCTAGTCGTGCACAGATGCTCAAGCTGCAGAACGTGGTTATCTGCCCCTGCAGTCCTGGTTCAAGGACAGAGCTGAAACATACAGATTCTTATGGAAACTTGGATCTGAGGTTGCCTGTGGATGGTAAAACATGGAGGAAGGTGTTAGGGGATAAAGGGTGTTAGGTGGACAGAGGAGGGAGATGCCTATTAAATTTATGCACCAGAATGCAGATGGGGCAATTGTGCTTCATTAATCAAGATGCTCTTTGCCACTCAGAAAGCAGTTAAGTCCCACAGTACGGGATAAAGGCTGTCAAGGAAGGATAACAGTAAGTCAAGAAACTGAGACTCAGGATATAATAGACTTTGGAGACTCAGAACAGGGAGGATGGGAGGAGGATGTGGAGTAAAAAACTGCATATTGGTACAGTGTACACTGCTTGGGTGAAGGGTGCGCTAAAATCTCAGAATTCACCACTGTGTCATTTATCATGTAACCAAAAACCACTTGTACCCCAAAAGCTATTGAAATAAAAAAAATTATAATTTTTTTAAAAGCCTTACTGAATGAGGAAATTATTCAACAAAAGGCATTATCTCAGTGACTGTGCTATTAGAAATATAGTTTGGTGATAATGCACAGTCCAGCAACTAACAGAGATTCCCAGTGTCATCCAGACAGGTAAAGGAGCGGAGGAAAAATTCTTCAGGTGATCATTCAGCTAGTCACCAAGCAACAAGAGCCTGCTTTATGACAAGCATAACAGCTTACACTTCCAGACAGAAAGAAGCCTCATTAAAATGAACTTCTGTCATGAGCCTTTATTAACAAAACTTCATGTTTGCTTCCTACAAACCCAAGAGTCTTGACCGGACTTGTTTGCTGACTCCATTGCCCTGCCCATGAGGTTCTTTAACTCAGAACTTTGTGATGAAAGCAAAAGACAGAGTTTAAGATGCCTGGCTGAGGCCGGGTGTGGTGACTCACACCTGTAATCCCAGCACTTTGGGAGGCCAAGGCAGGCGGATCAGCTGAGGTCAGGAGTTCGAGACCAGCCTGGCCAACATGATGAAACCTTGTCTCTGCTAAAAATACAAAAATTAGCCAGGCATGGTGGTGCATGCTACTCGGGAGGCGAAGGTTGCAGTGAGCCAAGATTGTGCCACTGCGCTCCAGCCTGGGCAACAGAGCCAGATTCCATCTCAAAAAAAAAAAAAAAAAAAGCCGGCTGAACATTATGGAAAGAGAACTGGACCTGATTCCACATGTGATTTATGTGGGTATTAGTAGTCCCCTTTATCCACTGTTTCAGTTTCCCAGAGTCAACAAGAAGAAGGGTGAGTATAGTACACTAACATATTTTGAGAGAGAGAGAACACATTCACATAACTTTTATTATAGTATATTATTATAATTGTTCTATTATTAGTTGTTATTGTTGTTACTCTCTTGCTGTGCCTAATTCTTTTTTCTTTTCCTTCCTTTTTTTTTTTAATTTTGAGACAGAGTTTCACTCTGTCACCCAGTCTGGAGTACAGTGGCACCATCTTGGCTCACTGCAACCTCCACCTCCTGAGTTCAAGTGATCTGCAGTCTCAGCCTCCCGAGTAGCTGGGATTACAGGCGCATGCCACCACGCCCAGCTAATTTTTGTATTTTTGGTAGAGATGGGGTTTCACCATGTTGGTCAGGCTGGTCTCGAACTCCTGACCTCAAGTGATCCACCCACCTCGGCCTCCCAGAGTGCTGGGCTTACAGGCGTGAGCCTAATTTATATAGGTAGGTAGGTATGTGTAGGAAAAATATAGTATATGTAGAGTTCAGTACTCTCTGAGGTTTCAGGCATCCACTGGTGATTTCGGAACAAATCCCCCATGGATAAGTGGAGACAACTGTACTTAAATAAATACAAATAATGAATAATGGACAGTAGGATTCTAGTATCAACTTCGGTTGCCTCTCTTTGCAGTCCTGTTGCCCCTCTCCTAAGTTCCAAGCTATTCTTGTAACAGGGTCTATGCCCTATTCTGTGTGCATAGTTTTGCTCAAAACTTACTATCAGTTGTGTTGTTTAAAAAGGCTGCATCTTCCATTATGATGTGCAAAACGTTGATAGTTTTCTTCCCTTACTAAAGTACCAGGACACTTTCTGTGTAATACCATTTAACAGCCTCCACCCTGCTACCCCCACACCCCAGCACTGCTTCCCTCCAAAGCCAGAGTGTTCACAACCCTTGGATATGGGCCACACGAGGATTCCATTAGGTACCCAAAATACAAAGATGGACAAGAAACATGTTTTCCCCCTCAGTAAGGGAGGCAAACATTTTGCCTAAAATTCTATACAGCATGGTGGTGCGATGGAAGGACCACTGAGAAGGGAAGAGACTGTTTCTCCCTAGGGCAACTACAGGGAAGTCCCAGCTACTTGGGAGACTGAGGAAGGAAAATTGCTTGAACCCGGGAGGTGGAGGTTGCAGTGAGCTGAGATCGTGCCACTGCACTCCAGCCTGGGTGACAGAGCAAGACTCTCTCTGAAGAAATAAAAATAAAGAGATGGGAGCAAGAGAAACCAGCCAGGACAGAGTGAGAAGCACCGAGGCCCTCTGGCACTTGGCTTCTTTGAGGATCTGAATGTGAACTGACTGATTGAGATGTGGGCCCCATTTCTCACCTAGACAATTTTATTTCCTGTTGAACCAGTTGGTCTCATTTTTCAGTATCATCATAAGAGCTATAATTTATTAAGCACCCACCATGTGCCTAGCTTTGCTAAACACTTTCATGTATATGTTTAATTCCCACAACTCTGCAAGTTAGGTTTTATTGTCCCCATTTTACAGATGGAGAAACAGATTCAACACTTCCTCTCAGTCACTTTCATCTAGTCTACTCCAGTGGGAGGATACTCAGTTCACACTGATTGTTACATGTCTGAGGGGTGTGTGTATTGGGCTGAATGCATACATGTCTACAGAAACATACTAAAAACATATATGATGAATCATACCTGACACTGAATGGCAAGGCCTAGACCAGCAGTCCCCAACATTTTTGGCACCAGGGACTGGTTTTGTGGAAGACAGTTTTTCCATGGGTGGGGAGTTGAGTGGGGCGGGGTGGGGGTGGTTTCGGGATGATTCAAGCACATTACATTTATTGTGCACTTTATTTCTATTATTACATGTTCACCATAATGTAGAATCAGTGGGAGCCTTGAGCTTGTTTTCCTGCAACAAGATGGTCCCATCTGGGGATGGTGGGAGACAGTGACAGATCATCAGGCATTGGATTCTCATAAGGAACACACAACCTAGATCCCTCACAAGCACGGTTAACAGTAGTGTTCGTGCTCCTATGAGAATCTGATGCTGCCGCTGATCTGACAGGAGGCAGAGCTCAGCTTCACTCACTCGCCTGCCGCTCACCTCCTGCTGTGTGGCCTAATTCCTAACAGGCCATGGACCAGTAGTGGTCCATGGCTTGGGGACTGAGGACCCCTGGCCTAGACTATTTGTCTATTTTAAACCTGTGGAGGAAAAGTACGTTAGGCACATTGGAGGAACAGGTTCTTAAAGTCACTGTTTGAGCTGTTGCTCTTTAAACTAGCAGGATTTAAAATTAGGATGATGTCCTTTCCTTAATACTTCTAATTCTTATAGACACTTCAACAAACAAAAACCCCTTACTCTAGAACCTTAGAAATGTGTGTTCTGCATTGACATCAACTTACACTTCCAGGAGGATAATAATACAGAGAACTGAAGAAGACGTGGAAGCCTCTACACAGGGTAGGGTGTGGTCGGAAAAATTTTGGTAGGCAAAGGTTCCTTGGGGTTTTTTGAGTCTGCACCCGAAGGCACTCATGGTTCTTTCAAACAACCCTTCTTTGTCACCATCACTAGGAGTTTCTGTTCTAGCTTTCGAGGGCTTCCTGGGGATCTTGCTCTCTGCAGCTTTCAGTGTGTCCTTTGCACAAGGGTGGGATTGTGACTAAGAGCCTCCAGTTCTAATTGAGTAACGCATCCTGACAAAGACTTCCATTTGGGGTTCCTTTAAGGGGGAAGGGCATACTTCAGCGAAGAATTGCTGTGTATCTCCCAAACCCGGCTCCCACTTCCTGCTTTCTGACAGCTGAAGGTCTTCAGGTTCTCTTTTTAGCACAGTTCTTTAAAAACTAAATGAGACATGAAGTCATGCTACAGAAGCAGGCTCCCTGTCCTGCCCAGTAGGGCCAGTGTGCAGATAGGGTCCCTTGTGATGCTGAGATGGGGCCCCTCCGATGACAATTCTCTCAAATCCCCTTTATTTTTATTTACTTATTTATTTATTTTTAAAATGGCATATAGTAATTGTACGTATTTATAGGGTACATGTGATATTTTGATACATGCATACAGTGTGTAATGGTCAAATCAGGGTACTTAGTATATGTATCACATCAAAGAGTTATCATTTCTTTGTGTTGGAAACATTTCAAATCTTCTCACTACTTTGAAATATACAATATATTACTATTAACTCTAGTCACCCTACTGTGCTGTTGAACACTAGAATTTATTCCTTCTTAACCAGCCTCTCTTCATCCTCGCCCCAAGCCTACTATCCTTTGCACGAGGTAATCACCTCTGGTAATCACCATTCTCAGGCCTCCTTTATTACAACGGCACTGGATGGCCATATGGCTTTTGGCCATGTCTTACTTTCAATGTGTTTTGATTTCAAAGTTTGTTACCAAAGCAGTTGCTTCTCAGTGCTGCTGAAACAGGTGATAATAAAAATGAAGCTGAATTGAATTTGAATTTAGTTATCAAATCACTGCAGTTGTAACAAAGGCAAGGAGCAGCCCTGTGGGCTTGCACTTCTCTGAGCTTCCCCCACAAGCATCAGGGCTTCACTCTTTGCCTTGCAGGACTGATATAAATAGTACATAAAATAATATCCGCAAAGCAGCTAATGCTGTTTTCTTGCTCCAGTAATGATAATAATTTCAGAGTAGCCAATGCTTGGGAAATGAAAGTTGCAGAGTCTTGTGTTTACAAAGAAGGTTTATATTGTATTTGTCCCTCAAAAGGTGGGGTTGGGGAACCTTTACTGTGGTTTGAAATGGTCCTTCTGCTGCATAACCCAGAAACTCATTTACCAAATTGAAGACAATGAGAACACCACCTTTCATGTATGCATGTGTGTGCATGTGTGCACGTGTGTGTTTGTGTGCACACGTGTGTATGCGTGTTGTGTGCACACGTGTTTGTGCGTGTGTGTGTGTGTGTGTGTGTGTATCTGTCTGCCATTCCTTCCAAGTTCTTCCTCATGGATGAAGCACCCTCTAAACTCCACACTAGCTGGCTGAGACTTTGCTTTGATTTGAGGCCTCATTTAGTCATAGGTAGTAGAGGGACTTCGGTTTCTGCTGTAGAAGTTTTATTCATGTACATCGGTTTTTGGCCTGTCTGGAGTACAAGGCTGAGGTGGGAGGAAGAGTTCCCTGACACCTATCAGATGACAGCTTATGGTCACAGTCCTTACTCACCTGACAGCCACTAAGGGAGGAGGTCCCTATTCCCCTGCCAGGGGGACTGAACAAACACAGAGTTTATAATAACAACAATTACAATAATAGTAGCAGTAGTAGTAATAGTAGCATTAGCTAACACTTATTGACTACTTGCCAGACACTATATTTTTTTCCATTTAATCCTGACCATAACCCTATGGGATGGAGACCGTGATTATCCCCAGGAAACCAAAGCCCAGCAATTTGCGTGCTGTCAAACAACAGTGTATATGTACATATATACACTGGAGATGTCCACTTTCCTTTCCTAATAAAACCTTCAGGAAAACTCCATGAGCCCTACCTTTCCTCTCCACCTGAATACTTGGGTCCATTTGTAAGTTTCCTCTCTGAGCCTCGTGAGTTGGGGATCTGTGGAGAGCATCATCTGATATTTATGGCATTCTGTGGATACATTTGTATGTGTCTTGTTCCCCAGATTAAAAAATAAATCCCCAGTGGCCAGGGACCTTTAAGTTCTTTCTAGCTCTCCAGTGTGTGACTCAGAGCATGTCTCCTGAGTGGTCTGGGCCAAGGCTAGGGATGGCATCTGCTTGGGCAGTGTCACCAGGGAGGCTGCCCATGGGATGACTGCCAAGTACACACTCCTCATGTCAGGATGACTGGTTACCCAGCTTCTCTGCTCAGGAGATGTTTTGTGCAGCAAGTAAAACAAGCCTAGAGATGACACTAGACTCAGACACTCTGCAAGCGGTAGGGGTGGGAGTTAGCAATCTGATGGTGGAAGAACCAAAACATGCTAAGGGGTGAATCCCATTCTAAAGGAGCAAGCAATCTGGGGCCAGTTGGCATGGGAGTGAGCAGCCCTGCCTGCTTCCACAGGCCTGAAGACTTCATTGTGTGGCAGTTTGTTTGTTTGTTTGTTTGTTTGTTTGTTTTTGAGACAGAGTCTCACTCTGTCGCCCAGGCTGCAGTGCAATGGTGCGATCTTGGCTCACTGCAATCTCTGCCTCCCAGGTTCAAGCGATTCTCCTGCCTTAGCCTCCCAAATAGCTGGGACTACAGGTGCCCGCCACCATGCCCAGCTAGTTTTTGTGTTTTTAGTAGAGATGGGGTTTCACCATGTTAGCCAGGCTGGCCTCGAATTCCTGACCTCAGGTGATCCACCCGCCTCGGCCTCCCAAAGTGTGGGATTACAGGCGTTAGCCACCGTGTCCAGCCAGCAGTATTTTGTAATTTGCCAAACACACACGGGCATGGGCACATATACATCATGTGTAAAAGTATGTGCCAGAAATGATTTAATCACTTTATTACTATTAACTCATTTAATCTTCAACTATTCTGTGAAATAGGTACTATTGTTCTCTTCATTTTACAGATGAAGAGACTGAGACACAGAGAGGTAATTTTACCAGGATCCCAGAGCTAGGAGGTCACAGAGTCAAGATTAGCACCCAGCCACATGGCACAAAATAATCCATTTTGGTAATGCTTAAATATTAGGAAAATGTAAAATATTTCTGTTATATAATGTGTCCAAAAAACATCTAATACATCTGAGAAATAGTTATATGCAAAATTATTATTAGTATCGTTAAGTATTGGTACTTTTAGAAATAAGTTCTGCTTTTAAAAGAACATTCCCCCCCAAAAAAAATGAAACATGTAGTGTGTATTTTAAAAGAAAAAGAAAAAGTTGAAGGAAACAAATAATAATAACACCTGACTTTTTACAAAACCCTTATCTATGACATCGGACACAGGCAGGGCAGGTGCCCTGTGATGGGTTACAGACCAAGAGAGTCATGTGTTTTGACCAAGACAAGCCAGCTTGGTTAAATGTGGATCCTTAAAGCCCAGCCCCAATCATGTCTTCATTGAGTTTATGACCTAGAGGAGAGAGGATAAAATATGTTCACAAATAACCATTGTACATAGTCCTTAGAGCTTCAGATAACCTGTTTTGTTAGCAAATGAATCAGAAGCATCTTTGCCTTTCTTGTGCATCCCACACATACCAAGCATAGACCTGTTATGCGTGTTTAAGGATTCTTGTTTGTTGTTTTTTGTAATACGTTTTAGAGTGAATTAAACTCAGACATCCCTGGATTGTATGCTCTCTGTAGAATGTTGATTTTCGGGCACAGGGATGTAGCTGTAGAATGTGGCTTGTTCATTCTTCCTGATAAGAAATTGATCTCCTGAATGGACTGGCCATTTGGTAATTTCTTAGTGAAAGGCTGACTCTTGAATACGGCTATTATAATATAAATTCTTACCAACATAAAGTAAGGGCTTATTTGGGGCTTGGTAAAACTGTCATGCCTTGAAGTATATATAGCTTATAAATTGGCTAACATGTATTTATGACGTAGCTACCCCTGTGCCAGCTATCACTGACAAAGCCTGGATTCTGTTGCAAGGAAACATATATTGAGAGAAAATTGATTACAAGTAACTATTTCAGGCTCTGCTTTGAATTTCTCATTCACATGCTCTTTTTTCTTTTTCCCTCCAAGGGTCGGGATTACTGTTCGGAAGAAGAGGATATCACATAGCACCAATTTTACCACTCAAACCAGGAGCTACTACTGTGTAAATAGGTTACACCCCAGTTGAAATCTTTGCAAAGGTCGGTTCTATTCAGCAAACAGCACTATAGCAAAAGAAGATCGTTCCATATTGTACGCCCCATTAAATTACAGTGTTTCTTAATGAACTTGCAAAGGAATATTGCTAAAAACAAACAACAAAAAAAACTGTTATCGAACTTTCTTTGTTGCTGCTAGTTAAAACTTGTTGCAACTTTTCACTTCTCTTGTGTCCAGGTATGCAGCAAAATTCTGCAATTTCACCTTAAAGATACTGTTGGTTTTACAGATGCTCTCCAACCTATTTTCTATAAGATGAGGTAGTGGGGAACTCAGATATCAAACTTCTCTTCTAAACTGGTTCTGCTTCTAAGACAAGCATCTCCTGCCCTCTCCTTCCTCCCCATCTCTTGTACGCAGTCTAGAGATGGACTGAGCCTTGCTTCTCACTGGCAGTGTTGAGCTTTGGAGATGGAATGGTTGCTATGCCAAGCCTGTTTCTCTGCTCAGAAGAAGTAGAGAAGCTATTATCAATTAAAAGCATGCTGTGATGTGACTCCTGGAAGTGACGTAGGAGTGAGTGGCAGGTTGTTTGATTTAATAGGTATCTTAATCAAGAATTAAGCTTGCAACATTGGCTTTGCTCAGATGCAGATGGAAGTGTGATCACAATCATTTTGAATCCCTCTTCCTCACTTTTTTTTCTAAGAAAATAAACATTTTACTGTTTTTATGGATCCTTGTCTTCTCCCATTCATCCAGCTCAGTGTTTTAAGATGATCCTGGGTGCAGAAGTTGAGCCCTCCTTTGCATTGACACTGATAAGTAGCCTAAAGGGCTCCCTACCCTTCCATTAAGAATCTACCAAGCATTAGCAAGACTGAAAGTGGTCTAAGAGGTGAGGGGACATCCTATGACTTTTTAGGAGGGCCTGAAACCACCTTGTTACATTTCATTTTGTTAGCAAATAAACCATCCTATTTCGTAACTCTCCCCCTTCAAAATGCTACATGAGCCTTGCCACTTCCTTTTTCTCTTACTTCCAGCACACTAGACATAGGAAAAGTGTTTGCCTACTCAAAAACATAATACTTTTATGCTGATGATGATATTTGGAGATGTGAAAGCCAAAATCCCCTGGCAGTGGTGGGGAATGTTGACTGAGTGTTCAGCAGAGTTTATTTTTCCATACTATATGAAGAGAATGATCTCTTTTCAAAGACAGAAGTGATATTTTTAACAAATATTGTCACAAGTAAATAGCAATCAAAAGGAGAAAATAACTTTTGTATTTTTTTAATGTGTTTGATAGCTTTGACGAGGGTTCTCTTTGTTACTTTCAGGGGAGGGCATCCTATTAAATGCCATGCCAGCAGTCTGGGTCTGGGTTTGTCCCACAAAAAACACAAGAGCACTGTATGTTTCTCTCTTTTGGGGTTGTGACTTTGAAGGGCCTTGATATTAGCCACACTGCCACCCGCAGAAGGTGGAGAGTTAAGATGTTCTGTGTTAATTTGCTCTTGCCGAAAAGATGAGCCTCGATTTTAAAATCTATCCACATAACTGATGGCACAATTGATGTGTGAATAGTGAGATTCCCTATCTCCTTTTAGACCTGGGACGGCAAAAGGGAGGGGAAGGAAACTTAGCAGAGTGCTATTGACTATAGATTCACATATTAGCAACAAAATCCCGTAATTCTTTTGGCCAACAGCAGCTATTTTGGGGAGCAGCTGTGGCTGTTACATAAATAGAGATGCAGCCAAAATTTTAGGCTTTTTATCCTGCTTCAAGCAGAAAAATGCAGGGACGGTCAAGTAGTCTAGGGTTTCAGGTTGCCTCCCCTCATATGGTTTTTGGCCAAGTGACTAAAACAGTTTTCCACAACTGTAAACGAACTGCTAAGCCCCACCTCAAACTTGTTCACTGGGGACTTCGCTCACTGTTCTGTGGTGACCTTTTCCGGGATTTCTTGTTCTTATCAAGCAAGAATTAAGCACATGCTAAACGTCTTCCATTTGACTTCTCTACTCTGTGTCTCAGACAGTGTCTTCCCAGAAAACCACCACCCTCTACCCAAAGATGAAACATGCTCATGTCATTTTTCTCATGGTCATGTTTAACACTTTTGACATGTTACACATGTGCATAGATCCAAGCGTTTCTTGGGAACCTGACTTTTGAGTGTTTAATAAAGCCAGAAGTGGTGTTGCCCTGAACCAGCAGCTTTTCACCTGGGTTCTGGCTCCGGTGTTTAACACTGGATACATCTTTGACGTGCGAAAGTGAGTTCACCTTCAGACACATTTGGTACATCCAGAAATAGATCCAAGAAATGGGGTGGTTGAGTGGGTCCGCACGAAATGCTTGATTATGTCAGCAACACCCAACACTGTCTGTTTTCCATTTGTTGGTTTTAATCATAAAATTGTCAAGTGATTCGTGTTTGTACTTTATTTTTTTATGTCTTCTGAAAGGATCTAAAGCAAAAATATTTTGCCTTTTTTTCCCCATGTGTATCTGAACATTAAGCAGATTGGCTCAGACACAATGAAACGGATAATCCAATGTATGTGCTGGTGCACTCTGCCAGTTGTTATCTCTGTAGGGCTCAGGAAGCTGGAAGGAGGAAGGGAGGGTAAGTGGCCTGGTGAGTGGAGGTAGAAAAATGAGAAATGAACTGAGAGCATTAAGCAGAGAGGGTTGATAGGCTGGCCGTGTCCGGGGTAAAATTGGAAATCCAGCTGCCTAGTGGCCAGTGGGTGGGGCAAGACTGTCAACGAGATTTACAGCTGGCTTACACACGCCTTATGTCCTCTGAGTTGTAGAGTTGTAAAAGTTCAGCAGTGTGTGCACAGCTTTCTTTTGGTTGGCAGAGATTCAGGATCATGGAGTACTGCTCTCATAATTGAAGACGTGTTTGTTATTGGCAGAGAACCTTAAAAAAGGCCTTTACCTCAGCGATGCTTCCTAGCCCCAGGCTTGCAGAGAACACAGAGTGGTGTTGTGGTCTATTTAGGGACAAAGAAGGTATAAAGTCCAGAGATGAGAAAACTAGGTCAGCCCTCAGAAACTGCAGCAGCCACGCACACAGAAGCCTGCTGGAAGACAGGTCTCTCTCCGTCCACAGTGCCCATGATCTGAGCCTGGGCTGGGATGACTCAACTTAGCAAAGACGGACCCAGGAGGAGTGCTGGTTCTTCAGTCTTTGTACTGGCCCCATCCTCTCCTCACTGTAATGTGAGGAAGCACCTCTGTGTCAGGGCTCATCTGGGCATCTAAAGCGGCCACGCCCACAATCCGACAGCCCCCAGGAGCAGGTCCAGGGATGATGCAGCCCCCTTCTTGGGCCCATGTGATGTCGTCCTGCTTTGTTATCTTCTTATAACTTTATCCTGCTATAACTTTATCCTCTTCCCAGCCTCATCCCTGTTTTTCTCTTAGGGCAAGATTCTTCCATAAGCCTGCTAAAAAACAGAGATGATACCTCTTACAAACTTTACCTCATAGCCTGTGAAGCAGGTTGGCATGTGGATTACAAGTCCTGCTTTGACACTGGGCAAGAATTTAAGAGTGTTCTATCTCTACTAGTCATAGAAAAGAAACATTGTTAAACATGTTGAGTTTTAAAGGAAGAAATATTTTCAAATTCTTAATCCAAGAAAATACTGAGTTGGAATCTTAGACTTCGGGACTCTGACACGTTCTTTATGAAAGGCAAAATAATTGGTATCTAAAGTTCTCTCCTTCCTGCCTCCCCTAAAGGAAAAGGATATTAGATTGCACACTATGATTTTACATAAGATCTGCCTTCCACACTTCCCTGCTGGAAGGCATTCTCAGAGCTTTATGTCTTCGTACCTCTCAGAGATTGGACTTTTTCTTGTTTAAAACCCCAACCAAAAAAATAATAAGGCATGATTGATGGGGAGGGAATGTGTATTTAGGGGCATAATAAAAAGGTGGCTCGAAGCAGGAACTTTGGCCTCATGGTGTCATGGGTGGATGCCTGGACTCCAGTGTGCCTGTGAGGAGCTGGGTTAGGCAGTCGGCTGTCACACTCACATGTGCCTGCAATAAACCTTTTGGAATTTCATGAACGAGGTCTATGAATTGCCTTTTGCCAATGAATGGATGTATTTTTCCAAGGGGGGAATAGTATCCTTGGCTTCAGCAGTCACCTTTTTGTATGTCTCTGGAAAGGGGTCAAAAAACTATGGTAAAGATGAGGCTTATGAGTGAATACCTCTGGGACAAACCTTAGGACTCACAAGCTATGCCATGTTTTTCAGGAGACTCTTGTACCTTATCTGAAATCTAATCTTGGGAGAAGAGGAAAAAGGAGCTAATATTTGTCATTTATACTCACTGTGTGGCAGATACTGTGCTAAGCATTTTATAATTGTTTTGTGTCATCCTCATGATAATCCTGTGAAGTGGATCTATTACCCCCGTGTTCTAAATAATAGATCTTAAGTGTGGAATGCATCTATCCAACATAAATGCCCATGTTGAAAGAAGGAAAGATGTCATTCAAGTATTTTTCAAATTCTTTTTATTATGACTATGCCCTTCGCAACACTGTGAAAACAACTCCTGGGGGCATCTGCCTTCTAGAATCTCTCCCTGGCTTCTCACCAGCTTGGTTTCCTCATGGGGAGTGTTTTATTTGGCCTCCCCTATCTGAGCTGCACACACACCAGGAGAGGCCACTGGCTAACAGGAGGACTTCAGTGCCCTGAGGAAAATGCTTTGGGAATGTAGGCACATGTTTCTCCCCTTGGAATCCTTCTAGCATCTGGAAAAGGAAACTGGTATTTCTGCAGTTAGATACCAGATGCAACCAGAACAGGCTTTCGAGTGCTGTGATTTCTTTCCTGGGTTCCCAAGGCTTGTTGTTTCATCACAAGCTGTATCTTTTTAAGGTTAAAAGTCTTGACCTTCATGGGGGTCTGGGACAATCTGATCTCCAAGCATGGAGGAAAGGCAATGCCTGGACCACTGACTTGTATTGAAATCCTTGTGGGGCTAGGGTTTGATGTCTCTTTTTCATCTTTGGACTGCGGATCTGCATCTTCCAGGTCCATTTAAGCACTGAAACTAGATGCGAATCTCTTTCGAGACCTTACATGTTTTAGATAGTCATGTAATGACTTGGATAGACATTTAAATAACTTGTTCCAAGGTCGGAAGAGCCCAAGAACTCCTCAGAGTTCCTCTTCTTGCTTCTTGAATCACATCCTCTAAAGATGACTCATGTCTCCATAGCAACTGTTAAAGGTGCTGCCAAGAGGGGACCTGTTCCCACCTTTGCTTACTTTGCTAGAAGGAACCAAAACAATGTCCTTGTGTAAAGGGGCTGTCATATCCAGTTTTCCTTTGAAATCTGGCCCCCAAGATCCTGCTTCTTTCTAACCTGGCAGCTGTCATGTCCCTTCAAGATGATGTGGGAAATGGCCCTTATAACTTGGGAACCACAGAAATTGCTGTATTTCGGGAAGATTCATCTCTAAACTGAAGGCTTCATTCTGATAGTGTCTGCCTTCTCTACCCTATTTCGCCCTTCTTTGCTTCCATTTTTAGCCCAAGGCTTTGAATTTGATTAAGACTTAGAAGCAGTATAAAGAACACCATAAACTCAGGCAGAGGTCCCTTAGGGTCTCTAGGGTTGAAAATAATTCTAGAGCCTTAGGGGGACCTCTTGGCATTGACTCTAAAGGGAGAGAATAGCCCCTGTGTCCTGGCATTTCAGTCTAGACCTTCAGGGACTGTTCTCTCTTGACAGGCAAGCAAGCAAAGGAAGTTTTGCAATAGATTTCAAGCCAGTTTTTCCATTCAAACCAAGATGCAAATTCATAAAATTACTCTTTTCCTGGAATAGATCCAGGCAGCTGCCTTATTAGAACTTTAGATTCGGATCCATTTTCTTAACACACATACACATACACACGCATACATACATATACAGAGAGATACATGGAGAAAGGAAATTTACTCTATCATTGCAATACTTCAAGAAAGAGCTGTATTTTGCCTTTCTGTAATCTCCAAGATAATGTCTAGGAAAGTAATAGTATAACTATAGGGATACTGAAACAGGAAAAACCAGCCATCACTCTTGAGAAAGTTTGAGTTCAACTCATGGGAGAATCGAGGTCTGCCACTCGTCTCGCTTTGTGCCCCATCTGTGCCTGGATGCCCTACTACATCTGTTTGACTCATCTGGGCCGCTAGCCGGGGTGTTGTGGCTGACATCCTTTCCCGGCCTCACACACATAATGGACACATCCCTAACGGCGTGTGCCTGGTCCAGCCACACACAACCACCACATGTCTCACACACCATCCCCCTCATCCATGTGGACTTGACTGTGGCATTTCAGCAGCTCCACTGGGATGCTTTAACCCCAGTGTGTGGAGTTGGGGTACCTGCATCTAGGTTGACCCAGGTATAGCATTTTTAGCATTGCCTTTCCAGTCTTGATGATTCATTCATTGAACTCATTTATTTCTGGAGCCCCTGATACACTCCAGGCACTGCGCTAATTGCCAGCAAAGTACAATTGAACTAAATCCACCTTCGAGGAACCTAGCCATAACGAGGGAGGCAGCATGGAAGTACCCTACAGGGGAAAGTCCTGAGTGCTGTGGGAGCATCTCACTGTGAAAGCCAGCCCAGTTTTGGCAATCAGGGGCTTCCTGAAAGAGGTGACATCAAAGCCCGGATGTGTCAGAGGACTGAGGGAGAGTGTTACTAAAGGACTTTCAGGCTGAGAGGATAGCACAGGACTCAGCCCAAAGGAGGGCCAGTGTGGACTGTCCAGGGCCGGCCTGCAGTACAGAGGCTGGAGCTTGGACTTGTAGAGGGAGAGAGAAGAGCAAGGGACGTGGACGGGGCAGTGAGCCAGGCTAGCCACAGAGGGTTCCTGGGGCTTTGCTGGGGATTCAGGGAGCATAAATAAGAGCTTTAGGTGGTGCTGTGTCCTCTGCAGCCCACTGCTGAGGTCCTCCAGACAGGTAAGGTGTGGTCACAATCAGGGCCGGGGTTTCCCTCCTCACTGCGGCAGTGCAGGGGTGCTTGCTGAGATGATTCATCCCGGGGTGTCCTCTGTCCCTTACCCAGCCCCAACTCCTCTTCCTCTGCCAAAAGCTATTTGAATTCAAGGACTTTAACCTGGGCCGGATCTGGTTTGGAGACATAAAGGGGACAGCTCTGGGTCAGCATGACCTTCTTTAGAGCCACTAAGGCTAAAAATACCTTTTGGGACCAGGCTGGCCTAGACCCAGGGATGAGAATGCACCCTAAAATAAATATACGGGAAGCAGCAGAGGGCTTCCCTGTCTAGTATGTGATCCTAACTAAAGGCAGCTCTCTTGGACAGCCTTCCCCTGGATTAGGTCACATACACCTGGTGGCCAAGCCTCTGCTGGGTCCCAAATACACACCCGAGTCCTGCCAAAGAAAGGAGATTTTTAAAAAGCACAGACAAATTGTATGCAAGTGGAAAATACCCATAGGCCTAGACAGCTGTGGAGGGAAGACCTCATGGGTACCTGGAGGCTGCCAGAGCTGGGAGCTCTGCAGGTATGAGTCAGGGAAGGCTCAGAGACAAGCGGAATCT
This sequence comes from Pongo abelii, assembly GCF_028885655.2. Classification (NCBI taxonomy): domain Eukaryota; kingdom Metazoa; phylum Chordata; class Mammalia; order Primates; family Hominidae; genus Pongo; species Pongo abelii. The sequence continues at coordinate 65,191,155 of NC_071985.2, read as the reverse complement.
CTCTATGGAGACAACTCGCAGTGCCTTTTAGGTTTTCCAAATAACCTCAGAGTTTAGAGCATTGGGTTTTTTTTCTCCCCCTCCCCACCCCCAGAAAAATAATTAGAAAAATGTTTAGGAGAAAGGAAAAGAACTAGATGCATCAGAATGCCAGCTATAAGCCAACACTGTTTTCAGAAACTCAAGAAAAAAGCTCAAACAGAAGACAGTTCCCCTGAGAGGCTGGAGGAGTTGGGGCTGAAGGCAGTTTTCCTAGCTAAGGGGCACTGGGCCTTGCTGCACCTTGGGGCTGACCTTTTTTGCAAAACACCCACTCCTGCCCTCCTGGCATACTCAACAGCAACGCCAGCTTTCTGGACCCTTGGAAAGAGGTTAGCTCAAACACCCACTTTTTCCAGATCTTCCTCTTGCTCTTCACTGAGGAATTTGTAATTCTGAGGCTAGCGATTCCCACTCGGATATTCCACAGGCCCAGGTGTTTAGATTAGAATTTGTCCAGCGGTAATCCCGATGCTGGAAACCAGCAAATATTTGGCCTCACATTCACCCATTTAAAAACTAGAGCCCCTGGCAGGTCCCCTTAGGGCCATGTGTTCATGGAATATAAGCCAAGTTTGCCTTAGGGTACCTCTCCCCATTTTCTGCCCTGGACCACTTCCCACTCACCTCCACCTCATTGCCAGGAAGGGATCAAAATGCCTCCATGCCAGTTGTTAATGGCTGCATGTTTGCCCTTCCCAAGGGTATTTGCATTTTACTTAGGAACATGGCCTTATATTCAAGGAAAATCTAGCATCAAGATTACGAGGCATCACCTCTCAATCAGGACTGGGAGGTATCTTGGGGCATTGCTCTTCTGAACACCTGCAGAGACTTCCTCAGGTGAGTGTGGGAGCCCGGAAGGGTGGCCTCCCTAACCACTCTGCCTGCACATGAATTCTCCAAAGCAGTGGACCCCCATCTGTTTCAATTACACATGCCTGTCAGCAAAAACTTCGTGAGATGCACTCTCTCTGTGTGTTTATTAATTTATTTAAAGCATATATCCCTTTACTTTTGTACTACTATATTAGGCACATTATAAAAAGTATACAGCATAGAAACTTTAAATGAATAAGACACAAAATATTATAAACAGAGGTTCTGGCATTTTCTCTCTGAACTCCTGAGGGGGACCTTGGGTACCTCCTGGTATGTGCACACCCCACTTTGAACACCCTTGCTTTAGTGCAAATCAGCACGCCTAAATAGCATCCCAAACCACTTTGCAACATTTGGCCTGCAGAATAAGAAAGTCCTAAGGCAGAATCCTCAGGAACTTCAAATCTGGGAGATGAGGCAAGAAAACTCACTCACAAACAACATAAATGTAAATAATTCAAAACCCTAAAGGAGAGCTGTCCCTAGACAGTAGTGGCTACAGGTGCTAAGCAAAGGTCAGGTACACTGGACAGAGCCATGCGATTGTTCATCTTCCCTCTCTGGGTCTCCAGAAAAGGACACTGGCAATATCCCCAGCTCTCTCCTGATTGGAATTCTTTGAACCCTCGAAGTGCTCCAGCAGTACTACCCCCCACGTAGCAGTGGGCCCATGTCGCTTGAATATTATTTTTGATTTGACCACCAAGATGTAATGATGATTCTATTCCATTTTGAAAAGGGTCTGAGAAAGTGTACAGGTCTAATTATATATACATATTTATACATGTGTATTTTTGTTTATTGTTACATTTTGACATTGGACTTTCTATTAAATAATTTTTAAGAGTTGGCCTGGCTTTGTTCTCTTTTATGTCTTTCTTCTTTCCTTTCTCATGGAGGAGGCCATTGTAAATATCTGCAAAAGACCCTGTTGGTGTCCTTGTCCCTCCTCTCTTTTGACTTCCCTATTTCGTGTACATAACGGCTTCTCTTACCATTCATAAATGTTCTGCTTTTACTGGATATGTGGTACAGCAGGCACCCATATGGAAGGCCCCCAACCTTGTTGTCACCTCCTCCAACTTCCAGGGACAGCCCACACTGTCCTATCAGCCTCAGCAAATTCACAAATTCAGACTTGATGAAGGTGCAAGAATGGGCAATGCATAAAATAACGCCATGAACCTTCTCTCCTGCTCACTCCCCACCACACACAGACACGCACACACACGCCATGTGCACACACACAGTCCTGTCTATGAGACCTTGGAAAAGTCATTTAACCTTCCGGAGCCTACTAAAAACAATCATTTTCTCATGAGTTTGACTTGAGGAGATCCCACGGGAAGTGCTTAATGAACAACCTTCTGTTACACAATGACTCTTTTTTGTTAATTCATTCTACTCATTCAGCTGACATTTGTTAATTGCACAGTGTATGCCAGGGCCTGGGTCACTCACAAAGGGGCTCAGGGATGTGTGAATTTAAGGAATTCACCACTCCAAGGTCAAAGGCCAGAGTGGCAGCATGAAGAATGAGGCCAGTACCATATAGTTTCTCATATACCCCACCATCAATTATAACTACCTGGCACGTTTTAGAGGCTGAAAACACATGGATTCTCCCCCTGCACTGGCCTTCCAGGATTTACCAAACACAGATACACACACACATGAACACACAGTCTCAGGGCACTTTGTCAAAGCATGAAGCCAAAAGCTGTTTCCCTCTACTCTGTCTTCACTGTCGCATGAGCCTGTTAATTTCTGACAAGCGTTGGTCCCATCAGCCCAGCCAGCCTTCTGCCCTCCACCCTTGCTCTTGAGAACAGATTGTCTTCATGATTTCCAACTGGTGTGGTGAGAACGAGGGAGGGAGGGAGGTCAAGCCAAGGACAGGGGAAGGAGTTGATAACTGTTCCTAGGCTTCTTCTTCCAAGCCATGGAGCTGGAAGTTCAGATTTGCTGCTGAGTTTTATGAGCTGTCAAATAAGGCAAAAGGAAACTTGGGACCCAAACTTGTTCTTTCAGTAACAACAAACCTGTTTCTCCCAGCAGAGGCTCACTTGAAATCACAAAGGCCAGCCAAGCTGAAAGAGCTCCCTAACTCCACCTACCTTCCCCTGTCTCTCTCTCTCACACACACACACAAAGCTGGTCTCCCACACCTCTGACTGGAACTTGGGGAGCTTCCTTAGTCTCATGCCGAAGAGGAGTCAAGCTTAGGAGACCTCTGTTCTGCTTCTTGGTGCTCCCTGAATGCTTGTTAGTGACGTCAGCTTCCAGTTTACTGGTAACAGCTGGACTGCTGCCGGAGGCCAGTAACCTGGAGTTCTCTTGCTTGGAAGCAGGTGATGGGAAGTGGGATGTGAGTGATGGAGGGTAAAGGAAGCTCAACTCCACCGAGCCTCAACACTTGATGGATGGGGAAAAGTGAGGAAACAGACCGCAGAAGCACAGGAGTAAGCCACCGTTTCTGTCCCTCAGGGGTCTCCAGGCCACCATCACCCCTGCCACTGGCACTGCCCAACCTGCCACTTCCTTCTACAAAGCTGAAATGCAGTAATCTGGTGGACGACACAAACCTTTAACTTCCTCAGTTCACATCACATTACTAATCCAGCCTCCTACTCTCCAGCAGCACTCAGCTTCCGTCTGCTGGCCAGCTCTTTGCCTGGTCCTCTCCTGACACTGCCACGTTCCTTTGCCTATGCTGGCTCTTCCTGTCCCTTCGCCAAGAAAACTCTCCCATTTCTCCTTCCCACTGGGAACCAAGCCTCCTCTGAGTTCCAGTTAAGATTGAGCACTCACACGAAGTCTCCTCACCCTATGACCTAACATATGCCCTTCGTTCCTGCCAAAGAACATTCCCTTTAGGAGGGGCTGGGTGTGGGTGGCAAGATGGGGTAGGAATCCCTGACAAGGATGATCCAGGGAGAATTCTGGTGAGTAAGACCTGGTCTTCAAGGGCAACTTGGTCTTCAAGAGCCAAGTTGCCATGCTGAGGAAGGGTGACCCCAGAGCAGAGCCTAGTCAAGGCGAGGAGCAGGTCTGAGAGCCGCGATGATCACAGAGAGTGGAACACCTGTGTTTAAGGACATGGCTACAGAACATACATTGTAAATAATATTGTAGCATTATTTCTAACAGTAAAAAATGGGACACAATCTTAGCACCCATCAGAAAAAGAATGAATAAATAATAATGAAGTTGATCTTGTATCAACAGGGATAAACCTCAGAAACACAATAGTGAATGAAAAACATGCAAAGGATACAGTATGACACCATTTATATAAAGTTTGAAAGCTTGCAAAACCATATCTATTATGTATGGATACTTACATGTATAGTAAAAGTATAAAAACATACATGGGAAACAAATACCAATTTCAGAAGAGCAGGGAGAAGGCAGGAAATGGCACACGTGAGGGTTAACAATGTTCTAGTCTTTTAAAACATCAGCTGAAGCAAATATGGAGACGTAGGGACAATATTCTCTATATTCCTGCATGCTTGTACTATTTTATCATTTTTAAAGGAACAAACAGTGCTCTAGGGGCAACTTCATGTTGGTGACAGACTGCAGCTGGTTGAGCTTTGGGTGCTGCAGTCAGCCACAGGTGAGAACGGTGATGGTGTGACAGGGATTGGGCACCACTCCTCTCAGAGCTCTGGTGGCTTTTCAAATCTGCTTCATCTCCTATTTCTATGTCCTTGTCTCTAGTTTTCCTATGTAGATGACATTGGAAGAAGGAGACAAAGTTTTAACTTCCTCCACTCACATCATGTTACTAATCCAAAGTCCCAGACTGTCTCTTCCTCTGAAGTCCCACAGCTTTAGTATGCCGCATGTGGGACCGGACCTCAACAATTGCTTTCGGATCAGATCTCACTCATCATCTTTGCCCTGGATGAGGCTCTATTCAGTCTTCTTGGGTGTGTTACAATTTGGCACAAAACATCTTGTCCACATGTATGTTCCCCCCAGGGCTGCCTGCCCCCACCCACCAGACCCTCACACACAGCCCTTTTGGACTTGCCACAGCTCTTTCCACAAGGACTCAGAGTCCCTCAGGGGAGAGCACCCCGCAGAGTTCTGAGCAACATTGACTGGCTGAGATGACCTGGGACAGCAGGTCCCACTCTGCAAATGCATAAGAAGAATCACTGAGGAGGCTTTAAATACACACATACACGTGCATGCACACACACACACACACACACACACCACCTCTGACATCTGACCCCTCAAAAGGTCTGATTTGTAACTACTGGAGTGGGGGATTCTGACAAGTACCAAGTTTGGGAACCAGGATCTACAGTGTAGTAAACAGTGGCAGGTACAGAGTAGAGCTGGAGGAGAATGAGAGCACACAGTCTGTTGCAGACAGGGATTTCATAAGATTAAGTGAGTTCTTCAGTGCAGTTCCAGACATGCCTGCCAATAGCTCTCCCTCCAGAACTTGGTTCTCCAAGAGTTGTATGGCTCAAACAAATGGTATTAACCATGGATAAATGCTAAGGATGAACAGAGGTTGAGAATCTGCTTCCTCACCACCAGAAAGAGAAATAAAAAAGGAGGTGTCACTTGGTCAGAGCCACCTTATTGATTCATTGATGGTCTCCTTTGGGCCTCTGTCATGGCTGCACACTAGAATCACCTGGGGAGCTTAGACGGCCCATGTCCAGACCTCAGGTCAGTTGAGTCAGAATCCCTGGGCATGGGGCCCGGCATTGGCATTGTAAATATCATCTCACCTCAGGCAACCGAGCCACAGGGAGTGTTTGAGAACAACTTGTCCACCCTGCATGCCACTGAGTTGGGCACCGGCAAACAAAGCTGAACAGACTAAAGCCTGCCTCTGAAGAACTTGGGGATGGTAGGGTGCAGGTTTGCAAACACGTACTCCAACGGGCTGCAAGAGCCCGGGAAAGGAACTCAAAAGAATCCTTCAGGAGAAGGTGGTGAGAATGGGCAGCCACGAATGAGTAGGTTATGTGCAGGGACTCCCCGGTGATGCATGAAGGAGCGTCCCTCTTGTTGAAATGGGACAAGAGAGTGAACCAACCCCTACAAGACCAAGAGTTCAGGCTAGGGAAAGGCCTCAATTCATCTTCTTTTTTTGCTTTTGCTCAAGCCATTCTGAAGAAAGAATTCTTGAAGCTGTCTTGACAGGGGACCTGCTAACCTCTGCTGAGAACTCCTTTACTGTGCAAGAGTTTTATCCCTCTGAGCTAACCTCAGGCAACAGCCCAGACCTGCTCCTGTCCTACTCTTTCCTGAACCAGCTGCCCCCCATCCCTCAGAACACGCCGGCTGTGGGAGGCACATTCAGGCTACAACAGGCACCCAGGCAATGAGCCCCTTCCCTATAAGACATGACCAACAAACCACAAGGAAAGCAAATCCCCAGGAACGCCTTTGTATGAAGGAGGGATCCCTGGCTTAAAGGGGCTGAGGACAGTAGCTGCTTGTCCTCTCTGCAGGGTCCCCTCCACTGAATAAACAGAAAAGCAGGACTTACACATCTGATGCCTTTGGAAGGGGGATTAGAGGTTGTTACTATAATGGGGGCTGCAGTGGTTGGATTCCTGGTAAAAGATCATCCCGGTGAGTTTGGTAATTGCCAACTGGTATGTTACCCAAGACATATGCATCCTCTTATGTGGAGCGGCCAGGCTCATGGCTGGAATTTCAAGCACTTGCTCCAGTTGTTTGCAGAGTTCTGGTCATTGGTATGCTCGGCACTTGGCCATCGACTTGACGCTAGGTTCTCATGGCTTGCTGTCCTATCATGGACTGATAGCTTGGAATACAACCAACAGAGAAAATCCAATAAAAAGCCATTGTAGAGACTGATCTGCCACCATCCTGCTCCCTAGTGGCCCATCTAGGGGGTGGGGATGCTGGGCGGAGTGCTGGCTGATTTCCCAGAGGCTTTTTGTGTCCGCTGAAGACTCCTCTGGACATTTCTTGTCAATCACAAACTCAAGCTGGGGCCCACAGGCAAGCAAGTCTCCCATGATCAGACCGGAATACAAATGGGGTTTTAGATGTAAAGATCAGGTTTGATAGCATGTGATGCCATCAAACATGAAGGAGAAACCCCTTCCCAAAGCTCCATCACTCTACAAGTGAAAATTCAAGACTCTAACAAGTCTCTGTCTTGAGTTCCCACCCCCTACTCCCAGGCTTTGCCCAAAAAAGGAAAAAGGGAAGCTTTAAATCAGGTCACCCTAAATCCTCTTTTATCCTTGAGATTATCCATCTGGTATTTGTGTATTTGTGTTTCTGCCAATACAGTGGGATTTGGGTGCCCTGGGCCCTCTCTGATTCCTGCTACAAGCCACAGAAGTGGCTTCAAACACCTGTCTCCCCCTTCCCCCTTTAGACGTAATTGGAAAAGAAAAGCTTGAGTAGCCTCCAAAATAGAAATAGAGTCCTCAGGATAAGTAAGAAGACTCCAGGGCACACTGAGGCCTCTTCCCACATTGAAACATGGTCAGCCCTGAGTTCCTGCCCTCAAGTTACCAGTGAGATGGTCTTCTTAGCAGAAGCCAAGTCTACCAAACTGTGGCAAAGTCCTCATCCTTCAGGTGAAATGTGGCATCAAGGCCATTGCTGGGTCCCCAACGATCCATTCTCATAACAGTCTCTGCTACTTATTGAGCAGTGACTAAATGTTCTCTGATGTAATCCTGACAATCCCTTATAAATGGGTGCTGATCACTCATTTATGGCTGGAGAAACAGCCTCAGAGAGGTTGAGTATCGTCCCCAAGGTCACACAGCAGGAAGCGATGGAGCCATAATACCAACTCAGGTCCCCAGGCACATAACCATTCGGTGTCACTCACACATGTGCCTTGGGTCACCATGCCATCATCATCACACTTTGGTTACACCCTTTGCCAGCATCACCACTGCCACCTTCTCCACCTCCCATCCAGTATGTCCTAGCCTTCCTTTGTTCGACCAAAACATCTGTCCTAAATTTGTCCCTCCTCGACCAAATCTCACCAACAACCTCTCACTAGTGGAAGAGCACTGCCGAGAGTGTGAGCAGAAGCAGCCAGTCCCCGCCCCTGGCCAGCCTGGACCCAGGCAGACCTTCCACCCAGCAGCTACCACGTGGAGATCCTTCCTCCTTCTTCTTTCTCCCACGCTGCCTTCTCAAGCTTTCTGCTATCTTCTGGAGCTTTTCTAGTCGTCACCCAGATGACCTGGAGATAGTCCCTATTGGTCATGAGTTCTGCCCTTTTCTCTCCAAGCCACTCCAGAGATACCTGTTCCCATGAGTCACTATGGCATCCCGGCCCATCAGCCCAGGACTTCCCACAGCTCTCAGCAGCCTCCTGCTTTGTGTCAAAGGAACTTCGTTTGCCAAAGACTTGTTCATGTGTTGTCACTGGATTTATTTACATTTGCTACATGTCCTATTGGACTGAAGGACAGTGAAGGTGGCATCCCACTACCCACAAAGCCACCTCTCCCTGCCCCTCCAGAGTGCTCTGTTCATACCGCTGATGCTGAGATGGGCAGCCACTGAGCACGCATGACATGAGTAACCATTCCATCCTCTTGGCCTGGGTTTCCTTCCTGGAGCAAAGGAGAGGTGGAGGCAGGCACTGGTTGGGAAGGTGACTGTCAGATTAACTCTGATGGGTAAAAATCCTCAGTCTCACAGCATCTGTGAGCAAGGCAACTCAGCCTCCTGTGAACCCCCTAATTTCCAGGCTGGTGGGTGGTGATTTTTCCTCCAAAGCCCTCGGCCAGCCCTTCCTCTCACCCAAGGGCTGTGGTTTGGGGCATGTTTTGACTTGAAACAGTCAGACCCATGGCGGTATTTGGAGTTGTAAGCCCCTTCTGTGCTAAAGGGAAAACATGAATGGTCTATTTAGAACCTGCTAACAATTCACAGTATGAAAAACAGGCAACAATTCTGCTGCCGAAATGCCGGCTTTCTGAGAGTAGCCCCAGGGGAGCTGGCTGTGTGGCAATTCTGGCTCCTACTCTGGAAGACCCTGCACTGGTGGTGGCAATGATTCCAGAATATCATGCCTCTGTCCTGGCTTTTTCTCAGCCTCTCCTTAACCTCTTCCCAGAAGACTTTCCTCCGGGGGCCTGCGGTGTTCTTGTGCTGTGAGGGACACCACTTTTCATAAACCGTATGAACTTTGCTCTGGACAAATGAGAGAAGGGTGAGTATTTGGGAGGGCCTCAGACAGATTCTCCTGGGCCTGAGTTGTTAGGTTTTCCCTCACCATCACAAACATACACAGAGTTCACCTGAGGGAGGAAGCTGGCTTCCTCTCAGGACAAAATGGCATCCCTGGAACTGTAGATACATTCCAGGATGTTGTCAGCACCAGAGAATGACAGAGGTTTTATTTATTTCATTGCATCCTAGGATCAAAAGGGAAGGTGTCAATCATAGGTTTGTAAATATTCAACCTAATTAAAAATAACCAGTTTACTGAAATACCAAAAGCTTGTTTTCAAAGATTATCCACAATTTGGAATGGCATTCATCTAATTTATGAAAACTGAATTTCCTCATAGATAACAAGTAATCCCAATAAAAATCCTGATTGGTTTTGTGTAGGAATTGGCAAACTGATTCTAGAATTTATGGAGAAATGAAAAGGAACTAGAATGGCAAGAACAATTTTGAAAAAGAACAAATTTGGAAGACTGGCACTACCTGATTTGAAGACTTACTACAAGCCTACAACAATCAAGATAATATAATGTTACAATCGGTATAGACAAATTAGTGGAACAGAATAAGCATCCAGAAATAGGCCCACACATATATGGTCACCTGATTTTAGACAAAAGTGTCAAAGTAATTCAGTGAGGGAAAGGATGGCCTTTTTAAAAAATTCTGCTGGTATAATTGGACATTCATATGTATAAAGTGAACCTTGACCCTTACCTCAAACCACACACAAAAATTAACCTGAAATGGATCATAGTACTAAATGTAAAGACTAAAATCTAAAATTTCTGGAAGAAAACACAGAAGACAAAGCCTTTGTGACCCTGGATTAAGTAAAGATGTTTAGATAGCAGACAAAAATCATGAATCATAGCAGTAAAAATTAACAAATTAGGCTTCGCCAAAACTTAAAACTTCTGCTCTTCAAAGACACTGTTGAGAAAAATTTTACAGACTGTGATAAGACATGTGCAAAGCATATATCTGACATAGGCGTATATATGTTTGCACATATTTGATAAGTATGCCCAACATCATTAGCCCTTAGGGAAATATAAGCCAAACCACAGTGAAATACCACTCCACACTCACTAGAATGGCTAACACTAAAAAAGACTAAAAGTACTAAGTGCAAGGGTGTGGAACTATTGGAACGTTCATATTTTGCCAATGGCAGGTGCAAAAATGGTATACAGTTGTCAGTTTGTGAAAAAGTTCAGCATTTCCTTAGTCAACCAGCAACACAATTCTTAGATATTTATCCAAGACAAAGGAAAACATATGTCCACAAAAGACTTGTATTTTAATATTCATAACAGCTCTGTTCATAATAATCAAAAAGTAGAAACCACTCAAATGTTCATCAACCAGCAAATTATTTAACAAATTGTGGTATATCCGTATAATGGAATACTACTTGATAACAAAAACGATACAAGTGATAACCAACTCACAGATGCAGCAACATGGATGAATCTCAAAAGTATTTTGCTCAATGAAAGAAGTTAATTACAAATGACTGTGTCCCATATAATTCCATTTATAATGACATGGTGGAAAAGTCAAAACTGTAGGGACAGAAAACAGACCAATGTTGCAAAAGGCCAAGAGTGGGAAGGAAATTGCAAAAGAACATGAAGGCTCCTCTTGATTGTGTCGTAGTTACATGACTATCCACATTTGTTAAAACTCCTTGAACAAATTGAACACTTTAAAGGGGTGAATTCTATGATATGTAATTATACCTCAATAAATCTAACTTTCAAAAAAAATGAATCTCCAAACTAGCTTGGATAATGGAAACTCATTAATTTGGATCCCCTTTATTCATATTTTAGTGACAATTTATACCCACAGGGGCCAAATTTTACATTTCCTCTATCCAAAAATCGTTATTGTTAAGTTTTTCTTTTTTTCTTTTTGGAGACAGAGTCTCACTCTGTTGCCCAGGATGGTGTGCAGTGGCGTGATTTTGACTCACTGCAACCTCCATCTCCCAGGTTCAAGTGATTCTTGTGCCTCAGCCTCCTGAGTAGCTTGGATCATAGGCACCCACCACCATGCCTGGCTAATTTTGTATTTTTAGTAGAGACGGGGTTTCACCATGTTGACCAGGCTGGTCTCGAACTCCTTACCTCAGGTGATCTGCCCACCTTGGCCTCCCAAAGTGCTGGGATTACAGGCATGAGCCACTGCGTCTAGCCTACTGTGAAGTTTTATTATCCCACTAGGGGAAGGAGGAGAAAGATTCAAATTACTATGTACCAGGCCGGCATCATACTGGGCATTTTGTACTATAGCACAATCTAGTATAGTAGGATATAGTACCGTACAGTATGGTATGGTACAGTATGGTGTGGTTTGGTATACTGATTTTATCTGGTCTTTGTTATGGACAAAATTGTGTTCCCCAAAATGTATATGTTGAAGTCCTAACCCCCAGTACCTTAGAATAGAACAGTATTTGGAGATCAAGGCCTTTAAAGAGGTGATTAGGATAAAATAAGATTGTTAGGGTGGGTCTAATCCAGTCTAACTGGTGTCCTTAAAAGGCGCAATTAGAGCACAAAAAGAGACACCAGGGGTGCACGGGGGAAGGACTATATGAAGACACAGTGAGAAGATGGCCATCTGCAACCCCAGGAAAGAGGCCTCAGAGGAAATCAACCCTGCCAACACCTTGATCTTGGACGTCTGCCCTCCAAAAGTGTGAGGAAATAAGTATCTGTTGTTTACGCTCCTCGGTCTGCAGTATTTTGTTATGGCAGCCCTAATCCAGCCCTGATACAGTCTCTTACATTCCTCCCAACACACTAAGGTGAGATAGGCAGGGGAAAAAAGCCCAAAGCTCTGAGAGTGTCAGTAGCCTGCCCGAACTGCAGTGGCTGGGGGGGCAACCTGGGGTGAGACACAGGCCTGTCTGACACCCAGAGCTCACACTTCTGCCACATGCTCTACCCCCAGCCCCCCACCACCTAGATTGCAATTCTCAGGGGCTCAAAACTGGTTCTCTCATGTCTCTGAACAACCTGCACTGTGCTTACTTAGTAAATGTTGAATTGATTTGAATAATTAAAGATTTCAGGATGCAGAGACCTACTTTAAATATCCAGCTATTTTCCAGGGCAAATAAATATCAGTGATTTTTACAAACTGTGAATGTGATCATAAGAACTGAGAGCTTACCCACCCACCATGCCCTGAGTTCTGTGATTGCTGGGCCCAGTGACAGGTGTAGAGTATGCCAAGGGATGGCTCCCGGCCCTGCTCTCAGGCAGGTCTTACAGGACCTGTGCAATGAATGCTGTGTTAGTCGCGATGTTCATTCATTCTGCAAATATTTATCAAGCACCTATAATAAAGCCAAAAGCCAAAATTTTTTTCTCTCAGACAGATTTATCACTATATACTAAATTGTTCTAACCTGTAGCCCATTAAAACAAAGGGGCTTGGCCGGGCGCAGTGGCTCATGCCTGTAATCCCAGCACTTTGGGAAGCCGAGGCAGGTGGATCACAAGGTCAGGAGATCGAGACCATCCTGGCTAACACAGTGAAATCCCGTCTCTACTAAAAAATGCAAAAAATTAGCCGGGCGTGGTGGCGGACGCCTGTAGTCCCAGCTACTCGGGAGGCTGAGGCAGGAGAATGGCGTGAACCCGGGAGGCGGAGCTTGCAGTGAGCCAAGATCGCGCCAATGCACTCTAGCCCGGACAATGGAGCAAGACTCCGTCTCAAAAAAAAAAGGGGGGCGGGGGGCGGGGGATTTGTGTTGTTCATTTATTTTGTTTTTTACATCAGATTTAATTTTTTTTTTTTTTTTTTTTGCCATTCTACCAAAGCCAGGTGAAGAAAGCAACCTGGAGTTGAGGGTCTTGCAGTTTAGAAGTGGAGAAGGATCTCTTTATATTCTGAGCATTTCCTGGAGGGCAGAAACTGACCTCGTGCTCATCTTTAGATTCTGAGGGCTCTGCAAATAGTGAATTTTTGGTAAATGTGTTTTGGACTTAGAACTAAATTTTAGATAAATCAACTGCTCAGAGTAAAAGGCAGCCACTTCGGGAAGTGATTAAATGCACATTTCAAACTCAGCTTCTGGGAGAGCCAGGCGCACTGGGCTGCTCTGAGAGGTGTCCTCTGCTCAGCCAAGGTAAGGACAGGGTGGCCCTGGTGACAAGGGGAGCAAAAAGCTGGAAATGGGACTTGATGGAAAGGAGAGTAGGGGACCATTGACTGAAACCAGAAAATGAAGAGGTGGAGATGATTTTGTGCAGAATCCAGTGGAGCTTTGGGTTTGAGAGGCCAGAAGGCTGTGTGCATGGAGATAGATGTCCAGCCAGCAGCCTGGAGCTGTGGAAGGGAGCCATCAGGACTCTGGCTGGGGAAGGAGAGCCTGAGGACTCAACCTGGCTCCTCCTTCTGCCTCACTCCCCCTCTTCACCAATTGGCAGGTTTGCTGATGCTACCTTTTATGTATTCTTAAATCATTTCCTTCCTGCCTACCACTTGCAACCGTATGACCTCATAATTTCTTCCTTAGATGACTGCCTTCTCACAGGTCTCCCCTGCCAGCCTCTGCTCCTCTTAGATTCACCCTTCACACCATTACCAGTCACTTGTCTGAAGTGAAATTCTCGGGATCTCCTTTGCCTTCTCAAAGCCTGTCCCATGCTGGAATCCCTCTCATTCTTCAAGACTCAGCACAGGCATCCTGTCCTCCAGAAGGTGGTTCCTGAAGTTCCCAGGCTCAGCCAGGAGGGCCCTGTGCACTTAAAGGTCATTAAGTGTCCTGTGTGACCACACCAAACTGCAATTGCCTAGCTGTTATTATGTCTTCCTCCCTGGTAGCCTGTGACCTCCTCAGGGCTGCAACCATACCTGGACGTCTCTCTCCTCAGCACCTATCCCAGTCCCTGGAGAATGCAGGCATTCAGTTCTTCTTGAGAGGGAGAGAGAAAGGATGGAGGTACCAGATACTAATCTTGAAACATGTCTGTATATGGTGGGGTAGTGTTGTGGGAAGTCAGGGACCCCAAACAGAGAGACCGGCTGAAACCATGGCAGAAGAATGTGGATTGTGAAGATTTTATGGACGTTTATTAGTTCCCCAAATTAATACTTTTGTAGTTTCTTATGCCTGTCTTTACTGCAGTCTCTAAACATAAATTGTAAAGATTTCATGGACACTTATCACTTCCCCATTCAATACCCTTGTGATTTCCTATGCCTGTCTTTGCTTTAATCTCTTAATCCTGTCAGCCGAGAAGGATGTATATCGTCTCAGGACCCTGTAATAATTGCGTTAACTACACAAATTGTACAGCATGTGTGTTTGAGCAATATGAAATGTGGGCACCCTGAAAAAAGAACAGGATAACAGCAATTGTTCAGGGAATAAGAGAGATAACCTTAAACTCTGACTGCCGGTGAGCTGGGTAGAACAGAGCCATATTTCTCTTCTTTCAAAAGCAAATGGGAGATATATCGCTGAATTCTTTTTCTCAGCATGGAACGTCCCTGAGAAAGAGAATGCGCACCTAGGGGTAGGTCTCTGAACTGCCCCGCCCCGGGGCGTACCTGTCTCTTATGGTCGAGATTGCAGAGGTGAAATAAACTCCAGTCTCCCATAGTGCTCCCAGGCTTATTAGGAAGAGGAAATTCCCGCCTAATAAATTTTGGTCAGACTGGTTGATCTCAAAACACTGTCTCCTGATAAGATGTTATCAATGACAATGGTGCCCGAAACTTCATTAGCAATTTTAATTTCGCTTCGGTCCTGTGGTCTGTGATCTCGCCCTGTCTCCACTTGCCTTGTGATATTCTATTACCCTGTTAAGTACTTGATGTCTGTCACCCACACCTATTCGTATACTCCCTCCCCTTTTGAAAGTCCCTAATAAAAACTTGCTGGTTTTTGTGGCTTGTGGGGCATCACGGATCCTACCAACGTGTGATGTCTCCCCCGGATGCCCAGCTTTAAAATTTCTCTCTTTTGTACTCTGTCCCTTTATTTCTCAAGCCAGCCGACGCTTAGGAAAATAGAAAAGAACCTACGTGATTATCGGGGCAGGTCCCCCGATAGGGTAGCAGCCAAGTTTCCCATATCCTTCTTGAGGGGGCTTGGCTTCCTGCTGAGTCAGGAGAACTCAGGGCTAACTCCTGGCTTTGTCACCACCTAGCTGTCTGACCTTGATCAGGCTGTCTAACCTCTATGGGCCTTGGCTTTCTAATCTAATAAAAGGGTTGGACCAGATGAACTCCACAGTTCCTTCAGCTCTGATTCTAAGGGCACCATAGGTCTCCTGACCATAGGAGTCTTGGCCCCATCTCTGCACCCAGGGAATCACCTCTGAGGGCCTCTAGCATTTTCTCTGCCCTGAACCTACCTCCCTGGTCCCCTGACTTCCCTCTCCCTGAGCTGGAGAAGCCCATGGCAGCCTCATTAAGTGGCACTGTCACAGCCTTGCCCATGGAGCCTACCAAACAGCTTTCAATGGAAATTAAATGTACTTGGCTTCTCTTCTAAGTTTAACCAGCTGTTTTCTGGAGCCAGGATTACTTTCTCATTAAGAGCAGAAGTCCAGATGGCCAGGTCTTTGGATCTTCTTTATTGTCTTCTTTAAAAGCTCATTAAATTCCTCTTCCCACCCACTGCTGGAGAGGAGTCCACCAGGCCTCTGGGAAGCCCAGTCCCTCCTCCCATAAGCAGCCCCTCCTCCCTGCCAAAACTGGGCAGCAACCTCTATGAATAATGAAGCCCTGCTGGCCTCAAACCAGGCCACCTTTCCTTGGACCTGTGCCACTTGTGGAGACAGGAGATGAAGGACACAGTCTCTCTCCTCACGTTTCTCATAGTTTCTTTAAAAATGCAAGAAATAGCTATTGAGGAGGATTGAGATAAGTTGCAGAATACACATCCCACTCCTAAATTATTCTTTTATCTCCCAACAGAATAACCCCCACTGGGTAGGGACCTTGTCTTGCTCACTCACCACTGGATTCCCTCCTCTTGTACATACCAGGCATTCAAGATATCTCTTGAATGAATAAATAAATGTCATCTTCCTTGTCATATCCCCAGCTCCTAGAACAGCCTTTAAATCAAGAAATTCTTGCTAAAAAATGAATGAATAATGAATGAATGAATGAATGAATGAATGACTTGCACAATGCTTTGAAAGATGAAGAGGAGTTAACCAGAAACAAAACAAAAAAGGAAAGGGGCAAGCAATCCCAAGAGCACAGAGGATGGCATTTGCAAAGGCAGAAGAAAGTGTGGAGCTTCCAGGAAACAGTGGCTTGTTGGAAGTGGCCCAACATTCTATCTGAAAAATGAGTTTAATCGAAGATTTACAGGAAAGCGGCAGAGGACAACCTAGCTTTTCTCACTTCTTTCCCTTCTATCATCATCTTATCTCCTTTAGATCATTAACAAAGTCACAGGGACTTCATATTTCCACCATATTAACCTCAATCTTTTTGTTTGCAAGCAACAGAAACTTCAAACTCCTCAAGCTAAAAAGTAAGCAGGTGTCGGAGATGGTTCTTGCTATTTATCTATGTTTCTATGTACACATGTGTGTATGTCTGTATTTATATCTATCGCTCTCTAATCTTGAGTTTACTTCCTTCTGAAGTAACCTCATTCTCTCCCACTTAAACAGCTTCTTCTTTGCAACCAGGGGAACAGGTTTGCATGGCCCCCACAGTGTTAGAAGCACTCATATAACATCCAAAGAAAAATACTAGGAGAGGGCAGTATGTAGTGGTTCAGCCTGTAATCCCAACATCTTGGGAGGCTGAGGCAACCAGATCACTTGAGGTCAGGAGTTCGAGACCAGCCTGGTCAATATGGTGGAACCCCATCTCTACTAAAAATACAAAAATTAGCCAGGTGTGGTGGTGTGCACCTGTAATCCCAGCTACTTGGGAGGCTGAGGCATGAGAATCGCTTGAACCTGGGAGGCAGAGGTTGCAGTGAGCCAAGATCACACCACTGCACTCCAGCCTGGGTGACAGAGCGAGACTCTGTCACCAAAAAAAAAAAAAAAAAAAGCCCAGGAGAGGATTTTGATTGGTTTGGGTGATCATATGCCCACTCCAGATCAATCTCTGCAAATATTAGCCAGCCTGGGTCATGTGCCTTCCCATGATGGACAGCACCATGACTGACAGACTCAAGAGAAAGAGAGGAGTGTTCCCCCGAAGGAAGAGATGCTGGGGAAAAATAAAACCACCGATCCCACCACATCAGCCATGCACACGTCCCAAGAAGCCAGGTGCCATGTTGGGACACATTGTAGTCATGTCCAGCTATCCTCATTCAGCAGAGGAAGAGGTAAGCTTTGTATACGTACTTTTTGTCTTACACCAGCCTCTTCTCTGGGGCTCAGTTTCTTCATCTGTAAAGTGAGTATGCTGGGCTAAATTCATCTTTAAAAGTCCCTTCCAAATAGGACAGTCTGGTATTTCTCAGAAGTTCACATTTCAAGGCTTGCTAACTTATCTTGGATAATGGAAATGTCTGTTTCCTTGATTGATTAATTCATGAGGTAAGCTTGGATATTTTATCTTTCTTGTTCTTAGTCATTTCAAAAACACTGGATGTAAGTTCAGCAAAGGAATCCAATCTCTTTCCCAAAGTAAATTTTTTTTGTCTCATTCAGAATCAGATAATTTGGATTATCCGCTTTGGAAGAATGAGATATTTGAGATGAAGTACTTTAGATCCATCCCAATTTTTAATTCTTGGGCCCCAGATTTTATTATTTTGAATTGATCCTGGGAGCTATGGAAAGGGAAATCATTCCTCCTTAAGGTTATTTGAAACCCACTTGACTTTAGTAGAGACTATTTCAGGTTAGTGTCTGTAAGCCTGAAACTACTGTTGTTATTTTATATTTACTGAGCACTGCGATGTCCTTGTAAAGTGCAGAGAAATCAGAAACACTGATCCATTAGCCATTCACAGTGCTGTGGGACTCTGTGCCTTTTCCAAGCACATCCATCTGCTCCTGCACCCCCAAAAACCCTGGCCAGAAGCAGGACAGATCCAGAAAACAGGGCACAAATAAGGACTATGATGTACTCATAGTTAACCGCTAGTTGGTCATGCTAGAATATGAAATCCAAGCATTCCGAATTCCAGTTTAGTTCCCCTTCGATATAATCATCCTGTCTCCCCTTCCCCTCCAACCACATTCAAAGCCTCCTTCTCCCAGTCCCAGAACCAAGCCCCAACCCTCCCTCACCCAGCTCCCAAGGCTTGTTGATAATGTCATGACCCTGGCCACTGGCCTCACTGAACCTTTCAACCTTGCCTCCCACAAGCATCTTGAGTTGGCACTGTGACTTCCAGGCACCTATGCTATTTGCAGAGAACGCCCTTTCCTTAATCCAAGCCCAATAATCTAAATGTTTGACTCCCTGAGGGACCATCTAACATGACCAAGCCTTTGTTTGACGGTGGAGACTGCCTCCCCTCATACCCTTCAGCTGTCTGAGGCCCACGCCCACAGCCCCACTCACCTGCACACAACGGAAGACCTGTGCCTGTCTTCTACAGCTGTGAGGGGGCCACAGAGGATGTGGGCGCTGTCCACTGGCCCTGGGGGCTGAGGGAGTCTTCAGAGCCCAGCTGGCATGACTCACGAGTTCTGCAGCTGGTAGGATTCTGGGCTGCAGAGGCAGCACCTGCGTGGTATATCTTAGATCACTGGCTCAAGTAGCAAGTGACTCAACTTCTCCCCAAACCCCCTGCCACCCCTCCAAAGGAACCCTGTTCCTCAGAGATCACAGCTTTCTTTGATGGGCTTGAGTGGCTAAGGCCTGACATGGTGAACAAAACCTAACTTGAGAAGAACTTCAATTGTCTTCCTGATCATTTTCCCAAATAGTCTAGTACAAACCATATCCAGCAAGCCATTTCTTCTTGTATTCTTTCATTCATAAAAATATTTACTGGAGGCCAGGCACGGTGGCTCATGCCTGTAATGCCACCATTTTGGGAGGCCAAGGCGGGCGGATCATGAGGTCAAGAGATCGAGACCATCCTGGCTAACACAGCAAAACTGCGTCTCTGCTAAAAATACAAAAAATTAGCCGGCTGTGGTGGTGGGCGCCTGTAGTCCCAGCTACTCGGGAGGCTGAGGCAGGAGAATGACGTGAACCTGGGAGGCAGAGCTTGCAGTGAGCCAAGATCACGCCACTGCACTCCAGCCTGGGCAACAGAGCGAGACTCTGTCTCAAAAAATATATATATATGTGTGTGTATATATATGTGTACACATATATATACACACACATATATATACACACATATATACACATATATATACACACACACATATATATGTATACACACACACATATATATATACATATATATATATATTGGAGGTCGAGAGCAGTGGCTCATGCCTGTAATCCCAGCACTTTGGGAGGCTGAGGTGGGTGGATCATGAAGTCAGGAGATCAAGACCATCCTGGCCAATATGATGAAATCCCGTCTCTACTAAAAATACAAAAATTAGGCGAGCGTGGTGGTGCACGCCTGTAGTCCCAGCTACTCAGGGTACTGAGGCAGAAGAATCACTTGAACTCTGGAGGCAGAGGTTGCAGTGAGCCGAGATTGCGCCACTGCACTCCGGCTTGGGCGACAGAGCCAGACTCCATCTTGAAAAACAAAAACAAAAACAAACAAAACAAACAAACAAAAAATTTACTGGATTTCACTATATTTTTGGAACATTAAAGAAGCTGACATGCTTTTCTAGAACACTCACTTTCCCCATGCCTCAAAGCCCATGATAAATGCTCCCTCATTCAGGAAGCCCCTCCTACAATTTCTATTTTAATTAAATTAGTGGCACAGAGAACCATGAGAGCTGACTGCTCACAGTTGTCTCCTAATGGCCAGACTTCTCTCAGCCACTGGTACGGCAGCTAACTCTGTTAGCACTTGACTAGATGTGGTCTGAAATGTCCCAGAGCCAGGGTCTTTGATTCTCCTCTCCCCACCCAGAACCCTGCAATCCATCACACTTTCTGAGCCCATTCTTTCTTGCAGGATCTCTCCTCCCTCACTTGCAGAGGATTTCATAAGCAACCCTGCCTGTCTTTTTGCTGCTTACTCTGGTCTTCTGCACATGGGAACCAGATTCATCTTCCTAACAAAGCACTGTGATTGTGCCCTGTACTGACTCAAAAACAGCCATTAATTTTCCGCTGTTCATAGGATTCTTTCAGTCATTCATCAAGTACTTGTTGAGGACCTACCATATACCAATTACTCTGCAAGATCCTGAGGATACAGCCGTGAGCAGAATCGAATCGCAATGTAGATGGGAAGAGCCACACAGGCGAGCAAAACAGTGATGTGATGAGCGCTGTCCTAGGAAGTATGTAGGGGTGTTAGGGAGGTGTAGACCATGAGCACCTCACCTGGGCGGGGAAAGGTTTCCTGGGGTGGGACAGCTAATCTGGGCAGAAACTCCCTTGTCTGCACTCAAGGTCTAGGCCCCTTTTCCTCCAAGCTGCCCCCACTCTGAGTGTTGGCTCTGAGTAAGGCAATCCTTAGCCAACTTAAACACCCTGCCCACTTGCCTTCCTCCCAGTCCTCAGTTCTGAATCCTTTCTCCATGTGTGGGACTGAAACTCCAGCAGGGCAGGACCAGCAGTCCTTCAGCCAAGTCCAGCCCCATGGTCAACACAGGATGGGCCCACATGATGTATTTTAAATGTTTGAATCAGGTGCTCTGGCAGAGACTGTCAGGGCTGTAGCCAGGCTATGGCTGCCCCACTAAGGATGACATTTCCTCACCAGTCATAGGACATGCGTGAAGCTGAGGTGGGCCACTTCCAAGGCTGGGCTTTCACAATGCTGCACGTGCCCCCACTCACCGCCCTTTCCTCTATTCCCCCGGCTGACACCTGGGCAGGTGGTGACCCAGCCTTGATCATGACCTTTCGTATTATGACCAAGACATGCAAAAGACACAACCGTCCTGGTCCCTTTAGCCACTGTATTGTTGGCAGGGCAGCACAGGCTTATCTCAATGAATACAGTTGCCAACGTGTCAGATTTCAGATTTCCAGTATCCACCAAAAAAGTGAAAGATCTAGCAACACTACGTCCACAGTCCTGCAGGGCAGCAGTCAGCAGGCACTGAGTCAGTTTGCCACAGACCCAGCCGTGCCTGGTGATCTGAGGTCTGGTGTCCCTGCCACAGCCCTTGAACTGTTGCTTTTCTGATCCTTCACCCTTTTCTATAAACTGACTAATTCTTGCAGACAACTGTAATTTAAAAACAGCCCTGCAGTTTATTTGAAGCATTTGAGCCTCTGAGTAGAACATGACTCAGGGAATCCAACTGCTGGTGAACCTCTTGCCTGGCTCTTCTCTCAGGACTTTGTGCCACTTAAAAACCCATACCTAGGCTTGGCACAGTGGCTTACGCCTATAATCCCAGCACTTTGGGAGGCCAAGCCGGCAGATCACTTGAGGCCAGGAGTTCAAGACCAGCCTGGCCAACATGGTGAAACCCCGTCTCTACCAAAAATACAAAAATTAGCCGGGCGTGGTGGCGCATGCCTGTAATCCCAGCTACTCTGGAGGCTGAGGCAGGAGAACTGCTTGAACCTGGGAGACGGAGGTTGCAGTGAGCCAAAATCACACCACTGCACTCCAGCCTGGGTGACAGAGCAAGACTGTCTCAAAAGAAAAAACAAAACAACAAAACAACAGAAAACACCCACATCAGTTATTTCAATCCTGGTTTAGGACCTAGATCAGACCCAGTGCCTAACAAATATTCTGTGTGTCCCCTTTACATCCCTGAAATTAAATTAATATTACCCACCTACACACACAATTTTAAAAATCAGTATAATGCCCTAATTGAAATATAAAAGAGAAATAAAAGTCATTTATGATGACAACATATGTGTTTCAATATGTTAAAGTTTGGTTCAACTACCTTAGCAGCCAGCAGGAAACAGTCAGATGCTTGCTTGCAGAAAAAGCACCACCGCAAATCTGACAGCTGCAAATGCAGATTGGTACAGGTGTGTGTGGTTTGGGTAACTCAAATACCACAAGTGGCATTGGCATTAGGGATGTGATTTTTCCAAAAGGTGAACAACACAAAATCTAGTTTATCCTTGATTCTCACAACAGTTGCATTCCTGGAAAAACTTCACACATTTAAAAATATGCAACTAATACTCCATGGTCATGAGTCAAATGGAGTTTGATTTTAGGCTCAGATTATTCTAAACATGTTCTCCACTCAAGAATGCACAGTGGGCTGGGTGCGGTGGCTGACGCCTGTAATCTCAACACTGTGGGAGGCTGAGGCGGGCAGATTGCCTGAGGTCAAGTGTTCGGAGTTAGAGACCCATCTGGCCAACATGGTGAAACCCCATCTCTACTAAAAATACAAAAAAAAAATTAGCCAGACATGGTGGTGTGCAGCTATAATCCCAGCTACAGCTACTTGGGAGGCTGAGGTGGGGGAATCGCTTGAATCAGGGAGGTGGAGGTTGCAGTGAGCTGAGATCATGCCTCCGCACTCCAGCCTGGGCGATAGAGCAAGACTCTGTCTAAAAAAAAAAAGAATGCACAGTTGGCACCCAGCCATTACGCAGGACAGGAGCAGTTCTTCGTTGGGAGCCTCACCCAGAGCATTGCAGGCTGTCTAGCATTTCTGCCTTTTCCCATTAAATGGCGAGACCATCCCAACTCAACCATTAAGACAATCAAATTCACCCCCACAGATGCTTTCCCAATGAGAATCACTGCACCAAACCAAGAAGACACACAGAGAGGTGAATGGGAATATTGAGTAGGACTCCAAGATTTTCCTCAGACCTCAAAGATAGTGAGACATCACCTCAACATGATTTCCTGTGACTGTCCAGACTTGTTGGGCTTTTTCTTCAGCAAAGGAGTCAGGAATGAACAGAAAAGACTGTAGTAGCCTCCGAGGTGAGTGTCCCGTTGGCTTTTCCCTCTCTGGACCCTGGGAGAAGAGGAAGAGGTAGATAGCTGCTCGGCAGACAAGCCCTTCTTCCCCACTCCACTCAAACCCAACAAGACAAACTTCGCTTCTTAATTTCTGTTTTTAAAAAGGAAGAACAAATAAAGCAAGAGGCTGAAACTGAATGAAATTCAGTTCTCCTGTCCCTCACATCTCCTGTCTATTAATAGCCTCTTTGAATGAGTCACATTGAGACATTTATTGGCTGTCTCTGGGAGTGCTTTTACCCAAAATAGTTCCCAAGCCATGTTTCTATGCTGCTGTGATGCTGGGGCAGCCAACACAGGCGCCGTTTCTCAAAGAAGAGACGTGCATGTAAATCAGGTTTCACCTGGGCGGGCTGGGCCGGGGCCCAGAGTCAAAACACCAATCAGCCCCTCACAAACTTAAAACACTGAGGGCATGAATGCTTCATCCTCTGGACTCTCACCCAGAGACCAGCCTCCTGGCATCTCCTTGAAGAAGCACCTCATTGTCTCCACAGACCTTGGTGTTGTCTCAACTCTTACATGGTTTCTTTAACGGCTTTTTGGGGGAATGCTGTTGTACTTCCACATGTGTGTAATGAGGGGACCGGGACAGAGAGAAAACAAGTGAGATGTTATTTCTCCCAGGACCCTAGAGCCAGGGTCTGCTCCTCTTTGTCCCTCAGAGCCTAATCCCCTCAGGGCAGGCGCCTCACTTTCCTCATTTCATGCCACCCCAGCCCCTCATTTCCTCCTCTGTCCCAAGCCATTTTTAACTGTCTGACCTGACAGGACAATTAAACATTAATACTGTGATTGAAGAGTCTGTGTGCAAATCAATTAAAAATAGGACATGTGGGGCTCAGGTATTTTTAACCTATTTTTTCTTTCTGTCTGGAAAACTCTTGCTGCATAGCTCAGACCTGGGTGCCTTGGGGCTGGGATGGATTCTGGAAGGTGGGGAGGGCAGGCTGGGAAGCTGGTCACCACCGTCCTCAGATGGGTGCTGTGTGTAGGGGCTGATGTGGCCTTTCTCCTACCACGCAGACAGAAGGGGGTTCCATGCACCAGTCCCCTCCTCCTCCATCAAAACCTCCCAGGACTAGCTGTCCCTCTCTTTGGGCTCCCCTCCTGTGCCGGTTTACATCAGATGTTTGTAATTATTTGATTTTTTATTGCACTGTATTCTAGAATGTGAGGGAACACATTCTAGAGGGCAGGAACCATCCTCTCCATCTTTCTACACAGGTCCCCGCCCAGCTGGAATCTCTGGGCACTTAATAAATGTTTGTGCAATGAACCAACAGCAAGGCAATGACATCTGCCACTTGTTACAACTTCCTTATTTGAAATGGCAAACCTGTTTAATGACAATTAATCCTTCTGCCCCTTCCAAGTCAACTCGAGGTAGCATGTGGGTGAAAACAGTTTACATGGAGAAAGTATAAAGTTTATAAATAAACATTTATTCCATCATCTCTTTCTGTAAAGAAGCAGAGTGGGCAGCTGCTCCCAGACCCCGAGATAAATTGATTACCCACCATCAGCAGGCACAGATTTTGGCTCTGAGCTTCCTGGAAGCCCAGGCCAAAAGGAAGACACTGTAGGCAACATGGTTTTCATTTACTCAGCCAAAAGATCACAAGTCAGTCTGCAGAGACAAAGTTTTTCCAAAACTCTCTAACTCAAGAGTGATTTGGTATGTGAATCCTTACACTGAAATCCTAAAGCAATTAGCTGGACATGGTGGTGGGCGCCTGTATTCCCAGCTACTCAGGAGGCTGAGGCAGAAGAATCACTTGAACCTGGGAGGTGGAGGTTGCAATGAGCCGAGATGGCGCCACTGCACTCCATCCAGCCTGGGCAATACAGCAAGACTGTGTCTCAAAAAAAAAAAGAAAAAAGAAAAAAACCAGAAATCCTAAAGCAAGCTTGTCCAACCCACGGCTCACGGGTCGCATGCAGCCCAGGATGGCTTTGAATGTGGCCCAACATAAATTTGTAAACTTTCTTAAAACATTAGGAGTTCTTTTGCAATTTCGGCTATTGTTAGTGTATTTTATGTGTGGCCCAAGACAATTCTTCTTCTTCCAGTGTAGCCCAGGGAAGTCAAAAGATTGGACACCCCTGTCCTAAAGTGTCATTTAGCTGTTCCTCAAATAAGCCACACTGACTTCTGCCACAGGACTTGTCCATCTCCTGGAATGTTTGGCAGAGCTTCTTGACATTCGCCTCTCTGCTCAGGTGTCCCTTCGGAGCAGCCATCCTGACCCCAGCATCCACTCCTAGCACCACACTCGAACCACACTTTGCCTTCCTTTATTTCTCTCCATTGCATTTACACTCCACTCATCCAAGTCCTTTACTTATGTGTTTGTCTGCTTGTTTTCTGTCTCCTTCACTAGACTATAAGCCTCATGAGGGCATGGATTTTGTCTGGTTCATTGCTGTATTCCCAGGTCCTAGAATAGCACTTGGTATCTAACAAGCATTAAATATATATTAGCTGAATTGTGAATCAAGGACATTTTCAAGCAGGATTTTTGGAAGTGACAGAAACACTGTTTTAAAAGAAGACTCCTGTAATTATGAAGACTCTCTGATGAGTATGATATAACATGTTCCAGGTACTTTGATTTCTTATAATACAATTTCATATGGGGATAGAATGTGGAGGATCTATAAATGGGTTGCATTAACAAGTTCCTGGGTCTGTCATCTGTCTCAAACATCAGGAGCCTAAGTGAGATTTGGCAAGTCTTCTTTCACTCAGGGTCTGCTCTTAATTGGACTTCCCAGCAATTACTCCAAGTACAGCTCTTCAAGACTGCTTAAAATGTGAACCTTCTGGTTTAGCTACCAGACAACAAGGCAAAGTGCCACTCACCTGCAGATGCTTAAGAGCTGGATTTACAGCCTCATCCTCCGAAAAAGAGAACTAACTTCAGCAGGAACAAGGACAGCTGGAGTAACTACAGGCAGAGCCAGTGCCTCCTGTAAGAGAACTCTGAACACTGTCTGGAGCTCACACAAGTTCCTGGAATAATGCTTTAAATTCTATAATCTGTAATGCCTTAAAATTCTATAGCTGTATGATATATAATCTGTATTAGTTATCTTTTGCTGCGTAACAAATTATCCCCAAAGCTTAGCAGCTTAAAATGACGAACATGTATCATCCCATAGTCTCCATGGGTCAGGAATTTGAGAGCAGCTTAGCTGGGTGGTTCTGGCTCAGGGTCTCTCACAAGGTTGATGTCAAGATATTGGCCAGGGCTGCTGTCATCCAAAGGCTTGACTGGGGCTGGAGAGTCAAGGTGGCTCACTCACGTGCCTGCTGACAGTTTCTCACTTGTTCTCCTCACCACCAGGGCCTCTCCATAAGGCCACTTGAGGGTCTTTATGACATGACAGCTGGCTTCCCCCAGAGCAAGTGATCCAAGAGAGAGTGAGCAAAAGGGAAGCCTCAATGCCTTTATGGCCTCGTCTCAGAAGTCAAACAGTCTCTTCCACTATGTTCTATTTGTTGCAAGTGAGTTGCTAATTTCAAGCCATATTCAAGTGAAGAAAAATTTAGCTCCACCTCTTAAAGGAAGGAGAATTAAAGAATTTGTAGACATATTTTAAAAGCAGCACACCAGCTAATGTGAAGAAAGTGGTCTCAGCAGGAGAAATATGTGCAATAGCCATTACCAGGCAGAGAGGTTCTGTGTAAGAGGAAACATGATGCACTGAGGAGATCCTGGATGAAGAATTAGACATTCCAGGACTCACATCTCAAACCCATCA
Organism: Pongo abelii; assembly: GCF_028885655.2. Lineage (NCBI taxonomy): Eukaryota > Metazoa > Chordata > Mammalia > Primates > Hominidae > Pongo > Pongo abelii. The sequence goes on along the minus strand of NC_071985.2, from coordinate 65,164,220 downwards.
CTTAACATCTGCATGAATTCAAAGATGTTTACCTTCTCTGGGCTTCAGTTTTCCCTTTTTTAAGATGGAGATAATGTTCCTCATTTTGCTGAAATACTACGAGAAATAGAGAAAATCCATGTCAATCTCTCTGGGCACACAATAAATACTCAAGAAATGGTAGATCTTATTAAATTGTGCCATGACACCTCTGTGAATCCTTAATTTTTGAAGAATTATAAATGGGTATACTGTACAATGTAGGAAAATGGATAAACTACTAAAGAGTATTACTTAAGATATGCCATATAAATGGCAGTAGATGTTTATCTAATATAGTAATTTTGGTTTGATACTCAGCTTATCCATCTGGGATATTTTTGTGTACGTGTGTGTGTGTGTGTGTGTGTGTGTGTGTGTGTACACTGTGCCCCTAGTTCTCCAATAACATTTAAATGGCTTACAAAAATACCAATTGCAGCCAGTCATGGTGGCTCACACCTATAATCCCAGCACTTTGAGAGGCTAAGGCGGGAGGATTGCTTGTGTCCAGGAATTCAAGACCAACCTGGACAACGTAGGGAGCCCTCATCTCCACAAAAAATACAAAAATTAGCTGGGCATGGTGCAAGTACCGTAGCTCCAGCTACATGGAAGGCTGAGGTAGAAGGATCACCTGAGCCCAGTTTGAGGCTACAGTGAGCTATGATTGCATCACTGCACTCCACCCTGGACAACAGAGCAAGACCCTGTGTCCAAAAAAAAAAAAAAAAAATACCAGTCTCAGCTGGGTGTTGTAGTGTGTGCCTGTAGTCTCAGCTACCCAGGAGGCTGAAGCAAGTGGATCCCTTGAACCCAGGAACTCAAGCCCAGCCTGGGTAATATTGCAAGACTCCATATCTATTTTTTTAACAAATTGCAGAATAAAGTCATTGGAAACAAAATGTTATGGCCATGTGCAGTGGCTCACGCCTGTAATACCAACACTTTAAAAGGCCAAGGTGGGAGGACCACTTAAGCCGAGGAATTTGAGACCAGCCTGGACAACATAGTAAGACCCCATCTCTACAGAATTAAGTAGTCAAGCATGGTGGTGTGCATCTGTAGTCCTAGTGGAAGGCTGAAGTGGGAGGATCACTTGAACCCAGGAATTCAAGGTTACCATGAGCTATGATTGTGCCACTGCACTCCAGCCTTGGTGACAGAACAAGATGTTATCTTAAAAAAAGAAAAAGAAAAGGAAAGGAAAGAAAGAAAGAAAAAATTTTAAAGTATGCTATGAAAAACAAACAGAAACCCAGGAATATGCAAAGCACAAATCAAAGGAGAAAAAAGACTAAAGTGAGGAGGAAAATAAAAATAATTTGAGACAAAATTTTGGGCTCTAAGCCAAAATGAACAGAGAACCATGATCAGGGTCACAAAGAGATACTAAGTACTTTTTCTAGAGCTTGATTCTAAAGGGAATGTCTCATGAGAAAGTCACCATAAAACACACAGAAAGATGTAAGACTGTCCCTAGGGGAGCTATAATCACTATTTTTTTTAAAGCCTATGGCACCCTATGAGCATTCAGAGGACATGATCTCAAAGCTACCACTCGATAATGGCAATTCTGCAAGGGGTCACGTCTGCTTGGCATATCTAGAAGAGTGCATGGAAGACAGCCTACACATGTCTTTTGGTAATACCTACCTAGTATCCAAATTAAGATGGTAAGAACAATAGTATGCATTTTTTGAACACTTACTAGGGATCAGGCAATAAACTTGATGCTCTCCATGCATGGTCTAATTCAATCTTGACAATATCCTGTGAGATTAATACAATAATTAACCCCACTTTCAGAGGGGGAAAGTGACACACAGAGACTCTGTATCACACAGATTGTGAGCAGAAGAGTCTGGATCTAAATCTGGGCAATCTAGAGTCTGTCCTCTGAAAGTTTTCACTGTGAGCCTGGAATACTGGGGACTGAGACGCAAGTGGAGGTGAGTGAGGACACCTGGAAGGCAGGGATGAGGCTCTTCAGCAGGGCCTGCTGGACGGTGGCCTGTGTTAATTGAGGAGCTCCAGGATGACAAGCAGCAGAAACGAGAAGGGTCTCAAGAGCCAGAGGAAACCCCCATTACCTCTCATCGTTTTGTCTAAAACAATAGTGTTGTCCTAGTTGTGCTAGCTCTGGGGCTCACACAAAAGACTACAAAGGCATCTCAGTGGCCTGGGAGCCAAGGATGTGGTTCTTAGATGGACGCTCCCGAAAAAGAAGTCCATAGCCAAATAAGATCAGAAAGGCCACCAAGATCTATTAGCATAATAAAGGCCCTGGGACATTCTGTAGTCAAGAAATCTATTTAACATCCTTTCATCTGGCATTGCCCAAACTTTGTATTGTTGAAGCATGTGTTTACATCCTGCAGCACTAGCAAATGCTGACCTAAAAGATCTTTAAGGTCTCTTTCAGTTCAAGGAGTCCATAGTTTTAGTTCTTCTTTTAAAAAAAAAAAAGCAACAGTAAGAACAAGGAATGAAAAGGCAGAACACCTAAGCTCAATTTCAATCTCTGCCCCTGGTTAGCTGGAAAACCTGAGTTAAAAAAACATCATTTACTCTCTCAGAGCCTTGGTCTTCTTATCTGTAAAATGGAGATAATGATGGTGTCTCTATCATTATGCTGCTTTGAGAATCAAATTAGGTAATATATGCACTCTGAAACAATGTATAAATTATAACTTGGCATATGAGTCAGCTATTACTATTGTAAATTAAAAACACAACAAAACCAGAAGTCAAACCTGAAAAGGTTTTAATCACCTGGTTATCTGTTCGGGGCTCGCCATAGCTCTGCTTGCCCTTAGACTTTGTAGTAATGACACACATTTTCCAAATGGAGCAAATCCCTTGAATTCTCTTTCCCATCCTTCAGATTGATACTTTCAATGTCATTTCAATTTAGTATTTGGGTCGGGAAGAGAAATAAATTAAAACCAAACAAATTGTTTGTTCTTCTACACAGCAAACCTCTGGTTGAATGAGTTTGAAGCTTTTCATTCAGTGCCAAAAGCTAGTGGTCAAATTAAAAACAGCACAAGACAAAAGGAGACTAAGAGAGGAGAAATTCATTGGAGAAAGCCGAATTCCAGTACAGCAAATGCCATACAGACAGTCCTAAGACACAACTCTTTAGGGACCAGAAAACATCCCAATCCATCCAGAACAGCTCTCTTTCTGAATAAAATGCTTCTTTTTTACTTCTGAGTCTGGTAGCTGATGAGATAAAGTGATTCCAGCCCAGACAACACCTTCCTGTCTTCTGCGCATAATAAATAATATAAATTTATGTCATGAGAAAAGATCACTCCCCAAATTCTTCCACCCCATTTGCTTTTTTCCTCTTTGGACTTTACCCAAGCCATGACTCTCCCACTCAGCCAGTTCAAAGAAACCTTTCATTTGAAAGGTTTCTAATTTTGAAAGATTTCTAATTTTGAAAGAGTGTTTCTAATTTTGAAAGAATTGTATCTTTCATGATACAGTGAAGCTAAAGGTCCAATATGGAGTCTGCGTGATGAAACTTTTTTTTTTTTTTTTGAGACAGTCTCACTCTGTCGCCCAGGCTGGAGTGCAGTGGCACCATCTTGGCTCACTGCAACCTCCGCCTCCCAGGTTCAAGCGATTCTCGTGTCTCAGCTTCCCAAGTAGCTGGGATTACAGGCCTGCACCACCAGGCCTGGCTAAATTTTGTACTTTTAATAGAGACAGGGTTTCACTGTGTTGGCCAGGCTGGTCTCAAACTCTTGACCTCAGGTGATCCACCCGCCTTGGCCTCCCAAAGTGCTGGGATTACAGGCGTGAGCCACCACGCCCAGCCTGAAACTTTCTAATGATTGTTTTACTCTGAAAGAATATTTCTGATTCTGGCTGGATCACTGACCTAACATTGAAGGAAGTTCTTGGACTCATGCTCAGTGGTAACTGGGATTCCTCAGAGGAAGTGTTAGAATTGTTGAGAAATGAAATAGCTCTTCCCAGGGCAAGATATAGCCCCAAAGATACAAAATTATGGTGCCATGAGTTGGAAACTATGGTTTCCTGCATTTTTATCTATGGTGTGCAATCAAAAGTCCAGGTTCTGCATTTCTAAAATGTCCTGGTTAATGAAATTTCACTCACAACTTTTTTTTCCCTTTTGATTTTATGGAAAATGTGAAACATTCTCACAGGGAAGAAAATGCAGCCTCTTTTCATTTTGCTTAAACCCAGGAAGGCTTTATTCAGTAGCACCTGTTTGGGTGGACTTCAACAAGCATCTCCAAAATAGAAATGTTCCATTAGTAAACTGTTTAGGAAATAGACCGTGCTCAGAAATGAGCCTGCTGAAGGAGCTGCAAAGTTATTCTGCTGTTTCATCCTTGCTTATTTTCCCCCCATGGAATTTCGTGTCCTATTTTTAAACTATGTTTCACCTTAAGTGACAAAGCAGCCCTTTGGAAATTATATATAAAGTCTATTATTTTAATTTGTTTATTAAAAATTATTTTGTCTCTTAATTAGTATTAGATCCAAAAGAGTGCTGCTATGTTTATTTACATATGTACAGACATATGTACATATATGTTATGTATATTTCTTGCTATGCATGTAATATATAAGCATTGTACATTATATATTATATAACTCAGATAATATATAATACTTATATATAAATGTTTATATGTTATGTATATTTACATATATACACACACGTATATATGTGCATATATACACACACGTATATATGTGCATATATACACACACGTATATATGTGCATATATACACACACGTATATATGTGCATATATACACACACGTATATATGTGCATATATACACACACGTATATATGTGCATATATAAATAAAGCACTAAGCATGGAACATATACATAAAGCACTAAGCATGATATATATATAATATATGCTTAATCCTTTATGTATATTTTCCAGTCAATCCTTACAATTCTATAATGCAATTGTTAGTTCTCCATTTTTGAAGCAAAGAGCCACATTAGAGAATTTACCTCTCTAGCCCAAGGATGTGCAGTCATAACAAACTCAGTATTTCACCTCAGTGCTGATTCTAGAGCCTGTGTTTTCCCTCCTGTCCATCATTCTGATTTTCTCACAGCTAACAATATAGGAGCATCAGATATTCCTGTATTGGATGGAACAGAAAGGAAGCTAAGAGCTCATCCACTTCACCTTCATTTTACGGGAGGAATGGGAGCCCAGAGCATTGAAATGACTTGCTCAAATGTACGTAATTAACTGACAAGAGCCATCACTTCTCAGCATCTCCTTTTACTCCAGAATTCTACTCACATAGTAGAATCTCACTCAATGTGAGAGTTTATTGGAATTTACTCCCCCAAATGAAACTAGATTTATTTTATTTTCTTTATATGTAAAGGAATTCATGATTTAAAAAACAGCATTCACTCTGTCCACGTAAAATTGTGAATATGCACAAAGAGATGTATGAAAGATGAACTCTAAGATACTCATGGTAATTATCTCCAGGTAGTGGGATTTCAGATTATCTGTCTCTTTCTCTATACTTTTTTGTGTTTGAACATCTATATATATATATAATTAGAACATGCAGTAAGGTCAGATGCTCAATTAATAACCCTGTGTGTAGTTTTTCTAACATTCTCATGTTCATGTAACAATATAAAAACATGTATACATGTATTTAAGGGTTGTCAATATTTGTTTTACAAAAATGTTTTTTCCTATACATTCTCTGAAGTTTGTTCTATCACTTAAAAACATTTTGTGAAAATCTCTCCAAATCAATTGTTAAAGTTCTATTTAAATAGTGCCCAACATTACATGGTTGAGAATATGCCATGATTTTACCCATTCCCCTTTCAATGAATTCTCAGTTTGTTTCTTGATGTTTGCCACCAGAAGCAATGCTGCAGTGAATATCCTTATACGGGTGGCTTTATTTCTATAGAACAGACTTCCAGTAGTTGAACTGGTAGTAAAGTCCTCCTTTGCTACTCTCTCCTCATTATTTTATGTGTATTCTTGGACATACATAGTCTTCCACATGAATCTTAAAAAATTCTGTATCCAATTAAATAAAAACCTTACTTAAATTCCACTTAAATTAAAATTCCATTAATTATACATGTTACTATTGAGGAAAATGACATTTTTATGGTGTGAAGTTTTCCTTTCCATACTATATCTTTTGATTACTTTTCTGATCCTGCTTTAGATCATTTGATAAAATATTATAGCTAACTTCATATGGCTCCTGTGCCTTTCTGATCTATATTTATATCCTGTAAAATTTTCATATTAATTCTAATATTATGATATTTCTTGAATTTTCTAGGTATAAAATTACATTACTAAAGTATGATATTTCATCTCTTCTTTTTCCATATTTATGCAAAATATTTCAACTTTTGCCTTCTTGCATTTACTAGAATTAACTAATGTTGAATTTTGGGAATAATGGACATGTCTTTTCTGTTCTTGATTTTAATGAAAATGGTATTCTCATTTCATTATTTATAATGATGTTTGCTATTGATATTTGTTCATCTTTATCATATTTTCATATTTTTCTATTTACATCTTTACTTAGTTTTTTGACTAATATAGTGCTTTAATATACTGATATAATGAATTTCATTAATATATTTATTAATATTGAACCATTCTTATATTCTTGTATTTTTAGAATAAGCCCTCCTCGGTCAAATATTATTACTATTATGATACATTGTTCTCTTTGCTCATTCTTTAACATTTTTGCAATAATATGTATTAGTATGCTTGGATGATAGTTTTCTTCTGTTTTAAACTTTTCAAAGCTTTCCCACTCAAGTTATTCTCAATTTATTCATAGGGAATTTTTTTCTTATTTTCAAAGTTATGTGTATCTCTTATGGAATCTTGTAGCTAGAATTTTCTTCCTAATTTGTTTTTTAACTAATTTTTAACTAATTTAAAAGCTGAAGAAAACAGTGATTTTAAAATGCAAGCCACTGTTTCCTGAAAAGACTGAAACTCAGATTCACTTTTGGTAGACTGTCCTTTTATTCTGGGAAAACCATATGAAGAAACCATGTGGTTTCATAAAGTGTATTCAGAAAAAACATAGTAAAATCATCCCTCTCCCAAAAGAAATATTTTTGCCTCAGAAGCTGAGTGTTCTGCAGGGTGATGCTAACACGTGTCTGCTTGTGCCAGAGCTCAGATTTCTGTAGACTGGGTTATGTTTTCTTCTGACTGAAGCATTTCATGTTTGTTTTATGGTGAGGAGGGAGGGAAAGAGAAAAATAGGAGAAATGTTTTCCTTTTCTGAATAATTTAGAATGCACCCTGTATCAAACTCATGAGGATTTTTAAAGCATAATTTCAAGATGTAGAGAGCTGGAAAGAAGTGCTACAGGACCAAATCCCATGTACGACACAGTAAGAAAGAAATGGACTGGCCTAGGGCAGCTCAGCCTAAACTATTTTGTAAGATTAGGCCACCCAGAATCTGCTGAGGAGAAACCAGCATGAGGTGGCTGTCCCACCCCCTCCCCACCTGTGTGTGTAAAATGGCATTCCCCAAGAAAGAGGCAGTCATTCACCCTTTGAAAAATGCTGAGAAAGGGTAGATCCTAGCACAAGAAATGGAGCCTGGGAAGCCAGGCCCTGAGTTGGGCTGAGGCAGAGAGCATGTTCTTCTCTCCTGACCTTGGGCAGTTGGGTCTGGACAGGAAGTCATGATGCAGGGGTGGGCAGGCCCAGCCAGTGGAGCCTGGCCCCAAAACCCTCTGCAAAGGCCAAGGATAGGCCCACCTGGACCTGTGAGCCCTGACAGTGGCCACCTCTAACATTAGTTATGACCTATTCTCTACTGTGTCCTACTTCCTTTTTGATGTCCCCAGCCCTTCAGAAAATTCCTCTAAAGAGCACCAATACTGAGGGTAGTGAAGGAGGCTGCTCCCTCACTGTGGAGGAGGAAGAAAGCTGTGTCTTCTCTGCCATGCCACCTCCCCAAAAGCAGATCACTGTGGGAGTGTAGTTAGTCCCCCGCCTCTATCCCTCCAGGGTCTGCCTCAGTTGTAGGCAGTCTCCTTGCCCCTGACATTCCCTTCCTGGGCAGCTCTCATATGGAGACTGAGCAAAGCAGCTTATAAAATCCTGGCCCAGGTGGCACAGAACATTTGAAGGGCGATGGTCTCTCCAGAGAGATTCTTCACCTGGTTGCTGGAAGCTTTATTGGGTCTGCATTGAAGCTCTCTTCCCAGGCCCTATTCTCTTTCTTTTCTTCCTTTCCAAGGTGTTGATCTCTAAAACACCATGAAGTCCTCTTGAAGAACGCTGTCCTTGCTTCTGCCTTTGGAAAACCCAGACTGCAAGGGCAAAGAGCACAGAAGCAGTGGTGCGCTGACAGAACAGAGAAGTGGGAGAAGAAGACTATAGCCTGCACTTGAGCACCTGGAGGTGGGGGTGGGGAATCTCAGAAGTAATTGACAGGGTCAGACGAAGAAGATGGACCAGTGATCTGTGAACCCTTCTACGCACGGACCCTCTGACTCTGATCCTTGCCACCCGCCTTCTATGGCAAAAGAGACTGCTGTGTTTGTTCATCGATTAAACTCCTTCCCACAAGTTTCTCTTGGCCAAGAATGTCTCTTCAGCCCTGAGCTTCCCATTTACTAATAGGTCTTTGTCACCCCAAGTGACAAGGCTTCCCATCTCCTGCAGTCTTATCCTCTAATCCAGCTATTTCTGTTTTTGGAGCATAAACAATAACTCCTCTGGTTTGCCCTTTTAGCTTCCCCAAAGCTTATGCTTCCCTATTCTTTCCTCCAGTTAGAGCAAGAGCAATCAGACCAAGATTTCAGCTCATGTTTATCACACACCATCTCAACAAAATCTACTAATGCTTTACAAGCCCTCACAAGCATTTCCTGCAGGCTCCACCACTTTGAGAAGCAGCAAAGCTTTTGAATTATCCCTGCTAGTCGTGTGCTGGTAAAATCAGCTCTCTGAAAAGTACATACATACATAGAGAACAATATAGCATTTGCTGATTTCCAATTTTGGTAGTGTAAATGCTCACACCATAACAGATTTCAAGCTACCAGTGAAATTTCACAGGCTTTTACAATCAGCTTGTAAAGTTCCTGAGTATTTAACATTGGCTTTTGATATCCTGTAGGAGCTGGCTTCAGCAGCCACTGGCAGGGCTATCCTCCAATTCTCCAGGTCACCCCCAACCAGCACCCATCTTATTCTCTTAGCATTGTCCTTGACTGACATAATTTTGTCATGACAGCATTCACCATGGCCCACACTGTCTTAGAGACACATTGCCTATCTGATCTCATTTAATCCTCACAAAATCAACCATCTTTATCTCCATTTCACATATCATGGTTACTACTGGAGGCTTATCACCTTTCATCAGACCTGCACTACACATAAAACATAACACACTGCATTGTTGGGCAAAGCAGTGCAGCCCTCTTACAAGTATTTTTTTTAACACAATAAAGTTATTTCAAGTGTAAATTTATTTTTCCATGACAAAAGTAATGAACCACTTTGCAAAGAAAATTGGAAGGCAACCATTAATTCTTATATGCGTTAAGATTATTTGATGTCATGGTAAAATGTTTATGAAATAGTACATTTTAAAAGTGTAGTATAGTAACTTACAATGTGATACCAATTCTGTAAAACAGTAAATGTATTAATGAAACACTCTAAGTAAAGGAAAAATGAGTAGTTATCTCTCTTTTTTAGTATGTTTTAATTGACATATCATGGTTATATATATTTTTGGGATACATGTGATATTTTGATACATATATACAACATGTAATGATCAAGTCAGGGTAATTGGGATGTCTGTCACCTCAAACATTTATCTTTTTTTGTGTCATGAACATTATAATTCTTTCCTTATAGTTGTTTTGAAATATGCTATAAATTATTGTTCATTATAATTTTTTAATTAAATATTTTTAAAATTTTTATTATTTTCATTTTTTTTAGAGACAGGATCTTGCTGGTCACCCAGACTGGAGTGCAATGGTGCAATCGTAGTTCACTGCGGCCTCAAACCCTTGGGCTCAAGCAGTCCTCCTACCTCAGCCTCCAGAGTTGTTATCTATAATTTTGAACAGTAGTTATCTGTAACAGTGAGAAGCAAAGGTTTTCCTCATTTTCTCTTTTACAATTTCTGTATTTTCCGTAATTGATACATCATCACATATTACAATTATGATGAGAAAACATGATACATATTTTTATTTGGAAAACATATAAGTAAAAACAAAATCTATGACCTCACCGTTCAGACTCAACATCTCTTCCATTTTGATGTCATGCGATGTTTCTGACAGAGGTTTAATTGAAAAGAAACAGCATCAATAAGCATGGGCTCCACAGTCTTCCCACATCCCTCTGAGTGCCCGGGGAGGGGCTGGGGACTCCCCCCACACCTTAACCCAGAAGGACCTCTCACATGGACCTTTTTACATTCTCTCTAATCTTTCCCAAAGCCTTGCAAGGTGGCAGTAATATTATTATTCCCATTTCAGAGATGACAAAACTAAGAAACTCATCCTCTGTGAGTTTCTGTGCTATTAGGCTGTGTCTCAAGTCCCCGTACAAAGTATCTTTGTATGGGAGGCCTTATGGTTAAGAGCATGGACTTCTGTCCGACAGAATTCATTAAGTTCCAGGCCAGACACACTACCGCTCTCTGGAGAATGTGTCCATGGGCTAGGGGTGGCACTGAGCTTCCATTTCTTATAAAATAATGACGACAAGATCGTTTTCCTTAAAGGGTGGCTGTGAGCCTTCAATGACACAGTGATGAAAAGACCTTAGCACAGTGCTGGGTAACGGCTAGCTGCTTCAGAGGCACAGCTGAGACTTGCACAGAGGTACCTGGCTGCAAAGTCCGGCTCCCCTACACTCTGCAGAGCTGTTTTCCCCACTCAGAGTTCCTCTCCTCCGGGAGGGGTCGCCTCGCCCCCGTCCAGGATCTCTGCCTTCGGTTGAAGCGCAGCGCCCCCAGCCGTCCGCAGGAGGGATCGACGCCTCTGTCTCCCCGAAGTGAGGGCGCTCGCTGCGGAGCTGGGGGTGGTCTCCTCTTCCCCCCATTGTCGCCCAGCAACCTGGGGGTTCGCGTGGCTTCTCCCTGGCCGGGGGATGGAGGATGCGCTCTCCTCTGTCCCTTCAAGGCCTCTTCTTCGTCCCAGGTAGAGTCTCCTCCTTGCTGACCAGGCATCGCGAGCAGATGAATCTCCCTCCTCTGGGCGGTTGTCCCTGTCAGGCTGTCAGGACCTGATTTTCCCTGGTAAGCCTTCGTCAGGCAGGTGGCCTCGCCCAGGCCTCGGAAAATGTCAGGGCTCAAGCTGGGCACACATCTCTCCCACTGGCGAGCAGGCAGCGCCCGCGTTCTTTAGGATTTGGAACAGCCCTGCCAATTAGCTTGTACTCTGCCCACATGCCCAGGACTAAAAAAGAAGCAGGCCAAGCCCGAGCAAAATTAGACAATGGGCTCCCAGAACACCAAGGGCGAGGGCGGCCCGAGCACCTGCTGTTCTCGCCCCTCATGGCTGAAATTGGGCATGGAGTTGGCGAGGGAGGCCTGGCAGGGAGGGAGGGGGTCGAGCTGTGCGTTTGCTAAAGGGCCTTCTTCCTCCACGTTCCAGATGGGACTCAACGCGGGCTGCCCAGAGGAGGGCATGGGGAAGGGCCAAGCCCTGCGACTGGATTCTCTCGGGGCCACAGAGAGCGGGTGCTTACAGCTGGGGTCAGGCACACTTCCGTTCTGCCTGGAGGACAGGACGGGGTGGTGGCTTCTCCAGATACAGTGCTGGCCGCTCAGAGCCCGTGTGTGGAAGACAGTCTGGTGCAGGGGTTGAGGATGAAGATTTTTGGAGAGAGGCGCATGCGGGTTCTTGTCCCATGTTCCTTATTGACCCACTCTGCAACCTCGGTTACTTGAGAAAAGTTAAGATTTCTTTCTCCAAAAAGCAGAGACAATAAAAATTTCTAACTTGTAAGGTACCCTGTGAGAATAAGAGGAAATGAAATGTGGAATCCATATAGTATCTGCTTATAGAGTTACTGAGTTCTATTTTGGGATGAAGAAAAATGTAAACCTTACAACGGGAATATTTTTATCTTTGAGGTTCGCTAAAGCACCAGAAGGTGTGAAGGCGGAGAGAGGAAACAGGGCAATGGAATGAACACTTCTCAAGAATCTCTCAGGTGCCACGGACTGGGCCAGGTGCCTTCCACGTGTTATCTCATTTTATAGGGCAGGTAACATTTCTGAAAGATCAGGCAGCTAAAAAGCAGACAGCTTTCTGGCACATTAGAGAAACAAAAGAAATGTTGGAGACTGGAATGCCTGCTGTGTCAAGACACCTAATTAGAAAACAACGTCAGAGTGAATTTGTCGTGCGAGTCTCCAGCTCTGCCAGAAGAACTAAAATAAATGTGTCACCAGAGGAATCACAAAGTAAAGTCTATTATTGTTCTGGGGATTCTGGGGATTCGATGCACAAGTCAGAGGTCTGACAGGGGATGGGGCATGTGTTACGTCTTAGTAATGTGCTAAATGGTAGTGCTTCCAGATCCCCCACAGAATCCTACTGCAGTCAGAGATCTTGATGTCGGTTGAACTTATCTATTTATAATGAGGAAACATTAAGGTAACTCAAACCACCAAAATAAAACAGGTTGACAGTGACTAAGCAACAACAGAGTGCTAGATTTATGTAGAGATTCTTTCTTTCAAGTTGCTGAGACATTTCACAAAGGAGAACTGTAGATTATCATCAACTTCCATTTGGGGACTTAGAAATCCACCAAAGACAAAGACAGTGTTGGTATCATTCCTTCCAGCTCTTGGCGAAAACTGTTCTTTCCTATGTCACCAGTGAACTTCTACTGGCCAACGCCCAAAGAATACTTTCTCAGTTTTAGTTTAGAGACCTCTCTATTCCACTTGCATGGTTAGACACTAACTGCTGGAAACTTCCAATCTGAAACACTCCCTGGGAAATGTCTTATTTGCAAATTTTACAGCTAAAATCCCTCCTCCACAGACAATCTATTAACAAACAGTACCTGCAAATGGGGGACTCTCTGGGAGAAATTTTATCACTACAGTTGGTGTCAGCATTATATTATAATTAATCCATCTTTATCTAAGATAAAGATGTAGGTTCAGATAAATAACGTCCCCCCCGCTTTAACCCTTGTTATAGTTGTGCTAGGCCTATTTGTGGCCACAACTGGGATTGAGTGGTTGAGATGAGATGCAAAAGAGATTATCTAAACTTTTGGGTGATTTTTTGCTGAATGAATGTCTTTTAAAGCACCATTTCTGATCCCATTTGGCTTCTCTCTAGCCTCTATCAATTAATCGTTGATTCAAATTGGAAGAGAGGCTATATGGGGTCTAGAACTTTACTTTGTTCATTGTTGTTTCCCCAGGACCTCGAAAACTGCCTGCGATATAACTCACAAATATGTGTCAAATGAATGAGTAGTTCTATCTGTTTCATGTCTGGGTCAATGTAGGCTGTACCCACATGTTCCTGGTAGGGGAAGTAATAGTAACAAAGACTTTGGCTAAGCTTCAGAGGCCATGAATTAATAGATTTTGGAAGAGGTCACTTTAGGATTTATCAGCTTCAAATCTTATATAAACTTCTTACTGGATCCAAAAGACTCCATTATTTATGGGAGACTCATGGTTTGGCCATTACAATGGTGAATGAGGTAAGGTTTTGGGACATACGTAACAAGGCCTGAATTGGTTGAATATGAACTTGAAAGTTCAAATTCAGACTAACATCTTTCTTTTGTCAGCTCTTCAATCTCAGCACTTGTCAACTTAAATAACAAACAGAAGAGGGGCTCTCTAAAATAAAAATGATATTTATTCAGGAGTAAGGCATTGCAATGGAAATATGCGTGCCATAGTAAACTATGTGCATACTAAGAGAGGTAAAGAAAGACAAAAATGTTTAAAGGAAAAATGAGATGGATTACATAATTGTTTGGAGATAATTATCCTTGCTACAAAGATCAACACAAAGGGTGATGCCAGTACAAGGTTGGACAAGCAATTACTGGGCCGATGTCTTTACAGAAGTATTTGTATGTGTGTATGTGTGTGTGTGTGTGTGTGTGTGTGTGTATAACATTGTGTGGCCTTCGTGCAAGGTTGTGGTTTTTACAGTCTTTTGTGATTTTTTTTGTTATCAGGTACACAAGCAAGCGAACCCGCTCTTCATAGCCTTCCCCAATCCTATTTGTCAAGTGTTTTTTTTCTTTAATGCTAGTGAAATAAGACAGAAAGGAACAAGTCTCATGCCTGATGTATGGGCCAAACAAGAAGTCCATCATGCTGCCTAATGTCATGACCAGAGACATTCAGACTGCAAACCAGGAGGGGTGACGTTTTCATGCTTTTCTTAAGACACTGAAAGACTCCACATCATGAGACTTTTACCCCTTTTAATGCCTACTTTTTCACTTGGCAAGATAATAATGTAATTGAAATTTCATAATCAGTAGCTCCTGCTGGAAACTTGACTAAGAGATCCTTTAATATCCATTGGTTAAATAGGAAAACAGGCCACATGGTAATAACAGCTCTCACTTAATTCTCTCTCATCATTTGATGTCTTCAACTGTTTATCTTTAAGCCTCGGTGTGTGGCTCAAAACCATTATTTAAACTAGGATTTTCATATCATACTACTATTATTTTTACTTCATTGCTGCTGTTGTTGTTGTTGTCTGAGACAGGGTCTCACACTGTCACCCAGGCTGGAGTACAGTGGCACCATGGGTCATGGCTCACTGAAGCCTTGATATTTTTACTTTGTATTTTCCCTTTTTAAACTTTGTATCTGCAAGCCCTGTGGTCCCAGCTACTCCAGGGGCTGAGGTGGGAGGACTGCTTGAGCCTGGAAGGCAGACGTTGCAGTGACCCCAGATCACACTACTACTGTACTCCAATCTGGGTGACAGAGACCCCATCTCAAAACCAAACAAAAACTTTGTATATATTACTTATTAAAATTTTTGCAGAAACACGACCCTAATAGGATAATAGTAGCCCAGCACTTTGAGATGATAACAAAAGACTATGGAACAGACAAAATTGAACTTAATAATAGACTCCAGGTAGAACTAGCATGAGAATCACTTTCTTCAAATCTCCCTTATTGTTCAAATGTGGCTGAAAGGGTTTTGACACTGACTCTTAGCCGCCATTCACTCCCCACAAGGTGGGATGAGACCAGCAACTGGGACCAAGGGCCGTCAAATCCAACTACAGGATAATTAGTGATGCTTTCAGAGAAAGATCTTGATCAAAGGTGGGAAATGTGAAAGTTGTCAGAATCCAAATGGAGTCACCAGTATTAAAAAAAAAAAACTTGACAAATAGGGTTGGAAAAGGCTCTGAAGAGCGGGTCTGCATGCTTGTGTGCCTGATAACAAAAACTATCACAAAAGACCCTGCAAAAACCACAACCTTGCACAAAGGCCATCACAATCTTACACACACACACACACACACACACACACAAACTTCTGTAAAGTCCTCTGAGATTCCTCCCTCAGCAGCTTGCCTTTTTGGCCGTGTAGTCTTCTCTGGGATTAACATGCCTAGGTTAAAATGTTTGTGAACATTTTTGTCTTAGTTTCATTTGGACGACATGCACCTGATTTGGCTCTTTCCCCTTGCTTGTTTCTGAAAATCTTCCGAAAGCCAAGCAAAACAAAACAAAACAAAAAAACAAAGAAGCAAAAAATACTCAATAGTGGATGCAGGATGACTAATTGAAAGCCATTAGGGTAGTCACCACTGTTTAAGTTATCAGGCATATTAATCAAATAAAATATTAGGCATGAAGACCAAAAGAGAATTTACCAGAAAAAAAAAAACATGTCTCACAGACAGACTGCAAATTCTGTAGAAATCAGAGCACTCAAACAGAAAGACCCCTTTTTTTTTTTACCAGAAAGGACTTACCAGAAAAGACATATAGTCTTTTATCATCCCAGAAGAGATGTAAGATCCTTCATTTAAGGCTGCCTCATAACCAAACCAGATCCCAAATAATATCAAAAATGCTCTGACAAAAAGAGATAAGCTCGGCCTAAGAGAAGACTCCAGGGCCAAAAAGGCCAGCCGCTGAGGCAGGGATCTCAGAGGACTCAAGTGAGGACTGCACGCCAAAGTCAAGAACCACTGATTCTTCTGAGAGCGAGCTTTCTTCAGGTCCCATTTTCTGACACCATTTATGTCAACCTAAATAACAAACAGAGAAAGGCTCTCCAAAAGAAAAAGATACTTATTCATGAGTAAGGCATTGCAATGGGAATATGTATGCCCTAGTAAACTATGTGCATACTCAGAGAGGTAAAGCAAGACAAACATTTTAAAGGAAAAAACAAGGACAATTAATGTAATTGTTTTGAGATCTTGGCTACAAAGATCAATAACAAGGGTGACACCAATCTGAATTTGGACAGGCCATTGTTGGGCAGATTCCCTGGCACAAGTATTTTTTGTGTAGGGTTGTGACAGCCTTTGTGCAAGGTTGTGCACTTTGTAGAGTCTTTTGTGATAGTTTTTGTCACCAAGCACACAAGCATGAGAATAATCTCTTCATAGCCTTTCCTGGCTCTATTAGTCAGGATTTTAAAAAATATATTAGTGACTCCATTTTGTTTCTGACAACTTTCACAGAACAAATGTGTGTAGATCACAGGCTCCTGTCTGCTTGGATTCTGGTCATGTCTTCTCATTGAGTGTAATTTAATGCCTCAAAAAAATTAATCACCTAATGAAGACCTCTTCCCTGAAGATCTGTTTGTGGTCTACTCTGACTGGTAGGGGTCTCAGGCAATTTGCTCACCACTTTGATCTCATTGAGAATTGCAGTAAATGTAGTCTATCTCCTTCAAATTATCGCCTTATCAGTTTACTGGATATGTAACTAAATGCTATGCTCATTTCCTTCTTGTAAGGGCCAGCCTGAGGTTTCCAAAGCTATTCTGCCTGAGAATTCAGTGGTCCTCAGTTATGTTCCAGGCCCACGGTGCAATGATAGCTTCTTCTTTTTGAGACAGAATCTTGCTCTGTTGCCCAGGCTGGAGTCCAGTGGCTCAATCTTGGCTCACTGCAACCTCTGCCTCCCAGGTTCAAGTGATTCTCCTGCCTCAGCCTCCAAAGTAGCTGGGATTACAGGCACGTGCCACCACACCCAGCTAAGTTTTGTATTTTTAGTAGAGATGGGGTTTCACCGTGTTGGCCAGGCTGGTCTCGAACTCCTGACCTCAAGTGATCCACCCACCTCATCCTCCCAAAATGCTAGGATTACAGGCGTGAGCCACCGTGCCCAGCCCTTGAGAGCTCTTTATCAACTTGTGCAGGCATCTCTCATGAATAAACAGCAAGATCACCTGTTGTCCTGTGCTGAGCTTTTCTCAACCTTTCATTCTGTGGATTAAAGCCAATTTTGGATTTAGCTGCTAATGCTCAAAATAAAAGCTCAATCAATAACTGTCCCTGCTTCATAAATGGACCAGTATTTTATACTGCCTTCAGATCCGGGGTCAGTTTAATATGGTTTTCTTAAAAATATACATAATTTTTTGGAGGGAGTCACAGAGGAGTGCCAAATAGAGCCTGTTTTGTGACTTTTGTTTAAAATGTATGCTAATGATTTACAGTCCCTTTTTGATCTTTGCAAAGAATGCCTGTATTTCCATCGACCCAACCCTTCCTGCTTTTGAGGGCGGAAAAGCTAGTCCTCTCCATGGTCAGAGAGCAAAAGCAAAGATTTTCCCTCTCTACCTTGAGATACAATGGTTTAGGATGAATTACTGCTAAGCCAAAATCATTTTTTGGCATATGTTCCTAAAAATGTAATTAGTCTGTTTACAACTCTAGGCAGCAGGTGAGCTCATTCTATTTCACAGAGATTCATTCCACAACCAACGTTCACTGAAGGGTTCAAAGAAACCTATGCCGTTTAAATGTGATATGTTGCAAGTATGTTGTTAGAATTTTTCTGCAGATGAGATAAATGTTTGCTAAGTATTATTCTGAATTTTTCTTCATTATGCTCTCTGGTGAAAAATGGGAATTTCCTCTGTGTGTGTGTGTGTGTGTGTGGTTATTTTTAGGAAAAGTCTCAAAAGTATCTTGTAAAGAAGCTCCTAGCCCTGCCCAGGTGGTATGTCTCCCTCCATCCCCCTTTTTCTTTCTTTAGCACTCTTCTAGGCACGAGAATAGAATGATGAACAAAAGTTGCACAGTTCTGCCCCTCATTACTCTTACATCATATTGGAACAAGAATATTGGGTTTTGGCTTCTTACTTTTTATCCGAAGATTCAAGTCTTATTTTCCCATTTAGTTGCTTGTGAAATCATGTGGACCCGACTCTTGGCAACACAGAATCCACATCTAACCTCGTTCTACTCAGCTCTGCTGTCCCAAAGGTATTTCAGATCTACCCTCTTACCCTTTCTCCCATTAAGGTTCAAAGTACTATTGCTGGTTTCCAAATTTCCTTTAAAACAGTATTATTTCTTCAAAAGAAAATTGATTTGGAAACCAGTTTTATTGAAGCTACTCTATTTCTATCCAAAATAGGATGGAATGCTAACTGCCTCCCTGAGTTTCCTACTTTGTCCAGAGCTCTGATAGAACCCCGCCAAGCCTACTTTAAAACACTCTCCCCTGGAGAACTGACTTACCTGGAGCTTGGCCTCTGGGGGCCCACACTCTGGGCTGAATGATAAATCTGGGGCTGGGCTGAGAGTCAATTTGGCCTTCAAACTTATCAGCACTGTTCCTGATTGTTTTTCTGTACATTTTTAAAAGGGCTGCCTACCTTTTTCAGAATCGATGAGCAAAATCACACATCCTCATGTCCATCTGGTGCTCTGTATTGTGTCCGAGGCTACTGCAAAGTGATAAAAACTAGGACTCAGTTTTGAAAGGAGAGGCAAGCGAGGTGCCATTGTTGAAACAGGCTTTCCGGTTGAAATTGTTAAGACTGAATTTCTTTTTCTCAGCAGGGCTTGTGTAGAGAGCTCCACACCTCACTTAGTGTAAACAGCAGGTTCTTACCCCACAGTCAAGTAAAAAAGAAAGATAAACAGGTCAGATCTCAGATACTTGCAAAGAGGGTTACAAAGAGAATAGCTTGAGCACATATTGCACAGAATAAAAATCGGCTGGTCCAGTGTTTGTATTTCTGGAGGGTGGGAGACGGAGGGAGGGAGGGAGGGAGAGAAAGAGAGAGAGGTGTTTCTAATTCAGACCTGCAGTATGATTTCACCATCTGCTGGAAAGAGTCCCCGTGACACAAAATTCTGCAGTTTCCCTACCTTCTCACGCCCCCACACTGTTTCCACTCCATTGCTAGGAGAGGCTGTCTAGAACTGGAGAGTTTTGAGAAGCTGTTGGTGGAAGAGTCGTTTTTTTACATAACACCTCCTGTGCCCCAAATCTTTCCCAGAATCTAGGGGAATAGAGGACAAGGCAGTTTTGTTATTGTTGTTGTTTGTTTGTTTTGAGGAGCATTCTTCTTTTTCTGAATATAAAAGTAATACATCTGACAATGCCTGGTAAGGATATGGAGACATAGGATCTCTTACACATTGCTGATGGGACTATGTATTGATTAATGCAACAACTTTGGGAAAACATTTTCTTTTTATTATTAATTGACAAATCATAATTGTATGTATTTGTGGGGTATGATATGATGTTCTGATATATGTATACAATGTGAGATGATTAAATCAAGTAAATTAATATATCCAGCACTTCAAATACTTTTTTAATGGTGAAAATGACACTGCCATTACAAAATTATAACTGAAACAGGGAAAGATATCTGACCTAAACAACTCCATCTTGCCTCTAACCTCCAAGCTGTCCCTGTTCATTCCTCGGCATAGGCCAAACTAACTTTGGGAGGAACTTAGTTTATAGTTTAAAACAAAAATGACAACAGCCCTTTCCCAAAACAAACCTCCTTCTTGAATGGGGTCTAGACTGCCTTTGTAAGACTAACAAATTAGTCAAAAGATTAAAAATTATGGTTTAGGAGTCATGCTGCTGGAGGCTACAAGATTCTGAGCCCTCCCCACATTGCTCCTGGGGATAAAATCACTATTGTAAAACCTAAGACCAGTACTTGAGATATTTTGCAGACCCCGCACCTGATGCATCAGCTGGCACCACCCAGATTGAAAAACTGGCTCATCTGATCTTGTGGCCCCCTACCCAGGAACTGACTCAGCACAAGAGGACAGCTTCGACTCCCTGTGACTTCATCTCCAACCCAGCCAATCAGCACTCCCAACTCACTGCTCCCACCCACCAAATTATCCTTAAAAATGTGGATCCCCCTTGGGGATACCGATTTGAGTAATAATAAAACTCTGGTCTCCTGCATGGCCAGCTCTGTATGAATTACTTTTTTGCTGTTGCAATTCCCCGTCTTGATAAATCGGCTCTGTCTAGGCAGCGAGCAAGGTGAACCTGTTGGGCAGTTACAAGAACACTTAAAATCTACTCTCTTTGCAATTTTCAAGTACACAATATGTTGACTATAGTCACCATATGGTGCAGTTGATCTCAAAGAACATATTCTTCCTAACTGAAACTTTGTACTTTTGACTAACATCTCCCCATTTCCCCAGCCCCCAGCTTCTGGTAACAACCATTCTACTCTCTGTTTCATTGAGTTTGATTGTTTTAGATTCCACACATAAGTGCAATCATACAATGTTTGTCTTTTTCTGCATGGCTTATTTCACTTAACGTAATGTCCTCCAGGTCCATCCATGTCACAAATGACAGAATGTTCTTCTTTTTCAAAGCTGAATGGTATTTCCTTGTGTAGATTTGCCACATTTTACAATCCATTCATCTGTTGATGGGCACTGTGGTTGAATCCATATCTTAGCTATTGCGAATAATGCTGCTATGAACGTGGGAGTGCAGACATCTTTTCAACATACTGATTTCAAATCTTTTGGATATATACCCAACAGTAGAATTGCTAGATCATATGGCTGTTCTATTTTTAGTTTCTTAAGGAACCTCTATACCGTTTTGCATAATGGAAAACCTACCAGTAGTATACAAAGTTCCCTTTTCTCTACATCCTTGCCGACACTTATCTTTCACCTTTTTTGATAACAGCTATTATGACAGGTGTGAGCTGATATTGTGGTTTTAATTTGTAATTTCTCTAATAGTAATGTTGAGTATATTTTCATGTATCTGTTAAGGGGATTGCATCAAACCAAAGAGATTCTGCACAGCCAAGAAAACAATAAGCAGAGTGAAGAGACAAACTGTGGATTGGAAGAAAAGATTTATTGCTACCCAAAGCAATCCAGGGTCAATGCAATCCCCATCAAAATACCGGCTGGGCGTGGTGGCTCCCACCTGTAATCCTAGCACTTTGGGAGGCAGAGGTGGATGGATCACTTGAAGCCAGGAGTTCAAGAAGACCAGCCTGGCCAACATGGTGAAACCCATCTCTACTAAAAAAAAAAAAATTAAAAAAAAAATTATCCAGGTGTGGTGCATGCCTGTAATCCCTGCTATGCAGGAGACTGATGCACAAGAATCATTTGAACCCAGGAGGTGGAGGCTGCAGTGAGCCGAGATTATGCCACTGCACTCCAGCCTGGGTGACAGAGTGAGACTCTGTCTAAATAAATAAACAAACAAATAAATAAATAAATAAACAACATTCTTCACAGAAATAGACCAAAAAAAAATCTTAAAATTTTTTTAAGACCCCAAATAGTCAAAGCAATCCTGAGCAAAAAGAACAAACCTAGAAGCATTGTACTATCAGACTTCAAAATATACTACAAAGCTGTGGTAACCAAAATAATATGGTATTGGCATAAAAACAGACACAAAGACCAATGGAACAGAAAAGAGAACCCAGAAATTAATTCACATATCTACAGCCAACCAATCTTTGACAAAAGTACTAACAGCATTCATTGGTGAAAGGATAATTTCTTCAACAAAAGGTTCTGGGAAAACTGGATAGAAGACTGAAACCACCTCTCATCCTATACAAAAATCAACTCAAAATGGAACAAAGACTAAATGTAAGACCCCAAACTATAAAACTAATAGAAGGAAATGTAGGGGAAATGCTTCAGGACATTGGTCTGGAAAAGATTTTATGAATAAAACCTCAAAAGTACAAGCAATAAAAGCAAAAACAAACAAGTAGGATTATATCAAACTAAAAGGCTCTGCACAGCAAAGGAAACAATCAGCAAGGTGAAAAGACAATCTAAAGAATGGGAGAAAATATTTGTAAGCTATTTATCTGACAAGGTGAGATGAATGACAGGATTTTATCATCCTGTCCAAATATACAAGCACTGCGAACAAGTTAAATAATCCTTTTTTTTTTTTTTTTTTTTGAAATGGAGTCTTGCTCTGTCACCCAGGCTAGAGTGCAGTGGCATGATCTCGGCTCACCCCAACCTCCACCTCCTGGGATCAAACGATTCTCCTACCTCAGCCTCCTAAGTAGCTGGGGTTACAGGTGTGCACGACCACGCCCGGCTGATTTTTGTATTTTTAGTAGAGATGGGGTTTTAACATGTTGGCCAGACTGGTCACGAACTCTTGACCTCAAGTGATCCACCTGCCTCGTCCTCCCAAAGTGCTGGGATTACAGATGTGAGCCACCATGCACCCGGCCAAATAATCCAATTTCTTTTTTTTTTTTTTTTTTGAGATGGAGTCTCGCTTTGTCACCCAGGCTGGAGTGCAGTGGCACGATCTCGGCTCACTGCAAGCTCCACCTCCCGGGTTCATGCCATTCTCCTGCTTCAGCCTCCCGAGTAGCTGGGACTACAGGCACCCGCCACCACCCGGCTAATTTTTTATATTTTTAGTAGAGACAGGGTTTCACCGTGTTAGCCAGGATGGTCTCGATTTCCTGACCTCGTAATCTGCCTGCCTCGGCCTTCCAAAGTGCTGGGATTACAGGCGTGAGCCACCACGCCCGGCCCCAAATAATCCAATTTTAAAAAGGGCAAATGATCTGAACAGACATTTCTCAAAAGAAGACATACAAATGGCCAACAAATAAACAGAAAAAACCCCAAAATCTCAACAACACTAAGCATCAGGGGAATGCAAATTAAAAACACAATGAGATATCTCACTCCAGTTAGGATGGCCAGTACCAAAAAGACAAAAAATAACAGATGCTGGGGAGGATGTGGGCAAATGGGAACTCTTATACACTGTTGGTGGGAATGTAAACTACTATAACCCCTGTGGAAAACAGTATGGAGTTTCTCAAAAACTGCAAATAGAATCACCATATGATCCAGCAGTCCCATGACTGGGAATGTAACCAAAGGAAAGGAAATCAGGATATTAAAGAAACATCTTTACCTCCATGTTTATTGCAGCATTATTCACAATAGCCAAGATATGGAATCAATCTAAGTGTCCAACAACAGATGGATGAAGAAAATGTGGTATATATACATAATGGAACATAATTCAGCCATAAAAAGAATAAAATCCTGTCATTCACAACGACATGGGTGGAACTGGAGGACATTATGTTAAATGAAATAAGCCAAGAACAGAAAGTTAAACACCACTTGTTGTCTTCACATGTGGAAGCTCAAAAAAGTTGATCTCATAGAAATAAAATGTAGAACAGAGGATACTAGAGGCTGGGAAGGATAGGAGGGAGGAGGGGATAGGGAGACATTTATTAAAGGATACAAAATTACAGCTAGGAGGAATAACTTCCAGTGTTCTATGCCACTATAGGATGACTAGAGTTAATAATAATAATAATAATATATTATATAGTTTCAAATAGCTAGGAGGATATTGGATGTTCCCAACACAAAGAAATGATAAATGTTTGAGATGATGGATATGCTAATTACTCTGATCTGATCACAAAATATATATGAAAACATCACTATGTACCCCATGAATACGTATAATTATTATATGTCAATTTTTTAAAAAGAAAATATTTGCAAACCATACATCTGATAAGACGTTAATATCCAAAATATATAAGGAACTGAAATAGCTTAATAGCGAGAAAACAAACAAAATGGTTAAAGAATAGGCAAAGGACCTGAATAAGCATTTCTCAAAAGAAGACATTCTCAAAATAATCCTATCTTTTACACTATGACAAGCATTTTCATGCCTAGGTTTATATACAAAAGGAATTGTTACAAAGGGACTCTGGGACACATGTATAAGGATGTTTACAGCAGTGCTGTTTGTAACAGCAAAAGCCAGAAATAGCCTAAATACAGAATAAACAATAATATATTCACAAAGTGGAATATTACATAGTCATCAAAATAAATGAACTACAGTTGCATACATCAGTAGGGATGAATCTTAGCAATACAATATCAAGTGAAAAGAAGTGCATTCCAGAAGTTAATATATAGCATGCTGCCTTCCCTAAAGTTAAAAACACCAACATTAAAAAATAAGTGTTTTAGGACTATATATCAAACAGATACAACTTCGTTAAAAGGAAAACAAGGGAATGATAAGATTTGGGATGATGTTTACCTTGGGTAGAAAAAAGTGGTGAATGGGCTGAAGGAGAATTCATAGCTAGATGTAAATATAATCCAAATATATTCCACCACTTTTGTGTGAGTCTTAGCTTTCGTATTAATCAACAGGTTTATGAGTATGTATTATAATAAACAAATTAATAAATAATGGTTATGCACGGACCAACGAGTAGACTCCTTATTAAACTACCAATTATGATTAATTCAATTCTGAGTGTGTCTGGAGCCCAAAGGAAAAACAAAAAGCAAAACCTGTGCATTAATTGTGAACAATGTAGCACCCTGGCAAAGTATGTGAAGAAAAACTCATCTCTAATTATGTCTACCCAGAGAAAATCAGTGTTAACATTTTGGTATTTTTTCTAATTCATATTTTTGAACAAAAGTATAATCATGACATTTAAACGGTAGTCTTATTATTTAAACTTAACATTGCATACATTTTTCCACATGATAAAATAATCTTTGAAAATATGTTTCTAATAGCTGAGTTGTATTACATTTTACATATGCATGATAATTTATTTGACTAATCCTTTGTATACATTTATTCTGGTTGTTTCAATATTTTGTTATTATGAATAAGCCTGCAATAAGCAGTTTGCACAATAAATATGGGTGCCATCTTTGATGATTTACTTAGGATACATTTTTAAGAGTGGAATAAAGATGTGAAAAAATTTTAAGTTATTGTTATATATTGATAAATTGAAGGGCACTATTTTTATGTGAGAAATAAATTGAAAAAGTTTTTTTCAATATATTGCACATAAAAGTGCTTAATATATGTGTAATAGACATTTAATCAATATCTATTGAATATGAATGCATATAATTACAAGGTTACTTAAAATATTTTAGAAGATGATAAAGGACTATCTTCCTCACCTGCCAGGCTATGAAAATTAAATGACTCAGTATTGTGTCTTAACTTTTAATGGAAATACAAGCATATGCCATGGGAGCTATTCTTTTTGTCGCATTAATGAAAACAAATAAAATTTATATATCATGTTATTCCTTTAAAAGTGTTTCCATATGCATTATTTCATTTACTCTCCATGACAAAAAATCATCTAAGATATTTGTTATTACATAACCCCCACTTTACAGATGAGGACATAAATTAGAATACTTAGCCAAGCTTATAAAGCTTAAAACTTATTGTATTTTATTTTTTATTTTTATTTTTTATCTTTTTATTTTTTTTTTGAGACGGAGTCTCACTCTGTCTCCCAGGCTGGAGTGCAGTGGTTTGATCTTGGCTCACTGCAACCTCTGCCTCCCGGGTTCAAGTGATTCACCTGCCTCAGCCTCCAAAGTAGCTGGGATTATAGGTGCCCGCCACCACTCCTGGCTAATTTTTGTATTTTTATTAGAGAGAAGATTTCACCATGTTGGCCAGGTTGGTCTTGAACTCCCGACCTCAGGTGATCCATCACCTCGGCCTCCCAAAGTGCTGGGATTGCAGGCATAAGCCACCACACCAGCCTAAAGCTTAAAGCTTAGAAGAAAAGGCAAATCTTCTGAATTCCAGTTCCAATAATGGAATGACTTATATTAGACTCTCTGCAGATAATGATTGTAAACTGTCCACAAAATATTTTACCCAATTATTTGAAAGGCAACAGAGATCAACTAAAAGCAGGTGGAAACTGGGAGAGAAATATTTAAGGTCAATAATCAAAGCTCTTACCTTAAAAAAAAGAAAAAAATATAAGTAAATTAAAGATGTAGAGGGGGAAATAATAGAGATAAGAACAGAAATCAATGAAATAGTAAACAAACTGTAGGAAGAAATATTAACAAAGGCCAAAATTTGTTTATTGAAAAAATTGTTAAATTCCTAGCTAAACTGATGAGAAAAAGAGAGGAAACACAACCTATCAATTTTGGAAATAAAAGAAGAGTATCATTGGAGATTTTATGACAATAAAAAGATAATAAAAAATTATTATAAGCAACTTTATATAAATAAATTCAACATTTCAAATGAAATGCACAAATTCCTTGAAAAACACAACTTGCCAAAACTGACAAAAGAAATGGGAAATCTGAATAACCATTTACCTATTTTAAAAATTGAATTTGTTATCAAACTTTCCCACAAAAAGAATTCGAGGTCCAAATGACTTCACTAGTCAATTCTATCAAACATCTAAGGAAGAAATAACATCAATCTTATATTCTTTCCAAAAATAGAGGAGGAGACATTTCCCAGCTTGCTTTGAGGCCAGCATAGCCCTAATACCAAAGACTGATAAAGATATTACAAGAAAAGAAAATCAAACATATCGCATATGAATATTAACAAAAAAATTCTGACCAAAAATATTAGTGACTAAAATTCAGCAATATATTAAAAACCAAAATACATCATTACCAAGTAAGGTTTATCCCAGGAATATTGGGGGAACTCACCCCCAATATTTCAGCATAGGTTCTTTCTATTTTCCATAAGTGTCGGCTGGCTGAGAATAAAGACAGAGAGTACAAAGAGAGGAATTTCACAGCTGGGCTGCCAGGAGTGACATCACGTATCGGTAGGATTGTGATGCCCACCTGAGTCTCAGACCAACAAGTTTTTATTAAGGTTTTCAAAAGGGGAGGGGGTGTAAGAACAGGGAGTAGGTACAAAGATCACATGCTTCTGAGGGCAAAAAGCAGAACTACTAATAAGGGTCTAACAAAGATCACATGCTTCTGAGGGAACAGGACAAAGGGCAAAAGCAGAACCGCTGATATGGGTCTATGCTCAGCAGTGCATGTATTTATTGTCTTGATAAACATCTTAAACAACAGAGAACAGGGTTTGAGAGCAGAGAACTGGTCTGACTGCAAATTTACCAGGGCAGAGTTTTTCCCCACCCTAGTAAGCCTGAGGGTTCTGCAGGAGGCCAGGGCGTATCTCAGTCCTTACCTCAACTGCACAAGACAGACATTCCCAGAGCGGCTGTTTATAGACCTCATCCCAGAAACGCATTCCTTTCCCAGGGTATTAATATTAATATTCCTTGCTAGGAAAAGAATTTAGCGATATCTCTTCTACTTGCACATCCATTTATAGGCTCTCTGCAAAAAGAAAAATATGGCTCTTTTTGCCTGACCCCACAGGCAGTCAGACCTTATAGTTGTCTTCCCTTGTTCCCTAAAAATCACTATTATTCTGTTCTTTTTCAAGGTGCACTGATTTCATATTGTTCAAACACACGTTTTACAATCAATTTGTACAGTTAACACAATTATCACAATGGTCCTGAGGTGACATATGTCCTCAGCTTACGAAAATAACAGGATTAAGAGATTAAAGTAAAGCCAGGCATAAGAAATTATAAAAGTATTATTTGGGAACTGATAAATGTCCATATTAAGATGAAATCTTCACAATTTATGTTCCTCTGCCTGGCCTCCAGCCAGTCCCTCCGTTCAGCATCCCTGACTTCCCTCAACACAGAAATACAAGGTTGGTTTAATATTTGAAAATCAGTGAATGTAGTTCACCATGGTAAACAGTATAAAGGAGAAAAACTACACAATTTATGCAATAGATGAATCAAAGTATTTGACAAAATTCAATAGCCATTTATGATCAAATTCTCAGCAAATTAGAAATAGAAGAGAAGTTACTTAACCTGAAAAAGGCCATCTCTGAAAAGTGTATAATTAACATCATATATAATAATGAAATATTGAATACTTTCTCCCTAGTTTCATGAATAAGGCAAGAATGTTCACTCTCACCTCCTCTATTCAACATTGTACTAGATGTCCTAGCCATCTCTTTTATGAAGCCAAAAAGAGAAATAAAGTCATCAATAAAGACTGGAAGTGAAAAAGTAAAACAGTCTTTTCTTGACAGACAGCACAATTTTTTACATAGAAAATCCCAAAGAATTTACAAAAACGTTACTAGAACTAATAAGTGAATTTACAAAGTTGTATGACATAGGTCTATATAAAAAATTAATTATAGCTCTGTATATTATCAACAAATAATTTGAAAATACAATTTAAAAACAATTCCATGTGATCATAAATATGACAAAAGATATGCAAAAACTCTACATTAGAAGCTTCAAAATACTGTTGAGAGACATTAAAGTCCTAATTAAATGAACGGACATATCATGTTCATTGAATGGATGACTCATTTTTTTATTTGTTTCTTTGTTGAGACAGGGTCTTTCTCTTTCACTCAGGCTGCAGTGCAGTGGCACAGTCATGGCTCACTGCAGGATATAGCTCACTGAAATAGCTCAATAGCAAGAAAACAAACAATTTGATTAAAGAATGAGCAAAGGACCTGAATAAGCATTTCCCAAAAGAAGACATACAAATAATCCTATATTTTACACTATGACAAGCATTTCCATCCCTAGGTCCAACCCTCAACCTCCCCAGGCTCAAGTGATTCTCTCACCTCAACCTCCTGAGTAGCTGGAACTACACAGATGCACACAACCATACCTGGCTAATTGTTGTACTTTTTGTAGAGACAAAGTTTGCCACATTGCCCGGGCTAGTCTCAAACTCTTGAGTTCAAGTGATCCACTCACCTCAGCCTCTCAAAGTGCTGGGATTACAGGTATGAGCCACCATGCCCAGCTGACGCTACGTTTTAAAAAGTGTCTGTTCTAGATTAAATACAATTCTTATCAAAATATAATCAGGCATTTTCTTTTTCTTTAAGATATGGGGTTTTGCTCTGTCACTGAGGTTGGAGTTGTGTTCAAAAGCACACTGCAACTTCAAGCCATCCTCCCCCCTCAGTCTCCCTGGTAGCTGGAACTAAAGGCTTAAGCCACCA
Source organism: Pongo abelii (assembly GCF_028885655.2). Taxonomy (NCBI): domain Eukaryota; kingdom Metazoa; phylum Chordata; class Mammalia; order Primates; family Hominidae; genus Pongo; species Pongo abelii. The sequence continues at coordinate 65,134,738 of NC_071985.2, read as the reverse complement.
TGCCTGGCTATGCTTTTTTGAAGTAATTGACAAGTCTATTGTAAAATTTATATGGAAATGCAAAGGAACTATAATAGGCTGAAAAGGGGCATCAAGATGGAAAGTAACAAATCTTGAAATAACAATCCTGAAAATAACAAAATTGGAGGACTCACACTACCTGATTTCAACACTTACTAGAAAGTACAGTAATCAAGAGAAAGTGAAAGTTGCATAATTGCCATGAGAACCTACTAATTTGATGTTACTGTATAAATACTCTTTAAGGTTCATTTTAATGTAGTCGATCATTTCTTACCTCAGGACAAATAATAGGCTGTCTCTGTTAAAACACAAAAACAACCAGGGAACTTAGAGCGTACCACAGTATTTCCCAAAGTAAAATTCATATACCACTGGTCTGAAGATCCTTTTAAGTGGTACATGGAAAAATACGTTCTTTAAAAAATAATTGTGTGTTGAAAAATTATTCTGTGCTTGAAGTTACAAAGACCATTTTTCTATTAACGATGGTCATATAAAATTTCCTTCTGACATAAAATGAAGATTTTAAAAAGCAGATGGACTTATGGACTAATACAGGAGTGCTAACACCTCATTCGGACATCAGGCAGATTTATACCCTCACCCCCACCTCGGCACTGGCAGAGCAAGAAAACCCGGGCTTCCCCTCATCCACACACTCCTTCCCCTCCAGGGCTGAGACTGCTTTCACTACAAAGTCAAAAGTACCAGGAAGGGTGTTTTCCACAGACAGGTAGGCTGGCTCCCAACTCACCAATCAGGTAACTGATGGACGGAAAGGCAAGCCAGGGGTTTACCTTAAGGAGGGCCTTCTCTGTGGAAACACGGGGTGTAGGAATCAAGTGTCTCTGTCTCTCTAACACACACACACACACACACAGGCCATGGACCTCTCAGCATCACCTCTTCCCCAGCCTCCCAGGGCCCAGGTGTTGTTTCTGTGTCTCTGGAGACCAAATGTAGTGGCTACCACCACTCTCTTATGAACAGATTGTGTGTGATCCTGCCACGAATTCAAAGCTCCAAATCAAAGTCCAGGGCATGTGCATCTGACTGGCAGAATTAAGCAATGAGCCTGTCCCAGGACTGCAAGGGATGCTATCGAAGTAACTGTATATGATAGCCTTTATTTCTACAGTGGTGTTCAAGTGGTCATTGGGGTGGGGCTCAGTAACAGAGGACAAAGAGGAAAGCATATTGGGCAGACAAAACTAGCATTCTATAGAGGAGAAAACCGAGTCTCAGAGAAGTTAGGTAACTTGCTAAAGTCACACAGCAAGTAACTAATTCTGCATTTACAAGATCAAATACTTTTTAATCAAGCTCTGGTATCTACAGCCTCAGGAATTCTGGTTCTTATACATGAGAGAGAAAATTTGGGAGAAAATAAAGAAGCAACAACAAGATGCAGGCCTCAAGAACCAAGGAAAAATGATGCCCTACTCTGAATCTACAAGGCTCTGTGTGGTCCAAGCCTACACCAGGGAGATGCTCTCCCGACTTGTTCCAGAGGGATGAGTTATGCAATGTCCGTTTTTGATGGTGAGGTTAGAATTCCCAGGAAAGCCGTTTTGTTTGTTTTTCTTGTGAAGCCAGTACTTTATTGGAATAATTGTCGTTTCTATTCAAAGTCCTCTTTACCTCTGTTCCCATAAGCCTCTGACCATTTTGAGCTTTTTCTGGTTTTTGGAGATTGTACAAAGACACTGGCACTTTGCAGCCTCGTCCCTTGGGCTCTGGGTGTGCCACACACTCTGAAGCACACGCTTTCCATGGTGGTGGTTCTCCTGTGGCCGGACGCCCAGGCTGTCGCCTTGTCCATCTCTGCCAGCGCTATTGGGAGGCAGCTGGAGGCCCTGTGCTGGAGAGCTGGCTGGCATCCCCACTTGGCTGGCCCACTCCTGGGGATTCTCAGGACGGTGACCACGAGAACAGGCTGATGTCCTGAGGACGTGCCCTCCCTCATGTGCACTTTGTCTCATGCTGAGAGTCAATTTCTTACTCCAGTCACAGAAAAGTTGTGTAAGCAATTCAGGCCACTCCTTGATCTTTTCTCCCCCTAAACGCCTGGCTTCTGAAAGCTCATTATTGTTTCAAGCGCTATTTTTCTGCTGTCTTTTGAGAGATTGAGACAATTAGGTCAGTTTCAGCAGGTAGATACTCTTCCTGCATCTCTACCCAGACCTATCAGAAGTCAAAGGATACATCACCCAGCCCAAACTGCCTCAGGCAGTCACCCAGAACTGATTCACACAGAACTTACAAGTGAAACTCAAGGACAGCAATCCGGAGGGACAGTAGGAGGAGGGGACTGAAAACATATTTGCATGCGGCACTTTATACAATAGCTGATGGTAGCAATTGTGCTGCATTCTCACAGTCAGTTTGGCGGTGAGCCACCTGCTTTGAATACAGCCATCCTTTGAATCAGGTTCTATTTTTATCCCCACTTCACAGATAAGGAAACTGAGAGACCCATTTCAAGGTCATACAGAGTAAGGGCTGGAACTGGGATTTTAAGCTCAGCAGTCTGGCGCCAGGGTCTGTCCTCTTTTTCTTGTATTGATACACGATATTTTCATACTTATGGGATACATGTGACTTCTGTTATGCATAATAAAGGTTGAGAAAATGTCAATTGCCCTCCCCCAGATTCTTGGTACCACTACTAGAACCCTCCAGGAGCCTTCTCTTTTTCCTGCATCTACCCTCACACACTTGCCTGTTTAATTTAGCCAACGTATTTCTTTGATTTCAGTTAAAACTCCATTGCTAAGCCTGTTTTCTCATCAATAAAATGGGAATAACAAAGGTATCTGTCTCACACAGGTCTTACAAAACCATAAGTTCTAAGTACCTGATAAATGTAAACAGCCAATAAATGAGCATTATTATTACAAAGATAGTAGAGAGTTTCGCAGAAGATTGATTTTGTTTTTGTCCCACCCATAACCCCTGTCGCCTAGGCTGGAGTGCAGTGGTGCCATCTCGGCTCACTGAAACCTCTGCCTCCCGGGTTCAAGCAATTCTCCTGCCTCAGCCTCCTGAGTAGCTGGGAATTACAGGTGCCCACCACCATGCCCGGCTAATTTTTGTATTTTTGTAGAGACAGGGTTTCACCATGTCGGCCGGGCTGGTCTTGAACTCCTGGCCTCAGGTGATCCGCCCGCCTTGGCCTCCCAAAGTGCTGGGATTGCAGGTGTGAGCCACCATGCTCAGCCTTACAGAGGTTTAGAAAGTACTGGCTTAAAATGAGATGTCTCTCACTTGGTTAGCCTAGAATTTTCCATTATTGCCTTACCAATACAGAGATAAACAGGTTACTATTCTTTCCCGTAGCTCTTACTCAGAATTTCAAATTTAGAATGTCACATTCAGTGATTTTGGTCTAAAGAGGACCATTTTTGTCATCACCACAAAGCTTGGGAATCCTTGGCTTTGAGATCCACAAGAAGGCCCACCCGGCAAAGGATCTGTATCTTGGTCTCAGCATTTTGAGCTCTGCCCACACTTGCGTTAATTCAGATGAACACACAAAAGAAAGTACAGGATGTATTCTTTCATTAATGAGTTTACTCATCAGGAAAGGAAGAGAATAAAGGCTGCTAATCAGAATAGCCAGTTTTCAGGGAATTAAAAGACATTTTCGCTTGAACGTGCTAAAAGTTTAAATGAGGAACAATACATTATCTAAGTCAGTAGTTTTTACACTGTATTCAGTGGAGCCCTGGAGTTTTGCCAAGGCATCTCAGGGGCAGCTCTGAAGTTCTGAAGTTAGTAATTATCCCTCTGGCTGAATGTTAACTTGAATAGAGTGGAGGAACTCAGGCTGTAAGGCCTGAGGATGACTGTGAAGCAGCTGTGCCAGAACCTTCACGCTGCCTAAGAGCACAATCAGTTCTGGAGATGTGTGACCTTGGTCAAGTCACTTCCCACCTCTGGCATCTGTCTTCTTCTCTGTCCAATGAGGAGAATCAATGGCGTGACAATTTAAAAAATCTTTTGGCTCTAAAATTCTGAGACCCTCACATGAATTGCGCTCTCTTCAATGTTTACTTCCAATAAAAAAAGATTTTTAGGGCTACCTTTATACAACTGTCTTCAAAATTGGCACATCGTTTCTTTGACATTTCTGTGATTGCAAATCCTAGCCCTTTCAGGATAAATGTGATTTGGGGAAGTGACAGAAAACATCCACTCATTCCGAACCAGGTGTTTCATTCAGTTCACCCCACAAGAGCTTAGTGAGTGCCTTTCAAGAGCTAGACACTGGCAGAGGTGAGACAATAGCGACGAGGCCAAACTTTTCCTTTTTCTCAAGTGGCTCCCAAGCCAGTGATAAGCTGGTAAAACACATACATGGGTTTCTGGCGTGGTTTGTAGATGTTTCCTAGGTGGGGCCATTGTGACAGCAGATGATTAAATGTTGGAACCAAAGATCAGAGAAATTGGTAGTTGCCTTGGAAACAAGAAGACTTGTCTCTTGTATCTACCATTTTGAAGTCTGATAAGTATCCTCTGACTCAAGAGACCATAAGGCCGGAAGCTGTAAGCAGTCCTTTCTCCTATTCCCACCCCTTTGGGGAGTCACTCTCTAGCCCCTCACCATAATTTTTTCTTCATAAACTCATTGTCCTTTTTATTTACTTTATTTTCTATCTTCTTTACTACATTTTGTCCATTTGTCCACTACAACCACTGCAGGTCCTTTAAGTACCTTCAACTCCCAGATCCCTTTGGTAGCTGGCTGGTTGGCAGGTGAATGTTGTTTGTAAGGGTATCTGAGTCAGCCTTCATAGCAGCCATATTACACACAGTTGGTTCAAATAGATAATTGTGCATAGTTAGGAGAGTCAGTCTGTACCACAGAAATCAGGCTAATCCAGGTTCAAATCCCAGGCCCATCTAACTTGCTCTGTGGCTTTGGGCAAGCCGCTTAAATGAAATTATAGATATTTTGCAAGGTTGCCATATGGATAAGGAATCACATATGTAGAGCACTCTGTATATGTTAATGCCTAGTGAGGGTTCAAAAAGTGGTGGTTCTGACTAGGTGCGATAGCTCACACCTGTAATCTCAGCACTTTGGGAGGCTGAGGCGGTCAGATCACTTGAGGTCAGGAGTTCGAGAGCAACCTGGTCAACATAGCGAAATCCTATCTCTACTAAAAATACAAAAATTAGCTGGTTATGGTGGCACACGCCTGTAATCCCAACTACTAGGATGGCTGAGGCAGGAGAACCGCTTGAACCTGGGAGGCAAAAGTTGCAGTGTCCCGAGATTGCACCACTGCACTCCAGCCTGGATGACACAGTAAAACTCTGTCTCAAAAAAAGAAAGAAAAAGTGTTGGTTCTTTTTATTATTAGGACGGCAAGGATGATACCAGTGTTCATATAGCTTATTAGAGAGCTGGCCTGGACCAGTCCTCTTTGAGGTGTTGCTGGAACTTGAAGGAACCACTGTTGAGCTGAGCAGAAGCCTACAGATACACCCTAGGGGAGTATGTGGCTTGGATGGGGCTCCTGGAGACAGTGAGCCACCAGGAACCACAGAAGGAAGAAGGTGGGGTGAAGCTGAGTCAGCAGTCTGGCCAGACCAGTTGATGGAAGCAAGACCTGAACTGGATTCAAGAGAGAAACTTTCATTGCCTCAGGTTAAAGATGGTCTCAAAGATTGACATTAGAAAATGTAGAAAGGTGAAGCCAGGCGTGGTGGCAGGTGCCTGTAATCCCAGTTACTTGGGAGGCTGATGTGGAAGGACTGCTTAAGGCCAGGAGTTCAATGCTGCAGTGCACTATGTTCTCACCTGTGAACAGCCACTGCACTCCAGCCTGGGCAACATAGCGAGACCCTGTCTCAAAAAAATTTTTTAAAAAGAGTAATTGTAGGAAGGTGAATGGATGTCCACTTTCCATTGACCTACTTGATTAAATGAATAATCTACATTTAAAAAGCCACTTAATCACCACCAGGGCCGTTAAGACATATGAAAATCTCAACAGTTGAAAGAGGTCTGTGGTGCATATGATAAATTTGGAACTGGAAATTCGTAAATGATCCTCTAAAAACGAATGGGGTCTTCCTTGTACATACACATGTGGAGGTAGGGATCTGACAGCTTGGAGGTTGCAAACTGGAGACCATTGCTGTCACATATATTTTGTTTAACTTGAACAATGTCTTAAACTAAGACTTCACCTGAATTTCTGGTTTTTCTCAAATGTTAAAAGATGGAGCCACACATTCTTCCATAGCAACAGTCTGCCTGCACCAAGTACCCACTGTCTCCTGTGGATATTTAGTGGGGTAGGGGACTTCAGAAAAGGTTGCTAAAACCAAGAAACTACTTTTTAGGGGTTTCAGGCTATTTGCCACTCCCTCCTTGAAATGCTTTCTTGGTTTTTATACACTGCTCCAGCCTTGTTTTCCTCCCACTTCTCCAACTGCTCTTTTTCATTCCCTTCTACAAAAGTCCTTCCTCCTCTGCTGTCCCCAGATTCTAGGAATCTCAGGGCTCTATTTTAGATCTCTCTTCCCTATTCCACACAGTCTTCTTGGTAAACCTCATATCCTCTCAAGGTTTTCCCTATTCCACACAGTCTTCTTGGTAAACCTCACATCCTCTCAAGGTTTTGAGTCCCAGCCAAATGCTGCTTATGTCCATGGTAGGTGTGCAGTACATATGGAATTGGTTGAATCGTGCAGAAACACGCGATAGGAGGATTCTGGGGTGATTTTGTTTTGTTTTTGAGACAGGGTCTCCTATGTTGCCCAGGCTGGTCTCAAAGTTCTGGGCACAAGTGATCCTCCCAACCTCAGCTTCTTGAGGAGGAGACGAGATTATAGGTGTGCACCACCAGGCCCCACCTTGTGTGTATTTTTCATGTTCTCTTCTTTTGCTGACCTAAACTACTTTATTTTTAAAAGCATAATGCTTATTTTGGAAACTTACGAAAATACTGACATATACAAATAAGGAAATAGCAATTGCCTACAATCCAAGATAAGCACTGTTAGTATTTTGGCTATTTAACTCACTCCATGATTTCCGTCACTCTCTATCCCCTCACCATAATTTTTTCTTCATAAGCTCATTGTCCTTTTTATTTACTACTTTATTTTCTATCTTCTTTACTACATTTTGTCCATTTGTCCACTACAACCCCAGGTCCTATAATAGTGCCTGGCATACAGAAGGCACGCACGTGCTTAGTCTTTGTTGAATAAATGAGTCAATGTCATTGTATATATGTTTGTGTGTGTATATATAAAATGTGTATGTATATATGTGTATGGAGAGAGTGAGCAAGCGCTGGATCATAATTTATATACAATTCTAGAGTTTTGTTCACTTAGCATTACCTTTGTGCATGCTACTGACTTGTTGAAAAACCTTCAGTGATTTCTTAGAACAAAGTCCAAAATCCTTACTTTAGTCCACAAGCTTGGGTTTCTACAGCCTAAAATGTCCCCAGAATTCACTCCCCTGAGGATAAAATGAAAGTTTAAAAAACACACACAAAAAAAGGAAAACAGAGTGATAAACATCAAGACATAAAAGTATAAAGATATGCACAGTGATTATAAAAATTCAAATTAAAACTAAACTGGAATATTTACATATTTTATTAAATCTTTACAATCAGTAATTATAATCAAATACACAATTATATACAGGATTATATACATTTTGCCCAGACTTTTACATCACAGTACATAGTTTCCCTTAGAAATATTGTATACATTTATCACCAAACAATAAAATCCAACAACAGTAGTGTTACAGCACCTGTTAGTACAGACATCTTTTTCATAAATTACATCATAAGAAAATATACGGCTGTAAATCGGGCTTTTAAAAATGTCTTTTATAAAATCTGAACATACAATATTTCATTCACAGAATGTTTTTTTTTTTCTATGTTCTGACTGAAGCCTTGTGCATAAAACGACCGGCTGGAATATTTACTAAATTCTACCCCCCTCTAAAATTATAAGCAGTATTTGAATTACTTATGCTGAGCTCTCTTCATGATGAATTTGGCATGGGGTTTGGTGAGAGAACAAATGTTGGCTTTACTATAAAAAGGTTGTGTGATGGTAATTTAAATTTTAAAAGCTTCTTGAGAGAGTAATTACATTAGTGAAGTTAAAATCAGAAAGTGTACAATTTTTCATTTTACTAATACTGTAAAGAAAAAGGGAGACATATAATGCCAAGAGTTAATTTGTTCTGAAACAATTATACTCTTTTTGGAAGCCTATTGCAATTTAAGAAGAAACAAGAAAACTTGCCTAACAAAATATCCCATACCAAACATATCTAGTAAATTACAATTCTTTCACACTTAAAACTTTATGGGAAAAGTATTGCAAATAAGGGCATATCATTTCAATTGAACTTTTATATGCAGAAAAAAACTCTAGCTATTTTATTTTTAGTAGGTAAACAGGTTAAGTTTTAAAACTTAAAAATACCTGAATTAAATACTTGCTCTAATATCTCTTAACTTTCAGCTAAAATCCTTACTTGATTCCAGATTTGTAAACATTACATAAATCTTTCTTAAACAATTTTATGGCTGTGGTGATCACTTCGGCTATATTTCTAAGCAGTCAACATTTAACTGAGGTAGACCAGATGTTTCTAAATTCGGGGTTTCATAGAATCCCCTGAATCTTTAGCAAGTTACTAAAATGTCTATAGAAGTTAACTAAAAAACCAAACACTAAAAAAAAAAAAAAAAAACAACTAATGCCTTTGGAATTTTTAATGAACTCAAAAACTACTTTGTGGCAGTATGTCAAGTAAGTAAATGAATGTAGAGTCGATTACAACGTTGGAGTTTTTTAGACGAACATTATATCCTCTTTTCTTAACTAGGGAAATATTGAGTATAATTCCTTCTGGGTATTAAGAAAAATTGGTTAAATTTTTTCCTTTTCTTTTTTTAAGGATTTACTTTTCTAAACAAGTGAAAAATTTGCTTCTAAGTGTCAATGAAAGGCAACACCTCCCTCTAATGGCCAAAGGAAGAGAGTGGCAGTAAGCTGGCTTTTCCAATGTGTCACACAATCCTTCATGCCATTAAGTTCTCCTTGTTGGAAAAGAAATTAGGTTGTTTTGATAACTTAGAAAAGTTAGTTTTAGACAACAATGACTTTCAGCTACAAATACAAAATCAAATCCATGTATATAAGGCTTCTGTAATCAATGTCTTAGAGGAACATCTGCTCATTTTCTTCAAGCCCCAGTCCTATAAATCAAGGCAAGTCAAGTAATTAAGCTTCAGCTATTTCGGTAGCTTTGCAATTAAAATGAACAAAGCACTATATCTATCCTTCCGTATACTATATATATATTATAGTTCTATCTTGTTACACCAAATCTCACATGCAGAGAGACTAAAAATGTCCATTTTGGTTAATTAAAAGCCAATAACGGTCTTGCATACTATTCTTTTTCCCCCTCCCCAAAGTGAATTCTCCATCAGATTTACTACTCCCTGACTCAATTATATTTACCTGGAATATCTGAATGCAGGTATTTATCCTCTCAGAAAAGAATATATTTACCTGGGATCTAAACATACTGTACACGAATATACAAAACTACAATACAGCACTGCTGTTTTTAACAGCTCCACTTATAGCTCATCAGTACCTCACAACCGTGTTTTAGGAAAAAGTTTTGTGTAATGTTATGGTAAAGAGAAGAAAATTACGTCTCTTAAATATTCCTTTAGAACTAATTCAGGCAAGTTTAAAAAATAAATAAAATGAATAAAGCCATGATTTCAACTACAGGGCTGTCTACAGACATCAACAACAAAATTTAAAAATTTTTAAGACTTAAATGTGGCCAGCACCAGACTACTACTACAACAACAACAACAACAACAACAACCAAAAAAAAAAAAAGGGGGGGGGGAGTTCTCATTAAGCTATATAGCTATATGTACTTGTATTGTACTTTTTTTTTTTTAAACACAGGTCACCATAGACTAATTTTCAAGTCTGTATCAGAAGGAATATCTGTTAAAAACAAAAACAAAAACCATGATTCAACAGAAAATGTGACAGACTCCTTAGGTGCAACTTTAGAAACCTAAGTTTCAAAGGAGAAAAACAGTAGTTACTCCAGGAATTTTAAATCACTAACCACAGTTTTATCATGGCTCTGTAAGACAGAAAAATGGAACAAAATGTATATAGCTGTTGGCGATATGAGCCTTGTGGCTCAAATTGCATACCAAACATGGGATGGAGTAAGGCTGATGGCTAGAGGTAATCACCTCTAAGAGAAATGAACTGGAAACGATTTATAATCTACCCTACAAGGATATAATGCTAGGTTCCATTTCAGAGTAGTCACAGCTTTCCCTATGGAAGGCCCAATGGGAGGTTCATATTGCAACATTATAGTTTCTCCCTTACTCCATTTTTCAGAAGTATTAAGTAAGCAATCTCCACAATGTATTATATGACCTTTTTACCTGGTCCCACTGATTAGTCTTTATGCAGAGAACTCACTGAGAAAGTACACTGGCTTCACCTTTGGTTTAAATAAAAAAGACATTGTTAAGAAGGAAAAAAAATCAAGTCATCTTGATCATTTGTCACTAAATGAAACAAGAGAAAGCGATGAGCAAAGACTGTTTTCACCATAAATGCATTTGCTTCATAACCACTTAGGTCACTTAGAGTGTTTTGTGAAGGCAGCATAATCAGAATGCCACAATACTCGGATGCATCTTCCCAAAAGAGCCCCTAACCCCCAAACCAAGAAAGGCGAGCTTCCTTTAATTAGAAGGCTATCCAAACTCCTATTCCCCACTCCACTACTAAATGAATTTTGTTTCTTGTCTATCCAGAGACTACAGAAATCTGGTTCGCAGGAATGCTCAGTAATCTTTCCCTGGCCTGAGGTGTTGCAGGGTGGTGCAGTGCTGCATTTGAAGGGGGAACTGTGGATTTCCATTTTTGATGGGACAGTTTTAAACAAGGTCAATTCTAACACAGCATGCTCCAGATTCCTACGATAACTACGCCAGTCAGAACGTGGTTGTTCATCACCATACTTAAAGCCTCCCATTAGAAAGCCTGCTTAGTATTAGGGTGTCTATTAACCACACACAGTTTACCTTTTCTTTTTAAATACCTACCAACAGATTGTTTAGCAAGTCATAGCTCATCCTTCTCCATCATTTCAAATGCTTCTATATCTTCATTCCAGTCTGCTAATATGGAGTCTATAGGCTGGACCTTTTTACCCCAGCTAACATTAGGATTGGAATCTTCCTCAGTTTCTGATTGTTCTTGAAGCTGGTTATCTAAATCTGTACATTCACCATTAAGATTTGTAGTCTCATGGTTTTCTGTGGGATTAGAAGTCTGTTCAGAAGGGGAAATGCTTGCAGCATTGTCCATATTTGCTAGAGATAATGATTCTGGGTGAGAGTTTAGAGAATTTTCCTCAGAAGACTCTTGATCAACCAAATCAACCTCCTGAGAACTTGATGAAATCTGTTCACCACTCTGATTCTGAGAATCATTTTCAGAGGATGGTTGTTCTTCATTTTCCATTTCAGGATCTGTATGAGAAAGAAACAAACCTCATGCTACTTCTCTAAAAAATGTACTATTACACTTTCCAAAGCATATTGGTTTTTGCAAGAAGATGAAATAAAACGTGAAAGAGAATCATGTTAATGCAGAATGGTGAGCATCAGCACTGAAATGAAGACTGTCTTTATGCAGTCACATTTTCCTATAGATTCACTGTGCAAAATGTGTCAGTGTTAGAAAATAAACGTTCTTCCAAATTGGAAGGAATGACAATAACTAAGACTGACGTCAGTGGACATTAGTAAGCCAAGAAGTACACTAACCAATAATAATATTAAAATATATAGAGATTTGCAATGTATGGCTAAAATGTATTAGATACCTAAAGCTTATGCATAAGAACATATTAAACAGAATCAATTTTAAACAGCATATATCATTGCTATATTTTTAAATAATATTCCTTTGAAAAGTGAAATTCCTACTCAGTAAGTCATAAAGATACAGATAACATAGATTTTTTTGAATGACTAAGGGTATTAATGTGACTGATCAGAAATACTTTCACAAGACAAGAACTGAGATTATTTATAAAATTCTATTATTTTAGGCCTATGAATTATAAGATACAGTCATTGTAAAATCCACTGGAAGGCTGAAGAGTGGGTTAAACTTCTTATAATGAATATACAGTGAAACCACTAGAGGCATTTTATTTAGGGTTCCTACAAGAAAGTGCTTAAATAGCATCGACGCCTACATGCTACATCCTGTTCAGTCTCTGCCTCTGTGATGCAGTTGGCCAGTGAATATCTTCCAAGTCATCATTTGCATAGTGCTAGGGATAAAATGAGGAGCAATACCAAATGCTATACCTGCTCTTATGGGTCTTATAGTCCAACGGGAGAAAAAGATATTATACAAATAATCACGGAAAATAAATAGAAAACTCAACTGTGACACGTTATGAAAGAGAGATGAGGATGTTGGATGCTCAAGTCCCTTATGTAAAATGACACAGTATTTGCATATAACTGACACACATCCTCCCATGTACTTTAAATCATCTCTAGATTACTTTATAATACCTAATACAATGTAAATGTTTTGCAAATCATTGGTATACTGTATTGTTTGGAGATTAATGACAAGAAAAAAAGTCTCTGTATGTTCAATATAGATGCTTTTTTCTTGTTGAATATTTCCTATCCACGATTGGTTGAATCCATGGGTGCAGAACCCACAGATACAGAGGGAGAACTGTAAGGAGATTTGAGAAGTTTCTTCAAAAAGTTCCTTCAGAAAGTGACACTTGAGCTGGGGTTTAAAGTATAAGATAATGTCAAAGGAGGGAAAAGGATTTATTTAAAAACCAGAAAAAAACAAAGGAAATGTAGACATGCAGGAAGGTGTGGGTGGGTACCGTTGGGGCACAGAAAACAATTCCCCAAAATATGGTGCTTCAGCATGATGAATGCTTGGAAAACTGAAAGGTCTCAGAAATAAGCCTCAGAACCAAAGTCTGTCTCTGACCTTCCCCTGCCTCCCTATCTCTCTGATCCTCTTTCCTGAAGCAACTGGGGGGATTCTCTCTGGAATTTTCTTATCTAAGGAAGCTTCTTTCCAAATGAAATGCAATTGTCTCAAGAATCCCTCCCTAGGACTCTCATCAAATAACGAGAAAAAAATGAGCCATCAGAGAAGAGCAGAGACTAGGGGTCCTCACCACACCCAAACAGACCTTTCTTCTGTTCTTCTGAGGACAGCTGAGAGATTAACTGGGGGACTTTCTCTAGATACTATGCAAAGAGAATCCTTTACCAATCATTGTCTGAGCATTGGACCTCTTCATTCCCTAGTATTCCTCTACCCTAAGAAGACGGTATTTAAGCTTCAACCACCTATCCCCTTTCATATTTTGTATGGCTCCTGTGCACACACGTACACATAATAAAATTATTATGCTTTTCTGTTGTTAACCTGTTGTTTTTGTTTTTTTTTAACCAGGGGTGTCAGCTGTAACCCTTTATGATGGGGAGGAAAGGGATCACCCCTTTCTGCCCCTACAATGCATATATGTTCACCCTGATTAGGTGGGATTACTTGACTCTGAAAGTTTACATTCTTAGGGGTTTTTTTTGGAGGGGAGGGTCAGCGGGGGGTGGATTGAGGAGTTCCACACAATCTCTGTCTTCTAAACTGTGAAAAAGCTACAATTTAATTAGGCAATTAGGGAAACCAATGGTGCAGACCAAAGAAAGAAGGTAGCTGGCTACTTACAGCTTATTTATCCTAGGTTCCCTAAATTCAACAGAGAACAAAAAGAAAAATCTCTAAGTTTCTTTGTAGATTGTATTATTCCAGATTAGAAGGAGAGGAAAAGGTGTAGGGTTGTTTTACCTGGTAATGAAGATTGTGCTTGTGATCAAAAACTCTCCTAGGGTTACATATACAATATTATTTTGGAAATCTAGCTGACGTAATCGGACAAGAAAGTAGAATAATCAATGTAAATATAGAAAAAGATCAAATTATTTGTATTTTCATATTGTGATCATACACTGTCAAAGCAACTTTAATAAAAAAATACTATTAGAATTGATAAAAAAATTTGGTAAGAAGACTATGCAAATACCAATAACTCCTTTGTAGTAACAATAGCTAAAAATATAACCATTAAACCTTTTCATAATAAAAATAAAAGCTACAAAACACAGAATTAAATTTATTATAAAAGGTATAAGACCCATATTGCTTAAATAAAATCATAATGAGAACATAAAACAAGATTTGATTAAATCTATAGGTATATTCTTAAATGAAAAGTCTTAATATTTAACATTTTCCAAATTTATATGTAAAGTATGCAATTATATAATTTCAAAATGAATCTCATTTGTACTTCTTGTTTTCGTTTTAGAACCAGATACAATTAATTTAAAGTTTCTATGGAACAGCATATGTCAAAGAGAAGCCAAGAAATTCTAAGAATCAGTGAGGGGAGAGTTGCCCTATCAGATAATAAAATGTACTCAAAACAGCAAACTGTTTTATGATTGGCACAGGAATAAACAGATTGGTAGAAGAGAAGGGTAAGTCTAGAAGCAGATCCAACTATGCAAGAATGTTTGATATATAGCAAAGATGGTAGTTTCACTGAAGGAGAAATGAGTGGTTTGCTTCATAAATGGTATTTAGTAACTGACAACTCAATTGGAAAGACTCCTAACTTATATTTTAAAATTCCATATGATTTAGAGACCAAAATGTAAAAAATGGTAAAAATGCCAGAAGAATTTAGGAAAATATCATGTAAAAATAGGATGGAGTGATCTTCTGAAGTGAGACAGAAGACCCAGGAGCCTTAAAGGAATTAATATTTCTTATTACCTAAAAATGTTATGAAAGTTACATAAACAAAGTGAAAAGATGACATGTTGGGAAAATTGTGTGATGACATGTTGGGAAAATTGTGTGTGTGTGTGTGTGTGTGTGTAACCTCTGTCCCTATATGTGTGTCTTTTCTAGATAATTTATAGAACCTCTATTTCTTTATGAGTATGTATGTAAATATAGGAAATGCACACACACACAGAGAGGTCCTATAAAATATCTAGAAAAGACACAGAATCTTATATAAAGAAGGCAAAATGCAAAACGTATGACTAGGCAATCCATAAAGAGAAAAAACAAAAAATATACCTATAAAGGGAAATATGCTGACTAAAATAGGAAGAAACATGTACTCTCATATCTTGCTGGAAGGGATGTGAATTGCTACAACCTTTTTTGGAATGCAACTTGCAACATCCATTAAAATGAAAAAGACCCATATCCTTTCTGCCAGCGTTTCATTTTAGTAAATCTCAATATTCTAGAAAAAGTATGCGTATCTAAGAAGATATGTATAAGAATGTTACCTACATCATTGTATACAGTGGCAAAACAAAAACCTGGAAATAATTTGGACACCTAATGGTGACATGGTTAAATAAATTATGGTACAGTCATAATACGAAACATAATGCAGCTTTCAAAAGAATAAGTTATGCTATCCTACTAGCTTGAAGGAATGTCTTTAATATAGCTTTAACTGTAAAAGGCAAGTTACTGAATGATACATATATTTAGAAATGTATAAAGCACTAAGAAGAATATAAAAGATTACACATCAAACTGCTAACATTGGTTGGTTATCTCAGAAAGATGAGAGATTATTTAAAAGTTTTTAATACACTTCTGGATTGTTTAATTTGTTACAAGTTTAATTTTATAAAGTTTTCAAAAAGATACCAATAACTATTCTATGCAGCACTATAGGAAAGTCACCAGGGGCCAACTAAATTTAAATGCAGAGAAGCAGAGAGAGAGAGAGAGACAGAGACAGAGAGAAGAACTTTGAAGAAGATGCCCATGAAAGAAAATATTTTGGTTTTCGCAAGCTGAAGGAGCTATGGAACCAGAAATAAAAGCAACAATCAGGAAAGTAAAAATGGCAGTTAGAGAACTACAAAAAGATAGAAGAGTTAAAGTCTGCCACATTGCTACAAATCTTGATCCTAAGGTGCCTGTTTTCACCAGTATGTGAGATCAAAGTCCTAAGAGCATAACAACCACAATATTAAATTCAGGAATGGTACATCAGAAACACAGAAAGAATGGAGAAAATCTCAAAATACAGAGAAACAAAATCAGTATGTTTTAATAAAAAAAGAGGAAGTGAATCTTGGCAAAGACTTAGAGATTGGATGTTTTAGAACCAATCATTCATTCATTCATTCATTAATCTGTACATTAAATGTTTACTGAAAGCAAGGAATATAGAGATGAGGAGCAGGTAAAGAACTATTTAACTATCATAGTAGAACTGTATTAAAAGGACACCCTTAAATTTTACCTAGGAGAATAAGAAAAATTTCATAAAGAAGGTGGCATTTGAAATTTAGGATGTCTAAATGGTCTCCAAGAGGAAAAGGGCCATGGGGGAGGAAAAGCGATTGATAGGGAACTTCCAGATAAAGGGAAGAGATGGTGCAAATGTGAAAATGCATGAGAAAACATGTCTTGGATGGAGAAGGGAAGATTAAGTATCAATTCTGCTAAGAAGAATGTTTCAGATGTTTCTCTCCAGGTAGAGTTCATCTGCATATGTACTAGATTTTTCTCCTAGGAATCAAATCCTTTCCAACAGCAACTTAAGGTGTGCAGTTCAGCTGTAGAACAGATTCACACCAACCAAGTTCAGTGGGGGATAATCAGGAAAAGTGACCCTGCCTGACTTAAATCAGAGCATTGCAAATGATGGAACCTTTTTTTTTTCTTTCCTCCATTTTCTCTGTCTGGCTCTTTACCAGATAGACACAAATACAGTCGCTTGAAAGCATTTGTCTAGAGCCCTTAAGGCACTATAGGCTTACACTCTAAGTTGCAAGCATGACGATGTATTGGAACTTAAAAATGCTGATGTTTTTTCCCTGTGAGAAATATTATTGAAAAAAGGAAATTTACTCTTAATTGTAAACTGCTTCACTTTGGACCTAAAGGTAACAAAACATTGCCTTTTGTTTGTGGGCACAGGGTTGGAATAATTAAGTACCTTTACAAACTGAAATTTTGGAAAAATGAAACACTGAGAGATATGATATTGAAAATTCTGTTCAACAATAGACTGTGGATAGCTTAACTTTCAGAAGTGTCACAGGTTTGACCTAAGGAAGCAACATCACTTGATAAAATGCTAATGCTTTTTGGCTTCTAAATGTGTATTAAGATGACCAGAAAATTTCTGCTAGCAGAACAGTTTCAGATATGTCTATACTAACGGCATGGACTTATCAGAATAAGAAGACAGGAGTGAAGGCTTTTTAAGGGCTTCTATTTTCTGTATTAAATATGAAAAGGACTTCTTAATCAGTATTGTGTGACTTCATACGGAAAAATATGTATTTGTGGAATGACATTTCTAGAAAAGGCAATCTGGAGAACATTTTATTGTTCAGATTTTAAGGATGTTGTTACTTAGTGTACTTATATAATCTGTTAACTAGCACCCGTGATGGTACAATATGGCCTGACACATAGCTGAGAGACAGAAAAGGGGTGCTCTCTGAATCTTGTTCAATATTTCTCAAAGTGTAGCTGAGGAAGCAGCTACAACACAATCACCTGGGATGTTCGTTTGAAGTTTCAGATTCTGATTCCCAATCATAAAGTCTGAATCAGAAAGTCTGATTGAATATTTGCAGCAGGACTCAGGAGCCAACACTTTTAACAAGTGTATCTGTTGATTCTGATGCAGGGGAGAAACACTGATGTATGTAGTAATGGTATAGGACAAATGATAACCACTACAGACTGTGTAGCTTCTTAGGATATCCTAAGTGAATACATTTGTTGATTTCGTAACATTATTATCACTGATTTCTGTTACATTAATAAATATTAACAATTAGACTGTATCTTGTTGCTAATTAATATAGCTGTACAGTTCTATAAAGAGCTATTACACAAAAAGGGGGCTTTTCAATACTTTTATCAAAAGATCACTCTGTAACAATCACAGTTCAATAAATTTATAGACTAAACTTTTCAAAAAATATCTTTTAAATAATGCCCTTTTAATGCAAGGTCCTTAAGGGGATACTGTTCACCAAGAATTTTTATTTTCTGGTAGAATTAATCATGTCTCATACCCTTTCTCTAGTATAGGAAGCACATGCTTTACCATAATCCTGTAGTCCTAACCCATGTACCATACATACACACGAGCCTTTAAAACAAGTCAATACTTTAAATATTTTACATTGTGTTCAAATAAAAAGTGATCAAAGTAATAAATACTAAAACAACAATGCCTTTGTTAGAGTGACTCTTGTACGGACATACACATAGAATTCATCTATTATATGGGATGTATAATTATTAGAATTTGTTATGACAGGATCAATTAAAAATTATGTGACTGCTGACTAGATATGAAAATAATCTAATTATGTTACACAAGATATTATCATGGTATCCACTGAAACAAAATTATATAGGTACTTGTGTGTGTGTACACACACACACAAATACATATATACGTATATAATTTAAGGCTTGTTAATGCAAGATACTTACTACTATTAATAATGTAGCTTGGAATCATTTTACCTTTTAATATTGCTGCTGAAATTCCAGTGGTAGCACAAAATAGGGGGAAAAAAAGCAAATGCATTAAAGAGTTACATGAAATAATAAAGAGTTACAAGAAATAATAATTGCCTATGTTAGATGTGCCTAAATGCATATATGTAGGCAAGAAGATCTGAGTTTAGAAAAGGGCCCAGGAAAAAAAAATCAGGTATACAGAGGATTTAAGACTAGAAAACCTTTGTATTCTGTTCGGTTTCCATCTATACATTGTTATATACAAACAACCTACTTGCTCACTCCATTGCTCATAAATAATTGACATTTCAAAGAATCTCAAAGAAGAATAAAGCAATACAAGAAGACAAAATTAGGCTGGCATGATTATGCTAGCATGATTATCACTGAACATTTTTTTTTAATGTCCCACTTGGAAGTCACATTGAATTGAATCAGTTTCCTACATATCTATCAAACACCCCAGGGGATGTAACAACCCTGTACTATTACGCAACTTCATCTATTTAAGGGTATGGGAGAAATTTAGCTCTCTCTTCAGGTCTCTCCAGCAGACAGGAAAGACTGCTACCCCAAGCAAGATCTGAAGGCTCATATTCCCTCATTTCTCCTCTATCCCTGGATGTGAAACTATGTAAGAATACTAGTAAGGCCTTGCATTTATATTGTAATTTGGGTTTCAAAGAGATTTCAAATTACTAACGAACATTTTGGCCTACAGAAGACTATCTACTCTCATAAATTAAGACATGCTATCTTGTTTTTCAGAAACAGCCATTTGTAACTCTTATATCCATGTGATAAACTTAGATCTCATTGGGAAGAAGCTGCTAGATTTCTATTGCCTTCACCAAGACAGCAGTCATTTGATTATAGGTGGCCTGTTGAGACCAACTACTATGATATTGTATACAACATTCTATATATGTCTTCTTATTCCTTATAAAAGACATGTAAGATGTAGTATCAGTGAAATCAAATGGTGAACATTTCCAGATGTTAAAATGGCTTTCCTGAAGTAGTCTCTTGTATTTTTATCACCTGAACAGACTCATGGCAAAAATTACAAATCACACATAAAAACATATGTCTAAAAACATCCTAACTCAGAAAAGAAAGCAAAATAAATGTTTTATTATTATTTCCAAAAGAAAAATATATTTTGAAATCATCTTCTAAAAGTTTTACTTGTTTTCCCAGTGAACCCCCAAAAAAAATTTTTTGTGACTCATTCTTGTTATCAAACTAGCAAAATTAATACTAAGCTGCATAAAAAAACAAATGGTATTTTACTCTTACCTCGATCTTTTGCTTTATCAGAAAGGAGCACTTCTACCTCCTCATATTCCCGGATGGCATCCAGTATGATACTTCCTTCTTTGCTGAATAAGAACAGCATGGGGATCTTGATGTCATCCGTATCTTTTCCATCACCTGCCATCTGGAACAGAGGGGCAGTATCACTGCTGCTCCCCTCATTGTCATCTAGCCAGAAAATAAATACAGCGAACATCAAAACATCCAGCCATTAAAAAGATCTATCTATTAATTGTTACTGACTTTTTACAATGACAGAATTAATTTTATGCATCAAGAACCATAAAAACCAACATAATTTTTGGACCCACTAATTCTCATAGAAATGTATCCAAAGGAAATAATTCAAAAGAAGCAAAAAGCCCTATGCGCAAATAATTTTACTATTTATAATTGTAAACAACTGTATACCATTATAAGTAAATTATAATGACCTACTTGATAGGACACACAGAATAATAATCCATTTAAAAAGTAGAATACAGAATTCTATGATTATGACTATAAAAATTTCATATGCTTATGGAAAAGCCTAGAAATGAAAAAAATCAATGACTTAGATTACAGTGACAGAATTATAAATGAATTTTATTGTTGAAAATTTCCACTACTGGCATGATTACATTGTTTTACCAAACTAAAAATGGACATTTCTTTTTTATATAATGCACACAAAGAATAGTTATGACTATAGTGCTTCTTCCTCTATAAGCTAAACTAAACAGTATTGCTATTTTGCATTGGTTAAATAATAGTAGTAGAACTATTAATAGCAGTAGTACCAGCAACATGCTGTTTTACTAGAGATGACAATCACGACCACCTCCAACTCGCATGCCAGTCTCCCAGAAGAAACTGTCTGTCCTGTCTCAGGGTGCTCACTCTCATAGGTCCTGCTAAGTGCAGAATGTATGACCCATCCTCTTGGTAATAATTGATTAGACAAAGATGGCTACCTGACCCTGAGTCTCTCTGGGGGACCTGGAACTGGCACATAGAAAGACTGTTTCAGTTAGCCGGGGGTTATAGTCCAGTTGAATGACACAGACTTAGGGGCTGAGGCTGCAAACTAGAATGGCCATTTTGGAACTGATGAACAAAGAGAGAGCAGGCTGGTGAGAAGCTGGAAAATGAGGCAGAATTGCAAAGAGAAGCAGGGAAGAAAAGTTCAGAAGGACCCAGAGGTAGAGATACAGAGAGAAAAGTGAAAAACATTCACTATCATGGATCCTGGTGATTTTTAGTTCCCACTTCTACCACCTGGTGAATCCTAGTTGTATTTGTACTGTTTAATTTGTTAAAAATAATCAATTTCTGTGTAGTGAAAAAACCTCCCTTCTGAAACCAATGTAATTATCTCCTGCAGCCACATGATTTCTAAGATAATTCGTACTTCTAACCCTTGCAACAAAAAACAGCTAATTCCTAATTTATTCATTTATATACAATTAAAACAAATAAAAACAAAATGCTTTGTCAGAAACAAAAAACTTAGGAGAAAGAAGTCAACACAAGAGTTTCTCATTAAAAATTAAATTTTTGGCTGGGTGCGGTGGCTCATGGCTGTAATCCCAGCACTTTTGGAGGCCAAGGCAGACCACTTGAGGCCATGAGTTTGAGACCAACCTGGCCAACATGGCGATATCCCTTCTCTACTAAAAATACAAAAATTAGCCAGGCGTGGTGGCACGCGCCTGTAATCCCAGCTACTCAGGAGGCTGAGGCACAAGACCTACTTAAACCTAGAGGTAGAGGTTTTAGTGAGCCAAGATCATGCCACTGCACTCTAGCCTGGGTGACAAAGCAAGACTCTGTCTCCAAAAAAAAAAAAAAAAAAAAAAAAAAAATTTCTGAGAGTAAGGATCATCATCTCTTATTTATTTATCCACAGAACCCAGTATAGCATTTTCCAACTAATAGCTACCAAAAACAACATTTGACGGGCCAGGCTCGGTGGCTCACGCCTGTAATCCCAGCACTGTGGGAGGCCGAGGCAGGCGGAACACCTGAGGTCAGGCGTTCAAGACCAGCCTGGCCAACATGGAGAAACCCCATCTCTACTAAAAAGAAAAAAAAAAATACAAAAATTAGCCAGGCGTGGTGGCAGGCACCTGTAATCCCAGCTACTCGGGAGACTGAGGCAGGGAGAATTGCTTGAACCTGGGAGATGGAGGTTGCAGTGAGCCGAGATCACGCCACTGCATTCCAGCCTGGGCAACAGAGCAAGACTCCATCTCAAAACAAACAAAACAAAAATTGACAATTATTGCATACTATAGAAGATCATGAGAATTAGACTTCACTGAAAAATATAAAAAACCAAAATACTACACAAAGAAATATTTTTAAACATGAATGCATAAATTCTACACTTTATACTTTACATTTTCATTTTGAAGTCTTGTTAAGAAATGTTCAAAATGATAGTGATGGTTAATATACTAAATTCTGCAATAAAACTAATCTAAGTGTGGGAAATACCCAAGGATAAAGAGGATGATTTAAGTCAGGGGTCTGCAAATCTCTTCTGTAACTGGCTAGATGATGAATAAATATTTCAGGCTTTGCAGTTCTCTCCTGTAAGTACTCAACTCCATCACTGCAGTTCAAAGCAGTCATAGACAATACACAAACAAATTGGCACGACTGTGTCCCAATAAAACCTTTATTTACAAAAATGGGCAATGAGCTGGATTTGGCCTATAGTCTTGTAGTTTGCCAACTGCTGATTTAAGTCATTAAACAGGACTTCTCCTAATGTTTATTAATAAAATTTATGCATCCATTAGATCAACATAATAAGCATTAATATTCTGTTTTACCTGAACAATTATTTTTTTTTAATTTACCTTAACTATTGGGTGGCGGGGGAGGGGGGAATCCAAAATGAATTTCCCTGTGAGAGAAGCTGTACAAAAGAACTCACAATCAGCATATGACCCCAGGTCTTTCAGTTCTTTCTGAATGTAAACTCCTATTTACTTTAAAACAGAAAAATTTATATTTCCCCTGATAGTCATGGCCTGTTTATCATGATATAAGTGATTGTCTATGAAAGATAAAAAAGCAAAACCCACTAGTTGAGACATATAGGTAAGATGATTTAAAGGTGGTAATTTGTCATTTCAGTGGAAAAAGATCCAAGGGGATAAAGATCTGCTAGCAATACTGTAAACCCTGTTACAGTAGTACTTATCCTATGTCTGCTATTATGCCAATAAATTTTATATATATTATCTTTAAACCTTACAATCACCTAAAATATATTTATTATCACTTCCACTGGAGCTCAAAAAATATTCTACTATCAAATCAAAAAATATTCTACTATTTAATCTACAAATTAAAAAACTGAAGCTAGGCCAAGGTTACACTGCAATTTTGTGGTAGAGCCAGGAATTGTACTCTCATGTGTCTGCCTCCAAAGCCTGCATCTTTGTGGAGTAATGGAAATTTTCAATGGCTCCCCACTGGAGGTGGCACAGTGTAATTCTTGCCCTTTGGGGGTTATGGATCTCATGGGCACCTTTTCTTATCCATGGTACTGAATTTTTTTACCACTCAGTCCTACCCCACCCTCACACCTAACCCCAAGTATTTTCACTAACATTAATATACAGAAACTCAAATCTAGACTTTTAAAAAGATGTTAGATATCTAGAAATTAAGAGTCATTGGATTACCTATCCTTTATGTTGTCTAGGTGAGGTTAAAAAAAAAACTATGACAAACTCTTTGATAAAATTTTAGAAAATAAAAGGAAAAAAATCCTAAAAATTATCTCCCCTTCAGTCAACACAATGACATGCATGATTACTTACCAATAACAATGCCACCAATGGCTCCAGCATTCTGGATGTTGCGTGCCTTTTCTGCAAACATGCACTGTCCTCTTTGTATCAATGCGATTTTTCCCATCACTGCCTCTGGGTTAGTAAGCTCTGAACAACCATTGTATGGTTTACTGCTTGCAACAAATCCTCTTGTCTGTCAGAAATAAAAGCAACTTAAATACTTTAATCTTCTCAAATGGCAATCAAGTCATTTAACCTCAATATCTAGAGTTTTAAGAGAACTAGAACTCATTTCTTTTCTAATGATAACATATCTAACATATATTCACCATAAAATTTTGTTTTAAACATTTTGCATATCACAGTACTCAACCAATATTTCTAGTGTGCTTTGCAGTTTATAGAACATTTTTATATAAACTACAAAATCTGTTATTTATAATGACCCTGAGCAAAACAATACAAATAACATTTCCCTTTCACATATGGGGAAATTGAGACTCAGGTTACGTAATTTGCTCACAATGTTAACACAATGTTACTAAGCGGTAAAGTTGGGACCTGTAGGCAGATTCACTACATTTACAATAGCTGGGAACCAATTTGAAATGATCATTGGTAACAAGAAAAGTTTTTGAAAGAGGGGAAAAAAATGGACTTAATCTATATGAATCTGTAAGCAGTTCTTTTTACCAGAAAAATTAAATCCACCAAGGAACTAATTTTTTTAAACACGTTACTATAAAGATGTTTTAATATCCTTC
This sequence comes from Pongo abelii, assembly GCF_028885655.2. Lineage (NCBI taxonomy): Eukaryota > Metazoa > Chordata > Mammalia > Primates > Hominidae > Pongo > Pongo abelii. Next base: position 65,110,119 of record NC_071985.2, on the reverse strand, counting down.
ACTCTACTAAAATGTAAATTCCATAAGGGCATGGATCTTCATTGGTTTTGTAAACTGATACAGCAAGCAGTGCACAGAATATACTAGGCACTCAATCAACAGTTGAATGAATCAATCAATCTGTATAGCTTCTACATAGTTTAAAACACACATGAGAAAAAAGTCTAAATTAGCAGTAACAGAGTGAAAAGAGCATTGGCTTTAGATTGTCACGATACTTGGGCTCTGATCCCAGCTCTGCAATCAGTTAGATAACCTTGTGAATTGTTTAGTTATGTAAGTCTTTGTTTTCTACGTTATAACTATAACTATAGAGGACGGACTAGCTTAATGATCTTCAAAGTTTGCCCAATGGAACCTCAGGGTCCCAGGCTTTCTCCAGTCACTTGAGCCAGAGCTTCTGTGCTTTTAGCTGTTTTCTACATTAAGCTCCTGGTTTAGACTTTTGTTCAAAGAAAGGTTCTAGTGGCTCTTAGAAAGTCTGAAAACCATTTTTAGGTCAACTACAGGTACTAAATTAGAGAAGAGACCAAGAAATTGAATAGAACCTGAATAATATTTTAGTTAAAATTCTATAAGCATATTATATACATAAATTATGACTCAAAGTTTTCAAGACATGCTTTTACTTTACTTAAATCCAGGAGATTGACTATTCAGTTTTTAAAATAAATTAAAACTACTAAATTAGAGAAGAGACTAAGAAATAAGGCAATACTTAATATTTTAAATTCAGTTTCAACAACTATATTTTAAGTATACATACCTCTTTATGTTTAGACAGATCCAGCCCAAACTGAGCTGGTCCAGCAGTCAATACTACCCTGCCAAAAAATGGGTGGGAAACAATTTGTACAGCCCGTGGAGGCAGCTGCTGTTCTTTTTGTTGCTGACTTGACAATTCAATCATCTCCTGCATGAACCTCAACCCATCTTCAGCGTCAATTGAACTAGCAGCCTATGAAAAAAACAAATTCATTTTATCCTTCCTTTCTGGAAGCTTCCACCAGTTTTTTGATTTCCTAAAGACACTGTACTACAGTATTCTACTCTACAACTTCTTCTTTCACTTTAGGTCACCACCAAGTATTTATGACCTTATTTGTACTCAAAAATAATATTTTCAGAAATAGTATTTCTGAAAATAACTTATCTGTATTTTTTATCAATGTCACTTTCGCTATTCTATAAACCACTTTCGATTCAGATTGAGAACTGGACTTCTAACAAATGCCCAAATGCTCATTTTGCTTATTTTCCCCACTGGCTTTCCCTCTGAAGAAATAAACCTCATACCTGACCCACACTTTCCCTCCTTGAAATAGTGAACAACCAGATTCAATTTGATTCAAAACATATCTGTCAAGCACTTATTCCATCTCAGCACTTGCCTAGGCATTGGAGAGACAGTCCTTTAAGAAGTTTGTGTCTGGAGGAGAAAGACATGTAAAGTTAGCTATGATAAAACTTCTGAAGTGGGAAAGTGGAAAAGGGGCACAGATGAGGGAACAATTGATTCTGCTTGTGTGTACCTGGGAAAGATTTAGAATGACACTTGAGTCTTAACAGAGGGAAAGTTGAAGAATGACTATAATAGAAAAAAATAAGATGATTCCTGATACTTTACAGGAAAAACCAACAAGACATGATAGAAGTTAGAGGATGGAAAAGGATAAGAGGAACTGGGAGAGAAGAAGAGTTCAAACCTATCCTGAAATTTCCAGCTTTGATGACTTAAAGAATGATGACAGGTTTTACTGACATGGAGAGCCAAAGAAGGAAACATAGGTTGAGGTGAGGGTAGAAAGACAGTAAACAAGAAGAGATAATTCAAGTTTGGACAGATTGAGATTGAGATGCAAGATGTATGAGAGGTAGATGAAAGTTGAATTTAATAGTAAAGTTAGGAATCAGGATTCACATATATAGCTAGGAAGTCATATGTATAAAGATGATAGCTAAGCTTGTAGAAATAGGTGACACTGTTGAAGAAGAGTACATAGAGAAAAGAATATCATCCAGATTCTTGGAAACTGTTTACATTGAGTGGTTGTGCCAAGGAGAGCTACAAAGCAATAAACAGTGAAGTAGAAAAAGAACTTTGTTTCTGAAATATCCTGGGAAGCCAAGAAGGGAAAATGTTTTATGAAGGGTTCAGCCAATAGTTACAGAAAAGTTAAATCATATAAGGATTAAGAGGCCACTTGGCGGTAATTATGCCACTGGCAGCCTAACTAAGTAAAAGCAATGTCACAAGAGATGCCACTCCCACTGAGGCCAAATAAAATATAAGGAAGAAGGAAGAATACTCTTAAAAGAAGGAAGGATGTGGCAAGAATATGGATAAGATGAAAACTTGAGGGTGTGATGAAGTTGTGGGAGGGTTGAATTTGAGATTAAGGGATACCTGAATATGGTTCTAGGTTAAAAATTATTCAGCAAACTGTGGTTTTCTCAGAGTCAATACACTAATAAGGTAAATAATTTAAAGACTTCGTGTTATAAAAACTTTCAAAGTAAAAATCAATAAAAATTCCTCAGACATGTTATTTTTCCTAGGCACAGACAAATAAATGCCTATGATAAACAAAATACTTAAGATTCAGTATAGCTCTTTGGAGACTAAAATGATGTAAAACATGGAGATATGAATATTAAAACTAATTACTAGCTTTTGAAGTTATGTTGTAAATAAAAGTAACAGGGGAAAGCCAATGGACTGAGAAACAGAAAATTTAGATTTGAGTCCTGCATTTGATTATATTAACTTCAGCAAATAACCCAACCTATCTCTGATTTATTTAATTGATTTATACTATAAAGGAGTTGAATTAGGTGACTTTCCAAGATACTTCCAAGTCCTAAAATTCTCATTCTCTCACTTTAAACAATATATTTAAAGTGTTTAGAAAGTTGAAATCTATTGTCTTATTAAAGCTCATGCGACCAAAGAAAGCAGGGCAGAGACGGTATCTAATTAGTGTAGCAATGTCTTACTTGGATTGCATGTTGGACCAACTGGACTCTCCCATCTTTGAGGTGAATCAAACTCACCCCCATCTTCTTCAGGATTTCTAAATGCTCAGGGTTAGTGGCCATGAAATCTCTGGCTCTCAGAGGGGGTTTAGCTCCACTCCTGAAACTCTCCTCTCTGCTAAAAGTAATTACAGGCAAGGCTTAAAAAACTATAAGTTAGAATTGGCAAAAAACACATGTCAAATAAAAATAATGTTACTTGCAAAATTGCTAGTTTTAGAACTAGTGAAACTGGAATAACTAGAAACAAGTATTTTCTTATATATAATTTAGGTTAACAAGTGGTATAGCTTTAAAATATAACATTTTCTAGTTATAAAAGTATGTATATTATCTATATAAGGCAGTATTAGTCAAAAGAACTATAACTATTTAAAGGTACAGAACAAGTTTGCTTGGAGATTTGTTACTATTGATGTTATCCTTTAAAAACACAGATTTTTCTCCCAATATTTTAAAAGCAAATCAATACTTCCATCAGTGAATAATAACACTTATGTAAAAATAATTTTTAAAAAGTCCTTGTAATGGCCTTTCTAACATAACTACTCATCAGAAAATGAACTCATTAAGCCAATTTTAACAAGCAAGAATAAGTACTCCCTCAAAAAATCAAATCCAAACAAACAATCAAAATACCTGTATTTTCACTACACAGAAACTATAGACAAAAGGAAATTTTTTTTTTTTTTGAGACAGAGTTTCGCTCTTGTCACCCAGGCTAGAGTGCAATGGCGTGATCTTGGCTCACCACAACCTCCACCTCCTGGGTTCAAGAGATTCTACTGCCTCGGCTTCCCGAGTAGCTGGGATTACAGGTGCCTGCCACCATGCCTGGCTAATTTTTTGTATTTTTAGTAGAGACAGAGTTTCACTACGTTGGCCAGGCTGGTCTCAAACTCCTGACCTCAGGTGATCCGCCTGCCTCGGCCTCCCAGTGTCCTCAGATTACAGGCGTGAGCTACCATGCCCGGCCAGAAAATATTCGGTGAAACTATTCCATGAAAAATGAGTTATAGAAGTTAAAAACTGTTACATGCTGCCCACTATTATTACTTTAGTTCATAAAATAAAATATATATTGAAAGTTTCCAAAATAATAAAAAAAAATTACTGCAAAATAAGCTTTACTATCTAACTATACTACTTTTTATTTTAACCAGTGATAGCTACATACCTCAACATTTTCGGCCTACGTGAATGTCTTCTTGGCTGTTGATACATGCTCCCTAAGTTCTCTGTCATTTACTAAGAAACAACTTTGATATTAGAAAATATAAAATAATACATCTTACACTCTGATGATGCCTCTAGGACAGCTCTTATCCACCACATTTTTCAAGGGCTCACGAATACTTTGAGCATACAATGGGTCATTAGGGAAGAGGATCTGAGTATTTGGACAAGTCCAATCAAAGTTACTGTCATCCAGTTCTGTATATTCCGAGGTCTACAAGATAAAAACATTTTATGTAAACAGAAATAATTATTTTACTTAACATAATTTTTTTTTTTTTTTTGAGTCTCACTCTGTCACCCAGGCTGGAGTGCAGTGGCGCAATCTCCGCTCACTGTAAGCTCTGTCTCCTGGGTTCATGCCATTCTCCTGCCTCAGCCTTCCGAGTAGCTGGGACTACAGGCGCTCACCACCACGCCCGGCTAATTTTTTGTATATTTAGTAGAGACGGGGTTTCACCGTGTTAGCCAGGATGGTCTCAATCTCCTGACCTCGTGATCCACCTACCTTGGCCTCCCAGAGTGCTGGGACTACAGGCGTGAGCCACCATGCCTGGCCTACTCAACATAATTTTTAAAAGGAAACAGTTAATGAAATATGTAAGTGTATACAGGATGCAATAAAAGAAAAAAAAAATAAGAAAATGTATATATTTAGTTTCTTCTTACCATACATATATTTATTGAATTCTAGTCATGGATTACTTTTCACTTGGAAAAATAAAACATATAGAAATAAAAAAGAGAATAAGACATTTAATTTAAAAACTCACTGTGTTCTTTTTAGAGATGCTTTGATTTGTAGTAGAGAGCCAAAGAGGTAACAGATGAGCTTCTGTTGTAAAGATGTAATCTTCTATGTCAAAAATAATGTCTTCTTTATCAGCAAATAACAGGTAAAGATATTTAAACATTTCAGCCAAGAAGAAAGAATCCATTCTAAAGTAAAAAGTCACAAATAAATATAAGTAGATAAAAATAATTTAAATGCCAACTATATGAAAGCCATAGAGTCAAGGTTAATAATCCTGTCTATACCAACTTAGATGTTCAAAGAACTATAGAATGTATCAATCTACCAGGGGCAGAATAACTTTGACTCCAAGTATATTCCATGTTAATGAAAAAGACCAGAGGAGTTTGTCTACCACACTGATACACTGAATCTTGTGAATAATGCAGACAAGATTTTTCTATATGCCTTTCAATGAGGGAAAATTCTCCATTTCTTCTACAGAGAATCAACAGCAGGGAGGTAACTGATAAATTTTACTAGTGAGAATCATATAAGAATCTTCAACTAAATTAAAGAGCTGGAAAAAGTCATACAAATTTGATGGAATTTATTATGTAGCTATTTAAGTAATTTAAAAAGAAGGCTTTAAACGTAAAGAAATTACTTGCATGTAACTTCCTGGCCAACATGGTGAAACCCCGTTTCTACTAAAAATACAAAAATTAGCTGGGTGTGGTGCCAGGCACCTGTAATACCAGCTACTCAGGAGGCTGCAGCAGGAGAATCACTTGAACCCAGGAGATGGAGATTGCAGTGAGCCGAGTGCAGTGTCACTGCACTCCAGCCTGGGCGACAGAGCAAGACTCCAACTCAAAAAAAGAAAAAAATAGTTACATGAAAAAAGTACAATGCAAAGTCACATGAGCTACGATTATAACATTCTAAATATTTATTTACCTGTTAAGAAGGGAATGTGGAGAAATAAAGACAGTAAAACTATATGTGTTTTTACAAATGATTTAATGTTATGTTTTAACAATTTAAGAAAAGTTTAAATTAAAAGTGTCAGGAAAAAAGCATAGCTGGTAGATGGAGTCATAGCAACATCAAATTTAATTCACTACTCCCCAAAGCATCATAGGTTTTGGCAGTAATAAACAACTTCTAGTTTACTGGACAAGTTGCACAATTTCATGCCTCTGGCCAAGCACAATTCCTGGCACATAGTAGGCACTCAATAAATGTTTACTAAATTAAATGCAAGTTTAAACAGCGTGATTAAAGAATGAGCTGGAGAGGGAGTAGAACAAAGAAGTAAAGAACATGGGCTTTGGAAATAGAAAGATCTTCCACTAATTAGTTCTGTCACCATGGGGATATTATATAAGGACTATAAGCTTCAGTTTATTCTTCTGTAAAAGGAATATAACAATACACTCATGACACTGGTGTGAAGACTGAGATATTAAATGTCAATTATTTAGCATAGCACCTGGCATACATATGAGATTGAAACTACAGCTATCATTTTTCCTACATATATATGATTTTTTATTTTGGAACAAAAACTCACCTGAAATGTTTCAAAACATGTTTAGCCATTTTGGATATTAATCTTTTTAGACAATATAAAAACACTTTCCTGTTTATCTGCAATACGCTTATCATAATTTAACCTTTTCTGATGGACTGACAGTTATTACATGAGCAAATGCTATCTTGAGAACTGCAGACAGATGAGCAGGATACTGATAACTGGCAAATACTAGAACAGACAATTTGTAAACATTTAGAAAAGAACAAGGCATGGTAAGATAACTACAATATGAATTGGGCAAAGCTAGCAAGTTGAGCATCAGATCATATGATCTATTTTATATTTTAAAATCATAAAAATACATAAATAAAAATACACAGGCATTAAAAATGTCTGGAAGCCTTTATAAAATTGCTAACAGTGGTAATCTTAGGCAGTTAGGGGACAGTGTCTTAGCAAATATTTTCCTATTATTTTTGCCATTTACATTCTTTTTAGTAATTATGATTAGGAAAATACAGATATTTCCATTGTGAAAAGTATGTGTTTATGTCTGTGTCTGTGTAGACGATGGTAACCTGGAGGACAGTGATAGTGCTTAGATCTATAGGGTAATAAACCACCACATGCAAAGAGCCTGTAACTGAAAGCTCTTGAGTGCAATGCCACAAGGCACTGGTTGGGGTCCAACCAAAAGGTCTTCCTAACAGTTTGGATGAAAAAAATGTAAGGCATGCTTATCTAAACTATAGATCACTGAAAACTGGTAGTTCAGCTAATGAGATTCAACCTCTAGACCAAAATCTAGAAACAAAACAAAAAAAGAAATTTTGCTGAGTTAAATATAAAAGTTCTAAGTTTACACTAAAAAAAGAAAACTTGGCTGCTCAAAGGCAGGGTGGAGAACACTCATTTGTCAGCAGACCATACAGTTAAGTATGTGAAACTAGTTGGTCACAAGCTCACTGTGAGCTGAACATAATAAAGCTCCTAAAAAATCTAAAGCACATCTAATAACACAATATGATGAAGAATGGTAGTTCTCAACCTTTTGTTTGGCTAAATACATCTGAGAGGCGCAACAATCCCCTGAGGAACAGTGACTCAATGAAGCAGAGGTCCTCAACTGGATAGAGGGTGGAAACTCATCAGCCTCATAGAACATTAGTGACCCTTTGCCTGAATACAGACAGTTATGGTGCTGTTGTGCCAGACACATCTTGAGTATGGTTAATTCTGGATATGATATTTTAAGAGTTATTGTATATACTGGAATGTAATCAGAATGGGGCAATGTCAGTGGTAAGAGGTCCAGAAACAATGTCATAAAAGGAGTATTTGGTGGGGGAAAAAAAGAAGGATGTTACACTTTGAAAAATGGAACTCTAAACAGTAAATCATGTCTTCCTCTGTAATTCTTCAACTTGTTACCTCTTTTGTATTTTAGAACATATCACATGGTTGTGATTATTTCTTTACACACCTATCTTATTCACTAACTACAAGTCATGGGAGTGCAGGGACTGGTTCTATTTTATCTTTCTACCCTACACTTAAGTGCAGTGGCTGGCATACAGTAGGTGCTTAATTATTGTTCTTTAATGAATTGCCAGTATAACATCATTGTCAAGAGCCAATCTGCCTAGATTAGAATTCTGACTTAATCTTACCAACTGTGTGACCTTAGGCAAGTTCCTTAACTTCTCTTTCCCTTGGTTTCTTCACCTTTAAAATGAAGACTGTAATAGTACACTTCAGAAAGCTGTTGTAAGGATCAAATTAGTTAAACACATAAAATGCTTAGAAGACTGTCTGGAGTACAGGAAACAGTCAATAAATGTTACAGGCAAATACACAAGGTATCTGCTTTTATTTCTTGTTATTATTTGTATGCCTGCTTCCAGAACCTAACCATTTCTCATTAGCTGTGGTTAGGGATGGAGATTTGAAGCCTAATTAACCATTATCCGAACACTAAGTGAAGAACTAAGGGACAACTCTATGGGTAGATGATGAGTGCTGTGTTTGTCATGTCTTCAGTCTCACTGTCTGGAACTTCTTTTACATCTTTCTTCTTCTAATTCTTGGTTATCCTTCAGGACATAGGCTCCTTCAGGAACCCTTCATTGACTATCACATCCCAACTTGTGCTTCATGCCCCTTTAATATATTTCATAACACATATACAATGTTTTAAAAGTCTGCTTATTGGCCTGCCTTCAGTGATTCAAAGACAGAAAGGACTTATCTTCATATCTTTAATCCTCAAAAACTAGTAAGAGCCCTGGCACATAAGGGGCCTCGGTAAATATTTCTGGAATGAACATTTGCTAACCAAATGAACAAACAAGCTTCAGCATTCATTTAGAGATGTGATAACCAGATAAGCGATCTTAGAATAAGCAGAATGCTTGTGAATTTCATGTGGAGCACTTTTTATAGCTTGAATACTTCATACCATCTACATCTATCCAGTGTCTAATGAAACAGAAACACCACTGGTCTTTCCCACCACTGCAAGTCAGCAACGGTGTAAGAGTACACACAGCTTTGGAGGAATTCTTGGCCGAACACAAATCATATTCCAGATCATTCCTCATCTTGGTAATTTCTAATGTCTTATGTAATATAAAAGGAAACTATTATCAAAGAAGAAAAAAAGCCACATTTTAGATAGTCCTGATACCAAGGTTCTGATATTTAACAATCATTGATTCATTTATTTAAAAATCATTTGAGCACCTACTATATGCCAGGCACTATGATAAAAATACACTTTTCAAACAAACTAAAATTAGTGTATTCAACAGAGTTTAAAAAAGTAAACACAAGGAACAAAGGTTTCTATCCTTTGTAAAAGAATTAAACTTATTTGAATTCTAAATGGTAGTTGCATTTTGTGTTGTTTCAGAGAGACCCTGAGGAAAGGGGATGTTAGCAATTGTTTTACCTGTCCTCATGACTTCCAGTACGAACATCCTTCATGGCAGCAAATCCGCAAGGCACTCTAGCATATTTATTTAAATTTTCAATAAGTGTCTTCCCTACTTCAAGGTAGTAAGGATCTCCTGTAGCCTATTAAAAAGGAGAATAAATGTATACATATATATAGCTTATATATTACCACATATCCATTCATTTACCAAATATTTATTGAGTACCTACTAGGTGCCAGGCACTGTACCAGGCACTGAAGCACATTATATAGAACTGAGTTCTGAAAAAAAGCTATGAATCTGCTTTACAGAATTTCTTAAATACACAATTATAAAATTTAACTATATAATCTTAGTTTTTAAATTTCTAATGCTCAGAAAGGCTGCCTGACTGAAGAAAGGCAAGAGACATGCTTTGGAAAGCAGCTCTAGAACATAAAATTTCTCTTTAAAGAAATGTTTACATAATATTTTTTAAAGAAAAAAACCTTACATGTCAATTCTTGCATCATTCAATAATTCTATGGACTAGATGAATAAGAACCATGATATATCCAATCATTATAATATTAAAAGGGGACTCTGAAAACCCAATTACTATTATGAAAGACTGAAAGATCCAACAGAGAATGGAGGCTAAACTTTAAGTAAAATGAGGTATATTTTCTTACTTTATATAAGAAGTAGGTACTTTCTGCAAATTCTGGCCTTAAAGGATGTTGAGCCCAGTGTACTCTGAAATCTGTGGTAAATGCCTGAACAAAACAACATACAAAAGGCATAAAAAATGTGATTAAATAAACAAGTAGTTCTAGAATATATAGAATATATATAAATAGGTAAAAGCAATTAAAATAGCAATCATGACATTTTCATCAATAAAACATCAATTTTCATTGCTTAAAATAACAATTCATTTTGCAAAGGCTGCTATTTTTACCAATTAAATTGATTATTTTTTCAATGATCATTCTGGCTATTAGAAAACTCAGAAAAACTCAGTAATGAAACTCAGTAATGCCAATACATGGGTCCTGGTGGTAAACATAATTGTGTTTTCTTTTTATCCTTCCCTCTACTTTTTCCTCTGAATTATTACTTCCCTCGTTCTCATATTTATTTTTAAATTTTTTAAATCGACAAATAAAAGTGACATATATTTATGGTATACGACATGATGTTTTGATATATGTATACACTATGAAATGGCTAAATCAAGCTAATTAACATATGCATTATCTCACATACTTATCTTTTTTTGTGGTGAGAATACTTAAAATCTCTCTTAGCAATGTGCAAGCATACATATTTCATATTTTAGCTTATATTTTCTAACAGCCTCAAATCCTTTGTGGAATAAGACAGAGTATTATTTAGAAATAAATAAAATTAGTCTATTTGAAATTTATTCAATAACATAATCAATTGGTTTTTAAAAGAAAATAAAAATAAAAGCAAACAAAAACTTTTATGGGAGCTAAATAAAAACTTCATTTGTGATAGATGTATTAATTGAAACCTCAGTTTATTCTGTATGGATATGAATTTTCTACAATGCACAGTCCTACTCACCTGAAGGCTAATAAAACTATACTTTCCAAAACAAACACTTTAGGAACCCTTCTAAGTTGGTGGAATGCTTAGATATCTCACAGAGGGTAGTCAATAAGCGGGGATAGAACAAGGCCATACACACATTTGGAAATTTTTAATGGTACATTTCTGGAAAGCCAAAAAGTATGCTATTAAAATCTTGTCATATCAAGCTAGCAAGAATATTTATTACTAATATGATGTATAAAAATCAGGAAGAATAATTCTCAATCAGCATGAGGAAGAGATGGCATTCTCTACATTTCCAGAGGGCATGTGTGAACAACAAAAGTATATCTAATATATACAGTTTTCATAAGACAAGCTTTAGAAAATAAAAAGTGACAAAATCTCCCTAGCTGGTAGGTACATACAAGGTTAGAATGAGAGAATATTACAATGGCATAAGTTAGGAAGAGCTGAGAAGAACTAAGCTGGGAATTTTTTTACATAAAATTTTAAAAATGTCAGCATTACCCTAAATCAGACTTCTCTTAACACACAAAGAAAAGCAAAAACATATATAATACTGTACAAACCAAAAATAAACTATTTAATAGGAAAAAAATAAAAAGAACCAACAAGACTTGAAGATGCCATTTTCTACCTTTATATTAGCAACTTACAGTGTATATGTGTATGTGTGTGTGTGTGTATGTGTGTGTGTGTAAGATTATTCCAAAAATTATTTGCTTACCTCTGGTAGAAAATTGTGTTTTTTAATCACCTGATATAACATTTCATGAGTTTCAATAGCAGGTCTAATATCCCCCTTTAACACCTAGAAATCAACAACAATAAAATTACCTAATAAAATATGAGCTGATTTTATCTCTAATCATTACATAAACAGAAAAATGTATACAAATACAATTCTGAACTGCAACTATGTTTTGTAGTTCAGTTTTAAAGATCCAAAATGCGCCTAATTAACATCATCATCTTACATTCATATTAAGAAGACAGAATTCCTTATACCTGCAAGCCTGGGAAGAAGGCAAGCAAAGCATCCATCCAAGTCCGAGCATTCAGCATTGGTTTGTGGATATGCACATCAAGTAGAAGAGGTGGCTGGCTAATATACCTCATTATGGCATCATAGTGCTAAAAGATCACAATATGTGTTCATGAAAGTTAGATGAAAAAAGAGGTACTACTCTAAACACATTAAATAGCACTGTGAATAAATTAAACTAGAATTTATATATAAATTCACTAAATAATTACCAATTTATATAAATATTTAAGTTATTTTAGATGGAGATCTTTCTAAAATATATATGTACTCCTTTATGTCCTCTAACTCACATGCAGACTATTAAAGACTATCTGTAATATAGGACCTTCTGAGAAAAACGGAACTGAACATCTCTATGTCCTGTGGCATTAGCCCGTGGTAAGTATGTCTTTGTGGCCCACTGATGCTCATAGGTCCCCTTGGAATACAGCTATCAGCTTCTATATTACAGAATTTGCTTTTTCCTGTATCTTGGAAGTTTGATCCCTTCTTGGCTAACAATATTTTGGCGCTCACTACTATCTAAACTAATGCAGCTAATCACTGCTGCCACTCTTATGGTTTGCTATCTCAGCTTACTATGGTCTTAGAAAACTCTTTTTCCCTTCTTTTGTCTTCTTCTCCTAGATATTTCTCAGCTTTGACAAAAGGCTGAGTTGTGATAACAAGCCAACAGAAATAGTTATTTGTCCCCATTCACCTCAAGAAATTCTTGTTATAATCTAATAAACAATCTATGTGATAATTTTATAAAGTATTCAATTAATGACTTATTAACTTTTACTAATTTTTTTTGCAAATTTACCTATTATTTAATCACTATTATTGAATACTGGCCATAGGTAAAAGGCACTGCTCTAATCACTTTGAATGCATAAACTCAATCCTCCCAATAACCCTATAAATTGTACTAGTACTCCCATTTTGTAGATGAGAAACAGAGGCAAATAATATTAGCTACTTGCCCAAAGTCACAAAACCCGTAGGTGGTACAATCAGAATTTAAACCAGTACATCTCCCATACTTTTAATCACCATGTCATACTGTCTCATACATACAACATGGATGAACTGATAGGTGAGCAAAGAAATGGTAGGTAAGAATATAGTGATATAACTGACGAGTTTGCTGTATTCATTTCAGTTTGCTTCAGTTAAAAAGGTGATTCAATTGGGTTCAATAATCCTCCCACTTTTCCCAAAACATATGCTTGTGGTTCTGAGCCAGTCTTAAGACTTGCTTTTGAAATGAATACTCACTAGTTTCTCTAGGTCTTCAAAGCCCTATATCCTTGGTGTAATCAAAGACTAAGTCAAACTTCCAAGATTACAAAAAGAATTGAAATACAAAGGAAAAAGCTAACTAGTAACATATTTCAATAATTCTTATCCTTGTACAAACAAGATTAGGTAAAACTCAAATCTATTACATCTCTTATTGGCAGATCTGCAAAGTTTCTGATAAAAGGTGAAAATAAAACTACTTTATCAACTAATTTTTTGGAATGTATATCACTTTTTACGCTGTCCCTGTTCAACATCATCAGGAAATACCGACACAAAACCACTACACATTTTAAAAATTATTTTTACAATGTCATTCAGGTAATGGAGTTTCTATAAAAATCTGGACTCAAATGAAATTGATTATAAAATATAAAATTGTATCAACTTACTGTGTTAAATCTTTCCAGAAAACTGTCATCTCCAAGCAAGACATAGGCTTTCAACAGATATTCATAATATGAATCAATCCCTGCTCCAACTCCACTATCTATGGAAACACAAATGTGATTTTTCATTAAACAACTGTTAAATTAAAAAAAAAAAATTGCTTAGTCAAGATTTCAAGGCCTGAAAACATTCAGACTAATCACAATGATACCACTATAACTTACTACTGTAACTTCTTATAATCAATACAAAACTTTGGAAAATGTACACAATTAACTAACCCCTAAACAACACACTACGTGATTCTCAAAACCAATGGTTATTTAACAACATGCAAGGGTAACAATAAAATATCAAAGAACTTTCAACCACTTAAGGAGAATATAATTAGTGGCAAATAAGACACAAATGTTTTTACTTTTTCCATGTTTGTTTTTAACTTTGCTTCGTAAAGCCACTGAAAATTGAGTCTTCTTTCAAGTACAGGATTTCTAACTCAAAATTGTGATAAATGAAAAAGCCACAAATGGTATTTTCTTCCATAAATTCATATACCAAAAAGTAAAACACAATCCAACTGAATTACATATACTTCCCTCTTCTCCAACAGCTTCAGACATTTTTCTATATATTTTGTATTATTATTAAAATCAATTCTAATTTATGCAGGTAAGAAAAAAATGATTTATAATGAATCATCTTCAAAATTACCTCTACATACTTCTACTCCATCCCTCCATCACCACCAAATCTGTTGCTAAAGTGAACAATGATGTAATATACTCTTTGAGGGGGCCCAAAGCAACCTGTAATGTTAATTTCTTTATTTTCCAAAGACTTCAACTTTTGCCAATATAAACAAAAGATGCAAGTAGCCAAAAATCATCCAGTTAATAGGAGGAAAAATTCATACAATATAGATTATTTAATGTTTATTTATGCCTTTCCCTCAAGCTATAAGCACTCCTTAGATTAGCATTAAATTACATTGTGCATATATATGACTACACCAGTTTAGATTTGTCCTGGAACAGATAATTATATTTAAAATAAATAATTTTCTAACTATTTCATAGTTTAATTAGCTCTTAGTTTCACTAGGTGGAAAATAAGCATCTTGTGTTCTTTAAGAAATTGGTATGTATAAATGAATAGTAAATTCACTTAAATCTTGAGGAAATCTAAAGATCAAGTCTCTTGCTTTGCTTTTTCCTTAAAAAGGAAAAAAGAACCAAAGTCAAGAAAAAATTAAAGAACAATAATAATATCTACTCTTAAAAAGAAGAAATGTTATCTAACACAAAAATGAAACCTATAGATTCAAAAACCACCTATTTTATTGTCTTAACCAGTAAAAAAAAAACGATAGGCAGGTGGAGTCTAGACCACTTAAGAGCTGAACCAACTCTAGACAAAAATGAAGATGGTACAATGCTATGACTGCAAGGAAATGATTTAAAAAATTTCAGTTTTCATGTTTGTAGCAATATATTGATGCACAAAATATCAAAAATACAAAGTCTGGATTTTTCTTCTTAGGTTTATAATACACTATCAAACTTCTATTTAATGCATTTGTAGTTGCATTATAAATGCATTAAGCCTTCTCTGTTTATGTGTATGCTATACGAGCACATACATGCTGGTACGTTACCATGAAAATATTAGTTCTTATCTCAAGCTAGTGACTCGTCTTTTTACCCATATTTATATACATTTCATTTCTATTGTAAGACACAACATTTTTCTAGTGGTACATTTAAATCAACATATTATGTTATTTTAAATCTTCATTTTTAAATGAGTCTTTTTAGTGTTATGACATAATGAATTTAATTTAACAGCTGAAGTACGATATGGTAACTACACTGTACTATTTAATTCACAGACGTAGGAAAATATTTTATTTTTAAACTATAACCAAGATGAGACTAGACAGTTATAAGCAGTGAAATACTAGAAAACAGTGAATGAATACATAAGATGATTTTTCATCAGTGGCCATTCAATATTTTGCTTTTAGGAACTTGGAAGAAATTGTCTTGAGTTTCAAATGTTCTGGTAAATCTAGTCATTTCTTAGCTTCCTCAGTATCACCCTGAATTACTGAAATAACTGACTCTGAAGAGTCAAAAGTTCTTTTCTGGTCTGAGGTAGCCAACAATGGCCACATTGAGGATTTCCCCATAGAAGCCCTCTTTGAAGATATACATGATGGGAGTTTCCATGGACTTTTTTGTGTTCCTGTAGTGTGGATTCCATCCCATGCTCACCACCATCTTATGGACAATCTCCACTTCCAACACTAGTCCAACCACAATAAACGCTAGTGAATACATCACCTGGAAGATTATCTACTACATGTTCAGGAAAGTTAACTGTGGGGATGCCAAGATCCTTGGAGCCACGGCCAAAGCTCTGCACTACTTGGCTTCAGCAGAAGTATGGCAGGTGCTTCATTCTGCTGGGGTATGGGCTGTGTCTGGGTCTGTGCATCCACAAGGTGGTGTTTATTACATTATTGAAATGACTAAGTAAAATGGGCCTTGCATGAACCACTAATAAGACTGTTGTGTCATAACACAATGATTATGCTTAATTCAAAATTAATTATGGTTAACTTGCACCTGAGGTCTGAGGTGGGTTTAAAAAAAAAAAAATTACAAAATTCTGAAGCCACAATTCAGATCTGTTTCAGGAACCATTTAGATGACACAGAAAAATTTTATACAATACTGAATAAAGGTAATAATTTTAATATATTTGAGTTAATAATTTTATAATTTTTATTTATTTAAATTAGGCAGTTACCTTTTATTTTACATATAAACAAGATAAGCTTTTTAGAAATAGAGAATGTATAAAAAAGATGCTTTCATTAAGAATATTCTAGTTTATTTCTATTCTTCTATGCTTATCAGGGTGTTTTATAAAGATAAAATCACATTCTTTGTACAATTCAATATCCTGTTTGTTCATATAACATTGTTACATGTTCCTTCCCATGCTTCTGATTTATTTCAATAACAATATTCCAACACTGATGTAAAATAATTTTCTTAGCTTTTTTTACTGATGGTTACTTAGACTGTTACCCAATTTTCTGCTATTTATAAATAATTGCATGGGAACATCTTGGGAACAAATAATTTTCTATGTTTTGTATTATTCCTCAGACTAGATTCCCAGAAGTAAAATTATTAATCAAAGGGACTAACATCTCGTTACTGGGCACTTACTTCGTAGTAAGTGTAGTACATGCCCGGCACTGTTCTAAGCACTTTACTTTGGTTAACTCATTTAATCCTCATACAGAACAACTAATTACTATTAATATGCCCACTTTGCAGATATGGAATAGAGAGACACATAGAAGTTATATAAGTTTCCCAGGATCACATAGCTTGAATCCAACAACATGACCCCAGAGTCTACGCTCTTAGCTACTATATTTCTGGAGGTAGGGAAAAAAAAAAGAATTTATTAAACCCAGATTCTTACTAAACCACACCTTGATGTGAGATGGCTGCGGAACTCTGGTTCTCTAGTTTTCAAATAAATTATAGCGTTTCATCTATACCCTATACCTATAATGCTATATCCATTAAGAAATAGAATACTAAATCATGTAGAAGAAGTGTGTGTCACATTTGGCATCAAAAAAGAAAATCTGGCTAAATTAATTAAAATTCCAGCAATCGTGTGAGAACCTATGCTTTATAGTATCCCAAAGATTATTTTAACAAATGAAAATTCTTTATTTCCCAACCATTTTGAGGATGCAAAGGCTTGATTTAAAAAGCCTAACTTACGTACCTTTTCGTACCCAATCTCCAGTATGAATATTTATAGTCACGCCCACTAAATTACTACTTCGCTGTCTTTTTTCCCAGAGAAAATCGAGAGCTTTTCTGGCATATTCCTGTAATTAAAAAAAAATAATAATAAATGCATATTTAAAGAACTAAGTATCTTTGGCAAATAGGAAACAAACAAACAAAACTCAAAGGCTGATAGGATATTTTAAGAATTAGGTTAAATTTCTAAGATAACTATTTATAAAACAAATTTCCTTAAAACTCAAAGCTTGGCTCTTTTTCAACCAATCAGTGTAGTTAGGAAAGACTCTGAATATACTACTCAGAGGAAGGCTCACTTTGAAGGCTCACTTTCATCTACTCTTTTTGTTTTTTCTTCCTTTCATCTACTCTTGTAGCACAAGTTCATATTCACACACATGTATTATTAAATTATATTAATTGCTTACATAATTAGATATACTTGTTAAAGTAATTTCTACCACTTAAATGCAAAGTAAAAATCTCCCTAGATACTCTTATTTAGAAAACTGGAAGAGAATTTCAAAGGTAGTATGCTATCTTTGAAAGTCATTTCAGATCCTACTTTTTAAATGGTATGCAAGTTCATTAGTAAAAAGCTATTAAATCAACTAGGCTACCAAATATTTGATAACAACAAACTTGTAACCTTATGACATGTTTTTCTTTTTCTCATTTATTTTATCTACTAGACACTAAATAAAATGAGTTGTGAACAAATTTTTGGCTTTGGATGAAAAGATGTCACAAAATATAAATGCAAAGGGCAAGTACAGGCAGGTTTCTAAATTAATTTCAGAGCAAGAACCTATTTAGCACTGCAGAAGGACTTCTATAAAAGAAAAAGTCATTAAACCCATTTGCCACTTGGTAGATTACAGAGTGTAAAATAGTTATAATTCTTAACTCAAAGTATGCTGATTTCTCTTAAACACAAAGCAGGTTATAATTTTAATTAAATGGCAGAATTTCAGAGCCAGGAAACTTCAAAAAGATTGTATTTCCCTAGTCTTATTTTACAGCTAAGAAAACAGGCCTAGTGAAATTCAAGATTAGCTAGAGTTTAAAATTGAATTACAGGACAAAAAAATAATATGAGAATTCAGATTTCTTTATATATATTAGATCAAGGGTCAGCAAACCTTTTCTGACAAGAATCAGGTATCTTAAGTGCTATGGGTCACACAGTAAATGGCACAATTACTCAACTCTGTCACCGTAGCACCAAAGTAGGCATAGATAAAAACAAACAATTGAGCATGGCTGTGTTCCAAAAAAGCTTTATTTATAAAAATAGGCAGTGGCTGCACTTTGCTCACAGACTGTAGTTTGCCAACCCTGTATTATATCAATGCTTTGTCAACTGCATCTTCTCTGATAACAAATTACTGCATATTCAAGAATTTTTTTTAAAAAAATCATGACTTTCAACAGATTTATTAATAAACATAAAATAGCCCACTGGAAAGAGTATGGGTTTCAAATTCAGAAAGACATGGATTCTAATTCCAACTCCATGCATCATCTACCAGCTGGCTGTGCAGGTCTCTCATACTCTTTGAGCCTTATTTTCCTCACCTGTAACTGCATCAATATCTGAGAGTGTAGTTATTAAAGTATGCAAAAGTGTCCAAATTTTTTAATGAAGGGAAAATATTAGTGAACAAGATATAGAGCAAAAACTTAAGTTTAAAAGATTAACCAACCAAACATGATAAATCTGTCCTTGAGACATGTGAACATACAGACATACATTCAAAGGCATACATACATACAAAGTCAATTTGTTTTCTTTACATTCAGATCTAGTATCTGTAATGCTACTATACAGTCCCTATTTCTGCTTGTTCTGTTTGCCATTTGTTGGATTTTTAAACATTAACCTAAGTCATATGCTTGAAAAAGACAGTGCTTTGTGTTACCACTGCACTCCAATGACATGCTTAAATAATTAGTTTTTTAATGAGAGACACAGATAGTCCACAACTATGTGGGGATATTAAGTCTTTTGGATAATGAATAACATTTCCCTTGCAGTAAACAAATTTACAGATTAGAGTCTCAATCAACACTTAAGTATGAAAATTTCACTGTGTTTTAGAAGATTAGTGAAGGTTTCAGAACTTTCAGAAGTGCAATAGACCATATGGAAGTCTAACAAAACACAGGGACATAGTATTTCATAAGACATTTATGATATCAAGGAAACATCAAACTCATTTAAGTAATATGGCTAAAAAAATTCTAAGACTAAACCTAAACATATACTTCATAGTTGGTGAACAAAATGCAAAGTTGGATTTAACATAGCTCTCTCACAATGTTCTAGGTTTTTGACAATTAAAAACCATGTAAAGGAATTTAGACAAAAAGTTCACTAAAATAACAGTAATTCTCCAACTAATAATCCTAATATTTAACCAATGAAGAAGATATAAAGGTAGTTATGCCCAATACCCAGGATATCAAAGACCGTAAAAAGCAAACCTCAAATATTGTTGCTCCTGTGAATCGACTTAAAGCAGCAAATTCAAGGATCAAGGTACCTGCACAAGCTGTACAGGTATCTGTCTCAGTTCCTGTCCGAGCTTCTGGTTTTCTGATGCCAAACTTTAAATTAATCTGAATACAGTTAGAAAATTGTCATTAGCAGTTATCAAGACAATGACTTTCTGATAAGAAACTACTTTTCAATCAAGTCTTTGTATAAAATCATGAAAATAATTCATAAAATAACTAAACACTGAAATTCAATCTGATGATCTCTTTGACTTTCCAATTAGCATGTAGGGAAATATATTCTAAGCATATAATATTCATGAAGTAAGTAAGCTTTTATGTCATTCCATCCTCAATGACATCAAAACTCAATTACTTCCCTTGGAGTAAACAAGGGAAATGATTATAATCCAAGGGAAATTACACAGAGAAGGTATCTTTTATAACAATTTTGTTCTCTGGACAGTTTGAACTAGTAAGTACAAGAATAGGGAAGTAGACCAGCCTTAGAAGAAATTAGGGTTAGACTAGAATTTGTGAAAAACCAGTCTATATTATATATTAACTAGTTCATCACAGAGAGAAAACAGATTGTTATGGTATACATTTGAAAGGAAATTAAAATTTCATTTACGGGTTTTAAGAGTTTTGAAACATAGAGTGTATCACCTTGCTGGCAGGCTAACAACACAAGGGAAATTTTTTCAAAGGGGTATTTCTTTATTAAGTGGAAGACAACCAAATAGGCCACGGGCGGTAGCTCATGCCCATAATCCCAGCACTTTGTGAGGCCAAGGCGAGTGGATCACTTGAGGCCAGAAGTTTGAGACCAGCCTCGCCAACATGGCGTAACCCCATCTCAACTAAAAATACAAAAATCAGCCAGGCATGGTGGCGTGTGCCTGTAATCCCAGCTATCTGGGAGGCTGAGGCATGAATCTTTTGAACTTGGGAGGCGGAGGTTGCAGTGAGCCGAGATAGCGTCACAGCACTCCAGCCTGTGTGACAGAGCAAGACCTTTACTACTACAATATGAACCTGGATTAACTAGACTCAAACTGGGCAGACACTGATTAAAATTAGAATATTTTTCAGCAATCCAAGTAACCAACAAAAAAGGAGGATATGCCAAGGATTCAGCCAATAATAAATAAACAAAAAAAATCAAACATAAAACATCACGGGTATACTCTTGGTCCAGTTATTATTCAAACTCTATATAAAGAGAAGCTCAAAAAAATTTATATTTCAACTTATCTGCAAATATCAATTGGTAGGTATACCTAGTGCCTTAACAGTGTCCAATCAACAGATTCCAGGCATTTCTAAACAAACACCCCCTCAACAACAAAAAAACAAACAACAAATGTGAAACGTAGGTGAGAGATGGGGATTTGATCACTGTTAATGTTGTTCTCAGTACTGCCATTTACCTTACTTTGTGAAGTACCACTTGAGACATTTTCATGTGCTATTAGTCTAGCAGTACCCCTCCATACCCTCCCAAACTTATAATTATCTCTACCATTTGTACTTTTGTAGGATTAGCTAGTTTTAGGTAGTTCTGCGCCATAAACAAGAATGAAAAGTATCTCCTGCCCCCTTATGCTGCCTGTATCCCTATCTACAGAACTAAAATTGAAAACTGATACTAAGAATAATTAATCTAAAATGAAGCAATACCTAATAATAAAATAAAGATGGAATCACATGAATTACACTAAGGTAAAGTATAATTTTACAAATATTTGCAACAAGAATCAACAGTGAAAAATATTTTCTGGTCAATTTCATTAATTACTACAATCAACTAATCAATATTTATTGCTTACTTACCTACCATGTGGGGGATATTATGATAATATACAAAGGAATAGATCCTTGTCCTCAAGGAGCTTAAAATCCAGACAGAGCAAATAAGACAGATATATAAATAGAGAAAATAACTAACAATGAAAAGTCATAAATTAAGTGCCAAACAAATGGAAGCCACAAGTGCTAAAATGTGAATTTCAGAAAAGGAAATAACACCGAATTGGGAGTAGTTGAGAGCTAAGAATGACAAAGTCTAAGAGTAGTCATAAGAAAGCAAAAGCAAAATAGAGAAGAATAAACATCTCTCTATCCCACTTTCAGTATCTTTTCCCTTAAAATGGAAATACTTTGAATCATGAACGTTTTAGTACAATAATACTTAAGATGTTTGTATATTGAACTGTACCCCAAGATGACTGCTATAAAATTTGTAAAAGGACGATTTATTAACACAATTATCTATAGTATCTGTTCATTTAAATCTTGTATCCTTCCTGAAGATAAGTGGTATTAAACAACTTTTTTTTTAAATTTTTTGGGGGGATGGAGTCTCACTCTGTCACCCGGCTGGAGTGCAGTGGCACGATCTTGGCTCACCGCAACCTCCACCTCCCGGGTTCAAGCAATTATCCTGCCTTAGCCTCCCGAGTAGCTGGGATTACAGGCACACACCATTGCATCCAGCTAATTTTTGTATGTTTAGTAGAGATGGGGTTTCACCATGTTGGCGAAGATGGTCTCGATCTCTTGACCTCGTGATCCGCCCGACTTGGCCTCCTAAAGTGCTGGGATTTCAAGTGTGAGCCACTGCGCCCGGCCAGTATTAAAGAACTTTTAAATGCAGAACCAAGATGCATTTCAGCATCCAAGGGGCACTACCATTTCCACAAATCAGGGAAGAAGGGTTCAGTGCTTTTTTTTGCTTACGGGATCCTCTGGTTGATCTAGGGGCTGGTAGATAGGTTCTTGTCCTCCTGACTAGGACTCAAATGACTGGGTTTAGAGATGGCACTGGTAGTAGTATCTATTACTGCAGAAATTAATAACAAGGAGCTTATTGTCCTGCTTTCTTGAGAGGTTTAAGACAAAAAGAGATGAAAGTAGGAATAAAATAAAGCATGAGGCAATCTAGAATCTGGTTCCTCCTAATTCTGTGTTCCTGAGAGTCACAAGGCAATTTTAAAAAGGACATCTTTTTATTGCAAAGTAAAGGCATAAATTACCTACACTAAACTTGTTTACACTGTCTTTTTGCTACACTAGAAAATCCTTAAAATATGTATAAATCATAATAGAATTCTTATTAACCTTATATTTTATGGATATAATCATCTACTCAACGTTCGTAATGAGGTCTTATCTGAAAAGCTGGCAAGTTGCTTTTAATTAACTTCGAGGAAATGGCATTACAAAGTACGTACTAGCTCTAAAGTTTATATGAGTTTAAAAAATGACCACTAACTCTTACAATACCATTTCTGTACAGTACATTCTTCTGAGTTAAAACCATTAATGCAAATACTATCAATTACATATGCTTATCTAAGAGAGACTGATTACACAAATTTTCATGGGCAAAAGCATACTAAGCATGTATAAGAAAGGATGGGACAGCAGTTATTTTTCTTCTACTGTCCTATTATAAAAAATCATTTAAAAAATTTTCTTGACACTTCAGAGTATAAGAAAATAATATAAGTTACTTTGTTTTACCATAACACTCATAGTATCTTCTGTTTTAATTCCTTGCCTGCTTCTCATGTTACGGCAAAAGTAAAGAAATGCTAGATTCCTCAAAATCTAACACCTCCATTTATAATAAAAACTAAAAGTATTTACTAAAAGTAAACTGAATTAAATAAATGTTTATATATTGTTTAAAAAAACTTTGCTTTTAATTTTAACATGCTAAGTAAAAAAAGATCAACAAATTTAACTGTACTAATAAGCAAAGAAATCCATATTAAAATATAATTCAATTTTTCCTCATTAAGTTGGCAAAATAATAATATACAGTAACAGTTAAATGACACATGTACTTTTACACAACACTGAGAAGTAAAAAAGAATCTTTCTGAAAAGCAACTGGGCAACAAGTACCTGATATCTTAAAAAGCATTCCCTACTCAGTGACATTACTTCCTCTTCGAGTAATTTATCTGAAGGAAGAAATTAAAAATGTGTAAAAAGATGTGTATCAGAATGTCCACAGAGGCCAGGCACAATGGCTCACATCTGTGAGTCCAGGGAAGGCCAAGGTGGGAGGATCTCTTAAGCCCAGGAGTCTGAGACTACCCTGGGCAACACAGTGAGAACCCCATCTCCACAAAAATTTTTTTTAAAAATCAGCCGAGCATGGTGGCACGTGCCTGTAGTCTCAGCTACTACAGGAGGCTGAGGTGGGAGGATCACTTGAGCCCAGGAGTTGGAGGCTGCAGTGAGCAATTATCACACCACTGAACTCCAGCCTGGGTGATAGAGGGAGACTATCTCAAAACAAACAAACAAAAAGAATGTTTACAGAGAGCTATTTAAAATATCAACTAGAAATTTAAACAAGAAGAGACTTCATTCTAGTCTGTTTAATTTTTAAAAAGTGCTAGCACAACTCACTAAATTGATAGGTAAAGCATTGCCCTATATCATGCTATATCTCCAGTCAAGGATGACTTCTTGATGGAGGAAATTAGCCTTATTTGATTTGACTTATATTTGTAGAGAAGTTATGCCAGGTGATAGAGATGGTAAGCCTAAAGGCATGGAATGAAAAAAAAAAAAAACTTAGAGACTCTGGGGACACTACAGATTGTTCTGGCTGAAATGGAACAATGATTTCACTGGGATATGTAAATAAGAGAGAATTTCAGAAAGTCTACTGCCAAACTACAAAAAATGCTGAAAGTTAAGGGACACTCAATACAATAAAAAGAGCCATAAAATTTTTGAAGATAATTTGACAAAAATTAGATTTCAGTGATACTGGTTTTTCAAGTGCTCTGAAGCATAAATCAAGAGAGAAAGAGTAAGACAGGTATAAGAAAAGAAAAAAACTGACAGAGCTTGGTAATGGCTGAGGTATCTGTCCTGGATAAGAGGGAGAGAGTAATAGCGTTAATAAAGAATGAGAAATAAATCAGAAGAGCTATTTCCATCTTCAATGGCTTCTTTCCCTCTGCTTTAAATATAAAATTTTCTTAGGGGAAAACCAATAAAACTCCTTCAACTGACTTTATTGCCAACTCTCCTTTAACTACCAACACAGAAGAAATTTTAAAATGAGTGGTTCATTCCTATTTACTTTCACCTACTTTGAATACTTTCCTCTTTATTCACTACAACTTCAAGGCTCTGTTTGCACCCAATTCTCAAGTTTTCTAGAACATTTCCTCCTTTCGAAGTTCCCTTCTTTGGATTTTATAGTACTGCACACTACACTACTTCATGATTCTCCTCTTAAATCTGTGTACCTTACTTTCCACTGGCTGTCCCTCCTCATGCCCTCCCTCTGTCCTGTGAGTTCTCTCTCTGTCCTCTCCTTTGGACAGTTAACACCTACATACTAACTGCTTCAATTATATCTTCTACGCAAATAATTCTGTGCCCACGTTCTGGTCTAGCATCTGTTTTTCCTTCTGCAGCATAATCTAATCTGTAATGGTAATGACACATTAAAGCTTAAATTATACATATACACAATGGAATACTATTTGGCCACAAAAAAGAATGAGATCCCGTCCTTTACAACAACATTGATGGAAGTGGAGCACAGTATGTTAAATGAAATAAGCCAGGCACCTGGGCGGGGTGGCTCATGCCTGTAATCCCAGCACTTTGGGAGGCTGAGGCAGGTGGATCACAAGGTCAGGAGATCAAGACCATCCTGGCTAACACGGTGAAACCCCATCTCTACTAAAAATACAAAAAATTAGCCGGGTGTGGTAGCAGGCGCCTGTAGTCCCAGCTACTCGGGAGGCTGAGGCAGGAGAATGGCGTGAACCCAGGAGGCAGACGTTGCAGTGAGCCGAGATTGCGCCACTGCACTTCAGCCTAGGCGACAGTGCAAGACTCCATCCCCCCAAAAAAAAAAAAATAATAAGCCAGGCATAGAAAGACAAATTTTGAATGTTCTTACTCATTTGTGGGAGCTAAAATTTAAAACAATTGATCTCATGCAGTTAGAGAGTAGAACAATGGTTATCAGAGGCTGGGAAGGGTAAGTGGTGGGGATGGGGAATAGGGGATGGTTAATGAGTACAGAAACAGGTTAGACAGAATGAATAAGATACAGTATTTAATAGCACAACAGAGCGATTACAGTCAACAGAAATGTATCATACATTTTAAAACAACTAAAAGAGTATAATTGGAATGTTTGTAACATAAAGAAATCATAAATGCTAGAGGTAATGGCCACCCCATTTACCCTGATGTGATTATTATGCATTGTATGATTGTATCAAAATATCTCATGTACCCCATTAATATATACCTACCATGTACCCATAGAAATTAGAAATAAAACTTTTTTAAAGCTTAAACTAATCTAATTATCACATAACTTAGAAGTATAATCAGTTAATTGAAATGAAAATATAAATTTGTTATATAGCTTTGAAGCGTTTTTTTTCAGCCTCAAGCTGGTGAAGAACAATGGCTCTGATCACAAACCTTTGTTTTGTAAAACAGCAAAGAAAGTATATAAAGACTCTATTTTTTCAGAAGTACTTACTCTTGGATAAGGAAGGCCACTGGTAGTGTTGAAAGCCGGTAAAAGTTTGTAACCTAACTGCTTTGCCATTTGGAGAAGTTCATCATTGTACCACTGCATATATTCACCTTTTTCTTTCAGCATGATCGCCAGGGAGTGCCCACCCAAAAGACCCCTAGGATCACAGAGATGAAACATTATCCATATCTTATAGACAATTAGAAGTTACCATGTAAAAAGGTGTGGGTACTTTCTTATACAATTTAACATATTTAAGGAAAGACAAAAATTATTTAAACATTATTTACTTAACGCTGTTCATTTTATGGCAAACCATTACAATTACAGAGTCAATATATTTTTTTAAAAATTAGATATTCTATCCTGTTGTGAAGTGTTTTGCGTTCTTAAATAGCTTAAATTTTCTTAAAATCCGAGATACTACATTTAACAAATCTAACAAATATTTTAACAAATTTTAAATTTAAAAATTTAGTTGTATCACCATGAAGTCTTTAACTTAGAATATTATTTAAAACATAAAAACCTCTCGCTCTAGATTAATAAACTCTGTGTAAAACCACATAACAATTTCTTATATTTAATTGAAGAGTAGACTCACTTTGACAAAGAGGAGTTACAATAACAAACATTTAATCAAAACTATAAAAATTAAATAATATTGAAACTTGAACTAATAAATCCTGTAATTTCATCTTTTTAAAATATCCTGGCCAGGTGCAGTGGCTCATGCCTGTAATCCCAGCACTTTGGGAGGCCAAGGCAGGTGGACCACGAGGTCAGGAGATCGAGACCATCCTGGCCAACACGGTGAAATCCCGTCTCTACTAAAAATACAAAAATTAGCTGGGCATGGTGGCAGGTGCCTGTAATCACAGCTACTCAGGAGGCTGAGGCAGGAGAATCACTTGAACCAGGGAGTCGGAGGTTGCAGTGAGCCAAGATCGTACCACTGCACTCCAGCCTGGCAACACAGTGAGAGTCTGTCTCCAAAAAAAAAAAAAAAAAGGCCCAAGAGCATTTCAAACTGTTTGTTGAGAGGTAATCTTATAAATTCAGTTTCATTTGGCTTACCTGAAGAGGTGCTTGGCTATGGTTAACAAACTACGTAAGCTGGTGAAAATACCTGTGATGAAGCTGACTAATGTTCAACCTATATTTCCTTTTTAACAACATACAGATATTATCTTTGAGTCTAGAGACGTCTGCGAGTGATTAAATACAAGGTAATGCCACAGACTCTGTGTTTCATAATGTTCCAACTTACATCTTTTAAACACAAGAAACTTCTTGCATGATTACCATCAAGAAATAAACAGTATATCCTAAACTTTTCTGATATTAAAATTACAGACTGGGCGTGGTGGCTCACGCCTGTAATCCCAGCATTCTGGGAGGCCGAGGCAGGCAGATCACTTAAGGTCAGGCATTCGGGACCAGCCTGGCCATTAGGGTGAAACCCCGTCTCTATTAAAAATACAAAAATTAGCTGGGCTTGGTGGTATGCACCTGTAGTCCCAGCTACTCAGGAGGCTTAGACAGGAGAATCGCTTGAACCCGGGAGGCGGAGGCTGCAGTGAGCCAAGATTGTCACTGCACTCCAGCCTGGGTGACTGAGCAAGACTCTGTCTCAAAAAATATATATAAATAAATAAAAATAAAATAAAATTATAGCTTTAGTGTCTTTCATACTTACCCAAGAACTCTGATGTTTGTTTCAAAGACTGATACGACTACATCGTTATCTAAATTAACATCTCTTAAAACTTTTCTCACTGCATCTTCAAATTCTTTAGTTTTATTTAATACCTGGGAGAAGAAAATTATGAAATAAAGTTCTTTTCTACCAAGTCAAGGAGAAACATTCTTAGAATGAGCTATTAAAAATCAGTCTACTTTAAAACTCTAAAAAGTGACACACACAAATAATATTTCTAAGTATATTATAAAAATGTAATAATGTCTAAAACTAAAAAAATTAAGTATCTAATTATATAGCATCTTTATACACTTCTTTGCATACACTGAAATATTATGAGGACTTTGAAGCTACCATCATCAGACCTGTTAACTGGGTTCTCATGACCCAGGCAGGCTACATGAGGTGAGTTCCAGTAGAATTTGGTTTCTAAGTCAAAACAAAATTAAAAACCATCCTATTCACCAGATACATTCTAAAAGTTGCTTTTATTCTCAGAAGAAAGCACTTTCTTCAAGGCATGTTCAATTGGTCCTAAACTATACATCCCCTGCTAGCTTCACTCCATGGATGCCCTGTTCACTAAGGAGGCTATACAATGTTGTGGTCATACAATGTTATGGTCATGCCCTGATTTGAATTCTGGTTGTTTCACTCACTACCTTTGCTATCTCAGCCAACTTACTTCCATTTCTGAGCTTGTTCTTTCATCTATAAAAAGAGGAAATACCTACTCTTATAGGGTTGTTTTCTTAAATAAGATAATGTATGTAAAATGATTTTAGTAGAGTGTCTGACTTAAGGGCTTAAAATAATTACAACTATTAACCATGCAGATCTAGAATCCTGACTAAACTAAAAACTTCGTGGATTCTTGCAATGGGCAGCAAAAGTAGTCCCTGTCATCACACAGGCTGCTATGATTTTTCAGTCTAAATTAAGGCCGCACATGAGATGTTACCTAGAGCCTAGGTACATTAAAAGTAGTTTTCCTTTACTTAACTGTTTAATCTCTCCTCATTTGATAATAATTTGTTGTGCTTTTTCACTTGATTTGATACGTAAAAATTCTAATTTATAAAACATTCCATAAAAGTATCTCCCTAAATTCAGTAAAAGTAAAATTTAGGGTAAGTCCTGACTAAAACATAATATGAAAACTGATTTTAAACTGACGGCTCTCCCTTCTCAATCTCAAAGTCCACATCAAGTGGGCAGCAATAAATGCAGGCACATACAGTGCATCTATCACTTTTGGAATGAGACATAACTGTTCCACTATCCTCACCCTCCATACACATATACATTTTAGTATCACTTTGTTAATCTAATTCTTCTCCCTGGGTTTATCTCCTGGGAATTTTTGCCTCTTGAACTCTTCTAGCTTGTAATCAGACTCTTCCATATGTTTTCTTTAAGGCCAATAAACCAAAAACAAGGCACACAGTATTTTCTCTTTCTCATAGTTACTGTAATATAGTTACTGTAATATAGTTCTCATAGTTACTGTAATATAGTTTGCATATTCCATTCCGAAACATGAAGCTGTGACTTTCAAACCCTGACTAGCTAAAAAGATCTAAACAATCGTGATTTTTCTCAACCATAACATCTTTTTGAACCAAAGAGCTTTGGAAGGGATGCCCAGTCCCACTCCACAACAACTGAATCAGAATAACTTAGGAGGACCTATTTTTTTTAAATCACAAGTGATCCTCCTAAGCTGCTTTTAGAGTTGAGAATTTTCGTTCTTAAAAAAAAAAATACTCCAGTGAAAGAAGAATACAAAAACAACATTGAGAAGAGAAGCCTAGCTCCAAAAAATTTCTGACACCCCAAAGGTTTTTTGTTTTGTTTTTTAAATATTAATCACCACTTGGGATATTAACTGGAAGTTGAGAATTATGCCTTAAGGAAAATTCTCACAAAAGCCTACTTTCATACCATAATGATCTAAGAGTAAAAAACTAAAAAGATACTATATTTAGAAATCATGACATCTGTAACTCAATCTTTCCCTCTGTCATCACAAACAGTCCTGAACCAGAAATAAATTTCTGTACTATACGAGGTTGAAAAGGAGTACCAAGAAGTCATCACCTGATGCTAAAAATCACTGCTGGGAAAAATTAATTTTTGGCTTATGAACACAGCAATATAAAGATTCTAATTTAACAATTTTGATATCATTTTGGCATGTCATTATGGAACAACATCAATGATGTTTTCTAAAGTTACTTTTTTCCAATAGCTTCAACCTCCTTGTCCAAAGAGGGGAAAAAAGGACCTTCCTAATTAAGGTGCCATTACATAAGCTGACATTCCCATAAATTATTTGGATATCTCTGTTATATTACATAATTCCATTTGACCTCATCAACTCAACAGTGTAAAAATTTATTTAGAAGCAAAGATCAGAATATCTTTAATTCTGAAGGCTTCTATTTCATACTTACTGTGTTATGATCATATTCACAATACTTAAGTGTGCATACCATGAATAAAATAAATCCAAGAAGAGTCAAACCTACCACAAGGGTGTCCAAAGAATCAATCAGTGTCAGAGAAAATCTAAGAAACAAGTGTAACAAGATATAAAACGTTAGAATCCTAAATAGTTTATGAATGTACAAGTAGACTTATCTATATTCTATTGACTGGTAGTTTCTATAAATTAGTACTTCCATGTATCTATAGTACAATGTAACCTATAAAGCTCTGAAAGAAACTGAAAAGCCTTTACATTTATGTTCAATGAATCTACGTATCTTCAAGAGGCATAGAAACATTCACTAGCTCTGAAAACAAATGAAAATATTAAAACATCAACAGTCCAATGTGCTAATGACTTTATAAACATTTTAAAAGTTACATAAAGGTTACATATATTTTAAGTTATATGCAGCTTAACAACTAACTTTTCTCTGATCCAAGATGTAAACTGATTAATCTTTTATAAATGATAACAGAAGGGAATAAAGGAGCATAATGTAACACATAAAACAGTCTTTAAAATTTAGCCAATCCCTAGAAATATTATTATATGTAAACTGTCTCTAAAAGTCTAAGACTTGAGAACTCTGAGATGCCATGCCATGCCCCGTGTTAATACTCACTTTCCCAAGGCATCATCAACGTCACCGCGACTTGGCTCTTGGCCTCTAACTCGACCTCTACAGGTTAAAGGCATGAGTTCATCAGCAGGGTAAGCATGTTCCTGCAAGGAAAACTTTAATAAGTCACTAAGGAAAATAAGAGAAAGCACACATCATTTTGAGAACATAACTTTTTCACAGTTAAAAAGTAAAATAAAAGTTAGTCAAAAGTTGTACTAAATTTACACCCTGTGGAATCTTTTAAAAAATCTTTAATTATAAATGTAATACATGCTTGAAAAAAAGTCAAACAATACCAAAAAAATTTCTTTAAAAAACTGATAATCTGCTTCCCCTCCCCTCCCCAATCTCACTTCCTAGAGCTAACTACTGATAAGACTGGCATTTATCCTTCCAGATTTATCCCACATACATTCAAATACATACACATATATTATTCTAAAATTTTATTTACGAACAGGTGTTCATGCCATATGCACACATTGCTCTAAAATTTGTTTACTTAAATCATGGAGTTTTCTTCCCATGTTTTTAGAATGTTACAGATGTACTCTATTCTAATAACTACAAACTGATAACATTAGCTAATATTTAATGAATACTTATATTCTAAGCGCTATTCTATCTATATATTTCAGTTAATTTAATTGTCACAATGCTCTGAAGTAGATTCAATTATCTCTAATTCATGGATGAGAAAACTGAGGCCCAGAGAAGTTAAGTAAGCCTAGATCACACATCTAGTAAATGATCCAGAATTCAAAGCCAGGTACCCTGACTCCAGAGTCTATCCCCTTAGCAGTGCCCATTCCTCAAAGTATCCCTTTACTGATGAACATGGAGGTTGATTTCAATTTTTTACTATGTAAACAATGATGCAATAAACACCTATGTGCATGTATCTTTTGAACATATGCCAGTATTTCTATGTATCAGATACCTAAAAATAGACCCATTAGGGTCAAAGGTATGTATAACTAATTTTTGGTAAATGCTACAAATTGAGGACACCAATCTACACTCAATTACTTTCTCACTAACATAGGAAATGATCAATAGTTCACATTTTGCCAATCTCCTAGGTAAAAGATGGTATCTAAAGATTCATTACTAATAAGGATAAACATCTTTTTGTATTATCCATTGCTATTTCTTTTTTGAAATGTCTGTTTATCTTTTGCCCATCTTTCTATTGGTTGCTTTTTTTGGCCAAACGAGACTCTCATACATTATGTTTGTCACATACAGTAAACATTTTTCTCTTTTGTTTGGCTTTTAACTTTATCTTGCTTTCACCTTATGGTTTCTGGCTTTCAAGCATGCTTAAAAGGATACCCTGAGCCTCTGAAAACAGCACTGTTATAATTTTTTTATATTTAGATATTTACTCCATCTGGAATCTATTTTCATTTATAATATGAAATAGGAATGTAACTGCATTTGCTCCCCAAAAATAGATAATTTTCTAAATACTACTTTTAAAACAATCCATCCTTTCCCCAGTGGCTTGAAATATTGAGTTCATTAGTTCTAAACTTTTCACGAACACGTTTCTGTAGTATTTATTCATTCTACAGACTTATTTGCCTATTCCTACTCCAAAACCATTATTTGAATTATTTTATCATTAAAATTATTTTAATTTTAATAAAATTCATTTTAATTAATTAAAATTAAAAGTAATAATTTAAATAATTAATTATAAAAATTAAAATTAAATTTTAATTATTTTATCATTAAAATCAATAAACCATTATTTTATTATATAAAAATTATTTTATTAAGTTTACTCTTCTGGAGAACTTTGACATTTCCTTAAATTTTACTGAAATTTTAATTGGAAGAACCGAATTTGGGGAGAATTGATAACTTTAGCAATTGAGTCTTCCCCTCTCAGAATACAGTAGGTCACTGTATTAATTCAGATCTTCTTTTATAAATTCAGTTTCATCCTATAGGTTGCACATATTTCTTAATATTTATTAATAGGTACTTTATAGTTTGGATTACTGGGATTTTTGTTATTTTAAGAATGACCATGACAGATCATTTCTGGTGTAGGTGGTAATGAAGTACATGGAGGAATCTTCCTTCCCTACCCACTACAAACACAATGAAATGCTAAATAAATGTTATAAATTATTTTTTAATACACAGTTGAGCTTGAGAATAAGAAATTTTCAAGTACCAAAATTAAACGGTGGAGTATAGAAGATAAAGCTGCACTGACCACAACATGGGGATTAGGAATAAAGACAGATTTTAGCGGGAGTTATGTTAATGCCCAAAGGACATAGGAGTTGATGCTGGTGGCCCTGCATACATGGCCATGAGCCAGGGCTAGGCTCTTTAAGTTGGGTGGTTGTTTTTGTGAAACTGGACTAGAATATTTCTACCTACTTGCCACGGGTCTTAACAGAAAAGAATAAAAACAATAAAGACCTGCTGATCTTTATATTTCCTTCACCAAGGGACAGTTTCTGAAAGATTTCTCTAAAATTAATAAAATATAATTATGAGAAATATTTTGAGGTTAGAATCGTGTTAAGTACGTTTCAACTTTAGGTAATACTAATTCCCTGTGCCAAGAATAATAGGATGAACATACTCATAATTCTCCCCCTCAATATAGGATTTTTGTCAGTTATGTTATTAGAGGGAGTCTCACTTTGTATGGTCTCACTATGCACAAGTTTCAATTACTACAATTTCGTTAAACACCCAACAACATGGTTCAAATTTCAGTTATCATGATATATTAACTGTAATTACATAAAACACAAACTTTGATGCTAGCTCTTTAGTCCACAAATCACTACGTAAATAACATGCTCATCATGATCGGCGATCAATCACATTACTTCTTTCAAAGTCTGTCAAGTGAATGATCACTCTGTTTACTCAGTTCACACAGAGATGAGTGTATGTTGCCTCCTAGTCACCCCGTGATAATCCTACGTAACAGTTTACAAAAATAAACAATCAAAGGGGAATTAGCCAACAAACATGAGAGTTTGGCAAAGAAATAAAAGGTGACAACACGAAGTGAAATTTGAATTGAACATAAATGAGGTTATCAACAAATTTTAGCTGACCAAGGGAATGTCGACACTTTCTCCATTCAAGAGACTACAGATAAGCAGCCACAGAAACTCAATAAAGGCCAAGTTATTGACATACATTAAGAAAGTGGTGGTGACATAAAGGTTGAAGATGTCACAGAAAAAGCTATGCCCACAAAAAAACTTCCCATTAAAGAAATCCTCAGAGATATTTCGTGACACTAAAAGAGCAAAGGACAAAATATTTGAAGCTGATCCAAATTTAGGAGTATGCCAATTCACCAAGTACAGAAAAGATGCCTCCTCTGTAACTGAAGTTATACAACGAGAAGGCAGCAAGGCAAGCACTGTTTAAACTACTCTTAATGAGTTTTTTGTTTAAAAAATAATAATAATAAGGCCAGGTGCGGTGGCTCACGCCTGTAATCCCAGCACTTTGGGAGGCCAAGGTGGGTGAGTCACCTGAAGTCAGGAGCTCGAGACTAGCCTGACCAACATGGTGAAACCCCATCTCTACTAAAAATACAAAAAATTAGCTGGGTGTGGTGGCAGGCATCTGTAATCCCAGCCACTTGGGAGGCTGAGGCAGGAGAATTGCTTGAACCTGGGAGGCAGAGGCTGCAGTGCACTGAGATCTCGCCATTGCACTCCAGCCTGGGCAACAAGAGTGAGACTCCGTCTCAAAAAAAATAAAAATAAAAAATAAAAAATAAAATGAAAGCACTTTAAATTTCAATGTTTCTAATATTTTTAATTACCATATAGTAAATAACAGTTTTGCTATTTTTTTCATTTCTCTTATATTTATAACCATCAGAAAGAAAAGTTTTGATGCTTTGACAAAGACTTTGAAGGTTTATAACATCTACATTCTGGCCTGGAACCGTAATTCCCCAAGTTGCTAGTGTTAGAACTCAAGTGGAGTTGATGCACAGCATTTTTCTAAGGCTTCTCCAATTTCCTAGTTTTTACTTTGTTCATCTCTTGATTGCCTGATATACTCAGGTATTTTATTGCTTATTTGTTTTAAAATAAGAGTATCATGGGTATTGTAGTTCTCTGATATTCCTGGGTTAGGCTGTCTTTTGCCTTATTGGAAGAAAAATTTGAATGGTTATAAAATGGCTGGAACAGTTTTTTTTCCTTCAGAAGTTTGAAGATACAGTTCTATACTCTTCCTGCATTTGCTGGGTGTTGCTATGGCAAAGTTTCTAAGACTAGAGTGGTCTTTTGTATCTTGTATATGACTTGTTTTTATTATGTGAATTTCCATACGATTCTTAATTCTTGAAATTCAGCAAAAAAACTCCTGATTCCATGTCCAACTCTCTCCTACTGCCTCTCAGTCAACTTATTTAGATTCTAAACTCATAGCAAATTAGCAGCAGAAATACAGACTAGTGGCCAGGAACACTAAACACATAGGAAAGGGAAGGAAAAAATACACACAGGAAGGGCGGGGGGGAACTTTTAAAGCAGGCTAAAGAATACTTTGCATTGAAGATGGCAACCTTTCAGACATTTAGAAAATTGAGTGCTCTGTAATGATCCATTCCTGGGTAGAGGATTCTAGGCAACACATGTTTTGATAGCATCAGAATCCACATACAGCTACTAAATTCTGAGTTCAATACCATGTAATTTTAATACTATATATAATATTTCAGCATAAATTCCTAATTACTTTTTTTGAAACGGAGTCTCACTCTTTCACCCAGGCTGGAGTGTGGTGGTACAATCTCAGCTCACTGCAACCTCTGCCTCCCAGGTGCAACAAGTCTCCTGCCTCAGCCTCAAGAGTAGTTGGGATTACAGGTGTGCCACCACACCCGGCTAATTTTGTCTTTTTGAAGAGACGGGGTTTCACCATGTTGGCCAGGCTGGTTTTGAACTCCTGACCTCAGGTGATCCACCTGCCTCGGCCTCCCAAAGTGCTGGGATTACAGGCGTGAGCCACCACTCCCAGCCCCTAATTACTTTTACATGTATCTTTTCATGTGTCAAATTCCTGACTACTCTTTTATGTGTCAATTCCAACAGAACTGATTTCCCAGAATGTACATTTTTATTGCTTTATAGTTTTATATTTAACACATATAAACAACACTTAGAAGAACTACAAAAATTTTTTAAAGTTCCTAACGTATTTTGAAAGAATCTTTGTAAAACATCATTCAAATGTTAATTAGGTTGTAAACAGTTCCTAACTATTTTAAACACTGCATAGAAAACTTCATACTGCTGTTTTTTAGGGTTTTGTAACACACACACACACACACACCTCTGTCTGAAATTAATATAAATTCAAACTCTAAATTAAATATTAAATTCAAATCCTGAAATCAATCTAGATAATAAAAATATTAATAGCAATTGCAACCCAGAATAATCAAATAAGGGAGTTTCAAACCAGGTGTAAAAATACTTTGTCTCTTTGTTTCAAGATTAAGAATAAAAATACAACCACACCTTTTTCTTTGGGTTAACCACAAAGCAAACTACAGACAGTTTGCACAAATTCAGAGCAATGCATACGTGGCAAATTAACAGCCTTATCGAGCTTCAAACATCCTGGCTTTTTGAGGCACAGTAATACCTCCTCTCTCTTCACAGTTTATTGTTGAGGGATAAGTAATTCGTACTGATATGACTCAGAGCCATGAGAAACATTTAATAATTATCACTCAGAAATAAAACTCAGATGATAAGAGAGTCCTATATAAATTAAGTAGGACATGTGCCTAGCTGAAAGAGCAAAAATAAAATAAAATAAAACAAATCATAATAGACCCTCCATATCAGACTCTAAATTTACTAGGGCTTTGAGGTAACAGACTTCTGCTCTAAACCACTCAAGTCAAAGCAGCATCAAAAACTGACTCTTTCTCCTAGATCTGGTAACTTCAGCAATTTTAAAAAAGAACAACAAAGCTGAAAGACTTAAACTGTCTGAGTTCAGGACCCACTATTAAACTACAATAATCAGGACAATGTGATATTTGTATAAGGGTAGATAGATCAACAAAACAAAATACAGAGTCTAGAAACACACACATGTATATATGATAAACCAATTTTTTTACACATATTTCAAAATAATTCAGTAGGGAAAGGATATTATTTTCAACAAATGGTGCTGGAATAACTAGACAGCCACATTAAAAAAATATATAAATCCACCTTTACCTCACATCATATATAAAAATTAACTCAAAATCGGTTATAGATCTAATGAGCAAGCTAAAATTATAGAACATCTAGGAAAAAAAAAACAAGAAAAAATTTGTGACATTGGGCTAGGCAAATATTTTTTAGGTAGGCTATAAAAGGCATGAATCATAAGAGAAAAATAATAAACTGGACTTCATCATAATTTAAAGTATTTGTGCTTCAAAAGTTCCTGTTAAGAAAATTAAAATGTAAAGCACAGACTGGGAGAAAATATATCTAAAGCATATATTTTATAAGGGACTAATATCCAGAACATATTAACTTTTATAACTCAGTAATAACAGAACAAATGACAAATATATATATATATATATATGAATAGCAAATAAGCATATGGGAAAATTTTCAACGTCATTAATCATCAGGAAAAATCAAATTAAAATCACAATGAACTACCACTATACACCCAACAGAATGGCTGAAATTAGTAAGACTGGAAATACCAAGTGGAAGGGCACAGAATAATTAAAACTCATACACTGCCGGTGGGAAATGCAAAATATTATAGCCATTTTAGAAAAGATTGGCATTTCTTATTAAGTTACACTTACACTTACCATATGACCTAGTAATCCTATTCCTAGGTGGGAAATATATGAAAATGTATGCCCAAATAAAAACTTGCACTCACAGGTTGACAGCAGCTTTATTAATACAATAATAACCAAAGACCAAAAATAAGTCAAATACTCATTAAATGGTGAATGGACAAAGAAATTATGTTCTATCAAATCAACTAATACTACTGAGTAATAAATAAGAATTACAATATATCTCCAACATTGTGTTCTATCAAATCTACTAACACTACTGAGCAATAAATAGGAATTACAATATATCTCCAACAACATGGATAAATCTCAAAAGCATCATGCTAAATGAAAGAAAGTAAATCAAAAGACTATGTACTGTATGATGCCATTTATACGAAATCCTAGGAAAGAGAAAGGTATAGTGACAAAACACAAATCAAGGTTGCTAGGGGACAGAGGTGAGGAGAAGGAATTTACTGCAAATAACTATGAGTTAAATTTTTGGGGTGATGAAAATGTTCTGTATCATGACTGTGATGGTGGTTAAACAACTGTATACAATTGTCAAAAAACAACTGTGCACTTAATTTGAAATTTTATTGTCTGTAAATTATATCTAAAAAAGATGAATTAGCTGAACGATCTGGTTCTACTGAATTAAAATTCTATGTAGAGTATCAGAGTGTGATTACAAAATGTTTTGAGAGGATACTATAGAATTTCTTGTGTAATTTTGGTAGGGTTTTAGGATGTTTTGAAAGCAAAGGCCAAGGAACAATGACTCATAGATGATAGTCCCACAACAGTCTCCACAAAAAGAGGTAAATATAAATTTATATCTCCCTCACTCCCATTAGCACCATGCCTAAAATACTTTGTTTACAGAATTACTGTTTCTGATGAATGAACCATTAAAGAGAAACACTGAGTACAGAATTTCAGACTGGGAAGATGAAAAAATTTCTAGAGATGAATGCACAACAATATGAATGTACTTAATGCCACAAAACTGTAAACTTAAATGGTTAAAATGGTAAATTTCATATTATGTATATTTTACAACAATAAAAATTTTTTTTAAACATTGGGGGGTAGGGGAGAGGCATTCCAAAAAAAATGTACATATATCTAGAAATGCACAGGAAGTTCACTTTAAAACAGTTCCTTTGGTTTGATTAATAAAGACTATTCTGTTGCTTTCACAAAATCAAGCTTAATAGTGGTTATTAGGTATGATTCTACTAAAGGAAACTGTGCTTACCAACTCTATCCAAGCTTATTTTTAATGTTTACGGCTCTTACCAGAATATAGTTTTTGCTTGTAACAGTTTGAGTTGTCTAACACAGACAGGAAAAACACTGGGAGCTCCAAAAAGGTTCTACATTTGGATGGCCCAAATACATGTCATTTTGTCACCCAAATTAATCTGCAAACTAAACTGAACACAAATACTCAAAATATGCTAACAGAAGCCCTAAAGTGACTGTGGCCTGGGGTTAAATAAGGTCACACAAGAACTGTTAAGATAAACATCAAATTCATGTTATTTGGTAAACAAGAAAGCCATCTGTGCAATTCACTGTGGGTAAACTGCAGCCTGACTGGGGCTAGAGATTTGTCAAATGTAGTCGTTATAATATTAATAGTTATGCCAATAAGTGTTAAAAACCCAAAAACCCCTAGATTTAAGTCCAGAGATGGCAGAGATGTAGTAATCTACCTAAAGCTGGCAGGACATTTTCATTAAGAAATAGCATTAATAGAACCTTCTATTGCATTAATAGAATAATATGCAAAGGGCATATGCCAAGAACAGGAAAGAACGTTGCGCTTTAAGCAAGTTCTATGTACTATCTGGAGAACAAGTTCTGAGTTACAGGCTAAGCGGATTTTAGGAGGGCAATTTCAATTTAGGCAGGAAATAAATAATAATGATAGTAGTAGTCGTTATCAGTAGCAGTAGTAAATTCTTACATCATGCTTCCTATTTGCCAGACATCAGTTCTAAGCACTTTCATTAAATTAACTTGCTTAATCTTTCTAACAACATTGTGAGGCAGGCAGACCATTGTCTTCATTTTGCAGAGATGAAGAAACAGGCTCAGGAAGACTAGGTAACTTTCCCATTGTAACCCAGATGAGAGGTGGCAGAGCCATCTCAGGGTGTCCTGTTCAAGTCCAGAGTTCTTGCTCTTAATAATACTATATTGCTTATCTTTGGAAAACACCACTGCTTTCCTGGGAAGCAAGAAGGTTAAACGAATTGTTCTACTGTAGAGCAGACTGGAGAGTAGTATTAGAAAGAACTAGTGAGAAATGAGGAAAAACTTTCAACATTTATTAAAAGCCTGCCATGTACCAGGCATTTTATATTTTAGGATAGTAGGCAACTGACTACAAAAAAGTAAACGACTTACAGGCCCTGAAATTCACCTTAAACTTGTATTTTTAATTAAGTTTATTATTTCTTTGCATTTAAAACACAAAGATATATCACAATGATCAAATGCAAAAAAATACACATTATTTTACTTCATCTTCGCAAGAAGTCAATTCAGTTCTTTCAAAAAAATTTGCTAAGCATTTATGTACCAGGCAGAAGACATATAAAAAAGGTGAATGTATTAAAAATTGAAGAAATTGGTTCCTGTTCTTTAAAAAAAAATCTATAGTCTACAATAACTCTTTGCAATTATTCTCATTTTACATAGAAAGACACTCCTCAGATGGGTTAAATAACCTGTTTAGGGTCCAACCTGTAAATAGCTGAGACAGGATTTGAACTCAAGCCCTTCTAACTCCAAAACCTATACACTTTTACCCTACAGAAAGCTAAAAGTATTTCTGAGTGTAGTGACGGGAAAAAAATTTCCAACTGACTTCAAATGACAAATACAAGGCAACTGTATTCTCTTTAATATTTTAGAACTGTGTCATATTAGTTGAGAACTTGAAAAGAGGAAGTGTAAATTCTAGACTAAATCTTGGGTTACAGACCTCACACAGATTGAATATAGAAGAAGTACACAGCAAGAGTCACTCATATTGTAAAATAGTTGAACATTTTAAAATACATATTACAGTGGACATGTATGGCCCCACTGGAAATACAGAAGACAATGTTACTTTCAGGAGTTCCCAGTCTTCGAAGCTGAAATCCCTCTCTCTTAAATCTTGTAAGTAGTTAATTGTAGCAGAAAGTTACTCAGTTAGGTCCCAATAGGCACAGGCCAGAAAGTCCTCTGAAAGCTGCCCTCAGTACCTGCACTGTCACAAACCTACTAAGTGTACTCTATACTTAGAAAAAATGTATTGATATAACTTTCTGCCATTGATATAACTGTTCTACCTAAAAAGAACAAGATATTAAAGATACCATGCTTTATAAAGAGATGATCCTATTCATTGTGAGAAACTGAACTTATTCATTTTCTCACAATGCTATTTTATTTAAATATGCTATTTTATTTAACTTTGGAACTGCATTCATGAGTATGCATTTATGAGATGGCTAAGGTCTGAGGGTATAGGATGGATCCACTTGGCCATCTCAAAATCATCAGCCTAGACTTGTTAAATTATGCTTTGCCCAAACTGAATTAACCAGGGATAAATGATTTTGAAAGAAATAAGGGTTGACATATGGGTGACAAAAAAAAATTAATTAAAAAACAGAACGGGTGTAATGGCTCACACCTATAATCCCAACACTTTAGGAGGCCAAGATAGGCAGATCACTTGAAGTCAGAAGTTCGAGACCAGCCTGGCCAACATGGTGAAACCCCATCTCTACCAAAAATACAAAAATTAGCCAGGCATGGTGGCACACACCTGTAATCCCAGCTACTCAGGAGGCTGAGGCAGGAGAATCACTTGAACCTGGGAGGTGGTGGCTGCAGTGAGCTAAGATAGTGCCACCACACTCCTCAGCCTGGGCGACAGAGCGAGACTCTGTCTCAAAAAAAAAAGAACATTAAGGGAATGACTGAGGTCTTGAGAAATAAATTTGAAACTGTGTTTTTAATGTTGAAATATATCCAAAAAAAATCATATCCTAAAAACATTAAGAACTCAAAATATGCTCTCTCCAAATTTACAATATAAAAGAGAATGAGGATTGTCAAATATAAAACATGTTTTAAAACTAAAAATGCATAAATTATATAGA
Source organism: Pongo abelii (assembly GCF_028885655.2). Lineage (NCBI taxonomy): Eukaryota > Metazoa > Chordata > Mammalia > Primates > Hominidae > Pongo > Pongo abelii. The sequence goes on along the minus strand of NC_071985.2, from coordinate 65,067,661 downwards.
TTTAGATGTTCATAGATAACAATGATGTTGGTATATGAAGATATTTGGTTAATATATGATAAAAAATGGATTCACAGAATCAGTTGAAAAATATTTCAAGCAGAACTAAAGCTAGTCCTCTGCCAAACTTTCCCAACTACATTTTATAGGTTGTAATCATAGAAGAAAATCTGCTGACATATTTTAAAATGTAAAAACAAGGTTATAAGAGATAATTTTCAGGATAATATGATTAAACTCTTTTTAAATTACAATTTATGTGCAAAATTTTTTTTGAATTCCAGAATTTGCTAGCTATTTCATCTACATTGTTGCACAACAGATCTCCAGAACTTTTCATCTTGTAAAACTGAAACTGCTATTCAATCTTAAGTGAGCCCTAAAACATTTTTAAATAATATGAATCAGCAAACTAGAAAGCAAAATATATTCAGTGCAGAGTCCATGAGGATACAATTAGGACAGAGGCTAAGTAATAGTTTCTCTTTTAAGCAATGGTTTTCTTCAGTGTATAAATATTGTAAATTTTTTTTTAATTAAGATAATAATTTCCCTTAAGACCAGAGACAACATCTTCTTCATGTATATATCCACAATATCTAGCTATATAAAGCACTCAGTGATAATTGTTGATGGCATCCAAGGAAGCTATTTAAATAACGAAGTTTCATAATCTAATTTCAATTTATTCTTATCTGTTCAATAAACTGGTTCCCTAAAAACTACTACCAGAAAGACTATTTTTGTCCTGTTTTTTAAAAACTTCCTTTTAAAAAATGTAATTGTATTGTAGGTTTCAAAATTCCCAGTTGACTGTGCTCACATAATAATCAACTCACATAAATGGTAGGTAAAAATAAGCTTCCTACTTACCATATAGTTACCATAAGCATGATCAAACATTTCCAGTACTTGATTCCTAATTTTAAAAGAGCAGAAATGGAAAAAAAAAAAAAAGGTAAGTATATTCTATTTATTATCTTTCAAAAAGTTAATTTTTCCTCATAAAAAAAATATACCAATAAAAACAAAAGAAAAATTTAGGTAGAAAGGGTCATAAACAGAATCAGAAACTACAACAGTTAGCAGACAAGCTTTCATGAACTCACCACACAGAGCTGAGCCAAATTTTAATGATTACTAGTAATTTATGTACAATTCATCTTATAATTTTTCCTAAGAAAACTGATGAATGATAGATGCCATCATCAGAGAAGGAAATCTGATGCAGAAAAACAATGACCTCTTAACACAATTATTTAACATATCTGTCTTGAAGGAGGGGTTTTGCTGGACAGCCCTTAAAAAGAACCATTATTATTGCCATTTATTGCTTCCCCTATATGTTCTACTAAGAGAGAGGTACACGGGTGTGTAGTGACATGAAATAACAACGCTTTATGAAGCCTCTGCCTTTGAACTTACATTGAATAAACCACTAATGCCTAGTTTAAGTACATATTTATTAATATGTTTGTCACATTTTCAAAAGATACTTTTTATGATGTGCTCTACTCTAAAAAAAACTGTCAAAAATCAAATAAATATTATTCACTTCAAAAATGAGAAAACTAATGCTCAAAAAGAGAGTTGTGCGTTTTGGCGAATTCTGTTTCACAAAATCTCCGTAACCATTTTTTTAAATGGAGATGTCTGATCACTACACCAGAATTTTACTAAATCAAAACCTGTAAGCTTGCGACTGAGGAAGCAGCCTTTCAATTAAGCACTCTCAAGTTCAGGGACTTGAGGACTACAGGAAAAAGTACAAGTTATTGGTATGACTAGACAAGGCCAAATAATTAGCAAAGGAAAACACAGCTTAACAATTTTTTATTAACTTTTTTTTTTTTTTTTTTTTGAAACAGGGTCTCACTCTGTCACACCTAGGCTAGAGTGCAGTGGCACGATCTCGGCTCACTGCAACCTTCACCTCTCAGGTTCAAACGATTCTCCTGCCTCAGCCTCCCGAGTAGCTGGGATTACAGGCGTCAGCCACCATGCCTGGCTAATTTTTGCATTTTCAGTAGAGACAGGGTTTTACCATGTTGGCTGGGCTGGTCTCGAACTCCTGACCTCAGGTGATCCACCCGCCTCAGCCTCCCAAAGTGCTGGGATTACAGGTGTGAGTCACCACGCCCAGCCTATTAACTTTTCTTTTACCAAAGTTCCAATCACTGATGGCAAGAATTGAAAAAAGTGTTAAAGAAATTGCTAACTATATTTTTATTTGCCTCCTGTTATACTGCAACTGTCATTTTTAAAACTATAATCACAGATTATGAAATACTGGTAATAACAGAGCTAGCAAACAGAAAAGACCTCAGTTCCAGATCCTGACTATGAAGACCAGCAAAATCAAGTACACTCAAACTTGTGAACAAATTAAGTCCTGACAACATATGAATAATAATCATTTAAAAACACTTCATTATTTAAAAAAGGACCTTACCATCACTTTGCTAAAGCACTAGTTCTTTGTAAATTTACATATATATGTTTATATATATATAATTTTTATATTTGTGGTTTACAGCTCTAGACTCTTATCCTGTCCTAAGCAGAAAAAAAAAAAGTTTAAAATGTCCCTTTCAGGAATTCATATCAATGAATGGAAGATGGAAGTTCTTTTTTTTTTTCTTTCCCTGAAATGGAATACGAGATTATTACCAAGAAGTAGAAATTCCTATAATTGGCAATGGTAGTGCCTAGACATGTATATTACAAATGACATAAGCTTTAACTTGCTAACTCAACTTTACAAGCATTCAATTTTCAAGATTATAAGTAAATCATGATTGCATACAAGGAGAATCCTTACATTTATGCAGCATATGATGAGCAAATTTTAGAACACATATTTCAAAGTGGAGCTATTTAATATCATTGCTCTCTCTGACTTACACATAGAAGCCTAACAAAGTCACATTTAAATACAGAATGGTATAATAATTACTATATTGAACAGAAAAAAAAGTTTCTATAATGTTTTATCTATTCGAAAACTGGATTAAAATGTATTGGAAATCAGACCCAGTTAAAAAATTACACCACTCTTCAGTAATTTCTCTAAGTCAGCTTTTTCTCTTTTTTTGAGACAGAGTTTTGCTCTTGTTGCCCGGGCTGGAGTGCAATGGCACGATCTCGGCTCACTGCAACCTTCGCCTCCGGGTTCAAGCGATTCTTCCTGCCTCAGCCTCCTGAGTAGCTGGGATTACTGGCATGCGCCACCACACCTGGCTAATTTTGTATTTTTAGTAGAGAAGGGGTTTCTCCATGTTGGTCAGGCTGGTCTTGAACTCCTGACCTCAGGTGATTCGCCCACCTCAGCCTCCCAAAGTGCTGGGATTACAGGCATGAGCCATCATGCCAGTCCAAGTCGGCTTTTTCTAAAGTTACGTCTCCTGCCCATGTGCTACAGAAACTGGATTGTTTTCTACTTCATTCTTTAATGAAAACATAACATTAACAAAATATCCTGTTGCAAAATTTTAAAAACCAAAAAGCTTATTCCATGAAGGATAAGACTACATATAACCAGCTAAGTAATTCCACAAAGTATAAGTTATTGAGCAATTGCTTACTATTCATGACAATTCCAGTCTTTATCATCTGTTTGGTTTGTTGGTGGGGAGGGAAAGGGGTGGGGCATTTTCTGCTTTTTATCATGAATCATTATTTGGGCTTAAAAAAATGTACAGGTAAATCTAATGAATCAAAGTTCAGTTTTCTGAAAATTCCCAGAGAAAGCAGTCATATAATTGTGTATTTGTCGTTTATAGCTCTAGATTCTTACCCTACCCTTACTCAAGGGTAGAGCAATCTAACAAGCCTAAATAATTGTAATTTCACTTTCATAAATGATCTCAAAATTTGAGCTGAAATTTCAAGCCAATTTGGTTGAACTTTTCCAGTTAAAAACTAATTTTGGTCAAAAATGATTTATTCAATGACTCTTTTACAAATAAGTTTTTAATAAAAAATGGAGAAAGGGTAGTGATAGTCAAATAAGATTCTTGTGGTTCTTAACAGACTTGATACCTCTCTTCCAAGTCTAATGAACGTGCAACACACTGGAGAGAGCCTGGCTCTAGGATCAGACAGGCTTGGGTTTGAATACTGGCTCTACCAATCACTAGCTCTGCGGCTGAACAAGTCAACCTTGGGTCTCAACTTCCTCATTTGCAAAATGTGGATCACATTCATTGGGAAATAGGAAGGAGTACAGAGATAACATATGTAAAGTATTCACAGAATGAGATATTTGGTAAAACTTATCAATGATACATTAAATTCATAATGAGAGAAAATGTAAGATACTTATTAGAGTTTATTTACTGGTAATTTTATTTTGATGGTTGATACTTCAACTTTTTTCCATCAAGTGATCTTTATTGCTATTTAGAAACGAATACAAGACTCTTTGCAATGATTTAAAGTACATAAAGTAAGACCTGATGGTTCCACCACCCCTCCAGCCTAACCCCATGAGATAATCTTCGTTCCACTTTTTTCTGAGCTGAGGCATTTTTTTTTCTTTAAAAAAAAAAACATGGGATGATACTATACATATTATTCTACAACTTGCAATTTTTTTTGTTTTGGAAATATATTCTGGATAGGCTTCCAGTGACATACTTCCTTCTTCTTAATGTCTCAATATTATTCCATAATATGAACGTACCCTATTCAACCATTTCCTCCAAGGAAGAGTTGTTCTTTCAAAATGCACTTTTTTTTTTTTTTTCGAGACAGAGTTTCGCTCTTGTTGCCCAGGCTGGATCTATCTCTGCATTAAGAGTGCTTTTATTTTCTTAGGGTAGATTCTCAGAAATAGAACTGATCAATCAAAGAGTGTGCACAATTTAAATTTTAGTAGATACTACCAATAAGTTACAGCAATTTACACTCTCACTAAGCCTTTTTTTTCTACTCCTTAACTAACCAGAACTGTATCCTTGTGTTTTGTATTATATTTACTAATCTGATGGGCAAAAACCAGCTAGCTCCTCGTTTTAATCCGCATCTCTTACGTTTATGGAGGTTGAGTAACTTTTCATGTTTATTTACCACTTCCATTTCCTCTTCTAGCTTAACCGTTCATGCCTTTCTCCCATTTCCTACTGGTTCTTCGCTTTTTTCTTATTCATGTGTAGGACCTCGTGTATGTATTACTCTGAATTAAATGGTGTAAATAGAATTGATAATTTTACGACACTTCCAAGACGGATAAAAACTACTGAATAGGCATACTTGAGACTTTTGAATAATTTCCCCCCAAACATTCTGTTCTATTATGAAAATACAGTGCAAGAAAACACTGCAAGGAAATAGTAAAATGTGTAAAGTTCAAGTTCCAATGAACGCCCCCTTTTCCGTAACAGGTGTAAACATCATTTCCTTAACTACTGTGAGATCAGCAACATTTTCCCAGCTGGAAGCTCACTTGTGCGAGAAAGCTAACCATGCCTCGGTCGACAGGCAGCCAACCGCAGGACTCCAGCGCGCTGCGATGCGGGCTGTAGCCCCCTTCTTGGACCACTGACATGGCAGCCGCGTTGACACACCACGCCTGGCTTCAAGGAGCCTGCACATGTCACCGGCGGCCAGGGCGACACCCCGTCAGCTCCCCCGAAGTCAGGTCGCGGGCGGCGGTTCCCACCTCCCCGGACCCTGTCCACCCCTCTAGGGTTCTCGCGCGGCAAGAGCCGTTCCATTCGCGACAGGAGAGGCCACTACGCGACCAGGTCGCAATGACAGGCACCCCTCCTGTGGTCAGCCTCACCGAGAAACCCACCCCAGGCTGCCAGCACCCTTACCCAAGTTTCTGTTTCTCCTCCCTACTCATGGGCTCGGCCCCCGCCGTCCACACGGAGGTGGCCGACACCAGGCAGAACGCGGCCGTCGCCGCCACTAGGCTCCATCGCGCTCGCTGGGGGATCGGGGACCCACAGCCCCGGCCGCCGGCTTCGCTCATGGCCCGGCGGTTCCGCGCACGCGCAGCTGCTACGCCCGGCCGGTGAGACACATTGCTGGACGCTGGTGGCCACCGGGCTGCTAGCCGTGCCGAGACGGGGCGGGATGCGGAGTAACACGGACGGCCGCCGGCGCCAAACTGTTTCCCGAAGCCACCACGCCGGTCCCCAGCGCCAGCGCTGCCACCGCCCTCCGCCCTCAGTATCCCGGAGCGCCTCCCCCAGCTTTCCGGTGTCGTAGTCTAGGAAACCGCCTCCCCAACGTTACTTCCGGGTAGGACCGAAGCCGTAGAGCCTCAGGACCAATGGAGACCTCATGGGAGAGGGGCTGTCTCCGGCGACTGGAGAGGGCATTGGCCAGGAGAAGTGAGACGTGGACAAAAGGCGGGACTGGGAAGGGATCTCTCGCTTCGACCCGCCTCCGACCCGCGGAGTTGCCGCCTGAGGACTACCAGTCCCAGTGTGCACTGCTTCCTCCCCGGCTCTCCCGCGAGCCGACTCGGAGCCGCGTCTCTCGCTTCTACCCAGGATAGGCGCGCTGCACCCTGGGACTTGTGGTCCTCCGAGGTCGCCGGTGGTTGCTAGGATCCCACCTCCCCCTTTCCTCGGCGCTCTGCAGTCAACCCTGTCTCGGTGGGCTGCGGAGTCCCGGGAAACCCGTCAGCTGTTTATCTCTCTTCCTCAGAAAGTTGTTTCCCAGAGAGCTGGCTGAATGAGGCGCACTGTCCCCAGGTCAGTGCTTCTGCGTTAGGGAATAGTGTTGGAGTAGTCGTCTACCCTCAGGGAAGTTCCAAAACACAGTAACAGCAAAATGAATTGAGCCTTTGAAGGCATTGCGCTAAGGTTTTTACTCGCAATCACCTCATGCACTCTTCTCAACTCTGATAGGGTAAGTACCACCACCCCCCTTTTGCAGACGAGAAAACAGAGACTTAGAAAAGTTGGTTAACAAGAGCTCGTCACACTGCTGGATTAGAATCCATCCAGCCTCTGATTCGGAAGCCCTTGCATTTAACCACCGCGCAGTACTACGAGGATGAAGGAGCACGTGGGTCCTCGTACATGATTAATAATAGTTGTCTCAAAAGCTCAACGTAGGGAGAGCTGTGTGGGCTGCAAAGAAGGTTTAATGAAGGAGATTGGAACTTGTAATGAATTTTGATGACTGAGTCCCAGGTTAACTATTGGTAAAATGACACGTCGGTTCCTCTTGAAAAACCACATTGTTTTTCTAGTGTGGTCATTCAATAGGTAGGTGCGGAGTTTAGGAGCTTGGATGTGATCTCTGTGACCACAGTAAATTACTTACGTGTCCTTTAAGCAGCATTCAGCCGTCTTTCTGGAAACGTTTCTTCCTTGACTTTTATCACCTTACCTCTTACCTCTTAACCTCTTACCTCTTACCTCTTCTCTGGCTGACCCGTTTTCCTTCACTCTCTCGCTACTTTATATTAAAATACAGGTGTTCCCTTAAGGTTTTCTTTTTGTCCTTTTTCTCTCTGTACTCTAATTATTCCTTGGTGATTTCTTCTCATAAGGATTCAGCCAACATATCTCTGTGGTTGATTTCTAAATCAATATCTGTCCTGATCATTAGACCCACATTTCCACCTCCCTAATAGAAATGTCCTAATGTCTAGCCCAAGGGTAGCTCAAACGTAAGATGTTTTCTGATTCAAATTAATGCATCGGAATCATTGTCAGCTCATCTTTAGCCTTCGTGGTCTGCGTGCAATTAATTACCAAATTATATAGATTTTACCTCTTCTATCTTTCAGATTATTACCTTTCTTTCTATTCCCACTTTTGCTCCATTCAAGCTTTCGTTACCTCTCTCCTAAACTATTGCAGTGGCTCAATAAATGTTAAATATACTTGCTTCCTTATTCCTTCAGTTTTCTTATCTATAAAGTGGGAATAATATGGTCCTTTTATCCAGTAGTCCCCAATTTTTTTGGCACCAGGGACCACTTTCGTGGAAGGCAATTTTTCCACAGGGCGAGGGAGACACCGTTCCATCTCAGATCTTCAGGCATTAGAGTCTCATAAGGAGCGTGCAACCTAGATCCCTCGCATGTGCAGTGCACAATAGGGTTCATGCTCCTATGAGACTCTAACGCAGTTGATCTGACAGGAGGTGGAGCTCAGGTGGTAATGCTTGCTCGCCTGCTGCTCCTGAGAGGCAACTGACTGGTACCAGTCCACCGCCCCAGGCTCGGGGATCCTTGCTTTTATCTACTAACATGGATGCTGTGAAAACACATGAAGTCATTTCCGTACAATATTTAATATCCTTTTTTTTTTTTTTGCATGGATCTCCAATCCTACATTGGTTCCATCCTAGTTCTCTTTGGCAGCATTAATGTTGAAGTTACCGATTATCTCCCTGCTGCCCTACTCTTCTCTATACATGGCTGTCAGAATTGGTATTCAAGAACATCTGCAAACCCTCTGAATACCTTCTTTCTTCCTTCTAGTCTGCCCTGCCCTCAAATCCTATGTGATAACTAAATAATTCCTATTCTGTATCCTTTCCATGCCTTTGCTCATACCATCTCCTATGCTACCCCATCATCTTTGTGCAACACTCACCACCTGTTAAGGCTGGGCTCAGATTCCATCTCCACAAAACCCTTCCAGAACCTTCTAGTTAGCAGAAGTTATCCTCCCTCTGTGCCTCCTTGGTATTCTGTATCTTTGTTATTGTGTTTTTCACAGTCTGCATACCCACTACATTTTAACCACATGAAAAGTATTGACTTTAGCTTATTTGTAGGTTGTCTTAGTCCGTTTTCTGTTGCTATAATGGAATACCTATAATGGAATACCTGAGAGTGGGTAATTTATAAAGAAGGGTAATTTATAAAGAAAATAATTTATTTCTTACGATTCTGGACTGGGAAATCCAAAAACCTGGCACCGGCATCTGGTTGGCTTCTGACGAGTGCCTCGTGCTGCATCATGACATGGTGGAAAAGCAGGCACGTGTGAAAGAGGTGAAACATGAGGGGCAGCCTCTCTGCATAACAACCCATTCTGGCGGTAACTAATCCAGTCCTGAGAGAATAAAAACCCACTCTAGCAAGAAGTAACCCAGACCGGAGAAAGCAGCATTAATCCCTCTTAATCACCTCTTAAAGGCCCCATCTCCCCAGATCACCATACCAGGGACCACATTTCCAACACAGAAATTCTGGGGGACACACTCAAACTATAGCATAAGGATATTCTGAAACATCTAGCACTGTGCCTCTCCTGCTGTAGATGCTCAGTAAATGTTGAATATACTTGTTTCTGTATTCTTTCAGTTTCCTTATCTAAAAAGTGGGAATAATATAGTCGTTTTATCTACTTACATAGATGCTATGAAAACACATGAGGTCACTTCTGTACAATATTTAATATTATCCTTTCTTTGGACAGATCTGCAATCCAACATTGGTTTCATCCTGGATCCTCTTTGGCAGCCTTGGTGATGAAGTTAGCTAAATAAATACCTGTGAGTTGGTCTTGGCTCTTGCGTAGAGAACATTACAAACTAAAGGTCAACACCAATCATACGGTATTTGAAAACTAAGAACAAATAAAATAGAAAAACAGTGACATTCAGTTATACGGAAATATAGTCAAGTCAATAATTTGAAGTAGATTATTAGCAATAACACAGTTTTCTTTACCTTCCTGATCTTCCAACCCTTTATAGGAAGTCAAAATTGACTATGAACTATCATTAAGAACATACTAAAGAAGAAGTACTGGCTTTTAATATTTAACATTTTCTAGAATATTTGTTTGTTTTCAAGTTAATGCTGCATTTTTAAAGATTATAATGGGAAGCCAGAACATAATTCTTTTTCGAACTGCTAAATAATAAGTATCTTTTTTTCCTTGTTGAAACTCAATTTCTAGCCAATGATTGAGTCTATTTTTCACTGATCTCAGCAACCTTGAGTAGAAAATCTAGTGTGACCTAATATCAAAGGTGGAGCCCATGGAAATAAAAGAAAAATATATTCACAAAATGCATTTCAAAAAAGAACACTTTTTTTTTTTTTTTTTTTTTGCTGGGTGCAGTGGCTCACACCTGTAATCCCAGCACTTTGGGAGGCCGAGGTGGGCAGATCACTTGAAGTCAGGAGTTCGAAACTAGCCTGGCCAACATTGTGAAACCCTGTCTGTACTAAAAATACAAAAATTAGCCGGGCGTGGTGGCAGGCTTCTGTAATCCCAGCTACTCGGGAGGCTGAGGCAGGAGAATTGCTTGAACCCAGGAGGCGGAGGTTGCAGTGAGCCAAGATCATGTCTGCACTCTAGTCTGGGTGACAAGAGCAAAACCCTGTCTCAAAACAAAAACAAAAACAAAAACAAAACAGAAAAACATATTTAGCCCTGTAATGAAAATAATGGAAATTCTTAGCTAATTGGCACTTTATGAACACTAGGAAAAATTCACTTACGTTATTTTAAAACCTATACACTTAGTGATAAAAAGGACGTAAGAGTTAATTCAGAGAGCCTAGTGTTGTACAGAGGGAAAAAGACTGGTGGAAAGCACATCAGAAGAATAAGGATAGAACTTTTAAAGATATAAAGATTTTTGATGTATAAAACCCATTAAAAATGGTAAGAAATAACAGCCATTTCTAAAATGCCCTTTAACCAGTTAACAATCTGTTTGCACAGCCTTGTAGCTTATGTAAATATGCATGCTCACTTTCCTGCTTGGATGTGTCAGAAGTTGGGGAGGGATAGGAGCCCTGGGTGGAACCATATGGATTCAAAAACACAGGGAGGGACTCCATTTTAATATTATGGCTCAGAAATAGTCCTAGGAAGCTGGAACCAGCTGTGCAAAACTGGTCGTAGAACAGCAGTTGCCCCTAAATGATTTGAATTCTTTAGTACTACAGTTCTAATTACTCCTGAAACTCTAGTATGGAATTTGGGAATGGTGATTTTGTCATTCTTCAAATTGCTTTTCCTATTCTCTGATAGCGTGCAGAATTGACAGAACAGTTTTCTTCTAGAGAACCCAATCTTGCAAACATTAAATAAAGACAGTAATTATTCTGTATTCACAATTAGTGACTTTGAGGCCTTAGAAAGAGCACCTCATGACAAAGATACTCGGTGAATGTCTTTGACTGACTTCCTGCGTGGCTGTCGGACTGACTTTTTCAAATTCTAAGAAAGAGAATGAGAGATTCAGATGATTCACCTCCCCCAAAGATGTCCCCAGGGCTTTTTCCACCTCTCAATCTTGATTTGAGATCTTCAAAATCACTTCAGCTTCAGATTATTATCCCATTTCTCTCATTGGCACTAGCTCCAACTCTCTCAGGCAAGAAAGTTTGCTCCTGTGTCATGATTATTTGGTTGGGTCACTTATTTAGTGGCCATTTTCCATTTACTTCAAGTATCAGAAGCAAAACCAAGTCACACGGCTCTTCGAGGGAGTACATTTTGTGTTTGTTCCCTCTCTTAAATCCCCATTTCACTATCAGCATAGTTCCCACTTATTGGTACAGTGTGGCCACAGGATTTAGGTGAGCGCCATTCAACAACAGTTTGCACAGGTACCATTCAGGCCAAGAACAATGGCTCCGAGACAGCTCTGCTGATTATTGGCTGGGCTTCCTTAAGCAAATGACTAAATCTCTTTGTGCTTTCGTTTCCTCATTTGTAAAATGAGAATAAGAATAATACCTACCTCACAGCATTTTTAGAAACATTAAATGGTTTAATTGTTATGCCTTCCTTTTAGGGATGTTGTGAAGATAATGAGATGATATGTGTAAAATATTTAATACAGTTTGAAGGAACTCAATAAATAGTAGGTATCCATATCATGATTATGAGGTAAAGAGAAAACATCGTCATTGTTGAGAGTAGGATTCAAGGGTGAGTGCAGCTGCTCCAACAGCATCCATGGCTCTGGTTTTATTTTCAGCCCTGAATCTTTTTTTCTTTTTTAATTATTATTTTTTTAAAAAGAGAGAGAAAGAGAGACAGGGTCTCACTATGTTGCCCAGGTTGGTCTTGAAATCCTGGACTCAAGCGATCCTCCCACTTCTGCCTCCCAAAGTGCTAGGATTACAGGTATAAGCCACCATGCCTGGCCCCAGCCCTGAATCTTGTCTACTTCCTTTGCCTGCTTACTTCGTGCTGCCATTGCAGGCTCCCCATCCAAAAATGTAGTCCTCTCTAGGCCAGCAACTCCAGAGACTGTTGAATTCAGGCACAGTTTGTATGAGCTATAGAGCCTCATCCCTGTATTAGAGTAAATATGCACAAAAACACAAGGTACTTTTCTCTCCACTTAAAATTGATAATGGCTTCATTTGTAAGACATTTTAAGTTATAAACGTTCTGGAATAAAGTTGTCAGAAAATCTTTGCAGCTTTTTGTTTGTGTGACTTTCTTCAGTTTTACTTTGTTTTTATCAAAGCTCATCTTACCTCCAACCCCCAAGGGATTTAGAAAGATAGTTTTACTGGTTATCTAATAATGTATGAAATTAAGGATCGAAGTGAAAGGTGCCCAGCTGATCTTGTCAAAAAGCATTAGGTAGAGTAATCCCAATATTAGGACACTTAAGAATTAAAAATAAGTTATTTCTGTAATGATCCTATCATTTCTCATTATCCAAATCCGACATTCTTCCTAGAATTGTTATCCAAATCCTGCGTTCTTCCTAGGAGCTCCCTTTGCATACATATACATATATGATGTTTTGTATATGAGCATATATAAATATATACATGTATACAATATACATATATTGCACATGTATGTATTTGTATACACGTACTTGTAATACTGTCTTTTCACCCTTTCTTCCTCTTCTTGTAATCCTCAGAGTGGTCCAAATTTGTCAATCCCCAGCATTTCTTAACCTCAGAGGTAAATGCTGACAGTCCTTAAATATTTGAAATTAAATATTTCCTGGCCTCCAGCTTAAAGTTGTATGAAAATAGTGCTTATTTCTGTTTCTTCTCCAAATGTATTGATAAGTTTGGAGTTTTTTTGGTTGGTATTGTTTTTTGTTTGATTTTTTACAAGTAGAGCTTTTAGGTAATAAGTGGGGGTAGTGAAGATTCGTGATGGATGAGAAGTAGAATAAAGAGTTCTTGGTTTCTTTGCAGATCAATCTCTTTGTGATACTTTAAAATCAGTATACAACCTTCAAATACATGATTATACTTAAAACTTTGAGAGAGTGGTGTTAGATACCATGACTCTCTTGAAGATCACCATATTTTTCTTGGCACTAGGTGATGAGGCAAGTGTAGTTTCATTGTGCACAAAATGTATTATTGTTCATCCATTGCCAGAGATTAATAGACGTTATTATTTACAGAAGTAGCTCTTAAGCAAATATAATCTTCAGAGCCTTCCTAGCCATTTTTGGGAGACTTGCACCCAATTTTAGCACAATCTCTGGGTTCCCAAGGCCCCCACTCTAATGTTTAATGTTTTCTCCTGGTTTTTCTCTGCATCACTTCACATCACTTCCTCTTCCTTCCTACTCCAATTCATTCTGCATGCATATGTGTGTGCATGCGCACACACACACGAACACACACACATTTGCTTTGTGCCTACTCCTGAACATTGAACTTTGAATCAGCTGACTTGGGTTCTACATTTAGATCTGCTAGTTACCATTTTATGGAAGTCTGTTTCTGTAAGACTCAGGTTTGGTTTTGTTTTTCTCAGTTCATATGGCCAAGAGAAGTGGGCAGAGGTTCCAGATGTAGAATCAGATTAGTGGTTTAAAAGAGTAAAATAACTATTACAGTTTAATCATGCAAAGCTACTGGCTTGTTTTTAGTTGATAGACATAGTAGTCAAATTATAGGAGTTGGGGTGAAAATTATTTCCCAACAATTTCATAACAATTAAACCAAGTTAAAAATTAAAGCAAGTATCAGGCTGATTTCCATCACACGTACAGACATTTATTAAACAAATATGTGTTAGCGAACAGAAACAAGGTGATATACCTGTTCTGTGAGTTTGATGAGGTCCCAGTTCTCTATCTTTTTAGGTTCTGCAATCATGACCTTGCATGAAAGATTCACTGGAAGCAGATGAATAATATTCCAGAGCTAGAATTCCATCACCCTTACAATAAGCATCTGGCAACCGGAAGTCCTTCAACTCACACACCATCCCTAATCGTCTGGCTTTTTATAACTTGTTCATGCAAGAATGAGAGTGTCTCTAAAATATTTTAGCCAGTCCTTGTATCTTGGAAATCACTAATTATATGAGAGTCTGTTTGTCGTATCTATTGTGATGACTGACAAACCACTAATTTTGACAATGAAAATTCACTTTTGACATATGTTATAGAATGATTTTTGCCATTAAAGAGATAAGAGTGACAGATGTAGTACCCACCTCTATAGGGGTCTGCCTGATGAGACCACTACCTGCCATCTTAGAATATGAATCTATGATTAGTGCAACTGACTGCACCTTGATTGTAATTTAACCTAAGCCATACAAGATATACTGTCTATATTGAAGAATTTTGGGGTATATTGGCAGACATCATACTAATAATAATATCTACAAAGAACATATAAGGCACTTTCACCCCTCCTCCATGTGAGAATTATATCCTTGTTTTACAGATGTAGAAAATAAAGGTCAGGCCAGGCACAATGGCTTACATCTATAATCCAGCACGTTGAGAGGTCGAGGCAGGAGGTTTGCTTGAGCCCAGGAGTTCAAAGTTGCAGTGAACTATAGTCGCACCACTGCACTTCAGCCTGGGTGACAGAGCGAGACCCTATCGCAAAAAAAAAAAAAAAAAAAGTAAGTAAATGAAGTTTACAGAGAGGTTATGTCACAAGTCAAAAGCAGGGAAATGGTAGTAAAATTTGGATATAAGTCCAGACTATTTCTACCATACTAAGATGACCATAAATTCTGGTTTGCTTGTGACCAGATTTACATCATTTTCATGGTATCTATATTAGTCCATTTTCACGCTGCTGATAAAGACATACCCAACACTGGGAAGAAAAAGAGGTTTAATGGACTTACAGTTCCACATGGCTGGGGAGGCCTCACAGTAATGGCAGAAGGAAAGGAGGAGCAAGTCACGTCTTACATGGATGGTGACAGGCAAAGAGAGAAAGAGAGCTTGTGCAGGGGAACTCCTCTTTTTAAAACTATCAGGTCTCATGAGACTTATTCACTATTGCAAGAACAGTATGAGAAAGACTCACCCCCATGATTCAAGTACCTCCCACTGGGTCCCTCCCACAACACATGGGAGTTGTGAGAGTTACAATTCAAGATGAAATTTGGGTGGGGACACAGCCAAATCATATCAATATCCTGATTAGTGCCCCCTTTCATTTTCAAAACTGTCCCAATTTAAACAATAAATAATATGATCACCCAAATTATACTACATTGCCTCCAAAATCCAAGGACCTTCATTCCCCAACTATGTCAGACTCTATCAGACATATGAACAAGACACAGCAGTGTTCCTGTCCTGGCCTCTTCTTGCTCCATCACACCATTTTGAATATAAGGGAGAAAAAAAAACACACAGTATAATTAGGTGGCACAATCTAGGCAAAGAAAGTCCTGATTACAAGAAATACAAGTCTACTCTATTATAAAGGAAGGTATAATGATGAATCACCAAAAAATTGGACAGACTATCCTAAATCTTAATGAAGATTATAGGAGGAAAATTAAGAGCAATATTGAAATTAAGTTATGTTTTCAACCAACCATGTTTGCCCAAGAACATTCATATTGACTAAATTTGGTGTCTGTTTCCATTTATACTTACCCTAGAACACTAGAGGGGAAAATAGTTTTGCACCCAAATTTTACCATGTTTAGGTATAATATAAAAGTCACACTTGTGTTACAGAATTAGATTTATTAGTCAATTGTGGGAACTAGCTGAAAAGCACTTCTCTTGTTTGCACTGAAAGTTTACTCAAAGAGCATTCCTTTTTCAGGCAAATCCAAAATCCCTTATCACTGCCATGACCTTTTCCTGAAATTATGAAGACAGCCGTCCATGGCTGTGTATGGGTTGGGAAATACTGGCCTTTTCTCAGCTGAGGGTTCACCATGGCAGAGACATGCTGCCCTGTGACCCAGCCATGAGGAGACCTTCAGAACTAAGAAGTGCCATTGTGTAGGCAAAAGCAGCCCTCTGTCTGCATTATCCCATGACTGGTTATCTATACTGTATTTATGCCAGTCAGAGACTACTGCTCCATTGTTTTCCATGCCGCCCCTCTCTGACGGTTACTATTCTTTGAAACTTCTGCACAAGGTTAAGCTACAGCCACTAATGTTTTGCCACCTCTGACATTGCCTGAGGTCTTCCCAGTGATAGGCTGTCACAGTGATTGGCAGCAATGGCAGAATAAGAACATCTGAAGAGGTCAGCACAGCCAGCTAGACAACCTGGAATTCTCTGATTAAAGTTAATTCTGGTCCAGGCATGGTGGCTCATGCCTGTAATCCCAAAACTTTGGGAGGCCAAGGCAGGTGGATCACCTAAGGTCAGCAGTTCAAGACCAGCTTGGCCCACACGGTGAAACCCCCATCTCTACTAAAAATACCAAAAATATTAGCTGGGCCTGGTGGCACATGCCTATAATCCCAGCTACTCGGGAGGCTGAGGCAGGAGGATTGCTGAGCCCAGGAGACAAAGGTTGCAGTGAGCTGAGATCATGCCACTGCACACCAGCCTGGCGACAGAGTGAGACTCTGTCTCAAAAAAAAAAAGAAAAAAAAAATTCGGCATGTAGATTAGTAGCATGTTAGAAGACATACCACTATTTATAATAAAATGTATTTAACATCCACATTTTGATGATACCCACTGGGCATCTGTGGTGTCATGGACAAGGAGGGGGTCATGGGAATGTTTTGAGCTGGGAAGATAGGATAGTTGTCTTTATTGCATTTTCAAAAGAAGAAAGTTTCATTCTTTCCTTTTTTCTTTTTTCTTTTTGAGATGTAATTTCACTCTGTTGCCCAGGCTGGAGTGCAGTGGTGTGATCTCGGCTCACTGCAACCTGCAAGTTCAAGCAATTTTCCTGCCTCAGCCTCCCGAGTAGCTGGTATTACAGGCCCCCACCACCATGCCTGGCTAATTTTTGTATTGTTGGTTGAGACAGGGTTTTGCCATGTTGGCCAGGCTGGTCTTGAACTCCTAACCTCAGATGATCCACCCGCCTTGGACTCCCAAAGTGCTGGGATTACAGGCGTGAGCCTCCGTGCCCAGCCCATTATTTCTTAACCTAATAAATGAGTATCACCTGCCCATCACCTTCTTATTAAGGTATTAAGAAAATGGCAGCTAGTGTCTAATTAGTCCTAAAGCATTCTGGGTGCTTTATGTGTATACTCTTTATTTTCATTTTCTAACAATTCTCTGGGGTAAATTCTAGTATGATTTGCATTTCCCAGGTGAAGAAAGTGAGGCAGCAAGAGGCCCTCAGGCTCCCAGTCATTAAGTCGTACAGCCAAGTTTAAAACCCCTGCAGTCCGGCCACAGACACAGCATTCGACCAGACAATGCCCTGCCTCACAAATAACTTTCTAAGATGGATTAGCATGCTCCCTACCACCTTGTTGCCTGAAACAAAATCTGTAATGTATTTAAATATTCAATACGCCACACTTGCATTGGAAAACATTACAAACTTTATACCACCTGTAACAACATTTGACCTACAGGACATTTACATTAGCTTCAAATGAGTTTAAAATTTTTTTAATTAATTTTATTTTAATTAATTTTTTCTTTTAATTTTTCAATTTTATTTATTCTATTTTTTTCTTTTTCTGTCTCAGTGGATGCAAAGAGTTTTTTTAATATTAAGAAAGATCAGCTGGGTGCGGTGGCTCACGCCTGTAATCCCAACACTTTGGGAGGCTGAGGTAGGCACATCACTAGAGGTCAGGAGTTCAAAACCAGCCTGGCCAATATGGCAAAACCCTGTCTCTTCTAAATGCACAAAAATTAGCTGGGCCTGGTGGTGGGTGCCTGTAGTCACAGGTACTCAGGGGGCTGAGGCAGGCGTAATTGTTCGAACCTAGGAGGCAAAGGTTGCAGTGAGCTGACATGGCGCCACTGTACTCTAGCCTGGGCAACAGAGCGAGACTCCATCTCAAAAAAAAAGAAAGAAATATTCATTAACTCAATAATGAATAACTTACTGTTCACCTCTCAGATACAAGGCACAAAATTGAGTATGCACAGTCTGTGGGAAAAAAAAAACAAAAAACAAAAAAACACCTCTCTGATAGGAGAGATAGGATATCTATAAGTCATCATAAAATGAAGCAGAAAATAAGTGTCAGCAGAGAAATGTAAATTCAGAGCTAAGGGAGTTCAGGGAGGCAAACCTGCCAAATTTAGTGACCTAAAACCCTCAAGAGTGTCCCACCTTCTTGAGTGTCCATTGTAATCGCTACTGTGTATAAACCATGATGCAATCTCTGAAGATATCATAGCAAGGAGCAAGATGCTAGAGAAGCTATTAATGATTTAGCTCTCTTGGTCATGAGGTAAGATGAATTGAACTTTTTAAGTAATTTCTCCCACTTGAAATCTTGTTACTACTGCTTTCTGACAAACAGGCTTTTTTTTTTGAGACGGAGTCTTGCTGTCACCCAGGCTGGAGTGCAGTGGCGCGACCTCAGCTCACTGCAACCTCCACCTCTGGGTTCAAGTGATTCTCCTGGCTCAGCCTCCCAAGTAGCTGAGACTACAGGCCCCCACCACCATGCCCGCCTAATTTTTGTATTTTTAGTAGAGACAGGTTTCACCATGTTGGCCAGGCTGGTCTTAAACTCCTGGCCTCAAGTGATTTGCCTGCCTTGGCTTCCCAAAGTGCTGGGATTAACAGGCATGAGCCACCCTCGCCCAGACCAATGTTTCTCAATTTTCTGAAAATATTGTTAAATTTGAAGCCTTAATGAAATCTGTGCCTAGCATAGCACCTTATGCAGTAGGTACTTAATAAATACACAACTGTGTGTACATTCGAAAATAAGCTTCCTTACATTGTTCTCAACAGATGTTCTCTATTGTCTTCATCACATTAGATCTGCCTTTACCTTCTTTCATTAATTTAGTAATTCAACCAACATTTGTGCAGAAGTAGTAGTCTGGGTTGCTGCCTTTATTTGTCTATACAGGCATCTCTAACCCCCGGCTAGTACTGGTACCCATCAGTGGCCTGTTAGGAACTGGGTCGCACAGCAGGAGGTGAGCAGAGGGTGAGCTAGCTATTACCGCCTGAGCTCCACCTCCTATCAGATCAGCAGCAGAATTAGATTCTCACAAGAGCAAAAATTCTATTGTGAAACTGCACATGTGAGGGATCTATGTTGCACACTCCTTGTGAGATTCTAATTCCTGGTGATCTGAGTTGGAATAGTTTCATTCTGAAACCATCATACCCTTCCCCTGCCCCATCTGTGGAAAAAAAATGTCTTCTGCAAAATCAAAAGGTGTCCAAATCTTGGGGACTGCTGCTATAATTTGGCAATTGGTTAAATGGTGGTGCCCCTCACTGAAATGGAAACCATAGGATAAGGGACTATTGGGAAGAGGGGGATAGATAACTTTAATTGGAACATGATGAGTTTGAGGTGCCTGTTTGACATTCTAGTGAAGGAATAAAATAAGCAGTTGGATAAGTGGGTCTGGAGGTCATGAGAGAGATGTCAGCTTTTAAATATAAAAGATTTGAGAGCCATCCAGCACTGTTGGTAGTAGTTATGGAAAAGTGATTCTTAACCTGAGGGGTAAGAACCCTTAGGAGGTCTACCAGTTGCTTTAGGATGTCCATGTAACCCTAAAATTAGATGGAACATGCCCTCCCCCAGAAGATTCCTGAATTTTATCACATTCTCCAGGAGGTTCATGTCCCTAGAAAAAAGGCTCAGAATAAGTGTGGAAAGACAAGATTCAGGGAGAAACACTGGGGATCTCTAACATTTAAGAAATGGAAGAAGAGTGATAAACAAGACCGCAAAGTTTGGAAGCAAAACAGGGAAAAGAGTCACAGAAGTCAAAGGAGGAGATATTTTCAAGGAGAAAGTGGCCAATAGTGTCCCATGCTACCATAAGGTCAAACAAGATAAGGACAGAGTTCTCTGTCTTACTTGCACATTCCTCAGGGTAGGTTCTGTATGCAACAGGAACTCAGTTCATGTTTAATGGACTAAAAAAGTATGTCCTTTAAATCATTTGAGAGGCGTGAAGTTAAAAGGTGAAATCAATAAAATGATATGCTCATGGCAGGTTTAATTAGGTTTGCCTTTACATTAACAAATGAAATACACATGAAATTAGACAGTTTCACTTTATTAGGTCATTTTATGAAGTTGTGTAAATTGGTGAACTGAACCTCTCAAATACTTACATCCAACTTTATTCACAGGTAATATAAGCAGCCACTTCCATGGAGTAATTGAAAAGATATCTATCTCCTTATACTTTACTATCCCTCCTACTGCTATATTACAGTGCCTAAAAGACCAGTCATTCTAGAAGAAGCGCTTGTCACCTGGATTATGTTACCTCGGAGGTGGGCCACATTGGCTGGCTAATGTTTGCATAAATATTATTAACCCAATATGATCTTGGATTGTTAGCTCAAGAATAATATAATGCCTTTTTATTTGTGATGCTTTTAAGTTCAAAAAGAATATTTTATAAATACTTTATTATATTATTTAATACTCACAGTGCCCCCCAAAGAAACAAGTAGTCAAAGGAGCCTTTTAAGGGAGAAAAAAAGGCACCTAAGGACATGGTCTCTGATACAGATAGATAGATAGATAGATAGATAGATAGCTGGAGAGATAGTTAATAAACAGAGGTTTTGAGGATAATAGTACAAATGATAATGATGATGATGCTCTTAGTTATGATACAAGCCAAGGTATGGGAAGAAAAAGACCCCCACAAACAATGGTTTATACAAGATAGAAGGTATTTTTCTCCCAGACAATATTCAGAAGCACGTGCGTGATTCAGACCTGAAAGGCAATTTTCCTTCACAGTAATCTAGGAACGCAAGTTGCTGTTCTATCCCCAATAGACATCTCCATGGTAGACATTGGTTCACCAGTATCACATAAACCTTCCAGCCTGCCTGAAAGTGGAAAGAGAAAGAGGAAGGCAAGCAAGTTCCTTTAAGGAGGATGTGACCTGGAAATTGAACACCTCTTTGCTCGTATCCTATTGGAAAGTACTGAATCAACTGGTCACGTCTAGCGCAAGGAAGGTTGAGATTTTTATTCTCTAAGTGGGTAGCCATTTGCCCAGCTTAAACTCAGGGATTCTATAACTAGAAAGGAGAAGCAGATAACAAATATTGGGAGACACTTGGCAGTCTGTGCCAAACCCTTGCTTTGGTGTATTATAGCCATCATTACAGTAATGGTGCAAATATGAAATTTTGATATGTATATAGATTTCTAAAAAGGGTTAACTGTGGAAAATCATTCTCATTTTAATTTTGCTTATTATATATATAGTCTGTCTATTGAATCTCTTAATACTAAAGTATTAATAGTAAAGAAATAGTGGGATCTCTTTGGAGAGGTATTTAAAAACCTCATTATTTTGACTGAGCCTTGGGGAAATTTTACAGTTGCAAAGGCAGCCCAGTTTATCTTTATGACTTTCCTTATCCTTTCTCCTCTGTAGAAGATGTGTAGAGATAATATGTTACTGGAAATGGTGCAAGGCAGCTTCCGTGG
The DNA here is from genome assembly GCF_028885655.2 of Pongo abelii. Taxonomy (NCBI): domain Eukaryota; kingdom Metazoa; phylum Chordata; class Mammalia; order Primates; family Hominidae; genus Pongo; species Pongo abelii. The sequence goes on along the minus strand of NC_071985.2, from coordinate 65,045,906 downwards.
AGGGTACTTAAATCCTATGGTGATGAGAGACACAGCTAGTAAACAATGAAAGCTATAATATCAGTAATTGCAGTAGCTCCTGGAATAAAAGAAGAATTAAATATAACAGGATTAGCATAAAAGTACTAGAGGGCTGTTTTTCACAGTTCCACTTTTGGAGAGGTGGAACCTGTTAGAAGTTGATAAGAAAATTTAGTGGTTTGCAAAATTATGTAATTTACTTAATATTGGGTTTTGGTGAGAAAGCAGGGAAATTATGAGAGATGTTGCCCAAGGAAGTAAGAATGTAATAACAGTTAAACGGAAGTGTTTTTCCATCACTTCCATTCCTCCAGGATGCTAGGGAACCTAGATTTAACAAACTGTTTTTTGTGCGTTTATGAAGGGTTTTTTCTTTCTTTTTCTTTTTTTTTTCCTTTTTTTTGTTTTTTGTTTTGTTTTGTTTTCTTTTTTTTGAAACAGAGTCTTGCTCTGTTGCCCAGGCTTGAATGCAGTGGCACGATCTCGGCTCACTGCAACCTCCACCTCCTGGGTTCAAGTGATTCTTGTGTCTCAGCCACCTAAGTAGCTGGGATTAGAGGCATGCACCACCAAGACTGGCTAATTTGTGTATTTTTAGTAGAGATGGAGTTTCACCATGTTGGCCAGGCTGGTTTTGAACTCCTGGGCTCAAGTGATCCTCCCACCTCGGCCTCCCAAAGTACTGGGATTACAGGCATGAGCCACTGCACCCAGCCTGTTTTTCGTGATTTTATTAATGGTATTGATATAGGAGTTAAAAAGAAATTATTTAGGCAGATAGTGAGGGTAAGGAAGCTCTCAGTAAGGTTTCCTTTTAACGAAAAGCAGCCCCCAAATCATTTTCTTTTCTAACAAAGAGCAGCCTGTAAAATGGAGCTGTAGACGTAGATAGACAAGCAAGCTGGACGCTTGCACAGGTGAATGCTGGCAGCTTGCCAATAAGAAAAGGCTGTCTGGGACTAGGCATGTTCAAAACAGCAGCTCCATCTTCCCTTCTCTGTGCCAGCCACGTGTACAATAAGGAGCAAATGAGATGGCCTGGCCAAGTGAAAAGTTCATTTGCATAATAAGATTAGGGTGGGGCAACCAGCCTTCCCTGCAGCCCTGTGTAAACATCACACCTGGTGGAACCAATCTGTGGGCCCTACATAAATCAGACACTGCCTCCTCAAGCCTGCCTATAAAATCTGCTGCAGTCTGCAGCAGGACAGCTTTTCCCTTTCAGATGCCCCTCTCTCTCGCGAGAGAGAGAGAGCTGCTCTCCTGTTTCTTTTGCCTATTAAGCATCTGCTCCTAAACACACTCCTTGTGTGTCCGTGTCCTTAATCTTGGTGCAAGACAACAAACCCAGGGAATTTACCCCAGACAATGATGCCACTTCAGTATGTTCTTGAACTGTGCTGTCTAATACAGTAGCCACTAGCCACATGTGGCAGTTGAGCACTTGAAATGTAGTTAATTCATAATGTAAATAGACTTTTGGATTTTCTTCAAGGTACTGGATTTCAAAGACTTGTTATGAAAAAATAATGTAAAATAATGATTTTTAACATTGATTACATGTTTAAATGATACTATGTTAGATGTATTGAGTTAAATAAAATATATGATAAACACTAATTTTACCTGTTTCTTTTCACTTTTTTTAATGTGGCTACTGGAAAATTTTATATTACATTGTGACTCATTTCTCTTGGGACAGTGCTAACTTAAAAAATTTAAATAAGAGAATGAACAGGTGATCTCTTTTCCCAGCTTTTGACCTATTCTAAGAACAAAGGTTATAGAGGTTTTTTTGTTTGTTTTTGTTTGTTGTTTTTGTTTATTGTGGGTTTTGCTTTGTTTTTGAGACAGGGTTGCACTCTGTCACCCAGGCTGTAGTGCAGTGGCAAGATCATAGCCCACTGCAACCTTAGCCTCATGGACTCAAGCTATCCTCCCACTTCAGCCTCCCCAGTAGCTGAGACTACAGGAACATGCCACCGTGCCTGGCTAATTTGTTTTTTCTTTCTTTCTTTTTTTTTTTTTGTAGAGATGAGGTCTTGCTTTGTTGCCTAGGCTGGTCTTGAACTTCTGGTCTAAAGCTGTCTTCCCACTTCTGCCTTCCAAAGTGCTGGGATTACAGATGTGAGTTTTAAACCAACAGCCTCTCTACCTGAAGTTCCCGCACACACCAAGTCAATGCAGGATCACTGATAGTGTATCCCAGGGTCGTCAGCCTTGGGCTGAACAATTTCTAATGATGGGTGTCCTGCTACTTTGCATGATGATCCTTTCCATTTCTGGACAATTCCAACTATCAGAAAGCCCTTCCTCTCATACTGGGAAAAAATTTGGCTCTTTGTAATTTCAACTTCTAAGATCTTTTCCTCTAGCGTAATTAAAATATCTCATCCTTGCCATATGTCTTTCTGTTTAATTCCATTTAAAAAGTACAAGGTAATATGTAAGGATCTATCAACAACTATCAGCCTCTTCCATCTTCACCAGCTCAAATCTACTCCTCCCCAGGGCAAACAGAATAATGCCTCTTCTCTCTTATTTGACATAGCCTCATTTGTCATTAGGTTTTTTTTTTTAATTGGAATATTCATTTCCCAAAATTCTGCAGATACAAGTTTGTGGAAGAAAGCAAGAGTCATGATAAGATGAAAATATTCAGTAAGGAACTGACCTCTAAAAAGTTAGTCTGCCCTCAAACATTACTTTCAATTCAACACCAGTGTCTAGGATATAACAGATTCTCTCAAAGAGAGTGATTTAAATATCAAAGGATTGAGAAGCACCATGGGAAAATTGATGAAGCCCTTTAAAAAATGATTTCTATGATAGCATAGCAAATTTCAAATGACGTGAATTATCTCATCATACTTCCAAAAATTTTGTCAGGAAAGGTTTTGGCAAATAAAATAGTAGCACATTTGTGTGATAGGCTGAAAAACATGGACTTCATCAAAAGTTGGAGTCTTGGCCAGGCACAGTGGCTCATGCCTGTAATCCCAACACTTTGGGAGGCCGAGGCAGGCGGATCACTCGAAGTCAGGAGTCTGAGACCAGCCTGGGCAACATGGTGAAAACCCGTCTCTACCAAAAATACAAAAATTAGCTGAGCATGGTGGTGCACGCCTGTAATCCCAGCTACTCGGGAGGCTGAGGCAAGAGAATCTCTTGAACCCAGGAGGTGGAGGTTGCAATGAGCTGAGATCTCACCACTGCACTCCAGCCGGGGCAACAGAGAGATACTATGTCTCAAAAAAAACAAAAAAAATTTGGAGTCTCTTGGTCACCCTGTGAATCTGGCCTGGTCTTGTGATTCGCTTTGGCAAATAGAATGTAGTGAAAATGACAATGTATAAGTCCAGAGCTCTGGCCTCAAGATGCCTTGCAGCTTTCCCTTTTGGGCTCTCGGAATGTTCCTGCTATGGTCAAAGAAGCCTAAGCTATTCTATTGGATGGTGGGCGACTACATGGAAAGAATGGTCCAGCTGAAAAATAGCACCAACATCCTAGACCCGTGAGTGAGGCCATCTGAGACCCTCCAACCTGTTAAGCTGCCAGCTGGTTGCAGTCACGTGGTTGACCCACAATTGTGAGAAATGAAAAAGTTGTTATTTTGCACCGTTACATTTTGGGGTGGTTGGGTATGTAGCAGTAGATAACTTTGAGAACTTGATTCAGCTCTTTGTTCATTCTAAGATTAGTGCACAAGTGAAATGAAAGCCAACATTTTCATTTTTTCATAATCAACTTCCTTCTACTCTGTTATCTCTATGATGTCTGTCCTATGTCACCCTCTTAGACACTCTAACCACATGGCCTTCTTTCTGTGCCTTGAACATGCCAAGGTCAGTCCTGCCTTCGGGACTTCATTCTAGCTTTTCCCTCTGCCTGGAATGTTCTTACTGAAGATATTCACTTGCTAATTCCCTCACCTCCTACAAAGTCATTACCTCTGCAGGAGGCTTGACCCCACTAGGACATTATTAACCTATGCGTTTATCTCTCAAACTTTAGTTTTTATGCTTGATATTGTAAACAAAAAATAAAATTCTAAGGCCTTCCAACCATCTGAATGGACAGCCAGGACTCTTAAAATTTAACCTGAGAGTCTGTTTCAGGCCATGATGGAAAGTGGGGTTCAAACATGCCTCATTATACCTCTCCGGCATTAACTCAACACAGACTTTAATTCTGATAGGAAACATTTTGAAACCTATTCTCTCTGAAGCCTGCTAACTAAAAGCTTCATCTGCATGATAAAACTTTGGTCTCCACAACCTCTTATCTTAACCCAGATATTCCCTTCTGTTTGATCTCAGTCTTATAGACAAACTCAACCAATTGTCAACCAGAACATGTTTAAATTTTCCTATAGTCTGGAAGCCCTCCCACCCCCTACTTTGAGTTGTCCCACCTTTGTGGACCAAACCAATGTATTTCTGAAATGTATTTGATTGATGTCTCATGCCTCCCTAAAATGTATAAAACCAAGCTGCACCCCAGCCACCTTGGGCACATGTTTTCAAGACCTCCTGAGGGCTGTGTCATGGGCCATGGTCACTCATATTTGGCTCAGAATAAATCTCTTCAAATATTTTACAGAGTTTGACTCTTTTTGTTGACAATATTAATCTTTCCAAGTTTTGCCCCCGATTACTTTTCTTTAGTTAATTCAACACATATTTGTTAGAAAATGTTAGATGAATGAATCAAGTGATCAATGGAATCATTAGAATCGATGAACAAGGAATAGATAGGAATGTAAATTTCTCGGAAGCTAAGATACTGCATTTTCTTGGATGCTAAGATACTGCATTTTCTTGGATGCTACTACATTTTATCAATACTGTATCCTTTATTTTTAAGAACAAAAATTCCGACCCATTATTCTTCTATCTGCTCCCTCTTACCACTCTTAATCCTTTTAAGGCTGGGCACAGTGGCTTATGCCTGTAATCCCAGCACTTTGGGAGGCCAAGGTGGGTGGATCACGAGGTCAGGAGATCAAGACCATCCTGGCTAATACAGTGAAACCCCGTCTCTACTAAAAAAATACAAAAAAAAATTCGCCAGGCGTGGTGGCGGGCACCTGTAGTCCCAGCTACTAGGGAGACTGAGGCAGGAGAATGGTGTGAACCAGGGAGGTGGAGCTTGCAGTGAGCCACAGTGAGCCAAGATCGCACCACTGCACTCCAGCCTGGGCGACAAAGTGAGACTCCATCTCAAAAAAAAAAAAAAAAAATTCCTTTTAAGTACCTTATGATACCTCGTAAGGCCTTTGCAGTGGTTTGAATAATGGCCCCCAAAAGTTATGCCCATGACCTCATCCATGTAGCCTATAAATATGATCTTACCTTGATAAAAGCTCTTTGCAGAGCAATTAAGTTAAAGCTCTCAAGATGAGATCATCCTGGATTATCTAGGTGAGGCTGAAAGATAATGACAATTTTTTTTTTTTAAGGAAACGAAAAAGGAGAAGACAGACATAGAAGAGTAGGCCACATGAAGACTAAAGCAGAGATTGGATTTATGCAGCTACATACAAGGAATGCCTAGAGCCACCAGAATCTGGAAGAGATAAGGAAGGATTTGCCCCTAAAGCATTCAGAAGGTGCACAGCCCTGCTGACACCTTGATTTTGGACTTTTTTGGGGACCGGGTAGCCATTATCTTTCTTCTTGATATCCAGGTTCAATTGAAGGTATAAAATGTCAAGTTCCTCAGCTCAAAATCAAAATCTCTACTCTGCCACTATCTTGGTAATTTAAGCAAATTATTCTGCCTCTTTGGGTCTAAGTTTAGTCACTAGTAATATTAAAGTGGTAAATTAGATCAGAAGATCCCAAAATGACATTTTGAGAAATTCTGTTTTGAAGGATATGAATGGGTGTGCCCTATAACAGGCCCTGACCACAACCATCAGAGCCAGGGATGGGGGTGGATAAAGTTCTGTGTTCAAATAACTTTGGGAAATGCTGGGCCAGATATATACTATGTCACCTCATCCCCTGACTACAGCTGATTTGGACCAAATGTAGATACCTTACCCAAATTAGATTTCAGAGAGTCTCTCTCAGGAATTTTGAATTAAGATTCAGAAATTATAGTTAGTCTTTCCTAGTTCCTAGAAATAAGGATAAATAAACTCAGGGGCTATGCACAGAAAAGTAGAGAAAGCTACACTGCAGTTAGGTGAGAATGGAGAGATATGCGGAGAGAAACAAATAAGAGATGAGACAGCCTCAGACACAGTGAAAGATGGGGGAATTATGCCAGATGGATTTGGGGTTCTTCAGTCTTCGTGAGATACTTTTATAACCATAAAATGAACTTTCTTTTTTTTTGCCTGAGCTAGTGTGAGTAAAGTTTTGTTACTTGCATCCAAAATAGCATTAACTGAGACAGGAAGATTAGCCCTTGATAGCTAACATCTTATTGGTCCATCTAAAATATAACAGAGGAAAGAACTGGGAAACACTAGCTGAAGTCCTAGGGATGAGAGTTAAAGGACCAAGCAGGTAATAGAAAAGGAGAAAGCAAACTTTACATACTTCACAAGACCTTCATCATTCACATCTTAACACTGGTTTTGATAGCAGGAAATAAAATTTAGTGCATAATCCCTTTTCTCAAGGATTTAAGTACAACATTGCCAAGTCAAACAAATTTTTTTCAAAAATTTTTTTTATTTTAATTTTTATTTTTTGAGATGGACTCTCACTATGTCACCCAGGCTGGAGTGCAGTGGCATGATCTCAGCTTACCACAACCTCCTCTTCCCAGGTTCAAGTGATTATCCTGCCTCAGCCTCCCAAGTAACTGGGACTACAGACACATGCCACCACGCCTAGCTAATTTTTGCATTTTTTTTTTTTTTTAGTAGAGTTGGGTTTTCACCATGTTAGCCAGGCTGGTCTCCAACTTCTGACCTCAAGTGATCCGCCCGCCTCGGCCTCCCAAAGTGCTGGGATTGCAGGCGTGAGCCACCGCACCCAGCCTCTCCTTTTTAAAATAGATATTTCTTGATAGTAGCTGTGTATAATTTATAAAAAGTCATCAGGTTTTTTGGTTATTATGTGTGTGTGTGTTTGTTTGTTTGTTTGTTTGTGACAGGATCTCGCTTTGTTGCCCAGGCTGGAGTGTAGTGGTGAGATTACAGCTCACTGCAGCCTCGACCTCCAGGTGATCCTCCTGCCTCAACCTCTCATGTAGTGATGACTACAGGTGTGTGCCACCATGCCTGGCTAATTTTTGTATTTTTTGGAGAGATGGGGTTTCACCATGCTACCCAGGCTGGTCTCTAACTCCTGGGCTCAAGCAATCTTCCCATTGGCCTCCCAAGATGTTGGAACTATAGGCGTGAGCCACCAGGCCCGGATGGGTCATCAGTTTTAATTAAGTGGAACAAAGTAGCTACTTCCATGATAACTGCAATATATAACTACGAAGAAAAAATATTTAAAGAAGTGTCTCTCCAATTTCTATGGGTTTACTAAACTTTAAAGGGTAATCTTGAGATTGTCTTGTTCATGATGTGTTTAAAATGCTTTGTGTTCATGTGTTTAATCTCAATTCTTTAAGAAAGTCTAGCAATTTTATCTCAGGTAATTTTTCCCTACCAAGAGAAAGTTTCTATATGTGGTTTTGATCTAGAAACCACTATTGTGAAAAAAAAATCAAAAAGGACACGTTTATACATCAAAGGATATTCTAACGAGAAATTTAAAACTCAGTAGGCTTTTCAGACTTCAAATAACCATATGTTGTGTTTTTCACAGCATGTCATGTTGGGCTTTAATAAGTGTGGTCTCTTTTGTATTTGTAATTTCTTAAGGCACATCAGGCAAGTAGAAATGGGCTTAAATTAAGTTGCCTTTCATGTTAGGCCTCTTGGGGGATTCCTCAGTAATACACAGCTGAAAGTATAACCTGTGCGTTGCTAACTTCCAACTGGGCAGTCTGTCACATCTCACCATGCCCAGGTGCCCAGGTTCCCATGGTGGGAAAAAACCCACCTGCCCCGCTCTGCCAAAAAAAAAAAAAAAAAAAAAAAAACACACACAGCCAGGGCATCACCATGGGAAATCTGGTGAAGATCTGCGTCAAGGTCAGAACTTCAGAGAGTAGCAGTGTCCTTCAGAACAGTACTCATCAAATGGTTATTTTAGGGTGGCAATTTTAACTTGGCAAAAATTTCTGGTGATTTCTTCCTTTCCATTTATATGTCACTCCCAGTTATATATCACTGCTGAAGAGCCTAAGGATCAGAGTAAGTGCACCCAGAGAATCCCTTAGCCTATGGGATTCTGAGAACACAGAGGACCCTTTTACCAAATTTAAATGCAAAATAAAAATATTTTTAAGAACATGTTCTTCTTCTTCTTTTTTTTTTTTTTTTTTTTTTTTTTTTTTTGAGACAGAGTCTCACTCTGTCACCAGGCTGGAGTGCAGTGGCACGGTCTTGGCTCACTGCAACCTCCGCTTCCTGGGTTCAAGCAATTCTTCTGCCTCAGCCTCCCAAGTAGCTGGGATTACAGACATACACCACCACGCCTGGCTAATTTTTGTTATTTTTGGTAGAGATGGGGTGTCACCATGTTGGCCAGGCTGGTCTTGAACTCTTGACCTCTTGATCCGCCTGCCTCGGCCTCCCAAAGTGCTGGGATTACAGGCGTGAGCCACTGCACCCTGCCCAAGAACATGTTCTTCTGATTCTGATAGTAATACATCTTCATTGTGGAACATGAGGGCAGGGAGGAGAAACAGATGACACTCATAACTGTTTACAGTCTCACCATCCCAAGCAACTCTTACCTTTCCAGCAAATATTCTTCCAGGCTTTCTTGCCTGTGTATATATATTTAATCTTCTTGTATTTTTTAAAACTCAAAACTATAGCTAAGACTTTCCCATATTATTATAATTTGTAAACAATTATTTTCAAGGTTGCTACACCCAGATATATTGAAAATAAATTGCACAGCAGAGAGATTCATATGGCTCTTTTTGGTGTTTTGAAATTCATCACAGCTGCAGCTGTGAGTTTGGAGACCTGTAGTTGGAGAAAACAGTTATCTTTCCTTTCTTTTCTTCCTGAAGTTTAGGAGACTCAATATCTACTTCATTAGATGACTGACACAGGCTGTATCTTGCTGGGGATGATGGCATTCACCTCCTACATGCACTAGAGTTCTAGAAATCATGGACAGGCACAAGCCACATTTTTCAATGATGGTCTAAACCATTGAATTCATGGTGTAGTCGTAGCCCACATTGGTAAGATTCTGGTCATAAGCATAATATTCAATGACTATTCTATCAGTTCCAGTTTTTGGTTTTAGACAACACTCTTAATAATTTAAGTAATTAATTTTAAAATCTAAATTAATGCAAATGTGCTCATCTCATGGAGGGCCCAAGAACCAGGCTTGAAGAGTCTGCACCACTGACTCTGGAGGGTCCTACTCTGCTAGAACCTTTGTTACTGCCACATTGAGAGCTGGATATCTATTTATCATGACCCACCACCCTCAGCAGAATAAATTTTTCATAGACATCTCCTTCTTCTTATCAGACTGTTGAACTGAAATTTTGTAAGAGTGAGTCTGACTACCCATACCATACCTGCAGGGAGAGTGGAAAAGGAAGCTGATGACTTCTAATTTAGGAACAGGTATACTTATAAGGGGAGAAATTTCCCACATATAGGAAGGCTATTTGTAAGCTGCCAGGCAGACAGAAAGTATAACAAAGTCCAATGCAACTATGTAATGCTTTACTGTATAAATGTTTCATAATATATTTAATGATTCCCTTATTATTGAAAATTTGGACCATTTAAAAAATATAATTTTAATCAGGTTATCAAGTATAATTTACAAGTAAGTAAAACTTACACTTTTATATGGTTTAGTCACTCCAGAATATGGTTTTATTAGGTTGTTGCAAAAGTAATTGTGGTTTTTGCCATTAAAGGCAAAGGGCCATTACCTTTAATGGCAAAAACCTCAATTACTTCTGCAACAACATAATATGAGCACTGACATATACAATCATGGAGTAACCATCATAGTCAAGATACAGAACAGGCCTGTCATCCCCCAAAATTCTCTAACATCCTCCTCCATAGTCAATCCCTCCCCCATCCCTAGCTACTAGCAACCAATGGTCTATTTTTTGCCCCTATAGTGTTTTCCTTTTTCAGAATGTCATATAAAAGGAATAATATACTATGTCACCTTTTTTTGTCTTGCTTTTTTCACTCTGCCTAATTGTTTTGAGATTCACCCATGTTACTGTACATATCAGCAGAGCATTTCTTTTCATTGTTGAATAATATTCCATCATATGGATGTAACACAGTTTGTTTATCCATTCATCAGAAGGACATTTGCATTGTTTCTAGTTTTTGACAATTATAAAAACAACAACTATAGACATCTGCAGAAGATTTTGTGTGAACAGAAGTCTTCATTTCTCTTCAGTAAACACCTAGAAGTAATATTACTGGGTCATATGGTAAAGGTATGTTTAACTTTATCAGAAACTGCCAAATTGTCCAAAGTGGCCATACCATTTCGCATCTCCACCAGCAATGTATGAAAGTTCCAGTTGCATTTTCACCAGCATTCAATTTTGTTTTCATTTTACCTATACTAACGTGTTAAAAATAATATTGATGCTGGCTAGGTGTAGTGGCTCATGCCAATAATCCCAGCACTTTGGGAGGCCAAGGCAGATGGATCACTTGAGGTCAGGAGTTGAAGACCAGCCTGGCCAACTTGGCAAAAACCTGTCTCTACTAAAGATACAAAAATTAGCTGGGTGTAATGGTGGGCACCTGTAATCCCAGCTGCTTGGGAGGCTGAGGCATGAGAATCACTTGAACCTTGGAGGCGGAGGTTGCAGTGAGCCAAGATTGTGTCACTGCACTCCAGCTTGGGAGACAGCAAGACTTCATCTCAAATAATAATAATAATAATAATAATAATAATAATAATAATAATGATGCTAATCCTTGATGAAATTCCAGGACAGAAAAAGTTGTGGAATAAAACATGGGAATCCCAGTGAAAAGCCATGCTGTTTTCCTGTTCTCCCTGCTGTGGTTTGAGTGTATCCTCCAAAAGTTTATATGTTGGAGGCCTGGTCCTCAATGAGGCAGTGTTAGGAATGGGGCCTAGTGGGAAGTATTTGGGTCAGGGAGGCACATACCTCAGGAATGGATGAACACCTTCTCCTGTGAATGAGTGAGTTCTCACTCTTGCAGGACTGGATCAGTTCCCACGAGTTGTTACAAAGCAAGGCTGCCTCTTGTGTTTGGTCTCCTTTTTCATACATGTGGGCTTCCGCTTCCATTTTTCTACCTGGCTATGAAGAAGCATGAGGCCCTTACCAGGTACAATTATCCATCTTGGACTTCCCAGCCTGCAGAACCATGAGCTAAATAAACTTCCTTTCTTTTGAAATTACTCAGTCTTTGATATTCTGTTACAGAAAGAGAAAATGGAAAACACTCATAAAATCTCATATCCTTGGAGACAGGAAGAAAATATGAATGAAGTAGAAGATAGTTGTTAGGTGAATTAGTAGTTGGTCACCTGGCCAATCCAAAAAGTTCCACATAGAAGAAGGTCCTAAGGAAAGAGCTAGAAGACCTATCTTTATCATGCTTTTATTTATTAAAGTCTTTGAAATTTTGAAGGAAAGATACACTTGCATATGGAAGGGAGGAAATAAAAGTTAGTATTCATATATGCATTTCTTTCATTGAGTGTGTTATGATTTCAGGTGTTCCTTCAATTTCTTTAGCTTCCAGATTTGCCCATTGTATTGAATCTGCTCCTCTGGGTTGTGATTTGGCTGAGTTCCTGGATTCTACATCATCCCTTATCAACTGCCCATCCATCCTTGAACAACTCTTAGTACCAAACTCACTAATTCCCCTGGCTTCAGACCTACTAGTGTCAGCATTTTGACAATTGTTGTTGGCTTCAGACCCAGCCATATCTTCCAATTTTCACCCAACTCTTGCCTGAATGTGTGGGACTTGACATTATTCATAACTTAGATGGAAACACTGATGATGAGTAAATAAAATTTATGGATGACACAAAGCCAGGAGAATAACTAATGTTGGCAGAATAAGAATAGAGCTTTCTTTCCATAGGCTGGAACAAAGAACTGAAGCTAACAACGTACATTGTAGCTGAATGGAATTCCGAATTTAGTTTTAAAACTCAACCATACAAGCACAGAGTTGGAAGTCATGGTTACCTCTGCTTCATATGGAAATGACATAAGGTTTAAGCAGATTGCATTTCATATGAGTCATTGGAGTGGTGCAGTAAGTGGGATTGCCAAAAAACAAAACAAAACAAACTCCACAACCTTAATTTGGTCTGAAGTTACCTTGGTAGACACAGAGTAGATTGACCAAAGTGAAGAGGATCCCACTTTACTCCATCAGTCAGACCACACTTAGAACATCAGATTCAGTTTGGGGTAACACACTCTACAGCAGACAAACTGGAGTGTGTTTACCTTCACATCTCATTGCAATGTGGTTTGTCTTACCAAGGTACTGATGACTTTTTTGTAAGCCAATGGACCCATTTCATGCCTTTTACCTGACCTCTGCCACATTTGACACATTGGCCATTCCCTTCTTCAAGTTGTCTTCTTTGATTTCTCTCTCATCATTTATACCCTTAATTTTTTTTTAAACTACTTTTCTGCCCTTGACTTTTTCTCCTCCTGCTCCACAAACATAGATGTTCCCTAAGTTTGCTAGCTCACTTTTTTATAGATTCTCCTAGGGAGATATTCTTTTTTACACACAGGGTCTCACTCTGTTGCCCAGGCTGGAGTGCAGTGGTGCAATCATGGCTCACTGTACCCTTGACCTCCCCTGGCTGAGGTGATCCTCCCACCTCAAGCTCCCAAGTAGCTGGGACTACAGGTGCACACCACCATGCTTGGCTAATTTTTCTACATAGAGATGTTGCCCATGCTGGTCTCGAACTCCTGGGCTCAAGCAATCCTCCTGCCTCAGCCTCCCCATGTGCTGGGATTACAGGTGACAGCCCCCATGCCCAGCCAAGGGAGATATTGTATTTACCCCCACAGCTTTAACTATCAATATATATGCCATTGACTTCCAAATCCTTATTTCTATCCTTGACATTTTTTGAGCTCTTGTTTTATATATCTGTTGCGGGAAGTTAGGGACCCCAAACGGAGGGACCAGCTGGAGCCACGGCAGAGCAACATAAATTGTGAAGATTTCATGGACATTTATCAGTTCCCCGAATTAATACTTTTATAATTTCTTACACCTGTCTTTACTGCAATCCCTGAACATAAATTTTGAAGATTTTATGGACATTTATCAGTTCCCAAATAATACTCTTATAATTTCTTATGCCTGTCTTTACTTTAATCTCTTAATCCTGTTATCTTCGTAAGCTGAGAATGTATGTCACCTCAGGACCACTATTGTGTTAAACTGTACAAATTGATTGTAAAACGTGTGTTTGAACAATATGAAATCAGTGCACCTTGAAAAAGAACAGAATAACAGCGATTTTCAGGGAAGAAGGGAAGACAACCATAAGATCTGATTGCCTGTAGGGTCAGGCAGAATAGAGCCATATTTTTCTTCTTGCAGACAGCCTATAAGTGGATGTGCAAGTAGGGAAGATATCACTGAATTCTTTTCCTAGCAAGGAATATTAATAATTAAGACCCTGGGAAAGGAATGCGTTCCTGGGGGGAGGTCTATAAAGGGCCGCTCTGGAAGTGTCTGTCTTATGCGGTTGAGATAAGGACTGAAATATGCCCTGGTCTCCTGCAGTACCCTCAGGCTTATTAGGGTGGGGAAAAAACCCCACCCTGGTGAATCTGAGGTCAGACTGGTTCTCTGCTCTCGAAACCTGTTTTCTGTTTTTTAAGATGTTTATCAAGACAATACGTGCACAGCTGAACATAGACCCTTATCAGGAGTTTTTGATTTTGCCCTTTGCCTTGTGATCTTTGTTCTCCTTTTTTGCCCTTTGAGGCATGTGATCTTTGTGACCTATTCTCTGTTCGTACACCCCCTCCTCTTTTGAAGTCTTTAATAAAAACCTGCTGGTTTTGCAGCTCAGGTGGGCATCATGGTCCTATCAATAAGTGATGTCACCCCCAGAGGCCTAACTATAAAATTCCCCTCTTGGTACTCTTTCTCTTTATTTCTCAGCCAGCCGACACTTAGGGAAAATAGAAAGAACCTACATTGAAATATTGAGTGTGGGTTCCCCCGATATATATCCATTTTGGTTTTGGTGAAAAATAGATTAATAAATGCTCAGAAGACAACAAAAGCTTTCTAAGAGGAAGAATAAAATGTTAAGCTTGTTCCTAGGTAAGATAATCCAGTGAAGTTTGCAGCTTAGAAGCCCATATCTATAACATTTAACCATTTAACCATTGAAGCACTTGTTTTTCCTGAACTGCATTCTGCGGGTAAGGCGTTTTCTTGAAGGAATGGGTTCATATGGCTTTTACAAGCTGGGGTCGGAAGTAGAGGGAATGTTGGTGAGCCCCACCTTTACAAATAAGTAGCAAACTGACAACCAAGTCTTCCTTTTACCTCCTAAAAAGGAGTAAAATATGGTAGACCTGGAAACTTATATATAAGAACTTTTCATTTTTTGTAACTTGTAGAGTTTTTATTATTTTATCTCATTTATTTTCCTATAGCGCTTGGAAGCAAAAGCTTTGCCAAAAAAAAAAAAATGCTCCTTGCTTTCCTTTGAAGACAGCAAGGAAGGAAGTGAAAAAAGGTGCCTTACTCTGGGTTGGGTTTGGAGAGAGAAGATCCTCAAGAGAAAATGTGTTAGACTATGATGTAGAGGTTATTGAAGGAGAGGAGGGATAATTTGAGGGACCTGCTTCAAGGAAGAAAAGAATAAACAAGGAATTAGTTTGTAAAAACACGCAACATAGGGACTGAAAGCCATGCCACATAAAAAAAGGGAAGGTCTTTGGAATATTGATCCTGGAGAAGGGGTCTCAGTTGTTTGGAGATGTTTGAAAGCTCTCATTCCAATGTTGTGTACAACCCTGTTGGACAGAATTGGATCTATGGAATGAAAATTATGGTCAGAAATGGTGGTGGAGGAAGAGCGGAGAACGGGAGGGCAATATTTTTGCTCTCTATTAAATTTATCTGAAAATGGGATGTGCTCCTCCTTAGGGGGATAGTAAATTCCCCATTCTTGGCAATGACCACTTAGCAGGAAAATTTTAAAGGAGAAATGCAAGTACAATGAATGCATTTGCACTGGATGAAATTTAGAATATCTCTCAACTCTAAGAGTTTATGATTCTATGAATACATTGAGTGTCGAGACATGCAGGGAAAACTCCCTCTCCTCCAAAAGCTTACTATCTGGTCAGGTGTCAAAACACATGAGAAATTATTAAAAATTTCTTGGTGGTACATAAATGCCAAAATCAATGTTGTCAGATATAATAGCCAATGGGATTCATACAAAGGAGGCTTGAAATGATGCCAGGAACAGAATATGAGTCCTGATGTGGTCTACATGTTGGGCAGACAGGAAAAGGAAAAAGCATTCTTGCTGAGATGGCATATTACAAGAGGAGGAATAAAATTGTTCTAACAAAATAAAATTGTTATCAAGCCTCAAAATCTTGTATTCAGCCTTCAGTAAAATTTTAAAAGAAGTAGGTCACTAGGACAACAATATTCTAGTGAGAAAACTAGAAGGGCAAAATCTGGTAAAGCGCTTTTAAGAATATTATATCCTAGGAGTTATATTTTAACAGGTGAAGGAGAGGAGTGAGGGATACTTACAATCAGTTCTTAGGATTACAAAAAAAATAAAGATTATTAACCAGGCAAGATAAAGGTTGTATGTAAGGTCGTTATTTGTTTGGTGGCAGGAAATTGAGTTTCTAGCTAGTTTTTGTTTTGTTTTGTTTTGTTTTGTTTTGCTTTACTTTGGAGACAAGAGTTTTCCTTCAAAATCGGGTTTATGTTTATAGTTATCACCCAAGGACTGGAAACTTTTCCAAACATTACAATTGTTTGCTATAGAACACTGCATCTGTCATTAGCATGTTTCTCAGATAAAATTGTGCTTCTTTACTTGAAGTTATAAACTATGTTTGTCACAGGTCAAATTTTCTGACCTTGAGATAATTAACATTTTGACCATGGCCACTGATCTCATTATAATGAACTGAAGCAGTATATAAGTGATGTGAATTCTGTTGCTAACTTAGGGGGGAAAAACCTCTTTAGATCTTTCTTCTTACAAGGTTTATCAGTTTTTAAAGTTATTTTCAATAGAAAATTTAATTCCAAAACCAATACAAAAATTAGGATTCTTTAATAGGTCAAAGGCTTGGAGTTGGAAACAATTATGTTTTGTTCACCTCATGGTGAGTCTGACTAGAGCAGCGAATAGGCACTGGGGAAGTGTGTGAGAGTAACCAAGGTTGGCTGTGTGAGTGTTTATAGTTAGTACAGTATGGAAACAAGAGTATGGGTTTTAGAGTCAAACAGGAGACCTCTGAATCCTGGTGAGGTAGACAGATTGCACTGATGGCCCCAGCCGATGGCTTCCCTGGACTCATGCCCAATGTAATATGACTTTGCACCTCCTCCCATCCCTTGAACCTCAGTCAGCCTCGTGACTTGCTTTGGCCAATAGAACATGGAGGAAGTGACAGTGCCCTAGTTCTGAGCCCAGCTCTCAAAAACCCTTTTACTTCCTCTTTCTCTGTCAATCTCTCTCTCTCTCTCTCTCTCTCTCTCTGAACCTTGCTTCTACCAAAAGAAGCCTGGACTAGCCTGCTGAAATCTGGGAGACCACATGGAGTAGAGCCCAGTTGTCCCAGTTGGGGCAAGGCTAGACCAACATACAGCCAACTCCCAAACATGTTGAGAGAGCAAGCCAGGCACCTGATGCTTGACCTGTAGTTGTCTGAGTTTACTGTTTGGAGGTACTGAGTTTTAGAGTGGTTTCGTTTTGTAGCAATTGCAATATGACATGCCTGGTTCCATTAGTTACTAGCTATGTCACTTTCAGGAAGTGGCTTAACTTCTCTGAGGCTCTCTTTATTCATCTGTGCTTAAATGTCTATTACACATTATCTCTTTTAATACTCATAATAATTCTGTGATGTGGGTGCCATTATTCTCGTTCTACAAAGACACGAATTCTTGTAAAGGTTACGTGATTAGCCCGAGGTAACACAGTGAGTTGACAGCCATACAACTTTCTCATAAAGAATCTCAAAGTAAACCAAGTTTGTAGGTGATTTAGTGAAGAATTCCAAAATGCAATTTGAAAAGTGAGAGAGGCTCATTTATATTAAGAGTATCTCCCTTAAGTAGAATAATTGAAAATTTTAGTGCAGAAAAGATAACTCAGAAGTCTGAGTGTAGTGAGGGCAAGGGCTGATAGTTTTGTTTGCCACTCTACTCCCAGGGCCTAGCAGTCTGCAGCACATTAGTAGATATCAATAAATATTATTTGATATTAAAAATATTTATTGATGTCTACTAATGAATCCATGAATGAATCCTGACTGACAAATGGTACATGGAGAACACCATCTATTCTAACAACTGAATACAAAATTTAATGACTCAAAACTTAAGAAAGGGCAGCGACAGACAGATCACACCCCTAAGTCCCTCCCCGTGATAAATGGGCAGAGATAGGGGGATGAAAGAACTAAAGTCCACCTCCCAACCCCAAGTTCTTAGATGAAAGCTTGGCCTTGACATGGAAATGAGATGGAAATTTCCAACTAGAATATGCTGAGTTGCTTTTGGTTTATTTTTTAAGTTTTTAGAAAGAAAGGGGGACCAGGAAATTATGATACCTGCCCAAGATATTATAAAGGGGTCTGCTACCAATGCAAAGAGATTCGGCAGGGCATATGCAGGATTAGTAATTGCAGAAAGATAAAACTGTTTCATGACTGTTATTCCATGGAATTAATATTATTCAATAAACCAGTCACACAAATTAAAAAAAAAAACTTGAAGCCTCCAATAGATGGAAATAGAAACACCTTCCTTTTTTCCTTCATATGACCTTTCTCAAACCAGTGTGCACAAAAGCTGTTCGCTACATGGTCCAGGCAATAGCACAGAATAAGGAGAGAGCAAGGAGGGGAAAGTTGAAGTCTCACCAGGGGAAGCCACCTCTTAGGTTCAAAATCACCTCAGCGTCCTGTAGGAACTCCTCCATTTTCCCACCCCAACTGTGTCTTGTTGCTCCCTCACCCCAATTTGGAATTGCTAACACAAAGGGAGTTCTTGCTACTATACATGTATACTGCTTTGTGTGGAGTCCAGAAGTGGAGAAACACAACAGAATCTGCAGGAGGTCTGGAGCAGCGTTCCCAGAGGACCCCGATTCCTGGAAAGAGTGTGTGGGGCTGCCATAAAGGAGTCTTGGTAAAAGTCTCCTTCAGGGTAGGCAGCTGGATTTTGGTTGTTAGTTTATGATAGAGAAGAGATAAAGGAGGCAAGAAATAAAGAGCAGGCTTAAGAAGTTCAACAACTGCCCTGTGTCTATGTGTTTTTTCGGGGGGTGGGGAGCTGGGGGAGGGATAGCATTAGGAGAAATACCTAATGTAAATGGTTGATGGGTGCAGCAAACCAACATGGCACATGTATACCTATGTAACAATCCTGCACGTTGTGCACATGTATCCTAGAACTTAAAAAAAAAAAGCTCAACAACCAAACTTGACATTTCTTGAGTAGACTCAGGAGCTGCCCTACATTTGTGCTGCCAGAACCCTTCCTCCTCTTCTTACAGAGCCATCATTTGCTTCTCAATCTTCCCAAATGGACTGAGCTCCCTAAAAAGCAGGGACCATATCTGTTTCTCTCTGTTCCCTGCCCATCCACAACAGAAGAGCTTGCCAGAGGTAGATGCTGTCCATGAACTCTTGGGCATTTGCTTGTGTTTTGCAGACTTGGGTGCAATTCAAGGGTGACCTTCTTAACTTTTTGCATTGATTACATCATAGAGACCTTAAGAAAACCCAGTGGCGGCCGCTGCCCTGAGAACTAGGAAGCAGTTCATAGTATTGATAGCTAGCTTGACTTGGGGGTAACTTGGCTCTGAAGCTCCCTCCCAGAGCTGTGGGTATGCACAAATGATGGTCAGTTTTCATCACTGAAATGGAACTCTCCCAGTAGGCTGAGGGTAAATGAAGTTACCAGCTTCACAGCCACTTATGGCATGCTGAGGGATCATCAGCTATATCTCCACTTGTCTCCTACTTCTGGAATGGATGGATGCTATTTATCTATTCCTTCAACTTTTTTTTTTTTTGATAGAGTCTCGCTCTGTCACCCAGGCTAGAGTGCAGCGGCATGATCTTGGCTCACTACAACCTCCACCTCCCGGGTTCAAGTGATTCTCCTGTCTCAGCCTCCTGATTAGCTAGATTACAGGGGCCTCCCACCACACCCGGCTAATTTTTATATTTTTAGTAGAGATGGGGTTTCGCCATGTTGGTCAGGCTGGTCTCGAGCTCCTGACCTCAAGTGATCTGCCCATCTTGGCCTCCCAAAGTGTTGGGATTACAAGTGTGAACCACCGTGCCCGGCCCCTTCAACATGCATTAAACATTTGCTATTGAGCTTTGTATTCCTTTGCTACGATTACAAAGATTACAGACAGGGTACCTGTCCCAAAGGCAAAGGCAAGGTAAATGCTGCAGTAGAGTGAAAGAGGATGACCAGAAGGAGGCAAGAAAATTAGGGTGAGAGTTCAGAAAAGTGTTACTGGCTGTGGGGGCAGGGTGGATTTAGCCTGACTTATCCTGACACTTACAGGAGAAGTGGGAATTGGCCAGATGGAGATGAGAGAGCCAGATGTTTTTAGCAAAAGGAAGAACGTGGCAAAGATTCAGTGGTGTTCAAGCAGGGGCCGCTCCAAGTGTGGCTGAGGAGAGAATAGCTTTAGTTGACCCTCCCAAGACTCATGGATCCTGTCCAAGCCACACCCAATAAACATATGACCTCAGAAAAAACTCTGCAAACAGTTTCAAATCAACTCCCTGTCCCTTAATTCCAATCTGAATTTTGGCTCTAAGTGGAAGAAGGTCTGAGGGGGCCACTCTGGAAGTGATTCTTGCATCCTGGAAGTTTGGTATGGAAGGGGGAGAAGGAATCATTAATTTTATGCCACACCAAGTGTCCCCCTCACTGGTGGACTTGATTTCTCCAATGTTTCTTCCTCTCTCGCCTGTTGGTGTGACTAGAGTTAAAGGTGAGATTATAGACAAGATGTAGGCCAGGTGAGGAAGTAAA
This sequence comes from Pongo abelii, assembly GCF_028885655.2. Lineage (NCBI taxonomy): Eukaryota > Metazoa > Chordata > Mammalia > Primates > Hominidae > Pongo > Pongo abelii. The sequence continues at coordinate 65,025,529 of NC_071985.2, read as the reverse complement.
TACTCATTTGGGATTCTCCCTGGCCAGGTCCTCCCTGGGAATCTGCGTTTGCTGATGTCAGAGATCACATCTACTGTGTTCACTTGTTTCTCCACCACCCACTGGAGTGCCTGCTTATAGGAGGTGACCAGTCATTATTTTTTTGGTGAATGAATCCACGGATAAATGAGCAACTGTGGACATGGCAAATAAATACTGTTTTATATATAATTACAGAAAGAATGAATGTTTTGCTCAATGTTACCCACTGAAAATAAATTTAAGTTTGAACAGCAGTTCAATTACATCAAGAGTAATTGCCCACTGCTGTATTATGAATGTGATCCAATTCCTGGAGACGTAAGCATATGCATTATCAAAGCATAATTACACCTGACATTAAGTGGCTTCCCTGCAGATTCCTTCCTGACAACAGAAAAGTAAAAGGTCCACGATACAGCAAGAGTGACTCACCTTTTCATTTCAGAGGGCTGTACCTCACAATTCAAGTGTGACATCTGCTTAAAAGATGAAACCAGCCTCCTTCCAAATAAATGACATCTGGTCAGCTCTTCAAGGATGAACATTTTATTGGAATATAGGCACTTGGCAGAGTAAATACATGGTTACAAAGTGTTTTAAGTTTATTTGCTTTATATAGTGACCAGAAAAGTCAATCCACAGTATTGATTTTTTTTTTTTCTTGAAGTTGCAGACTTTAGAAGGCAAACCCTCAAACCCATCTCTTTATGGTAAAGTGTGAAGGCACATGTTGCCAACTGTTGCATCAACTGATATATGATTAAGTCAATGATGTCCTTCCCTTCTTCACATCAAAATTGCTATGAATCACATATCACTTAACCTTATTATAATGAACAAAAATAACTTTTGTCTTGGGGAATTGTGAAACCTTTTGAAATCACTAGCTCCGACATAGAAGACTACACAACCAGACTTGAGAATTTTTATAATAAAATATGTAAGGCCAGAAAGCTTTTGGACAAGTTGGAATCTTACCCTGGTAGTCTCCAAAATATATATTTTTTTTTAAAAGAAAGTTTACTATGTGTAATGCAAGGCACTTGTGTCTCTGCTCAAAGCTACAAGGGAAAAAATGACAAGCCCAATTTTTTTCAAGGAAAGTATTTTTTCTCTGTGAAAGGTCAGTAGTAAAAGAACTAGTTTAAAGTCATGGAGTTTTTGCCAAAAACCATGTCTCGAGGTTTTATGCATTTCTAATGGCTTTGCCCACAGGAGAGATACCCAGAGTGGCACGCAGAGGCTAAGGAAAAAATTGCTATTCATTTAGATCAGAATAACCTTGCTCCAATCTGGAAACCACTGAAATGACACATAAAAGTCTATATGAAAAGCAAAACAAACTCATGGTGATATGAAGTTATTCCATTCAACATGTTAAAATGAAGACAGAATATTTTAAATGCACTCTAGTTTCCTGTTCCATCTTCAAATTAAACAATCATCCTGCTTATTCTAGAAAACTTTTTTTTTTTTTTGAGACAGGGTCTCATTTTGTTGCCCAAGCTGGAGTACAGTGGTACAATCATAGTTCACTGCAGCCTCAACTTCCCTCGCTCAAACAATCCTCCTGCCTCAACCACCCAAGTAGCTAGGACTGCAGGCACACACCATTATTATTTTTTGTAAGGATGAGATCTTGCTATGTTGCCCAGGCTTGTCTAGAACTCCTGGGCTCAAGTGACCCTCCCACCTCAGCCTCCCAAAGTGCTGGGATTATAGGTGTAAGCTACTGCATCCAGCCCAAAAACTTGTCTTTAGTGAAATATGTACAGAAAATTCTTTGATTATATTCTGGAGTACATCCTGCCAAAGAGTGCCCAGTCCTCCCTGGCCTACATGATGGATAAAGGTAGGGCACTGATGTTCATCCATCCAATGCAGTGAAATGTACTCTCTTTTAGGGTTGAAAAAAATCTCTTAGCTTTCCAGGGGATGCAAGAAGCCCTGCATTGAGCAAAGAAAGGAAGCTAGGAAGCTCCGGTGTGAGGTCAGCCTGGGCTGGGACTCCACACTACTGTCCCAGGGAGTCGGGCAGCCTTTGTGGGGCTGGGCACTGCTTCTTTGGCTCCCTGCCTTACTGGGCAGTGCATCTGGCCATCTGCCCCTTGGACTTTGGACTTTACTTAAGAGAAAACTCAACCAGGGCAGAATTCAAAACGTCTCTCTGCCTGACAGCAGGCCCCAAATAGCCCCAGCACAGCAGTGTTCTGGGTGTCCAGTTCCCACATTTCCCGAGCAGCCTGACGCATGCCAGGTCCTGTGCACCAGGGATATTAAAGTGACTCAAGGAGGCAGGAAGCCATTATTCAAGGCTGTGGGTTTCTAGCAGGAAGCACAGATGATGACTAAACCCTAGTTTCTGTCTTTTAAGAGAGGAGCCTTTTGGAGAGACAAGAAGTAAACCTAATTTCAACACACCATGCCAAATGCCAGGATATAAGTGAGCACTGCGGAAAGCAGAGACTGGGGGAGAAGTGGTCTTTACTTTCTTCACCTGTGGTGGGATCCCTCAAAGACATGAGGATTTAAACACTCCAAGAAAAGTTGCAACAATTAGATATGATATTATACAGATACTGATTATTATTCATGTTTATGACCTAGAAATTCTTCATGGGAGGGCTGAAGAGGGTGATATTTTAATTTCTGGTTAAATGGTTGAACTGTGTGTGAAGCAAATGCTCTAAAGAACTGACATAAATTTACTCGATAGTGATGATCTAAACAAGTTCTCAACAAATATGTTGAGATCTGATATTAAAATTTGGGGAGGGGCCAGGTAGCTCATGCTGTAATCCCAGCACTTTGGGAAGTCGAGGTGGGTGGATCACTTGAAGTCAGGAGTTTGAGACCAGCCTGGCCAACATGGTGAAAACCCATCTCTACCAAAAATACAAAAATTAGCTGGGAGTGGTACTGCATGGCTGTAATTCCAGCTACTTGGGAGGCTGAGAGAGGAGAATCTCCTCAACCCAGGAGACGGAGGTTGCAGTGAGCCGAGATCACACCACTGCACTCCAGCCTTGGCGACACAGTGAGACTCCATCTCAAAAAAATAAAATAAAATAAAAAGTTGGGGAGGGAAACCAAGATGTAATACCTGGGACTGGAGATTTTAGGAAATGATCTGGTATTTTTCTGAAGGAGAAAAGAACAACTCCTTTTAATCTTTTGGAAGTAAGTCTCTTCCACTTTCAACATTAATGGTTATAGGTCACCATCCATTAAGAAGATGTGTTCTGTCTATTTCCATTAAAATGTAAGTTCTAGGAGGAAGGAACAAAGTTCTTTTTCACCATGGTGTCCCCAGTGCTTGGTATATAACAGAGACTCAATTAGCTTGCTGAATGACCAAACAAATGATTTCAGCTTTTGGTAACATCTTTGGAACTTGAGGGCATACACCTTGGCTTTTGTCTTTATTCATTTATTTATTTATTCATTCATTTTGTGCCCTTCTGGGCATGAACCAGGACTATTTGAATGGAAAGAGAAAAAAAAAAAGCTGTCATAGTTTAAAAATTGGCATATGTTCTACTCCAGATTAAATTCCCTTGGACCTTTTAATTTATGCTAGAACAAGCACTTATCTTTTCTTTTTTTAATTACTAAGCCCAACACAGTGCGTGGCATGCAGTAACTGTTCAAATAATGTTTGTTTAATTGATGGGTTTTAAGCTCGATAACTTAGCTAAGCGCTTTGCACAGTCTAAGCCTAATTTGGAATGCTTTCAGGCTTACCCAGGCCAATAAAATTTTCTTGCCTCATCTGAATTTCCTGAAAAATGTGATTAATTAATAAGAATCATCGAGATTAATTAATAAGAAATTGATAGCAGGATGAGTAACAGGGCCAGACAGTCCCACAGATCACACCTTCCGCCCTCCATTTCCACTCAGCTTCTCTTGAATCTATTGGGCGTGATTGTCTCTGTGGGGCTACAGCCAGCACGGGTGACTGTTCACGACCTACCCTCTCTTGCAGCCTGACTGTGGACAAATGCCGAGTCCTTAAGAGATGGTGAAGTAGGTATAGTAGATAGTAAAGCTACACTTACAGTATACATTTGCATTCTCAAACAAAATTCAAAAGCCTTAAAGTGCATAAGAAGATTGCACCATTGAAAAGTGCAGAGTATACTCAAAACTGTCATCCTACGGTTTTCTGTCTTCCCTGCAATACTATTCCCTCCTCAGACATCCTCAGCTCCCTCTCACCCCAAGTATGCCATTGCCTTTGTAATTCTTATTAAAATACTAAAGCAAAAATTCATTGTAGAACAATTCATGTCCACAAAGGTTTGCCTCAGTTGCTCATGCCCTGTATGCATTTCTTCTGGTTTTATTATTCAAATTAAGAAAATACTTAAAAATTTTTTGGTAACAGCTTGCATGCAACCCCTAAGTGTACCCCTATAACCCTTTGGCTTTGTTCAGAGAAAGACTTCAGCCAAATTGTCCCTTTCACTCCTCTGAGGGCAGCTCTGGGAAACTCTCCTGTCCACCTTCTCCCTCCTTCACATCAGCTTTGTGTGACAGCAGGACATCCGGGTTTGAAGCATCCTCCACCACCCACTGACACTCATGAACACGGGCTACCTTGATCTCCTCTGCATTCACACTGGCCGTGGCTTGGGCCACGCTGCTTTGCCCTCCCATCTCTTCTTGTTCCTCGGAAACCTGGCTCTCACTGAGGCAGATGAGGTCAGAACCTAAGGTGCAGCCCTCTTGCTGTGAGGCCTCCCCTTCCTTGGTACACTTGTCCCCTCTTCCTTCATGCGCAGCGAGTGTGCAGGCCTCTCCTGGGAGCTCCCCCTCCACAGGCCCCAGGGGCTCCTCGGTGAGCCCTCCACTGGCTGGCGGAGAGGCTGGGCTGCCTACCTCTGGAAATCCCCCCAACTCCTCCCCATGGGCCTCAGGACAGGGAGGTTGGGCCTCCCTCTCGCTGACTTCACTTTCTTCACAGTTGTCGGGATGGATGGCAGCTGCCTGACTGGGCTCTTTTTCCTCTTCTTCTTCATTTTCTTGGGGAATGTGGCTCTCCCCATTCGTATCTTCTTCCATCACTGGAGCAGAGTCCACTGGTACTTCCATGGACGCTGTCAGCAACTTTCTGAGCTCCTTCAAAGAACTTGAGGCAGTGATGGGTTCTGGCTCTTCCTGGGCAGGTTCTTCATCCTCAAGGGTCCCTCCAAACTCCAGCTCTGATGAGCATGTGCCCGGGAGTCCTGCTGTGTCCTCTGCTGCCACAGGATTCACCACGGGGTCATCCACTCTTGAAATAATCACCTGCTCAGTCCCATCTCGGGGTGGGCTTGGCCCAGGGAGAGAAAGGCTTTCTCCTTTGGCCAACGAGCTAGGGACCTCAGGCTGCTTCTCTTCCTCTGACTCCTGGAATACTTCGTTACTGAGGGTCTCACTACCCGGAACTCCTGGCAGAATGGCAGAAGCTCTCCTGGCAGGGCTGGCCTGGTTTGACCCTGTGAGGGGCTTTAGATCTGTTAAGCTGGACACACTTTCACTGGGCAAGGCCATGTTATCTTCAAATAAGTTGTGTTTCTTCAAGATAGCAGCTTCTTTTATCACTGAGAGATATCAGAAAACAAAACATGATATTAACACTCTGCCCTGGTCAGCAGAGTTGATTTTCTGATTTTATTGAGAAGCCAAAGTCCCCTTTCAGCCTCTCTGGCTATCCAAATTTTTCCATTTCAAGACCCAGCTTACATCCAGGGAGGCTTCCCTGATGACCAAAGACTATAAACTCTTTCCAAACTCTGAGCCTCTGTAGCATTCATTCATTCATTTATTCAAACAGCAAACATTTGCAGGACATTTAACATGGGACAGGCCCTGGGAATCCAGAGATGAATAAACTATAGCCTTTGTTTTCAGGACACTCAGGGTCTGCAGTAGCATCACCTGTATCCCTCAGGGAGGCCCCAGCACATTTTATTAGCTGCTAAGAAGGGTGGCGCCAGTTTGTCCACCTGGACTGAAATTCTCTAGGGCAGGGCCAGGCCTTACACTTCTCTGCTTTACCTTGCAGTATAGTCCTGAATGTGTAATAGGTACTCAGTACTGCACATGCAGAGGAGAGGGCCAAAATGAAGATCCATGTGCATCTAGCTCAGTTTCAAAGGCCTCCAGAAGGGCAAATCCAATAACAACAACAACAACAGCAGGTGACATTGTTGACCACAGGCCTCCTACTTATGGCTGTGCAGGGGCTGTAGTGCCCCAAAATATCACATCCCAGGGGTGCCATTCATATCAAAGACAGTACAGATTTGTGTATTCGGCATAACTTTTCAGCATCTAGCTGCAGAGTTTCCTTCTCTAACAAAATCAATATATTGTGACAATTTTCTAACAGACAGCAATAAAGTGTCTGGAGGAAAGGAATCTTTTTCAAAATCACCCAAAGGTGCCCATGGTGGGCTGGCAGTGGCCTTGACCAAGCCCTTCCTTTGTGTAGACAGTGTGCTGACATCTTCATATTGCTGGTCTCACTGGATTCCCTAGAATTAGCTACTAGGACCTGAGGCTTGTGGTTGGCCAGTTTTCATTGAGGAAGGTCTTTTGTGATACTCAAGACCTTCCCAAAGGAGACCAGATATGTTTCAGGCCCACAGTTTGATGGTGGCCTTCTCCAGCTTTTTTTTTTTTTTTTTTTTTTTTTTTTTTTTGAGACCGAGTCTCACTCTGTCACCCAGGCTGGAGTGCAGTGGCACGATCTTGACTCACTGGAACCTCTGCCTCTTGGATTCAAGTGATTCTCCTACCTCAGCTTCTGGAGTAGCTGGGATTACAGGTGTACACCACCATGCCCAGCTAATTTTTAAATATTTTTAGTAGAGACGGAGTTTCACCATGTTGGCCAGGCTGGCCTCGAACTCCTGACCTCAAGTGATCTGCCCATCTTGGCCTCCCAAAGTGCTGGGATTACAGGTGTGACCCACTGTGCCCAGCCCTCTCCAGCATATTTTAAACAAAGTTTTCCTATCCACAATCCAATCCCAGGCAAGGCATGATTCCTGAGGATACTGGGTGCCGGAGTCCCACCAAGACTTGTGTGGCACTGCGTCATCACCCTGCACCTTTTTCTGTCTGGCTGAGTGGAGGCTGGGAATGTGTTGAGAGAGCCATTAATAAGCCTTGCTGCTGGAATTGCCTCTTCTCAGCTTTGGTGGGTGGGGGGCACGGGTAGTTACAAGCCTGTGCCTAAGAAAAGCCCTTTTCCCTTTGTTCTGTCTGGAATAGCAAGAAGAAGACAGCTCTTCATGAGAGACCCGAGATTTAATCTCACTAAGCCTCAACTTTCTCATCTGTAAAATGAAACTTAAAATTCTCATCTCATAGCATTAATATTTTTGTATTAAAAAGGGAAAATAATATCTAAAGTGTCAGTTTAGTGTATACTTAATCACAACGCTCAATCAAGGTTAGTATCCTTCCTTCTTTCCTTCCCTCTCCTCACTGTCTCCCCACCTCACCAATGTCCATTTCCTCTTCTCTTTTCCTACATTTCCTCCCTGACTGGCCTTACAGAGTCCTGTTTCAGGGATGCTTCCCTCTATGGAGAGTCTCTGCAGCACCAGGTAACCTTCCTTACCTTTCAGAGTTTCATCAAGCAGGATCTGATGTAAAATCTCCTCATAGACATTTTCAACGTGAATCATATTGGTATGATCTGCAAAGATGAACTGCTCATATTTCTGAAGTTCCTGGAGAGCAAGAGATTAGAAGATAAAGATGAAAAGGCATGAGATGCCTGTTCTTAGAGGAGATACAGAAAGGATGATTCCCACTCATGATTCCCTTCTTGGAGGGCATAGGAGAAGGACAATGTTGGCCCAGGGGCAAATTACTCAATTCAACAATATTTTATTGGGTTCCCTTCAATTCAATTCACTGTCTAGGCACCATGCCTGACCTCGACACATCTATTACTGTCCGTGATAAGGTGCGGAACTCACTCAGCCATTGGTTGTTCCTTTCCCTTTCCTTGTACTGGCCACTCATTTTACGCACTTCATGGGAGAAGACAGCAGTGATTTTTTTTTTTTTATCATCTCAAGGCCTCATTAGCAGGTTTGGAGCCTCCTTTTTTCCCCTCATCACCAAGATGTTTCCTTCTTTCTTTTTTGTTTAATTACAATAGCACTTTACCAAGGTAAGTTATATATAGTAAAATGTACAGATTAAGTTCAGCTCAATGATTTTAAATATGCAAATATACTTATGTAACTATAACCCAGATCAAGAAGGAGAACATTTCCATCACCCCCAAAGTTCCCCCACCCCCCTTTCCAGTCTGCACCTCCCAAGATATGAGCACTGATTTTATACCTATCATGATAGATTAGTTTTTGCTTGTTCTTGAACTTTACAGAAATGAAATCATAATTATTTTGCATTTGTTTTTGAGACTCATCCATGTTGCTGCATCTATCAGTAGCTCATTCCTTTTTATTGTTAAGTAGTATTCATTATATGGATAAACAAAAACTGTTTTTCTGCACTCAGGTTGAAAAAAATTGAGATTTTTTTTTTTCAATTTTCAACCATAAATATAATTGCTGTGAACATTCTTGTACATATGTTTTTGTGGATTTAAGGGCTTGTTTATGTTGGGCATATACCTAAAAGTGAAGTTGTTGGGTCATAGGGTAGATGTATGCTTAACTTTATTAGAATGGGGCCACTTTGGGGGTTGGGAGAATCTCTAGTCAAGGGCTCTTCAGAAACATTCTCTTTCTCTTCAGCTGGCCCTGACATTCATTGATTCCTTCTAGGATAGCCCAGGCATGGTGCATCCCTTAACTCTCTCTCCTTTCCAAGGGTTTCCAAATGGCTTGCCTTTTATCAGCATGAGGACAGGGCAGGGATGAAAATGTACCAAATCATATCCCAGTGATTAACTCAGTAATCCTTGCACCTGGTGGTGCTGTGGGAAGGCTTCCCACATGCGGCTCTTAGAGAATCAGGGACTTAGCCATGGGATTTGTGGTCTCTTGCCTGGAAGGACAATATTTACAGCAGGTGATCGGAAGCACTACCTCAGACAACTCTCAGTGCTGGGACTTTGGGGCACTGTAGCCCAGATCACAGTGGGTAATAATAGGTTCCTTTATACCCAACCAAGAAGAAAGGCAAAGGATTGAAGAGACATGAGCTTCAATGACCCCTAGAGGGTCTAGAGGCAGGACTGTTGCACAGATTTGAGAAAAGCATTGCTCAGGAGACTGGAGACTGCCCTGGACTAGACATGGGACCTTGGTAAGCCATATCACTGCTCTATGCCTCTGTCTCTTCCTCTGCTAAATGAGAGGCACAGATTCACGCCTGCAACACCCTTTCATCCTTCCCACGTGGTCTCCCATTCCTATTCCCCTGATTGGCATTCATCCCTCAGGACTGGGTGAAAGCATGACTCTGGAAGTCCTTCCTGGCTGCCTAAGCAGAGTTTGGCCCTTTCCTTGGAACTCTTCCCCATGAGGCAACTGCTGTGTTCCTCACATGGCATCCTGTTTGCCTGTCTCCTGCTCTCCACTGTGAACTCCAGGACTGCAGGGATGCTGGGCTGGCACAATGCCTGGATCATATGTGATACAAATCTAATACATATTTGCTGACTCAATGAACAGTAGACCTTTAAATTTTCAACGAGCTAAATAATTCTGTGGGAAGGAGTACTTTCTATGGACATGTATACTGTCATGAAGTGACCAACTTTACAAAACAGGTCTTCTATATTGAATTGATTGAACAGGGCCGTAGGTTTACTTCCCTGGGCCAATTAATTTGGTATTTCTGAAGGTAGGTGTTGGGGAGTCAGAATCATTTTTTTCACAGTTCCCCAGACAATTCTAATACACAGCTTGGGCTGAGGTTGAGTACCACAGATCTAGGAAGCTGCTACTTATAGAACCAAGGGAAATGCACTTTAGCAAAATAAAGACTCCTTCTAGGAAGCAGATAATCCCCTCATTCATCTATTCTGAAAATCCAGATTTTTAAAAAGCTCTTGATGCTGATATAATATCCTCCATTACCAAAACCTCTGGGTCACAGGCTCTTTTGAAATCAATGCCTCCTGATTAACAAATTACAAGAGCCTCTTACAGATTGGGCACAGCACACTATGTTGATGCTTGGAAAGAGGGGAGCCGATGAGAAGGAGAACTCTCCTTACCTTTCTCCTGAGAGAAGGTGGATCTGAGGCCCCCAAACTGCCTTTGTGATTGAAAAAAAAAATCCTAAGCAGAACATCTGTGTGCAAACCCACCTAGCAGTGGACACCATCATCATTCGGCTGCTGAACTGTTCTGCCATGTAAGGCCAAGGGTCAATCCCTTGGCTTAACCAAATCCTTTCCTATTAAAGAAATATGCCCCACAAATAAATGCCAAATACATCTAATACGCTATGAGGATGTGAAGAAAAACAGCACTTACAGACTATAAAAATGACCAATGACATGTCTGCAGTAAAATAACTTATGCAAAGGATTTTAACGTTCCAGTGCTTGGAGACTCTCCGAGCTGCCAAAAAGCCCTTTTTTAAATTCCAAAAACCTCTTTATCATTTGCTCCAAAACGGAGCAGGCCTTGCTTCAGGTTGATAGATTATTTTTGAAATGTAGAAGTAGTAATAATAATAGTGGTAGTAGTACTTGATACCATTTCCTGAGTGCCTATCATGTTTTAGGTAAGTGCGAACTGGGTTCACACTCTGGTGGTCACCAGGTCTGTGGCCTTGGCTCAGTGGCTTAACCACTCAGGTTTCCTCATTTGTACCATGAGGATATAAATAATACCTCCTCCCAGAGCTGTTTTCAGTCTCTGCTGGCCCATTGCTCTGCTCTGCAGATGAAGTCACACCCTCGTAATCATGGCTGTCACTGGATGCTCAATGTTTGTAGAGGTTTTAAATGGTTTCATTGATTTCATTAAACAACATTGCTGGATTTAACAGAAGAAATATCCTGTAATTATGTTAGCTAATATCTTTTTTGGATACAGTGGTCAAGTTTCAGAGGACATGCTGGACCTATGAGTCATACTATAATGAGAAACACCTGGTATCCTTAGGTATTCTATGTCAAACCCTAGTTTGGCTCAAATTCAGATCACTGCCCTTTGAGATTTTGTCTGGTCCAGTGGTCAGCATATCTGGCTAGCATCTTGTTTTTGCAAATAAAGTCTGTTTATACATAGTCAATGGCTGTTTGTGTGCTACAACAGCAGAGCTGAATAGTTGCGACGGAAATAGTGCAGTCCATGAAGCTTAAAATATTTACTATCTGACCATTTACAAAAATGTCTGCCAATACCTCCCTGATCTAGTCTGCTGTTTGCCAGTACACATCACAAAAGAATTTGTTTGAACTTCAGAGGTAAGAAGAGCAAGCTCTTTAGGGTAACTCATCCCCTTACTGGTTTGCATGTGGACGCCAGTGCCTTCTGCACGGTGGGAAGTGTGATTTGAACTAGTGCCTCTTGAAATATCTTCTTTCGGATGGTGCTGCTGTCATAATCATATTGCTGTCAATAAAGAAGCATATGTTAAATACCAACATTACAATCTGTTGACTTATGTTTACACAAAAAACTCAGCCACCCACTTCACCTCTCTTTTCCTCCTAATGTCTGAGAACTCTTGTATTTCCAAGGCCTCAGAGATCTTTCCATGTAATTCCCTCACACTGCAGGCACAGGTTATAACTGATAATGACCCATCTCACTCTTACCTTTTACAGGTATGGAAACTGAGGCAAGATCAAAACAGAGAGGTGACTTCTGCATTATAAAGAAGTTGGGGATAAACTGTGGGGTGAGTTTGTACTTTATTACTCCTGTCCCAGGTAGGTCCATGGAAACCATGATCATCTATTACTCCACATCTTCAAACCAGGGTCAGTGGGTTGTAATGATTTCCACAAGGGAAGAGAAGGCCTGGCTAGTGGCTCCATTAACACTGTGACATGTCAACAAAAGAAGTTCAGTATCCAGAACAAGAAAGATGACGATTCTGTCTGTTCTGCATTGGACATCCCAACATGGAGACCAGGATTTAATTGTGGATCTCACTTCAAGGGGATCACAGATAAATCAGAGTATAGTCATAGGCAGTGAGAAGAATGGTCAGGCCAAGTGAAGAATAGTTAAAGAGTGTTTATACTGGAGATAATAACTTAGGGCAAGTTATAACTCTATTCAAACAACCAAAGGCTGCCACATGGAAGAAGGTTTTGAATGAAGGGGGTAGAACTGGAATAACCAGTGGTGAGAACTTTGGCCTAACATAAGAAAGCATGTTCTTGCTGTCAAGAACTAAAATGGGCTATCCTGAGAGGTAGAAAGTATCCTGCCAGTGCAGGTGTCGGAGCACTAGTGGGACCACCCCTTGAGGGAACCTGCTGAACACTGAATATGAAGTTGAACTAAAGGCACTCAAAATCTCTTTGAAACCTGAGGTCCTAATATTTCAACACCTTTCTACGTTTTTTCTTCCTTTCTTTCTGTACGCTAAAGCATTTGACACTGACACTATCTTTTTTTTTTTTTTAGTTCCATTGCAATTTCATTATTATGTGTGTTACCATGATCAATATTGGTGTTTTTTTTTTTTTTTTTTTTGAGACGGAGTCTCGCTCTGTCACCCAGAGCTGGAGTGTAGTGGCACGATCTCTGCTCACTGCAAGCTCCGCCTCCCAGGTTCACGCCATTCTCCTGCCTCAGACTCCCAAGTAGCTGGGACTACAGGTGCCTGCCACCACACCCAGCTAATTTTTTGTATTTTTAGTAGAGACGGGGTTTCACCATGTTAGCCAGGATGGTCTCGATCTCTGCCTGCCTTGGCCTCCCAAAGTGCTAGGATTACAGGCGTGAGCCACTGCGCCCGGCCCCAATATTGTTTTTAATATCAATGATTTGTTTGCTAGAGTTTCCTCTTGCCTGTGAGGCATCAAGATCAAGTCCGAAATTCAGAGACCACCCCTAGGCTTTGTGGGACTTTGATCTTCTGTTCCAAGGCACTGTTTAGGGGAACTAGAAGGCAGTAAAAAAAATTAGTGGACTAGGTGTATGATCGTTTATCCTTAAGCTCACCATTGATCAGCCTGTTGAGCTTAATTAAGTCACATTAGCTTTCACAGAATCAGTTCCTCATCTGTACAATGGGGGCATATTCTAGTTAATGCACAAGTTCTTGTGGGAATCAAGTAAAAGGCTTTAAAATATAACATATATGTGAAAGCTCCTATTACTAAAACTATCTTAATAAACACTTACTTACGCTGAAGTACAATTTAAAACAATTTCATATGGTAGATTTCTTTTCCTTGGAGTATTTCCTTGGCCATGAGGTTTTGATTTTTCAAAATCAATAAATTATTTGCCAGTTTAATGGATTTTGCTATATTGTAACTTCTTTGAAGAAAGAGGCTGTGTCTTGCCTATTTTTACATCCCACGCAATGCTTATAGTGGACAGCCAGTACATGTTTGTCGAGTTGGATCTCTATGAAGGCTGGGACACGGGGCCTTTAGCTGTGGGTAATGATGCTGAGGACCAGCAGTGGCCGCTAGATGGCAGAAGAGTCATGGAAGTCACACTGGAGAAACTGCAGCAGATTGACAGTGACAGGACTTGGGAGAGGAAGGAGTGGGAAAAGATTAGAGCCAAGGAGAGAACATGGTATTTTCCACTTTACAAAAGAAACAGGGGTCACGTTCTCGTTTTATGCTTCCCACAAACAAGAGAACGGTTTTACCTTTAAGACTCGGAGCTTAACCTTCTCAATGGCAACTGCAGTTTTGGAGGCCTCTCCTTGGAGATGTGGGGAAAGCAACTGCTCAAAAGTGAACACTGCATTCTCCATTAGCTACAAACCAGAAGCGACACAGAAACAGACAACAGTCAGAGGCTGGGATCACCACCCACAGGACTGGCTAAGTGGGACTGCAGAGTAGGCGCCATCAGAGATGAGTCCCCTCGGCTGCTACTCCGGGGGGGACCCAGGGCAACATCACCCCATCACCAGGGCTGTGAAACAAATGGTCACGTAGCCACAATGGGAGCAGGAAGAAGTTGGAAAACCCAAGGCCACGGGACTGAGCAAGCATTCTATCATCTCCCATGGGCACTCCTATTCTTTGATACCTGCAGCCACTGATTAAGGGATGAGGCTGGAGCCTTCTTCAACTAGTTTTTGGTGGCACCTCCACTTTAAGTGGATGTAAACCGCTCCGCAGCGTATCTCTCCCTCTCTCTGCAGGGCTGGGAAGGGAGGTAGGGTCAGGGATGGGTGGGGATAGTGGCTGACATGTTCATGGGTCAGAAAGCAGAAGTAGTTCAGGTATCTTATTCTCTGCACCTTTGCCTGTGTTCCCGTCACCAGGGTCCAGTATTACGAAAGAGACTTCTGCTAAACTGTTGCCCAATTTTGTTCCTTGTTCCTCTTTCATGCCTCACAACTCAAGGGTTAGTTAGCCAACATGTATCACTTAATCCTGCCCATAACCTTTATGAAAAAAAAAAGTTCTCCTTTCTTCCCCAAGCCCGTGATCCCAAAGCATCCAATATATATCTTTTTTTTTTTTTTTTGAGACACAGTTTCGCTTTGTCACCCAGGCTGGAGTGCAGTGGCACACTCTTGGTTCACTGCAACCTCTGCCTCCAGGGTTCAAGCGAGTCTCATGCTTCAGCCTCCAAGTAGCTGGGACTACAGGTGTGCACCACCATGCCCGGCTAATTTTTTTGTATTTTTAGTAGAGATGGGGTTTCACCATGTTGGCCAGGCTGGTCTTAAACTCCTGACTTCAAGTGATCCACCCGCCTCGGCCTCCCAAAATGCTGGGATTACAGGCCACAATATATACCTTTATCATACCTTCAACACTGTAGTGAATTTATCTAAGAATTTGTCTCACTCAAGCTCCCTGAAGTGGGATCTGGTACAGTGTCCGGCCCACAGTAATCTCTCCTCAGAATATCTGTGTGAAATGGCATGGTGTCCTTTAGAGCTTTGATGACCATACCCCTTATTCATTTAGGAAACACTATAATATGGAAGGAGTTTGTGCTATTCATTCCTGTTACTGGGGAAAAGGTTCCTTACTGAAAAAAAAAAGAAACCTGTCAAGTAGACTCAAGAAAATCAAATATGAAGCTGTGATTGATTGATTGATTTGTTTACTCTTAATTACATTAGGGAATTAATTTAAGCCAGTGGCTCTCAATCCTGGCTGCATATTAGAAACAGTAGGAATCAGGGTAGGGGAGTTCTATCAAAAAGTAGCCATATAGGCTGGGTGTGGTGGCTTATGCCTGTAATCCCAGCACTTTGGGAGGCCGAGGTGGGCAGATCACTTGAGGTCAAGAGTTTGAGACCAGCCTGGCCAACACAGTAAAAACCCCATCTCTACTAAAAATACAAAAATTAGCCAGACGTGGTGGCACATGCCTGTAGTCCCAGCTACTCAGGAAGTTGAGGCAAGACAATCACTTGAACCCGGGAGGCAAAGGTTGCATGCAGTGAGCCAAGATCATGCCACTGCACTCCAGCCTGGACATCAGTATTTCCTCCAGGTGATTCCAATGTGTAGCCAAGGCTACGGCACTGATTTGACAAATCAAGTAGTTATCAATTAATGCTACTTTATTTTTCTGAGCTATGTCTTGTCTATGATGTTCATCCACATGGATGGGAGATGAAGCCAGTGGAGGGACAGAACATGTCCTCCCTCAACATGATGGCTAAAGAGATGCGACGTATTTCCCTGAGCTACACTAGCAGCCGGTCTCACTGGCCAGCACCCATTTCTCTGCTCTCTCTTTACCCTCATCCACCACAGATGCCCCTGCCACACCCACCTCCTGCATGTAGTTCTGTGTCCTCTGAACCACCAGATCAACGTGGGGGAATCTGAAGCGGCTCTTGAGATCCTGCAGGCGCTCGTGAAGCAGGTTGACTTTAGTATAACAAGGTTCCATCTTCACGGAATGCAGCGGAAGATTCATAAGCCGGTCTAGATGCTGCATTTTGGTGAAGGGAAACATTAAACACCCTCAGAATGAGGAGCGGTATTGCATACATATTGCATATTACACACACTCTAAATAATCAAATGCATGTTGTTAAAGTGAATCACTACTTGGATCCCTATATCTGTGACACCTTCAACTGTCTTATTTTCCTCCTGCAGTGGGTTCCTAGGGTAGCTGTAATGCTAGGACAGAAACCAGCAGAAACACCAACCGGATGACAGGAAGACCCAGGGGTGCACTCAGGGGGACTCTAGTCTTTGTAAGCTGTTGATGGACTCTAAGCTCCCACTTCCAGAGCTCAAGAACCAGGCAGGTAGGCTCTGACATGTGGTTGCTGCTGGGCCCCCAGGCTTCCAAAATCTTCTTTAGTGAGTGACACTCCTCTCAAAAAACCCCAGGGAGGTCAGGATGCTCCCTGGACTCCTGGACTTTGGAAGGGAAGCCAGAGTTCCTCACAATTCTATGAGGATCTGCCAGGGCCCACAGGGCTTCTCTCTGCTATAGGTTGCTTTAGGTGCTGGTGGATGGGAAGTGGATAGGCAGAGCCCTGTACTGGGAGAGGTATCCAGTTTGAAGAACTGGGGTCCCTCCTACTCTAGTTTGCACTCAATCAATGAGGCCATTGGGCTTCCAGCATCATACCTCACCTGCTAAAGCCCTAAAGTGTTATCAACGAATGTTGTTGCAACAGAATGCATTCTGTTTTCCAAGCTTATTTTAAAATCATTTTTTAAAGGAAATACTGGAGGTTTAAAATAAACAGGGGAATGGGTGGAGCAGAAGAAGGCAGAACGAAAGGTTCTGAAAATAGAGGCTCTAGAGAGAACTGGGGAGTGAGGCAGGGTACATAATGAATAATATAAGATGCACTGTCCAACTTTCAGCTCACGCAGAAGAGATAATCTAGATTTCTAGATTTCTCTAAACAGGAATTTTAAGAGGGCCCACTCTCATTATGCTTTAAAGGGAAAATACTGCTCCCTTTATGAAGTGAGTTATGGAGAGGTCCACTGAAGTGAAGTAAGGATCAAAAGCATGCTGTGGAACTTGCAGCTCCTCACAAAATGGAATGTGTCTATTTTTTAAAAATATCAATTAAGCAGACAGAAGAGGAAAAATGGGTTCCCACTTTGCTCCTATCAGATTGGCAAAAGTTTAATCAAATGATAACACCTATAGCTGATAGCAATATGGGGGAGAAAGCCCCTATCATAAACAATTAGTGGAAATGTAAAATTTAAATCCTTTCTTTTGAAATGCAATGGAAACATTTTTTAACATGAGAAATGTACTTTCAACCTGGCTATCCTGTCTTAGGAGCATATACTATAGAAATAAATACATAAGGGTATATGTGTGTGTATATATATATACATATATATGTGTGTGTGTATACATAAAAATATTAATTTATTACAGCTTTATTCATAATGCCAGCAATATTGAGATGAATGAATAAATCATGGTGTATCCATACATGAAATATCATGTAGCCATTACAAAGATTTAGAGCTAAAACAGTTACCTTGGAAACAGTTTCATGAGGTATTTTTGGATGAGAAACTGATAAGCAGAGTAATGTATAAAATATAATCCCATTTTTCTTAAAGCAGGCAATCGAAAGTCTAGCCTCTAAGGGTGTGTTTTATATGCTAGATAAGAATGGGGAAAATACAGAATGGCATATGCTAAGTTGCTTGAGGGGAGGTGGTGGCATTGGGGAAGGGGGAGAGTGAAGACAAGTAAAACAAAACAGGCTGCAATAAGAAACCCCAAAACATTTCTAAAATGATCCTGTTAATGTACAATTACATATGTGTATATACGCATAAAGAATAAAGGAAAAGAAATAGAGATATCTGGTTTTATCTACTGACTTGTAAGGATGTTCATCATGATATGTCAAGTATAAAACCAAGCTGCCAATTTATATCTTTGTTGGTGATTCTTAAACTGTAGGGTACACCAGAACCTCTGGAGGTCTTGTTAAAACAGATTCCTGGGCACTACCCCTAGAGTTTCTGATTTAGTAGATCATCGGTGGGGCCCGAGAATTTGCATTTTTAACAACCAGGTGATGATGACACTGCTGGTCTGGGGACCACACTTTGAGAAATATTGATATGTTAAAGCAAATCAAATACAGCCTGAGAAGGACTCCATACTTCTGTATTTTAGTCCTTGTGGATGAACTGTAAGAGTCAGACAAAATTGAAAACCTAACTTAGTAGTATGCACCTGTAACAATAACTGAGTGTTGACCAGTCCTAGCAGCCATACTTCAACCACTCACAGACTGCTGAATGTTCAAATAAGGCAAATGCTGAGTTGTAACCAGTCTCACTATTTCTGTTCCTCACTTCTGATTCCTGTACGTCACCTTACCTTTTTTGTCTATAAATTTATTCTGTGAGGCACCCCTGGAGAATTCGTGAATCTGCTGTGATTCTAGGGGCTGCCCGATTTGCAAATCATTCATTGCTCTGCTAAACTCCTTTAAATTTAATTTGGCTGAAGTTTTTCTTTTATCAGATGGTGTCAGAAGCAGGATCCGAAGTTGAGCTTCTAGTGACCCCCAGGAGCGCTGAGTGAACACACAAGGTACCTGCAGGTCCCACCTGTGTCCATTGATCTCTCAGAGCGGCTGGGGATTGCGGTAAACTCCCTCTCGGAATTTGAAGCTCCATAGATTTGTGTTTTGAGCTCTCTGAGTTTCTTTGAGCAAGTTTCTGATCCAAACTGGGTTTGTAGTCATGACAGAAACTGGACTGGGTTCAGGAACAGATTTGATCCAGGAATTAACTGGCTTGGATCCAGTTAGAGGCCTCATATAGCTGACTGGGTCAGAAAGGAACTGGTAGTAAGCAGTAATATTGCAGGGGTTATAAAATTTGGCTTTTGAAAATTCACAGGGATTTCTGTGTTCTACCCCTTTTTTCATTTTTCTTGTGTGCTTAGGTAGAAAAAATCATTGGCTAAGTTAAGAGAACCTGGGAGTAAAGCCAATATTTTAGGTTAAAATGGGCTCCTTAATTTCTGGAAAACTGAGGTCCTTCTGGCTTATACATTAGGCCTGGGAGGCAGTGAAGTCTTAAAGAAACAGCAAAATCTTGCTAAAGATAACTTACAGTGGAATGTTTCGAATGAACAACAATGCATTGAGGTACTTTCTTCCTTTTCTGTTTTTTTTTTTTTTTTTTTGAGACGGAGTCTCACTCTGTCTCCCAACTAGAGTGCAGGCGCGATCTTGGCTCACTGAAAGCTCCACCTCCTGGATTCACGCCATTCTTTTGCCTCAGCCGGGACTACAGGCACCCCGCCACCACACCTGGCTAATTATTGGTATTTTTAGTAGAGACAGGGTTTCACCGTGTTAGCCAGGATGGTCTCGATTTCCCAACCTCACGATCCGCCCGCCTCGGCCTCCCAAAGTGCCAAGATTACAGGCCTCAGCCACTGCGCCCGGCTGCATTGAAGTACATTTTTAAAATGAGGGCTCTCAGTAAAGTCCCTTTTGGCTAGGAACGGTTTTGGCACTAAGGGATGTCAACTGCTATTCCCTTTGGAATAATCTGACTTGCACTCTTTGCTGATGGCTGTGGGTGACAGGATTAGGCATGTACAGGATTGTGCGACATGGGGAGCTTTTTCCTCCCTCCCCAAAAAGGGAGAAACCTGAGAGCTGATGAGACTGCTGGAAAAGATCCTTTCGCTACTAACTAGTGGCCATCAGAACTTTTCAGTGTCGCTGAAATGAATGGGTCTTGCTCTGGCCTCCCTGAGCTCTTCACCTTCTGCACCCTGCCACAGGCAATACTTTCCTTCATCTTATTTTCGTTTCATATCTTTTCTGTTACTCAGGGCAACCATCTTGCCCAGAGACTACAAGTTGAAACTCCTAGTCGGAGGTTTGATTAAAGATGAGGAGGGCCATCTGAGGGCAAATTTAAGCTTTGCCAGTTTGATATTGGGTGCTAGGCAGAGTGGCTAATGTATATGTTTTATCATACATATTTTGCTCTAGCCAGAATGAAAAAAAAAATAATTTTCCTTTATGACGCGGCTTGGCCCCCAGCGGGATGGTGCAGCAAGCTGGGTCACTAGAGCCGCTCGGGGAAAGGGAGCCCAGAGCCTGGCATGCCAGCCAACAGGTAAGAATTTCTTACCAGTCACATTTCCGGCTTCTCTCTCTCTGTAAAAACAGTTGAATGAATGGTAAAAATCACTGCTTATCCCCATCTTGTTTTATGTCCTTGGGAGCTTGACTTTGTAACCACATAGCAGTACTTTCTCTTGGTCTCTGCCTTCCAGGGAACAGGAATTTTAGGGTTTATGTCATAGTTAGCTCTAAAAATTATCTTGAGTAGTTAAAAGCCTTTGCAAACTCAAAGTTAACTACTCTAGATTCCTTCTGGGAAGGCCAGTAGAGATTGCTCCATACTGTAGCTCAGTAGCTAAGGTTTTGCCCTTTCACACTGGTGGTCCGGGTGCAATTCCCTGCTTAGGAAGCAAGTTCTTTCTGGTTGAATATCTGCATGACCTTGTCTAGTCTCTTCTCCTCCACAGACTATCTTAAATTTTCCTTTCTCTGAGCATCTGGGAGATTACCTACTTTGGTAAAGTTCAAAAGCCAGAAACATCAGCCATTTGGCCTGGCTAAAATTGGTTAATAAGAAATTTTAAAAATACTTTATTAAAGAGTGCTATGATTAAAAGTCTGCTTAATTAAAAGTGGATATCAAGCTCTAACAGGCTGGAGGCACCAGAGACCGCTTTCCTGGCCCTGTTCTTTCAAGGACTCCACCATAAAGCCAATAACCAATTAAGAAACTAAAAATCTAGCAAATGAAAAATCTTATAACTACTGTGTAATGTTCTTCTGTCTGTCTGTGTAATTATATATGTGTTGTGTGTAATGTTTATATAAAATAACTCTAATTGGCTTAAACAAAAATAAGCGCTTACATCAAATATTTTGAAAGCAAAATAAAAATTGTAATACCTTTCAGTTCATGTAAGTTCAGTAATTTTTGGGAAATGAAAAGAACTTTAAAGATTATTGATAAAATAAAGACATTTTGTCTAAATTATGTAGGTCAGATAATAGGTTTGCTAACTGCTTTGACTTTTGAAAATTGTTCAATTTATTTTGGAGACATTAAATTCTAAATAAGGCCTGGGGATACATGAAATTAACCATGCCCCCTAGCTATGTAAAGAAGGTTATAAAGAAAAGAGATTTTATATAAGAGAGGATGTTGTATGGTAAATTATTGTCCTAAAGTAAAATGATTGGTTGTTTAAAAAGAGGGATGTTTAGGCAAGTCAGAAAGTCTAAACATGTCATACATGGTCTGTGTAAGTTGTGAAATAATTTATTAAAAGGAATTTATGCCAGAAATGTTGTATAATTTAAAGGTGCTTCATAAACTGCCACTATGACTTTTCACTGTACAGCTTGCCAGCTTTACAGCTAGCTAAGGCCTGGGACACATGGAGTTCAATGCTGGAGTAAGTCAGACCTTATCTGCATTTCTGTCTGGGTCCTAGGCTCCACACCTAGTACATAATTAAAATCCCTTACTCACCAAGGTTTTTACCAAAAGTAAAAGTTGCTATGAGTTAACACTGTAATATGTAATTGAACCTACTGAAAAAAATAGGTTTACATGCAAGGTATGTAAAGAGAATTAAATGTATTTTTTGTAAGAGATTGTAAGAACATATGGAAATGTAAATTTTTGCCTAGGTTAGAAGGTTAAGGGATTGTTTTAAATTATATAAAGCTAAAGGTTTGAACAGGTTGTGGAAGGTTTATAAAAAATTAACTGTAAGAGATTCTATGTGTGAATATATTGGCTAAATAAAATGGCATTATTGCTTTTTCCCTAAATTGGACATGGGAATAAAAGCATAACAAAGTTTTCTTGGAACATTGTTCTGTTCTGAGAAAAAAAATTCTAATAAGTTATAAAAGGTTTATAAAAATCTTACCTTATGGTCAAAGTAATTAAAACTGAATATATTTATAAAATATTAAAAACTAGCTTTAACATTAAAAATACACTAATGGAAACATAACATTTGGTTTTCTCTTTTAAAAATGATTTTTATATAATATTAAAAGATAATGAAAGGTTTTTGTTTACCTTTTAAGTAAACTACAAAAGGGAAGGCAAGGAGACAGTCAGTTGGCCTCATGCTACGTTCATTGGGTCTTATTTGGAAAGCTGTTCCCCTCTCTATCAGAGTCATGTTTCATCCTTTTAAAAATTTTTGTATCATCATTTTGGCTAAATGAATGACTTATGGTAACCTAAGATTCTATTTTGTAATATCCAATGTTTTAAACCTGTGGTATTTGACAAACCTTTCAAAACCAAGCTCTAGATTATCATGCTAAATCAGCCAATACTGAAATTGTTTAAATATACAATTTGAATGAACTCCATGGTCTAAGTCAAATTACCTACGATAAACCATTAGTTACCAGTGCTGTGCACCTAAATTGGAGAAACAACTGGTATTCAAGAGGACATAAGTCCAATGTTAAGCATGGATTCATGAAGAACTAGGACGGCCACCTTGTCCTTCCTGAATCCTTAAGCTTTTGTTATTAAATGTTCTGCATTCCATGACTCATCATGGAAAAGATAAAATAATCCAAATTGAATATACTGATGTGGTGACTTATAAATTGTGGAAATAGTTTAGAACCAATATTTGCTTCCATATTCCTGGGGAAAAAATTAAAGCGTCAGGTACATTTGGCTATCTGATGGGCCATTTAAACATTTACAAAGGGATTTCATTCAATTGTCATTTTCAGTGCATGTTTTCTAGTTGTATAAAAGCTTTCCCATGCAAGAAGGCTGATGTTATAACAGTAGATTATTATGCTACAACGTATTTTCACCAGGTAAAGAAAGCTTTTTATGGTTCACTGAGGACAATCCCTTCATAATCTAGAACCTGAAGATTAGATCTTCTGAAAACATCAGAGAAAGACTGTCATTGCCCTCCACACTACACCAAAACTTTGGAGACTTGAACTGTGGGTTCATAATCTCACAACTGAGAAAGGTTCCTTCACACTCCTGGAACTGTACACCCACTGGACCCCTAAAGCTAATCTAACCAGGACAGTTTCTCCCCAGAAGAAGATGACATTCTTGATGTGAACAGTTTTTCCCAAGATCATGGATCAAGACTTCTGCTATCACAAGACTCTGATCTTTGAATATTTTTTCCTTGTGTATGCCTCTATGAGCAGTATAAATGAAAAGGAGGTCCATTATGTGCACTTATAGGGTATAATTTTATTTGTGAAGGATTTTGCAGCCAGCCTTATACATGAATAGCCTTATACTTTAATAGATAAAAGATGAAGGCCCAGTGTAGGTGAGAAACTTTAGTGGTACATACGTTGCCTCATAATCAGTCAAAACTCTTCTTAATCCGCATCATGGATTAAAGAGAAACTGCCAGGAGGCCTTCACTCTTCTAGAAGGACATCATTTGTTAGGTCCTTTTTCCATGGTTTAGACTAAAAGGCAATAATTAGAAATGTCTCCCTCATAATAGGCCCTACAGCAAATTCTACTTTAAAGGCTGTCGTTACACAACAGACTTTAAATTCTCTTGTGAAAGTTATGCTAAATAATAAAATTGGCTAAACAGAAAAGTACCTATGCAGCTGCTGAGACTTGTGGCCTATGGAGAAATACATCATATGTAGATTATAAAAATCCAGCTGTAGGGGATTAATGAAAAGACCACTTAGTCAAGCGAGTAGACTCTTCATCTAGCTCATTCTTTAATCTATTTAATTTTAGGTGATTTGGTTTATGGGGACCCTGGGTAAGGAGCATACTCCAAACTCTTGATATTATCCTCCCAATAGTCATAATAATAGTCTTCCTGGTGTGCTGTATTCTCTCAAAGGTTTTAAATGTTTGCATGCAGCCATCTCTAGGACGTCAAATGGTCCCTCTTCAACTGAAATGACAAAAGCTGAAAGAAACATGCAACCATGAGGACTCCGTAACCTATATGAATGACATGCTGAGACCAGAAACCCAAAATGATGGTAACTGAGAGTGGCACTAAGGCCCTAAGTTTTGGTCACACTTTCACCTAAGTGAAAACCTGGCCCAAGAGGGGGAATTATTTTTAAAATAAATTTTAAATGGGAGGCCATTATTTGGGACTAAGCTCATGCACTAGGACCCAACAAACCAAACCAAGCTAAAATAGAGCCACTTCTGCTAAATGTGACATAATCAAGCTAGGGCTTTAAGAAAACACATAGATCCTAGAACATACCAGGTTTTGTTTTTCTCCTGTAAATAGGATGTTCTGGCATAAGAAGGTACTCTCTACTCAGTCCTTATTCCCTCCTTGCAAAACCCACTGTTCTACTGCTTCCCAGTGGGTTTCAAAACTGTATAAGTACATTTACGATAGTGCTAGTAACATCAATGACTAAGGTTTTGGTCAATCTCTCAAAATTGAGAAAATGACCAAAAGGGGGGAATTATTATGATTATGATTATTATTTTTCTTTTATTTTCATTATTTTTATTATACTTTAAGTTCTAGGGTACATGTGCACAACGTGCAGGTTTGTTACATAGGTATACATGTGGCATGTTGGTTTGCTGCATCCATCAAGTTGTCATTTACATTAGGCATTTCTCCTAATGCTATCCCTCCCCCAGTCCCCCACCCCGCAACAGGACCCCATGTGTGATGTTCCCTGCCCTGTGTCCATGTGTTCTCATTGTTCAATTCCCACCTATGAGTGAGAACACACAGTGTTTGGTTTTCTGTCCTTGTGATAGTTGGCTGAAAATGATGGTTTCCAGCTTCATCCACGTCCCTGCAAAGGACATGAACTCATCCTTTTTTATGGCTGCATAGTATTCCATGGTGTATATGTGCCACGTTTTCTTAATCCAGTCTATCATTGATGGACATTTGGGTTGGTTCCAAGTCTTTGCTATTGTGAATAGTGCCACAATTAACATATGTGTGCATGTGTCTTTATAGTAGCATGATTTATAATCCTTTGGGTATATACCCAGTAATGGGATCACTGAGTCAAATGGTATTTCTAGTTCTAGATCCTTGAGGAATCGCCACACTGTCTTCCACAATGGTTGAACTAGTTTACACTCCCACCGACAGTGTAAAAGCATTCCTATTTCTTCACATCCTCTCCAGCATCTGTTGTTTCCTGACTTTTTAATGATTGCCATTCTAACTGGCATGAGGTGGTATCTCACTGTGGTTTTGATTCGCATTTCTCTGATGACCAGTGATGATGAGCATTATTTCATGTGTCTGTTGGCTGCATAAATGTCTTCTTTTGAGAAGTGTGTGTTCATATCCTTTGCAAAAAAGGGGGAATTGTTAATGCAAACTAACTATGGCCTAAGAAGGACTCCTTTCTTATATATATAAGTCCTTGTGGATGAACTGTAACCTAGCTTAATAGTCAGACAAAATTGAAAATCTAACTTAGTAGTATGCACCTATAACAATAGCTGAGTGTTGGCCAATCCCAGCGGCCATATTCAACCACTCATAGACTGCTGAATGTTCAAACTGTGTTCAAATAAGGCAAATGCCGAGCTGTAACCAATTTCACTGTTTCTGTACTTCACTTCCAGTTCCTGTATGTCACTTGACCTTTTTTGTCTTTAAATTTGTTCTAACCATGAGGCACCCCTGGAGTGTCTGTGAATCTATTGTGATTCTAGGGGCTGCCCGATTTGCAAATGGTTTGTTGCTCAATTAAACTCCTTTAGATTTAATTTGGCTGGTTTTTTTTTGTACCAAATTTCATATCATGAGTCTATGTTTTTGAAAACAAACCAACAATGTTCTACAAATGAGGATATATACTTGTATGAATAAATAAAAACTATAGGAAAAATATATACCAAACTATTTCTATTAGTTAATTCAAGGAGTTGGGAATGGGGGTAGCCTAGGAGTCTGGGGTGGACTAGGATTAGTGGGTATCAGTGATGGTGATTAGTTTGCCTTTAATATATTTGAGTATGTTGCTTCACTTGTACAAACAGGTTATTATTTTTCTAACTTGAAAACCATCAATAAAACTATCAGATGGATGGATGGATGAATAGATGGATGAATGGTGGGTCTGAATGAATGGAAGAAAGGCTAGATGAATGGAGGGAAGGGCAGAAGAATGGAAGGAAGGAAAGAAGGGAGGAAGGGAGGGAGAAATGGCAGATAAAGCCCCATGGAAAACGCAGCCAGGCAGACCATTCACACCCAGCTCCTCAGCTTTGTATCCTACCTCCTTTAGCTGGACACTGTCTTTGGTGGTCTGGAAGTTCTGGCCGAGTTCATTCACCTCTTTCTCAAAGAGTGCACGTACTTCACTGAATCCTGAGCTCACTGGTCCCATGAGCTCCTCCAGGATGGATGCCAGGAATGGCTGCACACTCTCCAAGCAGCTTTTCTCCGCCGGCTGGGCCACCATCGCTGAGGTAGGAAATAGCCAAAAAACCGTGACATATGGCAAAACTGGGTTTGTGGGCACTGGAGCCAGACCAGAGCTGAATGGTGCCCCACGGAGCCATTTAACAGCCAAGGCAAGCTCAAGTGGCCATGACAGACTAGCACAATGAGCCCAGTGCCCGTGGTCACAAGAAAGGAAAACCACTGGACCGTTTCAGAACTGGAACAAACCTATCCACTCCCCAAGCTTTCCTCTGCCCTGGGATAAAATGCATTTTTCTGCTTGGTCCCTCTGAACATGCAACTCTTCATATAAAGAAGAAAAGGCTGGTGATCCACCTATCTACTGTCAATCACTATCATTAAATATGCACAGTTTGTCTTCTAAAAACCCAATTTGTTTTAATTCGTTTCTCTAGGAGTTAATCACTCAGTATAATTCCATCCTCCTCTCCCCACCAAAATACTTTTTAAGAACTCCAGTACAGTCTTTTCTTGGGCCAACGGAACCAAATTCCATTCAGTTTGCCCCCTACCTCCTGTCCCCAACGCTGATTAAAACAAGACAAAACAAAATCACAATAGGTTTTTCTGACCAAGATGACATGCTTAGTGACAAAAATGTAGAGTACATTTTGATCATGAAGAAGAACGAAAAAATGTCACTATAATTCCACTCCCCAGGGGAAAGTACTCCTCCTTGATTTAGAAGAGGGAGAGCACAGTGAAGCTCCTGGTGCAGTCTGGGTAGGACATGGAAACCTGCATTGTTTTCAGAGCAGAGGTAACTCTCATGATCAGCTAGGAAGCCGCAATGGAGTGAAGGAGGCCGGAGCTAGAAGAAGCCTGAGCTTGCTCCGTGGACTAGAAGGCTAGCCTTGTGGATCGAGGCAGGTCACAGAGCCCTGTCACAGAATCACAGAACTGATAACAGCAGCACAAGTGGAGCTGGTATCCAATCTCTCCACTTTACAGATGAAAAAAATGAGGCCTGGAGATGTTTGATGGCTTGACAAACGTCAGACCCTAATTTTCAGGAGCAGGGCTAACATTCAACTGTCTTTCTTAAGTTCTTCTTGGGAACTTGCTTACAGTGAGATGAATGGCCTCGTTCTTATTTCAACTGGCAGAAATATTTCACAGAGTTGTGCAGGACCAGATCATGGCCTCTTATTCTGATAATCCAAAATGACTAATACTATTAATATTACAAATCACTCACAAATATTTGGGATGCAAAATATTACACAGGTCACAGAATTATTAAGAAAAAAACCCTTTCAATTGTATGATCCAAATATGACACAATCTAAGAGTCTTCTAAAAATGACTTGCTTGACACTAAAGTGTAAAACTGTTTGTCAGGAGATAAATTAATTATTAGTTTATTAACTGTAAAGAGAGGAAGTATTTGAAAAGCATCTAATTGAAATTTGAGAACAATGCTGAACATGGGTAATATGCAATAAAGATCTAGCAGCAGATGGCAGATCTGGGTGGGGCCAAGATAGGCACAGGAGAGCCGTGGAAGGGAATATTCCTCTCTGCCCACTGTCCCTCTGTGCCTACTTACCACAATGTGCTTCCGCCCCCTCTCTGCACCTTTATTCAATGTTCCTTTACCTTGCCTTCCTTCCTCTACCTCTGCTCATAAACATCCTACTCCTCTCTTCAAGGGCCAGTTCAAATTTCACCGTAATGTCCTGGAACTCCCACACAGCTTCCTGAGCTGGGGTCTGCAGGTGTTTCCTTACGGGCTGGATAAGTTCCATGTCCCATTCATGTATGCACTGCTATTTTTCGAGCATGCAGAGATGCCGCTGTGATGCATATGTGTTTGATACATTAATTCATAAGCCTTACTGAAGTGAAAGAAGGAGCTGAACAGAGCGATGATGCCTGAAAGGCGAGGGCCAGAGGGCCTGGGTTTGGAGCCCGACTCTACCACAACTAGCTCTGGAATCTCAGCAAGTTACCGAATTTCTGCCTCAGTATTATCATCTGTAAAATGGAGATCATAAAAGCAATTATGGTGAGAATTAAATGAGTTTACTATATTACAAGTGCTTACAACTCTGGAAGTGGCCCCTTGGAAGGACTCAGTAACTGTTAGCTCTTATTGTACCTGTTGGCATTATCATTTTTTCCAGTCCCCTGACACTAGACCTATGCTCTCATTATGAGGGGCCCACGTAGCTTCTCGAGGTTGAAATGGGATCTATGCTCACATTGGGAACCACTGTGCTTTTTGTTCTGCCTCTGGTAGGAAGATGTTTTTCCTTCTGTCTCAGCATCTGTGACATGCTTTGTATCCTCCTCTCCTTGCAAAATCACGTTGTCTTCTTTGAGTCATTCCAGCCATTGTACTCAGCAGAAGTAGAATAAATGCTTACTGAATGAATAAATAATTGTGCAGCAGAACTAAAGCTCAGGGGCTTTACTCCCAAGAGTCATATGGGAGGAAATAGACAGATCACCATTTAATACTCCCCAGGTTTTTTTTTAGAAATACAAAGCCCTTTATTAATGCAGCCTAAAGCGCACTTCCTTCTTTTAAAGGTGGAGCACTGGATGCCTGGTTAAAATGTGTTTGTGATATTTCATTTTTTTATTTTTCATTTTTTGGGCTTTCCGGAAAAAACTGGAAAGCCTGCTAGACAAATTCTAAAAGAGCTGTAACACTGATATTCCATTTTAAAAAGACTTGATCATTACTTCCTTTTACGGTTTCTTTTAGGAAATAAATACTAATTCAGGGCAAAATCTTTTTCCATCATATGTGGATACACCGGAGCCACAGAGATTTAAGCAAAGGATGACAATTTAGTTTCAGCCATGAGAATGGCTACGGTTAGGCCCAACTTAGCCCCAGATAGCAGAAATTTTGGCACAGAAGTTCAGCACTGGTAGTTTTAAGTAGTACAAAGTATTTTAATATATAGTCAACTCTAGATTAGTTGTACTAATGGACGAATAAGAGACACAGATGGTAGAAAACATCAAATACTCTGAAGTTAATGTAGAGCTGGCTTTGGAAAGGATGGCGTAAATAGACATCCAGAGATACACAGACACACACACCAGTGCTGGAGCTGTGCCTCCTCAAACCTCCTCTCAGCAGGACCTGTGCTAAGAACCCTGAAGCAAGCTGGGCTGCAGTGGAAAGGGGGCCTGAACTGCAGAGGCTAACCCACAAAGCAGACAGCCCTGAGACTCTAAGCCTCCTGAGCACAGGAATAGGGTGTTCCTCGGTCACTGCTAAAGCTCCATTGTCTCGCTTGGAAAGCACTTAGTCAATAGTTTCTAATGAATGAATGAGTGAGTGAGGGAATAATCTGGGAACTTTCTAGGAAGACTGTCAATAAATGATCACAGATGAGCCTGCAAGCTTCTCCTCTGAAGTGACACTAGGTCACTAGATATGGTGTGTTTGTTGGGTTGTAGAGGCCCCAGATAGAATGGGGAACCATAGAATTTCATTCTGTAGGATTCCTTAGAGGCCATCTAAGGTCTCTTGTATGGGAATAGGCAAACTGTTTTCTGTAAAGGACCAAATAGTAAATATGTGTGCCTTTGTGGTCCGTAAGGTCTCAGTTCCAACTATTCGCTTCTGTTGTTGTAGCAGAAAAGCAGCCACAGACAATACATAAATGAATGTGCCTGGCTGTGTGCCAAGAAAACATTATTTACAAAAACAGGTGGTGGCCCAATATGGCCCAAGGGCTTCAGTTTGCCAATCCCACTCCTGTGGGTCCTCCTAATTTCAGAGGAGGACAATGAGCTAAACAGAAGTTGAGTGACCTCCCCAAGTATGCATGGACTGCCTAATATTGGAGTTGGGGCTACAAACCTACATTTATTGGGTTTGTAGGGTGACTGGGTATGACTCTAAGCCAAAATTTTGGGCTTTCATGTTAGAGGAAAATCCATATATTAATTGATTTGAATATTTGCTGAGTCTGTATATGCCAGGCATGACACCAGGCCCTGGGTGTACTTGAATAAACCAGGGTGACATGGCTCTGCTCTTTGAGAGCTTACAGCAGAGAGGAGGTGGAGCAGAAGCCAGTCTAATCCAGTGCCAGGCATGACACCAGGCCCTGGGTGTACTTGAATAAACCAGGGTGACATGGCTCTGCTCTTTGAGAGCTTACAGCAGAGAGGAGGTGGAGCAGAAGCCAGTCTAATCCAGTGTCAGGGGTGCTACAATACGGGTTGGGGGTGCAGGCAGTATCAGAACACACAGGCACTGCCAAAGGCAAGAAAAAAACTTTCCTCTGCCTTGTGTCCATGAAGCTTCTATGGGAAGGCCCAGGCCCCTAATGGTACCTCCAGCATGTTCCTGTTGCAGCTGTGATCACCTCCTCCCAATTTCTTAAGTTTAATTATCCTCTGAAACCATGCATTCTTGCTATGTGGTGGATCCCTGCGTGTACAGCTTATTTAATTAGTAAGAACATGTATTATCTCCACTGACCTTTGATCTTTCCAATTAAATAGTTCTTTGAGTTCACAATCTGATCCATGTCAGAACGGATCGTTCCTTCCAGGCCCTTTGTCAGAGCTCTGCATTCCTCCTTCAAGGCACTTAATCCTTCTGAAACTTGATGCTGAACCAGGGTGTAGGCCTCCTCAAGGAGCTGCAACAGGGAATAACACATAAATCAGGGCTCTGTCATGTGTAAGCCCTGATGGAGTCAACTGGAGGGAGGAGCCTCCATCACAGGCCATCATAACATAAACAGAACTGCACACACATTGTCATTTTTCTTTCAAAGTTGGAGTCTGTTTGGATCAGTCTTCTTGTAAGTGAGACTCAGCAGGTTCGAAGTAGGCATTTCTACACCCAGGGAAGGGAATATCAAACAACAACAACAAATGCCCTAAAAGAAAAGGGAAGAGAATGTTCCCATTTTGAGTAGCTCAGTGGTAGAGCAAAACCATTGCTTACACCAAGCCACGTCCTCTTTCTGTCATTCTTCTTCCCCTTCATCTTAGGCAGCAGGTCTGTCTGAAGAGTGGGCAGGAGCTCCTCCATCACCAGGTTACTCAGGATCTGTGCAGCAGAAGACAGCCCAGAGTCGGTCAGTCGGTGATGGCTACATCTGAGCATCAGGCCAACTAAAGATGTCCTGATTGGCTGTCCCTGTCCCGGACCAGATGAACTCTGTAGTAGGTTAATAGTTTAACCTACTACAGAGGCCACAGAAATCTCAACTAAGACAATCTTAGAGGCTGAACATTCTTAAACATCCGCAAGGAACAGTAACATCTGCTGATATTCTCACCTTGTTGTTTTCCCAATGTAAATAACAAATTCCCCAAATTCAAACTTCACATATTCAAACTAGAAGAACTTAGGGCATACAGTAAAATGAAAGAGTTCAATAATGGATAAGGACATCTTCAGCAAAATTGTGAAGGAAATGCAAGGCTTGGTTTTGGTGGCTTCAGTCTTAGTCTGTGTCCCCTGGGACTATCATTCCTCCTAAGCCCTTCATGATCAAGGTATCAAAGTATCTTCATGCTCTTTGTCCCCACTGTCCCCGAAGCCCCATTGTCATCCTCTTTAATGTTTAGTAAAAGAAGGGAGGAGTAGTGTGAAGAAGTGAGAATGACGTCTGGACCGACCAGAGCCCAGGTACCACTGCATCCCACCATGCAGCGCCTTCGTCCAGCACTGGAGAAAGGCTGAGGGGATGCTCCAGGAGATACAGCCACATTGAAGGATAAAACACAGAGAAGATCAGCAAGGTTGTCTGCTAGACCTGCTTCTCCACAGCCAGAACCCAAGCCCCAAAAGGCCCCTGCTAAGAAGGAAGAGAAAGTATGCAAAAGGAAAAAAGGGAAGGGCTGGCACTGGCAAAGAGGGAAATAATCCTGCAGAAAATGGAGATGCCAGAACAGACCAGGCACAGAAAGCTGACGATGCTGGAGATGCCAGGGGAAGTGTGTGCGTTTTTGATAACTGTGTACTTCTGGTGACCATACAATTGGAAATACTATTTTTTTAAATGGAGTTTTATAAAAATGTAGAATGTTGTCTTACTTTTCTTAAAGCTATGTTATTATCACACAGAACATTTCATTTTTTTGGGGGGAAGGGGCATATGTCACTAATAGAATGTCTCTGAAGCTGGATTAATGTGGGGAAACACCTTTTCTTCCAGTTTTGAGAAACTTCCTCTTGGCTCCCAGGAGGGGGATTCCTGGCATTGACACACATAGCTACCTTGGCACAAACACCTTATGGTGTGGGAAAACTAAAATTCATTATTTCTTCTTCTCCCTCTCTGCCTTCAGTATGGTCTCAACTTCCTTAAACCCAGAGACCTGTTGGGACCTGACACCTAAAATTAGTTAGCAGTCAGGTGGCCATCTGGACCTTCCAGTGACCCCTATTGAGAGGGCAGCTCTCAAAACAACAGCGGTTCCTTTTTTAGATTGTGGATCTCCAGACTGATGATTCTGCCATTTTCATTTCATTTCCTGAAAGTCAAGATTGGCTCATGAAAAGTTGTTAAACAACATGCTACATGTGAAATGTCAACCCTCACTGCAATCGAGAGTCTAAGCAAATGAAGATTTCACTGGGTTTTATACAGCTGTCTGATTTTGGTTCATTGAAGAAGAGAGTTTGGAAGTTGTTGTATATGTTAGCAATTGTCTGCTCATGGCCTGTCTAATATACTATGATTGCTTACAAAAAGCATCTTTAATAAGGCTGGATACAGTTTGAAAAAGGAAAAAGAAGGCAATAACCAATATTTTGGAACAATCAAACGTTTGGAACATTTATGGGAGGGGTATGAGATAATTAATGGGACTGAAACAAAGAAAAAGGAAAAAATTTAAAAAGAATATGGGAGGGAGTGTCTAAATTTTTCAAGTGTTTTTAAAAAATGTGTTCCCACATCACTCCTAAAATTTTGCTTGGCTCAATTAAACTATTTCTTGTGAATCTGAGCAGTATTCTACACATCCACTCACGCTATTGGCCCTTCCTTCTTTACCCCTGCCCCTGAATTGCAGCAGCTTTGCTGTTCAGATTCACTTTCACCAGGAGTCTTTCGAGGCCCACAGTTCAGTTTGCAATCATAGGCTGCACACTAAGATTTACAAAAGGGGAAGCATAGTTTTAGGAAGGGAAGCAGGCACAAAAGTAGGGAATCACTTGAAACATCTGTTCTATGAGTTTGAAATAATATTTGTCCAAAATAACTGACCTCCTCCTTTCACTTCTCATAAAAATTCAAATTATGCTTTGGGAATTAAGGAAGATTTGCTCTGAGGTCACTGGTCACTAGTGGAAATGCCCATGAGCTCATTTGATCTGCCTTTAATCAAGGCTCTGTCGCGGCAGGGTGTAACGCTTTTGCTGAACCAAATAGAAACACTCTCAGGTGGAGGTAGACAAGCTGTCCAGTCCCATTGTGCCTGTGGGTTGCTGGCAGAGAAGGTGCTCAGCTCAGGGCAGCAAGTGGGGCTCCTGT
The DNA here is from genome assembly GCF_028885655.2 of Pongo abelii. Lineage (NCBI taxonomy): Eukaryota > Metazoa > Chordata > Mammalia > Primates > Hominidae > Pongo > Pongo abelii. The sequence continues at coordinate 64,991,463 of NC_071985.2, read as the reverse complement.
CATCTGCCAAGTGGATCTGCCTGGCGTGACGAAAGTTATGATGGGGACAGAGTTTCCACTAGCCCTGGTAATTCACTGGTGGGGATGTTTTTGACCTTTCTTCAGCCTTCTCTGGGGGCAGTCAAGAGATGAATCACCATTTTCTGTGGTGTTTAAGAGTAACCTAACATGCACAAAACTCCATGGAAATTAGCAGGTCCAACAATTATTGAAAGTAATGGCAAGAATCGCAATTACTTTTGCACCAACCTAATAGATTCAGTGGGTAATTAATAATCCACCAGCCCACCCTGCTCAATGGGATAAGTTCTTGTTTGGAACACATCTGCCGAAAGTGTGGTATGGGAAGAGTGAGCCAAGAGGAAAGGAGACCAATGCCAGAATTTAAAATCAGTGGGTTGACATTATGAAACTCAAGGGTCATAAGAATTGTCCCAATTCATCCTTTTGCAGAGATTGGTTAGAATTTTAGCATAAGTGTGAAACGGGTTTGAAAATATGAAAATGTTGTATATAAAGGCTAAAGAAAAATAATGTTCCATTTGGGTGGGCTTATAGTTTTGTTTAGTCTTTCCCACACAATGTTCCAAGAAATTTGGCTCCATTTTACACCTTAGGGAATTAAAGGAAATATGTCTGGGAGGAAAAAGAGGGGGTGGGAATGGGTTACAAGTGGCGGGGGGGTGATATGGTTTGGCTGTGTCCCCACCTAAATCTCATCTTGAATTGTAGCTCCTATAATTCCCATGTGTTGTGGGGGGGACCTGGTGGGAGATAGTCGAATCCTAGGGGCAGTTTCCCCCATACTGTTCTAGTGGTAGTGAATAAGTCTCGCAAGATATGATGATTTTATAAGGGGTTTCCTCTTTCATTTGGCTCTCATTCTCTCTTGTCTGCTGCCATGTAAGATGTGCCTTTCACCCTCCTCCATGATTGTGAGGCCTCACCAGCAACATGGAACTGAGAGTCCATTAAAACCCTTTTTCTTTATAAATTACCCAGTCTCTCAGGTATGTCTTTATCAGCAGCATGAAAATGGACTAATACAGTGGGGGAGTGGGGCTCAGGGAATAGCCACAGGGCAGCAGAGCCTGTGGGTGCTGAAGCTCAAGTGCATCTCATCCCAAGCACCATCCACATCCTCCAACTTTCAGCCCCACCCTGCCCTGATCGAGTACTGCCTGTCACCTCCCCAGAGCCCACTCTGGCATTCCCTACCATGGTCTGCCTTCCACAAGCAGAGTCCTAAGCTCTTGGGCTTTTCTAGAGAAAGTAGCTAATCTAATAAATAAATCGTAATAATGAAGGAATTCCCTAGCCTCCTCCCCTCAGAAATGTATCCACTGAACTTTAACATAAGTGACCTAAAATTACTTTAGTTTTGTTTTGTTTTGTTTTTTAACGGGGGGTGGTGGCAAGGGCAGTGTTTTGTATACTTAACTGCTAGGACTTGGAGATTTAAAAATTCTATCACTCCTATAAGAAACTAAGCATGTCACTAGGTTGATCAAAACCAACAAACCCAGGATCGCCCCTTGAAGTCCACACCGCAGTGCTTCCTTTCAGATGCTGAGCTGTCAGGAAGGTGTGAGGTCCAGAGAGACCACCCTCCTTCCTGAAGCAGGCCCCGCAGTCTCACCAGGCTGCTGGTCCAGGCCCCTTGCATTACTGAGTGGCCGTGGGTGAAAAAATCCAGTCAAAAGGAGTCACACTTAAGATCTTTCAGCAAAAGACAACTCTGGAGCATATGGACAAGGCCTAAAAAATGTGGGTCTTTTTTTTTTTTTTTTGTCTTGAAACTGTTCTGTGGGAATTATGAGCTGTTCTCTAGCCCATCTTGGTATTTTAAAAGCAAATAATAAATATATCACATAGCTAGAGATACTTTACAGTTGCAAAGCCCTTTCCCTCATGATCTCATTTGATATATTTATATTGACAAGTAGAAAATATGTTGATGTTTTTACTGGCACACAAATATTTTCACCTTAACAGTCTGCCAGGGAAGTTATTCTGAGATAGTTGCTTTGCCTGGACACTTGCCTAAAATAACCATCGCTATGAGGGCCTTCCATACTTGCTGTGTGAGTCATTACTATGAAGGTAATGGAACAAGGCTGAAAGTCTGAATGCAGGCCCCTAGGGTAGAGGGGTTCAGGACAGGGTTAAGATTAAGGTCTTAGCAGACAGGAAGAAAAAATGCAAATAAACCCAGCGCTTTAAACAAAAGATGTCATTTTCTCAAACTCAGTTATGCTATGCCATTTTCTTTAACCACTTGGTAGCTTCTCCAGGCCCCCGGCCTCTTTTTTCTATGAGTCTTAGGGTAGACACTGCTTTACTGTTATGCACCATGTCTTAGAGTCTGTGGGCAACCATAATCCTTCCCCAGCCCCACACAGTAAGCTTTAGAGGCCATTTCCTTTTACCAGCTTCTCCAAGCCGGTTTAAAATGCATTTCTGTAACAGACTAGCTTTCCGACTTCAGCCAACTGCTCTGAATGCTCTTTCTCTCACCTGGAGGGTGCTGGACAAATAATCCTGAAATGCCCCTCTAGCATTCACATTTTATGAGTCTGTTATTTCACCAAAACACTTAAATTCTGAGAGAAGCAAAACCACTTTTTTTTTTTTTTTTTTTTGAGACAGGGTCTCTCTGTTGCCCAGTGCAGTGGCACAATCACAGCTCACTGCATCCTTGAACTCATGGGCTCAAATGATCCTACTGTCTTGGTTTCCCAAGTAGCTGGGACTAGCTGCACATACCATTGTTCCCAGCTAATTTGTACAAAACTTTTGGAAGAGATAGGGTCTCGCTATGTTGCCCAGGCTAATCTCGAACTCCCGGATTCAAGCAGTCCTCCCACCTTGGCCTTCCAAAGTGCTGAGATTACAGGTATGAGCCACCACACCCAGCCCCTGTGAAGCTTCTTACTGGGACACTTGATAACTCCAGTGATTTCTGATCTCTTTTCTGCTTTTTTTGTTTTGTTTTGCTTTCCCACTTAAAATGTTTTTTATCCTGCAAAACTAGGAGCTTACTGTAACCACTTGCACAAATGCTTTACAATCTCCATCTATATAGAGACCCATATACATACACCCCACACACATATGTGTTGTCTTCTGCATGCTTTCTATGTGTGTCTTGCCTCACCATGATGGCAAGGGATGAGTCATTTCTCTCTCTTCCAACTTATACCACTTAGCACAAAATCAGCCTGAAGCCAAAACAAACTCAAACTTAACTCCCAGAAAGGATTTATTAAATACCTATATTCTTTTTTTTTTTTTTTTCTTTTTTGAGATGGAGTCTCACACTGTCACCCGGGCTGGAGTACAGTGGCGTGATCTTGGCTCACTGCAACCTCTGCCTCCCAAGTTTAAGCAATTCTCCTTGCCTCAGCCTCCGAAGTAACTGGGATTACAGGGCCGCCACCAGGCCCGGCTAATTTTTTTTCTATTTTTAGTAGAGACAGGGTTTCACTGTGTTGGCCAGGCTGGTCTCGAACTCCTGGCCTTGTGATCCACCCACCTTGGCCTCCCAAAGTGCTGAGATTACAGGCATGAGCCACTGTGCCTGGCCTAAATATCTATTTTCAATGGCATCATGGAGGAAAGTAAGTTCACATAAGTTTTTAAGTGAAAGAAAAAAATGAAGCAAGTGGCATAGCTGAACTCAAAGAGCTATTGAAAAAAAATGTGTAACTTAGTATATTCCCATGGTTGGTGCTAGTCTTTCACTGGGCCAGGATCAGAAGCCATCACTGAGTTTGCCATTTGTCCACTTAGCATGTAACCCGGAAACTATCAGCTCCACAGGGCCAGGACCATTCTGTCTTGTCCATCTCTGGGTCACTAGCCCCCAGAACATTGCCTGGTATAGAGCCAATGCTCAGTAAATAGTGGCTGAATGAATGAGACTAGGCAAGTCACTTAGCTGTTATATGCTTCCCTCAGTTTTCTCATTTACAAAATTGAAATAATAATAACTGCCCTACCCATCTCATAAGATTGGCAAGACAAACACCATTAGGTTTCGAACATTATCAAGTATCACACAAAGGCATTTGACTACTCATCTATCTATTAACTATGTTGGCTTACATGGCAGGCCAGCCAGCGTCAAGTGCTTCAGCCTCCCCTTCTGACACTTGTTTTTCTTTAAGGCATAAGTACATAACTACTTAGTTCTCTCAGACTTATGAATGGCTGTGCTTCCCCAAAATATCAGAAACCAAGACTTGTTTAAAAGTCTGGAAGAAGCAAGTCTCAGGTTGGGAAATAGATGAGTTTAGAATCTACCAGAGAGAAAAAAAAAGAGAGAGAGAAAGAGAAGGTTCTAATGGTAAACACATGTTTTCATATGGTGAAACAATAAAGAAGAGCTCCCTCATGAGTTTTCAGCATTAGATGTTTAATGACCACGCAGAGGCAAGGCACCATTCTGCATCCTCCAAATATTGTTCTCTAATAATGAATTTCACTAGCTCCCAAAAGAGGTACCCTAGGAGATATGGAAAAAAAAATAGTGGGGCTGGGCACGGTGGCTCATGCCTATAATCCCAGCACTTTGGGAGCCTGAGGCAGGGGGATCACGAGGTCAGGAGTTCGAGACCAACCTGATCAATATGGTAAAACCCCGTCTCTACTAAAAATACAAAAATTAGCCGGAGTGGTGGCATGCATCTGTAGTCCCAGCTAGTCGGGAGGCTGAGGCAGAAGAATCACTTGAACTAAGGAGGTGGAGGTTGCAGTGAGCCGAGATTGTGCCACTGTACTCCAGCCTGGGCCACAGAGCGAGACTCCTCCCCCCACAAAAAAAATAGCATTCTTAAATATCGTGTTACTTTATGTAAATATGCCCATACCCAGCCTCCTTTTCTTGGGTGAAGCAGCCATGTGACTGGTGTCATCATGGAGGCTGGGGTCACATCACGAAGCAGTTTCCTTTGGAGATTTATAATACTGTCCCTGGGACCAAGCCCACTGAAGTGCTTAGGCCATGACTGGCATCTAGTCAGGATCATGAGAAATTATAATGTACCACAGGGCACAGAAAACTAGAAAAGATAAATGAAATACATAGAAAACTGTCTAATGCTTTTTGAATTTTTTTTATTACTTCATTTACATATAATTGAATAAAGACAGCTGCGTGCCAAATACTTCCCCAACTGCACTTCACTTGTCACGATGATGCAAGGTAAACACTATTATTCCTATTTTTTCCGGAGGAGTAATCTGAGACTAAAAGAGGTTAAATAAGTTGGCATGACTTAAGTCCAAGTTTGAGGACCCTAGCTAAAGCCCTGTCATGCACTTTGCACTATTCCTCGGTACTCACACTTGATTCTAGTCTGGAAGCACGAGGTCATTTGAAAGAGTAATTCTTTTCATAGAAAACAGTGGAGGCAGCTCTTTCCACTGTAGTTGCCATGTTTTTGGCTGCCCTATTTCATGCCCAGTCTGATGGTCTTTGTAGTGGGTGCCCAGTACTTTCCTGACCAATGCTTCCAGACATGAGAGAGATGGCCTTTGGAACCACATCTTCCATACTTGCAACTTTTTTGTTTGATTGTTTAATAAAATGACCCTGACTTCCTATCGCCCAAATACCCAAACATAAAGAGAATCCAAAATTTTGAGCCCCATGTTACCTGGATTTCATCCCCAGTGATCATTTCCCAGGAACCATAGTGACCCTTCTCCTGTCGGAAGAATTGCACAGCTTCTAAAAAGGCTTGGGCTTCAAATGTCATCTGCTTCATGTAATCTAAAGAAAAGAAGAAAGGGCATTCAGCAAGGTAAAACACTCTACATTTCCCCATAGCTCCTCAAGTGTAATGGCTCAGAGACCTAGCATTATCTGAAAATGACAAGGCATGGAATTATAAGACACAGAGAAAGTTAAGCAGGTACTGAATTCAAAGTTAATTTGCAGATGTACATCACACTACTTGTTCATCGTCCTAGCTGATAAATTCTATCAGTTACTGAGTGTACTGGTTAGGAGTAGAAGGAGGCCCATCTCCCTTACCCTCTCTTATACATGTTTCCCTATCCACACACAGGCACCCAGCGACTTTACGCTACCAGCTGTGACACCTTACTCCGGCAGGCCATCCCTTAACAGTGCCTCTTGTGTTCAAAGTATCTCCTTCCAGTTTCCCGACAAAACAATTTCTCTGTGACTCGGAATCAGCTTTCAATACAATATGCATCAACACAACATGCAAATTTATGCAAATGAAGATAATAATTGCTAACACTTACAAAGCAGGATAATGTTCATCTAAGCACTTTACAGATTTCATTGAGACCTCACAAAAACCCTTGAGGAGGGTATTATTATTCTCACTTTACAGATGAGGAGACTGAGGCACAGAAAGATGAATTAGTTGCCTAGATCATATAGCTAGTGAGTGGCACAGCCCAGGTGTGAAAGGTGGTCTGACCTCAGAGCGTGCCTCTAACCATGATATTATATTGTCTCACATACTAGTTTTATGGGTTTGCCCTTCTAAACATACTGGATTTTAAATGGTGTCATATCTGAGAGGTACTATCCTACCACAAGGAATGAATATCTAACGGTGGAACTTAAGGTGTATAGAGGGAGCTGGGCTGAACGGCCTTCTCAGAGTTCTATAAGTCATGCTAGGCACGCAGTGTCTTCATTTCCAGCACATAAAATTGGCTCTTGGGGGACACAATGATTACAAAATTATAGAAATCTTCATGAGGAAATGAACTTCAGAAATAATCTAATCAAATAATAAATAATCAAACCTTAGGGGAAATAAAAGAGCAAAGTGAAGTGAGTGAAAAGGCCAAGTTCCCTGACTCTCCTCCTATAAGGCACAAAGCTCTCCTGCCAGTAGCACATTTATAGGGCAACATTACATTGGTGATTTGGAGGCAGCTGATTTGCGGGGTGAGGAGGAACCATCACAGCTTTACACAGTGGGATTATTCAGTAAAAGACTAAATAGTTGATATGGGGAACTAAGCAGAACTAAAAGAGGATCAATCTGCTCTCAAAGGTAACAATCAATTAATAGGTGGTAGATGACTCTTTTGAGATTGGCTTACTAGATCATAAACCTCAGGAACTGAGAAAAGAGAAAAGAATTCAAGGCTTAGCCTCTACAAGAGTTCAAGCAAAACTATTCACAGTGAGGATACCATGAAGTCCATTCGAAGCTGTATTCTAAAAAATGTGGAACAGTGGCCAGGCATGGTGGTGGCTTATACCTGTAATTCCAACACTTTGGGAGGCCAAGGATGGAGGATCACTTGATGACAGGAGTTCAAAACGAGCCTGGGCAACATAGTGAGACTACATGTCTACAAAAAAATTAGCTGAGCACGGTGGCACATGCCCATAGTCCCAGCCACTCAGGAGGCTGAGGCAGGAGGATCACTTGAACCCAGGAGTTTGAGGCTGCAGTGAGCTATAACTGCACAATTGCACCCTATCCAGGGCAATAGAGTGAGACCCTGTCTCAAAAAAAAAAAAAAAAAAAAAAGAAATAAAAAAAAGAAAAGAATATGGAACATTAACTGGCATTTCCAATAGTAACATAGAAATTTGGTCAAAATCTAAATTAAATTTTGAAAAAAGAGCATGTTTCAAGAATCAAGGTTTTTTTAAAATTTTTTGTTTTTGATTATTTTTTTAAGTTCTAGGGTACATGTGCACAATGTGCAGGTTTGTTACATAGGTATACATGTGCCATGCTGGTTTGCTGTACTCATTAACTCATCATTTACATTAGGTATTTCTCCTAATGCTATCCCTCCCCCTGCCCCTCACCCCACAACAGGCCCCAGTGTGTGATGTTCCCACCCTGTGTGCAAGTGTTCTCATTGTTCAATTCCCACCTATGAGTGAGAACATGCAGTGTTTGGTTTTCTGTCCTTGTGATAGTTTGCTCAGAATGACGGTTTCCAGCTTCATCCATGTCCCTGCAAAGGACATGAACTCATCCTTTTTTATGGCTGCATAGTATTCCATGGTGTATATGTGCCACATTTTCTTAATCCAGTCTATCACTGATGGACATTTGGGTTGGTTCCAAGTCTTTGCTATTGTGAATAGTGCCACAATAAACAGATGTGTGCATGTGTCTTTACAGTAACATGATTTATAATCCTTTGGGTATATACCCAGTAATGGGATCACTGGGTCAAATGGTATTTCTAGTTCTAGATCCTTGAGGAATCACCACACTGTCTTCCACAATGGTTGAACTAGTTTACACTCCCACCAACAGTGTAAAAGCATCCCTATTTCTCCACATCCTCTCCAGCATCTGTAGTTTCCTGACTTTTTAGTGATCACCATTCTAACTGGTATGAGGTGGTATCTCATTGTGGTTGTGACTTGCATTTCTCTGATGACCAGTGATGATGAGCATTTTTTCATGTGTCTGTTGGCTGCATAAATGTCTTCTTTTGAGAAGTATCTGTTCATATCCTTTGCCCACTTTTTGATGGGGTTGTTCAGTTTTTTTCTTGTAAATTTGTTTAAGTTCTTTGTAGATTCTGGATATTAGCCCTTTGCCAGATGTGTAGATTGCAAAAATTTTCTCCCATTCTGTAGGTTGCCTGTTCACTCTGATGGTAGTTTCTTTTCCTGTGCAGAAGCTCTTTAGTTTAATTAGGTCCCATTTGTCTATTTTGGCTTTTGTTGCCATTGCTTTTGGTGTTTCAGTCATGAAGTCTTTGTCCTGAATGGTATTGCCTAGGTTTTCTTCTAGGGTTTTTATGGTTTTAGGTCTAACATTTAAGTCTTTAATCCATCTTGAATTAATTTTTCTATAAGGTGTAAGGAAGGGATCCAGTTTCAGCTTTCTACATATGGCTAGCCAGTTTTCCCAGCACCATTTATTAAATAGGGAATCCTTTCCCCATTGCTTGTTTTTCTCAGGTTTGTCAAAGATCAGATAGTTGTAGATATGCGGCATTATTTCTGAGGGCTCTGTTCTGTTCCATTGATCTATATCTCTGTTTTGGTACCAGTACCATGCTGTTTTGGTTACTGTAGCCTTGTAGAATAGTTTGAAGTCAGGTAGCATGATGCCTCCAGCTTTGTTCTTTTTGCTTAGGATTGTCTTGGCAATGTGGGCTCGTTTTTGGTTCCATATGAACTTTAAAGTAGTTTTTTTCCAATTCTGTGAAGAAAGTTATTGGTAGCTTGATGGAGATGGCATTGAATCTATAAATTACCTTGGGCAGTAGGCCATTTTCACGATATTTTTTCTTCCTATCTGTAAGCATGGAATGTTATTCCATTTGTTTGTGTCCTCTTTTATTTCACTGAGCAGTGGTTTGTAGTTCTCCTTAAAGAGGTCCTTCACATCCCTTGTAAGTTAGATTCCTAGGTATTTTATTCTCTTTGTAGCAATTGTGAATGGGAGTTCACTCATGATTTGGCTCTCTGTTTGTCTGTTATTGGTGTATAGGAATGCTTGTGATTTTTGCACATTGATTTTGTATCCTGAGACTTTGCTGAAGTTGCTTATCAGCTTAAGGAGATTTGGGGCTGAGACAATGGGGTTTTCTAAATATACAATCATGTCATCTGCAAACCGGGACAATTTGACTTCCTCTTTTCCTAATTGAATACCTTCTATTTCTTTCTTTTGCCTGATTGCCCTGGCCAGAACTTCCAACACTATGTTGAATAGGAGTGGTGAGAGAGGGCATCCCTGTCTTGTGCCCGTTTTCAAAGGGAATGCTTCCAGTTTTTGCACATTCAGTATGATATTGGCTGCGGGTTTGTCATAAATAGCTCTTATTATTTTGAGATACGAAGAATCAAGTTTTTAAATCGAAGTATTTTTTCCTCGTTATTTTTCTTGACTTGTCAAGTGATGTAATGTTTAATCTTAGAGGTTTGAAAAACAAAAATTAAAGTCTAGCTATAAAATTGACAATACCATTGGCAGCGTTCTCTTCACAAGGGGATTGTGATATGGGGCTTAGTACACTGGGAGGGACTTTACCAACTGAGATGGAAACTGTAATTACTACATTGGGATTTGAGATTGACTCATGTGCTCTTATTTTTAACAGCTGTTTTCATTTTCAACCTAAGAAAACAAAGAGATGGAAGAAAATATGGTACTGTGTCTGGATGAAGTGAGTATGGCCAGATCTGCAAGCCAGGGAATGAAGTTTTAAATTCTTCACATCCTTATAAGAAGCATAAATTTACATATTTCCTCCTCTACTGACCTCAGTAACTGCAGGAGGCACTTGAAATCTTGTCCATTACCTTCTGTATCTATATCAAAGCAAAGAATGACACTCCCACTGATGGCTGCGTTTTCAAAGATCTTTGGAAAAAAGTAACTGAAGAAATGGGATTTGGAGATGTGGATGTCAGACAGAAGTCAAAGAAGGAACCAGAAGGAGAGCTCCAATGTAATAGTGGTGGAAGTGAAGCATCTTAATACAGAAGAGAAGAAAAGTATTAATAATCAAATGAGCCACAAGAGAAATTATAGTCATCCAACAATGAAGCCTCAGAGAATGAGGGCCTGGATCTGAATTCTGGACTCTACCATTGAGGCAGACTTAAACTAGATTTTAAATACTTCCTTTCCATAAAGGAGAAAAGATCTAATCTACTGATTCATCATTTTATTTTCAGCTAATAAACTGTTAAATTAATATATGTAAAACTTTTAGAACAAATCTGCTACATAGTAAGTTGCTTTATATACATTTGTTCTTAAGATTATAAGCACAGGTCAATAGCAACTGACAGATCATTAAGCAAATAAACGACAAAGGTTTGCTTTGTAAAAGATAACACTGTGCTGCAATGGTAATACAAGCTTCATTTATTCTAAGTTGTTTGCAAAGGCATTGCTGAACTCAGTCAGAATGTACAGGTGTTCAAGAGAAACCAGATTAGCAGTTATTTGATGAACTTCCTGCCACAGATCTCATGGGAACAAATTCCAGGTTCACAATCAGCTACTCTCCTGCTAATAAGCAAATTGGGAGTTTTGTCCTGTGGCCCTCAGAATCAACAATGGTTTTCGGCTTTTAAGCAGTCTCCTGGCAAGCCAACTTAGAAACAAATGGCAGCTATCAGCCCAAACTCTACTCTTCTAGCATGCTATAATTATGAGAAGGCCGAGGGAGACAGAAGTGCTGAGGAGTAACTTAGACATCACTACATTCAGCTCTCTCATTTAATGGATGAGGAAACTGGAACAAGAAATGGTTAATTTCCTAGCTGAAGGTCACACAGCTGGTCAGTAGCAGAGCCAAAAGTTGAAAAAGTGGCTCTGGCATGTTGTAAGTGGCCCTGGCATTCATGCTAACTTAAATAACAGACTATGAGAGTTGGAAGTGATCTTAAAGGTCACCTACCCCAAGCTCTCATTCAATGTTGGGATCCTTCAGAATCCCAGACAGACACTCGTTTGGCCCTGGCTTGATTATTTCCAGTGACAGGAAGCTCACAATTTAATGAAAATAGTTCTTTCCATCACTGAACTGCTCCAAATTTTCCTTCTATTGAGCCAAAGTCTGTTTCCATGGACTCTCTCTCCCATTAATCTCATTTCTCCCTTTCAGAACAAAATAGACAAGTTTACTTTTCTTCCATATGGTAACCCAAGAAAAAAACAGTAATCAGCTGAATATCCTTATTTTTCTTCAACTGTTCTTTAAACAGCGTATCTTTTGAATCTTTTTAATTTGACCTTCCCTTTTCCTTCTTTCCCTCAGTGAGCCATTCAAATTTATCTATATCTTCCTTAAACGTGGCCTCTACAACTGAATACAATAGACTAGGTATTGTCTGACTGGTGCCAATTATACCAAGTCAAAGGATACTTTCTTTTTCTGATCTCTAACCTCTTTTTTAATACAACCACGTCACACTGTTGACTCCTGTCTTTCTAGAGTTATAAATCCTTATACCTTTTTCATATAAAACTCTTGCCAATATAAGCCTCTCCTACCCTGTATTTCTGCTTTTGACTTCGAAGGACAGATTTTTAACATTATCTCTATTACATTACAACTTACTGTGATTAGCCCAGAGCCCCGAACCTGATGAAATCATTTAAAAATTGTGATTCTGTCCCCTGACTCTCTTATACCACAGTATCATCTGAAAACCTGGTAAGTTTGCCTTCTATGTTTCTGGCTAACTCATCGATAAAAAAAACATTCACCAGATCAGGAGTGAGGAAAGAGCCCTGGGAAATGATAAGCATTTGGGGAGATAGAGGGGAGACACATTTTGGCCATTCATTCAACAATCACATCCTCACGACCAAGAACTGTGTAGGAATGCACTATTCTCTTTAGTCTCTCTCTACTTCCTCATTCATGCAGCTGCATGGAAAACTCATATTTGGTAGACATGATTAAGGATTCTGCAAGGAAAGGAAAACTTCTCTAGGCCTCTTGGGGACAGTTATTCATGGGGCCAGCCAGAGAGGAGCTGCTTTTATTTTTTTCCACTTATACGGATTTATAACACATCTGAATCAACTGAAACACCAAAGCTCCAAGGCCTGTGGAGTCATTCTAGATTCTGCCTCTGGCTGTGGTGTTGGGACTCCCTGACTCAGGCTGGGTTTGGAAGCTGCCTTGTTATTTTATTTCATCAGTAAACTGTGCCAAGCCCTGTTAGCTGATCTGCTGGGTGATTTGTGAAAGTTATGTAACAGCATTACTCACTATGCTGCTACGGGGCTCATCTCACTGAGTTACACTTCTAAACTGTCTTTTGCTTCAGGTCAGATGTCATCTTTCCTATGGGAGATGCAGTGAGGTTGTGTGCCCCAGTTTCTTTCTAGAACAAAGAAGGGGAACAGGGGAAGGTAACCAACATTTACTGAGTCCCTACCATGGAGTATGGACCATGCGAGATGCTTACACACACACAGTCTCATATAATCCTTCCAACAATCCCATCAGGCAGGAATTAATATCCCCACTTTACAGAAGACAAGAAAGTGGAGTTTTGGGAAGGCTAAATAGTTTCTTTAAGCTAGCATGTGGTCAAGCAATGGCCACTTACCTCTAAAGTCCTGTTATAACACTTTATCATGTAATTTTTAAAAACTTTTTATTCTGAGATAATTTTAGATTATCTCAAATAAGATCTCAAATTTGAGATTATCTCAAATTATTAGTTCTTATTTCTCACATGCTGTTATAAGAAATAATATAGAGATATCCTATATACACCCTTCACTCGGGTTTCCCAAAAGGGAGCATCTTGCAACCCTATAGTACAACATACCACAACCATGAAATTGACATTGCTGCAGTCCAAAATTTTTATTCAGATTTCACCAGTTTTACATGCATTCCTGTATGTGTGTGTGTGTGTGTGTGTGTGTGTGTGTGTGTGTGTGTGTTGTTCCATTTAATTTTTTTTTTTTTTTTTTGAGACGTAGTTTCGCTCTTGTTGCCCAGGCTGGAGTGCAATGGCACGATCTTGGTTCACTGCAACCTCCACCTCCCGGGTTCAAGCGATTATCCTGCCTCAGTCTCCTGATTAGCTGGGATTACAGATGCCCACCACCATGCCCGGCTAATTTTTGTATTTTTTAGTATAGACGGGGTTTTGCCATGTTGGCCAGGCTGGTCTCGAACTCCTGACCTCAGGTGATCCACCCGCCTTGGCCTCCTAAAGTGCTGGGATTACAGGTGTGAGCCACCGCGCCTGGCCTGTTCCATTTAATTTTAAGGTTATTTTAAAAGAGACTTTCCTTCTCAAAGTTTAGAATAATATAATTCTAGAGTTTGATCATAGATTAGAGATCACTTAGTCCAAATCTTTCATTTTACAAATGAATAGACTGAGGGCCACATAGGGTGTGATATGGCATTACTAAAAATAAAGCAAAACAAAACTTCCCTGGAATTAACAATGAATGGTGCTCATTCTAATGAAATGGTAATAAAAGTTTTAATTTTTATTTTAAAACACATTTATACATGACCAACCTAAGCAAATGCTTATCACCATATCATAAATGATAATTCTTACGGGAAAGAGCCCCATTACTTAGAAGAAATTGGTAAATTATCAGAGCTCCCTCAATTATATTTTATAAAATATAATACTAAAATATTAATCTACTGACCAAATCATATCTGTATTAGTGGACACAGCCCTATCAGAAGGAGAGGAGGAATATGTCAAGAATACATGTATACCCCATGGAGATCCAGGGACCCAAGGATGAGTTACAGTGGTGTTGGTCTAGTTGAAAGTATAAAAATATAAGAACTCACCCTGAGAATATAAAACACTTCTCAAACAAATGGAAGAAAGGTGTTTCTAGTAAAGACATTGTTCTGAGATAAATTTTTGGCTGCAGAGAAAAATACTGCCTACCTTGTCCAGCTAAAGGCAGTGCATCTCTTGAATTCTTGACTTGTCAATAAATATTAAAAGACTATTTGTCAACATCGAAAAGGAAGTGGTGACTACTAGAACAAGTGAAGACAGACTAACCTCATTTCCTTCAGATAGACATACTAGACTGGTAGATTAGAAGGCTGTCGGAGACATCCTGTACCTAGGCAACTATAATATCTTGCATGATTTTGATTGGCACAGTAAAGAAACTTAGATTGGCTGATGATGCAAATAGACACAATCAAATAGTTAAAACCACCCAAATCATGGGTGCTGGGTAAAGGGCTGAGGTTATTGACATCCTGGAGGGAAATCTCCAGGGCATTGCCTTAAAACATGTTCAATTACTTAGAAAAGAGTGTGAGTGTGTGTGTGTGTGTGTGTGTGTGTGTGTGTGTCTGTATGTGTATTATAGTTGTTAAATTTTATTTACCAACTACATATGAGACACTGAGTTAGGTAGGCTCTGAGGATACAAAGCTGAAAAAAAATATGGCTTTTAACTTCAAGTTCCTCACAGTTTAGTGGATGACAGAATCAGGATCCAAAATGGGGTACAATATGGATAAATGAATCTTGCACTTAAGTCCCAAAACACATCTATATAAGTAAACAATATGTGCCTGATACATAGTAGGCATGAATAAAAAATTGGTGAATAAATTGAATGAATAAAGGTACCAAGTCTGAAGAAAAAAAACCCCAAACCCTGGGGTTTCATTTAGTTGCAAGCTCAGTGCAAGTCAGTCAGGGGTGTGATACAATTGTCCACAAAGCATGTAAGGTTGAGCCTCAGAAATGTGAAATGTAAGAGGAACAAGAATGGTCACAGATGTATTCTGAGGTATGCTCCTCTGAGTTCATCATTCCACGGCTCTAGCTCATGCTGGATACCAGAATATTTTACAAACATTTTTTAAAATAAAGAAAAAAGTGGAGTACTTCTGAAGAAGACCAAGTGAATGAGGAATCTCACAGCCTTGGAAAGGAAAAACCTAGAAGAAAGAGATCTTTATCTATATGAAGATCTTCAATGGAACAGAGGGCTGGATTTGTTTCATGGAGATTCAGATACTAGAATCAGGGTTGTGTCATTTAGAGTGTGGCAGATTTTGACTCAATATAAGGAGCAAATTTCTAACATATGGGCTTATCTTAAAGTCAAATAGGCTCCAACAGGATGTCAAAAGTTCCCCTAGAAAGGAAGTACTCCATCTGGGCTGAGTTACCTTGTAACAGGTGTACAGATTTGCTCAAATCTCTATTATATAGTTTCATGGCATCATGTGCCTCCCACCACTGTACTTACAGCAGTTATAATATTACAGTTATTAGTGTAATCATGTGAGATATGTCTTTCCCCAAGACTGTAAACTCCAAAAGGATAGGGTGCTGCCATTCATATTCACCCCTGCATCCCTACTCCCTAGTACATAGTACTTATTAAGTGTTCAAAGAAGGAAAGAAAGGAAGGAACGCCGGAGAAAAAGAGAGAGATTAAAACACTAGAGGGGGTGCTGGTTTAAATCTCCTATAAAGTTCTTTTGAATTTGAAATTTCATGGTTACAAACAAACCCAGGTTGCAAATGATTCACATTGTCTTAATGATTGCCTTCCCTACTGTTGTAAAGAAATACTCTACCCCAAAGCTTCTCAGATTTTGGTGAGCATCAACATCGCCTAGCAGGCTTGCTAAAACGGATAGCTGGCCCCCTATCCCAGAGTTTCTAATTCAATAGGTCTGGGGCAGGGCCCAAGAATTTGCATTTCTAAGAAGATCCCCAGGTGATGCTGATGCTACAGGTCCAGGAACACACTTTGAGAACCATTCCTCTACCCAGCATTAGGAGAGTGGTTCTCAAACATCAGAATCACTTGTGGTAAGGCTGGGCATGGTGGCTCAAGCCTGTAATCCCAGCACTTTGGGAGGTCGAGGCAGGCGGATTAACTGAGGTCAGGAGTTTGAGACCAGCCTGGCCAACATGGTGAAGTCCCGTCTCTACTAAAAATACAAAATTAGCCGGGCGTAGTGGCTGGCTAGTTTTGTAATCCTAGCTACTCTGGAAGCTGAGGCAGGAGAATCACTTGAACCCTGGAGGCGGAGGTTGCAGTGAGCCGAGATTGTGCTTTTGCATGATCATGCCATTGCAGCCTGGGCGATAAAAGTGAAACTCTATCTCAAAAAAAAAAAAAAATCCATTCTTGGTTTTGCCATAGACATTCTGATTCAGCAGACCTGGAATTGGATCCAGGAATCTGTATTTAAACAAGCTCTTCAGGTAATTCTGTTGCAGGTGATTTACAGACCACATTTGAGGGAAAAAAAATGACACAAAAGCAAAGGTGATAGTAGAAGACCATGGCTCTTGAATGCTTAGTGTCTTGATGACCTTGTTTCCTCCTTAGCAGGTTACAAAAGGTCTACTCTGTCAACTGCTCACCCACTTAACACAAATGAACCCTTGTATTTAGTCAAAGTGATGGTTAAAAATAGTACCACAATGAAACTTTATCAAAAAATATGTGGATAAGCAATCAACATTTCAGGTGGGTTCATGAGGACGCCATTTCAAACAACTAGAACTCTACCCATGGTGGATCCCCTCCTCCTCCCTTTGGAAGCAGTCATCATTGTCTGGATGTAAATCCCCAGATGTAACCCTGATTGATCTCATTTTCTCTTTTCTGGCACTCAATGGATATGTGGATTATAGCTTGTCTGTGATAGCTTTCTTTCCCTAGCATGAATGATCTGTTTCTTTACCGTAAGTTTTTTTTCAAAGCCTTACAGATATGAAAATGACCCACATCCCAGTCTCTTCTAAAAAGTATGGATGGAGTCATCAGACACTCCCCCCTCCCGCAAAAAAGGAGAGAATATTTTCTTCTTTCCAAATACCATCAAAATACTCTGTGCGCTGAAGTTGTGATTCATTGAACATGCTTTCCATACACCTGAAAGAGTTAATCTATCACCCCATGTGCCATAGCCACCAGAGCAAAGTCAGGCCAAGAGAACAATGGCACAATCAACTATTTCCTATCTTCCCTGGACAAATCTATATGGCTTTGTATGGGAAGATTTGTATTCTAAGATAGTGAGTGCAAAACTATCTCCCAATCCCTTGATAATTATTTATGGAGATACTGCTGAGATGACCTCCGGAGAAAAAAATTACACCACAAAACCTAAGCAAAACAAATGAAAACCATCTAATTCCCTCTTTAAAAATGTGAATTTGAAAAAGTGCCCACCATATAATGTTTTACAGGCAGCTGTGGCCATCACACACCCGGGTTCTCTTTCAGCTCAGACCACAGAAATTGGGTCATGTGCCTCTCAGTGACGTTGTGGGCATCTGTGTGGCTTACTCTCTGCAGGCAAGTTTACCACACAACTTGGATACGATTTAAAGCAAGCTTGAGTGTTCAAACAAATAGGGAAGATGCTTCTTTAGTCACGACTTGTCCTTCATTTTTGATGACGCTTTCTCTTATTTCTGGAAATGCTGTTCACAAATGGGTCTTGGTATAATTTGTTACTGTAGCACATAAAAATACCAGGGAAATTCTTCCTGACTGATTCTATGGATTACCTTCATCTTGTGAAATCAGAACACCTTAGTCTTACCAACATCTGTGAGAGCATGCTTTCTGCAAGTAAAGGCAGACAGTAAAATAACTTGGCTAGCTTTACATGAGAGAACAAATCACTGGCATTAATTGGCGTCACTCATCATATCCTAGCCTAACACACCTACAGAGTGTAGCACTGTCTGATGATGGTATCTGGGAATATTCTACTCATCATCATTACCAATGATTAATAATAGCATCTACCTTGAACTTGTCAGAGGCTTTTATAGTTTACAACATTTCATTTGATTCTCACTGCAATCTCATGAGACAGGTAAGCCAGATGTAATCATTTCTGGTAGAAAATGGAAAAAACTGAAATCGAAGAAGTTTATGTCATCGCCCAAGGTCATATGAATAAATAACTCATTTTATCAGGTCGGAAAATAAGAATAAAAATAATAGGCGCAATATAAATTTCTAGTCCCATGCAGATTCAGCTCCAAAAAGGAGCTAACCTTACTTAAAACTTTTAACTACTGCAGTTTACCCTTATCTAGGACAATACATCTCAGCTTCATTATTTGTAACCTTTTTCCAAAGACCTAAGAAATTAAACTGACCCATGATCCATTTTCTTCCTAACAAGGAGGGATGGCAGCCACCTACTCCTGCAAACACATCACCCTGCCCTGATCAGAAAGGTGAGAACATTGGCTAATTTCATGGCCCTCTCCTTAGATTTGGAGGGGCAGTATACAATTTAGTCCTCTTAGAGACCAGATAATTGTTTTAAAAAAAGTAGAACTTCAGTAGTCATGTACCGATAAAGATAATGTCTACATTCCTGACCTATTACAAGAAGAAGCAGTACCGCCAACAGAGTTCTCTTTAATTTCTGGGTTATCTGAGCCCACAATGTGTACCAATTTTGAATAATTGCTTCAAGCCAAAAGACACCAGGAAAGCATTTTCCCATTGGGGTGGCCAAAGGCCTGGGATCCTGTGCATCATCAGCATGAGTTGTCTCACTAAGGGATCCATTTAACAGAGCTTTATACTTAGGGTAAATAGGTGATTTCATTGTGAAAACTTTAAGCATTTACAATTATTTTCAGTAAAGTTCAAGGAGCATCTTGTTTAATAACTTGGCTAACAACAAGCTTAAACAAAATAAGATGGGATTACTGAATGGAATATTATGCAGTCACTAAAATAATATTTTTTTCTTTTCCACAAATTAAAATAACAATTATGATGACATTATGAAAAAGTAGTTTGGGGATAACTTTAATTGCAAAAAGCAGATTATAGGCCAAGTATGATGGTTCATGCCTGTAATTTTAATACTTTGGGAGGCCAAGGAGGATTGCTTGAGGCCAGGAGTTCAAGACTAGCCTGGGCAATATAGTGAGACCCCCATCTCTACAAAAATTTTAAAAAGAACCAGATTATAAATTACATATATATCCTGACTAAGTAATGCAAAATATGAGGAAGGATGAAAAGGGAATGCATAAGAAATAAAAGGTGAGTTATGGGGGATTTTGTACTTGTGGCTCAAAGTTTATGAAATGTTATACTATTAATTATCCTTAGGAATATACAGGCTGATCTAACGACTTTTTTTTTTTTTTTTTTAACTAATCCTCTTACGACCATGGTTGATATTTGCCTTTCCAGAGTCAAAATGGTCCTGGGCAGTTTGCCTCTTAGAATCTCAGAGAGCTCCCGTGAGCACTGGCAGCTTCCAAAGCCCAGCACACGCCACGGTCCCACCATGCGGGGTCCAATCCAAGGTGTTTGTAAAGAACTTCAGTGAGCAGAGACTCACATGGAAGCGAGCCTCTCTCTCCCTTAGGATGGGCAGAGCTCAAGCCCAGCTCCTGACTCAGTCCACCAAGCAGTCTCCAGTGTGATGTCAACTGAAGAGGACATTCTTTTTTCTTCTCCTGAAAGATATCGTTTGGTGTGGTTTACTCAGAAGAGGTCTCCACTGCCTCCTTCAAATGTTCTGCTTTTCAGGAATGGAGGGAAAATCCTTACAGCCTGGAACACTTTTGAGGTTTGTCACAAATGTCCTTGAAAGTAATATTACTATCCCCTGCTTGCCACCAAAACTGGGCACGGTCGGGGACAACACAAGTGTGCCTGTGTCACAGGTGATGTCATCTGTGCCACACCCAGATGGACTTGTGCCCCACTGCACTAGAATGTCCTTATGGACAAGGACTGTCATATTTAGCACTGTATCCTCAGGCCATAGCACAGTGTCTAGTGAGAATCAAAACTGGCCACTATTTCTACTTCTGCCTCATCTCCTGTGTGACTCGAGGTGACTTACTTTGCTTCTCTGGGCCTAATCTGTCATTTCAAGTGGAAGGCTGACCATCATGTCTGCTTTCTCAGCTATGAAACAATGTAATTCTATGATCAACTGAAAGTACAGTTAGTTGTATTGACATTTGGTTGGTGCTTTCCATGATAGTACTTCAACTTAGGGACATAAAGTTCCGTCTTCAAGGCTACCTTCTCCTTTTCTTCCCACTAAACATTCTCTCTGTCTGTCTGTCTGTCTCTCTGTCTCTCTCACTCATCTTTCTCTGGGCTGCAGAAAGTCATCAATGTGGCTACTGGAAGATATTAAATGGCATGGCATGTGTCTTTCATTATATTTCTATTGGACAGCGCTTGTCTAGAGTCTCTTTGACATCGTCATTTCCCCTTCTACTCCCCTGAATGACAGTTCATTTCATGGTTATTTTCACTGGGCTTACCACATGGAATATCTAATTAACCTAATAAAATAGTGAAAATATTCAAATAAAAAAATTCAAATTTGCCATTTCATGGTCAGTGAAAAGATTATAGCAAAACTATGAAATATTACATCATTAACTTATATCTTTCTTTTTATTTGAAAAAGTAGGTTCTTCCTAAACCCCTTAATTTACCATTTAACAAAAGCATTGTGATATACAAAATCATCCAGTTATCCAGAAAAGCTACCTTACTAGTTCGGGTGTTTATTTGAGTATAAACTGTAAGGTCATTAAGTGATTCTATCTCAACCAGAAATTTTTCTCTCATAAAATGCTTCAGAACAAAATAAATCATACCCTTTGTATAAATCAAGACTATACAATGGAATACAGGTCAGTTCTTGACTATCCTTGCTAATAACGGATAAAGTGATGACAATAATTTTCAAAACTTCATATTTGCTTCTGTACTGATGTTAAGGAAGTTTAATTTGCATTTACATTTGAATTCAAATGAGTCTGATGTTCCACTGATTCATCCTATTTTTAAACAAAAAGGAAATTTGCCTTTTGAGAACTAACTTGTGCTCAGCTCTTCTTTGTTCCTTACTTCCAGTGAGAGTAGATGGCATCTCAGACCACCTGGTTGAAAACGCTCACTTTTCTTCCCTTTCCATGCTCCTTATCCTTCCCACTGAATCTTCTCCCAGCCTCAACACACACACATACACACACACCTGTGCACACACACACAAATACACATATACACATGTGCATACACACAGACACACACATCCTTCTCTGGCCTGTAGAAAGTAATCAATACTTTGTCTTAAAGGCCTCTCCCAGGGTAAGAGAAAGGGAAATGGGAAGTCTCTTTGCTTTCCCATTAAAACCCTAGACCGGTGCTATTCAAGAGAAATATAATGAAATATACTTCATATAATGAGATATAATGAAAGCCATGTATGCAATTTTAAATTTTATAGTAGCCATATCAAAAAAGACACAAGTAAGATTAATGATAATGTTTTATTTAACCCCAAATATCTGAAATATGTAATCAATATAAAAATTATTAATGAGATATTTTACATTCTTTTTTTAGTACTAAGTCTTTGAAATCTGATATGCCTTTTATAACTACAGCACATTTGAGTTTGGATTCCAGACATCTTAAGTGGTTAAAATTTTAAGTGATTAATATGGCATTTTAAGTGATTAATATGGCAGCTATGGCTGCCATATTGGACAGTACACTTAAACTTGTGGTTTAAGAGTATGTTGTTTATTTGAGTCGGGGCACAGGAGGAGGCAATGAAAGAGAGCATGCCACTGCACACCTGCCCATGTTCAAACAGCCTCATTACAAAGGGATCTGTTTTATATCAATAAAGAAGGAAGAAACTTGACTTTTTCTATAATTCATCAATTACATACATAGCACAGCTTATCTAATAGAACAATCCCAGGATCGGAATAATGCACAAAATTAAGGAATAAAATAACTTGTAATGAGTCCCTATGTGGATTAAGGTTAGTTCAAATTCAAGACCCTTGACAATTATATCTCACTCATAAACCCTACCTCATGGGCAATGAGGAATCCTTGTGGCTTTAACTTTGAGGGCTCTCTAACAACAATGCCATACGGTAATATTCCTGCTCAGTTTGGTAGAAAACTGCTAACCAGCAACAGACAGATGAGATCATTTCCAAACAGGATACAGCTTTGCAACAATCCACTATATTTATAGTAACAGATTGTTCACCCTGCCTCTACTTTCCACCAAAAAGAACCAACAGCTAAAATGCTTGATGGATTTAGATGCCCCCTGTTTCTGTTGCAGACAATCTCAATAGTGGGTACAGACTTGGATCACATATTGTAATTAACTCAATCCATGGAACTATTTGAAAGAATTGGTCCAATGATCTAATTCCCTTATAGTAAAATAGAAAAAAGAGGAAATAAAAACAAAACCTCAATTCTTGTGTCAGAAATGTCAAAGCTTTTGCAGGAATGAGTGTGTATGTGTGTGTGTGCACATTTCCTATGTTGGTGTGTTAATGATAAGTAAATAAATCCCTCTTGGGCATTCATAGATCCTAATTGCATTTTGTGATTGTGGAAGGCATGATGGAATCACAGAACTAAAATGGACTTTAAATGTCCAATCCATTTCCCTACTAATAAGGCAATATTTACTATTAAATAGTTGTAACTAGTTACTAGTTATTAAATAGTTGTAACAGCATATAAAATATTCCAGACAAATTATAATTATTAATAACTGTAAAAAGCTAATGTTTACTAAATAGTGTGGGTTTACGTTACAATCAAGAACATTTCTACAGGTAGCATCCTTAGTAGCTGGGCATAACATTGAATAAAATAACATTGAAAAGTCACTATTGTGTCTTCCCAGAGCTTTTCTTTCAAGCTGAATAATACAATTATTGCTAGTATTCCTTATAGGTTTTGTTTTTTAATCCCATACTTATTTTTTTTTATCTTCTCTGATAGCATTCTCTATCTCCACATTTCTCTTCAGTTCTAGGCTAGGCATAATTCTCTCTAATTCTGTGCTTCTTTAATACAATTTATTTTATATGTTGCCTGACCTCTCCCCCTTCAACCCCAGCACTCCTGGATCCCCTTAATCCACTATTTTTCCACAGCATTTGCTACATTCTATCATGCTACATAATTTCTTTATTGTGTTCATGGTCTATTTTCTGTTTCCACCATTGGCCCCTAACTAGAATGTAAGTGTCACAAGAACAGGCATCTTTGTTCTGCTCATTGCTGTATCCTGAGAACCTAGAATAGAACTTGGCACACACTATATACTCAATAAATATTTGTTAAATAAATGAATGTAGATCTGATCAGTGTAGATTACCCATTTCTAATTAAGCTTAAATTAATGTATAAGTATTCATCTAGACCCATGTTTCTAGCCAATTGGTAAGTACATTGGGCAAGACAAAATTACACGTCTAAATTAAAAATAAACATTTATTGTGTTACAATATAAATGAAAGCAAATGGGTTATGTAGTAATACTGCTCTTTAAAAAGTGTTATTCTTCAGTAGCAAAGATTGGGGATACTGATTA
Organism: Pongo abelii; assembly: GCF_028885655.2. Classification (NCBI taxonomy): domain Eukaryota; kingdom Metazoa; phylum Chordata; class Mammalia; order Primates; family Hominidae; genus Pongo; species Pongo abelii. The sequence continues at coordinate 64,967,589 of NC_071985.2, read as the reverse complement.
CTTCTGACTTATTCCCATATTTTTCTAGTTATAGATGCTGAATCCACAAGTCTAGAATGTTCAATTATGTTCACTCACTTCTCAATTTAAATATAAGTATTAAATATCAAATCTATTTTAGGCTCCTGATTGACATCATTATTTGTTTTATAAGCTAGATTTTGTGGTCTTAGATTTTTAAAATATTGTGCCTACATGCCATCTGGAGAAAAATGACCCAGCTTTCATTTTTTAAAATGGCAATCTTATTCATGTGGGTCTATTTCTGATCGGTATTTTCTCCCTAATGCTTATTGTAGTACCTAACGTATAGTAAGGGCTCTAAAAATCTTTATTTATTTAATGAAAAATTCATTCTGGCAAACTTTGAAAATTTGACCATGGACATTTAGGAAGAAACAACAAAGGTGACACATTCAAAACATGGGGAAAAATTTTAAGCTGGAAAAAAGGTGATAACTCATTGATGCAGAAATGAGAAAATCAACCAAATTATTCCTCCTAACACCTAATCATTATTATATATTCACTCACTCCCCTAACACTGGTTGAACATATTCTATGTATGAGTCACTGTGAGGGATTCTCTGACTACAAGGGAACAAGATTTGCTTCATCGGCACAAAATTTGAGCAGGGAAGAATAATAAATCCACCACCTGTTCCCCATTGGATCCCCGGCACTCTGAACAACCACAAGGCAGGTTCCTGGTAAGTGTTTGGCAAAAGAAGGCGTAATGATCTGTAACACAACAGCGAGTGTGATAAATGCTATTAGTGAAAGCAATGGGCCATGGGAGTCTGGTTTGGAATATGGATGTTTTCATGGAACAGGGAGCTAAGTAGACATGGGTGGGCTGAACTGTGGCAGGTGGCAGTTTCTCAAGGCAAAGGAAGAGCGTGACCCAAAGCACAGAGGAAAGCCACAGAGCACAGTGTCCTCATCACACAGCATTTCCTTTTTTAAACACCCAACCTATGAAATCTTCAAGCCTATCCTAGAAAGAGTTCTTAATTTATATTAGGTGCAGACATAAAACAATGTGGTTATAAAGGCTTCCAACAGATAGAGTGCAAGGTGATGGGTTCTGGAGTCTGCAAGGCTTAGGGGCTTCCTAACTGGGATCAAGATCCTATTGTGTAAGGTGAGACACCATGAACAAAGGCCTAAGGACAGAGCCTGCACTTGGTGAGTTCTCTAGCTTCCAGTGACCTTCCTTCTTCTTTGCTGTGTCCTAATGGCAGCCTTGAGCTTAGTACAGATGGGAAAAGCACACTACAACATTTAATCTATCCCTGTGAGTGTGAGTGTGGCCTTCAAAATGAATGTTTCGGATCCCCCATTGAATATGACATGTAAACATTTAATAATATTTTCTAAAATAATTTATAAATTGATTGTAATTAGAAACCCAGCAGGCATTAGGGAATAATTAGCTACAATGAATGTAAATTCACAATGAGAATGTATGCCTAAAATGATCAAGAAAAGTATTATACGACTGAATGGTAAGTGGAAAATGTTCTTATTAAAGAATATGCAACAAAAATCTGCAATCAAATCAAAATTGCATTAACATGAGAATAAACAAATGGATATACATATACATATGTGTCTTGAGGTTATCTAGGTATTCTTTTCTCTTTTCATATGTATATGTGTATATATATAATTTTAATATATGGCAAAAATTGTAGCTTAATTCAGTGGGAAGGTTAGATTATTTAATAAATGGTGCTGGCACAACTAATTTTCCATTTAAAGGGAAAATGTTAGACCACTCATATGCATCATATATAAACATGATTTCCACACAGACTGGAAACTCACATGTTAAAAAAAAATAGCAATATAAAAACTTCAAGAAAAATTGAGGAAATTAGAACTATAATCTTGGGTTAAGGGGAATCTTCTAAACACAGGCAGGAAATCCAAAAGCCATAAAAATAAAGATTAATATATATGACTGTATAAAAATAGACACCTTTGCATGGCAAAATATATCATAATTAAAGGTTAATAATAACATAATTAGTTTATAATAACAAATGAGCAATGAATTTGAGAAAAACATTTTTAATGGAGATATAAAAAAGAGTTAATATCTAAATGTTCAGAGTTCTTATAAGAAAATTACAAATGAGAACAAGAAAAAGAAGGAAGGAATGAATGACAATGAAAAGATATAAAAAGGGTTAATACCCGAATGTTCAGAGTTCTTACAAGAATATTACAAAACAAAAGGAAGAAGAAGAAAAAGAATGAATAAATGAATGAAAATGAAAATGGCAAAGAATATCAATGGACAATTCACATGAAAGTGCATCTAAATGGCTGATAAACATGAGATAAGATCTCAGACTCATGGCCAGTCAGGGAAAGGCCACTCAAAATAAAAAGCAAATTCACTTCTTATCTATCAGCTTGTCAAAAAAAAGAAAGCAAGAGCCGAAATACCTATGATTGGCAGGGCTGCTGGAAAAAGAGCACTCTGGTACACTGTAGAAATATGAAATTTTATAGTCTATCAGAAAATTAATCTGGCAACATCCATTAAGTTAAAAATATATTTACCTAGCAATCTCTCTTCATGGACACTGCCTCATAGAAATAAGAACATGAGGATATATGTACAAGGACACATATTTAATCATGGGTGACAGTGGTAAACCTGGGAACAGAGTAAAGGTCATCAGAAAGAGAATGGTTGAATCATGTAGGGTGCAAACCACAGAACATTATATAGCTGCTAATAAATGAGTTAAAACAGTATCAGTTGACTTGGAGGGACTTCCATGAGACCCTGTTGAGTGAAAAAAAAAAAAAAATAGAGAGAGAAAAGTGTATCACATGGTCACCTTAAAAAAACAAAAAACAAAAAACAGTGACCAAAAACCCCTATAATATATGTAGGTATGTTGAGAAAAATATGGAAAGATACATACAGGAATTTTAATTCCTACAGGACTTCTAACTCCTCTATGGAGGAATTAAAAGAATGAAAAGAGAAGCAAAAAAAAAAAAAAACCCTAACATTTATGATATGATCCAATTTATGCATTTATATAAAATTGTGTGTATGTATAATACATCTGCCCAGCAAATACATCCTCAGCCTTCCCACGTTGATCAATATCACATTTCTTCCATGTGATCCTGGGTAAAGTGCTCAACCTCCCTGTGTCCTTATCTACCACTTGATGGCAGTGGGACATAGGATCTCTAAGGTACTTTCCAGCTCTGGCATCATTATTTGATACCTCTGCTTTCTGTGTCACTGGGTTCAGAGAACACAAGTTTGATTTGTATTTCCCCAGTAACCATGTAGCCAATGGAAACAAACCAAAAAGGATCTGAAAGCAGAAGCAGAATGTATCCCACTACCTGATTTCTGTTGTAAGAGTTCTGATTTTTTTTTTCTTGACCAGGTAACTAGGCCAGTGCTTATTTTCATGGTGCTATGAAGCCATCATTATGGATATAAGCAGTCCCATCTGCTGTGCCTTGCTGGTTTGCTCTGCCATGCTCACCAGATTACTGTGAGTGACTGGTGGCTACCCAGTAGACATTTTAAGGGAAAGGCTGGGTGCCGGTTTCATGGGCAGCATGGTGAGGATGCCATTGCTCAGCAAGGAGCTGAGGTCTGCATCAGGAAAGCGGACAGCTGATGAGGGTGTGTGCAAGGTAGTTAGCTTACACCCAAGCACTCCTGCAAGTCAGGGCCATGGGAAAGTGGAACCAAAGCCAGAACTTCAGGGAAAGAAGGACTGTGGGGAGGCAGTGGGGAAGTGGTCATGTCCATGCAAGGACCGTAGACCACAAAGGGAAAGTAAGAAAAGGCTGGAAGAATAGACCCTCTCATGAACTAGCTGAAAATGAACCAGAGAACTATGATGTGAATGGGGTTGGAATCAAAGCCACAGGACTAATATAGGCCCAGACTGTAGACAGAAGGAATGAAAAGGAGGTTAATGGGCATTTTAGGGTATGCAAAGCTGTAGGCAGGTGGGAGGAAGCATGCTAAATATAGCACTGCAGCGGGGGCGGGGGGCCAGGGAGAGGGGGGCAGATCTACCTCAAACTTCCAGAGTAAAACAAAAATTAATTTTGTAAACATGCAAAAAAATTCAAAATATTATCAAATTAGCTTCCAAAAATTGTACAATTGTGACTTAGAAGTCATTGCTTTTATTTATCCTCAGACATTGTGAAAAAAATTGTTCTATTAGGATAAAAAACAAAAACTGAGTATTATTTATGGAGTAGCATCACAAAAATTGATGTGTTATTTTATGAAAATATTTTGTATCTTAAAAATCCTAACAGTGTATATATATTAAGTATTTACTGTATGTCAGTCATTGTACTAAGTACTGTCTTTTCATTATCTCAGGTAATTTTCACAATAACTACATGAGTGGGCACTGACAGTACCTCTGTCCCACTGATGAGAAAACTGAAGAGTAATGAGAGTGAGTAACACAGATCCTAAGTGGTGGAGCCAAGATCTGAATCCAAAACAGTCTTTCAAAATCAAATTCCAAATGCTAAGCTTACAAACACCACACCATAATACCTCCTTCCACAAACAGGAAATTCATTTGAAATATGCAATCTCAAGTTTTGGAGAAAGCTTCTTGCCTGCTTAGAGTCTACTTCATGACGAGACACACATTATCACACCCAAGTAATTTGTGCCCACACGTTTCAGTCATACAAAGTCCACGGCCCACCCTACCTGAAAAGGCATGGACCAAATGAAATATTGTAGCTCTTATTTTCAAGTATTTTCTAGACCAGGGGTCAGCAAACTTTTCTGTAAAAGGCAAAATAGTAAACACTGTAGGCTTTGTGAGCCATTCAGTCTCTGTTGCCACTAGTCAACTCTGCCATTCTATTGCAGAAGCAGCCCAAAATACCTAGGCAAATGGTGTGGCTGTGTTCCACACACAAACAGGTGGCAGCCAGACTTGCCGGCTCTTGCTCCAGACCATATGTTCTTCAGGGCTAATTTGCCACATTCACAGATTCCTTTCCTTGAACCAATCTAAATCAAGTCCCTCTCTTATAATTTCTTGGTGCATCCTTTACACACATATCTCAATTTGTAATTAAATATTTTTTTCTTTATTATTACTAGTTTGTAACTTCTAAGAAGGCAGGGATCATATCTGTTTTCTATAGCACTGGACTGTCAGCACCTAGCAAGGGCTCAGCATACAAAAGGTGCTGATAAGTATTTGTTGGCAGAAGGAAGGGACAAGAGGAAAGAAGACAGGAAGGGAGGAAGAGGAGGGAGGAAGGGAGGAAGAGAGGGAGGAAGGGGAAGGAAGGGAGGGAGGGAGGGAGGGAAAGAAGGAGAGAGGGACGGAAGGAGGGAAGGAAGGAAAGGAGAAGGAAGGAAGGAAAGAGAAAAGGAGAAGGAAAAGAAGGAAGGAAAGAAGGAGGAAGGGAGGGAGGGAAGGAGGAAGGGAGGGAAGGAAAGAAGGAAGGAAGGGGAAAAGGAGAGGAGAAGGGGAGGGAGGAAGGGAGGAAAGAAGAAAGGAGAGAGGGAGGAAAGAAGGAAAAAAGAAGGGACGGAAGAACAGAGGGAAGGAAGGAGGGAAGTAGGGAGGTAGGGAGGAGTTATCAGTTCTTCATAATTAATCTTGTTCTGTGTTCTGAAGTGGAATTAGTGTGCTCCAGAAAGCCGTCTTCCCCTGCACAGTGACTAGTACTGTCAGCTAGGGACTAAGGCATGCCCCAATGTCCTTTTATGTGAAAGAAAAACAAATTTTCTATCCTTTTCTTCACAGGTTCTAGGGCACTCACAATTATTCTACAGTTCAAAGAAAGGAAAGAACAATAAGATTGACCTGGCCTTTTCCTTGCAAAAAGTCAACATTAGACCATGCCAAAGTACATATTCGAAAAATCGCCCGCAGACCTTCCCTGGCACCTACAGACCTTCCCTTGTTTATCTCCGAATGCTCCCCCTGCCCGGTTAACAGCAGCCGCTGTCCGGTGATGGAAGTGGCTAGCTAACACTGGGTCTCTTGATCCTCCTCAGGTCAGCTTCCTAGTCGATGCTCCATTTCTCAACAGGTTTTTCATACTTTTTTTTTTTTTTAAGGTGAGATCTCACTATGTTGCCCAGGCTGGAGTGCAGTGGCTATTCACAGGTGCAATCATTGTGCAGTACAGCCTTGAACTCCTGGGCTTAAGTGATCCTCCTGCCTCAGCTTCCAGAGCAGCTGGGACTACAGTGGTATGCCACCATGCTTGGCCCTCTCACCAGGTTTTTGTTTTGTTTTGTTAAAATAATTATCTCCATATTTATTTGAAATAGAAAATGAACACATTTTTAGCAATACCAAGCATCTGAAGTCCCAGGTGCAAATGAAGATCTTGAAAGATCCTAAAATTTTGAGCTTCCATGGCAGAAGGCATATCTTCAGTTGCCTGATTTTATTTCTTGGTATTTCCCCTTTTCTTTTTTAAAAATTCCACATGCCCATCTCAAACACAGAAAAGAAACAAATCTCCCTTTTGTGGTCATATGAGAAACAGCAGCATTAATTGGAAAATATCAGAATATTGATAAGTCTATAGCCAAGCTATCCCACAGTTTTTCTTTTCTTTTTTTTTTTAAATAACTTTTATTTTAAGTTCAGGGGTACAAGTGCAGGTTGTTACGCAGGTAAACTTGTGTCATAGGGGTTTGTTGTACAGATTATTTCATCACCCAGGTATTAAGCCCAGTATCTGGTAGTTATGTTTCCTGATTCTCTCCCTCTTCCCACCCTCCAGCCTCCGGAGGCCCACCTGTGTGTTTTTTTCTCACCAGGTTTTATTAGTTTAACATTACGTCCTCCTTAAAAGAGCTCTGAGAACCTCACATGTAGCAGTTCATTCTCTCCCTCTTCATCACCACACGATGTGGTAGGCATTACTAGTTGACCTGTCCAATGTTCTCTGCCCTATGAAGCTTTGAACACTAAGGTGATTCTCTTTCCCACACTCTCAGTTGATCTTATCTTCCTCTGGAACTACTGACACCTTATTCTTAGAAGGACAACAAGAAGAAAGATAAGTTTATTTTTGTTTTCATTCTGGCAGACACAGAACTGACTTGAGGCTTCACCTCTGATATTCTGGAAACGTTGTTTCTTCTAATACAATAAAAATGCAACGGTGTCTTCAGAAGATGCATGTAATGGATGCCACCTGGGGACTTTAACTGAGTTCAAATTAGTTTTTTGTTTGTTTGTTTGTTTATGTATTTTTGATTTACAGATTCAATTTCTATTTTTAATTAAATAAAATTCCCAGAAGCAAGCAACTGCAATTGCAATTTCAGAATCTAGATTGCCTACATTTACAAGAGACACTTTTACCTTCTGGAGCAAAACAAAATATGTCTGATCCTTCCTCTATGTGACACAAGATATTTGAAGATTTTTTCCTCCCTTCAACCACTGTCAGGTTAAACATAACCCAGTTTTCTCAGTCATATGACCTGGTTGCCAGACCTCTTACTATTCAAACAATGGACATACTCTAGTATGACCAGCAGTAAGCAGTAAGAGCAGAGATCTAGGTATTCATTGGCTTAATAGCTTAATTAGCTATTGTGACCTTAAATAGCTTTGTGACTTTAAATATATTTCTTAATTTCCATGAACCTCAGTGTCCTCTGAATAATGGAGATAAAATTTGTTCCTCCTTAGTATTGTCATAGGGATTGAAAGAGCATACATTAAACACTCAGTGTATTACCTGGCATTCAATAATTGGTTGCTAGTATTGTTACTTTCTAAAATCCCTCTTCAAATGTAGCAGGAGAAACTGAATATATAATCCTTTAGTTGCCAGGCTCTTTAATACACAGCAATTAGGAGCCTGAGCTTTGGAGTTAAACATTCAGGATTGAATTCTGAGTCTACCACTTGATAACTGCCTACCTCTAGGCAATCTCCTTTAGCTATCTAAATCTTGGTTTCCTAAGGACAATAATGCTATTTAACCAAAAGGATTGTTGTCAGTCTTCACACAGTGCTTGGCACATGGTAAGTGCTCAATAAATATTAGCAATGTGAGCTATCATTAGTATTTTATCATTATAATTGGCAATCATGCTTCTGACAAACTATAACGTACAAACCATTTCATTTTTATTTTCTTCCTGTAGGAGCTATATAACAGCCAATAAACATTTTATAGGTACATTGTTCTAGTCTGTGAACAAGCGTGAATTACACATTTGAATAGGGTGAATTTAGAGGAAGCTATTATCTTTCCTGACATTATTCCAGTAACAGAGGCCACTTCATTGTGAGAGGAAGAGTCTGCAGAAGTGAAGAAATGTTGTTTGGGTTCTTTTATTAAGTCACTTCTTCAGAAGTGATGGTAAGTGTTACAGTCACCAAGGTGATTGTAAAAAAAATACGTAAAATGAAAATAGATGCATTAAAAAATAATATTTTACTCACAAACTACACATCTAACAAAGGTCTAATATTCAGAACCTTTAAGGAACTTAATTGAACAAGCAAAAAACAAATAATCCCATTAAAAATGGGCAAAAGACATGAATAGACAATTCTCAAAAGAAGACATACAAATGGCCAACAAACATATTTTTAGAATGCTCAGCATCACTAATCATCAGAGAAATGCAAATCAAAATCACAATGAGATACCATCTCACACCAGTCAGAATGGCTATTATTAAAAATTCAAAAAACAACAGATGCTAGTGAGGTGCAGAGAAAAGGGAATGCTTATACACAGTAGATAGGAATGTAAGTTAGTTCAGCCACTGTGGAAAGCAGTCTGGAATCAGCTTTGGTGCCCATCAACAGTGGGCTGGGCAAAGAAAATGTGGTATATATACACAATGAAATACTACACAGCTATTAAAAAAAGAACAAAATCATGTCCTTTGTAGCAACGTGGAGGAAGCTGAAGGCCATTATAAGCAAATTAACACAGGAGCAGAAAACCAAATACCTCATTTTCTCACTTATAAGTGGGAGCCACACATTGAGTACTGATGGACATATAGATGGCCACAATACATGGGACTATAGAGGTAGGGGAAGGGGACAGAGTTGGAAAACCTAACTATTGTATACTATGCTCAGTACTTGGGTAATGAGATCATTCATACGCCAAACCTCAGCATCACACAATATACCAATGTAACAAATCTGCACATGAACCCCCAAATCTAAAACAAGTTGAAAAAAAATAATTTTTAAACAAAAGGAAGGGATGCTTAACGGGTCACAGCCAACAAAACAGTAACTTAAATAATGGCATCATGCAACACATTTCACTTTGCCTGGTCAGTCTCAGTCAGAAATCTAACTGCTAAGATTGATTTTCATTAATCATCCAAAGAATAAGCCAAAAATACTGTTTTATGTAAAGGAAGGCTTAAACACAAACGATAGTAGGCGATGAGGAGCATGAGTTGTAAAGCTGATGGAAAATGAAAAAGAAACAAGTAACTGCACAGATAGTCAAAAAAGAAAGCAGAATCTTCCAAATAAATTGCCTTTGCTGTTAACAAGTAAAATAGACCTTTCTCCTAAACAATCTGGAATGCTTTATTAACTATTCTTACCATTTCCAGATGCTTTTTCAAATGATGACCTACTTCCCATGCTCCTTTATTCAGTTAAAAAAAATGAGTATGTGCTTACTACACCCCTACACTCAGTGCTAATGGCTGAGATGTAATAGTAGATGGGCATAGACTTGGCTTCTAGGAACTTTTAGTTTTAGGAGTCAGATAAATAAATAGTCAATGATGATATGATGTGATTAGAACTGTGATGGAAGTAAGGACAGGTATGAGAGAAGGCAGGACAGATGAACGGACAGATAGAAGAAAATCATGGGGCTTTCACCTATCCTGAAAGATTAAGAAAGGTGTTCTAGTGGAAATGACATTTATCCTAAGGCCTTTAGAAAATCAAATTTAGGACTCCAAAAGTGAGCTACTGGCTTAGGATTTAGTTCTAAGGGCTGAAAGATGCAGAAGGAATTGAAAATAGTGTTATAATTCTAGGATGTGTTCTTTGGAGGAAAGTTAAGAAGACACGAAATGTAATTTTAAGATGATAATGTATAACAATCCACTTAACCCAACTGTCAGCTCCCTATAATAATATTTCAATTTCAAATCTGTTCCCTTCTCTTCAGTTATGAAATTCACATTTCCAGAGACATCTAAATTAGATCATAAGTTTCTTAGATTCCTGACCTGGTAAAAAATATACATGGTATGAAGAGAACAGTACTGCATTCATTTGAAGCCACCAAATGTGGAACTAGAAATCAGAAGAAAACCAGAGATGGCAAAGTTTTAGACCAATGGCAACTCACTCATCTATGCTGGTAATTTCACTACCCTTCATCCTGACCAAACCCAATCATAAATGTCAATCAGCCTATCTCAAAATCAGTGATATTTAGAACTTCACCTAGCAATTCTAGAAAGCTTTTGGCTTGCAAGGTATCTATGAAAGAAAGAGTAGAAGTTTTGCACCCCTTTCATCTAATCAAAATCCAAAATTTCTTCCCCTTTCCATTGTTATTCATTTATCAGCACACATGTGCATAAACCAATTCATTTTTAAGTCAAATACTAAATATGATGACTTACATCTGTACAAAAATATGAAGTGCAGTACCTATACTAATGCGGTGACATCAGCAAGGCCAAACAGGAAGCTGAGGTATAGCCCCCATCACACACAGACACTCTCTCTCGGTCTCTATCTCACACACACATACACACACACACACACACACTCCCCTACACACAAACACACACACACACACACACCCCAAAAGTGTCTCAGCTATAATATTGCATTCACTTAACGAGTAGCTTTATTGCAAAACTTTGTGGTTTGTGACTAGGGTCTATTGTGCCAGGAGAAATATCTCCCTCTGTGCATGTTAAGCTTCTTCTGACAAGAAGCACTAGAAAGATACAAACCACCTATGTTCTTAGCAAGAATGACTCATTACTATTGGCACAAGGAGACTACAACTTTGTGGAAAGGCTTTTTGTTCTCAACTTGAAAATACCTAATCTGATACCCTAAAGCCTGGAGAAGAAAAAAAGAAGGATATCTTCAACTATTATCCTCCTCACTAGGGATTTAAGAAGGAAAGGACAATGGCTTAACGTGTGTGATAAGGTTACATCCTGCTTGACCCATCGTGTTTCCTGGAACAGAACCACTTGGGCTTGGGCCCGAGTTCACTTAAAGTGAGATGGAATGAGGCAAAATGATGTTCCTGATCTACTTTCCATTTCTTTTATTCCACTTATCCTGGAAAGTCAGGAGGAAATCATTCCCCAAACTCTCCTCTGTTGAGTGGGATAGCCTTACAAATTGAGTTTGGTTTATAAAAAATGACTATGTTTTTGGTTTGTTTTGCCCCCAGCATCTAAGACAATGTTCTGGACACAGTAGACCCTTACCTTAATAGAGGCTCTTTTGTTCCAGCTTTTGTCTACTCTGTCACTTAAAGTGTCCCGTGTCACACAACAGGACAGTGTGGCAGTCTAATAGTTTCTAGGGAAAGGTAGGGAAGGAAAAAACAACAAATGAAGAGAAGTCTCAGTTCCTTTCTTAGCTGGTGATTGCATGAGCCATGCCCTGATCTCCCACCAGAAAGGAACTTGGCAGGGAGGGGCTTTGTCTGGTAAGTGAAAGTGGGTGCTTTGCTTTCATTGCTCCTTCCTAACTTCCAACTTCCTTCTTTTTTACCTCCCTTTCTAAGCCTCTTAAAATAGAAATGTCCCACTAACACCCAAATGTTGTTGACTTACAGTATGATTTGTGGTCTCCAAAAGAAAATGCTAAAAAATTGTTTTAAAAAATTTAGGTCAAATCAGCAACAGCCTCAGCAACCCCCTCAGCAACAGCCAATATGGGATTCCAGTTAACATAAGAAAATGCTGAAAGGAAAAAAAAATAAAGGCTAAGTACTTAAAACACAAAGAACTAGTAATAGATAAGTACCATGAATTTTCAACCCCACCCCTGCAATATATCCCACAAAATTATTCTCAGCTGTACATTTGCATAAACCAAGAAAATTCTAACTTTGGAGAACATTTATAGAGTACACAGTTTACCACAGGAACACCCTTTTGGGTTAAGGCACAACTTCATGTTTAAAAGCAGAGAAAAGACTTAACTTCTGCATCTCAATTGTCACCTGAGTTTCAATTGATGTAGCAGCTCATGTCCCTCTCAAGTAGATATCAAGAAATTATCCATGTCAAGTTCAGTAGGAAGTGAGTATCCTTAAATCATCTGTTCCTGAATAAGGAATGAGATTAGATTTTTTTTAAATAACAGCTAGTCAAACACAGGGCACACAGTATGTGTTTAATAAGTACCTGCTGACTGAGAAGACACATGGTACAGTAGGTTAGAGCATCAGCTTGAAGTCAGCCTGCCTGGCTTTAAAATTTTGTCCTGATCACCAGCTGTCTTACCAGCTGTTCCAGAATCCTTGTCTATAAAATGGGCATGATGAAAATAATAGTGCCTACCTCACAGGACTGCTGTGAGGATTAAATGACTTAATACAGTGGCTTTTCAAGTAGGGTCCCCAGGCCAGTAGTATCAGCATCAGCATTACTTGAGAACATGTCAGAAATGCAAATTCTTAGGACCCACCCCAGGCCATGGAATTCCAGTGCATACTTAAGCAAGAGGAACAGACTAAATAATTTTAGGCATATTGCTTTCCTCTGGGATTTTATGGTCATCTCTAAGGGAGAGGTGGTAGACTGCCTCTCACTTGAACAGAAGAAGGGGACAAAGGTAGAAGGGAAGAGAGGTATTTTATCTTACTAGTGGAAATCATCCATGCACACCTACACACAGTACAGCTTACAAGAGTGAGCTCTTACGTAAAATTAGATCATACAGTATAAAAAGCGAAAGGGTCACACTGGAAATGCAAAACTCAGTAAAGAAAATGTATCTCAGTTGTGCTTGCTATTAGATTCAGGATTATTTTCAAAAAGGAAATCCCATGAAGAGTCTAGTTGTGGTCCTCTCACTAAAATATTATAAAGAGTTTAATTTTATCTCACAATTGCTAAGCACATTGTGGCCATTCACTACTTTTATTTGCATTCACTACTTTTTTTTTTTTTTCTTTTTGAGACAGAGTTTTACTCTGTCTCCCAAGCTGGAGTGCAGTGGCTCCATCTCAGCTCACTGCAACTCCGCCTCCCAGGTTCAAGCGATTCTCCTGCCTCAGCCTCCTGAGTAGCTGGGATTACAGTTGTGCGCCACCATGCCCGGCTAATTTTTGTATTTTTAGTAGAGATGGGTTTTCACCATGTTGGCCAGGCTAGTCTCAAACTCCTGACCTCAAATGACCCACCCGCCTTGGCCTCCCAAACTGCTAGGATTACAGGCGTGAGCCACTGCGCCCGGCCCACCATTTACCACTTTTTTATTGTACTGTTGAATATCACTTCAAACATTAAATTCATATTATAAAAATCATGAATCTTTACCAGTAATACAATTTAAGAAAAATAAAAACTAAGTTGCTGAAGCAAAATACCTTATGTTTAAAAGGAAGACCCCAGGCAACAACGATTCTCTAACTCTGAAGGGATGCTGTTTAAAATGTACGTTTCTGGGCTCCTTTCCTCAGAGATTCTAATTCGTAGGTCTGGAATAATGCCAGGGAATCTGAAATTTTAAAAGTCTTTTCCCCTCCACTCCGATCCCACACCAAGTCATTCAGAAGCAGTGGCTGATAGATTACAATATGCTAAAAGTTTTTGTCTTTAAATAACTTTTAATGAGTAAGATCTTCTGATTAGACAAAGTTTTCAGAGCTGAGAGCTAATCTTTTATACATAGGAAAGGTTTAAACTGTCTTTGATAGAAAGCTTCCTAAAATGTATTCCACATTTCTCTATCATCTAACACTTAACGTGTAGGATATAATTTACTCTTGATGACTGAGGTTGGTTTATTATTGTTATGATTGATATGTGCTATAGTTGCAGGGAGCATTCAACACAGAGTTGGCTGAAACACAGATCCCTAAAATGGCTCTACAACTCTAAAAAGTTCTGAATGTCAGGTTTAGCTTTTGAGTCATTTCCCCCGCTGTCAAGGTGGCAAATATATAGCCCAAGAAGGTGGCTTTTGAGTCATTTCCCGCAAGGTCAAGGTGGCAAATGTGCAGCCTCAGAACCTCAAGGATAATGCAACAGAGCTGCAAAATGAATTGTTGCTCCAAAGATGGAAGCAGCCTTTGTAAAACTGCCTTAGTGACAGTTAACTTGTCAACATCATACAATTTTTGTCAACATCATGCAAAAACCTATGGTGCTCAGCAGTATAGCACACTCTATACCGTAACCAACCCTCTTACTGAAGAAAAGACATAGTGGATAAATTGCACTTCCAAAAGTTCTTTTGAATACCTCAGTGAACTGGCAACAACGTAAGGAACCTGTTATAGATTGAATTGTATACCCCCCACATTCATATGTTGAAATCTTGATTCCCCCAAATCTCAGAAAGTGTCCTTGTTTGGAAATATGGTCATTGCATATGTAATTAGTTTAGATGAGATCATTCTGGAATAGGATAAGCCCCCAATCCAATATGACTAGTGTCCTTATAAAAGAGGAAAATGTGCTGGCTGGGCACAGTGGCTCATGCCTGTAATCCCAGTATCTTGGGAGGCCAAGGTGGGCAAATCACCTGAGGTCAGGAGTTCAAGACTAGCCTGGCCAACATGGTGAAACCCCGTCTCTACTAAAAATACAAAAATTAGCCGAGCATGGTGGCATGTGCCTGTAATCCCAGCTGCTTGGGAGGCTGAGGCAGGAGAATCACTTGAACCTGGGAGGTGGAGGTTGCAGTGAGCTGAGATCATGTCATTACACTCCAGCCTGGGTTACAAGATCGAAACTCTATCTCAAAAAAAAAAAAAAAAGAAAAAGAGGAATATGTGGACACAGACACATACACAGGGAAAACGCCATGGGAAGGTGAAGGCACGGATCAGAGTGATGCTTATATAAGCCAAGGAGAGAACCTGAAACAGGTCCTTTTCTCATTGCCCTCAGAAGGAACCAACCCTGCCATGATCTTGATTTTGAACTTTGAGACAATACATTTCTGGTGTTTAAGTCACTAAGTTTGAGGTGTTTTGTTACAACAGCCCTAGCAAACTAATACAAAACCCAAAAACATAAGGCAAGTCTTGAAGCTAGTTTTCACTTTGAAGATACTGATAGAACCTAGTGACCTTAAGCTACCTTTTTCTAGCCTCCCAGGATGCTGAATACCAGAATCAAAGAACCAATGCATATAATGTGCCAAATTAAATTGCAGAAACCACCCACATACACATGGTCTTAGCCCATTCTAGGAAAATTGTCTGTCTCAAACCTAGGCATTGAGTGAAAGAGATAAATATTTCTCTTGAGAAATCATAATCAGAAGCATGTCCCCACAATCTTTATGGCCTAAATGCACATTAGCTACATGGTCCAAATATCTGGTAGTGCCCTCAAGCATCTAGTAAGAGGAAACACAAATCCTCTCAGGAACTCACCTTCAACTGGCTTCGGTGAAATATGAGCTCATCATCAAAAAAATCACAAAATAAGCAAGTTAATAAGGTACTATGAGTAAAAGCCAGCAAAAATAACAGCAGAATACAACCCACAAAGATCTTGGATATTAAAATGAGCAAACACAGAATATAAAATGTATTGTTTGACATGTTTAAAAATATTTTTAAAAATTGGAAACATAAGTAAAAAGAGATTATTTTAAATGACCAGATTAGAAAAAGAATGAAAATAATTAATAGAAATGAAAAATTAAAAAATTAAAATTTAAACTCAGTAGATAAGCTTAGTAATGGATTAAATACAGATGAAGAAAGAAGTAGATAACTGAATGACAGAGCACAGAAACTGTTCAGGGAGAAAAAAAGAGAGAAAAAAGATAGAAAATATAAAATTAAAAGTTAAGAAGTAGGCTGGGCATGAAGGCTCATGCCTGTAATGCCAGCATTTTGGGAGACTGAGGCAGGTAGATCACTTGAGGTTAGGAGTTCGAGACCAGCCTGACCAACATGGTGAAACCCTGTCTCTACTAAAAATACAAAAAATTAGCTGGGCCTGGTGGTACACACCTGTAATCCGAGCAACTTGGGAGGCTGAGACAGGAGAATCGCTTGAACCCAGGAGGTGGAGGTTGCAGTGAGCCAAGATCATGCTATTGCACTCCAGCTTGGGCAACAAGAGCGAAACTCTGTATCAAATTTAAAAAAAAAAAAGGTTAAGAGGTGAGGAAGATAGACTATCTAATGTACATGTAATCAGATTTCCGAAAAGAGACAGAGAATAGAGGAAAAGAAGAAATAATGGCTGAGAATTTTCCAAAGTTGATTAAACAATAACCCACAGATTCAGGAAGACCAACAAATTTCAAGCAGTATAAATAAATAGGAAATCTGTAGCTAAGACACATTCTTGTGAAACTGCAGAAAACCAAAGACAAAAAAAGATGTTTTTAGAAAAAAATAGGACAGAAAGCAATCAAATTACCTTGAAAGGAACAAGAATTAGGCTGATAGTATATTTCTCAACTTCAGTAATGGAAGCCAGAAGATCATGAAACAAAATATTCAATGTAGTGACAGGAAAATAACTGCTGCACCAAAATTTCATATGCAGTGAAAGTATCTTTTAAGAATACGAATGAGATAAAGACATTTTCTCATGAGAGAATGAGATAAACAAAAACTGAGAAAAAGATTAGAAACATCTTTTGAACAAACTTAAAGAAAATTCTACAAGATGTACTTCAGGCAAAAGGAAAATGTTTCCAGATGGACAGTCTGAGAAGCAAGAAAAAATTATGAGCAAAGAAAGCGGTGAAGGAGATCAGAACATGCCATCTCAGAATATACTGTATTGGCATATTGATTATTTTGAGCCAAAGGCAATTGAGAAACAACAGATGCAAGAAGAGCTCCCCATCCTTGTCCTTTTTGCTTAAAAGCAAGGCATAAATTTTCCATGAGAAAAATGCCCTCCTGGTACCAGGAAGAAGAGAATATTCTTATCACCAGAGTTAAGGAGTCAATGCCAAGATGAATCTGCACAAATATACCTTAGTAAAATAACCCTTATCTTCCACTAGATTGCCCAGAGTTCCCATTTTCCCACAATTTTGCACTTTTAGGAACTCAAATCTCTTTCCTTTGTTGAGCCACTTCTCCACAATTTATTACTTTTGTTAAAATGGTATATAAGCCCCCAAGTCTAACTGCTTCTTTGGGAATTTTCTCTTTGTTTTCTGTGAAGCCCTTTTTGCCACGTAAATAATGACATTAAATAAAATGTATATGCTTTCCTCCTGTTAATCTGTCTCTTATCAGCTTAATTCACCAATTCCAGCAGAACCTAAGAGAGTATAGTAAAAGTTTTTCCTCCTCTACAGTGGTAAAAATGCAGTAAATATTAAAACTTTATAGAACAGCAATAATAATATATTGATTGGTTAAAAATTGAAAAATGTAATTAAAATTTAAGTCCACAACAACCTATAAGTGGAGAGGGGTGTTAAAGGAGCTAAATCATTCTAAGTTATCTGTATTTTTTGAGAGAAAGTTAAGGATGTTGATTAATCTTTGGCTTTGATAAGTTCTGCAAGTTAAAATTTCTAGGATACCCACTAACAAAATAAAAATAGAATATACAAAATAAAAATAGAATATAAAATACATTGTGCTTATTATTATTGCTAATAATAAAGTTTTAATAATAATTAATCCAGAAGTCAAGAAAGTAGAAGAAAGGAAACAGAAAAGGTGGGATATGTAGAAAACACAAAGTAAGATAGTAAATTTACAAACAAAAATATGAGTAATTATAATACATGTAAAAAAACTAAATGCTCATTTAACAATGATGATATATCCTTTAAATGATGTATATGTATCATTTAAGTGATAAACATCTCTTAAATGATACACATCATTTAAAGACTGTCAGATGTTTTTAAACTTTAAGGCAAATAGCATTAATAGCGATAAAATGTGCCATTTCATAATGATAAAAATTAAATTCACTAGGAAGATATAATTCTAAGCATGAATATATCTAGTAACATTACATATATATGTGTATGTATATGTGTGTTTATACATACACACATATATGTGTGTAGATGTGTATATATACATATATAACTCAAAACATATAATTCAACAATAGAAACGCAAACAGTAAAATCAGTCAATCATCACAGTGGCAGATTTGAATGTACTTCTCTCAATAACTGATAAATTTAGCATAGCAAAAAATCCACAGAGGAGGTCTACAGAAAATAAATAAATAAATAAAAATAAAAGTAAGGATATAGATTTGAATGACACAATTAACACACCTAAGCTAATGGACATATAAGGCTATAGAATATATATTGTTTTCAAGGGCCTATGAGCTTTTATAAAAATTGACCATATACAGGGACGTAAAGCAAGGTGTAGCAAATTTTAAAGGATGATATCATACAAATCAGATTTTCTGTCCACAGTGCAATTAAGCTAGAAATCAATAATTGACAAAGAGTATATATTTGGAAATTAAGAAACACAATTCTAAGTAACTCGTAAGTTAAAAATAATAATAATAGAAATCAGAAAATATTTAAATCCAAATGATCCTGCATAAACAAACTTGTGAGATTCAGCTAATGTAGAGAGAAATTTATAGCATTTAAATGCTTGTATTAGAGCAGAAAAATGGCCGATGATTAATGAGTATATTAGCTTTCTAGTGCTGTAAAACAAATGACCCCTCAAGTTAGTGGCTTGAAACAACAAATATTTATTATCTCTCATAGTTTTTATGGGTCAGGAATTCAAAAATAGCTTGGCTGGATAGTTCTGGCTTGAGGTCTCTCATGAAGTTGCAGTCACATGTTGACCAAAGCTGCAATCGTTTGAAGGTTTGACAGAATAGAAGCATCCACTTCCAAGGAAGTTTACTCACGTGGTTGTCTTCTCTACATGGGCCTCTCCAGAGGGACGCTCATGTATTCTCACGTGACGACTAGGTTCTCCCAAATAAGTGATCCAAGAGAAAGTCAGGCAGAAATGATTCTTTTTGATGACCTATTCTTGAAAGTCACATACCATCACTTCTGCCACATGCTGTTCATAAGAAGTCACTATGTCTGGCCAACATTCAAGTGGAGGAAAATTTGACTTCATTTTTTGAAGGAAAGAATGTTAAAGAATTTGCAAGGGCTTTAAAATCATCACAATGAGCTAAGCATCTACCTGGAGAGATGAGAAAACAAAGCCAGCGAAATAAAGCCCAAGAAAATAGAAGAAAGACAATTTTTAAAACATCAGAAATTAACATAATAGAAAACAAATATACAATAATCTCCCCAGTCCAAATCTGTGTTTTTTTAAGAAGTTGATAAGGCCGGGCACAGTGGCTCATGCCTGTAATCCGAGCACTTTGGGAGGCCGTGGCGGGTGGATCACCTGAGGTCGGGAGTTTGAGACCAGCCTGACCAACATGGAGAAACCTTGTCTCTACTAAAAATACAAAATTAGCCAGGCATGGTGGTGCATGCCTGTTATCCCAGCTACTCGGGAGGCTGAGGCAGGAGAATCGCTTGAACCTGGGAGGCAGAAGTTGCAGTGAGCCAAGACTGCGCCATTGCATTCCAGCTTGGGTAAGAAGAGTGAAACTTCATCTCCAAAAAAAAAAAAAAAAAAAAAAAGAAGAAGTTGATAAAATTGATCAAGCAAACAAGAGTGGAGGCGAGGCACAAGCAAACAAGAAAGAGGAAACAGCTACAGGCACTACAGAGAATAAAGGGGGCATCATGAATATATTCTTAAAAAGTAAGAGGATATTATGCCACCAAACTTTAAAACATAAACAGAATGGACAACTTTCTAGAAAAGTGTAACCTACTAAAACTGAGTTAAGAAATGCAAAAACTGGGGCCGGGCACTGTCGCTAATGCCTGTAATCCCAGCACTGTGGGAGGCCGAGGCGGGAGGATCACTTGAGGTCAGGAGTTTGAGACCAGCCCAGCCAACATGGTGAAACTATGTCTCTACTAAAAATGCAAAAAAATTAGCCAGGTGTGGTGGTGTGTGCTTGTAATCCCAGCTACTCTAGAGGTTGAGGCAGGAGAATCGCTTGAGCCAGGGAGGCAGAGATTGCAGTGCAGCCAGATAGCACTACTGCACTCCAGCCGAGACTCCATCTCAAAAAAAAAAAGAAATGGAAAAACTGAACAATCCTATAACATTTTTAAAATTTAACTTAGTAGTTTAAGATCTTCTCACAAAGAGAACACCTAAGATGATTTTACAGGCACACTCTACCAAATATTAAAACACGCAAATAATTCCAGTTTTACACAAACTATTTCAGATTACAGCAAAGGAAAAGAAAAGATGCATCATTTTATGAAGCAAAAATAACCTTGGTGCAAAAATCTGAAAATGCCACGAAAAATAGGAAAATTACATGCCAAATACACTCATTAACACAGATGTGAACATTCCCTTAGATATTAGCAAACCAAATCAAAACTAAATACCTATAAACTAGCAACAAACAATAAGTGTTCACAGCAGCACTGTTAATAATAAATAGTGGAAACAACCCAAATGTCTATCTAAAGTAACACAGATATTAGAAATTATGGTATATTAATATAATAGAATATGTTTAGCTTTGAAAGTCAATAAATTGCAGCTACAAGCAATAACATGGATGAAGCACTGGAATATCATACTGAACAAGAAGAAGTCATGGGAGGAAATGTAGTAAAATTCCATATGGATAAAGTTAAAAACACACAAAATGATTAAGCATACGTGATAAAGCTGTAAAGAAAAGCAAAACATAAAATCTAGTATGGAGCTTTCTCAAAGGAAAAAGAAGGCTATAGGATCAGGGAATGACACATAAGAAATTTCAGAGGTAACGATAATGTTCTTTATACTCTATACATACTTTACAAACATTCTTCTATATCTACTCAATATTTAATTTTAAAAACTCAAAACAACTAATAGAGTAAACAATAGCTTCAAGCATGATTCCCTCCCGTATCACATTCTCTAAGCTTGTTCATGGTATGGGAAGAATGAATGTGGCTCACTGTTCAATAACCACAGATGAGAATTTTATCTACACTCTCCTGGATATTCATATTTAAAAGAAATCCTGGGCTATTTGCCAAATAGAGTCCTTTCATAAAGTTGATTATCTAACCACATATTAAAACAGCCATTGCATTTACTATGTCATTTTAGTAAGTATGTTTCAATTGTAATATATCCTGTCTATAAGTAAAAGAAGAAAAACAAACCCAAAACTTGAAAGCTATTCAGGCTTTGCCACAGTTGATTACAATAATATCAAAAACTGTCCAGTGATTTTGGAATCTACCCAATCTAAATAGCACGAACAAAAACAATTTTTTTTTTTTTTGCTTAAATGAACTTTAACTCTGCTTGCGTAATTTTTTTAAATGATTGTTCCAATTTGTCATCCTGAACTATCATAACCATACAATTTTTAGACCTTCATGCCAAATAACTATTTGGTTCATTGGAACTGAGGGAGATGGGGTGGAAGTCCGTGGTTGCGCTGAAAGAACACCATGTTTGATGGGCCAAAAGAAGTATTCAAATGTAGTTCCTGGCAACACTGCTTTAGACAACAGTGAACCCAGGACTATATAACCCATATACTGCTGGGGAGAAACACTGAATGGCTAATAGAGAGCAGTTCTGTTTATTCTAGTCTGTGATGGAAACCTGTTATTCTAGTTCCAACTCTTAAATTGCTTTGAGAGCTTCAAGTAATTTAAGTAAATCTGTAAGTATAAATAATATAAAGGCATATTTTAGATCTACTATTTTTAAAGTATTCCAACCCATGCCCTCACAAGCAGTGTAATCTTCCTTTACAAATTAGAGTTTTTACTTAAATTGCATGAAATCATACATGGTTTGCATTTTAAACTACACTAAATTAACCAGTAGAGAAGCTATGCTATCAAATATTTTATCTTCAGAGCACTTCTAAACTGAAAGATATAGTCATGGTTAGCCCGTGGACAAAATACCAAGTTAAACTCAGATCATACAATTTATCGAGAAGCCAGATATACTCCAGGTCTCAGGTGATCTTAAGTGAATAGCTCTGGATTTGCTTCACTCTGGATCATGAAAACATATCATGCAAAGAATAGATTGATTTAATAGCAGCATGTTTAAAATGCCCAAGAGATGAGTCTTTTAGAAAGTAACACTGAGAAGACAACATGATATGTACAACTCAAACAGATGTCAAAGGCCAGGTGTTGGGACAACTGGTTCTCAGCCACTAACTAGCTGTGACCTATTTGAGCCTTATCATAATTAAACCCTGAGGGACTGGAATAGGCGACCATGTAAGTCCCTCCCAAATTTAGAGTTTCATGGACCAGGGGTGAGGGGAAGTTGGGGAGGGAAGGGAATGACTACTTCCCAGGTAAAAACCACATACTCACAAGGAGACAGAGAGAAATATTTCTAATTGTAGAGTATTAACTATGTGAGGGAAAGAGCACAGGCTAAACTCCAGAAGAGAACATAGCTCAAGCAAAGAGAACACTTTTAAAGAATTTTGCTTGGGATACTCCTAGGAAAACTGGAAATTAATATCTACTTATCTATTAACAGTAACTAGCAAGCGTTTTGCTTGAAGTGCATAGAGGGTTTTATGTATGCATTTCAACACATGTATACTATAGAATATTTTTATAAGTAAAAGTATTCAGAGATATGTTCAACAATTGTATTCTTACTTATCTATCTCTAAACATTACTAGTTTGTACTAAAGTGCCCAAGGGAGCCTGAGTAAAAGTTAGAATTTTCCAACTCATAGATACATGCATGTCCATGAACATAAGCTTGTGCCACAAAATTCAAAAGTATGTTTTCACATATTACAAACTAAAATTCATTGTATATTTTCAGTTATAATTGATTGATCTCCACACTAGATGCATAGTCTCTCAAGTAATGAACTTGCTTCGTAGGTGACCAAGAAGCAATAAGCTGGGGAAAATAGAGCTGAGATCTGCTGCTGAGTGTTGGACGGCAAGAAGATGATGTTCAAATAAACACACCAAAAAGGATTTGCTCTGTCTGATTTGAATTGTAAGGTCCTTTGTTGTTCTAAATTTCAATTTAATTCCACAACATTTATTGAACACCTAAAACTTGCAAGTATCAAAATCAAATCTAACAAAGGCATGGGATTTCTGGGGTAAGAGCTCAAGGCATGTAATACTGACAGAGTAACCAATTCCAACACATAATCACTGTTATAGCTCCACATTCCACCTGACTCACTCCATACAAGCAATGTTGGATGTTACCATTGTCATAAGTGATTGAACTAGTCCAACTTGAAGCACTGGTTTGCAGAGTGTCTTTACATTGCTGTGGTCTTTTCACCAAAATTCTATGGGCTTTTCTTTGATAATACCTTTTTCAACCCGTGTGCACTCATGCTTCCCAGACAGTCTACTGTCCTCTCTTTCTTAGTGTTCATGACGATGTGAACGCTGGCATCTGTTTAGTGGCAGTCCTGGCTGTCCTTCAAGCTAGCACAGCACTGTTGAACAAAACTTTGCCAGCATTCCACCTCCTTTCCAGAATCACCATTCATCCAGTGATGGCTGTCTTCTAACATCCAGTTCCTCTGTTCCCCCAAATCCTTTAGTCTGAGTACCATGGCTTGATATTGACAAATGCCTTCCCTCACTCTGGTGCAAGCTACTGCCATCTGTTGCCAGCCAAAGCTTTTTAAGTGGCCTCCTGGCCACCCACCATGCTACCCTCTCATCCACTGCCTACATTGCAGCCATTGTGACCTTTCTGAAGTGAATATCTGATGAAATCGCTCATTTACTTCAAATCCTAATGGCTTCCTATTGCTGTTATAATAGAGTCCAAGTTCCTAATATGCATCACAAAGCCCCTTATAGCATGGATCTTGCCCATCTTCCTCTCTCCTCTCTAAGCACCAGTCACACAAAATTCTTCCTGTTCCTTTAATGGTCCATGCTCTATCTTACTTCCTGGCCCTCCCATATCCTATTCCTCCTCCAGGAACACTTTTTCTCCTTCCTGCACATTTACATGCCAAGAAATGATTATCCTGAGCTGGAAGAACAGACTTGCATCAATAATGATCATTATTCCATATCGCATGTGTTCAGCCCTCTGTATTGTCAGGAGCTTTAACTATACCCCATAACTACAATCATATTTTGCAAACTAAAGTTCTGAAGAATAGGATTGCATTTTGGACAACAGGACTGTCTCAGAACATCTTGGCTTTATATAAGTCTCAGTTTGTGGCAGCAGACATTCAGAACCACAGCCTTCCCTGATAAGAGACAAGGGATTACAGTGTGACTCCAAAAGGGACAGAGGACAGCAGCTACTATTCTAGGATCATACTATACAGTGGGCTTGACATTTAGTCCAGTGAGGTGGAGTGGGATGTTTTACTAAGGATTAATCTTGTGAGATTTTCTTATGCCTGCCCAATGAAGAGGTGCCAAAACTAAATAAAAGCAAAACACACGTGAAAGTGCACATGTGAGCATGCACACACACATAATCTTTGAGGCTCCTAAAGGCTGCTCTCTCCTTTGAAGGAGGGAGAAACATAGAGTTCTCTACTGGCCCTTACCTACCTTAGGAGCTAGCCTTACTGTTGGAGAACAGGGCATAATCAGGCCCTTCATCAGGGTTAAATAGGAAACGCCCACCCTATAAGGAAAAGCAGGACAAGGGGTTTCCAGATTCAGAATGAATGAACATGAACATGTAGCCAAATTCAGACCCAACACTTCTGGCGCAAGTGGGCTAGGTTGTGGTGGAATTTGAGTACTAGGTGACATGTCCTGGAACCCCAGGCGAGATCAACATGCCTAGCATCAGCTGCTAGTGTTACAGGAAAGGGGTCCCGATCCAGACCGCAAGAGTGGGTTCTTGGATCTCGTGCAAGAAAGAATTCAGGGCGAGTGCACAGTGCAAAGGGAAAGCAAGTTTATTAAGAAAGTAAAGGAATAAAAGAATGGCTACTCTACAGATAGAGCAGCCCACAGGGCTGCTGGTTGCCCATTTTTATGGTTATTTCTTGATGATATGCTAAACAAGGGGTGGATTATTTACGCCTCTCCTTTTTAGACCATGTAGGGTAACTTCCTGATGTTGCCATGGTATTTGTAAACTGTCATGGCACTGGTGGGAGTGTAGCAGTGAGGATGACCAGAGGTCACTCTCATCGCAATTTTAGTTTTGGTGGGTTTGGGCTGGCTCCCTTACTGCAACCTGTTTTATTAACAAGGTCTTTATGACCTGCATTTTGTGCTGACTTCCTATCTCATCCTGTGACTTAGAATGCCTTAACCATCTGGGAATGCAGCCCAGTAAGTTTCAGCCTCGTTTCCAGCTCCTGTTTAAGATGGAGTTGCTCTGGTTCACACATCTCTGATACTAGAATGCCTAGGACCCGGTTCTCAACAGAGAAGCACGGTGGCCTGAGAGCCGATGAAACAATGGCCACAGCAGGCTGACAGCCCTTCCTCACCTGCATGCGGGTAGAGGATAGCAGGCTCCCAGCAGCTACCTCAGGGTTTCTGGCCCTTATCCCAGCCCTAATTTTAAATGTATTTCTTAACTTTTTGGGTAATTATGGGAAAAAGTGGTTAAGTGGCAGCTTGTGAAAGCCTGTTTCTGGTTTACTCAAAATAATACAATGAGTAACAGGCAGAGACTAGAACAGAAAATGTGACACGATAAAGATGAGTGGTACATCGTGCTGTCAAAAACAGAAAAAGAAGCGAGAAAAGAAAGATCTGCTCCTTGGGCCCATGATAGTCAAGGACTGTTCCCTACAATGTTATCACAGCTTCTGGTTCTGACTGGAGCTACTGGAAGTTATGCCAAATTAAGTCTGCATAAAGCCTCAGCGAGGATAAAACAGTTTCTGGGCACAGGAATGTGACACAGAACCAGGGAAATATGACTAGACCTCATTATCTTGGTGCCTTTGATAACATACTGGAGAGCAGAGTGGGGTTTGAATGGGCTGAAATCTTCCATAAATGGAGTCTAAATGCAGGCTACATAACATCCAAAAACTCCTCAGAGAAATTCCTATTATGTACATGAAAGGGGGAATGCAGTAAGTCCCATTTGGCTGGGCAGGGAGCATTCTGCACTCAGTGAAACTTCACAGTTCCTGTGCTGAGTGCCAACTGCATGTTCCTACTAGACCAAGGCCCTAAACACAGACGGGCAAGTGTAGTGGAAAATGAACTAAATGTTGCAGTCAGTGCTGGGCAATTCTTTGTCTCTAGAACATCAAAACCACAAGGCAAGATTTTAATAAGGGTATCATTTTTTTAAAAAAGTTCCTAACTAGTTATGATCCAGTATGATGATGAATGTTACTCAGAGTTGCTATGGCAAAACAGACTGACCTTATCTTTTTCCGTGAGTCCCCATCAATACACAGCTAAAACCAAGAGTTAGTTGAGATGCATCACTAGTGACTCTCACTCTGTGGGACTGACACTCTCAGGGAAACCTCTGAATTTTAAAATAAGTATACAGTGAAATTAACCATATTAGGAAATAAAGGCACATGGGTGAGGTGACTCAGCTCATATGTCACCTGCTCATAGAGGACTCCCCTGGAGAGCTGAAAGTTCGGCATTCCTTTCTTCACTAGTTAGTAACCTCTCGTTGCTCTTTAACACATTAACTGTGATAACTTTCAAACGATAATTGGTGGGTGTTTATCCATCCTCCCTGTTTGAATTTCAACTCCCAGAGACAGGAACTCTGTATGCTTCATTACTCTGTTCCTAACACCTACATAGAGGCTGGCACAGAGTAAGCCCTCAGTGCTCTTAGACTGGCTGCCTTTCCAAGTGCCAAGAACAGAGTGCAGTTATCTGTAACTGAAGACTTTGTGGAGTCCAGAAAAACCAGCATTCACCTCAGTATATCAAAAACATCACATATTGGAATGAGAAGTCTCTTTTACTATTGACGTCACATTGCTTAAGTCCATGCCTGGAGGCAACGTGGCCTGAAGCAACGCCACCCCAAGGGTGGTTCGCGAACCAGCAGCATCAGCGCCACTTGGCCGTGTGCTAGAAAAGCCAAGTCCAGGCCCCATGGTGTACCCAGTGAGTCAGAATGTCTGGGGGTGAAGCCTAAGAATATGTGTTTTAATTAAGTTATCCTGGTGATTCTTATGAGCCCTAAAGTTTTAAGAACCACTGATTCAGAAACAAATACTAGATTACCACCGACTGTGCCACTGATCTTAACTGAGTAACTGTTATTCAGAAATAAAGGTGAAAATAAAAAGGAAATGTCATAAAGACTAGCATTTGCCAGGGAAAACTGGCACGTTCTTGCTGGCATTTAGATTTTTTTAAATCAGGAAGAAGGAGAGTGAAGTATACGCAAAATGGTCTACATGAATAAACTCGGGGCAGTCAGAATGCACCCCCCTGCCCAACTTGCAGCCAGATAACTGCCCCATGTTCTGCTTCCCCGGGGCATCCCGGACCTGCCTGAAAACCAGCAAGCAGGCGAGGCTCCTTGTGCACAGAACTGTCCCTTTACCTGTTTCCCTCTCCTTCCCTGGGGCAGCACCACCTGTGGCTTTTTTTTTTTTTTTTTTTTGAGACGGAGTCTCACACTGTCATCTGGGCTGGAGTGCAGTGGCATGATCTCAGCTCTCACCACAGCCTCTGCCTCCCGGATTCAAGCAATTCTCCTGCCTCAGCCTCCCAAGTAGCTGGAATTACAGGTGCCCACCACCATGTCCAGCTAAATTTTTTTGTATTTTTAGTAGAGATGGGATTTCACCATATTGGTCAGGCTGGTCTCGAACTCCTGACCTCGTGATTCGCTGGCCTCGGCTTCCCAAAGTGCTGGGATTACAGGAGTGAGCCACCACACTTAGCCCATCTGTGGCTCTTTCTAAGAATTGCTGCAACAGATGACGGACCAGGACAACTCAGTGAGGGCTGCCCCACTTCCTGCCCCGGGGACGAGAGGGAAGCCACGCCATACCATGATTGAGATGCCTGACGCAGTCACTCAGGAGGACACTAAACCTCTTCTGGTCAGCAGCCTCGTGGAAGCAGAAGTAGCCGTGTCTGAGGAAGGGCTGCCACAGGTACACTGGGAATTCCTTGGGCAGGACCACGAAGGGCTGAGCATTCTCCTTCTCACTGGAGGCTAAAGAAATATTGAAAACACAAATACCTTTTAAAACATGTATCTTTTATTTCAAATATGTGTTTCAGGTCATGAGGGTAACTACCTGGGACAGGCCATGAGATGGAAAGTTGGTGAGATATTTTCACAGGATAGGGAAACTGGGAGCACTGGCTCCTCTGGCATCCCTCCACCAGCTTCCTCTGTTCCACTGCTGCTGTCTGCCTGGCCTCCTACCCAACACCACAGGGACAGTGAGGATACCAGGAACACAATTTTTTCTCTTTTTTGAGACTGAGTCTCACTCTGTCACCCAGGCTGGAGTGCAGTGGCACAATCTTTGCTCACTG
Source organism: Pongo abelii (assembly GCF_028885655.2). Classification (NCBI taxonomy): domain Eukaryota; kingdom Metazoa; phylum Chordata; class Mammalia; order Primates; family Hominidae; genus Pongo; species Pongo abelii. The sequence goes on along the minus strand of NC_071985.2, from coordinate 64,938,864 downwards.
CAACCTCCACCTCCCAGATTCAAATGATTCTCCTGCCTCAGCCTCCCAAGTAGCTGGGATTACAGGCGCATACCACCACCTCTAGCTAATTTTTGTCTTTTTAGTAGAGACAGGGTTTCACCTTGTTGGCCAGGCTCCTGACCTCAAGTGATCTGCCCGCCTCGGCCTCCTGAGTAGCTGGGATTACAGGCATGAGCCACCGGGCTAGTTTTTTTTGCACTATTTGTAGAGACAGAGTTTTGCCATGTTGCCCAGGCTAATCTCAAAGTCCTGAGCTCAAGCGAACCACCTGACTTGGCCTCCCAAAGTGCTGGGATCACAGGCATGAGCCACCGCACCCAGCCTGGGCACAATCTTTCTCAACTTCCTTATGTCTAAAGACCCACAAACAGAGCTTCCTCTGCCCTCCTGCTCCTCTGCAGGCCACTGACCACCTGTGCACCCCCTCACTCTACTGGCCCTGCAGGCTCCAGCTCCAACAGGGCAGCTGTCTGCCCTGCACTCTCTCCCTCCTCCCTGTCTCGGCCAAACACCACTTGCTGTTTTTATGCCATCAACCTTATTCTCACCTCAGTCTCATTCCTGTCCCCACCAGCTTCTGAAATCCAACTGCTGAAGCCACTTACGTCATCCTGACTGCCAGCCTATGGCTGCTTCTTTTCATCTGACCTGGAATATTTGCTGCTGCTAACAACTCCTTCTTTTGAAAACATTCTCTCCCCATGACTTCCAGGAGTGCCTCTCTCCTGGTTTCCTTCATGCTTTGTAGAATTTTGTTTCTTCTTTATCACCTTTGCCAAATTCTTTATCCTCTGCCAACTCTCTCCATCTCCTCGCTAAGTATCGGTGCCTGCCCTGTTCTGTGCTGGCTTCCCCTCCACTTTCAGTCTGTACCCTCCCAGGGTGTGTTCACCCATTCTGCGACTTTTTATATTGTTCCTACAGTCCATAGAACCCTCTCTTCCTTCCTTTCCATCATGCTTTCCCATAAAAAAATTCTCATTCATCCTTCAAAAGTCAGTTCAAAAGCCACTCCTCTGGGATGCCTTTGCTGGCACATCCCACTGCCACCAGAGACAGAGTTAGGTGCTCCCTGCTCTGTTCTCCCCAAATACTGCAATGACCTGTTTTCATGCCAGCACCCACACTCAGGATGGGGAGGCGGGGGAGGGGAGTGAGATGGATTCCCATGCCGTTCCCCTCCCCAGGGAGCAGAACCACTGCTACCCACTGTGAACACCTAGAGACACAGACTGCATCTTCCATAGCTTTGTATCCTTAGCCCACAGCACAGTCATGGAACAGAGCAGATGTTCAACTTCAGTTTGTTAAGTGAAAAATGCGCAACGTTGGCCTAGGATATTTTTTTAAAGCCCTAGACAATGGGACTTTTACCTCTTCCCTCAAAATCATTCCAAGAAACTCATTTTAAACCCACTACCTAAACTTTCAGAACCCCTACGTAAACTTTACTCCTTTCCATGCATTCCTATTACATGATATTGCACTTGGTTAAATGAGTCCCAACTTTTTCCAGAGTCACAGAGAACAAGCAGAAGAAAACATTAGTTCTGTGCTTCCTGCATATGTATTAGGCACCAATCTCAGGGAAAGGTAATGAAGAGGGTCTCTCTAAGAGGCCATTGAAAGCACTGGGAATACAGGGAAATGAATCCTAACCACATGGGAGGCTACAGAACCGCATCAGTTCTGGCAAATTAATAAATCAGGATTGCTCATGCCTGTAATCCCAGCACTTTGGGAGGCCGAGGAGGGTGGATCACGAGGTCAGGAGTTCGAGACCAGCCTGACCAACGTGGTGAAACCCCATCTCTACTAAAAATACAAAAATTAGCCTGGCGTGGTGGTGCACACCTGTAATCCCAGCTACTCAGGAGGCTGAGGCAGGGGAATCACTTGAACCCGGGAGGCAGAGGTTTCAGTGAGCCGAGATCATGCCACTGCACTCCAGCCTGGGTGACAGAGCGAAACTCCATCTCAAAATCAATCAGTCAATCAATCAATCCAGATTGGTTTAAATAAAGAATAAATTCCTGGGGATATATGGGAGCCCTGTTCCAGTGTCCTGGAATCTAAAGGTAACAGAGCAGAATGTACCGCCAGCACAAGCCGTGGCCCATCAGGACCTAGCAGAATGCTCGGAATGAATCAACATGAAAATGAGCAAATGAATGAATGATTGAATGCTATAGAGACAACTGTAGTTGTAACACAATATCTATTTCCCTTTCTAGGGAGAATAAGGCCCCTGATTTTTAGCTGGGCAAGTGACTACATAAAATAAGAGTACATTTCCAGCCTCCTTTGCAGCTTGGTGAGCCCACAGCTACTAAGATCTGTCCAGTAAGATATAAGCTGAAGTGGCATACGAAACTTCCTGGAGGTATCTCTAAAGAAAGTGAATGTACCCTCCTCCTTTCCTTTTCTCCTCCCTATTATCTGGAATGGGAATGCTATGGTAGGAGCTCAGCAGCCACCCTGGACTCTGCCAGTAGGGGCCACAACCTAGAAGTAAAGGGGGAGAAAGTGAGAAAGAGCCTGAGCTTTTGACAAATTTAGTCCACACCAGCCCTGGACTAATATTGAAATATCTTTAGTGAGATAATAAAACTTTGAGTTTTTTATTGTATGCAGTGAACCAGATTCTAACCAGTAAAATGCCAAACAAGTGAATTACTTTAACAAAACACGGGGGCATTTTTTTCTGTATCAACTTAGCTGAACACTCTGTAAAGAATACACTTACTGGCCAGGCGTGGTGGCTTATGCCTATAATCTCGGCACTTTGGGAGGCCAAGGCAGGAGGGTCACTTGAGCTCAGGAGTTGAAGACCAGCTTGGGCAACAGAGTGAGACCATTGTCTCTCCAATTCTTTTTTTGTTTTTTTGTTTGTTTTGTTTTTCTGGGCATAGTGGCATGTAGCTGTGGTCCCAGCTACTCAAGAGGCTGAGGTAGGAGGATTACTTGAGCCCAGGAGGTTGAGGCTACAGTGAGCCATGATCACACCACTGCATTCCAGCCTGGGCAACAGAGTGAGACTCTGCCTCAAAAGAAAAAAAAAAAAAAAAGAAAAAGAAATGCACTTATTCATAAGCCTCTAGTGCTTTTTCTAAGAAATGCACTTATTCATAAGCATCCCATCTTTATTATGCCTTTATTCTTTCCGGTAGAAATAATATCACAGAGTCAAGTCTTCTTGACTGACATGGTTCTATCAAACAATCCTCCTTGCCCTCTCCAAGAATGTCATAATTTTGTACAAGCAACCAAAAGCAACATTGACCCTTTGCATTTAAAAAGCCTCAACAAACCCATGAAATTCATTCCTTTTAGCCTCTAGTTATCTCTCAACCTTTTACAACAATTTTCCAGATGCCATCAGTGAATTTTTTCTGAGTTACAAGAATATCACAACTGATCTACTGTGAATATTCTATTTTAAAAGTCAGAAGGTCACAACACACAATTTTAAAAAGTCATTGAAATGCCCTAATCTGAAGCCTTGGGCCAACTGGGATTAATCACACAGGACTTGTGTTTTTTAGTCCTTTTTGTTCCCTCCAATATGATTCCAGCAATAAATCAATAAACATATTGTCTCTTCTGGCTGATTTCATTGGAAAGTTTTAGAGAGATTTGGATGAGTCAACATGTTGGTATTCCCATTTCTAGCGGCAGCTCCACCGCCAAGGGCATATAAGTAGATGTAAAAGAAAATATAATAGTATGCATAGTGCACATAAAGTGTTATTTTAGCATGAATTACTTAGTAATAATTTGTTAATCTTGGTTTATGGTCCATGTACCAATCCTGTAATTGTGTTATTAAAAACACTATGTTAAGCACTCAGCACCGAAATAACAATTGACAAAATGATTATGTTTTTCTCCATAAATTCTAATGAAATTATTATGTCTGTTAATAAGAACCAGGGCTCTCTTCAAGAACTAAGTAATTACTATGTAGTATGATTTATGCAAAGCCAAATGGAGTTATTACATTATCCACACTTCATGAATCTCTATGAATTACCTTATTTAGTCTATATATTACCCATCATGTCTCCACATGTAAAAAGTGGAATGAATGAGAATCAAAGAAGGGTAGAGCTAGAAAGAACCTTCTAGGTTTTTAAGTTCAAAGCCCTGTTTTTGAGTTGGAGAAACAGAAACCAGAGCTGTTCAGCAGCTGGCTAAGCTAAAGCATTTGGTAAGTGGCACAGCCAGAACTAGATAAAAATCCAATCTCCCAATTATCTTTCCATGGCAGCATCCCAGCTTTATTTATAGATATGCAAATTAATGCAACGCTTTTTTTTTCACAGTAGCTATGAGTTACTGTAACACTTATTAAAAGGCTTTTTTGTCTATTTAGGGTATTTAGTTGCATATCATCCTAAAATTAGAAAAATAGTATTCCCTGACAGGTTCAGGCTTGCTTACTAAAAGATGGGATTGTACATTTCACGGGCTAGGACCTACCTGTTTATTTCTGCTGCCTTGTGGAGTGCTATCAAAGCCTGCAATATATTCCAAAAGCTTCAAGATACCTGGCTGACAGCACATTTTCCATGTGCTAGAAACACAGAGACTGACTGTGTATTGTTGAATGGGATTAGAAATAATGGAAGTGGCAAAATGTTTTCCTAAACTAGAGAAATCACATCTTCCACTTGTCTATGGGACATGAGTGTCTAGCCCAGGGTTTCTCAACCTTGGCACTACTGATACTTTGTGCCAGATAACTCTTCATTGTTAGGGTCTGTCCTGTGCATGGTAGGATGTTTTGTAGCATCCCTGGCCTCTATTCACTAAATGCCATAGCACCCCCCTTCCAATTGTGACAAACAAAAATGTCTCCAGATGCTGCCAAATGTCCCTGGAGGGAAATCCCTCTCCTTCACAGAGAAACACTGCTCCAGCTAAACAAAGAAGCTTAGTCATTTTGCCTTGGAAAAGAATGATCAGCAACTCACCAAGAGGGTCTGGGAAATGCCTGTCAGACAATAGATTATATTCATCTTCTGAGGTTAACACCTTGCCACCGGCTGGAAGAATTCGACATTTAGGAGCAGCTCCTCTCTGATAGGCCTGCGGAAGGAAAGGCATACAGGAATGATATCTTTTTCCCCATTTGATTTTTGAAAAATATCAGGGATATAACAAATAGACAGATTCAGACATTCAGAGATAGCAATCCCCATACTATGTTATTGAGTTATAGTCATTTACTCAAAAAATATGTTTTGAATACCTGCTAATGGCAAGGTAATATTTTAATACTTTCATGTGACGGTCACAACATGGTAAATCAGAGTCCCTAATCTCAGGGAGATTTACCCTAGGTATGTTCTCGAATGTGGAAAACATAATCTCAGTAACCCTGAAAGTCCACACCACATTTGCCATTTCAGATGCTAACAACTAAATCATTCTGATAATAACCACAAAGGTGACGATCACACAAATACTGCACAAAATGCTTGGTGACTGACGTGGGCCACATATGATGACTAATGAGACTGTGGAACACGTAGCTGCAATGACAGTTACCATAGATTTTCATCAAAACATTAAAATGTTGGCATAAAATATGCCATTATTTTGCCCTCAGATGTGAAACTGTTTTGCAGCAAAATGGTTGAGATGGAAGTACAGCACTGTGACATCAGAACACATTCTGGCCAGCAGACAAGAAGCTCTGCTATTTGAGACACAGAAAAGAGGTACAGGGCATTGCTAAAGCGGCTTGCTAAGCACATATGCCCACAAGGACATACAGATAAGATAACATTTAAGTATGTGCATCTGACGGGAGGGCTTAAGTCAAGGCAAAATTCTGAAACTAGTAATCTAAAGGCAAGTTGAGAATTGAAACTAAGAAACTTTGAGACCCAAAATCTAGAATTTACTCTTGGAAATAACTAAATAATGTTGATCTGACCAACATAATCAGAGTAACTATAACACGTTCTGCAGCAATAAGATAGTGAGGAGATCCAAATAAAACAAACTCTCAGATATCTAAAAGGCTTGTCTTCATACTTGTAACAACAACTAATCAACTGCTTAAGCATGTGAGGGAACCAGAATATACCCACTAACACAGAATTCTGGCAGCCTGATCTATTCATCCTAAGAAAGAAAATTGGAGGACTCTTCTGAATAAATGATTAACCCAGGAAGGAGGATCTATACATAACTGAGGGTTCCCCATGAAATAATACCTTAAAGCTCTAAGAACTCCCACAGAGCTACATTATAGTGAAACAATAATATGGAGAGAAGAATCTAAACTTGTATGATATTAAGAAGATTTACAAACAATTTGATTTAGACTAGACTCAAAAGTGAATTATATTATTAGTTATAACAGGCCCCAATATTGGCTTTTCTAAGCATTATACCACTTAATCCTCAAAACAGTACTATGCATTACATGTTATCTCCATTTTTCAAATGGGAAACATGAAGCTCAAAGAGACTGAATAACTTGCCCATGGCCCAGCAGTGAGTAGGTGACACATCCAGGATTCCCATTCATGTCTGTCCAGCCCCAGTGCGTACAAAATAGAAACTGATTATCAAGTGAGAATGTTTTACTTTTCCTGTTTAATTGCCAGCCAAAATTGGCCTCTAAATAAAATAATTAAAATAATAGACAACTTACAGGTACTTAAATGCATAATTCTTAGATATAATTTTATAAGATACTTCCATAAATTTAAAAAAAAGATATTATTAAGACTTCAAGAAATTATGACAAACTGCATGGACTTTAAAAAAATTCCAAGTTTCAAAAAACACTTGGTTATTACCAAATTAAGTCACCGTATCTTAACAATTTGAACAGGTTCAGTTAAAAACGATGAACAAGGAAAAAGCAGTGCAATGTACAAACTGCAAGCTGAGAGAGCAAGCTGAAATAAGTGAAAAGGGGAAAAACACCAACATTTGATTCAAAATGAAACTTCAGTTAGTGTTAAACACAGTGAAAAACTTCAATAAATCCAAGAACAAGATCTAGGGCTGTTTCCTCCCAATGGGTTAGTAGTAATCATACCAACAACTGCTCCACACCCAGCTTTAGCTTTACCACAGGCCCAGCCATATGCTAAATGCTTCAGTACATTCATTCACTTACTCCTCTCAACACCATGGCAAAGAAATCACGCGGATCTCATTTTACACATGAGAAAACTGAGGCTCAAGATTTATGACTTAGGCAAGGGTGCCTATCTAGTAAGTGGTAAAGGTATGAGTCAAAGCCCATAATATGAACCATATTGTGCTACACTGTCCCTCCTCAAGCTCCTCTGAAAGGACGTTGTAATGAGTCATACAAAACATAAGGTGTCTTGTTATTATCATCACTATTTGTAGTGTATTGATACTTCATTGCTGAGCACAAATTAAGTGTTGAATAAAATCCTAATATTGATAAGCAGAGAAAATATTAGCATAATAAATGTTGAAAAGAGTAAGTCCACCCAAGAGAGCACTTGAGCTTTGCCTGGTAGCCTGTGAAATAAGTTTGTAGTATATTTTATTTCTATTTTCCATCAGAAATGGGAAGGAAACAGATTGGTCTGTCAGTCCGAAGCCTCTTCCTAATGGTTTAGCATCAGGAGTAGTCCTCACAGTGCTCTGTGAAGACTATCTTGACTACTCTTTTTTTTTTTTTTTTTTTTTTTTTTTTTTTGAGATGGAGTCTCACTCTGTCACCCAGGCTAGAGTGCATTGGGGTGATCTCAGCTCACTGCAACTTCCACCTCCCGAGTTCAAGTGATTCTCCTGCCTCACCCTCCTGAGTATCTGAGACTACAGGCATGCACCAGCACGCCCAGCTAATTTTTGTATTTTTAGTAGAGATGGGGTTTCACCATGTTGGCCATGCTGATCTCTAACTCCTGACCTCAGGTGATCCACCTGCCTTGGTCTCCCAAAGTGCTGGGATTACAGGCATGAGCTACTGCACCCAGCCATCTTGACTATTCTTGAGCTTAGAGGCCAGAGAGCAGAGTTTTAAATCTGTTACTGTCATTCACTGATAAATAGTAACTCTTCATTTCAAAGGGAGCTTGAGGGTCTATGCAGACTAAAAAATGTGTACAGTATGAGATCTGGGAGGATAGTGGGATCATTTGACCTAACTGTTTAGCTTAATTGAGGCCTGAAGACAAGAAGTCACTTGTCAATGAGTTCATTTCTAGTTAATGGCACAACTTGACCTAACCTTTAGTTTGCCAAATTCACTGCCTGATATTCTTTCCCCTATACCACACTACCTTCCTACATAAGGAAAGAAATGGGAACCAATAACAACTGAAGTCCTCCCAGGTGCTGAATGCTTTACACCCATTATCTCATTTTCTCCACATTTTACAGACAAGGAAAATAGTGAAATAACCAGAAAAAAAGTTAAATGAAAAAAAAATACCTCCGTGGAAATAAAGTATGTGAGGCATTCTGAATTCCTAGGAACCCATGAAAACCCAGGCAGATTCAAATTTAATAACAACCTATGAAATAACTCTTCAGCTACCTGTCATGCACAGGGCTTCAGAGTGGGAAGACAGGGCCATAGAGCAGAGACATCAGGATGGTGGCTGAGAAAGACCTCGAGGCTGAATGATCATAGGAAAGGCTCCTATGCCAAATACTGGTCCTTCTATCTTCATACTCATTTGCAATCACTTGTTCAAAGTCTATCTTGCCACTAGACGGCAAGCACCTGTCTTATCAACTGCTGTATACCCAGAACCTTGTATAACACTTGGTATGCAGTAGGCATTCAATCAGTATCTGTTAGCTGAAATAGATACCTACATGAATGAGTGCTTATTGAATGAATCAATCTCTATTTTTGTTTCAGTACCATGCTGATTTAGTTAGTATAGCCTTGTAGGAAGGAGGGCACACCAATCAACCCAGCCAAACTTTTAAGAATAGTGCAAGAACGAGTAGTAACAAAGAAGTGTCTTACCTCTTTATTCTCATAGCTCTCCACAGCATAATCATTTTTAACTACAACGTATCTCTCCTTCCACTTCTTTATGTCTTCAGAAAATTGTGATAGCTCTGCTTCATACAAAATAGTTCCAGGCGCCAATGGCGGCTTAAAGAAGATGAATACAATTAACTATCACAACAAAAGATAACACACCTTGTTACCACTAAGTTACCCATGGTATTTCAAGGAATAGTTTAGGAAACTATCTTCCACTGAGATCCTGGGGAAACTGTTGCTTCCTCCTCTCCCCCCACAATTTCCCTTTCCTAGTCCACTTGACCCAATGTAAATATTTGTCTTATTGGTATTTTTATGATTTTCATTTCCCTCTATTATGCTATAGGAACAGAAGCATATGGTAGAAGGAATTCTAGTAATAAGGTTATTAGGCCTTGCATACATGTGGCACTCAATAAATGCTTGATAAACTCTATGGGAGAGAGGGAGTGAGGCAGGAAAGTGTAAGTGTGGATATCTACCTGGACACCCTGAACATGTCTCAGGGTTAATCTCCGCAAAGCGGGAGAATTAACAGACCGTTCCCCTATTCATTACACCCGCTGATGCACTCTCTAATTCTCAAGGATTTTCCTAAACCCAAAGCCATGGGGACCCCTCTCCGTGCTACTCAAGGAGATCATGTTTGCTATTTGGTTAAAGAACAAGCAGGTATCAAGCCAGAACACCTGAGTTCTACCTCTTCTACTGAAAAGTTTGAGGATTTCTCATTAACTGTGGTGATACATGTGCTGTGCGGGCATTTCCATTAGATTCCTAGTTACGTCTTCCATTGGGTTAACTGTGTAAGGATAATTCCCATCCTGCTTCATTGTGTAATTTTCATATTACTTCAAAATATACAAGTGGGCCTCTTGCCTTTTACATGTCACTGAATTTACATCTATTTTCCCTTTATTAAAAAATCAGTGCCTTCCGAAACTTACCCCTCTACTTTCAAGTAAAATTTTAAATGAACTATACAGAAAAAAATAGATATGCCAATCTTTTTTAAGAATCATCTAAGGGATGAAACAAATTGCCTTCCAAATTCCAGTGCTTAATGAGGCAAGATAGGAGACAGATAATGCGGCAGTCTCCTATCTTGCCTCATTAAAAGGTAAGAGAGAATCTCTTCTCTTTAAATGAAACTGAAACCATGGTATAAGCTGAACTTCATAGTTCTTACGTGCAGCTTTTCTTAAAACCTGGACCACTTAATCAACTGATAAGTTTGTTAAAAATGGGGCCTCATCATAGACTTACTATATCAGAATCTCTGGGGCTGTGGGCCAGAATGTGCATTTTAACAAGCTCCCTAAATTTTGAGGTCACTGTTTTATGAGGGAAAGCAATCACTTATCCCTATGTACTCATGCTGCTAAATATATTGGTTAAGTTAACTTCTCAGCATTATGTGACTCACTTATCACTTATTCTCTCTTGAAACCCCTTCTTTTTTATTTTTAGTTTTTTAAATTTTATATTCAAGGGGTACGTGTGTTTCTTACATGGGTATTACGTGTAAGGGTGGGGATTGGGCTCCTAGTGTACCCATTACCCAAATCTTGAACATTGTACCCAATAGGTAATTTTTCAACCCTTACTCCCCTCCCACCTTCCCCACTTTTGGAGTCTCCAGAGTCTATTCTCTCCATCTTTATGTCCATGTGTACCCATTATTTAGCTCCTGCTTATAAGTGAAAACATGTGGTATTTGATTTTCTGAGTTAGTTCACTTAGGATAATGGCCTCCAGCTCCATCCATGTTGTTGCAAAGGATATGATTTTGTTCTTTTTTATGACTGTGTAGCATCCTGTGGTGTATATAAACCACATTTTCTTTATCCAATCAACCACTGGTGCACACTTAGGTTGGTTCCATGGCTTTGCTGTTAAAAACAGTGCTGTGATAAACACACGCATACAGGAGTCTTTTTATATAATGATTTATTTTCCTTTGGGTAGATACCCAGTAGTAGGATTGCTGAGTTGAATGATAGTTCTTTTTTAGTTATTTGTGGTGTCTCCATACTATTTTCCCTAGGGGTTGAACTAATATATATTCCCACTAACAGTGTATGAGCGTTTCCTTTTCTCCACATCCACATCATCTGTTATTTTTTGACGTTTTAATGACATCCATTCTTACTGCTGTAAGATGATATCTTGGTGTGGTTTTAATATACATTTCTCTGATGATTGGTGATGTTGAGTATGTTTTCATGTGTTTGTTGTCCGCTTGTATGTCTTCTTTAGAGAAATATCTGTTCATGTCCTTTGCCCAGTTTTTAATGGGGTTGTTTTTTCTTGTTGAGTTTCTTGTAGATTCT